>NC_091697.1:45462500-47962500 GCF_041296265.1 Equus caballus
ATCTCCTTTCACATTTGTCAGATGTGCATTGTAGTCTAATGGCTTTCCCTAAGTACTTGTACTCCATTGACACTTTGTCTTTCAAGGCCGTCCGCCATTAAATCTCACACATGAACTTATTGAGTCAATGGATGCAAGGTTAATATGTACAGAAAATTCAATTTTAAATCTATAAAAAAACTAACAAATAATTAATATAAAAATTAATATGAAACTATATTCAACAACACAATAAACAAAAAAGATTTAGAAATAGTTCTTTAAAATATAGGAAATACTTCTATAGTAAAAACCACAAAATAGTTTTAAACAAAATTAAAGATCTAAATAAGTTGAAGGATATTCCAAATTCATGATTGGAAAACCAATATTGTGAAGACATCAGTTCTCTCCAAATGGATCTACAGACTGAACGAAATCCCAATCAAAATCTTAGTAATTTCTTTTGTTGGGTGTTTACAATGGACTCTAAAACTTATATAGAAACTCAAAGGACTTATGTATAAAGTGAAAACCTCACAACGGTGTATTTTTATCCCCCTATCCTTGCCATTCTTTGTGCTCTTGTCATAAATTTTACTTGTACCGGTTATAAGAGCCACGATACATTATTAATTTTGATTTAAACAATTCTAAAACCACTGTGTATAAATACAGGGATTTAACAAATAAAGAAATGGATAATAGATGGTGACAGCCAGGTTTCTCACTACTAAAGTGGGAAGCTGTGGATATGCAAGGTAAGAAAGTGAGAAAAAATCCAGTGTCATGCAGTACTGGATGAGAGTTGGAGATATCAGTAGAAATTCAAGGTTGTATACATTGAAAGAGAAAGAAAGAGAGAAAGGGAGAGAAAGACATATTACAGATAATCCTATACACACAGGTTAATATAGACAAACAGGGGCTGGCCCAGTGGTGCAGCAGTTAAGTGCACACATTCCACTTTGGTGGCCCGGGGTTCATCGGTTTGGATCCCGGGTGCAGACATGGCACCGCTTGGCAAGCCATGCTGTGGTAGGTGTCCCACATATAAAGTAGAGGAAGATGGACACGGATGTTAGCTCAGGGCCAGTCTTCCTCAACAAAAAGAAGAGGACTAGAGGCAGATGTTAGTTCAGGGCTAATCTTCCTCAAAAGAAAAAAAAATATATATATATATATATATAGACAAATATGTTTCCAAGCTCTGCCTACTGAGAAGGTCTTGGAGAAAAGGCAAATTCTAAGGCTGGAGCAAAGAATATACAAAATGAACGCAGAGAATCTTATAGTGCAAGAAAGTGCTCAAAAAACAAAAGATGGGAATATATCAAAAAGACACAGGACACAAATGAAAGAATTCCCAATGGCCAAAGCTAGAACAATTTGAACAACAAAATAAAGTGGTGTTGGCTTATAACTCAAAGTATAAAATAAATATCCATGGGTCAATAGCGATTTAAATAAATAGTTGAATAAATACACAAATGGGAGATATTAGCTAATTCTCACATAAAGAAAACTTTCAAATAATTTATCTTGATACTCACACTTCAAGGAGTTCATAGTGATAAATGCCTACATTAAGAAACAAGAAAGACTTCTAATAAATAGCCTAAACTTACACCTCTAGGCACCAGAAAAAGACGAACAAACTAAGCTCAAAGTTGGTAGAAGGAAGGAAACTGCAAAAATAAGTGAAATAGAGACTAAAAAGAATAGAAAAGATCAAAGATACAAACTTAGAAATGAAAGAGGAAACATTACAACTGCTACCACACAAATACAAAGGATCATAAAAGACTACTATTTACAATTACATACCAAAAAGTTAGAAAACCAAGAAAAAATAGATAAATTCCTAGAAACAGACAGCCTACCAAGACTGAATCATAAAGAAGTAGAACATCCGAACAGACAAATTACTACCAAAGAGATTGAATCAGTAATCAAAACTTCCCAACAAAGGAAAGTCCAGGATCAGACGGCTACACTAGTGAATCCTACTAAACATTTAAAGAAGAATACCAATCCTTCTCAAACTCTTCCAAAAAAAAGAAGAGGAAGGAACACTTCCAAACTTATTGATACCAAAACCAGACAAGGACACTGTGAGAAGAAAAAATTACAAACCAATATCCTTGATGAACACAGTTGCAAAAATCCTCAACAAAATATTAGCAAACCAAATTCAATAATGCATTAAAAGGATCATACAAAATGATCAAATGGAATTTATTCCAGGGATGCAAGGATAGCTCAACACTCACAAATCAATCAATGTGAAACATCACATTAAGAAGTGAAGAATAAAAATCAGATGATCATCTCAATAGATGCAAAGAAATCACATGATGAAATTCAACATCCATTCTTGATGAAAACTCTCAACAAACTGGATACTGCAGTACCTTATTACTTACCTCAACATAATAAAGGCCGTATATGACAAGGCCAAAGCTAACATCATACTCAATGGTGAAAGCTGAAAGCTTTTTCTCTATGATCAGTAGAAAGACAAGGATGCCAACTCTCACCCCTTTTCCTCAACATAGTACTGGAAGTCCTAGCCAGAGCAATGAGGCAAGAAAAAGAAATAAAAAGCATCCAAATCAGAGAGGAAGAAGTAAAACTATCTCTATTTGCAGAAGGCATGTTTTGATATACGGAAAACTTTAAAGACCCCACCAAAAAAATATTAGAACTAATAAATGAATTCAATAAAGTTGCAGGATACACTATCAATATACAAAAATCAGTTCCATATCTATACACTCAAAACAAACTATCAGAAAGTGAAATTAAGAAACAATCTAACTTACAATTGCATCAAAAAGAATAAAATACCTAGGAATACATTTAACCAAAGAGGCAAAAGATCTCTACTCTGAAAACAATAAGACATTGATGAAAAAAACTGAAAACATTAGTAAATGGAAAGATATCTTGTGCTCATGGATTGGAAGAATTAATATTGTTAAAATGTCTATACTACCCAAACCAGTTTACACATTCAATGCAATCCCTATCAAACTTCCAATGGCACTTTTCACATAAATAGAAAAAAAAATCTTAAAATTCATATGCAACTACAAAAGTCAAAACAATCCTAAGAAAGAACAAGGCTGGCAGCATCACACTTCCTGATTTCAAACTATATTGCAAAGCTATAGTAATCAAGATAGCATAGTATGGGGATAAAACAGACACATGGACTAATGGAACAGGATAGAGAGCCCAGAAATAAACCCATGCATATATGGTGAGTTAATTTATGACAAAGGAGCTGAGAATACACAATGAGGAAAAGACAGTCTCTTCAATAAATGTTATTGGGAAAACTGGACAGCTACATGCAAAAGACTGAAACTGGACCCCCATATTATACTATACACAAAAATTAACTCAACATGGATTAATGAGTTGAATGTAAGAGCTGAAACCATAAAACTTCTAGAAGAAAACATACAGGTAAACTCCTTGACACTGGTCTTGCAATGATTGTTTTTTTGGATTTGACATCAAAAGCAAAGGCAGCAAAAGCAGAAATAAACAAGTGAGATTACATCAAACTAAAAAGCTTCTGCACAGCAAAGGAAACCATAAACAAATGAAAAGGTAACCTACAGAATGGGAAAAAGCATATGCAAATCATGTATCTGATAACGGGTTAATACATAAAATATATATAAGGACTCATACAACTCAATAGCAAAAAACCAAAATAATCCAATTAAAAGATGGGAAGACGATCTGAATAGACATTTTTCCAAAGAAGACATAAAAATTGCCAACAGGTATATGAAAAGATACTCAACATCACTAACTATCATGGATATTCAAATTAAAACCACAATGAGATATCACCTCACACCTGTTAGAATGGCTATTATCAAAAGACAAGAGATAACAAGTGTCAGCGAGGATGTAGAGAAAAGGGAATCCTTCTATACTGTTGGTGGGAATATAAATTGGCACAGTCACTATGGAAAACAATACGGAGGCTCCCCCCAAAATTAAAAATAGAACTACCATATGATCCAGCAATCCCACTTCTGGGTATATATTGAAAAGAAATGAAAGCAGTATATCCAAGAGCTATCTGCACTCCCACATTTATTGCAGCATTATTCACAATAGACAAAATTTGGAAACAACCTAAGTGTCCATCAACGGATGAATGGATAAAGATGTAGTATATATGTGTATATATATATACAATGGAGTATTATTCAGCCGTGAGAAAGAAGGAATCCTGCTGTTTGCAACAACATGGATGGACCTCAGGGGCGTTTTACTAAGTGAAATAAGCCAAATAGAAAATGAGAAATACAACATAATATCACTTACATGTGGATTTTTAAAAAAGGCAAACTCATAGAAACCAAGAGTAGAAAAGTGGTTTCCAGGAACTAGGGGGTGGAGGAAATAGAGAGAAGTTGGTAAAAGGGTACAAACTTTAAGCTATAAGATGCATAAGGTCTGAGGAACTAACGTAAAACATGGTGACTATAGCTGATAACAGTCTATTGTGTAATAGAAATTTACTAAGAGAGTAGAATTTAAATGTTTACACATATACATACACACAGTGATAAATATGTGAGGTGATGAAAGTCTTAATTAGATGGGGAGAATCTTTTCGCAACGTATATCAAATCACCATGAAATACGCTTTAAATAGCTTATAATTTTATATGTCAATTATACTTCAGTAAAGCTGAAATTATAAAAAGGCAAAAAAAATTGGG
Source organism: Equus caballus (assembly GCF_041296265.1). Taxonomy (NCBI): domain Eukaryota; kingdom Metazoa; phylum Chordata; class Mammalia; order Perissodactyla; family Equidae; genus Equus; species Equus caballus. The sequence continues at coordinate 45,467,234 of NC_091697.1, forward strand.
CTATTAATTGTGACAATTGTACCATACTAATGTAAGATGTTAATAATTAGGAGACACTGGATGTGAGGTATACAGGAACTCTGATCTATTCTTGCAAAATTTCTGTAAATTTAAAACATTTTGATAATAAAAAATTTACTAAAGGTTAAAAAATATTTGTCTTCTTTATAGAGTTTTTTAGCAACTTCCTAATTTTTGTACCCATGCTCAGTATCTCAATCACTTCATTCTTGTCCCACCCCTGCTAGCCATAATCCTCTGTGTTCAACAGCATTCTCCTAAAGTCAAGAAAATGTTCAAGTTAGATCCTGATTAATAACTCTATTATTTCAACTTTTGTATAGATTTATATAATGTAGTAAACCAATGTTACCTCAATAAAAAAATTAAATAAATAAAGAAGTAAAAACAGCTTAAAAAAGAATTCTATTATTTCAAAATTCTTATCAGGATTTGGATTGCTGCCAATAATTTCCAATATTTTCATACCTAATTCTGCTAAAACACTGACAGATATGGTGTGGGAATTGCAGCTTAGTTTTGGTGAATTATTAGTCCGTTGGCAATCAAACATTACAGGCTTGCTACTCAAATTTTGCCCCATACAGCAATCACATAAGCATCACCTGGGAACTTACAGAAGTGTCGAATTTCATACTCCATTATGGACTCAATGAATCTGAATCTGCTTTTTAACAAAATCTCCAAATGATTTGAATGGACATGAAAATCTGAAGATCAGCTCTCTGCAGGACAAAAACTGAGTATTCATTCTAGGTTTAACGCTCTTCCTGTCTCCTTCTGGGTCTTCCTCCTAGTGACAACCATCATATCTGTGGGTTTTCCCATGGTCATATCTGACACCAGAGCATCATTTAATTTCCTCCTGATATTGGATGATACAGAGCTTACAGCCCACATATCAAGTCATCAGGGTTTAATTGAGCTCAGAAAGATCATTCAGTCTGGTTATTCTGGTTTACAAATAAGAAAATCAAAGTCAGGAAATGAAAGAGGAGTCAGTCAAATTGCTTAATTAGAGAAATTGAAAGAGTATCCAGATCTCTAGCCTCCAAATATAGTGGTCTTTTCAACTCAAAGAAATGTCACACTCTAGTAATGAGGAAGATAGAAATATTCTGGGATGAAAACAGGTTGAGTCAGAAATTACAAGAAATTCAAATTAAGGGATCACAAAGTTGGTAAAACAATCCATTCAGTTAATTTCACTCTTTTATACATCCCCTGGTAATTCAAAGGATTACCACATGGCCCAATAAAATTGTTCTCCAGAGAAACTGGAAAATGACAAGAAAAAAGAAAAAAAAAAGGAAATTTGTTCATTAATGATAAGGATGCCATTTCATGTCCAATAGACTGCTAATTAGAATGAGGGAATAAATAGAAATATTGAGGAGGTCCAACTCTATCACTAATAAACCAGCCATTCCCCGGTGGACAAATAACTAGAGATTCAAGTGTCGTATTCTTTGAAGAGTCCCATCTTCAGCAGATTAACTTCCATCCCCAGGTTTTGCATCCTTATTTGACACATTTGGAAGACCTATTCTTCTTGTCCTCATTAATCTCTCAAGAACAGCAAGAAATGATGGAAATAAAGAATTTAACAGAGTTAATACCCACTAATTGTGAGGCATGGCCCTGGTAAAGGACTCAATGCACAGAGTGAGGTCAGCTAATAGCAGCATAGGAACTTCTATTGCTCCTCTCCCCTGCAAGAAACATCAGTTTGAATAAGTATCTGTGAACGAAAAATACCTTCATAAGAGCCTAGGATTTCGGGTGAGGAATTACAGCACCTCAGTGAAGCCCCAAAATAAGAAGACCATTGAGGAGGGTGGGAAATATAGATTCACACCACCCCCATCACTCCTCTCACAAGCCCAGGCAGCCCAGCGCAGAGAGAGACATCTTGCCTGTGGGAAAGGCAAGATCCTCACTGTGGGCCCCTGAGCCAGCGTGCCCCAGCACCTGGCTGCCTCCCACAGCCCTGGGTGGCTCCCTGTGGGCCCCTGAGAACCTATGCCGCCCCTACTCCTCACCATGTCTCCAGGGGCACCAAGTTCCCAGCTGGCTTCTGTGAATCAAGAAACCTTCTCACCCTAACACTTGCCTACTCCAGTGGCTCCAGGCAGCTTCCATGGCAGAGCTCCCTAGAGGCTCCTGGGAACCCAGGCACCTCTTGCATCCAGGCACCAGGCAGCTCCAGCGGTCTCAGGCAGTTCCCATAGCACCAGGCTCCTGCCTGGCTCCAGGAATCCAGGCCCCGGACTCACCCAGGTGCCTGCTGACTCCAGTGGCCCCAGGCAGTGCCCAGGGCTCCAGCAGCTTCATCCAATCCAGGCTCAGAGGGCTTCTGGGAACTCAGGCTACTGGCCCACTCAGGCGCCCATAAGCTCTAGTAACTCCAGGCCTCTCAGTGGCCACAGTGTGGCTCCAGGCAGCTTTTGCAACTTCAGGTTCCTAGTGAGCTCCCATGAACCCAGGGCCCCAATCCACTACAATAGCTGCCAGCTCCCAAAGCACCAGGCACCTCCACTGGCTCCAGGCTTCTGGCCCACGCCATCTGTCTCTGTGGTACCAGACTCCTAGAGGACTCCTGAGAACCTACATTCCCAGCTCACCTCATCACTGCCTGGCTCCTGTGGCATCCGGCTGCTCCCAGTGGGCTCCAGTAAACCCAGGTTCCTGGCACATCCTATCACTGGCTTGTCCCCATGGCCCTGGATGACCCCTGTGAACTCAGGCTGCCAAACAACACCCATGAACTCTGGCTTCAGGGAGGGACCTATGAACACAAAATGAAAATGTAACCTCTGGAGTGAAAGAAAATAATTGCAAACCATATATCTGATGAGGGGTTAATATCCAAAATATATAAGTATCATACAACTCAATAAGAAAAAAACCCCAAACGACCCAACTGAAAAATGGGCAGAGGAACTAAATAGACATCTTTCCAAAGAAGACATACAAGGGACCAACAGGTATATGAAAAGATGCTCAACATCACTAATCATTTGGGAAATGCAAATTAAAACCACAATGAGATATCACCTCATACCTGTTAGAATGGCTGTCAGCAAAAAGACAAGAGACGAGTGTTGCGAAGGTGTGGAAAAAAGGAAACACTTGTGCACTGTTGGTGGGAATGTAAACTGGCACGGCTACTATGGAAAACAATATGGAAGTTCCTCAAAAAATTGAAAATAGAACTACCATATGATCCAGCAATCCCACTTCTGGGTATATATCTAAAGGAAATGAAAACAGGATATCGAAGAGCTATCTGCACTCCTGTGTTCACTGCAGCATTATTCACAGTAAGCAAGATTTGGAGACAACTCAAGCACTCATCAATGAATGAATGGATAAAGAAAATGTGGTATATATGTGTAATGGAATATTATTCAGCCATAAAAAAGAAGAAAATCCTGTAAATTGATACAGCATGGATGGACCTTAAGAGTATTATTCTAAGTAAAACAAGTCAGACACAAAAAGACGAATACTATTTGATATCACTTATATGTGGATTCTAAAAGAAGCTAAATTTACAGAAATAAAGAGTAGAATGGTGGTTGCCAGGGCTAGGGTTTGGGGAAATGGGGAGATGTTGGTCAAAGTGTACAAACTTCCAGTTATAAGATGCATAAGCTCTCAAGATCTAATATACAGCATGGCGAGTTATAGTTAATAATACTGTGTTATATACTTGAAAGCTGCTAAGCAAGTAGATCTTAAATGTTCTCACTACAAAAAAGAAATGGTAATTATATGAGGGTGACAGAGATGTTAAATAATCAGACTGTGATCATCTTTTTACAATATATGAATGTATTGAGTCATCGTGCTGTGCATCTTAAACTTACATAATGTTATATGTCAGTTATATCTCAATACAGCTTGGAAAAGTAAAAAAAAATTAAAAAGAAATGGACAATTCCTTGAACAACATGCAATACCAAATATCTCTCACTAGAAACAGACAACCTGAAGAGTCCTATTTCTATTAAATAAATTGTTTTCAGTTAGGAAAGCTTTAAGAAAAATAACTTACAGTTTCCCAGAAAACTTTATTAAAAAATTTTACCTAACTTAGAGTAGAGAAATAATATCAATTCTCAACAAAATCTTGCAGAATATTGAAGGGGAAGATATGCTTTCCATGTCTTTCCACGAAGCCAGTTAAACTGACGTCTAACCATACAAACATCACAAGAAAAAAGAAATGCCTACCAATATCATTCATGATCATTGATTATAGAAATTCAAACAATAATTTTTTTAAAAAATTGAATCTAAAAATATGTAAAGTGACATAGTGAAGTTTATCTCCAAATGCAAATTGTATATAATGTTTGAAAATCAATCAATATAATTCACCATAGTAACAAGCATCAGACAAAACGAAAAAATGTATGATCATCTATTAGGTCAAGAAAATAATTTGACAAAATCCAAAGTCTATTCTTGATTTTAATAATAATAATTTTAAAAACCTTAGCAAACTGAGAATGAAAGAGAATTTCCTCTACCTGGTAAACAGCATCTACAAAAAAACACAGATTTATATTTAATAGTAAAATTCAAAATACTTCCCTTAAGATATAAAAAAAGGGAAAAAAGAAAAAAGATGTTCTGCCTTACCACTTCTATTCAACATTGTTATGAAAGATCTAGCCAGTAATCCAGCAAGAAAAAAAATTACAATTCATGTAGATTGAAAGGAAAGAGCAGTTCTGCCCTTATTCAAAGATAACATCACTATCTGTAGAAAATCCAATGAAATCTGCAAAAATATATTAGAATTTATAAGGCGAGTGTTGCAACGTTGAAGAACATAAGATCAATATACTAATATAAAATATTTTTGTACATACTAGCTACCAACAATAGAAAATTAAAATTTAGAATACTATTTATAATAATATAAAAAATGAGATAATTAATGATGAAACCGACAAAAGATGTGAAAGTTTTACTGTACACTAAAACCTATAAGCATTTGATAAGGGAAATTCAAGAAGACCTAAATAAATTTAGAGCTATGACTTGAATTTGGTCAGAAGACCCAATATTACTAAATTGCTTATTCTCCTCCATATTAATCCATGTTTGCAATATAACCCCTATCAATATTAAGCTAATTTTAAAATTCATGTGGAAATATAAAGAATAAAATATCCACAAAAAAATTGAAAAACAAAAAGAAATTTAGAGGGCTAAGACCATCTGTTCTCAAGATTTATTATAAAGATACAATAATCAAGATTCTTATTTGGCCACAAGACAAACATTTAGATTGATGACACTTAATATAGAGTAAGAAAACAGACTCACACAAGTATGAACTGATTTTGACAAAGGTGCAAAGTCAGTGCATTGGAGAATGGATAGCCTTTTCACCAAATGATGCTCAAATTTGGATATTCATATGCAAAAAATAAACTTCAGTTCATACCATATAAAAAATTAGCACAAAAATGATCCTAGACTTAAATGTAAACCTGAAAACTAACTTTTAATAAGAGGAAATCTTTATGACCTTCAGTTGGGCAAATATGTCTTAGATGTGACACCAAAAGTATGATTCAGAAAAGAACAAATTGATATATTGGACTTCATTTTTAAAAAATTCCATTAAGCAATTTAACAGTTTCTCAAATCCCATCATATAACTCAACTATCTAATTCCTAGTTAATTACTCAAGAGGAAAAACCTGTGTATATCATACATAGCTGTGTACAAGAATGTTATAGAAGCTTGGTTTGTAATTAGCCACAAACTGGAAACAACCCAAACATCCACACACAGGTGAATGAATAAGCACACCATGGTATATTCATAAAAATGGGATAGTATTCTGTGATTAAAAAAAATTCACGTCTCCATACAAACAGAAACATAGATGAATCTCAAAAATAATTATTGTGAATGAATTAAGTCAGGCAAAAAAGAACACGTTCTAATCTATAGTGACAGACAGCAGATCAGTGATTGGTTGGGATAATCTTTCTATCCTTTTATAGCATTCCATTGTTGTTGTTTTTAAAATATCTATATATGTATATACATACTCCTGCTTTTTTGATAAATGGTAATGTAGTATAAACAGTTTTAAGTAAAATAAATATTTGTATTCTTCCTGAAGTTCATGAAGACTGAGCCAAAGGGAACTTTCTAACTGGGAGCGTAGGAGTGGATAGTTTAGAGGGCAGAGATGTTCCTTTGAGGTGAGCATCCTTTACGGAAGTAGCCTCTGGGCTTCTCTTTCATTGTTCACCGAATACCAACAGTAGGATTTGTGTCTTTTCAGACTGCTCTCTGAACTCATTTCTTTTCCCAGACCCTCATTGCAAGTTCACTGAAAAGACCAAATGGCTTTCTTTCAAGTGATCAAGGCTATTTCATTCTTCATTTTGGCATCTTCCGTTTTCTCTGGTGAGTAATTTTTCTCTTAGTCAATGGAAAACTTTTAATCATTCAGTAGTTGTAAAAAAGTGGGTCAACTGTGAAGAGGGCCCTCGCTGATGATCCTGATGATGATTTACTTGATGTCCATGCTCATCAGTGGATGATGCAGGGGGTGCTTTGAAAGCATTAGAGACTTAAACTAGATATAATGAATTTGATTGCAGATTCTACTTCTTGAATACTGAATGCTTTCACGTAAGTCAATGTTCTTACTATGCTTCACTGTTCTCACTGACAAAGTGGAGAAATTACCTCTTTTTAAGAGAATTGTTGATAGAGTTATATAAACCAACATGTGAAAGTGTGTGAAATGTAGCCATATTCACAGCAGACACAAATGAATGCTGAATAAATATTGATTGAGATTTAGTTTCTAGATTTTCTTTTTTGCCTACTGATATCTAGTTTGAGAGACACTACCAGAAATACGTACTTCATTACTTGTTAAAGGGGATAATATTCTTTATTCTATTTTTAGATGACTACTTGTCAAAGAATGAGTCATTCATCATCATCATCATCATCATTATTATTATTATTATTAATTTATGCTCTGATTGCAGGTATTCTCTTTGGAATTTCAGCAAGTTTGGAAATACATCAGGTAAACTCTCATTTGGATGATTGAAAATTCAAACTTTGTATTTGTTATGGCATCGGAAGATATGAATGTATATATTATTTTCTCCAGCAGCACAGTGTCACAATTTTGAGATGAGGCAGGAGATAACAAGATTGGGCCAGCACTGGGTTGTTTGAAGAAGTATGTGATGGGAGGTGATGTGTCGTAGATGCATTAGGAAAATAAAGAGCAAGTGAACTATGAATAACAATGAAAGAGTAGTATATTGACCAAAATGGAAAGATCTCTTAGACTAGAGCACAAAGAGAGAGATCAAGGCATAAGACAACCTGAAGTGACAGATGGAACACAGGGGTATTTAGTCTCATGGGCTGTTAAGGATTGTGATGTTGGTCATAAGGAAAAATGAGCAGTGCTTTTAGCAAAGATGCAGGGATTCAGTAGAAACTTTTGTGAGCCACGAAAAGTGGCTATAATCAGACCACTTAGACAGATACTACAGTTGTCCTGCAAGAGGTGATGCTAGCTCAGAATAGGATAGTGAAAAAGGAAATAAAAAGATATGACTAGGATTTGTGGTTTAGTTACTTTCATTTATTCATTCAAAATATTTACAGAGCCCTTTCTATGCGCCAAGAAATATTCTAATATTCAAATTAGAATATTCAAATTAGAATAGTCAAATGTTCAAATCAGAAAAGGACTAAATTTTGTAAATCAGAATGCTCAAAGATTGTGGAGGATACTATTCATGTTTTTATTGTTATTATTATTATTATTATTACTTATCTTAAAATGTCTCTGACTTTTACAGCCTGACTGTGACAAGTATGCAGACGCAAAGATGGGTTGCACCACTGAGTACTTTCCTGTCTGTGGATCAGATGGCAACACATATAGTAATGTGTGTATTTTTTGCAGGGAAGTTGGGTAAGAAACAAAATTTGCATATCTGTTTATCTTAAATATTAATGCCTCATTTAAGAGTTCTAAGATAATAGGTACCGGCATTAACTGAAACACATTTATGGAACTTAGGCACAAACACAACATCAATGTAAAGAAATCACCATTTCTGAAGAGTTTTGTTGTGGGGTTATCTTTATAATTATTCTCATCTTTTAGCACATGACATCCGAATTAATTAAATGAATAAAATTTAATTAAATTGTTAACAACAGTAGCCGTAGATTAATTTAGATTAATTTCTCACCTCAAGACAATTTTTGGCTTCTATTTTAAGTACACTAAGGTAATATATTGATTACAAAACACTTTTTCATTTCTATCTGCATGGCATATTTCTTTTAGCTTTTTTCCACACTCTTTATTCATTCATAATCACAAACCACCCAGGAAAACCAAAGTGACTGGAGGTAGAATGAAACAGTATAAAGCAGGAAGGTATCTTAAATACTGTGCTTTGAACTGACTTTCAGAAATTCTGTTATTCTCTTAACTTTTAATTAGGCTTGATTTTAATGCACTCACTTGATCTCAAAGTAAGTATTCAATTATGTCTTGTTTAAAGATTGAATCTACTAAATATTTCTGTGTGAATCAAGCAATAGAATAAAACACGAAGTTTCTCTTTCTGTGGAGATGGTTCAAAATATCCTGGCTTTCCAGGATTGGATCAATATGCTGTCAGTGCTTAGGAACAGCGAGAGGGATAGGAAGGAAGACCATACTAGAGGAGGAAACCTCAGGGAAATTCAGTTCAACAGGATTGTCATAGCTGGAGAAACATCAGTAGAGAAACTGTAGGCCCAGCAAGCAGTGACAGCAGAGTGTCTGTCCTCCTGCTCCTCAGATGGGGTAAGAGGCAAGAGGGATGCCTTCAAATGAAATTGAGGGCCAGAAAATATTCAAAATATTCATCTAAGGATGATCAGACAGCCTCTGAGACACATCTCAATATGATCTGCCCCAAAGTGTAGCTCCTCAGTGCAAAGTGGGATTAATAAAGCCGTAGGAATCTGCATGGAGAGCAAGGTCAGAATCAAGACAGTGGGGTACAAGACATAAGATTATTATATTCTGGACTACTACTCAGCCATAAAAAATGACGAAATCCGGCCATTTATGACAACATGGATGGACCTTGAGGGTATTATGCTGAGTGAAATAAGTCAGAGGGAGAAAGTCAAATACCATATGATCTCACTCATAAGTAGAAGATAAAAACGACAAAAGAAAAAAAACACATAGCATTGGAGATTGGACTGGTGGTTACCATTGCGGAAGAGGGGAAGGGGGAGGGCAAAAGGGGTGATTAGGGTCACATGTGAGGGGATGCACTATAATTAGTGTTCGGGTGGTGAACATGATGTAATGTATACAGAATTCGAAATATGATGTACATCCGATAAAAATAAAAATTAAAAAAAAAAGGTTATCATATTCTATAAAAATTAAATAAGCAACAATGTTATTTTGAGGCAGAGAAGGCTGGGCTTGTTCTTACACTCTTTTCAGGTCAAAATGTGTGCTTTTATAGAAGCACATTGAACAAGCAAGAGTGGTTTCATTAGCCTAGAGAAGAGAAAGGATAGCTACAGAGCCTGGGCAGCAGGCTAGTCCTCACCCTTCAGAAAATAGATTCTACATGTTGATTCCTATAGTCAAACAGCCTAATTTGGGGGAAACATGGCGGGCCTCACACAGGATTTCTAATGTAATAATCTACATATTTTCTTTTTCTTTTCTCTTGTTAGAAAACGTGGTGACCAACTTAAATTTAATCATTATTTTCCATGCTGATTCCTTGATGTGGCTTTATATAAGAAATGACTCCTGTTACTCTTCTTTCATTGAAGGATATTTCCACGCTTGTTGCATAACATGAAGAAACTTAGCACACACAATATATGATCTATACATTCTTTTTAATATTAAAGTTCAGGAATTCTTCAATTCAGTATTTCTGACTCTACATTATTTTAATGAATTTCTTGCCTTAGAAAACATAGGGCATATATATTTTCCTATGAAAGCAATGATCTATTGAATAAAAATGTTTAACCACGCAAAAATGTCATGTCTCTTATGGGTTCTTGTTTTCTGTCACTCTCAGATCATTAAGTTGCTGAAGGAACACAATGGATACTTAAAATATTTATTTACAGTTACATGAGAAACAATCCTTGTACAAAACTCTCAGGAGAAAATTAATAGTAGAAAATTACTTATATTTCCAGGAATGTTATAGTTATTCAAGGAGTGATATGAATGAGTTTTGTGGTAACTATCTACTCTTGTAGATTATTGAAATTCCATCTTATTTCAAGTCATTAAAGTAAAGCCCATGAGCCACCTTATCTTAGTCTTTTGAAGTTGTGCCTTTCCTGTGATGTGTCGTGTGTTTTGCCTTTACGAAAGATATTGATACAAAAAAGAATGGTTTGAAATGTTTTCAGTTTTTGTTTTTTGTTCTTTTGTTAAACAGAAAAGAGAATTTCTTACTAATAAAGTATGTTCTATTATCAAAACTGTGATAAGGCTTTACAGATTTGTTATTTTCTTTAGTCCTCATACATACGTGAGTTAGGTGTAACTAAGTAATAACTATATAAAATTGTAGATTATCGAAGTCCCATCTTAAGTTAAATCATTAAAGTAAAGCCCGTGAACCACTTTATCTCTGTCTATTTAAACACTGACTTTGCTACCTCGTGTTACTGTCTTTGCTTTTAAGAAGGGGTGGTACAAAAAAGGGTTTTTTGACATTTTCTTCAAGTTGTATTTTTAAAGTGGAGAATGGAAATTCTTATTTATTCCGTGTTGCATAAAGTATATTAAGGCTCCACATGTTTGTCAGTCTTTGCAGAAACGTGAGTTAGGCACAATTAAGTCCATTCCTTGATAGTAAGGAACTAGGACTTCGGATTTTAAACACACTAAAATGTGCTATTATGGTAATAAAGGTAAAGTTTACCAAATAGCATTGCTCTTTATGAGGTTAAGAAGCAGAGAGGCTTCCCCAAGTGATTTTTTATGGTGATAAGCTGAATGCCTTTGCATAAATGGGAAATAAATGGTGTACCTACAAACTTATTGTCTCTTTGGATAGAAGAATAAGAAAGAGCCCTATAGAGCTTCTGTAATAAGCATTTCAGTAGAAAACATTTTGAATTTTAATTATTCAGATAAATAGATCAATGATCTCTTTCTCTTTATACCTATACTATGGCATGGTTCATTTGTTTTTGTCCCGACCTTAACCTGAAACAAGATTTATCTTAAGTACTCTGACAATTTTGTACATACCAGAAGATGTAATCACCAAACCTGACTTTAGACGTCACACATACTGACTCTTACTTCTCAGGAGCTGTTCTCCACTTGGCTGGGCCTACAATGGACGTTCCCTAATGACCTAGCTAGATTCCTGAGTTTGACCCTCCATCTACCTTTCCTGTCTAATAGGATCTTTTAGGAATCAACATAGTGAAAAATTTACTGTTTTAAAGAGTTCCTGAGAGAGAAGAGAAGTTTGAGATATTTAGTCTATTGCTTTCCCAACTTTATACAGTAGAAATATTATAGAGACAAGCTGAGTGTATGTGGGTGGCAAGGGGGAGACTAAGGTTTCCTTAATCCAAGTTCATTGTGCATTTTTTAACATTGATCATGTTGTGTGGCTTCTAAAGTTGGTTATTTGACAAGGTTCCAGTATTACCTTTTGCATCCTTTTTAACTTCTATTTTTGGTTATGTTCTCTATTGTTCAAAATACCTTACTACAGTAATGATGTATATAATTAAAATGAATATACATATATTTGAGAGGTACATTATAATACATTTTTACCTATCAGGTTATAATATCAAAAATGCTTGCAGACAATTGATCTCTTATTTAGTCCAGTGCCTTATTGTGTAGGCGAGGTAAATGAAATGTAGAGAGAGAAACTTGCATGAATGACGGATATGACAGAATAAGATCTAGAGACCAAACATCCTAATATTCAAGATTATCAGTTTTATACCTTTCCTTTGCTTCAAATCTCATGCAGTATGTCTATATCTTGTATAAGGACTGAAATTAAGATACAATATTAAATCCTACCTTGACATCCTTGAGCCTTATAGGGCTCCAAAGGTCTAACCATGAGTTCTCATGCTCTTGCCAGACATGACTCCCATCCAATGGAATGGTTCTCCACTAGGTTAGTTTTCCTATCAGTGGGACCAATTGTACTCCAGCCAGTCCTCAACCAAAGGAGTTTGAGTTTTCTGTCAGTGTGCAAATTATTCAAAGAAGCCAATTATATCATCCCACAGGAAATGGAGGTCACTTCGCCTCTTGGTGCTACAAATCCTGCCTCTCATAGCCTCTACTTGTTCAGTCTATTCCCCAGTGTAGCACCACGTGATGTGCGACGTCCTCCTCCTGCAGGCAATGAGTGTATGTGAATAATAAACTATCTTCAGTCTAGTGTTGGGTGTCATCATTTTGGCCATCCCCAGAGCCCTTGATTAGGACTCCCTTCTTTACTAACGAGGTAAAGAAAAGGTAAAGAAACTATTATCCTGTGATAATCCTATTCAAAAATGAATAGGATCTAGGACGCAATAAGTTAATGAAACGGCTTTATAGCTGTTAAATACAGTGGTATTCCCTTGGGTCTTAATTTCTTGACCTTTGTGTCATACAAATGCCTCTCTGAAGCTTTCTTTTTGGCCTCCTCTACTCTTTTTTTTTTTTTTTGATGATTCCTCTTTCTTCTCGCACTTCTTTAATGTAGGTTATTCTCAAAATTTGATTCAGATCGGATTTTCTTCTTTTTCCTGCATGAACTTCCTTGGAAAACATTTCTTTTCCTTTTACACAGCTTCAAATCATTTCAGTGTGGATGATTCCAGATCTATATCTAGGTTTTTATTTGCATTTGCAATTGTCCTGCTTTATATTTCCACCAGTGTACACTATTTGTACCTTCAAGTAATTTTAACCAAATTTGAATGCTTAATCGATTGTTATTTCTGTGAGCATGCTATAGTATACTACATTGCTGGTGGTTAAGATCCTAGTCCAGGTACAGATAAGTCTTTTCTCCACTTTTGGTTTTAATTTTTCCTTCAGCACAGAAAGTTTCAATGAAAACTGAAGTTCAATTATATTCAATTTCATAATTGTTTATTGAGATGATGTATAGTGTGACTCTAAAGTAAGTGTTCCATTAATGTTAGCTATTGTTGTTTTCCACACTTCAACATTTGGGGAAGATTACAAATATCTCCTTTGCCACCCACCCTTTAGCTTAACATGCATGATGTAACTAGAGAACATTAAAGTATGTTTTCTATATATATGTATACATATGTGTACATATATACAAAATAGAAATGGACTATGTCCTTTTTGCCAAAGTGGGCATTTGTTGACTTCTTCTGAGATTTTCATCATTTGAAAATCTTTTAGTGGGCCAATTTGAAAATTCTAGTGATAAGTTCTGAAATATATATTTTCTCACTCCAAATTAACCTCCCCATCACCACCACCATAAAGAATTACAATGGCTTTTGTTTTAACCTTATCTTCATACTTAAGAGGAAACAAGTTACACAATCTGCTCCCACATTGATCCTCAGATTTATCATTTTAGCCATTCAGATCCAGGATCCCTGTAACTCATGTCCAAGACTTACTTCCAATCACCCTTCAGAAAATTTCCACTCATAATTAGTCTCAGGAGAAATTTTAAAAAGTTATTTTGAACAAAATTAAAATAAAAACAAAACATCAAAATTTGTGGGATGCAGCAAAATAAGTTTTAGAGGAAAATTTATAGTGTTAAAACATATAAGGAAAAAAAGAAGATCTAAAATCAACAACCTAAGCATCCACCTTATAAAAGAGAAAGAAGAGTAAGTTAAGCATAAGGAAGCAAGCAGAAGAAAATAAACAATGAAAATCAGAGAGGATATCAATGAAGTTGAAAACAAGAAAAATAATTGAGAAAAATCATTGAAACCAAAGCTGTTTTATTTAAAAAAGATGAATAAAACAGAAAATCCTATAGCCAGGCTAAACAAGAAAAAAAAGATATAAATTACCATTATTGGAAATGAAAGAGGTGTCATAACTACTGATCCTTAGGAAATTAATAGGATAATTTTTTAAAAAATATCTAATACAAGCAATTCTATGCCCATGAATTTATTTATTTTAATGAAATAGATCTATTCCTTGAGAGATACAAATTGTTAAAACTCACGCAAGGAGAAACAGAGAACTGAAAGTGCCCTGTACCTATGAAAGTAATTGAATTCATAATTAATAATCTTCCAAAAAGAAAGCACCAGGCCCAGATGGTTTCACTGATGAATTCCACCAAATTCTAAGAAAGAAACAATACAATTTCTTCCAGAAAATAGAATCAGAAAGAACGCTTCTAAGTTATTTTATGAAGCCAGGATTACCTTAATACCAAAACTAGATAAACATGTTACAAGAAAGGAAAACAACAGAACAATACCTCTCATAACCATAGATGCAAAAATTCTCAACAATATATTAGCAAACAATTCCAATAATATATAAAAAATTTACACTGTGATCAATTTAGATTTATTCCAGGTATGAAAGTCTAGTCCAACATTCAAAACTCAATCAGTATAATCCATCCCATCTAGGGGTTAAAGGATAAAAATTATATGATTATATCAATGTTTTACACAGTGAAAGCATTTGACAAAATCCAACATCCACTTATGATAAAAACTCTTGGTAAGCTAAGAGGAGAAAATGACTTCCACAACTTGATAAAGGATATCTATAAAAGGAACTAGGACTAATGTAAAATTTAATGATGAGAGACTGGGCACACCAATAGTATCAGTAATGAGGCAACGATGGCTTTTTTCACCACTGCTATTCAACATCTTACTGAAATTTCCAGCTAGTGCAATAATAGAAGAAAAAGAAAATTTTAAAAATAAAGATTGTAAAAAAAGAAATAAAACTGTTATTATTTGAAAATGACATGATTGTCAATATTGAAAATTCCCCAAACTCTACCAAAAAAATGCCAGAAGTAATGTGTGTACAATTGCAGGAGACAAGGTCAATATACAAAAGTCAACTGCATTCTTATATAGTAGTAATCAGCAACTGGATTTAAAACTTTGAAAGAATAATACCATTTACAAATGCACAAAAATTTAGATATTACCCAACAACATATGTACAAGATCTGTTTGCAGAAATCTACAAAACAATGATGAAAGAAATCAAAGAGGATCTAATTAAATAGAGGGAGATACCATGGTTATGTAGGGTAATATTCACTATTATTAAAATCTCAGTTCTTCCCAATTCACCAAAAGATTCTATGTGATCCCAATCAAAATCATGGCAAGTAATTTTGTAGATATCTGCAACCTGATTCTAAGGATGATCTAAAAAGCCAGGTTGTGGAATAGCCAACACAATAATGGGAAAAGTAAAACAAAGTTGTAGAACTCTCACTACCCAATATCAAGATATCCTATAAAATTGCATTATCCAAGACAGCGTAGTATTGGTGAAATAATAGATACATAGTTCCACAGAACACAATAGAGAGCCCAAGGCAACTGCCAAAGGAATCTGGGATGATTCGCCAGAGTTCCCAACTTGTGAAAGATTGAAAAATTGATTATATTGGCCTCCCTTTCTCTGAGTGAGGATTCAAAATATGCCTTGGTTTGTATGAAAACTGTGTCTGGCCTAACCCAAGCTTTCCCCTGTTGCCATGCAAACCAGGCTGCCATCATTGGGGGATTAGAGAAGCTGAGTACCATGTACAGACACCCTCATTGAATAGACAGTGATCAGGGGTTACATGCCAGACTGGGCAAAAGAACATGACAGTGAAGGAGATTCCATCTGCCCTATAACCCGCAAGCAGCAGGGTTAATAAAAAAGAAATATGGAATATTATAACAGCAGACCAAATTATTAACAGATAAAACTCCCTTGACTAGGTGGACTAAAGTACCATCCCCGGCTTTAACACATTTGAGTGGTCAACCAGTAGGGCCAGTTACCCCATATGCCAGACAGGGGACCCCTGCTGAGACATGCAACACCTCAAAGTTATAAAAATCACAGGAGACAGCTGTTGCCCTAATTCTCACCATGGATCAATGTGCTATGCTGCTAAGAGAACCAAGCCCTATCACTCCTAGGAAAGGCATTATCTACTGGAATTTGCCATGGGATGTCAGACTGGGATAGGTGAGTTACTTCATAACCCTGGCTGAGGGGGGACTACTCAATCTTCACTGCAATCCTGCTGTTCTGCTGCAAGCTGGACCTGTTGAAATGCACAATGCCTGGAATGGCATATCATGATAAGATTTACATCTTCAAGGGACAGAGAAACAGTTTTCTCCTAGGAGTTTTAGGGCATATTTCTCTATTATCAGAAGTCTAGGGGTACTATTTAAAATTTTCTTTGTATTAGGGGTTAGATGGCATGGTGCACTCCATCCTTTTCGCCGTCCATCACCGTAACATCCTCCCCTTTGTTCTCTTCACTTTCCTAGGGATTCTACCTCTTAGTGCCCTAATTAGGTTTTGTCACACGCACCTGGATTTTAATCTGCCACTGTTTGTGCCCTCCTAGCTTTGTAAAATGGCATGCTAATGTCTCCAACTTATTATCTTGTTCTCTCACCTTGTTTGCTAGCCCCAAAGCTAGCAGAGTAGAGGACAACTGCATGTCATTTTCTAACCTGAGCTCTTCTTCCAGCTTTCTAACTTGAGCTTCAGCTTCTGGCTGGGCATTGGTGGCCAGTTGAATTGCCCACAGTAGAGGCCAGCCCCAAGTAGCAGCCTTTCTTTTCTCTTCTTTGCCTTAGTGTGCTATGTGTAGTTTATCAAACAAAAAAATTAAAGCAGCTGGCATTTTGGGGGCATCCTCATATACATGGTAGTCCACAAATATCTAATACATGCGCCACCCCTTTCCACATAAAGATAGATGGCAAACTTTGGATTTCTCCCACTGATGCCTCTTTCCCAAGACCCATTTCTTTGGTCTCCCAGCTGACTTGCCAATTCTTGGTTTACAAATTTGGGAGTTTCCCAGGTGAAAGCTGAAATTGGCCCCCAGACACAGAGGGCAAGGAGCAACCAGAGACAGACCACTCCAGATTGGTATGTGGTAGGGTTTATAAGCAAGGGAACTTATGAGGTTTGTCTGGGCTGCTGCAAGACAAGTGGATCTCTTCACTTGCCCACCAGAATCTGAAAGGTTGATACAGAGACTTTAATATACCTCCAGATGATCGCAACAACACATTGCTCTCTCAAGGCTGAGTCCTTCAAAATGGCTCCAGCTGTGAAAACAGGGGACTGAACACACATTCCAAGGACAAGGCAGGGGATGAGGAGCCTTCAATTGCTGGGTCCAGCTCAAGAGTGGTCACGTCCTCTTGATGACCTCCTTCAGAAGTATTTTAAAGGGATAATATAGAAAGGTGTAAAGAAGAAACATCTTAACTCCATCTTCTAGAGGCAACCAATTTTAATATTTTCGTTTACTATCTTCTACTCATTATTCATCTTTTCAAAAAAAGATATGACCTCTAGGATATATACACAAATTTTATGTACTTCCATTTTATAATTATAAAAATAATAAAGCCATCCACTAGCACGGCTATAGTTAAAAAGGGAGTTCCAATAAATGTGAGTAGGATTTGGAAGAACTGGAACTGGAGGAACTCAGACATTACTGGCGGAAATATTAGAAGGTATAACCACTTTCTAAGAATTTTCCTGGGTCTTAGAAGTTTCAACATAAATTTACCATATGAATCATCCATTCTACTCCTAGACATTTATCCAAGAGAAATGAAAGCTTATGTCCGTTGCAGCGTTATATATAACAGCCAAAAAATGGAAATAATCTCATTGTCCGTTAACTAGGGAATAAATGAACAAAACGAGGTATGTTAACACAAAATGAAGTATTATTCATTATTAAAAACCAATGTGCACAGCTTCTGGCCCTAGTTCTTCCATAGACTAGTTTTTCTTGTCAGAGGCTTGAAGCAGTGGCCATTAAAGCCCCTCTACAAAAGGAGCTGCCCATCAGCCTTGCTCACTGCCCCTCAGCTGTGCTACAAAGAGAAGAAACTAGAAAGGTTACGAAAAATAGTTAGCTCCCCCCAGGTTCTAGATTAAAGTTGACTAAGAAAACATGGCAACTGAATGCAATGTGCAATGCTTTACTGGATGCTGGATCAAGGGAAAAGGACTAGAAAGAACATTATTGGGCTGTAGGTGGGGTATATTCAAATATACATTGAATATTAGATTAAAAACACTAATGAACGGCATATATGCTACAATATGGAAGAACCACAAAAATATTGTGAAAGTGAAAGAAGCAAACATAAAGCACAACATAGCGTTTCATTATATTTATATGAAATATCCAGAAAAGACAAAGCAATAAAGATAAAATGTAGATTGGTGGCTGCCTGGTGTTGAGGGTTGGAAGTGGAAGTGACATCCAAGAGGTAAGAGGGAACTTAACTGAATGATGTGTACTCTATAATCAAATTCTTGTGATGATTGTATATCTCAGTATATTTACAAAAACCATTGTATTATATGTAAAATTCGTTATGTGTTTGAACTGTAAACACCACAAAGATGCTTAAAAAGCAGTAAAATGAGAAATTTTATATTAAAACTGCCTTTTATTGCCAAAATGTCAAGTTTTAAATATTGTTAAATTCACAATTTTTTATTTTCATTATAGCTAAAATATGAAGCCAACATCTACCTAACAGGATTCTTATAAGAACTAAGTTAGATAACAAGCTCTTTCATAGTGGTTTTGTAGACAAGAGTGATTTAATGAAGAACAGTTTTCATTCACTAATGGGCCACAATTTTCAATAATACACTGAAAGTTCCTAGAGGACAATGATTATATCTACTTTTGCTTAACAGCTTTTCCCTAGCATCTTACCTAGGCCTTGATGCATAATTGGCTTTTATGAAATATGTTTAATAAAAATAAAAAGAATATATGTATGAATATATCAGTGCTCACTGAAGAATTTTTAAATTTTAATTTTAGGGAATAAATAGCTGAGTGTGGTAAAACGCATATAAAATTTACCATCTTAACCATTTTTAAATGTACAGTTCATTAACGTTAAGTATATTGACATTGTTGAGCGACCAATCTCCAGATCTCTTTTCATCCTGCAAAGCTGCAAAAATTCTATACAGGTTAAATAACTACCCATCCCCCCCCCCCAAAACCCCTAGAAACCATCATTCTACTTTTTGTCTCTATGAATTTGACTACCGCTCTAGGGACCTCATATAACTGGAAACATATGTTATATATCTTTTTGTGATTGGCTTATTTCACTTAGCATAATGTCCTCAAGTTTCATACATGTTGCAGTATTTGTCAGAATTTCCTTCCTTTTTAAGGTTGAATAATATCCACTGCATGTTTATACCACATTTTGTTTCGCCATTCTTCTGTTGATGGACACTTGTGTTGCTTCCACCTTGTGGCTATTGTGAAAATACTGTTATGAACATTGGTATACGATTATCTCTTTGAGATCTTACTTCTAATTCTTTTGAGTATATGCCCAGACATAGAATTACTAGATCATATGGTAATGCTATTTATAATTTTTTGAGGAATCATCATATTGTTTTCTCTAGTGGCTGTACTATTTTACATTCCATCAACAGTGCGCAAGGGTTCCAACTTCTCCACATCTTTGCCAACACTTGTTATTTTCTGCTTTTTCAATAGTAGCCATCCTAATAAGTGTGAGGTCAGGTGATATCTCATTTTGGTTTTTATTTGCTTTTTAAAGAATTTTTTTTTGTACAAGACCTCTATAAGGAAAAAGGTCACAAAACTGGCTGAATGCATTTTTATAGTGTGACACTCCAATGGATATTTTCATTACAAATTAATACTGGAGATCTTAAACAAAGAAATAGTTTCCACATAGATCCTACACTTCAATTAAAATGTGAATTTTTTTTACCAAAAAAGAACATACCTGATATAATATATATGGTAGATTTACACCTGTCTTTCAGTCAGCAATCTATATTTCTGTCGTTAAAATTGAGCATTAAATGAGCATTTGGCTACTCAGCTATAGGCTGCTTCTTGTTAGTTGGGAGATGGAAGAAATGGAAAAGCATCGGACTTACACCATGAATGAATATTCCAGGTTGAGAAAAACAGTGTCATCTTGCGTTTGAAGATCCCTCACCTACCTCTTGACTTATTTGTGAGAGAGAAAGAAAATAATATGATAAATTTTTCCAAAGCCTCAGAAATCTTACAGCATCTTTGAGTGGTTCTTCAAGTCATTCAATCACAGTATTTAATTTCCTACTAAATTAACCTCTTACTGCCTAACATTTGTGATCATAACATTAACCTTGGCTGCTTCTTAGAATTCAGTTCCCCAGATCCCCCTTTCTTGGAGAATTTGACTCTTTAGGCTAGAAAGGAGCCCAGGAATCTGTACTTTTGTTAAACAGTCAAGTAATGTATTAACTAGTTCACCTTTGAAAATACTGCTTTGATTACAGTTACCAAAGTATGCCCATGCCTTAAGCCATTACTCAAAGAAAGGGTATTTTAATATAGATAATATCATTTAACATTTTAATGAGTGAAATTAAGTTGCATTAGTTTTTATTTTATCAAACATGCAATTAAGACATTATATTTTCAAACTGTCATTGAAAAGTTGAACACAGAGAATCAAAATCCTGAAATCACAGGAACTTAGAGTTGGAAAAACTTTTGAATGATATATATTCCATCTTCTGCTCCATAAGATTCACTTGATCATCTATGAATTTAAGGCTCTGATTGAGAAAACTAATTTTCTGTAGAGTGCACCACAAAATGTGATTATAATAAAAGCCATATTGATGCGCATCTCCATCAATATTTAACATTCTCCAAAATGTTTAAAATCAAATTTGTCACCGCTTTTCCTGTAGAGAAAGAGAGAGACAAAAAAAAGAAAATTAAGGATTTGCAAGAAAAAAATAAAGCATGTTACAGTTCAAGAAATATTAAAACAGACATTAATGGAGAAAGTGGTAAAATTCAAATATATTCTGTAGGTTAGTTAATAGTGATGTACCAATGTTAATTTCCTAGTTTTGACATGTGTGCCAAGGTTCCCTAAGGGGTTAACCTCAGGAAATATTGGGTAAAGGATATGGAAACTTGGCACTATCTTTGAAATTTTTCTGTAAATCTAAAATTATTCTAGAATAAAAATTTTATTTAAAAAAGAACATTTTAGACTCCCTGGGTAGTAACACTGCAGTAAGTACATTCATTGCTGTAAGTTTGACCTTTGGTTGCACAGATTGAACTCATTTCCATGGTGCAAAAATGCAGACAATATGCATGCAGAATATAGTTTGGGTGTTAAACACAGAGACAACAAAGCACTTATCAACAAGGAGGATTTGAACATGGAACATGATGGAGAGGCTCCTCCATTTCCAGAAACAGCTGGACTCTGCTAGCTCTTAGAGCTTGGCACATGTCCTCACCCCATGGCTACTTGACTCTTCTCCATGCTCAGTCATGACTCAGTCTTGGGACCCACCCAGATCTGAGAGAGGAGAGATTGGAGATTATCTTAGTTGTTCTCCAGAAAAAAGATGTCAATCTGGGGATTAAATGTGCAAAGATTTTGCGAGAGAACGTGAGGAGGGAGGTAGGAAGGCTGGCAAACCTTTAGGCTGCAAACTCCTTCAGAGTGAAGGAAGCTGGAAGGGAGATTGGATGCAGGTGTTCTAGAATGATCTCCTCTCCAAGGAAAATTTGGAGGCTGTCATGGAGTTCATGAGACAAAGTCGACCATCAGAGGTGTCCCTTTCTAGCATAAATGGTTCCATTGTGAGAGATTTCAGAGTACCACAATCATTTTGAGTTTTGCACGATTATGATGCTCCCTGCAGCTAAGATTCTGCAGGGGTCAATATCATGGCCACCGCAGTGGTCTATCACTCCGCATCTGGGCCTTAGAATTGCTAGTCTCCCATTAGTAACTCATAATTAAGTTAAATTAATTGATTTATACATTTGTACAATATCAAGCAAAATTATAGTGAGAGCTTAAATAGAAAATTACTTTAAGAAACAAGAACTTCAGGAAAAGGTACAAGTATGGCCCCTAATATTTTACAGAGATCTGACAGTTATTTTCTATATATGTTGTGCCTATGTTATCAGCAACACAGATTTTGATATCACTTTTTGAGATAGTGTCTTCATACCGTGGAAGAACAAATATTTACCATTGTATGCTTACATCTTTTCATAGCAGAAATTACATTCGTTGTAATAAGTTTCTGCATTGCTTGCACAGACTGGATCCAACTCTTTGGTGCAAATTCCTTGAGGATCTATATACGGTTTACAGTTTGGCTGTTAAAGATGAAATTTATCAGGGAATGAAACTCTGAATAAAATTTTATTTAATCTTAATATGACTTGCCATGGATCAAAATTGGAAAAATACCATCTATGTGTAGTTTTAAAAACTAACAGCTATGACACTAGCACATATAAAATTAACATATATCCCAATTAAAAATTAAAATATTATTAATACTCTTTTACAAACCTGCTATTACTTTTTTAAAAGGTCATAGAACTGGTTGAACGTGTTTTTACAATTTAACAATGACCATTCTCACGTCACCTTCCATCTTTTTTCTTTCAAACTCAAAAAGAAATCATGACACTTAATTTTTCTATTTATCACCCTCTCGTCTTTCTTGATAATTTCACTATATATGTGTATGCTTGCCTATTTGTCAGTATGTGTGTATTTGTGTAAGTGTGTATGAACATATGTAGCTGTAGATATAAATGCAATTTATTTAGTGTTGACAGCATCGTTAATTTACATAAATAATACTGTGTGTATGCTTACATCACTTGTTTTTTAAACTTCTTTGTGACTCTGTTTATTCAGATATTTAGTGCTGTAGTTTAATCTTTTTCACCTCTATGCAATATTCCACTATTGAAATGAAAATTGTCATTATTTTATCCACCTTTAAGTGTATATTTAGATCGGTTCTTTATTACTTTTCCTTTGCTAAGATGGACACTTCTACTCTAAGCACACTTTGACCTTTCTCAGATGCTTATATGAAACAACATTTATGCCCATTAATTGAATTTTTGTGTAGTGGGATATGTACATTTTTATGTTGTCTAGATAATGACAAATGGTTTTAGATGGCTGTTAAGTTTCTATTTCTTGACTTTAGTGTAATAATAACACTTCTTTTGTACTTTTTGAAAGATCTCTCTGTTGTACATTTTGTTTGATGAAGTATGCTCTTAAAATTACAGAGTAAAAAAGTTAATTGTTTAGCTTTTTCAACTTCCATCAATATTAACTTACCGGAAATCTGAATTCTGGTGCAGGAGCAAAAGAAGTTTCTGCAACCAACACATAGATGAAAAGTTAAAAATTAACAAGACGATGAAGAAGAAGTAAAAGAAGGAGAAGGAAAAGGAGAAGGAAGATGGAGGGAGGAGGGAGAAGAATTGTCTTTGGTAAACAGGGCCCATATCTTTTAATAGCAAAAACCTACGCAAGTTGCTTACTCAAGACCTTGCTAATAATGAGGCAGGTTGTTCATGTGATTAGCAAAACAAATAATTCGCAAATATAAAATTTGAAAGCATTACTTAATTCCCTATTATTCTCACTCTGTGAAAAATAATTTTGTGTACTGTTTGTTAATAATCCCTAACATCCTTCTTTGAAGATATTGTTCTTCTCCCCATTTGCATAGATGACACATTCTAGACAGAGAGGACAATGCTTTAGAGCATGTCTCTTAAATATGAAGAAATCAATTAGTACTGAATTAATTGGTACTCTGATCTAAATGTGTGGGTCTATGCAATACCTCACAGATGCCTTATTCTGAAATGCATTGTCCACTGTGAGCTCTAAGACAACTATCGCCAGAGGCATCAATGTGTTCTCTCCTTAAACAAAGGCTTGTCTTACGGGACTCAGAGTGGCTGATCAAAAATCAGAATATTGAACAATACCAGACCCAGAAGAGATCATTCCTTCCCACAGTTTGCATTTAACAACCGTGGAATCTGGCCTCCAAAAAGGAAAGAAGAAGAATTTAGGTAATGTTCTTTAGTCATAGATGAACAAAGAGTGAAATTATACTGCCCATTCTAACCCACTGCTCTGTCTCCACTTGTCCAAAATAGGAAATGAGAAAAAGCAATCCACTGATGCAATTTTTAAAAAGCATCTGTTAACATGTCCGTTTTTGCTTCATCAGTTTAAAGTTTACAAACTCGACAACAAAAAGCTCCTCCATTCCTAAATTACAGCAGTTGTTTCCTGCATTTTCTGTGATATGTGAAATGTTTCACCTCAGATTGGAAAAGTTACTCACCAGAATAAAGAGGAAATGCCAAGGCAATGACGAATATAGCTTTGATCCATGATGAGAAGAAAGACATTTTATCAAGTCTGAGGAAGGAAACTTGGCATGTTTATAACACATGACACAGGAGACAAATTTCCTATTTCCAGATGAAAGTTTCTTGTTTGTAAAGAAATCCTCCACCCCCCTAGATTTCTAATTAAGGTGGACAATTCTCTTTTCTTCCCCCAACTGTCAGATTCAATAGGACATATAAGTAAACAGAGGGCCTCTTAGGCATGTGAGAGCAATCCCAGGACAAGTCCTCTTTCCACATTTAAGAAGGAGCTGCTCATTCCCCAACCCTTGGCTCGGCCCACAAGAAGCCTGGCTGCGTTTAAGGAAATATACACATTTAAATCTCATTTTTTTTCCTCAGAAAATAGAAAGAGTTATTTCAGGAAGAACTGACCTGGAGCTGTCCTCACAGCAGTGCTATACACTAGGGCTACCCTTGTAGATTCCCCACCTGACCAATCTGAAACAGAGAAGGCGGTGGAAAGTGAGGTCTGCAGTTCCAGGGACTGTGCCTATCTTCTTCACCTCTGCTTCTCAACCACTTCCACCCAGCTGAGGAGTCTCTTTTATTAGCCTGTTGGTGAGGAGCTTGATAGAGTAAAACAGATGGCCCATGGCAGATGAGACCCTGAGGTATTCTGTGTTCTGCCTCACTAAGATCTAGCCCAGTAGATCTTCTCTCAGCAGGAGGTTTGGGACAGTTTGATCTGATGAACACAGAAGTATGAGGATGGGAAAGGTAATAAGAATAATCATAGATTCTATGATAGAGAAAATATATGTAAGCTTTCCAAGCTATTGGGCTGCAAAGGACAAGAGAATCAAAACCAGCAAAGAAGAGGAGTTTTGTGAACTGTAATTAGACAGATGCCTTTAGTATTTTGCAACACCAGAGAACAATAGACTCAACTGGAGATTTGTTTTACATTTAAACTCTTCTTAAAGTTTAAATTGAAACTTGTTATCTTGAGATAATTGTAGATTCACATACAGTTGTAAGAAACAATATAGAGAGTTCTCCTGTATCCTTTAACCAGTTTCTCCCAATGGGAACATCTTGTAAAACCACAGTACGAATTCCCAACCAGGTGTTGACATCAGCTAGAGACCTTTTAGCAATTTTTGGTCTCAACACCAACGTTGTGAATGACAGTTTGTACCTGAGGTCTGGGTAATGGTATTTTTGAAAAGTTCCCAGATAAGTATTGAGGCAGCCAGCTTTGAAATCCAGCCTAGAGAATAGGATGTGAATAGTAGAAACAGAAAGAAACCAATTTATTGTAGTAATCGCTTCTCACTATATATGTGTATCCAATCATCCTGTTGTACACTTTCAACTTGAACAACGTTGTATGTCAATTGTGTCCCAATAAAAGTGCACAAAAAAAATAAAGGAAAAAAGGCTCATGGGAGTGAGGTTGAAACCACATGGGGCAGTATCTTAAATTATGTGTTAAATAAGGTAAGTGGGTGTCATTGAAGGCTTTGAAGTAGGGTGAGATTTCATCAGTCATTGTCTCTCTAGTTAACTAATCTACTTCACAGTCTGATTTCTGGAAAGATATTTGGCAGTTGAAAGACCTGAGATCATCTCACCTATCGCTAAGTGACCCCGATACAATATCTAGATTTTCTAATATATAACTTCTTTACTGTAAATGTGGGAGTACAAACTTCCAGTTATAAAATAAATAAGTTACGAGAATGTATTGTACAGCATAGGGAATATAGTCAATACTGTAATAATTGTATATAGTGGCAGAAGGTTACTAGATGATCAAGTGATAATGTATATAAATGCAAATGTTATACCCCTGAAACTCACATAATATTGTATGTCAACTATACTTTCATTTAAAAAAAACACAAAAAATAAATGTAGGAGCCTGTCTCTTAGACGTTAGGGAAAAAATATGAAGACAGTTTGCATGCAAGTTGGGTGCTAGACTCGCATTCATCATCCTAATCTAACCCACCTCTTACAGCAGTGGAAAAACCTAGAATTCAGAAAGAAAACTTTGAATGTAGCACTGTTCAACTCCAACTCAATGGAAGAACACAAGATGTGTTGAGTGCAGAAAGTGCTCCATTATTATATTAAGAGAATATTATTCTTACAGTAGCTCTGTGAGTTATTTACATAAACACCATCAGGGGTATCTGTGGCAAATCAATTCTTCTGGAGCAGGACATTTGAGGAAAGAGTAAACTGAAGCCTAGAGTTAAAATTTTTGTGAATCCCTCAGTCTCACACCTCGGACTTCTATATATATTCGTCAGCAGAGACTAAGAACAGGAGGGACTGCCTATGGATCACAGCAGGCTACAAGATTTTTGTTTTGGGTTTTTTTAATTAGCTAGCAAAGGAAATGTTAGATGTGTGAATTAATACTTTCATGGAAAAAAAAAAGAATGCATTATTAAACTTGCACCAGAGGTAAAGTAAGAAGACTGTGTCTTTAACATAATAGAGATGTTAAAAGAGAAAGAAAGAAAAAGTGGAAAGTAAGGACAGTGTTCAGCCACCCCAGTGTCACTGCCCCACACGTTGTCGGCAAAGAAACCCATTACTTTGGGCAATAACAGGAAGGAGCTACCTGAATTTATCTTCAACACATAAAACACCACGTTTGCGATCTTCCCCCAGGTCACTGAATAATGTGG
The DNA here is from genome assembly GCF_041296265.1 of Equus caballus. Classification (NCBI taxonomy): domain Eukaryota; kingdom Metazoa; phylum Chordata; class Mammalia; order Perissodactyla; family Equidae; genus Equus; species Equus caballus. The sequence continues at coordinate 45,494,503 of NC_091697.1, forward strand.
GGTTTTGGGGTTTTTTTGGAAACTTCGTACTGTTGAAAAGAGAATAACAGAAGTCCACATTTACCAGTATTTCAAAGGAGACTGACGTCTTTTAGTCTACCTCCTGTCTCAGAAGAGACCCAAATGATTTGGCACCATATACCTTGTTTTAAAATGATCAATACAAATGTATCTCGGCCGGAAGACTCGAATCCAACTTGTCCAGACAAGAAAACTCTAAAATATAATGAGACTATTTGTTATACACCATGATGTTGCAATTGTAAGCCCTAGAAATAATATTCTATGGAAGAATCATTTGACTGAACATGTATGCCATCATTTTCTGTTAAAATTATACTTACTCAAATCATTTCAGAAATGACTTTAATAGTAAGAATCAAGCCAAAACTTTCAAATAGAGGTGATGTTGTTATTTAGCCTAATGAACAATTTACACTCGGTTATAGGAATATTTAATCCAACATAGGTGAATTATTAAATGTCAAATGACCACAAATGTAATATGAAAGAACATTTTACTTTAAATTCATTTGGGACATAATTTTCTTTTAAGGATTCAGAAATGTCTGCAAATCCTCTTAATTGTATAGAGCCACAACTCTGGATTGTCACGTCCATGAAAAGTTATTCAATAAAATTCAGCAGGCCAAAAACTTACCAACCCTATTGCTCAAAGGTAAAAAAAAAATGCTCTTTTTATACTAGACATAGATAATATACTAACAGAGCTAAGAACAGGAGCTACAACTATTAAAGAATATGACAGAGTTTTAAAATTATGTCTCATCAGTTAAATTATAATTTGTATACAGCATAATTCAATTTTTATAGTTGTATAGTTCTATAAATTTAGGCAAATATTTTAATTGTGTAACCACCACTACAATAAAGATGAAGAATATTTCCATAACTCCCCAAATTTCTCTTGTGTGGTTTTGTGGCCAATTCTTTCCCTTTTCTTTAGTACTCAGTAACCACTGATCTGATTTCTGTCTCTTTACTATCTTTAAACAATTTTATATTGAAATAGATTTAGACCCATAAAAGATGCAGAAATAATATAGTGAGTTCCTGTCTTGTCCTACCCATCTTCCTCATAGATAAAATCTTATATAACCACAGTACATGTAGAAACCAGCAAATTGACATGGTACACCACTGTTAACAGAACTGAGTACCTTATTTGGATTTCACCATTTAAAAAATGCACTCAATTTTTTGCTATATAGTTCTGTAGAAAGTGTCTCAAGTACAGATTAATATGACTACTTCCACACTCAGGATACAGAACTATTCCATCTCCACAAATAAATTACCCCTTGATACTCACTTTCTCTCGCCAACCATAACCTCTGGCATTCACTTATCTTTTCTTTATCATTATAATTTTGTCATTTGGAGAATGTTATATGAATAGAGTCATAAAGTAAGATTTTGAAACTGGATTTTTGCCCCCTTAATCACAATATACCTGAAATTCATAAAGTAGTCACACCAAATTCACAAGTTGGTGTGTGCATCATTAGTCTATGCTCTTTATTTCTGCACAGTATTGCAATATATGGCTGTACCAAAATTTGTCTATGCCCTATTCCCTCATTGAAGGACATTTGGTTGTTTCTTATTTTGGGTTTGTTTGTTTGTTTTTTAGATTCCACATATAAGTGACATCAAACTATTTATCTTTTTCTGTCTTATTTCACTTAGCATAATGTTTTCAAGGTCCATCCATTTTGTGGCAAATGGCAAGATTTCAGTCTTTTTTGTGGCTGAATTATATATAAATATATATATATTCCATTATTCCAATAATATATACATATTATATATATAATAATATATAATATAGAATGTAATTATATTATTACTAATAATATAATCATATTATTAATGATAATATTAATGATAGTTTAATTAATTATTGATTATGTGAAATTTTATTTTAGTATAATTATATTGTTAATTATTAGTAAGATTAATAATTATATATAATTGTATAATTCTATACTATATATAATATTGGAATAATGGAATATATATTTATATATACTGCATTTTCTTTATCTGTTTATTCGTTAAGGAACATTTAGGTTATTTCCATGTTTTTGGCTATTGTAAATAATACTGCAATGAGCACAAGGTACACATCTTTCAAGTTAGTGTTTTTGTTTTCTTCGGAGAAATACTCAGAAGTAGAATTTCTTGGATCATATGTTAATTCAATTTTTTGAGGAACCTGCATATTGTTTTCCATGGTGGCTGTACCAATTTGCATTCATACCAACAGTGCACAAGTGTTCCCTTTTCTCCACATCCTCGCCAACACTTGTTATTGCTTGTCTTTTCGTTAAGAGCCATTGTGACAGGTGTGAGGTGATATCTCATTGTGGTTTTGATTTGCATTTCCCTGATGGTTAGTGATGTTGAGCACCTTTTTTTGTTGTTGGCCATCTGTATGTCTTCTTTGGAAAAATGTCTGTTTAGATCCTCTGCCTATTTTTTAATTGGATTGTTTGGGTTTTTTGCTTTTGATTTCTATGAGTTCTTTACATATTTTGGATATTAACCCGTTAGATATATGATTTGTAAATATTTTCCCCCATCCTGTAGGTTGCCTTTTCATTTTGTTGATGGTTTCTTTTGCAGAGTCCAGAAGCTTTTTAGTCTAATGTAGTCCCACTTGTTTATTTTTGCTTTTGCTGCCTTTGCTTTTGCTGCCTTTGCTTTTGGTGTCAAATCCAAAAAACCAATCTCTAAGACCAATGTCAAAGAACTTACCCCTCATGTTTTCTTCTGGGAATTTTATGGTTTCAGGTTTTACATTCAAGTCTTTAATCTATTTTGAGTTAATTTTTGTGTATGACATACATTCTTTTGTATGTAGCTGTCCAGTTTTCTCAACACCATTTATTGAAGAGATTCTCCTTTCCCCATTGTATATTCTTGACTCCTTTGTCAAAAATTGATAGACTGTATGTGCATGGGTTTATTTATGGTCTCTCTATTCTGTTCCATTGCTCTATTTGTCTATTTTTATGCCAGTGACTGATTGTTTTGATTAGTATAGCTTTGTAATATAGTTTGAAATCAGGGAGTGTGATGATGCCTCCAGCTTTGTTCTTCTTGAACTGAAACTTCTAACTGAGAGTGTAGGGATGGATAGATTAGATAGAGATGGTCCTTTGAGGTGAACATCACCATGGAGCTAGCTTCTGGAACTTTTTTTCACTGTGTGTTGAGTCTCAACACTGGGATTTGTCTTAATGATTAATATCTGGATCTATTTATTTTCTCAGAACCTCACTACAGATTTACTGAAGGGATTGAAAAGCATTCTTCCAAATGACTAAAACTATGTCATTCTTTATATTGGCATTTTGCATTTTGTCTGGTAAATAATTTTTCTCGTAGTCAATGAGAATTCTTTGATCGTTCAGTAGTTGTCCAAAATTTGGCCAAAATAGAGACCTTACTGATGATCATGGTGATAATTTTTCTTGAAGCCCCCAGACACCAAAAATGATGTAGGAGGTTCTATTAAAAAGCACTAGACTTAGATTTGATACATTGAATTTGATTCCACATTCCCCGCCTTGAATGCTAAGTGGCTTCATGCAAGTCATTGCTCTTACCACACTTAAGTGTATTCATCTACAAAGTGGGGAAGTTACCTATTTTGGACAGAACTGTTGCTGGAGTTTTATAAGCCACCATATACAAGGTTCTGAAATGTAGCCATATTTACAGAAGACACAAATAAATGCTTATTGATTTAGATTAAACTTTTGGATTTTTCTTGGCCATTGAGACCTAGTTTGGGCACACAGATAAATGACCACAAATATATACTTCATTATTTTTACTTACAGAGAATAAATGCCTTTATTCTATCAGCAGATTTTTCTTATCAAAGAAATATCATTTAATTTTTTTTAATTTTCTGCTTTGTTTGTAGGTATTGTCTCTGGGGCTTTTGGAAGTATGACAGTAGTTTCAGTAAGCTCTCTTTTGACTATTAAAAAATCAAAACTTTGTATTCATCATGGTATCAAATACATGGTTGTATATGTTATTTTCTCCAGGAGTACGTTGCCAGATGTATGAGCAGTGGCAAGAGTTAGTGAGATTGGTTCAGAGCTAGGAAGTTTGGAGAAGAGCATGAATGAGGGGGAAGAGGAAACTGTTGGACAAATAAGGGGCAAGAGAACTAAGTACTACAGTGAAAAAGGAACACAAATGTTGACTCACCTAGCCCTTGCAAAGAAGCAAAAGAAGACAGGTCAGGAAAAAACAGGAGTGATTGAATAAGGGGTACAGGAGACTAGAATTCTCTGTAAAATTAAATTGCCAGGTGTGTGGATGTGAATTTATATGAGAATTAAGAGAGTAGGCAATGAATATCAGTGTGTGTTACAGACTAGTGTTCTTGTCTTCTATAAAACAATTTCAAGTAATGAGAAAAGGCTATCTATATGGTGGGAGAATAGATTTCAAGGGGAATTTAGTGTCTGCAGAGTTGCAGAGGAGAAAGAACGTTCAGGTCCTGATTTGTGTGGGGGCTTAGCTGATTCCAGCAATGTAAAGATCTCTGTGGCTAGAGCATAGAGAGTTAGAGAGGTCTAGGGAGACAAAGACCCCAAAGAGATGGGAAGGAGCCAGGGACATGCTAGCTGTTAAGGATTAGGGATTACCTTAAGGAAAAAATGGGCAGTGTTTTTAGCAAAGGTGGAAGGTTTCAATACAAACTCTTTGGAGCTATTGGAAGTGGTTGTGGTTGGACCACCTAGCAGGACACTGCAACTGTCCTGCAGGAAGTGACGGGAGCTCAGACTAGGACAGTGGAAATGGAAATAGAGATGCGAACAGTGCTTGTGGCCTGATACTTTTAATCATTCATCCAGAATATTTACAGAGCCCTTTCTATGTGCTAGGAAGTATTTTACTATTCAAGTAATCTAAAAAGAACTAAGATTGTTCTGTATATCAGGATATTCGCAGTCTGTGGAAAATGATAGTCACATTTAATTAGCGTTGTTGGTATTGTTATTATTACTATTTATTTTACAATGTCTTTGACTTTTATAGCCCTTCTCTCACAAATATCCCCTGATAATAGCTTGTTCCAGATTATATGAACCTATCTGTGGATCAAATGGCAAAACATATATCAACATATGTGTTTTTTACAAGAAATTTAGGTATGGAATAAAATTTGCATGTCTGCTTTTCAAATGTAACAAAGTCTCACTCAGGAATCCCAAGAAAGTCAACACTGGCATTTATTAACACAATCTCCTCATTTAAAGAACTTAGGCACAAGCTCTATATCTATGTAAAGGAACCAGCATTTCTGAAGGTGTTTTTTTGTGGTGCCCTGTTTATAGTTATTTTCATTAATCAGTATGTCACATTCAAATTAATTCAATGATTGACATTTACTTAGGCTGTTAACAGCAGTGCATATAGATTAATCACTTCAAGACAAGTTTTGGCTTCTATTTTCATTATATTAAGTTGTATATTCATTACAAAAGTATTTTGTTCTTTCTGTCTGCATGGCACATTTCTTTTAGTTTCCTTTCCTTGAATTGTAATTCATGCATAATTGCAAATCACACAGGAGAAACAAAATGACTGCAAGTAAAATTAAACAGTATAAAGCCGACATATATCATAAATATTGTGCTTTGAATTATATTTCAGAAAATTCTTTTATTCTATTAACTTCAATCATGCTTGATTTTCATTCGTTCTCTTGATTTAAAAAAAGCAATTAAATCTTGTTTTAAAAAGTAATCTAAGTGTTCCAATTAGAATCAAACATTAAAATTAAAAAAATGTTTCCATTCCTATGGAGATAATTCAAACTATCATGGTTTTCTGTAATATTCAGACAGGAACAGCAAAGTTGTGATGGGTTCTTTGGAATATGTGGAAGGAGAGGTGGGGGATTGTGAAAATATACTCTCAGTGCTTAGAAACAGAGAGAAGAATAGAAAGGAGAGACAATACTAAAGGAAAATAGCCCAGGGAAATTAGGTTCAGCAGAAGGATTGCCAGTGCTTAGAAACAGAGAGAAGAATAGAAAGGAGAGACAATACTAAAGGAAAATAGCCCAGGGAAATTAGGTTCAGCAGAAGGATTGCCAGAGGTGGAGAAAGTGTCATAGAGATACTGTAGGTGCAGCAAGCAGCGCCAGGAGAGAGTCTATTCTCCTTTTCCAGAAGTGTGCTAAAAGACAGGAAGAAACATTTGCATGCAATCTAGGATTAGAAGTATTCAAAATCTGGTTAGGTTATCAGCAAATCTCTGAGATAAATTTCACCAGGATCTTCCCCCAAACCTAGTTCCCATGTAGATTGGTATTTGTAGAGCCACGAAACCAGCATGGATAGCAATATCAAGATCAAGACAGCAGGATACAAGACAGAAAATTGTCAGACTCTACAGAAATTAAGTAGGCAATGACATTACTTAATTTTGAGGCAGAGAAGGCTGGTTCTTGTTCTTACAAGCACTCTTTTTTTCAGGTCAGTACGTGTGCTTTTATAGAAGTGCGTTGAGCCAGCAAATGTGGTTTCATTGGCCTAGAGAAGAGAAAGGATAGTTACAAAGCCTGGGCACTAGGCAGGTCCTGGCCCTTTCCAAACAGATTTCAGTATGCTTAGTTCTTTAGATAAAATTCTCATTTGAGGGAACCATGGTAGGCCTCATATAGGATTTTTTATGTAATAATCTACTTGTTTTCTTTTTTTTCTTTTTTAGACAGTGTTGTGACAACCTTAAAATTAACCATCATTCTCCATGCTAATTCCTTGATGTCGCTTTATCTGTGAAATGACTCCTCTTGCCCTTCCTGTTTTGCTGAAAGTCTCTAGCGTTTTCCATGCTTTTCGCCTAGGGTAAGGAAATTCAGCATACATAAAATCCGATCTATATATTCTTTTAGACTTTAAAGTTCAGAAATTTTTTTAATTAATATTTCTGACTCTATATGTTTTTAATGAATATCCTGCTTTGGAAAACACAGAACATAAATAATTTCCTATGAAAATAATGATGTTATGAATAAAAAAGATTAACCATGCAAAAATTTAATGTCTCTTGTGGATTCTTGTTATTTCATCCCTGATCTCTAAGTGGATGAAGAACACTATGGATGCCTAAGAGATTTTTTTGCAATTAAATGAAAACCAGTCTCTGAATAAAGCTCTTATAAGAAACCTATATTGAAAAAACTACCTGTATTTCCAAGAACTTTAGAGTTATTCAAGAAATGATAAATATGAGTTTTATAGTAACTAATGTTATAGATCATTGAAGTTCTATTTTGCTATTAATTTTTTATTGGGATAACATTGGTTTATAATGTTATATAAACTTCAAGTGTATGTTGTATTTCGATTTCTGTGTAGGCTGCAGCATGTTCACCACCCAAAGTCTAACCACCATCCATCACTGTGCACATGGGCCCTCTTACCCCTTTTGTCCTCCCCCTCCTTCCCTTCCCTCTGGTAACCACCAATCTGTTCTCTACATCTTTGTTGTTTTTTTTTATCTTCCACATATGAGTGAAATCGTAACGTATTGACTTTCTTCATCTGACTTGTTCTGCTTAGCATAATGCCCTCAGAGTTCATCCACATTGTTGCAAATGGCAAGATTTCATCTTTTTTATGGCTGAGTAATATTCTGTTATATATATATATATATACACACTATTGTATATATATAAATACATCTTCTTTATCCATTCATCCATTGATGGGCACTTAGGTTGTTTCCAAGTCTTGGTTATTGTGAATAATGCTGCAATGAACATAGGGGTGCATTAGTCTTTTCAAATTAGTGTTTTTGTGTTAATTGGATAAAGTTTTATTTTAACTTAATCATTAACATAAAACCCAGTATATTGATGTACTACTTTGTTGCCTTGTGTTATATTCTTTGCCTTTAAGATGGGGTGGTACAAAAAAAGATTCTTTGAAAAGTTTTTAAGATTCTTTTTAACAAAGGAAGGAAAATTCTTACTAATTAGTTTTATTATTAAAACTGTTTTAAGGCTTTTTTGGATTTGTTATTTCCTTTAGTCCTCATAGATATGTAAACTAGGCATAATAAAATCCATTTTTTTAAATAGTGGAGAGTTGAGTCTTAGGGATCTTAAATACACTAACATATTCTATTCTGATTTTAAAGGTAATTTTTATAGACAGCATGAGTCTTTCTATGAAGCTAAGGAGGAGAGAGGCTTCCCAACATGAGTTTCCACAGTGTTAGGCTACATGCCTTTGCCTTAATGGGAAAATACGCAAGAATATACATACAACCTCACTGTCTGGTTGAATAGATGAATAGGAAATCATGTATATACAGCCTCCTTAATGAGTGTTTTTCAACTTAAAGTTTTTTTCAACTTTAATAACTCAGATTAATACTTCAATGATCTCTTTCACTTTGTACCCACAAACATTGCATGTCATGGTTTGTTTTCTTCTTTCCCTATCTTAATCTGGAACAGCATTTATCTTCACAACTCTGACATTTCCTGCTGAAACCCAGAAGGCATAATCACCAAACTTGCTTTAGATTCACATTCTTTCACTTCCTACAAATTGGACTTTGTTTGACTGGGCCTACAAAAATATTTCTTCATTCCCTAGCTGGCTTACTGAGTTTTGACCCTCTATCTGTTTTTATTGTCTACCAGGACCTTTTAGGGTACAAGATCTTAGAAAATTAACTGTATTATAGAGTTCTGAGAGATAAAGGAAGTTAGAAGTATTTAATGTCTTACTTTCCAAATCTTATACAGTGGAGATATTATGAAGACCATCTGAACTTAGATGTGGGAGGCTGAAGTTTCCTCACTTCCAGTTCAACCAGAGAATATCATATTTTGTTTCTTTTGTATATTTTTAAAAATATTAATCTAGTTGTATGACTTCCAAAGTTGAATCCTTGAAAAAGTTCCAATATTAATTTTTTATTCTCTTTAATTTCTATTTTTGGTTACTTTCTATATTATTCACAATATATTTCTTCAGAAATAATGCGTAAAATTAAAATATATGTGTATATTTTGGAGGTTTGTTATAAAAACGTTTTACTTAGGTTATGATATCAAAAATGCTTGCAGACAACTGGTTCCTGATTTAGTCCAGTGCTCTTTTTGTATAGGCAAGGCAAACAAAGCCCAGAGAGAGGAAGTTGCAGAATGATAGGTATGACAGAATAGGATCTAGAGGTCAGACATCCTAATACTTAGACTTATGACTTTAGTTCCTCTCCCTGACTTTAAATGTCATACTATTTTTCCTATTCCATAAATGGAATTAATAGGAGAATCTACATAGGAATGAGGAATATGAGAAATTATAATCAAGCTAATAAAAAAAGATTTTTAGTCTTATGTAAATTTCTTTGAAAGAAATTCACTCCTTAAAACTTTAGTTATCACTGTAACTTATGGGGTTTATAGCACATTTAAAAGGAAAATGAATGACAATAAAACACAAAGGCTGGAAGCAGATAAATGGAAGTACACTGTTGCAAACTTCTTATCAATAAGTGTAAGAGTAATAGAATAATATTACTTGAAGGAAGAAAAAGATGTGCTAAAGATTTATACGTAAACTAAAATAATAATTTTTAAAAAAAAAAACCTTAAAACACAGGTTTATATCTAATAAGCCAACAAAGTAGAGAAAATGGAATCATAATAATACTAAACTAATCCATCTGAAGAAAGATAAAATAAAATGGGAACAAATAGGAAATTATTGATGAATAGAAAATAAGTATTAAGATAATAGTTATAAACGTGACCACAAAAATAATCACATCAAATGTAACTGGTCCAAATATTCCCAATTGAAAAGCAGAGATTATAAGATTGGATCAAAAAAGCAAAGATATGCTTCCTACAAGAGAAACACATTAAGTATAAAGACAAAAATAGATTAAAAGTAGAAAGATGAGAAAAAAATATACCATGCTAACACTAATGAAAAGAAAGCTAGAGTGATGATATCAATGTAAGACAAAGTAGATTTCAGAGAAAATTACATTAGCAGGGACAAAGTGGGTCATTTCATAACGATAAAAGGAGTTAATTCATCAACAGTTTTTAGCAACCCTAAGTGCCTATCAAACTAATAACAGAGCTTCTACATAGAGGGAACAACTAATGTATCAGTGAGGAGAAACAGACAAACCCACTATTTTAATTGGAAATATCAAGATCATTTTCTCAAAAATTAATAAAACAAGTAGAGAGAAAATCAGTAAAAAAATATAGAAGACTTAAAGAACACTATCAACCAACTTAACAGCATCTACATTTATAGACCATATCACCTAACAATCACAGGATGATCATTCTTTCCAATTACCCACAGAATATATACCAGGATAGACCACACTCTTAGCATTAAAAACAAGACATAAAATATTAGAATGGATCAAGCCATTCAAAGTATGTTTTCGTACTAGTGATGTTAAATTAGAAATCACTAGTAGAAGATATCCAAGACATGGAAGCAACCTAGGTGCCCATCAAGGGACGAATGGATAAAGAAGATGTGGTATTTATACACGATGGACTACTACTCAGCCATAAGAAATGATGAAATTCGTCCATTTGTGACAACATGGATAGACCTTGAGGGTATTATGCTCAGTGAAATAAGTCAGAGGGAGAAAGTCAAGTACCATATGATCCCAATCATAAGTAGAAGATAAAAACAACGACAAAAAAACACGTAGCTTTGGAGATTGGATTGATGGTTACCATAGGGGAAGGGGGGAGGGAGGAGGGCAAAAGGGGTGATTAGGCTCACGTGTGAGGGGATGGACTATAGTTAGTTTTCGGGTGGTGAACAAGATGTAATGTACACGGAATTCAAAATATGATGTACATCCAAAAATAAATTAATTAATTTTTAAAAAAAGAATATATCTGGGAAGTCCTCAAATATTTGAAAACTAAACAAAACACTTCTAAATTGCCATAGGTCAAAGAAGTAATCAAAAAGGAAAATTAGAATGTATGTACCAGGACTAGTTCATGCCAAAGTACTCTGACACACTACCCTTATCCAGCTTAAGATGGAGTAGGGGAGGCATATATCAATCAACAATTCATGCAACTACAACTGACCTATGTTATAAAGAGAAAGCATATCGTGTATTTATAGGGTGAGATTATATACCAAGGAGGACAGTGGATATGGTCAAAAAGTCATCTCTGAATAAAGTATACTTAAAGTGCTAAACAAAGGCTAAGTAAAGCTTAGGTAGACAAGGTAGGATGTGGGATAATGTGTTGAGTTTCTGAGATGATGAAATGTACACAAAACTTGTTTGAAGGAATCATAGAAATTTCCAGAATTGGAAAAGAGAAGGCCATAATGTCTGAATTACAGCTTACAAGTAGGAGTTTTGTACAAGAAATATTTTAACACACTCAATATCTTGTAGGTCAGGTATCGAATGTGGAGATTGTCTCAAATATTAGGGGTCCAAGGGTTATAAGCTGAGATGGCAGTAGTGATATTATAAGATTTTTGTCTCAAACAGATCACTCTTGCTGCTCTATGAGGAATGGATTAAAAAGATTAAAAGTCAAGATATGCCAACCATTTAGGGAGATATTATAGTGTTTTAGGAAAAGGCAATAAGTGGTAGCTTGCACTACTATACAAGCAATTAAGAAGAGAAGTAGACAGCATCTGTTTCCCTGGTACTCTCCTGCATTAATCACTCATTGATTCATTCATTAAAACAATCTTTACTAAGCCCCTTCTGTGTACAAAAAAGGCTAAAATTTTCTCCCTCAGGATGCTCACTGTATATTTGAAAGATTCCATTAACATCTTTTCAGGTGATTATCATCGAATGCCCCTCTGTAGCGAACACAGCCTAATGTGTAGTGAACATCCTTGATTGCTTACCCATAGCAGAATACTTTCTTGAGATAATTTTGTTGGTCAGACTTACAGAAATAGCTATTTTTGTTGTGTGTGTGCAAAAAATCTGGGTCATTATAGAACTCCGTTACATCTTTTAAGTATTTAAGAAAGAGTTGCAAATTCTGTCTATGCAACGGAATCAGTGTGTCTGAAGGCTGAGTACTGTTTGCTAGGCACCTGTAAATCAATTAAATGAACCTAAACTAACTTATCAAACATCAATAACAACTAAGTCTTGAGGTATTTTCCAGAATTCAATTCTATTCTTCCTATGAGCATGTATTAATTTCAAAATAATTTATTTACTTCTTACTATATGAAGCACTTTGTTCAGAGCTCAGTCACTGCACTCTGTTTAATCTCCCATTAAATTAAATCATAAAGAAACAGCCTCAGGTGCTGGACAATGAAGAGCAAAGTTTACTTAAATCCTATCAACTTGAACTGGGGATTGAGTTTCCGGCTGAATCCTTATATTCCATGAGCCAAGTATATGAGGGGTTCCACATTGATCTCTGAGTCTTGTTCATTGCCAGCTAGAGGAAGGGTAGAATGCCCTTAATAATAAGCATTTTAATGACCTTTATTTCCCCCAACTACAGCTTTCTGCATCTTTCCTTCCCCACCTTTCCAGACCATAACTCTCCATACATATTGGGCTACTATCGTGTTTCCCTCTCCTTAGATTTAACCACTTATCCTGTCTGATACCACAGCTTCTCTTTACACTTTGATCTGGGCCATGTGCCCTATTCCACTGTCTGCTTTCCTGCTACATTTGTCGTGTTGGATTCATATATTCCAAATATAAATTGCTGACTGAATTCCCCACTGCTAAATAGGGTTCCCTTGGACATAAAAGTACTTATATTCATCACCCACCTCCAGATCTTGCTCAGCCTCTCTGATGTCATTTTCCTTAAACCATTCTTTTCACCAGCTCTGATCCTGCCATAATATCGAGGATTAAGCCCATTTTGGAGCCCCATGTTGCTAACCAATATGATTAATATCCTCGTAAGGGCCTTCTGGTCATCTGGGTTCTATGCCTGACTTAAAACACAATTTCAGATAAAATACGGTAAATCTCTACATTTCAATATCTGTAGATCAATGGTTTTAAAATCTATTTTTGCTCATATATCCCTTTAGACATCTTATGAAAGTTTTGGACACTCTTAAGAAAAAAGTACACAGAGGATTTATTTTTGCATATGGTTCCATGGGTCCTCTGGAGTCAATCAATACATCCTTAAAAAATCTCAAGTCAGTTTCACATCAGGTGTTCAGAGACCGCTTTCATTAGAATACCTGGAATGTGGTTTAGAACTGCAGTTTCTTTAGCTCTATGAGAGACCTACAGCATCAGCATTTCTTTTCTTTTTTTTTTTTTTTTAGGAAGATTAGCCCTGAGCTAACTGCTGCCAATCCTCCTCTTTTTGCCAAAGAAGACTGGCCCTGAGCTAACATCTGTGCCCATCTTCCTCTACTTTATATATGGGACGCCTACCACAGCATGCCTTTTTGCCAAGCGGTGCCATGTCCACACCCGGGATCCGAACCGGTGAACCCCAGGCTGCCAAGAAGCGGAACGTGCGAACTTAACTGCTGCTCCACCGAGCTGGCCCCACATCAGTATTTCTGAAGTGGGGAATCTTTACTTTTCACGTGCAATCCTGAGATTTTTATATCTATTAGGGTTTGCAAATTGCTGCTGTAGCTCCTGAATATTAGCCATTTTGGCACTTTGGGAAGAGATGGATCATAGACACAAAGTTTGGGAAAGTCTAGAAAATAAACAATCTCAGCAATCATAAGCACCTCTGGAACTGATTTTATTTGCAATGGAACAATCTTGGAAAATAATGTAAGATCCATCATATCTGTGAGACTCATGCCGATCTCAGTGGAAGTCCCAGGGAAGTCTATTGTTTAAGGAGAATTCAAAGTGGATTTTGAGGTTCCAGGTTATTTGGATACTGTAGATACTTAGCATTTCCCCTCATGCTTCAAAGTCAGTTTTCCATTACTCAACCTGAAAACAAGATAATGAGAGAAATCAAGGACCAAGTGAATTGTGGCACCACCAGAGAGAAAATGTGGTTATTTAAAAAATCACATGGGGAAAAGCGGGCCCAGGCTCTGGCTTGCCTGTGTCCCATTGACTGCTCTGGGAATTTGTGCATTTTGTGCCAGTCCTTTCTTGTCCCTGGGCCAGGTGACTTATCCATAAAATGAGAGAATGGGAGGCTGATGTTCCCTCCAACTCTAACTTTCATGGCTACAGGGGACACTTACCATTAACATTTGTTTATTTACACAATAACAATTTACTCAGCACTTAATAAATTCTGGAACTATCAAAAACAAGAGAGGTATAATTTTTACCTTATTCCTACCTTCACAAATTAATATTTATTAATTTTGAAAGCTGAGATATCTAACTCTTTCTTAGCTACATGTTCTAATTTTTTTTTTTTTTTAGGAAGACTAGCCCTGAGCTAACTGCTGCCAATCCTCCTCTTTTTGCTGAGGAAGATTGGCCCTGAGCTAACATCTGTGCCCATCTTCCCCTACTTTATATGTGGGATGCCTACCACAGCATGGCTTGTCAGGTGCTGCACCCGGGATCCAAACCGACCAACCCCGGGTTGCCGAAGCACAATGTGTGAACTTAACCCCTGCGCCACCAGGCCAGCCCCTACATGTTCTAATTTTAAACATCCTAATAATCATCTTATTTCTTATAGACAGGCAGAGTGTAACTCTTAAAGGTTTGTGTGGCTCACCAAATCCAACTTCAATATTATTATTTAAATTTAAAATATAGTTTAGTAGTAAACAGTTAGTAATCCGTAGGATTCATAGTCCTCCTTAGCCTCTGATATATTTTGTTTGTTGTCTTCTACTGCAAAAATGAAAGCTCCATGGAAGCAGGAGGCAAGAAATTCCGTGAGTTTGCTCACCACCTTACCTCCAGTGCTTAGAGCAATGCCTAGTACATAGTGGATGTCTAGTGAATATTTGGTAAATGAATGACTCAATAATAAATTTACTCCTACTTAAAAAGCTGAATGTACCACATTCTCTCAGGAAATGACTAAATTTACTATTCAAGAATTAAGTATCGTTTTATGTTTCCTTTGGACAAACACCCAAGACACTATTGAGAGAAAACTATAGAGACACAGAGAGAAATGTTCTTTTATTCCCTTTGGATCAGAATAGTTCTTCCTGATACAAAGAAATATAAAATGCTCTTACCTTTTTGCTTCACCAAATACACAGTCGTTACTATAGGTTCTTCCATCCGAACCACAGACTGGTTTGTAGATAGATAGACAATTTATAGTTCCAGCTGAGTTCTTGATGCTGGTACTGCCAGTCTGAGGTAATATGAAAGACCATTAGGTAAATATAGGAAACTCAATTTAATTTTGATATTGTAATAAAACAAATATTTATTGCTCATTAATTATTGATTAAGCATTGTACTAAACCAGTCATTTTACTGATCTTTGCTTATTCAACTTAATTCATGCCACACTAGTGAAAGAAGAGCATATTTTTCTCCAATGCAAAGTTGCAGGCCTACAGTGCATTTAAGTGACGAGCCCAAGACCAGATATAGATTAAATACCCAAGCTTGGATTCAAACCCCGAGTTATCTGACTTCAGAGCAGCTGCTCTTACTCATGTCAGACTTCCTCCACTTTAATTCTCTGTACACAAGCCTTCCTCTACTCAAGGAAACAATAATTATAGAAAAGTCATACTGGCAAATACAAAACACAAATGGTCATAATTTATTGAACCTTTCTTTTTTCTTTTCTTAAGAAAGAAAATGAGATTGGAGATAGGATTATGCAGAATTCAGTTGAACAGTATTTTAAGAATTTCCTCATAATCAAGTTATAGAATGACAGAAGCGTGTGAACATAAAGAAGTTTTGATGAGCAGATGAGAACAGAGACACTAAATGGAATGCTGAGCATCTTCAATAGGAGGCTTTGTCTTCTTAGAGCAGGGGAAGATGAACAAAGACCTGTCTTCTCCATTGGCTTAGAGTTTACCACCTTTTTCAAACCAATACATTACTTTCATTCACACATGCTCTGTGAAATGGACAGGGCTATCACCCCCATTTTTAAAAAGAATATAAAGGTTGGAAAGTTTAAGTGGCAATCTAAATACTCAGAAACCTGATGGTGGTGGCATTAAGGTCTGGATGGCAGGAATGTCCCTGGAAGATTACTAATTCATGCCAGCCTAGAGATAAGGACCAAGAGGGACAGAAAGATTTCATCTGAAAGGATATTGAGGAATGACAAGTTATGAGGTAAAAAGTAAGTTTCCGTTAAGATATTGAGATGGAGGAAGTGTTCTAGAAAACTATTTTGGATGTATTAAGTGAAGGGTCCAGAGTCATTGTTAAATGGAATGAGGAGGCTGGCAGTTGTGAAAGAGACTGGCAAGGGAAGGCAAGGCACAGCAGGACTCAGAAGGAAATACAGGGGTCATGGATGCGTACCTATTTGCAATGATGGCTCCCAAATAACAGGCATTTATTCACCCATCTGACAAATAGTTTAAGAGAACCTATTATATGCCTGTCTTATTCGAGGATCTGGGGATACAAGTTTGAAAAGTAATGGTACTTTCTTTAACGAGTTCATGCTTCAATGGAATAGATTATCAATTACAAAGCAATAAGGTACATTCTATGACAGAGGATATCATTAGTATTAGGAATACATTCGTGGGAAGTCAAAGAAGTCTGTATGATCTGGATGATGTGTGAGCAAGAGTTAACGTGAAATGTTTAGCCATGTCCAATCATGGACCTGGGGTCCAATTATGAAAAATATTAAATGCCATGCTCAGGAGTCTGGATTTCATCTTCTTCTTCTTCTTCTTCTTTTTTTTTTTTTTTTTTTTTTTGAGGAAGATTAGCCCTGAGCTAACTACTGGCAGTCCTACTCTTTTTGCTGAGGAAGCCTGGTCCTGAGCTAACACCCATGTCCATCTTCCTCTACTTTATATGTGGGACGCCTACCACAGCATGGCATGCCAAGCCATGTCCGCACCCGGAATCCAAACCCGGCGAACCCCGGGCTGCCAAGAAGCAGAACGTGTGAACTTAACTGCTGCGCCACGGGGCCGGCCCCTGGATGTTATCTTCTGAGTAGTGTAGCACCACTGAAGAATTTTTAGCTGAGAAGTGATAGATCAGATCAGATTTGTGATTTAGAAATACCACTTGGGTAGTATGTAGATTATAGATGGGATAGAAATGGGCATGAAAGTTAAATTTGGTGGGGATGGGGGCTCAGTTAATGGGAGTCTGAGCTAGTCCAGTATAGGTAGAAAGGCTTGAGTGGAAAATAGAAGAAGGGAATGAGGGATGGAGTGGAAGAGCATGACCCTCATTAACGATCGTAGGGATATATGAAAATAACCTTCTCCAAATTGCCTCTCATTTTGTTGAATTAGAGTCATTGCAAAGTGTTTGTCATTAGTATAGTGTATTCTGTTAACCATTCCAAGTCTTGGAAAATAGAATGACTGAGATAAATGATAAGTTGACTGAGGAAAGAAAAGGAAATTAACACTAACCTGAGTGTCCTTTACATTGCCATTCAAAGGGTTGCCTACTTTTTTCCTTTCTTCTGGATTGTAAAAAGACCCTGATTTCCCTCGTTGGCCAGAAGATCCTGGTTTTCCTTGCTGGCTAGATGACCCTGGCTTCCCTTGCTGGCCAGAAGATCCTGGCTTCCCTTGTTGGCTAGCTGACCCTGGATGCCCGTGCTGACCAGAAGATCCTGGTTTTCCTTGCTCATTAGAAGTTTCTGGATTCCCTTTTTGGTTAGATTCTCCTGAATTCCCTTGAAGACTCCCAGGCTGATTGAAAACTCCTGGTCTCTTTTGCTGATTAAAATTCCCTGGTTTCCCTGGCTGGTTAGAATACCCTGGTTGTCCTTGCAGACTAAATGTCCCTGGTTTTCCTTGTGTGTTGCTACCTTCTTGTTTATTAGATTCCTTTTGTCCTCCTTGATGGTTAGCTTCATTTTTTCTCTCTAGAATAAGTGTAGGTTCTGGACTCTCTTGTAGTTTAAGAACATTTGTTTTCAAAGTCTGGGTTGAAGGCACTGGAATGATACCATAAGCAAAATAATAAAGTTATTCATCTTCAAAAATTTAAAATCAACAGCATTCATCCAAAGATATATATGTTTAATGTCTCTTTGATTTTTTTTTAACCAAACCTCAAGATAGAATCTTCCCACTAATTCTCATAACCAGAGTATTTTGGTTCCTCCACTTTTTTCTTGACTATATTACAAAATTTACAAAAATCTTGGGGTCAAGCCAGCTTATCACATTTCTATATCAGAGTCTGAATTATTTGAACTGTGCCTTCATACTACTGTCAATTCCTTCGAATGATTTCCTGATTAATCAAGCAGACTCTGCTTTAGTGCCTATTATAAACTTTTTCCACCTCGTACTCTTTCCCCATATTCCCAATCTCACCCTGTAGAACACGCCATCATCAACTTTACAAACATAAAAATTGTTGGACATGAGACCTCCTTCTACATTCTCTTCTCCATCTCTATATGTGCTTTTTGTAGCCATATGCTCCTGTCCCAAAGGCAGTGGTTTCCCTTCTTCTTCAGAACATCCTTTCTTTTTCAATCAATTTTGTGTCCACCATTTCTGTAAAGGCCCTAGCAACAATTAATTAGTCATATGCTCTCTGGGGGTTATTTGTTTTTTTCTTTTGCAGTCAAACTACTCAAGGAAATGATGGATATTGTGTGACTGTTTCTTAAAACCTATGTTTAATAACTCATCTAATCTATCTGCTTTCTCAAATTTATTGTGGAAGTCCATCCACCCCTACATATATAATATGATACATATGATATGATAATGATACATATATATATTTAGGGATGGATATATATGAATATATATTTTCAGATTCTATTCCAAAAGGAGCAGGATGTAGGAAACAATGATAAGCAGATGGAAAGGCTTTAGAGCTGTTAAGCACAATGATATTCCATGGGGTCTGATGCTTCTTGTCCTTGCTTTGGTACAAGTGTTTCTCTTTGGCCTCCTCACCTTTTCCATTTGATGGTTCCTTTTTCTTCCCCCAGCTTCTTAATTTTGGGGTTCCTCAAAAGTTTTATTCAGGCTTACTTTTTTTTTCTTCACAGGCTTCCCTGGTAATTTTTTCAATTAACACAACCTTAAATCATTTCAATGTGAATGGTTCCAAATCTATACCTAGGGTTTCACTTGCATTTGCAATTGCCCAGATTTATATTTCCATGAGTGTACACACTTGTGCTTTCAAGTAAATTTAACTAAAAACAAATACATCATTCATTGTTATCCACTGAGCATGCTATGGCATACTCCATTGCTGGCGGTTAAGGTCCTAGCCCAGGCACAGGAGTTTAGCACATAGGAACCTGATTTACGAAACTGTTATATAGTGTAGGATAGAGTCTGTGAATGTAACCTAGCCATTCCTTCAATTTACAAAAAAAATATTCAATGAGTTTGCCATAATTTATTTAACGTGTCTTCTAGCAATGAGTACCTAGTTTATTACCCTCTTTTACTATTACAAACAATAATTTAATCAAAATCCTAAAATACATTATTTCTCATATGGATAAATTTGTAGGATGAAATCAGGGGTATAATTTTTAGGTAGAAAATATAAATAAGATATCAGAATGAGGTTTAATTATCTACTTTTTATATTAAAATTTTGTAAAATAATTATCTTCAGTTTTTGTTTTGTATTTTTCTTTTCTGATTTTACAAACTCTAAATACATGTGAGGCATTGCTTTACATTATAAAAGTGTCATAGGCATTCCTGATTCCTCTCTCTTCTTCACCCTCCAAATCCATATAACCAGTACATCTTGTATTAATATACTTTCTTCTATCAACAAATGACTGATGAATACATGCTAAATGTCATCTAGAAAAGCACTGAAGTACAGAAGAGATGATATCTGTCATCACGGTATCACGGTAAGGGATTTTGACTATACGCTTTTGTTCCCCTCTAAAACATATATATATATATATATATATATTCTTTTTTCCTCCCTTCTCCTGTCCCATCACTTAGCCCTATATTCTTATTTCTTAACTCTACTACCTCAGTGACTCCTTAAATGGCATCTCTGTACAACTTTTCCCACAACTAATCCATTTTCAATATCACTACAGACTGATATTTCTTAACAGAAGGGATATGATCACATCCGTACTCAACAACCTGAACCAATTGCAATACTTTCATTGAGAAGAGAACCACTATTTCTTGTATTCCCACTATAAGCAGCTGAAGGTCACAGGCACTTTATTGTTTTTTTTCACTAGATATAAGAAACAAATGGTCAAGTAGGAGGTCATAATTTGCAGATAAATTGGAATTGCCTTCATTTATCATAATTTATTATCTTCGGAAATGTATTATCTGTGTCATTTATTATCTTGATAAATTCACATTGCTAGCTGGAAATTGACATCTCTATAAACAGATAACCTAACTGTATAACAACCTGTAGGAATGTATAATTATTTCCATTTTGCAAATGAAAAAACTGAGGCTAAAATAAGTTAATTAAGTTTCCCATAAGCACATAAATAGAAAATTGAAAAGCCAGGATTTGAAACCACTTCTTTTTGACCACACAGCCTTGGATCATCACACAAGACCATATCCTTTATGGAACTTGAACTGGAGTATTCACAAACTCTCATAATCTTTTTAGATTGAATTTTCTTCCCAGTCTAGTGTCTTGCTTTTCCCATCCCCTTGCCTCTGCTTCTCTTCAGCCACATCAGACTATTTACCGTTGTCTCACCGTCCACTATTTTTATGCCTCTGATCTATACTTATGTTGTCTGAAATTACCTTCTTGCATTTCTCTGTCAGAGATTTCCCATTTTTTAACTTTCCGGCAAAGTATTACTAAATAACTCAACATTTCTAATTCTTTACTTTGAGAACTGGAAGGAAAGTCATTGAACGTAACTTTTCTTACCTGAGAACATGACCAAGAACATGAAGGGAAGAAAAATGAAAGCCTTCATGTTAGAGCTAGTTGTTTCAGACATGTCTGTTGGAGGGAGTTAAGGGTAACTCTTCAGTAGATGCTTTCTGAATAAATAACGCTGATCACCACCATGTTATATATATGAAAAATCCTCCACCCTAATTGCTAAACACTGTCACTGTGTTAAAAAAAAATTACAGAGTAACTTTCGCAAACTGAAAGGTGTTGCTTCTTGAGAGGACTGCCATTTTTAAAATTAGCTTCACGCCCCAACTCCCATAAATTTCAAAACTTTAATACGCTTCTATCAGATATCTTTGTCGCAGAAAAAAACAAAAAGGTGAAACCCATCTGGGAGAGTGGTAAATTTAGTGTTCATATTTTTTTTATTACTAAGAGATGACTTATCTTTAATCAGTACTGTTATTGACCCCCCAAGTTCATACATCCACAATATTCTCATTACATTTTCCTGCACATGAATTATGTGTCAATTTTTTACCTCAAGTTATATTTCCAAAGCAAGTAAAATTGCATTGAGTATTGGTCATTAGTAAGTGATGAATGCATCCAGTGGGAAATGATGGGTAATATATTTTTATGAAGTAACAAGAGACAATAGAGCTCATGTTTGATAATAACATTACACTCTTGACCTTCTTGCCTCAAGCTGTTATGCCAAACAGAAGGTCATGTGAAAATCACCTTGGGATTTTCAGTCAGTCATAAACTCAATATTATAAAACACTGGAATAGTATGTTCAAGATTGGCTGCCCTACATAAGAGGACCTTGAATTAATTGAAATATGTCCAAAAGAAGATGACTTTGATGACGTGAAGCCTAGAGACCAGGTAACACAAGGTTGGTTGATGGCAGTAGGAAAAGTAAGCATGAATAAAGACAGACTTAGGAGTGATATTGTCATTGAATTCATCATCTGAAGAGCCTTGGTATGGAGAAAGAAGATATTATTCGATCTGTGTAGTTTCAGAAGTCAGAACTGGTCCCAACATAAGGAAGCTCAGGATAAACATTTTTGAATTCTCTGGAAAATTTCAGCTCTGGGAAGAGAGGTGAACTAGCTAATTCTTACAATCCCTTCCAACTTTAAGATCCTCAGATTTAGTGGTTCTGGATTATGCTTGATTTTCACTTTAGCTTATTTAGAAGGACAATTTTGAAATGATAAATGATTTCCTTTAGCCAAGTCAACAATTTTAAGGCATCAAAAAAGACAAGTTTTAAATTTTTCTGTAGTAAGGAGGCAACTTTTTTCCTCCTACATAATTATTCTGTGTACTGACTGGCATTCACATAAATGTCAGAAGAGGCTTAGTGAATGAGAAGACCTTGGATTATGCATATATATATATATATATATATATATATATATATATCCCGTATAATATACCCCATCTAAAATATATATATATTTTAAAGATCAGATAATTTTTACCAAAATTTCATTATGAAAAGTTTCAAAATACAGACATATTGAAAGGATAGTACAGTGAAGACCCTTATACACACCACCAAGATTCTTCAATTAGTATTTCGCTGCATTTGCTTTACCATATCTTGATCAAAATGGGTAAATTTGATGCAAGTTATTTTCACATCCAGATACTCATGTATAGAACTCAAAGCAGTAAATTCCCAAATATTAGCAAATGGACCCTGATAGATGCATCTGCATTTTGCCTCAGCAATTTTTCCTTGCATACTTAGCGTCATCATCTGACCTACCCATGCTTTTTTCCCAACTCCAGTGCTAGTATACTTTGAAATAGCACATACAAATAACAAATATGATTGAGTGCCTTGTATGGGGATACTGCAGTAAGAAGATAAAGTCTTATGAAGCCTATGCTCTGAGATCTCAGAGACTGCCTCAGTGGATTTGTTGAAGCTATCATTGGTCGCACTGAGTAAGGCAGCACTCTCTCTTTATGTACCGATTCTCCAAACCATTCCAATGGGCCTTTTGAGTAATTGCTTTTAACCTTTAAATTTTCTTAAATGAACATTTAATTTCTCCTGAAATAATGAGAATTCTCCCACCTTTAGAATCGTCTTCTGTTATTATCTTCCTTTACGTTTGAGAGTAAGGCCAAAATTGTGTCTTGGAGTAGGCCCAAAAAATGCTCACCACAGCCACATATTAGAGAAGGGAAAGAGTGTCTCTCATGTCTTGGAGTGGGGTTCTAGGTCAAGGCTGTTCTTTCAGCCATCATTTGGGTGGAAATAACAATAGCAATGGAGTCAGAAGACTGGAGGTGTCTCCCCTCTTTTTTAGCTATGTGATCTTACTTAAATTAATCTATCTGTCTCTCTCCATCTACCTCTTTTTCCTCTTATTTCTAAAATCATGATAAGAATACCTCCTGAGCGAGTCAAATATTGCTAAGTGGTTTTTTGTGTTTTGCTGGAAAAAGTTCATACCTGTAGTTTAATGATCTTGGTTTCTGATTGTGGGCTGTTTTATAGCATCCTGTGTCAGGTTACCTGATTTAATCTCAAGAATCCATTTGTCCGGCAGCTAAAGGGAAGAAAACTTTGAACTCCCTATTAGTTTTCTTCTGTTGTGTACTTTAACCACTATGTTTCCTTTCAATTCTCCCTGGGGGATGGGGGGCAGCGCAGGAATAGCACATGTCAAGTTTTGTTTTTTAAACTCCAGGAGATGTGTAAAGATTGAGCACAGTAAAAGACAGAAGATAGCAGCTACACAGCATTCATTAGGCTATTCAGACAGACACAAATAGGTTGAACTGAATCCAGCAGACAAATTGAATGTTTGGTCTGGTCTTTTAAATATAATTCATATTGCACAGAAGACATAATGCCTCTTAAATTCAGTGTCATGTTGCCAAAACTGTCACAAGCAGACTTGCCAGTTGGTTACCAAGTCCCATTAAATATTTCACAATATTAAGAAAGAGGCCAAGGGTCAAGCACTAGGTGATCACTACCTGACTTAAGGCCCTTTGCCATTTCTCAGTTGACTTACTTATTTGATCACTTCACCCAATCTTCGCCCCCATGTTGGCGTTAGTTTCAGAACACTGAGTCTTGGAGGACGCAGATGCTTCAGATAGAATCTTGGGTAACTTTTCTTCTTCGGGCATCAATTTCTTCACCCAGCACACAAAGTTTCAATGCAAACTAAAATTCAAATATATTCAATTTCATCATTATTTATTGAGATGATGTATATATCCAATACATACACTAGAATGTTCCATTAATGTTAGCTATTGTTACTATACTCACATGAATATTTGAGATTAGAAACATGACCTCTGCAACCTTCACTTTAGTTGACTACACATAAAGTGACTAGGGAACAATAAAATATAAAATAGAGAATAATTATAATAGTCCTGGACTAAATTGGTTATAATGGCATTTATTGACTTATTCCTGAGAATTTCACTACGTGGAAATCTTTTGATGCACAAATTTGCAAATTCTAGAGATAAAATCTGAAATATAGTCTCTTTCTCACTCCCAAATTAACCTCCCCCTCATCACCACCATACGTAATTACAGTGGCTTTTTGTTTTAAGCTTGTCTTCATACTTAAGAGAAAAGAAGTTACACAATTTGGTCCCATGCTGATCATCAGATTTATTATTTTTATCCATCCAAGTCCATGTTTTCTGTTACCTATTTCTTAAACCTTACTTCTAGTCACCCTCCAGGTAATGTCCACTTGTAATTGTCTTACAATTATATTTTAAAGTAAGAAGCATAATTTTAGAATATTGTTTACAAAGATTGCCACCAACAAATCCTCACATCTCTCCATTTCCCCTCTCCTTGAATCTGAGCTGTTCATGTCACTTTCTTTTACTGACAGAAAGCATGAGACAACATGCCATTTTTAGGTCTAAAGAGCCTGGGAGGGTTGGATGAGAGACTATGGAGAGAGAAAGAGAGACAGAGACAGAGACAGACAAAGAGAGAAACCTCTGGCCATCCCACTGAAAAATCAGAAATGTGACTGAAATTATCATGGATCCCAACAGACTCACCCAGTCAACACCATATGAAGCAGGAGCAGAACTTTCCCGCTGAGCTTACACAAATTGCAGAATTGTGGGCAAATAAATGACTGTTTTGTTTTAAGCCATTGAGTTAGGGGTGATTTGTTATATAGTAATAGATACTTGTTACAATATTGTTGACAAAACAGTGACTACTTCTTCACATTGAATCAAGACTCCATGATAACTATAAGAGCTACCATTTTGAGGCATTTTGTATGCAATATTTCATTTAATCCTTAGAACAATACTTTGGTAACACCCTGAATATTTGATGAGGAAACTCAAGCACAGGGTCATTAAATAGCTGTTTTCACAGAGTTAACCCTAATAAAGATATTTTAACATATCCGTCTAAGGAACCTCATTCCTGGGTATCTAGAAGCATGGGAATACCCTTCCCAGAAATAGAGACTTGGAAAATAAATATTTGGTTTAGAGATCAGCCTGTGCGTTCCTCAGTTGGAGATCAATTGGTCTTTGGCAGTACAGAACTATGATTCCAGTGTAAGTCAGGGCTGGAAAGACATCTCAGTCCAGCCATATGGAGTAGATTTCTGAGTCTCCTCTAGCATACAATTGGTCATACCACACATATCAATGCTAGGTTAATAGCCTACATCTCTGATGCCAAGGTCAAGTCCTTGCTTAGGACGGATATTGGAAAGTCTACCATCTTCTAGTATTGTGATTTTTAATTCCAGATAGATGCTTCCATTGGTCTACAGAACAACATTTTATGTGTATGTATATTTATATTTCCTGAAAAGTAAGTTCACGGATCCCATTGTATTTTCAAAATATCTATGGCCAAAGTCAAATCAAACAAACAAATCAGTTCTATAATCTATTGGTTTGAGGTTTCCAGAAAATCAATCTTTCTTGAACAAAGTCTACAATTTTTGGATGATGTACATATTACCTGTTCTACTTAATACCTATTTTTTTCTTTAAATTGATGATTTCTCTTTAGCGTCATTTTAACCAATATTGCTTGTTTAATGGGCTGCGTCTATTTTTTCAAATCTACTTTAAAACAAACGTATAGCTATTAGTTTTTTTCAAAAGATCATCTTACATATTTTTATAGCAGATATAGCAGTTTAGTACTTTAAGAAACATTGTGTGTAGTACTTCTATCACCACATTTTCCATGGATTTTAGGATACTGCTTTTTTATTTAAATTCCTCATAACTGGTGAACACCTACTGTATGAAAGAAACTTTGTGATGTATATGTGACTAAATCACAAAATATCACAACTATAAGATGGCTTTGAGAATATCTAGCACAAACTTCATTTTACTCATAGGAAAACAAGGATCAAGAAATAAATAACTGAAATTCCAAAAGCAATGGTAGAGCTTGGATTTGATTCCTACTCCAGTGTTCACTCTTCCAAGTATTTGTTTACTATATTACTATATACTCTCATTTTACAAAAGTTTCTAGAAATCCAGATTTTTTGTTAGCTTTTTCAATTTTTAAATATGGACATCTAACTGAATGGCTACAGAGTATAAATGACCACATTTATGTGTATGTGTATTATGAGCATATGTGGCTTTTCATACTCTGTGACAAGATCAGATAAAGAACAGCCTATGTCACTTAATGCCATAACATAGTGACATACTTGAGGCTGCTTTCTAGATTCTTTTACTAGAAGACTCAGAGATCTTGAAATTGTAAACCCTGGGGTATGTGGGACCTCATAGTCTTCAGAGTGTTTATAAGAGGAAAAACAGATTGCCCAAGGATGTAACGCTTGTTGGTTCTCATGTCATGTCTGTCACACTTATATCCTGATTCACTGGGCTTTTCATGATATCTTACTGCCAATTTATATACTCTATATCAAAAATAGCTAATATTTATTAAACATTTGTCCAGGACCAGACTATGCCATGTGCTTTACACGAATTATCTCAGACAATTTTTAAAACAAGCTATTGTATACAAATTTTTATCTTCATTTCTCCAGTGAGGAAACAGAGACAAATGTCACAGAATTATACCATGATAGAGTCCATACTCTGAGTTTTATCTCTTAATTGCTATAAAATACCATCTGCCAGCATTAAGGCTCAAACAGTACAGCAAACTGTTCATCTTTATCAGATGCTGCACACCACAATGTTGTATGACACTCCAGGGTGTGTTGGGGAATCCTTCAATGTTTCATAATTAGCATTGTGGGTTGAGTAATCACAATTCAGATACTCAGGTATATTTATTTCATTTGCTTTTCATTGGTAGCTCAGAATACCTTAGACACTAAGTTGTTAATAAGAGTCCACGAAAAGAATATTACCCAATTCCTGCATTAAGGGACAAGTTGCCCAAGTTTGAATTCTGTCTCTGCCTCTTATTAACTTGGTGACTGATCAAAACTTTCCATGCTTCAGATTCCTCTTATGTAAGATAAAGATAATAATAGAGCCTATTTCATTGGATTGTTGTGAAGATTTGAGTTCTTATATGTAAAGCCCTTAGAAAAACGTCTTGCACGTAGAAAATACTCACTGAATGTTAGCTATTATTTTTTTTCATTTAGGTTTATAAGTTGATCACTAGCGTAGGCTGACATTATCAGAACAGGGGATTTTAAGTAAAGCTTGTTGAGTCAGCTGATGACATTCTATCGAAAGAAGGTAAGTCTAGGAGATCTTTGAAAGAAGAAGATGTGAAAAGGGAAGTGTGCATTGTGTATGCCTCTGTGCATACGTGTTATAAAAGGGTGGTCAGGAAGGCATTTTTTTGTGTGTGGTTTCAAAGCAGAAAGAAGTATTACTACTTGGTGGAAGTGATAAAGAGGCAAATACTAACTTGCTATAAAGAAATTGTTGTCTATTGGTGGAGTGAGTGATTCTTCAGATTGTGAATTTTCCAAAATCAAGAGTACTCAATGAGACGCTCGAAACTGTTATGCCTTAAAGTAGGGATACAAAACACATATGCCATCAGGAATGAGGAGCTAATGTGAAAGAGTGGAGCTGCTCCTGGGGCACCGTGTGAATGACTCATCTAAAGGCGTCAGAAGTTAACCAGTTGTTGGTTATTAAGGAATATGGGCACTGCGTAAGCAGATCTTCTAATTTTTCAAGAGTTTCTAGGAGTCCATCTTTTTATGTGAACTTTTTCTATTTTTATGTATTGGCATCTAATTGAAAAGAAGTAACAGTGTGTGGGTTAAAGAAACATCCCTAAACCACTTCTGGCTCATTTGTCATTTGTTGAGACCTCTGCTTTAGAAGCAGTATGTGAAAGCATGTAATACTGAAGTGCCCTGTCTGAGCTCTGATCTTATTTTTCTCACGTACTCAATTTGAACCTTTGGAAACACTCTTCTCAAAGATACTATTTTCACAATGTTCCTGGCCTTTTTTTTTTCTACTTACACTCCTTCCCCCTCCTTTTCCACCCTGCAAATTTCTCACATGTCGTGGATCAGCTAAAATGCCATCTCTTGTATGAAGTCTTCTCTTAAAGCACTTCAAGCATCTCCTATAATTCTTAGGATAAAATCCAAAAGCTTTAGCTCAGCTCCCAGGGGTCCTTACGAACTGACTCCTCTTACCTTTGATTATGCCTATCTGATTTCCACTTCAGAGGTTACATTGCATGTGTGTGTATTCTGTGGTTTTGTGTAGGTTCTTGTTTTGTGTTCTCTTTGCTTGGAACAACTTTCCTCCAAATTTGCTTGTGCCTGAATCCTTTTCAGTTCTCAGGATTCAGTTCAAAGTAACCAATTTCAAATAATTCCTCTCTCCAAACTGTACCCAGTTTTTTCTAGCATGTGTCTCAATTTTGTTTCCTTTATAAATGTATTAGTAACTGAAAATGTATTTTTAAAATATTTATTTTTGTGCATCCACTTAAATCTTAAACCCTAAGATTCTTTAAAGTAGGAATCTTGTCTTTGCTTGCCCTGTGCTTAGAGTGGTATCTGGTATATCATAAGCATTGAACCATTATTTGTGTGATTAATAAGTAAAATAATTAATTCATTGGGATTTTTATAAACAGGAACATATCAAAGTATATTAGTTGTATACCTTTGTCTCTCTGAATAGTCTAGAAACACTCTGAAGATGCCAAGCTTATCTATCCATCTTTAGATTTCTGAGTACCCACAACATGCCAATAAACCCACACTTTCAAGCTTTTTCACAATTTACCACACATAGAAAATAATAATATTTTGTGTAGTACACTGAAGTAAACTGATACAGCCAGAGACAACTAGGCTTAAGGTTTCAGCAGTTCCAGAAGCTGTTCAGCTGCCCCATGACTGAAGTGGCCAGTGAGATTTTGTCTCACTTGCTGCTTAGTTCTTCTCTCAGCATACAAGTTGAGAAGCTCTAAATCAAAGTCAATGTGTTCCTTAGGGCAAGATACTGCCCAAATACAGCATATACTAAAGGATGCTAATTTGTGTCAGATGATATGTATGTTCTTGGATGGAGCTTTATCGTCCTTGAGTTCATCTGCATAAACTCTGAAGAATTGAGACTCAAAGCACTGATTGGAGAATTCTGAATTTCAAAAGTACGGTAATATTCTATGCCTTGTGTTTGTTTTCAAATTGTATCCTTTCATACTAAGGTCGTCCAGCAGTTAGTCTAACTAAATCGAACGAAGGTGGTTCCATTGTTACCTGAAAAAAGCATCAATGTAGAAAGTCTGCCAAGATAACTTTACTGAAACTGCTTTCTTTTATGCATAATAACTTTGCTTTTGCTGGTGGGAAATACATTGTGATGGAGACGGGGTAACAGGGAGTAAATCTTCTGATGCAAAAGGCAAATCAAAGGCACTTCCAGCATTGTAGCATCAGAGGAAATCAACATTTTCCATCATGTTTGAAACCAAGCTTTCTGCTTTTTTCCCTGAAAAAAAAGAGATGGTGTTCAGAATGAAATGCAGTGGAAACGGGTGAAGCTCAGGCTGGATGAACTGGCAAAGGGTATTACAGTTTCTAGGTCTGTTTGGGGATAACAATATTGCCTTGTTTTAAATAAGAATTATCTGTATAATACTTAGCATGATAAAGGCTTAATAAATAATTTCCATGACCCATATCCCATTGGCCCAAAATAAGGGTATTGTTCCAATATCTGCTTCCATGTGCTTACATAGCTGCTTTGCAGAATTCACAGGGATTGTGGTAAGTTTTCCCATCCGTACCACACACCGGTTTGCCCATCTTGGGACAGGGTTTTCCATCTGTAGCTATTTTCTCATAGTTGCTGCAAAAAGCCTGTAATTGAAATAAAATTCTTTTCTTATTTCATGAATAACAGCATTGACATCATTAGCTCTCTCAAGGAAAGAAAAAATATGCTAAACTTACACTTAGAAGTTCTTTTTAAAAACTCTTATTTTATTATTACAACTAAATGTATGCTGAAAATTAAAAGAAATAAAAATCACATGTAGTTTTAGCACCCAGAAATACTCTTTGGTAGCATTTGTTATTTTTCCTTCCATCTCTTCTCTATATATTGTATTTCCATATACAAAATATTAAAAATAGAACCACACCATATATATGTTCCATCTATTCTTTATCATTTATTTTTTTCTATGCTATCATGCATATATCATGTTCTGAAAAGTGTGTTTTGTGGTATAGCACTCCATCACAAAGATGTGAAATGATTTATTTCACTAACACTTCATTGTTGTATGTTATATCTTTCTTCTAACATTAATTGGCTGGTTATTAAAGAATATGGGCACTTATTATCTGACACCAAACTTCAATAGTGCAACACGTTATTTTTTGTACCTTTTTTTCTTTACTTTGGATTCAAACTCCTTGAAGGAAGAGATAAGAAAATATGTGTATATACAATCATACTTCTATCATTGATCTCTTCATTAGCTATCTCTTTACCTACCAATCATACAAACAATGCATTTTTTTATTTTTGCTTTTGTTTGCTGAGGAAGATTTGCCCTGAGCTAACACCTGTTGCCAATCCTCCTCCTTTTGCTTGAGTAAGATTCGCCCTGAGCTAACATATGTGCCCATCTTCCTCTATTTTGTATGTGGGTCACCACCACAGCATGGCCACTGATGAATGGTGTAGATCTGTGCCAAGGAAGTGAACCTGGGCGACTAAATTGGAGCATGCCAAACTTAACCACTAGGCCATGGGGCCAGCCCCAACAATGCATTTTTACAAAAGAACTTTTAGAAATACAGTACAAGAGGGATTTATTTAAATCATCCACAATCCATTACCCTTAATCCATTACCCAGAAATTTGCACTATTAACAAGATTGTGTATATCCTCCCTGATGTTTTCTATGCTTATATGTTTCAAAATAAGATCACCCAATTGATAACATTTCATATAATGCTTTTTAAACTTGAAATATACTTTCAATATTTTTCTGTGTTAAGTAATATGCATTCTATATTACTATTTAAATAGTTACAATATATTGTACAAATTATTAAGCAATTCCCCATTTGGAAACATTTGATTTGTTTCCATGTTTTTTGCTAGTGCAAACAATACTGACAGGAATATCTGTAGAAACGTATTTTTGGTACCTCCTCAATCTTTTCCTTAGGCTACATTTCTAGAAGTAATATCTATGTGTTTGAATTTGCCTTTTCTAAGACTTTCGATGCACTTATCAATTAAAAAGTCTGGGATTATTTTTCATATTTCTATTTCCTTTAGGCCTTGAACATAATAAATACTCAGCAAATTTTGTTGAATGGGGGCTGGATAGGAGAAACATTATTATATGATTACAGAATTTAATAAGTAGAATGGAATAAAGTCTGTTCACAAACTCTCCTCACAAGAATAGAGGACAAACTTTCAGTGTCCTCCCCTTCTATCCTCCTTTTCCTAGCCCTACTACAACAAGAGACAGTTTGCGTTTGTCTGCTATCACCTTTATCTGTTGAGATTTTGCTTTTGATTTTACTTAATCAAAGGACATTTCTTCAAAAAGTAATAAACCCAATGTTCTAATTTTTCAGGTGGGGACACTGAGGCCAACTTCCTTTTGGAAGACATTCTTTCAACATCTCACATGACATGGTAACGGAATTAACACTAGAAGTTAGATAGCCCATTGCATTGTGATTTTCTGCGTTGCTTCAGAAACCATAGATTATAAATCCATCTATGCATCTATCCATACATTCATCCATCCATCCATCTATTCATCTATTAGGTGAGATATTTATTGAATTATTGCCATGATTAAAGCCCTAGGATTCAAAAAAGAGAGAAAACACTTTCTCTGACTTTAAAGAGTTCACATTCTAAGAGAGAAGACTATCTGTGAAGCATAACAAAATGTGATAAACATTCAATTAAGTAGATGAGATAGCAATAAATTATTCATAGGGACTATAGAGTAGAAGTGATTTTGCTGTTAGGAGATTTCTATAAAAGTAGGAAACATGAGAGGGATTATAAGCGTCCTTCCAAATGAGAGAATGAGCACACTTTTAATGATGCTGCAGACAGTGACTGATAATTGTCATTCAGAATGAAAGAGCAGCATCAGCAAAGGCATATGAGAGGTCCTGGCATGCTAGGAACTGTAGGCCGTCAGGTGTGATCAGAGCACTTGGTCAAAGGTGGGTAGAGAGTGAGTGGGACTGTATAAGGAGATTGCCAATAGATTGGA
Source organism: Equus caballus (assembly GCF_041296265.1). NCBI lineage: Eukaryota > Metazoa > Chordata > Mammalia > Perissodactyla > Equidae > Equus > Equus caballus. The sequence continues at coordinate 45,527,293 of NC_091697.1, forward strand.
AAGGGACTTGAATGCCAGGCTAAGGAATTGGGATATTATCTTCTTGGGAGGTGACAATTATCTATGATTCTGGGGTAAGAGAGTCACGTGAAGAAAGTTAAAATTTTAGAAAAAAATATTCTTTGGTATTAGTGTGGAGGATGTCTGTTGAATGAATTAATTTTTAAAAAGGACAGAGTTGTTTCTCTATTTCTTTGTAAATATTTTGTTCAAAATATTTAATATTCAATTAGAATAGAAAAATTATAGATGTAGAAAAATTATAAATACCTTAGTTACTAAGTTAATAATATTATTATAATTTAAAAAATTGTAAATAACTTAGTTATTAAGATTGAATCAGAAAATTGCAACTTAATAATAGCTATTTTTTATTTTGCGTTTACTATGCACTAACCACTCTTATGGGAGATATATAAATTAACTTATATAATATTGAATTAAGTCCTATTATTAGCTAAATTTTATTGATAAAGGAACTGAGACACAAAAGGTAGAGTAAGTTACTCAAAATCAAACACCTACTGAGTAATTGGGCTGGATTATGAACCTGAATATTCTCTTTCTCAAAGTCCATATTTCAAAAAATAAGCTATACAGCCTCACTATATATTTTTTGTGTTTTAAGGTGTACAGCTATTTTTTATGAAAGTAGACCCTGTTATTACTAATTACCCTCTCAAGAATTTATATCTTGTAATTACTAATTGCTAACCCAAGCTACCAGGGTATTCAATATTTATGAATCTGGAAAATTCTCTCTCTGTATATCCAAGTCTGTTTAGTAAAATTTAGAGCTGTGATTCTCCAATTTTATTTTGCACGAAAGTGTCGGACTTCTTAAAACACAGATTCCTAGACCTCAACATCCCTAGAGATCCCAGTTCAATCAACAGGTTTAATACTGATGTGTAGGGAGCAGGAAAGTGCATTTTAAAAGGCATTTATACTGACTTTCCTGAACAAGGTACTCAGACCCACAGTAGCCATGGATTCTGAATTTCCCAGATAGTATCAGTTTATGATTATCTTCCCATTATAACTATTATAAGGACAACTTTCTCTCAAAATTATCCTGACTTGGAAAATAAATGATATTCACCCCTTACTTTTATAAGCATTGTGCTTTGACGATATATAAACTCCTTATATGGAAATGTGGCATCTGGCTAATGTAAAGAAAATGGGAGGTCATTTTCAAGTCCTTTTCCACTGTTAAGGAAAACGCATCTGCACCAATGATGATACTTTGTATTAATCAGTGTGTCATGCTATCATTCCACCTTCTCACCAGACCACCAAATGAACTCAGAAGATCTTAATGGAATAGCCATAGTACTGCCTAACTCAAGAGCACGGTTGCTGTAAGACAGCCTCTTGTTGTGATGGGGGATGCCCATGAGAGAGAGAAGCACATACCTGAGAGCCTCCATGGCTCACAGCGTCTGCAATGAGAGAAAAAACAAGGATAAATCACAACAGCTCAGGAAAATTCCAGAATTTTCAGTTAAATTATCTTTAGAGTTCTTCCATTACAACTGTCTTACCTTATGGGTGAACAACTGAGGCCCAGAGAAGGGAAGTAAACCACTCCGAGATACACGGCTTGTTAACTACACAACCAAGCTTGGAGCAAGATTACAAATGTACAGAGCTCTTTCCCTACACTTGCTATTTGTGAGTTATGTGGCTTTTATCTAATCATGTTGTTCACTTCCTTACCATTTACCTTAAAACTAGGCTATATCTGAAGAAAGGATGGCAAAAATATATGTCAAAGAGGCATTTATTGAACCAGAAAAAATTGTAAAATCCAAAATCTAGAAGCTATTTGATTAAGGATAATCAAGACAACTGATGAACAAGGTGCTAATATGATAATAAAATACAAAATAATTTTGAGAGCATTGAAAAAAATCATGACATTTACCATCATTCCCACTAATACTAGCAATATCTACCATCTACTAGGAGATTTCTATATTTTAAGCACTGTATTAAATCTTACATACCTTAAGTGATGCTAATAATTCTATTTCAAAGATAAGGAAACTGAGATCTGGGGCAAATAACTTGTCTAAGGACATGCACCTTGTAAATGTCAGAGCAGGAGTCAAACCCAGGTGTCTTAGACTCGAAAGCCAATGAACTTGAGCACGTGTAAGAACATAGAAGGTTCACACTTTCTATTTTCATGTGATGGAAGAGTAGCCAAAGAAAGGGAGTACATTGCTCAAAATTAAAGAAAAGGACTAGCAGAATGAGGATTAGAGGCCAAATCTTAGATTCCTCGTCCTGAGCTTTTTTTTCCTCTCTCTCTCATTATCTCTTTACTTTGCTTACCTAGAGCTTAGGTAAGAATACTCAGCTTCCAGTAAAACAGAAACATCTCAGGAAAATTCTGGCAGTTGAATCTCTTTAGATAAGAATTTCTTGAAGGTGACTTTAAGTGGAAATCTCTAATTTCAATACAAATTGTTTCCTTGAAGAATGAAGCTTATTTATAACCTTATACTGTTAATCGTGGTCTAGTGAGGGCAACACCATTGGCCTGGATCTCCTAGATTAGCCAGTTGGGGCCCACGTGGCCTAGGACAGGCCATCTCACCCCATGAGATATAACACTGTTTTCGCAAATGGATAAGACTCTCTCTCATAGAGTATTATAGTGATAATTAAAGTGGCTAATTTGTAAGTAAAAGTTCCTTCTGAATTAAAAAGATGATGAACAGTCATCATCACTAACCATCCTTATCATCATCATCACCATAATCATTATCACCATCTCATCATCATCATCATCATCATAAATAACAACATCACATCATGAGTGCTGACGTTGACCAGTCAGGTCCAGAATTACATTTTGTGTATACATAGTACTCACCTGCAAAGAGGAACAAATAGGCCACACTGACCAAAAGCAGAAGGCTGCCTGATGGCTTCATGGTCAATGAAGTCTCTAAGGTCTGTAGGGAATGTGTTAATAGACTTCACCACTGTGGGTGTTCTGCAGGCTGTATTTATAAGTGCATCCATATGCATGCATCTAAGGACCTATACAGCCAGACAGACTCTCCACCCTGATTGTGTAACCTATTTCCCCAGTGATTAGAGACACCAGAAACCAAAGAAGCTTATTTCGTGCCTTTTTCAAACAGTCAAGAACAATGGTCAGAAACGATGTTTAGGCAGAACGAAATGAATTACATGTAACACGCCCAGAATTTGCCCTCATCAGCATACAGTGATAATTGCAATCAAGTCATTTTCTTCCAATTTGTATATTTTGGATCTGCCCCCAGCAGAGCCTTGGGGCCAGAAAGCTTCCATCTGGCAGTAACCTGTAGGACAGTCTGTATAATTTATGACACCATATTAATGTTTAGTGTCACAACTACCAGGAAAATAAAAATGCTGTTGTGAGGGATTTTGAGGTTGAGGAATTTATTAGACAGACTAAGAGTATACTCTGAATGGTCATTAAATTCAAAACCCTAGATATTCAAGGTGAATGTAAACTGAGGAACTGTTTTCTTCAGCCTCTTGCTTTTAGGCAGTATATGCATAATAGTTCTTATTTAACATTTTTATTTTAACAGGTGTTTCACAGGTGAATTTTAGTCATTATGCATATATGCTGTCCACGCTTCCCTTCTTTCTCTTCCTCAAATACACCACGTACTCCTCACCTTAGGACTCTTGCTCTTACTGTTTCCTCTGCCTAGAAAACTCCTGGCCAAGAAATTTGAATGGCTAGTTCCTTTTTGTAGAAATATCAGTTCAAATATTGCCTGCTCAATGAAGATTTCCCCGACAATTCAAAATACCCCAACCCCAAATCAGATCAATCTGCTTTATTGCCTTCAGAGTGCTTCTCAATATCTAAAATGATCTTTCTTATTTAATTATTTGCTTGTATATTTTCCCACCACCAAATAAATACCTATACACACACATGCACACACAAATGCACACACATACACACTGGGATATAAGCTCATGGATCTTTTTCACTACTGTGTCTCCATGCACAGAACAATGTCTTGCACACGGAAGCATGTAAACATCATTCTGATTTTACAAATGCCAACTAATAAAAATTCCTTTCTTCCCTCAAGAATAATAATTCAGCACTACTTATTCCTAGGATTGCTAAGTGCTGAAAACATAATGACAACAAACACAGATTCATAGAGCTTACATTCTTCATTTTTTTTCTCAAACGCTTGCTGGGTGGAACCCACTGATTCCAGGAACTTTATTGGATTCTGGAAATTCAAAGATGATTAAGAGAAGCTCACAGAGTAAGGGAGAAGAAAACATAATTAAAATTATCCACAAATAGTAGGAGGGCACTGAGGAGAGCACATTCAACTGTGTAGAGTGGAGTAGTAGCTGAGAGGAAGTGGTCATGACCAGGCTTCACAGAGGACCTGGCCCTCAGAGTTATTAGAAAGTTGGAGGAGCGTAAAGTGATAACCAGCATTCCAAGAATAAAGAATAATATGGGAAAAATAAGACCTGAGGTATATTTTTAGAAATGAGAATAATGGAAGGAGTCAAATGCAGAGACAGGCCTTAAAGTAAAATGCTTTATAGGCTATGCTATGGTTCTTGCTCTTGGGGTCCATTAAGATCCCTGGATCTATAAGTTTACAGTTTTCATCAAATTTAGAAATTTTATAACTATTATTTCTTCAAATACATATTTTTTTTCCTTCATAACCCTTCTCCCAAGCTGCATGAAGTTGTCCCACAACTTACTGATGCTTTCTTCAATATTTTTTTCAAGTTTTGTTTTCTCTGTTTTATTTTTGTTCATTTCTAATGCTGTGTCTTCAAGTTTACTAGTTTTTCTTCTGCAATGGCTAACCCACTATTAACAGCATATGGTGTATTTTCCTTCTCAAACATTTCGTTTTTTCATCTTTAGAAATTCACTTGGATTCCTTTTTTCTATCTTCCATCTATTTACTCAGCATGTTCTATCTTTCCTTTACCTTCTTGGGCATAAGGGATAACTGGTTTAATAGACTCATCTATCAATTATATCGTTTGTGTCATTGCTGGATCTGCTTATATGATTGATATTTTTCCAGATTTAGGGTCATGTTTTCCTGTTTCTTTGCATACCAGATGTTGCGAATTTTACTTTATTGGACACTGGATATTTTTCTATTTCTATAAATTTTTTATCTCTGTTCTTGGATTGCAGTTAAATTCCTTGGAAACAGGAAGCACATATCATATATATAGATATATACATATAGCAACGTGTATATGTATATACATTTATCTATTTATTTTGAGACTGGCTTTAAAGCTTTGTTAGACAGACACAGAGTAGCCTTCAGTCTAGGGCCAATTTTACCCCACTTCCTAGGCAATGACCTTTTAAACACTCTAGTAGATGCCCAAGTATTATAAAGTTTTTCAATCTAGCTCATGGGGCCATAAAATATTTTGAGTCCTGAGTAAGGTCCAGGGATTGCTCTTTATCTGCTGCATTGGGGTGGTTCTTTTCTTGTCCCTGTGTAGTTTCCTAACCACAAATGCTGATCAGTATTCAGCTGAAGATTATAGAGGGTCCCTCTGATGATCTTCAGAGCTCTCTGAATGTCCTCTGAACTCTAGTTGCCTTGTCTTCCCATATCCTCAATTCAGGGTGCCTACAGGCTTCTCTTGGGTTTCCTCCTCCTGTGCTTTCACCTGGAAACCGTCTAGGAATTAAACTGGTGCTATCTTAGAGCTCACCCCGTTTCTTTCTTCCCTCAAAAATCAGCGTTCTGTGCCTAATTCTGATGTATCAAAACCATTGTTTCATATATTTTGTCTAATTTATTAGTCATTTCAAGTGGGGGAGTAAGTCCAGTCCTTCTTACTTCATCTTGGCTGAAACTGGAATTCTATACTAAAGATTTGTTTATTTTGTTCTTACTCTAAAGGTGATGAGATTTATATGCAGGAGTAACATGATTAAAAATAATTATGAAGATCACTGCTTCTACCTTATAGGAAATGGGTTAAGAGTGAGTAAGTGTTATGAGGCACTGGAGTCTAAGAAATTATTTTCTTAAGTATGCAGTAATAAGTGAGGTCTTCTGTCCTCAGCTAAAACATTATTCATTCCTACAACTCATCCTCTCTAAATTATTGTATCTCATGTGCCAGTATCATCAACTCTTTAGTCCTATCTTCTTTACTTTTGATGCTGACTCAAAAAAATCTTTTGCCCTTTACACAAAGTAGTTCTTTCAATATTTAAAGACATGATACGTTCAAGGGAGGCAAGTTGGTGCTGGTGCATAGTTTTATTTGCCCCTGCAACTGGTCAGGGGTGCCATTCCACTGATTTTCTGAGACTAAGACAGGTGGAGAATTAGCTAAGTTAGAGACAGGGTTAAATCTGCATTGGTGCCAGAGGAAAAGAATACAGGCTTGTAAATGAGTAGAGCAGGTTTCTCACATTGAATAACTTTAAGATTTCTAGGTAGTTCTGAAACTCAAACTCCATATAATCATTAACATATTTCTCATAAAATTTCTCCTGTCCAGAAAACGATTTGAAGCAGCTCACCCTAAAATGCACATGCTTATAATTTTGGAAATAGAAACTGGAAAAGAAAAGTTACGCAAACGTTTGAGGAAGAAAATAAGCTGATTATAAGGGCTAATGGTTATCATGCTTGTACATTAAATTTGGACTAAAACTTTCTGGAAGCCCAGGAAAAACAAGAAAATCGGTGCGTTAAATAAATGTGGATTATCTGAAAGTAAAAAAGAATATGATTGATATCCTGGTAGGCACATTTGCTAATATTTTTAAATACTGAATTATGTCAAATTTATAGTAAAATACAGAAAGCGATAGACACATGCATGCTCACCACTCATTTACTAGAAGTTAATATTCGTTCAAATATTTTTATTTTATTTTTAAATAAATAAATCACATTTTAAAATTCTAAAAGAAACATGGGACATAAAATGTTAGAAATTGTTAGTCAACACAGTATTGAAAGAGAAGAACTAAGTTGGAGGATTGACGCTACTCAACTCAAGAATTACTATAAGGTCATAGTTATTAAGACAGATGGCCTTGGAAAAATAATAGACATATAGATCAGTGGAATAGAATGAAGAGTGTAGAAATTATACACATTAGTTATTGAAAGGATCTTTGACAGAGGAAGAAAAGCAATTCAATGGAGAAAGTATAGCTTTTTCAATAAAAGGTACTAGAGCAACTGGACGTCCACATGCAAAAGAAAAAAACAAAAACATTCTAGACACAGACCTTTACATCCTTCAAAGAAATTGACTCAAAATAGGTCATAAACCAAAATGTAAAATTCAAAACTATAAAACTCCTTAGAAGACAATTTAGGAGAAAATGAAGATAAATTTGGGGTTTTTTGATTGCTTTTTAGATACAACAGCAAGCCATGAACTGACAAGCCGAACTTCATTAAAATTTAAAATTTCTGTTCTGCAAAAGAAAACTGTCAAGAGAATGAGAAGATAAGCCTTTGACTGGCAGAAAATACTTGCCAAAGTGTAGGTGACAAAGAACTGTTACCCATTACACAACTCTTTTAACCATTAAAGATAAGGATTCATTAAACATTATCTCAAAGTAAAAGAATGTATTCTTTCAAGATAAGAACGCCTACTTCCTTTCCTACCTTGCCAGTATCAACATTCCCAAAGATAAGTTTCCTTTCCTGGACACCAGGGTCATGTTGATCTGCTAATCTGAACTGAATATCTCTTTGAAACTTTGATGAATATGTATCATGGGTGTGTTTAATGCATGTTCTTTGTTTTAAAGGGGTGTAAAACTTGACTGAAAACCATGTTTCTCTGGACTGAAAACCAGGTGGAGACTGCCTTCCCAGGCTAGTCTTCAGCTTGGCTCAAGTAACTCTCATGTTATCTCTCTTATCTATAGAATGGTTATTGGTTATTTGCATTGACATCTTAGGACTCATTGATAAGAAAATGAACAACTAGATTTAAAAACACACAAAAGATCTGAACTTTTACTTCACCAAAAAAGATATACAGACAGTAAATAAACATGAAAAGATGCTCAACATCATGTATCCTTAGGGAATTGCAAACTAAAACAATGAGATACCATTATGCACCTATTGGAATGGCTAAAATCCAAAGCACTGACAGCACCAAATGCTAACAAGTCACAAAAAGACAAGGAGGAAATTCAAATGCATATTTTTAAGTGAAAGAAGTCAATCTGATAAGGCTACTGCAATATTGTGATTTATTCTCATATTTATTTGGTTTTGTCCAAAGTTTCTGGCTCACAGATCCCAAAACCCTTGGAATTTCCTAAGTATTGAGAGTGATAAAGTTGTCTTTTGTTATGTTAATGAAGTGACTTTTGGAAAGCACCTAAGGATGAGGGCTGGCTGCCATAGGAGCCAACCATGTGATTAGAGGGTTGGAACTTACAGGGAGAGGGCAGAGGGCCTGGAGGTTGAATTAATCACCAATGGCCAATGGTTGTATCCATCATGCTTATGTAATGAAGTCTCCATAAAAACCCAAAAGGATGCGGTTGAGGGAGCTTCCAAGTTAGTGCATATATGGAGATTTGGGGAGAGTAGCATGGTAGCATGTCTGAACAGGGTATGGAAGCTTCACACCCTTCCCACATACCTTACCTCATGCATCTCTTCCATGTGGCTGTTCCTGAGTTTTATCCTTTTATAACAAACTAGTATATAGTAAGTAAAATGCTTATCTGAATTCTGTGAGCTGCCGTAGCAAATTAATCGAACCCAAGGAGGGGGTTATGGGAACCTCTGATATATAGCCAGTGGTGAGAAGTACAGGTAACAACTTGGACTTGCAATTGACTTCCTGAGTTGGAGAGGGTTGTTGATCTGTAGTTAGTAGGTCAGAAGCACAGGTGACATCCTGGGGTGGGGGGTAGTCTTGTAGGACTGAGCTCTGACCCTGTGGAATCTAATGCTGTCTCCAGGTAGATAGTGTCAAAATTGAGTTGAATTTTAGGACACCCAGCTGGTGTCAGAATTGTTTGGGGTTGTGGGGAAAATCCCCCCTCCCACATTGAAACTGGCATCCAAGAACCACAAAGAGCTATATATGGTGTGATTCTAAGTGACATTCTGGAAGAGGCAAAACTATAGAGACAGTAAAAAGATCAGTGATTGCCAGAGGTTCAAGGGTAGAGAGGGCTGAACTGGTAGAGTACAGGAGATTCTGAGGGTTGTGAAGCTACTCTGTGTAATACTATAACAGTGTTTACATACATTCATCAAAACTCGACAGAGAGTGAACCCTATTTTAAACTATGGGCTTTAGTAATGATGTGTCAATGTTCATTCATTCATTGTAACAAATGTACCTCACTGTTGGGGGATGTTGATGGTGGGGAACCGGGGGAGAGTATTTCAATTTTTCTGTGAACTAAAAAGCACTCTCAAAATAAAGTCTATTAATTTAAACAAAGAAGAAGATAAACGTGCCAGAAACTGGAAACAAAACGAAAAATAGCTGGAAGCTCTAGTTCATTCTCAACAGGCTACTGAGCGCATTTCATGGCTATTTCCCTAAAACTGGAAGATATTTTCCTTCAAAATTATTATTCCGTTTAAAACTATACTTCCTTGTAGGTGCATGACATAGCACTTTATGATATTCATAGAGACTTTATACACATTATATTTATTTGTTTTTCCTAAAATCACATCTGTGAAGTCTTATCATTATTGTACATGTGACGCTATTGAGGCTTAGCAAGTTACAATTTAACTCACTATTGCTAATAGAACCCAAACCAAAGACATCTGTGTAACTTCAAATCCAGTTCTTCCCGAGAGCTCAGCATCCCTGGAGAAAACAGACTGACAGACTGTTGAGAGTACAGATGAACGAAGAGCACAGATGGATTTCTAATACAGAAAACTTTGATGGTGAGGGCAAAGGCTGCCAAGACCCCTGCTGAGGAGATGCCATTTGGGCTAGAAGAGCAAAGAAGGAATCCGTGAAAAAGAATGATTATTCTCTTTTGCTGTCTTTTTGTTTTACATAGTTCACCAGCCTACACATTTCTATCGAACGGAGCTTCTCTCTCAGAGTGTTTCTGCAGGGTGATATTTCCCATCTAGGCAGCGTGGTGCAACAGTCTCCTTCAAACCAGGCATGAGCAAGAAGAAGCAAGTCTCCAGATTCTAGGACTTGAGGAACAAAAAGCTTGGTGTCCTTAGAGAGATGACAATGAAATCATACACAGTGCTGTTTCATGAGACTGTAGGTTTCACTTATATAAAAGACTATGAAGGTTTTCAGTAAGTCCCTGAAATTAACCTATAATTAGTTATGACACCTGTAGGAGGGGCTCAATGCCTCTTTAAATACAGAGTAAGCCAGTATTTAATGATGGCTGCTTACGTCTATAAAACTGTTTTCAAAGCATTGCACATCTAACAAGGTTATTACCATAAAATGAGTTAGATTTTATCGGGTGAGCAAACAGTTTTCGGTATAATGAGAACTTGAGGACAGTATTTATTAAGTCAAACTATTCTCATAAAAAATAAAATAATTCGGGTAACTGCCATCATTACTCTGACCTGAGCATTGTGTGGTCCCGTCTCTAACTACTGCTTCCCTTTCTCAGTAGATGATCTTACATAATTTTTTCTTACATACTTTTTCAATACTCTGTTAATAACTATAGGCACCATGCTGGGAATAGAACTCCAGACCTTATTCATCTTATAGTAGAAAGTTTGTACCTTTTGACCAACATTGTCTCATTTCCCCTACCCTGGCAAACACCATTCTTCTTTCTGGTTCTATGAGTTTGACTTTTTTAGATTCCACATATAAGTGAGATCATACAGTATTTGTCTTTCTGGGTTTTGCTATTACATGTAGCAGTGTCTTCTAGGTTCATACTTGTCAAAAATGGCAGTATTTTCTTCATTTATTTGGCTGAATAATATTCAGTGGTATATACTGTTGAAGTAATTAAACAAGGATCCTTTAAACTGAAGTAGCTCCATTGCCTTGGTAGCCTATGTAGTAAGCAAACCCAAAATTAAACCAGAGTCAACACACCCAAATCTGAGAAAACAAAACTTTAGAAACCTAATCACAAACAGCCAGATAGGCTTTCCCAAATAAGGCAACTGCTTACGCTATCGCTAATCAAATAATTTCTTTGCTTTGCTTTTATGTCTTCTTTATAAAAGCCTTACCTCTAGCTTCTCAGAGCAGAGCACCCCTAGCTACTTTCCATTTGGTGCTGCCTGGTTTGAATCGATGTTTGCCCAAATAAACTCTTGTAAATTTTAACGTTTCAGTTTATCTTTTAATGATATATACCAAAATTTCTTCATCTAGTCACTTGTTGGTGCGTGCTCAGATTCTTTCCGTGTCTTGCCTGTTGTGAATAATGCTGCAATGAACATGAGAGGGCAGATATCTCTGAGATCCAGGTTTTATTTCCTTTGTATATATACCCAGAAGTGGGATTGCAGTACCATATGGTAGTTCTATTTTTAATTTTTAAGGAATTCCCATGCTGTTTTCCATGACTGTACCAATTTGCAATCACACCAACAGTGTGCATGGATGCCTTTTTCTCCACATCCTTGCTAACAATTGTTACCTTTTGAAATTTTAATAATAGCCATCGTAACAGATGTGAGGTGATATCTCATGATTTTGATTTGCATTTTCCTGATGGTTAGTGACGTTGAGCATCTTTTGATGTATCTAACAGCCATTTGTATACCTTCTTTGGAAAAATGTCTGTTCAGTTCCTCTACCCATTCCTTAATCGGATTTTTTTTTAATTATATCAGTTCCATGTATATTTTGAATATTAATCCCTTGTCAGATACATGGCTTGCAAATATTTTCTCCTATTCTGTAGTTTGCCTTTTCATTCTGTTGATCATTTCTTTTGTTATGTAGGAGCTTTTCAGCATGTTTAGTTTTGCTTTTTTCTTATGCTTTTGGTGTCATATCTGAAAAATCATTGTCAAAGAGCTTTTTCCCTACATTTTCCTATAAGAGTTTTATAACTTTAGGTCTTATGTTTAAGTCTTTAATCCATTGCAAGTTGATTTCTGTGTATGGTGTAAGATAAGGGTTCAATCTCATTCTTTTGCATGTGGATATACAGCTTTCCCAACACCATTTGTTGAAGAGACTATCCTTTCTTGATGTGTATTCTTGTCTCCCTTGTTGAAGATTGCTTGACCACATATGTGCAAGTTTATTTCTGGGTTTTCTATTCTGTTCCCTTGGACTATGTGTCCATTTTAATGGCAGTATCATAGTGCTTTAATTACTATAGCTTTATAACATAATTTGAAATCAGATAGTGTGACCCATCCAGATTTGTTCTTCTTGCTCAAGATTCTTTAGCTATTTAGGGTCTTTTTTAGATCCATATAAATTTAGGATTGTCTTTTCTATTTCTATGAAAAATGCCACTGGAATTTTGATAAGGATTGCATTAAATACGTAGAAAAGTATGGACATTTTAACAATATTAATTCTTCCAATCCATGAACACAGGAACACATCATGTCTTTCCACTCATTTGTGTCTTCTAGTTCTTCATCAAGGTTTAACAAGAGACAAAGAAGGCTGTTAAACAATGATATAGTGTCAATTCATCAAGAGAATATAACAATTGTAAATATACATGAACCTAACATGGAAGTATCTAAATATATAAAGCAAATATTAATGTAATTGTAGGGAGAAATAGATTGCAATACAAAAATAGTAGGAGACTTCAACATCACACTTTCAACAACAGATGGATCATCCAGACATAAAATCAGTAAGGAAACATTGGATTTGAACTAGGTTTTAGACCAGATGGACCTAATAGATGGACCAGAAGGAAAAGAACATTCTATCCAACAGCAGCAGAATACACCTTCTTCTCAAGTGCACACAGAACCTTCTCCAGTATAGATCACATGTGAGACCATAAAATAAGTCTTAACAAATTTAAGAAAATTGAAATCATACCAAGTATATTTTCTGATCACAATGACACAGAACTGGAAATCAATAACAGGAGGAAAACTGACAAATATATGGAAATTAAACAACACATTTCCCCCCAAAAAAATGGGTCAAAGGAGAAATCAAAAGGGCAATAAGAAAATAACGTGAAACAAATGAAAATAGAAACAACATGCCAAAACTTATGGAGTTGTGCTTTATAATGTACATTCTTCTGGTATACACATCTTATCAAATCTGAAGAGTAACTGTAGTGAGCTAAACTGGGTCATGCAAGGATACCATTTTCTTATTAGGTTAGGTCTAAATCTTTTCAAACTAAAGCAGAAGAAATTTGTTTTGCTTGTTTTCTTTTAAATCAAACTGCAGGACTGAAATGAGCCAAAATTCTCTAAAGTCAAAGATACCGGCTCTGGGGAAGAAAAAAAGGAAACTGGAGAAAGACAGAGAATATTTTGCTAAATGCCTAGTTCAAAGTTGGTAGCTTTTTGAACCAAGCCTTCTCAGGCTAAAGCTATAGCTCCATCATGAAATCAACAGAATTATTCACATATTAGGAGTTATGGTAGATGCACGTCACCTCTTTACATATTTGCTTAAGCCTTTGTGACTTATAAATACCTCTATTTTTGCTGTCTCCAAATATATAGGACTAATCCCTCCAATTCAACACTTGTATGCAAGTTGCTTAAATTGCTATGATGATGTGATATGTAGTTTAGGAATATGGGATCAATCTAACCATCTTGAGTAAATCCAGACTCTGCAACTCACTGGCTACCATGGACAAATCATTTATATCTCCCTCAGGCTCCTCTTTTATAAAATGGGGTTACAACTTCACAGCTATTGCTAAATTTAAATGTGATAATGTTTGTGTGTTTATCACAGTGAACGTAGTAAATACTCAGTAAATAGATTGGTTAACCTTCTTAGGGGTATATTATTTCAGTCTTTCTGTTAGTTACTATTTTCTCTGGTCATTTTTTCCTTTTGTGTTCCTTTCCATTTTAGAGTGTGTGTGTGTTTGTGTGGTGCATATGTTTGTGTATTCTACTTCAAGAATCCTGTACGGTGGCACAGATAAGCCCTCAGACAAGCTCCCTTCACTCAAGCCTGATCACTGACATACCACATCATTTTGCAATGAATTTAGCTTCAAAAAGCCAGCAAGAGGAGAACAGCTGAAAAAGACATGACTTGGCAACAGTTGGCTTGGAAAGAAAAATACCTGAGGATAGTTAATGTTTATAAGTTTGGTGTAATCCAGTTTTGACAATGTTCTCATTGTCATTGGAGGTATGATGATAGATTTGGGTGTTCAGATCAAATGAATTATTTTTTTGCTTTAAAGAGAAGAGTACAAATCATACTTGAAACAGTGTGTTCTGTCCTGGATATCACAATAATGAGGAACATAAACAGAATTATGAATATCTTTTCCTGTTGGCAGAGTCCCTGTGCTTTTTTTAATCATTTAAGAAATCATTTTTAATCAAAAATTTTAAGCATAAAACAATGTTAAAACAATTTTACAGTAAACTCCTGAAAACCCATCGCCTAGATTGTACCATTAATATTTCACTATACTTGTTTTGTCACATATCTATCCATTAATTCATGTTTGATGCAATTCAAAGTAAATTGACGGCATCAGCACCCTTTCCTCTAAATACTTCACTATGCATTTATCATAGTTAAGATGATGCTATATGTTTACACTGTTTTTTATATAAAATGTGCAAACTATGACATGCATAAATCTTGTGTATCTTCTATAAGGTTTGACAAATGTGTATATCCTCGAACCCAAACTACTATATTTTGACTGCTGATTTCTTATATGTGACTTGCCTCTTCTTTCTAAGAACTACATGGTTTTTGGTCTTCTGTGGTTTATTTTTTAAATGTTTCCCTTTAATACGCAAAGAATAGCTCAGAACTAGACAAGAGACAGTATTTTGATCACTTACTTAACGCACTTGAAATAAGCCTTGAAATAAATGGTAGTCTATAGTAAAAGGGGATTTGTATGAGAGAGAAAGGGTAGGCCGAGTGACAGAAGATGGCATGAGAGGCATTCCAGGCAGGTTAGGGCAAAGAGGTGGAAATGCACTTTTTGTGAAGGCAACTGACAGGAGCCTGGTCTGGCCGGAGGGGAAGTTCCAATAGGAGAGAGAGAAAGTAGGCCACTTCAAGGGGCAGTACTTTCAAAGACGCTTAATGAGTCAATTGTCAAACTACGCATAGTGCTCTACATGTTTACATTAGAAGGAGCCAAATTACTTCAGGGAGTAGAAACTAAAGAGGAGAAATGGCTTTAATTTCTGTTATGAGCAGGAAATTTAGTATATAGAAAAAAATGACAGAAAAAATAAAACACCTGATCAGAATTTTCAAAAATGTTAAATGAACAGAAGACAGACATTTAAAAAAATTACATAAAGACTGAGAAAAAAACAAAAATATCCTGATCAGCGAAGACAGTATAATGCTGAAACTGCAGAGAGAGCATGATAATAAAAGCTACTGATTTCTTGAGTTCTTGTCACATATCAAGGACTATTTAAGTGCTTACATGGATCATGCTCTTAATCTTCACAATACATCTTGGAAGTATATACTACTATCCCCATTTTACAGGGGAGTAAATCATAATACAAAGAAGTCAAATGACTTGTTCAAAAACACATAGCTTATGGCAGAACTGTGACGCACATTCCGGTCAGTGTGACTTAGAGATCTCCCCTCTTAGGATTGCCTTTCTCTAATTATATATTATGTGATCATTTCTCTCCAGCAAGGAGAGTATTCCTTAAGCATGAAACAGAACAAATCCCAAGCTTATAAGAGTAGAAGGCAGATATTTTTCTAGCATAACTTAATCCAATCCCTCACTCTTTATCTAAATAACAGATGCATCCCCCAGTTTAGTTGTCTTCTTCAATTATACACATAAAGGATAGTATCTATGTGCATAAAATATAATTGAGATTTTCAAAGCAGAAATGTGAACTTGATATTTTTAGTTAACACATTTTATACAGCAGAATAGAAGCAAAAAATCTTACTGACTACAAAGTCTTTCATGATTTGGGTTCATTCCTCTCTGATCTTATCACGTATTATTGGCCCACTCACTCACTCCTCTTCAGTCACCATTACTTCCTTGCTGAACCTTGCACAAATTGGATGTGGTCCAGACTTAAGGAAGGTGCTCTAGCTTCTCCTTTTGCTCTTCCCCAGGGTATTTACTTGGCCAGCTCCTTCATCTCTACATCTTCCCAATAAGAACTGACTTAGTACTACAATTGGCCACCGCCTCTCCCCAAACATGACTATGTCATTTACTTGTTTATTGTGTTTATTGTTTTTGTCCATTTCTCCCTGCTGGAATGTAAACTTCATTAATATAGGGATTTTTTGCCCTTCTTACCTCCACTTGTAACTGTATCCCAAGAACCAAGAACAGAGTTTGTCACAGAGTAGACACCCAGTAAATGTTCATTGATGGTTATCCCTAGTAAATGCACCTAGAGATGTGTTCTGTGTGAGTTCACCCAGGAAGATGTTATTTGTAAAAACACACTCTGCTACTTGAAAGTACTCGAAGGGAGACTTCCATCTGGATTGCTCAGAATGAGGTATTAATGTACCCAACTTGTCCTCACAGAATTGAGCCAGGAACATGGAGACTGAGCTGGTTTCAAAAGAGCTGTGTTGTAAACATGACTCTTTTATTAACTGGAGATTTTTTCTTTGGCAGTAACTAGTTAAACTTTCTCTCAGCCTTAAGATTCCTCCTGCTTCAATCAGTTCTCTCATTCCACAATTAAGATCAATTGACTACATTCTTTAAATGTACACACTTCTAGAGACTCTGCATCTATTCACTGTTTATTAAATATTTATTCACTTTTTTCTATCTGCTAGACCCTTTGATGTTGCTAGGAAACCAAATAATGTGTGTCTTTACACATTATGTAGTCCAAATCCATCATTCCATAGAGATGAGAAAACTATGGTCCAGAAAGAACAAACATTTTAATTTTATATAAAATACTTTTCCTAAAATTGGGAAGAACAGATGTTATGTGATCTAAGACTTAAATAATAGATATTGTAAAATAATTGTAAGCATCATATATGATCATGTTGTTAAAAATTCTTCATTAACCACATGGAATTCCAGGAATAAGAAAGGGGACGGGATTTTTCCCAAGATCCCTCAGTGACTGCATGGTTGATTTAGATCAAAAAACAGGTCTTTTTCTCTAAGTTTATGCCAGGTCAGTTCTTTCATTTTGTATCTGTATCTTTTCTTGATCTCAAAGTAAAAACACCAGCAATGCTTCTGCAGAATTTACT
Source organism: Equus caballus (assembly GCF_041296265.1). NCBI lineage: Eukaryota > Metazoa > Chordata > Mammalia > Perissodactyla > Equidae > Equus > Equus caballus. The sequence goes on from NC_091697.1 coordinate 45,544,708, forward strand.
TTATTGACAAGTGAATCAAAGGAAATATATATGTATTTAACTGCCCAAGACCCAGACAGAGTGGAAGGTGAGTCTTTATAAACTTGAGGGATCTGCTAGAGAAAAGTAAAAGCAGAAGCGAGAAAAGGATGAGAGAGCTGACAAGTCAGCATGAAACACTGGCTCTAATTCAGCATTTTCCCTGGTGCTTCAGGTTGATCTTCCCACCACTTTTCCTATAAAAGAGAAAGACAAATATGTGCTTAATGCAATAGCATAAATATTCATCACAGTGGTTGAAAAGTGTTTAATTATGTCATAGTCCATGTAATCATTTGATTCCACAGGTATCCATGTCTACAATTTGGCAGAGGTTAATTAAATGCACTCAGAGTTGACATCTGCCTAATTGCAGAAAACATGAATCTTAAATTTCAGACTTTTAGTAAGGCTTAGACTTTTGGTTTCAATTGTTCACTTGCTGAGAGTAAATATATATACAAGTAGAAAAGGTAAAAGTAACAGCAGAAATAATGGCAAAGAGACTATATAGTGTCACAGTTTATCGTGATAGAAGATGAAAGAAGCTGAACCAAATATTAAGGCATTTGGCATTTTATGGTGGACCATATATTCAGGACTTTCAGTAATAACAAAGTAAAATAACTAATATTTTTTCAAATAACTTATGTAATTTACTTTATTTTGGTTTTGATCTATTTGTTTTCGGTTCATTTGTCCAAAACTTGTTTCTTCAGTCTCTATGGGTGGGTATAAGTAGAACTTTTTAGAATATCTCAAGGAAAACATCTTATTCTGGGAGTTTGTGTTTGCAAGGGACAGGTTTGGTGAGTATGATACTTACGCCACCGCCTTACAGAAGGAACACTTATTGCCATATGTCTGGCCATCAGAGCCACAGTGTGGATCAGATTCCCGAGTGCAGAAGACCTTAGGATCTTGGAACTCACCACAATTGACCTACCAAAGTAAACATAGTGACATTGCTAGTGCATCCTATTTATGGGACTATCCCTCAGAATAGAAGCTTTGGATAGCAAACTTAAAATTTTATACATATATAATGATAATGATGATATATATATATATACACACAATGATATATATAATGATAATGATAAGTATATATATCATTGTATAGCCACATAACTATAGATATATACAGATCTTCTTCAACATACAGTAGGGTTGCATCCCAATAAATCCAACATAAGTTGAAAATATCATAGGGAAAACATGCATTTAATACACTCAATGTACTCAGCATCATAGCTTAGCCTAGCTTAACTTAAAAGTTCTCAGAACAGTTATTAGCTTACAGTTAGGCAAAACCATCTAATACAAAGACTATTTTATAATAAAGTGTCGAATATCTCATGTAATTTACTGATTGCTGTAGTGAAAGTGAAAAACAGAATGGTTGCATGGGTACAGAATGATTCTAAGTGTGTCGGTTGTTTACCCTGTGATCATGGCCCAGCGTTACAAGAGAGCATCATGCTGTACATTGCAAGTCCAGGAAAAGTTCAAAATTCAAAGTATGGTTTCTGCTGAATGTGTATCATTTTTGCACCACTATAAAGTTGAAAAGTCAATCGTACGTTGAACTATCATAAATTGGGGACCATCTGTATATACATAGTTGTGGTATAAAGCTTCCTGAAATAGAAAATAGCTCTCCTTATCTACCTAACTAGAATATATTAAACATAATTGAATCTTTCTTTTTGAGACACAGGAAGTCCATTTCTGTAGCTGTTGTATTCAGGAGTAAGCTAATGATGTAAGGCAGATTTGTAAGGAGTAAGGAGTAAGGCAAATGCTATAGGTAGGACTTCTTGCTAAAACACTAAATTGTTCCAACTATGAGTAGTTATTGGTTTGTAAGTGAAAAAAAATCTTTTTTTTTACTGTATTAATGTGACTCTAAAGTCCACCTTCTGTATTGCTATAAAGATATGGAAGATCGTTGCAAAGAGCTCCCAGACATTCTCTGAGGGCTTGTTAGTTTTCCCCGTAGGTGCCAGATCAATTTATTATCTCTTGAAAACAAAATTTTAATGTCTTTATATTAACTTTGTCTCAGAGTCTTTTGTAGAATTTGAACTGTTACGCTTGCTACGATAACTTGGTAATGGCTGCCTAAGGTGCCATGTTTAGGATTCTGAGGTTGCATTCAGCCTTGGTGAGAACACAGCTATGACTGATTAGGAATCATGATCATGGGGTCTATAAAAGGAATGGTAGCACCTATGCCACCATATCTCCCCTCAGTTAGTGGTCTATCAGTAGTCTGGAGTTTTAAGATTCTTTTCAATTCAATGCCAATCAAGTCAGTATTTGGTGAGCAAATGACATTTGAGTCATTTTATTCCAGGCAATGCACAATAGGTAGAACTGAACTTCTCCAAATTTCAGCTGTGTGGAATGAAAGGATATTTCAACATAAATGGAGGATATTTTACCCTATCCTAGTTCCGTTAAAATAATATTGTCATGTTTATCAATTGCTTCATAGTATTCAAACTACTCTTATATGGATTTTACTCAGTTAATCTTGCAATAACCCTGAGATGTATACTGAGTAATAATATATTAAGCAATTTACAGAAGTGAATACTGATCCTCAGGAAAATTAAGTGGCTTACTAAAGCCACACAAGCAGGAAGCATTGAGACCAGGCTTGAACATACTCCTTCTCATTGCTAATCCAAAATTTCCAACAATCTAGTATGGTTGATTTCTAACTCATTCTCACTGAAAGAAATAAAAACCAATTGTCACTAGGTACCCTTGACTACACTTATAGTCAGGACATGTAAACATCATTAAAATAGCTTATTTGGGACATGTTTGAGCATAAGTAAGAGGAATTATTTGTTTAAGATGTTAGCAAAACTTTATGCAGTGACAAAGCTCTCCAAAGCTTTGCGTGATAAAATGCTCAGCAAAAGACACATACAATTGAATTTAAAAATATTATCATATGTGTCAGATTTATGGCATCTAAGACAATCAAAGACATGTTTTTTTGAAATTTAGCATCTGCCCTACTGAGATTGGGTAGTATGATGCTTAGCAGAGGTCTTCTGAGGGCTTGGTTGTGTAGAATATCCCTAGGCTTCTTGCAGTCCCAGCCACAGTCCTGCTTTTCTCCACTGCTCTTAAAGATAACTCTACCCTCTCGTACCACTTCTAGGACACTAATACTTCCTTTAGTTCTCCAAATGGAAAAAAGGCTGGAAAATGTTTAGGGCATTATAAACTGTAAGACACTTTTTTCTCAAAAGCTAATGTATTCTGTATTTACATCATTAATGCACACATTTGCAGGTATGTGCTTGAGTCAAGAAAGAGCTGTAAACCACATTGATATTTTCATTTATTTCACAAATAGGCAATAAGTAACCAATATTTGGAAGACGTGGTACTGGGTGCTGGTGATACAACGAGGCATCAGTTATAAACAATAGCTCAATAAGTTCACCATCGTATTTGTATTAGGAAAGCAGAGAAGATCATAGGTAATTACAGCATCATGTGTGATAAATACCACAGTAGGACAAGCACATGTGGAAGCTGAGGAAAGGGCATCTCAGTCAGAGATGTGTGTGTGTCTACAGTCAGAGCAGTGAGGAAAAGAAAAAAGAAAGTCTCTTACGTGAGAGAGACGCTTCCTTAAGCCACCTTTCCTTAGCAATCGGCCCTCTGATCTTGCGATCCAGCCTCTTTTGTCCTTTAGAAAGGAGATATGGAAGTGGCACTTGGGGAAAACATTCACTTTGAGAGTTTCTAGACCCCTACCTCACTCCCCAAGCCCACTTTTCCCCTTCCCCTGCCCCCTGGGAATGAGACTAGGAAGAGCAAAGGATTTCAATAAATCAAATCAATCAAATGGCATATGAGCAAATTTTCTTAGAACATAGATGTATTTCATACTTTTAAATTGTAGCATCTTTGATGATCCCTGAAGTAAGCTGAAGAATCATGTTATAGAACTTGTTCTGCCGTTCGCCATTAGCTAGTTGTGTCACTTAGACAAAGCACTCAGTATCTGCACCTCAATTTTCTTAACCAAAATTTTTCAAAAAAATAACAGTTGCCACACGTCATTCCTAGAGTTGTTATAAGGATCAAATGCGGTCATAGAAGAGTTGTAGAAGGTCAGTGTGGAATACTTGAAATAGTCCTGGACTAAGAGTACAGAAAATAAGCTTCTTATTGTAGGCTTGCCCTCGCTGTAGCTCTCATCACATTCTGAAAGGCATCTGTGACTCACACGAAACATTAAACACCATCGGCCTAGTTGTCTCTAAGGACACTTCCAGGTATGGTGATCTAAGATTGAGCAGTGACTTCTTTCGGTGAAGTGGCTTAAACAAAGCCGAGTTCTTAGTTCTTCAACTGGGCGAGAGAAATAACAACTATGCTGAAATGTTTCCTCCTTTCTATCTGGAGGCCCCTCTTCATTCACTGTGTGAGAAATTTTAGCATGGTGACAGAAAACAGAAAATGGCCACTCTCTGAGAGTCCCAGATGTTGGGCAAGGTAAAGAACGCCTTTGCAGAGCCAGCCAGAAAGCCCCTCTGTGAAGCAAAGAGCACAGCAGAGGAATATCAGAGTTGGGACCAGAAAGAGACCACAACTCTCACAACTTGAAGAGAAGTAGGCTAAGATTTCTGAATGTCATGCCTTTCCTCTGCCTAAATTTCCTCTCCTCTTTTATATTTTTATTTTAAACTCTTAAATAAAATTCAAACAATTGATTTCTCAGTGGAAGTGAAAGCAAGTCTAGACCAAGGGTCATGGTTGGATTATCTTTTCTCTTTTAAAGTTTCCTCCATGAAGCATTTAGGAAATCCAGGAAAATCTCCCCCCCCCCCCCCCCCCCCCCCACCTCTCACCAAATCTATTTAAGACATCCTAATGCTCTGTAAGGCTGGGGGATTGTCTCGTAGATGGAGTTAGAGTGACCTGAGTTTGAATTCTGCTTCTCCTACTTACTAGCTCCTTTACCTCTTGCAAACATTTCACTGCTCTGAGTTTAAATTTCTTCATCTTTAACAGGGGCTGGGAATGCCTATCTTCTAGGGTTATTGTAATGAAAAATCCTTTGAAAATACTTTGTAAAGTTTCATATATCATGTGAAAGATTGTTATTATAAACACTAACAATGTGAATTGTGTCACATTCTAGAATTTTTGGAGCCCGTATTTCTTATCCTATTTTAGTGAATTTTTTTTTTTTGATGTTTTCCAGATTAGTGTTGGATTTAACAATCACCTCCATTTAGTTTCCAGAGCCTACTTCTAGGCACTTGGGTGCCAATGTTTAGTATCAGCCTGACCCCTTGTGGTTATTCAAAGAATTGTACCTTTAAAAATGCTCTGGAATAGAGCGACACTTTCAGTACCCAGATTAGTCATTGTTGCTAATGGTGACTACAAAATATTTAGCTTGGCTGGAAAATGAGCAATCACTAAAGTGACTAAAGAGTCAGGACCATTGATATTTTAGTCTAGCACTTTGGTTCTACAATAATGCCAATGCAAATTTGCAGTCACTTTTACATACACACCTAGGGTGTAGGTCTTCATCTCTTCTTCCTTTTACTGAAAAATATGACCTATGTGGTTAGATCAGCTCTTTTCTTTATCATACTAGTTTTCTTCCCCCTCTCTGATTTGGCTTCTACTTCCTGTTCCACACCGTTTCCGCACATCCAAAACTACTGTAAAAAATGACACCTTTCAGGATACACCCATTGGCTATTTATAAAACGTTCATGATTTCTCTATGGTATGTGCTGTGCTTGATCATGCCCATCTTTTTGAAACTCTTTCCTGCCTTCTGTAGTATGTCAGTACTCTGGCTCTCCAACTATTTCTTCTCTATTCCTTTTTTTGTCTTTTCTATTTTCTTCCTGGGTATTCATTATGGTCATTTTCAAGAAAATTTTATATATTTGATTTTCTCTCTCTAAGAACATGTATTTTCCCAGATGACACTGATGAGTCCTAGACTTTTTTTCCCTTTGAGTCTTCATCAAAATCTCAAACTCTAATTCCTAATTGTCAGAAATATACAGGACACCTTTCATCAACAGTTTGATTATACTTAATACTCATTTATGTCCAAAACATAACTTTGTCTTTCCCTCCAAACTAGTTTTACATTCTAGTTTTTCAATTTTTTCATAAGAGCACCATTCTTCAGATTTCTCAACCTACCCTCAGATTAAAACATTGCCATTCCTTTCCCTTTGCAGGTGCTTCCTTTTGTGTATTTCTTTATCTCAAGTCCTCTTCATCAATTCTAAATTTGCTGCCTATACCCACTGTCAACATTTCTTCTCTTAGCCAATACAATAAATTCTGCTCTCTCTGCTTCCATTTCCTCCAAATTTCAAAATCCCTCCTACATGTGGCGACAAGTTACTTTGAACTATTGTTTTCATTATAATACTTCTTTGCTTAAGAAGAGAGGATAATAAACACTCTCGGAAATTTGTTTAGAAAATTATACGGCTCAAAACACTTTCACATGCACTGCTCAGTGGCCTTCTGTTGCAGATCAGAGGTAGCATGGAGCTATGGAAGCTCACTCAATATGGAGTCAGGGGTCCTGAGATGTTGACTTCACAGCTTTACTACTGTTGGTAAATTTGAGTCAGCGAGGTCCACCTTCTGAGGACTCAGATTTCCTAACCTTAGTTAAGTTGTAAGTGCTAGCCAACATCTCCAAACTGTGTTTAGATATTCTGTCAGCATATTAATTATCAGTGAGTTCAAGCTCACTAGGAAAAATGAATAGCTCCAAACATATTCTGGTCATGGAGCATTGTTTCACTAACTGTTCCAAAATTCATCACATCTTTATCTTAAAATACAAACAAAAATAAACTTAGATATACCAAAAATTATTCTAACAGAAAAGGATTGCCAATCACAGTTTTTGAGAAATTTGTTATATTAATTCATTTAAATAACTCTTTAAGGATGTGGTTCCCAAATAACAGCCGAGTAGGAAAATAAGAAAAATAAAGTATGATGGAGTAAGTGCTTCTAAAAGCAAAATTTATTCAGTTCAAAGGACTGTCCATCTTCTGAGATGATGTCTTTCAAGCATTTTGGTGTTATACTACAATTGCTTTAATGAAGGCTGTTGATGGTAAGTAGTAGTTTCATTTTTTAATTATTATTAAAAATAATAATTGCTATTATGTTATTATTATTTTAAATAAACATTTCTACTTGGCAAATCAAAGACTCGGCAGCATATTAGTCCTTTACATTTATAGGGAAAATTTTACAAGACCATGAATTCCAAAAGTACAGGAACATGCCCTTTGTTTAGCTTGAATAATCCTTTTGAAAGAACATGAAACTTTTATAAATCTAGAGTTTAGACTGCTAACTATAATCTCCCATCAGATGCTTCATCAAGGAGAGACTTCTTGGCATGAGAAGAATGACGTGAGTTTTGGAGGAAATCTTTCTTCCTTCCGTCTTGGCTGGATTAGACTTGAGCAGACATGCTCCTACGGTTAGTTTCAACTTCTTCTGCCTGGCACTGGGACTGCCACCCTTCTTCCAGATATGCAAAAGAGAAATGGTAGCCTTGATGCCATCTGAAAGGTGGCACCCTCCCTGTCCTTCATATGTGAGTAGAAAAGAGACAGTGGTCTTTGCAAGACAGGCTTAGTTCATACTTATTCAGCTAGCTAAGGCCAGAAGGGGCTTTAAAGATCATGGAATCCAGACCTTCAAACAAAGGCTATGAGAAGGGAAGAGACGCTCTTCAAACCACACAGTCAGTAAGTATTTGAATTAGACTCATCTATATTGTCTCCAAAGCATTTGAGCTCCAAAATTCAGTGCTTCTCAGCACTGGATAATTATTTAGAATGCAGATTCAAAACCTCCCACCTACATGATTATTATTCAGCAAGTCTGGCATGGTGCCTGGGGATCTACATATTTAGTAAGTATCCCACGTGATCCTAAAGGAAACAGACTATACAACTTAGGCCATTCTAAAGAAATAGAATCAGTAAACACAGGCATACCTAGTTTTATTGCACTTCACTCTATTGCATATTTACAAACTGAAGTTTTCTGGCAACCCTGCATTGAGCAAGTCTGTGGGTGCCATTATTCCAACAGCATTTGCTCACTTTGTGTCTGTGTCACATTTGGGAATTCTCACAATATTTCAAACTTTTTCATTATTACTATACTTGTTATGGTGATCTATGATCAGTGATCTTTGATGTTACTATTGTAGTTGTTTTGGGGTGCCACAAGTTGTATCCATATGAGACACTAACTTAATTGATAAACGGTGTGTGTGTTCTTACTGCTCCACCCCCTAGCCATTCCCTCATCTCTCTCCCTCTCCTTGGGCCTCCTTATTCCCTGAAACAAAACAATATTGAAATTAGGCCAATTAATAACCCTACAATGGCCTCTAAGTGTTCAAGTGAAAGGAAGAGTCACATGTCTCTCACTTTAAATCATAAGCTAGAAATGATCAAGCTTAATGAGGGAGGCATGTCAAAAGCTGAAACAAGCCAAAAGCTAGGCCTCTTGTGCTGAATGGTTAGCTAAGTTGCGAATGCAAAGGAAAAGTTCTTGAAGGAAATTAAAAGTGCTATTCCAGTGAACACAGGGATGATAAGAAAGTAAAACAACCTTATTGCTGATATGGAGAAAGTTTAAGTGGTCTGGATAGAAGATCAAACCAGCCACAACATTCCCTTAGGCCAAAACCTAATTCAGAACAAGGCCCTAATTCTCTTCAATTCCATGAAGGCTGAGAGAGGTGACGAAGGTGGGTGCAGAAGAAAAGTTTGAAGCTAGCAGAGGTTTGTTCATGAGTTTTAAAGAAAGAAGCTGTCTCCGTAACAGAAAAGTGCAGGTGAAGCAGCAAGTGCTGATGTAGAAGCTGCAGCAAGCTATCCAGAAGGTCTAGATGAGATCATTAATGAAGATGGCTACACTAAACAACAGATTTTGAATGCAGATGAAACAGATTTATATTACAAGAGCATACCATCTAGGACTTTCATAACTAGAGATGAGAAGTCACTGTGCCTGGTTTCAAAGCTTCAAAGGACAGGCTGAATCTCTTGTTACGGGCTAATGTAACTGATGACTTTAAGTAGAAGCCAATGCTCATTTACTGTTCTGAAAATCCCAGGACCCTTAAGAATGATGCTAAATCTGCTCTGCCTGTGCTCTATAAATGGAACAACAAAGCCTGGATGAGAGCACATCTGTTTACAACATGGTTCACTGAATATCTGAATATTTTAAGCCTACTGTTGAGATCTATTGCTCAGAAAAAAAAGATTCCTCTCAAAACATTACTGCTCATTAACAATGCACCTGCTCACCCAAGAGCTCTGATGGAGATGTGCAATGAGATTAACACAACATTCCTTCTTCAGCCCATGGATCAAGGAATAATTTTGACTTTCAAGTCTTATTCTTTAAGAAATATGGCTATAGATGCCATAGTGATTCCTCTGATGGACCTGGGCAAAGTAAATTGAAAACCTTATGGAAAGAATTCACCATGCTAAATGCCATTAAGAACATCCATGATTCATGAAAAGAGGTGAAAATATTAACATTAACAGGAATTCGGAAAAAATTTATTCCAGCCCTCGTGGATGACTTTGGGGGGGGTTCAAGACTTCAGTGGAGGAAGTAACTGCAGATGTGGTGGAAATAGCAAGAGAACTAGAATTATAAGTGGAACCTGAAGATGTGGCTGAATTGTTGCAATCTCATGATAAAACCTAACGGATGAGGAGCTGCTTCTTATGGATGAGCAAAGAAAGTGGTTTCTTGAGATGGAAACTACTCCTGGTGAAGATGCAATGAAGATTGTTGAAATGACAACAAAGAATTTAGAATATTATATAAGCTTAGTTAATAAAGCAGCAACAGGGCTTGAGAGGTTTGAACTCAATTTTGAAAGAGCTTTTACTGTAGGTAAAATGCTATCAAACATTGCACGGTATAGAAAACTCATTCATGAAAGGAAGAGTCAATCAATGCAACAAACTTCATTGTTGTCTTATTTTAAGAAATTGAGGCAGCCATCCCAACCTTCAGCAGCCACCACCCCGATCAGTCAGCAGCCATCAACATCTAGGCAAAACCCTCCACCTGCAAAAAAATTGTGACTTGCTGAAGCCTCAGATGATGGTTAGTACTTTTCAGCAATAAAGCATTTTTTAATTGAGGTGTGTACATTGTTTTTTTAGACATAACTATTTCACACTTAATAGACTATGGTATAGTGTAACCATAACATTTTTATGCACTGCAAAAGCAAAAAGTTTGTTTGACTTGCTTTATTGCAATATTCACCTTACTGTGGTGGTCTGGAACTGAACCTCAGTTTCTCTGAGGTATGACTGTAGTAGACTTTAAAGGAACTTTAGAAAACACTGAAAATCTAGGAAGCATTAAAAATCTGCAAAATCAAAACCCAAAGAAAGGAAGCAACTTGCATGTTAAGGAGAAAATTGGGATTGAATTCCATATCTTTTAAATCTGTCTGCAATGATCTTCTCATCTTTTACTACCTTATGGGATATGAAATGTGTTGGCTCGATCTTATGTCCTTTCCTTGTTTGTTTGTTTTGATGTTTAATGTAGACCATGCTACCATATGTATTTAAACATAAGAAGAAATAAATTTTAATATGTACAATTATATATACCAACACAAACACTCATGTGTGCATGCATTAATACACACAAGTGAACACACACACTGGCAGTTGATTTTAAGGCATCATCCATTGTAAGATGCATCTCAATTTCTGAGATGCCAAAATTTGGGGAAAAAACTTTATGCAGTGTAATAACTGCACTAGGATTGGAAAATTGTTTTCAACTCCTTTGCTAACTCCAATCAGTTGGCAGTAGTGTCTGGAAACTTTTAATGCCAAGAGCTCTTGAGCACAACAAGGCTAAACAACAACTAATGCCAAGGTCAAGTAGAAATGTTCAGTATGGACACAGGAACAAGACAGAGCAAATGCACTTGTCTGTGTTGTCTTTTGATAGTGAGAACAAGAAAATTAGAAAAAAGTTAGTGGGTTAATTTGGAAAAAATCAGCTAAACAATGAAAATAATTTGTGCCCATTCCAATTTTTAACACAAATTGTGTTTAAGTTTGAATCAGTTTGTGTATACACAATACAAAGCGTTAAACAAGTTTTCTGTCTACTCTTGGTTGCCTTACTTCTAAAAAGGAAATAATCTCTGTCCTATCTCAGTTAGAAGCTATTAATTGTTAATCAATAAATAGTCCTTTTATAGTTTACCAAATCTCCCACATAGTTTATGCAATTTAAATATAACTCCTATGAAGTGAATAATATTCCTTTTCTATAGTTGTGGAAATTGCAGCTCAGGAAAGCTGAGTAACTTGCCCAAGATCACATAGTAAAATTAATGATAGAGCAAGAACGTTATCACAGATTCATCCAATTTTTATTATATTCATTCTACTTTAACAAAATCTGAGAATGGGCATTTAGGCTCTTTTAAACTAAAAACAGAATACTCCTAGAGAGATTGTAGTTAAAAAACAAATTACTTCCACTGATTGGTCTGCTTCCTCATTGCTTTTGCTCTTTTACCCATAGACAAACCTCTCTTTGGCCAGGGAATACCAGGCAAGCACCACCCAACTCTGAAGAACAGATAAAAATATGCACTGACCCGTCCTCCTTGACTGAAGACACCTGAAAAAAAGCACAGAATTCAAACACTGTAATTTCTGAATGTGCAAAAGGTGGGATTTGCAAAATGAGGAAATCTCCAAGCCTGGACCAGAACTTGTTCTTGGTTCTTGGCCATCCCAACAAGTCATGGCATGCTTGTTTTATTTTTCATGCTTGCTCACTTCTTAGGGAGCCGTAGAAATCTGAAAAGTGATGTAAGGAGATGGACCATGATGGAGTAATATTTCTTAGAGTTTGGGGTGGAGTGAGAGAAAATGGGTCAAGGATCTGGAGACTCATGTTACAGTCCCGGCTCGGTGACTCATTTACTGTGCGAATGACCTTATCATCTCTGGTCTTACTTTGGAGAAATTGGGTTGGAAAGCCTCTTCTCACTTTGACATTCCAAGGTCCAGTGATTTCACCCCCTCCTGAAAGCCTTTTTTACAGGCAGCTGGGGAAGAGATTAACTTTGTTGTTTGTTTCTTGAGTCCAAAATTACTCTTTGCCCTCTCTACACAACTTTGAAGACATGGCATAAATATAGACCAGCAAGGATAAACTCATTCTCTTTTCTGAGACTCTTTTCTCCTGCCACATCTCTAAATTTCTGAAAGAGAAAAGAATTCCATAAATGCAGTCTTGCTTCTCTCTGTCCCCTAAATCATTATGATTATGTGTGTAATTTTAGGTTGGGGCTAATTAGCCCAGTGGTTAAAATACTGAAATAGTAAAAGTCTTAGGTTTAATCCTCATATGAGCTGCTCAGTTTTGATCTCTGGTCATTTCTGTGGAACTCTTAATGAGAGCAACCCCTCTCATGTGTAAGCCCAAGACCTCCTGGATGACGGAAAGTATATGAATAAGTGCAATCCTTCTCCAGTGATAGTCAGCACTTGTGGGAGGACAACCGGAAATACTTTAAAGTATATTCTCTGTTAAAGAGGATAAAGAGAGAACAAGGCTTTTACACTGGAAAGGAAGTTAACTATCATCTACTATAGGGATGGCTGACCTCAGTGCAGCAGTGTGGCTGGTTATTAAAAATATAGATTCTTGGGACAATCACCTGAAAATTCCATTATATAAGACCAAATAGGGCCTGGAAGCCTATATTTTTATAACCACTCCAAGTGATTTTTATGACCAGGGAAAACTCATTGTTACAATTTTCAGCCTTTTGTTCACTGTACAAATCTTTTATCAGAAGAAGAGAGATTTTGGGGCTGGCCCCGTGGCCGAGTGGTTAAGTTCGCGCGCTCCGCTGCAGGCGGCCCAGTGTTTCGTTAGTTCGAATCCTGGGCGCGGACACGGCACTGCTCATCAAACCACGCTGAGGCAGCGTCCCACATGCCACAACTAGAAGGACCCACAACGAAGAATACACAACTATGTACCGGAGGGCTTTGGGGAGAAAAAGGAAAAAATAAAATCTTTAAAAAAAAAAAAAAAAAGAAAGGAAAAAACCTACATATTAAAAAAAAAAAAAAAAAAAAAAAGAAGAAGAGAGATTTTACTCAATATATCCTCTGTAGGAAATGTCAAGGCAGATGCAGGATTAATATCTACAATGCCAAGTCCAATCTAGTATCGTATTATTAATTTTCAATAATAGCAATATTAATAGACATTTACTGAACGCTTACTGTGTCACCTCTACTAAGTTAAGCACTTTACATTCATTTTCTCATTTAATTTCCCAGATAGGGCTAGTTCTTTTATATCCATCTTGCAAATGAGGAAAAAGAGACTCAGAAAGGTCACACAGCTATAAAATGGAGATGGAAGGACTGAAATCTATCTCTCTTGGTCTCAACATTAAGACTCTTAGGCACTACGTCTGTAAAGAAACATGTTTTGGCAAATTAAATGTATTAGTCACCTAGATCCAATTAAAAGATAGTTCACCATTGTGAAGTTAAGTAATAAGAGGATATCAATTAGTTTCTGAAACTATCTTTGCAAGTAAATTGTAATATGGTCACATTTATTTTTTTACTCCATCTCAGCAGTTGACAGAGGCACTCATTCAAGTTATCTGGCTTTAGTAGTCAAGTTTACTACATAACATCAGAAGAGTCCTTTATTCAATTTCTTTAATATTTCTAAATATATTTTTTTATGTTTCCAGTGAACAATGGCTTCTCCATCTACTCAATCTCATTGAAAAATTGTTGTTTTTACATGTTCAGGCATTTAAAATCTCTGATAGCAGCAAAACTCAACTACTTTTGTTGCAGAAAATGATGCATTAGACATGGAAGATCCCAGGATGATCTCGTTTCCAGCATTCTACAAATAAGAGAATGTCTAAGAGACTTGAGCTATTTCTCCAGTTGACACAGGCCATTGGTGGAAGAGATGGGCCTACATCTTGGGTCCAGAGACTCTAGCATGTGCTTTGCCCACTATGACAGCTTAGAGTAGAATAATAAAGAAGAAACAGACACAGTGGCCCTGTTCGTTCACATGGTCCTGTGACGAAAAACATCATACTGAAGCTTAATTGTCCTCTGAATAATCTGAATTGATAGAATATATGACTACTTTTCATTAAGGCGGCCAAAGATATTCCTCTGCTTGAAGAATTGTTTTATTCACCAGCAGCATTTATGTTTCTGCATTCTAAGGTTTGATAACTTTTTGTGAAGGATTCTCTAACTGAATTGCCTTTTATTCCCTTGTTTCCATTTTAATTAAGTTCCAATCATAAGAATAATAAGGACAGAAAATCTTTCCTTGGTCTTGGAAAGTCAAACTAATATTTAAAACAACTACCCATCCTTCAGATTAGTCTGTGGAACAAACATCAACTGTGATGTCTAGAAGACCTGAATTCAATCTCCAAATTCTAATTACTAGTTGCAAATCCTTTGGCAATTTTCTTAACTTCTTTGTGTCACAGTTGTCTTGTATGTAGAATGTGGATATGAATATCTTGCTATGTATATTGAAGATAATGCATAAAAGCCATTAGAACATGCCTAAAATATAGTATATGCTCAACAAAAAAGTTATCATTGTTACTATCACCATTTTCATCATCACAATCTTTGTCACCATTCTGTTGATCTCAGAATTGGTCTTTCATATCAAAATTGTTAGCATTTTGAAATATGGTGGACAAATATAATTTCAAGTTCGGTATAAATAATGGATTTTAATTTTAAGAAAAAAACTCACCTGAGAAAAAGCAGAAAAGAGCCAGAGAGAGGAGCAGAAAGACACCTGATATTTTCATGGTGCCAGTTAGCTCACTCCGATCAAGGCTGCTTTCTTCAGCTCAGGTTCTCTGTTGAGACACTTCCCAGAGCACTAAACACATACTCAGACATATATATAGACATGATCGAAGGAGTTGTGATCTCCACCTCCTTTATAAAATCACATTCTAAAACCACATGCACACCTATACACTTTAGACATTTATTAGGACCTGTCACCAGCTTAAAGAAATGTTTCATGCTCCCCATCAATCTTAGAAGTTAGACAATTACATGAGTCACCCCTTAGATCTTGTTAATAGAGAATGTCATTTTCCACGAGTAGTCTACATTTTCCTGACAACCAATACATCCTCCCTGCTCTTCCCTCTGAGGTTTTACTATTAAAGGGATGATTCACTGGCGGATCCCCACTTGATGCCTATGTCTCCTTCAGACAGGTCCTACATGTCTACGGTTCAGATGAGTAACTACAGGGGAATGGAAACTTGGGCGTAACTGGGATTTTCAGAGTCCGCATCACCCAAAGTCTACCTGAGAGAGACAGATATTCTATATTGTCACCAGAACTGCATCGGAAAAAGCATTTTCTGGATTCTGGCAGGAATCAGCTTGTTAATTTTTTAAATCATTATTGTAGTCAAATGCCAGTGGTTTTCAATTTTCAAGTGAAAGTGAAGAAGGGACTCAAGGTATTTTTTTTAATTTGTAAAAAAATAAATTATGTATTTTTAAAAGTTACTGAAATGAGGAATATTTAATATTTCCCCTTTTCCTGCAAAATAAAAAACTAGTCACAGTAAAGCTGTTTTTATTTTAACTCCTTGAAAATATACTTTTTGTATTAATTAGTTGAATCCTAATAACTATCATAGCCAATTAATTGCAAGACAGATCAAAGAGTGTGATGTTATAACTTTCTTTGGGGGAACAAAAAAATAAACAATGGTTACAGTGATAATGAGAAAGTCTGTCTCAAATCATGAACAACTACTTAAAATGTCATCAAGAAAAATTTTTTAAAATAGAGTATGGGAAGAATGTGCAAAATGTACCCAATGTAAACACAAGCAATTAGGGCAACGTGTATAAAAATAACTCAGAAGCTATACATCTAAATAATTGGTTTCCTTTTAAAGTAGTCACTTTGAGAAAATATATTCATAGTTCGGATATCATTCTCTTAACTTCAGGACAATTGTTTTCTTTTTGGAAATTGTATACTTTTAGAAATTTTAATTTGATTTATCTCAATATTTAGGATGAATTTTCTGTCTTTGAAAATGGAGAATGTGTTTTATTGATTTTGATAATCAGCAAAGATTTTTCTGTTTAATCAAAAATGAAGCACTACTGTGATAAAAATAAGAATTCTTTTCTTTTAATTGCTTCTCTGACAATTTTAAAAGTCCTGAACTTAAAGGGCAGAGAAAAGTGGGGCGAGAGGGGCACAGATAGGAAAGAGAGGCAAGGAATAACAGGGAAGGAAAAATATATGTTCGGCCAGTATTAAAAGTGTTTTCACGCTAAAGCAGTGTGCTATAACACACGTACACATAGACTCACGTGCATATAATCGTGAAGTCCTTTCCAGAAAGTTATAGGTCAGATGCTAGACACTGAAAGTTTCAAAGACACTAATGAACTGCCTTAAAAACTGTCCTTAAATTTTTCTTGAACACTTTATGGGAGGGCGATCTGGGAATATTTACAAAAACAGAATAATTGAGAAATTGCTTAAGGAAAGCTATGAAATTTTCAAATAACAACTATACGATTTTGTCTACTTGTCATGAGCTTTAATTATTTTTTGCCCAGTTAAAGGAGATATTATAAAGTGCAGTGCTTGGAAACTTTAAAATATTACGTGAGCTCGGTTTTAGGTACGGTTACTGTCTTCCTCCCTCTTCCTATTCCAATCCCAATGCTTCCTCTTCCCTTTCGCCTCCTCCTTCTCCTTCTGTGATCAGAACACGTAGGGCCAGTCTAAACATAACCTCATGTCCAAAAATGACAACTGTTGAAAAGCATTGACAAATAATAAGAAATAAGGTAACAGCGGTGGTCAGTGATGTTCCGTCATAAAATCCACGGCAGCCTTTCTAAAGTTTCTGTTTAAATGTCTCCTCTTCCAAAAGTTTCAGTTATAGTAGTTGCTTCTCATACTTTGATCTAAACTCTCAAACCCATTGTTTATCTAGATGTTACTCTGTCTCTTCATCTTCCATTCTATCCTTCCCTTTCTCCCCGTCCTTCGAAAGCTTTTCTTTGATAGGTGTTTTCGTAGAATGATTCTTAGGCCGAATGATTTTACCCTTCTTTTCTGAGTGATTGCAATTCTGAATCTTCAACATATACTCTGCTCACCACAACAAAGCTGGGGAGTATGAAAGCACAAATTAAGTATTGGTTCTGGACAGGAATGGAGGAGGGGCTATTATATTATAAGGATTATATATACTTAAGAAATCTCATACCTTGAACAATAATTTTTGTTAGCTTTCGGAGTCCATGTGAAAGGTTTATTTATTTTTTTCGCAACTTAAAGGAAAAGGTGAGAAATATTCTATGAGAATCGCTTAATTAGCTCTTTAAATAAGATGCTCAGATAATAGAAGGTTATGGAGAAGTTACAGGCAATTATTCACAGACACTAAAGAAGCTGTGTATAATTCTAGTCTTTTGGCCACAGTGTAAGCAGATGACAGCAGGCTTAATTTTGTTTTCTGTAACTCTTCAAAATGAAAATAAGAAAAGTTTTAAGTATCACAACATTTAAGATAAGTAAATTTCAATGAATTGAATCATGCAAAAAAGTGAGACAGAAAAAAATAAAAGAAAGGAGGTATGGGAGAAGGCAGTCAAACTAATGGCTCCTATACAAACACAGAATGCAATCCCAATATAGAGTTAGCTAACAAAAATTAGCTATGCACATTTTATTTTATGTAATTAAAGACAAAAGACTATAAGATTATATTTTCCAAGTACAGTTTATTATACAAACAAGATGCATTTACTTACAAATATTACTATTCAGGGTAGTATACACAAAATCATCTACATTTTATTTAATATACATTTAAAGGATTTTAAGGGTAATTTTGGTTCCATTACTTTTGCTCTGGGTTCTACAATATCACTTCTTCTATTGAGGTGCAGCTTCTTGCTTTTAGAATGCTTAGGTCTGGGTCCAGAAATAAACACATATCTGTGTTTGTAGGTTTTCACATTTTATTTGTTCATATAAATTTTCCTTTCCCCAATATTTTTCATATATAGTAAAATCTATCATTTTGAGATATCACTTCTCGAACATCTAGAACTTTATCTCCAAATCCGTGGGCCCTTCCACTATTTAGCACAGGTCAAGAGATAGAGGCATATTTCAAAAAAGGACAGCACCACCGTAATCAAGGAAGTCACTACTCAGCAATAAATTATGAAGTTTTTAAAAAACTTTTCTTGCCATACAA
The DNA here is from genome assembly GCF_041296265.1 of Equus caballus. Classification (NCBI taxonomy): domain Eukaryota; kingdom Metazoa; phylum Chordata; class Mammalia; order Perissodactyla; family Equidae; genus Equus; species Equus caballus. The sequence continues at coordinate 45,563,159 of NC_091697.1, forward strand.
TGGATTAAAACCAAGAATCTTGTATTTGAAGCAATCAATATTCATTCAGACTACCAATTGTTTTTCTTAGAACTTCCATTGGACCACACAGGAAAGAGGAGAAACATTTTCTAGGCCTGAAGGGAGGGGTCTAGGAAGAGAATGAGAACGAGTTTCCAGAGTTTAGACTTCAGTGTCTTGGCTTACTCAAAAACTCTAGCTTTTGGAGGAGAGTAAAGAGGCGCCATCTGACTTGGCATGCATGAAGCAGAGTGGCGATAGCAAGGGAGGTACCCAGGTATTCGGACCTGGTAGCATCTCACAAGGGTCTCTCACACTGCAATGAAGATAAGAAAAAACAGCTGAAATTCATCGTCCCAAAGACAGACAGTGCTGAGAAGACTGATGAACTGGAAAGGCTTGGATTTCAGGGCAAGGAGGCTCAGAGTTAAGAGATAACACAACTGCAAAACTTGATGGGAGAAATCATATAATTCAGCAGAGGGTGCTAGCACATCAGATAGATAATATGAGGAGGTGTGGAGGCACAAGCAGGAAATATAATGACTATGGGAGCCATGTTACACTGCAGCACTTCATGAGGGGAATAGAAGTCAATATCCAGGAACCAACTGGTAAGAAACACCTCAGCAGAGGCCAGTGTAGATGAGACACTGTTCTGCAGATGTTGTGAAGCTTCCTTTCGGATCCAGATGCCATTTTGGGGGAAAAGAAGGCATAAGGAGAATCAATCTGAAGGGAAAACCAGAGACACAGCCACTTAGTAAAATGTGTGTCATTAATGGCAGAAATTTTGTGGTATCCACAGTACTATACTTTCAAACATTGTTAGCAATTAATACACACTCAGAAAATGTTTGCTAAATAACTGAGATTGAAGTATCCTTGTCAAGGCAGGTGTTTTCTGCTATGACTGTGAAATGAAGAAAAAAACATTTAAAATAAGAAAATTTCTTTTTTTGACACTTAAAAACTTTAGCTTATGTAAAATTTGATCCACTCTACTCAGTATATTAGATGTAAACCTCATTAACGTTTTGTCAGAAAATTATAAAACACAGACATTTTAATTAATTGTGGCCTTAAAAGATATTTACTTCAATCTTCCACTCAACACAAAATACGATCTGAAGTTCTCCTGAGAAGTAGACATAGTACCTTTGTACTTAGTGGTTCTATGAGGTTTCCTATCCGTGATGGATAAGAAAGACCATAAACTTTGATTCCACATAGACCTGGAATGGGCATTCCACTTCTGCCACAAACTGTATGATTTGAGGGATATTAAAACTAACCTTTCTGAGTCTTAATATTCGTAATAAACTAGCTTTCTGGGTAATTTTCATGCATCTTATACTTATCTCTTTGACTTTCTTGGCTTAGAAACACCTTTAATGTTTTGTCAAGATTTTGCATTCAATCTCTCAAAATTGTTTAGGTTTGAGTGTGTTGGCACAATAGTGATCCCTCTCAACTTTGTATCAACTATAAATCTAGTAAATGTCTTCTTGATCATCATCAATATCATTGAAAAAGTGTTGAAGAAAACAGGCTCGAAGGTATTTTACCCACTTATCTCCAAGGTTACTCTACCGAAATCAATGTCCATATTTTTTCTGGCATGGTACCAAGCTCAAACCCTTATGAAATACAATGAGCCATATTTGGCATTAATTGCTTTAAAAAAAATCTATTTAGACTACTGGTCATCCTCACCTTCTTTCCTAAATGCTCATATTAACATATTTCCTGCTCCTCCCCATCACAAACTCTACACCCCTTCCAAAATAAGCTCTTCATAGTTTCTCATTTATTTCCACTATATTCCTAGTTTTCTACCTGAACTTATGGTGTTGCCTTTGCCTGAAATGTTCTTTTCTTTAATCACTATATGTCTAAATTCAACATATCATACAATGAGAAGTCCAAATTACAATACTCTTCACAGAACATTTCTTAATCCTCCAAGACAGATGTTCCAGACCGGTAGCATGAAGATCAACTCTGATTTGTGGATAGATTTTATTTGGCCCACGCAGTGGTTTTAAATATTTTTAAATAGTCCACAACCTTTGAAATTTGAATATTTAACAAAGAATAAAAATAAAGCCCAAGATTTTCTGAAAATATTTGGGCTCTTCATTGCCAGGATAAAAATCAGCCAAAAGCTAGTGGTAATTGCTTCATTTAAATGTGTCCCTTGGTCCACTCATTTGCCTTATATGTTGCTGCCCCTTGAAAGCATTTGAGTTTGACACTAATAATATTTAGTCTTCTTAATTCTCACAACACATATCTTTACCTTTCTTGTGAAACTGCTCCAATTTGTAAAATTATATCCATCTGACATCTCTTCTATTTGTCTAGATGCTCCTTGTGAACAGAATCTATATCTTATTAATCTTTTATCCTCCAAATTTCTTTCTGGTATTTAGCAATTACTCCACATTTATTTAAAAAAAACGAATATGGCTTTTAAGAAATAATTTGTACTATATATTCACCAGAGATCATTAGTTACTACTGTAGTCAACATTTTCCAAAATCTATCTTCTTCCTTGTTTTAAAGATATAGACATTTGCTCATTCTAGTTTTCTGCAATTCCTTTCGTTCTATTGATTTCCTACAGATATATTTCAATAGGACTGTAATCTCACTTATAATCTCCTATGTCCTTACTTGCTTCCTAATGAGATAGAAGGAATAGGTCCAAATATTCACTGACTCTCCTACAGGAGCACATAGATAGCTAATCACATAATTGGGACTCAGATTTTGCAACATGTGGATAATTGAGTGCCAATTCTTTCTCTTCGATTCACATAACCTGTACCATTCATTGCTTCTACTCCACCATCCACACTCCCTTCATATTCCATTTCACTATGATCAAGGCTATCTACATTTCCTTATATTACTTTAGTACAATGAAAATCAAACTATGAAAACTCCTTTTGTTGTTCGTTTTATTGACTTACATAGGGAGCATTCCATTTTGCTCATTTTGGCCAGTAATCACTCCCAATATGTAAAGATCTTTTTGGCTCCTGACATAAAATCTCACCTTCAATGATTGCATCAAATTTATCAATAAAAGTGTTCAGGATAATAGGGCTGAAGTCTATTCCTGTGATCATTTATCTTTCTCTTCCTAGAACTTTTATAAATCTGTTTCCCAGAGGTTGGTACCAAACTGCTATGTTACATTATTTACTGATTGCTTCTTGTTTGGTAGCTTTATCTACAACATGAGATTATAATGACTTTGAAGGCAAGACAGAGGTATACCTTATTTTTCTTTTAAATTCTCCTATTGATATTTTTTAATGAAAAAATGCAAACTCGTTTCATATTTATTTAGATTTTTTTTTTACTTACTAATCTTTTGGTTATCTTATCTAAACCACCTCCTAATTTTCCATACCACTCTTTGAATGTTGAGGCTCTTCAACGGTTTCCAAAGGTTTGTTTGGCTTTGCTTCCTCTGTGTTCGCATAGTGATTTGCACATGCCTTGAATATAGTGCTTATAACATTGTGTTATCCCTGTTTAGTAAGTCATATATATACAATATAATCAAAATATAACACAATAACATTCTAGGAAATGTATTTTTTCAGAGTGCTATGAGTGCATAAATAAAGATCCAATTAATTTTGCTAAGAGAGCATCATCAGAGAAGATTTCATTAAAAAAAAGATTCATTTGCACAAGTGTGAGTCTTGAAGGATAAATAAAAGTTGTGTGGCAAAATAATACTGGTTGGAAGTGGAGGAGAGAGGCTGAAGAAGAGGAGGACACTCAGGCATAGAAAAACTGAGCTAAAATCCATGAGAATAGATGTGAATGTGTGAAGACTATTGACCATGTGAACACCACATAGATCAGTAGGCTGAAGCCTATGGTGCCTGGTAAGAATAGTTGAAAAGGAGACTGAAAATAGGTCAGGACCAAATAGGTTCTGGAACGCCATGCTGTTTACAGAGTGAACAGTGGCCTAGGGTGAAATGAGAGCTAGCTCTGAGTCAGAAAGCAATAAAAATTCTTGCTGGCATACTGACTTTCCCTGCCATCCTAAATCAGAACATTTATTCACCTTCTGGAAAATGTGATGGAAAACAAGCTAGGGTAAATCGCACATTGGTAACAATGGAGAAAAGGAAATAATTTCAACCCAACTAAATGTCTGGCTTTGCCTATTCCCTTTAAACCTTAATTATAACCATCAGAGGAAGCCTCTTAAATGTTCACTAACACTCTGTAATATGAGTGGAAAGTTCACCAAAGTCTTTGGAAATCACAAGGAAGCAATATTGTCCAGGTCAGGTGATTTAGTTCAAACAAGTCATTATTAGGTTTGGCCTAAACTCTGGGGAAAGGCCTCTGTAAGAATTTTTACACCTACATTCAACAACCCCATTATTTCTGCTATACAAATTCTCTCCCAAGCCTCTCAACTCTGGTCTGGACAAGCTACCTCAGGGAAAAAAATAACTGGGAGTGCCTCGCCATTGCTTAACAAAGCTTAGCCAATAATATTAAAGTGCTTTAGCTTGGGATTCAAGGTTCATATGTGATCTGGCATACCTTCTGCCTCAATTTCATTTCCCAGCCTCCTTTCCAAATATCAGAGGCTCAAACCACTAGAATCCTGAGTAATCTTTAATTTTTTCTTCTTGTACGTTTGCCTGTTAACTTTCTCTGTCTAAAACACATTGTTGCTACTTCTGCCTAGCAGAATCTGATTCAATTTCCTGACCAGGCTAAAATAAAGCCCATTTAAACTGTTCTCCACAGTTGTCCAAGAAGGAATCAGTCTCTCCCTTCTGATTTATAATCAAACACGGCGTCTTACCTTTCATGGCATATAGCATGTGATATATTATAAGTACCTATCTACCTTATAGAAGTTGTTCATTATTACTTAAAATACTATATAGACTATGAAGGCAGAGATTTATTTGTTATAGGCCAATATCTTTCATAACCACTAGAAAAAATAGTAGAAGCCAAATAACCATGTTGGGTGGAAGGATCAATGCTTGTGTGATTCAATTCACAAAAGTTAGATGTATTTTATTTAGTTATGTTGCATATAGAGGGCAATATGTGTGACTTGGGCTTGTTGCCTGAGTGTATGAGAAACTGAACCCTGTATCTATCACGTAGCACAACCCAATTAACTCCCTTCTCTCCATACCCTTGATGCAGATAAATTCTGCATCATAACCTTTTATTATAAATTATTTTATGTAGGATAATCTGTCAATATGACAAATTACCCCTAGGTATAATAACTTACACAAGAGGAAGTCTGTTTCTCAATTGTATGAAGTCTAGATGACTGTTCTTGATTTGCAGGCAACATTTCTCCAAGCAGTGATGAAAAGACCCAGCCTCCTTTCATTTCTGGCTTCAACACATTACTCATATTTGCCGTGCTCATTTGCATCAAGGAGGTGGGAAGAAGAAAAATATTGGGAAGGGTTCACATATGATTCTCTACCAATCTGGCTTAAAAGTGAAACATACAGGGGCCGGCCCTGTGGTGGAGTAACTAAGTTCCTGTGCTTCGCTTTGGCGGCCCAGGGTTTCAAGGGTTCAAATCCTGGGCGCAGACATAGCACTGCTCATCAGGCCACGCTGAGGCGGCATCCCACATGCCACAACTAGAGGGACGCACAACTACAATATGCAACTATGTGCTGGGGGTATTTGGGGAGAAAAAGCAGAAAAAAAAATTTTTTTAAGTGAAACATACACTCATTGTTTCTGAGAGCTAGTCACCTGATCACATTTATATGCAATGGGGGTAGAAAAAATCAATTCCTTTATTGGGCTTCCACTTCCCAGCAATGATTCTATATTCCAGCAATGGAGTATGAATTTTGTAGACAATTAGCCCCTGTGACTACCAGATAACCATGCACACAGTTTCTCTGACACTTAGGACATAACTCACTTGACTCCTCATAAGAGACAGTGTGATGCATTGCAACTAGCAAAAAATTTAGGATTTCTGAAAGTAGCTCTTTATGGAAAGTGATACATTATAAGGCATGCTATCAGCCCCTCCTCCTCCATACTCAGTATATAATGGAGGAGTTTGAGCAGGACCACCACGACTCAAGCTCCCATTTAGAAAAAAAAAAAAGAATAAGGGGATACACACAAGTGTCTCTGCCTCGTAGACTGATAAAAATCTGCTTACCTGGACTGGTGAAGACTCCTACCCTCCTAGTGGGGCACTTCCTTTGATTAAGACTGATTTTTGTTATCTGAAGCAATGCCCTTTTCATTGTTCTTTGTAATCTCGGGCTCTGCCCTCTGATGGGATCTTACTTGCCCTTCTTTTATCAAAGACCAATCTGAGACAGAGTTTGGGAAACATGTTTACTTTTGGGGTCACACTGCTTTCAAAATCTATTTCTTTGTGGTCAATTTCAGAGGCTTGAAACATTTAAGGTAAGAGGCTCTTTTATCTGGGCCTACAGTTTCTCTGACAGTACAAATCCTCAAAATGTAGAAAGTTCCCAAACAATTTCCTCTTACTTGTTTCCATATACAGGTTTGAGCTATGTTCAAAGTCCTTTCCCAGCCACAATTCTGAAGCCTACCATGTGTCTTTTCTTTTGTGATCTCTAGCTCTGCATTTCATGGTGGATAGTTTGAGGCCGTCTGAAATAATAAGCTTAGGTGGGGAAGTAACATCTTTAATATGATCTTGGCAACAAACCTGAATGACTTCTTTTAACTGAGAAAATGCATGTGACTTTCGTTACTAAAGGGATTTTTAGTCTTATTTCTTACCATGGGAGTCTAGAAGTAACCAGCTTTTTAATTTGTTTTGAAGCCTCACATTTCTAGATGGTGTGTATATTTGCTTTAATTTCTACTCACAAGCCTCCAAATACTTTTCTAAATTCATCTCTTTCTTATCACACGTTAAAATAAGAAAGTAACAGTCAAAATATACTCTCACTCTGACACCTTCCAATCTTTTCCCCCCAGAATTATAGGCTTAGTAGGATTAGTAGAATATGATTTTTCTAGAGGGAAATTCTAGAGGTTATTTCTAGAGGAAATATAATTGTGCTAGGACTTTCTGGATTTGAATCCACAATTGTTTCTCATCCCCAGTCTCTCCCAGAAAAGCGATTCAAGACAAAAACAAAAGACTAGTTACTGCTGGTAAAGAGTCTCAAGGTAAAGATAAATCCAAGTACGGGACTATCAAGCCCTTTTAAACCTCAGATAGTTTTCAGATTGTCCCTCATAGGCCTTTGTACAACTAGTCAATAGACATTCTAAGGATCTTAAGAATATATCTCATAAATTCTCTGTGAACCAATCGAGCCTTTAAATGACATTGTCTGACAGTAAGCATACAAGGACCAAAGGTTAAGAGCTTCTCTTGAGTAGATTTGAAGTGTGCCTTTTGTCCAATAAAGTGGATTATGAAGTGATGCATAAAGAACCCAAAACATTTTTGAAGAAATTAAACAAACCTAGACTAAAAGAGACAAACAGTAAAAAGTGAAGAGGCCATGTTTTGTGCAACTTGGTACAGAACATCTATGGGCAGAAAGAAGGCTAAGAAAACTACTCAGCTGTAAACACAGACCAATTTTCATTGGTCAGAGGAGGTGACTCAGAGGGAAAAATCAAAAGACCAGAGGGCAGAACTGAAAACCATAGAGAATTGCTCTGAGGTAGCAGTATGGGTCTTGATCAAAGAACTAGCAACTTGTGCCTGGTCATTAGAGATTTATGATGAAGGGATTGGCACGATAGAAATGATATTTAGACAGAATTATTCTGACTGAACGTATAGTGCTGATGGATAATGTTGAATGTTGAATGTGTACTGAAAGAGTGTAAACAAGGATCATAATTAGAAGATTATTGTAATAATTCAAGTGACATTAGACAGTGGCTGCACTGGAGACAACGGTGAAGATGGTGAAAAGTGATCAGTTTTAGGTTGTATTTTGAAGATGAGGCCAAAAGAATTTGCTGAGGGATCACGTGTTGGGTGTGAGAAAAGGAGTGGAGTCAAGGATGATTACCAGGTTTTTGGCTTAGCAACTGGAAAAACTGGAGTTGCCATTTTATGAGTTGAGGAGCAATGAGGAAGAAAAAATTGTGGAGGGAAAGAACGTGAGAAACACAGTTTGGGATAGAATAAGTTTGTGATTCTGATTAGATATTCAGAAAAAAATTGCTGAGAGGGCTGTTGTCCACAAGAATCTAGATTTCGAGGAAGAAGTATAGATTGGAGATATAAATCTGGAGAAAGAGCGAGATCACTAAGAGATTAAGTATAGGTGAAACCCAGAAAAGGCCCAAAGGCTGAAAGCCTGCAGCCCTCCAGTGGTTAGCAGTCAGCTGATGAAGGGGATTTCACAAAGGACTGAGATGGAGTGTCTAAGCGGAAGTTGTCTTGGAAGCCTAATGAGGGAGAAAACAACATATTTTATAGAAAAAAGTATTTAATTGTATGAAATGCTGTTGATATGTACAACAAAATGAGGGTGAAGAATTGACTTTTGGCTTTAGCAACATAGAGGCATTTCTGACCTTGATAATAACAGTTTTGCTGTAGTGATAGATGGAACTGGATTAGAGTAGACTTTAGGGGAAATAAATTGGAGTCGGTGTGTATAGCCTACTCTTTAGAGGAATTTTGGTCTAATGGGAAGAAGTTAATGAAGAAAAATCAAGGAAGATATGGAATCCAAGAAGTATATGTTTTCTCTTTGTTTTGTTTTGTTTTTTAATGGGAGAAATAACAAGAAGTACATAAGGTTAGGGAAAGGTCCACAAAGAGTAAAACTGAGAATTCAGGACACGGACAGAATTGCTGAAAGAACATTCTTGAGAAGACAAAGGTGGAGGAGATAGTGTGCACAGGTGAAGGGGTTGGTCTTTTACTTCTTAACAAAAATTGTCTGTATTTAAGGTGTACAACATGATTTGGTATGCATATATAGCAAAATGATTACTTTAGTCAAGCTGTTTAACATAGTTCATTAGCACATCATTAACATTTTTTAAGAGAGCAGCTGACATCTACTCTTAGCAAATTTCCAGTATTCAATGCTGTATTATTAACTATAGTCATAATACTGTATATTACATCTCTAGATTTATTCATCGTACAAAACTGCAACATTATACACTTCGACCAGCATCTCTCCATTTCCCCGAGCTCTCTGCCTCTGGTAACAACCTTACTACTCTCTGCTTCTATGTATTCAACTTTTTCTGATTCCAGATATAAGTAAGATCATACACTATTTGTCTTTCTGTGACTGGCTTATTTCACTTAGCATAACGTCTTCCGGGTACATTCATGTTGTTGCAAATGACAGGATTTCTGTTCTTATTTTTAAGGCTGACTAATATTCCATTGTGTGTGTGTGTATATATATACATATATATATATGCACAATTTTTCTTCCATTCTTAAGTCATTGGACACTTAGATTGTTTCTATGTCTTGGCTATTGTGAATAATGATGCAATGAATATGGGAGCACAGATATCTCTTTGATGTACTCATTTCATTTCTTTTGGGTATACACCCAGAAGAGGGATTGCTGGATCATATGGTAGTTCTATTTTTAGTTTTTGTGGGAAGCTTAACACATTTTTCAAGAATGGCTGTACCTATTTACATTCCCACCAACAGTGTACAAGATTTCCCTTTTTTCCACATCCTTGCCAACACTTGCTAGCTTTTATTTTTTTGATAATAGCCATCCTAACAGGTGTGAGGTGATATCTCATTATGGCTTTGATTTGCATTTCCTTAATGAGAGGGGTTGTTCTTTTAAATTTTTTCTTAAAATTTTTGGAGGTAAAATTGATCTGTAATGAACCACACATATTTAGTGTTCAATTTGACATTTCAACATCTGTATACACCCATAAAACCAGCCATCAAGATAATAAACATATCTTCAATCATCCTAAAAGTTTCTTCATGTCCCACCATCCCCAGACAACCATTGATATGCTTTCTGTGACTATAAATTAAATTCGCATTTATTTTCAGAATTGACATAAATGGAATCATACAGGCTGAACTCCTGTCTGGCTTCTTTCACATACCATCATATCTTGAGATCCATCCTTTTGATTTTCAAGGCCTTATTTGCCATCTATATATATTTTTTGATATGTCCATTTAAATCTTTTGCACATCTATATTTCCTTGTTTGTCTTCTTATTATAAAGTTTTGAGAATGTTATATGTGCTAAATTCAAATCTTTCATCAGATGCGTGCTTTGTAAATACTCTAGATTATGTCTCTTTTTCACTTGAAAGTTTCTCAAAAAGAAGAAAATTTTAATCTTAATGAAGACCATGTTACAAATAGTTATTTTATGGACGATATTTTTGGTGTCATATCTAAGGCTTTTGGCTAACCTAAGGTCACAAAATATTTTGTTCTATAAGTTTTAAAGTTTTAGACTGCAGTTCTAGAATCCATTTTGATTAATTTTTGCATATTATGTAAGCTGTAGATTGAAGTTCATTGTTTTTGCCCACATACTTCCAGTTGTCCCAACACCTTTGCTGAAGCTTATCTTTCTCCATCGAATTGTCTTTGCATCTTTGTAAAAAAACAGTCATCTATATGTATATGGCTCTATGTTTGGACTCTCTATTCCATCAAAATTATAAGTAGCTTAATAAACAGATATTAAACACATACTATTTCCTATAATCAGCCCAAAGGGCACTAAATTGACACAATATCAGCTTGCATAGACTTTACTTTCTTTGTAGAAGACAAAATATGTAGTCACTTAACAAAGTAGTTACAAGTGTGTTAGGAAGGAGTAACAACAGACGTCCCATGAAAGGGGATAATGACTTCTCCCCTTGGTCAGGCGTTATTCTGTAAGAGTGAACTCTGCAAAGCTTCTCTGCAAAAGAGACACAGAGCTTCTACTTGACTCATTAGGATGCAACCCTGCAATATGGGGCACTTCTTCTCCTAAAGCTTAGTCATGGTGCTAATGAATCGTAATTTCCTTGGAACACTGACATAGGAAGAGGTTAAGTAAATGTGCAATCATTGGAGCTAAGCTATTACTACACACACATACAAAAGTACCCCTTTAACATTATATTCACCTTTCCTTAAGAGCAGTCTCCTGTGTCCTTTTATTTTATTCATACTGATTCTACAAATATTAAGTAAATTCTCAGATGTGTAGTCTGCTTATTGCCCTCCAAATTCATTCTCTTCCCCTTTTTCATGATATATAGCTGCCATTAACCACCATATCGCACGAATTCCATTATCACTACTGTTAGAAATAACCAGTAAATCAATTTCCACTAAAGGAATGGTAGCAGAAGTACGGATACAACTTCAGCATCACGTGCTGAAAAGTGATTTGACCCATTTTGACAACTTAGATGAGTACAATGCTCAAGGGAATAGTATTCTCAAATTCTGGGGGCAAATCCCACTTGGATATGATGTATTATCCTTTTTATATATTACTAAATTTGATTTTCCAATATTTTATGGAGAATTTATATATATATCAGTTTTTTTCTTATAATATCTTTGGTTTTGATATCTCGGCAATGCTGGCCTCATAAAATGAGTTAAGAAGTGGTCCTTCCTCTTTTATTTTATGGAAGAGTGTGCATATTTGGATTATGTCTTCATTAAACGCTTACCAGAATTTATTTTTGATCCATCTGGGTCTAGAAGTTTCTTTGTTAAAAAGATTTTTAACTAGACGGAACTATCCACATTATCTACTTTTTCTGGACTGAGTTTGATAATTTGTGACTTTCAATGAATTGGTCTGTTTCACCTCAGCTCTCGCATTCGTGTGAATGGAGTGGGTTCATCATATTCTCTTATTATTCAGCTAACGTGAGGTTCCTCTATTATTTCTGATACTGGTTATTTTTACTTTCTCCTTATTTTATTGGCAACCATTTTAAATGATTTTTAGTTTCACTGATTTTTATCTATTGTTTTTCTCCTTTCAATTTCACTGATTTCTGCCTTTGTTATTTCTTCCCTTCTACTTGTTTTAAGTTGTATTTACTTTTCTTTTTTCTGTTTCTTTAAATGGAAACTTACATTACTGATTTGATGCATTTCTTTACTTATACCATTAAATGCTATAAATTTTCCTCTAAGCAGTAGTTTAGATGCAACCACAAATTTTCTTATTTCATTCCGTTAAAAATTGCTTGAGTCCTCCTCTATAACTCATGGGTTATTTAGAGCATGTTTTTTAACTTCAAATAATTGAGTATTTTCCAGATATTTTTCTTTGTAGACTTCCAATTTAATTTCTTCCTAGTCAGAGAACATACATTGTGTGATTTCTATTCTGTTAAATTTTTTTAAGGTTAGTTTTATGTCCCATGATACAGTCTATCTTGATGAATGTTTATACGCACTTGAAAAAAATTATGCAATCTGCTATTGCTGGGTGAAGTGCTCTATAAATGGCAATTAACTCAATTTGTTTGTGTTGTTCACATCTTCTATATTCTTAATGATTTTCTGTCCACTTGTTCTATCAATTTACTTAAAGAAATGTTGGCATCATCTATATTTGTGAATTTTTATATCCTTTCTTAGAATTCTATCAATTTTTGCTTAATATACTTTGATATTCTGCTATTAGAGGAATACACATCTAGGATTGTTATCAGGTGAAAATACATCTATAATTGACCCCTTTATCATTATGTAATGTTCTTGTTTATCCCTGGTAATATTTCTTATTCTGAAGTCTGCTTTGCCTGCCATGTGGTTCTTTTGGTTGTCAATAAGATTAAGGAAGGGAGAAATAAACTAAAAGAATTGTCAATTTTTCAAGAAGAATGTAGATGAAATGAAGAAGAATGTAGGTGCAATTCTCTGAGGTGACAGTTACACCTGAGCTCCCAGTTATCAGGCAGTACCAACTGCAGCTATGTGAGTGAGGCCATTTTGAAACTTCCAGCCATACCAGCACTCCAGTTGACTCCGTGTGAAGCAGAAGAATTAACTGACCAACCCATAAAATTGTGAAAATAATGAATTGTTATTACTTTAAGCAGCTAAGTTTTGGAGTATTTGCTATTCAGCAACAGATAACTAAAGCAGGGTGACAGAGTGAAATAAGATCACAGAATTGCTTTTTTTATAAATTTAAACAAATGAACCGCAAAAACAAAAAGAGTGTCAGAATTTCCTGTCAGCATCAAAAAAATGCATGGGGACCAGGTTGTGGAGTACATCGCAAAATTTGAAAATAAGGAAAGAAAAAGAATAGTCTGATATTTTAGAAGAATATTTTAAATATTTAAATATATTAAAATATTTTAATGTTTTAAAACAATATTTTAAAAGAATAGTCTGAGTTAAATCAAAGCTTAACTACTAACCTGAAACTTACCCTCAGATGTAGAAATGATGATATTACAAAATTCTGCAAATTTTTCACTGATAAGACTCTTAAAGACTAGGAAAAGGGCATTTTTATTCTCTTCTTCTAACTGATTCAATAGGTGAGGAAAAGCATGAAAAAGGGTGCCATGAGATGAAGATGGAAAGAAGTGAAATAAAAAATTAGATTTAGTCATCTCTGATGGAAGCACACACTCCAAAGTTTCACATCAAAATGGAAGAATAAATGAAGCACGAAGTTATTGATTCTACGTAAGCAATGTATATTACCACTCATGTCAATTTACAGAGGAAAGAAAGCAGAGAGAGCCTAATTCTTCCAGCAAAGGTTATATTCTTTCTAGCTGACCTCTCCCTATTTAATCTCAGAACTTCACACCACAAAAAAAGGATGAAAAAACAAAATAAGTAGTTAATTTATAGTTCCAATGGGAAGACAACAAAGTTGCATGCAATAGTATACAGGTAATTGAGGAAAATTATTTCACTCGATGTCAGATCAAAGAGAAGTACGGATGGAGCTGCATGCTTTAAGGTTAATATTTTAAAATGGGAAAACTGAAAGGTAGGCCAGTACATACTCATAATACAGACAACGAAAAATTTAAGAGTGTAACACATCATACAAAAGAAACATGACAAAAATTGTCTGAAAGTAAATATAATTCAAGAAACCAAACTATATTTTTCTTTATTACTCTACATTAGTATAAGAACAGGATTTATTATAACATAGGATCAAAAACAAGATAATCTAAGAACAACTGAAATGTAAAGGAAAATGGAGATACTGTATATATTTCTTAGCTGTTTCGATAGCTGCAGTCTATATTTTGCACATTCTTCTATTAGGCTGTGTTTTTTTTTTTATTTATCTGTAGTTCATATATTTCTGATATGAGCCACTTGTTGGATAATATGTATGGGAAACATTTTCTCCTAGTTGGTAGTTTACCTTTTACTCTACTATTGGTGTATTTTGATGAATTGAAGTTCTTAATTTTAATATCACACAGTTTATCATATTTTTACCTGTGCTTAGTGTTTTTTTTTTGCCAGTTTAAGCAATATCTGCATACTCTTAGTTCACGAAGATATATTTCCTTCCAAAAGATTTCTTGAATTGTTTTTTTGAGTATCAATTCAAATTTAAGTTGAGTCAAGATTCATTTTCTCCCATGCGTATATCCGATAGACAGCATAATTAAATAGAGAGAACATCCTTTCATAAATTTACTACAGCGTCTTTTTTCCATAAATCAAATGATCACATATGTGTGGGTCTGTTTCTGGACTCTAAATTCCATTCCGCTCGTCTATTTGTCTATCTTTGCAACAATATACTTTCTTTATTACTATTGCTTGATAATAAGTCTTGTAATCTGGTAGTATATGTCCTCCAGCTTTGTTCTTCCTCAAGATTATCTTGTCTATTCTTTATTCTTATTACATTTCCATACAATTTGTAAATCAAGTTGTTATTCTCTCAGAAAACCCCAGCTACCTATTTGAGTAAGATTATATTGAAACTATAAAACAATTTAGAGTGAATGTACCTCTTTACAATATTGAATTTTCTAATTGATATTGAATTGATATGTACTTCCAAACAAAATCTTTGATTAATATTTTGTAATTATTCAGGGTAGAAATTATACATACCTTTTGTTAGAATTGCTTTTCATTATACATTTGCTATTTTTGATATTCTGGGAAATAATATCTTTTAAATAAATTTTGTTTTCTATTTATTTATTGTACACATTTAGAATATAATTTCTTGTTTTTGCGTATTGACCTTGTATTCAGTAGATTCTCATTTCAAAAGTAGCACATATAGTATGATTCTGTTTTTATTATATCTTTTGTATCACTCACTTAATCTATATACTTAGTTGTTAAGAATGATAAAGAGGAAGTGGAAAAGTTCAGAAAATATTTTCATCTAAAATTAATGACAGTAAGCCTTGGTTGTAATGTTTTGTTTAATTTTATTTTTTAATATAAATTAAAATTCTTAAAAAGCATATATTACTATTTCAAAGCAAAATAATATAAAACACAAATTTATAATTTAAATTAAAGAAAATTAATCACAATGTAAGTTGTCTTGTTGTTTCAAACAAGAATGAACCTTTTTGGCTGCCTACACACAACCATACTCCAAGTCATTTCTAATTTTTTGGAAAATATATGGTTAATTGTTTATTCAAGTCTGTCTCTTTGAGTCGATTAACTTTCTTTGGGTAAAAATGATCAAATCAGAAGGAGAAAAAAGAACTCCATAGAATTAGAAGAGTAATGTTTAGTCCGTTAGTTACATAGAAAACATTTCCTAACTCTCTCATCCAATGTGAGACCTGTATAAGAGCTAAGTGTGGAGTATGTTAGCAGATTTCACCTTCCTGGGAAGAAGAAAAACAGAAAAACATCAGAAATTGCTCACATCTCTCTCTATCTCAAGTTCTCCCCCTTAACTGGGTTCAGAAATGGGGATTCAGTTAGACAATGAAAGAGGGCCGTCTTGCTTCTACCTAAGATTTTGCTGCCATTTGTTATTCATCTGTACATCCATATTTCAACTTTTTTGAAGCTTCACTTCCCCTCAAAATCAGGTATGTGCTACTATTATCATCATTTTAAGTGATGAGAAATCTGCTGCTGGTAGAGCCTTAGCAAGTTGCGCCAAATCACATTGTTGATGTGTGAAGAGTTGGCCAACTGTCAGTTACTGGTTTAAACAGTAGTGCTTTACTGCCACCTTGTGGGCAAACAGGATTTGTTACAAATCCTACAAGAGTTCATTATGGTTGAGATTGGGCTTTAGAGAGTGCCTGCAGCGGATGAAATAAAGTGTCTCCTAAGTTATACTAAGATATTTCTTGGTTTTATAACTCACAAATAATAGTGATCTTTTAAACAGGTCATATCCAAATGATAATATAGTGGAGACAGGATTATTGTTGGGAGAATAAAATGGAGGCTGAGGTAACAGTTAAGAAGAATATCAAAATAACCTATTAAAACATGATGAAGACTTGGATTAAATACATGTTCACAGGTTTAATTTATACTTAAGATGAAATAAATAATATATAGAAAATGTATGTTGAAATTGAGTTTGAGTGAGAAAGGACTCAGAGAGAGAAGTGACACTGATTTTCATTAAATAAAAGCATGTGGAGGAGCACAATTAGAAAGAAAAACATAGGACTTATATTGGATAGATTGATTTTAAATATTCTATGAGTCATTGAAATTAAGCTGGCTAGTATCAGATACTACAAGATAGGGTACAGTCTCACGATGTAGACATGCGAGTTACAAGTATATAGGCAATAGAGTAATTATAGATGTGAGTGGGATTGTCAAGCAGAAGAAGTAGGATGGGGAAAGAGAAGATAGCAATGACAAAAACCTAGAACTGATCAATGATTACAGGATAAAAAAAAATAAGGGGAACCAGACAGAGGGGTTTCAAAATTCAAAACATCTGCCAGAGAAGGGGAGAGAGAATGAAAGACTAAGAGAGAGAGAGAGAGAACTCAGGCAGTGGTTATCAGAACTAGGACGGTTAAGCGGGAAGCTCTTTTTATACTGGCAGTGGTAAGATATGTGCGGAAGTGATCAGCTTCTAAGGATTGCATTGAAAGGAAGTCCTCCATTTAGATAAATATGTTTACCTCCTTTCATTCTTAGGAAATGTCTACTATCAAATGACAGAAAAAAATTATTGTGGAAGTCCTTTATACTGTTGTGTATAGCAAATTGAAGTAAAAGCATCATTATCCACTGAAAAGATTTGTATTACTGCAGGGCACAAGTCATCCTTTGGAATCCTTAGAAAATGTAGATTAATGACATTGCTCTCTAGTCTAGACTTTAGAAAGTATCAGAGGAAAATATAAGGATGATGACATGATAAAGATAATCTGACTTCTACTTTCAGATAAAATGGAGTAAGAGAAACCAGATATACCCTTCTACCTGAAATAATAACAAAAAGTCAGACAGAACATATGAAACAATGACACTAGATATCAGGCAATGAAAGGTACTGATTCTTGAGACATGAGAAATAAATAGATGAGCTCTATGATTGACCTTGGCTTCTGCATTGTGAGAGATTCTAGGAAAGAGGAACCCAGATGGAGCAAGTGAATTCCCTGAATTAAGGAGACAAATCAAAGTGGCTACAATTTTAGGACAACAGCATGGGAGAGCTGGACGGAAAGTTCACGAGATTACTAATGGGCACATGTGTGTGAGGAAACTGCTCAAAGCCAAGAAAGAGCCACCAGAGAGGATTAGAGATGACAGAGCCCAGATCTCATACAGGGCTGGTAATAGTGTCTACTCCTATTAGCCAGACTAGAAAACCTCATAATTCACAGAGAATTGAGTAGAGTACTCAGTAATGAGGAATCATTAGCCTACTTTGCGAATACTGCACTGGTCCCACCTAACAACTCTTAAAAGCAATACTCCAGAAGATCAGACTGTTTCTGAGTAATTGAGCTGTGTCTCAGAACAAAGTTCAAGAATAGTTCTAGAAATACAAAAATATTCAGAACCAAACAAGATAAATTTCATAACATCTGCTATCATAATGAGAAGAAAATCAACCAACCCAAACCAACCTAGAACCGATGCAGATGTTAGAATTATCAAAGTTATAAAAGTAGTTATTAGTTTAACTGTATTGCAGATGTTAAAAACAGTTAGAAACAAGGAAGATATAAACCAAACTTATGGCAATGAAAACTACAATGAGATGAAAAATCTACTGCGTGACATTAATGGCAGATTAATTATTGTAGAAGACAAATTTGTGAACATGAAGTCAAAGCAATAGTGTTGGAAAACTATTCTCCCTGAAGTTCTTGGTGTTCATGCATGGGCCAGGACTTGGAGCAATGGAAACTGACATGCTGTAAAGTTAGAGAATATTTAATTTTCCCCAGAGCTATTTGCCTTTCATATTCTAAAGAGGATAGACCAAAAATGTGATTGTTTCCTTTTTAGTGGAGCCATGTATCCACCGTGTAATCAGTATGGTAGTTAAGGTCAAAGAGCTAACAGAACATATAAACTCCCTGAGTACAGTCTTAGAGGATATTCAAAAGCAGAAAGGATGCTCTTTCCCAAGCCAGCAGGAAGTAAGCTGCTGAGAAAAAGAGAGCATATTAGTACATATTAGTCTTCTCTCCATATGAGGAATATATATTAGGATCTAATATATATTCCTCATATGGAGAGAAGACTTTTATATATATATATATATATATACACACACACAGAGAGAGAGAGAGAAGAAGAAGAAGAAGAAGAAGAAGAAGAAGAATTATAAGCCAAAGAATATGTTCCATATATTTCAGATGTTACAATGTGTCAAGAGAATTGAAGAAAAAAGACCAGTGACCAACGGGATACTCATAGATACCATTGTTATAAGCATCCTTCTATGGAGAAAAGTGGAGCCATTGAAAATGTTGGGCCCTGTTCATCTAAGCCGGACAGGCATAAATGCCTCTGCCTCAAGGCTGAGTCTAAAAGTGAGGTTGGTTTTTTTGTTTGTTTGTTTGTTTGTTAGTGAAGTTTGTTTAATGAATTTGCAGAAGCTGGACAACAGGAATGGCTGGAAAGAGCACAGTGCTCCATAGTTCCTATTAATTGGTTTTTAAAAATGCCAAAGGAATATAGAAAAAATTTCTGTCGTGTTCCTTGGAAGACACCTGGAGCGTCTACATAGATTACCCCACTGTTCACAGTATCAGAGAACTGATTAAGCCCAATGTTTGTCTTTTCCCCTTGGCTCAAATTTTCAATTTGTTCTGCTTCTGAGACTTGGACACAGATATGAAACTCAAGCTAAATCAGACTTTCAGAAAAGTTTATTTCTTAGGGAGAAGATGGAAGGGAGTGAATCAGTGACGGAAGAGGTCTAAAGAAGAAACCTTTAGCTCTCTGATACAAGCTCAGTGGGGTAGCTCTGTCACTAACAACACATGAAAGGAGGGGCGATTTGCAAGAGGAGGATTGTCATGATGGAGAGAAAGAGAAGATAGCTTCTTTCACATCCAAGTCCAGTTGGCTAGCATTTTCCATCATGTTTAAATCTAATTTTTCCCCGAGATTTCCTAAAGGAAGAATCAGAATAAATATTTGGTTAACAGAATGTCAGAGCTACAAAAACACTTTAAAAATTAGCTACTTCTGCCACCCTTATTTTATATTTGAGGAAACTAAGAGCCAGAGCATAAAGGGAATTGACGAAAGACAACAGTAAGGTTATTGGATTTCCTACACAGTTATTTTTCCATGAGTCTAAGATGCCACTGAAGATATTATGACCTATGCTATAATCTCTTTGAAAATAAGCTATTTAATCAGGCCTGAGCCTGTGATATATAAGGCATATCAATCCTCATCTTCTTCCATCAATATTGTCACACTTTGGCTGAATTACTCATTAGTAGGGATGACTTAGGGTTTATGCATTCCTGTCATTGTTCCTTGTACAAAATTACAAAATGATTGTTGGGCTGAGGGCTCCAGTTTGATGCCATGGGAAGAGTTGTTCTCCCTGGAAACTGCATTGGCTTGTCCAGAGATCAAACCTGAAGCCATGGTTTTGTGAGACCCCAGTGTCTAATCACCAATAATCAGGTCACGTAAATCCAAAAAACTAAACACTGACTCTTAGCTGAAGGACCCAAACTTTGCAGTCACCTCATCCTAACTCAGAGTTTCAGGCACATAAGAGATTGAAGATATCTGAGAGAAGGCAAAATCACAGTTTGTCTTAAAATCAAAGAATTTCAGGACTCAAAAGGATATTTGAAGCTTCAAGTGAAAATCCGTCAATTGGCGTAAGGAAATACGAAGAATCAAAGAGAAGAAAGGACCTGATGATCACCACTGAGTACAATGAGTCAGCTTTCTACTCCAGTGGCCTTTATATTACCACATGCTCTTCTGAGTGGGGACTGATTATTATCTGTGCAAACTGGAGCAAATTCCTGGCTTCGAGGCTGATGTACTTGATAGAAGAGGTAGATCGTAATTGCTGTGGGCTAAGTTGTCGTTGTTCTCTTCTTCTCCCCAAATTGTACTCACATGCTTTCAACACACAAGATGCAGGGGTTCTCATAGGTTATTAAATTGGTGCCACAGATAGGTTGATATAAACCAGGGCAGGGGTTCACTGTTCCACTGAACCAGCTCAAGTCTACTTTCCTAAATGGACATTTCACCTGAATTGGGTTGAAAAGAATTATATGATTAAAATTACAATTATAGACAGATAGATCACCTTTGGACTTTATTAGGAAAATCTAAACATAGTCAGGATCATATCCCAGTCTCATAAAAGCTCTCACAGCTCCCCCCTCCACAAAGCAAGGGAACCAGAACCTATGTATATCCCATCTAATACCAACATGGTACTCTCATTGTCAGGACCTCCTGATGGTAATAGAAAACAGAAGCCTGCTATGCAATAGTGGGAAAAGTAAGAGTGGGTAATCAGAATGTATTTGGGAAATTTAGCTTCTCTCTAACTCTCCTTTATTCCCAGACTAACAGACTTGGGAATATTCTTAGAGATTTTTCTAAGCTAAACTCAGCTAAGGAAATGGAAGCCCCATAATTGAAAAAGGAATCCATATGCCTTGATTTAAACTATTTATCACATTTTATCCACTCTCAAAATCCCAAATCAACTCCTATCTTGAAGTTGTGAAATGTGAGATCATTTAGACTAATTTCCCAATTTTGTAGGGAAAACTGAAAACAAAGGAAGGGATGTATCTTATCAGAGACTAGAAGCCACATCTGCTTGCAATGCTGGTGTTAGTGAGGCTTGAAGTGACTCTGGGATGATAGAGCTTGAGGACGGTGGTCTCAGAGGCTGCACGAGTGCCATAGGTAGATAGATAAAATAACTCCAACACAAAGTGAGGAGGAGTATTGGCTGAGTATTTAGAGAAAGAAGGATCATGCTTAAGCTTTGAAAATCTTCTTCCTTCTCTCCTTATCCAACACCACCACTGCAGCCAGGCTGCCATCGTCTGCCTCCTGTATGTCTGTCACCCGACTAATCTCTCCACTTCCTTTATTCCTCATGTACTCTGGTTTCCATAGTTTAAACATCAGTTGAATCATTTTATTCCTGCAATTAAGGTTTTTTAATTGCATTTCATTGCACATAAAGAAAATCCTGCTTAGTATGGGCTGAAAGGTCTTATGTAGGCTAGACCCTCCCAACTCTCCCAGCCTTGCTATATCCCACCTTGCTCTTTGCCTTTCTAGCTTAGGCTTTTTTCCCCCAAATATGCCATGCTCCCTCCATCTCAGGGTCTTCTGTTTTTTGTAATGACCTCATCAAATATATATTTATTTTTTTCTGAATCTAAACTCATTCTACCTTCAGAATTCAGGTTACACAACTTTCTCAGAGATATTTTTCAAAATCCAATCCCAACTCTCCATTCTATAGTTTTATACCTCTAATTAGTGTGTAATAAAGCATTCGTGTAATTGTTTGACTAATTCCACACCGCCAAGGGATTATAGGCCCATAAGGGTAAGGTCTGTGTTTGATTAGACCAATCACTGTGTGTCCAGCACATATATCGGCACAGTCATTGCTCTATAAATATTTGCAAAATGAATAAGATATAAAATAGTTCAGTTAGAATGAATATAGAGTAACCAAATAAAAGCAAGAATAGTTAGTATCATTGTCTACAAATACAGCTTCTCTTTTTTCTCTTTTGAGCAGGATATGTGTTTGTCAGGTGAGGGTCCCCACCTACTGCTGTAACTGTAGCATCTGCTGCACACTCCTCCCCCCTTTGTGTTCCAGTCACACAGGCCTCTGATCAGGGACTCAAGTGGACCAAGTCTTCCTCACTGCTCTCTGCCTGGGTGGCTCCTTTTTACCCTTCAGGCCAGAAAGGCCTTCACTGATCACATTGTTTACAGTAGTATCTCTACTCCCAACAGATATCGGACAATCCTACTCTTTCATCTGTAGAATTTACCATAAATACTAGCTGCTGCCTTCCTCTTTTCTGGTTATTTGTAAGCTTTATGAGAGAAAGGAATATATCTATTTTCCTCAATATTGTTTCCTAGGGCACAGCACAGGCAATAAATATTTCTTAAAGAAAGTAAGTAATAAGTCTATTGTTATTTACGGATAGATGGGCAAGGGAAGGGCTATGCCTGTAGGGGACCTTCTTAAGAAGAAAATACATTCCAGTACTGAATTCCATGCAATCATAGATCTTGGACAAATTCTACACATTCTTTTCCTGGACCTATAGCTCCTGACAAGTTCCCTTCAAGGCCACGCTGCCCTCAAACTATCATTCTCACCAATCAACTCATGATCGACTTTTTCTTTTAAGAAGTAAAATTTAAAAATCATTAATGAGACAAAAACTTAAAGTGCGAACACTCCCAAAGTGAAGAAGCACAGTGATGCAAACCTACATTAAAAAAAATAATAGGGGACCGGCCTGGTGGCGTAGTGGTTAAGGTCGTGAGCTCTACTTCGGAGGCCCGGGGTTCACCAGTTTGGATCCTGGGCGTGGACCTGGCACCATGTATCAAGTCATGCTGTGCAGCATCCCACATATAAAATAGAGGAAGATGGGCACAGATGTTATCTCAGGGCCAATGTTCCTCAGCAAAAAGAGGAAGATTGGTGGCAGATGTTAGCTAAGGTTGATCTTCCTCAAAAAAAAAAAAAAAGACAAAATAATAATCTCTCATTTACCTTATCCCTTATTTATCACACATTTATTGACTTCACAATATGTTCAATACTCAGAGGGGTAGGTTAAAATGAAGACGGCATCTCCTTCATTTGACCCTTATACAAGTTGCAAACAGAATCTGAGGCTCTATGCAGAGATTTCCTGTGCCTCCACATTTTCCTCAATCCATGTCGCAGAGGTTGCTCTCCCTGTTCACAACTCATATAGGCATTCTCTGCACATCTCAGGGCATTTAGGCGCATTGCCTCCCCCAAACTCTGAGCTTCTGGAGAGAAAAAGCCATGTCCTGCCCACATCTGTGGGCTCTTAAGAACCTGCCCTGTCCCTGGCAATTGTCAGTACTCAGAAACATTTCCTGAGCAATATGGAGGTTTCTTTGGTCTACATATGACCAAATCTTAGCTTAGTGGGTCACTCTACTCTGGACTCCTATACGTGTGGTGTACATGCCCCATTCACTTGAGTGGACCTTGAAGAACATCACAGATGACCTTGCTGTAGTAAGGTTCTAAATAGCAATTCCAAATAAAACTCATATTAGAATCTTAGTCCCAGGAAATCTAGTGGGAGATTACCTTAACAGGTCCATGTGGTGGCCACCATTGCCGGGGACCTGCAGCTAAGACATAAATGGAGATAGTTATAGAATCTTCTATCTGGTAAATCATAGCTTAACTGTCAGCAGAATAAAAGAATTCGAGTTTATTCCCAAGGAAGCTTGCAAAAAGTGAAAACACTGTTTCATTTACACATGTATTCATTCATTTTTTTTTCCAAAAATGCAGAATGACTCTTCTATTACTGATAAATAATCAGCAGAGGACTATATAGATGTAGCACTGCTCATAAACGTTGCCAGTCCAGTGTAGTAAATAATTTTTTGACTAACAGTAATTAGCCTGGGCTTGAGAAGATTCATAAAAGCCAATATATCAAAGAAATTAAGAAATGGTAGACTTTTAAAGAGATCTTTTAGCCCAATCCCCATATTTTATAGAAAGGAGAAAGATACTTGCTTAGGAAATACCCAGGAATTCATGGTAGATATGTGAAAAACCAAGTTTTCCAGTCCTTGTGGCTAGATCTTTTTATAACTCCCTACATGACTATTTTCTAAAAGAGGACATGAATGATAATGACCCACTCAAATCCATGGAAAACCATTTTCAAAACGTGTGAATTTTTGAGATGTTCTACGGTGCATATTGCTAGTCCCTTTCACATGTTACCTCACTGAACCACCAAAGCCCCCTGGTTCCCATGAGGTAGGTCTCATAATCTGCATTAATAGACAAGAAAAAAAGGTCCCTGCTCATTGGCCCAGAACTTTTTATTTTGGACCACACCCCATTCTCTCTCTCTATAGACACAGATATATAGATACAGTAAAATGATATATTTAAATAGATAAGAGTTTCAAAGCATTCTCTTTCAGACTACAATTCAGAGCCCACAAATTAACCTTACATGCCTGCCAGAACGAGCCAAATTACTCACCAGAAGTTAACACCAAACGTATCATGATGAAGAATGAAAGTGAGCTGAGTACTGGGAAAGATTTGGCCATTTTTCCTCCTGGTGTTTCCTTAGAGTGATGCTCTGAGATATTGCCTTAGGATGTTGATCTCTAGTACAATCACCAGAGCAGAAATAATCAGGATATTAAGGCCATCTTTGAAGTGAATATTCATCTTCACTCTGCCCATTGTAACTTCTGTCTACCACCTATTCATCCTCCCCCAAGAACAAATGTTCAGGAAAAGCTAAAGTGTGGTTAGCCATAAATAAAAGTATAGACCTCAAGGACAGATCTGTGTCTACTTCGAAGACAGAAGTAAACCAGAGGTTACTCTATGGACATAACTATATTATTTTAGTAAGAAGGCATTTTAAGTGTCTTGAAAAAGCAACTCCTTACCTGAAGATTCACCCAGATATTTTTCCTTTGAAAGGATACAAAGGAAATACTGAGGCTCCTAAACAACAAGAGCTTCTCAACAGAGGAAGCAGAGATGACCTTTTTGGATTAAGACAAAGATTTCTAATATTCCAGGCATACTTGGCTGGGCTGAGAATCTTCTGACTTGGAATGCTAGACTTTCTTGGAGCATTCTGAGAGTGTGCATAGGGAGAAAAACCATTTTGTGCCATCTCATGGGGGCCCCAAAGCTATTTTCATCCAGACACAGAAAGAGAGGTCAGTGAGCAAATGCTCCCATGGGATTGCCTTCCCTTGTAGCAGCCTTTCTGACCCTAGAGAAAGGTATACGCACATTCCAGGGTCTAACCAAGGATTACATTGAACTCTCCCTATCTTCCTAATCCTGGAAGTGACCTGGTCCTCTCTATGTCCTCTAGGCATTTATCTCTGCTCTGTAGCATGTGTCAATAGGTAATTTGCATAAAGTCTTTGCCCATATACTGTGGTGTGACATGCATTATCCAAGACATGGAAATGTCTCCAGAGTACTCCCCTCCTCAGGATGGTTAGAGGTTCTCAGCACAATGTCCAGAGCTTCCTACTCTGCCTGCTCCTGAGACAACCTAGGATATCATGTTTTGGCTAAGCACACCCTCATCTCTTCCTGACATCTTCCCTGGAATCCTTCAAGAATGGAGCTTCAACAGTGGAAGATCCAGCTGTACTAAAGCACAATGCCACGTGCCCACCTTCCCCACCTCCTATGCTCCAGTTGACTCACCTCAGAAACAAGAGAAAAAGGAGCTGTAACACGCTCTTTTGGGTCTCTCCTTTAAGGAGCATGTGTGAGGGCCTCAGCAGGGTGTAGAATAGCCGTGTAGGAGAGAGAAGGCAATGACGCATTGTGTGGTGGGCTGAGCAGGCCCTGGGAGGTCCAACATTCAGGTTGAGTCAAAGTCAATCCTCAGCAGGAGGCAGTGAAGAAGGCAGCACAGAGCTGCCTAGAACACTTGGGAGGTGGGAACGGATCGCTGGACAGGACAGATCTTGGCAGGCAATCCAAAGAGACAACGGTATGAGGAAACATAGCACAGTAGGAAAGAGCACAGCAGAAAAAGCAGAGCATGTTCCCTAACAATGAGTGCCTTCTGCCAGTACGCACAATGTGGAAACAGGTGAGAGACAGAAGGAGGTTGCAGTGACAGATGAGGTCCGTGGATGACATTTGCAAGTGGGTCCAGCCTCGTCTCTGTAGCATTCCAGGCCTTTGCAGCTTTGTAACAAGAGAGATACGTCATCATAGCTGAGTTTCTTTCTGTTATCTGAACCTCCTGCCTCTTCCTTTCTGTAAAGTACAATTGTTCTTGTGTCACGGAAATACATGTTAACTTGAAAAATTCAAAAAAGACATATAAAAAAAGAAATAAAAAGACATGAAATCTCAAAACCCAGGGATAACTGTTAAACATATATTGAATTATATCTTTCCAGTTTTTTAAAAAATGTACACAGTTTTTTTTAAAAAAGGACACATATAGATGTTCTTATTTTCACAGTCAATCAAATTTTTGCAGTATATATTGTTTTCTGCTTTTTGTTACTTGGAAATGCACTATGACATTTTCTTGATCTTTAAATATAGTTATATAGAACATGAATTTATGTGCCTGGTGTCATATTCTGTCACAAATATGGATTTTTATTACATTAACATTTTTCTGTTGTTGCTCAATTAGGTTGATTCCAATTTTCATTATTATTAACAATGTTAGAATGAATAAATTTTTACTTACTTCAGTTAATTTATCTCTTATTATTTCATTTTAATAAATGCCTAAAGACAAAGCTAGTGGAAACTTCCAGAAAGGACCTGGGTCACCTAGAAAATGAAAGAGGTGGTTTTCATCCGATTTGTGGGTTCTGTGCTTATAATCTAACTTGGAACATTTTAAAAATACCCTGTCACCTTGCTAATTGAATCTTTTTTCCCCCGTTCAGAGAAGTAGAGGCACTCTACTCATTATTTAGAAGGAATTCTGGACATAAAAACAGAAGATCTAGTTATAGTATTTTGTCAACTTGGAAAGTAATTTCTTCTCTCGGGAAAGAATTTTTCCATTTGCATGATTAAGTAATCAAATTTTCCTTAAGTGGCTCCTTGAGAGTTTAATTGAGCTAACATTTAAACAGCTTGAAAAACTGCCTGGTCCAGATTAGCCATCAATAGATGCTACTTATTGTGGCTCACTCTTTGCCGCAGCTACTGATGTGTGCCTTGTAGGCCCAGGGCCACAGATTCATTGCATTGCATGAATATTCAAAGATAACAACGAGTGTGAATTTACTTCCTACCTGAGAACAAATAATTTACACTTTTTTCAGCTTTGTTTTGTCATGCGTTTTGTTATTAGCAGAGCATCACTGGTTAAGTGAGTTCCCAACAGCCTTCGACTGTCTGGGATTCTGATTTGTCAGCAGTTGGGGCATGGGAAAGACAGCAGTGAAAAAGACTGGCATCTTCCTTACCTTAACAGAGTTTATACCACAGCAGGGGAAAATCATTAAACAAATAATTACTCATGGAAGCCAGATTTGAGAAAATAATTTCTAATATTTGAGGTTTCTGAATCCTGTGACATTCAGGCATTATTCACGGCCCCTGTGTTTCTCATCAATATCAGCATTGAGAAATCACAGAATAAATTCCACAAATGCAATATACCAACTAGATAAAAGTAAAGCAAAATATCTTAAAGATAAAAGGAATTGCATATTATCACCATGTGGCTCTATTTAATAGATCCAAAAATAAGGTAAGAGAAAGTGGTCTCTAAACATGATTTAATTCTAAAGCATACAGAGGAAAAAGTGAAACATCTTAGGAAAGAAACAAGGCTAAAATATCTTTAGCTTTTCCAAACTCTCCCAAATTCCAGTTGAACTAATATTGGGAGAGGAGAGTCAATAGGGACCACATCTCCCTCAGAGAATCCTGAGTCTGTGACTTCCTCTTCATCTATCACACCCGTGGCTTACTTCCAAAAGCTACATCTTGGGGCTTTGTTCCTGGATACCAGGCTCCTATTCCTAGCTATGAAATAATTTGATTTGTATGTTCCAGTGTCACCTCAAACCAACATTTTCAAAAACCAACTCCTCACTCTCTAGTCCAAATCAGATTCTTATCACCTTTGAAGGATGCCAAAATCTTTCACAGGATTTCATTTACAGCTTCCTTGTTCTCCTGCAGAAACTCCACTTCTCAAATTGTGGAACTTCCATAGTCTAGCCCTCTGTTAGCCAATTATATTTCCACCACAGTACTGAGCTGCCTTCCCTTAGGTCCCAGCAGCTGTTTCTCCCTCACGGAGCAGCGACCGCATAAATGATCAGGCCCAACCCAGGCTATAGGGTAAGGTCTTTCCTTTCTCAGGGTTTTTATGGAAGCCACAGGACAGTATTAGCCAAACTTGACAGCATTAGCCAAACTTTTGTATTCTCTTGCTCCAGTCTTGAGCATTGATTTGGGTAACAGAATTCCTGACCTGTTCTTTGGACTGACCAAAGATGGCCTTAATGGGCCCCTCAGCTTGACTAAACTTTTTATTTTTTTAAGATTTACACCTGAGCTAACATCTGTTGCCAATCTTTTTTTTTTTTTTTCTTCTTCTTCTTCTCTCCAAAGTCCCCCAGAACATATTTGTACATTCTAGTAGTGGATCCTTCTGGCTGTGCTATGTGGGACACTGCCTCAGCATGGCCTGATGAGCAGTGCTATGTCTGCATCCAGGATCCAAACCAGCAAAACCCTGGTGGCTGAAGCAGAGCCATTCAGACATGGGCGGGGCCCTTGACTAAACTTTAGATAGGCTTCTTTCTGACTCTAGGCTCCTGATCCCTCTTATCTTAGAGCATTTATTTTAGAAAACTTGTAATTGTAAATTCTTTCTCTGTTCCTTTGAGATGTAAATCATTTTAGAAGCCTCTTGCCAGTTTTATAACCTAGAAAGGTCTTTCTCAAGAACTTGGGAGCCATCCCTTTGAAGTGTAACCATCAAGGAAGACAATGCAGGCTGTCTCCTAGTCTCTGTGGAAGGGCAGGAGCCTAACTTCCGCGGGTACCTTACTCCAAGTTGCAAAACTACCTCTTATCAAAAAGAGGTTAGAAGTTTGTTTTCCTTTAGATAAAGCCAATTAGTAAACACAGATGTCCTATTACTTTCCCTTGACCTCCTCTGGTACTTTTCCACTAACTCACCTCAGAGCTTAAAAACCCTCTTTCTCCTTTTTTTTTAGCAGGGTTGAGTTCAGACGGAGTTCTGGCCTCTCTCACCTATTGCAGCAGCCTTGAGTAAAGGCTTCTTTGCCTATTTAACTTTGACCAGTGTAATTTTTGTCTTCATAGGACCATCTCGTATGCCAAATAAGATGTACTTTCCTATCTCTTCTCTCCGGACAGAATCACTGCTTTGTTGCTATTTTCTACACTGTTTCTTTTTAAGACCAATGCTGGGCCTTGTGCAATTTGACGTCAGCCTTCCCCCCTTTCTGAGTTGCAGTTCCTCTAGTATAAAATGGAGACACTCTTTTTCAACCTTACTTCTTTCCTAAGTTGTCCATTTATTTACCTTCTCTGTCATCTGAGCTCCTCCCTGAACTACCATGCACTGGCCTGCTGGTCCCTATTGGGTAACTCCTGGCTGCTCCTCCCTGTCCTCAAGGATTAACCAAGAGGTGGAATTGGGACAGGCCGTTCTTCCTTTTTAAGCCCTAACATTTCATTCTCCCAGAACCCCCACCCTCAGCTGTACAGATGTACGTGAATTGTTTTTACTAAAAGTGTGGAGAAAGGGAAATCTTTAAGAGAAGAGGAAAAGCTAAAAAGCTACAACATAGAGATGGGTTTCCTCAGGGATGAGAAGGAAAATAACTAAGTCCTTAAGGCGAGGCCGTGATGGTGAGCTCGCCTAGTGTCTGATCTCATTCTTCTTCCCTTAAATGTATGTCCCTTTCCAAAGATTGACTTGCTTCTCTCCATTTCACTTTGGGACAACAAATCCTGCTCACAGTATCTGATAGAGTGTCTGGGAGAGAGGTGTTGGCAATCTAAATCTTGATGAGGGCCTAGGTTATGTGTGGACCCTCTGGATCAACTCCCCTTTGCAATGTTGTGATCAGTGTGAGTTGAAGATATCCTTCTTGCTTTTCAAAGTTGCACCCGACACACAAGTATGAGCATGCACACACAGACACACACAATCCACACTTGCCAAGATTAGGCATTAACCCTTAAGATGGGACAGGACAGGACAGCACAAGTTTTTCAAATTGCATATGGTGAGCCTTTAGTGGGTTATGAAATAGGTTACCACCACTATTTTTTAAAAAAATACAATAAAAGAACAAAGTAAAATAGAGTAGAATAAAATAAAAATTACAGTGCAACTTGAATAGTGTGTGTGTGTGTGTGTGTGTTTCTAGGTGGTAAGGTAAAATACATTCTTTTTTTTTCCTGTGGGTCACAGTCAAGAAAGTTTTAAAGCCCTTAGAATAAACCTGCAAGTAAGGAAACAAAACTTTGCTATCTGCAATCTGTGTACCTCTTGCAAGGAGAAAACAAGTTTATTTCCTTTCAAGTTTTCAGAAGGAGCTCTTTCAAGTCTGCTAGAATAAGAAAGGAATCAATACCCCTACATGGACTATTCTATCAGTTTTATATTTAGTATATTTGAAAAAAGCCACTTTAATGAGGACTTAAATTCTTAGATAAGAATCCTTGATCTCCCAAGGCTCCCCACTGAAGAACGGAAAGAGATGTTCTATTGTTCTCTCATCTTTTGTTTCTTTCTTTTCCTGCTGTGACTGTAATACTACCATAAATGTAGTTCTGCATTTCCTCATCTAGCATTCCCCCTGTTTATTTGCTTGGATTTCTCTATGCTGCTTACCTCCAGGAAGACTAATATCCGTGAAGGCAGACATTGTCTTGGGCATCACTGAATCCTGAGAACCTGGCACAAGGTCTGGTGATAGTGGGTAGCAAATTACAGTCACTGAAACTGAGTTTCATCCCTTCTTTCCATTACTTTCTGGGGCACCAACATCTTCCCATATCTCACTAAGGCAAACCACCAGCCTAGACTCCCAACCCATGCAAAATAGCAGTTGATGCTTATATATCCACAAGAGGTACCTAGATCAATGAAGTGTATGGAGGATTGAAGCACTCTGAGAGAGTGCCCCTGACTATGACTGGTACTAGAATGAAGACGACAGCACTGCCTCTCCTACTCCTGGTTTTTCTGTTTCTACTTGGCCAACACGACCTTTCTTTACACGTATTAAATTCTTCTGTCATGTCTCGTCTGATTTTGGAGCTATTCCTTTTGGTAAGGAAAACCTCCATATATTTTAATAAACTAGCATCACTGCTTGATTTTCCCTAAATGATAAAAAGTTTTATTCTCAGATGATAATCATATTTCATGAACTTCTAAGATCTTGGGCCATAAGTTCTTAATTGTTGAAGTTGGATGATGAGCACATGAACATTTATGATTCTTTTCTCTCTCCTTTGGTATATGTTTGAATTTTTTATAATATGACCCTTTGTAGTGTATGTAAGTGACAATGTGAAGAACGAAGAACTAAGTAAACAATGGTGTGAATCTCATTTATGAAAACAGCATTTCTCACCTAGCAAAAACAAAAGCCTCTGAAATATATTGAGTTGTCATTACTCTTGGAAGCCGTGCTGCTGTGTTTCTGTATTTTGTGACCCCCATCCCCATGAAATCTTGACTCTTACATGCAAAATCTATCCCATTTCATTTTACAAAACAGTTCTGAAGCTTAATCAAATAAAGCTATTGCACATTATAATTACCATAACCATAACCACGGTAACTGAGTGTGGTAAAGCCTGGTGTACTACTGTTCCCCTTAACTAAAAGTTGCTCCAGATTTGAGCCATCTTTGCTTCCTGAGGGCAGAACAGCAGAGGAGCATAAAGGGAATCAAGATGAGGGGCAAGGATACGCCCAGGTGGGTAAGGGAGTCTTCTAAAACCCCAATCCTGCAGGCTGCAATGTGATGATAGAGTTGGTAGGAAACTGGCTGACAAACTCTGAGACGGTGGATAGCCACGCCAGTGACAAGGATGCGGTAAGGTGAGGCAAAGTTACCATACTCCTACGGACAGCACTTGTGGTCACCTGGCAGTTTCCAAGTGGTAGCAGGAGGAGGTCCCACAGTTTGTGGCGGCAAAGACTCCAATTCACTCCAGCAGCAGAGATTCCAACAGTTTATTTACATAGAACATATATTGGCAATGTATACTCAAGATTGATTTAGTAATAAAAGTACACAATCAAAAATTTTAGTCCCTTGCTCTGTTCAGACCTGTCCTTTGCACAGAGTAGACTGCTAGTGGCCATAACAATGTTGAAGATTAAACCAACATAAATTGATGTCAGAAATTTTTGGCAAGTATATTTTAACAATTTAGAGGATGTTTATTCAAGATATTTTAAAAGAAGAAGGTATTTGGGAGAAGATATCTAGAAACATTTTAGAAAAATGTGTTTTCAATACAAAAAGAAATGTTTTCTTGAAAAGGACTAAAACCCCAAAATGTAGGCTCAAAAGTTTACAGAAGTATTGACTATCTTAATCTTTTTAAGTTTTGATTTATGCTTTGTTAATAGTAAACGGTTTTATAGATTCATATTTTAATAATATGGCCTAAAGTTTATCTTTACTTTCTCTTGAGTTTTGCATCTCAGTAGATGAGTGTTTGTAACTGTTCCAAGGAAACTTTAAAGAATGTGTTTTTGCAATAGAATAAGCTCTGTGACATATAATTAAGATATTATAATTTATTTGTATTTATATATTGTAGATTTACTTGTACAGCGTTTTAAAATATATAATTATGTGATTATTACATAACGTTGTTTTTTTAACCTACAAGTTGAAAAAGTGAGTTTGCTTACACGAACTCTGTTTTTGTCTAAACAAATTTTTCCCAGTATTTAAAATTTTTTTCCTAAAAATGCAGTAGCCATTCCATTCATTTAATGACACCACATGTTTATGATTATTTTATCAACATATCATTGCTATCTTTATTTTGCTTACTATTTTTGGCTTAGAAAGTATTTATTTGATGCTAACCTTAAATCTTTACTTTCTTAAAGCCCATAAGGAGTATTATGTGATTATGAATTATTTCATTTATACTATATGCATGTTATGAAATCAAACAATATGAATATCAAGACATTTGATTAAATAGAAAAAATATAATTATAGTTATGTTTGATATTTTAGCCCACATCAGCTTCAGGTTTCACTTTTCCTGTCAATTTTGTTTTTTTTCCTGTTGTGGACTGAATTGTGTCACCCCTCACAATTCATACGTTGAGAGTCCAACCCCTAGTACCTCAGAATGTGACTGTTTTTGAGACAGGGTCTTTAAAGAGATAGTTGTGGTCATTGGTTGGGCCCTGATTCTATGTGACTGGTCTTATAAGAAGAGGAGATTAGGAAGTAGACAAGCACAGAGGAAATATCATGTGAAGGCTCAGGGAAATGGCCGTCTACAAGTTGAAGAGAGAGGCCTCAGAAGAAATCAACCCTGATGAACGCTCTTCTTAGACTTCTAGCCTCCAGAACTCTGCGAAAATAAACTTCTGTTGTTTAAGCCACTCAGTGTGTGGTGCATTGTTGGGACGTCCCAGCACACTAATACCGTTCCGTATCTAGAACACATAGATTCACCCAGATAAACAGTTGAAGATGCTTTCAAGCAGCTCTCTTTGCTTTCCTGAAATACCTGTCAATTACGGCAAATGATAAGCTTGTTAGAGGGATAGAAGATTTGTTTTTAAATTTCAAAATTAAATCACTTGTGTGAGAAAACAGGTAGAATAAAATATTAATGGCAGGATCTTGGAGTTGGGTTTGCTGGTTTTACTGTAAAATTCTTTCAACTGTTTGTATTTGCTGATATTTCATAACAACGTGTTGAAAAATTAA
This sequence comes from Equus caballus, assembly GCF_041296265.1. Taxonomy (NCBI): domain Eukaryota; kingdom Metazoa; phylum Chordata; class Mammalia; order Perissodactyla; family Equidae; genus Equus; species Equus caballus. Next base: position 45,597,353 of record NC_091697.1, read on the forward strand.
ACCGCGATGAATATCAGACCCTCACGTTCAATAATTGATGAGTAGTAATAGATTTGGAGAAAGTTAATGAGTGCATACTTGACCAATTCATATCTCCACAATTTGGAGGAAAATGTAGCATTTTTCAAATACATTTAGTAACTTTTGAGAATTTTTTAAAAGTATTGTTAAAAGCAGACACTTTATTATTAGGAAATACATATTCAAGGTGATGGGGACTTTTAGGCTGCTTACTTTTAAAACGGTTTATGACGAGGATTTTTAGGCTAGTTACTTTTAAAACTACAGATAAAAAACAGGCTCCAAGGAGCGGAATTTGTTTGCCCTTTGATCAGAGACAATTGCATTTGTGAAGGAAATCTCCATGCCTCCCTCTCTGCGCCAGGAGGAAGGGGGGATGGCCTTATCTCTGGAAATTCTTAATGGGGAAGGCAAGAACTTAAGTTGTTTACTGTCTGGCAACCTCATGTAACTGACCCCCACCCCAAAATCCTCCTTTGTCTTTAGTTGAAGATAATATTTGAGCGGTGACTTCTGCCATTTACTTAATCTGATTTGATTCTCGTCTAAAAGTCATGGGATCACTCAATGACCAGACCCCACTTGGACTGATACCATTTTAACTTTTTTTTTCATGTTCTTTCCTTTGTCTTGTAAAGAGATGAATCATATACCTATGCCTTAAATTTAGCTCTAACCCTCAACTAGGGGCAGCAGCAGGAACTCTGACTGCCCGTGGGTCCTGTCCCCACGCAGCGGCTCTGCCTGCCCATGGGCTCTGTCCCCATGCCAGCGGGGGCAGCAGAAGCGGCGGCAGCAGAAGCTCTGACTGCCCATGGGTCCTGTCCCCATGCTATTCTATACTATTCTCTAAATAAAAGAGCACTACTGCCAGATCTTAAGAGTCTAAAGAAATCTTTCTTTCGACTCCTCGGCTCACCGACCCCGCATCACAAGGAATTAAAGAAATCAAACAACTTCTCTTACATATAGAATTCAAACTGTAAGCTTCAATTTCATTGCTAGCGATTGGTTTCAAGTCAGTAACATTGTGATTAGCGTTGACCTGATTTAGCTTAAAATTTTCAACAATATATACAAGCTGGTAGAACTATCTTATAGTTGAGAATTTTTAAGTAGTAATACTTTAAAGTACTATGTGCATTTCCCTACTTTTACACTTTCAAGAACATCCAACATTTTCAGCATAAATAAATCTGTGGTCTTATTGAATGCTGATTGTATTTTTGACGTGTAATATGACCAACAATGTTGAAAAATGTTCTGTTCAAGAACTGTGGCTCTTTTGATTTTCTTGGTTTACCTCCCTTTAGCTACACCTCACTAGTCAGCTATTCTCTATTCACACAACCTGTGTCCTCCTCACATTTTTTTTTCACCTGCTGTTCACTCCTCGGTTGCTCACATTTCACCAGCTTTTCCTAGATATGTAGATGCTCCTAATTCCTGAATTTCTCAGAGCTTATCAGCTATTCCAGTCTCCCATATTCCTCCCATCATTCAAATCTCTCTCATTACTTCAGCTTCTCTTGTCCTTATATCTTTGTTTGAAATAGTTCCTGCAATAAAATTTTTAATCTTGTCTTTAACATTTGAGATTCTTTTGTCTTTGTGGCTCTACAGAAACTTTAGTGCCTATCTTCAGCTGCTTCTAACTTTTTAGAAATTTTGAAGGGAGTAAAGAAGAAAGGAGGCAGGCTAGCGGGACAACTGACTCTACCTTCAGCCTTTCCCGGACTCTTAAAAATTTTCCTATTTTTTCCTGTCATCCCATCCAAGCTCTTCAGAAACTCATTACCCTCTTGTCTGCATCCCTTAAGATTTGTTCTACTTTTAGCTGATCCTGAAATTACTCAACTGCTCAATTTTGCAGTTTGCTCACTTTCCCCATAGTGTTCCCATATCTCATACTAATCCTGCATTCTCAAAAGCTTCCATCTCCACAGCTGTTTTCTTTTTTCTTAGAAATTGCTCCAATATCCTCATTTATTTACAACCTACTCTATTCCATCAGTTGCTCTTTCTAGCTTTTGTCTTCTCATACACACACACAAAGAAAAATTGGAATTGTATAGTTTCAGAAGCTCCCATAAAGATAAACTAGCTCTCACTACCATTGCCCACGTGTTCTCCTTCCTCCTGAAGCTTCCCGGAATGCTGCTTCTGCTGGAATCCCTTTCCTCCATTTAAATTATTCTCCGCGGAATACAAACAAATTATTCCACTTTATTTCCCTTGTTGGCTTATTTAGTATTGCTTTAGGATTTATAGTATATATTATTAGCTTCTCACAGTGTACCTTTCAGCGGTATTAGACCACTTAGCATAGAACCTTATAACAGAATACTGTAATTTCTCCTGTCGGGGAAGTGGGAGAATTCCCCCCACCGCTTTTCCTCAAGGTTCTTATGGCTGGTCAAATAATCAAAGAGGCAGGTTAGCAAGAGAAAATCAAACAAAATTTAATAGCATGTATACATGGGAGAAACTCAGGGTAAACTGAGTAACTCGGCCGTCTGGCTGAGTCCACCCATTTAAGTACCCTCAGCTACGGACAAGGAGCACATAATGATCTGGGGCTTCAAGGGGGAGAAAGACAATCGTCATAGAGATGGAATCCAGAAGTTTGATAAGCAGGACTTTGATAAGAGTGGACTTGGCAAGGATCCCCCAAGTGTCCTAGATAGTTATCTACGGTGATGGCCTGTCCTGGAGACAACCTTTATTTTAAATTTCTTTAGGCAGCTTGGGGGAAGGTCAGATGCTCTTTCTGGGTCTTTTGAGGCTTCATTGTCTTCAGCTCGAAATAGTCCACATACCAGAGTGGCACACCTTGGAGCGGCCTGCTCTCAGCCCCATCACTCCCTTCCCAGCCTGTATGTTGTCATCCATTTTATTTTAACATATGAAAATAAAGTTCTGGCAACCTAGCTGCTGTGGACTGAACTGTGTTCCCCTAAAATTCATGTTAAAATCTGAATCCCAAATGTGGCTGTATTTGGAGGTAAGGCTTTAGGAGGTAATTAAGGTTAAATGAGGTCATAAGGGTGAGGCCCTAATCCAACAGGATTGGTGGCCCTACAAGAAGAGGGCTATCGCTCTCTTTCTCTCTCACTCTCTCTCTTTCTCTCTACCATGTGAGGACACAGTGAGGAAGTGGCCATCTGCAAGCCAGGAAGAGAGCCCTCACCAGGAATGGAATTTGCTGGCTCCTTGATCTTGGACTTCTCAGCCTCCAGAACTGTGAGAAAATAAATTGCTATGGTTTAAGCCACCCAATCCGTGGTATTTTGTCATGGCAGCCCAAGAAGACTAATCCACTAGCTCATGTTGTGACTACCACCTCAAGTCTTCCTTCCATTCCTATTGAAACTTTAATAATTCTGGATTATAGTCTTTTTACAATGTATAGCAATCAACTCTTTAAAAGTGTGTCTCTCTGACTCATCTACAAACTCATTAATGACGTGGACTCTTCTTTTTGCCCGTTTATATTGCCTCTCCTCACATAGCACATTGATTGACATCTAGTGATCTTTTTATATGTGTTGTTAGAAAAAACATACAAATCTCTAAGCATAGCTGGCAAGCATTTAACCTGCCTATGCTAAAATACCATTATGCTTTGGACACATGACCTTATAGGGCATAAGTTTATTCCTATTTGTAGACTCACTGTTAGAAAAGTCTTCTCTTTATCAAGGCAAAATATCGATCTCCTCATATTACATTAATGATCTGAGTCCTCTCTACAGAACTCCAGACAAGAGAAAGTTCTGATCTATCTCATGACAGTCCTACATATACCCTCAACTTTCCCATACATTGAATTTTCCTCTGGCCTTTTTAGTGACTTCAACATTTAATCGGATCATATTGTTTTTAATCTCGTCCCCAACATAATTAACAAGATACCTTCTTTTGCAGATGCCCATATGTGACTGAGTCCTCTTTAAATGGTGATACTTAAAATTTGTATATTACTCCTGGTCTGTTCTGATTAGTTTATAGTATTAGGGATTCTCACTCTATCTTTCTCCAAGTCTGAATTTTCCACTTTTCACTAGTGTAGCTAAGGGTAATGTAAGACTAATGGTCAGATCCACCCTTTGACCCATGTTTACTTAAAAAAAAAAAAAAGTCTTTTTCAGATGGGATGCTATGAGTAGATTCTTCTCTCACCAGGGTGTATATAATCTCCCCAGCTCCAAACTTAAGTAGAAACAGAGGAAATCTTTCCATGTGACTTAGAGTTTAGGAAAATAACCATAGATATTCTCCTTAAAAGAAGAATCATATCCACAGAGAGAAGCTTGACAGTTTTATGCTAAGAATCTTTTATTGAACAGTCAAATCCATATGTTTGCCCCACAGCCATCCTAGAAAATCTGGTTCTCTAAGTGGAATCTGCCAAAGGGACTCCGGTACCCTTGAGCATCAGGGAGACTCAGCATGGTCCATAATTTGTCAAGAAAAGGGCACCACGGCTCATCCTATAAGAGAAATCATTTTTTTTTAAAAGAAAGGCTTTGGAGAGCTTAAATTAAAAGTTTTATATTCTTAGATCAAGCCAGCCCAATAAGTACACAGCAAGAAAGGCTGAGCAATTAATCACTGAGCTTCAGCATGGTAGAAAAAGCAATTCAACATGCTAGTAAAAGCCAGTGTTAGGAGCCAAAAAATCTGTAAATTTCTCTTTTATCTATCATTTAATAATATTATGATGTTGATCGAGTCTTGTTTTCCTAGCTTCAGTTTCTTCCTACTATTCACTTTTTTCTCTCTCTCCCTCTCTTTCTCTCATTTTGCTTCTTTTTTCAAAATATTATGATTATCAGTAAACCATCTCTTATGCTTCACAGCAGCATCTAACTTATTAGGTAGCTAAAATGATTTCTGGTTCTGTGAGAGAGGTTTTTTCTGTAACTGATATATTGAATGCAGCACTTACACAACAGCGTTGCAAAACAAACATTTATTGGCATAGTTTATTCCATCAGATCCACAGAGAGGCAGGTAATCCTTGCTGCATGCATCAGAATACTCTAGGCAGTCAATCTGCCCCGTCCAAAAACAGAAAAAAATAAAAATGATTTCAGATCATTAAATCATAGAAAATGAACTTTTTAAAGGCCTTGAGGGATCATTTAGCCCAAAACCCCACATGCAAAAAGACACGTCCTCATCACAGCAAAAAACAGCTCAGCCCAAGATGAAGGCCTTCCTCTCACTTATTCTCTACATCTAAGTTATGAATACAATACATCCTGTGGGTTCTATCTTGTGCTTAATTTCTGAATTAGTCCTCTCTTCACCAAACTGTCATCCGCTTTATTCAGGCCCTCGATACGTCTTGCCTACACAGCTGCAATTGTCTGCCAATTTATTGCCCAACCTCCATGCTTCTCTGAGATTTCAGTCACCTTCCACACTGATGCCAGGGTGATCTTTTAAATCAAATCAGATCTTGTTCTTCAAGTACTTAACTGATTCCCCGTCAACAGGAAGTCTCCTCATGACCCGGGCTTGTCTCTCCAGTCTCATCTGCTCTCCCTCTTGCTCTATCTAAACTTAAGGACTGAATTCCCAGAATGTTTCCAACTCCTGTATATCCCTGTGCTTTTGCTTATGGTTTTTTCCCTATATTACATGACCTTACCCAATTTATGCATGAGACTACTCTATTCCTCCTTAAAAGTCAGTTTAACGACTTTTATAAGAGTTTCGTGTCCCTACTTAAAATGAACTGTCTTTACTACCACAACCTCATGTTTGTAATTGTTTTATATCACATTTCAAACTATTAGGATTATTATTCCAGTCACATAGTTCTTTACCCCTGAACTGTCTTTACATTTGTTCTTAAATTATTTTTTCTTTAAAGACTGGCACCTGGGCTAAAAACTGTTGCCAATATGTTTTCTTTCTTCTTTATCTCCCAAAACCCCCGCCCTGTACACAGTTGTATATCTTAGTTGCAGGTCCTTCTAGTTGTGATATGTGGGACACCGCCTCAACGTTGCCTGACGAGTGGTGCCCTGTCCACACCCAGGAACCAAACCCTGGGCCGCTGCAGGGGAGCGCGCGAACTTAACCACTCGGCCACAGGGCCGGCCCTGTGCTATTTTTATAACTTCCTTTATTGTTATGAGAGCATCCTTGAGTCCCTAATGTCCTCTTCCTAATCTGCTAATTGGTTGCAGTGTGAGAAAATAACCACATGTAAACCAATCTGCCCCAATTAAGGGTTATGAGTAAAGTATGTGGAGTCTTCCTCTGTGTAAATTAATTAACTATACTTCAGCTCTTCTGTTTAAGCTGGCCAGGTGTCTTATCTCTGACTGTAGTCATAGATAATTCCTAGAATATGTATTTTAAAATGGTTTTACTCCAGGAAAGTGAGGAATTATTGTAGCATTTTATATTAAGAATAAATAAGATTTCTGCATATACTTACACATTTGTCATCATAAAGTTTTCTGAGTGGAATTCCTTTATTTCTAGAAGAGAAGACTTTATTGAATGGGTAATGCAGTTACTTGATATTTCTTAATCTACAGAGTGAAATACAGTCATATATCATTCTGTGTTGTCTGATCTGGACTGCAAATGAGGAGTTCTGGTTAATATTCTACTCTAGTTGTCTAATATGGACCATTAACATCTTTGATGATCACTTTGCAAACAAATAAAAATAGAAGAAAATAAGATTAACACTAAAAGGAGATTAACTCTAAAATGGTATTTTTAAATAGTCCATGAATATTTAGATTAAAATCAAAGGCATAACATAGCGTGAAAACACTTTTTCAGTTAAGAAAAAATACACTCAAATTCATCTCTGGCCACATATAATCTATAATTTTGCTATAGTCACTCTCCTTTCTGAATATTAGATCCTTGCCTTCTAAAAAGAGGATATAAGATAACATAATCAATAAGATCTCATCAGTCTTTACTCTCTTATGGTTTTCTTAGTGCAAGAGTTTGCATATCCTGAGAGAATTTATTCTGGATAATACTTGATATTACACTTGACTGTAAATTTTCAGAAAGGCTAGAAATAAGAGAAAAGAAGGAAGAAAGTAATAAGAAGGAAGAAGAGTTCATTTCTATGAGCATTCACTCTGTGTCAACTACTGAGCTAAGATTTGACGTGTTCTATCACAGTGAATTCTAAACACTGTTGTAGTTTCTATCTTATGGGTGAAAATACTGACGCATGTAGTAGATTGGGTATTTGCCTAATGTAACAGATCTACTAAGGGCAGTCTGGATTCTAATCCAGATGTCTGACACCAAAGCCCATGATTTTAACACATAATCATAAAGTAATGAATTCAAATTGCTGAGATGGCTGGTAATAACCATTCTTTCATTCTCCTAGAAGCTGAGATACTGTTTTCAGTGAAGACAATATTTAATTTGTGGGGCTGGTGGTGGTGGGGATTCCAACTATCCCTTTGTACTTTTACTCTCTTCCTTAGACTTTTCCAGATAATCATGAGAAGCAACATAGATTTCCTCAAGGGTATGAATGATAGATCAAAGTCTTGTAACAGAGTCCATGGCTATCAGCCTAAATAGAGATAGCTGTCTTCTGACTTCCCATTATGCAAAAGAGAGATGTAACACAGGAGATTCTTGGAACTTTGACAAGATACACTTCCTGCCTGAGATTCAGTTTCCTTAAATATAATGTAGGAATAAGAATGTCTATATGTAACAGCTAAGGCCCAGTGATAGTGTATATTATGAATGAGAACTTGACTGGATAGCAAAGAAATATATATATATATATATATATATATATATATATATATATATAAAATTTTAGAGATATAGTTTTTTTTTTTATTCTAACAAAGCAACATCCAAAGAATATTAGAGGAGCATGACAAAAGGTAGGATTTTTCAAACCATGTTTTTAAAAACCAAGCAGATTTTGGCCGGCGTGGACTTTGTGATCTTTAAAAATAGTTGGCGGGGGGCGGGGGGCTCTGAACGGAATACTATACTTACCGGTTTAGCAAGCAAAATATGCATTCATTCCCGTACGTTTTCCCATCTATACCACATATTGGCTCCCACTCCCTTGTGCATATAATCCTGGAACTTCTTCTGTTGTATTTGGAGCAATCCACCTGTAATCAGAACAAAAAATAATGTCCTACATTCTCTTCCTTCAATTCTGCAGTCATTCTCATATAAGGATGGTAGAGAGAGAGAAGAAATAGGAAACAGTACTAGCCTCTACAACTTTAGGGCAAACATGTCTAGATCTTCTACAGACCAGGTGCCGTGCTACAAAAATAAATCAGACCCAGAACATTCCTTGAATAAAATGGCAATTAGCTGTTTAAGAAGGAAATATTAATCTCTGCTTTTAGAGTTATAATGAGAATCCAATAGAATAATGAATGTGAAAAGTAGGTAGAAAAGTTTAAAATGCTACCCAATAGTAAAAGTTTACTTTGTCTGCTGTTCTGCTTTTGCAAGGAGATTCCTTTTGCGATCTTGAAAGAAAGAAACACCGCGAGGAGTAGAGTAGGAATTGTTTTATCTCCTGAGGAATTTTTTCAGTCCACTGTGAGCCAGCTTAACCACTTTCACAGTTCCATTTACATCTTAGCTCTGATTTCATTTTTACAAAGACCACACAGAGAAGGTTGCACTCACCTCTGTCCCTACTGCTTGATCACCGGAAGAGAGTGGAATGAGATGCAATTGGAGATAAGGAATTGGAGAAAGAGCAAATTCCACAGTTAGAAATGCAAAGCTGAGTTCATTGTTCACAGAAACTAAAATCTATTTCCAAATATCCCTTGCCCAGATCAGACCTATGAAAGGTCATTTCTTCACTCAGGGCCAACTCAGAATGAAGACAGAGAAGTATGTGATTCTGATAGGAAATCCCTGGTCACTGGAGAAAGGGCTGTCACAGATCTCTAGGATTTCCTGTGAACATGCCCAGGGTAGGGTTGGGTAATGGTCTCCAAGTTGCATAAGTGGTTTCTGAAATGGCAAGTCAGAAACCTGAGGGATCCTGATCAGGGACTGAGCAAAGAACCCACAATCCTTTTTTACTTCTTCTCAGTCATTCTTCCTCTACCTGAAGGTCTGACCCATCCCTACTTTGCTAATCAGACCAATCCAAATAGATATCTTCTACATTTTCTTTTGACTTTAGTATTCTATAATTACTGAAGGCTGAATATATTTCGGTTAGCACAAAGATATGAGTATTCAAAAGGAATACTAACTCACCAGGTGGAGAGGCAGCCCACGTAGTGGCTGCCAGAGCAAGGATGGCAAAAGCAGTGATCTTCTTCATAGTGATGATGAATCAGAGTGTTAGAGATATGCTGCTGTGAAGCAAGAAGTCCAGAGACAGAAAGACAGAAAGCAGTCTGCCAAATACACACACACACACACATATATACACAGTACACAGGCAGGGTCCCACCCTTATTAAATATTGACCTTTCCGATGATGAGCAGTTATTAACCCAAGCTAGGGTATTTATTTCATTTGTCACGGAAAACGTCCTTCTTAACTTGATTTATAGACAATCGGAACAATTACACCCTGAGACTAATCTGCCAGAACATGTTTTGTGTAATAATGCTCTTATCTCTCAGCAAATATAATGGCATGGCTTTATATGAGACCAAATAAAATCATATGTGTAGTGAAGAAGAAATAAATGTTTGTATAATAAATAAATAAATGACGTGTATAAAGGATATTAAGGTTATATTAAATGCAGGAAAGTTGAAATAGAAAATAGAAGTAATACGAACATTTCTTTAAAATGTACCGTAGTAGACAACATTAATAGTTATCACTCCAAGACCTTTCTTTACTAGAGTATCAAGATATTTTACAATGTTCTATGAAGGCTTGTTAACTTATTAAATTTGCAAAATATCCAGACCAGAATTATTGCTATTTTGCAAGTGGAACAACAAAGTCAGAAAGATTAAGCATTCTTTTTTCCCCAATAATTTTATTGAGATCATAATGGTTTATAACATTGTGTAATTTGGGATGTACGTTATTATTTATCAATTTCTGAATAGACTTCATCATGCTTAGTAATAGTCTAATTTTTTCCTTCACCATACACATGTGCCCCTTTATGCCTTTCACCCTCCCTCCAACCCCCTTCCCCTCTGGTAACCACTAATCTGTACTCTTTATCCATGGGTTTGTTTAACTTTCACATATAAGTGGAATCATGCAGTGTCTTTCTCTATCTGACTTATTTCACTTAACATTATACCCTCAAGGTCCATCCATGTTGTTGTAAATGGGACAATTTTGCCTTTATGGCTGAGTAGTATTCCATTGTGTATATACACCACATCTTCTTTATCCATTCATGCATAGAAGGGCACTTGGGTTGCTTCCACATCTTGGCTATTGTGAATAATGCTGCAATGAACATATGGGTGCATAAATCTCTTTGGATCTCTAATTTCAAGTTCTTTGGATAGATATGCAGTAGTGGAATAGCTGGATTGTATGATTATTTCTATTTTTAATTTTTTGAGAACTCTCCATTCTGTTTTCTATAATGGCTGCACCAGTTTGCATTCCACCAGCAGTGTATGAAGTTTCCCTTTTCTCTACATCCTCCCCAATATTTGTTGTTTTTTGTCGTGGTAACTATAGCCATCCTGACCAGTGTAAAGTGATATCTCATTGTAGTTTTGATTAGCATTTCCCTAATAGTCAGTGATGTTGAACATAGTTTCAAATGTCTGTTGGCCATCTGTATATGTTCTTTGGAAAAACGTTCACATCCTCTGCCAGTTTTTCATCAGGTTGTTTGTTTTTTGTGTTGTTGAGTTGTATGAGTTCTTTATATATTTTGGAGGTCAACTCCTTGTCAGATAAATGATTTGCAAATGTTTTCTCCTAGTTGGTGGGTTGTCTTTTTGTTTTGTTCATGGTTTCCTTTGCTTTGCAGAAGCTTTTTAGTCTGACGTAGCCCTATTTGTTAATTTTTTCTTTTGTTTCCCTTGCCCGAGTAGACATGGTATTTGAAAAGATGCTGCTAAGACCAATGTCGAATAATGTACTGCCTATATTTTCTTCTAAGAGTTTTATGGTTTCAGGTCTTACATTCAAGTCTCTAATCCATTGTGAGTTAATGTTTTTGTATGGTGCAAGAAAATCGTTTACTTTCATTCTTTTGCATGTAGATCTGCTGCCGTCTCTGCCTGCAGTCTTGCTAGCTGCTGTGCCCAGTGGGTGTGGCTTCCTCGCCAGACCAAGCTAGGGCCATTCCTTGGGGCAGCAGGGCTTCCCCCACCCCTGCACTGGGAGAGTGATGATGAGCTGGCTAAGGGCTGCCACTGTCTCTTCCTACAGTCCCTAGGTGCATGTTCTCTCTTTCAGGGCGCTGGTTGGAAAGTTTTCACTGGTGTGCACAGAGCCACTGGGGGAAGGAAGGGAGCACTCACCTAACTCCACCACTTTCCAGAGGGCCAGTCAATCCACCTCCAGAGGTAGAGCTATGCGTGTGTCTCAGGCGTCCTGTTGTCCTGTGTGGGCTTCATCCATTGGTCAAAGACTGTCCACCTAGCTGTAGTTCAAGAGGGAGAGAGACAAAGGGAGCAGCTCACTCTGCCATGTCGCTGATGTCACTCACTGTGTATTCTTTTTAGTCACATAGTTAACAGCTAGGGGAGCCAGTTCTCCAAAATCCTCGGGGCCTGTAGTTCTCTTCTAAAGTCTTTCTCTCTCTTTTTCTTTTTACTAAGATATAGTCCTTCAATAACTGAAATGGATATTTATAATGAAAATCCAGATTTTAGCATACTCGTGCTTCTTAAGATTATAACCATGATATTCTGTTTAACAAATTCCCTTCATCCATATGTATATATTTCTATCTACATAACCAATATTTTTTCAATATTAATAAATATAGGCCCAATGATTTCCAATTACTTAGCACTTTTACCCCTCTTATTTCATGTGGTCTTCACATCAGCTCTCCAGAAGACAGAGTTAACATAGGGTTAAGATAGAGTTAATTCACGAAGGACAAACTCAAAGATTGGAGGAGTTTAGCAAATTCCCCAAAGCAGACAGCTACTGAGTGATAGAATCTTCACCAACAATCAGATCTTCAGTTTTCAAATTTCAGATTTCAGTTCCTATGCTCTCCCAGTAAGTGATCATGCTTGTTTCTAATTTTTAAAGTGTCTCTCTCTCATTCATACTTTCCATTTTCCAATACTACTTCTTTTTCTCAGATAGAATTCTATAATTTCCATTGTAAAATTTAAATACTTATACCTCACCCATATTTCAATGCTTCATCATCATTTGAAATATGTGTACTACAATTAAATGCTCTCCAGAAACTATTCTGAATGAGATAAATGATCTCCCCAGTTATAGTGAAGCATCTGATTAGACTGACCGTGTTCTAAATAGATAACAGAAGTAAGAACAATGGTTCAGAGGATGTTAGAGCTGGCAAGGCCCAAAAACAACATGTGGGTCTGTGGTTTTTAAACTTTTCATTGTTGTTATTTAATTTTAAACAAGGAACTTTTTTCCTCTCGAATGTAATTTGATGAGGCACACAATAAATGAAACAGATTTTTTTTAAGGCAGTAACTTAAACAGAAGCAAGACAGAGCTCAAGAGTACTTGCATTTCTACCACACACCTCAAGGATCCATGGAAATACACTTGAAACTAGACTGCAAAAAAAAAGCAAGTGAGGCCCTGAGAAGGAGAGTATCTTGCCCATGGCCGCTCAGTGAATCACGTCCCCTGATTCGAGTCCAAGTTTCTTTCTGCTATGCCATACCTTCTCACACCACTACACAGCCCTGTGTCAACATGTGATGTCTGCTTCTACTCACTTTCCCCACGAAGGTGAGGGAGCATCTGCACCTGGGCCCTGAGTTCAGTTCTCTCCTGCATATCGGACATCACCTTCCGGACATCCCATACGATCTTCCAGGTCAACATGTTCCCCAAAGACCTTGCTGCTGAATTTCATTTTTAGTGGCTTCTCTCCAGTTTCACCCTGTTAATATCTGTCAGTAGTAACCCAATCCAGGAAAATTTAGGAGTATTCATTTCCTTTCTGATTTCCGCACTCACATCTAATCTCTCATCAATTGGTTTTTAGTTAGTATGTGTGCCTTCCTCTCCAGGAAGAATAGTTTGTTTTGTTTTGTTTTACTTACTTAGCTTTTAAATTCAGAGTTCAAGAAAAATGGCTTGTAAATCCACTTCTCATGTTCTTTTTTTTCTGGAAATTCTCATAGGAATGAGAAAGAAATGAATCCTGTCAACAAACTTGACCAAGACTGAATTTTTCTTTCTTCTCTTTGCCACCTTCTCAGTAACTGTCTAAGGAATTGAAGTCAGTATGTGAAAGGGCCAGCCCTGGTGGCCTAGTGGTTAAGTTCGGTGCACTCTGGTTTGGCAGCCCAGGTTTAGTTCCTGGGTGCAGACCCACACCACTTGTCTGTCAGTGGGCATGCTATGGCGCAGGCTCATATGAAAACAAAAAGGAAGATTGGCAACAGATGTTAGCTCAGGGCGACTTTTCCTCAGCAAAAAAAAAAAACACATGGAATTATGTTAAAATCATCACATTGCCCAAATCAAAAGTCACTTCAAAGAATCCACACTCATTTCTATTACCAGTTCCTTAATAGGCTCAAGGTTTTTGTTTCAAAATGAGTTGAATGGCTATGATTCTAGGGCAGCCAGCCCTTGATGTGGATATGCACTGCACATGAATTCCTAGCAATCCCCAAGACGGTCCCGCACATAGTAGGTGTGGGTTTTGATCAATAAATATAGATGTAAAAAATTATCTATTCCTTCTTTTCTTCTAAATAAAATTACAACTGATTCTGAGTCCTCCATTATTCCTGGGTTTGGGGAGATTTGGTCTCATTCATTATTGGCGATTGTGAGGATCTGAGATGCTTAAGCAGTGCACAGAAAATGAGAGCAAGCTCTCTAATCTCTGGACCATCATAGATGCTACCTGCATCCTGATGGTCCAAGCCAGCTATAAATAGTTCCTCTACTGAGGTTGCTTCCTGATTCTGTGCCACACATGGGATAGGGTGATTTTTGACTGACTCCTGAATCTAGGGTTCAGCAGACACTTTTCTATTGTCGCACACTCAGCAGTCTTCCGCCTTTTCAGGATGCTGCCAAGCAGCAGCCTTGGGTGGTGTTAGAACTAGGTCTCAGTCATTTCTCTTGAAAGTTTTATTCTTTCTGTTTTGGTCACTTTCTAAAGTACCCAAGTCCTTAAAAGTAGTTTCTTGCCCATTGTTTATGCTTTTGTCTAGTTCAACTCAAATATCCTCTAAAGCAAAAGTACACGTATTTTTCTGCCAGCTTTGTTATTGGGGAAAAGGAAAGATATAAAGAAAACTAGTTAATAGCTTTTAACTATTGTTTTCATTGTTAATGCTGTGTTATTCTTTCTTGTTTACATATTGGTGTTAAAATGACTATAAAAATTCATTCTTCTTTAGAATCTTGTCTTACGCTTCCAGGTAAGTGCTAATCTGCAGTAAGCAACGTCACGACAAACCTGTCAGTGGGTGCTGGTAACTGGAGCTCATCCAGCCGCCTGCACCTCTTTCAGTACATAGGAACAGCCACTGGGTGGAGGAGGATGTGGCATTTCCTGCTTGATTCATCAATGTTTGTCCTATGACCAAAGGCTAGAACCTAAGCAAATATCCTTTGTCGACACAACTTGTCAATAGTTCATTTTTAGAGACGACAGTAGGATTTCTGGCAACTTTTTCACTTAAAATTCTTGGAGCAAAGTGGATCCAGAGATGAGAATATAATAGCTGGCAAGTTTTCATTTTATTACTTCTTTCCTATGGCTCAAACCATTGGAATTCACTTTTCACTGCTAATCTCATTAGTAAAAAATCTTCATGTGTACTTTCTCCTGCCACATGTTCCAAAGATTTGGAATTGAAATATTCCACAAACAAACAGAAGTGAACATTTCTGTAGTTAATGAACAATTTTCTAGGATCACTGGATACAAAATCCATTCCTTTTGTCTGAAAATGTAATCAAATAGATAATATTATTTGCATGAAGAGCATGGAATTGGAGTTCATAAGGCCAGGGGGATTAGTGTAAGGAAGATGAGACTAAAAACCATTTACTTGAATTTATATTTCTGATTTACACCCATTTGAGTAAGCTCAGAAAATTATTTTCCCTCTCATGGCTTCAGGAGTCCCATATTTAAACATGCTGGATAAATTGTTTCTAATTTTCTTCTAGCTCCGTCAATCTAGGATTTTATCAACCTGAAATAAAATAACTATTCCCTGATTGAGATCTTCTTTATCACTACATGTCATATATTTAGCTGATAAAAAGCAATTAATTAGTTGAAAGTCAGTATGATGTTAATTACAACAATACACTTCACAGCATATTTTTCTGGGCTCATGCTGCTCTTTGCATTACTCTTTTGTTGCAGTTTTTGCTACTATTTCTAGAAAAACCTCATGAATCTAGCCTTCCTTGAGGTGGGAAGATACGTTTTATTAGTTCATCTTTTCATGTAACTAGCTTGTCTCTAACCATCATGCCAGTGATTTTTAACTCGTACTAGGAAGGGAACGCAGAATCTCTATTCTTGTAGGCTTTATGTCGTTGACTTCTATCCTTATAGGCTATCTTTGTAGGCTATCTCCTCTATCCTTGTAGGTTTTATGTCATTGACCAGAACTGAAAGTGTCTGTCCTAATTTCCTTTTAAAACTCTTATCTTAAAGAGGCTGGCCCAGTGGCCTAGTGGTTAAGTTCACACGCTCCACTTCAGTGGTCCTGGGTTCATAGGTTCAGATCCCAGGCACAAACCTAGCACTACTTGGTAAGCCACGCTGTGGCAGCATCCCACATAAAATAGAAGAAGATTGGCACAGATGTTAGCTCAGCAACAAAAAAGGGAAGATTGGCAACAGATGTTAGCTCAGGGCCAACCTGTCTCACCAAAAAAAAGAAATTTGAAAAACTCTTATCTTAAGGATTTAAGTTTGCTTAATAAGTTTTAATGAGCAATTGCTCCATGCTAGGCATTGTATTAGCACTGGGGATATAAACAAGAACGTTAAATTGTCTCTTTTCCTAAAGAAGTCACAGTCTAGTGAGAAAGATGGACTTGGAAATAAGCAACTGCAAAACAGAGACAGCTGGTTATATGGATGTAAGGACAGGATGTTACGGGAGCATAACAAAGGAAGAATCGATTCGTATTCTGAGGGGAAAGAGGTCATGGAAGGCTTCCAGAGAAAAGTCTCACCTTTAGTGTGGTGAGAACAAATTGTTCTAGAATTTAGAGGGATGGACCTCGTCAAGTGGAAGGAAAAAATTGGAGAAGGACCAGAGGTGCCTAAAGGGAATATGTTAGGAGGAAGGGGTATGTAGGAACAAGTTCAAGAAATTATGCAAGAGTAGAAGAGAAGGAAGGCAATGCAAGAGTTGAAGCGAAAGAGGTGAACAGAGGCCTTGTATGTCAAGAGGCGTTTAGAGTTCATCTTGGGGGCTAGAGGAGCCATATAAAAGTTTTAAGCATAATACCACCAAATTTGGATTTCAGATCATTACTGTGCCTGCAGTGGAGAATGCGATGGAAAGGAAAAGACTGAATAAGGGACATCATTTACGTGGCTATGGTGGTCAATCATGAAAGGATGATGATAGCTTGAACCAAATTGTTTATCAGATTTGGTGATTAACTCTATGGAGGAAAAAAGAGAGGGAGGAAGACAATGCCTAGATTTCAGGTTTGTCTCATTTTGCTTGTTCTAGTACATTGTGGCTGCTTAGTAGGAGTTTTCAAAAAATGTAAACTGGGGAATCTAACAGATCTGTGTCTTGAAGAGGTTTTGGAGATTTAAAAAAAAAAAAAAAAAAAGACTGCTGCCAGAGATAGAGACAAGCAAGTCTGTTACCCATTGAAAAAGTCCAATTAAGAGAAAAAGAGAGTCTAAAATTCATAAAAGAAAAAAATAAGGTAAAATGCACAATGTCTATCGACTTGAAAGATGTTTACAAGTACTCTAACAGATGCAAACGGAGCCCATAGAATGGCCTGGAGGAAGACAGCACATCATCCCTCAAAATAATCCAGAAGGAGCTCTATTGTCAAAGGAAAATTCCATCAAGAATGGTAAACATTTTATTTGACATTTTTCCTGGGACTGATCTTCAATTGACTCTCTGTTTTCTCTTCATATTTGAAGAATGATTTATGGTTGCATATTATTTAGATAGAACTTTAATTTCAGTACTGGAGAGAAAAAGGGATCTGTGCGCCAGGATAGTGTCAAGGAAAGGACAAGATGTCTTATTATGCTTTTTCCTGTGAGGGAAACAGATATCATACATCATTGTGAAAGGCCACAGGGAGTGTTCTCTGTGGACACATTCACTTTATTTGCCATAACATAACTGTGTAATGCATGAGACTGGCATTGATCTAAGTCAACCAAGAAAGTCACAAAGAGTATAGGATTGGGGTACAAATGTGAGTCTTATCATATGTTTTACTCAGTTTCGAGCACAGATTAAATGTCTAGAAATGTCAAAATTTATTATTTTCTATTATGATTATCATAGAATGAGAAGAGTAGCTGGTATTTAAGAGTAGAGAAGGGAGCAAAGAGAACACAATTGAGTTACAAAGTAGGACAAGAGACAGACTCTTAGCCGTTACAGCCCACCACCTATTTTTGTAAATATGATTCTACTGGAACACAGCCAGGTAAGTTTATTTATATAACGTAAAGTAATTTGCTTACACAACAGCAGCATTGAGTGGTTGTGACAGAGACTATATGTTCAGCAAAGCCTATAACATTTGCTATTTGGTTCTTTACAGAAAAGGTTCACCAACACATAGTCTAGACAAGTGCTCTCCTTGGGTGTTTCTGAAGCCTTGAGAGAAAGACTTCAGGTGAGTTCCTTACAGGAGAAAATAAGGAGTTTGACAGTGATAGATCTATGAAAACTCATTCTGAAAATAGAATCTGAAATATCAGCTATAGAGAAATGCCTAAGTGTAGTGGGAGTGACCAGGCGGAGGTGAGAGATGCAGTTTTGCCTTCTTTACTTCCAGCTCAGGATCATTTGTCACCTCCCGGCTTAGAATTTTAGGGTTGGTTTGTGAAACCTCAGTGAGATGAGTCTGGTTTTCATTTGCCTCCCATTCATCATGATACAGCTCAAGAAGCAACTTGAAATGAGTTTACCTAATATTTAATGCCGCTATTTTGTTGTGAGTATTTTGACACAGATGACATTTCATACTCACCCCTAGTTTGTGCCTCCAAAATAAAAATCGGCTTTCATTTTTTTAAGTCCCAAGTAACGTGCTCAACACATTCACACTCTTAACCCAGATCCCTGAGCCTTGGTCCATTCTCTACTTCATTTTCCTTGATCCCCATCCCGTTCCTGACCTCTGCACCCCCCACTTCACCCTTGATCTTCACTGGGTCCCTGGGCCTTGCTCCATCTCCTTGCCTCATCTCATTCCAGATCACTCCATCCTCCACCCTACCCTAAGCCACACTTTTTCCTGGTGCTCAGAATGATTGAATTGATTTAGGATTGGTTAAGTCTCAAGTGTGGGATAACAAAGTCTCATGTGCACATTACCTAATAATCATAATCAAAATAATAATAACAAAAGAAGTGTAAAGGGTTTGTTGTTTATATCTCAGTAAAATATTCAAAATGACATAACAAAGCAACTAACTTCTCAAAAAATACCATGTCTTAGCCATGAAAATAGAGTTTCTGGATTCCCTAGCAATAACCAAGAAGGAGATACAATCTCATATGCCGTACAATCTCTAAACCCATCTCACATATTCTAGAATTTCCAAAGAAAATAACAACATTGTTTTCTCACCTTTTTTCTGAAATAATTCTGTATTTTATGCTTGAAAAATGATTTACAAAGCGTCTTTCTTTTTTCTTAACAATAAATAGGAAAAAAAACAGGATAGGGATTGATTTATTTTCACTCAGTTACAAAAGACAAAGATCACAAAATCCTACTCAAATGGGCCTAGTGGCAACTTATCTAAAAGAAAAAGAGCAGAGGAAAAATACAAAATTAACTTCTCAAATCCAAGCAGGCCTGCCATTCTGGGCACAGGTCTTCCGTAGCTGAGAACAACTTGAACCACGATGGATTCTGCACAAGCTTTCTCTCCCTCTAGAGTACGCTCAGCACAAGCCCAGAATCTGCAAGTGAACCACATAACTTGGTGCTGTCACAGGACACCAGTAGCAAGATTTGGAGCATGACAGAGTTTCGGCATTGTGGCAGGAGCTTACAAGTTATTCCATGCCACCCTACCTAATGTGCGCACTCCCTGGTGGATTTCTCACATGCATTAGTGCACTGGTTTAGTAGCTTCTAGCCACACGTAACTATTGAGCACTTGAAATGTGGCTGGTCCAAAGTGAGATGTGCTACAAGTATAAAATACATACCAATATCAAAAACTTAGTAAAAAAAAAAAAGTTTATATTGATTATCTTCTGAACTGATAATAGTTTTGGTATATTGGGCTAAGTAAAATACATTATTAAAATTAATTTTACCCATTTCTTTTGTAGCTACTAAAAATTTTGAGATCACATATGTGGCTCATATTATATTTCTATTGGACAGCGCTGCTCTAGAGACTTGCACACGTTGGTAACTCTCATTTCCTTAGTCTTCTCCCAGACTATGGGTCCAAGGCCCTGACACAGGAAATTGTCAAGAGGCCACATGATTGGATATGAGAAATTATTGCTTTGTGTCATTGGAAGGTGAGGTTAATTCATAGCTGCTTGGGCTTTATACAGCCATTGGCTGCCTGGGAGCCCATACCTCCCTACCTCTCTTCTAGATATTCTTTTCCAACTATGACAGCAAGTTGAATCTGAAAAAAAGTGAGCATTCTCTGTCCACCAATGGGCTTTGCAAGACAAAAGGGTAGATTATTCAGCTTCAGTAAAAAACAAGTTCCTGACATCCAGGCAGTGGCAAAGAAATCCCAGACATGGTGTTCTGCTGGGTTTACTTTTATTGAACAAGCAGTTGGACAGACAGCATTGTGATCAGGAGCTTTCCAGAGCACAGATTGGGTGGAAGTGTTTCTGTGCCCTCAGATCAAAGAATCCAGGAGGAAAGAGATGGAAGACTGAAAGTCAGTGAGTCCATTCCCCCAACAGTTCTGTATGGTTTTCTACAGTAAATAAGATGAGCTCTGAAGAGTTATTTGTATATACAGATGGATAAGGTAGGCAGTTCAGAATCGGGGTATACATTTTCCCTCATGGCTTTCACCAATTCTCACATCATTTGCCCTAGAAAAGAAGAGAGGTAGATTATATGCTTGAAACTCAGAGACATTACAGAAATGTGGGCTATAAATTTGTAGCTGTACCGTAGTCAAAGAAATCCACAGATTCCTGCATTCTGCCAAGAATTCACAACTTAAAATCACTTTCACATTTTATTCAATTGATTCAATGAGTATTTATTGAACACCTACTATGTACTACTCACTGAGGTACATATAAAAATGAATTCTGCTCTTGATTACATGTGACCCTGACGGTAAGAAAAAGAGGTAGGTGTCATTAACATCATTTCACAGGGGAGGAGATTGAGCATCAGAGAAGTTTAGAGACTAGCCAAGGTCTCACCTTCAGTCAGGACTTGAATCAAATTCCTCTAACATTAATGCTTTACTGTTATAGTTTGTTTTAGGCCATGAGAATTTAATCAGCTATCCTCCTTGCCTGACTCACCCATGTATTCTTATTTGAATCAACATTTAAAATCTTGAGATCAACATTTAAAACACTACATCAACATATACAATTTTTTTAAAAGGTGGTAAGGTCCTCAGGCATTTTTCTTCCATATAACTGTACAGCACCAGCTAGTATCACCTGGATCACTAGTGTCTGTATCATTCCAAACTCAAACCTCCATTTTAGTTCTCACCTCGACCCCAGGAAGTTTCTTTTGGTTTGAAAGCAGCAAGCTATGGCCTGGTTGAATCCTTGAAAATCTTTGTCATGGAATAGAGAATAGTCACTTATTCATCTCACAAAATAGTACTAGTATTTTCCTTGACATAGAAATTTCCTTCCAATGTAGCTAATCTTTACCTAATTGAGATAATGCCTTCTCCAAAGCCCCTAGTTTTCAGAATCTCTTGACGACTAAGGGATGGTGGCAGAGCATAAGAAATGAAGTCAGAAGATCTACACTGGACCAAAAATATCATACTGAATAACCCTGATAAGTTGCAGGATTCCCCCTAGGCTGATTTTCTGTAAAATGTGAAGGATAATCATCCCTGCCCTAATCACAGGACTAGTGGGAGGATGCAAAAGGAAAAAGCACATAAAACTCTAAAGAGTTACGTAAATTTTAGTAGTTATTGAATAATAGAAAATATTTATTAGATAGTAAGCAAAAGTATGGGTTCCAGGATCTTCAATCTGTTTTTCCAGAAAAGTTGTGACTGCCTGGCCTTTTATTGCATTCTTGGGATTCCAGACTCTTAGAAAATCTTCTATCCAGGAACAAAGTTTAGGTATTAGGTTCCAACCTCCAAGATATGCATCCATAGTAGTCATCAGAGCAATGCTGGGCTGTGACCCACTTGTACCACCTTGATATATCCAAGATTACATCACTGAATCAAACAGAAGGAACTGAACCCATGCCCAGGACATCTTGTGTTCTAATGATTTCTTCTATCAGCTAACATCATAAATAATTCCTATCACTAAGAATGCTTGTTATATATTTCTAGTGGAAAGAAAACACTCAAAAATGAAAGAAAGGAACTCCCTCACAAAAACTTTTGTGCTTAGTCCTGGCAAGATTCGTCATTATTTGAATAAATACATCTTACCAGTATTATCCTATGGCAAGTTCCTCATAATGTAGTTTTTTGTCAAGTTGTCTACATGAGACTGCAGCAAGGTGTGGTCTAAAGTGTGGTCAATAGGACTTGCATAAAGATTCTTTTTTACTGTTTTATGATACATGTAACCAGGTGTGTTTGTGAGATGGGGGACAGTATATTCTGTGGATACAATGAGGAGCAAACCACTAAGAGTTCACATGTAATGAGATAGCAAACACAATGGAGCAAAAATTTAAACCCTCTCTTCATGGGTGTGTAAAGACCCAGAGTAGATAGATGACTTTGTCAAGCCCACACGAGAAAGAAATGAAGGTCTCCTGATGTCATCCAGTAGTCTGTCTACTCGATCCTGCCTTCCAGCTGCTAAAGTGAAACCAGAAACACCTAGCGAATAGCTCTTGTTTTTCTGGTTTCCCATATCAAGGCTCACTGAGCAGTTCTTTTGAATACGGCCTTATCTCCTATTACTTAAGATCCCCAAAACTGGCAGAATAGTTTCCAATTCCATCATTGCCAAAGCTTTTGTAGCTGTGGAATGGAGTAAAAAAAGTTGTGAATAATAATAAATAATTATTAAATATAATTTATTAAAATATTGTTTGCTTTTATTAAATAGAAATATATTTTAAAACATCCAATGTAAATTTTTTGAAGTATAATTCACTAAAATTATTAAAAATAAATAAGCACTGTGCCAGAATCTGTTTCTCTAGTTCATACTTTAGACTCTTCTCTTTCTCTAACTTCATACTTTGGACTCTTAGGCATAAAATAATAGTGATAATAACAATAAATTCCATTAATTTGTAGACACTGTGCCAAATGCTTAAAAGTCAACATTTATTGAATATTTTCAATAACTTGGTGTGATCTTTGTTTAGATGTTTATGAGATTTTCCAAAGGTCTCATAGGTGAAGAACATCAAAAATGAGAATTTGAACCCATATTAATCTGGTAACATAAAATTTTATCTTATTTGAAAATTTCTTGTTTTTCTCCAAGTTACATATCATCTTGCCTTAGAAAGAGATTCCTCAAGTGCAATCACCAAGGAGAATGTTAAACTCAATAATGTGTCAGAATATCCTTGCAGGGATTTCAAAGAAAAGGTCAACTTTTCATGTTGGGAGACAGTTTAATGCAATGTAAACTGCAAGGATCCAGGGGTTACCCAGAAATGGTTCAAATCCAGCTCTGTCATGATCTGACCTCTCCTGGTCTCTGTCTCATCTTTTTATTATAGATCACAAAACTAAAACCTACTTTGCGAAAGTGTTAGATTAGGGACATTGCTCATAAACAATCTATTAATGATCCCAGTAAACATTTAAAAATGTTAACTACTGTATTATTATTCCCACTTATTTCAGTAATTACTGAATTATCTTCACAACAAAGACATAGACAATTCTAGGGTTACCTGACCCAGTATCACGTCCCTGGCCAGAGAAATGTCCATCACCCAGTACAAGAGAACAGAAGCAGAACTGACTGGTTCTAACACTGTAAGCACGAATGCCAATGTACTTACAGATGCTGGCACGCTGGGAACTGTGGTTCCTGGGGTGCTGCTGTCCTCACACCTCCCTTCACTGCGTATGTGTGTATTAGTCTGGCGCATTCTAAAACAGAACAGAGGAGGTTTCCAAGATGGGAAGACTCACAGTTAAAATGAGAAAAAACAAGGGTCAATGTGGGTGACATCTGGGCATCAAACCAGAACTGAAAAGAGGGGTAGGCCCTGGGATCTGCATTCAACTGTTTTCCAATAGGCATCATCCAGGTTTAATCTCTCTCTTCTGATTTAGCTCGAGATTGTTCCCCAGCCCTGGATCTATCCCGTCACATTTCATTCACCTCTATACTCATAGAATTGTTGAATGTGGGAAATAAACTTTGAGATCATCTAGTCTAAAAGCTGCTATTTTATAGATGGGAAAATTAAGTACTAGAGAAGTTTGACTTTATTGAATACCTATGATGTGATTTTGGGATTAAAAGATATAACATATTTTATAAAATATATTTTATGTAAATATATAAATATATAAAATATAGAGAGAATATAGGTTCTCTCTATATTTTACAAAATAAAACTGTACAGAATCATACAGTCTAAATTTTATAGTTGAAAAAAATCTTAAAAGGTATGAATTTTAGTGCCTCTCCCTTAAGAATTATTATCTATCAAACACCTACTTGTTTGCCTCTGGTGATGGGAAACTCACTCTGCATCAAGGCCATTCATTTTTGTCTTTGAACATTGCTCAAGTTGAAATTGCTTCCCCATATCTTCCGCTAAGACCACAGAAGTCAACACTGTTCCTTTTTGCCTGGGATAGCTTGAATTTTCTCTTTATAATACATACTCCCAATTCCTTTAGCTAAATAATCCATCCTGAAGCTTGCCTTAGTAATCTTTTCATCATTGGAGTTTCTGACTCTACAGTTCCCCTTGATAGAGTATTGTGGTCTCTACAGTTCCCCTTGAGTAGACTTGTTAGGGGTTTATACAGTTAACAGAGTGCTTGGCTCTGACATTTACAATAAAGAGAAGTTGAAGGACTTCCGGGCTGAAGATAAGTCATATATAGCAACAAACTCCTGAATGGTTGTACTTATTCCTTAAACAGGGACTTCTTAATTGTTAAAACTCTGTAAGATCCACGGATGGATTTCAACAGATTTATGTGCCCACAGGTACTATGCAGACAAGCTGTTAATGTCACATCATTTTCTTTTCTGGAAAGAGAGAACTTCCTCCGTATTATAAAAGGAATCTTTGATTCCCAAATGTTTAAGGAACTACTGCCTTGGATACAACAATAGTGTAGTAGGGAGCAAAGAAACCGTGTTTAGGTCCGAATCAACAAGGTTAAAATCCTGTCTGATCTACTCGCTGGCTTTGTGACTTTAAACAAGTTCCCTGAACGCTCTGAGCCTCAGATTCACCTCAGAACAGTGAAGATAGAACTACTCTATAGCAGGTAGTGAGGATTCAGTGAGAGGGCCTTACCTACAGATGTAAGGTATAAAGCATTCATATTCAGGTTTTATCCCAAATATATCAACTGTGGAGTGGCTGTTTCTTTTATGAGTAATTTGACTTAAAAAGAAACAAATGTAAGTTCAAATATTTTCCCTGAATTGGAAAAGCAGGATATCAGGCCATGCTCACATTCTGGGCCTTGCTCACAGTGTCCTAAGAAGGATAGGCTTCTTAGACATACAAGGCTGCAATGTAAGTCTGGGGTGGGGTGAGGTGGAAAAGTCAAGATTTGCCATTATGCTCTTATTTAAAGCTGGTCAAATGAAGCTAGGAAAAGGTAAGGAATATGTATGAAGATAAGGACAAGATAGCATTTGAACAGAAAAGCAACACAAAGCTACAACCAATAACAGAAGTATTAAAATGAATCTCTTGTATTGAACTTAAAAATTCTTCTCAATAACCCTGTGAAGTCAACTGGCTCAGAGAACTGTCTCCACTTCTCCAATGAAGAAATTGAATCTCAGAAGGATGAGATAATATGTCCACAGATGGTAACAAATTTGAGAACAGACACAAGGTCTTCCATTTGCTCCAGTGCACTTTCTTTTGCTTTATACACTTCCTGTTCCGAGAAGACTTACAGGATGGGAAATATGTGCCTATCAGGTAGTCATAAGGCCCATTAGAGATTATAGGTTGGGCTCTCTGTATAGCAATGATTCTCAAATTTTTTTCTCTTTATGCAAAGGATGGATGATGTTCACACTTCCATGAGTGTACATGGGCTTATAAAGATTTTCTCTAATTGTTGTAACCTCATGACTTTTTCCTTTCTCTTCCACTCAGTAAAGTACATTAGCACTTTTATTAAAGAGATAACCTTAAATCCTCCCTATTTTATAAATGACAAAGATCATTCACAAAATCTGAATTTTTAACTGCTATTACTAGCAAATTAGTTGAAACATACCTCAAATTGATATCAGTACCCTACTGTGGGTCAACCCTGTGGTCAAGAGCCTCTACGCTGGAAGATAGGATGATGTGACTTGTATACTTACAGATTTTCATGACAGAGCATGCAGGGATTGTTGTACGTCTGGCCATCATCACCACAGACAGGCTGTAAATTCTTTGGGCAAAGGTAACCTATCTTGGGCAATACTCGGTAGTGTTTGCACATCTCAGAATCCTGAAAAAGCAAAACATAAATCAGATTTACTCAATGACACTCAAGAGGGATGAGTTTGGGAAAACCTTTTGATATCCTCAGCGACATTTGAATAAATGACTAGTAAAGGAATTGTAACATAGGTCATACAAATTCACATGTTTCTTTTCACATCATTATTAGGTAGATTTAGCCTCCTGGATTTGGCTTCTTTTTACAAGGGAAGATAAGTAGCTAAACCAAAAAACAAAGAAGAACAAAGCAGTAAGAAAGCAGAAACCTTACATGATATCAGGCACAGACAAACTGAGGCACACCCTTAGGATGAAAACAAGGATGGTAATCATGCAAGAAATAATTTCTTTTATTACTTAAATGAAGGCACTGGTTATATACAATCTAGAAAGGAAAGACTCAGAGGCAAATACTAGTTAATTGCATGGGCTTTTGAGTCCTAGCTCTGCCACTAACTAGAGGATTGATTTATTAAACTACTCTGAGTCTTAGTTTCTCATCTGAAAAACGTGAATAATAGTTCTTGCCTTATACTGTTGTTTTAGGGGATTTAAATGCACGTATAACACAGTGTTTGGCACACACAAAGTGTTCGGTATATGTAGTATGCTTGTCAGTATATTTCCCAAGGTAAAAAAATTCTCATGTTGAAAAAGGAACATATTTGGGGGGCTGGCCTCGCGGTGCAGAGGTTAAGTTCACACGTTCAGCTTCAGCGGCCCGGGGTTCAGTGGTTTGGATCCTGGGTGCAGACATGACACCTCTTGGCAAGCCATGCTGTGATAAGCGTCCCACATATAAAGTGGAGGAAGATGGGCATGGATGTTAGCTCAGGGCCAGTCTTCCTCAGCAAAAACAGGAGGATTGGTGGTGGATGTTAGCTCAAGGCTAATCTTCCTCAAAAAAAAAGAACATATTTGTTCTTTGTAGTCTTTTGGAAGTATGAATTCAATAATAATAATTTTATTAATTAAAACAAAATAGGACCAAAGGAAAAAAAGAGATAGAGAAACTTTAAAAACAGGATTACAGAAGACTTAAATTCCATGGTGTCAGCAATTACATTAAATATTAATAAGACTAATTATTCCAAAGACAGGGATTGCTAAACTAGAAAAAACAAAAAGACTCAACTATATAATGTTTACAAGAAGTATACTTTTAATATATCTTTATATTTCAACCAATAAGTTGAAAGTAAAAGGATGGAAAATATATACATGCAAATGCTCATCATTTAAAGGCTAGTCTATCTATATTAATATCACACAAAGTAGAATTTAGGACAAGAAGTATTAGCAGAGATAAAGATAAGGATTTCTTTTTTATTTTAGTTATTTATTTATTTTTAAATTTTTATTTTTATAGCAGTGACATTGGATGATAATATTATATAACTTTCAGATTTACATGATGATGTATTTCAAATTCTGTGTAGATTACATCATGTTCACCATCCAAGGACTAATTGTAACACATCCCCACACATGTGTGTCTAATCACCCTTTCACCCTCTTCCCTCCCCCTTCCCCTCTGGTAACCACCAATCCAATCTCTGTTGTTACATGTTTCTTTGTCATTGTTTTTATCTTCTACTTATGAGTGAGATCATATGGTATTTGACTTTCGCCCTCTGACTTGTTTCACTTAGCAGAATACCCTCACAGTCTATCCATCTTGTCACAAGTGGCCAGATTTCATCATTTCTTATGGCTGAGTAGTAGTCCATTGTGTATATATACCACATCTTCTTTATCCATTTGTCCGTTGATGGGCACCTAGGTTGCTTCCAACTCTTGGCTATTTTGAATAATGCTGCAATGAATATAGGGAATGTATCTTTATGCATTTGTGTTTTCAACTGCTTTGGATAAATACCCAGCAGTGGAATAGCTGGGTCATACGGTAGATCTATTCTTAATTTTCTGAGGATACTCCATACTACTTTCCACAGTGGTTGCACCAGTTTACACTTGTACCAGAAGTATATGAGGGTTCCCTTCTCCCCACATCCTCTCCAACACTTGTTGTTTCCTGTCTTGTTAATTATAGTCATTCTGACTGCAGTGAGGTGATAAAGATGAGGATTTCTAATGATAAAATAATAGGTTCGTTAAGAACAATCTCAAACATGTATGTACCTAAAGTATAGTTTTACAATATATGAGGCAAATATTGACTGACTGAAAGGAGAAATAGGCAAATTTGCAAATATAGATGGAAATATTAACATAATTTTTCAGCAATTGATAGCACATAAAGATCAAAATACGGAATATTTGAAAAACAAAATTAACCAGTTTGATCTAAATGATATTTACAGACCTTTATATCCAACAACTGCAGACTACACATTCTTGTCCAGTGTACACAAAATTATTGCTAAAATAGACCATATTCTAGGCCATTAAGCAAGTGTCAATAAATTTCAAAGAATTAAAGTCATAAAATGTAAGTTCTGTGACCACAGTGCAATAATACCAGTAACAAATATGATAACTATAAAGTTCCTAGGTATGTAGAAATTAAGCAACACACTTCCAAATCACTCATGACTCAAAATAATCATAATGGAATGTAGAAATGTTTTGAAGTGAATGATAATAAAAATATAAATTCTCAAATAGCAGCAGCTAACGCAGTGATTTGAGGGGAAGTTATAACTAAATGCATAATTAGCAAAGAAGAAAGTTTTAAAATCAGTGATCTAAACTTCCATCTCAAGAAGCTAGCAAATAATAAGCAAATTAAGCTTGAAAATATAAGAAAACGAATAATAAAGAGGAGAAATTTATGAAATAGAAAACAGAACAAAGCCAAACATCGGTTGTTTGAAAAGGTTAATAAATTGACACACCATTTGCAAAATTGCCAAAAAGGCAAGAAAGATATGCTACCAATATTAAAAATAAAAAGGGTGTCACTATATAAATATAGATATTAAAAGGATAATGTGGAAATGTTATAAATAACTATATGCCAATAAATTTGGCAACTTAGATGAAATTAAAAAATTCCATGAAAACCACTGTCTGAAACAGAGAAGAAATAGAGAATTTAATAGTATGATATCTGTTGATGTTCATTTCAGAAGCGTAAAGAAGTATTTGTTTGCTAGTTTGTTTTGATGAATAATTCAGACATCTAAATGGACTGCTTTAGATTGTAGTCTGTTCTAGATTGATAGAGATATTCAGGGAAAATTTAGACAAGCACCTTCTATGACTCACTGGCAAAGGTAACACTGAACTAGGTATATCCTTAGTAGTTTTCACGTATTTTCTGCTACAAGGTTCGAAACTACTGGGATAAAGCATTACAAAGGAGCAAAAAAGACAGAAGCCTTCTTTTTTTCTTACATAGTACATCAACTCAACAAATCCTGATTGACTCCACCTTCAAAATAGACTGAGGATCCAACCACCTCTCATTATGACCACTATGACCAAGGTATAAACTAGCGTCATCTCTTCTGTGGATTACTGTCATGGTTAACTAAATAGCTGTCTAACTTTTGCTCTTGCCTCCCTGCAGTGTATTTTCAATACAGCAGGCAGAATTATTCTTATAAAACATAAACCCAATCACATCACTCCTCTTTTTAAAATCTTCATTCAGAATAATGGCCAACATCTTTAAAACAGGCCACAAAATCCTACATAACATGGTCTCCTGTTACTTTAATGACTTCTTCCTCTGTAACTGTCTCTGAGGTCACTCCATTTCAACTACACTGCTATACTGTCCTTCAACCCTTTCCTCAGCACTTTGCTGTTCCTCTTCTTGGAATGTTCTCCCCTCACTTACACATATGGAATCAACCCCTTTAGGCCTTGGTGCATATGTCACCTTCTCTGAGAACTCTTTCCTGTACAGGCTTTAAAACTGAATCCCTGCCTTATACCATATCATTTTTCTACTTTATTTCTCCCTTAGTATTACATTTCATTTGTTCACGTTTTCTATTATCTATGTTCTTTTAATATAAACTTCAAGGGTGTAGAGAGTTATGTCTGTTTTTTTTTATGGGTATTGTTCTCCTACACACATGTAATGCTTGGAAAATAGTAGATGCTCAACAAATATTCGTAGAATGAATAAATGGATGGCTAAGTGGATGACAAATGAATAACGAATGTGGTTCTTTTCTCCAAGAGAAAGCTCAGCTCAGAACCAGATTGTACATTAGGAAGAAGCATGATGGGCTTCTCATCTACTGGGGATATCTTATTTCTTGACCTAGGTGCGAATATCACAGGTGTGATCACTTTGTGATATTTCATTTAGCTGTACACTTATGATATGTGCACTTTTTCTATATGACTATTATACTTCAGTAAAATGTTTTTTTAAAAAGAACAGATTTTATTTTTCACAATAGCCAACATATGAAAACAGTCTAAGTGTCCATCAATGGATGAATAGATAAAGAAGATGTGTAACACAATGGAATCTTATTCAGCCATAGAAGGAAGGAAAAAGAAAATCTTATCTGTGACAACTTGCAGGAAACTTGAGGGCACTGCACTAAGTGAAATAAATCAGACAAGAAAGACAAGTATTCTATGATATCACTTATATGTGAAATCTGAAAAAGCCAAACTCAACAGAAACAGAGAATAGAATGGTAGCTACCAGGGGCTGGGATTGGGGGAATTGGGGAGACACTGGTCAAAGGGTACAAACTTTCAGTTTCAAGATGAATAAATTCTGGGACTCTAATGTACAGTATGGTGATTATGGCTAATAATACTGTATTATAAAGTTGAAAGTTATTAAGTCAGCAAATCTTACATGCTCTCACCACAAAAAAGAAATGGTAATTATGTGAGGTAATGAAGGTGTTAGCTAACCCCATGGTGGTAATCATTTCGCAATATATAAGTGTATTGAATCAACATATTGTACACCTTAAACTTACACAATGTTATGTATCAACTATATCTCATTAAAGCTGGGAAAAAAAAGAACTGATTTTGTGAATAGCTCTTCTCCATGCTTAGGCTTTTCTAGTGTAGTGCCTAATCTACTAGCAATACGTAATTAGTATTTCACTAGTGCAATTCACCCATTATCCTAGCTGAATTGGGCAAATAATTAGATAAAATTCATGTTTTATACCTTTCTTTCTTCTTTTCTAAGTCTCCCTTCTTTTCTAAGGGACCAGGTCCCTTCTAGGGCTCAATTTGAGATTCCACTTGATAAATATACTTCATTCTCTCATATCCCCTTTGTTCCTTTCTATTCCTGACTTTGGCAAAGCTCTAAAAAAAGCAATCTGATTAGGCTAACTTACACTAAGGTATACATTGCTGGTGGGCATCAGCCTATATTTTCAATAAAAAGTTTTAATTACTATGAATTGCTGGTTGGCAGAATTTCACAAGCATGAACACGCTCAGCATTGTAGTCCAGGCTATTGGGAAAAGAATTTGGTTTGGGGAGAAAAAATGAGAGGAAGCTAGGTGAGGAGCCTTTTTGGTCTGCTGAAATTACAGAATTAAGGCTCCTAACTACTGATTTGACCACAGGTGCAAGTCACATTCACTACACACCCACTTTTTAAAATTTCACAAATGTACTAAATTGGCTTGGAGCAGGGCTAAGAATCTCAAAGTGCACAGAATAATGCATTGATGAGTCACCCCAGACTCTCACTAAGCATGAACTACATTTAATCCTCAAAGGACTTGAGGCTGTACTAAATCAGCCTTTTCCAGACCTTTCTATGGAAATGAGGTTTATGGAGGGCAAGTGGCAACAGGACCCCCAAATCAGAAAATTAAGTTAATAAGTAGATTTTCAGAAACAGACACTCTTACCAGAGTATTGAGGGAATCTGGGCTCTCTTCCTCTTCAGAAGATCTAGTGTGGGATGGCTTTTCTCGAATTCCTGCCCTTTCTGAAGCTTCTTTTTGACTAGAGGAAAAAACAAAAAGTAACTTAAAGTTATATCCACAAAGATCAGCTCCTATAACTTCCAGTTGAAAGTTAAGTAATTCTAATATAATATGATAGAACCATAGAAAATTCACCAGAGAGTGACCTAGATGACATGTTAAGAAAAGTAAACAACTGGGAGCTGGCTTAGAGCTCTCCTCACTTAATAGATGTTCAACTTTGGACCAGTTGCTTAAATTCCTCAAGCTTAATTCAGTGGAACATAAAAAGAGGATGGTATTGGTAATTCCTGCCTCAAGGAACATACAGCAGTCCCCCCATATTCGCAGGGGATACGTTCCAAGACCCCCAGTGGACTCCTCAAACTAAAGAAGTACTGATCCCTATATATCCTGTTTTTCCCTACACGTACATAGCTATGACAAAGTTAATTTACCAGTTAGGCACAGTAGGAGATTGACAACAATAATTATTAATAAAATAAAACAATTATAACAATATACTGTAATAAAAGTTAAGTGAATGTGGCCTCTCTCTCTCTCAAAATATCTTCTTGTACTGTACTCACCCTTCTTCTTGTGATGATGCGAGATGATAAATTGCCTATGTGATGAGACGAAGTGAAGTGAATGACATAGGCATTGTGACATAGAATTAGGCTACTATTGACCTTCTGACCATATGTCTGACCATATGATCACCTGCTTCCGGATCGCGGTTGACTGCGGGCAACTGAAACCGCAGAAACTAAAACCGCGGATAAGGGGAAACTACTGTACTGGAAGAGCTAAAAATATACTGATTATTGTTATTGTGTCCATAGTGGTTTTCACAACCGTCGTCATCATCATTATCTATCGTGTCCATTGGTCCCTAAATATGGTTGTCCATCAGAATAATCGAGAAACCCTTTCTAAAAAAGTTTCTCTAGCCCTGGAGATTCTGACAATACATTTTGGGGTGTTAATTCTGCATTTTTAAAAAATTTCTCTGTTCAGTCTGATCTAGCTGTGGAACAAAGATCTGGAACAATTTCTTGTAACTATGACCCTGATAGTTGGAAAAAACATTTTTCTTTCAAGTGACACAGTTAGTAAACGTCATGGTTGGAACTTACAGCTGGATTTCCTGTCTCCAAGTCCAGGTGGTCTTTCTCCTCTATCAGGTGTTCTCAGTTTAAGTGACTTGATCTAAAGACTTATTTTAAGGACCCCGTGGATTCATGAGCACGTATTTATTAAATCAGCAGTTTCTAAAAACACAGTTGCCCCACTAACTGAAGGGGTAACAAGATCCTCTTACTCACAAGATAGTTCTGCACATGTAGCACTTGTTTTTATATAACTTTCCATCAATGCCACGCACGGGATCATTCTCTCGAGTGCACATGAGCTCGTCATTCCTCACGTACTGCCGAAACTTGCTGCAGTTATCCTAGAAAATGAGAAAGGGGAAGTGAACATGGCCTTTTCTGTTCTTGGCTTGGTGGCTTTCTCAAATTTGGTTTTAGGAAGTCCTCTCTTGGCTCTAGGCTCAGACTCACTGCACTCCTCCTGACAGTGGAGGCCAAGGAACGCTCAGACTGTCTAAATTTTCTGTCCTCCACTTCACTCTGAACCTCTCTGCACTGGTCCTGGAGACATACGGAAACATAAAACAACACTCGATAGACCTCCTTGTCTCCCCCGCCCTTTCCTTCCATCCTTCCTATTCTCCATTTCCCACATGAGGCGTACTCTTGACCAAAGGGCAATCTCACAGGAATCTAACTCCACAAATGTGATTATCACCGTTAAGTTTGAAGGAAGAAATCTTTGCAGTCCTAAAAAGAAAATACCAAAGGAAGCATCATGCATGCACACTATTGATTCGTTGATGCTGAAAAAACCATCCGGGGAAAAGAGAAAAAATACATCAAGGACAGAAGCTAAAGAGGAGGCTTTAAGAGTAGTGTATATTATCTGAACTGTTAAAATCATTATCAACAAGCTACCTAAAGCCTCATTTCACGTTCAAAGCATCAGAGATAAGCATGCAGTAGAGGTGGTAAGGAATTTTAGCCTCTAGTTTTCAATTCACATTTCTCCCAAAGAGGAGAGACTAAGGCAATAATTGACACACACTGTAGGAGAATTCTCTACAAAACTGAGAAAAACATTAAACTTCAGAGCCAGAAAACAATCTTGTTATAACCCAAAGTGACAATATTGACAAAATCGATTTTCTTTGAAGCAAAAGATTAGCATCTTTATTATTATGAAAGAGAATGCAACATTCTGAGGATGAAAAGTGAAATCGTTATCTTGATATCTTTTAAGAAATAACCTTTGCATCTTTTGAGGGCTTGGCATTTGATTTTTCTTCATCGTTCTTTTTTCTTTCACTAGCTTCTCGCTCACTGCAGAATAAAAAAGGATAGGGTAGTTTTTCCAGGGTTATTATTGATTTTTTTTTAACCAAGTATTTCTTCAATTCTGAACATAAGCAAATATAACACTATTTTCTCATATCTAAAAATATTTAAACTTTTGTTTTTTTACGAATGAGCTCTGATTGTTGGAATTTGCATAGCATATTTGTGGCAATGCTATAAACTTTCATAAATTCAGTTAATAGCTTCTCATCCAGAATGATATGATCCTAAAAGGCAATTACTTTCTTTTCCTTAATTGAACACATTTATGGCTCTCATATAAAGAGTTGCTTCATTTCTCCTTTTTACTTTTCTTCTTAAATTACAACTAAACTCTCCATTATTGATTCTCCTTAATGTAGAGCGCTTTAAAGTTTATAAACATCTTTTAAAATATTATCTCCTTGAATCCCTATGAAAACTATATTGTGTTGTTATTCTTCCCTTTATATATACGAGAAATTGAGTTTCTGCAAAGTGAACTGGCCTGTTGTGTCACTTAGCTGATAAGCTTCCTCTTTGAAAGTCCGTGATTTGGGTCCTATACAATAGCTGGCTCCCTATCTCATGTGCTCCAGGTATGATTATGCTTCTCATCATCAAAATAAAAATTTCTTGTGAAAGTGCTTCAGAAACACTATCTTCTTCTAAAGCGAGGAGCTATTGTTATATTTTTAATGTGATGCCAATGCCTTAGGTTTTAAATTAAGGGGAACTATTTTCTGGCAAACAGGCACAACATATCAAACTGATCAGTAAACCTCTTCACGTACAAGATGCTCTGACACATGGCACACTTGTTGACGTGCATCTTGCCATCTGGACCTCGAACAGGGTTATTTTCTCTGGTGCAGATAAGCTTTCCTTCTCTCACCATGTTCCGGAATTCGTGACACTGATCCTACCAATAGGAGCAAAAGAAAGATGTTAATGCGATTGTCTGATCTTTAAAAGGGAAAACACAATTGGTTGGTTAGATATAAACTCCTAACACTTGAACGGTAAAATAAAATCCCAGAGAAAATGAAATTTAAAGAGGCAATGTGTTTTAAAGTCACTTTATTCAATATCTTCTTAAGGAGTTTGAATCTTCTCCATAGCATCCCCCTCAAATAACTGTCTTGCCCCCATGACATTTCACTCCCACCTAAGGCAGGCCATGCAATTTTCATACAATTTTCACTAGGGTGAGCCCCAAATCTATCTCGCTGTAACTCTACTCATTACTCCACTCATAGAAGCCCAGAAATGAACTGAAAGATGCTCTTTTGCAAGGCATATAAAGATGTAGACTTTAGCTTTGTCCCTCAAGAACAAAATTTTTAAAAGATTTTCTATCACATCTGTATTATATGCCAGGCACTTTGTCGTGTTCTCTAATGGACTTCCTTTGGTTGTCATAAAAAAGCTGTAAGATAAACACTCATTATCCCCATCTTGCAGATGAGAAAAATAAGGCTCAGAGAGATTAAGTCATTAAAATCGACGTTGGAATTGTGATCAGAAACCTGCTAACAATCGGGCTATATTCCTTGTCTTCTTTGCTTTTACCTGGCAGGGAATAAAACTCCTCTACATTTGTAAGAAGATGGAGGGGACTTTTTGTTCACTGAAAAATAAGAAACTTAAAAGAAGCCAATGGAAATGAGTCCCCAGAATCTGGCCTCTATTAAAATTTTTGGACATCTGTAGAAGTTTGTCTTAAACTTCCTTTAAGCTGAAAGAGCCAAAGTAGAGATATAGGAAGATTACCTTGAAAAATACTGCTAGTAAACAGATTGTAGTTATCTTCCTTTATTTGAACTCTGATACCCGTGAGCAACTCCAGACCTACTTTCATCTGCAGAATTTAAAAAATTCTATGGAATTGAATACCTGATCAATATATTAAATGTCTCAGAGCCATCATTTTTAGAAGTTACTAGAATTATTTCTTTTTCCAGATGCCCCAAATACCACATACGTATATGTGTATGATTGCATCCATCTGCCTGTATTGCAACTTTTGCTTTATGGATGCAATCTCTGGCCCTTTTGTTTATTATGTGTGTAGTTAACTTCTCTGGGTTTCTCTCAACTGTAAAATTGGAACAATATTACCTTCTGCATAGATTTTGGGGAGATTTAAATATGATGATGCGTGTGCTTTGGAAAGCTTATTTTACTTTGCATATGTAGATAAGACCATAACTCTCTTTTGCCACACATACACAAAATATCTGGATTTCTGTATATACATATAGATAGAGTATTTTTTGTTTGAAATTCATAAAATAGATATTTAAAAAATAAAAATAAATTGACCACAATTATAAATAGAATAAATGGCCAGTAGAGATCATTTGAAGTTCTGCAATAAACACTTTTCTCATAGCCATTCATCTGCCAAAATGCCGTCTACCAAAACAGAGATTCCCACAATATTTTTAAAACATGATAATTACTACTAATGTTTCATTTTGTTTAATCAGTATAGATCTAATGAAAAATTTCCCCCCTAAGGAGAAAACCTTCGTGGGGAAATGTCATTATTTCACTTTTCTACTTGAAGTCCATAGATGGATTAGAAGACATTGTGCTGTGTCATATTCTACATTTTGCTGTTGTAAAGTATTGAACATTATTCTTAAAGCCCCAAATTGAACACAAGATGGCACTGGAATGTCAACTCAAGAATTTATCAGCTGGAGCTCCACATTTTTGATACTTGCTTTCTTGTTTGTAATTTTGGTGACTCTTTGCTTGTTTATTTATTTGTCTTAAAACTTCAGAAAAGAAATTCACTTGATAATAAGAATAAGTTGACAATTGTCACTGGTCCTACTAATGTGTGATAATTGCATCAGAGTTGCTCTGCAGGCATTGGATAGCATGCTATTTCTTTGCAAGATCTGACCATGGCTTGCTTGTTTACCATTATATCCACAATGATTGAGACAGTGTAGGCATTCCATAAATATTTGCTGAATGAATTGACCATACAACCAACTATGCAGATTTAAGTGTCAGCATGTCTGACATATATGACCTGTTTTTCATTGCTCCTTTCTTCTGTGTTTCTTCTGTTTTCATCCTCTTTCTTTTTTCTTTCAGCTGCTTCCCTTTCCCTGAAAGAAAAAATGGAAATAAACATTTCAACCAAATTAAACACCTCATTAAGTACTAGATCTGCTTTTAAAAAAACCATCATTTTCTCAAACTGATGAGAAATGATTATTATATGTTGAGCCTCACAATTAAAGACCCATTTTTGAAAAATACTTACAGTTTTTCCTTACACATAGCACACTTATTGCCATGCATCTTGCCTTCTGGACCCCGGACAGGATCACTTTCTCGTGTGCAGATAAGTTGTCCATTTTTCATTTGGCTTCTAAACTCATCACATTCATCCTGAAAAAAATGGAAAGATTATATTAGAAATGCTGTTTTCACATAGTATTTAATTGGGCTTGAAAATCTGAAGATTTCAACTCAAGAATCAGGCAGCCACTTAACCTTGCTGTGGGAGACACTATAACGTCCGATGAAGACATCCATGTCCTAATTCCTGGATCCTATAAATATGGTGCCTTACACGGCGAGGAGGAATTAAGGTTGCTTAATCAGTTTGCTAATCAGCTGACTTTAAAATGGAGAGATTATTCTGGATTATCTAGGAGGGCCTAGTGTAATCACAAAGCTTCTTATGAGTGCAAGAGGGAGGCTGGAGAGTCAATGTCAGAATGATGCAGCATGAAAAAGATTCCGATGGCCATTGCTGAATTTAAAGATGGCCACAAGCCAAGGAATACTGGCAGCTTCTGGAAGTTAGAAAAGGCAAAGAAACAGGTCCTCCCCTAGAGTTCCCACAGGGAGGAGGGCAGCCTTACTGACATCTTGGTTTTAACACAGTGAGACCCGTTTAGGACTTCCAAACTCCAGAAATGTATGATAATAAATTTGATTTATTTTAAGCCACTGTCAGTATCAATTTGTTACAGCAGCTGAACCTCATTTTGCCCATCCATGAAAGAAGTTTAAGAAAACATTTTTGACCAGGCTGTTGAGAGAATTAAATAAACTATTATTCGTAAAAGTGCTTTGTAAAGTGTTAGACTGAAAGATTTCCAGGTGGGATTAATTTTCTACACTGGACAAGTTACCACTGGTAATCTAGCTAATGATGGCTTCTGACTTTCGAAGGGTAGGATCTTGCTTGGCAACATTGACATCCTCTTGCCATATTTTTGATAGGCAAGTGTTGACTTACAGAAAGCCCATTCTTGCCAAAACCTAGTTAATGACTCACTTTTTTGGATGCTGAGTCAGTCCCATTTGATCTGA
Source organism: Equus caballus (assembly GCF_041296265.1). NCBI lineage: Eukaryota > Metazoa > Chordata > Mammalia > Perissodactyla > Equidae > Equus > Equus caballus. The sequence continues at coordinate 45,636,188 of NC_091697.1, forward strand.
CACCGGAATGCTTATTTTTTTCCTCTGCTTCTCTTTGCCTGGGATAGAAAAGAGCCAATAGTCATCTTGTTAACATACTCGGGTTTGGAAGATGCCTTAGAGCTTACGTATCCTAAACTACTTCCTTCATAAAGAATCTCTCTGCATATCCCTGAGATGGACAGTTAGATTGGTTATCAAGAAACTCCTTCATCGCAAGGCAGATATTCTAGGGAGATCAACTCAAGTAATTTCAGTCTCCTTTATTTGTGTCCAAATTTATCTCCCTATAACTTCCATCCTTTAGTCTTATTTCCCATTCTCAGGACAATATAGAACAAGCCTGGTAAATCCGTTACTTATTCCCAATATTAATCCTTCAGATATTTAAAGGCAAGTTTCAGCTCTCCAAGTCCAGCTTCCTCAATTCTTTCACCTTTTCATCATAAACTGTCATTTTTCATTCCAGATCAACTCACCATTCTAGTTCCTTGATTTGTAGGTCAGCCCATTATAATATTATTTCTTAAAGTGTGGAGGTCAAGATAGGAAGAAGACAAGCACTCTAGAAAGTACCTTAAGATCATGGGTTTATTTTAAAACCTCTTACCTTTCTGATAAAATATTTATGCCAGAGGTCCCTAAGCTTTCATATGCGTTAAGAAACACCTGTGAGATTTTTAAAAATTCAGATTCACTGACCATCAAAATATTCTTATTGACAAGATCTGGATTGGGACTCAGTAACCTGATTTTTAACAAGAAAGCCAGGTTTTCCCAAGATCCAAATACTGTAAAACTCTGGTACATCTATTTCTCTTTCAAAGTTTCATTCGATTTTGCATATAAAACAAACATGTATGTAACATGACATATATATGTGTGATATGATACGTATATGATGTATAACAAAATATATCCTGAAGATTCAAACAAGTATACAGTCATGACATTTTAACCAAGTAAACTATTGGATAAAGACAGTACTTATAATGATTCAGTTTGGTAGAATTCTGGTTATAGTCCTGGCTCTGCTCAAAAACTTCCAGTGGCCTCTGATCACACATACAATAAAATCCACTCCTCTTTTCTTGGCCTAAAAAGCCTTCTGTGATCTTCGCAAATTCATTTCCTGCAATTTTCCATGCCATAATCTTGAGAAACAGTAACCTCCTTTCTATTTCTTAAGCTTGTTAATTTCATACGTATCTTCACACCTTTGCACTGGGTCTTGCTCTGCCTGAAACTTTCCTCCTCCAGATAGCCAAATGATCCACTTCACTTACTCTTCAGTCTCCCTCACATACCAGGCCTTCGCTGAACACCATAAATAAAGTAGCAACTCCAATCCCTTTCTGTTGCCTTGCTCTGCTTTGTTTTTCTTTTTACCACCTGGCCTTGTGTTAAGCAGTTCTTTGCTTATCTGTTTACAATCTGTCTTCCTTATGTTACATTACAGTTCCATAATGGCAGGAACTTTGTCTTGTTCACTTGAAGAGTACTTGTTCATGAAGACTGTGTGTTACATGGTAGGCAGTCAAAAACCATTTATTGTCAGATGAATGGTTTCCAAAGACCACAAAAATACTCCCATTTGTATGTGTTTTGTTAAATACTCCAGGTAACTATGTTATAACATAGATGACACTGATTATGTCAGCAGAGTTTTATCTCTTTTTAAAATTTATTTATTTCTTTTAAAGATTGGCACCTGGGCTAACATCTGTCACCAATCTTTTCTTCTTCTTCTTCCCCCTCCCCCTCCTCCTCCCCCTCCCCTCCCCCTCCCCTCCCCCTCCTCCTCCCCCCTCCTTTCCCCCTCCTCCTCCCCTCCCCCTCCTCCTCCCCTCCCCCTCCTCCTCCCCTTCCTCCTCCTCCTCCCCTCCCCCTCCTCCTCCCACTCCCCCTCCCCCTCCTCCTCCCCCTCCCCCTCCCCTTCTCCTTCTTCTTCTTCTTCTTCTTTCTCCCCAAAGCCCCCCAGTACATAGTTGTGTATTCTAGTTGTGGGTCCTTCTGGTTGTGCTGTGTGGGACGCCACCTCAGCATGGCCTGATGAGCAGTGCCATGTGCATACCCAGGATCCGAACTGGTGAAACCCTGGGTGGCCGAAGCAGAGTTCACGAACTTAACCACTCAGCCACAGGGCCGGCCCCAGCACAGCTTTATCTTAATAATTTTCTGCATCTAAGAATCATCATTTGTTCTGTCACAAAATTATCTACTATTAATATGTGAGGCATAAAGCAACAAAGTCGTAAGTGAAGAGCTATCTCAATTATGTTTGTCATATCTGCGAAGTATGACTTGTACATAGACAACCTGGTACAGTGTAAGGCATCGTAACATTAGTCATTATTTATTACCATTAATGATGATACCTATTATTTACTAAACACTAATGACAGTGCTAATAGTGACAGTTCACATTTATTGTTTGCCTACTTTGTCCTGGGCATTGTACTAAGAGATTTACATGATTCTTTTCATTTAACTTTAAAAAGAAACACTACATGACTACTAGGATTTTTGTTGCCCTCACCCCCATTACAAATATGAGCAGATTGAAGCCTAGGCACGTAGAATAAACTGACCGAGAACACGGAGCTGAAACAGCCATCTGATGCTAAAACCCTAGCACTGCTCCACTCCGCCACTCTCTTCTATTAAAGAATTTTAATAATGTGGGAGAAATACTAGTCTGATATTCAGAAGAACTGGATTCTAGTTTTGGCTCTGAGGCTCACTCCCCATGAGACCTTGAATAAACTAACTTAAGTTTTTCTTTATTTGTAAAATGCAGCATTTGGATTAGTAAGATTTTCTCACGTGGCCTACACAACTACAAGATTGTAACTTTTTTTTTCAAGGAGAAAAGTGAAGAATGTGTGTGGAGAACCATTAAATACTTATTAAATGAACATCAATTAAATGCCATAATTAAGAGCATTGTGATATAGGCATCAAGTTTTAAAACTACAAGTACCCATCAAGGTCACCTAGAAAACTACCTCAATATACAGAGGGACTAATGGTAGTATGTTACTTGCCCCAGTAACACAAATCAAGAGTGGCTGATCTGGATCATAAAGCGCTCCAATTCAGTACTTTTCTCCAAGGGAAAATAAATAGAAGGAACAATCCTGGATTATGCGATAAATGTGTGCCATATACATGATAAGAAACAGTCCTCTTAAGCTATACTTGGTCAACTATTCCAAATGACTATTGCAAAGTCTCCTTAGGATTAAGGCATGATGTGTTCCAAAGAGCAAGTGTGTATCATGATGTCACTTACAGATCACAGAATTATGATAGAAAATAGAGTAGGAATCAGCCACTTGCTAGGGCTCATTGTTCCTTAAGGGACGCAAGAAAAAGAGAGAGTATTTTGGAATTAACATAAAGAAAAATTTTCACGGAAGGAGCATTGAACAATAGCATTAATTCAGGAGGACTATGTGGCCATCATTTAGATATGCCTGTTGAGAGAATTACTTACAGCATCTCTTTACACATGGTACACTTATTGTTGTATGATTTGCCATCGGCATCACGTACGGGATCATTCTCCCGAGTACAGCTGAGATTTCCACTTTTCATTAGTTCTCGAAACTCAGCACATTGGTCCTGAAAAAAGCGAAGAGAGCAGGCCTCCTGGATTACTCGGTCAGTTGTATTGTTATTGTTTGTTAAACAATTGGAGTAAGAAAAGTTCTTGTCTACCTCCTGTTATAAGGAATATAACATCTAGGATTGCTATCCACAGAGGACGAGGGTCTGGAATCATCCATATTCTAAGACATCAGTTGTCATGGCTAATAATGTTGCTTTTAAGGTTCTATATAGTGAAATTACAAAGCTAGTTGGGATTTAGCAGCATAGATCAAGGGTCAGCAAACTATACCTACAGGACTAATCCATCCTGCTGCTTGTCTTCATATATGAAGTTTTATATGTAAACTTGAAAACTAGTGTCCTAGTATTGTTAAATAAGGGACATAGAGTTCAGTGAGATGAAGTAACTTATTCAGTGCTTCACAAGTCCCATGTTTCAGGGGCAGGATTGTACCCCAAACTATCTGACTCCAAAACCTATGCTCTTTCACCATTTTATGCTGCCTTGTATCAACAGAAAATATACCTCAAAAAGGTGGCCCCATTCAGGGAAAGAGGGAATAATAAAAATGAAGAGCATGTGATGCTGATGTGAAACATCTCTAAATTTACACCATTTACTCTTCTGTGATTGATTATTGGCAGGAGAGCTAGATTACAGAAAGAAGAGTCAGGAGACTGGGATAAGGTCATCACGTTAATTATTTCCAGGTTTAAAGAAGTTAAAATGAGCCCTGGAGAGAATAAAAATTGCTGAGATATTACACTACAGTCTTAAGGGGGAAATCCCCTGTTCTTCAAAAGACGCTTTCAAACTCATCAGTACATACATTCGCCTTTTACTATAGGCTGTGCTGTGGTCCCATTGTCAGAGTTGAGCCCACTGGTTCTGGAAACTAGAGGTTGCTCTCACCTGAGCTTTCCCTCCTCCACCACCACTGGAACCATTCCCTCCGGCACTCCTCTGATTTTCCTCTTCTTTTCTCTTTCTTTCTTCATTTTCTTTCTGACTGGAAATTAGAAAGTGGGAGGTAGGAAATAATAGATTCCAGAGAAGGGAATGCATTTCTATGAGTTTCTCATCATATCACCAAATTCTATTTGTATATAATTCACCGGCATTTATTGAACATCTACTATGTTGCAGGCCCTCTTCTCTGAAAATAAAAAGATGAATTTTGCCTGGAAGAGTTCTCAATGCAGTAGAAGAAAACCAACATTTACATAAACACAAGCAAGACTAGATGAGCAATTAATGAGCATTTTATAAATGCTCACTGTGAATCTCTGATGAGATTTCTCTCAAATATCTCCTATGCAAGAGGTCCCAAAATAATTATCTTCTCTGCCAAAAATGCCCTTCCTCCTAGATTCTCTATTTTTTCACTAGGGACAAAGCATTGGAACCATATCTAACTGTTCCCTCTCCTTTAGCTCACATACCTGTTGCTATACAACATTGATTTCATCTTCACAATGTCTCCTATGTTGATCTACTCACCTTCTATCTTATTTCTCTTGCTCTGGTTACCTCTCCCTGGGTTACTGCAATCCCCTATCATCACCGATAGCATTCTGAATTTTAGTCCTTTCCCTCCTATGAATCTTCCTAAAGGAACCACATTTATGCCACTTTCTATCCTACTTGAAACATTTTAGCAACTTCCAACTATATATGGAATTGACTTCAAAATCCTTGGTCTGGCATTCAAAGATGGTAAAGTTAAGTTCCAACTAAACAAAATGACTTGCTCTTTAATGTACATGCTACAGTTTTCTTAATTTTAGACCTTTACTTATACTATTCCTCTCTTTTCCTCTCATTCCTTCCTGTACTGTACATATCTTATCCAAATTATAAGGGCCAGTTCTATCTCTCCTTAGAACTTTTTACTAACTCTCCCTTCCCTGAAGTACCATAACCCACTGTATATATCAGTTTTCATTTAGCAATTCCTCCTTAGTGTTATATTAAGTTATGCCCATGTCTAATCCTTAGTAAACTGTGATTTCTAGAAAGACTGTGTCATATTTGTATAATCATTATGCACGTTATACATTGTAGATGTTCAGCAAATGTCCATGGAATGACTTAAATATTTTAGGTTTACTTCCAAACTTCGTGTACAGAGTTATTGTTCATTTCCTGAAGATGTGATATTTTCCAAACTGTAGATAGAGGAATCAGATTGATAGTAAAATCTCTGTGTTTTTTCCCAATGGGATTTACAAGATAATCCAGAGACGGGATCCACCTGACAGCAAAGGACTTATAAATTTATCAAGGAAGATGTTGTGATCTATTGGTAGGCTCCACCCTACAACTAATGAAGAATGTAATAACTTAGTCATATATTATCTATTTCTGGAATAGTGAATCTTAGCCTTTTTAAAGGAAGCTTCACTTAAAAATGCTTTACAGATAATCATTTGTTGCTTTTATGTATAAGGAAAGGACAAACACAATATATTATCTTCCCAGCTCTTTGCCTCCCCAACTCTGCCTACCCAGGGGCTGCATTTGTGCACTCACAAGACTGCTTTACACATGGCACACTTGTTGCCATGGGTCTTGCCATCTGGGCCACGCACGGGATCATTTTCTCGTGTGCAGAAGAGATTTCCATTTTGCAAAAGGCTCCGAAATTCACTGCATGCATCCTAAAGGGAGGAGAAAAGGCAAGAGCTTGAGTATTTTCTTTGAAGTTAGCTTTGTTGGGTTCCTACTAAGAACTTCCTGGAAAAAAGAGAAAAGGACCCAAGGAATTTTTTTCCTGGCAATTATTTCATTCAATTACTACTAAGAATGCAAGACTTAAAAAAAGCTCTCTGTTTCTTTTTCTTTGAGAGTTCGTCTCGAAATCCAGACTGAACCTACAATCACACAAGCAAGAATCTCTTAACAAAGTGAGTTCGCTGAGGACTGGTCACAGTCCTTACTCAGCATTTTATTATCCATCCTTATTATATTATAATACAATTAAAAAAAACTCTGTATATGTCGTAGAATCAAAAATTTCAAGTTTGGATAGAACTTCAAAGTTCATCTGGTCCAACCATCCATACTCTATCTCAGTCCCCTTTAGGTCATGCCTGTCAAGAAGCTGTCTAATGTGCATTGGAACACCTGCAGGAATAAGGAGGCCATTACCCTCCAGAGAGTTCATTCTAATTAGATAGTTCCCACAAATTAGCCATAGTGCTACCGTTGGGGGATCTTGGAAAATGACTCTAATAAATCCTATAGGATTCCTGCTCTTAGGGTTTTATTTTTCTAAAATGTCATTGCAAATAGGATGAGTATATTCCTTCAGACATAAGCAAAGTCAAAGTATTTGACTTCCTTCAGAGAAATTGAGGCCATTTTTCTTCTTCCCCATGACAGTCCTTCAGATATTTGGAGAAAACTTTCTTGTCCTTCTCCCATACCTCCCTACATTCTCTTCCAAGAGCTAAACATCCCCAGATACCACAGTCTCTCTGTTTCAATCATTTCCACCATTTCTCATTCTGAATTCTTTCCCCTTCCTGAAGAATTCAACATAATATTCCAGGTATGGCTGGACCAGAAGTGGCACATTGACAGCTATATGATATTGTTAGTTAGAGTTTCAATCTGCCACCAAGAGACTTTGGGTCAGAGGTGTTGTCCCTTTGTGCCTCAGTTCCCTCATGTATTAAATGGAAATAATAATAGCATCTAGTTCACCTGGTTAAAATAATAGTGGCCAATACGCATTGAATATTCAATATATGTCCTGGATTGTTGTGAGAATAACATGAGATAATATATGTATGTAAATCTATAATAACTAACATCTAGGAAAAACTAAGCAAATGCTAGCTCCAGAGTTACATGAGGAATTGAGAGGGAATAAGCAAATCACTCAAGATCAGAGAGTTAATTACTGGTGGCAATTAGGAATGAATTTGTGATTTTGTCTGTATCTTTTAGTTCAAGTCGAAACTCAGTGAGGACAAGAATGAGTTTTTTTCCCAGCTCTGCTTCAGAGTTCACTGCCACATTCCTTAACTGGTCATATTTAGAAAAAGAAATATGATATGAGAGGAAAGGTTGTTTGTGGTAACTAAGGTGAAATCACAAATTGTCTCATACTGAAGAATTTCCTCTTGCAAATGTTGAAAAGTGAAACATAAGAGCTACTCATATTGTTTTTAAATTCAGACTTACAATTGTGGGAAACACAAGTGTAAACAGTACAGAATCCAAGTGTGATACTTTTCTTTGGAGGTTATTTTTCATACCAATAGTGTTTGATAGGGGCAAAGAAATGACCACAAAACTTGAAAATCAGTCTTTTTGAAACCGAGAAAAAATTTATTTGGGAAAGTTGCTTTTCTATTTTTTCCCCAAAATGCTGGCACCAGAAATAATTAAAGGTAAAGCAAGGAACACACCTGCTTTGACCAAATGTGGTCATCCAAAACTACATAATTTGTTAGGAATAATGCTAGATTTGGTGTCAGGAAGTCTGTGTTTAAATTCTATTGTTTCCACTTTCAACTGCGAGAATTTTGAAAGATTAAGATATGGATCCTGATACCAGTATTCCCACTACCTTTGTAAGCAAGTTCTGCTTTCTCTCTGGATTTTAAATCTTCATTTAAAAATAAGGAAATGGAGTAAATCAGGGGTTTGCAAACTATGGCCCGGGGGCAAATCTGGCCCACCATCTTCCTTTGTAAATAAGGTTTTATTGGCACACAGCCACGCCCACTTGTTTACACACTGTCCGTGGCTGCTTTATAGCTACAGCAGTAGAGTCAAGTAGTTGTGACAGAGACTGAATGGCCACAACCTAAAATATCTACTATCTGGCCCTTTGGGAAAATTTTGTCAACTCCTGGAGTAAATAAACCTTGAGTTCTCACACCTAGGCCTTCAGTAATTCCATGATTTATTTTTAAAGAAAAACTGCAAAACCTCACGCTTTCATTGTGGTATAAACCTTCCAGGACAAATACCTTTTCAGCTTCTCTCTTAGCTTTTGCTCTGGATTTGGCTTCTTCTTTTTCTTTTGCTTCTTGCTGGCTGTAAGGGAAGGAGGGGGACAGAATCATTTCTAGCACCCAACACATATTAGCCTAAAGGGGAAATCTCTCTGGACAGAAATATTCCCTTACTTCTATGCCTCTACCAACTTAGCTTGGGAGTAGGATGATAAACGCATACCCCTCCTTATTATTCTTCTTGTTTTTAATGTTGCTTAAAGAATAAAACACACATGCAATAGCAAACCAATAAATAAATTTTCACTACTGTATTTCTTTTGGAAAATAAAGATACTGTCCCATTCCCCTGAAAGCAACCAGAATACTTAAAAATATTGACTAGATGTTAGCAAACTTTCAATCTGTTAGCACCAAGTGATTACATCTTTGGATTATTCTTGCTAGTATATACGCAGAGAACAGAAATTCCAATCATTGTCTGCCATTAACTCTGGGGGAATTTGCCCTTCTTAGCACATGGTTCTCCCTTGATGGCAATTCAAGTACCTTTCAGAACATTAAGAACACCAGAAAGAAATATGCTAAGCATATGGCTTTATAACAGTATATCCCCAAACTCAATGCAAAGATAGCCTTCATTATCTACCTCCTAGAGAAAATCTTCAATATCATCTCTCTTACCCAACCCCAGTCTATCTTCTTTTACACTCAGCAGCAAAGTTGCTGTAGCTCTACTCACAAGAAGGCCTGACACATGGAGCAGGTGTTGCCATGAATTTTCCCATCTAAGCCCTCAATGGGGTCATTCTCTCTGGTGCAGGGAAGTCGTCCATTCCGCATATAGTTACGATACTCACTGCAGAGCTCCTGCCAAATGAGGGAGGATTTAAGAATGAGGCAACTAAATATTGGAAAGCTTCCTCCACATTATTCCTATGATATAATGCCACAAAACATAATAGATGCATCAAAAAGGTGATGCAGAAGGTTGATATTAGCCAAGATGCTTTTCAGAGGCCTAGGTCACACATTATTTGGAATATAAGATTGCTGTTATTTATCTCATTAGAAAATCTTCAATTTAATTCAAATATTATTCTGGGCTAGGCACCGTGAGAGATACAAAAAAGAATAATTTATCATCCTTTTTGTAAAGGAATTTGTGGTTGGCAGAATAATACCAGCCACCCCCTGAATTTGTCCAATTCTTAATACCCAGGATCTGTGAATGAATATATTACTTCACAGGGCCAAAAGGACTCTCCAAATATGACTAAGTTAAGGACCTTGAGATGGGAAGATTATCCTGGATTATCCTAATGTGCCCAATGTTATCACAAGGGTCCGTGCTTAACACTGGAAGAGTGAGACGGAAGAGAGAGTAAGAGGGAGATGTGACTACAGAGGAACAGACAGAGATGCAATGGTATTGGCTTTGAAGATGATGGAAAGGGACCAAGAGCCAAGAAACATGGATGGCCTCCAGAAGCTAGAAAAACCGAAGAGACAGATTCTCCCCTAGAGATTCCAGAAAGGGATGCAGCCCTACCAACTCTTTCATTTAGCCCAGTGAGATCCATGTCATACTTCTAACCTTAAGAACCAAAGATAATAAATTTGTGTTGTTTTAAGTCACCAAGTTTGTACCAATTTATTAAAGCAACCATGAAAACCTAATACCGAGTTTTTAGTTTCTTTGAAGAAAATACATAGAAACATCTATAAGTTAGAATAAAACAAATGATATAATTGACAAATAAAGGAAAACTGCTTGCATAGTAGATGATAGAGCTGTTAAATGTCTTGTATAAATGGGAGAAATCTCTAGGGAGCAGTTAATTCTTACTCTGAGCTAAGAAAAGTGGCCATGATTTTGACAGATAGAGGGAAGATACATTCGTGACTGAGTATGAGGAAAGCCATGTCGAAAGTGAAGTTCACTGTATGTGTAATATTGAGGACTTAAGATATGCGAGGGACTGTGCTGTTGCTACATGGATGAGTTCCTTGGGACTTCATAAAAATAATATACATAATAATATCCTTATTTTATAAATTAGGAAGCTAAGCCATAAAGATGATACTGTCTGACCTTACTGGTAAGGAGATGGAGACCATATTTGAAACCTGACAATCTGAGTCCAGAGTCCAGTTTTTTAACCACAGTCCTATTGAATCCACAAGATGGGAAGACTTGAATCAATGCTTGGCATGTCCAAGAAGCAACAAGGTGACCTGTCTGGCTGGCATAAAGGTAGCGATGGGTAGAATAGTAGGAAACGAGGTCTGAGAGGTGGCAGAAGTCAGATTATGTATGACACTGTGAGCCACTAGTAGGACCTTGCTTCTTACTCTGAGTGAGATAAGAGGCCACTGGGTGGCATAATCAGCCTTATGGTTTTAAATAGTTACTTTGTCAGAGTTGAGAGTAGATTCTAGGGAGCAAAGGGGAGGGGAGGGAAAGTAGTGAGAAATGAGATCTCCCAAATTAGAAAAAGGTAAAGGAAAGAAGCAACGAAGACCTGAGGCACAGCCTGCAGGAACGTCACAAATGGCAGTTGGGTACAAAATCTAAAATGCATCATGGGCTTTAAAGCCAGAACTTGTAATCCTATTGCTAGCTCTGAAATTAGTAACATATTCCCTAACTTCTTTTCTGAGCCTCCAAGTCCTTTTCTATAAAATACAGACAATAATACCTACCTTGAATGGTTACTGAAAAGATCAGTCATAAAAGTTTTATACCATGTGGCATACAGTAACAACTGAAAAATTATAGGCCATCACCATCACCATTGTCATCATCATTACCACGTGAGATGTAAAGAATGTAAACCCAAGGCTCAAAGATGCTCTTACGTAATTTTCCCAAAAGCTCATAGAGAATTAATTGTGATGAAACCTAGTTTTAAAAATTTATTGTTATTATTAGCTAAACATCCTTGCCCAAAAAATGATGGAGCAAAATTTGAAATCAGCCTTTATTGGTTTGCATTTAGATAACAAGATAAGAATGTGTACCTACTTCTTTTTGGGGGATAATATAACTCACATGATCAGTAGCGATAAGCATGACTGACCTCCTCTCTAATGCACAAGCACCTAGATCAGATTTAGTGGGAATGAACTGAACAAAGAAGGGATCTTCTTATACACGAGAATCCAAATACATTTTCTCTTTTGCACAGTCACCAAGAATGCTGGAATTAGGAGGAGGCAGCATGAGTCTTGCCTAGAGAAAATGAAATGTTTACATGGCTGTGACGATCTGAAACTACTACCTGTACTGCTTCTCTCTTAACTTTCTCAGCATCAACTTTCTCCTTTTCTTCCTTGCCATTATTTTTCTTCTCTTCCTCTTCAAGTTTGCTGCAATAAAAACAGAAAACACAAGCTAAATACAATTTCCCATTCTCTTTAGTAATGTATTTAAAAAAAAAAAAAAATGAGGATCTTCCAGACCAAAGATCAGACTCAATCTTTAGCACAAATTTATCCAGTCTAAGAGATTCTATTGCTTTGCCCAATAATGCAGGTAAATTCAGTAGTTTACAATCCACCTTTAAAAAATAAAACTAGCATGCCATTTTATCAGTATGTGATCATTGGGTCATCTTTTTTCTTTAGGTCAGTGACTTCAGTCAATGATCTGAAAAAAGCCATAATTGCCTTAATTAAATTTTGGTCTAAATAAATACCATATCAATGATGGAAGCAAGGAGTGATATGAAATCAGACAATGGGCCCATAATCAAAATAAACTATGTTTTACTATAAAGTATAAATTTGAAATATTATTTTAAAATTTGAGTTTTAGAGCACAATAATGGTTCGAGTCCAAGAAGACTGAACAAGCAAATTTTTTTAGGTCAATCATGAGCCTAAGATTCTGGCATTCTTGCCATTTTCTACTGATGTGGATCATATCAAAGCTGGAAAAAATCTTAGCATTTATCATATCTAATCTAGTGATTATCATAGCACTAGCAAATTGAGCAGGTGAGAGAAGAATTCGGATATCTTGAATCTCGGGCCACTGTGAAATCTACTGGCCTACTTTGCCAATCTTTCCTTTAAGGAACTGTGTGCATATGCTTAAGATTGGACCAACACATGTGAAAGTTAAGGGGCAATAACTTCACACCTCTTTCAATGGATATTATTTAAATATTTATCTCAACATTTATTTTAGCATGAGGCTTGGCAGGGGATTAGGAGTCTAAGAAGGAGGAGAACCAGAGGTGGTAATAATCAATGACTCCTATATTGCCAAATGCAGGGGAGCTCTGATGCTGCTCAGCAAACAATGGCCTAGAAGGCTCCAGACCTGGCTTAACAAGAAAACACTTTAATAAGCACCTATTTCATGGACCTGTGTCTTAGGGGTTTCACCCTCTACTCTAAGCCATTTATCAAAGAACTTATTTCACCTGCATATGGTTACGTCCCTAAAAGGATAAATATGATCCTCTCTATTCCATTTGTTGTTCAGGGTATTTTAATAGTCTTTACATACTGTCCCCACAGATCTCTGTCTAACTGGCTTTCCCTTAACGAATATCTGAATATAGTCACAGAATCATAATGCGCCAGGGAGAGAGATCAAAGAGATCATACCATCCAGATCGTCAAACTTCTGCTCTCTGTTGTGAATGAAGATTATCAAGTGTTAAAAACATATTAGCACTACATTAAGACTTTTCTCATAACTTAACTAGAAGACAGAAGGATAATTGAATAGAGAATAACATTGTCACTATGTGATTCAATATTACTTAATGTCTTGTCCATGTACTTTTAAAATCATCTAGCATACATCCATGGTACATATTCCACACATTTCTGAAGAAACCGAGACTCAGGGATGATCAATAATGAAGAGTTTCAGTGGGAGAGATGAAGGTAGATACTCACAACACACTTGCACACATGGCACATTTGTTTGCATGAACTTTGCCATCTGGGCCACGGACAGGATCATTCTCCCTGGTGCATATGAGCATTCCGTTCCTCACTTGGTTCCGAAATTCACTGCAGAGTTCCTGGAAAATGAAAATATTTTCTCAGAACAGTTTTCTATCCTTTCTGCACCTTTGTCTAGTATGAGGAAAAAGTGAGGAATAAGTAACGCAGAGTAAGAAAAAAAAGAAAAGTGATTAGATGCACCAGTAAATCAATAAGTATTTACAAAGTTTCCATCATGGACTCAGGATCACCCTGGCAGTATATTAGATCTATAAATATTTATCATCATTCCCTTGGGGGAACTTATAATCTGGGCGCAGAGGAAGGCTGACAAAATTGGTAGAGACTAGTATAAATATATATATTTGTGCTGTGTTGTACATCACAGTCTATAAAAGCTACCAAAGGTCAAAGGTGAGGAGATTCAATAGGCCCACAAGGGACGTTTCCTGGAGGAACTGAGAAAAATCTGAGTCTTCATGAGGCGGGAGTCTTGCCATTTGTGACAACTTAGATAGACGTTGAAGGCATTATGCTAAGTGAAATAAGTCAAACAGAAAGACAAATACTGTATGATATCCCTTATATGTGGAATTTTAAAAAGCCAAGCTCATAGAAACAAAAAGTAGAGCGGTGGTTACAAGGGGCTGGAGGTGGGAGAAATGAGGAGATGTTAGTCAAAGGGTACAAATTTCCAGGTATAAGGTAAATAATCTTTAGGGATCTAATGTAAGCATGGTGATTATAATTAATAATACTGTATTATATACTTGAAAGTTGCTAAGTGAGTAGATCTTAAACGTTCTCAACACAAAAAAGAAACAGTAATTATGTGAGGTAATGAAGGTGTTAGAGATGTTAGCTAACATTATGGTGGCAATTGTTTTGCAATACGTAAGTGTACCAAATCAACACATTGTGCATTTTAAGCTTATACAATGTTATATGTCAATTATATCTCAATAAAGCTGGAAAATAATAACATCAAAATAATGTACCAAAATATATATATGTTGCCAAACTTTGATTTGTCTCTGGAAGGCTGAGAATGGAGAAAAAAAACATGCTCAAACTAAGAAATAAAAATATATCTGAAATAAAGATATGGAGGACAGAACAAGTATGACACCTGGATAAACAACAAGAGTGGAGAGAAGGAGGAATGTGTTAGGACCATTTGGAAAATCTAAGCGGACTTGGCAATTGTTCAGATATTATGGACAAAACAAGTTTTCAATTCTAAATCACCAATAAAAAGATGGTTCCAGCTAAAATAAAGGTAGTTATTGAGAAATTCAGTTTAAAAGTAAGCTTTTAAACTGTGTCAACTTTCCCAAAATAATTATTAGGCTTATACTTTGGAAGCTATTGTTAGGAAATAGAATAAATAAAGATAAATCGTATATATGGCTATTATATTAGAGTAATTCAACATCTACATACAGACAGACTCTGCTACTTGTAATACCATAAAATTATAGAAGCATGTACGGTAGATTAAAAATAGTTAGAAAATCAAAGGTTTTATACAATAACCATTAATCTGGAGTGAGAAAACTAGTACTGCCTCCATAGCTAAGTGGTGACAAAGGTCAAATATGATAATATATGTGCATTTTGTTTTGTATAATTGCGCTAATGTGAAAGATAGGGTTCTTGTACTCTCTATTTGAATAATACAGGTATGACTTGTGTAAATTGAAATAAGTATATTGTAAAACTGAATATTAATAATCTGTGTCTGACAACAGAAATCTAAGAAAAGCAAAATATGGGGACTATGCCTTAAAAGTAAGTCAACACTACACTTTTTAGGAAACAAACCTCAAAATTTGAGTTATCATGAAATACAATTGGTACTCAGGAAACTTCTAATCAAGACCTTTTTTCGAGTTAAAGATTTTCTTTGTTCATGTCGGGCATGAAAATTGAACAGGAAAACATTTACGCTAATGAGTTATCTAGAATGCTATTGTAGAGAAAAAAATGTCAGGACATAACATCAGCTATTCCTGAGAAAATTACCTTTGCAGTTTCTCTTTTAGCCTTTGTTCTTGCTCTTTCTTCTTGTTGACTATAAGGAACAGGGGAAAAAAAGAGAAAAAAAGAAGAAACAGATCTTAATACGGTAGAGTAGATCCTTACCATTCACAAGTGGGTCATTTATTGCTTTGGCTATTTTCAAGCAACTCCAAAAATCCAGTCATCATAGTTTGTATTTTTATTGAATAATAAATTAGAATGATTCACCTCACCTCACCTCAAGAGAATGATATGCAAGAGAAAATCTCTTAATTAATGATTAAATCTATTTATCTTTCCATCAAATATCATGTAATAGCACTTTTTTATTTGCTGATTCTTTTGCATCTGCAACAGCTTTTTAAAAAATGGTAATATTTGGCTTCTGGGAGGCAGGACGTCATGGTGTTTAAGAGGAAAGACTTTGGAGCCAGGTTGCATAGGAAACATAGAAAGTTTCTGAACCTCTCTGTGTCTTCTTCATTTTTAAGTGGGGAAACGGAGGGGAGGGTCAAGAGAGGAAATAAGAATAGTTTTCTTATAGTATTGTTGCAAGCACTACAAGAGTTGATACACGTAAAGAAATTAGAATAAGTATCTGGTGTATAATAAAGCGATTGATAAAAGTGATATCATCAATACTGTAATCATGATTGAAAGTGAGCCCTCCAAAAATAGTCATGTGATGGAAATGAAGTGTGAGGGTTAGCTCTTAACTATTTGAGATAACTAACAGTGTTGCAAATCAAGTTTAGTGGACTTGATCTATGGCGTAATAGGATCTATAATGCAAATAATTCAATCATATTGTAGAGACAGAAAAAAATAATTTGTGAAAATGTTATAATATGTTCCAATGAACATGAAACTTGCTCGCTGATCAAATTACAACTTCTTTAAAAGTTGAAAAGACTATTTGCATATGCTATGAAAGTGAGCAAGAAATGACTGTGGAGAGAACAATTATTAAGACTTTGTTAACAGATCCATAAAATATGAGGTAATAAAACTTTCTTTTTGATAAGGAATTTTTATATTGATGGGAGAAACTAAAATAGCTCCAAAATTGTGTGGTTTCCCACCCTTCTTTATATGGAAACTGATCTAAACTTTACTGTGAGTCTAAGTTGACTAAAACATTTAAGCAGCATGTTCTTTCCATAATGGAAAATTATCAGAGGGAGCCCCAGAGCTGACCACTAGGTGGCAGAATTACTCCCTTGTTGCTGAAAGATCAATGCAGAGGAGAATAAAAACAAATTAAAACAAGCCTAAATACAAGCAAATGTCACTATCGGAAGATGATAATGGCTGTGCTAAATGATCATATCCTTTATACACCCTACAATGATAAACGTTATCATTTTCTTCATTTTTCCTGTGCTGATATTTCCATCATTCTCATCTTCTCTGAGTCTTATTTCGTTTTTACCTATAACTTGTGATGATACAGAATATATTTCATATGGTTGTTGTGAAGATTAAATAAGATTAGGTAGAAAAGCTCTTAGCAAGTATATGCCAAGTATATGCATTCAATAAATGTGGGTTGTGATGATTATGTGGTCATTGTCTTGATTTCCACCTAACAGACTTTTAGTGCTTCCACGGCCCAAACACTAGGGGACAAATCTGCTAGGTCATATTGCTCCCTACCAGCGAAGACTGAAAGATGAAAGACTGAATCCTTTCAGAGATTCTGGGCTTATAGGAAATCAATTAGAGTAACCCCTGGTACAAAGATCAAAAGACGTGAAGTATATCATAGACTCGTGTTTGAGGGGACATACCACATCAGCTATTCTGAAGTCATAATTCAGTTACCTATATATAAATATCCAACTCCCACACAACAAAATCTCTATTCCTAAAGCAGCCTTTCCCTACTCTAACTATGGCAAAGTTCATCCTCACCTTGTGCCCAAATCTGTCTCCCTATAGCTCTCATCCATTTTAACGCTATTCCATGAGGTGACATAGAATGAGTAGGAAGAAAGGTAGTGAAATAAAACAAAAAAAAAACTCCCAAAATTACATGTAAGCTCATCCATTTCCTATTTCAGCTGATAAGTCTTCAGAAAACTAAAAGCAATTAGCATGGTTATCATAGAATATTCTCTTCTCTGAATAAAAGATTCTGAGTTCTTTCAGAAATGTCCTGAAAGAAATTATTCTACATCTCTTTACATCACAATAGTTATCATCTGAAAGTTCTCCACTTGCTTTTTGGTTTTCTGATTTTTTTGTTTTTTTAATTAGTTTAAACGTGACACCCAAAACTTAATGCTACACTGAAGAGAAAATTGCATTATTCACAAATGTTTGAAAACTTCCCTCAGCAGTTCCCTATCCCCATTCCCTCAAAAGCCCTGAACTCTACTCACAAGAAGGCCTCACACATGGAACAGACATTGCCATGCATTTTTCCATCTGGGCCCTTGATGGGGTCGTTCTCTCTAGTGCAAAGAAGACGTCCATCCTTCCTAGATTTGCGGTATTCACTGCACAACTCCTGTGAAGTGATGGAGGGAAGTTCAAGATATTGAACACAGGTTGGATCAGAATGCAAAAATAACTAACGTTCAGACTTTTTTCCTTAAATGAGGTCAGCAAGTGGCTTATTTTAGAATAATTCTTAACGTTGAAGACATGAATATTTTTAAATGATAAAAGTTATGGACTCTCGACCTAGAAATGGTCACATATGTACATGTATACATGCACACATATAAACACATACACAAACAAACTGTACAAATGTTTCATACAGTTTCAGGAAACTTATGGGTTCCCTGAATGCCATCTACAGATCCCAGGTCCATACGTCTCTGACTTGCTGGAGAGGGTCCCCTCACCTCAAAGGAAGCTGTATTCTCAGATTGTCTTTTATTTCTTGATTCACCTTCCTTTTTTTTCTTTTCTTCTTCTTCTGCTCGGCTAAAAGAGAGCGATCAAAAAGGAGATGAGTAAGAATCATAGAATCTCCAGATTGAAAGTGATCTCAAATATCATTTAGTTATTAACAGTTAACATATATTAAATTTTCACTATGAGCCTAACCTTGCGCTCATACTATGAAATCTTCACAACTGCATGAGGCAAAACTACTATTTAAACCGTGATTTATGGACAAGAAAACTGACAGATAGTATGCATAACTTGCCCAAGAATACAGAGCTAATTAGTGCAGACTAAGGATTTAAACCCTTATCCAGAGGCAGTTTTCTAAACTCCCTGTACTCACAACTGTATCTCTGATTGCTGTCTAGCTCTGCTTTCATCCACCATGAAATTGTCTACCTATATCATCCTTAAACTCCATGGTAGGTCCTTCCATCCTTGAAGTCCTCAAACTCTTAGAAACTTCTTCCTGGCATTGAGCCAGAACCTGTCTTTAGAGCCTTTCACTCATTGGCCCACTTTCACTCATGGAGACAACTTAGAACTAGTCTTGTTTCTATACTTAAAAATAAAAACTGCTTGGACATTTCAAGATGGTGACTTTCCCCTTGCTAAGTGTGCCAAGCCTTCATAGTCCTCAAAGGACACGGTTTTCATATATATCTCCAATCAAAGATTTCCTCTCACTATGTTTTTATTTTCCTGTTGAAGTGGTCCTCTTGTAGTTGAAGACAGAAATTAAGCAGAAAGTTAATCTGAACTCAGTGCTCACGTTTTCTAGAATCCTTTCCATAACAACAATAATTGTCTAGTAGAAGAGAGAAATATTAAACAAATAGTCATACATATAAATGTCCAACTGCAGACTGTGATTAGTACTATGGAGAAAAAGCCCTGGTTACTATGAAGGGTAAATTCAGGGGTCAAGGGAATAGAGAAAACCTCAACAATGCTGTTCAAACAGATAAGACACATAAGAGGAGTTAACTCCGCTAGATCCTAGTCATTCCTTGTTCCAAATCATTCCCCCAGGTCCTGTGCATGAACAGATGTACTGTTTTGCATATTGACATGTTTGCTTTGTGATCTGTTATGTGATTTCATATCCCACTCTGCAAGGGTAAGATCCTTGTTGTACATCTTTTACCCTTCCACAGAAACTCAACTAGTGATTAATATGCAAGAATTATTCTTTGATAATTATAAAATTGTGCAAAAATGTGTTTAAAAAAGTCATTTACAAGACACAAATGCAATTGAAGAAATAAAATACAATAAAGCTCAAAAAAAAAAAAGAAATGAAGCAGAAAGAAGAAAACCCTCTCTCATTTCCCCAGTTGCAGTGCTACTCACAAGAAGGCCTCACACATGGAGCAGGTGTTGCCATGCATTTTCCCATCTGGGCCTTGGATGGGGTCATTCTCTCTGGTACAAGGGAGTTTTCCATTCCTCACAAACTTACGGTATTCACTGCACAGCTCCTGCCGAGATAGAGAAAGTAAGTTGGGCATACATTTTATTCCTATTCAAAACAGAAGATTGAAACATCTACAGTGGCAGAAACTAATGTTATGTTTCTTTGAGCCCAGGATTTTAGTTGTGCTTCCCTCACTGTAAAATTCAATCCAATACACAAAATTCATCATTTGCTAAGAGATGAGGACAAATAAGATGTAATAGAATGTCACAATATAATAAAAGAGATAGACAAGTAAACTCTACTGTAATCTAAACAGAATAAAATAAGTGCAAACATATAGGTACAAGAAAATCTGAGAACTCAGAGCTTGGGACCATGAAATTTGATTGTGGAAACCAGGGAAGATGTCAGGCAACAACAATAGTTGGAGTGAGGCTGTGAAGAATAAATAGGATTTTTCTGTGAAAGAAATGGATTGGGAATATGCATACTAGGTTGTTGAAACAAAATAAGCTGAGAGACACAGGTAGGAAACTAGATAGAATAAAGAAGACCATGAATTTCTGAATGAAGGTAAGGAGCCAAATAAGAAGAGAGACAAGGATATTAAAATGTATCATGCAGTTGATGATAAGCTATGTGTGGGTTTTAAGCAGAGCAGTATTGTGATCTGGTTAATATTTTGAAACTTTACTCTAGCTGTGTTAGGGAGGATGGTTGGATAAGGGAAAAAGAAGAATCCAGAGGGAAGATTAGGAGACTCTGATCATCTAAAAAGTAGGTTATAACTTATCTAAGGCTATAGAAATGGACATTGTAACATTTCAAAGGTAAAAATCATGGGTTTTTGTGTGGAATCGAGGTATTTTTATCCCAACTCTGATATGAAATTTCAAAAATTCATATGTAGAAAATATATTATGTAGAGTCTCTGGAAAATGGTTAGCAAAAGTTAGCATAGTCTGTAAGTGAGGAAACTAGAATGAGAACTCAATTTTTCAGATTGCAAACTTCCTTTTGTTGTACAGGATTAGTCTCTGAAGCAGCAAGACTTGATCAGTCTCTCACAGCATTCATCTCAATGTCATCTCTAGACTGACGAGTTAAGATTTTTCTTGGGATTTTTGCGGGGCAATATTCCAGCCTTTAGACTCTTCGAAGTATGTTAAAGTTATAGTGCCAAGTAGGACTCATTGAATGGACACTACTCACTGCATATGAGGGTGCTTTTCCAGATTCTCTTTTACTTCTTGCTTTTGCTTCAGCCTTTTTCTTTTCTTCAGCTTCTGCTTGGCTGAATGAGAGAGAAAATGAGAAGGATCCATAGGACCAAACAAAGGCAATGATCCATCCATACTCTTGCATTGCTAATATATCCTCCCTCTTTAGGAAGGAGCAACCTGGTCCCTTTACACTACATACCAAGAAAGCAACAAAACAGCCTCCAGAACAGTAAGATTCCATAACTTCTTTATAGTTTCTGCTTAACATTGAAAGAAAAATGGTAATTGTGGATCTGGAAAACCTTCTTTCTATGAATTACCTTTCTCGTCTGTCGTCAGAAAAGAAACATCATGAAATGTCCACCAAGGAGATATCAAAAATAGTACCATGGTGACATTACACCTGGAGGCTGAAAGTGGTGTTAATCAAGCACATTGACTGGTCCCCTTGTTTCACAGAGAGGAGGTGAGGCAGTGAGGGCTTTGGCTATGCTCTCAGGATACAACTGCAACTCACCAAGATCTCTCCCCTCCATTCTATGGTCCATTTACCACATCATGCACATCCTAGCTTTATTAATTCAATTTAAATGTATCGCTTACTTACGGTTTTGTTATCCAAAAGACAGAATGTAGGGCGGGTTGGAAAAGGCGAATAATTTCCATACACTGATAAACCAAATAAGCCCAAATCTGCTTTGTACAATGGAATTGCATGGTATGTACAGTTAACTGATGATATTTCAACCATATGTTCATGGTTGTCAATCAAAACAACAGGCCATAGATTCTAAATGAAGCCAACTGCTTAATCTGATCTCAACCAAATAAGCTAAGAGCAGCCCCAAATTTTGAAGCCAAACTCAGTTCTAACTTATTGAGAAATGTTATATTATATAAAGTAACATTTACTCTAATTTTATAAGGGTTCATGGTTGTTTTGTGGGCAACTTTAATAATCAATTTCTGCATGAAGTGCTAACTTTGGGCCCTATCCCCTCTGGAGGATGAGATGCCTGTGAACTTGTACAACAGATTCAACATATGAAGCTTCAGCAGAAGGGAGAATTTGATATTTGCCCTTGCTCATATTTGTCAGGATGTTCCATTATTAAGAGAATGAGGGTCGAGGGAAAACAGACATCTTGGAATAAATAGCTCTAGGTAGTCACTCCAAGCTCTATTACTAACATTCTCAGGGTAACTTATCCAAATCCCTTCCCTATCTTGAGCCACAGTTTCCCATCTATGAAGCAAGCTGTAAGGTCCCTTCTCTCCTTGATATTCTAAAACTCTATACTTACTAGAAGGCTTGACACATGGAACACAAGTTGCCATGCATTTTCCCATCTGGACCACGAATAGGGTCATTTTCTCTGGTACAGAACAGTATTCCATTCTTTGCTTGATTCTGATATTCACTGCACATTTTCTGAGTAATGAAAATGAGACAGTTTAGATATAGTTATCTGTTTCCTGTTTATTAATTTTAGGTGCTCTTTGTCAAAGATATTGGAAAAGAGGAATCAAAGATAAAAAATAAAATGCTTTGGATTTAGGAACATCCAAAAGTTCTGTGATATTTCTTTCCTTGTAACATTCACCCATTTAAGTATTCAACAAATGTATTAAGCTAAGTGGATGTAAACATGAATGTGATTTAGCTCTTTTATCAGTCAAGCGGGAAAGATAAGGAATTGAAATATAAAAAGCTAAGGGATATGACACAGGTGTGAATTAAGTGTTATAAGCACAAAGCAAAGAATGATTCATGAAGTTCAGAGAAGAGCTTATATCTGAGTTGTATCTTTAGGATGTGTCCAGGAAAACAATGTGGCAAAAAGGTCCTCCAAGACAAATTATGATATGCAAAGACATAGAGGTATAAAAGAACATGTTATTTTGAGATAATCTATTATAGCCATGAGTATAATGGCTAAAGAATTAGTTGGGCAAAGATAGGAGGGTTTGGAAACTAGTCGAAAAGGAGACCTGGATGATAAGTCAAAACGAGATGACTAAATTTTGAAAGGAATTTGGACCTTGTTCTTAGGAAATGGAGAAATAGTAAATACTTACAGCAGAGAAGAACATAATCCAATCTTTGTTTTAGAAAAACTACCCAGCCAGATGTGTGGGGGATTTGAGTGTCTAGAGACTTAAGCTAGGGCAGCTACAGAACAAAATGAAAGGAGGGAAAGAAGGGAGGGAGGGAGGGAGAGAAGAAGGAAGAGAGAGAAAGGAAGAAAGAAATTGGAAATGAAAGATAAAAGGATAGTTGAGGGACATTTGAGAACTAAAATTAAAAGGACTTCATAACCTAGGATTGAGGGGAAGAAAGAAGTTGAAAATAAGGGCTAGGCAAAAAGATGACGCTACATGAAGGCAGAAAGTGGACTAATGGAGTGGGGTATTTTATGAAACTATTACACATCATAGAAGGTGAGATAACTTTCTGTAAGAACTTAGTTAAATAGAGTTTATTCATGGAGTGAAATGGTCCAAATACACTCTAGGATATCTTCAAATGTGGGATTTTCATAAGGCCATTGGTGCATGGAAATATTTCCTACTCCATAAAAACAACATGGAATACGGATTGAATCTTGAGGATCGAGGAAGATGTTGGCTAGAAGTATAGAGACCAGGCAGGATGCTAATGCATCAATGCAAAGGAATGCTATTAAGTATCTGAGCTAAGATGGTAGCAGTAGAAAAAAGGCAGATGACTAGTTAACAGATGTGTAGAAAGTAGAATGTAGTATGATTTTAAAGAAAGTATATTAAAATTTTACACTGATACTGCTTTCAAAATGAAAACCGCCAAAACAGCTACCATTCATTTGAAGAATACATAGTAAACATTGAATTAAGACAATGCTTTGATATATCACCTTCATTTAGGAGTGTGGATCTATTTTACTAACATGATTTGATTAATTTCATCCAAGTAGAGTTAAAAACTGTAATGCCATAATTAGTCCTTTAACTCTTCTAAAATAATAACTATAAATTAGTTTCCAAAAAGTGCATCAGTAGTGGAAGAAAAATGAACCAACATTGAAAATTCATTCTAGCATAAAATACACACACATACATCACAAAAGGTATAACTGCATTAATCAAATTAATCTTCACCTCAATTTCTGTTTTAACTTTAGCTTTTTCTTCAGCCTCTCTCCGGGTTTTATCTTCTTTATTTTTTTCTTCTATAAAACGCCGTTTGCTGAAGAAACAAAAATAAATAAGTGAATATTAGATGTTTCAAATCTTCACGCTACAAAATAGTCATTTAGGTGCAGGTGGAGAAACAGCTAAGTGTTCCTGAGTTCTAGTACAAACATTTTCAAATCACCTTAAAGCCACTTTTAAACCAAAATCTTCACTATTTCCCCAAAGAACCCCTATCATTTTGCTTTCATGTGTGCCATTTCCTGCCACTATAATGATCTTTTTTTGTCATCTTGCCTTCTTTTAAATCTCCTCAGCTTAAATTTTACCCTCTTTAAGAAAACATCCAAGACCTTAGAGTGGAAATGAGTTCTACATTCATCACTGTATTTTTATACCTGGAATTCTTCTCTCATTGGACGGTTTTCATTCTGTCTTGCAACACGTGTGTGCATCTGTGCCCACGAGGGTGCACTCACATCAATGGCTTATTTCGGCTATTAGCCTTAGCTTTTTGAGAGCAAGGATCTTCATTCATACATTCATTCATTAATTCACTTATTCATTCAACATTTAGTTAGTAAATAATTTTGGCAAGCATTGGCCAGGGCCCTGTGCATCCAGTACAGTAGCACAGCATAGAAACACACACCCTGTCTTCCTGGAACTTACAGCCCAGTAGAGAAGACTGACAGTCAACAAATAGGCATAGAAATAATTGTACAAATACCAACTGTGATGATTTAATTTATGAAATAAAATTATTCAGTGTTATAAAGATTGAATTTCAAGAAGGTGCTTTAGGAGGTCTTATCCAAGGAAGGATAATTTTGAAATGCAATCCCCAGAAGAGGGGACATTAGTTGGCCAAGAGTGACTTGAACTGGCAGTAGGACAGCACATAGGAAAGAGTTTACAGAGTTCAAGGGTCTGAAAATAAGTCTGATGAGATCTTGTCTGAGGTATCTTCATAAATACTATAATTTACATGTTATGAGATTTGTACTTCCCCCAAGGTCAGATGTCCAAGATGAAAAGATAAAGTTAATCCAATTCATATATGAGCATGAATTTTCGGGGGGCATCCCATCTATTTGGTCACAATGGGATAATTACAGAAGGAAAACAATCAAAGTCTTGGTACCTCCTTTTTATTCATTCTGTTGAATGAGTAGCTCATGCTATAAGAAGACTTACAAAGGTCATAGGAGAAAATGTTAAGAAGTATTTTATAATCCAGTCTCCCAACTGGAAAGTCGAATCCATTTGTACTCAAAAATAGATATACATTATTAGGGCCTATTTATTAGGTGGTGATATAATTTGTAGAGGACATAAAACTGCTCAAAAATTCTTAGCAACAAGTGTTCTCCTCATCACAGTTCTTACTCATCATTTGAATAAATCTCCACTTCACCTTTTGAGTCACTGCAAAGAAGTCACAACTGTACTCACAAAACTTCAGCACACAGGGCACATTTGTTGCCATGCATCCTGCCATCAGGGCCACGGACTGGGTCACTCTCCCGGGTACAAAACAGTCTTCCATTCCTCACTTGGTTTTCGTATTCCTTGCAAAAATCCTTTAACAAGACCAATTACATTTAGCACTTTTCTACTCTTTAATCTAGAAAATGTACATCATGGAGTTATAGTCAAAGAACGTCAGGTCTAGAAGGTATTGGTAAACACATACAGATAAATATTGAAAATTAATAAGAAATAGCAATTACACTGTCAACTTACCTGGTACCTGTATCTGCTATGCGATATATTTATTAAAAGTTAAAAGAGCCTAGGAAAGAATAGGGCTGAGCAAATATTTCCTAAAACCATATAGTTCTTGTTAACTTTCAATTCTATGAAAAAAGATAATACAAAATAAAAGATCTGATATGGGGTTCCAACAAAGACACGCCAAAATGCAGCAAGCAAGACAAATAAAATGTTGCCAATGAGTAGAATATAGAATCTGTGAGATGAAATGTTTAAAAGCTACTTAATATAGACAAAGTCAAGAACAATCCAACCTAGTTTGCAAAGGAAAAAGGAATGAAGTAGTATACAACAATATTACGCTTATTTTAGTTTGTTTTCTCTGTAGATCTGTGGATCATTTTTATAAATTCTGCCTCTTTTACTGATGTTCCTCTCTAATATTGTAGGTGGAAACCTCAGAGAGAGTGAATCTAACTTCCCCTCACTTCTCACTTACAAATATGAACCATCAAGACAAATTTCTATCTAGAAAATCTAAAAAGGTTGTGACTTCTCCCCAAAAAATCCAAGAGAGGTTTGTACCCCGATTTCCTGATTGCTTTGGCTGAGTACCTTCGGGTTTCTCTCTGTGTTTTGAAAATTCTACTCTTCGATGAGGCCTACAATTAAAGACATATTTATATATTTACTTTAGGCTTGGGAATCTCTATGTCAATAAATATATTTCATAATAGCATATATTACTATAATATAACCTACACAAAATGCTTTTCTGTAGCCTTCTTTTCAATTGGATGATTCTCATCTTTCGGGTCAGCCAAGAAAACAAGAGCATAAAGCACGTAGTTTGGAGTTAGAATGGCGCTCGACTGAGGCTCTAACTCACTGGGAGAACATTAAAGTCCTGTCACACACGAGCCCTCAATCTCACCACTTACACAAAAGAGGTTTTTGGAGTAGATGTTCTTGGGGCCTTTTCTAGATCTAGTATTCTCTGATTTGTTTTTAATAATTCATATTTCATTGGAACACTTTAATCCTAAGTGCCTCTGAATAAAAAGATATTTGTTTTTGGAGGAGAAATGGGTGTGCTCTAAACTTCCTGGTTGTAACAGTCTAGGAATATAGACACAGAAGACAATCATCTGATAATCATAGCATAGTAATAAAATTAATGCTCAATGATTCCCATAAGAGAAACAATGGTAATTTCAGTTTATAAGTTGTGATTCATCCAAGGAGCTTCTGAAGAAATACTTTTGTGAGCAACCTTCTGACGAGTTAATTATGGGGCAGATATTGAGCCATCATTACAAAGTCGTCCTATTCAACATCATCACGTCCAATGACCTCACCAAAACAATGATCCCAGCCACAGAGAGGAAGAGGGAAAAAGAGCTGAGATATGATGAAAGACAAGGAAAAGGAACTCTCTGTGTTCACGGAGTAATAAAATACTAAATATCACAAGATGACCCAAAATTTTAGACTGAAATTTAACAACCACCACAAAAGAACTGCTAATCAAATCCCAGGGAGTGTTGTACAAATTATTGACAATTCTGAATGCTCCATGTTTCTTAGTTTAAACTCTGAATACCCTGTTTAGGATGGGAAATTCGCTTTGTTGAATAGCATTAGGAAGTGGAAGTTCAGCTCTTAACTACCAAAAACTGGATCTGTGTCTCCCCTTAGGAAAACCTATGCCCTACAATCTACAAAAATAGTATACTTGTGGGGCTGGCCCCGTGGCCGAGTGGTTAAGTTCGCGCGCTCCGCTGCAGGCAGCCCAGTGTTTCCTTGGTTTGAATCCCAGGCGCGGACGTGGCACTGCTCATCAGACCACGCTGAGGCAGCGTCCCACATGCCACAACTAGAAGAACCCACAACGAAGAATACACAACTATGTACCGGGGGGGCTTTGGGGAGAAAAAGGAAAAAATAAAATCTTGAAAAAAAAAAATACTTGTAATAGCATGGAAGGGTGCAGGATATAGAATCAAAATCCAACAGGAAGGTAAAATTAAGGTCATTTTGCTGACAAGAAACTTGAGACTCAGAAGAGATGACTTGCTCAGTTTCACACACCCGCAGCATGACAGAACTAAGGCTCAAACTCAGGTGTTCTGACTTCTCAACAAAAAGCTAGTCACTTACCAAAGTAACTATTATCACCTTTATTGAAAGTAGGGTTTAATAACCTTTGTGATTTAAGAAATCTACATTGCACTGATGGTCTAATGGTTAGGATTCGGCACTCTCACTGCTGCATCCTGGGTTTGTTCCCCAGTCAGGGAACCATACCATCCCTCTGTCAACTGTCATACTGTGGCAGCTGCATATTGCTGTGATGCTGAAAGCCATGTCACTGGTATTCCAAATACGAGCAGGGTCACCCATGGTGGACAGGTTTCAGCCAAGTGTCCAGACTAAAATAGACTAGGAAGAAAAACTTGTCCACCCACTTCTGGAAAAAATCAGCCATGAAAATCCTATGAACAGCAGTGGAGCATTGTCTGATATAGCACTGTAAAGTGAGAGAATCGCACAAAACCTCTGGGCAGGGTTCTGCTCTGCTGTACACAGGGTCTTAGGGGTCAGAAGCAACTTGTTGGCAAGGCTGTGTTACCTACATTGCCTATTCAATTAACAAAAGGAATAGTTTTTTGTACTAAATGGAAAAATTAAATCATCTAATAATTTGGAAAACCTTAATTTTAAGAGTATTTTTAAAACCACAATCTCAATATTTGTTTGAATTGAAGCAGGACCTTTATAAATGCAGGCCTCACTGAATGTAATAACCATAATGGGCAAATGAACAACTCTAATTTGTATTAATGGGATTATGCATAAAATACACCAGTAGATACACTGTGTATATTTGTCAGAGAGAAGTCTGGTGAAAATTAAGCAGAATTTAATGTGCATAAAATTTCTGTCTTACATTCTTCCTTTTATTGATTGATTGATTGATTGATTTTGAGGAAGATTAGCCCTGAGCTAACTGCTGCCAATCCTCCTCTTTTTTCTGAGGAAGACTGGCCCTGAGCTAACATCCATGCCCATCTTCCTCTACTTTATATGTGGGACGCCTACCACAGCATGGCTTGTCAAGGGGTGCCATGTCCACACAGGGGATCTGAACCTGCGAACCCGGGCCACCGAAGCAAACATGCACACTTAACTGCTGGGGCCACCCAGCCAGCCCCTCCCTTTTTTTTAAGCAAGGAAGTAAATTGCATATTTTGAACTTTAAGTAGAAAATTATGTTTTAACTTTGAATCTAATGGTTAATACACTAAGAATAGTCAACTTGGGGAATTTTGAAATTAAAGGGAAAAAATTCAATGTAATAATGGACAATGGCATTATTGAATTACCTGAAAGGTTTAAGCATAAGTTTGTGAATACCTAAGGCCACAAAAAACAAATTTTGTTGGTGAGTAATTTACCTTTTCAGCACTTCGCCGAATTCTGGTCTCACCTTCTTGTTTGGCATTTTCTTCAGCTTCTTTTAAGCTGTTAATTAAAGAAAATAGCTGCTGGTCAGTTTATGGCTCTATCACATTTTCAGCGTCCAGTTCGGTGCTAAGTAGTTTCACATTCTTTGCTATAACTTGTTAAGCTGATCCACTTACATGAGATGAACTTTTTCCTGTCTTGAATGTCTGAGGCAGAAAATTGCCAAAGATAAGGAAGGGCGTGAAACTGACTCACTGACAGTCAATTAGAAGCTTTGTTCTGTAAAACTGGGTGGGTGTGACTCCTTGATTGACAAACAGAAAATTGTCAGGAAAATTCCCTTTACCAGGCAGAACCAAGAGCTTTCAAACGATGCTGTGACAAGGGTGAAACCAAACTAAGCATCTCAAGTATTGGCATCCGCACCTTTATGTACAGCTTTTATACCTTGTAAAGTATTTGCCTTCATGTAAAAGAATCCTTGTTAATAGAAGCTACATTGACCTACGCTTCTAAGTCCTTTCATATATATTCTCTAATTGCAGCCTCAACTTGGAGATAGGCATTATTATCTTAATTCTACAGAAGAAAAAACCAACCATGAGTTAGAGAAGTCAAATTCTCTTTTTCAGCTAGTGCAGGAAAAGAGAAGGTCACAGAATTAGGGCAGGTTTGAACACTAAAAGCACACACCTCCTAGATAAGAAAGTGGAAATTAGGCTAATGTTCTGTCTGGAAACCAGTTATAATCACTGTTTTATAAACCTGATAGGACATGCCCTTGAATTCTACAACAGCACACTGTTAATTTTCAAAGGCAGGTGTGAAGTTTATTAATCTGTTAAATCCTTCTCTGTCTTGATTTTAAAGATCCAGTGATGTAAATAGAGCACTTTAAGCCTTGCTGACACATGGATTAGAGAGTATACCTTGTTTACCAGCCAAAATCTTAAAGACTCATTGGATCTTATTCATATCTAGGTCTCAGAGCAGTCAGGTACTCAGAGAAAGATTAACCCAACAGCTCCTCCCTTTCATAAAGTTCCAACTTTTATACTAATAATGAATTCAGTCAATGTCATCATTATTATTATTATTTTAAATCAGGCAGTCTGAGGGCCCCGGTGAGCACCCTGTACCCATTGTTTATTCTGTCCCTATTATCTAAACAGGATTTAGTGAAATAACTTAGATGCTTATCTAGTATTTGATGAGATGTTTATTTTGTGAAACATGGCAAGCTATCATAAATCCCCACAACTATTTGATAAGTGCAATAGGGTACAGTCATGTGTAATCTCTTTACACAGTAGTGCATCTAGTCCTTTGCTTTTAGTTACTGAACAAAAATTATAAAGACCGGTGAACAAGACATGCGGGCTGAGGCAAATTGGCCTACACAATGAGAAATTAGAACAGCACAACAACTGGAATGGTCAAATAATTTAAGTCAAATGTTTAATGGTGCAATTAAAGTAATCAAATAAGGGTTCAAAAAAATAATAGGTAAATAAATAAATTAGGCTGTCATTTTTAGTAAGAGACTCTATGCATGCCCAAATGAAGCAATGTATGTCAAATGAGTGACCTAGATTCTTCCATATGAAAGTGCTTCTTAAATTTTTAAAATATTGTGTCTATAAAACACTGAGCATTTTCAAGTCATTGTAATTAAACAAACTAAGAGTCTTGAATTTAATAACCAGCATACCCACCTTATCCACTCCTTTTAAGAAACTTTAGTAGGTGATAAGAATTAAAAAGAGAAGAAGCCACTCTGGGAGCAAGAACTATTTCAGATCATAAAGACAAAGGATTGCATGCTTCGTGAAAAGATCTTTATCTCTCCATGGAGTGGTTCTCAGGACAGCAACCAAGTGCATCCTTATCAGGTCCACGTGCTTAGCCTGCTTGGGGATAATGATACTTACAATAGCTCAGCGCACATCGCACACTTATTGCCATGTGTCTTCCCATCAGGACCAAGAACTGGATCATTTTCCCTTGTGCATACAAGTCTTCCATCCTTCACATAAGGCCGAAAAGCACTACACACATCCTGAAGAACAGGGAAAGGAATTTGATATTCACTATCCTAATTGTAATGCTTACAACACTGTCTTGAGAAATTTTATAGAACTGAGTGCCTCTCTGCGCAGTGAACACTAGCCACCACACAGGTAGAACTAGCTCAGTAAGTATTGTACAATTCATATGGTTAAGTATGGAACTCGTTTACTTATTAGTTCATTTATTAGTAAACATGAGTAACCTACTATGTGTTAGAACTAAGGTAGAATACACTGCTTGCCCTCAATTTGCTCATAATCTACTGGGTGACATAGAGAAAGAGATATTTAAAATACAATGTGCTAAATGTCTTGGTGGAGGCGAGCTCAGATGCTCCAGCTGCATATAGAAAGGCACAAACCTTGACTTATGAAAATCATTCATCTAGAAAAAGTCAAGTATAAATGTATGAGATGCTCACTTCCTTCCCCTATCATCACAGGCTCACAGAATTTTAGCATGGAAAGAAATTGTTTAATCCAAATCTCATTTTTAGATACGGAAACACTGGTACAGTGGGTTAAGTAGTTTGCCCAAGGTCTCCTGACAGCAAGTGACAGTGCCAGGGTTTCAACAGGTCAAGTGGCTCAAGTGTAGTGCCTTCTTTTCTACCACAGATGTAGCTCTCTTTTGATTTCTTTCTTTCTTTTTTTTTCCCCCATAGAAAGCAGAAATAGAGCTGAAAGTTCTAATTACCAAAGTAATCTGCTCCAGTTTCAGGAATTATCAATTGCTTTTTATCTAAACAAGCAGTAACCCATTTCAAGGAGAGCAAGAATTACGTCCTTCCAAACACCCCACCAAAGTAGGAAGAGCTGAGCATCTTCTTTCTCTTCAAAGTCAGCCCCCCAATGTTTCTCACCCCCTGATATCGGGCCTCACCTTCTCTGAGTTACCCTTTTCACATTCTCCTTCACTTTTTATGTCAACTTGGGACCTGGTTTTCCTGCAAACCAGGAAAGTAGGCCAAGTCACCTCTCTGAAACTTAGTATACTGTTTCTTTACCAAATCCTTCCTGCCTTCTCTACAGAGTGGTAGTAAAGTCCAATAGATAATGGATATGAAAGCCCTCCATAAACAATAAGCTGCAATAAAGTTTCTATTATTATAAATTAGGGTAGTGATCAAGAGCCAGATTGCTGGGTTCATAATTCTAGCTCTACCATTTACTAGCTGTGTGTTTGGGGAAAGTTACTTAACCCCACTGTGCTTTAGCGTCCTCATCTATAAAATGTGTATAGTATTACCAACCTCTCAGGATTATAAAGAGATTTAAATATATTAGTACACATACAGCACTTAAAATAGTGCCCAGCACATCATAACCATTTATTGCTGCTGTTCTTATTTTAAATGTTTTCTCTACTGACAATCAAGCCAATAAAACTAAACACGTTTTAGGGATGATGGCAGACATCTCTAAATTTCTGCTCTGATAATATGACATACACTTAGAGACAAACCTGTTTGGTGAGAAAAACAACTACACCAGGTAACAACTGAAGACTAGTGTCCAAATCTCACATCTGCCACCCACTCACTTCACCTCTTTGAACCTTACTTTCCTTATCTGAAAAGTGGAAATTCATACCATTA
Organism: Equus caballus; assembly: GCF_041296265.1. Classification (NCBI taxonomy): domain Eukaryota; kingdom Metazoa; phylum Chordata; class Mammalia; order Perissodactyla; family Equidae; genus Equus; species Equus caballus. The sequence continues at coordinate 45,669,309 of NC_091697.1, forward strand.
TAGATTTGTGGTGAAGACCAAATGAATACTTATGAAATACTATTTGGCAACTCACTGTTGTGACATAAGCCAGCTAAAGAAGATACAGAGTTAACCTGGATTTCATTTCCATCTGAAACCAAAGAATCAGACTGGAGACTTTTTCTTTATGATATCACATTGCAAAATAAAATTTTTGATCTTATTATTGTCATAATAAAAATCATTTCATTATAGATATGAAACATTTATAATATAGACCTGTCACCTAGTATGTCACACAATATAAAGAATAAAAGTGGAATGAATACAAATATATGACAAAATTGCAGACCAGAAGATTAGATTGAGGATTCTCCTAGAAGACAATTAAAAAGGGAAAAGAATTTAAAATAGAAAAGCTATAGAACATACCCCACTGTTCATGTCATACGTTTAGGAAGAAGTTAAAAATAGAGTGAAAACAGGGTAAGTAATGGCCATAGTGTTATTTCATTTGTTCATTTATTCCTCAAAATCCATGCGCATTTACTAGGCTCTGGGCATTCTACTAGACTGTGACACAGCAAAAAAGAGAAATGGAGTACATGCTCTAAGGAACTTACACCCTGATCAGAAGAGATCAGCAATAAATACGGTAACTTAAATTATAATAAGTGCTATGAAAAATAAACTGAGCAATAGGATAGTACCTAGAACGGTGGCCATTTTAAACATGGTGTCGAGAAAGATTGCTCTGCAAAGGTAGCCTCTGAGGTGAGATGAGATTAATGAGGAGGAGGCAGCTGTTAAAGATGTGAGGGAAGAACATATCAGGCATAGAGAACTGCAATTCCAAAGGATTTGTGATAAGAACTAGATTGTCCTGCTTAAGGGGCAGAAAGAAAACAAGTGTGGCTGGAGCATAACGAAAAAGCAGGAGAGCTGCTGGTTTACGCTCGAATATCATTTCTGGAGAAATTACAGAAGCACGAGGATATAGATTGAAGTAATTAACTTGAGCCAATCATTGCTTATCCCCCTTCACCAGCAAAATCAACAGTAGCATACTAGGTCACAGGTGTTGGCAGGGTGATGCCAGGGCAGATTAAAAGCCCAGCTGGGACATGTTGAGAACAGGTGCAAGCATTTACCACTCCACTTCCTTCACCTCCAAACCCCAAGGGCTGGTGGATCACAGCCTACAGGGAACACCTTTTCCTAGTGCAGACAATTTCTGAGGGCTTACAGGTGGATTCCTGACCTCATGAAGTGGCAGCAAACTAGATTGGGCTGCACTGGTTCAAAACCTTCAGCTCTGAGCCTTATCTCTTTTCCTATCCTTACACTCATCAGGAGAGGCAGAAACTGAAGCTCAGCTTGAACTTTATCTAACTCATTTTGGCAGAAAAAGTAACTAAAGCCATTATGGGATCTTACAGTAAAATATCTATTTATCTGAGGAGTAAAACAGCATAAAATAAATATGTTAATATGAACAATATGCAGTATCAACTGAAGCAGAATTATTGGGATGCATAGAGAAATAATTTATCAAGTGTGTAACTATGCTTTAGAGAAATAAGAGAAGATATCTACAATATAAAGGAAGAAAAAAGAAGTTATAAAGGAAGAAAAAAGTAAAAGTTTTCAATATGGGAAATATTTAAATAGCAATAAATAAAACAATATAAAGACTAAAAGTAGAATAGCTGCAAATACACAATGACTTTGGGAACCAGACGAGCAGATCAAGAAACTTTGACAGAAGGCAATGATAAAGAAAACTAATTTAAAATAAAAAATAAAATACAAAAAACATAAAGAATAAAATTAGAAAGTCCCAAAAAGGAGGTAAACAGATATAGAAATAAATATCTGAAGAAATGGGGAACATTTCTAGAATTAATGAAAAATGAAAGAACAAGAGAAAGAGAGAAATAGTCATAGCAACTCAAAGCTAAAATCTATTCAACAACAAAATTGTGGAGGTTGGGGGGATTTTAACAAATGAATTGATAGCAAACTATATACATTGGGGGGAAGATGGAGACACTGACAATAAACACAGACATTAGCAGTAGTGATATATAAGTATAAATGTGGTATTTGGTTCATATTAATGAAAATAGGTAAGTTACATTTAAATCATTATCAAAGAAAACCTGGAAGGAAGAAACTACTTTAAAAATAAGTTTTTAAAAAATCTGGTAACTGAAAATATGAAAAAAAGGGAGAACCAAGTCCTAGTATAACAGAAATAACAAAAAATGTAAATGGGCTAAGCCCACAGACTAAAAGACAATTTGTGATTGGATTTTAAAAATTGGGTTAAACCGGGTATTGATCAAAAGAGAAAAATTAAAAGGTACACAAATTTTAAAACAATAGAATAAGAAAAGATACAAGGCAAAAATGAGTAAGAAGAAAGCAGAGGCAGCAATATTAATATTGAAAAGATAGACTTCAGTCCAAAATGCATCATAAGTAACAAAGAAGAACATTATATAAAGTAAAAGGAAAAAGAGAACAAGAAGGTATAATAACCATGATAATAACCATGAGCATACATTCACCTAATAATACAGGCTCTAAATATCTCAAACAATAACTAACAGAATGTGATAGAATTAGATAAATCAATAACTGGACTTAGAGATTTTAGCACACACTTCTCAGAAACTGATATATCATATGAAAAAATTAAGATGCTTAAGCCATTAGATTTCATAGGAAATACATCCAAGAAACAGAAAATAAATGTTCTTTCAGAACGTTTGAAACATTTATAAAAGTAAAATATTTATCAGGCCACAACAAAAGTCTTAGGAAATCCCAAAAGATCAATAGTATATGATCTATGTTCTCTGGCCAAAATTCAATATGATTAAAAGATAATTTAAAATAGAAAAACTACCACATATTTGAAAATCAAATGATGTATTAATAAATAACTGTAAGAGGGAGGAAAATTAAGAAATGTTTGGCAAAGATTGACAAAAGGAAACACTTCAAGTACAAATCTTGAGATAGATGATCATTAATATCTTTAAATATTCTTGTCATGAAATTTAAAAAGTTAAAATTTAAAAAACTAGATATTGCTCACTCCATTGTAAAATGAGCAACAGAGTAAACATAAAGAAACAGGAATGAATCATATAGATAATAAAAACAATAGAGAAGATTAACAAAAAAGCCGATATGATCCATTTTAGTATGACTGATAGAGAAAGAAAGAGAAGAAGAAAATAAAAAATACATAAAATGATAATTGGAAATAACTGTATACACATTGAGCAATAATTACAATGAAATCATATTATGAGTATCCATACGCTAATACATTTGAAAACCAAGATGGAGATATGGCTACAAAAAAGAAAAAAGGATAAAATACCTACCTTGGTTCAATAAACAAGAGAAAAGTTCAACAGACCAATAAGCATTAATCAATTCATATATTGGTCTGAGATCTTCCCTCTCCCAATGGCCCAGTCCTAGTAGCTTTAAAATCCATTTTGCTAAAGTTTTAAGAAAAAAGGAAAACTTGTATTGAATAATAATAATTTACAAGTTATTCTAAAAATTGGAGTGTAAACTGAAAAAAAATTATAAACAGCTTTATTGAGGTTTTATTTACATGACGTAAAATTCGCCAATTTTAAGTGTAAAATTTAATGATGTTTAGTAAATTTATGAAGTTGTTAACTATCATCATGACCTGGTTTTAGAATATTTTCATCACTCCAAGAGTTTCCCCTCTGCGCATTGGCAGTTAATCCCAGCTGCCAACTCAAGCCTTAGGTAACCATTGAACTTTCTGACTCTCAATTTATCTTTTCTGGATATTTCACATAAAAGGAATCAGAAGTATGTAATTGTTTGATTCTGGCTACTTTCACTTTGTGTAACATTTTTGAAGTTCATCCATGTTGTAACAGTATCAGTCGTATATTCCTTTTTATAGCTGAACAATATTTCATTATATAAATGTAGCTCATTTTGTTTATCCATTCACCAGGGTACATTTGGACATTTGAATGGTTTCCAGTTTGGGATTATTAAAAACAACATTACCATGAACGTTCACATGCTTGACTTTGTATGGACGTATGTTTTCACCTCACTGGGTCAGATTCCTAGGACTGAATTTGCTAGGTGAAATGGTAAATTTACGTTTAACTTTTTAAGAAACTGCCAAACTATTTTCTAAGGTAGCTATGTCCTTGTATATTCCTCCCAGCAATCTATAAGTGTTTCAGGTTCTCCACAACCTTAATGACATTTTGTATTTTCTGTCTTTACGATTATAGCCATTATAGTGCGTGTGTAACAGTATCTCATTGTGGTTTGAACGTGCGTTTCTCTAAGTAACAGTGATGTGGAACATCTTTTTATGTGCTGACTAGCCATTAAATTATCTTTAGTGTAGTGTCTATTTTTAACTGAGTTCTTTGTCTTCTTATAATTGAGTTGTAAGAGGTCCTTATATATTGGGAATAGAAGTCTTTTACCCAATAGTTGATTCATGAATATTTTCTCTCAGCCCATGACTTGCCTTTTCATTGTCTCAATGATGTCATTTGAAGCACAAAAGTTTGTAATTTTGATAAAGTCTAACATTAATTTTGTATTCATGGACCAAATTTTTTACTTCACATCTAAAAACTCTCTATCCAGCCCAAATTCATGAACTTTTTCCATTATGTTTTGCTCTAGAAATTTTATAATTATAGTTCTTACATTTGGGACAATAATCCATTTTGAGTTAAGTTTTGTATGTGATGTAAAAATCTAAGTTCATTTATGTGTGTTGGTGGGGGGTTTTTTGTGACTTTTTGTCTTGAATGAGTGTTGGATTTTGTTAAATACTTTTACTGCATCTTTTGAAATGATCATGTAGTTTTGTCCTTTATTCGATCAATATGGTGTATTAGATTTCCTGTTGTTAAATCAACCTTACATTTCTAGAATAAATCCCTCTTGGTCATAGTTTATCCTTTTTATGTTGTGGATTCTGTTTGCTAATATTTTGTTAAGGATTTTTCCATCTATATTTATAAGAGATATTTGTCAGTAGTTTTCTGTACTTGTCCTATCTTCCTTTGGATTGTGTATCAGAATAATACTGGCTTCATAGAATGATCTAGTAAGTGTTACCTCCTCTTCTATTTCCTGAATGAGTCTATAAAATATTGGTATTATTTCTTCTTTCAATATTTGATGAAAATCACCAGAGAAATCATCTGAACCTGAGCTTTTCTTTGATTTAATTATGGATTCAATTTCTTTACTTGCTCTAGGTCTATTTTGATTTTCCATTTCTTCTTGAATCAGTTTTTAGTAATTCACTTCTTTCTAAAAATTTGTTTCTTCTCAGTTGTCTACATTTTGGCATAAATTTGTTCATAATATTCCATTATAATCCTTGTAATTTCTCTAGAGCATATACTGATATCTCATATTTCATTCCTGAATTTGATAATTTTTTTCTTCTCTTTTTCCTTATGTCAATTTATCTAAAGGTTTGTCAGCTTTGTTGATATTTTCGAAGGAGCAACTTCTGTTTTTATCAGTTTTTTCTATTGTTTTTATGTTTTGTATTTTATTGATTTCTGCTCTAATCTTTATTATGTCCCTTCTGCTTGCTTGGGGTTCAGTTTACTCTTCTTCTTCTGTTTCTTAATGTGGAAGTTTAGATTATTAATTTGTGACCTTTCTTCTTTTTCTGATTCATGCATTTAAACTCTATATACTGCTTTAGCTGAAACTCGTAAGTCTTGAATTGTTGTGTTTTTTTTTATTCAGTTCAAAATGTGTTCTAATTTCTCTTGTGATTGTTTATTTGATCCATGAGTTATTTAAAAGTATTTGTCTTAATGTCTAAATATTTGGGAATTTCCATAATTTCCCTTTTTTGGTGGTTTATATTTAATTCTGTTGTGGTCAGAAAACATACTTTGTATGATTTTAATTCTTTTAAATTTATTGAGATATAGTTCATATCCTAGTGTATAGTCTATCTTGAAGAATGTTCCACTGTTGCTTGTAAAGAATGCACCTTCTGCTAATATTAGGGGAGCACTCTCCATATTTCAGTTTAGGTTGAGTTAGTTGGTAGTGTTGTTCAAGTATTCCATACATTTGATATTTTGTCCAGTTGTTCTATCAATTTTTGAGAGTAGAGCATTAACATTTCTAACAATTATTGTTGAGTTGTCTGTTTCTTCTTTTAATTATAGCATATTTTGTTTCATATATTTTGAGCTTTATCAGTTGGTGCATATACATTCATAATTGTTATATCTTCTAATGTATTGATACTTTTAAAATTATGAAATGTCTTTATTTGTCTCTAACCACATTATTTATCTCAATATCTATTTCATCAGGCAAAAATATAGCAAATCCTGCTCTCCTATGATTATATTTGGCAAGTTATTACTCTTTCATCATTTCAGAATTTCAGTGCCTTTGAATCTAAGGAATATCGATTAGAGACACTTTATAGTTGCTTTTTTATTATCTAATAATCTCTGTCTTTTGATTGTATGTTTATAGCATTTACATTTGACATAATTATGGATATTGTTGTCTTTATATTTGCTATGTTTCTGTTTGTTTATAGCATTTACATTTAACATAATTATTGATATGGTTGTCTTTATATTTGCTGTGTTTCTGTTTGTTTTCAATATGCTCTTGTCCTTTTTAGTTCTCTACCATTACTGCCTTCTTTCAGGTTAAATATTTCTTATACGTCTTTGTAATTCTCCTGTTGATCTTATATATTTACTATATATGCCATTTTCTTAGTGGTTACTCTACTGATTACAATACACATCCTCACTTATCACAATCTACTACAGGTTAACACTTAATTATGGTAAAATATAGAAAATTTGACCCAATATATCTCTGTTTCCTCCATCCCCCTTTGTTATCATATATATTGTATCTATACTCCTATTAAAACAACATTATAATTATTTATTTACACAGTATTATATCTTTAAAAGAAGGAAGGTAAAAACAACGAAAATATATGCATAGAGTACTTCATATTAAACCATATGTTTACCATTTATGGTGCTTTTATTTCTTTTTGTAAGTCCAAGTTACTATCCAGTAGTCATTTTTCCTTTCAGCTAAAGGACAACCTTTATTATTACTTGTACAACAAGTCTGTCAGGAACAAATCTTTCATATTTCATTGATATGGGAAAATCTTTATTTTGCCTTAATTCTTATAGGATAGTTTTGGTGGATATAGAATATTGTTTAAGTTTTTTCTTCAGCACTTTGAGCATGTCTTTCCATTGCCTTCATTATTTTAGATGAGAAGCCAGTCATTAATTGTAACTTGTATACAATGTACCATTTTTTCTTGTCTCTTTTAAAATTTTCTCCATTTCAATATTTTGATCATGAGGGCCTAGGTGTGTATCTCTTTGTATTTATGCCATCTGGGACTTGATTAAACTCTTGAAAGTAAAGATTATTTTCATGAAATTTGATACATTTTAACCCATTATTCCTTCAGATAATTTTTATATTTTCTCTCTCCTCTATTTCTGAAATTTCTATTGCACATGTATTGGCATGCTATTGTTATCTCAAGGACTCTGTGCCTACACTTATCATCAGTGGTTTTTCTCTATATACTTCCATTGTTAACTTTTATTGATCTTTCTACAAGTTTACTGATTCTTTTTTATGCAATCTCAAAGCTGCTTTAGAGCTTGAATTTTTCATTTAATTTAGTGTGCTCTTCAACTCCAGAATTTTCATTTAAGACATACATCTTTTCACTGAATATCTATTTGTTTATTCATTGTTATTATACTTTCCTTTAATTCTTAAATATGGTTTTATTTAGTATTTGAACACTTTTTAAACAGCTGCTTGAATGTTTGTCTGCCAAATCTAACATCTGGAGACACTCAAGACAGCTCCCATTAACTTATTTTTCCCTGAGTATGAGCCATACATTCCAATTACTTTGCACATTTTATAATTTTTGCTGGATACTGGACTTTTTGGGTAATATATTATAGTGACTCAGAATTATGATTTTACAGTAAAGATTATTTTTGCTTTTTTACTGTTTGTTTGTATCTTTGGCTGGGCTAAAACTCTGATTTCTTGCTCTCCCGTAGTGTACAGTTGTTAATGTGTCTGCTAAGAAAATGTTTACAGGTTTTTTTTTAAGCCTGGCTCTTTAGGTTTTTTACCCCTGTATCTGTAGAACTTAGCAGTTGGGCAATTATTGGACACAGTTTGTGCTCAAACACCTCAAGCCAGTAAGGCTTCCATCCTCTGGAGATGGGCCTGTGTATACTGGGGAGGGCAAAGTTCAGGTCATTTTTACATCTGTCCCAGCATTTGCTTTTTAATGGGATATTTTTCTGTCTTCTAAGTGCTTGTGCATAGCCTTGTGGTCAACCAGGACTTTGTGAATTGTTTAGTCCCTATTTGATCTCTGCTGTCTGTGTATTTTTTTCATATTTCAGCCAGAAATATGCTTGCACTAACCATGCTACAACTTCAGGCCATAATCCTTACTCTTTGTGAATAGCATGACTTCCACCAAAAACATTTCTGGGTATGATTGTTGCCCACTACTGCCAGTTAGATAAGCCCCTTTCAACAATGGTAGTGCAGTTCCTGTCACTCATAGCCTGCCCTGCTTTGGTAAATTCTCCATACCAACCAAGCAACAGAGGTGAGATGGGAGTATTCTTAAGCAAGAACATCACAGACTCCCATTGTTCTAATCCAAAATTTACCAATCTTTCAAGCATAAATGCTTGTCAGATTGACATAAGTTACTGGTCAATTTCCAGGATGCTATAATGCTTGTTTTGGACAATTTTATCTAGACTTATAGTTGCTTATTAGGGAAAGGGTTTTCATACCTCCTTATTCAGCCACAGCCTGAAGTCCCACCCCTCAGGATAATGTTATACTGATTCTCAGACCAAATAAGAATAATTAAAAAGGGAAAAGTATAGATTCTTTTTACTTATAAAAGTAGTTTCAAATTTTCTAAATAAAATATTAGCTATCCAAATTCGACAGTGTGTTAAAGAATATGTTACGGTTAAGTATCTTTTACCCTAACAAAACAATAAGTGTTTAGCAAATTTATCAAGAAATTTATTACAGTAGTAGACTGAGACAAATCAGAAAATTATTTCAATAGTTACCGAGAAAGCATTTGATAATAATCAAGGCATATTTAGAAGATTAAGAACAGAATGGAACTTCCTAAACTTGCTAAAGTTTAAAGAAAAAACATCTATCCTAACCATTATACTTAATGGAGAAACTTTAGATGTATTTCCTTTAACAAATGAGGAGAGAGGGAAGTTTGATGTTCATTATCATCACTACTGTTTAACTATTAAACTCTAGATTCTGGCCAATGATATAAGGAAAAGAAAAAGAAATAAAAGAGTGATAAGATTGAAAGAGAAGTTATAAAACTCCTATTATTTCCTATTATACGCAGATAATGTGATCAACTACCAAGAAAAAAAATAGAATTAACAGATAAACTATCAGAATTAGGAAAAGATATGATCAAGTTATTGAATATGAGATCAACTTGTAGAAATCAATAGAATTTGTCTATACCAACAATAACCAGATAGAAATACCACAAACAACAAAATAACCACAAGAGCAATAAAATTATAAATTTTCTAGGTATTTGCAAATATTATAAAAATCTCTGTGGAGGATACTTTATAGATTTCATAGAGTACACAAAAATTATATAAATTGATGAGAAGGTATTCTGTCCTCCTGAGTTGGGTAGGTTGATATTATAAAAAGTCAATTTTACTCGAATTAATTTATAAATTATTTTTATCCTTAATCACATTGGGTTCCCAAATTCAAGCCAGATTTTTCATAAACTTTTTATTTCTAATAAACATGTGGACGAATATATATCTATGCACAGGTAAGTAAACTTTGAAAAAGACGAACTGAGAAAGGGAACTTGTCTTATTAGTATTAAAGCAATGAACTAATCTGAGTAGAATAAGGAACTCAGAGATACACACATATGAACTTAATATCCTACAAAGTTGGCAATCTAAATCAATGAGAAACATTGAATGAATCAACCAACTGAAGAACAAAAGTCTCTTCATGGACCAAATACGTTAGAGATCAGAAATTATGAAGAACTAGACTGGGTTGGTAGAAGTGGAAATGGTAAAAAGGAGACAAATTTGGGACAAACTTTGGAGGCAATACCAACAAGACTTGTTGGAATGGATATTAGAGTTGGGAGGTGAAAGACTGACATACTAGTGAAGGAGAAATTGATGATGCAAGAGAAAGGATACCTGTAGGAGGAAAATTCTTGGACAGGTGGAGCACCTTATTCTGAGAATGAGTTTCAGGGTTGATTTTTGATGGGAGGAATCTAAGCAGAGAAAGTGAGTAGATTTGTCTCTCTTATAGTGGAGAAAAAAATAACAACAAAAACAAAGTGTAATTGCATGAATTCATTCAAACACAGACAAGTAAAAATCTTGACAGAAATTACCTGAAAGGCACATAGCCAAATATTAAATCCCTTAATTTATAAGTAAGTAGTTTCCTAGGTATCAAAACATCCAACCATTAGAACTTTACCTACAGGTAAAAATTATAGTTCAGGCATAAAATGTTAACCGAGAGGTATAATGTCTTAAAATTTTATAATTTTTCCTTAAAAATCTTATTTGATTAAAATTCAGTAAATGTATGTCTACATATGAAAACATCTGACCAGTAATATTTTTTAAATAGCAGGTTTGTTAGGATTGGGGTGTGTATTTGTGTGTGTGCGTGTGTGTGTATTTCATGTCTTTGTTTGTCATTTGCTTGTGTTTTATATTTTTCAACACCACTGATGTATCAGTTTCCCATGAAGGAAAAAGAGCAGGAGGAAGGGGAGAATGGGTCTTACAGAATGAAGCTCTCTCTAAATGTGACAAGGAAAGGCCAATTTGAAAGTTACTAGTAAACCTTTCTGACCTCCACAGATTTTGTAGAGCAGAAGCAGCTCCGTTTTGTTCAGATAAAGGATGTGCAGTGATTGACCAATTGAATGGTAACCATGTTATTGTTTTAAAAGTGAGACTGGTTGAGCCCAAGCAAAGAACTTGGTTGACTAGATTTACTACATAGGCTGAGGTTCTCAGACCTTCCTGAGTAACACAGACAGGAAAATGGTAGCTTGGTTAGACGATGGATGTTAAAGTAATTTGGGTGTGCCTGCCCTGACTGATCATTTTAATTATGTGTTAGGGATAGGAAAGGAGGAAGAGAAAGAAGATATTGGAGACTAAGCTACATAGGATACCTGGAATCATGTGAGTAGTTTTCAGGATACATGGTGATAGCCTTGGTTTTGTCAATAACTTATTGTGAGACATTATAGGCCAGAAATTTCCCCCAGTTGGGCCTAGAATTTATTTTTTTGTATAAATAAAAAATTTTTGCATAAATATAAAAAATATTTACAAAGTGAAATTGGTTGTATGAAGGGTTGCATCTCTGTAGTTTCTTCCACTTTTAAGTTTTTTACCACAGAATGCTTTTCTCAAACAAATATTAACCTGAGTCCTAATCTGCAAAACAGATATAAACAAACAGCTTTAGATGAATTAGGGGAACTCTCCAGGTATTAGAAAAGATATGCAGAAGGAAGTAAAAGAAGAAAAGAAAAAAGAAATAAAATGAGTCAAACGCTTGCTAACGCATGTTAAACACTTCAGCTGGCTTTTTAAACTTAGTTTCTTATTTGATCCACATTCCATTTCACAGATGAAAAAACTGAGACCTAGAGATACAGAATTGACCAAGTGACATAAACCTTAGTTCTACAGTCCTATGAAGGCTCTTCTTAGAGAAAAGACAGGACAAGAGGAATGAGAAAGGCTACAGAAGGCAGATATCACACTGGCTAACTCCACCTCTTAGTGTCTGCCAGTGCCTGAAATGTTTTCAGAGAGTTGAGTCATGGGTTGGGCCTATGGACAAGCTATACCAGATATTTAGTCCACCCCTGGACTAAGCCATGTTCCCTCCCTTCTGTAGTTGTCTTCATAACAGGTATGACCTAGTAATTAGGAAATAGATACTTCTAAATAGAATCAAACATAATCTCAAAAGCAAATATGACAAATCGACTTCAAATATTCTCACCTTTGCTGGGGCAGTGGCCCTGGTGGCTCTTGTTAAATCCCTTTTCTGGGATTTTGCCTCTTTTTCCCTGGAAGACAGCAAGGAATAGCAGAGATTAGACATGTCTGCCCAACGTTTAGGGATATCAGCATACATAGTAAACTTAATTTTGACCATTCTCCTCAGCCCAATCTGGCATGTCAGAAATGGAGGTATGTCAAGAAATGAGCACAGGTACCACAAATCTTTCATCAGTACTGAAAAATGTCTCAAACATAGTTCTACTAAAAGAAGAATCTCTATTTTCAACTGCCTAACAGACTGCATCCCTTAAATACTTCTGACATTCAGATGGTCATCTACTCTAAAAGTCATCTGTACCATTGTTGGAATGTTTCTCTTTGAAAGACCGTATTCATATTGAACAAATATCTACCTGCCTGTTTTAGTCCTAGTTCGAACCTCTAAGGTTGTGGGTCTAAGGACCCACAGAGCAAATTTAGCAATTTGAGGACAGCTTTTATGCCTCATACAGTCTCCTTCTTTCCAAGTTAAGAAACCAAGTTTTTACCAACATAATTTACACAGGTAATAAAAATAATAATTGAGTGAGTGACTTCAAAGTGAAAAACTGCTTTGCGTGTCTTAAGACATTTTATTTTTGTTTTAAATTAGTTTTCAGTAAATTTATTATATTCATACCTTCAGTCTCCTTTCAAAACATCCTGTGTAACAAGGAGGAAACTTTATGGTGAATAATACACCTGCTGGTTTACGTTCAGAGTTCAAGAAAATAAGAAAAGATTATCCAACCTGCCCCAGGCCTCCCCCGACCCTAAATCTTACCCTGCCTGCCTTCATCTTCCCACAGTGTCTTCATCAGAAATAGCACATGTGATCAGAGCTTCATTATCCCAATGTTATTGACTGTTAAATTAAATCCCCTGACACATACCAACCTGGCATTTTAAAAATTAATTATAACAATTATCTTAAGTAAACTTAGTATCAGCTTGATACCAGTGTTGAAGTTTTGATGGTAGTCAGAAATTGAGAATGACCTCCTGTTCAAAAACAAATTAAGAAACTTTGATTTGAGAATTCCAATGGATAACTCAAGCCTTCTTCCACCTTTGGGGTGTCATTGGAGAGAAGGAAATCAAATTAAGAAACATTGCATGGATGTTGGTAAATTTCCTGGATGCTAATTCTTTCTGAGTTGCTACAATCAACTCTAGTTCATTTCAACTTGGCATAATCCCAGATATCTGAAGACAGGGCAACTCCCAGAGGCAGAGTGTATCATGCTTAACTCCTGCTCGTGGCAACGAGGAGACTTTGGCACCATTTCTGAGGGGCTTTTCTCAGTCCCCAGTGTAGACCAGAGGCAGGTCTTAAGAGGCCCCCAAAAATCTTTCTTTCTTTTTTCCTAGAGCTAGAAAACTCAAATTGAAACCGCATCTTCAAAAGACTATTAAGTGCTGCATAAGCTATTAATACTGAGCCCTCTGGGATGTTTCAGAATACCATTTGAGTGATTATTAAAATCATTCCAGGTAGGTGGCACTTATCCAACTTTACCTAATTAGAGGTGTCAGAGTGATCTGCTAAGCATTTTTATTTAACCATTTAGAGTTAGAAAAATATACCCCACGGAAAAAAAGAACTCATTTTCTAGTTCAGAGAATAGCTGGTAAGTCAAGCAATTAAAAGCAAGTCCTTACTCACAATATCGTTTTGCATGAGGCACATTTGTTGATGAACATTATTCCATCAGGGCTTTCAAAAAATTTTTTATCTCTGGAACAGAACAATTTTCCATTTTTCATCAATGCCCGATATTCATTGCATGTTTCCTAAGGAAAAGGTGAAAAATAGTTGTGTTGACTGAAACCTCATCAAAGCAAGACTTTATCTTCTAGAAGAACTTCCTTGAGCAATATTATTTAATGACCACTACTCACTTTGTATGGAAGATATTCCCTCAGTTGATACAAATAATGCAAATAAAAGTAATGACTGGATTGTCTGCTGGAGATTGCAAATTCACCTAATAAGAATTCATTTAAAACGACTAGTGAAATGGAAAAAACAAAAGACTCGGAGTCAAAAGATCTGAGCTTATTTTCCAGGGTTCTCATTTACAAGCCTTAGCAAATTAACTTCTCAAAGTCTCACTTACCCTATTGGTAAAAATAGTGGATATAAGTAGGTTTCATAGGTTTCGTGAGGGTTAAACATTATATGTATGCAAGCCCTCAGTTGTCATGCTGTGGCGGTTGCATGTTGCTGTGATGCTGAAAGCTATGCCGCTAGAATTTCAAATACCAGTAGGGTCACCATAGTGGATAGTTTTCAGTGGAGCTTCCAGATTAGGAAGGGAACTGGCCACCCACTTACCGAAAAATTGGCTATGAAAACCCTATGAATAGCAGCAGAGCATTGTCTGATGTAGCACCGGACGGTGAGAGGATGGAGCAAAAAGACTGGGCGGGGTTCCATTCTGCTGTACGCAGGGTCCCTAGGAATCGACTCAACTACTAACAACAACAAAAAGCCCTCAAAGAGTGCCTGATACATAGTAGATAATCAATAAGTAGATTTGATACCGGCCTTGATGTCAGTTTCCCTACATTAAACCCAGCATATATGGGGTTAAAACCAAAACACTCATTCCCTGCTTACTCCCTGGCTTCCTGGCTCCAGAATCCACTATCCTCCATGGAGAAAGACACAGCCAAGGCTAAGCACCTGGATTCGTTATCTCCTCCCAGCAAGGAGGTACAAGCCAGTGGGAAAGCTGCTGACCAGCAAGATCACAGGCTCCCTCTTCTCCGCAAGTAGTCTCAAGGCCAAAGACAGGCTGGTGGGAAAGCTCCAACCCACAAAGCCATATGCTCCCCCTCCCCTACCTGAAACCCCAAATAAAAACCCCTCCTTTTAGCTTTTCAGGGAGTTTGGGATTTCAGCGTTAGCTGCCCTCTCTCCTTGCTCAGCGCTGTGCAATACTAAAATTCCTACTTTCTTCCACTACACCTGGTTCCAGAGATTGGCTTGCTGCTGACAGGTGATCAAACTCACTTCAGGTCCAATATCGGATTCTCTTCATCTCTTCTTCCTCCTTTATTTTATTATTATTGTTGCTGTAGTCATTATTATTATTGGAATATAGTAAGTTGACACATACAAAATACCTAACATACAGTAGCTTAATAACAACTGCCGTAAAAATGAATATGAAAAGGTTGTTGGAAAGGCTCAATATATATTATTGAAGGTCCAGTACATGTCACTCACTCTTTTCTAAGAGCTTAAAATCAATAGTACGTTTGCACTACCTAGTAAAGTACTGATTTAAAATGTTATACAGAAAACCCACTGAGCCTTTATAGCAAGATTTTGGAATCTAAATTTGTTTTGTTTTGATTTTGACAAAAAAAATATCCTCTTTCAAGGTGCTTGTATCAGGAAAAAAAATTAAATTGAGCCTTTGCTCCAACTTTGATAAATACAACCTCTCCCAAAGGTTATAGAATTCTATTCAGCTTTCTATATCTTTATAGTAATCATTCAATCAGTCAACAAACACATTATGACATTACTATACTTTGTTAAGTGCCGTGGATATATCAGTAAATAAGGCAGAAGGATCCTTGCTTAAATGATGCTTAGCATCTAATGGATAATGATGTACCTAAGCTAGCCTCTTAAACATGGGAAGGAATGGATAACACTTGCAGAATGATTAGTGGTGAAGAAGGATAATAAACAATATCAGAGAGCAGCCTTGGGAAATTTTGCTAAGGGTGACCTACTAAAATATAAATGCAAAATATTATTATTACCACTCAGCGATCTTATCTGAGTAGCACGGTAATAATTTCTGCAACAGACTGGCAACTGGGCATCTTAGATCTGTGTCTTGTCTCTGATTCTATAGTATCTTATGCCAACTTGCAAGTTAACTGCTTAGCTTGCCGGATATAATTGATTCTATACAATCCAGACAAAAACCCTTGTTACAGAATCAGAGAAGACTCTGGAGTCTTTGTAATAAAAGTATATCCCTTGTGAGGTAGGTCTTAAAGAAAGTATTGAAAACAAAGATTCATGATAACACTAGAATGAAGCTTTAAATAGTTTTTAGTAGTCAAGTGAAAAAGGACTTTATCCATCAGGGTGATTCCTGAATTGGATTTCTCCAATGTCACAATTAGATGAGCACCTGATTCCTAGAAAGACCCCCCTTCTTTCACAAACGGACAAACGAGGCCCAGAGAGAAGGTTTAGAAACTTGTTCACACTGTCTAATTACTTAAGATAGCTCAATGCTATTTTTCTGAGTTACGAAATTATTCAATGTATGCTCTTGGGAAATAGGAAAAGGCCATAAAAATGGAAGGCAGCTGTTGGGTTTTTCTCTCAGAAAAATGTAATATCCCTCCAATTACCATAATAGAGAGGTTGAAACAGTGGCAGAGCTAGACCAAAGAGACCTCCTGCGGTAGGGAGAGAACTTTTCAGTCACTGTTTACTTGCAGTCTAACTTCCAGCCTTTGGCTTGTTTTTGTTTCATTTTGTTTTGCTATTGTTGCTGTTTTCTCCACATGTCTCAGGAAACTGGAACCCTCTGGGTCAAAGTCTTTCTGTTTCCTTCACCGGTGTGACATAGCCCACTGTCTTCCATTGTTTCACCCCAGACATCGTAATAAAATGTCCCGGGAGCTGGCACTCCCCTTCTCTGTGTTAGAGCACTAACAAGTTTGCTTCTGTAAAGACAAACTTCGGCATATGGTAAAGATCCTTGCAGATTACCACAGGGCTTTTCCGTGCTGTTGTAGCTCGTGTTTGTAACATTCAACACGCTTTTCTGGTACTAGAAAGAACTAAAGCTACAGGACTTGGAAAAAAAAAAAAAATTCCAGCACCATGAGAAAGACCAAATCAATAGCTCTCATTTCTGAAAAAATATCCGGAATAGATCAGAAATATTTCCAGAGAAATAATTACTTCTTTGTGTTCTTCTGGCTTATGCCAACATAAGAGGTGGCTACAGTTAGTTTTTAAAACATTTTTAAGTGATGTAGAGATTAATGGTATAAAAAAGCACCAGTGCAAAATTTGAAATATCCACTGGAAATCATCACCCATTAGCATAGACTTTGAAGAGGAAAATATGGCTTCATGCACAGAGATTTGCACGACACTCTGCTTTTTGCTAGTGTAAAACATCCAAGTGAACATCCTCTTTGATTGCCAAAAATCTGGCCTTTTCGTCTGTTCTACCATACCACTTTACTTATACCATGGATCTTTCTGAATCTCTCCTTACTCAGCAAATTCAGGTGAAATAATAGAGACTGAAATGAAATTCTCTAGAACATTCCTGTAAGAAGTTTCTTTAAAAAAAAAAGTGTTACAATAAAATACTGCAAGAGAGTATTTTAACCATAGTTCTAGGAGTTTCAGTGTGGAAAAGGGTTGTTTTACTGTTTTATTGTTTAAATGTTCATGGCTTCTAAAAGACATAGCAAATATTTGCTATGTACCTAGCACTGTTTTAAGTGCTGAATGAACAACGTTGTTGTGTGTGTGTGTGTGTGTGTGTGTGTGTATGTGTGTGATTGGCCCTTTCAAGTTTTTTTCTAATAGAAAAAAAAATTAACTCCTATAGAAAATGATTCTTTTCTTGCTCAAACAAAGACCTCTAAGAGTTGGTAAAGCGCCCCCCAGAGTCAGGGCCTCTGCCATCACAGGTGCTTCTGCCTGATCTACTACATGTTGCACATATCTTCACAACTTACTGCCTCATCACCGTCAGAGCCTTGTTTTAATGCTACCTTTTCAGGGAGAACTTACCTGACTATCCCAGGAAGAATTGATACTACCTCCATCCCCAGAAATTCCTACTTTCCATCTTGCTTTATTTTTCTCCCAGCACTAACCATTATTTGATGTACTATATATTTTACTAATTTACTTATTAACATGTCTGTTTTCCTCAGATATAAGCTCCATGAGGGCGGGCTTCTTTTCTATTTTCTTTACTTTAGAATAACCCCAGCATCTCAAACAGGATCTGACGCATAATAGATGTTCAGTAAATATTTATTGAATGGAATATACACACTGACTATATACAAGATACAGACAAATCCTTTTTGCATAATGATCACAAGAGAACACATAGTTGAGTTTCCTACGTGTGTCATGACTTTTTTCAGCTGTTAAACTGAACAGTAGTAATTCGCTAGTTTGTTTATGAAATTTTAAAGCACTCCTTTAGCATGGCAGATTACCTCTCACAGATGTCCATCATCATTAATACATTGATTTGTGTGTGTGTGATTCATGTCTTGATTCATAAAGACTTGTTTCTGTGTTTTTAACACAAGCCATTAGTACCTATCCATTTAATATGTCTGCATTATTAACATGAAGGTGTTGGCCACAAACGATTTCTCTTTAGGGAGCTTGGAATGGATTCAATGAACAGAAAAAGCAGGACTAACCTGATTTTCATCCTCACTGGCAGCATCTGGGACAAAAATACAGAAACCAAAGTTAAGGGAATGTAAAATATTTAATAAATAAAAAAACCCAATCCACTTAGTGCAAGGTCTTGCTTATTCTGAGAGCAATATGTCGTAAAATCACAAACTGTTTTTGAACACACTAAAATGTACCATGGCAAATAAAATGAGGACACTCCACTAGGACATCAGTATATGTAATCACAAAGGTCCAATGCCTCCTAAAGATCCAATTACTTTGAAAAATGATACTAATTGAGTTTAATAATAATTTTAAAATTTAATAATATTTTTAATTTGATAAAATTATAACATGATACACGTATCAAATATATTATATCAATTATAACTTAAAAGTACAATGTGGCACAAAGTTTATATCATATAAAATTAAATTTTCTGAATTCTGGTAACTCTACCTCCTCATAACAGACACAAAAATTAGAGATCTGATAAAAATTAAGGTGAATTTAAATCACAGACTTTATACTCTCTCATTAACAGACTCCTTTTTTACAGTTACTTTAGAAAGTGGGCATCATTCATATTTAATGATCTCCTGACTCTCCATCTCTGAGGGCTCCTTTTAAAAAGTGTAAACACTTCAGAGCAAGATAAGTCTAGGCAGTCCATGTTTCCTTCAAATTCAAATAGCAAATACAAAAACCAACTTCCTGCCTGCCACAAAATTCCCTTACTCTTTAGGAGAAATGCTTTCAATCCATTTAGGATCTGAAAACACAAAAATAGAATATGCTAGAAGATACTACTGCTTTAAAATAAGAATAGATCATTGAATTTGACTTTTTAATATTTTATTTATATATAGTATTAAAATATATATTATGTACATCTAAGTTTTAAATATCTATTATATACATAATTCCTATCATTATGAATTGATATGCTTGGTGAGGAGAAGATAAAAAAGAATATATTAGCTTTTCAGAACTAATGCAGAATTAATGGAAGGATTTCTCACAGCTAAAAATTCAAATGATCTCAAACTACTTGCCATTTCTAAAGATAACAGCATAGTTGTAAAGTCACATATATAGTTCTTCAAAACTCTGTGTCTGGCAAGATATTTCAAGATTACACACACAGGAGAAAAGCGTAGGGAGACAAGCATCTGCCCAAGGCTTTGTATGTGTGACAAGAGGCTTAGATTACATGCAAAGTGCTCACCTTGTATGAGGCAAAGAGCCAGGGTCAGAAGCATTGGCACTGTAGCTATCTTCATGTTGAAGATGATGTAAGTCGGTTACAAGTCTGCTCCGTGCATTGCTCACCAGCTGTTGCTCTAAGACTGAACCCGTGAAGCTGCAGCTTACTTTTATATATACTGTCAAGCACTAGTGACACCCACAAGAAAAACCAGTTGTTCAAGGTTGTGCTAAACTTAATACACCACATCAATTTAGTTTCCATCCTTTAGGATCCTGTCAAGGTGGCAGATTTGAACAGATAATGTCTATTTCTAAAGTAGTTCTAATGTGGTTTCATGGTATCTCCACCAAAAGGCAACAGATTGAGTCCAAGGACCCTGCTCTGTAGTCCTGTATAAGAAGTGAATTCCTCAGCAACCCCAGTCAAGACATATTACCCTTTAGACAAATATGTTTCTAATTGGGCTCTCTTCATAAGTGTGATGGGAGGGAAAAAGAAGATAGATTGGTTGTCCTTCCAGTCAGGTAAAGATTTAAAGATTTCCGCTTCTGGAGAAAGCTAATTAATAGTAAGGGAAGCAAGGATTCCTGTTGCTTCTATCTGAGGATATTCTGAAGTGTCTCAAGTCAGTGTCACGTATTCATATATAAGTTAGAGTTAATGACACTAAGAGATAACCTAGCAAAATTCTAACATTGAATACATGGGGCAACAGAAACTCAGAGAAGGAGCAATGACTTTCCCAAGAATACACAGTATAGATGGAAGAAGCAGAGGCGGCACTTGACGAAGACCGCAGGTTCCACGTTTTTTTTAACTCCACACACTGCTTCACCAATTACGTTAGTGAAGGCAGAAACTTCATGAAATCAAAGCTTGTACATCTATACTTTGAAAAATTCCCAATCTGAAAGATATTTTATATTCTAAAGCCTTATCTTATAGTCTAACCAAACATGATAAATGTAAACATTAGAAACTCAAGGTCTAACTCTCCACAGCCCACCACTCCTCAAATTACTCTTTGAAAAACTTGGCTCAATCAGTTTTCCCCTAAATTAGGTTTACTCCTGTATTGTCTCATTATTTAGTCTCCCAAGAAGGAAAGAAGAAATAAAATACAGCAGTCACCCCTTACCCATAAGGGGTACGTTCCAAGACCCTTAGCAGGTGCCTCAAACTGTGGATAGTTCTAAACCCTACGTTTTTTATAACTATAAAAACTACGTTTTTATAACTACGTTTTTTTATAACTACGTTTTTTCCTATATATACACATTTGAGGTAGAACAGCAAAACTAGCATGAATTTCCTTTTCCTTGTTCACAATTTCATGGATGGAAGATTTGTTCTTACAGTAGATCTTAGCGACCTCAGCATACAATTTTTTTTCTTTCCTTATTAAGCTGAGAACTTTCAGTTTTTCAATTAAAGGAAGCACTTTATGGTTTCTCTTTTCCTTATCCGAATTGCCAGCACCACTACCCTTGCAGTTTGGGGCTGTTAGTTAATAAAATAAGGGTTACTTGAACATAAACACTGTGATCCTGCGACAGTCGATCTGATAACCAAGGCAGCTGCTAAGTGACTAATGGGCAGGTAGTGGACACAGCACGCATATGTGGAACAAATGGAAGATTCACGTCCAGGGTAGGATGGAGCCGGATGGCACAAGATTTTGTTATGCTACTCAGAATGGTGTGCAACTTTAAACTTTTGATTTGTTCATTTCTGGAATTTTCTATTTAATACTTTCGGACCACAGAGTTGACTATAGGTAACTGAAACTGAGGCAAGCGAAACCATGGATAAGGGGTGACTACTGTATTAAAAAATGTAAATACAAAATGTGACATTTTTCTAGAGAAAGTATCTTTTCCTTAGTTCCTTCTTCCCTTCTATAATTAATATCTTTTGTCTACAAGCTTATTTTACTCTACCAGCTTAAGAAAGCACCTGAAGAAGTATGCAAAGATAACTGAAGCAACAGCCAAATGTTTAATTCCAGTACCTGCAGGGTCTCTACAACCACAGAAGAAAAGTTTTGGGCTTCATTAGATCAAATCCCTTTTAAAGACTGTTTCAGAAAATTATCTAAGGTTTTCCAACTTTGAGATCATGTCAATATTCTGAATACCATCAAAGCCAGAGTACTTCCTTCTTTTTTTTGTGAAGTAATTTATTTCCTATAAAAATATAATCACTGGTTACAAAATCTGTGCTATTAGCCTTGTGTCTTTCCAAAGGTTCAGTAAAATTAGTGCCATGGAAAGCAAGTTCACTGCATTACTGTGATAGGTTAGAAAATTGATATCCATCATATGTTAATGGAAAAAGAATAGAACAGGGAGTCAGGAAATTTGTTTGTATTCCTTTCTTTGCAACTACACAGTGTCATGGAAACAAACCTGGCTTTGGAGCATGGTAGATCTGGGTCCAAATCTAGACTCATCAATCTCTAGCTATGTTGTCTTGGACAAGTCACTTGTTTTCTCTCAGCCTCAATTTCCTAAAACATAAAATAGGGATAATAAAACTACATTGTACAACTGTTGTAAGCGTTGAAGGTAATTCATGTGTATGTATGTATGTGTGTTTGTGTGTGTGTGTAATGCTTAGAACAATTCCAATTATGTGTGACAAACTTTATAGTTTATAATAGCTGGCCTTCTGTTTTTATGTCATAATGATGTGGTTATACTAGGTTAATTTCTAAGATTCCAAGAAATGTCAGCATCTCTTGAAGTCGGACCTCAACAACAGATTTAAGTTTGCTTAGCACAGAATAACATTCCCAACCCATTCTGAAGTGAAATTAAAAAGTCAAGATATAAGTTCTCTTTTTCATTTTGTCATTATGGTCTAAACCACAATATCTAAAGCAAATTAAAGCATTAACTGTTTAAAACTTGCCAATGTCATTGCTAGGTTTCGATCACCATTGATTCCTTATATCTCTCTGTAAAAGCCTCTTCTAAATATTAACATATCAATACTAAGTTTTCATCTTTCATCTGCTCTGTCAGACCATATAAATTGTGTCCCAACCATACACATTATTATGGTAGTAGGAAAGTTTAATGCCTTCTAACAGAATTGGTGACTGTGTAATATGCTCTGATGAACCCCAAATCTAGCCGAAATGGATAGTACTCCCAGGAGTGGACATGGAAGTGCTGCTAGGGTGGAACAAAAGAACCAAAAGATGATTCCATGTCTAAAGAATCTCTGCTATGAGGAAAGGTTGAAGGAGTTGGTTTCCTTCTTACTGGAAAACAATTTGTCACTGACACCCAGAACCTTCTGAAATGATGAATAAGAATTTTGAAACTGATAACGTCTTCCAAGAGGAGAAGATAGCCACAAGGAGATTCAGTGAGCACCCCTAATGTTGGAGGTACAAGTCAGCTGGCTCTTAGCTTCTGGGCTTTTTCTCCATTTCATTTCAGGAATGTTGTAAATACAGAGGTGATTCATCACATACTCTATTAATCACTCCTTTCTCCTGAAAACCACAGAATTTAAATTTGAATGAATGGTATTGAAGCTTTAGAGAATTGAAGTTTGGGTTATCAGAGTACTTTCTTATTAGGTTATTAGAGTGCTTTTCTTAAATTCTATATTCTATCTTTTTCTTAGACTCTTTCAATCATTCATCAAACATGTAGAACCCCTTTTCCTCTCATTGAAAAGGAATAGAGCTAGGTTAAAAAGAAGTATAATCTTTACAATTCAATACAAGTATCAAATAGCCCAGAATGTGAATTCACATCAAGGATGCTGACATGGAGGAAAGAGATGAGAAAACTATGAAGTAAACAAGATTTTGTAGACCAGTAATGTCACTGAAGACAAAGGTTACTTTCAAAACCCAAAGTTATCTGATCATTTTCCAAATCTTGTCTTTTTCTATGCAGAGATATCCTTGGTGATCACAAAAGTTTAATAAACAACTAAAGCCCCTCACGATTAAATCACCTTCCATGTCTTTCAAAACGATCCACCATTCATTAGCTCTCTTAATTTGTTCATGCAATGTTGTGAGGTAGCAAAGTAGGTGTTATGATCCTTTCCTTACCTGCCAAAAATGGTACCATTAACCCATCCTGGAATAGGAACTAGCTGGGATGATAATCCTGGCCTTGTCTCTTTCTCATCTTTTACTCCCTGTGTGGCTATCTCATAGCCTTTCCTGTGGTTCAAAGAGAATCCAGACATTATAGTGCTTTAAACTACATAAAGTATTTTGCTAATATACTTCTTTCCTCTAATACTCTGCTCTCTGTCACACACTCCTACACACACACATACACAACCAGACACTCGCAATGACTTGTGCAAAGAACTGTGCTGTGACCATGACTGAAAAGTATATGTCCTAACAGATCTTAGAAGATGAAGTAATTTCTTGTTTATTTGCTTAATTTTTAAATTCTCTTTCTATAATTCTCATATTTTTACCCATTAATTTAACACATCTGTATTCTCCTTTTTGAAAGATACTAACTGGAAAACAGCCTTTAGCCACCTGCTTATCTTGAAATATTCCATTAACAGCTAACTTCGTTCCCTTTCTGAGAATTCCTTTCTGTTTGTCTAGAAAGGCCTAGAAGCTATGGAGATAAGCATCTCATTTTATCTAAGAACAGGATGGGATGGGCACTGTTTGATCCCTAAGCATACAGACTCTGCTATTTATAGATATAATTTTTGCTTTTATTAGATTAGGATTAAGAAAACAGGAAACTTTCAAGATCTGATTTTTAACTGTATTAAGTCTTACATATTGGCTTGTATTTGGTTCTTAAGCACAATGTCCAACTTCCCCCTACAGTTGATGCTACTGGAACCCCTGTTCCATGACCCCACACTCTCCATCACCTGAAAATTCAGTACAT
The DNA here is from genome assembly GCF_041296265.1 of Equus caballus. Classification (NCBI taxonomy): domain Eukaryota; kingdom Metazoa; phylum Chordata; class Mammalia; order Perissodactyla; family Equidae; genus Equus; species Equus caballus. Next base: position 45,694,060 of record NC_091697.1, read on the forward strand.
TCCAAGGTCTTCTAGGTTCATCCTGACTATAGGAAACAGAAGTTTGTGGAGCTACAGTCCTTTGAAAACAATCACGATGAACTAATTCTGAAGAAGCTAGTATACTGAATTTTGGCACAAGAGTATTTTGTATTTTATATGTGAAATACTTATGTGTGTGTATACAATAAACAAGAACAAAATTATTAGATTTATAAGCAAAATTAAGAAAACATGATCTTTATAAAATTATTTGCAAAGAAATATAAAATTTTCCAGCATTTATTGTGCACTTACTGTCACAAGTACAACAATAAACCTAATGTGTAAGCACCGTTTCCTTCTTTTTTCACAGATAAATAGGGGCCAGCCCGGTGGTGCAGTGGTTAAGTTCACATGTTCCGATTCTCGGCGGCCTGGGGTTTGCCCGTTCTGATCCCGGGTGCGGACATGGCAACGCTTGGCAAGCCATGCTGTGGTAGGCATTCCATATATAAAGTAGAGAAAGATGGGCATGGATGCTAGCTCAGGGCCAGGCTTCCTCAGCAAAAAAAAAGAGGAGGACTGGCAGTAGTTAGCTCAGGGCTAATCTTCCTAAAAAAAAAAAAAAAAGAAATTAAGGTTTGGTGAGATTCTATAACTTTGCCAAGGTCATACAGACTGTAAGTGGTGATGTTTGCAAATGATAACAGTCAATGCAAATAAAGGCAGTGAAATCCCAGAGCTCAACTTCTTAAATACAACACGTTCTAGTAACCACACTACCTACACCTGTAATTAACATATCTCAGACACTCACTGTTGTGGACTGAATTGTGTCCCTCCAAAATTCATATTTTGAAACCTTAACCCCCAGTAACACAGGATGTGACTGTTTTTGGAGGTAGGGCCTTTAAAGAGGTGATTAAATTAAAATGAGGCCACATTAGTGTTGGACTCTAACCTAAACTGACTGCTGTCCCTATAAGAAGAGGAAATGTGGACACACAGAGAGACACAAAGGATGTGTTTGCACAACAACTTAAACCAAGTCATTGAGCTTGTAAGTGGTCAGGCTGAGACTCTAGGTCTTAACCCTTAAAATATTTATTCAATCAAGTAACATGTTAAATAACACTAACCATTGTGTCATACCACAGTCTTGATCTATTAGACAGAAAAAGCAATAAAGAAATGAATCGTAAGTATGAAATCAGAAAATTCTCAGATATAGAACCAAATTAATAAAATGTAATCTAAAAAGTTAAAAATGTAAGTCCAAAGTTAGGTATCATGGTACTCCAATAGAGTCCATAGTATTCCCCACATAAGTACAACAAATATTTACTAAATGCCTACATTTGTCTGGCACTGTATGAGAGTGCAGCGTTAAACGTGTCAATAAAACAGATATGGCCTCTGACCTTTAATAAATTATAGTCTAGTGGAACAGGTGGAAAATGATCATACAAATCATTGCTCAATTGAATTTGTGACAGTGCTTTTAAAAAGATGTCCATAGAGTAAAGTTAACATATAATACAGATATTTGGCCTCTATTGACGGATTTCATGATGAAACCAGGCTCAATTCTAAAAAACAAGCCAGGATTAAAAAGGTATATATCCTCCTCTATCTGAAAAATTCAGCTAATCAGAATGAATCATTCCTTAAATAATTACGAGAACCAAAGTTTTGCTCTGGTAATTTATTTCATCCGACATTTTTCATTTCTGCTGTATCATTAGTTATTTATCTAACACTATTTGGAGGGCAGGAGTTGAAACTAAAATTGAACATGGTAATTATTTTGCATTTAGTGGGATTTTTTGGTTTATTTTAAGTGACATCTCCCATGTTAATGATATTACTGCATTTCATCACCAATCCTGACTGTAAAACTGCTCTATTTAAGAAAAGAAAGTAATTTTAATATTTTAATAAAATTAATACTTATACAATTATTTAATATTTAAAATTTAGTTAATATTATTTAATATAAATATAATACTTTAATATTATTTAATTATTTAAAATATTTAATAAAATTTCATAATTTTAACATTTCTGAGCAAGGAGCTGTAAGTAGTGGACATTCATTTGTCAATAACATAAACAACCTTGGAAAATGCAATAATTATCTCTAGTTTACAGTATAAAATAGGGATTATTTTTTCACTCACTCCTAGATGGAAAATACTACTTACGCTTCTGGGAGAAGTATTTTTAAAGTATAAAGGAAATTATTTAAGAACTCTATGCAGCTGTTAGCATTAATAAAGGCATTCACCTTATTATTGTACTTATAGAGCAGTTACTTGCAAAATTTATTATAGAATAATATTTATAGAATAATTTATAGTATGTTACCAATTTGTACACAACATGTACATATAGAAATATTTATATACTGTTTATATTTTATATATTTGCACCTCACATTAACTCTTTAAGGTAAGCAGATAATAAGGTATTTCCATTTCATGGTCAGTAAACTGAAAATGAGCATGGTTGAATGATTTTCCTCAAATCTATTGGCCATAAGGGGAAGAGCTACAACAGAAATTCAAGCCTCCTAACTCTTTTTTTTGATATTTTTTTCCACTCTCTCATATTTAAAAGAGGTTTAAACACTAATTCAGTGAGATTAGAACAGGAAAAAAGAAGAAAATATAGAGAGAGTACAAAAAGAGGCATGTATTCAGAAAGGAAGAAAAAGAACAGAAGGACACCAAATGCATTGAAAGAGAAAATAAACAAATTTAAATCAATCTTGGTGATGGAGGTCAATGCTAATGTGTATAAAATGTTTTACAAATTAGAAGGATTTTTTAAAAATATATATTCTCATTTGGACCTCATGCTCAACCTGTTGAGCAGGTTGGACACATATTATTGGTAGCATCCTCATTTTACTGAAATTTAGAGACACACAGGAACTTTCCCAAAGCTACAAATAGTAAGTGGGAAAGTTGGAATCAGAAGTCTATTGAATCAAGACTCTATTATCTTTTCCCTATGCCCTTTGGCATGAAAGATGATTAAGGATATAGATTTCATAATTTCATTAGGAAGCAAATGAGGAGAAGGCTTTGAGAAGATACTTGAGAAAATTAAAATACCTCATTTATATCCTGAAAAGAGAAACAGAAATTAGCATATATGCTAAAGGATACACCAGTTTGTTTTGAAATGATAAGATTTTTGCTTCTGGCCAAGATAGAGTAATAAGTAAAGAATTTTTCCTCCCACCTGAAACAATGAAAAAAGAAAACAAACAGAAAAACTACATGAAAAATAGTTTTTTGACATTGGACATCAGATAGTGCAGGTCAGTGATCCCTGGGAGAAGGAACAAAAACCAAGTTAGCCCTACATTGACACAGCTTACTGTCTATAGAGAGTTTCAAGCTTGTTGCACAGAGACAGGAAACACAGGTAGAGTCTAACAGTCTCCTTGAGATGAGGCTACAAAGCTGAGAGCCAGGGAGACCAAGGGAGCTAAAATTCACGTGGCGTGGTACTAGGAGGATAAAATCAAGAAGAGAGGCCTTCAGAGATCCGCATCAAATTGTGCACCTAGAGCCTTCAACTGTGTACTAATAAGTAAATGTGTGTGAGAAAACTACTCAAGGCTGGGGGAAAAATCACCCTACTAATTAGAAGGAACAATATCTAGAGCTTAAACAGGAGAGAAGATAGGTTGTCTGCCTACCTGTCAAAGGGAAAAACCTTTGACTGAGAAAACTATTGCCTTAGTCGTAGGGCAAAATTAACCCCAAAGGCTACTCTGGTTTCACCTAACAAAGCTTAAAAGCAAGACTTGAAGGAATCAAACAATTTCCAAGTAACTTAACGGTGTCCCAGAACAAAGCTCAAGTACATTTAGAGGAATACAAAAATATTCATTGCCCAAAAAACTAAATACACAATGAGTAGCAAACAATCAAAAATTACCATACAAACAAAAAAACAAGAAATAGAACCCATAATGTGAAGAAAAATCAATCAAAAGAAATTGACTGGACTCATGACTCCAGATAAAATGAAGTAACAGGAAATGGAGTTATACTCCTGCCTTCAACAAGTGAACAAACAAACAACAACAAAAAGAAAAACATATAAAACAATGGTTTTCAAGATGCTGGACATTAGTCTCTTGAAATGAAGACAAATGATCTATGAAAGACAGTAAAAAAGGTGAGCCTTAAAATTGCCCCAGTTTACTGTCTTGAGAAAATTTCCAAGCCATAGAGCATGAAGGAGCAACTCAGGCATAGCCATGCAGACTCTCTGTGTTAAGGTGACATGTGGGGTTTGAAGGAGGCCAAAACTGACGAAGTTCACAGGACAGAGTACTGGACATGAGAGAGCTGAACAGAGTGGGAACCCAAGAGATATGAATATTGCTTAAGTATTCAGCAGAGTACTGATCATCAAATGCATATGAGGAAACTATTCAAGACCATGGAAAGATCTATCTCAAATGATTAAAGACGAAAATACTCAGTATTCACACAGGGCCAGGAATAGTGTCTGTTCCTATCATCCACACTGGAAAACCTTAAAATTCATAAGGCATTAGGGAGAGCACTCAAAGGGTCAGGTCTCAATAGTAGAGGACAATTAGCTCTAGACTGATTGTTTCTCTAGTCTTACCTAAAAAATGTTAATAGCAAGGCCTAAAAGAATTCACATGATTTCCAAGTAACTTAATTGTGTCCCAGGACAGAATTTAAAATTAGTTTTAGAAATAAAAAAAAAATTCACTACTCAGTAATGCTAAACTAATAATGTCTGATATTAAATAAAAAATTACTAGACATGCTAAAGAAGCAAGAAAATAATGAGGAGAAAAAACAAGTAAAACTAACTCAAAACTGTTACAAATGTAAGACTTGTCAGACAAGGACATTAAAATAGTTACAGCTGTGTTGCAATGTTAAGAAATGTAAAAGGACTTCAAAGGGAAGGAAGGAATACACAGGTGGGTGAAAAGGAGTAAATATTTGGAAAACAAGTGTTTGGCCACACAGAAACAGAAGAACACAGAGGGAAGCCCAAAAACAGGCTTTTCGAGGTTCCTCTCTGTCTACCCTGTAGTTCATGTTATGCTAAGGTGATAGCTCACTTTATGAGACAGGTTTTTTTTTATATGAATTCTTTTAGGCAATTAAGGAGGAGGTAACAAGAAAAACTAAGTCTTTTGTTTCTCAAAAATAATCAGCCTAAAATAATCCTCATGTGGGATGCCAAATTTTATTCCCCTTCAGTACACTCTATGATGTTTGCACAGTGATGAAATTGCTTAACCATGCATTTCTCAGAACTTATCCTTGTCATTAAGTGACATATGACTGCAATAATAGCACCAAATTTTCCAAACTATAAGCCAACAGATCAAGAATCTCAATGAATTTCAAACACAAGAAATATGAAGAAACTATACCAAGGCTCATCATCATCAAATTGCTCAAAAACTGTGAGAAAGAGAAAATCTTAAGAGCAGCCATGGGGGAGAAAGACTCTGTTATATGCAGAATAACAGAATTAGGAAAATAGAAGACTTCTTGTTGGAAACAATGCAAGTAAAAACACAGTGGAGTAACATCTTTAAAATATTGAGAGAAAATATTGTCAACTTAGAACTCTATGCCCAGTAAAACTGTCTTTTAAAAATGAAGGTGAAATAAAGACTTTTGCTCACATAAAAATTAAAAGAACCCATTCCTTACTGCATACCTGCATTAGAACAAAAGCTAAAGGAAGATTTCAGGCAGGAGGAAAAAAACATACCACATGAAAATATGGATCTATACAAAGGAAAGAAAAACACTAGAAAGGGTAACTATATGGGTAAATACATGAGAACTTTTCTTATTGTTTAAATCTCTTTTAAAACTAACTGACTGCTTAAACAATCAGCAATTAAACTGACGGCTTAATAATAACCAAAAATTTATAGATAGTAAACTAATAAAGGAGATGCAATGAAATGATAAAATACTTGATTCACCCAAAATCAGAAAAAAGAAAAAGGGAACAAAAAAACCACAAGCAGGACAAATAGAAAGTAAATAATAAGATGGTAGACTCAATCTGACCATATCAATAATCTGTATTATAGATAAACCTACATACTTTATGTAAACTCTACATGTTAAATGTAAATATATTCTATGTAAATGTGTTTTACATAAATATGTGTGTATTGTATGAAAATATGTAAATTAAAAGACAGAGATTGTCAAATTAGATAAAAAAGGAAGATCAACAATTTGCTGCCTTCAAGAAACACACTTTAAATATAAAGATACAAATAGATTAAAAGTAAAAGGATGGGAAAAGATATACAATGCTAACATTAATCAAAAGAAAGTTTGAGTGGGTATTTTAATATCAGACAAAGTAGATTTCAGAGTAAAGAATATTACTGGGGATCAAGAGAATCATTTCATGATGACAAAGAGATCAACTCACCAAGAGGACATTTTTGTGACTCTAAATGTCTTGTATCTAATAAATGAGAGGTAGCCAAGAGCTGTAAAAATTAGGTGAGAATATATTTTTTACTGTTTTGTTAGGTTAAAACGAAGTGTTCATATATACGTATAAATCATAGTATCTGTTTATAGTTCACCTTAAGCCAGAATTGTTATCCATTGGCATTTTGAATACTTAGGAAAATCTTGAAATTCTTCATGATCAAGCGGAGAAAAAAAAAAACGTTTTACCCCTTGTAACCCAAGAAACCAAAGCTAGAATCTGCCTGGAGTTAGTTAGAGGCAGATATGAGTCCGCTGAAAGGGGAAGCTCTTTAACAATATCTGTCCAGAAATAAAGCAGATGGTTGCCTTAGAGAGATTCTGTTTTATGCCTCTGGAGAGAGCAGAAAAATCATAATTAACACTTCACAGATCCTGTGCCTTCTAGGGTAGAATAAGTGGATTTTAAACTATAAAATTTGAATGTTATATAGAAATTAATTAGAAGTAATAAAAATGAAGATGGTATGGGTTAAGAAAATGTTCAACACAAAGATTTGAAATTAAGCATTTTTCTCTTGTAGCCTTATCTACAAAGATATTAATGTCAATTAATTTTAGATCAGTATCAATTTGTAGAAGTGACGCTGAATTTTATTAATTGAAACCTGGAAAACGCTAGGTAGTGAAAGTAAAGAGAGAAAAGAGGAAAAAAAATTATTGTGCCCTAAAGAATCGAATAACTTAGTAAGGAAGATAATACCTATATCAGAAAAGAAATGATTCAATAGAGCATAAAACATAAAAGTGTCACAAAAGATCCACAGATGAAGTGTCCAGGAAAGATATATTATTTCTATCTGGGAGATAGGCAATGATTCTTTTGGAAGATGTAGCCTTTAGATGGGGCCTTGAGGCTTGAGGATATTTGAACATGTGGTGATGGGAATGTGGCTGATTTTTCAGCAGAACAGTATAAGCGAAGTCCCAGAAGAAAAATAATGTGGGGTCTCCATGAAAGAATATGTGGTACCTTTGACTGCATGTATATATGAGAAAGGCAAGAATAGAAAATAATTTTAGAAGAGTAAAATGTCAGAATAGCTAAAATCAAGAATAGTGACCCCATCAAATGCTGGCAAGTGTTTGGAGAAACCGGATCTCTCATATATTGCTGTGGGAAGTAAAAGGATGCAGCCACTCTGGTAAATAGGTTGGCAGTTGCCTAAAAAACTAAACATATACTTATTCCACTACCCAGTAATTGTACTCCTGGGTATTTGTCCCAGAGAAATGCAATATCCACAGAAAAACGTTCATTATAATTGTTCACAGTGGCTTTATATGTAATAGCCAAAAATCAGAAACAGCCAAAATATCCCTCAATAGGTGAACGGTTAAACAAACTTCAGTACTGCAAACTTTAGTACTGCACTGTGGAATCCTGTTCAGCAATAAAAAGGAATGAATTCTGTATACATGCAACAACTTTGATCTCAAGGTATTATGGATGGATCTCAAGCATATTGTGCTGAGTGAAAAAAGCCCATCTCCAAAATTCACATACTATAATTCAATTTATATAACATTTTCAAAATTACAAAATTATACACATGAAAAAAAAAAATAACAGTTTGCCAGGGGTTAAGGATGACTATTGGATGAGGGCAGGGGGGTAGATGTGGTGATACAGGGGTAGGATGAGGGAGATCTTTGTGGTGATGGGAAATTCTCTATCCTGATTGCAGTGGTAATTACACAAAACTATGCATGCTATAAAATAACACTAAACTATATACAAGCATTTAATCAAAGTCAAAATCTCAGTTTTGATTTTGTACTCTAATTATGTAAGATTTAACTATGGAGGTAAACTGGATAAAGAGTACATAGGACCTCTTTGTACTACCTTTGCAAATTCCTGTGAATCTATAATTATTTCCAAAAGAAGAAAAAGTTTTTAAAAATGTAGATTACAAAATCCTACATTCCTTCTATAAAGTTAAAGATACTTACTATATGACTGAGTAATCTCACTTCTAGGTATTTACCAAAAGAAATTAAAATATATGTCCACACAAAATCTGTAAAATAATATTTATAGCAATTTTATTCATAATCACTAAAAAATAAAAACAATTCAAACGTGCATCCATTGGTTAATGGATAAACAAACTCTTGTCCATCCATACAATGGATTTCTACTCAAGAATAAAAAGAAATGAACTGTTACGCCTGCTACAACATGGATGAACACCAACAGCATTATTCTAAGTTAAAGAAGACAGATGCAAAATGTTATGTACTTTATAATTCCATTTATATGACATTTTTAAGGTGATGAAATTATAGGGGCAGAAATCAGATGAGAGGTTGCCAGAGGCTGGGAATCAAGGAAGAGGATTGACCACAAAGGCACACAAGGAAATATTTTGGGGTGATGGAACTACTCTACTTCTTGATTGTTCCAATAGTTACATAAGTGATTGTCAAAAATCAAGTAACTGCGCACCCACAATTTTGAATTTTGCCTTTATTTGAAGCTTTACTTCAATAAACCTGACTTTAGAAAAAATTCACAAGTGATACAATACTAGTTTTAAAAACATTTATATATTTATGTGCTAAGGGAGATAGAACTGGATTTATCAAAAAATCCTAACATTTGTTATCTCTGGTGGAATTACTTATGATTTTTCTATGTCTCTCTATTTTTCTTATCTGATAAGTATTTTTTGCTAAGTAGGTATTAATTTTAAGAACAAAAATTCTATTTAAAAAAATTATTTTTAGGGATAGATAGGACATTGAAAGTCATCCAGTTCCCCGCTTTAGGTTACAGATGATGTGCGGGCTAAGAAAACTAGAGTGATATTTCCTAATTACTTAAATTTAAAAACACACATTCCCAATACTCCCTCCTCTAAGTTATAAGATCTCACTGCAAATGTCATGATTCATTTTGATGGGATGGGGTTGATTTTCACCCTTCCAAAACTCCCACTTTATAGTGCCAAAGTAAGGTGTTTCAGCATTTTCCTGGACCATCTCCTGTAGGTGGATCCAGACAGTGTCTGGACAGAGATCAGTTCTCTAGTCTGTACCATAGAAGACCAGTGAAGTTTTGGAAATGTGTGACTTGCTAGCATTTTGACCTCAAACAAATCATGATTTAGAGTATCATCCACTTAGGACTGTTGAGCAGATTGAGATGGCTGTGTGAAAAAGCTAAAGCAGCTATTATAATTGGTAACAGTTCGTCATACATAGTAAAGCCTACTCGAGAACCAGAAGGAGCTATAACTTAGAAGTTAAGTGGTGGGCTTTGGAGCAATGCTAAGCGTTCAAAAACTGGCTTTTCTGAGGTGTGGCTAGGGACAATTTACCCAAATTCTCTGTCTCAATTTCTTGACCACTAAACGGAGAATTGTAATAGTGATTGCCATGAGGATTACATGACGTAATTCATGTAAAGCCTTTAGATGGTTCCTGGCATATGGAGAGTGCACAGTGTTAGCTGTTATTAGAAACGTCTTCATGTTAGCCTACATTGAATTGGAGACCACAATAGGGAAACCCACTTCTGGGTCTATTAATGTTTCTTTTTTCTTTTTGATGAGGAAGATTGGCCCTGAGCTAACATCTGTGCCAATCTTCCTTTACTTTGTATGTGGGACACTGCCACAGCATGGCTTGATGAGCAGTGTATAGGTCCATGCCTGGGATCCAAACCCACGAACCCTGGGCTGTTGAAGCAGAGTGAGCGAACTTAAACCACTGTACCACAGGGCCAGCCCCTGGGTCTTTTAAAGTCTTGAATATTTTGCAGGACGTGCCAAAAACCAGTGCCTAGTTTTAGAAGCACAAACTAATAGCCTGCAGGGCACAGGAGTCATTTCCTCACTAGTGACCCTTCCTTTGAACAGCTTATTATACTCCAGGTGGTGAGGCCTTCACAAGAAATTGGGTCACCCTCAATGAACGACAGCCACACATGGATGGACTGACAGGTCATTTGAGCCCTGAAAAAGTGACACCTTTTCAAATAGTCAGGAAATCAAACAGCTCAGTCTAAGCTCTTAACTTTTCAAGCATTTTCCTTCTTTTAAAGAGAAGAAATGTCTTATCATCCAGCCAGGGATGGAGATGCAGGAAATGCCTTTTCTTACTATTGTGGGTCTTTCTTATGCCTCAAACTCATTAGCAAGTTCATGAATGCAGGCAAAATAGTGTTTGATGTGGAATTAGGCAATCTGTGTTTTAATTCCGGTTCTCACTTTTAGCTGAAGCGAGACTGTGAACACAGACTAAATTCCTAAATTGCTCATGAGGTGAGGCACGTTGGGAAATGGATAAAGGGAACAAAAAGAAGGTAGACCAATTAAACCGTACTAATCAATGGTATCAAACATTGTAATAAGAATACTGCCTTCACGCAGAGGATTTTAAGGTAGTCAAACTACTCTGTATGATACTATAATGGTGAATACACGTCATTATACATTTGTCCAAACCCATAGAATATACAACATCCAGAATGAACCCTGATGTAAACTGTGGACTCTGGGTGATAATGATGTGTCAACGTGAGTTCATCAATTGTAATGAATATACCACTCTGGTGGGGGATGTTGATAATGGGGGAGGCCATGTATGAATGGGGGCAGGGAGCATATGAGAAATCTCTGTACCTTCCACTCAGTTTTGCTGTGAATCCAAAACTGCTCTAAAAAAAATGAAATCTATTAAATAAAATTTTTTAAAGATATATTGCCTTCAAAGGCAGCAATATTTGGAACATAGAGTGAATTAATATATAATGAATTAATTGATGACCCTTTTGACGGGAACATTCTGCCATTAAGTTACTATGGGAACAGCTGTGCAAAAAAGTAAGAAAACATGAGATTTACAGTCAAAAACTGGGTCCTGCAACTTATCTATGTGATGTTAGACATGTTTATTTACATCTTTGAGCCCATTTTCTCATTTATAAAATACAAATAACATTGCCATCTACATATCAGTTACATCGTGAAGATATAAGTGGAAGCACTCCATGAGCTTTAAGGTGTTAAGCAAAAACTAGCTGCTGTTCCTAATCCAGATTGGTATTGTGTGCCTTTATCAGGTAGGTTCACTTACTAGGCTAGCTCATTACATCTCAAAATCTCAAGAAAATTGTGTGTGGGAGGAAGGTGGGAGGGAGGAGCTGAAATATATATATATATATTTTTTGCCCCTAGATTAACTAATAAATACATGCAGTTTTTAATGAAAGTTAGTCCTTAAAAAATACCATCTGTTGTCATCTGGGTGTGGTTGCATTGTAAGATGCCACTGCTCTGAGGGGGCTGGCTGCAGCACCATGTTAAATCCATCATGGGTGTGGAGACAACCAGAATAATAAAGTATCACTCCACCCTGTTGTCTTGTTGCCTAATTAACTGGTGTGCTCTGAAAACAACTCTTGGGAGTCAGAGTAATCTCTCATCTTAGAGTTGTGATGCAATGGAAAAATGGCAGCCTACTAATGGCGGAAATGCAGAATATTCTCTCACGTGTGTTTTCTGGGAAGAGAGGCAAGTGGAGAGAACTGGGCTGTACAACTCACGGAAGTTTGCCCTTGATGGCCCACTTAGTTTACACTTCTGAGCTCAGCAAAAAGTGCTTACGTAACCAAAACTGCTGAGCTCCAGGCCTCCTCTCTAGAGGGGAAAAAATGAGCATCATCTTAGGGTAAAATAGACAAAATAGATGCCTTTGCCAAAGCACACTTTTTCCTTCCAATTCTCACAGAATTAAGCAGTGAGGGTAGATATAGGGATGAGCCCTGCTTGAAAAGGAAAAAAGAAAGATGGAAAACCTGTCAGATCAGGCCCTGACAAGAAAGCACACTCAGCTGTCTTGAGTGTAGTCTTTGAGACAGTTCAGTACCCAAAGAACCAGGTGTATATTTATGAATGGTCACTGATGTATCAAATCTTTGAACTGGAATGGGCCTTGGTACATGCTGGTGTATTCAAATATCTTCATTTTATCAGTGAGGCCTGATGAGGGGAAGCCATAGATTCAAGGACAATTAGCTAGACAGTAGCAGAGCTGGAATTCATATCACTTCTCCTGACTCCCAGCCCCACGTGTTTTTCCAAACCACAACTTATTCAAACACCCACTCATGCCTGATTTGGGTATCAGCTCTTCTTTCACCACCCTGTATTCCAGGGAACAAGCAGACTCATCTCATATACAGCATTTTATGTAATGGGTTTGTCCTCTAGTTTGCATTTTTGTTAGCTTTATTCTATCTTAACTGGAGGCAATTTTGCTCCCCAGGGAACATTTAGCTATATCTGGAGACATTTTTGGTTGTCAATTAGGGATTTTCTATGGCAACCAGTGGATAGTGGCCAGGGATGCTGTTAAACATGTTGTGATAGACCCTTCATCGCCAACAAAGAATTATCTAGTCCAAAATGCCAATAGAGATGTTCAGAAACTGTCTCTATGCTTACTAACCAGAATTAGCTTTAAAGTTTCATTAATTATCTTGGTGATTAGATTATGGATTCTGGAACAAGGGACTCTGCTATAGCTAAAGAGAGGATAAGGGTAGTATGGATAGAAAATACAAGTCATACTTATTTTTGAATGATTTACTAGATTGGCCAGTTTCTCATTTCTGATTTTATAAATCAAATGCTCATCTGGGTGCACAATGCGTGAAAAAACCTCGAATCCATCAACAACCCATTTTGGCAGAGATAGGACCACTCTCAAGAGAAGATGTAGAATACTGGACATTTTACTTTGGCTTTCTTCCTATCCCTTTCCTTCATGTTTTCCAAACATTATTTTGTCACTAGCTTCTCCAAGGGTGACCTCCTCTGAGATCTAATTTCCAGACCCTTTCTTTCCAAAGATCTTCTTTGAATGGCTTCTCATCTTTGCTGAAACTTCACCACACTACCTTGGGATTCACAGTGAGTCACATTCTAAAGGTGTATTTGTATTTCTGACTCTCTTCAGTATTCTAACAATGGTCTACCGCAAATTTGCATTCCAAAGACTGCTTTCCTAACTTTTACTCTTTTTGCTCCTTTAGAACTTTTCTACGTGTCTTCTGTTCTTTCTCTGGGGCTTGCAATACTTCTATCTTTGCTATATCTAATTGAACACCTAAGCAATAAAATTTTTTCAAATAAAATCTTGAATATAACCGTAACATATATAAAAAATAAAGGTGTTCTGTTTTGCAATAGAGATGAGAGGACCAGTGTACCTCACTCAGCCTCCCCCTTCATTACAATCACAGAGATCATGACTTTTTAAATCGCCAGTATATATCTAGCATCTAGCACAGGGGGTACATGCAAAAAAAGTATATACATATTTGTTGGTCAAAAAGAAAGGAGGAAAAGGCATAAACAGTTTGAAAATCACAATGATACCAAGTGTGGACTTTTCTCCCTGCTACATTTTCCTGTATATCTCAATTGCTCTAAGGTGTGTTGAATCTTGTATCAGTTGAATATTCCTCATGTTATGAAGAATTATATCTTCCCCCAGTGAACACATTATTCAGATTTGCTGCCCCCTTTCTTCTTATTAAAGTCCATTTCTCATTTTCCATTATCTCTATCCAAACTATTCATTCATTGTGCTTGTTTCCGCAGCACATATACCAAGTCTACTCATGCATTAATCCACTGAGTCATTGTTGAGCATCAATTGCAAAATCTGTGGACGTTACTGAAGATGAATCAGATGTAAGCCTTGCTCTCAAGTCAAGTGTCTTACAGTCTAATGGGATAGATAAAGCATATCCCCAATATAGCTCTACTTTGAAGTGAAAAATGATAACTCCTAAAAGAAAAACTGCCATGGGAGTTTGGACTGGGAAAATTTACTGTCAGTTGAAATATTAAGAAAAGATTTATAGGAGACATGAAATTTTACAAATGCCTTGTGAGATGAATGATCTAAACACACATATATGAGGGTAAGGCTCAGAAGAAGTATATTTGGAGGAAAAGTGATATTGCAGAGTTTAATTTGACTGTAACAAAAGGTGAATGAAAATAATGATAGATACAATTAGAAAAGGATGTTGGGACCAAAATGTAACGGACACAATACCTGGATCTTGGTCTCATTCTGCTTCGTTTCTCACTGCTTTGTCTACCTGATTTCTTTTAATACTAAATCTTTTCCTTATAGGAAGTCTGTATGCTGGGTTAATGTCCTATTAAAACAAACATCTTAATTAATTATTCTGTTTAAAGTATTTGCTGCATATAGACAAATTTTGGAATGTCAAATTAAAGAGTAATCTGATATACTTTCATAAGTTGAAGAATATAATCAGTGGAAACAGTTACACATATAATCAATAAGGAAATATTATTAAAAACTTGGCCAAAGTTAACACAAATGACATTTAAAAATGGAACTGAATAAGCAATTTTACTGGAAATGAGCCAAGTTTTATGAATAATATTTTGAAAAAAGTAAAATGAAAAATTATCAAAGTTATTTTAAAAGTATACAGCAAGCTTATGGTTTTTAAATCCACCTGTATATCTATATATCAGTATCTATCTATACCTGTCTCTCTCCATCTATGGATCCAAACATTCAGTGGTGATAACAGTTACTATGACAAATGTAATAACAGATTGCTACTGCTAGGAAAAAGTGTTGCTACATGCTGCTTTTCCTTAACAATGCTGACTACCAAGCTTACAGTACCTGGTATACGAGAAATAATGGAGGTGGAAATCCAGAGACACAGATTATAAGTTTGGCTACTAATTATAAGTCATCTAGCCTTGGACAAGCTGAATTGTCCTCTAGATCAGAGATTACTCATTTATGCCATATAGAGAATCGACAAAATGACTTCTAATTTCAAGAAATGACATTAATAGTAATTGTCTCTTCTGTGATGCCCAACACGTCTATGAGAAATTGCCCCATCTAATTTCTTTGAGGAAAAAGAAGTTCTAGGCTGTTCTTTGGGCATGTGGAGGCATGGCCGCTAATTGGACGAAGGTGGACATATAGTCCAAGGTCAGTCAATCCATAGGCCAAGGATACTTTGCACAAAGACTTCTGCATAATAGGGGCAATAGACATTATTTTAGCTAAACAATCCCCTTGCTGGAATTTGAGTGGTGTAGTATGGAGAGAATCAACCTGCTGACAAATGGAAAAAGAAATAAGATACAAAAAAGTAGCTGAGGCCAAGAGAGTAATGGAGTCAAAAGAACTAGCGAAAGGGATGAGAAGAAAACCCATTGTTCCCAGAGATGAAGGCAGGGGTTCTAAGTATTGTGATTATATTGATACACGTCTCTATGAAATAAGGAATTCAAAATTGTAAAATTACTAAACACCAAAATATGTGTACAGCAGTCCTACACACTTGAGTTTTCCCTTTATGACTATGCACTGATTGTAACGAAATATCAAAACCTTGAAAAATAAAATTCTGGTACCCAGGCTTTATAGGTCCCTTAAGCATATTCTCAGTCTTCCCATTAGATCATTTATTTTAACTGCTTTTGGTCTCAAACTAAAGCCTTTCCAGGATTCCCAAGTATCTCTCTTTCTTCTTTCTTTTAAATTGTGGTCAAAACTACATAACATGAGATTTACCCAATTAAAAATATTTAAGCATACAATATAGTATTGTTAACTATAAGTACAATGTTGTACAGTGGACCTCTAGGACTTATTTATCCTGCATGACTGAAACTCTATACCCATTGAACAACAACTCCCATTTTCCCCTCCCCCTAGCCCCTATCAACCATCCTTCTCCTTTCTGTTTCTATGAGTTTGACTATTATAGACGCCTCATATGAGTGGAATCATGCAGTATTTGTCCTTCTGTGACTGCCTTGTTTCACTTAGCATAACGTTCTCAAGGTTCATCTGTGTTGTAACATGTGACAGAATTTCCTCCATTGTATGTTATATACCACATTTTCCCTCCAGGATCCTTCTTTTTTATTGCTACATGTCATCCTCACAATACATTCCCATTACTAGAGGTAGCTTGGATAAAACCTCTTCTCCTTGTAACCTAGAGAACCAACTAGTATAATGTTTTCCATCTGTCATCTGATTTAATGTTCCCCGTAAACCTATGAGGCATTATTATCTCCATTTTAAAATTAGAAACTGAGGCTCAGAATCTTACTGCAAATCACAAAACTAGAGAGTGGCATAGACTGGCTTCAAACCTAGAAATGTGTGACCACAGAGACCACACTGTTGTGCTGCCTTCCAAATGTGAAGTTCCAACAGGCTGTGATCCCACACCTCTAACTGAAAATAGTAGTGTAATATTTTCCAAAATACTTTCATGTCTTTAGCCCATTGGGTAATAAGACCATTTTACTTGTTCTTATGTGGGGTACAAATGAGAAAGGTGATATCATCCCCATTTTGCAAAGAGGAAACCTATGATTCTGGCCAATCTGGAGACTATAAAGCAAACCACTACAGAGAAAAAGACACGTGCTTTAGAGCGTGCCTTCTCCACTTAACAGGTGTACGAACTTCTACACAGCACCATTAAGAAAGGAGAAATAATGACGTTGATCTTACAGGATAGTGTGAGCATTAAAGTTAAATGAAATCTACCCCAATAATTGGCAAATAAAAGGTGTTCAATAAATGATTGTTCTTGTCCTCTTCTGTCCCACATCCCATCCACCTTCTTCTTAAGAATTAAGTCACATTGTCCTTAATACCCATCAGACTCTCCAAGGTCAAATTATAATGTGAAGTGCATGAAGCATGATTCATCATAAAAGATTTGCTAAGATTTAAAGAATCGTTTTATCCAGGACTACTCATGTCTATTTATGCTCATTTACTAACTTAGTTCCACCCCTCCTTGTTCTAAAAAGCATTTGAGGCAGACAGCTCAACTCTTAAATCAAATTGCCTGGATATAAACAGTGACATAAACATGAGAGAGCTTACTCTCTCAGCAGTCTCCCAAGGAAACAATTGGCTATAGAAAAGGAAAGAAGTGCTAAGGTACAATGATCTGAAAGCCAGATACATTTAGAATTGAGTACTGATTTCATCATCCAAAAAGTTAGATTCTGTAAAAGTCGTCTTCTCTGAGCCTCAGCTTCCACATCTGTGGAATGAGGGAGTAGGACTAGTTGATTCTTCATTTTCTTCCCAATTTTAAGATGCAGCATTATTACGAAAGCAGAGCATCAATCAGGGAATGTACCTCCTATCTTAAAATTGAAGTGGAGGAGAGTTTCAGCTGCTACAAAGATCCTCCACTGTCCACCTGGCTTTAGGAACCACTCCCTCCTCTGACCTTCTCTAGCATACACATATTGACTTGATCACCCACTTGACACGTTATTTTAATGATTAAATTATGAGTTGCTTTTTGCTTTTGCAGCTGTGTATCTAACAAAGCAGAGTCAATGCCTTATATACTTTCATAGTCACAATACCTGACAGAGCATTTAAAGATAGTGAATACTTGCTGATAAAGGAAACTTTTCATTTTTTGTTCTCCCAAGATTTAAAAATTTAAATACTTTGAATGTGTTTATAACGATGATTGCTTCCTGGTCTACACAGAACAGTTTCTGTAATTAATGTTGGTTCTAGACATTTTAAAACACTTTCACCTTAATTATTACATCTGATGCCTCCAACAGCCTCAAACCTTGCACAGCGTTAAGTGATCTACATTCCTCTTACATTTTACAAGCCAGGAAGCACGGCAAGTGAAGAATATGGGCTTTAAAACTCGACAGATCAGATTCTGGGTCCTGAATCCACCATTACCAGCCATGAAAACATCAGAAAATTGCTTAAAATTTCTGAGCCTTCACTGACATTAAACGATTTCATAGAATTCTCTTGAGGATTAATTAGATAATATTTGAAAACACTTAGGATTTAGTAGGTACTCAATAAATGGTAGCTATTATTTGTTCCATAAAAAATTAAGGTATATAGATTGGGAAGGAAAACATAAAACTGTCTTTGTTCACAGATGACATGATCATCAATGTAGAAAGTCAAAAGAATCAACAAAAAAATTCCTGGAACTAATAAGTGATTATGGCAGGTTTGCAGCATACAAGGTTAATATACAGAAGCAAATAACTTTTCTATATTCCAGCAATGAACAGTGGAATTTAAAATTAAAAACACAATGCCATTCACACTACCACCCACAAAGCTGAAATACTTAGGTTGAAATATAGCAAAATGAGTACAAGACCCATATGAGCAAAACTACAAAACTATGATGAATGAAATCTAAGAAGAACTAAATAAATGAATAGATATCCCATGTTCATGGACAGAAAGACTCAATATTATCAAGAAGTCGGTTCTTCACAACTTGATCTATAGATTCAAAGTGATCATGATCAAAATCCCTGCAAGTTATATTGTAGATATTGACAAAGAGATTCTAAAGTATATATGAAGAGGCAAAAGGCCCAGAATAGCCAATACAATGTTGACAAGTAAAACAAAGTTGGGAAATTGATGTTACCTGATTTCAAGACTTGCTATACAGCTACAGTAATCAAGAGAATGTGGTATTGGTGGAAAAATAGATAAATAGATCAATGGAACAGAATGGAGAGCCCAGAAATAGACCCACGTAAGTATAGTCAACTGATCTTTGACAAAGGAGCAAAGACAATACAATGTAGCAAAGATAGTCTTTTAAATAAATGCTGCTGGAACAACTGAACATCCATAAGTGAAAAGAAAAATAAATCTAGGCAGAGACTTTACACCCTTCACAAAGGTTAACTCAAAACGGATCACAGACTTAAATGTAAAATGCAAAAGTATAAAACTGCTAGAAGAAAACATAGGAGAAAACCTAGATGACTTTGGGTACAGTGATGACTTTTTAGATCCAACACCAAAGACACGATCCATGAAAGAAAGAATTGACATGTTGGAGTTCATTAAAATTAAAAACTTCTGCTCTGCAAAGGACAACAGCAAGAGAGTGAGAAGACAAGCCATAGACCCAGAGAAAGATTTGCAAAAGATATGCGATAAAGTGCTGTTATCCAAAATATACAAGGATCTCTTAAAACTCAACAATATGAAAACAACCTTACTTAAAATTGGGTCAAAGACCTTAACAGACATCTCACCAAAGAATATATACAGATGGAAAGTAAGCAAATGAAAAGATAGTCCACATCATATTTCATCTGGGAAATGCAAATTAAAACAACAATGAGATATCATTACATTGCTATTAGAATGGCCAAAATCTGGAACACTGACACCAAATGCTAGCGAGGATGTGGAGCAACAGGAATTCTCATTTATTGCTAGTGGGAACACGAAATGGTGCAGCCACTTTGGAAGACGGTTTAGCAGGTTCTTACAAAACTAAACATCCTCTTACTATACAATCAAGCAATGCCGCTTCTTGGTATTTACCCAAGGGAGCTGAAAACTTCTGTGTTCACACAAAAACCTACCCATGGATGTTTATAGCAGTTTTATTCATAATTGCAAAAACTTGGAAGTAACCAAGGTGTCCTTCAGTAGGTGAATGAATAAATAAACTGCGGTACATCCAGAAAGTGTAATATTATTTCACCTAAAAATAAATGAGCTATCAAGCTATGAATAGATATGGAGGAAACTTAAATGCACATTACTGAATGAAACAAGCCAATGTGAAAAGGCTAGATGTAGGATTCCAACTAGATGACATTCTGGAAAAGGCAAAACTATGGAGAGAGTCAAAAGATCAGTGGTTGCCAGGGGTTGGAGGCTGGGCTTAGGGGTGAATATTGGAGCACAGAGAAATTTTAGGGCAGTTAAAATACTCTGTATGATACCACAGTGATGGATACATGTCATTACACATTTGTCCAGATTCATAGGATATACAACACAAAGCATGAACCATAACGTAAACTATGAACTTTGGGTGATTATGATGTATCAATGTAGGTTCATCAATTGTAAAAAATGTACCACTCTGGTGGGGTGTACTGTTAATGGAGGAGGCTATGTGTGTGGAGATTGGCAGTGAGTATTTGGGAAATCTCTGTACCTTCCCCTCAATTAAAACTTAAAACTGCCCTAAAAAATAAAGTCTTAATTGAAAAAAACTTAAAAGTTAATCTTACCTTGTGACTTCCATCCACAAAAATCTTCCAAGGACTCCTCCCAACCTCAGAATTAAGATCTTCCTACTCGTCTCTGCTTTTCAAAGTCCATATATTTGGCTGTGGCTTATCTGTTGGAATCTATGTGAGTCCTTTGACCTTGGAGATGTCCTCTTTTATGACTATGTCTTCTTATTCCTCCATTTGTCACTGCAGAAAGAGTAGGGATCTTAAGGCTAGACACAGACAGAGTTTAAATACAGGCTGTGCCACTTCATACCTATTGGGTCTTATGGGTTTGACTTAATCTAGCTCCATCTGTGAAAAGGTGATTGTAACATAAGGATTGCTGATAATACCTATAGTGCTTATAACTTAGGGCCTGGCACATAGTAGGCACTCAATAGTTGGTAGTGATAGTGATAATGAAAATCATAGTTTTCTGACAACTGAGCAGAGATGCAGAGAGTAGAGAAAGTTTCTCTCTTCAATACTTCAACCAAGTCCAACCTAAACCAATATTGACTTATTCAGCTCACATGTATTTTTTCCCTAACTAGAGTACTTGATATCTGAAACACAAATTCTATCTCATGCTGTTGTCTTTGTGTAAATGAGACGTTCACCAATCAGATGTTTTGTGGTTTGTCAATAGAACTTAATGATTAGAAGTGTGGATTCTGGAAGCAAATTGCCTAGCTTTGCATCTGCCGCTAACAAACTGTGTAAAGTTAGGCAAGCTACTTTGCCTCTCCTTGCCTCAGCTTATTCATTTATAAATTCTGAATAATAATAGTAGCTATCTCATAGTTAAATAATTAAAATTAAATAGGTTAACACATATACAAAGTACTTGGACTCATTCCTGGCAATTATAAGCTCTTAGTAAGTATTCGCTGTTATTATTAGCTCGTTCTTTGTTCTCTCTCCCAACTCCCTCCCAAAACATTTAGCATTAGATGGTGAAAGAGAGGATCCTCAGTACTTAATGACTTGAAATAGGATTCAATTTGGATTCACAAGTCTTAAAAAGAAAGACCCTGACAATGCTGGGAGACTTTATGGAAACTAGCACAGTTGATACACTACGGTGGGAGTATGAATTGGTACAGCCTTTCAGAAGAGCAACAGAGAGTCCACAAATATTTTAAATGGGTGCATCTTTAATTTGTAAGTTAACTCCTTTATGCTAATGAAATGATAGATCAAATGCACTAACCTGAACATGTTTGACAATTGCATAGTTCTACATAAAAGAAAATAACTTAAATATACAGAAAAAGGGGAAAAATGGTAAAATGAACCATAGAATATTCATAATGCAGCTATTTAGACTTAAATCTATCAACTCTTGAATCCTAACTCTCCATTACTATAGCCTATCTCAGTAAACGTCTTCAGCTTCAATTCAGTTTCTCAAGCTGAAAACCTGTGATTCTTATCTGACTCCTTTCTATCTGCTCTTTCAGTGAGTCCTACCAATTCTCCCTCTACAACATACCTTGAATTTCTACACTGTTCTAACTGAACGAAGCCACTATTATCTCTCATATGGGCAGCAGCTCTAGCCTCTTCATCAGTTTCCTTGCTTCCATTCTCACCTCCATGTCAATCAATTTTTCACACAGTAGTCTGAGATATCTTTTAAAAACATAAATCAGATCAATTAAACCACCTTTTAGAATTTCTGGTTGTTTTCCATCAAACCTCACATGTGGAATTAGATCCAAATTTCCAGCTGTGGCCAGAAGATGCTATTGAATCTTTTTGATGTCAACTTGTACTATTGTTTCTTCTCCCTTCTTATTATATTCCAGTACCATCAGCCCTCTTCCTCTTTCTCCAATGCCAAGCTCATTCCTACCTTAGAATCTTATGCCAGCTTAATCTTCTTCCTGGAAAGTTCCTCCCTGGATCTATGAGTAGCTGACTCCTATGCAGGGCTCAACTTAAATATTTTTTTTCAGATAGACCTTTCATCACAACCAAATCTAAAGCCCACCCTCCATCTACTGCACCTCTAATCTCGGTCGCTTTCACGACACAGTTTATTTTATTTTCTTTGTAGACTAATCACTACCTGGAATCTTCCTGTTATTAAGCTGTTTACTTCTTTACTATTTGTTTTTCCCACTAGAATATAGTCTCCATAAAGCAAGGACCTCACTTGAGAAAGAACTCTTGGTTCTTTTTCAGATTTTACTCCCTGAAAATGTATTTCATGATTCTTTGTATCGTTATTATAACTATCATTATTGTTATTACTTATTGTCTGACGAGAATTTCCACTGGGTTTTCCTTATCTCAGAGCAAAAATAAGAGCATTCCTTTACATAGATCTCATGAAACATAAATATAACTTTCTGACGCATTTTTTTCTTATACTCCCATTTAAAAAATAGTAAATCCATTACTTTGGTGATGATGATTTTTATTTTTCCTCATATCTTCTCATCATATCACATTCATACCCCTCTTTTTATAAATTGCAATGTTTTTATAGCAATAGGACTTGAAGTATGATTAAAATCTGTGTCAGTCATTTATTATGAATCATTTATCTCATTTAAATACCCTCAATAACCTGAAGAGATAGGTATCTTGCTTATTCTGTGAATAATTGTTAACATTAGTTGACTGATTATTATATACCAGGCAGTGTTAAAAGTGTTCTTCTGGAGCTGGCCCAGTGGTATACTGGTTAAGTTTGCGAGCTCTGTTTCAGCAGCCTGGGGTTCGCAGGTTCAGATCCCATGCAGAGACCTAGCACCACTCCTCAAGCCACACTGTGGCAGCACCCCAAATAAAATAGAGGAAAATTGGCACAGGTGTTAGCTCAGTGACAATTTTCCTCACACACAAAAAAAAGTGTTTTTCTTATGTTAAACAATCTTCATAACAGCTAACTAACCCATTTTACAGATCAGGATGCCAAGGAGCAGAGAAATTAATTAACTTGTCTGATATTTTACAGATATAGTTAATGGCAATGTCAGGACACAAACCCAATTCATCAGTCTAATTTTCTTAACTTCTATATTACATTGCTTTCACATATGAAGAAATCTCCTTTGGGAGAGTTTGAGGAATTTGAAAGTAAGTTGCGAAACAGGTGTTGAATAAAGAATGCATACGCTAAATCAATGAACTATTTTGTTTGTTCCAAAGAGATTTAGTGCCACAGTCAAGATCATGAAATGTTTCATGACTAGTGAAATTGTTAGAACCTGTTTCCCATCCCCCAGACCACTGGTTGTTCTTTTAATTTAACTGTCCCACTCCATTCTCTACTGAAAGTTTCCTCTTCATAGAATTCATTAAAAGTCTTATGGCTGTTCACTACTCACTGCTTACGCTCACCTTTGTCCCAGCGAATGTGAACAAAAAGGACTGGCATAGAAAGGGTACTTCAGTGAGAAAATTAGTCGCAGGAGCACAGGGTGACAAACTTTGCTGAGGAGAAGTAACAGCACTAATAGCTATACGTGATGGAGCACTCCCCATATTCTAGGCACTTTGCATGCATTGTCTCATTTAGATCTTCATAAGAACCCTGTGAGGTGGCTAGCATCTCCATTTCCATTTGAGGAATCAGACTCAGAGAGTCTAAGACTTGCCCAAGGTCACGAGGTAGAAGTGAAGGACCAGGATTTGAATATGAGTTTCCCTAACACCATGGACTACTTTTAAACACTATACACATGGATTCTAAACAAAATTAGGATGGAGCTTTTCACTAGAGTCCTATTTTCAGACTGTTTGTCAATGACTTTTTAAATTGTAATATGGGCAATATAACTTAGTAAATCACACTGGAAGAATGCTGGATGTGGGAGGGCTCAGAAGTCAGTAAGGGCATCCTGAGGGAGAAGACAGTTTCTGTTCTTACTTAACGCAGGTGCATAAAATGTTCCCAGCCCAGACATGCAACGTCAATGCTCTCACTGGATTACACAGTCAAACCTGTCATTCTCAATATTGTTATGGTATCATGGCAACTGATTCAAATCAGAATTCCTGCATTTTAATTCTTGCCAAACAGTGGAAATACTGTCTCACTATTGTCATAACTCAAAAAGTCCTTAGAGTTCATCTAGTCCAAGCCCTTTCATTGTATAGATTAAGAAACTGAAGCCCTACTGATGTTAAAACATGAGTTAGGAATGTGGATGAATCTCACAGACAGTATGTGGAGTGAAAGAAGCCAGACACAAGAGACTATATGGGCCATCACATGATGTTTATATACAAGAAAAATAAAATTAATTAAGCCTGTTTAAAAAAATAAAAGACTACAGAGTATATAATTCCTTTTGTATAAAGTTCCAGACAGACAAAACAAAAGAAATCTGTGATGATAGAATTTCAAGTAATGGTAACCTCCATGACTGAGATAAGAGGCATTGACTATAAAGAGGCTCAAAGAAACATTTAAGGCAGTAGAAAAGTTCTATACTTTGATCTGAATGGTGATTACACAGATGTATTCATACATAAAACTGCATCAAACTGTATACTTCAGATTTGTACTTTTTAGTGTATGTAAATTATATCTAAAAAGATAATGAAAAAAGAAAGTAACTGCCTATATACCAAGATGCTTGTCTGAATCTTATCTTTCATTGAATAATACCCAAAGACTATTTTGTGGTACATTAGGAATTACATTAGGATTTCAGACATAACAAATTGCTTTGTAGAACAGCTAAGAAATTTACTCAAGATCATGTAATAAGGAAAGAGCTAAGTTTAGATTTTACATTTCATGCCATAAGGGCTTATTAAGTATCTGAAGTTATAAATAAGTAGTGATGGAGGCCCCTGCAATAATGTAGAAAAAGCACAGTAGAAGGAGTATTGAGTTTGAATCCAGAGAATTTGTATTCAAAGATAAACTTTAGCATTATTTTTATAAATTACAATGTTTGTCACATGGTAGGCATTCAATTTATTTTTAAGGGGCTATGTGAAAGGATGATTGAATGAAATACGATAAATCATTTAACTTGTCTGAATTTAGGAACAATAAAGATGAAAATCTTTTATATATTCTAAAACAGTAACCTTCAAAATATGTTCTATAGTAAACTAAGTATTTACAATTGTATCATCAGTAAAAAAGCCTTTTAGAGTCAAATGTTGTTTGCCAATCTTGGTTTAAACAAATTAAATAACTTTGCTTGACTGCAGGACTTCTTTCAAATGCTAATATATATATGAAATTCCTAGAGAAAAATAAAGTATACAGCATTTTCTAAAAGCATTTAGCCACTAAATTCTCACTACATTGAAATATTTATTAGAATCTCCCAACACAAAAATGTATTATGGAAGGGACCTTTTTAAAGGATGAGGGAAAATGTCAAACTTAGTGAATGACACCTAAAATAAAAGTAAATGAAATGAGATGAAACTTCACTTTTACTGACTCACAAGCCCAAATTTAAACGTTTTTTATTATTGATTTTAAAAGATGTTTTGTCCTAAGGAAGAAATAGTTAAATATATTTGGAGGTTTATTACATATGAAGAAATAAAACATATGACCACATTTCTAAAAATGATTGGAGCGAGGAAATGAAAATATGCTATTGTAAGATTATTACATAATAAATGGTTGTAATAATATTTAATCATAGACTGCAAAAAGTTAAAATGCATATTGAAAACACTAGAGTAAATCTGAAAAGTGTTAAAAGAGTTATAACAAATAAGCAAGAGTGGAGGTAACATGGAATCATAGAAAAATACTCAATCAATCCAAAGATAGCAGGGAAAAGAGAAAAAGGGGACAAAAAACAGATGAGAAAAAACTTAAAAAATATGTAGAAACTTGGTAGATCCAAATCTAATATTATCAATACTTACATTAAATGTAACTGGTCTAAATACCCCAATTAAAAGGCAAAGTATTCAGATTGCTTAAAAAGCCAACACCCAATACATAGTATCTACAGCTAATCCACTTTAAATATAAAAACATATATGGAAAAACATATACAGTATAAATATCAATCAAAAGAAAGCTGCAGTGGTTATATTAATATCAAACAAAGTAGATTTCAGAACCAGAAATATTACCAGGAATAAAGAGAGATATTATATTAAGAAAAAGAGATTAAGTTATTGAGAAGACATAATGTTAAATTTGTATGTACCCAATGACAGAGTGTCAAATACATAAAGCAAAAATTGATAGAACCTAAAGGAGAAATAGACAAATTCCAAGTAGACTTGGAGATTTTAAAAGTCTTTTCTCAGTACTGGAACAAGCAAATGAAAATCAGGATGGAGATAGAAGACAGTAACATTATCACCAGCTTGGCTTAATTGATAGTTAGAGAGCACTCTGCCCAATGAGAGAAGAATTCACATTTTCTTTCAAATGTTCATAGAACATTCACCAAGATAGATCATGTTATGGCTATAAAACAAATCTCAACAAATTCAAAAGGATTTGAATCATGCAAGAGATTTTTCTCTGTATTAAAAACCATAAGCTATTAATGAGGGAAATTAAAGACTCAAATAAATGGAGAGATATTCTGTGTTCATGGATCAACAAATTCAATATTCAAGGTGTTAATTCTCCCAAAACTTGTCTACAAATACAATGCATCTGAATTTTTTAAAAAAGCCAGATTTTTTGTGTGAAAATTGACACACTGATTTCAAAGTTTATACATAAATTCAAAGGAGGTTGAATAGCCAGGACAATATTAAAGAAAGATAATATATTTGTGGGATTTAAACTGCAAGGTTGCAAGACCTTCTAGAAAGGTGCAATAATTAAAACAATATGAATTTGGTGTAAGGGTAGAAAAATAGACCAATAGAAAAAAATAGTGAAACCAGAAAAACTCTTATGAACTAATAGGAAAAAGAAAACCCAATTAAGAAATGGGCAAAAGACTTGAACAGCACTTCAAAAAATATAATATCCAAGAGGCCAATGTGGATATCAAAAAGTACAAAGGATTAAAAGTAGTTAGATAAATGCAAATTAAAATCACAATGAGATATCACTATACTCCCACCAGAAGAGCTAATATTAAGAGAACTAATAATGTCAAGTACTGAGGAGCATACTGAGCGACTTGAACTGTCATACATTCCTGATGGGAGTATAAATTGGTTCAACTACTTTGGAAAACTATTTAGCAATATCTCCTGAAGCCAAATATTTACCTACCCTATGACACATTCACCAAACACACAGGTATAAACTCAAGAGCAATGAATGCATATGTCCACTAGAAGATGTGTGCAAGAATCTACATTAGCAGCTTTGTTCATAACATCCCCAAATCATAAAATTTCAAATGTCAATGAGCAGTATAGTAGGTAAGTAAGTCACAGAATACTCATAAAATGTAGTGCTACTCAGCAAATAATAGTAACAGGCATACATATAGCCAAATAAATAGACATCCACAACATTACATTGAGTGAAAGAAGCCAGACACCAAAAAATGAATATACTATATGATTCCATTCATATTACATTCAAAAATAGGTAAAAATAATATATCCATCAACCTGCTAATTTATCATATCTCTACCTTCCTGTATATAAGTTATACCTCAAAAATATTTATGTACAGCCAAGAAAACAAAGATAGTTAAACAACTCAACTTACCTAGAAACAAAAAAGAACTTCTAAACAACATATTCGTCAAATAAGAAATTTCATACAGAAAGAGGAAAACATTTGAACCGAGTGGTAAGAAGAAGATGTCTGCTTAGGAATACCTATAATAAGGAAAAAAAAAGGAAATTTATAGCCTTAAATATATAATTACTTTTTTAAAAGGAGGCAAGAACTAAATGATGTAAGCTTCAATCCTAAGAAAACTAAAAATGTATAGAAAATAAATCCTAAGAATGCTAAAAGGAGAGGAATAATAAAGAGTGGAAATTAGTGAAATAGAAAACAAACACAGAGTAAGGAAAAGCAAGAAAGCCAAACATATGTTCCTTGAAAAATTTAATAAAACAGATAAATCTCAATGTTATTGTCATATTAGCAAAGAAAAGAGAGAAAGCCCTGTGATCACATAACAGCAGAAATAGCCTTTGACAAAATTCAGTACATGTAAAGACGCTTAGCAAACTAGAATCTCATAAAGAATGTGAGGAAAGAATTAAAATAATCATTATTCTCTAAGGTGAAATATTAAAACTTTTACTTGGAAGAGTGAATGAAGCAAACATTTCTGCTAATACTATTTGTATCCATCATCGTGCTGGTGGTCCTAGTCAATGTAACAAAGTAAGAAAAGGAAATAAGAATAAGAAAGGAAGAAATAAAACTGTAATTATTCATAGATAACTCAATGGTGTTCATAGAAAATTCAAAAGGATCAATAAGTTATTAGAATGAATATGTGGATTTAGTAAGATTGCTTTACATAGGGCCATTTAAAAAATCAATTGTAGGGGCCGGACCCATGGCCGAGTGGTTAAGTTTGCATGCTCCAATTCAGCAGCCAAGGGTTTCGGCAGTTCGAATCCTGGGCCCGGACCTGGCACTGCTTGTCAAGCCATGCTGAGGCGACATCCCACATGCCACAAATACAAGGACCCACAACTAAAAATACGCAACTATGTACCAGGGGGCTTTGGGAGAAAAAGGCAAAATGAAATCTTTTAAAAAAAGAAATCAATACTCATTTTTTAAAAAATGAATTGTAGCTCTATAAACCAGTAATAAACAAACAAAACAAAATTTAAATATGATGCCATTTACAATAGCATCAGAACCACCAACATTTTAGTAATAAATCTAATGAAAGATGTACAAAACTACTATATTGAAAACTATGAAATGATATTTGAAAGAAGTTAAAGATTACTGAAATAAATGGAAAAGTACATCATGTTCGCGGATAAAAAGACTTAATATTGTAAAAACTTCAAATCTCCCTAAACTTATATATAAATTCATCTCAATAACATTCAAAATCCTAGCAAAACGTATTGTAGAGAATGAGTAGCTGAAGTTATGTTCCATATGGATGCGCAAAGGGCCAAGAAGAGCTGGGGCAATCTTGAGTAAGAAAGCTGGAGCACTTGTAATACCAGATATGAAGATATTTTAAAACTAAAATAGCTAATATAGCATAGTGTTGGTGCAAGAATAGAGAAAATATCCAATGGAACAAAATCAATCCTGAAACAGATTCACACATAAACAATAACCTGATTTATGAGAAAGGCAACATTGAACTGAATTGCTATATTGGAAAAGATAAAGTTTTTTCAAGAAAAGGTGCTGAATCAATTTGATACGCAAGTAGGAATGAATACACGCACAAACAAAAAGCACCTCCAGATTGAAGATCAAAATGTGAAGGGTCAAACAATAAAACTTTTTATGAAAACATAGGAGATTTCCCTCTGGACATTAAAATTTGACTTTAAAGAATCTGTAACCATATATTTTTTTTAAAGATAAATGGAACTATATTAAAATTAAGGACTTCTGATCACTAAAACACCTTTACGAGTTGCAAAAGCAACTAATAGTGGCAAGATATTTGCAGTGCATTTATTCAACAAAGGATGCATAATCAAACTCTAATAAATCAAAAAGAAAAAGTACAGGCAACTCAATTTTTTAAAAATGCATGAGCACACTTGTCACAAAAGAAGATATCCAGATGATCAACAAAGTTGAGAAGGAATTAATATAATTAGTCACAATCGAAATGCAAAGTAAAATTACAATGAGATATAATTTCACATCTACCAAATTTTCTAAAATAAATAAGGCAAAAACTAAGTCTTGGTGGGCATGTAGAACAACCAGAACTCTTAAACACTGAGAAAGTAAATTGGTATAAACACCTTGGAAAACTGTTTGGTGATATCTGAACATATGCATACCCTTTGCCCAATAATTCCACTCAATTATACTCCCAACAGAAATGCAAACACATGTTACTAAAATACATGTTCTAGAATGTCTACAGCAACATTATTTGTATATCTAAAACCTAAACATCACCCAAATGTCCATTAGCTGAAGAATGGATCTGGTATATTCACACAATGGAATGCTATACAGCAATGGAGGTGAATAATGTACAAATATAGCACCAATTCAGAAGCCATAAATATGACATTGAATAAAAGAAGCAAAACAAAAGTTACATACAGTATAATTCCATTTACATAAAATTCATCAAAGGGTAAAACTACTTTATAACATAAATCAAGAGAGTAGTCACCCTTGATAAAGGCAGTGACTGGAAGGGAGTGGGAAGAAATACTGGTTAAACAGGAATGTTTAGTTTTAGGAACCTAATTAAAAATGTTATATGCACATTTTATGTATATAATAAAACCATAAAAACCTTTACAAGTCAACATTAGTCATGATAAATTCTAACTTTGGAGGGGAGAGGAGTGACTTGATATAATTCTATTTTTAATTTAAAATATAAGTAAAAAGAAAAATAAAAGTGGGGAAATATAAAGCATGGTTAACAAGTTGGACTCATAATAAAATTAACAAACTGAAACTGAATATGTAATAAGGGATACCACCTATAATTTCTGTAGTTTATGTGAATGAGACATAACGTTCCAACTCTTTTTTTTTATAATTTTTTTTTCTAAGATTGGCACCTGAGCTAACAACTGTGGCCAATCTTTTTTCTTTTTTTTTTTCCAGCTTTATCTCCCCAAATCCCCCCTGGTACATAGTTGTATATCTTAGTTGCAGGTCCTTCTAGTTGTGGCATATGGGACACTGACTAAACGTGGCCTGATGAGCAGTGTCATATCCGCGCCCAGGATCCGAACCAGTGATATCCTGGGCCCCCGCAGCAGAGCGTGTGAACTTAACCACTTGGCCACGGGGCCGGCCCCCATTCCAACTCTTAAACTTCAAAGAATCTCTAAATGTCACCTCTCCTAGTTTAGTAGTTTCTACTACAAAGTCCTTGATGGCCTCTATCAGATCTACGGCTTTAGAGGTACAATTACTATAGGATTATCACAAGAAACTCAATCATCCAAATTCCCATTTGACTCTAAACTCAGTATGAGTCATCAGTGTCTACCCCAAAAAGTCAATGCGACTTTGGACTACTTACAATACAGATCACTGGAACAAAGGAGGTGGTAGCAGCATTGTGCTCTAATCCATGAACAGAACACATCTGAACTATGTGCTGTGCTCAGTTGTAGATTCTATGTTTAGAGATATGGTTAATGAAATAAGACAGATCTAGAGGAGGGTTATTTCCACAAAAGAGTCTGGAAGATATGTCCCGTAAAATAATAGAAAACAAACAGTAACATTACACTCAGAGAAGAGTACTTGAAAATACTGAAATGTTGTCTAGGGAAACTGGGTACTGATTTCTTGAGTCTATGTGGCTACAGAAGGTGAAATGGGCCATGGGTAGAAATCATGAAGAGACCAATTTCAGCTCATTATAAGGAAAAGCAAATAATCCAAGGTAGACTAACTTGCCTCAAGAAGTGATGTACTGTCTACCTCTGCAAGGATATTGAGGGTAGGATATTAACAATAAACAAAAAATTGCAATTGACGATGCCTATAATCATTTTCTTCCTACTCTAATACTCCATATTTCTTTAAGAAGATGAAGCTATTGGGGGTGAGATTTGACTTCAGAAGACCTAAGTTCTCACAATGGTGACCTTTTCTTACTAGGAGAAGCAACCTTGGACAAGTCATTTGACCTCTCTCATCAGTCAGTAAATTCAAGGTAGTTCCAGCTTTCTCACATGATTGGAGTGAGGACAAAAACGTGCATATGGAAGCATTTTGAAAACTGCACCGTACATACGTATATTTGTTATTGTGCTTATGACTTGAGGAATTTTACTTGTACCAGGAAGAAGACAGAAAAACTAGATAGCAGGAGATATTTTTGGAGCTGTCAAAAATATCTGAGTGGGAAGGAAGCAGCTGGGACTTTCAGGTGGAATGTGGGTGGGAACTTCCTGAGAAGTTATCTGAAGGAGGGAAGAGTTTATCAAACGTGGTGGAAAGGTAACTCAATTGAGATCTACCAAAAATAGAGGAGGTTCTTGAGCAACTGAGAGAACTCCTGTACCTATTGGCACTAGGCCTGACAGACACATAGCCAACTTGACCGTGTGTAACAGAAGAATCAGTTATAAGATTAGGGACAGCACATCTACTGAACATAAAGGTCAGGGGGATAATTTAAATAAAGTGGTATCAGTAGAGCCAATATCATCCAGGATGAGTTATTCAATATGGTCAAGATTTCTGAATAGTCGAGGATTGACCCTTTACGTGCCATATGGCTCATCCACGTCCAGGGAGAAAATAGTCTAAAAATCTATACACACATGTTTTGTCTCCTTGAATAAAAAATAATTCACATAATTTCATCTATCCTTGACAGCTGTTTAAAATGCAGTTACACTCTCTGGATTTTATTAAAGCACATGGGGTTCTTTACCCTGCACTGTTTTATACCCAAACTCATGTGCTCTTTGAGTTCTCCTACAAGCCTTCTTTGTGGAACTTTCTACTTTGGTAACCTATACAATATTGCCACAGCTTAGCTCTCACTATTACACGCAAATCCTCCAGCCCCACGATGCAAAACTTAAGGTGCCTTTTCTGATCCTATCTCCTTCCTTCTATCTTTCCCTTCCCTAACTGTCACTCAATTTGCTCCTCACATTAATCACACCCAAAGTCCCTTCTCCCCTTCCTATTATCTCTGGCTGAATATCCCTTTTTAGTTTTTCTCTTTCTTTATTCCAACCTAAATATAATACTCAAACATATCGCATATTATCTCAACTCCCGTATCACGTGATCTTGAACTTCCACCATTTCCTTTTGCAAAATTCCATGATTAGTCAATAAAGGTCAACTATTTTCATGTGGGGCACGTGGTTTATATTTAAGAAACTAGGCTCTGGGTTCAGGCACATCCTATTTTGAATTCCAGTTCTTCCACGATTTCGAAGACCTGAGATCATTTATTTAACTTCTCTGAGGCTCAGTTCTGCATGTATGGTATATTCACTGCTGTGTCCCCAGCAGAGTGCCAGACAAATATCAGATGCAAAATGAGCATTTCTTGAATGAAAGTGAAGATTACCCTCCTTAATGTCATGAAATAGGCCATTAATTTCACTTGCATTTCCTTCTTTTTACTGCAAAATATATCTACAATTTCAGTCAACCTTTCCTTTTTCCATTTTGCCTCTGGAGAAGGATGACTACAATTCTCCAAGGCTAATCTCTCATCTTTCCTGTATTCCAAGCACTCCTACATCTGCAATGCATTGCCTTATCAATTTTCCTTATATTATTCTCACCACAACAGGATGTTTTCCCTTTAACCCACAAACATGCTTTATCTTTCTCTTTAATTTCCCCAATTCTCCCCTGCTTCTCATCTTGCCAAGGTTCACCAAATCTAATTTTGCTTCTTTCCAAGAATTTTACGGAAAATCATTGACCTATTTAAAGATAAATTCTTTGTTCATTTTATTTAATTTCTCACCAAAATTTGACATAATGACTGCGCTTTCCTCTGAACTCTCTTTGCCTTTCATTTCAGTAGCACTACTCTCTTCAACTATGCTTCCACCATACGGAACATTCTGTCTCAGTCTCATTTACTTGTTTTTCTTTCCTTCATTGTCTACCTCTTAAATTTGGTATGTCTCACAATTTAATTCCTGGCCCACTGAGTTTCACCTGTGTGAAGTTAACCCAAAATCTTTATTTTCCATCTCAATTTCCCACTTGATCCAAACTTCTAACTCTCCATCAGTCATTATTACTCACATTTCCAAAATTGAACTCACTGTTTCTTCCTCACATCTGTATCCTCCTCTTTTGTTCCCTGTAGTTAGAGCTTCCCCACCGCCAGCTAGAAACTTAGAAGTCACTTTTAACATCTTTTTATTTTATCCAGCAACATCTAAGTGGTCAAAACATCCTATCAATTTTATCCATAAAATCCCAGATCTTTGCCTGTGCTCTTATCTTCTTGATCAATGCATGCATGCTTGCTTACTTGCTTTTATTCATTCAAGATAGAACCCTTGACCTTCACTACCCAAACCTGGCCTTCACCTACTGTCTGTCCTATTACAGTAAATCACACCATCATTCTCCCAGTCGATAACGACAAAAACCTAGGAATTGTCCTGGGTTTTTCACTTCTCTCTATCGACACATGCAATCCATCATCTATTCTTGAAGATCCACCTTATAACGATCATGAACCAACATGACATTCTTTCTACCTCTACTATTATCCTTTAGTTAGGGTACCAAAGACTCTCGCCTAACTTTTGAAATCTTAAATAGCTGTCCTACTTTCACTCCTAACCCTTAACTCATTCTGTATACACAGGCATATTGCCTTTTTTAAAAGAAATTGATGATGATACAGACTCATCAAATACATGCCAGGCATTTCATCTTCACAACAGTCCTATAAAGTCCAAAGCTCAGGGGGTTAAAGTAAGTCGCTTATGGCCAAATCTCTAAATGAAATCAGGTTATGCGTGTCCTTTCTTAGCAACCATCCAACAGATTTCCTTTACATTTATAACTAAACCCAAATTGTTTACTGTGACCAACAATGCCCTGCACAATGTCATCCTTGCCTGGCTCTTCATCTCCATCGTATGCTACTCTTGCCTGTGTTCGCTTGGCTCTGATTCCACCACCTTTCTCTGTTTCTAAGATATCACAAACTCTCTCGGAACTCAGGGATTTTGCTCCTGTTAGTTCCTTTACCTGGAAAGCTCTTCTACTTGATTCTTCCCATAACTTACTTCTTATCTTAACATTCATGTCTCAAATTAAGTGTCACTGTTTTCCCTGAAAAATTTATCTAAAGTAAAGGCCCTCATTATTTTCTACAAAAGCACCATTGGAATTTCCTTCATGGCATTTATCATACCTGTAACTATTTTGTTAATTTATTGCTTACATTTCTATTGCTTGTCTTTCAATACATTATAAATTCTACAAGGTCAGTGACCATATCTTTCTGCTCTACATTGCTGCTTCAGCACTTGATATAGTCCCTAGGACAAGGGATATGCTCAATAATAATTGCTGAATCATTTATTTGATAATTCATACTTTAAAAATCCACCTTAATTCCTACTATATTTTAAACGCTTGAAATACAAAAATGATCAATGTGGTTTGCAAGGACATATGTCTTGGACAGAAGTAGACAAACAGTTACAAAACTACGTGGGAGATGTCTTAAAAACGCATTGGTAGGAAGAAAACAATTCAGTCTTTCTAAAAGAGACAAGCAAGGATCCATGGAGAAGTTGACATTGGAATTAGATCAGAGGTTCTCAAATGGTTGTGATTTTGTCCCCCGGGGAACATTTGGCAATGTCTGGAGACATTTTTGATTGTCACAACTGGATGAGAAGAGGATTGCTATTGGTGTCAAAAGGGTAAAGGCCAGGGACCATCCTGCAATACACAGGACAGCATTCCAAAACAAAGGATTACCTGGCTCCAAATTTCAATTGTGCCAAGGTGGAGAAACCCTGAATTAGATCTTAAAAGATTAATGAAGATTTCCCACCAGGTAGATGACCACAATAGCTTCCTGTCTTCCTGGAAACATCCTTCTATACCAGTTGCCATTAGAGTTCTAAAATATAAATCTGTGTATATCATACTGAGTTCACAATTTTTCTTATAGTAACATCTGAAATTTTATTAAGCAATAATTACACGCCAAGATCTTCACAACAATCTTGTGAAGAACCAATTATTGCCTTCTTTTCACTGAAAAGGAGACTAAAATTCAGAAAGGGTAAGTAATATACAGGGTCTCACAACTGATGACTTCCTTTTGCCTCTAGAATAAAATCCAAACACCTTGGCATGTCAATTTATTGCACAGTCTGGTTCCAACCTTCTTTTCCAGCTTTGTTTCCCAATAGTCTTCCTAAACACAAGAGTTTAATCGTAACTAATTGCCAGTTGCTAATTACAAATTACTAATTTCAAAAAACACTTAGTAAAATGACTTGACGCTATCCAGTAAAGTTGAGGATAAATATACCACATGAGCCAGAAATGCAAATCCTGGATGAATATTTCAGAGACACTCTTGCCCCTCTGTACTAGGAGACAGGTGCAAGAATATTCAAGTATCATGTATTTTGCAACAGAAAAAAAAGGGAAAGAAACAGTAAATCAATACAAATAGTCATCAGCAAGAGATTTATATCAGTGAGTTGTGGTTTATTCATACAGTGGAAAAGTATAGAACAATTAAAATGTGATATATGTAGAAATATGCACACCAAAATGGACAAAATCTCACACACACCACATTCAGGATAGTGGTTATCTTTGGAGATAAGAGAAGGCCATGAGATCTGGGAGCTTCAATATATTTGGTAATATGCTACTTCTTAAGATGGATAGTGGGTACATGAGTCTTCATTATATTATCATTATCGTTCATGATCTTGATTATATTATTTTTATTCTATATAAGCTTGGTCTAAGTATATATTATTAGTATTACTATTACTATTATTTACATGTAGTAAATGTTTAAATTCATACCATATAATTATTTTTTAGTTTATATTTTAGTTCTTGCTATTCCTTTTGCCTGAAATGACCTTCCTCCCTTTCCACCTGGTGGAATCTGACTCTTAAAAATACTGTGCAAGTTCAGAGGTGGAAGCTTAATTTGGGCCAGGTAATAAAGGAAGGGCACAGAGTAGAAGCGACATTTGAACTAGGCTTGTATTTTGAGTACTATAAACAGAGTCAAAGAAAGGTCATTCAGAGCAGAAGAAACAGCTTGAACTAAAACATAGCCATAGCCATCATATGGTGATATGGACAATCACCAGTCAAGGAGTCCAGTATGGTTGAAGAGAGGAGTAACAGCCAAAGAGAATGGGTTGGAAATTTAGAGAGACATTTCAAGTGTCATCCCAATATCATAATGAGAGACTTTTATCCTAGTGAGAGGGCCACTGAAGATTTGTAACATTTTCAGAAAAAAAACAAAACAAAACATGTTTTGGGAAAAAAAATCATGAAAGCAGAGCAAAGAATAGTTGGAATGGAGAGCAGTGAAAACCATTTAGAGGCTATGGTAAAAGACATAAGGGTCTGGACTAAGAAAGTAGCTTGATCAGACTAATTAGACTGCTTTGTATCTCTCCCTAGTCCTTGATATTATTAAATGATTAAATATTGCTTAGTTATCAAATCCCACAGCTGTAGCTTAACTTGGGACAGACCATGCTCATTTACTAATATCATGAGAAAAGTATGGGGATTTTTAAAGAGTTATCTCTAAATGTCTAAAGATTAAGTATCATAAGAAATTAACCACAATATTCTCCTTTAGCTAAAGCTACCCTATGAAATGAAATTAGTCACACTTACAAATTGCATTAACTCAGGTCAACAGGACGCCAACTAGGCAATTAAATTATATTACTGAAAACCTTTATTTGCTGGAAAGAATAAGTGCAGTTTTTCTATGCTTAAACAACACTTGAGGAGCTATTATTTCCATAAGAGCCCTCAGAGTTGGGAAGGTCAAAGACATTCAAAGCTGGACATGGTGTTAGAGATTATCTAGTTCAACCCCTTCTTTTACTGATGAGGAGACTGAAGACTATAGAGGGGACGTGGTACTTACCCAAGTTCCCAGGACAAGTTATTTCATCCATTCATTAAGGTAAATATTTATCGAACTCCTACCTTGTTCTAAATACTGGGTTGGTATCTGAGTCAGGATAAATTCCAGGTCTCCAGATTCCCAG
This sequence comes from Equus caballus, assembly GCF_041296265.1. NCBI lineage: Eukaryota > Metazoa > Chordata > Mammalia > Perissodactyla > Equidae > Equus > Equus caballus. The sequence goes on from NC_091697.1 coordinate 45,732,477, forward strand.
GTTTGGACTCTCGTGTTACAACATGCACAGCCAAGTATTTCATAGGAATTTAATTCACCATGGAAAATTTCAGTTCGTATTTCTGTAATTGAGGCCCATGGTCCACCAGTATTGGAATCCTGGGCCCTAACCTAGCTACTAAACCAGAATCTCTTGGGTAAAGGTTATAAAAACTGTATTTTAATAAGTTCTCCAGATAATTTTCATTAACGTGAAATTTGAGAAGCACAGTCCTAAGAGAATGGCCAGGAAAAAGCAAAGATTTAGATTTCTAATTGAATTTAGGAAGGCAAACAGCTAGTGCCAGTCAACATATTCCCAGAAATAGGAAACTGATCCTCTAGTCTAGATTTAGGATATCTCAGAATCTTACCAACGGATTACCCATTTATCTACAAAGTGTACATCAACATTTATAAACACTTTCACTATAATATCTCATTTGATAGAAACAAAAACACTGAAATATATTGACACTACTATATTCTTATTTTTTCTGTCAAGAGAATATAGCTCATGAAGGTTAAGTGGCTTGCAGGAGGTCACACAGCTAAGAAACAAGGCCAAAACTCCTTTTCACCACATCACAATTTTCTCACCTGTCCAATAAAGTAAGTGAACTTGATGAAATTTAAAATTCTCTTTATCATGTATGAAAAATGGCACATGTGCTGGTCAGTGCCTATCTATGTGATTTAATTCATTGCAGAGTCAAAGTCAACGTTTCCTTTAAAGAAGCAGAGTCAAAATGAAGGCCAAACACGTCTCACCAGACTGAGACACTGAAACTATCTTCAAAAAGAGTGCCATAGGATAATCCAATCTTTGGTGCTCCCAGAATGTACTCCCATGACTGCTATCTGCCTATGCAAATCCTTTTTCCAATAGATGTTTCCTTGCAGGTGTCTGCGTGATGTCACAGGCCTCCTTCAAACATTGCCAGCTGCCCTCTTTCTCCTGGGAAGAAACTGAGTCCACATTCCTCCTGCTAGTGCTAACACTATCTTACATAAGATTAGCACTTTGCAGTTTTTAAAAGGTCTTCAGAGACTTGCCATCAGACCTCAGCTAGTTCTTGCTTGCTATGTTCTTCTACTAGCTGTTGAGACTTCTGGGCTCCTGATTTAGATCCCTCCTGTCTACGGCTCCAGGACTCCCCATGAGGCACTCTTCTTAGTATTCTCCTCTGCCCCTTGGGGCAAGTGCAGCTAACTTGACTTCTGCTTGGCCCCCGGCCTTATTGACCTGAATAAAAACCCTTTCAGCTTGGGGATTTGCATTGCTTTCCCCACTATCGCCTCAGAGTCCCAGAACATTAGATGGAGCCCAGACCTGCTGATAGAGTTCTCTGATGCTGTCCCTTGACTGGATGCCCAAGTAATGTCCACTCAACTTCCCATCATAATGCTTAGCCTCCCCCATGGGAAACCACTCTCCTAGACTTTAATACTAAATTCCCCTAATGCTAACAGCATAATAATAACAACAACGCAATTTGCTGAGTCCAGGAGACTGCTAAGTGCTTTATATGTATTATCTTACAACATTACTGTTGGAAAAATATTATTACATTCATTTTACAGATAAGTGAACTGAGGCTTGGGGAGACTAAATACTTACTCAAGTTACACAGTTAATAAGTGAAAGAATTGACATCAGGTCTGTTAAACTTTAAGAGCCATGCTCTTAACTACTCAGCTAGACAGTCTACCTTAACCACCACCAGCCTCTCACAGTACCCTTCATATAAATATTGAACAGTGTTAGCTGGCCTAAAATTCCTAACCGCACCACCTGCAGCTGAGACCTTGCCTGCCACTGTCCCATCCAAGTGGGTGGATGGAGTTCCAGGTTCCAACTTCTCCCAGTGGTTAAATCCCACTGAAGTTAGCCAGGCTATGCTTGGAATTATATGTCACATCATCTACTTGATCTTCCTAAAAGCTCTGAGAAATTGACACCACATAGGTCATAAGTTCCACTCTCTAGATGAGGCACAGATAATTACTTTGACTAGTCTGGGTTTAATATAGCTAGCAAGTAGCAAAACCATGACCAGACCCAGTTTCTGACTCATATATCAAAGCACGGTACATTAAATTCCCCTCAAATGCATTTAAGTTAGGCAAGGAATATGGAAAACAATACGCACAGAGTTCAATCCATCACATATGTTGAAATGCATAGAAATTCAGTTCTGTATGATAGCTTGAGGCTAAGATGTCACCAGCCTCTTCACCCTTACTCACCACCTCTTTGTACCACATTATCCCATACGCTAGAACAATAATCCATTCAGTGTATGAAGCAGCCACATTCAACGATCCAGAGCCTATGACCCAGTAGACTTGTCTAAGGTTGCAGAGCTGGTCAGGTTTGAGTTAGAATTTCAACTGATATTTCTGGACTCAGAGTCCAAGGCTCCTTCTATTCTCTATCCAGGATCAGAGTGTCTCAAATGTTTCCAGGGATCTTAAAGTAATTTAGTCCAAACCACCATTAATTTAAGGACTAATCCTACATTTGATTAGTTGATCAGTTCACCATTTTATACACTAAAGAAAATGAAAAGAGGGGCTGGCCCGGTGGCACAGCGGTTAAGTGTGCACGTTCTGCTTCTCGGCGGCCCAGGGTTCACCGATTCAGATCCCAGGTGTGGACATGGCACCGCTTTGCAAAAGGCATGCTGTGGTAGGCATGGGTGGTGTGGTTTCCTGACAGGGAAAGGAACCCAGACTATGGTGGTGAGAGTACCAAATCTTAAACAATAGACCCCCAGGGACTTACGTATGTATTCATATATATTTCTGCTTTAGCTCTGTGTGCCCAGTTTGATCCAGCTGTGCCCTCTTATTATAGCAGCGTTCCTCTAGGGTGTACCATATCTGCCCTAATTTAACCTCCTATGGGCAGTTAGCTCCTTCCCCTTCCTCCTGCATGCATCTGCCAGGGTTCACACATCCGACATTAATGCCATCACACCTCCCAGGCCTATGGGTGTTAAGGCTTAGTATTCTGTTTTTCAATGTTCTGTTCTGTGATTTAAGTTTCAAGTTTCCTTTTACAAAGAATAAATAAGTTTTCCTTTTGTTTTTGTTTATTTTTCCCAGACCTCCCAGCATTTTCTATAGAAAATGTGTATGCATCTTTCCCTTATGAAATTCAAGTACCAATCCTAAATATTAAGCCTGTGAATTAGAAGTCTTTGAAGTGAGGATGTGGTCATTTTACTGAGTCTTTAATTTATAGATGGGGCAGGAATGATCAGCTATCATCTTCTGGGTGTATACAAACTCCAGTATAAGCTTGGAATTTAAGATTGGATGAAGTGACATTTTCATGCTGAAGTCTTATCATTCAAAGTAAACGAAAAAGCTGGCAAATTTTGAAAAGGGGAAAGTGCCTCAAATTACCACCTGGAAAGCTGTGGCAAAGAACCAATCTGGACATGAGTGAGAGTCGGGGTGGATAGCGAATGAATAATTATTAGCTTTAGCAATAACATCACATCAAAAATCACCTCTTCCACATGGAATGGCTTTCTTACTTACAATGCCCTTTTATCTGCTGTATTTCATTTTATCCTCAAATACTGCTAGGGAGACAAGTCAATGATGTATTTTTTTCATTTCACAAACGGATACTTAAAGTTTGGCAAGGTTAAGTATTTTGCCTGAGGTCCCTTGTATAGGAGCTGGAAGAGTCCAGACTACTACTTAAGGACTTTTCCTGAAACATAAATTTTATTTCTCATACCTGAATATTAGTTGCTTTGTTACTCTTTGATGTTCTCAGAGCACCTCATTTTAAAGCGATCAAATAATTTTTAGGATTCCACAAGTCAAAAACTGTATCTTCACTTATGCAGTCTGCCAACAATACCTGATGTGCGTATGGACTCCTCAGCAGACTGCAGAACCTCAGGAATCTCTCCTCACCACAGAAACTCCATCCCCTTTACTGGGAACCACTATGTTAATGCGGTTTGCAAAGTGGCCTGTTTGAAAGGAACCTGTCTCAATTACAAGATCTTAATCAGAAAGGAAGTCATTATTTCACATAACAGGAAGTCCAGAGGTGGAGTAAGCTTCAAGACTGGGTGACTCAGTAGCACCATTTGCATCATCCTCAGGCAGGGGGCTGAGTAGCTGCAGTGGTTCCAGGCATGGAGAAAAAGGCCATCTCTTCTCCCTTATAAGCATCCTTATAGAAGAGAGGAAACTTTTCCAGAAGCCCACGCAGACACTCCATTGACCTGTACTGAGTTCAGGTCATTCTTGAGCTCATTACTGGCAAGAGGAACAGTATTTCCCTCAAATCAGTCAGGCCCAGCCTGGAGCTGGGTAAGATCAGCTTCTGCATACAGGCACAGGGCTATATGCAGAGATGAACAGAACAATATCAGCCTTCTACTGGGAGGGGGCTGGAATCCAAGCTGAGTAGGGAAACAACAGTGGTCACTAGAGGCCAACACACGGCATACTTCTAATGTGGGAGCAGGACCCACTTGAAAGAATGCTTCAGTGGAAGTCCTAAGATTAGATGATACCATTTGCTTCATACATTCCTTTAAAATTGAAGCCAATACCTGACATTTTAGAGTGACAATACAATAAGTAGATTTCCATGGTTTATTAACTTGAATGACACAAAATGATCATTTGTAACGGATGCAAGAATTACAATAATAACGTATTATTTTTAGTAATCTTTCATAAAGTTCGTTAATCAATTTGACAGTCACAGAGCAAGTGCTACATGCTGGGTAGTGTTCTAGACAGTGAGTATACCTACATAAATTCATCAATGTGTGTGTTGGGGGGAGGTGGAGGCAGACATGTCAATTATTACAACACAACACTTTTTTTCCTATCCTGTAGAAAGCAGAAGGATGGTACAATACACTGGATCAAGGCTAATGAATGGCATGTACATAAATGATGAGAAGTCATGAGTAAATATAATTAATAAACATATACTTACTTTCATCTTAGCAGCAGTAAAATGAAGAATCTTTACTGTTGACCCTGTTACGTAGAAGTGACTTCAACACCTTAAGAATTGCAGACATTACACTGCAGTTGAAAATGGAATTGCATAAAGACATAGATAAGTAGCATGGCTAGTTTCCGAAGTGCAGCTCCAGCAAGACCAGCGAGGTTGAAGGCTAACTGATTACAAGCCATATTTGCTGAAGACACAACAGGCAACTCTTTATAAAGAATAGTCTGATCATTTAAAAATGGAACCCAAAGCTTAGGTAGTTAAAAATTAATGATAATAAATATGATCCCTTGTATTAAGTACTTAGACACTTAACAAATACAATCTTATTGAATCATCAGAAATCCCCTGAGGTAGGTATTATCATTATTATTAATATTATCACTACCATTTTACAGATGAGGAAACTGAAACTCAGAGGAGATTAAGCAATTTGCCCCAGGTATATAAGTAATAACAGATGAAAGAGCTGAGCCAAGATTTTTTTTGTCTCCAAAGCCTGTAGTTTTAATGGTTCAACCAGTATTTTTCAAAACGTGGTCCATCGTCTATTTACATCAAAATCACCTGGGATGCTTGTTAAAAATGCAGACTCTTTAGCTCCACCCAGGCCCACTGAATCAGTAGCTCTCAGATGAAGCCAAGAATTGTGCCTTTTGTTGTGTTTTTGCCTACTGCCTAGTAACATGCTGCTAAACTAGTCTGCTTTCTGACATTTAAGACAGCATTATGGGAAAAAGATGAAAATCTTACTAATAAGGGCACTTGAACAAAGACCTTCTGAAGGTTCTCCCATCTAGAAGCCTTGACTGAATAAACAGGAGAACGCACCAACTAGAAAGTATAGGGTTATAGCTTTATCCCAAAATTATACCATGGATGGGAGTACCTGCTGATACCTGAGAATTCTGGAGTTTTTTCCTCCTTCCTGACTACAATTTGCTCTTTGACTTTGAAGATGTCACTTCTTATACCTGGGGCATGAGTTTCTTTACCGTTAGCTCTGGTGAGCTGACCTATCCTTCACAAGGATGATCCTAAGCTCAGCTCAGGAAAGGAATTTTCTCAGAGTCTATAGCTCAACCAAATGCTCTGAGGATTTCTAGCTCAGAGCAAAGAAACTTTCAATGAGGCAAGATAAAATATCACTTCTCTGTTTCCATGTCCCTGAAAACATTTTCTTTTCTTTTTTTTTGGAGGACGATTAGCCCTGAGCTAACATCTGCTGCCACTCCTCCTCTTTTTGCTGAGGAAGGCTGGCCCTGAGCTGACATCCATGCCCATCTTCCTCTACTTTATGTGTGGGTCGCCTGCCACAGCATGGCTTGCCAAGCAGTGCCATGTCTGCACCTGGGATCTGAACCAGCCAATCCCGGGCCGCCAAAGCAGAACATGCGTGCTTAACCACTGAGCCACTGGGGTGGCCCCTGAAAACATTTTCTTATTACCCTCTTCCACCATCCCTAAATTCTTTTGGCAACAAGATTGAATATAACCTGTAAATAATGTATTGCCTAATTTCTTTCAGAGGGCCACAAAATGTATCAAGTTCAATAAGGTTTCCTCAAAGTATTTAAAGTGATAGAGGTAGAGGCTACATTAAAAATATTTATGTTAACCCTCTTTGATTTCTATAGGTGATAAAACCAGCCAGGGGGCGTCAGAGGCAGGCCCCAGTGGAATACTCCTGTGTTACTCCACTACGTCTAATGCATGCTTGTGTCTCCTAGTCTCTGCTTCCTCAACACGGTGCTAGTGTTGCTATAGCTGCTGTGTGTTTTCTACAACGGTAACCTTAGCCCATGGCCCTTGGACAGGGCAGGGCAGTGTTTCTCAAAGTTTGGGCCCCCCTACCCTGGTAGCCTACAAGAAGATTTGGTTGGTTTTAGGTAATGTTGAATCACATAATGGAAAAATAATTCCCTTACCAATTTTTAAAATCTCTTTATTTATGATACAGTCTCTGATATCAGTTTCCCCACATTAAACCCAGCATATATGGGGTTAAAACCAAAACACTCATTCCCTGTTTACTCTCTGGCTTCCTGGCTCCAGAATCCACTATCCTCCATGGAGACAAACACCGTCAAGGACAAGCACCTGGACTATCTCCTCCCGCAAAGAGATATGGGCTGGTGGAAAAGCTGCTGACCAGCAAGGTCAGGAGCTCCTTACTCTCTGCAAGTAGTCTCAAGGCCAAAGACAGCCTGGTGGGAAAGCTCCGACCAGCAAGGCCACATGCTCCCGCTCCCCTACCTAAAACCCCAAATAAAAACCCTTCCTTTTAGCTTTTCGGGGAGTTTGGGATTTCAGCATTAGCTGCCCTCTCTCCTTGCTCAGTGCTGTGCAAAAATAAAATTCCTACTTTCTTCCACCACCCCCGGTGTCAGAGATTGGCTTGCTGTGCAACGGGTGAGCGAACTCACTTCAGGTTCGGTAACATTTACTTCAAAGAGAAAGTCTCCAGATGGTGCTAATATAATCTTAGCATCTCCGTGACTTGATAAATCTCCATTTTTAAGAAATTGAGAGTGGGCAGTTTTGTTATTTTGTTTTGGTTTTTTGGGGGGTTTTTTTGGTGAGGAAGATTGGCCCTGAGCTAACATCTGTTGCCAATCTTCCTCTTTTTTCCTCCTCTCCAAGGCCCCAGTGCATAGTTGTATATCCTTGTTATAAGTCCTTCTAGTTCTTCTGTGTGGCATGCTGCCACAGCATGGCTTGATGAGGAGCCTATAGGTCCATGCCCAGGATCCTAACTGGCAAACCCCAGGCCACCAAAGCTGAGCACATGAACTTAAACACTATACCACTGGGCTGGGCCCTTGTTTTGTTTTATTGGGCTTATATTCTTATGATCACCTTCTCTTTATGGCAAATGACATGAACTTTCCAAGTATAACGATGGCATGAATTTTTCTTTTAAAATCAATCAACTTAAATAAAAATATTAAAAATATTTTAAGCTAAAGAAAAAGTATTAAGAAAATAATAGTATAGGTGATATGATAAAAATTATTGAAAATGGTATAGAATGATTGAAGTATGGGAAACTGATAAAATGGTTCAAAACACAGACTTGGGAGTCAAACATACTTGGGTTTCCAGTCCAACTTCTAGATGTATAAGATTTGGAGTAGCTTATATATTCTTTCAGTGATTCACTTTTATCATTGGCAAAATGGAAATGTTAGTAGTGCCTACCCACGCTTTATTGGGAGGATTAATAAAATGATCATTGTCAAGTTCTTGCTACAGTGCTTGGCATAGAGCGAGTGGTCAAAAAGTGCCAGATGCGATTTGATCAACAGCGGTAACACCAACATTACCTTGGTTGAGGAATGTTGATGTATTTTATCTTCTAGGACCACAGATTACAAAATCTAGGGAATAAAAAAAAAGTCTCTAAAGTTTATCTAATCTAACCTCCCCCAGACCCCACCACCTGAGGTTTAAACTTCCTCTAAAGGAGTTTTAACCTTCATGGTTTATGACTTTCAAAAACTTTTTAAAAATATTTTTTAAATGTTTTACTAATCTCAAACCAAAATTTAGCAAACATTTTAATTACAATATAGGCAATAGTATAAGCAATATAAGCAGTACTCTGACTTTGTCACCAATAGAAATCACAGATATTTTCACATCACACTATTTGAAATATTTATATTCTTTGCCACTTAGAAATATGGTAATTATTAGAGGGGCTGACCTATTTATTAGCATATTAAAAAAGAATCAAATACATTACTAGATCACAAATTTGTAATATTTTGATAACTGCATTTCAATATAATTGGTTTCCGTGTAATCCTGTGCATTTTATTTTATGCGTTTATAAGCATTCTGAGAAGAAAACCACAGGCATCACCACACCACCACAGGTATCCACAGCATGTACAAAAATTGTAAGGACCCCTGCTCTATAGCCTTGCCAAAAAATGTCCCTGCAGTCCGCTCGCATACCTCAGGAGATTTCCTATCTCCAGAGGTATTCATTCCATTTTTGTCCAGGTGAGTCTTTAAAAGACAACAAATTCCACTTGGTGGTGGCAAAAACAGAAACCACTGTGCTAAACCAAATTTCCAAAAGACATAAACTAATGGTGATACATACCTTGCAAAAGTATTTGATTTACCAGCCAAGAAAAATACTAATATGGGGGGCAGAATTTCCAAGATTTAAGTCACCTAGTGAATAAATGTAGCAGGATTTTATTCTGTTCCATAGTGTACTCTATCTACAGGCCACTTTCTTATCTACTAAGTCAAAATTAATATTGCTTCACTGTTGCTCACACATCGCTTGCCTTGCTAAAGAAAAAAAGCTGGAAGGGGAGCAACCGCTTTCAATCATTTTAACTAAAACATCCTCTCTGCACAAGACATATAGGTAATTAAATCAATCAAATTTTCATTTGTCTTGGAGGCCAGCCCAGTGGCACAGCAGTTAAGTTTGCTTGTTCTGCTTTGGCATCCTGGGTTTTGCCAGCTCAGATCCCAAGTGTGGACCTACACACCGCTTGTCAAGCCATGCTGTGGTAGGCGTCCCACATAAAAAGTAGAGGAAGATGGGCATGGATGTTAGCTCAGGGCCAGTCTTCCTCAGCAAAAAGAGGAGGATTGGCAGCACATGTTAGCTCGGGGCTAATCTTCCTCAAAAAAGAAAAATTTCATTTCTCTTATTTTTTCAGCAAATGTTTTTTCTCTTGAGAATTAGGAGGCAGATATCTAATCTGTAACATAGTAAAGGACCAGAATGATTAGATTGGTGGTTGAGCAATGTGCAGATCTAAGGCACTCTTGCTTCTATTTAATGCTTTCTCTAGTTGTCAGAGTCAGAGAAGAGGATTATGGGAATGGTAGGTAGACAGAGGAACAGAAAGGGATGGGACAGGGGAGAGTAAAGGAAGAATGAATTAATAATTTTACGTTTAACAAAATGTTTCCATAGATTCTCTTATGTTTCCAAAACAGCCCTACGTGATATTATCAATATTTTCCTGGTAAAGGAACACAAAAGACCAGAGAAGGTAAGCGATTTGTTCAAATTCATGCAACCAAAAGGAGCAGAGTTAGGATTTGATCCCAGGAAGGCTGGTTAAGAGGCTGTCTCTGGCCTTGTCCTTGCCCTCCCTCAATCTGTCTGCTTACAGAGCTGGTGGCATAACCATCCTGAAGGAAAGATCTGACCATGCCGCTTTCAGATTTGACATCTTTCAGAGCCTTTGGGATAAAGCTGAGGACTTGGAGTCCATCTTGACCTGGCTACTGCTTACTTCTGCTGTGCTAGAGCTGGCTCCTATTGACTTTTGAGAAAGGATTTTTAAAAACAGGAATTTTGCAAGCCAGTTGATAAACCCCTGGTAGCTTGAATTTGGCCGTGGTGGTAGTATTTATACCACAGAAATTGGCAAAAGTTCCAAATTAAGACTTTCCTTTTTTTTTTTTGAGAACAGATCTACCTATACCACTGCTCCATACCATGCATCATTTAACCGCATCCTCTCCTTTTCAACCATAATGAGCTACTTTTTGTTCCCCAATAATTCACGCGCTTCCTTTGCCTAGAACACCACTTTATTCTCTTCTTTCCTTGACTCTACTGCCATGAGTCTTTCAAGTTTCAGTTTTTGTGTTATTTTCTCTATGACATTCATTGTCCTCTAACCCTCATCCCTGAAAGTCTGGGTGAGATGTCCCACCTAGGCCTTCCCATGACACACCATGTTTCTCACTCCCTGTCATTGTCCTATTACTGGTCAGACTATGTCACTTGACTACAAGCTACGTAGGTGCAGGAACTCTGTGTTACTCTTCATTTTAATCCCATTCTCCCCCATGTGTCACACAGCTAGTGAAGGCTCAATACTTGGTAAATGATCATAATGAATGACTAGAGTTAAGAGGGTCTCAGGTGACAAAATTCCTGAAAAATAGGACTTTTCAGAGGTGAGACACCAGGAATTGGAAAAATCATCATCAAACTTGGAAAGAACTTGAGGGAAAAAAAAGACAAAAGAAGGGTCTTAAGAGACAAGCTTGTCAGTTCATTTCTGGTTCTAGTGCAAGGATGACAAATACTTGTCTGGATGACACCACTACTTGTTACCAAGCACATGAGAAGCTTCCCTCTTTGATCTCTGCATCCTTTTCTGCTGAGCCCAGGAGACTCCTCCATGCCAGGGTCACTGTCATCAATCAAAGCTGGCATTTAAATTCAAACTCATTTGCCAACCAAAACAGGTCATGAGACACAATGACTTCTGCCTTCCTCCCAGAAGCCTTTCTGGCCTACCTTCAAGTGTCTCATCAGCTTGCTCCCTTTTGGTGTCAGGTCTGAAACTAAGATAAATGAAGAGGAGAAGGAAGAGGAAGTGAGGAAGCTGTGTGGGAGGGGGAAATTTAGAAAGATGAGATTAGGGAGGGCCACCTGTAATTGGTTCTCACACTCCACTTCCTCCCCTTTCCTTTCTTTCCTTGAGTTTCTTCTTTCTCCTTCTTCCTAAATCTCTCTGTGACTGTTTCCCACCTGCCCATCTTGTTCCGAACTTTTGACTCTTTGCTGATGTCACCCTTTTCACTCTGCAGCAGCTTCTCATTTCTCCTCTATTCCCTTTTCTGACCTCTCCATCTCTCTTTCTCCTCTGCCTTCCTTTCTTTCTCAACTTCTCTTTTTTTCTTATATTTCTTCCTGAATTTTAACAGTTTCCGTGATCTGTCTCTGAATTTTCTTTTGATTTCTTCTGTCTCATTTCTGTCTCTCTCTTTCTCAACTAGATTCTAGAAGAATTGTCTTTATCTTAGACACTGTTTTCTTCTTCTTTTTCTGGCTCTACTCCACTTATGTTTCAAGTTTCACCTTCCATATCACTTAATTCCTGACATCCATCCCCTTCTGACCCTCAATTTCCAAAAGGAAAGGAAAAAAATCTTTAGAATATGTTTTTTTCTAATAGACTTTTCAACTAAATATGAAAATATTTTACTTAATCTAAATACAATAGATTAAAAAACATTATATCACGTAGTATCGTAAGCTTGTAAATTATTTTCCAGCTGTGTTTGTTAATCTTTCACATTTTCTAAATGGATAATTTCATCAACATAGTTCTCTTTAAGTTAATAGCTAAGAGCAATGGCAAAAAGAAATTAATCTTGTCATTTCTTGAGAGTCTACTGTGTACAAATTGCTCAATATATTACGCAAGTTCTAAAGCCTTTGCTTTTCCTATCTAACCCTATGCTTAATCTGATTTCTAAAGATATTTCATGGGAAACTTTGTTTCTAAATGAGCACAGGCTAATTAGAGCATTTATATTTTTATTGCCCTGGCAATGAAAGTTGAATGCCTGTAGGTCTTAGATAGAAAAATTATGCATGGCCTCCTATAGGCCTTCAAGTGGCTTTCTTTTCTTTTCTTTCTTTCTTTCTTTCTTTTTTTTTGGGTGAGGAGGATTGTCCCTGAGCTAACATCCTTGCCAATCTTCCTCTTTTTGCTTGAGGAAGATTGTCCCTGAGCTAACATCCATGACAATCTTCCTTTACTTTGTATGTGGGATGCCACCATAGCATGGTTTAATGAGCGGTATGTAGGTCCACACCCAGGATCTGAATCTGCAAACACCAGGCTGCCAAAGTGGAACATACAAATTTAACCACTACACGATCGGGCCAGCCCCTCAAGGGGCTTTCTTAATGAAAGACTGTGCCTTATCTCTCATTAGCATAAAAATATAAAAATGTAATGCACAAAAATTCTGAGTTAAAGTCCAAGTAAGTGTCACTACTAGGAAGAGGAAGCCAGTCATGGGCAAGGCGTCTGCAGAGGCTTGATTAACCTTGTTCTTAGCAGGGAAGCATCAGTGTTTCCTCAAAGTCTGTCATTCCAGTGCAAAACAAGCTTAGAGCTAACAAACAAAATAAAAGAAATTCAGTACACCTCTTAAGAAAAGTCCCAAGTACCAGACCAAAGAAAGATGAAGATATCCTACAAAGATCTATTTCTACCAAAAACTTACTGTCAGCTACAGAAGAGCAATTAGGGAACATTAAGCACAAATCCACTGCTTTACTAGGAGACAGTTTGGTTATAATTAAGAATGTGAGCTTTAAAGATAAACAGACCTGGTTTAAATTGTCACTCTGAAACTCATTAGCTGTGCTCTTAGCTAATAATAGCACCTGTATATTGGGCTGCTACGAACATTAAATAGACGAGGCTCATAAAGTTATAGCAACAAAAGAAATGTTCAATCAATATTAACTACAAGTTCCAGGGAAGGAAAGGGGATTTCCTGAAGTCATATATTTGGCCAAGAGCAGGATTAAGACCAATGCACCATCAAATTGATTTTTATGCCAACAGTCTTTCAACTCACTGAGATCATTAAACTATGGCCCATGGGTCAAATCTGGCCTGCTATGTGCTTTTGTAAATAAAGTTTTATTGGAACACAGCCACACTCATTCATTGAAGTATTGCCTAAGATTACTTTAGTGCCAAGAGGGCAAAGTTGAGTAGTTGCAATCTGCACGGCTAATAACATTTACTAAAACTCTTTACAAAAATGTTTGTTGAGAGGGCCGGCCTGATAGTGTAGTGGTTAAGTTCGTGTACTCCACTTCGGCAACCTGGGGTTCACCAGTTTGCATCCCAGGTGTGGACCTACCCACCGCTTGTCAAGCCATGCTGTTGTGGCAGCCCACATATAAAGTAGAGGAAGATGGGCACAGATGTTAGCTCAGGGAGAGTTCGCCTCAGCAAAAAAAAAAGAGGAGGATTGGTAGCAGATGTTAGCTCAGGACTAATCTTCCTCAAAAAAAAAAGTTTGCTGAATCTTGCGATTAGGACTAGACTTCAATCTAGATCTCTCAGGGAGACTAAGCAAGCTTCATTATAATCCTTCCTGTGACCTTGGAGGTCTTACTCAAAAAGGTAAAGATTTTGTGCTGAAATCTGATCTTCTGAAGTCTTAGTTTTGATAGTTTAAAAACAAAACAACTTCCACAGCAGAGGTTTAATCTACTTCCAATAGATTTTAGATTCAGAAGGGTGAACAGAATCAAAATCTTTATTCATCCTGGTCTTCCAGTCCCACTCAAATCTCAAACCTCTACCCCATTTTGCTTTCCACCAACTTGAGAAACTGTAAATGCATATAAAATTGCTAGGCGCCCCCCCCCCCCGCCCCCCATGCAGCTAGGTTTTCTTTTTAGGGTCAAGGAATGCCAGTGCTAAATCTGTCCTTAGCCCACTCTGCAGAGGTGAAGGAATTGATGTCCAGACAGGGGAAGTCTCTTGGGCATAGATTCCAGCTGCTTTCTTCATTCAACTAAAACTGCCCCCATGATTTACTTTATGTTTCTTAACCGTTTGGAGTTTCTGTGATAGCAAATAAGATCACAGATTTAGAATTTTAAAAGAATACTTGTATCCTTTATTAAATTATGTTTGTAACTGCTTTGCTGAGAGGAAGAAAATAAGTGCTCGCCAGCCAAGCACGACAACCAACCACCTCATCCAAGGTCCTTAAAATATCAAAGTTATAGACTTACTTTCGTACACAATTATAATCTGAATACTGCTCTGAGGTTGCCTTTTTGTCACGAGATAAGAGGCCTTAATGTGCTCACAGGAAAAGGACACCTCATGACATTGGGAAAATGGAGAGGAAGATGGATGATGTAACCCTAAGTAGCAAAGTCCAAAGGGCTACTTGGAAAGGGTGCGAACGTTTGGAAGAGACTGTGAATTTGTCTGGTAAAAAAATTATGATCTATCAAAGGGTTACATTATGTATTAAGGATGTCTTTAGTTGAGACTTTAAACTCCAGCCCCTCAACCACCCCACCTCCATTATTGACGTAAGGCACTGTAATTTACTGCAGGGCTGTTGGGCTGAGATCTTCATCTTTGATTCCCCAGTCTGTAGACATACAATCAACATAATCACATCTATATGCCCACTAGGCTACAAATTTTATAATGATGGTGTAATTGTTCACCATCCCTGTAAGAGACAATTGGAAGAGATGGACTTAGCGAGAAGTGAGGAGAAAACAGTGCGTTTGGTGCTGTTAGCTTTGTGGTTTTCCTAGTCAATAACACAAGTCCTGAGGTTATTTGTTCTGTCACCAAACCTTTATTTGCAGTACCTTGAGGTCTGCTATAGAAGCCACAGAGCAATAACCTTTCTCTCTAGATTAAAATTGCCTCAGGAATCAAAATCTCAGAAGTTCCCTTTTAAGCAATTAAATTAGCGTGCAAATCTTTTGTTCCACTCATGAAATACTTTAAAAACCAAGTTTTTAAAATCACTTTTAATTAACCTCTGAAAAATATTTGATATCTTTTTAAAACTTAGTCAACTAAATACCCTAAAACTTTTAAAACTACATTTATAAACATAATTTCCCTTTCAAGCATATTAATTAGTTGATTTAACAAATAAGCACTTTTTCCGTACTAATAAATTTTTATAAATTTAGTAAAATTGATAAACTTAACTATCAGATGTTTCAATACTGAGAAAAACAGCAATATCTAGACCTGAAGGGATAAGTGTAAATCAATTACTCGATTAACTATTTCAAATTTATTCACAAAGTTGTTATTTCAATTAACTAAATTTCTCTGTTCATTATAAATATATGAAATTACAAATATGCATAGCCCCCTTCTTTTTTGGAGATATAATTGACATACCCTAGATATTTAAAATGTAGAATTTCATAATTTTTAAGATGTGTATACATATACGGCCACAATCAACATAATGAACATGTCCATCACCCCCCAAATTTTCTCATGCTTCTCCCTAATAATTGCATTCTTAATCTTTACCCAGAAACAGTAAGTCTAAATCTTTCTATTGATTCACGTAATTTTCAAGTTATCTAAATTTTATTTGAAGAATTTCATTAAAAATTGCTATTTTTATAGCTGTAGTAAAGTTCAATTGGATTTCATTTCAGTAGAAATTCTGTTTTGTTTTAGAATTATGTGATACTTTCACTATTTACTTTTAGTTCTTAAATCCAAAATTTTGAATGTAATAAAATATGCCATGTCTCAAATTCCCAATTTTGCATTCTGTACTAGCTGCATTTAATACCACAGAGAAAAACACAAAATTGCAATCCTTAAACTTAAGATAAATTTTTAAATTTCCTAAGTAATCATATTTTTAAGAAATCATCTTTTGGAATTTGAAAAGCTTTTAATATAAAATCTCTAATCTATTATTATTAATACTTTAGGATTCTTTTTCTAACTACAGGTATGCACTGTTTATCTTATTTGCAGAGCTGGATTCTTCATTGTTCCCAAGTACCCTGGCAAAGAGAGAGAGCAGAACCAGGACCCAGATGATCTGGACTCCAGTGGAAGTCCTCCCCATCACCACTACTAGCAAGCTAATTTGTGAGCTTGGAAAATTCCGTGTTTCTCTTCCTCACTTTCCCAAGCTTAATATTAGAAAAATATATTATTGTTGTTAAAAAAAATTGGCCTAGCTATTGTTCTCAAACTGTAGTATGCATTCTCCCACAATTAGGTGGTAGTGTACCAAGGGATATGCAAATTCAAGGAGAAGCTTGGTGACTCTTTCTAAACGAAACATCAGTGTTACTCAAACATTCAGAGAAAAACTAGGGCATAGAAACCAATATATGTATATATAATTCATATGTATATGTATGTATATATAACTCATAGATTATAATAACACATTTGTCTGAATTTTTTAATTAAAAAAAGTTTTTAAAGAACGTCCATGCTTACAATGGACCAATCCTAGTTATATCCTTACTCTCCAGGAGTGAAGTTCACTTTCCTCTCTGTCTTTTTTGCTTCTCACTTTATCCCCGGGTGTAGCAGAGGAGATAATGCTCCATAAATAATACTACAAGCAGAGAGAACAAAAGAATATGTGCACAGGTGAGGAGAGGTTGACAAGTTGAAGAAACTAAAATACAGAATACACTTAGCATGGCTGAGTGTAGGGTGTGAAAAGGAGTGGTATAAGATATGTAAAAGCAAGATGATACACAATTCTGGAAAATCCTGCTGGGTATGAGTGCCACTAGTAAGCTATATTACCTCCTTTAATTAGTATTTACTGACTTCTCATTTCACTTTGTAATTATCTGCATGTTCTTAAAAGTTTCACCTTCATCTTTGTGATGAGGGTCTCAAAACAGTTCACAGTAATCCAAATTTATCTGTCACTATAAGTGAGCACTACGAAGAGAAGGTGGCCTTCTGGTTTTGTTAGCTTGCTTTGTTTTGTTTTTCATTATGTTTTATTTCATTGTTCAAAATCCAAAATTCTCACTTATTGAAATGAATGTCGAGGACCTTCAGGGTTAGGTTACACTGATGGAGAATCATGCCTTCCTTTCATGTTGTTTCACCAGTTTCATTCACCTATCATACCATATTCTTTCCCTTAATTATCTTTGAATGTACCTGAATTTAATGAAATCCTGCTAACTCAAGCTTTAGATTTTCTTTGGATTCCATCATTGCTCTTCATTACCATCAGCACCACCTTCATTCACATTCTCACTGGTCTCAAGCCGAGCCCATTTCAATTGTCTTTCTACTGATTTCTGTGCTTCCAGTGTGTCTCCTCCTTCTCATCCCACGCAGTAGCACCAGGGTTCTCTCTTTGACATGCAGATATTATAGTTTCACTATTCTCTGAGTGAGTAATAGGGAACCGCAGAGGTCTTTCAGAGAAAGTCCATAATCATTAGTGTTGCATAAATGTTCCTTCACATCTAGCCCAGCAGAGCTTACCAGTCTCCTTTCTGGTGATTGCCCCTCACTACAACAACCTCACTCTCACACGCTAGACTTTTTCTTTCTCTAAACACACTAAGTTAAGTTCCTGCAGGTCTCCTTGTCTGTCTGTGCTATCACCTGTGATTGGAATGACTTCATTTCCTCTGTCCACTTAACAAATTCCTGCTTAACTACTCAAATGTCTTCTCTGACGCCTTCTGACTTTCTAAAGTAGAGACATCTCTCCTCTCACACCCATGAAATTGTGTTTCCTCTATTATGGTATTCGTCATATGACATCTAGTCATATGTGTGAGTTTACGTAGGGGTCTTCTCTACTCTAATTAGCTTCTCAAAGTCTTCATCACATCCTTTTCATCTTAATACGCCCAATATATGCGACACAGATATATATATGATATTATAAACACACATATGTATGTATTTATATATACTTGCGTATATATACATATATATATATATATCTCCAGGATATATTATACACAATGTCTTGCCCAGTGGCTAGCAAAAAATGGATATAAGATAAATACTCCATGAATGTTTGTGAAATGTAAAAATAGGGACCATGGCATTAGTCAATCCAAAAAAATTATTTGAATCACAAAGATCTTTATTGGCTACACTAGGAAGTATTGGGTGCATTCTATAGGTAACGGTGTGGGATTTGGAGTATTTAAGAAGTTTAAGCAGGAAAAATATCTGATTTTACTTATTTTCTTTAGAATGTTACTTTGAAAACTTTGCCAAATATGGGTAAAGGGAAGGGTGAGGCTGGAGACCCAATTGAAAAGCAATAGATCAGATCACTTTCAATTAAGTCAGGTAACCATGGAGATGGAAGGAATGGAGACAATGGTTATTCAGAATGTAAACTTAACAGGATTTAGTGACTAATTGGATGTAGAGACTGGATGATGAAAGGTGGAAAGGATTAAGTTCCAGAGTCCTAGCATGTGAGAATGAGTAGATGAAGATCCATCAACCAGACTAGGGATATAAAAGGAAGCGTATGTCTTAGAGGTAAAATCATGATCAATTCTGGACATGCAGAGTGAGAGATTTCTGAGGTGGGTCTAGCTACTAAGTTCAAAACACTGGTGCTGTACTGGGAATATGACTAAGGAAGATTTTTGCTCAAAATTAATTAAATATATGGCAAGAAGCAGGACACATTCATATACCACTATAATACCACACAATAAACGCTGCTCTAACAGAGCAAAGTGCAATAGAAACAAAAGAAGGTAACCATTAAATCAAATAAAATATGGTGATAACTTCATGGTGTAGGTTAAATTAGAGCTGGATTTTGAAGAGTAAATTCATTCTTGCAGAAGACAAAAGAGATCTGGTCCTGCCCCCATGGGACTTGCGGTTGCTTAGAGTTGGAGATGGGTAATTAAACAGAATTATAATACATTGTGATGAGGAATATAATAGGGAATTTCAGTGCTGGTTGGATCAGGAGACATTTTAAAGAAAAAGATCATACAAGAGCAAAAACATTGCAAGGCATACTTCTTTATGACCCTTCATACACAAATTCAGAAAGTAGAAGTCTAAATCCTATGTCTGCTATCCACTATTGAAACTAAGTATTAAGAAATGTTATCCCATCCATGGAAACATTTGGGGAATATAGTCCATTGGGAAACTTACAATGTTAGCAACAGAAATTATCAGACTTTTGCAAAGCTTCTTTCACTTCTGTCCAACCCACTGAAATAACACAGGCCTCTGGTGGGCTATTGCTCTTGACCATGCGATATATCACAATTCTGTCATTGTAACTGTAATAATTATTCTGTGAAAGTGATTTTAATAAGCATCACATTCTCAAGAAGATACTAACTGAGAATTCTTTGAACATGAAGTTGAGAAAAAATTAAAGTTGTAATCTCATTTATCATGCCTTATGATAGTTTTACATTTAATTTCATTTTTATTTTTTCTGATAGATGATTTCTTATATAAGTTCATTTTGTCTTTTAAATCAATACCTTTTTCCCATATCTGATGCAAAGGGCACAGAAATTTCTCTCCACTTGGGAAATGATGGCGCATTTGAAGTTTGTAGTTCATTCAGTTTCTAGCAAAATAAGGTCTGATTGATCATTTGTGAGCCAATATGCTCAAGTAAGAAAAAAAGAATGAAAGGGGGATATAAGTACCCCATCTGCCCACTCACTTCTTCTGTAGCATTGGCCATCACGAAGGGGCCAGCTATTAGGCTGTCTGTACGTACAGCCCTTAAATCTGTGTGTCCTGGTCACACAGGTACTCCTTCAGGTTTACATTGCCCAGGCTCTCAGCCAACCATGGTCCTGGTCAAGAGAAATAGAAGGCTAAGTAGCTAGGTGAGCCCTCCTGCTTTTGAAAAGCATAATAGAAAGGGCATCTGAGCCTTCCACCCCAGTTCTGTCATGGGTTGGTTCTCCAAGGAATTTAGGGCAGTGACTTCTGCCTTTGAACTTTACTTAGCTTTCCTATAGAATCAGAAAATTGGACCACATGGTCTCTTAGTCTCTTCTACTTCTGAATGCCAAAGATTCTAGGGGTTAAGAGCAGAGATGCTACAATAAAATAAATAAATAAACAACCTGGATTCAAACCTCACCTCTGCTACTTACTGCATATGTGTGATGGGCAAACGATTTAAGATCTGTACCTTTCTTAATGCATCTTTAAAATGGGGATAGCAATAGCACCTACTTCACAGGGTTTCTGCATAGATTAAACGCCACAATGCATACACAGCTCTTAGCACTGTGGCTGGTATACAGTAATTGCTTAGTAAATATTAGCCATTATTATAATTACCTGTCCTCCAAGGGCTTGCTCCAAATGTCAATTCATGTGGGTTAGCTCTGTTTTATGAAGCCACTGACAAACCTGATCTACATATTGTATGTGGCCAGAGCCACCTACACATATCATAGCCCTCTTTTAACTTATTTCTGGGGTCCTGCTAGATTGCCTAGCCTGCTCCTCACTGATGTATCAAGTCTCAAAATCCCACCTCTTCCTGCTCTACCCAGTTCCACGTTCCACTGGGAGGATTAGCTTTGGTTCTGACAAAAGTCTGTGATGGATCCATCAACTGAGCTCCTGGTAATGACTTCAATGACAAATTTGCATTGTCTGATCTGACATACTGGACTTGGTACAGAAACAGATTCTGGCAGCCAAGTGAAACTGTCTACTTCAAACCGAAGAAGTGGAGTTTCATTTCATGTTCCCTGAACCATGCGTTCCCATTCAGTCTTTTGCATTTCAACTCCATGCTTATTATCCGCCCACTGCTCTCTGACGTTGTGCCACCTCCCTTAGCTCACAGCATTCTCTCTGTGCCATGGGAACCTTCCATCAGCTCCTATGAGTACTCTCCATAGGGCTAGTCTCATTATCCACTAAATCCCCAAATTTCTATTGCAAAATCCTTCCAAAAGCTGCTTTCCTCTGAAGAGTTAGATTATTGGCACATATCATTTCCATATTGGTTCTATAATAAGTAGCTTTAAATTCCTGACACTTTCTTTGCCAGTCTTCACAAGTAAATCTCTTACCCATAATCACCCAGCAAAGTATAAAACAAATTGATCTGGCTTGACTATTCCAGAGGAAGTTGATAATAATGATAATGATCATGCTTAAAATTAGTAGATAATATTTATTGTTTTTCCTATCTGTCAAGATCTATGTCAAGCACTTTTGCTGCGTTTTTATTGAATCCTCAAACCATACGAGGAGGTAGCTGCTACTTTATCCTCATTTTAAGTGTGAAGAAATAAAACTGAGGGCTAGCGAGTTAAAGTGATTTGCCCAAGGTAACACGGCTAAGTGAGTACTAGGATTCAAACACTGGTCTGTTTGACTTTGAAACCCATGAAACAAAACACATACATGCACATACCTAATTCTGATACAAATAGATATTGCTAAGAGCCTTAAGAGTGGTATCAATAGAGGTCAGTGGGTATTAAAGAAGGACAGGATCCCTTTGTGCCTGAGGAAAGAAAGTGGGAATGTGCACATTTGATATTTGAGCTTAGCTTTGAAGGATGGAGAGAAATCCAAGGACTATGAGAAAAAGAAGAGCAGGAACAACTTGGAGACAGGAAGGCATAGGGTATAGAGTAAACATCTTTTCTTGACTAGAGCCAAGCTTACACATAAGCGGGTGATGAAAAATCACTTTTCAAAGGAATACTGAGACCAGAGTGTGGAATACCTTTAATATAAGGCTAAGAATGTGTTTCTGGGTAAGGTTTTAAACAGAAAAGACATGCATTATCATATCTGTGTTTCAGGGAGAGTTTCCAATTAGGGAATGAATGATGTAGTTTGAAGAGGGGAGAATACAGGCTGGGAGACCAGCTAGGTTACTTCAGCAGTTTAGGTAAAAATTATGAGGGTCTAAATTAAGCGGGAAATAACAGTAGGAATTGTTGGGGCCCAGGACAGGCCACCCCATAATATCCCACATTTGCATATTGATTGTTTTTAATTAAAGTTACTTGAGAAGCAGCCAATGTAAAAAGAGGCATTTTGACCCTCTGCTCTGTTCCCCATGAAAGCAGGAAATAAGTCTCCCCCCTGACGGGTGCTCTCCCTGCGTCCTTATCACAGAGCTGGGGGATCCAGGATGCGAAGCCTGCAGAAACAAACCTTGCTAATTTACTACCTCCAGCCTAAACTCTGCTTCAATTCCCCACCAATTACATACCTCAAATCTAAGTTTCTTCCTTCTATCATTCCTCACAAATGTATTGTTTCTTTGTGTAAAAGATATATATCCTGCCTGCTTTGTTTACTCTCTGAGCATCCTTTCTCTATGGTTTCCAATACATATGTATTAAACTGGGTTTTCCTCTTGTTGATCTGTTCTTGTGTCTATTTTACTATTAGTCCAGTCATAAGAACACAGGAAGGTTAGAAGACAGGAATTTCCCCCTCCCTGATAGAATGAGGAAGAGGGGACAAAGGTGAAAGATACTTGCATCCAACATTGTGTTAAATGCGAAAGACTTTGTCTTCAAAAACTGCTTAAGCTTCTTGGGAAGACAAGATGCATACAAAACAAAATCAAAAACATTATTTAAAATTCGGCAATAAGTGGCACAAGAATACAGAAGAAGAATATACCAACTAACGTTGAAATTTCTCAGGAAGATTTTTAATAAGGAAGCCTATTTGAACCCAACCAGAGGACATTTGGCAGTGTCTGAAGACTGATTTGGTTGTCACAGCTGGAGGGTGAGTCCTACTGGCATCTAATGGGTAGAGGCCAAGGATGCTGCTAAACATCCTCCCATACACAGGACAGCTTCCCAGAACCCTTCCCCAATAAGAATTACCCAGCCAAAAATGCTTATGCTGCTGAGATTGAGAAACCCTCCTTTAAAGGATTTCTAGGAATTTGATAGACATTACGAAAGTTATTTGACCTCTTTGACCTTGTTTCCTCATTTGTAAAATGGAGCAACAAGGATAATAGTATCTCCCTCATAGGGTTAATAACAAGATAAGATGCTGGTTAAGTAGTTATCATACGGTAAGGGCTTAATAAATCTCCATGAATATTCTTGATTTTTTTCAAAAATAATTGAATTCATAATGAAAAATTTCAGCTCATCTGAAGTCACTATCTCTGTGCCACCAAGTCTAAAATATGTAATCCGAGCTCTGACCTCCCTACCCGACTCCCCTCCTACCACATGTTAAACTGCCTGCCATTTTTATTTGATTATCTCACATTTTTCCAAACCCAAACTGTGGAAAATAGAGCTCAATATCCCCTTACTAACTCACTTCCATTGTTTCTGGCAAAGGCACATTCCCTTAGTCACTGAGTTAGAAAAGACAATAAGTGTGATTCAGGAAAACTGTCTTCATGATTCCCGTTGCCGCTAATATGGCATATGTCGGGCAGCCTTAGCAGTTCTATTCCTCTTCTTGGCCTCAACTTCCCAACTGTAAAGTTGAGGACATTACCTGGGATCATCTAATAGCCTCTTTCCAGAACTAACATTTTAGTACCTGTAGTGAGTTTCTCTCTCCCTCTGCCATATAGTGCTGTGCGGGATCAAAATTGGCAAGCCCAAAATATGTCTCTTTGGTTTGATTATTTCTAAGAATAAAAGACTCTGAAAGAAACTTTGACCTTCCCCCTCACAGCCTTCAAGATAGAAGGCCAGCAAACATTTGTTTATCAAACATTTGCTTTTCCATCTCCATGTAAATTGTGAGCAAGCACAACAGGCTCTAAATGCAAATGTGGCCTTCTTCTTACATACGTATATATCAAAAATAAAAAAAAAATTGCAGTGAGCTCACAGGTGCATGAGGTTTGTTTAGTTTATGCAGAAACTTATTATGTGCTAACTCATTTGATCCACATGGTTACTCTACAATCATTAATAAGAGCTCATTTTATAGATGAGTATGTTAGAGTTCAGAGATGTTAACTGGCTTGTCCAAGGGACAAAACCTGGAGTGAAACTATGGTCTTGGGTCCCTGGTGCAGGACTCTTTCTCCCCAACTTAGTCACTGCCCTGTACTTTGCAAAGTCCATTCATTTCTGCTCAACAAGCAGCCCAAGTGTGACTTTTTTTCCCAGAAGCCCTCACAGTCCTCTCTGATCCACAATCAAAAATAACTAGAGCACACAAACCAGGAAAGTATGTCTAACATAAATGACAGCAAGGGTCCCCATAAAAAGAGCGCACAAAATTGATAAGAAAAACAGTGAGAATCCAGTTAAAGAATGAATAAAATTCATGAAACAGAGATTTAAAAAAAAAGGCTAAACAAATACAAAATAAAATAAAATGTCAAACTTCACTAGTAGTCAAAGAAGTGCAAATAAAAGGGGGTAACTTTTATCCGTTAAGCTAGTATTTTTTAACACATAATAAAAGGAAAAGCTGTCACACTTGCCACAAAAGAGTGGCATTAATGTACAGTGTTGGCGGAAGCCTAATAAAAGCAGCAATGAGTTATATAGAATATGTCATTCCAAGTACTTTGCATCCACTGTTCTAAGTACTTCCCGTATATCAACTCATCTCTGTGAAGTAGGTTCTATTGTTAGAGATGAGGGAGCTGAAGCACAGAAAGTTTAAGTAACTTTCTCAGTTACTAATTAAAATAATATAATCATTCTGAAAATTGCTTAGATGCTAAACAACAAGAAAATTTAAAGTATCAGTATTTGACCTAGTATAACAACTTATTGGAAAGATTTATGGACAAATATATTCAAAATGGTGTTAGCATCCAGATTGTTCCTGAGTTTTGTCACTGTTATAAATGTGAATGGTAAAATGAAAGAGTGAAAACTTGGAAATAGTATGAGAAAAACTGTTAAATAATTACAGTTTACTTGTATGATGGAATATCATTCACTCCTCCAAAATAATATGCGTAATAAATGTTTGACTGACATAAGAAAATGTTCTGGAATACTATTGAAAATGCTAAGGGAGGAAAATAATACAAAGTCATGGATAGTATAATGATTCCAACTTTATTTTTGAAAAGTACTCAGTAAATATTTGAATGCCACTGCAAAGATAAGCACTGCCATCCTTGGCTTGGTGAAGAGAAATACGTAATCTATAAATAAGGATATGGTAAATCTCCTTTGAAGGAGCAGCTAAAAAGTTGATAATTTAAGAACATAGGGAGAATCTTGTTTTAAAATGAGAATCATGGTTTATATTAAAAGATATTATTGTCTTCATAAAATAGTTCTGAATTTACAAATTGCAAGAAACTTGACTCTGTTGCATTACACCTAAATCTCACTAAAATGAATCACATCCGTGAGGCTTTTTCAGAATTACAGAAACAAAACTTGACTAAATCCGAGCTACCTGGCCAGGATCCTGCTCTTCAGGTTTGGCTAGTGTCCTTGACCCACTGGGGTTAGGTCCAGCTGAACCTCTGAACCCAGGAAGTCAGATTTAGGTGTCCTGTTGACTTGTTAAAATATGAGTTTAGTAGAAAGAGCCTCACCCTCTGGTCCATCCAAAGGAAAACCTGTATCCATCTCCAAACTCTGAGAGTCTTCCTTCCCCTCTTGAGTCTATTCATTCCCCTGAGATTCCAAAGCTAGCTACTGTCAACTCCATTTTTCTTCGCTTACTCGGGGCCTGAATATAATCCCCATTCATCAGAATGATGCTCATTGGGGCTGGAGACTGGCTTGTATTATTGCAATACTAATTGAGCCTGGCCTGGTTTAGACCCTAAACCCAGAGATCAAGAGCAAGCAAGACCTAAGCTCATAGGATGTGGTAAAGGAATTCTAAACCTCTGCTTTCTCATGCCCACCCCATGATGAATAGAGGCTATGTGTCTTGGTCCAGTTACCTTATCTATGTGTTTCCCTTTTCTCATCTGACAAATGGGTATGATAATAATACTTACCTCATTAGGAATATGCCATTAAAAATTTTTTAGCACATAGGTGCTGAGTCCAAAATGTTAGCTACTATTATGTTAATGATGAGGTGATGATGATCACCAAGAGGAGCTAGCCAGTTTCAAGTCAGAGCCCGTACAGAAATTTAACCAGACTGCAAACTCCTGGCTGTCTGTTATTACTCATTATTTTATCTTCAGTACCTATAGCATAGTGAATGGTACATAGTTGACACTTGAAAAATATAGATAAATAAATGGATAAATGGGTCTGGCAAATACCTTCCAGC
Organism: Equus caballus; assembly: GCF_041296265.1. NCBI lineage: Eukaryota > Metazoa > Chordata > Mammalia > Perissodactyla > Equidae > Equus > Equus caballus. Next base: position 45,759,008 of record NC_091697.1, read on the forward strand.
TGCTCAGACTTTAGGCATCCCTCTCACATACCTGGGTAAAGAGCTTGGGTTTTCTGGGAGAGGCATCCAGGTTTCCTAGCCACCTCCAGAACCAGTATCTAGGTGCACAAGTGGCTGTCTCTTTTCCTAGATCTCTATTTAACTCTAGGCAGGGCTAAGATTTCTAGTTAGAAATGACTGCAACTTATGGCAAACAATGTCTGAGGTCACTCCCTTGGTTTGGGCAAAACCAGATGGCACTGTTACTGTTGGAGTTGGAAGTTTGGTAGTACAGACACAACCTGCCAGACCCTTGTTGGCAGAGGAGAGATTAAATGAATGGCTGTGATCCAAGAAGCCACTCCCCGTAATCACCATCTGAAAAGTCCTGAAGCTTCTCTGTATGGGATGAACCTCATTAAACTCCATGAAGCAATAGCTGTAGGTTCAAGTAATCAAAATCTTAGGTTTGTACAGCAGAGTGCAAGGAAGGGATTGTCCATGGGTGGAGAAGGCTTCTTCCAAAACTGCCCTCCCGGGCCACTTCCTCCTTCCCTAGTTCTCATCTCTCTCCTGTCTCTTAGGATAAGAAATTCAGTAGCATAGACTGGTCCCATTGTGCCTAGACTGGAAATCTCAGAAACCAGGAGATTATTTCTATTTTCTGATTCCAAAAAGACAAGCAATGCCACCCATATAGCATTCCTAGTTGCCTAATTTGCCATATTATTTGTACTATGGAAACAAAAATTTTTATGGCTGCAGGTATCCTTAAAAAGCCATCTGGCCTATTGGATTTCATTTGCTAGTTTCTTGAACTGTATACATGAGAATAATCTAGATAGTTTATTAAAAATTCAAATTCCTGCACCCAAAACACAGATATTCCATTTCAATAGGGCTTAGATAGAGTTCAGGTATTTCCTTCCTTCCTTTCTTCCTTCCTTCCTTTCTCTTTTTTTAAACTAACTTCCCAGAAGTTTCTGATGCTCAGTCAGGGCTGAAAGTCACAAGCCTTCCAAATTCTTCTAATTTCTAGTCTAACTCTTGAATCCTCCCCATAACATTCACAGCAAATGATTATCAAATCCATGTTTGAGCACTACCAGTAATGGGAAGCTTGATTTCTAGAACAAATCCATCTTTTTACATAGTTATTTAACTCATAAAATTGTCCTTTTATTCTAGTTTTAACCCCCTTGGGACCTGGAAAAATAAATAAAATCCCTCTTCCACATCCCAAGTTTCTTTATTTGACATGGCTCTTTGTACAAGGATTAAAGGATTATTCATAATCCAGTTTTTCCCAAGTTAAGTTCCAAAGGACAGTGCTGCCAGGATGTATTCCATGAAAAGGGTGTTCTGTTGTCAAATAAGTTTGCTGCTTAGCAAAACCAGGCTACATTTAGTGGTCGCAAGCACACGTTACACCAACAGAGGCAAGGTGGTGATCTCTTTCAGCCAGGCACTGGGAGGAATTTCCACATTAGATGAAAGAGTTGACTTTGTAACTAAACTATCATCTCTGGTCCCTTCAGTGCTGATATTTTTATTAAAAGGATCTAGTAACCCCTTCTTGATCACAATGACCAAGTTCCATTTGAAACCTCATAGAAAACCAGGGAAAAGTGAGCATTCTGTCTTTAACCCATCCCCAGTCATCAAGGGTCAGCCCTAGGTCACATCCCATCAGGAAGGTTTGTCAATTAGTCATCATCTTGAAGGAAGGGCTGGGTCTGTCTACTCCCAATATAATTCACTTAGTTCTCATCAATGGCAATAGAAGATTTCACCCTTCGCTTAGTAAAGGCTCAGCAGATTTCTGATGAAAGAGAATCAGAAGCCAAGTAGGTCCACACCTACTCTTTCCCAGACACTCGGAATCTGACCTAATTTCGTTTTATACATTGTAAAACCTTTTGATAGCCTTAAAGAAATTGTTTAAAAATGTACACATGATATGCCAACTTGTTTCATCAACTGCTTCTAATTTCCCATAAATTATTTTAGTTCTACAGCAACCACTTACATATTTTACATAGCTGTAATGAATGCACATATAATTTTATGTTCCGTATTTCACCTATGCTGTACACATCTTTTGTACTCTTATCATATTGATATTTCTCATACAATATGTATCCAAGGAATTCACCCTAAGCGCCTTAACATTTCCCCAACTTTGTATTAGGAGATTATTTCAAATTTTTACTATAATAGATTGTTAAAATAAACATTTTTGTACACAAAGATTTTTACTTGTCTTCAATCATTTTCTTAGTGTGGATTTTTATGAGTGGGATTATTGACCCAAAAAGCATAAACAATTTAAGGAAAATTAATCTTTTATAATGCTATGCTAATTTATAATGACAGCAAAAGGTATTAGAATTAAATAGCGTTTTAGAATACACTTTTCATTACAAGTTTACCAATACCGTATGATACATTCTTCTTTTTCTTTCATCTATATATACGGCACTTTTACAAAACTTTTAAAGATAAAGAATGCATTGTAAGAATTTTTTCAAATGCCACAAGAGACACTCACACAGAAAGAAATTCAAATAGGATTTGAAAAACATTTCTCCAGAGATCATGCAAAACTTGCATGATTTAAATTAGACCTTGTAGGAAGCAGAATTCTAAGAAGGCCCCCAAGATTCCCACTGCCTCTTGCACAGAACCTGTGAGTGCCCTTGGGTGGGAGAGATCCTATGAATATAAGAGTAAACCACCACCAAGATTAGGCAATGTTTATATGACAAAGTAAAGGAGTTTTACAGGTGTAATTAAAGCCCCTGATCTATTAACTCGAAATTAATTAAAAAGGAGACACCAAGGATGGGCCTGACCTAATCAGGTGAGCCCTGGAAATAGGGTCTAGAGAGAGGTCAGAGACAGAAAGTCAGAAAGATTCGAAGCTGTAGCATACACACACCTCCAGATCTTGAAAATTATACTACTATATTTTGAAGAAGGACATTTCTCAGGTAATGAAAGGTGACCCCTAGGAGTTGAGGGTTTCAGTTCAGCAGCTGCAAGAAACTAAATTCTGTCCACAACCAGTGCCTTTGGAAGAAAACCTGGAGCCTCAGATGAGGTTTCAGCTTTAACTGACATCTTGATTTCAGCCTGGTGAGACCTGGGACACAGGACTCATCTAACCCACCCCCAGACTCCTGACCTAGAGAAACTGTGAGATAATAGATCCGTGTTATTTTAAGGCACTAAGTCGGTGATAATTTGTCACTCAGTGGTAGAAAACTAACACAGACCGAACACAAAATATTAAAGGTAAAACCACTTACGATGGTCAAAGAAACCAACCAACATTAGAGAAAGAAATAAAATAAAATAAAACACTTACTGCAAATCTTAAGAGTTGAAGCTAATAATTATTTCAAATTAATGTAGCGTTTTGAAGAACTTTAAGTCATAATGACCAACGCAACAATAAAGAGTCGAAGACGGAGTTTCATTCTTCAGATTAAAGAAAGCGAAACAAAGAAGTACCAATAAGAATTGTCTTTTTTTCCTATAAAAGTAAAAAATGTATTTTAGGTGAGTATAAATAGATAATTGTATGGTTAGCAATATTTGAAATTATGTTAGGAAGTAACTAACAGCACAGAAAAGAAGATTCTTTCTCCTCACAATCTTAAATATAGAATCAAATAGAAGATAGTCCATACACTAATGAGCAAACAAACAATAAATAAATATAAATAAATCCAAGGACGTAGACAAAAAGATGACAGAAGTCAGATTATGAAAAATTACTCAGTAAATACAAATGATCTCATTTTCCCTAGTCAAAGACAAGGAGTTTCCCACTGTATTGCAAAAGAAATTAGGCAACGCTGCTTTTAAGAGGCATTTCTAAAACAAAATTACAAATCAATTAATTATTTAATTAATTTAAAAGGCTGGGGAAAGGACGAAAAAGTCATGTTTATACAAAAGAAGAACAAGGTTGCCAATATCAACCTCAGACAAAAAAATAGAGAGATTAAACAAAACATAATAAGAAGTTTTCAGAGGTTTACTTTATAGTAATTAAAGTTATAATAACTTGAAAACGTACAAAAACATTATGAATGAAAGGAATGTGTAAAACAAAATATGTTACACATATTTAAAGAATGATCAGAAGCACATACAAAGTTTTATAATGCAACAAAATGAATCTATTGCAGAAGAAACAGAAATTTGTGACAAAAACATACCATTGAAAAATATTTAAAATCCTAAAAGCTTAAATCCTACATAGTAGAACTTATAGAATCTGGTCCAAGAATTGCTCAGAGCCAAAAAGAAAATAAAACCACACTACAAGAAAATAAATAGAAGAAAACGAAGTATATAAAATTGTTATATCTAATTTATAAAGTAGAAGCGCATTTAAATTAGTCAAGCACAATTGTTTAAATATGACTAGCAATATAGACTCAAATCATGGAATCTAATCAAGAAAAAAACACTGTATAAACTTTATAATATTGAAGGGAGGATGCATTAGTAAAATGGTCATTTAAAAGATGAGTTTTTAAAATAGTCCAAGAGCATTGAAGACTATCAAAAAACTATCAAAAAATCCAAACTACAAAATATGTAAGAAAAAAGCTTATCAAACCCAAAAATAATAATAACAAGGGAGATGTAACTTAAGGCCACTGTCTTTTCTTTTTTACATTTTATGTTAGAGGCAGTAGAGACATTTAGAAACTTTCCTTAATTAAAAAAGGCCTTTGTGTGTTAAGCCTCTTACATGGTTTACATTTTTCTCAAAACAGTTGTGTGTATGTCCTTTTCTTGGGCTACAAGAGCAGTTTCATTATTCCCTCGTGTGTGTATTCATATCTATCTATATATATCTATACACATATATAAGTACATGTGGCATCAGTGGAAAAAATAAGGACAGGCCAACGTCCCCTGTGTGACACTGGTAAGGCCCCTAGCATCACAGTGAGAATGTTGAAGTGTCCTCACTTTTTCCCTGAAGCGTATTTTGGTATTTAGTGAGTCATGTAGATTTCTATGAGATCAAATATACTTTAGGTGGTCTATAACAAAAAGCACCGTTCAATTTTTCACTTGTGTGTGAAAACCTATCTCAACATCATGATCGGAGGGCTGGAGGACAGGTAAGAGGATGGCTTTATTTCTGTTTTTCATTTTTTTACAAACCTCCCTAGGGAGCAGTAACTCAAGGAGTATAAACTTCAGTATAAGGTAGACCCTAGTTGCTGAAGTTCTCTGACCCTTATATTCTCATCTGTAAAATGGGGCTAAAAACACCTCGATTGTTTGTTTGCTTTGAGACTTAAGAGAAACAAGCAATTCATCTAGAACAGTACTTGGAAAATCGTGCTTTTCCTTTCCTTATTTAGAATTTTTTTATAGGGATAATTCTGATGCTGCAACCTATCCACATGCTCGTTCACTCTCATTTTGTCTGTCTCTCTGTCTCTGTCGCTGTCTCTGTCTCTCTCTCTCTGTCTCTCTCCCACACAATCCACTCCTCATCATGTCAAGAACACATTGATGCTTACCTGGTGCTTACCTAGTGGCTGATGAGGGGAAAAATCACTGATGCGGCATATAAGGAACAGGCTTGCAAAATGACTAAGAGCCCTGGGTCTTGACTGCCTGCGTTTGACTCTTAGAACATCTACTTACCAACTCTGTGAACTTGGACAAATTCTCTAACTCCTCTCTCCCTCAGATATAAAATACAAAAAATAGTGGTAGCTCCCTCATAGAGATGTTATAAGTATTGCATGAGTTAACATATGTAAACACTTAGAGGGGAGGATGACACATAGTTAATGTTCAGTAAGTGCTATCTATAATTATAGCATCAGTAGTCTTTGAATGTGTATTGAATATAAATGGTCATCGCTGAGTATAATCCACATATTCCAGGCTTCACCAGGATGTGACAATAAAATAAGGTCTTGTTCCCCTTTTATAATCAAATTGGGATGAGATTAATGATCCTCCAGTCAAAAATCATCCATCCTCCATAGGCCCCTCAAGTATTTCTGAGAGTTTCTCCATTACTGCTATTCATGTTGTTAGGAAATAGAACTTCTACTTCATCTGCCCTCAGTTCTTTGCCATGCCACCACTCCAGTCTTTACAACCGGTGGGCCTTGGAAATTATTATTTTATTGGCTACAGCTGTTGTCCAGAGGCGCTCACCATTGTTATTTCTTCTCACATCAGCTGGAGAAGATGGTGTTCCCCAAACGGTTTTGCCTTTGCTACTCAAAACATCCCTGAACAAAGGCTCTACTTTTTTACTAGAATTTACTAAAGCTTGGTGGATAATGAAAGGAGGTGCAATACTGAGAATAACTTTAAAAGGCTCCTTGCACGGCTGGTTCCTCTTAATTTAGAGGTCATCTAAAATGTCATCTCCTTAGAGCGACCTTCTCAGACCATCCCTGAACACATCCTCCTGTTGGAATTTTCTTCTCCTCTTCCTTCTTAGTCTTTCCTAGGACCTGAAATTCTCATATGTTTGTTTACTTATTTATTTATTCCTTTGTTCGAGAAAGGGAGTTCTTGTTCATTCCTGAGTCCTTAGAGCCTAGAATAGAGCATGTCTCGGTGTAGGGAAACAACACACATTCCTCACAAGAAAGGATGAGTGAATCAATGAAAGAGTGAGTGCACAGAACTAGATCTGCCTTAGGATGTAGCTAATTTTTGCTCATTTTTCAGATACAACTTGCACATGACTTCCTCAGGCAAGGTCCTCCATGACCCATCAGACAAGATAAGCTCTCCCTGTGACACGGTCCCTTGGCACTCGTTATCTTCTTAAAATAATTCATTTCATTATCTGTCTTCCCCACTTGATTGTCAGGGCAAGAATTATATCTAATTCATCTTATAATATGTCCCTAGCTCCTTGACAAGTGCATGCCATGTAGCTGGTGCGTAATAAACCTTTTCCAATAAAATAATTATCTAAAAGAGTATTCAAATTGATGAAATCGTATACAATTATGAAGTAGCCTTCTTATTTAATGGAAAAGCACAAAATTGAAATTATGTGAAGAAATCATTCTAATGTAAAGTTGACCTGCTCAACATTTTTACAAATTTTTTTCTTGCTATTTGTATCTCTCACTCATGAGTCATTTCTGTTCCCACCATTACTAAATATTACAAGTTCTTTCACCGTAATTATCAGAATCTTTCAGAATACCACTCACCAATAAATGCGTCATTTAACCCATAGAGTACTAAAGCCTTCTATTAACAAATCTAATGACTAAGGGAATAGTTTCCTCATGTGAACTTTCACATTGTTCTGTCAGAGGGAACAACTGTAATCGTCAGTGCTTGTATTCGTCAGTGCTTGTATTGTCGCATGTGGTGCCATCAAGAGAAAGATGCATTCAAAATGACGTGTCTTGGGAGTCAACATGCCTAAGGATTCTCAGGCTTCAGGAATGTGAAGATAACAGCACATTCCCACCTAATTCCCATGGCCAAAGTGGCAAAACAGCCACTGAGCTATTTTGATGCTTGGGCTTTAGATGCTAGTTTTCATGTAGCTTCACTCAACAGCAAAAGCCACAATTTAATTAAATAAAGAAAAATCACAATTTAAAAAATACTAAATGTATAAATTAATTCTATTAAAAATAATATTATTATATTACTTAATTTTATGGCAAAATCTCTCAGCCTAGAAGCACACTTTGTTTCTGCTTTGAAAAAAATTATTTTTTACAGTGCCACAGTTTCCTTTTTTGTAAAGTGGATATAAAAATGGCTAACAAGTTCAGAGAATTGCCTTAAGGTTTAAGGGAGATAGTGATCATGATCACAATAATTATATCTCCCATTTATGGTTTACTATGTGTAAAATATTATGGTCAATATTTTATCTACGTAACGCAATTAAACTTTACAAAAACTCTGTAATATTTAGGGATTTTAAAAAGATAAAAAATAAGGAACAAAGGTACAAGAGTTTAAATAACTTGCCAGTAAGAATCACCATAGTGAGAAACTCTAACGGGCACCATTGATGTCCTAGTCTATATTTATGGCAATCCCTCAAATCGGGCATCAACATAGCCCTGGGTACCAGAGACGGGGTTAAAATCAAGCTCTTAAACATAATGCTCTGCCACTTGGTTTGTTATAAAGTACAGCGCTGATGCAAGAATATTCGCTAATATCTTCATAAACAATTATAAATAATAAAATAATTTTATTTTTGAACGTCTTGCTTAGGAGAAAGTATGTTAATTAAATGTATTTAAAAAACAAAACCGTCATTAAATTTACCAGAAACACTAACTCAAAAGAAAGACTGTTTAATCAGGCTTAGAAGAATCACCAGGTTGACCCAAATAGGGCAGAAGAGAGTAGAGCACTGGCTGAGTTCAAATTGGCATAGAGACACCATTGTCTTTCTTGTTAACATCGTATAATGAGGGATAATTATGTTCTGTTGGTTCAGAGCACAACAGATATAGAAGCAGCTATATCACATGTGCTTTATGCAAAGAAAAACAGAGATTCAAGTTATACCTTTAGATGGATTTATATTCTAAAAGGATCCTTTCACTGTTGTATCTTCTGAACAAATCATTTATAGTCCAAGTTTCAAGAAACTGCTGTGTATCTTAAAATAAATCTTACTAGAAACTTAAAATCTTCTTATCTCCTTAAAAATCATTCAGAATGATAAAATGATAATAACTACTTATACTTAGTGATAGCTTATAATGTGCCAGGCTCTGTTCTAATAATGTTGCATTGATTACCAAATCTAATCCTCCCAATCACTCTAAGAGTTATTAATATTATTATGATTCCATTTTATAGATACAGAAACTGAGGCACAAGGAAATTATGTAACTTGCCATAGATCACACAAGCTAGTTAGAAAATAAAGCTGATACTCAAATAAGGCAGTCTAGACACCAGGACCAATACTCTTATATGTTTCAATATCTTGATAAGGGATTAATTCTAGAATCATTCCTTAAAACTAAGTCCTCCAAACCAGCTACTTACTAGTCTTTGAAAATACACTACACTACTGTCTTCACATCACCTCTGTCTAAAATCCTATTTTCATGACCTATTAAATAGCACTATAATTCAAATTCTAGCTCCAGGTCATCCTTCTTCATGAAACTCTTTTTCCTTTAGGATTCCTATCATATGCTGCCTCATGTTGCAGTTGTTTGGAGACAGAAATCATAGTCCTCTCTGTTTCTTCCAATGTCAAGAACTGTCATTATTCCAATGTCTTCCGATGTTCAAGAACAGACCGCCATTTAATAATTATTTATGGGACAAGTAAAATAAAAAGAAGAACAGAAAGAGAAAAGCAATTGATCAGGCAATAATTTATTTGGTTAAATCAGACTATAAACATTTCCAAGATTTTAAAAGCGAGGTGTGCCAGGATTATAATCACCAGAAGAAGAGGTGTGACTGTTCTAGCAGCCTTGACCCGGTAGTCCAGAATCCTCCCTTCCCTGTGGGGTTTTTCTCTTTGATATCTGCCACCGTTTCATGCCTAGGTTCAAGTAGACCCTACTCCTTCCCCCATTTACAATTGTGTCCTCACTTGAACCAAAATCCTTTTTCTTTGATGATCTTCATATGAAAAATGTGAAGCAGCATTTTTTTTTAAAGATTTGATTTTCTTCCTTTTTCTCTCAAAGCCCCCTGGTACATAGTTGTGTATTTTTAGCTGTGGGTCCTTCCAGTTATGGCATGTGGGATGCCGCCTCAGCATGGCATGGCTTGACAAGCGGTGCCATGTCTGCGCCCAGGATCCGAACTGGCGAAACCCTGGGCAGGGGAATCCGAGCCGGCGAACTTAACCACTCGGCCACCAGGCCGGGCCAGGCCCCCCATGAAGCAGCATTTTTTAAAGGAACATCTTCATCAGTATATGCCAAATAGAAAAATAAAATAATAATTTTAGGGAATTAAATTTCTAAAGGAGAAGTTTCTGATTCTTAGCTATTAAAAGAAGCAAAAATATTATCACTTCACCAAGCACTTTACATATATTACTTCATTTCAGTGAGGAAGGTGTTATTTTTATTTGCATTTTGTATGTTACAGAGAATTTAAGTAACTCACCCATCTACACATTGTTAGTGATAGAAGTGGAATTTGAACCTAGCTTTGCCTCATGTTAAAGTCACTTCTGTTAACAAGTGTGTCTTACTTAGTCTCCTAACTCCTTAGTCCTAAGGACAGCCCCACCAACTGTGCCGACATGTCACTCCCTCTTTCCTGTGTTTTGGGGATTTTTGAGGAAGATTAGCCCTGAGCTAACTACTACCAATCCTCCTCTTTTTGCTGAGGAAGACTGGCCCTGAGCTAACATCTGTACCCATCTTCCTCTACTTTATATGTGGGACGCCTGCCACAGCATAGCTTGGTAAGCCATGCATAGGTCCGCCCCAGGGATCCAAACCGGGGAACCCTGGGCCACCAAAGTGAAATGTGTGAACTTAATCCCTGCACCACCAGACCGGCCCCACTCCTTCTCTTCTCTTCAATGGGATCAGTGCCATCACCTTCCTTGCTGGTCTCCTTATTCATTTTTCTTATTTCTGTGAGTGGTTTCAGAAGATGCTATAGAAAAATTTTTTACTCCTTTATTTTTCTCAGCCATAAGTCTCAGAACCCATAGGCTTCTTTTAGAAATGCAACAACCACCACGACAATAACTCACATTTATTGGAGTCTTCTATTTTTCTCAGTACTTGCTAAATTTTTCATATTCATTATCCTATTTAATTCTCACATCCACACTATGAAGTAGATATTACTCTCATGATTTTGCAAACGAGGAATCTAAAGTTTGTACAAATTAAGTAATTTTATCACCAAGCCTGTAAGGTAGAGTTTGAACACCTGTCTTTCTGACTTCAAAGCCTTTGTTTTGAAACTTCATCCCACATTACATCTGATCCCATTCCATCAAAATTTAATTAATATTTGAGCATAAGTGTGGCACTAATATAGTACAAACACATGAACACATGCATGCACATAAAATCACCATATTTATACATTATGCAATTCCACACCTACAGGTATTTTCTCACAGTATCTTTCAAGTTTCTCTTAGCAGTGTTGTGACCAAGCAAGCTATACACATTCCTCAAATAGTATTGATAGTCTGTTGCAACCCAGTGGAGGCCTTATTCTTATAACCAAACAGTTTGTGGCTTTTCAAAGGTTACAAAACTTTTATCCAGTTCTCACATCACATCAACCATGCCATGGGCAATTATCCCATTTTGCAGAGAAGGTGCAGCCTCTGATAATTAGACAAGAAGCTGAAGTTAGAAGCCGGCAGAGGAAAGACTGGGGAATCGAATCTCAGGTCAAACTCTGAAGCCCAGCCTCTTTGCATCACTTACCACTGCCTCTCTTCATGTGATCTATAGATTCTTTCCTCATCCAGATCTATTCTCTTCATTGTGCACTTGCTGATATTGGTTGTCTGTGGGGTCAAACATCTCCCCAGATGGAAATCTCCAACCAATTTACTACACCAGAATGCCTTTACCTGGGTGGAGTCCTTAATTTTTCCCTTAAGTCTTGTATTTCCCAGTGAAATGCCTGGATAGAGTCCAAAGTATAATGGGTTGCATGGCTCCATGCCCTAGAATGCTAATGCCTTTGAAGCTAATGTGGGGTTTGCGTGACTGAAGGCAGTTGATCCCCAAAGGCAGGCCTCTTCATCTTCTCAGTAGCCCCAGGCCCAAGAGCCCAACAAGCCAGCACTTTGTCTGAGATGCTTTTGGCTTCTACACTGCAGCACTTTGTTGCTTCATTTTCTAAGTGGAAGAGTTGAAAGGATGGAAGGCCTTTCCCCTCTGAAACCCTGCATCTATAGTTCTTCTTTGCTTGCACCTTCTCTGATTCTATAAACTCATATGAATGGGACACTCAGCAATAATTACAAGATATGACTTCTTATGAATTAATGTTAACTCTCACAAACCACTACCTATACCCCCGTAAAAAAAACTATAATCCCAATCCAGCTAAGACAAGCCACATCTGGGACGTATAAACAATTCCACGCCACGGTACTGCCAAGGCTAGTGAATAAGCTAGAGAGCGTGACCTATGACCTTCTTTATGTCCCATAGGCCACCACTAGATCCTGCCTACACTACTGCCATAGCCTCTGTATATTCTCTGTATATGTTCTTGTCCCCCTACAATCTAATCTTCAAAGGTCAGTCAATGTGATATTTGAAAACATAAATCATATCATGTCACTCCCCTTCTTAGCACTATCCTCTGTCTTCTTATTACTCTTAGAATAAAATCTAAATTCCTTATAATGTTGTCCTCTCAGATTTTATTCAGAGAACATCTTCAAAGGGATTCTTGGAAAATTCAAGATCATCAGTCCATGAACACCCAGCAGAGGAAGATTTTCCCTATAAAATATTTGAATTCAAGGGAGAAACCTGGGAGCAGCAAGAAAAAGAGATCTTTACAATGAAGGATGACAGACTGGGAGACAATCACCCGAAGAAAACAAGATGCTGCTTATGGGGATCTGAAGAAAAGCACTCAAGGTCAAGGCTGTGGTTAAGTTTTTGCCAGAAAGCAGGATTATTTGCCTCGAAATCAAACAATGGAGCTTTACTCAGTTAATTTCTGTTTGAAAAATTTTCTAGGATTCTTGAGACTATGTCATCTTTAGAACTGAAATGGAAACTAAAAATCAGCTATTCAAAGACTCTTAATCCACAGGTGAGGCTAGTATTCCCCAAAGACGAATGAGTTGCCTAGGGTCTCATATGAGTTGATGTCAAGGTCGGGACTAGAACTCATCACTCCACACTCTGACTCAGGGTTTTCGGATGATTTGTCGTTTTCTTTCTTTTCTTTGTTCATGTTTGTTTTCTATTCATCACAAATCAGTGCTTTAAATTAAATGAAAACATATACCCATATGTGATTCTAGTCATAGGGCAGAAGGCCCCTCATGCTGAGCATTTTGATCAACTTGAAAGACACTCAGAATGACCAAACAACCATAATGGTTTCCATATATCCTTATGGTTTGCCAAGAATTTCTTCAGACATTTATTTCCCACAAGAAGAACACTTTGAGGATCATATAATCATTTTTCCAAAATTGCTTTGTGCCATCCTTCTCTCCCTACTGGCACTTCTCAACCTCTCCTGCTTCATTTTTTTCCACATCACCCTTTACATATTATATTTTATTCACTTGTTTTCCTAAACCCACCAATAATAGCAACATACAGAGTAAATTCATCAGTTACTATCCTAAGTGCTTTAGGCACATTCATTCATTTAATCTTTATAACAACCCTGTAAGGTACTATTGCTATCCTAATTGCAGAGATGGAGAAATCAAGAGAAAGTGAATGGGTTCAGTTTTGAGCTTCATGAGACTGAAACACCTGCGAGATATTCATGTGTAGATATCCAGGAAACCATTGTACACAATCCTGGAACCCAGAGAGAAATGACATTAGAATTAGTTATTAGAATCCTCAGTTTATAGATGGAAACTAGGGCAGCAGAACTGGAGGACATGGCTTAGGTTGGTGGCCCTGGTGTGTGTGGCTGGGCCTTTTTGTGCTGGTCTTTGAAAGCAGCTGGGGAAGAAGCGGGGAGAGAGGCAGCATGCCAATAGCAGGACAGGATGCTTGAAGTTTTGCTGGCTCTCTCTTATATGCAAGACCAGCATCCAGGCCTCTTCCTTCAGAATTTGGGGATGAAAACTAACCTCCTCTATGGATTTGTGAAAGTCTTTCCACCTTTAAGGGCTTTGGTTTCTTTCTGTGTAAGATGAGTGGGCTCTACAATGTGGTTTTCAAGTCTCCAAGCTTTACAATCCCAAGAAAATAAACTCTCAAATACTCTGCTGGTAGAAGTGTAAAGGGTACATGCTGTATAGAGGGTAATTTGTCAATATCCTTCAAAATTAAAATTACCTATACCTGGTGACCCAGTAATTGTACTCCTAGCAATGTATTCTTTAGTTACATTTGCATATGCCCAAAATAATGTGAATTCGAGATTGTTCATTGCAGCATTGTTTGTATATCAAAGATTGGAAACAGTCTAAGTATCCATTCGTAAGGAACTAGATCAATAAATTATTGTATATCCTTACAATGGAATTTTATATAGTCATAAAATAGAATGCAGATGTGATGAAATACTATATAGCCAGGAAAGTGAACAAAGTACTATTACATGCAGTAGTATATGAATATCAACACAATGTAGAGCAGAAGCCAAATACAAAAAGAGCACACACTGGATGAATGTACTTAATTAAAGTTCAAAAACAGGAAAAAAGGAATCCCTGATGTTAGAAGCTGGCATAGTGGTTACCCCAGGGGCCAGAGCACTAAAGACCACCAAATATATGCCACAATCTATCACTAACGGCTTCACATAAATACATTCACTAGATCCTCTGTAACTGAACTGTTACTGAGAGCAATTCCTTTTATGAAGAAAAAGGGGCTCAGATTCCACAATCTCTCTCCTTCGTAAAGGGTAGAGACAAACTGTATTAGAACATGACGTCAATGACCAGGAAGGGAGGGTACTGGAAACTATGCTTGACAGGAGCAGTGTATCAGTGGGAACAAAGGAAATTAACAACCACAGGGCAAATGTTCCATCATTCTGCAATCTTCCAAAGGGTTCCCATGGGAGGCAATGGGGATCCTTAGTCTTTGTGGTTCAAGAGATGAAACTAGGACATGTGGATGAAAGCTACAGAGAAATACATTTCAGCTTGTTTAAAGAAGGATTTCCCTTACAGCGCTCAAGGTGGAACTGGTTGCCTGTCGGAAGCCACTACTGAGAAAAGACCAGGTTCCAGCTGAGAGTTAGACAGGATGGATCCTCTCTGTACCCATGAGAAATCCTCATAATGTTTCCCACGGTTGTAAGGAAGGATGTGAGCACAGAACAGGCATGTTTCCTGGTTGGGCAAGAACTATGGGACAATAGCTATGTGGTTCTCAGACAGCTTTCCTTGACGGTGACATGGGTGATGAAATGGCCGAGTCTGGGTGCCACAGCCAACAATGGCGCTTACAGAGCAATGGCTCTTTGAGTCCTGATGAGCAGATGAAAATCTCTAGTTCCAAGTCTCTCCTGCATCCTGGAATTCATTAAAAAGCAGATTTATACAAATCTCCAAGTTGGAATCACCTCAAAGTTCTAGCTGAGCTCCCACTCATCTTGGAGTCTCCCTTGCAGCATCTCTGACAAATTCCCACCCAGTCTTGTTTACACACCTTCAATGATGAGGAGCTTTCTGTTTCACAAGGCAGCTTTCCATGGTTCAACAGTTCTCATTGTTACTGATAACAAGTAAAAACAATAGCTAACATTTATTGAGTTCTATGTGCCAAACTGTGCTGAATACTTTCCATGCAGTGAACCATTGAATCCTTGACAGAAAGTTATTAAACAAGTGAGGAAATTAAACATAATGTTAAGAATGTGTTCAAGGTCATGCAAAGTGATAGAGCTAGCTTCAAAGAATATGACTATCAAAAATTTTGTTCACTCATCTATTGCTTTATTTCTAATATGCCTGTGAGTCACCTTTACTATTACGCACTTAAAATTTCTCTGAATGATCTTTTCATTTTTTAAAAAATATTAAATACCTATTAAATACCTACTTTAACTACGTTTTTTCTTTTCTTTTTTTTTCTGAGGAAGATTTGCCCTGAGCTAACATCTGTGCCAATCTTTCTCTACTTTTTATGTAGGTCACTGCCACAGCATGGCTGCTGACGAGTGGTGCAGGTCCACGCCCAGGGAACAGAACCTGGGCCGCCAAAGTGGAGTGTGCTGAACTTAACCACTAGGCCACAGGGCTGGCCCCTTAACTACTTCTTATATATCTGAAATCACAAAATTTGCCTACTAGCTATGTATTTGCCTAATATATATTAAAATAAATTCATAACTAATAAAAGTTTTAAAAACGTTCAACCGTGTTCTAAGTAATAGTATCTTCCCTAGCACCATTTTGTATTTACCATATTTTAGTAAATATTGCCCTAAACGATATTACTTCTCAATTTTAAACGTATATTTTTGAATCAAAAATTTGATTTTTGCAGTTATTTTTCACTGTTGGTATTAACTCTGCCCTGTGAGGTTGCCAAGAAAAAGTCTTGGCAATCTTGTCTTCACGGCTGGTTTTTAAGTCTCTGAGAAGATTAACCATATCTCCATGAAGGCTTCTCTGTTCATCCAATTTCTTGGACAAGGTTTCTAGGTTCCTCTAGATTCTCGTAAACTGGTCACTTTTGCTTGAAACACCATATTTTTTAACCCAGCCACAGTTGTTGTTCTATAAGGGCATATACTACCCTAACTATAGAGTGCAGATTATTTACACTCATATCCAGCAGCTGCTTCTATACTCAGATTCAGATCCATCCAGGGCTTGGGGTAGAGAACATAGCCTAGTGGAAAGAACACAGTCACAGCCCAGAAGACCAGAGCTATTTCACAGCTCTGCCAACTCTTCAGCTATCACTTTGAAAAACGAATAGAATAATTCTTGTCCTGCCAGCCTCTCAGGATGATTGTGAAAATAAAATGAGGCAACTGATGTGTCGATTTTGTAAACTGTGAAGAGTTACAGATATTAGTTATCATTAAAGCAGATCTCATGGCCTAAATACACGATTACTTACCGCATTGAGTGACCTATGAACCCAGGGCACCTTACAGCTCTTCTACAAAATATCAAATTAGAGAAAGTGGTATGTGGACAAGACTTGATGATACTCAAGTAATTCACCATGAGGGACTGATAAACTCTTCGAAACTCTAGGATATAGTGCTGAATGTGGGTAACAAGTAGGGTTGACATTCAACCAGTACAAACTAGTGACTGTACTGATTGCTAAAATATTGGAGTATTTTCATACTAAGGGGTACATAGCCATTTTCTTGAGTTCCTTAGTTCGCACGCAGTACACTATCTACTCCAAACCCTCCCTAAGGACTCCCCAGCCTCCTCACATGCCAGCAACTTAAGGATTAAAAAGCAGATAGAGGGGCTTCCTGGACTCTGTTTCAGGACTTTGGCCAGTGTCAATTCTGATTGATTAGTGGCGTGTAATACTGGTTATTAAATATTTGGAACATCACTCTGGAAGAACAGGTTTCATTCTATTGAGCAGATACAGAGTAAACAAGTGAAGGAAACAATGCATAATTCAATTACAGATTGTGATAAGATAAAGGAATGAAATGGTAATGAGGATGGAGTGGGGAACCTTAGTAGGATCATTGGGAAAGGATTCCTTGACGAAGTGAGATTTGAATTGAGACAGGAATGAGGATGAAGAAATGGGAGCAAGCCATGCAAAGATCTAGGGGAAGAGCATTGCAGGCAGAGGGAAGAATGGGAGCAAAAGCCCTAGGGCAGGAATAGGTTTGGCATGTATGGAGAACAGAGAGAAGGCCCGTGTGACTACATCATAATGCAGGTTGCTCAAGGAGGCCAGGGCCAGAGCATGAGAATGCTGGCAGTCTTTGGCAATGTGTCTGGATTTTATTCCCAGAGAAGGAGAAGTCATTAGAATGATTTACGTACATTGAAATGTGGTTATCATATTTACAAAATGCTTTATTTGAGAAACTCAAATCCTGGAAGACACTCCCTTTCCTGTCTGCCTACTGGAAGTGGAGAACCTGAGGCTGATTAATGCTCTGTTAGATGTGTATATGGTGGATGATAACAACCCATTCACCAGCCTAGAGTGACCAGCTTAGGAGGGTCCACAGAGAACTAGAAACCCTGTCCTACGAGATTGGAAGGAAGAATAGGAAATGAGCAAGCTGGAGAAATCTTAATGGGAATATAGTCAATCTTCTCAGACACTTAAAAACCAACGTTGGAAACAAAGTTACCGAAAATTTTTCCTTTATGTTCATCTGATCTTCACAACAACCAGGTGAAGTGGGCCAAGCTGAAGTTAATCATTTCCTACTCTTTGATAAGTAAGAAATATCAGGGGGCCAGCCCAGTGGCGCAGCGGTTAAGTTCGTGCACTCTGCTTTGGTGGCCTGCGGTTTGTCGGTTCTGATCCCAGGTGCTGTCCTGTGCACTGCTTGTCAAGCCAGGCTGTAGCAGGCGTTCCCACATATAAAGGAGAGGAAGATGGGCACAGGTGTTAGCTCAGGGCCAGTCTTTCTCAGCAAAAAGAGGAGGATTGGCAGCAGATGTTAGCTCAGGGCTAATCTTCCTCAAAGGAAAAAAAAAGAGAAGAAATATCAGATTTGGCAAAGAAAATTACATTTGTGTTCTACAGAGCCGTGGGCAAGGATTATTTCACCTATTTTGCTTATTGAGAAAGCAATTAAGAAAATTTGCCTGATTTTACATACAATTGTCACAGCTGGGCTGATACCAAATTATAGGTGCCCTGATTCTCATAATACTCCACTGCCTCCTTGTGACATTTGGGGAACAGGAGAATTTTGTAACTTTTGTGCTGATCAGCTGAGGCATGAGCCAGCCATCTCCCTGAGTACTGCTCAGCACACACACACGATGACTATCCGGTCAGGCATTCAGAGAATCTGCATGCTTTATCGCGTGTAGAGAGGGCATACAAGCATTGAGCTTGGCATACATACACTTCAGTTAATTTTCACGCCAAATTTTAGAGATGGCTAAAACTTGGCCAGGAAACTATCTGTGATTGAATACAGCTAGCCAAAAAATCTAAACTTTTAAATTATGAACCAAATGATCACAGTAGTGTAAGGGAAAGACAGGTGGACTACGAAGAAAGAGATCTTTTTTGTTCATTTTCCTAGAAGCCCCTAACTCTAGCTCTAATCCATGGGTATCCTCCAAAATACAGAACAATAGAGGCATCCATTTTCATGATCTGGTTGCAGCACTATTGAGCAGAAGAGTCTCACACAGGGACATGGGGAAACCTTTGGTCCACAGGATGGGACATAATGTCAAGGTGCCCTTTCTCACATCTTTGCAATGAGATTTCCCTCTGTACTGTCCCCCAGGCTTTGCTCCAACTTCATCTCCATGAGTTCTTCCCCTGACTTTACCCCCTTCATCCATTCCTTTTACGTACTTTGATATTTTCTCTCGCTCCCATTGTTCTGCAATGTTCTTTGAGGACAGGAAACATGTATCTTTCTTCTTTACCTACTTCCATAGTACCAAGCATGGTATTATTCATAATAAAGGCACAGAACAATTTTATTGAATAAAACAGAACATAACAATGACTACCATTTATGGAGCAATGTGTGCCAGGCATAACACCAAGTGTTTTATATATTTTATTTTATTTCATACTTACAGCAATCCAATGATGTAGGTGTCTTCAGTCTTGTTTTACAGAAGAGCAGAGAGAAGCTTTGGGAAGTTAAATAACTTGCCCAAGGTCATATAATTAGTAAGTAGCAGAATCGGGACTTTTTCTGATGCAAACGCAGGGTAAGTTACACACTAATCTAGGCTGCCTCCCTGTACTGACTACTTTGTTATTAAAATTGGATGAGAAGAGCTGGAATGATGCGACAGAGTTAGACAAGCCACCACTTGCACTAAGGAAGCTGGACCAGTTGAACTGCCAAGCAGAGTCCACATTCTTGACGTGTACCTGGGTATTAGAGAGTGGGCAGGTATCTGTGGGAAGGAACTCATTTCAGACCTTAAACTAGTTCCCATCCCCTTTTAATACCAGACAAACAAACTAAAAAGGAGCTGCCCTCTGCTCGGTGTGCTGCATGCTAATTGTATTCTCCCTGGGAGAAGAGAAACTATAGGAGATGTTTTCTACAAGTCTTTGCCTGATTTGTGGATAGAGAGCTGAGTCAGAGAGAGTGTTGGCTGAAAATGTAGAAAGGCAGACTGGCAGCCTAACCCAGGGTGGTGCAGAACTCTTGTTACTCAGCCTTTCCCAGGAACCGGAGAACAAGATGCTCTCGTCACAGCGAGAGTGGAAATTTAGCAACAGTGGGAGGTGTGTTGGTGAAGGTGCCATATGCCATTGCCAATTTGGAAATCCGAGGTCTTGAAGTTATTGAAAAGGTTATTGAAACGGATTAGCTAAAGACAGCACACAAAGGGGTGTGGTGCAATAGAACGAGTACCAGTCATGGACTTAGGAAACTGTGTCTTTGCATTTCAATACTGGAACTAATCTTAGAAAACATGAAGATGGATAATATTTTGAAATGTTAACTAGTATGATTTGTTTCCAGAATTTGCTTCAACCCTTGTTCCTTCCCTCATTCATTCAGCTAAGCTTTCTCCATCATTCCCTTAGAGATTAACTGAGAGCAGAAAGTAGAGAAAGAAAAGAGGGTCAGTTGGCTTTTGAGTTTAGCGACACATATATTATCACTCAGCTACAAATACATGAGATTTTGAGAGAATATATGATATGATGATGATATAAATGATAACAGAATATTTTCCTACCTTCAAGACAAGGGATGGATTCCCAAGGCTGGGAGAAAAGAGATAGGAGAGACTTAGAGAATGGTTGGGCAAAGAATGAGGGTACAAAGCCAGAGGGATCGTGAGGACAGTATTGAGTCAACATCCAGGGAATGACAATGTCCATCTGAGTGTGCATCATTTGTAGCCAGAGCCCAGGGACAGGCACTACTGCCTTCAGACTGAAGTCTTATATGTTGCCTGCACTGAGGAGCTAGGATAAGGTCCTCCCTTTGACAGAAGTCAGCATCTAGCCTAGTAATCTAGCAGGAGTGATAACCATTCATATCCCTTAAGCTTGTTCTGTTTCCATCCAGCTAACCCTAGAATTTTCAACTCTTCATCAGCCTCCTGGAACACTTGTATAACAATGAAATGGACACTTAGAGGGATGGTGGTGTAGAAGAAAAAAACCCTGACACATGGTCTTAGGTGAGAACGAATGAAATCATCTAGGGATTTTTCCACGTATTTGACAGTTCAAAAAAATAGGTTACCATCTATGATGAGCAGAATAATGGCCCCCCAAAGATATCTACATCTCAGTTTCCAGAATCTGTGAATATATTGCTTTCATGGAAAAAGGGACTTTGCAGATGTGATTAAGTTACAATCTTGAGATGGGACTGTAGCCCTGGAATATCCTGGAGGGACTAACGTAATCATAAAGGATATGATTCCCTATAAGTTCTTATAAGAAGGAAGTAGGAGGGTCAGAGTCAGAAAAGGAAATGTGACAATGGAAGCAGAATTTAGAGTGATGCAGGGCCATGAACCAAGGAATGCAGGTAGCCTCTAGAAGCTGGAAAAGAAAAGCAAATGGATTCTCTTTTAGAGCCTCCAGAAGGAAGCAGCTTGTTAACAGAATCTTGAACACTTCTCTAAATCAGATAATCTGGATTTGGGCCCAGATCCATGTAGCTTTTAAAGTTATCCTAGGTGTTGTATACAGCCAGCCTACACTAGCCCATGCACAGTAGGTTGAAAAATATTTAATCTAAACTGACAAGCCACTCACCAATACCACTATCACATTTAGAAATTTAAATGTTCTTTACCACATGAGCACCAAGTGGCCATGCAGCTTCACAAGAACATCTATAAGTATCATAATCTCAACATCTCTTGAATAATAATAACAGCTTCCATTTACTGAACATATCCTAAGACAATCAATGTGCTAATTTTTTATTCATTATCTCACTTAATCTCAGAGCAATCTTATAAAAATAATGATTAACATTATAAGCTACAACAGAAAAAAAGATCTAGAAAACTTAACTGTAACCATTGATGGGAAGAGTAAGAGTGTGGTTAACATGTAACTGGAATTGCTGTTTTGAGTGTGACTGGGATGGAGCAGAGTGGATGTCAAACCAGTTTTATTTATTCCTCCCAAGGCACAGATGTGAGACTTCCCTCACACAGAATCACTCCTGTCATCTCAGCTGGGCCTTAGAACACATCTGGTGAACAAAAGTTGTTTCCACACAGGGCAGGTTGGATGGTGCTGAGCGAAATTTGGGTCCCAAAGAGCTGTAACTCTTATAGGACAATGAGCACCACTCTGCTGGTATTTTAGTAGGAGATATTTACAGGACATAATGACAACAGCTATTATAGCTGTATGACCTGGATGATTTATAACGCTGGTCCAAATGTCTAATGCAATCCCATGATCTGCATTAATGACCTGCCTCCCACCTTGTGATAGATGTTTTTTCCTATTGTTAGTCTATGAGTCTTAGTACTGATTCCACTGCTCTCCCTCCGGTTCCTTCAGGCACGTTGAGCCCCAGACAGGCTGAGCTTCACCAACCTCCTCCCTCAACTTTGTCTTTCCTCCACACCTTAATCTCTAGCTCGTGAAATTTTTATTTGGTCTTGGGGGTGGTACAGTGTGACTCCCACTCTATATTTCCAAACCTATTGTTTTAGCGTCTACTTCCTTCCAGATGTTCTAGGCTGTGATTCTTACAGCCAGACTTTGGGTACTGAAAACCCTTTTTCTCAAACCACTTTTCTCAGCCTTGAGTTTCAAAATCCTGACAGTATAAGCTGGCAGTGGGAGCATGAGATACAAGGGCATGAGAGAGAGGAAAAAAGAAAGAGCTATATATACAATATTGCAAAGTATTATCCCTCTTTATAACCATAATTCTCAGGGTCATATAGGCAGCAAGGGATGAAGACAGGAATCATATACACATATCTCTGATGTCATTGTCTTTATGACATCCAGTCCATCATTAGATAACTCTGACTAGTAAACAATCTAAATCGCAGCAAATTCTACTCATAGGTCCTGGTTCTGGGCCTACGGAGCAGCTAAGCTCCTCCTTTCAGGACATTAATTCAAATACCTGAAGATAATTATTTTGGCAACTGAATCATCTCTGAGCTAAACACCACCCAGTTCCTTCTACTCTTCTTCATAGACACGGTGTTTTCCATTTTTCATTATCCCAGACCTTCTTTAGATTATGTACAAGTTTTTGTGTATCCCTCTTGACTTGTGACTTTCCTAAATAAGCTGTGTCATTCCAACCAAAGAAGCCCAAAGTCAACTACAGAAATTTTTCTGATGTTGTTCCTGGCAATACACTCCTAAAGCAAAGGATGTTTGTACCGTGCAGTCTATGTGCAGCTTTCTGCTGTATCTGTCTGTGAGACATCTGCCAGCTCAGAGAAGATATTTAGGGCCAATTTAGGGTATGCCTCAACCTCTCTCTAGAGCCCGAAGAGCACTCCCATGGCCAGAACATACCAAGACCCATAAAAAGACTAAGAAAAAGATTTTTTTAATGTATTATATAGTCACAGGACTAGTGATAGAATCTGAAGTCACCACATGTGATACTTACTTCTGAAAACCCAGGCTAGAGGGCAGCAAAAGATGGAGTGGACATCTTTGTAAAATGATAGAGTGAAAAGAGCAGGAGCCTGAAATTGACTGCCAAGAACTTGCTTTGGGACCTTGAACAATCATTTTTCCTCTCTTGATTTTATTTTTCTCACTTGTTAAACAGTAGGATTAGAATAGAGTGGTTTCCAAATGTATTTTTTTACACCCCTTGATCAGAAAAACACTTCTGCACATGCACATTAAATTATGTATATTTTGTTTAATTATAAATCAGACATATAAACTATTCTAATATATTACACATAGTATAAAACATACCACAAATAAAAGTGTTTAAATAATTAGATTTTGTAAATGTGATAAAAATTTTAATATTGTTTTCCTTCATCCCAGTGAATCATCATAAGCACCTAGAGCAGGTGTCAGCAAACTTTTTCTGTAAAGGGCTAAATAGTAAATGTTTTAGACTTTGCACTCCATACAGTCTCTATTTTAAAGACTATTTGGTCTGATATTAGGATAGCCACTCCAGCTTTCTTATGGTTTCAGTTTACATGATATATCTTCTTCCATCCTTTTACTTTTAACCTATTTGTATCCTTGGATCTGAAGTGTGTCTCCTGTAGACAGAACACAGCTGGATCTTGTTTTTTAATCCAGTCTGACAATCTCTACCTTTTGACTGGATGGTTTAACCCATTCACATTTAATGTTATTATTGATAGAGTTGTATTTCCTTTGCCATTTTTCTTTTTCTTTTCTATATGTCTCAAACCTTTTTGTTCTTCTATTCTTCCTTTGCTGATTTATTTTATATTAAAGTGAATATTTGCTAATGTAGCATTTTAATTCCTTTAATGATTTTTTTTTTTGCTGTTCTTTTTAGTGGTTGCTGTAGGGCTTACTATATACATTTTAATTTATCACCATATGCTTCAGATTTACACTAACATAATTGAAGTGAGACATAGAAATATTATTCCTATACAGTTCTATTCCCTATTTACTCTTTTGTGCTATTGTTATTACACATATTATATCATATCTATTATAAATCTAACATCACTTTAATATAATTATCATCTTATATAATTTTATATATATTAAAGAAACTGAGATTCAAAGTCTATTGCATCTACTCAACTCTGCAATTGTAGCGTAAAAGCAGCCACAGGCAATATATATATGAATGAATGTTTCTGTGTTCCAATACAGCTTTATTTACGGACACTCAAACTGAATTTCATAAAATTTTCACTTCATGAAATAGTCTTTTTATTTTTTCCAAAGCATTTAAAAACCATTTTAGCTCATAGTCTGTGCGAAAATAGGCAAGGGGCAAGATTTGATCCAAGAATGTAGTTTGCCAACCACCTGACCTTCAACAACGATTTTTCAAAATTTTTTATGTGGCACCTGGGGTTACCCAGACATGCCTCAAGGCCTGCCATGGCAGTGAAAGTAAGATCAAAGATTGTGTTTCAGTATCCTACCTCCATTTCAAGAAGAATAGCTCTGCTAATATTTTGTTTTGTCTTCCAAAAGGGAAAGACTGCATTCAACAAAGTGTCCCAGGAAGGAAGGAGAAAGAGAGGGAGGGAGGGGAGCAGGAAAGGAGAAGTAATCTCAAATTAAAGGAAAAGTAATCTTAAATATTCTTTCTAGCTATGAAATTCTATTACATTCATCTAAAATGGTGCCAAATCATCAACAACTCTGGGCCTGGACTTAGTTAATTTTGATATCTAAACATTTGTATATTAGGCTGTATTTTCATTATTTCTATCAATATTTTCCTGAGTTTTGTAATCTAAGGTCTTTTCTGCAAATGGAAATAGAATTAATGGAAAGAGAACATGGATTTCCTACACCCGGGCCCAAAGAGCCAGGAAAGCAGAGCTCTTTTAGCACCCTCTTGTGTCCATAATTAGTGGTCACAATGCCAACTCCACTAAACATTATGGACATCTGATAAGGCCTCAGGCAGTGGGGTGAAATACATAGAACAAAGAAGTTGAGGTGGTGATAAGGTTTGTCGCTCCTTATTTATAAAGATCTGCTCTGAGTGAACATCTTCTACAAACAGGAATCCCCTACAAAGAACAGTGCTTCCTTTCTCCTCTTTGTCTAAATGCTCCACTCTTTGAGAGAAAGTTGATCATACTTTAGGTTTTTCTTTAGTTCACCATAATGATCCCTTCTCTGTATATTAGAGAAGGTAAGATTATAGGCGTTAACATCAGGAGTGAGTTTGATTCTCAACTCTGCCCTTCAGTAGCTGTATAACTCTGGCAAAATCAATTAAGCTTGTTTTCCAAGCACTTCTGCAGCCATTTATCAATGAATGGGACACCACACACTTAAGCATAGTTGCTACATCTATCATTGAATTAAGCAAAGTCACTTCCCCTCAAAAGTTAGAATTGGAGGCACAAGCCACAAAAGAAAGAATACACAAATTGGGCTTCATCAAAATTAACAACTTTTATGTATCAAAGGACGCTGTCAAGAAAGTGAAAAGACAACCTACCAAATGGCAGAAAATATTTGCAAATCATGTAATCTATTCTTGTTATTTGCAGTACTTACATTCTAAAAGTCACTGCAAACACTGAACTAGCAAAAACTGACATATTGCTCCTAGGCATATATATATAGAGAGAGAGAGACAGGGAGAGAGAGAAGGGATATAGAGAGATAAGGGATATAATCACATAGATTATAATCTTAAATCCTAAAAACAACACAACATGGCAGATGCTATTTTCTTTATTTTATAAAAGAGAAACGAGTTCAGAAGAGTTAAGTGATTCACCTAAGGTTGCCTCACTAACAGGTGGCAGAGCTGGGATTTGAACCCTGTCCAACTGGCCTCAGATCTGGAGCCTCTCGCACTGCACTGCACTGCCCCTGCCATCTCCATCCTCTGGTGCTTTCAGTATGAGAGCTGGAAGAAGAAGGCAGAGTGACATCTTATTTGACCTCAGATGGGAATGTGTATTTGGCAACTAAATTTTTCACTGCTTTGTATGTCTTCAAATGACCATGAAACTATTGGTTTGGGGGTTATAAATAAATTTTAGCCAATAGCAAATTTGCAATTATGAGGATCAACTGTATCTGATAAGGGATTATTATCCAGAATATATAAAGAAATGTTATAATTCAACAACAATAAGATAAAAAAGCAGGTTTTCTAAATGGGCAATGGACTTAAATAGCCATTACTCCAAAGAAGATGTACAAAGGGCCAATAAGTACATTAAAAAGGTGCTCACTGTTAGCGGGAATGTAAATTGGTTCAGCCACTATGGAAAACAGTATGGAGGATTGTCAAAAAATTAAAAATAGAATTATCGAATGATCCAGCAATTACATTTCTGGGGCTATATCCAAAGGAAATGAAAAAACTAACTCAAAAAGATGTCTGCACCCCACATTCATAGCAGCATTATTTACAATAGCCAAGATATGGAAATAATCTAAGTGTCCATCGATCGATAAATGGGTGAAATAGTTGTGATATATATCCAATGGAATATTATTCAGCCATAAAAAACAAGAAGTCCTGCTATTTGCAACAGCAAGGATGGATCTTGAGGGCATTATGCTAGGTGAAATTAGTCAGACAGAGAAAGACAAATACTCTGTGATATCCCTTATATTTGGAATCTAAAAAAGAAGAACGGATTCATAGGAAAAGGGATCAGATGTGTGGTTATCAGAGGTGAAGGGTGGGGGAGGAGGAGTAAAAGAAATGTGGCCAAAGGTACAAACTTCCACGGACCAGCCCCATGGCCGAGTGGTTAAGATGAGCACGCTCCGCTTCAGCGGCCCGAGTTCGGTTCCCAGGGGCAGACCTACCTCACTCATTGGTGGCCATACTGTGTCAGTGACTCACATACAAAATAGAGGAAGATTTGCATGGATGTTAGCTCAGGGTCAATCTTCCTCAGAAAAAAAAATTTTAAAGGTACAAACTTCCCATTACAAGATAAGTAAGTACTAGAGATGTAACGTACAGCGTGATGACTATAGTTAACACTGCTGTATGATACATATGAAAGTTGTTGAGACAGTAAATCCTAAGAGTTCTTATCAGAAGGAAAAACAATTTTTTTTCTTTTCCTTTTTTGCTTTCTCTTTTTGTTGTGTCTATATGAAATGAAGGATGCTAAGTAAACGTAGTGGTAATCATTTCACAACATATTCAAGTCAAACTATTCTGCTGTACACTTTAAATTTATACAATGATGTATGTCAATTATATCTCAGTAAAACTGAGGGAAAATAGGGTGCTCAATATCATTAGTCATTAGGGAAATACAAATCAAAACGACAATGAGATCCCATTTTACACCTACTAGGATGGCAATAATTTTTTAAAACAGAAAGAAAATAACAAGTTTTGGCAAGGAGGTGGAGAAATTGAAGTCCTTGTACATTGCTGGTAGGTTGTAAAATGGTGCAGCCATTGTGGAAAACAGCTTGGCAGTTCCTCGGAATGTTAAACATAGAATTACCATATGATCCAGCAATTCCACTTCTAGGATATGCTCAAAAGAATTAAAAAGGGGCATCCAAACAAAAATTTTAGCACTATTCCAAACAGCCGAAAAGCAGAGACAACCCAAGTATCCACCAACAGATGAATGGATAAACAAACTGTGATATATTTACAGAATAAAAAATATTCAGCCATAAAAAGGAATGGAGTACTGACACATGCTACAATATGGACGAACCTCGAAAACATTTTGCTAAGTGAAAGAAACTAGACACAAAGGTCACATATTGTATCATTTCATTTATATAAAATATCCAGAATGGGTAATCCACAGAGGCAGAAAACAGATTAGTGATCGCCAGGCCCTGGGGGCAGAGGGATGGGGATTGACTGCTTAACAGGTAAAGGATCTACTTTGGGGGTGATAAAAATATTTTGGAACTAAATAGAGGTGACAGTTTCACATCACTGGGAAAGTATTAAATGCCACTGAATTGTGTACTTTAAAATGGTTAATTTTCTGTTATGTGAATTTTACTTCACTAAAAAAAATACATAACAAAAAGAAAGTTGGAATTGGAACCAAAAGTAAGATTTCTCTCTTTGTCAAGACTGCAGCATCTGTGACATGTCAGCTCAGAAACAATAAAATGGATATCTACTGCCTACCAAATAGACAGAGGAACAGAGAGAAAGCTGTCTGCAGAGAAGTAGAGAAGAAAGAAATATAATCTGTAGGCAGGAGCATAAATTTAAGACGGAGAGAGAAAACAGATGGTATTGCAGACCCTAGTTTCAGTTATCTTTCTCCTGCCCGTGGATTTCTTGAGATACCTCCTAATCCTCGTAATTAACTTTTGTTTCTTTAACGCAGTTTTTATTCTACAACTTGTAATCAAGAGTGTACTATCCAATGCACAAATCCCGCTGAAGGATCACTTCTGCCATGAAGTCTGCTGCAGTCCAGAAAGACTATTGCATTTTGAAATTTATTGTAGAAATACTGACTCTGAAGATTAGAAAATACCTTGGTGTTCCCTCTCCATGAGACACAGTCCCTACACTGTCTCTACCAAGTATCAGCAGACTCTGCTTAAAAAATGAAGACTTCGTTGTCTCCAAGGGCAGATCACTCCATGTTAGAGCAATTCTGGCTATCAGAAAATCATGCTGTGTAAATGGGCAGGAATCTGCTTACCTCAAATATTATAACATCTGGAGTCATTTGGGAAAAATATGGTATCCCTTCTGTATGACAACTATTTAGCAATTTGAAGACAATGACCATACCTCTACTGTTCTCCTTCCTCTTGCTCCCTTTGTGTGTAACACATACACACACACACAAACATACACACACACACACATACTTTGTCTTCTCCCTAAAAATATTATTTCCTTGCCCAATCCTCCCACAAGCATCTTAGAGCACTTAAGATGACATATTGTAACGTCAGACTTGGGTTTGATTTCAACTCTTCCCTTTGTTAGACACGTAACTCTGAACAAATCAGTTACCCCAGAATCTTAGCTCCCTCATCTGCGGATTGAACTTAATGGCAGTGTTTGATACAAAGGACTGTTGTGAAGATTAAGTGAAATATTTCCTGTAAGGAACACAACACAGCATTTGCCAAAGACAAGCATTCAGTAAATACTGGCCGTTATTATCTTACTAATAATATTTTTAACACTTGTTATTATGATTGCTCTTATCTAGCAATCTAGTCTTACTTGACAATGCCCTGAAACTGTGATAGACAAAGACATCATTTTGGTATCTCTATGTGCTTACTCATAGTGCCTGCTTATACCAGGCACCGTGGGATTGGTAGATTATCTGCATTGACAGAGGAAACTGAGACACAGTTAGGTTAAGTCGCTTGCCCACAGTCACACAACTAGCAGGTAGTAGAGGAAGAATTCTAATCCAAGAATTCTCCCCCAAACACTGCTGCGACACACCAATTACACCATCATAGCTCCTTCTCTGGTGGCGCCCAGTAACAGAGAGTGACTTGCTCTGCTAGGCCCTCTGAGGCATGAGAAATAAGCAAGCCAAAATGATGCCCATGGTGGTGAGTCAGTTCTTTTAACAAAGGTATTCTCCTCCAAGAGCAGGACTTTAAGCCAGTATTTAAGGAAAGTAGATAAGTCGTTTTGTCAGTAGCACAAATGTAGGGCACAAGAGAGGCACTTAAAAGCTTGAAGAAAATAGGAAGGAAAAATCTTTGAGTGTTCAACAAAAAGTGAACTTTCTACAACTACCCCATGTTTGGTCCCATAACACAAATTCACATTGCCATATCTGTATTGTTAATTGAAGAAAATAGGAAGGAAAAATCTTTGTGTTCACCAAAAATGAATAACTTTCTACAACTACCCCATGTTTGGTCCCATAACACAAGTTTCACATTGCCATATCTGCATTGCAAATTCAGTCATCCTCTTGAAAAGATGAAAACAAACTATAATAAATTTAAGCTACGTATATATTAATTTATAAATGTCCCTTATCTTTTACCCTTCCTTAATGTATTAAAGAGAATTCTGCTTTGTTCTGGGTTTTTCAGCAGGCCTTAACCCCTCCCCAATTTCAAAAGATGGATTTAGAGTGCTCCAGTTCTCCTTCTGGCCTATTTTTGACATAGAATTGGCAAATGAGAAGAGAGACAAATGGAGAAGAGAGAAAAGGAATTTTCATCAGAATGGTAAATCCTTAGTCAACTAAGAGCATAAAATATAGAGGTTAAAGGATAAGGGAGAAGAAAAATGAAGAGTCACTAAGGCTCAGCTTTTTTTTTTTTTTTTAATCAGGGTGAGTTTTGTGGACGATTGATAGTGAAATTTAAAAATAAAGGCTTAGGGCCTGGCACAGTGGCACCGTGGTTAAGTTCCCACGTTCCGCTTCTCAGCGGCCCAGGGTTCGCCGGTTGGGATCCTGGGGGCAGACATGGCACTGCTTGGCAAAAGCCATGCTGTGGTAGGCATCCCACATATAAAGTAGACGAAGATGGGCACGGATGTTAGCTCAGGGCCAGTGTTCCTCAGCAAAAAGAGGAGGATTGGCAGTAGTTAGTTCAGGGCTAATCTTCCTCAAAATAAATAAATAATAATAATAAAAATAAATAAAATAAAAGCTTAGATTTCTGGGAAGAGAGCCAAAGGAAATGAAAACACTAACTCGAAAAGACGTCTGCATCCCTATGATCATAGCAGCATTATTCACAACAACCAAGAGCTGGAAACAACCTAAGTGCCCATGGATGGATGAATGGATAAAGAAGCTGTGGTATATACAGGTTTCCCCTGCTCTCCAAAAGTTCACTTTACGCCCACTTCACTTTTACAAAAGACCCTCACTAGTTTCTGTTTTCACTAACCGATGGAAATCTGAAGAGGATTTTCACTTTTATGAAAAAAAGGGAAAAAGTAAAAATAGCATTCAGTGTTTGTTTGGAGCCAGCCGTACGGAGGCAGCACACACTGCAAGCAGGGAGAGTGGTGCCAAGTTCCTTCCCTGGGAACTACACTCAGCATCTCAGCATCACGCTACCAGTGCTCTGAACTGTGTGTGAGCGTCTGTGCTTTCTCTCAATTTTGTTCTAGTACATTATTTTTGGGGTCTAGGAGCACTTAAAAATTGTCCGATATAAATAAATAGTAATTGCTTCTTTGCTTTATGCCATTTCAGCTTACAAAAGATTTCATAGGAATACTCTGATTTCAGATAGTGGGTGAAACCTATGTATACAGTGGAATATTATTCAGCCATAAAAAACAAGGAAATCTTACCATTTTTGTCGGAGAGTAGGAGAGATGCAAAGATTGGAGGACTGTAGAAAATTTGAGTACGAATTACATCCCTGTTGATATTTGCCAAGAGATTCAGGTAAAGATGTGAGTCACTTTTAATTTATTTTGGGTTTCAAACTTGGTTTCTTTGAAGATGGACACACAGAGCACTTCAGCCAGCTGGAGTTCTCAGGTTTATTCTGATTACAGCAACACTCATCAGAGGCACCTGCTCATGCACCCACCTTGCTAGCATGAGCAATTCTTCTCTCTTTTGTTTCTCCCTGTCCCAAAGCAGAACCAATCAAGTAAGTCATTTTCAAAATACTGATAAACCAATATTAAGAAAATTATTCTCCCTTGCCACTTTTGAGTATGTAACATGAAAACAAAAATCCCTTCCACATCTGCTGCTTTTTACAGTTTCCAAACTTTTTTTTTTTTAATCTCATTTGAACTCCACAACATTCCTGGAAAGCAAGCAAGGGTCATCATCACCACTTGGCAAGATGAGGGAAAGAAGTTGCATGGCTTGCACAAGGTCACATATTCAGTATGTAGCACAGCCCGATTTTAACTTCAATCTCTGACTGCAAGTCCACTGGGCTCCATGAGACCTGTCACCACACTTCTCCACCGTTCAAATGTGCTTCAAATACTGCTTCATGGAGACTGTTGAGTGTGTAGAGGCAAAAGCACTTGGCTTAGAGCTTAGAGAACTTGGTTCCAGTCCCAACCTTTCTATAACCTTGGATAAATCATTTTCCACTCTGATCCAACTTCATCTATTTGTAGTTTATAACTCCAATATTCTGCATTAGTAATAATAATGGCCATTATTACTGAAGGCTTACATAAGGCAGGCACTAATTATAGGCAAGTAGGTTCATCCTCCATTTAATCTTCCTAACCTTGCAAGTTTTCAGAGAGGTTTAAATAACTTTACAAAACTGGCAAGTAGCAGAACCGGGATTTGAACACAGATGAGATAGATTCTTTTTTCACAGAACCGCGTGGCTTCAAAATCTCTTACTGAATTATAAAAATGAATGAGTGACTGTGAGGATCTATTCTCTGAGATATAATGCTCACCTGGTATATTTCATGCCTGCATTAGAAAGTTATAATAATAGCAGCAACACTAATATAAAAACAAAAGCAGTAACAAATTACATTAACTGTTGGCTAAGCATCAACTGCTAAGGATATTAATGTACATAAAATGTATGCATTATCTTATTGAATCCTTGAAACAGCCTTATGAAGTGGCTACTTTAATTACCCCATTTTAAAGAATAGAAAACCAGGGGCTGAGAAGAGTAATTTGCCCTAAAGTACCCAATAAATTGTAGAACTTGGATTCCCTTGGTTCTCAAACTTAGGAGTTCCCATGTAAAATTCAAAACTGACCCCTATACTTTGAGGGCAAGGAGAGCCTGAAGAAAGAGGCAGACCACTCTAGGTCTGCCTGGTGGCAGGTTTAACAAGCAAGAGAATTTACAAATGAGGCTTTTCTTGGGCAGCCACAAAACAAGTAGATCTCTGCACCCACCCACCAGAATCTTAAAAGTTTATATAGAGACCTTAATTGGATTCAGTCACATATACTGTTCAGATGGTCTCAACAACACATTACTCTCTCAAGGCCGCGTCCTTGAAATGGCTTCCAGTCCAGGCACAATGGGCAGGATGTACCTTCCAAGGACAGGAGAGGGAGTAAGGAGCCTCCGATTGCCCAGGTCTAGCTCATGAGTCAACCAGCGGTTGAGTCATCTCAGTGAACTCCTCCAAACAGAGTTTGTCTTCCTCAGAAGCCATGTTCTTAAAAACTGCTTTGTACTGCCTAGATTAGTGGGACCTTTGTGTAGTCCCTGTACCTGAGCCTCTGTCTTGAATCTAGGTAAGTAGAACTCCTCCTGTGAATGTGACCAGTAGGCTCTCCTCCATTACCTCAGTACCCTTTCTCCATACCTATACCCTCTCATCTGTTGAATCCCGTCTGAAAGTGCTGATGTGTCACCATCTACCTTCTTTTCTCACTGCACTAAGTCGCGTTATACTTGCTTATACAGTTTCTATTTATCAATATGTAGGAAAATAAACTTCAGGAAGTAGAAATTGATAAGAAATGCTTCTTTTCTTCACATTAAAAGCTTGAGAACTTTATGTAGGAGAAGAGACAACCTCAAAATACCTGTTGAGACAAGCTTCATTCTGGATGCTGGCCATATTTCTGAAACCCACACTCTAAACAAGTGGTGCAGGTTTGGGCACTTAATCTAAGTCAGTAGGCCCTCTTCAAGCCAAATGTAGGACTCTCTAATCCTTACACTGGGAGAGGAGGCCAAGTTTTCACTGGGGAAAACCCTTTTTCCAAGTCAAAAAAGAAAAGCACTAGAGTTCACTTCTGAATTTCACAGACACCACACATAGCACTCTCCTCTCCCATGGGCAAGTAGGCATTTCCAACATTATGTTCCTACACAGCTCAGACATAACCCTGGCATTCCAGACCATGACAGAGTCACCAGGTTGATCCCACGCCCTCTTACAGACACAGAAACTGAGGGCCAGAGACTTGCTCAATGACAGGCAGCTCCTAAAGACTTCTCCTAATCCCCTGCCCTTTTGTTGAACCTTGGTGCTTCCTCTTGGGAAACCCAACAACCACTGGGAGTCATCCTGACCAGCAACTATGGAGGAGCACCATTGGCAAAATCCTCCCTCCTTCCTGACTTTTGTAAGATAGATCTGCAAACTATCATATCCACAAATGGCCTTAGAAAGCCAGTCTAGCACCTCCCGAATTATTGTGACAGAATGAGAGAAAGAGAGGGAGGAAGGGAGGGTGGCAAGAAAAGAAATAAAGGAGGGAAGGAAGGAAAGCAGGAAGGAAGGAAGAAAGGAAGAGAAAGGAAGGAAGGAAGGAAGAAAAAGAGAGCGAGAGAAAGAAAGGAAGAAAGAAAGAAAGGAAAGAAGGAAAGAATGAAATGCTTGTCAATAAGTGCTAGAAATACTGGATTATAGCAAGTTAAAGCGATGTTGTCCTTGGTACTTCTTGAAGTCTTTAATGTGGTAAAAGGTTATTCTGATCCTCTAATAGGGGAGTAAGTTACTCAACTTATTTGACCACAGATATCTTTTTTATTCCCTCCATGGAGAAGCGCACTCATTTAGTGTTCTATGAAACGCACTTTGGGATAGGCCAATGTGGTCCAATACTCTTAAACTCCCATTTGCAACGTTTGGAAAGCTGACATGACTTGTTTAAGGTCTTACAGTCTGCATTTAAAAGAAGGAGGACTGATTTGCAACAACATGGATGAACCTAGAGGGCATTATGCTAAGTGAAATAAGCCAGAGAGAAACAAATACTGCATGGTATCATTTTTATGTGGAATCTAAAAGAAAATCCCAACCATTAAAAAAAAAAACGCCAATCTCATAGAAACAAAGAATAGAATGGTGGTTGCAAGGGGCTAGGGGATAGTAAAAATAGGGAGATATAGGTCAAAGGATACAATCTTGAGTTATGAATAACGTCTGAGCATCTAATGTACAGCAAGTGACTGTAGTTAATAACATGGCCCGTATTCTTGAAATTTGCTGAGAGTAGATCTTAAGCATTCTCACCACACACACAAAAGAAGAATTCACTATGTGAGATGATAGATGTGTTAATTAACTTGATCGTGGTAATCCTTTCACAATGTATATTATATCAAATCATCATGCTGTACATTTTAAATATATCCAATTTTATTTTTTAATTATTCCTCAATAAAGCTGGACAAATAAACAAAAGAAGGAAGGCTGCAATCCATAGATTCTCGCCTTTGAAGTCAATAACCTATTTACGACACCTTTCTGCCACAGTCCGGAACAGGAATAACTTTGGTCCACAAGACTCAAAAACAATGTAAATTTCATGAGGCCAGAGACTGTGTCTATTTTGGTGAATACTCAGTATCTAGTCCAGTGCTTGGCACACTGAAAGTATCCATAAGTATTTGTTTAATTAATGAGCATCGCACAACAATACAGGCCCACTTTGCCTTGTTGACTCTTCACAACAACCCTAGGATTATTATTGTAACTTTCAGATTAGAAACTTGAGATTCATAATGGGACAGTAACTTGTCACAAGTTCATAGATCTAGTAAGTAACTCTGATAGTATACTAGCTCGGTATTTCTCAAATCCTGATGTGCATATAAACCACCTGGGTATCTTCTGCAATTGTAGATTCCATTCAATAGTTTTGGGCTAGGGCAGGCAATTTTGCATTTCTCACAAGCTCCCAGGAGAGGTTGATTCTGCTATCCCAGAGACTACACTTCGAAGAGCAAAGCACTAGTCCACAATCATAGAATGTTAGAGTTTTAAAGAGGAAATTTAGATGGTCAACTTCGAAATATGAAGCCCAGATATTGCAAAGCACTCTCTCTTAGGCCATTTATTGATGCTCAAATCACTACTCTGAGCTAAAATCAAGGCAAACTTCCGCTGCACCTACTACACAAAGCACCACAAAGTGACATAGCCAACACACAAGGACGTAGCATGGAGGGAACCAGGGAGAAAATACTCCATAGCTCTTTCTTACTGCCCTTTTTCCGCTTTCCCACCAGTGATCGCCATTAGCCAAACTCAACAGGAAAACAGGGGGCAAGGAAGCCCATTGATATCATCCAACCAGGTCAGCCTCAAAGGGCAAAGAGCTGAGTAGAGAAAAGCAGAGGGTGGCTTTGGAAGTACAAACTGAGCTATCCAACACACATCTGATTCCCTGTAAAGACCAGACAAAGCTCACGTTCACCCAGAGTGGAATAAATGTCAAAAAAAAAAAAAAAAAAAAAAGGAGGGCAATGGAAGGTGTACTTTTCTGTTTTGTGCCTGCATATTTCACCTAGAACTGGACCATAATCCTGTTTGTGGAAAAGATATATGTCTCTTCATTTGGAAGTGTAAACCTTTTGCCAGTTCTCCTAGCATCAGCTCAAATACTTTTTACTCTTCTCTTCCTCTAAGTAGGCATCTCTTACTTCTGTATATTATCTTCTTTCTCATCCTCTAGAGAATTAACTCTCTGGATTTTCCTACAAATTGTCTTCCTGTCTCAGAGCCATTCCTAGGCATCTCTTCTTAAATATAATAGTTTTTTAAAAATTGGTATTGCAAAATGTTCTATCTGTTCAAAGCTTTGAACCATCTTTGTGGTTCACTCTCAACTCCATTCCTCTAGTTGCATTTTGCCATCTACCTATGGGGAAACTCCATCTAGTTGTTGAAGAAGCCCTTGCATCTCAATAAGTGCCCAACTAAACGTACTGTCTTTTCCCTCATCTTCCTCGTTTGTTCCTTTTCTTGATGAAGTCATCGTCAGTCTCCTTCTAATCACCCAGGATCAAAGCCAAGTCTAATGAATTCTTGCTCCACAATACGATCAGAAGTTATTTCCTCTGCTTGTTTCCCACTGACAAGATTGTTGTTTAATTCCTCATTTTTTCTTGTCTGGGCTAATAAAACAATTTCCTAATTAATTCCTTGCTTCTTGTTTTTATCCCTCTCTAGGGAGGGACTTTACATACACCACTATCAGATTAATATTCCAAAAATATAGTTCTGATCACATCATATCTTCATCAAAAAAAATCATTCAGGCTTATGAACAGCTGTTGAAAGGAAAGGAACTGGAATGCACACGGATAAGGAGGAGGGGGAGGCAAAGTTAGCGTTCCACCTCTTTGGATTCCATCCGCTGTTCTGTTCTTTGTCCTCTACATCTTCCTGTTGGTGATAAGTGGTGTATTTGTTTTCCTTTTCATTTATTTCCAATTTTTTTTCAAATTTTGAAATTGGAGATAGTACAAGAAGAAAGAAAGAAGAAATGAGATTAGTGGTAATAGAAGAAGAGGGGGTCATGTAGACCCTGAGTGATCAAATTGGTCCTTGATAATTGTCAATCATTAATTGGGAAGTTGAAAGCATGAATGGTTATTTTAAAGAACCAGGGTTTCTAAGTATGGCTAAACTGGAATTAACTTCATTGACCATTGTTCTTAGGGATAATATTGTTTCTGGGGCTTGGCAGCTCTGGCAGGGAAATGCTCAAATTCTAACTACTTTAATCTGAATGAAACCAAAATCAAGCACTTACTTCAGTAGATGTTCTGCAAAGTAGTAAAAAATAGAAGAGTCATAACTTGTTTAGCTATGAGATAACAATCCTAAAAGTTGAGAAAGTATTTTTTTAATGGCTGCAGTAAAACATGCTTAGAGGGATTTGATAAGAAAGATAATGAACATCAACTCTGAAGAGGAAGAGGATGAGGATAGAAATAAAGATAAAGAAGATAATGTGGAGGATGGAGCTGGTCCACCCAAAGCATATAAGGAAGAGGAGGAGAATGAGGGCAAGATGATGCAAGCTCACGATTGGGAAAGGGAGATGAGGAAATAGATGTCTCATATTCAAAGACAGAAGAATTTCAGGATGGATATTATGATGACTATGTTGGAAAAGAGAGTAGAAGACCAAGTAGAAGGGCTCCAAGGGAAAAAGAAGAAACAAGAAAGAGAAAGAGATAACTAGACCATTCTAAACCAGACACCCTGATGCTACTGGTTTTGCAATAGGATGGTCATTACAGGCATACCTCGGAGATATTACAGGTTCAGTTCCAGACCACCACAGTATAGCGAATATTGCAATAAAGCAAGTTACACAAATTTTTTGGTTTCCCAGTGCATATAAAAGTTATCTTAACACTACCCTGTAGTCCATTAAGTGTGCAACAGCATATATCTAAAACATAATGTACATACCTTAGTGAAAAAATCCTTTACTGCTAAAAAACGCTAACCATTGTCTGAGCCTTCAGCAAGTCATAATCCTTTTGCTGGTGGAGGGTCTTGCCTCCATGTTGATGGCTGCTGACTGATCAGGATGGTGGTTGCTGAAGCTTTGGGTGGCTGTAGAAATTTCTTAAAATAAGACAATGAACTTTGTTGCATCGATTGACTCTTCCTCTCACAAGTGGTTTCTCTGTAGCATGTGATGCTGTTTGATCTTCCAAACTCCTGTTAATGTTGCTATTTTAACCTTTTCCCATGAACCACAAATGTTCTTAATGGCATCTATAATGGTGAATCCTTTACAGAAGGTTTTCAACTGACTACTCAGATCCATCAGAGGAATTACTGCCTATTGCAGCTATAGCCTTATGAAATGTATTTCTTAAATAATAAGACTTGAAAGTCAAAATTACTCCTTGATCCTTGGGCTGCAGAATAGATGTTGTGTTAGCAGACATGAAAACAACATTAATCTCACTGTACATATTTGGTGACCAGGTGCATTATTAATGAGCAGTAATCTTTTGAAAGCAATCCTTTTTTCTGAGCAGTAGGTCTCAAAGTGGGCTGAAAATATTCAGTAAACCATGTTGTAAACACATGTGCCGTCATCCAGGCTTTGTTATTCCATTTAGAGAGCACAGGCAGAGTAGATTTAGCATAATTCCTAATGGTCCTAGAATTTTTGGAATGGTAAATGAGCATTGACTTTAACTTAAAGTCACCAGCTTCATTAGCCTCTAACACAAGAGTCAGCCTGTCCTTTGAAGTTTTGAAGCCAGGCATTGACTTCTCCTCTCTAGTTATAAAAGTCCTAGATGGCATCTTCTTCCAATAGAAGGCGTGCATTGAAAGTCTGCTTTTTAGTGTAGCCATCTTCATTAGATATCTTAGCTAGATCTTCTGGATAATTTGCTGCAGCTTCTACATCAGGAAGCCATGTGGTCTTGGGCTTTTCTTTGTTGGGATGTTTTTGATTACTTACTTAATCTCCTTATTTTTTATTGATCTGTTCAGGCTTTCTATTTCTTCTCGATTGAGTTTTGGTACATCGTATGTTTCTAGGAATTTATCCATTTCTTTTAGGTTATCCAGTTTGTTGGCATATAATAGGTCCTAATAGTCCCTTATGATCCTTTTCATTTCTGAGGTGTCCATTGTAATGTCTCTTTCATTCCTGAATTTATTTATTTGAGTCTTCTTTCTTCTTTTTCTTAGTCTAGCGAAAGGGTTTGTCAATTTTGTTTTATATTTTTTTTAAAAATCAACTCTTAGTTTTGTTAATTTTTCATTATTTATTCTATATTTGATTTATTTCTGCTCTAATCTTTATTATTTCCTTCCTTTTGCTAACTTTGTGTTTATTTTGTTCTTTTTCTAGTTCTTTGGGCTATAAAGTTGGGTTGTTTATTTGAAATCGTCCCTTTTTAATGTAGGTGTCTATCACTCTAAACTTCCCTCTTAGTACTCTTGTGCTGTATCCCATAAATTTTGATATGTTGTGTTTTCATTTTGTTTGTCTTGAGATACTTTTAAAATTTCCTTTAATTTCCTCTTCTACCCCATAGTTGTTCAAGAGTGTGTTATTTAATTTCTACATATTTGTGGAGCTGGGTTCTGATACACAAAAAGGCTTGGAGTGGCAGCAGTACTGAGATCCATAGGACAGGTGAACATGGAGTAGCTGTGGAGCCAGGGTCTGAGTCATGTGCACAGTGGTGCCAGAATGGGTGCAATGACTCTAACACCAATGGGGCTAGGAGTTGTGTTTGCTCTGGCCTGGGGCAGGGAGTGCACAGCAGCTTGTACTCCAGGCACTTCGATCAGCTTGGGTCAGTGTCAGCAAAAACTGTGGGGGTTCTCAGTGATGAAAGCTTGAGTATCTGCAACAGTGGCAAAGGTTGTTGGGGTCCTCTATGGCAAAGGCTGCTAGGATTTGCCTGCTCTCCATTTCCCCTATGGGAGGGGAAGTTGTGAACAAGGGCATCCCTCTTGGTGCTCAGTTGTGCAAGACTGGGAGATGTGATGATGCAGGTAAAATGCCTCCTACACTTTCAGTGCACCCATCCTCAGTTCATGAGCTTCGCTGGTTTGTTGCAACTTCTTCATTGTACTCTGGAGCTCTCCCAGAGCAATTTTCATTGCAAGGTAGTTGTTTAATCATTATTTTTATGAAAGGATGAATGTTGAGACCTACTAGTCTGCCATCTTGCTGATGTCATCTTCTGTGAAATCATATTTTAAACAAAGCCATAACAGTGTGTGTGTGTGTTTAATTAATTCTGGTATTCTTTTACTATATTTGATTGTTCTCTATTTTATCTGAGTATTACAACTTAAACTTTTTCAAACCCAATAGAGTCAAATAAAGTGAAGATTTGTTATTTTAAAAATAAAAATCATACAATGGTTCATATTCTGAACTACAGTGAGAACTGCTTGTATAATCTCACTCAACTCCCCTCCAGCTGGGTGGCAGCCAGGGTGCTTATGAGTAGGACTGACCTCACCCTCACTCAAAGATTGGCCCCAACCAGCCTAAAGTCCATCTACATTAACCTGTCTCCCACGCCACACTGATTGAGTCAGGGATAAATCAGCACATGACACTCCCTTGGCCACAGTAAAAGAGTACAGGACCAGACATGGACACAAATGGGGCAAGTCTAGGAAAGAAAAGGAATTTTCTTTCCTGTGGTCAAGAGGACAATAAGCTCTTTATTCTAAATCATGTTTTTATGAACTTAAGACCTAGAATGATTGCAGCCTTTTCTCTACATAGGAAATCCAGCCTGAGGAAAGCCTACATGGAGGAGAAAAGATGAGAGAAAATGAAAAGGAGCTGAATGAAAGCCCTGGAAGAGCTATATCCGAAGCCAGGCTATTTCTGGTCTTTTCAGATACTTGAGCTAATCAATTCCATTTGTTGTTTAAGATAATTTGAGTTGTATTTTCTATTTTTCATATCCAAAAATACCCAAGGTGATACACCAACACTATAAAGTTCAAACTCAAAATCTGGCATATGTCCACTCTCTAATAACAACTAACCTATTTCTCTCTATATTTTTCAGCACTTTCAATAGAACTTCCTGCAATGATGGAAACGTTCTATATCTGTGCTGGCCAATAGAGCAGTCACTAGCTACAGTTAAACAGCACCTGAAATGTGACTAGTGTGGCTGAAGAAGTGAATTTTTAGTTTAATTTAATTGGACACGTGTCTAGCAGCACAACTCTAACCTAATGAAATTTTCCTTGAGTATAACCCAGTCTTTCCACCTTCCTTTGCTTACTTTGTCCTTTTTACCTGGAGTACCTGATTGTCTGTCTTCACACAGAAGAAACGTAGACATCCTTATAAGCCATCCTTATAAACACAGCCATTACAAGTTCAAATGTCTCCTATTCTATGACCTTTTTTTGATCACACTATGCAGAACTGTGAACTTCTCCAATCTATTACTTCTATTTTCTTGTTCCATGGCATTTTAAAAGAATCATTTGTAAAAATAAATGATATTAATAAGAATTTAAAAAAAAAACATACAAGTGTGTCCATATTCTATACTCTAGGAATCAGAGAAAGTTACAATGCTGCCTATGAATAGCTAAGAGACCTCACATCTGTCATTTCTTCCTAGTCACGCTACTGTTAGTATTGGTTCTCATTTCACACCCAAGGATCATTGCCTTTTTTCTCTCTCTTTTCCCTTACGTCTACCACACATACCACTTCCTGAATAATGTGCCAAAATGACTGTCTGATCATGGTTCACACTCACTCCAAAAACACTCCAAAAACACTGAAGAATCTTTACTGTCAACTGAATACAGTCAACTCTTTAGAAAGCTATTTAAACCTCTCCCTGATCTCATCCCCTAACCTATATTCTCAAGCTTAATTTCAAAGACTTCACATCCCATACCCTCACTGCAGCTTATCTTAACCATCTCTGAACATTTCCCATAAAGATTTACCTCATGTCTTTGCTTGTTGTTTTCTCAGCCAGCAATGCATTTTACCTGTCTATTCCTCCCACTGCCAACTCCACATCTAAATCATGCCTTTGCTATTAATAATCCTTCGATTAGATAGATTTGCAGACATTTGGTCCTGTCCAAAGCATCCACAAGACATTTGGTCTACGCCAAAGTCCCTTAACGTTTGATCCTGTCTAAAATGTCCATGAGCATATTTGACCCATGCCAAATGGTTTTGGATAGGACCAAATATCAAGGACATTTTCTGCATGGACCAAATGTCTGATAGTCAGTTTGGACAGGATCAAATGGTCCTGCAAATATCAAGGACCTTTTGGTGGTGTGGACCGAACGTCTCCATGGATGGTTTGGACAGGATAAAGTATGACCAGATATCAAGGACCTTTTGGCATGGACCAAATGTCTGTTGGGTGTTTTGGATAGGATCAAATGTCCTGCCAGGATCAGGTCAAATGTCGTTACCTCTGGAGGAATAGGGACACCTTGAAGTGAATTCAAAGAACAGCAACAATGATGAAGAGGAGTTTTAAAAACATAGCCTTTGAGGAAGTTTTGAAGAAAGTGAGCTGTTTACCATGGAGAAGAGAAGATCTAATGATGGAAGAGCTGTTAGAGGAAAGTAGATTAGACTCGCTGCCCAGATCCAAGAGAAAAACTAGGTCAAATATTTGAGAATTAGAAGGAAATATTTTAGGACAAAACAATTAAGAAGTGTTCCACCAATTGAAGCTGTTAAAAGGAAAACAATTTAAAAATCTATCATTTTTTTAACCTACTCTCTGTGCCAGAGGCTATGCTGTTTTCCATCCATCATCACATTTGAGTCTCTTGAAAAGTCTGAGAGTTAAGTATTATAATCTCCATTTTGCAGATAAGGAAACTGAGGTTTAGAGAGCTTAAATAACTTGCCCCATATATCATTGGTAGAGCAGCATCAAAATGTATTTCTGTCTGATTTCAGAGTCTGTGTATGCAGCATCCACTAGGTTGCCCCAGCTACCCACCTTGGAAGTGTGCAAGCCAAGTCTGGATGCACTCTTGGGGGAACAATAGAATGAGGCTCTAAGCAGCTGATGAGGAGTTGAATCACATGAGACTTTAACTAGTTTTATTACAGGCAGTGATCACTTCAACAGGACATTGAAGAATGAAGCAGCAGAATTAGCAGGAGCAGAATATGATTTTTCCCTCCCTCCTTTGTATGTCAAGATGATAACTTTATCATATTCTGCCTTATATGAAAGTTCTTTACATTTCATATATTTCCGAAGTGAAGAGTAGCTGTCAACACATGTGCCTCATGGATAAGGAAGCCCACCCTAACAGATGCTTATCCTCCTGGAATCTACTTCCTTGACTCCCTCACGCCACCATAATGAGGTGCATCACCACCACTACACTGGCGCTCCT
This sequence comes from Equus caballus, assembly GCF_041296265.1. Classification (NCBI taxonomy): domain Eukaryota; kingdom Metazoa; phylum Chordata; class Mammalia; order Perissodactyla; family Equidae; genus Equus; species Equus caballus. The sequence continues at coordinate 45,802,976 of NC_091697.1, forward strand.
CCTGCAAGTGACCAAATACATCCTTGTTGCTAGATTAATAAAACATCACAAGCCTTATCTTCCTTGAGTTCGGAGCAGTATCCAACACAGCACACAGTTTCCCTTTCATTAAACTTCTTTTCCCTTGGTTTCCACAGCATCTAAATATCCTCTTTTTTCCTTCTGTCTTTCTGATTGCTTTTTCTAAAATTTCTTTAGAAGTTTTTCTAAATTTCTCCTACTGGAGCTTCTTGCTTTATGGGGTCCTTGAATATTGATGTTCCTCAAGCTCTTCCTAACTGTTCTTCTCTTCTGGTTCTACCCACCGTCCTTGAATAGTCTCATCTACTCCCATGGCTTTATTTTTTGGTGGTAACTCTCATATCCACACCTCATATAAAGTCTTTTCTTCTGAGTATAGATCAGAAAGGGTCTTTTGATAAATCGGTAAATGCAAAAATGAATAAACACATATATGAGAAGTAGCCAGGTTCCCATATTTCAGACGAGAACCCAGTTAAATGCATTTTTATCACTGAACGTTGTTGCTCTTAGTTTGTTTTTGTTTTTTCTTTTTTTTTTTTTAAGATTGTCACCTGAGCTAACATCTGTTGCCAATCTTTTTTTTTTCTTCTCTCCAACGCCCCCCAGTACATAGTTGTATATTCTAGTTCTAGGTCCTTCTAGTTGTGCTATGTAGGACGCTGCCGCAGCATGGCCTGATGAGTGGTGCTAGGTCCTCGCCCAGGATCTGAACCAGCGAAACTCTGGGCTACAGAAGTAGAGCACAAAAACTTAACTACTCGGTCACAGGGACAGCCCCTGTTTTTTCTTTTTAATAATTTTCAAAATGAGGATGATTCTAACTATCCTGACCTGCATTTCAAGTAAAGTAATTATGAGGAATTCATGAGTTCTCACATGAGAGAGGGCCTTAGGAATGGGAATTATTCTTGTTAAACTGTATGAGCTATTCAATCAAGAGAGACAGAGAACAGCATGCCTAGCAGTGTGCAAGATAGATGGGCTTTTTTGTTTGTTTGTTTTGTTTGTTCCTAGGCTCTGGGTAGCTATTGGTGGCAGCTGTTCACGGCTCAGCCACAACAGCCTGGTGAAGAAAGCACATGAAGCATAAAGGGCGGTGGCCAAATTAGCCCCAGCCCTAGACACAGTCCACAAGACACACCTACCTGTCCTGTATGGTAATGGCTCAGAACAGGAGCCCAGCCCAGACCTCAGCTAAAGCACGTGGTTTCCAAGAATGAGGGACTATAAAAGCAATCAGAGAAATTGCCTCTTCGGTCATCACAGGATGCTAAGGTGAGAAGGCATTCTAGTCATTTTCCCATTCCACATTCTCATTGGAAAAATGGAGAAAATTGGGCCCAGAAAGGGGGAAAAGAAGCACCCAAGATCACCAGCAAGTTAATTGCAGATCTGGAATACAAATATAAGCCACCAGTCCACTATATATTCTAACCACTCCAACCACCACCACCATCAAGGCTTTATAATTATTTTTCTTTCCCTTTATTAGGGTAATTCATGTATAGTAAAATATTAAGGTTTAATTTACATACAGTTTAAATTCACCCTTTTTAATATGAAGTTCTGTGAGTTTTTCCAAAAGGAAAATTTTGTAACGACAACCATACTCATGACACAAAATGTCCATCACCCTGAAAAATTCCCTCATGCCAATTTACAGTAATCCCTTCTTTCCCTCCTCAATGCTTGGCAACCACAGATCTGTTTTCTGTCCTTCTAGTCTTGCCCTTTTCAGACTGTCATATAAATGAAATTAGAGTTTTACAGTATGCAGCATTTGAGTTTGATTCTTTTCATTTAGAATACTGCATTTGAAGTTCATCATGCTGTTGCATGTATCAGTAGTCCATTCCTGTTAGTCCTGAGTAATATTCCTTTATGTGGGATACCAGTTTGTTTATCCATTCACCGGTTGAGGGATATTAGATTATTTTTAGTTTGGGGCTATTACCAATAAAGCCACTATAAACATTCATGTTATGTTTTTTGTGTGAACACAAGTACTTATTTCACTTGAGTATATACCTAGGAGTGGGATTTCTGGGCCATGTGATTAAGTATATATTTAACTTTACAAGAAACTGCCAGACTGTTTTCCCATTTTACATTCCCACTAGCAATCTACAAGAGTTCCAGTTTCTCTGTATGCTCTCTAGCACTTACCATTGTCAATGTTTGGTTTTTGTGCTTTAATTTTAACTATTCTGATAGGTGAGTAGTGATAGCTCATTGTGGTTTTAATCTGCATTTATCTGATGACAAATGCTGTGGATTATCTTTTCCTGTGCTTGTTTGTCATTAACAAATCTACTTTGATGATATGTCTGTTCAAATATTTTGCCCTTTCTTTTTAATCACTTTCTTTTCCTATTACTTATTTTTGAGAATAATTTGTATATTCTCGCTAGAAATCCTTTAACAAATATGCAAGTTTTCCCCTAGTCTGTGGCTTGTCTTTGCTTTTTCTTTATAGTGTCTTTTTGTGTGTGTGTATCATGTTTTTGGTGTTATATCTAAGAAATCTTTGTCTAATCCAAGGACATAAAGATTTTCCGCTATAATTTTTTCTAGAAATTTTAGAATTTAAGTTTGTACATGTAGGTCTGTGACACATTTTGATTTAATTTTCATATATGGTACAAGGTATAGATGGAGATTTATTCTTTATGTTTTATGTTTATGTAATATGAGGGATATTGATCTGTAATTTTCTTGTCTTGTAGTTCTTTTCCTGATTTTGGTAGCAGGACAAAGTTGATCTCATAAAATTAGTGGGCCAATAAGTATAATGGAAGATGCTCAGTATTATTAGCTATTAGGAAAATGCAAATCAAAATCAAAATTAGATACCACTTCATACCTACTAGGATGGATAGAATTAAAAAGACATAATAACAAGGGTTGATTATAACGTGAGGAAACTGGAACCCTCATACGTTGCTAGCAGGAAAGTCAAATGGTGTAGCTGTTTTGGAAGAGTCTGGTAGTTCCTTAAAAGATTAAACATAGAGTTATTATATGACCCAGCAATTCTGTTCCTACATATATGCTTATGAGAAATGAAAACATACTCCATTCAAACACTTGTACGGGAGTGTAGATAGCAGCATTGTCCATAATAGCCAAATAGTGGAAAGAACCCAAATTTCCATCAACTGATGAATGGATAAATAAAATGCATTATATCCATACACTGGATAGTATTTGGCAATGAAAAGGAATGAAGAAAAGGAATGCTATAACATGGATGAACCTTGAAAACATTATGTTATGTGAAAGAAGTCAGACACAAAAGACCACATATTGTATGATTTCATTTATATAAAATGTGCATAATAGGCAAATCTATAGGACCAAAAGTAGATTACTGGTTGCCTAAGGCTGGAAGGGAAGAGGATTAGGAACAGATGAGGAGTGACTGCTCATGGGTATGGGTTTCTTTGGGGGGTAATGAAAGGCTATAAAATTGATTATGACACTCTGTGAATATCCTAAACGCATTGCACAGTACACTTTAAGTGGGTGAATTGTATGGTATGGGAATTATATCTCAACAAAGCTCTTCAAACAATTAGTTGGGAACTGTTCCTCACCTTCTATATTCTGAGTGAGTTCTCTGTAGGTTAGTTATTATTTGTTCCCTGAATGTTTGTTAGAATTAATTAGTACAACTGTCTTACTCTAGAATTTCCTCTGTTGAAAAGTTTTTAAATATGGATTTCATTCTTTAATAGATATAAAACTGTTGAAATTATCTATTTCTTCTTGGATGGTCCTGTTCAGTTTGTTTCAAGGAATTTGTTCATTTCATCTAAGTTGTCACATCTGTGGACATGGAGTTGATCATATCATTCCTTATTATTCTGTAATATCAGTAGGGTCTGTAATGATGTCCCCTCTTTGGTCCTGATATTGGTATTTTGTTTCTTCAATTTCTCCCTCTCTCTTTCTTTGACAAATCAATTTTATTTCTTTCAAAGAGTCAGATTCTGGCTTCATTGATTTTTCTCTATTTTTTCCATTCTCAATTTGATTTATGCCTTTATCTTTATTGTGTCTTTCTTCTGTTTACTTTGAGTTTGATTTTCTCCTTGTCTAGTTTCTTAAGGTGGAAGCTGAGGTAATTGATTTTCCTCTCTTTTAATATAAGTATTTAATGCTATAAATTTACTGCTAAGCAATGCTTTAGCTGCCTCCCATAAATTTTCTTTTCTTTTTTTTTTTTTTTGGTGAGGAATATTAGCCCTGAGCTAACATCTGTGCCAATCTTCCTCTGTTTTGTATGTGGGACACCACCACAGCATGGCTTGATGAGCCGTGTGCAGGTCAGTGTCTGGGATCTGAACCTGTGAACCACAGGCTGCCAAAGTGGAGCACACCAACTTAATCACTATGCCACCAGGCTGGCCCCTCACATGTTTATTTTTAACCAATTCAAAATAACTTTCAGTATTTCAGGGCATTCTCTTTGACCTGTAGGTTATTTAAGACTTTTTTTTTTTTTTTTGAGGAAGATTAGCCCTGAGCTAACATCTGCCACAAATCCTCCTCTTTCAGCTGAGGAAGACTGGCCCTGAGCCAACATCAATGCCTATCTTCCTCTACTTGATATGTGGGATGCCCACCACAGCATGTCTTGACAAGCACTGCATAGGTCTGCACCCAGGATCCGAACCGGTGAACCCCAAGCTGCCAAAGTGGAACTTGAGAACTTAACCACTGCACCAGCAGGCCAGCTCCTATTTAAGACTTTTAAATTTAATTTCCAAAGATTTTGAGACTTTTTATGTGCTTGATTATTTGATTTCTACATTGATTCCATTATATGAAACACATACTTTGCATTATTTCAATTCTTTTAAATGTGTTAGGTTTATTTAATGACCCAGTAAAGTCTATCTTGAGCAATGTCCCCTCTGCAAATGAAAAAATTTGCATTCCACTGTTTGGAGCAGAGTACTTTATAAATGTCAATGAGGTTAACTTGGTTAATAGAGGTATTCAGGTTTTCTGTATTCTTACTGATTTTCTATCTGCTTGTTCTATCAACTATTGAGAGACTAGTTTGAAGTCTCCAACTATAGTTGTCAATTTGTATATTTCTCCTTTCTTGTCTGTCAATTTTGGCTACACAGATTTTGAGGCTCTATTGTTAGTTGCATACACATATAGGATTGTTATGTCTTCTTAGTGAATTGATCCCCTTATGGTTATGCAAGGTCCATCTTAATCTGTTAATATTCCTTGTTCTGAATATTACATTTTCTAATATTAATATAACAACTCAAGGTTTCCTTTGATTAGTGTTTAATGATATATGTTTTTCATTCACTTACTCTTATCTCTATCTTTATGTTTAAAGTGAATTTCTTATATACAGTATAGACTGACAATCTCTGTCTTATTGATGTGTTGAGATTGTTTACATTTAATGTAATTATTAATACGGCTATATTAAAATCTACAATGTTGCTAGAAGTTTTCTTTTGATTGCGTCTATTCTTTCTTTTCCCCTCCTTTTTCCTACTTTTGGATTAAATGGCTATTTTTTATAGATCTATTTTATCTTCATTGTTGACTCAATAGATGAGCCTCCTTTAATTAATCACAGTTTTTCTTCAATTTATAGTTTTCAATTTATAGTTTGATAATTTATATTTTTTCAAAGCAATTCTTTATCCACTACCTCACTAGATACTAGAGAAACGTTGTGCTTTAAGAATTACTATACCCTTATCTTCCATAGATAAATTATATATGGCTGGCATAGACACTATGAATTCAGTGCTAGGATCTTCATAATTTAGGGGAAAGTTGCTATTTCCATGTGATTAATTTGTGCTTAATTGTTTTTTTTAAAAAAAGCCCTCCTCATTCCATCTCATGTCCAAAAGTGAGACATGACCAAGGACCTCTTCTGGAATATTGCCTCCACCCTCAGCTATAGCTCCAGCTGCTGGAAAACAAAAGCCACTGGACTCTTAACTGCCTTCCTGGTTTATACGTGATCTCCAGGCCTGAGCTTTGGTTCTCATTCAAGTGGAGTTCTCAAAACACTTCTGCCACTGGCCCCAACTGTCCATTCACACATTTAATGATTGCCAGTCATAGTTGCAGGCAAAGGCTATTTGAGCATAAATAAAGCATGGCTCATGTTTGAAGAGCCCATAGCTTAATGAAGGTGTCAGAAAACAATAATTTATGATTCAATGTGATACATACTATAATAGAGGTGTGTACAGAGTGAGCCCATAGCAAAAGTCATTAATTCTGCCATTAATTAGGTCAAGGATGTGGTCCCAGTGTTTTTCTGAAGCATGTAATATTTGAAGGATGAGTTGGTGGAGGTTAGATGATCCAAATAAAACTAACGGGGTGATAGAATAAGTAACAATCTGGAGGTATGTCTAGGAAGGTAAGAGGGGAAGTGATATGCTCAGAGAGTGGAGGGAAGTTATAATGTAATTAGTAACATGTATTAGACACAGGTTGTGCTAAGTTCCTGATAGCGTGATCTCATTTATGCTCGTTGAAATTTTGTGAGGCTGACACTCTTGTTATCTTCATATTGGAGTTGGAGCACTGAAGTTTAGAGAGTATTATCAACTTGCCAAATTGTGCTGTTAGGAACTTGGAGGATATTGAATTATATAACATTGAGAGTACACATAGGACCCTTCATAATGGATTAGATATAACTGACCAGTGTGAGCATTCCAATACACACCAGGTAAGTACTAGCCCTGATGAAGTCAGAAATGGAATCCAGGCCACGTGACTGCAGACCCTGTGCTCTAAGGCTTATTCATACTGTGATTAAGATGAAGCTGGAACTACTGGTTGAGAATAAGATATGAAGGCCTTTATCTATACCAATAAGGAGTCATGAAAGTTATTAGAGAGGGGAAATGACAGAAGAAGTAAACATAATTATGTTTTAGAAAGACAAAAATGACAGCAATGTTGAGGAGATGGGGGAAGCATACATCAGGAAGACTAGACTGCTATTGCAACAGTGAAGACAAAGCCCCAAACTGTGACACTTATTATGGAAAGAAATGAAGAGAATTTGGTAAATTTGAAGGATATTTGAGAGGAGAATGGATAGGACTTTGTGAGCAAATGGGTTCTGTGGTGAAAAAGAAGTAAAAGAAAATTCACATTTCTAACTCAGGTAATTGGATGGGTGGCAATGTGCTTATCTGAGATTGTAACAGGGAAAGAAGAACAAAGGAAAAACTACTATGAGCTTTAATACTTAGTGATTTGTGATTTCTTACTCTCCATAATGTTCTCTGTTTCTTCTCCCTCTCTCTCTCCATTATCTCTTCCTAGTATGTTTATTAATTAAAACAAATTTCAAGATTCAGTTAGCTCACTTTAATTTTCACTCCTAATATCAACACTCAAGAATTTGAGGGTTCATTCCTAGAAGCATGCTATGTTCTTCCATGCCTCTGTGTTTTGCAGATGCCATTCCTCTTACCTAAAGTGTCTTCCCCACACGTCGTTTGCATGGTGAACACCTACAAACCCACTTTTCAAGGTCCCCCAAAAATGATACCTCCACGATTGCAATGTTAACCCCTCCCAATATAGGAATCTGTTCATAACTCCATTAGCATTTCTCATATTTAAATTGCAATTATTTGGTGACATGCATGCCTCCTCAACCAAGGCGAGGTCAGAAACTGGTGTTTTGCATTTTCTTGTTCCCAGTACCTAGCCGAGCACCTGGCAAATAGTGCAAGCTCAATAAAGGCCACTGAATAAGAAATTAATAAATTGATTGGTGGCATGAGGATTGACTAAGTTATAAGCTATGTTCAGAAAGGTGATTAGGGTGACAAAGAATATGGCCATTCGTTAGCGTGTGGACACCACGGGATGGGAGCCCTGTCTGAAGCCACATGCATCCCTTCCAGGGCTGATCTGAAACTTTGGCTGGAGTGAACCAAGGACAAGAGAGGGGCTGATCATTTCCTTATGAGGAATACGGGCGAAAAACATGTCTCAGATATGATATTAAAGAGAAACTAGAGCCCTTCAATAACTTCCACTTTCCGTATACAATTTTAACTTCTTACATACTACCCTTTAATTTTTTATTTGACCCCCACAGTCCTATCTTTCACTCTCTGATCTGAGGTTTAAAGTAAGAAAATACTCATGAGGGGCTCTCCAGGTAGGGTTGCCATATTCAGCAAATAAAAGTACAAAATGCCCAGTTGTTTAAATTTCAGCTAAACAACAAATTTTTTTTAGTGTATCTTGAAAAATATTGGGGCTATACTTATACTAAAAAAATTACTCATTGTTTATCTGAAATTCAAATTTAATTTGGCATCCTGTATTTTATTCTGCAGCTCTATATGCAATTTACTTTCTGCCAAGGATTAAGAAGGCACTCTATGCCCTGCATATTTGATACATCAAATTGAGCTAAAAACAGAGGTGAATGATACAGGTCAGACCTTGACTCAGAGGTCAACCGGAAATCCAAAGACTAATTGGAAAAACAGAGCAGACACAGCTGAATCTGTGGACAAACAGGCTAGTCACTGCAGGGTTCCTTGCTTGAGCCAGGCTTTCTGCCAGTAGCAGCACTGAGCACGTGCCAGTGCAACATAATGTAGCAGTTAAGAGCACGAACTTTGGAGTCACATGTCCTGAGTTCAACTCCTTGCTCTGTCTCTTGCATGATTTGTAACCCTGAGCACATTACCTAACTTCTCTAAGCTTGCATTTCCTCATATAAAAGGAGGATAATAATGGCAGCCTCCCAATATCTTTGTTGATATGTTGCATCTAGTTTGATACCTGCCCAAGGTTAACGGCATTAGCATATTATTATTATTATTATTACTATTATTATTGGCCTTAATGCTGCTTAAATGGCTAATTGTCACTCCCTCCTCTGGGACAACCCAAGGTAGAAGAGGATAAGATGAGATGGCATGGGATGGGATGGGATGGAATAGGATAGGAAAGGATAGAATAACAACACCACCAGTTATTTTTCACTTAGTATATATAAGGCACCGTGCTCCCTGTTTGTACATATTTTCTCACCCAGTCCTCATGACAGCTCCGAGGGATATCATTACTCCCATTTTGTAGATATTGGATCTAAGGCATAAAGAAGGTAGGAAATATTTCTAAGGTCATGAAATTTTTAAGTGGCAAGTGTGAAACTCATACCCAGTTCTGTCTGATCCTAAAGCCCATGCTCTTAACCACTGATACACACTTTAAAATCTCTCTATGATATTGCCGACCCAAATTGCAATTCTTTCTTATCCTGAGAAAGATCTCTGATGATTTCCAGTTGTACATGTAAATGTCCACAGATATTAAAGAATTCCACATTCCTTTCATTCTCTTACCTTCTTGCCAAACTAGAACGGCATTCTGGGAGAAGGTCTTCATCTTCCTCCTCCCAGTTTAACTAAAATCGTCTTTCATAATCTCAATATCTCTTCTATCTAAAGTCAAATTCGTTTGTTTATGCCAACATAGAATAAGTCACAGATTCTTAACTGTTATTAATATGGCACACATTAAAGGTTCTTTATAGTTTATCAGGCATTTTATCTTTGTTATCTCCTACATCCTTAAAATAATGCAGATAAATAGGCAGGAAATTATAATATGTCCCAATTTTATAGATGATGAAACTGAGACTTAGAGTCATATCAGTCATTTGCCAAAGCCACATAGATAATAACTGACAGAACTATTGCATGAGTCCAGGCTTCTCTTCTCAAAATTATTCATTAATTCACTTATTCAGCACGTATTTTTTGTGTATATTCTGTGTGTAAGACACTATCTGAGAAACCAGAGCTGTCTTAGTGAACAACAATAGACCAGAATCCCTCTTTCTTGAATTTTAACATCTCTTGGAAAGAGAGACATTAAATAATCAAAGAAAAAATAATATTTAAATGCTAATAAGGAAGAATACAGAGTGCATAAAAGACTATAATAGAGGGATCTGAGCTGGATTAAAGGGTCACTGAAGTTTTCCCCAAAGAGTAGACATTTTAACTGAAATCTGAAGCTTAGAGGAATAAATCAAGAGAAGAGAAGAGCTAAGAACACAGTAAACAGAGACAATTGAGTGTCAGGTCTGGAGGGTATTTAATCAGGTCACACAGTGAATCAGTGGTGTTGACAGGAATAGAAGCCAGCTATCCTGACCCTTGGGACAGTGCTATTTTCTTGACCCAAGACCACTGAAAGCAACTGATTCAGGACTTTGCATGTCCCATTTAGCTGATATCCTTGAGCCCAGCAGGCCTCTCTCCTAGGTTGCAGTATCCAGAGCCTTGGCCTGCCTAGACAGTGTTCTTGTGGTGAATTAGAAAAATATGCTGTCTTCTGGGCTGTTTAAGCCCTAAGGGCTCAAAGCTTGTGCAAAGTAAAAGGTATTGCTAGCCTTTTCCAGGCAACCACAGCCGCATGTCAGGGCCCTGGCATTACTAACAGAGTACACTTGAATTATTTCCCCCACTAGCTCCTTGGATAAGAACACTGCTCAATTCTAAATAGTGATCCTGATGAACTAAATCCAACTGGTTGAAAGCTTCCTACTGTGGACCACTATCTCTAGATCACAGCCCTTTGCCTAGAAGAAATAGGAGCAGCATCTTCTTGAGAAGATACATTGAAGAGGCCTGAGAGGGTCCAAGCAGAGCTGCCTGATGATTTCCAAGTGCGGTTTGGTGCCTTGTAAAGAGTATTAAACTGGGAGTAAGAGGACCATACCCTTGTCTTGGCTCCTTGACGTTAGACAAGGCTCCTGTTTCCATACCTCAGTCAATTTCAACATTTATTAAAAGGGCCCTCTGACACCACAGTGCACAAGTTTTGTTCAATCTTAAGTTTAGGAACCCCCAAATCCTCATCCCTATTAACAGAAATTATAGCATTTCTCAGGACAACCAGTATCATCTAGACTTGAACTAGATTTTATCCCCTTGAGTGTCTGTACCTAAAAGGAAGGGTATTTTATACCTGAGATACTTAGCAGTATCTCAAACCCAGTATTTCTTTTCACTGAGTGCAATAATTTAATTATTTTTGCTTTCCTCTATTTAATGTTGCTATATGCCTTAAGTAACATGTAGTCAACATTGAAAAAGATAGCCTTGCCTTCCAGAAGCCTACAGCCTATTGGTGAAGACATTTACACAGGCACCTATCAGGCACAGGAGAGGAACACCTAGCTCTGCCTGGAAGAACCAGAACAAGCTTCCCAAGGAAGTGAAGTTAAAGCTGAGACCAATGTCAAGCTCAATATTAGGCTCCATGAAGATTCAGAAGTGAACAAAACACTCTGCCCTTAAGAGATCCATAGGCTAAAGAAGAAGAGAGCTATTAAAGTCCTCAAACAATAGTCAAGGGTTCTATACAACAGATGACAGAGCATCTCTCTGGAGTAAGATGGAATGGTCACCATGAAGGTTTCACAGAGAAGGGAACATTGGAACCTGAGCCTGAGGAATAGGTAGGAATGCTCCACCAGGCATGATGGGGGGAGATATCCCAGGAAAAACAAAAAGCATGAACAAAGGCATGGGAGTGTGAATGGGCATGCCCTGTGGGGACAAGTAATTAGCTCAGAGCATGGGAAAAGAAGCAGAATGCACAAGGAGAGAGTAGCCACACCAGGCCAATCTGATTAGCTGCTTACTCCTTGGCACTGAGTAGTAATTCTGCCTTTTACCCATCTAATTGTCAATGATGGCATTGGAACTACCTCCAAAAAAGTTATTCCAGTGCCACTTATAAACACACATTAGAAAAACCAAGAGGATTTCTTTCCCCTGTATGAAAAACTTTTGGTTTGAAGGATAGGCAGGGCTCATTAGTAGAGATCCAAGAGCAAGCTGTGCAGACATCTTGTGCAACAACCTAAATTCCATAGCAGATGATGTCACCTGTAAGTGACTTATAAATGAAGCAAGGCTTTGGTTGCATCTAAACAATTTATCTGCACTGATACCCTGTGCTACAAGAATGGCTGCCTCAGCGCTTCGGCTGACCATTGTCCTGGGACTACTTGTCCTAATCTCGACTTGCCATGCAGGTAAGTGTTCCTGATCACAGCCCCTGCATTGTGCGGTAGTTAGCCGTGACTGGAGGAGGTTGGTGGCACAGATCCAGAACATAAACGGGAGGGAGGAGGAAGGGCCTTTGGGCACTGTAGAAAGAGCACGGGACTGGAAGATGAGAGGCAAATCTTCCAGCAAAAGGAAAGCAGAATTTTTATTCAAATATGCGTCAGTTACAGCCTCTATCCTCAGTGAATGTATGAACTTTGGAACCATTTTTTCTTATATATTCATGTAATAGAGTGTAACTATTATATTACAAACTCCTTGAGAGCCAGGGGGTGTTTATTTTTTGATGATTAGTTCAAAGGTGTAGAGTAAATACTCTGGAATAAGACTCCTAGGCCTGGCTCCATCACTAATCAGAAATGCGACTTCAGACATGTTATTTAACCTCTCCGAGCCTCACATGTAAAAGTGAATATCAATAGTTAACGTTTACGTAAAGCTATGAAAACTAAATAAAAGAGACAAAGCAAATTGGAAAAGTATCTGGTCCACAATAAACAGCCAATAAATATTAACTGTTATTATTATCATGTATGATCTCATTAGATTCTCATAATAATCCTGTTAAGGAAACATGCACAGTTTTATCATTTCCTTTTTTACAGGTTAATAAACTGAGCTTGCAGAGGGAAAGTTACTTGAGCATAGACTCAGGGGCACTGTATTTTTTCAGAAATTTACGATTATATTGACTAAGAAACTCAACAAGGTAGTTAACGTAAATAAAGGCTATCCCATATTATATTTGAAAAGAGAAAATATTCAACTATGGGCTTTTGTAATTTGTTTCTAGTACGTCAAATTTCTTAATTTTTATTATTATTATCTATATGTTCTGTCTTCCCACATTTTCAAATTTCTTAATATTTTAACAGCATGTTTTGATTTTCATATCTCCTAAATCACTAGAGAAGAAAGCTATTGTGAATCATTTTGTGGCTATTATTTATTTTTTAATTGAGATTCATAATAATTTACATCATTGCGAAATTTCAGTTGTACGTTATTTCTTGTCTGTCACCACATAAGTGCTCCCCTTCACCCCCTGTGCCCACCCTCCACCCTGCTTCCCCTGGTAACCACTAAACTGTTTTCTTTATCCATGCGTTTGTTGATATTCCACATCTGAGTGAAATCATATGGTTTTTGTCTTTCTCAGTCTGGCTTATTTTGCTTAGCATAATACCCTCCAGGTCCATCCATGTTGTTGCAAATGGGATGATTTTGTCTTTTTTATGGCTGAGTAGTATTCCATTGTGTATATATATATATATACCACATCTTCTTTATCCAGTCATGGGTCAATGGGCACTTGGATTGTTTCCAAGTCTTGGCTATTGTGAATAGTGCTGGAATGAACATAAAGGTACATATGTTACTCTGGATTGTTGATTTCAAGTTGTTTGGGTAGATATCCAGTAGTGGGATAGCTGGGTCATATGGTATTTCTACTTTTAGTTTTTTGAGGACTCTCCATACTGTTTTCCATAGTGGCTGCACCAGTTTGCATTCCCACCAGCAGTGTAAGAGGCTTCCCTTTTCTCCACATCCTCTCCAACATTTGTTGTTTTTGGTCTTGGTAATTACAGCCATTCTGAGTGGTGTAAGGTGATATCTCACTGTAGTTTTGATTTGCATTTCTCTAAAGATTAGTGATGTTGAGCATCTTTTCATGTGCCTTTTGGCCATCTGTATATCTTCCTTTGAAAAATATCTGTTCTCATCCTTTGCCCATTTTTTGATCAGGTTGTTGTTGTTGTTGTTGTTGTTGTTGAGTTGTGTGAGTTCTTTATATACTTTGGATATCAACCCCTTGTCTGATAAATGATTTGCAAATATTTTATCCCAGTTGGTGGGTTGTCTTTTCATTTTGTTGATGGTTTCCTTTGCTTTGTAGAAGCTTTTTAGTCTGATGTAGTCTCATTTGTTAACTTTTTCTTTTGTTTCCCTTACCTGAGTAGACATGGTATTCAAAAGATGTGGCTAAGACCAACATCAAGGAGTGTACTGCCTATATTTTCTTCTAGGATTTTTATGGTTTCAGTTCTTACATTCAAATCTTTAAACCATTTGAAGTTAATTTTTGTGTATGGGGCACGATAATGGTCTACTTTCATTCTTTTGCACATAGCTGTCCAGTTTTTCCAACACCGTTTATTGAAGAGACTTTCCTTTCTCCATCATATGTTCTTGTCTCCCTTGTCGAAGATTAGCTGTCCATAGATGTGTGGTTTTATTTCTGGGCTTTCAGTTCTGATCCATTGATCTGTTTGCCTGTTTTTGTGCCAGTACCATGCTGTTTTAATTACTATAGCTTTGTCGTCTATTTTGAAGTCTGGGATTGTGATACCTCCAGCTTTGATCTTTTTTCTCAGGATTGCTTTGGCTATTCGGGGTCTTTTGTTGTTCCACTTAAATTTTCGGATTCTTTGTTCTGTTTCTGTGAGGAAGGTCGTTGGGATTCTGATTGGGATTTCACTGAGTCTGTAGATTGCTTTAGGTAATATGGATATTTTGATTATGTTTATTCTTTCGACACATGAACATGGAACATCTTTCCATTTCTTTATGTCTCCCTCAGTTTCTTTCAGTAGTGACTTATAGTTCTCAGTCCACACGTCTTTCGTCTCTTTGGTTAAGTTTATTCCTAGGTATTGTATTCTTTTTGTTGCAATGGTCCATAGGATTATATTCTTGATTTCTTTTTCTTCTAGTTCATTGTTAGTGTATAGAAATGCAACTGATTTTTTAAAATTTATTTTGTACCATGCAACTTTGTTGTAGTTGTTGATTATTTCTAGTAGTTTTCTGGTGGATTCTTTAGGGTTTTTTATATATAGAATCATATCATCTGCAAATAGCAAAAGTTTCACTTCTTCCTTTCCAATTTGGATTCCTCTTATTTCTTTTTCTTGCCTAATTATTATGGCCAATACCTCCAGTACTATGTTGAATAGGAGTGGCAAGAGTTGGCATCCTCCTCTTGTTCCTGTTCTCGGAGGGATGGCTTTCAGTTTTTCGCCATTGAGTATGATGTCGGCTGTGGGTTTGTCATATATGGCCTTTATTGTGTTGAGGTACTTTCCTTCAATATCCATTTTATTGAGAGTTTTTATAATAAATGGATGCTGGATCTTGTCAAATGCTTTCTCTGCATCCATTGAGATGACCATGTGATTTTTATTCCTTATTTTGTTAATGTGGTGTATCGCATTGATTGACTTGTGCATGTTGAACCATCCCTACGTCCCTGGAATGAATCTCACTTGATCATGGTGTATGATTCTTTTAATATATTGCTGTATTCGGTTTGCCAATATTTTGTTGAGGATTTTTGCATCTAAGTTCATCAGTGATATTGGCCTATAGTTTCCCTTCTTCATGTTGTCCTTGTCTGGTTTTGGTATCAGGGTGATGTTGGCCTCACAGAATGTGTTAGGAAGTGTTCCATCTTCTTCAATTTTTTGGAATAGTTTGAGAAGCATAAGTACCAAATCTTTGAATGTTTGGTAGAATTCTCCAGAGAAGCCATCTAGTCCTGGACTTTTGCTATTTGGGAGGTTTTTGATTACTGTTTCAATCTCTGTACTTGTGATTGGTCTGTTCAGAGTCTCTGTTTCTTCTTGATTCTGTTTTGGGAGGCTGTATGAGTCTAGGAATTCATCCATTTCTTCTAGGTTATCAAATTTGTGGGTATATAGTTTTTCATAGTATTCTCTTCTAATCCTTTGTATTTCTGTGGTATCTGTGTAATTTCTCCCTTTTCATTTCTAATTTTATTTATTTGAGGCTTCTCTCTTTTTTTATTGGTGAGTCTGGCTAAAGGTTTGTCAATTTTGTTTATCTTCTTAAAGAACCAGCTCTTAGCTTCATTGATTCTTTTCACTGCTTTTTTAGTCTCTATTTCATTTATTTCTGCTCTGATTTTTATTATTTCCCTCCTTCTGCTGACTTTGAGCTTTGTCTGTTCTTCTTTTCTAGCTCTGTTAGGTGCATTTTAAGATTACTTATTTGAGATTTTTCTTGCTTGCTCAGGTGGGCCTGTATTGCTATGAATTTCCCTTTTATAACTGCTTCTGCTGCATCCCATAAGAGTTTAGTACATTGTATTTTCCTTTTTGTTTGTCTCCAGGGATTTTTTAAATTTCCTTTTTGATTTCTTCAATGATCCAATCGTTGTTCAATAGCATGTTCTTTAGTCTCCACATATTTCTGACTTTCCCAGTTTTGTTCTTGTGGTTGATTTCTAGCTTCATAGCATTGTGGTCAGAAAAGATGGTTGGGATGGTTTCAATCCTCTTGAATTTACTGAGGCTTGCCTTGTTACCCAGCATATGGTCTATCTTTGAGAATGTTCCATGGACACTTAAGAAGAATGTATATTCTGCTATTTTTGGATGGAATACTATATATATATATGTCTATTAAGTCCATCTGGTCAAGTGTTTCATTTAAATCTACTATTTCCTTGTTGACTTTTTGTCTAGATAATCTGTCCACTGAAGTAAGTGGGCTGTTGAATATATTTCAGATTCTGTGTAGATTACATCATGTTCACCACCTGAAAACTAATTATAGTCCATCCCCTCACATGTGAGCTTAATCACCTCTTTTGGAATCACCCCTTCCCCTATGGTAACCACCAATCCAATCTCCAATGCTATGTGTTTGTTTGTCATTGTTTTTATCTTCTACTTATGAGTGAGATCATATGGTATTTGACTTTCTCCCTCTGACTTATTTCACTCAGCATAATACCCTCGAGGTCCATCCATGTTGTCACAAATGACCGGATTTCATCATTTCTTATGGCTGAGTAGTAGTCCATCGTGTATAAATACCACATCTTCTTTAGCCATTTGTCCCTTGATGGGCACCTAGGTTGTTTCCAAGTCTTGGTCATTGTGTATAATGCTGCAATGAACAAGGGGTGCAAGTATCTTTATGTCTTTGTGTTTTCAAGTTCTTTGGATAAATACCCAGCAGTGGGATAGCTGGATCATATGGTAGATCTGTCCTTAATTTTATGAGGATACTCCATGCTGCTTTCCATAGTGGTTGCACCAGTTTGCACTCCCACCAGCAGTGAACAAGGGTTCCCTTCTCTCCACATCCTCTCCAACATTTGTTGTTTCCTGTCTTGTTAATTATAGCCATTCTGACCGGAGTGAGGTGATACCTCATTGTAGTTTTGATTTGCATTTCCCTGATAGCTAATGATGTTGAGCGTCTTTTCATATGCCTGTTGGCCATCCGTATATCTTCTTTTCATATGCCTGTTGGCCAACCGTATATCTTCTTTGGAGAAATCTCTGTAGAATTTCTACATTTTTATCCTCAAGAAGACTAATTCTTTCCTCCATAAGATCAATTCTATTTCCTAATGTTTCTAGATTATTATTTATTTCACTAATTGTGTTTTTCACATCCAGAATTTCTACTTGATCTTTTTTTTTACAGTTTCAATCTCTTTGGTGAAAAGATTCATCTTATTGCTGAGCTCCTTGCATTATCTTTCCATGTTTTCTTGTAAGTCATTGAGTTTCCTCATGAAAGCTATTTTGCATTCTCTGTCATTTAGGCTGTATATTTCTGTGTTTTCAGTGTTGGTTTTGGGAGAATTGTCATTTTCCTTCTGGTCTGAATTGTTGCTGCAGTTTCTCGTGGTGTTTGATGAACTATCTTTTGTGGGGCATTTGTGGTATTCTTAGGATGCAGATTCCGCCTGTTACCGCTAGGCGGGAGCAGGAGCAGTGTTTCTGGCCCCACCCCATCTGCTGGAAGCTGTGGGGGTATTATGGGTGCTTGCCCCAGCCTGGGGTGCGTTCAGGCACTTGTGTGGACTGTCCTTGTCAGGCAGGGCTTTCTCCCTAGGCTAGGGCCACTCTTTGGTGCCTCAGGGGTGCTCTGAGCTCCCGCTCCCCACCAGAAAGAGATCACCAGTCACTGAAATCTACCACACCTATTCCTGCAGCCGCCCTGCACACGTTCCCTCTTTGGGAGTGCAGCTGCACTGTGAGTGCGTGCCTGGGAAGTGTTTCCCCAACGCAGAAATCTGCTGAGGTCCCTGTTTACGATCCAGTCTGCGGGGACACTGAGCTTGGCTGTCGGGGCTTCCCTGCTGGGACCCGGGTTCTGGCTGCTCCTTGCCGGCCCTAGGGCATGGTGGGCTCCCCCTCCCTGCCAGGAATGTAAGCACGTGTGGGTTCAAAACTGCATTGCCTATTCCCGGAGCCGCCCGGACAAGTTCCCTCTTTGGGAGTGCAGCTGCACTGTGAGTGTTTGCGCGCACCTGGGAGGTGTTTGCCCCAGCGCGGAAATCTGCTGAGGTCCCTGTTTACGATCCGCAGTCCGTGGGCCGCTGAGCTTGGCTGACTGGGCTTCCTTGCTGAGACCCGGCCTACGGCTGCTCCTTTATGGCACAGGGGCGCGGTGGGCTCCGTTTCTCCACGGGAGAGCGACCATGAACGCCGGCAAAGGGTTACCGCCGCCTCCTCTTATGGTCGCGCCACTGAGTATTCCCACTTTCGCGGCGTTTGCACCAGATTGGAAAGTGTGTGCGTGCACAGGGCTACCGGGGGAGAGCAGGGTGTGCTCACCTATCTCCACCACTTTTAGGTGGGGGTGGGGGTGGCGCGGGGGGCCAATCCATCCACCCTCAGTTGTATAGTTGTGTGTTTTTCGCAAGTGTCCTCTTGTGCTGTGTGGGCTTCCTCCGTTGGTCAGTGAGTGTCCATTTAGTTGTAGTTCAAAAGGGGGAAAGACAAAGGAAATAACTCACGCTGCCATGTTGCCATTGCTGTTATTAATAAAAGTAGTAATAATACAGCAAGCATTTGTTGTGGACTTACCTTGAGCCTGGTGCTGCCATAAGTGGTA
Source organism: Equus caballus (assembly GCF_041296265.1). Taxonomy (NCBI): domain Eukaryota; kingdom Metazoa; phylum Chordata; class Mammalia; order Perissodactyla; family Equidae; genus Equus; species Equus caballus. The sequence goes on from NC_091697.1 coordinate 45,822,010, forward strand.
TATATCTGATATAGAATGTGTATATATATGTATGTGCATATATATATATACACATACATATATATGATATATATGAAAGATATACAAAATACCTTTCAATCCTGACACTAACACAACAAGGAAACTGAGAGAGAGGTTAAGTATTATGTGCAAGGTTACTAATTTGTGACTAATTCTTTGTTGAAGACAGGAATCAAACTCAGGTGTGTAGGACACCAAAACATATGATCCACCAAACTCTAATACCTCTTAATATATGGCCCTACAGTCCGAGGGCTGGGCAAAGGATCCGATTTTTACAGACGCCAATCCAGGACTCCTTGCTTATTGAAAAGCTAGTATTTAGCGTCATATTAAAATTTTAAAAATCAGTAAAATCAAATTGTTGTGCAAGTAGGCATATAGGAACACAGATAAAGGGAACTCACTTTTCATGCAAGGAATTGCTGCTTTGCACCTGGTAAATGTCTTCAGGGAACAATTTCTTGAAGGTAGTATTATATCATGTAAATAACATGCTCTGTGGAGTTGAAAAAATTTAGGTTCAAACCCTAGCTCAGCCACTTTCTAGATGTGTGATTTTAGGTGAGTCGTTTAATTTCTCTGAGCATCTGTTTTCTCTCCTATAAGACTGTAATACCATCACAGATGTGAATGAGGACTAAGGCACGTGATGAGAGCGCCAGCTTAGTACCTGCACAGTTGGCATACCACAGATCTGTAGTATCTTTCCTTCCTCTTCCCGTGTTGAACACAGAGTGATTCTTCTGGGCTCTGTGGTTGCCCTGCACTTTACGTGAGGATCGTGTCCATTTTCACCTTAATTCAGCCCGTGCTATGTAGATAAGAATGGGCTCAAAAAACACTTGTTGAATGAAAGAATCAAGAACTGAATGAACGAATATTTGGTGATTAGTATATTGATTTTGGTTATTGGTCCTAGATTGGTGCTTCTATTAAATCTTCTGTTGTGACATAGCAAACAATAAATATTTTGAAATTTGAACATTGAAAGCCATACTTTTTTACTAAAAGTTTCTATTTTACAATATACTATAGATGCAAGGTTCTAATGTAACTTGACAGTCTCCACACAAAAATCTAGTTACATCTCCTTCATTCAGAGTCATGGGGTGTGTTGTCTACAAGTTGGGACTTCTTAAGTCAAAACTTATGGTGAGGATGGCAGACACAATACAGGATACTCAGTTAAACTTGAACTTCAGGTAGACAATGACTAATTTTTTAGTTTAAGTATGTCTTAAATACTGCTTGGGTCATTCTTATACTAAAAATGTATTTTTTGTTTATCTGAAATTCAACTTTGACTGGGTATTCTGTATTTTTATTTACCAAATTTGGCAATACTACTTGTGAGGCTATAATAAAAGGAAAGATAAAGGTCCTACTTCATCCTGGCAGCAAGATCCAGAGTGAAGGCCATTTGTAGCTGCTCACTGCCACTCTTCCATTCCTTTTAATTTCCTGAACCCTTTAGACCACTAATCAAAGTCTCCCTCTGCCCCCCACCTCCGGGACATTGCATATCAGCAACCTTACTCTCTGGATCCTTGACCCACGTTCCAAAGGGCGCTTGATCAAGAGTCAAACGTAAGACTCCTGCAGTTACAGTCCTATCTTCTTCTCTTGTTATTGTGAGATCTTCTGCAAGTCACTTAATCTTTTCAGTTTCTTAGTCCAGTGATCTGAAAACCACACCCTATACGATTGGCCAAGGATAAAATTACAGTATTTATAAAATTATTTACAGAACTATCAGATAGAATTTCTCCTTGTCATCATTATTATTACACTACTTTCAAACTTAGAACACACTTGCACTTAGATGACAACTTTTCCGTCAATGACTATGCAGCTCATCACAGAGCCCTTAAGAATCCAGGGTTGAATACCAGACATAGGATTTAATTCTGTTTCTGTCACTTACTAACTCTGTGATTTTGAACCAGCTCCTAAACCTCTCTCAAATTCTTTTTCTTTACCTTTAAGTTGGATAATAATTTTGCCTGCTGCATAGGGTTGCTGTGAGAATAAAATGAGACAATGCATGAGATTGCCTGTCTTAGGTATATGCCCATCAAATGTTAACCATTATTATTTCATCCTCATTATTATCATTACCACCGGCCCAGGGATTGCATGGAGAAAGAGACATAACATCAGGCATTCTGTGTTTCAATCCCGGCACTGGCATTTACTAGCTGCTTAACTCTGGGCGAGTGACTTGAACTCCATGAGCTTCGGTCTTCTCATCTGGAAAGGGGAACCATGCCTATCAAAGTCTCAATCTGTTCGTTTGTTTTTAGGAATAAATGAAATAATGCATGTGAAGACTTTAACCAGGCAGGCATTAAATGTTCATTAAATGCAACTATATGAGGCTCCATAATGAGTGAGTGGCAGTATAAAGGACTCTAAGGGCTTCCTACAAAGAAAAGAGACTTCCCTTTCTTATTGCTGAGAATCACTTCTGAGATTCTGTTGTATTTTTCAGACAACAAACCAAATGACAAGCCAGATGACTCAAGCAAATCTTCAGAACCAGAGTTCCCAAAATTCCTAAACCTCTTGGGCACGGAGATCATTGAGAATGCAGTGGAGTTCATCCTCCGCTCCATGACCAGAAGCACGTAAGCACTGGGACAAACCTTGCTTTTGTCCAGTTCCCTGTTGGTAATGACCACATCTCATTAAAATGAACAAGAAATAAAATTGTAGTGCATGCCAATGTATTACTTTTTTGAAAAGTTTTGCTCTATCTTAACATACATCTGCATCTGAATGAATTTCCCTGAACTCTTGGGGTGAGCACATTTCCATCAAGTGGTTTCATAAAATACTTTTATCTCAAGACCAAGCAGGGAGGAGGAAGAACACCAGACCAGGGGACGGAAAGCCAGGTTCTGGTCTTGACACAGGTGCTACTCTACTGGGTGATGTTGGGCAAACCCTCCCTTCTCTGAGCATCTCGGTTTTGTCCTCTATAAAGTTAAAGGAATAAAGGACCCACCAAGTACAGACACTGTAATTCTTTGGTGAAGGTAGGGGGTAGAGATGTGTTCATTGGTGATAGATGTGATAAATTCTGCCTTTATTTTCTAGTTTGAGTAACTCAAGAGGATTAGCAGAGGCCGTAGCTAATCTCTCCTCAAAGACAATCTGGGAACCTCTCGAGGAGTGTTTGTTCTGATCATGAGGGATTGCCATGGTGGCAGATCACACATAGCCCAGAATTTTCTCAATGTTCTCAACATGCTTCCAAGCCCCTGTGCCCAACTCCTAATACATCTTACTCCAGTCTACATAGCTCTGATTTTTACTTCTACTTCAACCTATTCTTCATTCTCCCCACATTACTCTCCCCAATTTCAGCTCTCCAGGATCCAATTGGTTCTTCTGAACTTCCAGGTACTTTCAATCCCCACCTCTCTGGGCCTCTGCTCTCTAATTCTCTCCTGCATAGAGAGAGCAAGTTTTTGGTCTATTATCCACCTGCTTCAGAATCTGCTAGAGAACTTATACAAAACGCATGTTTCTTCGCCTCCTCTTGCACCTTCCTGAGAAAAGGCTAAATACATGCTTCTTAATAAGCTTTCAGGTGATTCTGATATACAGTAAATTTTGAAAGCCATTCATTAGATGCTCTGGGATACACCGCTGGGCCTTAAAGGGCCACACAGCCTTTAAATTTATATTCATGTTTTGTGTAAATGTGAATCTTTACGTTTTTCTATGGAAAGTGCTTCTGACTTTTATTAGATTCTCAAAGGGGTCTATGACTAAGAACAGATTAAGAACTACTTTATATAAAAGCAATTAAGGGCCATCTTATAATCTCTGATCTGCTTAAATCAATATGTTTTGTCGACGGACAGGATTCTGCATACAATCCTCATGCACAAATTGTTGAAATGCACAGGTGTTGATTTTTGTATTGTTATGTTATTTTTACTATCGTGACTGCTTATGCAACTGTTGCTTTCCCATGGTTGTTAATGTAAACAAGGAAGAAACTGACAAGCAAACAGTAACACCCATTATGTACAAAGTACATATTAGACCCCAATTGAATTCATTTTGTTATAAATCACAACAACGGCAATGCAAGGGGTTGAGACAATAATAGTTCTTTTTATTCCTTCCCTGGGGAATTATCCAACTATGAAATAGCACTTTTTTTCTCAGTTAACCCTAAAAGTTGACCATCTGTAGTACTAAAGTATTGCTGTCAGCTCTGGGTTCAGAAATGGGAACTCATCTTCTACCATTTTCTCTTTCCCTCATTATATTCTGAATAAATGATGTTCTTTCTGTTCCTGGAACTTACAACCAACTCAGGCTCTCTGCCCTTGTTTTCATTTCTGCTTAAAATGTTCTTTCCTTTTCTCAAGGCTAGTGCTTTGTCCTGCAGCTCATCTAAAAGTCACTTCCTCAGAAAACGATTCTATAGCCATTCATTAATAAAGTCTCCTTTCATTCCCTGGTTATTCTCCACCACTTTACTTTGTGGTAGTGTCATTATAACATATATCATCATCTCAAATGATTTATGTACTTTGCATTATGTAGCTACAGTCATGCGTCACTTAATCACGGAGATATGTTCTGAGAAATGCATCGTTAAGCAATTTCATCGTTGTGTGAACATCATAGAGCATACTTACACAAACTTAGATGGCATAACCTACTACACGCCTAGGCTATATGATATTAATCTTGTGGGACCACTGTCATATATGCAGTCTGCCACTGACAGAAATGTCATTATGCAGCGCATTACTGTATATGAAAGTAGGGACTGGATATATCTAGCTCATTACTACAACACAGTATCTTGTAAGTCATATCAAGCACTCAGTAATAATTGTTGAATTAATTAGTTAAGGAAAGATATCTTAGAGATCAGATCTAAAGCCCATCGACCCCAGTTTGACTGAGGGATCTTTGTTGAAAGACACAGAAGTCCTTGCTCAAGGAAACAAATCTAGCTGTCTTCCCTCTGTCTACAGAAAGATCATAAATATAATGGAGAATGGAAAATGGAGGAGAGGATCAAGAAGTACTCCTAAGCACTTAGTATGTGCAAAGTAGGAGCAGGAACTGTGAAGGAAAAATCTAGACTGTAAATCCCTTCTCAAAGAATTTGCAGTCCTTATGGCAAGACGACATGAGCCATTGCAAAGATAACTAAAGTGCTAAATGAGATAAATATCAGACAAACATCACAGGTAATTTCTAGAGAAAGGCGCTGTCACTGGACCCAGGATGCTTAGGAGAGTGTTTACGGCAAACGTGAGATTCAATTTGGTCCTTAAAGGGCTCAATGAGACTTGATTAGAAAGAGAGAATGATAGGAATGGTGGAACTTCATAAAGATGGAAATTTTGCTTTATTTTCTCTAATATATCTGATGACTAATTACTGTGTCAGGCATATAATAAATGCTAGATGTGTGCTTTCAGGTCGATGAATAGACCCGCTCACTCCAATTGCCTTCTGGATTCCCTTGGAGCAATGTGAACTACATTCTGGTCACCAGTGCTCTAAAAAATTCCTCTGAACCTTTTGATAAGTCTCCAATTCTCATGAATTTCCCCCCAGCCCTGGGTTTCTGTGACACAACATTTTCCTGGTTCTCTCCCTCCCTCTAGCCATTCTTTCTCATTCTTTTGACTTCACTTTTCTTCGTGCATCTGCCCCTTAAACATCATTGCTCCTCAAGTCTCCAAATGTATCCTGCCTAGTTTTTCACATCACAGCTTCCACATTGGGAATATTACTTATAATCTAATGAGTTCCAGATCCAGATATCTTTTGCACTCTTTTTCCTGAGCTACAGACTGAAATGACTAATTTTCTGCTACAAGACCTCACCTAGGTTTTCCATCAATACCTCAAATTGAACTCATCTAAACTCAAGCCCATCATCTCACTTATAAACCTGCTCCTCTCCCATCTTCCTTATCTCAGGAAGTCACATCCCCATCCACCCAGAATCCAGAAATCTCAAGGTCTTCTTGGATCCTTCCTGCTCGTCACCACCTTCATCCAATTGCTGAATATTTTTTCATTATATTTGTTCTTTGAATTTTTTTCCTATACTATTACTATTTTTCCATCCACTGACTTGTTGGTCTAGTTGAGTCCTTCATCGTCTCTTTCCTGAGCTCTTTTTATTGGATTTATAATTACTTTCACTGTTTCTGTCTCTTCTCACTCCAATCCATCCTCTACCTACTACCCGAGTTATATAACAAAGACACAAGTTTGGTTCTATCACTGCCATGCTTGAAACCCTTTCAGGCATTTCCTTTGCATACGAAATCAGAGTAAGTGCATTCAGCTAATGTTAAAGGTTCTTGCCTGACGCCAATATATCTTTCAGTCACACCTCTTACTCATGAAGCCAGACACCTGACGCCCCGATGACAAATGATTTCTGCTTCACAGCAGGTCCTGTTTGTATAAACCCCCAACATCTTTGTACATGCTTTTCTCTCTGCCAGTAATGCATGACTCCCAAACCCAACTCTTCTCTGTTCATCTGGCAAGTCCAATCATTTTCTAAAGTCCAATTCAAAGACGAACCCTGTGAAGACATCATCACGGATCCCTACAATTAGGAAATTCAGGTATTCATACTCTGAGATTTCATAATGCTTTGTAGGAACCTTCATTACAGCCTTTTCCCCCTCGTTGTTTTAAATTACTCCTATCGGAATGCATCTGCTTTCTCCGCTAGACTATAATCTCCTCACAGATTGAATTTTAGTCGTCTTTTACCTTCTCAGAGGCTACTCCATGTCCAATCCTTGAACAGCAGAGTATCATGCTTCTGGCATCATTCATGATTCTGGAGACCTAAGATTTTGGACTGTGCTTTGCATGTTACCAACCATGTGACCTGCACAGTTTGTTTAATCTCTCTGAGCTTCAGAGGCTTTTTCATATGTAAAAAAACATAAAAATTAATTCATTTAGACATTCAACAAATATTAATTAATTCATACTCTATGCCAGGCACTGTTCTCAGTGCTGGGTATATATTACCGAACAAATACAATCAAATATCTGTCTTTGTAGAGTTTATATATGAATAGACACTTAACTAATGGATTTGTTGGCAGATTCAAAGAGATAATTATGCATAAATGTCTTTTCAACTATGAACTATTGTGGAAAACTTACGTTTTACTTTTTTATAACATAGGAAAATATGGAGAAGAAAAGTGTGGCTCAACACTATAAGACACCTTAATGATCATTCTAACATTCCTGTTCAGTCTAAATCATAATTCATTTTTTTCTCTTTGTTTTTTCTTTTCAAGAGGATTTACGGAATTTGATGATAAACGAGGAGAACATTCATCAAAGTGACCTCCCAAGGTGATTTTTAACTTATAATTTACAGCTAAAATAATAGTATATTGGAAAAGAAAAAAGGATCCATCTGATTTTATTTAATGAATTTGGGCACCCATGCCTACCTATAAGCAGAAAAGTTATATTTTTTTGTTTTCGCCTTGCTCTTCTTGGAGTTTTTAAAATTAATTTTAAATAGGTATATTTTTATCATCTTAAAGTCACTGACAATAAGATTCTCTTAAGAGAGGAGGCACAATTGTGGGGTGAAACAAGCAAGCACTAGAAGTTAGGAGACCTGGTCCTGTCACAACCCTGCTGGGAACTTGCTTTGTGTGAGTCCGGCCTATGAAACGAAGGGATCATAGACACTCAAATCTAAGGGCCCATGTAAACGTGCAATTAGTTACTGGTGAGAAGAGTGAGATTTGCTGAACCTAATTCCAGCAGAAAGGACTAGCGTTCTCTCTAACTCCATACAGTCAGATTTATGTGCAAACAATATGATTTGAGTGCTGAGATATACCTGCTGTTTCCTTACTCAAGTCTCTTCTGAGAATAGATATTGAAATACAGAAACAGAAATGGTAGCGCTGGCAAAATAATTACATCAGTAGCAAGCATGAACTTAGTACTTACTGTTTTAGGCATTAAGCTAAGTGCTACATACCTAGTTCCTAATTTAATTCTAACATTTCCCCATGAAAAATAGGTATCATTCCTCTTCTTAAATTGTTTAAGTAAGGTAACCAAGGCTTAGGGAGATTCATTAACATGGCCAAGTTAATAAGGGAGGAGGGCAGGATTTGAACTCAAGCAGCCTGAGGCCAGAGTCTGTGCTCTATCCCTAAGTGAAGGTGCTACTGGAAGACAGAGGAGCAAAGCACAGGAGGAGGCAGTAGGAGACAGTGATAAAGCTATTGATCTTAGACCTGCCTGGAGGTGCCCACAGAAATAAAACACGATCCCTTTGGTTAACCGAGTTACCTCATACTCCAGGAAGCACAGCATCTCCCAATTTCTCTTTCGTATCTGGTCTAGGAATGCTCCTTTTCTCTATGATTTTCATTTTATAACTTGAGCGTGACTAGTGTAAGCTCAGAAAGTTACTGTCATACCCTAGAACTTAGCCCACCTTCTTTCATAAATTTCTAAGGGAGTAAATCAGGCTTGGGTGTTGGAATCAAGACATGCCTAACCCAGGCACTCCTGACTTTCACCCTAAAGCCAGCTAAGCTTCTAAAAGCATTCACTTACGTTTGCATTTTTTCCATTTCCATCTTCTCAGGGAACAGCTTATCTCTTGCTGCAGGTGTCCTAACCCTTTGCTTTCATTCAGGCTGTTGGTACACACCTCTACCCATTCGTACTCATGCTCTGAATCCTGGGAGTATCATCCTAGAGGTTCAATGTATGAGACAGTCCAACAGATAAGGCAACATGAAGAAGTAGAAAGAGCAAACGTCATAGAGAAGATTAAATTCAACTTCAAACTTGGCCACCTATTGGTTATGTGACCATGGGGAAGTCACTTGGCCTCCTTGAGTCTCACTTTACTCCTTGTTAATAATATTTAAAATGTTTGGAATTAATTGTTCCAGATCTTAATGCGGGGATGTTTTTTAATTGCATATAAAAAAATCTTTGAGTACATTCGTGAACCAATTGTAGATGCCCTAAGGGGCAAGAAGAAATGGCACAATCTATGCATATAAAAAAATTAGAGAAAAGGAAGCCTTTAAATCAAAGATTAAATTTTGGATGGTTTTATCAGGAGTATCTCTTTAAATCCCAGTGACTCTGTATTTAATAAGTAGCTTTAAAAGTTGCATTAGTTTGATAATTGCCTCCTCTGATCAAAAGCAAGTCATCATTTTAGAATTAAGTGATTCACAGCAATGCCTATTTCTTCAATGTAGAAAATTTGGCCAAAGTTCAAGGTACTGTATTTCCTAAATTAAGATAGATAGATAGATAGATAGATAGATAGATATCCCATCTTTCTCCTACAACATTTGCCCCTTTCTTATATATTCCTTCAATGCTTATTTAATCCATGCCTACTATGTGTCAGGTTCTGCCAGTGCTACCAAGATAAATAACATGGTCCAGCCATTGAGAAGTTTATAGTCTAGGCTATCACTTAATGCAGTGCACCCCAGGACTGTGGAAGGAAACAATAAAGTTATGTGAAAAGGGCCTTGGAGAAAGACGATAAGTGGGGACACCTGGAGGAAGGAGTGGTCATTAGGAGGGCTTTACGAAGAAGGTGAACTTCTGCATGCAGTTTCAGATGATGAGCAGAGAGGGGCAAGGTCTCAAAACCAAATCATCCCATAATTGGACACCAAATCAATCTGAGACCTTCCCAACCTCAGCTCAATGACATTGGCATGATTTCCTCAAGTTAATAGACTTACAACCTTAACTCCTACTGTCCTGTGTCTCTTGAAATCATGGGGATACAAGTCCCTCTGAGTCTTAAGTCATATGACATCCTAAAGTATAAATTTCCTTTCTTGTGTTAAAAAAATAATCTGATGAATCTCACAGGACTTTTAAGATTATCAAAGAAGTAAAAGATGGGAAAGAGCTTTATGAATTCTTAATTTCTATACGTATTTTTTGAATTAAGAAAAAATATACTATGGACATACTACATCACATATTTTAGACTTGCTGAGTCAGACCTTCCTAGGAAGGAATTTAGGAATAAATAAATTTAATAGGAAATCCTCATGTAGGCAATGAACAAAACTGCAGCTGGACACGACATCACTCAATATCTACTCCATGAAGTCTTATGGGAAAACTTTCTTTTAGAATTTAGAGTAAGAAAAAGTGTGTCTTCCCCAGAGACTGCTCCCTCTTTTCTGGTTATAAAACTTACGTGATTTGGTCTATTTTATTTTCTTTCCTGTCTATCCGAAAACTCAAAGTGAAATGGATGACTCTATTTATCCCTATGTTTAACCTATGTGCATTCTCCCATCATCCTTGTTGCTGATTCTTGCCTTATATATCTTGTATTTTCACTTTTGTTGTTGTTATTTCCTCAAACATGTATTATAGTTGATTTTATAATAAATCATCTCACATTTTAAAGTGCAGGGTCATAAAAGTGTTAAAGAATAGATTAAAACTCTCTCTATTTTTCTTAAGTCTTAAGCCTGCTCTAGCTGGTAATTGTTTCCCTCTCTCTGGCTTGTGTTTCTAAGGACACACCTACATGGCTCCAGAATAATGCAAGGGCAGCCAAATCTTGCTTTTCCAGTTCTTCTGCTTCACAAATCCTCCAGGACAGAGGCCTCAAAGCAACTCTCAGCAAGTTCTCAGGATTCAGGCCCTGGCTTCAATCAAACACAACTTCTTTTGAATACCCTGACTGCATTTCTTCTTCCAGAAGTCAGAATAAAAGTGTCCTTTTTGGCGTCACATATCCTAGTTTATTGAGAAGATTTGTGTTGGCGGTAGCGGTTTTTCCTAAGCATGTTTAAAGTATTTAATAATGAAAAAATATATAAAATATATAAAAATTGTTATTAACCAGAATAATCAAGGAGTGGCTCAAAATAAGGAAACCAAAGCCTAGATAAAGTAACAAGTCCTAAATCACAGAATCAGTAAAAGACAGGAAGGGAATGTGAAAGAACAAGCTCTTAAGCCCTAAAAATGTAGGAAGTTTCAGAGTTGAAATTTATTCATCCTTTTTGGATAGTCTTTCAAAAATATATGAGCCCACTCTCATGGGCTAGTAAACTAAAAACTGACCATTTTTTAAATTAACAAGGTTATTGCTGTTCTACAGAATCTTTATTCTTCTCCTAGAACAGCAGTGTGTCAGGGATGGAAGGGTCTTTGAAGAGTCTAGTGCAGCCTTTCATGTGTTCATTCTACCTCCTCATTACATAGAATTGGGACCTCGGTGGCCATTGCTGTGGTCCATGCCTACTTAGTCATGGAGGATTGAACCATTGCAAAACCTGACCCAACTGAGACAGAAAGATCCTCCCAGAATTATCTAATGCGAACAGTAAGGCAAGACTGAACTCAAAGAACCCCATGCAATTATGGCAGAGCTCTAGTCTAAAATAAAAGATCTATGTGCTTCTGCTACTGAGTTCTCTAGAACTCTCCTGGGTCCTTTCCTTCTAAAGCGCTCGACTCTGAAGGCAACTCCAGTGTATTTTTAATAAATACTTTGTTTGTCTGTCTTCCTATTTTTACTTAGCCAGAATAAGTCTGCATGCAACACAAAGAACCTGTGATAATATAGGTGGCTAAACAAAGAGTGAACACCTACTAAACACTGAAAAATTCATATTACTTTCCACAGTAATATCAGACAACCCACCTTCTGTATTTTCCAGAGCCTGTGCCAATTTCTCTTTTTTCCAGCTTCATTGAGATAAAATTGACATATAAAATTGTGTAAGTTTAAGGTGTACAATGTGATGATTTAATATCTATGTATATTGTGAAATGATTACCATGTAAGATTAGCTAACACATCCATCACCTCACATAGTTGCCATTATTCTGTACTGAGAACTTTTAAGATCTACTCTCTTAGTAATTTTCAGGCGTACAATACAGTATTATTAATTATAGTCACCACTGTACATTAGATCCCCAGGACTTATTGGATCGTTGTTGTTGTTGTGAGGAAGATTGTCACTGAGCTAACATCTGTGCCAATCTTCATCTATTTTATGTGGGATGCTGCCACAGTGTGGCTTGATGAACCATGCTAGATCTGCGACACGGATCCGAACCTGTGAACCCCGGGCAGCCACTAAAGCGGAGCACGCACACTTAACCACTATGTCACCGGGCCAGCCACCCCACCCCCTGTCCAGGACTTAATTGATTTTATAACTGGAAGTTTGTAACCTTTGAGCACCTTCACCCTTTTCTCCCACCACTCCCTCTGCCCCTGGCAACCTCCATTCTACTCTCTCTTTCTATAAGTTCCATTTCTTTCAGACTCCACATATAAATGAGATCATATAATATTTGTATTTCTCTGTCTAACTTAGATTAATTCATATTGTTACAAATGGCAGGATTTCCTACTTTTGAAAAGTTGAATAATATTCCATTATATATACATATGTACACCACATCTTCATTATCCATTCATCCATAGATGGACACCTAGGTTATTTCCCTGTTGTGGCTATTGCAAATAATGCTACAATGAAGATGAGGGTACAGAACTCTCTTCAAGATAGTGATTTCATTTCCTTCAAATATATACCCAGAAGTGGGATTGTTGAATCATATGGCAGTTCCATTTTTAATTTTTTGAGGAACTTCCATACTGTTTTCCATAATGGCTGTACCCATTGACATTCCCACCAGCAGTGCACAAGGGTTACCTTTTCTCCACATCCTTGCCAGCCTTTGTTCTCTTGTCTCTTGATATTAGCCATCTAACAGATGTGAAGTGATATCTTATTGTGGTTTTGATTTGTATTTCCCTGATAATTAGTGATGTTGAGCACCTTTTCATATACCTCTTGGCCATCTGTATATCTTCTTTGGAAAAATGTTTATTCAAGTCATTTTCCCATTTTTTAATCAGATTATTTGTTTTTTTGCTATTGAGCTGTATGAGTTCCTTATATATTTTGGAAATTAACCCCTTATCAGATATATGATTTGCAAATATTTTCTCCCATTTCATTGGTTGCCTTTCACTTTGTTGATTGTTTTGAGACTGCGCTGATTTCAAATATCACATTCTCTTAACCAAATTGCCTAAGATTTCTATTGCGTTCACCATCTGATGTACAGACTGCTTCTCCCTAACAAATGTGACCCAAAATCTGTTTATGAATTCTAAGTGCCTCATTTGAGACTGGAAATACATTTACTATAACTAAATTAATCAGCATAGTACCTCTCTGTGAGAAACATGCCCTATCCGAGCTTCTCTGTCTTTATCTTCAACTGTTTGTTGTACAATTTGAAATCACTCTTACAAGTTGGTTAAAGAAAAAAAAGTGCCAAATCCATGCTGTATTTGGTTCACTTCTAAGTAGCTGGCCAAGATCTCCAGCAATCTAGGGAGATTTTGAAGATTTCCCAATTGATTTACAACTCGCATTTCCTCTTCCTACCTTTTGTTACCTTCTCCTCCTACCCTCCATCAAGACTCCTCTCTGCAGGCAGCAGGAACACCTGTTTGTGAAGATCAGGAATCTCTTGCATTTGCATAGTGTTTTTCCTTTAGGATCCTTTCACACTATTATCCCACTGTAACCTCATAATCGCAACACCATTGGAGTAAGCTGGTCAAGCATTATTTTCTTCGCGTGACAGGTGAGGAAACTGATGCTCAGGGAGGCTAATCAACGTCATGCCTAAAATAGCAGAGCTGGTGGAGGCTGAGTGAGAACTCCAACCAGGTTTGTCTAACCTCCAACACAGCGCTCCCCTGTGACTTTTGAGGACACAACCCACAGCATCACTACTCTGTCCTCAATCCCAAAGTTTTTACCAGGAGAGCAGTAATTGAGGGAATTTACATCTTGCATTTTACAGAAATGCTGAGCAGAAAAAGCCCTTCCTTTAAAATATAATTCAAATCGTATCAATTCCTTCTGCTCCTTCCCGTCTCATTCTGAGCAAAAGCTCTATTTTTTAATTTCCTTACAATAGTGGCTATGATCCTACCTAAGCCACCTGCCTCTCACCTCTTCTACTACTCATTCCTTTGCTCCCTCCACTCCAGACATTTGGGATTCTTGCTCTTCTTTAAACACTCCAGCATGTTCTTTCCTCAGAGCCTGCATTTACTCTTCCTTCTGCCTGCCACACCCCTCCCCAACAACAGCCACGTGGCTTGCTTCATTTCTTTAAGTTTTTTCAGAGATCACCTTCTCGTTGAGACTTTCGTTAAGCTCTCTACTTAACATTGCACCCTCTGGCCCACCATTTCTCACCTCCTCTGGCTGCTAAATATTTTCTTAATAACACTCATCTTTTAACACAGTGTTACAACTTTATTTACTTTGTTCCTTTTTCTGCCTACACCCAATACAATATAAGCTCCATGAGGCAAGGATTTTGCCTCTTTGGTTCAATGTTCCTGGCACAAAAGTGAGCAATTGGAACAGTGTCTAGCAGAGTAACTTATCAATAAATATTTGCTGTGTTCTGTATTAAGCAAAGAAATTGAAATCATAGGACTTCTACTTTAGGACAAGATAATAAGGATACAAAGTTGAACATCCCATGATTCTTCCATTCAAGTAGCTCATAATCTTGATGCAGGAGATATGAGCACATAATTAACGAACCACACTCAGCACCATACCATGTAACAGAGGCATAGACATAGTATCATGGGAACTAGAACAAAGAGTCGTTAATGCTCCTTTGGGAGATCTGGGAAGACTTTTGGAAGTAACAATATTTGGGCCACGTCTTGATAGATGAGAAAGAATTTGGAGACATGAAGAAGGAGGGGAAGGGCAATTCAACCACAAGGATAGCTTAAACCAAAGCACAGACTATGACTATGCTTGGCTTTCAAGGATGGCCCTTCAAAAGCTACCTAACTTACGTGACTGACCATTTTGGATGCTTTCTTAGCTCTCTGGATTTGGAGTGTCTGTGCTCACCTGCATGCCATTTCATTTAGTTTCAGTCTCCAGATCTCTTTTATAGTTTTTCTGTAGAAAATAAAGCTTACAATTAAGGCTCTATGATAGTTTAAAAAACTGCATTGAAAAACTGTGATGCCATTTTGAATCAGGACTATGGCTTTTGGAAATAAGTTGAACCCTTATTTTTTTTGTTTTTGTATACGAGAGAGTTTTAACTTCTGGTAGGAGCACGACTTGGATGACTTACAAGTAATTGGGAGACTTTTTTCTACTAACTCAAAGTAAGAAAGAAAATAGAGTTAAGCAAAGGGAAAATTTTATATTTCAATATGATAAAGTTGATAATTGTATGTTAATATATAACTCAATTGATGACTATCAATAAAACATGGTTATAAATTTTTTTAAAAAGCTACTTAAAGAACAGATATCATTGAGACACTTCCCTAAAAAGCTGCTAAGATGGTTAAAGAGTAGATATCATTGAGATGCTTCACATGCTTGGTCCTTCATTAATGTTACCTCATTTAATCCTCACACCAAGAACAAGAATTAGATATTATTATTCCCTTTTGAAATAAGGCAGCTGAGAACCTGGAAGTTTTGGGAACCCACCCCAAAATCACCCAGATCACTAACACTGGAACCTGAACTTGAGCAAATCCTGTATGACCCCAAAACCCCTGGTTTTTACTTCACTGTTTTTTAAGTCTGTGAAAAGATTTTATTTTGTTGTTTTTGTTTCTATTTTGAGATAAAGGGGGACTTACTATCTTATATCTGTTAATTGACAAAATGTTTTCTTCAAAATTCCTCTTCAAAAATTATTAAGTAGCATATGCTCACCATATAAAAGAGAAAATGAGGAGGGCAAAGGGAAATATATATATATTTTTAAAAGTTAACCATCTTCCACTCTCACATCGTTATCCCCAAACCAGCCCTCTCAGCATCCAGCATTGACTCCATTCTCCCTGTCCGTTCAAACATATCCAAACGCACATACAAATGTAGAGGGGGCTTGTGTGTACACTTTACTCTGCAACTTGCCTTTCTTATTTAAGAATATCTCATGGTATTTACTTTAAGTAAACAGATACAAATCTTTAAAAAGCTACCTGACAGCTCCTAATTGAAGATATCATAATTTCCTTATTGATGGACATTCATAATTCATATTGTTTCCATTTTTCCAGCTCTTCAGAGGATGCTGCAATAAACGTCCTTATACCGTAAACTCATGCACTGATGTTTTTATTTCTTTATAAAAGATTTCCAAAAACTGAATTGCTAGATCAAAGAACATTCTTTAAAATTGTAATAGACATTGTCAGAAAACCTTCACAATGTAGCAATTCTCTTATTGGCTCAAACTGACACTTTATTGACAAAAATTAGATTAGACATGTATCTTAAGCACGTGAGTAACCTTTTACAACTTTATTGAGGTATAAGTGATATATAATTACTGCACATATTTAAAGTACACAATTTGAAGAGTTTTGGCATATGTATATATCCACAAAACCATCACCACAGTCAAGATAATGAACACATCCATTACTCCCCAAAGTTTTGTCTTGCCGTTTGTAACTCACTCCTCCTTGTCACCACCCCCAATTCTATCCACGGTCAACCATTGATTTGCTTTTTGACACTAGAGATTAGCTTGCGTTTTCTAGAATGATGAGATTGATTTTGAAGTACTTATTTGTCCCGTACCATTTAGTCAACCCCATCTTGGGCACTTATAACACTTGGCAACTTCGTGTGCCTAGTTGGCTTATGTGGGTCCTGAGCTACCTTGGGAAAGCCACAATACATTATTGATCCACCTTAGCTCCAGGCAAGGTGAGAGGGAAATCAGAGACACCTCTGGCTTTTCATAATATCAATGCAATCTTCTTACCAATGTGGGTGGAGAATGTAGGGTTATAACTTAAAGCCAGACTAATACTTGAAACCTAACTTGAGGGTAATGCACTATCCTATCCTTTCTTTAAATGAAACATGATCTAGAATATCTAGAAAATGGATCATCTAATAGGTACAGGTTAATTCATCTTACTCACTCATTTACTCATAAAATGCTTATTGAATATTACAATGCTAGATACTGGACTCTGACCTCTTGGAACTCACAAACAAGTGGGAGAGACAAATAATTATCAAATAATCATACATAAGTATACAATTATTTTTGAGAGATGTGCTCAGGAAAGAAGGAACATGGTTCTCTTAGAGCCTATAACAAATGAATCTCATCTGCACAGGTGATCAGCGAAGGTTTCCTAAGAAAAGGAGACTTGACTTAAGGTGAGATCTGAACAACTAAATAGGAGAAAATTCAGGAGAAGCAAATGAATGAGAAGTATTTATAGTCTAGGGAACAGCATTTGCAAAAGCCCTGTATCAGGTATCCTATGTTCCAGCAATGAAAGAAGGAAGGAAATGAGGGTAAGGGAGGAAAGCAGGTGCCAGGCCTTACAGGACTTCCTGGGCATGGTCAGGATTTTATTCTTAATTCTGGGAACAGTGGAAAGCCACCAAAGGATTTTATGCATTAGAATGAGAAAGATCCCTATTACATTTTGAAAAGATCACTTGGCAGCTGTGCAGATCACACTGAGGGGTCCAGAGCAGGAGGCCTGCTAGGAAGCTCTTTCAGGAAATGAGAAACGGATGAAGGAGTGTCAGTGCAGATGGAGCGACGTGGGAGGATTCAAGCAAACATTAGTAGGTGACAGGACATGGTGATCTGTTGGGTGTGCTGTGTCAGGAAAAGGGAAGTACCAAAGATGACTCCCAGCTGTTTGACTAACGCAACTGGATGTGCAGAGGTGCCATTCATGGAAATGGGAAATACTGGATGCGAAACTGCCCATGGCTTTCCCGGGTTCTTTGTCCCGGGGACAAAAACAGTGCCCATTCCCATAACACACAATACCCAGTTTTACGTCTGTCTATCTGTCCAGCCTGATCTCACACCCCTCTGCTCCTGCTCCCAGGGCTTCAGCCACACAGATGCTCTTTCAGTATTTTGAAGAAGCCAAGTTCTCCTTGTCCTCAGGATATTCACAATTCAGGACTTCCCACCCAGAATATTCTTTGGCTGCGATGGGTTCTCCACAACTTCAATGACATTAAGTCATCCAATGACATTAAGTCCCAACTTAAATGACATTTCCAAAGAGATGACCTCTTTGACCACCCAAAATGAAATAGGGACACTCCTGTTACTATCACCATATTTAAATTACTATTCTTTTCCTTTATTGTTCCTGTCAGAATTTGCAATTATATATTTACCTGTGTTTACTTGCATAGTTTCTGTGTCATTTTTTATGCTGTAAAATCTGTGGGGGTGTTTACTTTATTTATCACCATATGCTCAATTTCTAGCAAAGATATTGCAATCAATATTTAATCATCGTTTGTTGAATTAAAAAAATATATATAACACAATAAATGACCAATAACTATTACTATGATTGTTAGTCATATTTGTTGTCACTATCATCTAGGCAGGAAACAAGTTCTCATTTGATGAACATACAGCCCTAGCTAGTGACAGAGGAGAGTCAAGGCGAAACTTTTAAAAAATGCTCAAAATGAAGTCAGAGTTAGTTACTAAAAAGGAGGAGCATCAGATAATTTTCATTTAGTTGTATTTCCCAGGGAGAAGTTTAATACAATAGAAGGTGCTGATATTTCTTATTACATATCTCGAATATATATGCACATAAATGTCTTCCTTGATGCAGACAACGACCCAAGAGCGCCCCCTGCTGTCTTTAATCTGTTTTGACAGCCTGAGAGCTTTTCAACTCATTTCTTTCTAAAATTAAAAAATGCATCAAATAGATTTTACTTATCTGTTTGTATTATCCGACTTAAACACGGAGGCCAGAAGTAATATGATTCATACATTGCGTCTCCTGACCTTCCAATAAATAGTAAAAAGGGATGTTTTTATTGCTTTCTCAGGCAGAACAATCGTATCCTAGGCATTGTCTTGGGTCTCTAATCCCGTCTTTCAGGCGTGGAACTTCTCTGACCTCAGTCACCTCAGATCCCAATTGCTTTCTCCAATGGAAAATTTCAGCAGCTATCAATATTTTAAACATCACATAATTCTTGGCATTGCATTTCCACTTCCAAGATTTTTCTGAAGAGATGAATAAAAAAACGAATGCAAATATTTGGATAATTACTGTAGCACTCTTTATAATAAGAAAAAAATTACTAGAAAGCATTTAAATATTTCATAAATTACAGTTTAAAGTATGACATTCATAAATGCATGCTTTTAAATGTGCAGAAAATGTCTTGAAAAATCACGTAAAACTGTTAACAATGGTTTCCTCTAGTTTGTGGGACTTGTGGAGGAAAGGAATGAAAGTTACATACGTAATTATGCACATAGTTACATAGCGTTATGGTTATAAAACTTATATTAATTGTATTTAACATATATTTCTATATTTTATCTTCATACTATTTTTAATGAATTTTTTTGTTTTGAAATAATGAGAGTCACCTGCAGTTGTAAGAAATAATACAGAGATATGTAGCATATTCTCTACTGAGTTTCCCTAATGGCAGCATCTTGCAAAAACCATACTATAATATCAAAACCAGCATTTTGACCTTGATACACACAAGACACAAAAGATTTCCATCACCGTCAAGATCTCTCATATAGCCCTTATATAGCTCACTCACTTCCCTCTTACTCCCACGTTCTCTTAACCCCTGGAAATCATACATCTGTTTTCCATTTCTACAGTTTTGTATTTTGAGAATGTTATATAAGTGGAATTATACAATATTTAACTTTTTGGGATTGGCCTTTTTTTTCCCTTAGCATAATTCTCTGTATTCATCCAGGTTGTTACGTGTATAAATAGTTCGTTCTTTCTTACTGCTGGTGGTATTCCATCCTCTAGAGGTACAACACTTTGTTTAGCCCTTCACCCATTGAAGAACAACTGCGTCATTCCCAGGTTTTGGCTATTACAAATAAACTGCTGTGAACACTCGTGTACATGTTTTTGTTTTGCATAACCATGTTTCATTTCTCTGGATAAATGCCCAGGAGCACAATTGGTGGGTCTTTGCTAGTTGCACGTCTAGTTTTTCAAGAAACTGTTAGACTCTTTCTCCAGAGTAGCCATACTATTTTACATTCACACCAGCAATGTATGAGTGATCCAATTTTTCTATGTCCTCATCAGCTTTGGTGTTGTTACTTTCACAGTAAGTTTTACCAACAATTTCTGCCATAATGTTTATTATCAGTTTCTGGCTAGCTTCCCAAACATAGTCTTTCCTCAAATTCCTTCTTAATTCAGTCGCTCTGTTTGGTACACCCCCAGAAAAAATACTCTACCCACAATAGATTGCCATATTACACCTATTGCTCAGAGCTGGGTGACACAGAACTCTATCCTCAGTCTTCTCTATTTAGCAGGTTGAATGAAGACATAGAGAATCATCCTTCTCAAATATGCAAAACACACCGGGCTGGGAAAAAGAGCAACGAGTGGCTTAATAGTATGAGTGATGGGAGGGAAGAAAAGGGTCAGCCCAACAAGATAAAACATAACAGAAACTAATTAATCCATCCAATAAACACAAACCCAATAATGACTACCATCAAGCTCTGTGCTATGTGCTGAGGATTCAGACGTAGGTAAGTTCAAGTCCCTCTCTATATGACTTCATAGTCTAGAAAGGAGACTTTGAAATAAGTGTGAAAATAAGTATATCTAAATCTGTGTTGTGAACATATCTGTGGGTTTAAAATAGTGTCTGACTTTTTTTCAATCAGCATTGAAAAACTCGCACAGAATTTGAAGCTGGAAATGATTCTTGTATTTTAAGAAACCACTTTTTCTGCTGTGTGGCTGATGGATTGGATGGGATCAGCTTTGGGAATATATTGGCCTTTGGGGAGATTAACACAGTAGTCTGGAGAGAAATGACAAGGTTTGGGGAAGAGCGGTAACATTAGTGATAATGAAAAATGTATATGATAGATACGAAAGAGGTTTATAATAAAAAGGACTTTCTTACCAATTAGAAAGTAAGGCTGAGAAGGGGGAGTACTTGGAATGATTCCCAAGTTCCTGACTCAGGCAACCAGGAAAATAGTTGTGCTATATGCTGAGATAGGAAATTAGAACATGAGAACCTGTTTTGTTGTTGTTTTTGTTGTTGAGAAAGATTGGCCCTGAGCTAAAATCTGTCACCAATCTTCCTCTTTTTACTTGAGGAAGATTGCCCCTGAGCTAACATCTGTGCCAGTCCTCCTCTATTTTTTGTATGTGGGATGCTGCCCCAGCATGGCTTGATGAGCAGTGCGTAGGTCTGTGCCCAGAATGCACACCCATGAACCCCAGGCCACTGAAGGGGAGTGTGCAAACCCAGCCATTATACCACCAGGCCGGCCCTTACAGGAGTATGCTTTGAAAGAAAGATAATGAGTCCAGGTAGAGGTCTGCTGACTTGAACATAAAAAAAGGGCATCAGTTGGAGGTGTCTTCTAAGTAACTGAATCTCTTCTTCTCACAAAAGAAATATAGACTGTAGCTACAGATTTTAGAGTTCGTAACATGGAGATTATATTGGCAGCCATGGGAATGCATGAGCTCCCTAGTGAAGTTGAAAAAGAAGAGGAATGAAGGTCAGGATCTTTGAAGGCATCTATACTCAGAGGAGGTCAGGATAATAAGTGACATTTAAAGAAAGTGAAAAATAATGGTCAAATTGTAAGAAGAAAACTAGAGATGAGAGGGAAGATAATCCATAAGAGCAGAAAATTTCAAGTAGAATGAGGTATCTCAGGTGGCAAATACTTTGAAGTAGTCAAGGAATGTGGTAAATTACATTATGTTAACCCATATTTGGCAGCCTCCTTTCCTGTAGGAGGATAATATAGCCCCTTCCTAACTAAGTCAGGAGTAGCCTAGTGACTTGCTTTGGCCAGCAAAAAAGGGCTAGAAGTGATATATACCACTTCCATGGGAATTTAGCCCATGGTTCACTAAGTTCTCTTTCTCTATGTACCATGATAATCGGAAAGGCTCAAGACAAAGACTATTCCATTATGATGTAAGCCCTTGAAATCCAGGGTTATTTATTACCACAACTGGGCAACCTATCTATTCTTACAGACTCAGGCAAAATGAGAAAGCAAAACAGGAAATTTCACAAAGTGCAAAAATTTTAGTTTAAAAAAACATGGGGGTCAAAAAATGGCAGGAAATCAAGATAATCTTCACAGAGGAGATCACAACTAATATCATGTTAGTCAGGAATCAATCAGGAAACAAACTACTTTAATGCTTAGAACACAGTGAATGTGATACACAGAATTGATTGAATAGATGATACAAGACCTAAAAAGTCAAAAGATGATGGCAAGGCAACCTGGAAACTGATAAAAGCAGAAGCCACTACCAATCTCAGCTGGAGAGAAAAAGAAAAGAGGTGGTGTAACCGGAGCCAGGGACTGGAGTCCCCTGGCAAAAGCTGAACCAATGCAGACCTATCCAGAAGGACCTGGCAGCTGACACATGGTACAGGCACTTCCAGAGACTCCTCCCAAATAGAGAGGGAGGGGAGGCCACACTCTGGCTTTCCCCTTTTCCTCTCTCCAATCTCCTGCCTGGGCCTCCCAGGGGCAGAATGTAGCCCAAGTGTCGGCTCACCTGGAACCTGAAAAATGCAATCTGCAGGGGTCAGCATCATGCCCTCTCTTCCCCCATTGCAGCGCAGAGCAGGGGAAGGGCAGGGAGTGGATCCAAGGGCAAACAGTCCCAAGACTGCAGTACAAGACCAGCTCTGAAGCCAGACCAGGGCAGACATTCTACGTGCAAAGAAACTTGACTTTTCATTAAGGCAGAAAGTGTTAGCAGAGAGTTAGTTATCCTTTCAGTGTGACTGGGACTAGAGTAAGCGTGAAGAGAGGAATATTGATGAGACTAGACATGTAAGCTAAGGTCAGGTCACATAGGGTCTCACATGCCAGGCTAAGGAGCTGGAGATCTAGTTTACAGGTGGTCATATGTAACCAGAATTATGTCTTGGAAAGATAATTCTGGCATCATTGTGCCGGTAGCCTAGGGGAAAAGAAAGGATAGTTGAGAATCCATTTGCAAAGGGCAATGCAGTAAAGGCCTAACTTGGAGGAAGGGTCTTTGAAAGCTATGGAGCGACCCTGGTATAACTACAAACTTAATAGAAACTCACATTCTGGTGATGTAGACTCCAAACCAAAGAAGTTTGTAAGACCCTAGTCTTGTAAGATATTTTCGCATTTAAAAATTTCTTTAGAAGGCAGGGAATAAGAACATGAGGGGTCTGGAAACACTGTCAGATAAAGAACGGTTGAAGAACATGGAGCTGTTTAGCTTTGAGATAAGGAGAGAGGAAGGAATGATTATGTCCTACTGAAATTGTGGGTTATCTTGATAGCAACAGCTCTCTAGCATTTGTGACCCAAAGGAAAAATTATCTAGTTTGGCCCTTCTGAATAGAGCCCCCAGAAATAAAAACAGGACAAACCGAAATCTATCCATTGCTTTATTCGTTCTTCTCAGGGGTTACAGGTCACTATATTTTAGGATGGTTGGTTTATAATTGGATAGAATGAGTTTTGGCCAGAGAAGAGGAGCGATTCATCCTCCTTCCACCTCCGCTCCTGCTTTATCCGCTGTCACACCAAATGTGATAGGGCTTCCTGAAAGGCAGAAGGAAAATAGGAAAAATGAGAGCAGCTTATGTGTAATCAGCACTTTTCCAGAAATAGTCACTATCCTATTTAGCCACCATTTTACTGACGGGGAAATAAAGGCTCAGAGTGGTTAAGCCCATACAGAATCACCGAGGTGGGAAATGGCAAAGTCTCAACTAGAATACAGGGCTCTCTCACTCAAAGTTCCTTCTAGAAATGTGGACATTTCACTTTTCTTGAGATTCCAGGACACACACGCTTTATGTGAGCACCGTCAGTAAGGGGGAAATACACATTCACAAGTGAGAACAGGATGGGATGGGAGTGGGGTGGGGAGGGTGGGTCTTCAGAATGACTAAGCCCTGCTCTTCAACAAATTAGCTCCACAAGCTGTAGTTACCAGCAGTTTCTTCACGGCCTCAGAGGCCTCTGGTCCCAGCTCATTCACACACTTCCTTAGCCCTTCCACAAGGTGCTCAACAGAAATGCCCAGAGTTTTCAGAAGAAGCTTTAGTGGATCCATGAAAGGGAGAACGCTGTTGTCCAGAGGTAAAGGTAAGACCTTGTCGACAGGAACTGGCAAACGGTTGATGAGGAAGGCAGCAACTGCAGAGCAAAAGAGAAACCAAGTGAAACGAGCACATCTGGTTCCTGTCTAAGGCCTTGCTGCCTTCCACTCTGTCCACCAATGGCTCCACTCCAGCCCCACTCATCTCGATTGCCCATGAAAACTTCTGCCTCAGGATATTTGCACCTGCTGTTGCATCTCCCTAGAACTTTCTTTCCCCAGGTAGCTACATGTCTTTCTTCCTCACATTATTTGGTCTCTCCTCAGATGTTACCTCCTCAGAGAGGTATCTAAAATAGCACCACCTGTCACCCTTTATCCTCCTTTATTTTTTCTTACCATTACCTAAAATATTAAAAGATTTTTGCCTTCATCATCTCACTAGAATATAGTTTCCATGAGGACAAGGAATTTATGTTTTATTCACTGTTGTACCTCATGCCTAGAACAGACCCTGGCACACAGAAAGCACTCAAAAGATACTGGCAATTGACTGAGTAGGGATATACTTTGCATGTGGCTGCCTCCACAGCCCACGGCTTTGAGGCCAAAGGGCAGATGTCATAATGAATCTCCACTTGGGGATGTGAATGGATCCAACTATAGCCCAGGAAACTGCTCCCAACCAATTCAACTCAATGCTGCAAACATAATTGGGCACTGACTCAATGCCAGTTGGTGCAGCTACACAGATGGATAAAACAAGGCTGCTCCACTCGGAGAACTCACACAATCTAGGGGACAATAAAGATCTGTGCAAGCCACAGTGCGGCATGTGCAGTGCTAACATTATGGACAAAGCTCTACGGAAACACAAAAGAAGGGATGACGACTAATTCTAAAGGAGGATTGTGTTGCCAGAATCTTCGCAGAAGAGGTGTTGCTGGAACAATGTCTTGAAGCAAATGCCAAGATCCTAAGGTAAAGAAGGGAGGGAGCATTTTTAAAAAGAACAAAATTAACAAAAGCACTGAGGTGTTAAGATGAAAGTGCATACACGGGATGGTGAGTGTTCTGCCCAGAGTGACTGGAGCACAGAATGCCAGTGGGGTGTCAAGGGGAGATTTTTCTAAAGCTTTGAATGCCATACTCGTGAGTCTGGGAGTCTTTCCCCAAGGGCAATGGGGAGCTCTCAAGACTCTTAAGCGGCACAATTGCCTTTTATATCTTTGCCTTGAGAAAGATAACTTTCACATAAAAGGTGAATCAGAGGGAAAGTGTAGAAAATGGAAAAAATATGTATAATATATATTTTATAAAACACGTGCAAGTATGTAAACACACGTGCATGCGCACGCGCATGAGAGCACACATCCTCCTGCTGGCTAAGACCCTGCCATCGTTCATTTTCCTTTGAAATCCTTTTTATTTCCTCATTCAAACCGTAAAAATGGAGCCTGTGCACCTATCTTCCCTTCATCTTCTACAACCTAGTTTCCCTCCAAAAGTCTCCCCAAAGGGAAAATATTTATTTCCCTCCACCCATTTTTCTGTTGCCACCTCTGCCCACAGGTATTTGTCCCTGGACACTAAAGAACAACAAAATAGCAGAAACTGATGAAGCTACAAATTTGTCAAAAACTCAATAAAAACACAAGCCAAAGTTTCCATCATAACTGTAGGCAGCACCCAATTTCTCATGATTAATCTCCTTACTTTTTTTTTTTACGTATGCTTTTTGGTGAGGAAGATTGGCCCTGAGCTAACATCTGTTGCCAATCTTCCTCTTTTTTCTTTTTTTTCCTCCCCAAAGCCCCAGCACATAGCTGTATATCCTAGTCGTCGGTCATTCTAGTTCATCTATGTGGGGTGCCGCCACAGCATGCCTTGGTCAGCGGTGCTAGGTCCACACCCAGGATCCAAACCGGTGAACCTCAGGCTGCAGAAGTGGACCATGCAAACTTAATCATTCAGCCACAGGCCAGACCCCTCCCTACTTTTTATTTTAAACACTTTGGTGAAGGTCTTCTCTGTACTTACGTATCTCTGGGGGAAGACCCTCAAAGCTTTCTGTTCTTTGAAATTCCTTCCAACTTTACCATTCTGTGGTTCTAAAACTCCCTCCACCATATTCCCCTGGGAGCCTAGGCTTACTGCTTGCACTCCTATTAACAGAAAAGTAGAGAAATAGCATATGTTCCAGGCTACTTACCAGAGGAGTAACTGCAAATGCTGATGGTCACCAGGAGGAACAGAGTTACCAGCTTCATGACAAGTTATCTATGATATGTACCTGGAGTTCAAAACTGAACTAGAAAACGGAGCTAGTGGTTCCACTTGCTGTACCAAGTATGACAGCTGCTTTTGCACAAGCACATATTTATACACCCTCTGAGGACAAAAATTTTAATCGGTGCCACTTGACTTGCCCCAGGGAAGAAGAGCACGAAGGTCATGTTTCCTCACTAAACAAACTGACGACTTTTCTGTTTTCCCTCATGTTCCCACGAGAAACAAAGCCCTAACTTAAAGCAATCTCAAGGACCTCTTTCACAAGCCTTTGCATGGAGACACCAGTGGAAGGCAAAGAGCGCTAAGAGTCCTTCTGGAAGAAAAGAAGGGAAGATTTTCTATTGGGATTAAAAGGAGTGAAAGTTCTATTGTTTCCCTCCAGCTTTCTATTCATTCAAAGTTCGGAGAATCATGTGACCCAATGAGGTCCCCAGTTGTAGAAGCAATCCAGAGGTCCCTGGTATAATACACTTAGCTTGATGGCATGCAGTGCCACATTTCTCTGGAATTCACCTCTGCCCTCTCCGTCCCCACTCACACATCTGCTATGGCAAGATCTCTCACCTTCTCTAGTATCTCCCACTCATATTGGGAATCTCTGGGGTGTGCCCTCATATAGAATAATAGGCTCAGGATCCACAATCAAATGCCTTTTTAAAAACATGGGATTCAGCACTTACCATTGGTGTAATCCTGGATTAGACATTTTTTCTCCGTGGTATTGGTCTCCTCATTTAAAATGGGGAAATTAACAGCAGACAGTCCAAGGAGGACCCTTAGGAAAAACATTTTTTCAAGACCCTGTCTACATAAGCAATTTGAGGCACCAAAATATCATTTCACAACCATTCTAGCAGCACAAGCTGGATACAGGAGCAATCTGCTTGCAGGGCTGCCTTCTGGAACCAGGACTCAGCTATGGGGCCCCAGGATGACTCTATTTATAAGCCCCAGTCCTGGAGTTCCTTGGGGGCCTTGTATGCAAGGAAAAAATAACCTCGAAGGAGAGAAACGTGGCTCAGGGCCCAGGTATGTCTGAGTTTCAGCTCACGGCTGCCTGGTCAATTGGCACTGCTGGTCACAGCCGCCTCTGCCGCCAAAGAGGGACTCAGACACCTTGAAGGAGATGTGCCAAGTCACAGGCCCCTTTCAAGTACGAGGCCAGGTGTTGGGGCCCCATTTGAGGGTCTGGTATTGTTATGAGGATTTAATAAAATTATGCTGACAGAGGATGTAGCTGTGCCAAACAAAATTAATACTTAATATGTCACCTCTTATTAATTCCTATAAGTTAGTGAACTGTAACTGCCATTTCTTTATTTTTCTGCTATTTTGTAAACAGCATGAAAGAGACCATGAATTACCACCATGCATACTCAATCCTGCCACTTCTACTGCTTTCTATGCCAGAGACTGCTTCTCTTTCTCCTGGGTTTACCACCTAGCCAGGGATGGTGATCTGCCTAAGCCTTCAAAGGGCCAGGGTTGTGTGGCAAAGTGGTGGTGAGTTGATGCCATCCTTTATTTTTATGTCATGATCTCTTTATGGGATACTAACCAACACTGCCCTCATCTGTGCTTGTCATTTGGCGGTTTGCTTCCAAATCCCTCCCCTTAATGTCTCCTCTGCTCTGCGGTATAGGAAGTTGAGTTTTCCAAACCGTGGTTTCCAGACTTCCTTGCCAACTGAGTCTGGTTAGGTTCAGCCAACGGAAGGCACTGGTAGAAGACTGGAGGGGAGAGAAGCCAGGGTATTTTTCCCTTTCTCTGCTTCAGAGACTGCATCTTCTCCATTGCCCCAGCTCCTTCCAGAAAGGCTCTTTGTCTGTAGTCCCACCCAGCCAAGCAGACTCACCGTTGTTCCAGCTTCTAATGTGTGTCCCCAGCTCCTGGGCCCACCTCCTCACTCTGTCCCTCATGGCTAAGAAGTAGTGGCAGCTTCTGGCATTTTCCAATCTCAGGATTGACTCACCTCCTCCCTTGTCGCTTTATGTGCATTTCTAGCACCTTGTAAATTATCTATCTCCCAAATTAAATTCTTCTTATTGGATTACCTGGCATGGTTTTGATTTTCTGGCTGGATTCTGACTAATACAGCACCGTAAAATATTGTAGAGATTTGGAAAAAAACAGATCTTTCAGTGTTTAAACATAGGGCTCTCTTCACAAGAACCAAGGTATGCGTCCACAAGGGGGAGGGCCAAGACTCATACAAGAGAATTATAGCATTACACACACAGAGATGCCTCTCCCTTCCAACATCTGAAGTGTTTGGGATTATCTTGAGCTTGTCTGCTGGTCCCAGAAGTCAATTCTTTCGTAGGAAGCTCCTCAGTCCCCTGTGCTCGTAGATTTCTGATGGACCTATCTAGTAGCCTGCCAGACTTGTAGTCTTGGCTGAAACCTAGTTGTAGACGTGGATGATGTAGACCAAAGACTAGAACCTACTCCACACACACTCAAAAACACAAATATCCACATACTTACACTATATGAACAGTAATATGTGCGCATGCACACACACAAGTCATATATTACCATCAAGCATCACATAACTGCTGTTTTCACTCATTTGTTCAACAAATATTCATTGAGCATCTACTGTGTGCTGGGCTCTGTGTCAGGAACTAGGCCTGGAGCAGTAAACCAGACAAGCAAATTTCTTGTTTTCATGGAGCTGACAGTGTAACAGGATAAAAAGACAATAAAAGGTAAACAAACAGAGAAAAGAACTAATGTAACTACTAGTACTAGGACTAATTCATGGAGCTGACAGTGTAACAGGATAAAAAGACAATAAACAGGTAAACAAACAGAGAAAAGAACTAATGTAACCACTAGTACTAGGATTAACGTGCTACAAAAAAGCAAATCAGGTGCTCAAGTAGAGAACAAGTGGATTGGGGTATAGTCAGACTGGAAAAGAGACTTGGCCTTGGCTGCTTCCACGGTTCTTATGTTCTGAGCCCTTGTAGTAATCATATCTTTGACTCTCTATTTTTGATGCTT
This sequence comes from Equus caballus, assembly GCF_041296265.1. NCBI lineage: Eukaryota > Metazoa > Chordata > Mammalia > Perissodactyla > Equidae > Equus > Equus caballus. The sequence continues at coordinate 45,851,558 of NC_091697.1, forward strand.
TGACATCTTGGGGCCTGGCTGACCCTGGAGAGACTGCTCCTCCCAGAGCTAGCTAGTTCCTAGAGACAGCAAACAGCTCACCTGGGAGTGTGCTTTCCATATGCAAATCAACCAATCCAGAACCCACACTGCCAACCATCTCCTTTATGGAGTGCTTGCTCTCTGGGCCACTATCTCCCAGCCCTAATCACTGCAGGGCCAGGTACCAGACAACTAGGGACAGCCCTACACTCCAGAACCCACTGAAATTATTCAAACTAGCCTATCCTAAACCTGCTTACCCTGTCTCACCCAACCCTTTCCATGGAAACTACAAGAACAGCTCTTGCCCAATTTCCGCCCCCCCCCAACCTTCCTGACAAACCCCGTGCTTCCCATTGCCCGCCACCCTCCTGCAGGAGGGTGTGCCCCCTTGTTTTGGAATCCGTATAACAAACTATCTTTTCAGTGGTAGTCATCCCCTATCTGTTGGCCTGAATAACCATAAAACATATTTTACAACAGCCATCTAGCCCATTCTTGTGCCTCTGTTATGGTACTGACACTGTCTTTCTTTGCAGCATAATTATTTGTATCAATGTCTTCTTTCCCAGGACTAATTTGTAAACATCGGGAGGGGGTTTGCCTTGTTCTTTTTTGGGATCTTAACACAGAGCCTTACGCACTTGAGCACATCACTAGAAACGACTAATCAGTGCCAGTGCTACACTTTGCACATAGTACCCATTTCTTCCTCACGAAATCCCAGACGATAAGAGCTTTTTCCCCCTTTTATAAATAAGAAGTCTGAAGCTAGAAGCAATGAATTATTTGCCAAGGTCACGTAGGTAATAAATAATATGGCCAGCATTTGAGTTCTTCCTTTGCTGATTTGTATTTCTTTACCTTTAAACATTTAGTTAATATGCATTTCCAGTAAGCATTTGTTAAATAAATTAATTCATGAAGAGAAATGAAACAACAAGGAAATGAATGCCAGTGTTTCTACATTAATTTTGGATGTGGTTCTCCAATGGATTTTTTGTGGAGGTTAAACTTATAATAGAGAGTGGGAATTCAATTAGCCATCCAACAATTATTTATTGAGCATGTTTTGTATATCCGGCTCTGTGGTAGATTCTGGAAGACAACAGAACAAAAACAGGCATCCCTCTTGCCTCATTTTAATTATATTAAAACTGTTAGAAGCAAGTCGGTAACTTTTTTCTTCCTCTGTAAGAGGAATGACCGTTATAAAGAAGTGAACTGTGTGTAGATGCAAGACACAGATCAGGAAAAAGAAAAGAATCAGCCTGAGATTTCGTCTAACACTCTGCCTTCTAGCTGAAGTCACACTGGAAAGGTCAAACTAGAGCTTGTTATCTTCTCTCTTCTACTTGCTGAAAATTGTATGGTTAAAATTGGCCTATATTTCCCCTACATAAAAGGAGGAAATAGTCTTAAATTGTGTCTTTGAAAACCCAAACACGTAACGTATATTCAAATGTCATGGCTCAGTATATCAACCTCATAAGGCTTGGAGAAAAGCAAAACAATCTGTTTCTGGCTCCCTTCTACATTGATCGAATCCTAATTAGTGAAAAATCAGTCCAATGTCATTAGAGGCTATCTTTTAGCCCCTTTCTAGGCACTGTAGAGAAATCCAAATGGAATGTGAGCCCAGCGGGGCGAAATTCAGGAAATAATGGGTGAACCAAGACCAAATCAAAACAAAATCTAGGGAGCATTGGACGTGGAGACAGGTGATCAGTCCAGGCTTGATTTTTCAAGGAAGACTTCAAGAATTCAAGTGCTTCTTGAATTCAAAGATTCAGATAAGCAGAGAAGACAAGAAATAAAACTAGGATATGCAATGTTTTCATTTAGAAAACAAATTGAGACAATTTGGTGAGCTGAAAAGAAAGAGGTATGGACGGTGTCTATTTCATCTTCCTGTGCCCAGCACTGTTCATTCACAGTGTCTGACCACGGCAGATTTCAAAGAAATGTTTAGATTAAAATCAAACAGTGAGTGGGTTGTGTCAGATGAGTTAGATGAGAAGGTATGACTATAAAAGACTAAACTCTGATTGCCTGAATGAGACTAGCACATGAGCTGGCAAGACTTTTTTGTTGTTGTGTTGAGGTATAATTGGCATATAGCGTTATATGAGTTTCATGGGTACAACACAATGATTCGAAATTTGTATATATTGCAAAATGACCACAACTGTAAGCCTAGTTAAAATCCATCACCATACATAGTTACAGGATTTTTTTTTTCTTGTGATGAGAACTTTTAAGATCTACTCTCTTAGCAACTTTCAAATATGCGAGACAGTATTATTAACAATAGTCACCATGCTGTACGTTACATCCCCACGACTTATTTAGTTTACAACTGGAAGTTTGTACCTTTTGACCTCCTTCACTTTTGAGTCCTTTCACTCATTTCCACCCCCCACCCCCTGCCAACCCCCACCTCTGGTAACCACCAATCTGTTTTCTGTGTTGTTACAAATGGTAATATTTCCTTCTTTTTTATGGTTGAATAACATTCTATTATATATATTGGAACATATATATATATATATACCACAATATATATGCCACATTTTCTTTATCCAATCATCCATCAATGGACACTTAGGTTTTTACCATATCCTGGCTATTATAAATAATGCTGCTATGAACATGTGGGTGCATTTATATTTTTGAGTTAGTGTTTTTATTTCCATCAAATAAATACCCAAAATTGGAATTGATAGATCATATGGCAGTTCTATTTTTAATTTTTTGAGGAACCTCCATAATTTTTTTTATAGTGGCTGCACCAATTTACATTCACACCAAGAGTTCAAAGGGTTCCCTTTCCTGCACATCCTCGCCAACACTTGTTATTGCTTGTCTTTTTGGTAATAGCCATTTTAACAGGTATGCGGTAATATTTCATTGTGGTTTTGAATTGCATTACTCTGATGATAAGCACTGTTTAGCATCTTTTCATGTACATATTGGCCATTTGTATATCTTTGGAAAAATGTCTATTCAGATCCTCTGCCCATTTTTTAATTGAATTCTTTGTTTTTTTGCTATTGAGTTGTATGAGTCTTTATATATTTTGGATATTAACCTCTTATCAGATATATGGTTTGCAAATATTTTCTCCCATTCCATAGGTTGCCTTTTCATTTCACTGATGGTTTCCTTTGCTGTGCAGAAACCTTTTAGATTGATGTAGTCCCACTTCCTTATTTTTGCTTTTGTTGCCTGTCTCTAGCAAGACTTGATCAACAGCGAGAAATACAGATTCCTGAGCACGGGGAAACCTGGTCATTGGAGTCTATACAGCAGATTAGTGTAAAGGGAGGCAGAATGGGCTTTCAGTGACCAAGGGGACTCCTGGCACAGATGACCACATGCTGCCAATCCGTGGTCCACTGCTACTTTCACAGCTAATATCACTATCTTTGGAGGGGACCGGGGGGCAGCTCTCCAGTGTCCCGCAGGCATTGTCCATGCCATGATCCCGTCCTAAGTCCCGCCTTTCAACTGTCTTATGTTGGGGAATGAGTTCACCATGCGCCCTGTAAACCTTGCAGAGATCCACGCAAGCAAAGGATTGAACCATAGCTGTCTGAGTCTTGAGGAAACAGCGTGTGATCCTTCTGGAACCCGAGAGGATGGGCGGCCAGGAGGAGCTGCTATGAGCCATCTCTTACTCACCTTCCCATCTCCCCGGGAGGCTGTTATAACACGTTTCTCACTGTCTCCCAGCTTCTATGAGCTGTGGGGCTTTCTGCCCTATCTCCCTCAGAACAGAGCTGCAGAATATAAAACCAGACCTCTTAGCTGTAGTCTAGAAGTGGCTCCTCAGCAACAGGGTATCCCGCAACTCACATGATAGTCGTCCGGCCCCTTCTGTTTCAGTATCATTCTTTTTGATGTGTGAGACAAAGATGACATGTCCTGACACTTTCGGTTTATTCTTCTCTTTGCTGTCCACATGAGTGACAAACTGTCTACATCTAAAGTGGCTCACTGTATCTTTAGCAGCTGAGGCCTTGGCCTTGCCTTGTCTTGAATGTGCGTGCTCGACACCCTTCCAAGAAGCAGCAACTGCGACTCAAGGAGGAACAGATGTTCATGTTGCCTGGTGCCAAGTTACAGGTCTTCACTCAGCGCCTCAGCAATAAATCATTTCCTCTTCCCAAATATGTACACTAGGACTCAAAAGAGTCAAAAGACCAGCAGAACAGGGTGGGGGAGGCTTTTTACTAAGGTATGTGGATTCCTGGCAGGCCTCACACAAATGTACATAGTCAATGATGTTTGTTCAGCAGCGTCTCCAGTGTCTCCAAATCGTCCCAGGGTTGAGACTATTCTTTTTTGTTCCTTGCATGACCTTATTCTTCCTTTAGAGATTAAAAGCAAAGGTCCTGGGGCCAGCCTGTCTGGATTTATGTCCTAACTCCTCCTTTGGGGAAATTACTTTACCTCCCTGGGCCTCATTTTTATTAATTTAGTCAATGAAGCTAAGAGAAGTGACTTCCTTAAAGGATTGTTATGAGAAGTAATCAGTTACACGCAAAGTGTTTACCAAAAAAAAAATCAGTACCTCAGAATATGTTAGATATTATTATTATAATTAGTATCACCTTCCTCTCCATCTCTACTTTTTTTCTTTTCTTGCTGAGGAAGATTCACCCTGAGCTAAAATCTGTTTCCTATCTTCCTCTTTTTGCTTGAGGAAGATGTGCCCTAAGCTAACATCTGTGCCAATCTTCCTCTTTTTTGTATGTGGGTCACCACCACAGCATGGCTGCTGACAAGTGGTGGAGGTCTGCACCTGGGAACTGAAGCTGGACCACTGAAGCAGAGAATGCCAGACTTTACCACTAGGCCATGTACTGGACCCTCTCCATCTCCACTTTTACTTTTCCTGCTTCCTAACTACAACCTCAAACACAGCAGCCACCATTACTAACAAGTTCATGAGCACTAGTTCTCAATTATTTAATTTTCAGTGAGATTTGGGGAGTTTTATTTATAATTCTCCCTTTAAGGAATTTCATATTTCTTTGGCTGTCTACATAGAGTAGAAGGTGGGGAATGGGTAATCCCTGTATCCAGTAAACAAATAATGGAGGGTTTGGGGGTATAAGGTTTTTAATTTGAGATAATTTCAGACTTACAGAAAAGATCTGAATACAGTATGAAGAATTCTTTCTTCAGAATCATTGGAGAGTGAATTGCTGACCCAGTGCTCCATCACTCACAAATATTAGTGCATATTACAAGCAAAGACATTTCCTACATGGCCATAATCAGGAATTTAACACTGACATATCACTGCCATGTAAGCCTTAGATCCAATTCAGATTTCACCAATTGTCTCAATAATTTTTTATAGCAAAAGGATCCAGTTCAGAAGCTTGTGTTACACTTATCTGCCAAATCTTTTTAGTCTTCTTCAGTCTGAAAGAGTTTCTCAGTGTTTCTTTGACTTTCGTGACCGTGACATTTTTGAAGGGCATAGTCAGTCTTTGTGTAGAATGTTGCTCAATTTGGGTTTAACTGATGTTTCCTCAAGGCTAGGTTCAGATTATGCAAGAAGCCAAGTAGTGTTCTCATTGGAGCCTGTAGGTGAGCACACGCTCTGTCCCCCTACTGACGTATATTGCTTGTCTTGATCCCTTGATCAAGATGAAGTCTGCCAGACTTCTCCATCGTACTCTTTTTCCTGTTGTAATTAACAAGTCTTTTGTGGGAAGGTACTTTGAAATTATGTAAATATCCCATTCCTAACCAAATTTCAGTTTATCATTTAAATATCAGTGTGGACTCATGGTTTCCTACTTTATTAATAGATTATAAACCATCACTATAATGTTTTATTTGATAACCCAGTTGCCCCAAATTTTGCCAATGACAGCCCCTTCAACCTGGCCTCCTTGCCTTTGGTGTGTCCCCCTCATTCTTTGTGCACTTCCTTGTTTTCTGGCCCTACAAGATATTCCAGGCTCATTTACAACATTCTCTGCCACAGCCCTGGGATAAAACCTTTCTCCAAGGAGTGACCTTTAGTTATTTTTAGTAGCAGAGTGACACTGCGGAATCATCCAGGCACTAGGTTGCTCCTTTCAATAGGGGTGTCCTGCTCCAAGGCCCTCTCAGTAGACAGAGCTGGGGAATATATGTGTGTATATGTAGGTATCTGTAAATGCCCTCCTCACTCTTCAAGGGTTTGACTCTTGCTGGTCATCCCCTCAGTGGATGTCCTTCTTACTCCATTTGGGCCCTGACTCCAATCCGAGGCCAAACCCCATGAATGCTCTCGCTTCTCTTAATTAAGTCAGTTCTCCAGTGAAAGAAGTTGTTCTGCTCTTCTCCTGTGTGCACACCTGAGCTTACTAGTTCTGTCCACTTTTATCAGTGATGAAATAGAAAGAACAGTTGATGGGGGTCAAAGAAGTTTTCATCCAGCCCAATCTCATTTAATTTCTGTAGCAAATCATTTCACCTTTCTGAATCCCAGTTAATTCACCTATAAAGTGGATCAGTAATGCCTCTCATACATGGTTGTGTAGATTAATTGAGATGGTATATGTTCAGGCCCTTGGTTAGCAGTTAGCTATTACAACAAGGAAAGTCATGGTTATAATTCCATGAAATCTAGAATAAAATTCAGGACTCATTCCTTGATTTCCAGAAGAGGGACCTGAGAAATAAGTCGTAGACCTAAGTTCAACAGTCTTTCTTTTTAAATCAACATGAGCAAGAAGTGTTTTGGTCTCAGATGTCATTTCAAACACCACAGATTACGTGAAAATACAGCTGTAAAAATCTACAAGAATTATACAAATGTGATATCAAAATCAAAGAAGAAGAAAAATCTCATGAATTACTGGTTATTAGTCACAGTCAGCATAGTTGGATCTGAATTCAACACTTTGAAGTGATTTGCAACCTGGACCTATCAGTTATTTAAGGCTGTATAATAAATTACTCCAAAACCTAGTGGCTTGAAGCAACCACAGTTTGTTACTTTTCATGATTCTTCAAAATGAGCATTTTTTGTCTGCTTCATTGATGTTTACTGGGGCACTGGGACGGCTGGATATACAAAATACTGGCATTTGCGGTTGGCTTTGGCTAGGAGCTCAGCAGGGACTGTCTGCAAGAGGCCTTGGTCATCCATGAGTTCAAGAAAGTGCATTGCAAAATATGAAAATTGAAATTGCAGATGTCTTAATACATAGCCTCAAAAGATACACAGCATCTCTTATGCAACATTCTTTTATTCCAATCAAGTCATAGGACCAATCCAGATATGAAGGGAGAGAAATTGCAAAGAGTATGTGGCCATATTTAATCCACAACAAACCCATATTAAGAAGAGTGCCAGGCTTTCAAAGGATCACATGAGAGACAGTTAATTAATACAGCCTGGAGATAAGATGAATCAAGGAGACCTAAAGATACTGTTCAAATACTTGGAGGGCTATCACGATGAAGGAAGAATAGACGGATATAGAAAAGAATTTGAGATTTTTTTTTGAAATGTGCTTAGAAATTACAAGAATGTACAGATTAGTGACTCAGTATTGAAACCCACAAATAGAGATTGGCTAGTGTCATATTTACTATAGGAAATGTTCTAGTAATAGATAAGAGGATGGATTAGGTTGTCTTCATTACCTTTTCCAATTCTACGATCTTAGATTCCAACAACTTCCTTTACTGAAGTTTAATTCAGGAAGAAAGTGCTCAAGACTTCAACAAACCACTTTAAAACTGGCGAAGCTTCCCACCATCATTTCTAGGACTCTATCGCAAGCAGAAGTCTCCAACTCAGTAAATGTTGATGCACAAATTATTTTTCCCTATGGGTTCCGATTTTTTAAGGTATTGGCTACCAAATAAGTGAAGCCATGATAAATTAAGTCAAAAGCAAAGCTACTTGATGTTCAACAGCAATTTAAATACTTAAAATATTTCTTTTTTGAAATATTTAAAATAACTCTCAATGCCTCCCCAATATTTTAAAGAGTGACTATCACAGGTTCTGAGACCTGGGGCTCCAGGTTGGCAAGCTGGATTAGAATTTGTCTGATATGCCTCCCTGCTGCAGAAGCCCCATAACTGCTCGTTTTATTTCTTCCAGGGAGGAACAGGAAGTCCAAACCAGGGGAAACCATAAGGGTTTGTGAAATCTAATGTTGAACATGAATTATTTTCAAAATAGTTCACAAGTGCCCTCTTGTGGCCAGTTCAGAGCTTGTGCTACAGTTTGTCTACAAAACAAAACAAAGCAAAACAACTTGACAACAGATCAGTGAATACCTTCTTTGTGCCAGGCTCTGTGGTAGAGGAAAATAATGAATTGCAAAATCAAAAGTGGGGAGGAGGGGCTTATTGTTTTTGTTTTCTGTTTTACTCTTCAGATAATAACCCAGCTAAAAGAAAGACTCTCCCAAATGTAGCAGGTTTAGAACTGATTGTAGTGGATTTGGAGAGATGTGCATGTGTATTGGTAAATCTGGGGTAGCGGGGGATGTGCAGACAGTGATGGCACAGTATTCAAGTTGACTAATGTTCCTGGAAGCCTGGAAGCCTCTAATCCTCAGAGATTTTTCCAGCATCCCTAAATATTCAGCAGTGTAGAGGGAGACCTTCAGGATCCTTCTGCCATGCCAGAATCTTGATAAAAAGACATTCTAGTGAACACAGGCTGCATTAATATTCAATTGCCCCTGCATTCCTGAGGCGATGGGTGCCAAACCCAGGACTTCCAACATGTTATCATGAACAATAGGAGAAAGCGTTTAGAAAGGGTAGAGCTGTTTTCTGGTTCCACATGTAAGGAGCTTGGAAGTCGTCACTCAGTCCTAACAAGTAAAAAGCTAAACAGGCTGAAAAAATCAATATCTCTTCTTGGATCCATAAGACAGGTGAGAACACAGCGCAAACTGCTGCCCCAAGATTGGAGAGAGAGCCAGGCGATTACAGGCAGTCAGGGCTTCCCAGAGCAGAGACTCATGAGTGGAACCCGCCTGGGGAGCCAGTGCTGGGGTAGGAAAACCTGAACTGTAATTCATGGTTGCTGGAAGCTCAGTGTGGACAAGTCTGAGAGTTAAAAACCCCATGGGGGCCCCCACGGTACTGTAAGATTTACCTCCAGAAGTTTGACTAGATTCCTGTAGTAACTATCAGAGAAAAATCCCATGAGCTTTCCTCAGAGGAAGGAGGAAAAGGAACTATTTTGAAATAAGCAAGAGCGCTGTTCCTTTCTATTTTGAGGAGATTGGCCCTGAGCTAACATCTGTTGCCAATCTTCCTCTATTCTGTGTGTGTCCCCAAAGCCACAGTACATAGTTGTATATCCTAGTTGTAGGTCATTCCAGTTCCCCTACGTGGGATGCCACCACACCATGGCTTGATGAGCAGTTAGTAGGTCTGCACCCAGGATGCAAACCGAGGAGCCCTGGGCCGCCAAAACGGAGTGCGCAAATTTAACCACTCGGCCATGAGGCCAGCCCCCACTATGTTCCTCTTAACAAGGCCTCCCTTCAAGAAGAAGTAGTTAACCAGAGCCTAACCAGCTGGGGTAATATCTGAACCCAGGATATAGAACACTTCCCCTCCCCCAACACTTCACCATATTACTAGAGGCCTATTTACAGCGGTTCCTTTTACCCAGCACATCATATCCAGCTATCAAAAAAGCATCAAAGAAGGAATAGGTGAAGGTAAAAATAAAAACTTTTACTATTTGTATTCTCGATTATCTAACAAATAACAGTTTGTTCAAAATAATAATAGCAACAATGTATTCAATTATGTATGCTTATGCACATATTATATGTATATATGCATTTATGTATGCTTATGTGAATATACTTATGTGTGCTTTTTTCTGGTTCCACCTGTTTTGCCTAGCATTCCATCTTTGGAATTATTAAATACTGTGAAGTACAGGAAAGCCCCTTTGTAAATTAAATTGGGAACATAAATATGAGTCCCCTTCATGCCACTGAGGGAGGACTATACAGAGAGAACCAAAGACAAGTGTCAAGAATATGAAGTTTTAATTAAGCAGATCTAGGCTCAAAACTCAGTTCTTGGGGCTGGCCCTGTGGCGTAGTGGTTAAGTTCACGCACTTTGCTTCCACAGCCTGGGGTGCCAGGTTCAGATCCCGGGCATGGACCTACATGATAGGCTACTCATTGACTTTCTTCCTAGGCGTGGCTGACCATGGCCTTGTCATCTAGATGGTGGGCTTCCTCATGCCTTGCACAGTTACATGGTGTGGTATCTCAACCTGGTCGTGACTGACTTCACCATCATCCTCTCGCTGCCTCTCCAGCTCATCATGGTGGCTCTGCACTACCACTGGCCCTTTGGCTGGATGCTTTGTAAGTGCAGCAGCACCATGTCTATCCTTAACTTTCTGGCCAGTGTCTTCCTTTTGATCTTCATCTCCATGAACCACTGGGTTGTGATCTTCTGACCAATCTGGTCCTGGAACAACCACACAACAGCTAAAGCAGCTGTGGGGGCTTTTGGAGTCTGGTTTTTGGCAATTTCCTTCTGCATCCCCTACTTAGTCTTCCAAGGAAACAGTTGTGGTAGAAGAAGTCACCTATTGCTTCAAACAATAGGACCTGTGGAATGAAACTCAAGGAAGTCATCAACTGGAAGGAGATCAATATTCCATGGTACCAAACGCTGATCTCCAGCCATTTTGTCTTTGGCTCCATTCTCCTTCCGGCCATTTTTTCCTGCTGCTACATCATTGTAGCCTTGAAGTTAAGACAAAGCCAACTGGCCAGGTCCAGCTGACACTTCCAGGTCCTTGCGGCCATAGCTATTTCCTTCTTCCTCTGCTGGTTGCCCTTGCAAGTGTCCCTGTGGCTGGACTTTGCCTTGCCTGAGAAAACAAAGAGGACCTGTACCAAGCAGCCTTACTTATAAGCCCCCTGGCCTCGTTTGTGGCCCTTATCACCAGATTCTTCAATTCAGTTCTCTAGTCTTCACTGGGCATGATTTCTGGGAATATTTGTTTTGCTCCCTGCCAGCTGCCTTAGAACACATGCTCAGTGAGGAGCCAGACAGAGGCCTAAACCCCAGCTCCTAGACAAATGAGTCCTTGACAATATACCAAATTTCTCTGTCCATCTGATCACAACTCACTCCATCTTCCTAGACAGGTCTACAGGGATCCAAAATCAAACAGAATTTTACAGAAAACATTCCACCTTGTAAATGAGTTCCAGGTACTGGGCTGTGTTTCAGAAAGAGAAGCTTAAGTGCTTGGGAGGCAGGAATAAGAAACACATAAGATCACATTTTCAAAAGGAAGACACACTGAACAACTCACCAAGACTCAAACAGAAAAAAGATAGGAATCTTGAGACAGGACGGATCACTATGGTCAGGATCTGCAGCAAGAATGACAATGCTAGAGTCCAGGGAATTCCAAGAAACTGCTTAAAATTTTGCCTATACACAGAGGATCTAAACAGACATTTTGCCAAAGAAGATACACTGATGGCCAAAAGACACATGAAAAGATGTTCAGCATCACTAATTATTAGGGAAATGAAAATCAAAACCACAATGAGATATCACCTCATGTCCATCAGAATGGCTATTATTAAAAAGACAAGAAATAAGAAGTGTTGGAGAGGATGTGGAGAAAAGGGACCCCTCATACACAGCTGGTGGGAATGCAAACTGGTGCAACTACTATGGAAAACAAAATGGAGATTGCTCCAAAAATTAAAAATAGAATACCATATGATCCAACTATTCCACTTCTGGGTGTTTATTAAAAGAATATGAAAATACTAATTTGAAAAGGTATATGCACCCCTGTTTATTGCAGCAATATTCACAATAGCCAAGACTTGGAAACCAGTGTTGATTCTGTAGTCTTAACAAATGGGCCAAGATAATGTAAAATGTTAACAATAGATAAAACTGGGTGAGGGGTCTACATGGATTTTCTGTGCTATCTTTTCAATATTTCTGTAAATATAAAAGTATCCTAAAATAAGAGTTTACTTTAAAAAATAGCAGGATGTAGTGAGAACAGGAGACTGTTTCAATGAGTTGATAATGGTCTGAATTAGAAGTATCACTAGGGAGATACTGTGTCAGAAGAGAACAGAGTGAAGATTTTGAAAGTAGGTTCAACATGACTTGGTGACTATGTTAGGGGACAAAGTAAACTGATAAGAGATAGAGAGGGGACAGAGATTACATTGTTGTTAAGTAGCCAAACCAAGTCATACATTCAGGTCCTCTGCCTCTTAAGGACCATCAGATGCAGGGCATCCAGCATATAGGAGAGGCCATCCGAAAGAACATAGGGGAATAATCCAAGCATGGAGCAGAGTGATGGAACAGAAATAGAAAGAAGGATGCGGATGAAAGATGCACTAGGAAAATTGGTGGATGATTAGATCAAGGGCCACAGAAAAGTAGGGACCAAAGATGCCTTTAAGCCTGAGATTTGAAATGAGGATGATGCTCTCAACAGAAAAAGTTTGGAAAACGAAGAGTGACAGGAATGATGACCAGATTTGTTTTATAAAGTACGCTTGAAATGATGTAAGGGCATCAGTGGAAACGCTCCATGGTAGAGTAAAGCCAGGTAGAGTCTGCAGACATACGCTATGTATCTAGAGATGTAAGAAAGACTAAAAAGATCATTTGAATTGGCAAGAATGAATTCATTAATAAAATGTGAGAGGTTAGCTTAAGAGTGGAAGGATCAGAAGTCAGAATCTACTCCAAGTGTTTTCGTTTTCTTCACATTCTCTCCCTCATGCTGTGGTTGTTCCATATCCATCCTGTATTTCCTTCTTTGAAATGTGGTTAGTTATGTATTGATATTTTGTCCCCAAACATATGCTTCTACTTTTAGCTATAGAAGTTTTCTTTGGTTTCCATAGATCACAGAAACGTTTTCTTTTCTTCCTGTAAACACTTATATTTCTCAACCTGAGTGCTTCCTTCTTTCTTGTTTGAGCATTTAGTTAATCATTGCCAGAGAGGAATCAGGGCCAAGCTGGGAGAAGAGCAAAGTAGCTGGAAAGTCAGACTCATGGCTTTATCAAAAAGGAAACCTGGATGGGAGGTGTTCGCAACTGTTCTGGGCCCAACAGAGGTGGTCTCCAACACTGATGTCTTTCCCCTTTAAAAATAGTTAATGTAAGAGCAGTTCGGCAGTTTCCTATAAACTTAATGTACAATATAGAAAGATTTTACCAACAAGAGGAAAGAGAAAGGGCAGGCAGCAGTAACACTAGCCATTGATTAAAGCTTTAGTGTCATAGTCTGAGCTCTGAGCTTTACATGCATCATCTTCTTTGTTCCTCAAGATACCTCCCTGAAGTAGGCATTAGGTCCACTGTTCCCAATTCATTCCAAATCACACAGAGTTCTGAAAAACAGAAGTTTTTGTTTTATTTCATAACTCGTTTCACAGCAAAAGATGATTTGTCAAAAGATGATTTAAGGCTGCTTGTTTTCTTTATATTATATGTTTTGCTGCAGAATTACTAGTGTGTTTGATTAGAGGGTACCACCCTAGACCCCACTGAGCTTTCTGTAATGAACAATATATGCATCATGTGACTTTTCTACAATTAAAAAAAAAGTCTGAACTCCAAAACTCATCTGGCACCAGGGGTGTTGGGGAAAAGATTACGAAAACTAGGAGTCAAAAATGTGAAGTTTAGCTCAAAGTCACACAGGCAGAGATTTGAACTGAGATCCGTCATTCTCCAAAGACTGGGCTTTCAATTGTTATGTAACATGCTGGAAATGTTATTATCTTAACAGGTGGCACCAGAATCTAGTTTAGGGAAAGAAATATCTTTTAAGGGAAAATACCCTGAAAAGAATTTGCTGGGTGTGGTATCTTAAGGATCGAGGTGTCATTTGGTTTGCTTTAGACAAAGAATGACACTGGTTGTTTTGTTATTGAATGGAGAGGGTAGACAAGAGAACGAAGGAGAAAGAGCAAGCAAACCTTTGTAGGCTTCGCTTCTGCTTGGAGGGGAATGACCAAGAAAGACTCCCAAGTAAGAATGATTCTGAAGGCTGATGTGTTGTTTTATAGTATTCTGTTGTCTGGTGTGTGATACAATCCCATCCACCACTCCTTTGCAAACTTATTAAAGTCTATGATGCCCACAAGTGCCCAGAATGAATGGATTTTTCCCATTTTATCAGATGCCTCTAGATTGAACAGTGTGCTTAACTCGGGAGATTATTTTTTAAAAGGCCATGACTCCAAGAGTTTACTCTGGTAGAAAGAGAGAAAAGAAAATGAAAATTAGAATTTCTAGTTTAATATTCTAGCATAGAAGCACGTATAAATGCAGGGTCTGCACAGATAAGGAAGCAGCTGTTTCTGCCTCGCAGTGTACCATTCTCCTAGCTGCACATCCACAGGGGCAGCCGCAGCAGGGAAGACCATAGTCACATGATGCTGCAAAGTGCTTCTTTAATAACTGCGATTTGGAAATATACTGCTAGGGTTCCCAGTGCTTGAAGAAATTTCCCGCTTGAGTTCCACAGTTCCTTTTGATCTCTCTTAGAAGCCCTTTATTCAAAAATATGATCATCTCAAGCTGTTTTCTTCCTTATTACCCCAACTAGAAATACTTATCACTTGCCTTTTATGTGTTAAACACTGGAAGACTCTATAGAGGGTCTATGATATTATTTCCTTGCTGCTTTGGTAAATGATTAAAGGAACTAAGAACTTTGAGCCACAGAAAAGATTATTTAGAATGGGCCTCAAAGTGGTCTTCATAAATCTACATTTGAAGTACATTATTTCCTATCTTAAAACCCTTTTCAATCCCATGTCCACTTTCAGGAACAGCCCCCATTTCCCTCTCTGTAGAGAAAAACCCCTTGAAATTTATGTCATTCTCTTTGTCTCCATTTCCTCACATTCTGTTCACTTTCTAATTTACTTTAAATGGAATTTACACATCGTTTTCACCAACACCCAACACTTAATAAGTCTGGATAAGTATTTGTTGAATGAAAAAGTACAATGACCATAAATTTCGACGTGCTAAGGAAGTGGTGAGTTACTTCCCCATCTGGTTCACCCCAGGTTAACTGACATGCTAAGTATCAGAATAAGGGTAGACTGTTTTTGAAAATAGAAACTTAGGGGTACCATATGAGGGGAAAAACAGATGAAGGTAAATTTGTGTGGTAAAATAAATAAAAGTATAACATTGAGCTGGAGGATGATTAATGAGATTTTAGACATCCTTACTGGAGTTTTGTGCATCAGTGAGGAAAGGGGTAATGGTCCTGTAGGTCACTGCAGAGGTCAAACCGTCCTAGAGTAGCATTCTAGATAGCTCCCTTTAAAAAGCACAAAGACAAAATGGAACCATTCCAAGGAAGAAAAATTTGAAGTAATATCAAATGAGAAGTATTTGATGGAGTGGGTTATCTCACAGAAGAGCAGATTTAGAGTGGATTATTGTCGTTATTAACAAATATTTGAAGAACGAACATGGGAAATTGTTCTGAGGTCAAGGATTAGGACAAATAGATGGAAATTCCAGGACAGGTTTCAGCTTGGAATAAGGAACTGCCAATCCCTATCTATCATCTGAAGTATTAAGTATTAGCTAGATGCCCACTAGCAGATATAAGAGATTTAAACATCAGATAGAGTTGGAACAGATGATTCTTATTCTTCTCAATGCTATGAGGAGCATACTTATTCTAGAGAACAATCGCAAATCCTGGAAAGGCACGTTGAGACAGCCAGCTTACATTTACTTTGCCTTAAAACTATATTGTTAAAACAATAGTACTCACATTCCCTAGGGTTAGCTATGAGATTTTCATGACAATGTTAAAACAACCAGTTGATTGGAATACTGAGGAGCATCTAAGCTCAGTCCCTCACTGACAACTACACAGCAAGTGTTCATCTCCACTGCCTTCAACATTCTTTGACTACAAAAAAGCAGCTCAAGAAAAAGAACCATATTTTAACTCCAGTTAGATTCTTAGTGATAGCTGTTAAAGAACTATTTCAATGAGACCACAGTGGTCTGAAGCATAGATCAGAGTCGATTTTCCACAGCCACAGGATGGGCCTCTGCAAAGTCAAGAAATGTTAGCAAACAGCAAATACAACACATCACGGAGGGGAAGGCTGCCATCTATTGTGTGTAAGAGTAAACGAAGGTGGTGCATCTGTGAGGAGCAAGTGAGTGTTATAAAGAGAGAAAAACACATTAGCTAAAAAGCCCAGTATGGTGTCTGAGCAAGGACAGACAAAAGGAAATAGGATCCAGAAACTTACCCCCAATGATCTAGCCAAGTGGTTTCTGATGAGAGTGACATTGCACTGTGATAGGGGAAAACAGTAGTTTCAATAACTGAAATGGGTTGACTATCCACAAATCAATATTGAAAAAAGATTGAACCTTGATACCTATTTACATCATCTACAAAAATTAATTGTAATGGATTGTAAAGCTTCTAGAATTATATAGAATGTCTTCATAATCTTGGGGTAGGCAAATTTTCTTAAATGGGATATAAAAATACACTAACAATAAAAGATTGCTAGACTGGACTCAACTAAAATTAAGAACCTTTGTTCATTAAAAGATATCATTAAGAGAGTAAAAACATCAGCCACTCAGTAGAAGATACTTCTAATACATATATCTAAGGAAAGTGAAGCCAGTAGAGTAAAGAGATCTTGCAAACCAGCAGACAGGTTGTCAGCACCAATATTAAATTAGGAACCTAGACTTCCTGAAGTTTAAGCCAGTGCTCTAACCATGTAATTGAACTCAAATAATTGTCAACATAAAGTACATTATGAAGAATGAACAAGAGACCTGAAGTGAGATATATATTATATGTACATATACCCACAATATGTATATATATAATGTATATCTATATATATATATACACACACATATACCTGTGTATATATAATGTATATCTGTACATGTATACACGTATATATGTATAAATGTCAGTATGTCATAAATACATGTCATACATAACAGTATTTGATCTCTATGTCCAGTAACATGACAACTGAAATCTCTGTGCCTTAGTTTCCTCACTTGTAAAATGGTAATAATAATGTTGTAGGGATTTAAAATGATGGAAATGAAATGCCACGCTGCCTGGCACAGAAGCTTTTGAAAAATTTCAGCAGTTGTGGTTATAATTATAGTGATGATGATGATGATGATGATGTAATTAATATCAGCATTATTAAGGGACAGTTTTATGAACTGCTATGAGAGATTTAAACAGGGAGGAAATCATTACTAATTGAATCAAGCACCACAGATATTTTAGCCAAGCTTCAGAGGAGGGGTACAATCAAAACCAGTGGAACCTGTTTGGAGAGTAAGTCGTAGAAGGAAAAGAAGGGATCATTTAAGAAAAGCTATGAAGTTCCATGAATAATGAAAAATAAGATTGAAGACTTAAGATGCAGCTAAGTCAAAGAGGTCTTCAAATGCCAAGCTAAACATCTTAGGCTCTATATCTCTAGTTTCTGTCATTTTTCTTGCCGGTCAAACCTTGGGCACAGGATGTGAAAATCAACAGGTGCCGAACCAACATCCCCATTCCAACAAGTATTATCAGCACCCATTAGAACAGTTCCCTTAAGTTTGTCATCATTCTTTATTCAGGTGAATAATTAGTCCTTGAAACAAAGAAGAATAGGTCATAATACGTTTGCTTGAGTTCCCAATAATATACATGCATAGATATGTACACAGAGAAGAAAAGAAGGAGGGAGAGATTTACACAAGGCTAGGCCATGTAAACACAATAAATATGACTAATAGTCTAGCACAGTAGCAGAATTGTTTCAGCCGATTGTCCATCTCATCCTCTAGGGCAAGCAATATTTATTCTGTCAAGACCTTGATTATATGAAGCCTAAATGTATTATCCATTATTCCAACCCATGGAAGGAAGAGTGATATTATTACTAGCTAGCAATTATTATTCCAGGAGAAATGGAAGATAATATTTTTGCACAATATTTATTTACATTTTCTAGGTTTAATCTCACACTAAATGAAGATATGATACGTATTTTTGAGGTTGAGGAAAATGATTTACCCAGAGTCACATCACAATTGAAATGGTAGATTTGTCATTGGAGCTTGGTCTGTCCCTTATGTCCTCTTCAACTTGCTACCACCAAGACCCATTTTCCAACACAATTTTAGGGCCAGTTTTTAGCTAGAATTATATCTTGGTTTTACATCCATTAAGAAATCAAGATTGTGGGAGTAACGTCAGCATCATGGTGGAGTGCGCTCTCCCCTTAGACTCTCCTCCCTAAGATACAACAAAAAGGACATTCATACACCAACAGAGGTCATGCACACAACACAAAAGACGTCTGAGAGATCCATGCAGCCATACAACTGAAGGTGGAGGTGCTGGACCCCCAGAGGAAGTGGAAGGAGGTAAGAGAATACCCTCTCCATCCCCCAACGGCAGTGACCCAGGGACTGCGGGCTGCTCTGAGAGGGGGGAGGGAGCCCTCCGCGGAATACACTTGCTCTCCAAGTTTCCTCACAGCCCTGGGAAAGCCCCACACAGAGGTGACTAAGCTATTGTGGAGTGTCTTCACCAAGCTAGCGCCCCAGGAGAGCGGACAGCCAGGGCAGAGCAAGAAGGTCCCTGGGATCTGGAGGTGGAAGAAAACGCCCCTCCCTCACCTAGCGCTCCAGCTCAGCCAGGTGGCCAGAGGGGCACTCAGCAGTAAGAAATCAAGATGCTACGGGGTCCAGGGATATTGGTGTAGTGAAATGCTTTTCAAACTACAAGTCAGAATTGGTGAACTATGAGATAGAACAGAATTAAAAGTACCAAAAGTCGTCACATATAATAAGACTGTGTTTTGTTTCTTAATTTTATTTGTCTACATATATGTAGACATATACTAGGCCATAACACAAAACTTATTTTTTTACTTTGGGTCTACAGTTACAATGTTTAAAAATCACTGTTTGGTGGAAAGAGCTGAGGCCTTGGCATCAGACAGGCCTAAATCTGAAGGTTTTTATTGCTAGTAGTATTACCTAAAGAGTTCTTTTAACAAGATCCTAACAATTCCCTCCTCCCCGAGCTGCTTACAAAACCAAAGAAACATTCCTTTCTCAAATATTAACCCTCCTACAGTGGCTAATGGAACCTTCTTATTGGCAACAAAACTACTATTTAAATCATGATTTGAGATGAAAAGAAAAAACTTTACCTATGTAACCAATACCTATCAATGTTTAGCCTAAATTCAACAAGGGCCAAAATCATATCCATTTCCCTAGGACTCAAGACAGAGTTTTTAAATAGTAGGGACTCAGTGACTATGTGGATTATAATAGCGGTTAAATGAATAAAAGACTGAATGAGCCAATGAATGACTACTCTGTAGCAGGCACCAGAGACACAGAAATGAATAAGGCATAAATCTGGGTCTTCAAGAAAATCAGTATGTACATTTATTACTTAATTCATGTTTTCAGCAAATATTTATTTAGAACCTACTATTTTCTAGGCACTTTGGTAGGTACTGTAGTGAACAAAACAACCATATTTACTCCCTACAGGTGAAGAGATATTATATACTAATCATACAAATAGCTATTCAATAAAATTTTAGTGTTATATGGGGGTATCATGAAATAAAATAACAGAAAGACCTAGTGTAGATGCAGAAGAGAGTGGAGGAAGACTTGGAAAACAGCTCTGCTAGAAAACTATATTTAGCCTGAGTCTTAAGGGTTAAAAGTGAGAAACTTTTTTCCTTTTAAGGAGGAACAGAGAAATGACCAGTGTAGCCTCACAGATTGAGCAAGTGGGGGATAAAGTGAGAGAGGTAGAAAGGAGCCAAATCATGCAGGGCCTAAGCCCTTCCTGAGGATTTTGGTCAGTGGGAAGGCGGATAGTGGCATGATCACATTTGCATGCTCTAAAGATAACTTGACTGTCCTGTGGAAAGTAACTTTGAGGAAGAAATGACAGTAGATGTTGTTGGGAAATTGTTTGAAGGAAATTTCAGAAAGCCAAAGGGGAAATGATAGCATCATCTAATATATGTCAGTGTAAGGTGATAAGAAGTGTACAGAATTTAAGTTATTTTGGCCATAGATTCAAGAAGACAATTTGGTAACAAATTAAGTATAGAAGATGGTGCATGGTAAAGGCAGAAAGAGGCGTCAAGGAGAATGCTTAGGTTTGGGTTTGACCAACCAGTTGGAAGGAAGAAAAGCAATGGAGAGACTGAAAAAAAAATTGTGGTGAATAGTTAAACAGTAGTATGGGACATATCAAATTTGAGGTGCCTGTAGGATGCCTGAATTGTCAAAAAGGCACTTAATATCCAGTCTAAAGATCAGAGGTTAGATCTGGGAAAGAGAGACTTATTTGGGATTTATATATGTACATATATAATGTAAAAGATGTGAATGAATGAGCTCACCTAAGGAAACTGAAAAGTGAGGCATGAATAGGGCCCAGGACCAACACTTGAGAAACTCCAAGTCTTCATTCATTAGAGGTGGAGGAGTCCATACAGAGGATGGAGATGAAATGAGGATGGAGAAGGTATGAGGAAATGTAGGAGACTGTGCAGTCAGGAAACTCAAGAAAAGAGATTATATCACATGTGATCAAGTGTGAAGAATTAGAGGCCATGAGTTTTGAAAAACTGTCTATGGAATTAATGAACCTGAATAGTGACTGAAACAAGAATACATTCAGAGGCAACAGTGAAGGAGGAAGCTAGAATGGTGAAGGTTAAAGCCTAAATGGAAGATGGGGGAGCTAGTCATACACACAAACAGTTTCAACAGAGTACTACATGTTATAGTCAAGCATGTTCAAAACACCATGGAAGCCCAGAATGAGCTGAGGAAGTTTTCCAATAAGAAACAACACTCAAAGTGAATCTTAAAGACTTATGAAGAGTTCATTGATGTATAAGGGTAGAGAGCATTCTTGTTAGATGGAATAGCATTATAAATACTTAAAAAATAACAATAAAAATGATAGTGATGGATAATATTTCTAAGTGTTTACCATGTGCCAGAAACTGTTCTAAAAGCTTTACATGATTAATTCACCTAAACTGCAAAATCAACCTCTCCCTTCCACTTGCACCATCATCTCTTAGTTGGGCTATTACAATAGCCTAGCAGCTGGTTTTCCTGCTACTGTACTTGCTTTCTAGCTTCTTCTCACAGAGCAGTTCAAGTGCCTTTTAGAACAAACACCATATCATATCATTCCTCTGCCAAACTCTCCAACGGCTCTCCTTTGGTTAAAAAGCAAAGTCCTTACTATGGCCTACATGACCCTACGTTATCTAGGCACCCACTGCTTCCTTTTTCCCACCACCTGTGTTTCTCTCTATCATTTCACTCCAGCCACACTGTCATCCTGGATATTTCTCAAACACGCCAAGCAAGTTTCTGCCTTAGAGTCTTTGCACTTGCTATTCTCTCTGCCTGGGGTGCATGTTCTTGGATATTTACACGGTTCAATTCCCCACTTACTTCGTATCTCTGTTCAAATGTCACTTAATCAGAAAGGCTTTCTCTGACTAACCTATATTAACTACCTCCCACATCTTCCAGCATGCTTATCCTCTTTATCCTTTTTCTCCCGTAATATTTATCACAATTTGATATACTTCATAATTATTTGATTACTTTTTTATTGCCTATCTACCTCAACTAAAATGCAATGGAAGCTCTATGAGGGCAGGGACTATCATTTGTATTACTGATATATCCCCAGAGGTGAGTATAGCTCTCAACATATGTCAAGACCTGGGAGGGTCTGAGATTCTACCCTACTTGGAAGCTAACAAGTTAGCCTGCCCCAGTTAAAGAGATGCTGGCAGAAGACACAGACTCCTGAGTCAGAGACAAGAGACTTAATTTTTCAATAGCAATAACCAGAGTGTTCCGGTTTCCCAAGCCCCAATTTCCATAGGGTGACATGAAGAGGGCCAAGTGGCACCCGCATAGAAAGTTCAGTGTGTTACAAAAGAAGCATGCCAAGCTTTTAAAACATCCCTCATCTTTTTAAAGGGCACTACGCCCACCTAAGCTTTGTCCTGGAGAGAGATATTATCTTGACTATATTGAATGGTAAACAAAGCTCCCCTTTGTTCCAGAGAAAGACACTATTCCACTTTCCAAGTCATTTGTTATAAAAACACTGTTGAAAAGATGGTCGAAATGCAGGCAGCCAGTGCCTCTACTCATGAGACATGCAGAAACATGAGAGAGGATGGAGAATAGTCTCCCAACAACACATGGTAGACACAAAGCATATTTTTGAATGACAGACCAACACTTTGAGTTAGGTCATATTATTTCAGTTCTCAGATGAGTAAATTGAGGCACAGCAAAAGTGAAGTACCTGTCCAAGAACACCAAGCTAGTTGGCATCTCTAGGGAGCACACTCTAGCCTCAGATCACACACACCTCAAGGAATGAGTCCTCCCTGTCTCTAACCTGTCCCTCTGTCAGCTACTTTAGGCTTTCTGAATGGGTGACAGGAAAATAGAGAAAGAATAAAAAAGGGAAAAGCTAAGAAAAGGAAGAAAGAATGGAGGGGTTTTTTAGCTATCCATACCTGTTCATATACCCAGAATCACAGAATTCTTAAATTCCGTGTTAAGAATTCTTAAACAGAATTAAGCCTGAGAAATTAAGGCTTAATTGCTCACCTTACAGATGAGAAAACTGGGTCTTTGGAAGGGAAGGGGTTGCCCATAATCACAAAGGAAGTTAGTGAGAGAACCAACTCACTAACCACCAGAACTCTTTTCCCGGCAGAGTTTTGGCTTTGCACATTTCAGGCCCATGGTGTTCCTTTCACCTTTCTTACACAGGGGACATTCCCCAAACCTGGGGGCCAAGCTATGGTACTAGTCAATCAATAACTAAGGATCTCTGTGACACAGGGCAGCAGGTGGAGCCTGGGTTGCCATCCTGCCTATGTGACCCCGCCACTCCCAGGGTTCTGAAGAGAAGTGGTAAGTTCACTGCAGATTTTGACTGAGCTCCAGACACAAAACTTCGCCATGAAGGTAACAGGCATCTTTCTTCTCTGTGCCTTGGTCCTGCTGAGTTTATCTGGTAGGTGTCTTTGCATGCTTTTCTGATTTGAGAAATACCTTTTTGACCTGTCGCTTTACTGAGCGCCTTACCTTCTAGACTTAGAGTCTAGTCTTGAACAGATCATTTGGAAAAGATCTGGTTTCTCACATTCAGGACCAAAGTTCACATGTCTAATTTATGTTTTCTAGGTGACACTAGAGCTGACTCCCTGGGAAGAGAGGTAGAGACAATTTTGTCTTTTCTTATCTCTGGGGCTAGAACCGTTTCTTCCAACCAAAGCTCAGTCTCTCTGTCACCTTTCAGCATAGCCTGAAATCAAGACAAGGAGTATGAAGGCCAGCAAGGCTTAACGTGTTCAATGTGGATGGTAATAGTAGTTCTCCACAGGGGCTCACGTTGAAGGACAAATTCACTGACACACGGGCACTCTCTGTGTAGTCCTCTAGTGCTTGCTTTGAAGGGGTCTTTATATATACCAGGGCTACCTGGCAGGATGAAGATTTGGGGCGGAAGTCTTCTTAACTTCACTCCAAGCAGCCCTTCTTCCTTACAGTCAGTTTGACCACGTTGGCATAAAGTCCTCCCGACCATCAAGGTGGGGCTCTAGTTTAGAATGAGCCAAAGAAAATAATCAACTAGGTTCTCCTTCTAGAAAAAGATTCTATATCTAACTTTTCTATTTTTTTCCGATGTTTATAAGGTAAATTCGGTAAATTTGGAGACCCGAGGAAGAAGTGTCCCTATTCTCAGTACATTTATATCTAAGGGGGAGGCAGATGACAAACCAAAGTGCATGAGCGAATAAATTACTACGTTTGTGCTAAGTGTTATACAGAAGGCCTGGTGCCATGAGGAACCTAGCCTCGTTAGAGAGATCAGGGAGGGTGCCCTTAAATAAGTGAGATTTCGTTGGAGCCGTGAAAGATAAGTGAGTGTTAGCAAAATATAACCGGGGGTAGAAGTAGTAGAGTGAAGCGGTTCAGAGAGAAATCTCAGGACCTAGGATGACTGGGTTTGAATCCTGGATCCAGGGACTACTGGCTGTATGGCTGTGAGTGATTTAACCTGTTTGTGCCTCATTGTCTTCCCCAGAAGAAGAGTAAAATAAATAAGTTTACAGGATAGTTGTGAGGTTTAAATAGAACAATACATAAAAAGCACTTAGGACGTTGTCTGGCCTCTAACAGTCATTCGATAATTACTAGTTCTTACTAATGTAGAGGAAATAGGCTGTGCAGAGACTTCAAGGGTGGAAACCGCCTAGTGTCTTTAAGTGACACAGAGAAGACCAGTGTGACTGGACTACAGTGTTCGAGGAAGAATTTCCCAAGGTGTGGCTGACCTGAGAGGAGCCAGCACCTGTAGTAACTGTAAACTTGAACATTATCTCACTCACCTTATTTAAACCATGCAACACCATTAGGACATGGTGGTGGGAGGTGGGGGATGATATCAGTCCCGTTTTGCAGATGACATGACTAAGGTTCAGAGACACTAAAAGATTCACCTGTGTCACACACTTGTAAACAGCAGAGGCATTACTTTAAACCAGGCTTTCTGTCTCCAGATCGTGGATTCTTTCTCTTGGGACACTCAGTGTCACTCTCCCAGTCACAGTCATGCTCCCATCTTTAAACTGACCAACTCCAGGGAGGTGAAAACCATTTTAGGGATTTTGCTATGCCCTCAAAGAATGGAAAATGGTTCTGTTTAATTCCATTTTTAGGCTAAATGTAACAATAATGCGGGTGGATGTACCAAGATCTATAACCCTGTCTGTGGGACTGATGGAAATACATATCCTAATGAATGCATGTTATGTGTGGAAAATCAGTAAGTACAAACTTGAATTTCTTTTAAAATATATATTTTAAGCTAGCTGTCTTCAAATTTTCATGTCTTATCCCTCTAAGCTCCAATCAATATACCAACAACATTAATCTTATCATGCGAGAAATAAAACATTTAGTTTTTCCAAAACTAATTCTTGACCTCTTTTTCTCCTTATTATATATCTGGTATGATTCTATAGAGAGATGTGAGTATGTTATGACAGAAAATAATATTCATTGTTTCAAGCATTGTGTGAGGCACTTAATATTCACTATGAGGTAAATAATACTAAGCCCACTATACAGGTGAAGAAATTGAGATGTAGTTAGTTTAAATAACTTGCTCAAGATCACCCAGCAGTAAGGGGCAGATCTGGGATCAGATCCTTGCTCTTTCCACCATGCTTTGAAATCAGGTGCGAGACTAAGTATTTGTGAGACAAAGAAGAAAATCCAGCATGTTTGGTTTCTCAATTTGCTCACACTCAACACTAACACAGTGTGGTCAGTGGAAAGATGAGCAAGGTACTCTGAGAGCACAAAATTAAAAACAACTCATTGTGCCTGCTAGGATTTGGAAAAGTGTGAAGGCTTTCTCTAGGGCATAAAGAAGCAGACAGAGGCATTCCCATAAGACGAAAACACTGAACAAAAGAGAGAAAGGAATTAGTAACACGGTGCAACGTGTGTTAAGGAATAGAGGAGGAAAGTGTCTGAATGGTTCTCTCAATTAATGAAAAAAATCGCTTGTATGACAAGACTCCATGCTTTTATAGCAAAACAATAGGTAATCTGGATTTTTAAAAAGCTCATATACCCAAAATACCTATAAATTTTAAAAATTCTTTTTGGTAGTGGTAATGATTGTGTTTACTAAAGTCCTCAAATATGTTATATAGGTTAGGTGACCAAAAATGCATTTTTGTAACACTTTTATTTGTGGATATGAGAGCCTCAATGAAGCTCATTTTCTGGAGTGATAGGTAGGTGGCAGGAATCAGACTTCGGCACTCAGAGAAATAGCTTTGCCACAGATTTTCTATCTTATTCAGCTACTGAACACTTAACAAGTGCCAAGCATTGTGTTAGGCTCCTCTGCTTTCCTTTGCATGTGACTAAGAGAAAATAGGTCATGAGCACAAATAAGGTAGCTTCTTGTGCCTTGTGACAAATGTCATCAAATGAGCTGTGACCAATGTGCTATAGGAATGAAGGAGAAAGACAGATTTCTTCTTATTGAAAAGGTCAAGAAAGGATTCATGAAAAGGATGTCATTTAAACAGGGATCTGAAGTAGCATCACAAAAGCTTTTCAGGTCAAATAAAGGTGTAGAATGATCAAAACAAATAAAAGAAATTCTACAAGTGACCCAGAAAACTCTACATTTTCTGGAACTGATGTGGTATTAAAGACTTCAATTTAGGCTCAAATGACTGCATACATTTCCATTATTCCACCAGATAAATTCTCTATAACATGAACCCTCTTCTAGCTCTGCTTTAAATCGTTTCAGAAAACTCTGTGGTTTAGCAAGGATTGTACAAATAGGTCCTCAGGGGAAAAGATCTAATATCCTTAAGTTTTAGACCCAAAACATCAGGTGTTCTGTTTGTGGTGATTTCCACGTTAAAGACTTGTAAGAGGAACTTGAAACCACTTGTTAATTTTCTCATGACCTATGTTGTTGACATTAAGATCAAACACCATATTTCCATCCAAGGGCAGGAGAAAGCAATAGAACAACCTTGAGACTTGGGACATTTCCAGGTGTCAAACCAAAAGGCCCAATATTTAGAGAGCAACATAGGGAAAATATGAGCATAGAGCTGGGACACCCTATTCCCTTAGGCTTTTAAACCTACCAGTCCTGCTTGCTCTTTCTATTCTTTCAAAAATATGTAAATATGAGAGGAACATTTGAATGAATGCCAGAAAATGTAACTTCTCTTTCTATATTTCTCAGATAAGAAACAAGGTCTAGAGAGAAAATGTGCCTTCCTCAAATGCAATGTATTTTCTAATGCTTTTCTCTCTATTACCCATTAAAAGCCCCAAGCAAATACAGTATAGTTAATGAGAGCCAGGCTCTGACCGTCATTGTTGGGTTTTGAGATATGTAGACAAACAAGGGCTTGCATCTCCTTGATCATTATATGCTTGGCAGATATACTTAGTATGGATTTTTTTTATTTCTTCTATTTCTTCTTAAGGAATCTATACTGGAAAATTCTTTTCTATGGACCAGCACTTTCCAGTAGAACTTTCTGCAATGACACAAATGCTCTATATCTGTGCTGTACAACATGGAAACCGCTAGCCATGCCACTAGCATTTAAAATGTGGCTAGAACAACTGAGAAAGTGAATTTTTAATATTATTTAACTTTGATTTAAATTTAAACAGCCATATGTGGATAGTGTCTACTGTATTGGATAGCACAGCTACAGAAAATAAGTCAGCTCATGTGCTCTGTTTAGATATTTGTGCTTGTGTGTGCTGACTCAGAAATAAGTATTTTGAGTGGTTAATGATTATGGAACAAGAAAACATTAAAAACTCTTAAGATGAAGAATCAGCAAGGTCCAGATAAAGACATGCATCAAGGTACATGGAAGTCATATGTCCTCAAGCAACAGAGAAATAGAAGAACTTTTACAAGCCAGTATATTCAAGGAAAGGATGGTTAGAAAAATGAGAGATCTGAAAACAATCTCATGAAGAACAATTACAAGATTTAGGAATATTTAGCTTGGAGAAGAGAAAACAGGTTTGGGAAAGGTGGTGTGTGGGGGAAGAGAGAGGTTTTTATCTGCAGGGGAGGCAGCTTAGAGCTGGCAGGTGTCATATTGGGTAGAAATATGACTTCCTTTGGCGAGGTCTCACAGATATGAATCCCCAGAGTTTTAAGGCAAAAGGTTAATCAATTGGAAGGTCCTGCAGTAGCCAAAGCACTAGCTAAGATGGAAACCTGGTGGCTAGGACAATGACTTCAGGAGCAAAAAGAAGCAACAGTAGGCTAGAGATTAATTTCAGAGGTTTACTGTAACACCCCACTAGTCTGGTAACCTCTGGAAGGATAGGCATTTTTCCTTTCTGTTGTATTCCTAGTGTATGTAATAGCTCTCAATCAATATTTGATGAATTAATAAATAGTGAATGAATAAATAAAAGGAGAAAGAGAAATAAATCTCAAACCTCTCTGTTCTAAATAAAGCTGACCTTTTTTCATTGTTTTTCTCCATAGTCACTTTTTGTCAGAAAAGTTTAAGCTAATTTTTTTTTTCAATCTTTTCTACAGGAAGCGCCAGATGCCTGTCCTCATTCAAAGATCTGGGCCTTGCTGAGAACCAAGGTTCCGAAATCCCATGAGGTCACCATGAAGCCTGGCTGACCTGATTGTTGAATAAAATGCATCTAAATACTTCCTGTTGTTTCCATATGCTTTTTCCTCAAAGACATGTTTGGTTATGCTGGGGACAGGGGACCGGGGCAAACTCGGAATAGACCAAGTTTTACAAAATACAGCAATCCTGTAGTTTCAGACAGGCTTTCCTCCACAATGCTTTTTCCCTCCCCATCTTCCTCACATTCTGAGGACTCTGTCTCAGGAAATGTGACTCCACATATTATGTGACAGGACACAGTCGATCGTGAGTATAGATAATCCTATAGAGGATTAGACTAGCATTTTAAGGAACAGTTGGAAAATTCTCAGTCCAGAAGCATGTTACCCATCACCTTTCACTGACTGAACTAATTCTGTTAGGTTGCCTTGGGATTTAATTGAGCATCTATTGTACCTGGCACTGGTCTAGGTGTATAGGTGTAAGATTTCGAAGAGATGCCTGTCTGGTGGATTAGAGTTTAGCCTTAAGATTTTCCACATATCTCAAAATGTAGATTTCAGGTGAGACATAATTTCCACAAAGAGGCTTTGAATCATTGAGGAAACCAAAAAAGCTACACTTTCTCAACTATGCTGTGGCGCAGCCTCTGCATTCAGCCTTAGTTCCTCCCCAGCAAAAGCAATTGCCCGTTAGTTACTGAGGTGAGCAGCACTAATGTAGAGCTCTCTGTTAGCCATGGCAGCCTGAAGTTGGGGTGGAGGACTTCATCTACGGCCTGACTTGGAGAACTGCTTCATCGGGCCTCATGGGTTTGTGCTGAGATAACCAGAGGGGAGCAAAGACATGATTCTGAATCAACTTGAGGAATGGTCTTTTTTACCACCAAATCATTCCCAAAAGGTGATCTGGCAAGGATAGCAGGGACTATAGACCAAATGAACTGATCATGAGGACTCTGTATTTCACTTTGCTTTATACATGAGCCACAATCACCCTCTAAGGTTATCCTTATCTTGTGAATAAATTTAGAAAAGTTAAGTAACATGACAAATATTCACCAGCAAATAAGGTGGCAGAGTTAGGCTTTTAATCCAGGGCTGACTCCAAATCTAACCCTTCTTCGTCTAAACCACATCAGGTGGATTATTCCTTGCCTGTTTCCTCTGCAGGAACTTTAGGTAACATGCTTACATTAAAAGGCCTATGTGTTTATATTCAGGGACAGGAAATAAAGTAGAAATAAGGAAACATCCCCAAAAGTACCTATAATCATTAAAAAAAGAAAGAAAAAGCAGCTTGAATTCCTGAGCTCATATGAAGAACTAGCCTAGAATGGAGAAGTGGATAAAGGGCTAAGAAAGCCTGAGATGCATCAGGTTCCCTGACATATAGTGGGGAAGAGATCATCCACTGAACGAGAAACAGCCAATCAAAATCTGTCTCACACTTGCAAAATACAGTTTCCTGACACTCTAAGGTTTAGCTTAATTTCTTGCGATATTCAGAATATGCATGTCTCAAGGTTAAATCTGACCACTAGGGGATGCTGTGGTCTGCTCCAGGACTCAGCCAAACAAGAGCCTAACAGCTCACCGATAACGTGCTAACAGAAGTTACGGATGCAAGATGGCCTCCAGCATCTTGTCTGTGATGCTAGAGGACACTTGAAGGACCCCCCTAATATTAAGGAACTTTGCCACAGGAAACAGAATTTAAATCATTGACTGCTAGAAATTGTCATGTCTAAGTGGACCATTTTACGGGTCTGGAGAGAAGAGGTTTGGAGATTACAGGCAGAACCAATACATAAACCCAGCTTGTCTGCCTTTAATGGTTCCATCTCTTTGGCCTGTTAAAAGATAAACTGAGGCAACCCACATTTCTGCCTGGTCATATTTTTAGGGGGCCCCAACCTGACAGTTGTCAAGCCAAGTTCTCATAACACAAAACAAGACAAACAAGAATGCAATAGCTGTCCCCGGGAGAGAGAGGATGGATAACCAACCGGCACTGAAAGCAAATTCCCAAGTCACAATTCAAAGACCTAATTCTCACAAAAGTTTTTTGCCTGACAATCTGAATTTGGAAAGGAGGGACAACTTGAATTTTACCTTCCTCTCTTGAGCAGGAATCACAGATAAAGATAGAGACAGGAGGGTTGACTTTGGTAAGAATTCTTACCCTTTGCTGGAGTCTGTCTGCAGGCTCTGGAGTGAGTGGGATGTCCCGGCGGGTCTCATCCTGGTCACCAGAAACCTCAGAGGAGGAAAAATAATTTCCCCTCTATCCTTTACGGAGGGAGCTCGGCTGAGAGCCCTTTTTCTCTAGGGCACCTCATAAAGAGATAAGCTTATCCAGGTTAAAAGTTCTCCACTGTGGCCACTGTAATTCAAGATTAACTTTGGTTAAGTTAAGCTACTTTTTCAGCCTTCAAAGAAAATTTTATTCATTTGAGGTCTCACACGGGACCAAGTGCAGCTTAAGTCAGACCCGGACTGGACTTAGTCCGGTTTCTGAGTCGGACCCAGTCTGTTGCTGGACCCAGTCTAGTCTCCAAATCGGACTCAGTCCCATTTCCAAGTTGGACCTCTGGCCAGCTTCTGGACCCAGTCTGGAAAAAGAAATGCTCAAATAAAGTCTGAAAGCTTATAATGCGAAAGCCACAGAGCTAGGATGTGAGAGGGCCTTACCCACAGCCTCTAGAGACAGCAAGAGAGCAGCGAGCTCAAGGGGCTCACAGGTACGTATGTCTGGATGCTCAATGCTCCTGGTGGCCTTCAGGGGTCTCTTTTGGTTCCCTCTTTTGTTACCAGAACTGTTCAAAAAAAAAACGAGTCATATTAAAAATTGTAAGTGTTTAGCTGACCAAAAATTGGTTAGAATCGGGTACTATCCAATCTAGCACATAGAAAGGAGTTCCGAGGAGCTCCATGAATCCAAAGCTTGTATAAGCAGATGGGAGTGGAACAAGGAAGTTAGACTAGACAAGACAACCGGATGGTTATTGCAACATTACTTTCATTTTAGGCGCCAACAGGAATCAAGCAGATTATCTAACTAGCGCTGATCAGGTGATTCCTGACTGACTAGTTTAAGACTGCGTTTCTGGGAGAGCTGAAATTGTAATTAAGTTAATTCTTGGTTGGTGACATGGGGCTTAGCATAAATGACTCCATTTGGGGCCTGTTGACTTGTTTTTAACAAACTCATCAAAAAACACGTGAATTACTGTGTTCCTCTCTGGGGGTTACGTTTTAAAAGATATTTACAAACTGGAATGGGTTTTGACTGAGAGAGAGACTACCAAGTTTGATAAGAATTTGAAACTTTGTCCTATGATGAATGATTGAAAGAAGTAGGAAAATTTGATCTGAAGAAAGGAAAATCCTTAGAAATCTGGTCTTTTCAAACAATTTAAGGGAGAGAATGTTAACATCATGAAAGCAGAAACTTTGTTCTTTTTTCACTGTTGTATTACTGTCTCAAAGACAGTATGTAATACCCAAGAGGTGCTCAGTTAATGTTCTTATTATTACACAAATGAATGCGGAAAAGTAATGAACGTGTTCTGGTTGTCTCCAAGGGGTAGAATTTAGACTAATTGGGTAGGGGTTAAAGGGAGGCCGGTGTGGACTCCGTAGGAAAGCATACGCTATAATACTTAAGAGCAGGGGCTCTGATTTAGAGTGTCTGGGCTGGAATCTAGCTTCCCAGCTTCTAACCATGTGTCCTGGAAGAAGTCAGAGGATTCTCAGTCTCAGTTTCCTCTTCACTAATATGGGGTTAATAATCACAATTCCCTCGTAGGGCAGGTAGTGCAATACCTGCCATACTCAAGTGTTCAAGAAGTATTAGCTATTATTATTGTTATTGCTTTTATTGTTATTGTGCATCTTGTAACCCTTTGAGCTCACTAAAAAGAAGTCCTGGTACCAGCACATCTCCGTGATAGGAGCTTTGACTCTTCAGGTAACAGTTCACTGCGTTATTGAACTGTCAGGGATTTCACGAAAGAGAGTCCTCAGCTGGGTAAAAGATTGGAGGAAAATCTCTCTGCTTTTAACTGTAAAAAATTCCAGAGTTATAAACCGCTGACCCCTCCCCACAAAAGAACTCAAGAGTAGTGGCTGAGAAGGGCTTTGTGGCCCTGGCAGCGAATAAAGGAGTAAACCCAACTCCCACTGTCAGCTCCCATTCATGGGGAAAGAAGATAGGACAGCAATCCTCCTTAAATGCAGGACACAACACTGCAGTAAACTCCTAGAGGGCATGGTCACGGGGCCAATCGATTTCTGTAGAGTTTGCTTTATTGTTCTCGGAGTATTTGAAATATGAAGCTATTGGAAGGGAACAGTATACGAAAAATATTTTTGTCCCATTGGAGAAGTAAGCTTGTTTGAAATTAAACATTTAAGAATAAACTATACTGAGCCTCCTGAGAAATAGGAACGCAAGAAATATAGAACCTTGATTTCCATTTCTCTGACCTGATTTATCCCCTATAAATCTTAGCTTATTCCAACTAAGTAAAAATAAAATGTATCTGCATAATAAAAGAGGGAATTACATAAAAAGGTGCAAGGTTCTTACCTTTCAAAGCCTTAGCACTGCCAAAAATTTCCTTTGTTTTCTTTCATTGTTTCAAGAGTAGATGACTTTTAGCTAAAAATATGGAATATGTAGATAATAAAATGATGTTCACAGAAAGGAATAATATAGATCTTTGCTTTTCAACAACTAAAAACCACTGAAAAGCCAACAAACAATGAAAACAAACTACAAAGGCTGGTTGGAGATCAGCTGGTTGGGTGGAGTGCTGTTGTGGTCAGGTGATTTTTGGTTGGTAATAAGTAATGTGTTCTACTCTTCGCATTTGAAGTCAGGAATAAAAAATGTAAAATAAAGTAAATACTACTTTTTTGCCTTTGTATTAGTCCCTGTTGAAGGAAGAAAAAGGATAAGAGAAAGCTGGGGGTTAGGAGTCACCAGCGGAACAGTTGTATTGGAAATAGAAAAGTAAACGGAAAGAAAATTACAAAGAAAATAAGAAAAATACATAACTGTGAAAGTTAGAAAGGAAGAAGGCAAAAAGAGCCATACACATAACTAAAAAATGAGAAATAGAGATAAGCGCCTGAATAGAAAAAGAGTGAGAAGCAACGAGAAAGTGAAAATTTAGTAAGTTTTATTGTGAAGGTGATTCTGGAAGGCCACATTCAAAATAAGTTGTATTATGAACTGCTCATGTTAAGTTCAGGTTTTTTAAAGCTCTTTTATTTACGGAAATGAATTGTATGTGCTTTTCTTTAAAGCTAAGTACCACTGGACAGCAACCCAACAAAAAAGATGATTAAGAGGTCAGATCCTTCAAGAGTTGAGGTTTGAATTACCCCACCAGCTAAAAAATCTTAACCAGCTGAGGTGCTGCGTAGGGTCAAAGGGAACGTGGAATGAGTAGAAGAGGGAATTATAAATATTACCATAGACTCAAGACCTGCTAACCACCAACTATAGAGATGATGCTATGGCAGTTACATATAATATCTTCCTTAATCATTATGTAATATTTGTATATATTAATCCATTGTTTCTTTTTTTATTCTCTCCCTTTCCTACCCTATTTTATAGAAGAAGCGAGATGATGGCTAATTTTACAATTCAGGATTTAAATTACAGGATTTCCAGGGTGAGAACATTTCTGTTTGTATGCAATATTGTTAATCATGTTAAAAAAAAAAAAAAAGGCACCATATTGTTGTTGAATGCAGATTAAATAAGGGTAGAAAAGAAATGAATGAGCACCGAGTAACTAAGGGTGGACTACGTTGACTTTTTGCCTATTTATT
The DNA here is from genome assembly GCF_041296265.1 of Equus caballus. Classification (NCBI taxonomy): domain Eukaryota; kingdom Metazoa; phylum Chordata; class Mammalia; order Perissodactyla; family Equidae; genus Equus; species Equus caballus. Next base: position 45,885,756 of record NC_091697.1, read on the forward strand.
GTCAGCTCTATTCCCACTCTTTTCTGTAAAATTGGAAGAAATGAGAGCCTGCAAACCATATTTCCCAGGGTCCCCTTACAGCTAAGGCTAAGAAGAGACACTAAAAAAGGAAGGAAGAGAAAAGCCATTTTATTTTCTGCTATTGGTGGTACATCAAGAAATGGTAGCCCCATCAGTAGGAGTGTAATTTCCTGAGTCCCTGCTCAGCTCCACAGTGTAGATGCAACCATAGAAGCAGCAGTAGTGCATGCAACAGCAGGATTATAATGTCTCACACTCCTGCTCAACTGCAGGATGCACTTTCAGCATCAATGGCAGCACCTCTAGCAGACAGGTGGCAAGATAAAGCTAGGCTCCCATCCAGATTCAATAGCAACTTCTAGTTTCTAGGTAACACCCTTCTCTCTTTTCTTCCTTCAGCCCTTCTAAGAGCATTGTAACCAATTCCCTGCATTAAATACCTCTTTTAAATATTTCGAGTAGTCTCTGATTTCCAGGCATGACACTAACTGACACAGGTGTGAACTTTTGATTTATAAAATATATGAGAAAACTATTTTGCAAAGTTGTCTGCTCTTTCTAGTCACCATTTCCTACCCTAGGCTGGAATATTTTTTGGGAAATTGGGCTGATCTTCTCAGCCAGGGAAACAGAGTGGAGTGACTGAAGAGGATGGCCAAGCAGGCTGAGGGTGAAGGATCAGGATCCTATCCAGAGATGAAGCTGTTGTGTTGATGGATCCTAGAACAGAAATACCAGTCTCCTTCTTTCCTCTGCTGAATCAGAATCCTCCAAAAGAAACAGCAAAGGGGTAAAAAGTCAAAAAATATGCTGAGTCTGTGAGCCAGTCCAAAGAGAAGATGCCAAGTCTGGGAAAGGAAGAAGAATGCAGAAGATGCTGCCTTTCCCTCATCAAAAGCACCCCTCCCCCTCCTGCTACCCCTACTTGAACCCTAACAGCCATTGCTAAGAGGAGCCTCTTGTGAGTCCAAAGGCATAAGCACCCAGATATGCATCATTCCCAGGCTCCTCCATGGGACTGCTACTGATCACAAGTATAATCAAGCAAATGTCCTGAGCATGGAGCATCCCTGGACGAGCTGCTCCTTCTGCTCGATAGATACAATTCTGAACATACTAGGATGGGAGAAAGGGCCAATGTCCACAGAAAAAGAAAGCACAGACGTCAAAGGAGACAAGGTTGAGGGGGTGGGGATTGATGCCTATTGGCTTCCTGCCTTCAGCGCAGATGGCAATGAGAACAGAGCTGCTTAGGGGTCAGAGGAGCAGAACATGTAAGGCATGGGGAAACATACCTGAGCATCAGGGCACATTATCTTTGAGGAACAGATTATCACTGTTCTCAAGGATATCATCCCTATGCTGATTTCTCACTTGTTTCATAGGCCTACTACCAACATTGTTCCAAATCCTGTCCCAGTGTAGCTTATGCCTTACTTCTCTCATTTCTACCTTCCTCTGGTCTTGCCTGTGCCTGTTTTTACCGCATGTAGCTAGAGTTCTATTACAAAATAGTGACGCAGACCATCTCCACAATTGCATCTGTGAGAACTAAAATGGGTATTCTGTTCACATGACTAGGAATGAGGACGTGTATTAATTGATGATTTTGGAAAGATAGACAGAGTTTTCTTCTCAGACATTCAGAGAGAGTCAAAGGCCAGAGGTTACTTACCTGATATAAAGTATTTTCAAGCAAACATAATTGAGAGAGACTGGTATTGATGACATTAAGTTCTGAGAAAGAAGAGGTAAAATTTGGCCTGTTCTAAGGAATCTGTGTGAAAAACTCTGAGTGTCACTGGAACAGGCAGACACCGAGACTGGGACAGGGAGCAAGGACCCCTGACACTCAGGAGCACCTGCTTTCTCAAGAGAACATTGGCTGAAGTTCAGTTTCATGGGTAGGCAAGGAACTAAGGAAAAATTCTCCACTGTAACAGAGTTCTGTTAGCAACGAGAAGGTCTGTGCTTTGGTCCTAGGAAAGGAAACCGTGTACCTCCCTAGAAGGGATGGAAGGAGAAAGCACGATCAGGTCACTACCCTCCTCACTCTGACCTGGGTATCTTTGTCTTGTGTTGTCTGACATGAAATCCCTCTTAGAATCCAGAAAACCCAGGGGGCGAGTCTTGGTGTTCTTAGTGATGCACAATGTGACCCTGACACCAGCCAATGAGGTAACCGTGTAATTATCTACCCATCCTTTCAGAATAAAGGGAATTTCAGGGGTCACTTGTTTTTCATTCCTTGAAAAGGAAAACAGAGAGGTGAGTATCAGATAGAAACATCTGCCTCTGTCTTCCTCAGCTTCTGATTTCTCCCCTTTGACAGTCACCAAATCCCCACCTGTCTAATTCTCCTTGGAAACCAAAGAGTAGAGAGGAGTGTATACTTCAGTTTCTCTGCCCTGATGCCTCCACATTACAGAAGCCAGTTAAGCATGCTCCAAGAAGTTTGAAGTAGGCTTTCAGTGGCAAGGTTTGCTAGGATCAGTTGCTCCCGCTGAACTGGGAGAGAGCACGTTAAGTGTGAGAGATGAGAACCACATGTGTAAGGGGCACTGAGGACAAGACTGGTCAGAAAGTGTAAGGTAAGGGGCAGAGCACAACCAAATCAAGCATTAGGGTCACATTTCCTGGGCCTCAGATGATACCCACATGATAACCAACTCAAGCCCATTTTCAGCGTTCCCTTCCTTCCACCGCAACTGAGCTCTCCCATCCTCTCTGCCAAGTCCCAAGCTAACCTAGGCACTCACCTGACCCAGCTTCTACATCTCATTTTCACCTGTTTATCCTGCTATTTTCTTAACATTTCTGGCCAGAGGAATCTGTTGCCCCAGGCAGGCCAGGTTTAAGACAAGCCCATCTGTCACCCTACATCAGCTTAGTTTAAATGGGCTGTCCTTCTTACTGCAAACAAGAGAGTTTCTTATGGCTGTTTCAGGAAAACTGGGATGGAATCACCTCTCCTAAGAACTAGGACTGCGTTTATTTACTCAAAGTCACTGGGAACGAATAACTGATGAGCCAAGGTTTGCATTTCACCACGTATAACCAAAGGGGTCTGTATTCAGGGTGCTATGTCTCCCAGTATGTCGTCCATGGGAAATATATTTGACCGGAACAAGAGAGGGCTACTTAAATGGCTTTCTTTATTTTAGTATTAATATTAGACCACAAATGAATCAAGTCTTCCATATAAAAACTGGTATTTTTACAGTCAGTAAGTAAATGCAAAATTACCAACTTTCAGCGCTTAAACCAAGGATGATCCATGTATTGAAGCATATGAGAATTTTTAAAATCAGAAATACCAATTCTCAGGCCTAAAAGACTGTTATAAACAGGAATGGGAGATTCCAACTAAACGGCTTCTTTCTGAAGATTTATATAACAGTTTCTGTATGATTCTCTGGATCGTACGGTAAACTTGCCCTTATGTTTAACTTGTTTTTGCCGCGTTCTCTTACCTTGACTTCCCAGTTAGTCTTGTTCTCATGGCCCTTTAGTGGCAGGGAACTCTCTCCCACCCCAGAGAACACTTTCCTGATGCTCATTATTGTGCCATACTTGAGATCTTTCCTTTCAGCAAGGGCTGCTCAGAAAATCACATCAGTGCCAAAGGAGTGAGATTCGTGACAGGGGAGGCTGCAAAAGGCAGAGTTTGGCTGTTTTTAAACTCCCTTTCATATGTAGGCTCTATAGGGCATTTGACCTGTACTTCCTTGAAGAATAATTACTTCATAAAATTGGTCAAAAATGAAAATTGCTGAGGCCGGCCCCGTGGCCGAGTGGTTATGTTCGCATGCTCTACTTTGGCGGCCCAGGGTTTCAAAGGTTCAAATCCTGGGTACGGACCTAGCACTGCTCATCAAGCCATGCTGAGGCAGCATCCCACATGCCACAACTAGAAGGACCCACAACTAAAATGTACAACTATGTGCTGAGGGACTTTGGGGGGAAGGAAAAATAAATAGAAAATAAAATCTAAAAGAAAAAAAGTGAAAATTGTTACTGGCCCAGGTACAGGGCTAAGATAATCCTCCAGCCACTCAAAAATTCAGCTGAGCCCTCCTATCATGTGAGAACTGCCAAGGTGGAAGATAATATTTCATTTCCTACCTCTTCCAGCTCCTGCATTACTCATTTGCTCTAAACTAAGTGTGCATTTTCTTTATTCAGTCATTTATTGGCTGGCTTTATCATCTTGGAAGAGTCAACAAATTAGAGGAAAAACATTCTGAAGGAGAAGAGACTTTTTATTGATATTCAGGGCCTTGTTTATCCCGCTGGCTTTATCATCTTGGAAGAGTCAACAAATTAGAGGAAAAACATTCTGAAGGAGAAGAGACTTTTTATTGATATTCAGGGCCTTGTTTATCCCAGAACCTTGAAAGAAAAGAGATCTCTCCTGACGATACCAAAAACCTTGGCTGATTCAAGCAAGATAAATAGTCACATATAAAGCATTCAGGCATCTCCATACCTAAAATTAGTCCAATCTCCATGCAGAGGAGGGGATAACAGATGCGAAGACATGTACTGTGTAAACATTTTGTGATTTCAGTGTAGACAGAGTGTGTCCCTCCGCACAACCAGGAAGACTGGTAGAAATTCTTGGGGAAATAGAAACTCAACTAGGGGCACAGAGTCAAATCTAAATATTCCACTGGGGATTGAGAAGGAAATAGGGTTTAAACCGCATCCCAAAGTCTGGGGAAACATGTGCTAGAATACTTGGGGACAGAGAAAAGTAGGAGAGAGGGTAGGAGGCACATTGTCATATCATGATAGAAATTAAATGAATTATAAATATCTGGATTCAGAGACATTGTGAAAAGACAGTTTTCTAAGAGAGGTAGAACAGAAGGAAATGTGGCTTTAATGTGTTTCCAATGGCAGCTTCAAAGGATTCTCCATAATACAAGAAGCCTATTCAGGGCAGCTCTATGAAAGGTGGCATTTGGTTTACAAGAGGACCGCCTGGAGGCAGAGGCCCAGGGGACTGTTGTAAACCAACTGCTAGGAGAATCCTTAACTCTGGCCTCAAGTGCAGGGGATGCTTCAACTAACTGAGCTGTGAAGACTGAGAGGAAAAAAGATAACCAATAACTGCAGCTTATTATGGGAAGTTGGCTTGAGTCTTAGATGCGTATTGTTTGTTTTGTTTTACATCTCAATTTCCTGACACATAGTAGGGCTTCCCTAAATTAGAGAAGAAATAACTAACTGTAAGATTTGTTCCTTGAAGGAACACTAGGGAAATGTCCAGAGAGGGGCATAGAAATGAGTGTCCCTCTGGACTCAAGTCCCACCATCAGCCTTGTTGTCTCAGGTAGGCTCTGGACCCCAAAGACAACATCTAGGCAGTGCTGGGGAGCTCTGAATGAGGCTTTATAGGGCATCTCCTTTACGTGTTCACTTAGGTCAACCTACAAGAGGTCCCTGCCACAAAGAATGGGCAGAAATGACAGAGCAAAAGGGTCTGAAATAAAACCCAGCCCTCTGCTCTACCGGTCTAGGACTCCATCCATGCTGAGACTGAGAGCCATGGAGAACGGGGAGCATGCATTGGAGGTGCCCAGGAAACTGCATTCCCTCTGATCTACTTGAGTTGATTTGCTGCCCACCATAGGCAAAGACCCACAGGAACTGTCTGCTAGTTGAGTCCTTTAGAAGGAACAATAGAGCAGAGACCTGAGAGAGCTCAAACACTGTGGGTGCAAGAAGACGAAGGCCTCTCTTCAGCATTCTATTTTTACTGGGCCACAAAGACTCTTCTTAGACAGCTCTTGGGGAGGAAGAAAAGGCTGCATGAAACCATTCTTTATTAGTATCCTCTCAGGCCTATGTATCCTCCTCTGCCATGAAGTCAAAGTATAGGAAACTCTGAGAGTTGAGAATGGTCCTTCTCTTGTCCCTTTCTTACGGTACGATGACTTGAGCCAGAGTGAAGAAGTCTGGGAGAATGGGAATAGTTGAGGATACACAGTGTGAATCTTCATTTCTCCTAGTTTCCATTAATCTCTTCCCATCATTCCTACTGTTAAAGCCTCTCCAAGTTTTCACCGAAAAGACTTCGCATTTACATCCAGCCCATCCAGAAGGAAGGGGTAGAATCAGACAAACTCTTAATGCTGTTGTCTAACTTAGGAGACTCCAACTTGCTGTGGTCACCCCCACCAGAGTGATGAAGCCTGAATGAAAATTTGGCAGACAATGGAAACCACAATGATAGTGTATGAGGTTCCGACTCTGACAGGATAATTTGCTTCCTTTAATTTAGCATTAGAAACCCTGGACTTATATAGCTTCTTAAAGTATTCTTCACAGAATTGGTCTGTCACGCCAAGAACCAGGTCATGCAGACCCCTCCTAGACAGCTCTGAGAGGCTTAGAGGAGGTTGCAAGAAGCAATCCTTGTCCTTGACATCTCATGATTCTGCATTTCTCTGCTATTAAGCATGGGTATAAAGCAGACAAGAATCTCAAGGAATAAGAACGTTATCTGAGGCACAGAATCCTGTTCTCTTTCCAGCCTTCTCTAGATGTCCGGATTTGGGACAATGGGGAAAACAAGATGGGAAATTGATAAGCACAATAAAAAAATGCAATATGGAGGCCGGCCCAGTGGTGCAGTAGTTAAGTGTGCACATTCTGCTTCACTGGCCCAGGGTTCGCCAGTTCAGACCCTGAGTTCGGACATGGCACTGCTTGGCAAGCCATGCTGTGGTAGGCGTCCCACATATAAAGCAGAGGAATATGGGCACGGATGTTAGCTCAGGGCCAGTCTTCCTCAGCAAAAAGAGGAGGATTGGCAGCAGATGTTAGCTCAGGGCTAATCTTCCTCAAAAAAAAAAAAAAGCAAGATGAAGCTTCATTCCTCCTAATTCTGCATCACTGAATTTGCTCCCAAACTATAGCTATAAAAGACCCCCAATTCTATGGTATTAAACAGAGTACATCACACAATTCACTGATCTACAATTTGATTATATTCTTCCAGAAGGCATAATCTATCAATAAATAAATAAACCAACATCTCAGCCCTCAAGGTCAAATTAAGAGAGACCTGGTTATGCCATTAGGAGCGAGAGACACTCAATACGCAATATCTATCTTACATCTAGTAAAGTCTAGAGGAGAGGGTAAATGATCTCTAAATGTTTTGCCCTGGAGAAGGAGCTCATAATACTTGATTCTCAACTAAGCTCCTAACACTAGTGCTGTGTAAAAATTTGCAGATAATTTTATAGAAACTTATAACCACAAGCATAAAGCATATAGCTCACTTCCAATGGAATGAAAGTGTCCCCTTTAAGAAAGTGACACTAGGAATTTTGAGCACTCACAGGTCAGAGTCCTGCATACCTGAGAAGCAACACAAAGCTCCTTTTTCAAGACTGAGTCTCTTATACTGAAGTATAAGTCATGAAGCCACCTCCTAGAAAGCTCTGAAGGGCTAAGAGACAACATTGTCTTTCAGCTTCAATTTGACCTTTCAATACTTTGATTTGTGATATTAGGTCTGGGGCTATGCAAACCCCATTGTTGCTTGGCCAGTCAGCCAACTCTGCCAATAGGGGGGTGCTAGAGGGAGCCGAGAAGACTGTAGGAGGGAGAAGGGACTTGTTCTTTTCCACTTGGTTCATGTGTTCTTGGTATTCCTGTGAGTATCACTCCAGCAACACAGGAGGACAGGTGGGAGGAGGAGTAGGGAGAGGAGAAGGGGGAAGAGGAGGGGAAGGAAAAGGGGAGAAAGAACCAGAGGAGGGGAAAGAGGGAGGAGAAAGAGAAAACTTACAGACATTGTTTTCTTTCTCCTAAATACATCTGTGTGAATTTCCTAAAAATGAGGACAATTTCTTTTGAGTTCAATTATCAAAATCAGGAAATTAACATTGATATAATTCTCTCTAATCTATTTGCTTTATTCAGATATTGCCAATTATTCCATTAATGTTTTTTATGGCAAGTTGTTTTATTTGTTTCGGTTCCCCAGGATCCAATCCGAAACTCCATAGTATTTAATAATCATGTCTCTAGTATTCTTTAATCTAGAAGTTTTTCTCAATCCTACTTCATCTTGTGTTACCTTGACATTATTAAAGAGTATGGGCCGTTTTGTAGAATGTCCCTCAATTTGGGTTTGTCTGCTGTTTCCTCATGGATTAGAATTGACATGTAATGCATTTTGGCAGAATTACTTCAGAAGTGATGTTGTGTTTTTTTCAGTGCATCGTGTTAAGGAGGCACATGATTTCTATTTGTCCTACTCTTGATGCTTTTAACTTTAATTACTTAATTAAAGATATATCAACTAGCTTTCTTCACTGTAGTTACTATTTTTCCCTTTGTAATTAATAGGGACTTTGTGGGGAGATAGTTTCAGACTGTAAATATCCTCTTCTTCATCAAACTTCTACTCATTAGTTTTAGCATCCATTGATGATTCATGCCTAAAAATATTATGATCTTTGCTAAATGATTATTTTCCAAATGCTTTATCATCCCTTTTATAGTTATTAGTTGGCATTCTACTGTAAGAAAGAGATTTTCCTTCTTTCTTATTTATTCCATTTTATTTATTTGTTTATAACAATATGGACTCATGGATTCTAATTTTATTCTATGGATTATGTTCCCTTATGATTATTCATTTTGATGCCCAAACTTTCCTATATTTTGCTCATGGGAGTCCTTTCAAGCTGGCTTCTTCGACTTTTGAGGTTTCCCTATCATTCTTTGGGTACTTCTTTACTTTCTGATATGGCAAGAAGTCCCAGGCTCATCTTGTACTTTACTGCCCCAGCCTTAGAATCAGCTGTTTCTCCAAGGAGCCCAGGTTTCTTTTCCTTTAATGAAGTATGGTATTTAGAATTCATAATCTGGACACGGATGCATCATTGCTGCTAGGCCTTCTCAGCAGACAGAGCTAGCATATACATCTAAGCATTCGCTCTCTTTCTCCTCCACCTCACTACCAATCTACATTCACACAAGCAATCTATGCGAGTGTCTGTTTCTCCACAATCTCATCAACAGAAGCTGTTTTCAAACAATCTGATTTTATAAGACAGTTTCTAGTGGTCTTATCCAGTCATAAAGGTCATACTCACACAGATCTGGGAAGCGACTGTGCTCACTGTGCCTCTTAAAAGTGTATGCTGCATTCCAGCCTGGAGGCACAGGGTGGTAGATATCTCCAAAGGGCTCCCCTCTGTGTGGCTGTCTATGACCAAAGTTCTGCCTGCAACTCTCAGTAGACAGCAGGCTAGGCATTTCCCAGAAGACTCTGTCCACCTGCCCCCTTGTATACGGGAGACATAAGGGCAAGCACAAATTACAGAAGATACATGAAACCCGGTCTCAAGGCTGGGTTCTGATAATGGACTTTAGATTGCTAAGATTCGCTAATTCTACACTCCTCAGGGATAGCTCAGTGGAAAAACATCTTGTCTTTACCTTTAAAGCCTACGTATAAAACTTTGCCACAAAGATAATTTGGAGTGGAAGGAAATATTGGGGAGATGAGTATATGGCATAAAGCAAAGCATTCTATTACTCCTCTTCAGCCTGCCCTTAATGTTAAGATTCTCACCCAGAATAAAAACTGATTGAGAGGAAAAATAGGAAAAAAGAGTTAGCAGAAAGCTCTATTCCACTTAATTCTGCCATAGCAAATTTGTCCACCCAAGTATACATGTGAAAACCAACCCCAGACTGCTTCATAGCACAAGACATAGGACATATCCATGGCTGTCCCATAGTTTAGAGGAGGTCTTGCGAGAAGGGATGACCGAAAAGATCTTGGTCATGATGGTTAGAGTCAACAGGTTCTGGGGATGGACCTGGGAGGGGTGAGATTCAATGCCATATTGATAAATTTTTAATCAAGCCAAGAATGGAGGTAGAATTAAGTAAGATGTGTTCTAAAGGCTTTTCACTGGAGAAGGAAGGTACAATTCTAGTTTCCAACTGCGGCTCCCATGCACAGCTACAAAGACAGAGTTTTGCAAGGATCTTGAAAACAATCACAAAGTCACTTTTCTATTGAGGGGTGGAGGTGGAGGGGAGATGCCCATACTAAAAGGACACTAGGAGTGCTGGTGACACATCATTTAAGTACTTGTTAAAGAAAATGGAGATAAACAGCATTAGGATTCCTCTCTAAGTTTGGTCTCTCAGTCAGGCTCTGGACTAAATTACCATCATGTACTTGGAGTTGTCAGTCTCAATCATCTTCATTTTCTCATCTGCTATTTTATACATAAATATGTGTGGCCTGAGGATAGGGTGCTGAATGGAGGAAAGTATGAGGTTTGAGGACATTGAATGAAGAGATTATTTTGTGATATATTAGCTAAAGAGTAGATTAAAGATATCTGGGAAGCCCAGGAGATGTTAGTAGCCGAAGTATGAAGCTCCTTTTTTCGGTCTCATACCATCCATTTCTAAAATCCTGTTTGTAGAGCCTTACCCAGGTTGATTGAGGAAATTAGGCTCAAAAACTAAATTTAATGTCCATTCCTACCTTTGGTTCAAGAGGTAGAAGAGATCATCATTATGACCCACAGAAGGCCAGGCCTTTGAATTAGTCTAATTTAGGTCAGAGGGGCCACAATTAGGCATAAAGTATTCTTTCTGGGCTTGATACCCCATACTGAGATCTGGGACATGAAGACTTCTCCTCCATCAGGGAAGATATGTGAAACAAATCTATGTTCTATAATGTCTCCATACAGATCGCTATATAAAATCAGAAACAGGTCATTTTTCAAAAAATTCTGGGAAATTAGGACATTGCATTATACAAAGCACTTTGCACTTCCTCTTTGACATCTCCATGCTATTATGTCTTTGGGCCAAGATAGAAATGGTTCAAAAAATGGAGAAAAAATTAGGGGCTCCATCACCTCTGATGCACAGTAGGTGTTTTAATCCCAATAACTAGGTATTAAAATCAGAAAGGAAGAATAAAGGGCCTGGGCCCGTGGCTGAGTGGTTGAGTTAGCACGCTCAGCTTTGGAGGCCCAGAGCCTCACCCGTTCAGATCCTGGGCATGGACCTAGCACCACTCATCAGGCCATGCTGCTCTGGTGTCCCACATGGCACAGCCAGAGGCACTCACAACTAGAATATACAACTATGTACTGGGGGGGTTTTGGGGAGAAGAAGGAAAAAAACAAAAGAAAGAATAAAGATCTGCTCTCAATTATAAAGGCCAAACAAATCTTAAGAATTACAGATAAATTTACATGAAGCTCAATATGTCACACCTCCTTTTGCTCTTGTATTTAAAAATTGTTCTGTATTACAAAGGCAGATTACAGCTTGCTGGGAATCTGGGGAAATTATCATGAAGGAATGTGACCTGTTTCTCCTGTCTCGATCTCCAGTTATTCAGTGGCTACAGATAAAATAAAGAGGGCTTGGAAACTGAGCTGTTTGGAGATGTAGAAGGAAGAGACGTTTTTCTCACTCAGTGTTAATTTGCTCCTGATGTAAAGACTTTTAGTGGCTCACCTGTTAAAACATAGCCTGGAAAGGGAGGTTAAATTCACTATTTCTGTCATTCTTACATATCAGGCCCTTCAGGAGATGAGAGATGGTCCACCAACAGTACAGTCTTGAAATTCTGCCACTGACATTATGCTTTCATATTGAAGGCCAAACATCTCAAACTCTAGGAAAGGGTCTATCCAGTTGTCTATAGTATAATGTAAAATCTAAATCTGCCTGGAGGTGGGATGATGTAAGCGACCCCTAAGGAGACATGTGTGGTGTAAAATCCATTGACTCTGCATTGCCCAGAAGCACTAATCCAATCACTCTGCAGGGCACTGTGGCCACATAGTACTGGCTTTCCAAGAGGAGCTTCCATTTGAGGGGGACATTAGAGAAGTAGGATCCACAGAGTTTGCAGTTCTACTGAACAGAAAGAGAGACATGAAGGCCTTTCTCCAGGCTTGATTTCTCATACTGACTCTGGGCTCTGAAGACCTCTGCCAGTCAACTCTAGACAAATCAAGGGCAACTCATGCAGCAAAGCTTCCTCTCTTCTTCTCATGCCTTCAAGAAATTCTCTTTTATGAATACAAACAGTGAGATTAGCGAAGCTTGGGCATGAGCAACTGTACACATAAAAGACTGTATTTTTCTACCACTATCCTACTGCACTCTAATGTGGAGGCGATGAAGCATAAGTCAGACGAATGACACTGCCCTGCATTTCTGTAACTAACTCTCAGTTTACCCGACTGCAAAGAAGATACGGGAGACTGGAGAAGGAACTTAAAAATAACTACTTGTTGTATAACCAAAATATCGTAAGCCCTGATTTGCCTGGCTGAATGAGTGAGTCCTGACCTACTCACACTAAAAGGTCACATTCCTGCCAAATAGACTGCCTATGCCCTCGGCATCTTCTGCTTCAATATTTCTCTAGAAGTCCTCCAGGGGATCATTATATGACTTTAAGAATCAGTGCAGCAGCCTCTGTCTTTGCTTCTCAGGACCAGGCCTTCACCAATGCCACAAAACATGCGGACTCTGCTGTTCCAGACGCCCCTCACACACGGTCCACTGTGCTTCTTGCCACTCTGCACGAGTCCTCGTGTCCTCCATGGCACAGAGATTGCCCAGTTCGTCCTGCCCAGTGATGCCCTCAGTCCTCGTCAGGCGGAAATGCTTAGCAGTCCCTTTCATGGTAAGGAAAATTCCCTCTCACCTGTGCCTTAAGCTCTCTTGGGGAAGGAGAAAGCTCTTTTCCTCTATGTGAAGCTCCTTTACTGAGGTGAGAGCAATTCTCTCTGCTTCTTTTAAAAGAATTGTCAGTGCAGGACAACTTGGGCCCCAGTGTGTGGAAGTGTTGAATAGGATGACTCCGTTTCCACACAGAGCACAACATATCTGACACCTCCCAGTGTAACTGGGTCAAGACTGATTCAAGGACCAGTGTCACATTCTACCTGAAAACAATGTTCATCCATTCTTCATTTTGGCCTCTATTTTTGGTTATTTATCTCTCTGCCATAAATATAGTTGTAAAATGGGAGAATATTGTGACAGATGAAGACACTGCATGAAATGAAAACACCAAAATTTAACTTTGGGCACGTTGCGATTCAGTGGAGGAGGTTAAAAAATTATACGGCAAACCAAGAAAGGTTAGGAGAAAGGATATGAAATTCCATTTCTTCAACTTCAATATCAGAGTGTTGTGCCCTTAACATCCTGTGTGAGGTCTCTCCTAGGAACAAAAGAAGAGATTAATATTCATTCCATCTGCTGGTTCAGGTGATACAAGAGCTGGCTATGATCACCTACAGAAATCAACCACCAGCTTAGTTTATTCAGGGTCAGAAAGATCAAGCCTGTGCATGAAATTTATATCTCAAGGCTTGAAGCTCAAGTGCGACTGCATAAGTAGAACCACTCTTGGCCCCTCGTTTGTATATTGCCTATAAATATCTAGCTTCTCAAATGCTCTTTGGGCCAGTTTTAACATCTTACAGGTCTTCTAATTAATTAATTATAATCATGGATGTCTACATTTTGCATTTGCCTGAGGATCTTGACTTCACCATTTTGAAAATTATAATTCAACAAGAGTTAGGAGTTTTACAGATTTGTTTGAAAGATGGATTGGGGTTTTGTTAAGGATTGAGAAATTTATTAGAAGGAGAAATGGATGCTGAGAAAAGAGAAGGAATTTGGTCTTCGGGCAAAAGAAAAGAGGTTTAAAAAAGTTACAATGAGGAAGTTGCTTTCCTGAAATTTAACTCCCTCTCTCTGAGTTTGGCCTGCCTTCCTTATATCATCTCCTTTCAGAATGAAACCCACTTGGGCCAAAGAGGTAGTCTCCAATTCCTCAGGAAAGACCCCTCTGCTCGTCGCAGGAGCTAGAGCCGAGGACACGTTAAGCAAGAGTGCCCCAGGAGGAGGCAGTGAGCAGAGACAAGGGAGCTTAAAGATTTCCTTGCAAAGTTTTGCTATTCTTGGCGGAGGGCGAAAACACCGCACAAAACTCAAATTCCTTCATTGTGCACTTTTCTAACATGGAAGTGTTAGCAGGCTCCAGGCTCCCAATTTCACACTCCAGATCATAAAATGTAAATGCAGGATGTAAATATTTAAAGAAAGCGGGCTCATAAATGTGTGAAGCAGACCAGGCAATCTGTAAGCTCCACTTTTAGACAACCCTATGCTCCTTTCAGCCCCTCTGCACCTGGCATGTCTGCCAGGGGAAAATAAGTATTCAGCCATTTGAGGGACCTAAGGAATAATTTGGGGGCTCTTGAAGTGTGAGGTATTAGGGGAAATTTTCAAAACTTTGGGGGCCAGAAAGCAAAGATTGGGGCTTTAAAGGCTTTAATAAGAAAGGTTCCAATATGGAGGAGGGGATAGTATAATAGAATAGCAGGAACTCGTAGAGGTCCTTCTGCACGCCAGGCATGCGCTAAGGTTTTTACAAACATAATTCATTTAAATTTCCATTTAGTTGGCAAAGGCAATTTTTACCTCGGCTTCACAGATGAGACAATGAGGCTGAGAGAAAATATGGTTACAAGTTCTCATGATTAGAAGGTGGCAGAATCAGGACTGTACCCTAGGAAGAAGCCAAACAAGTTGTGGAAGAGAATATGGCTTGGAGTGTTTGGGAGGCTCAGAGTAGGGGATGGCCATTTCTTGTTGGCAATACACTTCTCAAGATTTGGGGGTTTTTTGAGTCAAAGTCATGCTGCTCTTTCTGGGCCTCATCTTCCCTTCTCAGCCAAGCTGCTTCCACTGCAGTTGCACAAGCTCAGTGATGATTTGCCCAACACACTGATTGATCATTAATGCCTCATTCTCTAGAGCACTATGCCTGGGGAGGGAGGGAAAAGGGTCCCTGAAAGTTGGGCACTTAAAACCCCTTGAAGTTTCCCCACACTTTCCCAGAGCCAGACCCCTGAGGCCTTTCCTCACTACAGAAGGTAAAACCTGAACCTCAACAGAGCAACTTTCAAAATGGAAGACGAGTTGTCTACTTAGACATGATCCTTGACATCTGCCTCTCCCTCAGCCCCAACATCCAATCCATCAGCAAATGCTCGCAGTGCCACCTCTAAAATGTATCCATTTGAAACAGTCTGGTTTTCTCCATATCTACTGCCACCACTCTAATCTAAGCCTCTCATCTCTAGCCTAGATGACCACAGCATCCTAACTACATCCACTTTGCCCGGTAGCAGTTCATTTCCCACCTCCTTTAAACCAGGTTTAAACTTTTCAGTGGCTCTTCATTGCATTTAAGAAAACTCCAGGTTGCCTGGCAATGGGCTACAAGGTGCTGCATAATTTGGTTCTTGCCCACCTTCCCAACTTCTCCTCATGTCATGTTCCCCCATCCTCACCATATACAGCTGTACTGACCTTCCAAAATATTTCTCATTCCTGGCCTTTTCTCTCCTCACAGCTCATCCTTCCATCTGAAACTCTCTCTTCTCGGTTCTTACATGACTGGTATAACCTATACTTCATTTCTCAGTTTAAATGTCACCCCCACAATGAGTCATTCCCACTCACCCCACCTCCAGTCCCTTATTTTCCACTCGGTCATTCATTGCTTCACGGCACTTGTAAAAATTTGCTATTATTTTAGTGGTTTGTTTTCTTGTTCTTTAACTGCCCCATCCACTAGACTCAAGCTCCATCAGGACAGGAACTATGTCTATTTTATTCACTGTGATATGCATGTGCTTATTAAACTGCCTGGCCCATGTACATAATAATTTTGTTAGTCACTTTGAGTTCCTAAGCTCTATAAAAATTATGGTGTCTCCCACGGATAACGAAAAGTAAAAACTATCCTAAAACTAAAACTTGCATATGCACTAAAATTAAACTAGCTTTTGTAGATTTTCTGATTGCAAAATTTTGGAAAAGGTCATTGAAATGGAACTTTTCCCATTTCTTTGGTGTCCCTGATTTGCTGGTAACCTAAGTCCATGTGTCATCTGCCATCGGGGAATATGTAACTGCTCAGGACCTGAAAGGGAAGGACTGTTTCTCATTTTCACATCACAGCAAAGGTTTGTATTATCATTTAAATCTTACTTAATAAATCTGCAATGGAGCAGTGGTCACTGTTAGTATAACACCTCCTTTTCTACCCTAAGAAGAGTTAATTGTTTCGCCTCCCTTCATGCTTTCTCACCTCATACAGCCTGTCAGTTCCTTAGCTATTGACAAACTCTAATCCTGCGCATAAATTAACAGAAGAGAAATATGGAGGAAAGAAGCTGCGTGTTGAGCCGTGTTGGGAGGGGGAGGCAGGTTCTTTCAACAAACACGTAAATGGCACATAATGTACACAGGTACTATGCTAGGTACCACCATTAAACAAAAATTGAGTAACACGCCATGTTCTTCCACGTCTCAGCACCTTGTATATTTCCTTCCCTTTGTCCAAAAGCACCTGCCCCCCACTCCACCCAACAGTCCCTGCAGCACAGCGTGCCTGGGCTCCTAAACTCAGTCATAGCCTCCCTTTATGTGCTATCAGAGCTTCCTGTAGTTCTCAACATAATTTACTTTAAGTAATTATGTAGTCTCTCTTTCCTTTAGATGATAAGCTCCAGGAAGAGAGTGCTCATGTTATCTTATTCACAGCTAGATCCCTGGTACCTACTCCAGAATACAGTAGCAGCTAGCAGTAAGGACTTGTTAGATTAATGTATCAATAAAAAAATGAAGAAACAGTACATCTCCGACTCAAAGTGTTTACGATCAAACAGGAGAGAAAGGTGAAGAAAAAATCATTTACCATTCAACGTCACGAATGTAGTAATACAGACATTGCAAGGGACGACGGGAACCTCAGTTTTAACACTAATTCTGGTATGAGGGAAGACTCCCCAAAGGAGGTGATGGATAAATCTTAAAGGTTGAAAATTTGGGGCAGGGAAGGAACTTTCAGAAGAAACAAGGTGAGTAAAGGCAAAAGTTTCCACCTGCGATACAGGGAGTCATTCATTAGACTGTTGGCCGTAGGGGTGTAGGGTTCATGGGAAAGTTCTAATATCCTTGCTCACTGATACTCTCGATACTATCGATAAAGCAGCGAGGTCAGAATGATATCCTTATTCTTAGTGAACTCAAGAAGATCCTGACTGCTTACATTTAATTTTCTCTGTAAACATAGGCTATGCTAATAATCTCTTATAGAATAGACAGCAAATAAACAACAGTCACTTCTGAACTCCTCCCTTTTTTTCCTTTTTTGGAGGGAAATCTGGACAGTGCCCTATCTCTGAGATAGACATCTCCAGAAACCCTCAGAGTGTGCTGAAAGCTGGTCTGCAGTCATAGCAGCAAGTTCTTAGAACAAGCCTGAGTGATCTGAGTGTTTTGGAAACATCCAGAAATATGTGCTATGCATAACCATAGTTATTATCAATTGCATTAATAATAGCATTAGCTAATATTATTTACTATTTATTACATACCAGATACCTGTTAACTCTTTGCACCATGAACTTTGATCTTCAAAACAACCCAGTGAAGTGGGTACTGCTCTTATGTCATACAGATGAAGAAATTGCACAGAGAAATTAAGTAACTTGCCCAAGGTCACTCAGAAAACAAACGGTGAAGTATGAACTCAATCTAGGCAGTCTGTCTCCAGAGCCCACACTTTGCAGCTTCCTCCCATTATGCAGCGGTTTCTCCTGAAAATTTAATGCTGCTTTTGGAGCCAAGAGCCTCATACTGTGCTTTTTCAGACATCTCACAGAATTCAGAAGTCAAAGTTGGAAAGGTCCTGGGAGAGGGAGAAAGTCTGGTCACTATTAGTACTACTGGAGAAGATGCTCTTAGAACAACATCAGTATTTCCAAACAACATTATGCATACCACTGGTGATATGATAGATGACTTTGAATATGCATGGACAAACATTTTCATTTTAATAGCTATGTATATTTAAAATATGTTTTAGATGGATATTATCCTAATGTGCATGTATGCTAATAAGATAATTATTGTAATCATCTTTTTAATTTTGAGAGATATCAAAAAATATAAATAGGCAAATAATATTATAGTAATAACTTATACAGCCGTGATTCAAGGCAGAAGTTATTTTATTTATTTACCGACTTATTCATTCAACAAATATTTATTGAGCACCTCATATGGGTCAGCACTGTTCACAAATACAGAGACAAACAAACAAAAATCTCTGCCCTTTCATAGCTTACATTCTAGTGGGGAGAAACAAATTAAAAAAAAAATTGTAAAGTGCAGGGGCCGCCCTGTGGCGGAGTGGTTAAGTTCGAGCGCTCCACTTCAGCAGCCCAGGATTTCACAGGTTCGGACCCTGGGCACAGACATGGCACTGCTCATCAAGCCATGCTGAGGCGGCGTCCCACATAGCACAACCAGAGGCACTCACAACTAGAATATACAACTATGTACTGGGGGGCTTTGGGGAGAAGAAGAGAAAAAAAAATTTAAAAATTATAAAAAAAAATTTTAAGTGCAAATAAATAATACAGTATATTAGAAGACAATACATACTATGGAAAAATAGAGATAGTAAGAGAGGGGATGGCAATGGAGAGAAGGAATGAAATTATAAAATTAAAAATTATTCCAAATAAAGTTGAAGTATCTGTTATACTGAAAAATGTATGATTTTGCTTTAAGTTCCTTTCTCTGAGGATACTCTCCTTACCATACCAACTTTCATTTATGTTCTGCTGAAGCCAGAGACAAATTTCATTTTAAAGGAAACAAATAACCAATAATTAAAGTAAACAAAAATAAATACTACATAAGTAAAGTAAATATCTAAAGAAAACTATTATTAAATAATGATAACAATGCTGCATGGTAAAAGCAAAATATGGGACAGTAGTATTTGAATGGTTAAATTGGGGAATTGTTCAAATAGGGAACACCAGACAACTTTCTCTCCCCCAATTGATTCTGCTTGTGTTGATGGGAGGAGAGAAAACTAGAATCACTCACCCCAACCAAGTCAGCTCTTGATGCTAAAGATGAAATGCTCCCTCACAAGGCCAGTGGGAAGGATTCCGTCACCTAAACGTGTCTGAGCTTCTACAACCTGCAGCTTTCTTCTGCTTGCTTACGTACCGCCTCTGTGGAGACAGCCGAAGATGAAATATGGAGAAGAATACAAAAAGAAGCGAGATCATCACACCTATTCCTTTATGTTACCTGACTACATTTAGGCGAAGCTGATGTGGAAGTGTGTGCAGACTGTGTGACGGTTCAGGGAGGCAGGGGCCGTTATCCATACAGAGCAGGATGCAGGCTTTCCCTTGGAGAGGACCAGGAGGCCATGCCAAGGCTGCGGATGAGCTGCGACCCTTTCCTCACCCACCTAATTACCTTCAAGTGAGTTTTGTTAGAGTAAGGCCCTGGCATCAAGCGTGAGCCTACGCAGGAAAAAGTCCTCTTACATTTTAATATTAATTACTTAAGAATGAGTTACAAATAATTATAGATAACATTTATTGAACACTTACTATATGCTAGACATCATTCTATTTCATTCTCACAATGACCCTATGAGGTTCTATGATTATTTCCAAAAACATAGGTTCAGGGAAGTTAATTCTGTGTCCCAAATCATATCTATAGTAAATAACGGCCCCAGAAATCGACCCCAGGCTGTCTGACTCTGAAACTTGTACTAATCCCATTTGAATCTATAAATAACCCTATGGGTTAACAATGGAGTATCTCCATTCCACGGAGGAGCGGCAGAAAACTGTAATGGTTAGGAGAGCAAATGTTAGTGTTAGAAGAGTCAGACTTTCCATTCTGGCTCTGCCATTTATTAGCTGTGTGAATCTGGGAAATTTCTCTAACTCCTTTAAGACTTACAACATCATCAACGGTCACATTTTAGAGAACTTTTAACTCTCAGGGCATCCCTTTCTTCGCCATCATCATCTTCATCACAATTATTATGTAGTGTTTTCTTACCTTAATTTTTTCCCTTTTCTGAAATTGTTGTGCAATTCCCTTAATCCCTTGGATTGAGAAGCGGCTACAATGTACTCCTCCTCCTAATAGTAATAATAGTAAACAGCTATTGTATGCTTACTACATGCCAAGTGCTTTTAGTGCCTTATCTCATTCACTCTTTACAACTACTGCATGAGATAAATACTAGTGTCATCTATAATTTATAGTTAGAAATAGAATTTACCTAGGACTCAATACTACTGATTTCACTTCCTTTTTTCCTACCTACACTGGCTGGGAACTCCAAGAGCATCCATGAAAATGGCATAGAATTTCCCTCAGGAAATGGAACACTCCAGGAGTTTGACACTGAAAGGGTTTGGAACCATCCACCAACTGGTGCTACCGAGAATTGTGGTTGCTCAAGGAATTTCTGTTTCCTCTGTTTCCTCTGTTCCAACTTCCGTTTCCACAGGGGAGTACCAAATACCTCCAGGTCCTCTTCTAAGAGCAGGAGCTGGGAAAACAGTGAGACGAAGTGACTCACCTGAGAAGAACAGAGAGGAGTGCCAAGGAATAGAACAGACTTATTTCATTACACAGTCCAGCCACTCACCTTGCTTTTAACACCTTGAGTGGCATCGTGTTAAAGACGCCACAAAGGAGAAACAATCAAAATAATAATAATCTCCTATTATACGACATAATTTTCTCCACATTTGCCATTATTTTTTCTGATGGCAAATTTAATATTTTATTGGAAAACCGCAGAAAATGAGAAAAATAATTAAGCTATTTTATATGTTTCAGTCTAGATTTCAATTAAATTTAAATTAATCTCTTCCCTTGCCTGTACACCTTTGCCCCATTTTTAAAGACCTGAGCGCGCGGTAGGGGAGACCAAGAGCATCCCAGAAGGCAGCAGGACAAATTCACTCTCGTCCAGACCCTGCAGCTCCTTTCATCCATCTCCCCTCCCCCTTAGTCTGGTCGCCTACCATTGGTCATTACCATGACAACCAGCAGCTGCCGGGGCAGGCAGCCTCTACCGCAGCAGGGGTGGGGCCGTGGGGGAGGGGGCGGGAGAGGAGGAGCCAGAGGAGGTGTCTGCTGCAAGTTCCTGGCTGCTTCTGAGCTCACCCCATCCTCCGAGAGGGAGGAGGCCAAGTGGTGATGCTGCTGCTTCTGCCTCCTCGACTGCTGATACTCTAGTGGAGCTGGAAGGGTGGTTCCTATTCGCACCATCGCCAACCAGAGAGGGAGGGAAAAAAATCCCAGCAGCCGCTGCTGATGTTGGGTTCGGAGGCTGCATCCGACTCGGTCACAAGGAAAATGGATTCAGTTTGCATCTCTCCCTCCTTTCAACAGCTTCTCCGGGTCTCAGCACGGTAAGTAGGAGACGGCGGGGCTGTCTTCTTGGTTTAGCTGGCTATTAAATGACCTGTGTATACATTTATGGCCTGCACTTGAACAATGACTCCCTCAGAGCAGGACAGAAGATGTGGAGACAGAGATGGGGATGGAGGGAGAGGAAGGTTGCCAGGGAGAGAAGTAAGAAGGCATCTGCTTGTGTTAAAAAAAAAAGAAATGGTGTTCTGATTTTATCTTGAACTGGCTCAGAATGCAGACTGAGCCACTTGCTTTTCCTTACAAGCTTGGCAACAGAACTGGGTGGAAAAAGAGCTAACAAGAAATGGGTGTTATTGAAAGGAATCATTTCATTTGCAGCGCTCACATATAGGGTTGGGCCTTCCTCAAAAACACATTTGGTGCCTCATAAGCTTTCCGGCCTGATTATAAGGTGGTTTTGCTTATTTCCTTCATTGCTAAGAAAAGGTTGCCCCAGAATTTTGCGTTCTGTTTTCATATTCTAATATACTCTTGTTGAGATACCATTTGCAAGATACAGAGTTTCATTTTTAGTGCATAGATTTGATTGTGAACATATAAATGTATACCTATGGATAAGCATATCATATACACACGTTGCTTAGCACTTATAATGCATTTATGAAACGTATCTATATGCAGAATGTGCTTTGCAATCATTTTTATGGGTTATAAATGCCCTTGCATGCTTGGAGGTAATTGCATATTTTTGAAACTATGCTTCTGGTTTGTATTACTATTCATTGGCTTCATTTGGACTAATGTGAGATTTATTCTTGTTATTGTCCCTTAGTTTCGTTGTGACCAATTAGGACAGATGCGTGTCATTTAATCTGTATCATAGCCCTAGATGTGAATTCATAGCCTGCCTCTTTTCTTTATTTTTGATTGGGTTTGTGGGGGGTGATTTGAGAGCCCTGAATTTACACTGATGGGAAAGGGAGGTGGCTTGTGGTATTTTTTGTGCCCAGCATCTTGCCAAATGGATGTTGAAACAAATCAGTTTTCTTGACATTCTACCCCAACCCTTTCATGTTTGGACCTTGTGTCCCAGGAAGCACAGACGAGCTGGCAGGTGAAATGCGTTCATTTTATTTAATAGTGCTGATGTTTGCTGTTCATTCCTTCAGTACCCAGGCACCATTTTACAGTCCTCTCAAATGTTGTATTAGGGGTCTACTTCTTTAGGTGGTTAAGTAGGAAAGTGGGATTGTTTTGAAAATCTAGGTGTTCCCAAGTACCCTAGCCATTTCCAAATTAGCCTCCTTATACAATGAAATGGAGCAAGAGAGTGAGCAAAGCTTAGAACAAGAATGTGTGTGGCTTGTAGCTGAAATGAGGAGCTATTGTAGTTTGCAAATGCTTACTGGGGCTGCCTGACCTTTTATTATGTCAAGGCTTTAAGGCAGCTCAGGAGACTAAAGATGCCTGAGATGAGTAGGGTACAGGGCTCCATTACCACCCAGGATAATGGATTTCATTGAATTAAAGCCAGAAAAATCCCTGCATGTAAAAGTGTGTTAGGAACATTATATTCATCACATGGACCAGCTTTATCCATCTATCTCTTCTCTAACAATATCATTGTCAGTGCAAATAGGTTTTACGATGTAAAATAACAGTATTTTTTGTTTTAAGCTTGCATTTTATTTTACACACTGCCCCCTTCATTTAAAATTTTTGCATGCATTTCAATCAGATTTATAGTTTAATTTCTCTGAGAATAAATGGCTTGTTTAGTTTATATATGGGAAAGCTTTTCAGCGACTTAATGGGAAGAATGGATTTAATATGCTCATGGAATGTCGTATATTATACAGAGTCCCAACTCTGTAAAGTCATGCTTCCGTGTGCCTAATTATAACAACTACTTAAAGTAGAGCACAGAAAGAGGTACTGAGCTTGTATGTTATATCAAAATTTTGCTAACACACTGTGTCCTGAATCTTTTGATGATAACTTTTGACTTCCAAAAATTAAAATTTCAGATATATGTACAGTAAGCTTTGAAAATGAAGACGCACTGTAGTTGACACTGTTTCATGCAATGAAAACAGATATCTTGGGACTTTGTTTTATTTCCTTTGTGTTGAGTTTTCACTGGGATGTGGTTTTATAGGTGAAGTTGGTACAATTTTGAGCAGAGGCAAATCACTGTAGGCCATGGGCACAGAACTATCAGTAGCATGTTTCAGCTAAGTGGTTAGACTTTGATGGGAATACAGGTCTAGTTTTTGATCCCACAGCTTGAGACAATTATATGGCCTTTGCTGAGAGGCTGCAGAAAAGTGAAGTGTGTTTAAAGGACTACAAGTTGAACTCTCCAAGAAAAGATAAGCAAACTAGGATTATTTCATTTGGAGAAGAGAAAACTGAGAGATGATAATCGTTTGCTTCAGAAGAGCTGAAGGTTTTTACATGTTGGAACCTAAAATATGGTCAACAGGCTTCACCTTTTTTAGGAAGAATGAAGATTAGAAATACGAAACGTGGAACTTCCTGATAGCAAATTTGAGTTGTCAACTGGGTAAACAGACCAGGCAGTGCATTCTTCTTTTATCAAAACCTCCAAAAGTATGACCTAGACATGCATTTATTTGGGATGGACTAGATTCTTTCTCAAGAACTTCTCTAGCTTTTTCTAGAGTAAATTGTCTGTTTAAGAATGTGATTTAGTTGTTTAACATCAGGTTCTTCTAACCCTATAACAGTAAGACTCCATTTTGTAATGGGCCTCTAAATTACAGAATGTGGATAATTTTAAAGAAATCAATTGACCATCTGCTTGGAGAAATTTATATGTCATCTTGTCAGGATGTGGAGTACTGAACACAGGCCTCTTCATAAGAGTCCTTTCTCAGCAACTATATGGAATGTGATGCCTACTAGCCATATTAAAATTATTCCTTTTTGTATGGCTAATTTTGAAAAGTGAAATGGAGTTTAGTGGAGTCCAGATACAAAGTAATTCAAGAGTCATCAAGGTGATGTAAGAAAAAGCAAAATGTATGAAAGATACATACAATGTATCTTTAAGCCTGTTTCCACTGGTTTAAAATAATTGTTTATTTTAAATATGCTGTTTAACAAGAAACATTTTATTAATTACTTTTTTCTCAAACACTAACTTGAAAATGTCATTCTTGTTGGAATATTAAATATTTGGACTGGTGTTTACACTTTAGTAAAACTTGTTTAATTGGAGTAAAATACCCATTGTCTAATTTCTCACTTTGTGATGGGATATTTCTTAGTTCTTCAAGTGACTTCAGAAAATATTTCAATTTTATGTACATGCTTCATCCACCAGGATGACTTAGAAAATATCTGGAGGGTTAAAACTGTTTTCTGCATTTCTCATAGGTTCATAGAAAGATTAGTGCTTTGTTTTCCATGGTTGGAGCCTAAAAGAAAACCAGATTTGTGATGGAAGTTTCAACATAAATAACTCAACAGTTGGTTTTCACTGAAATAAATAAACTAGATTTATACTTGAGTATTACTCTGAGAGGTCATTTGCAATTCCCCCTGATTGCACATCCCAACTATATTATTTTACCAAGTGAAAACGTGTTTTCAAACTAGATGAATTAATCAATTGGAAAACAACTGTTTGTAGAGCTCTTGTAGGACTAGCACAATTTGCATATGCAAGCAACATAAAATTTCCGTGGGGAGTATAAGATATACACACATGAGATCGTTAATGATGAAAACAATATAGTTGTAATTAGTACCATCATTTACACCTTAAATTAATATAATCTTTTGTAGTTTTTAAAGTCATTTTACATTCTTTATGTTTCATCTTATATTCCCCCAAATTCTATCATGCCAGTAAAGCTATTGTTATCATAATTATTTTAAATAAGTGGAAACAGGCTTAGAGAGGTTAGACTTATCCAAGTTTAAGTTTAGTAAATGATCCAACCAGGCCTGGATTCTGAATCTCATGAGCCCAAATCTGCCATATTAGAAAATTTAACAAATTATCTTGCTGATTTGAATTTTAAAATATCAAATATAGTAAATCTGTGTTGAATATGGCTCATTTTTATTTGAATTTTTGTCGACTGTTTTGTATGCCATGATTTGCTCTTTAGTCATAGTGAATTGCCAAATAGACTAAGTGTATGCTTTGGATATCAGCCAAAAAAAAAATGGTGCACACAAAAACTATTTTGGAAAAGATCTGGGATTCTTGATATTTCAGAAAAGCATAGAAGCATTTGCCTGGGGAAAAATCCAAACTTTGTTGGACTGATTTGTGCTTATTTTATGGCTAAGTATTATTTTTATTTTTAATGACATGCAGGTTGGGAGCTATCATAATTTTTTCTATGCTTAGGACCAAATTAAGATTCCTATAGGTCCTGTACCTTGAAAAAAACTTAGCCATACCTCCTACCTCTGTGTCCTAAGCATCTCTCCACCTAAGCATTCTTACAAATAAAAATGATATTAAATCATAAATAAGTGTATCAGTTCAACAACTATCTGATATTTCCCCTGGACAGATACTCTTACACTTTTCTGAACTATCAGTGTCAAATACTTTTCTTCAAAATATTCTAATTTTTGGGTGTCTCCCTTTCTTTGCTAAAGCCCGGGCACATACTTTATCTGACTGGTAGTTCAGTGTTGGCCAAACAGCAAATCATGCCATGTGAATTATCATTCTACATTTAGGAAGTGTCTTTTGTAATTAGCTATCTTGCAGTACAAGTGAGACCTGTCACACTAAAGACATTCTGCTTTAAATCAATATTCACGAATGCAATTAAATTTTATCTTTTAAAGGCTTTTTTCACATTTAAAAAATACATCCTCCCTGTGAGGAAAAAAAAGAATAATACAGAAATGTATACAAAGAAAATCACCCATAAGCTGACCAATGAGAAATAATTACTCTTAGCATTTTGGAATATTTCCTTCTAGGTTTTTTTCTATATGCCGATGTAAACACACTCTGACATACGCTTTCATAAATGCAACCATATTCTACGCATTGTTTTGTAGTTCTTTTACTATATATAAGGTGGCCATCTTTGCAGGTAAATGAACTATGTCTTCATTAAACTTTTAGTCTCCGTGTGCATTTTTCTTGATGATTCAAGTCATTTTTGCCCCACCTGGGGGTCTGTACACTTTGCTTTTAAATACTCTCGTGACGCAGGTGGATTCTGCTTGATTTACAGCAGCTGTGAGTCAAGCATTATTTTCAGGAAATATGAGATCTTTTACCCCAACCTGCCACAGCGTTTCACAATGGGTGTTGAATTAACCTCGGTCATCTCTTGTCTGCTGATAATGAATGAGATTGAAGCCCAAATCAGTGAAATCCCTGTTTGAATCACTAGGAGTTTCACCAGGTGCATGCGTAAGCAGCACTTAAAAAACAAATACAAATCTGTTTCAGATTCTTATTATTTTTCCTTAGTATTAGTGGCATCCACAGTCCTCACCTCTGTGACCAACTCAAATCCTTTATGGAAACATTTTTAAACAACGTGACTTCTCAGACTAAACTAAGATATATTTTTGGCATCTGTGTATTCCTTAAACCTGTATATAGTTTTAAAATGAAAGACCAATCATCTGACTCTTCCTTTTTTTAAAAAATAAATGGTTGGATTCTTTGTATCCTCTAAGTTTGAGCTTTAACTATAACTCCATGAAGAGATTTTCTTAAGTACACCCCCACTATTACTCTCTGCACCCTGTGTGTTTCCTTCATAGCATTTATCGAAGTTGCAATTATAGAGCTATTTATTTGCTTACTTGGTTGTCCCTACCCTTCACTAGATCGTAAACTCTATGAGGGCAGAAAATGAACCTGTTAATTAATAACAAATGCCTTGGCACAGCATATATGCTCAGTAAATACTGGTTGACTGACTGAATGGATGGATGGTCTCCTGAAGGACCTCTGGTCTAAGACCATAGAAGAGCTTTCCACTAGTAGTTCTTTAGACTGTAATTCTCATCCTTTTGTTTTGGCTGTAAAAACAAAATGGATTATATTCGTACATGTGATATTCTCAGGATTTTTGTATTTTGATAAAAGAAAAGCAAATTCTTAAAGGTAACAAATCACAACATTTAAAAATCCATCATTAAAAATCGTTCACTACATGCTATGACATAAACAAGAAAAGCTGTGAACATTTCTGTGGCTCCTTTTATTCCCTTTAAAAAGTGTATTGCAAGTCAGAAATAGTGAAACCATTAAGGGAATATCTTTGAATTCACTGTAATTTGTTAAAACAAATTAGTAATTTAATTATTGTTAGCATCAAATTACGTGGTACACACTCATAGCTATCTTACCGGTCTAGAAATCCATTCTTCCTAAATTCACTAATTGTAAACAAATCATTCCTTAATATCTATATCCAAAAATTAAGCTGAAACAAGAATGGAGGCAATAACCTTACTCAAAAGATAAATTAAGGCAGCATCTTGCTTTCATGAAAGTTTTCCAATGAAATATAGAAAGAGTGACTAGGAAGAGAGGCATATCCAGGGCAAATACAGAGAAATATCTTCAAACCTTTGGGAACAGCCATTGTTCTAGGTGCCTAACTTGCTGATACACTGAAACTTAAGTATGAGGAAAAAGTTTTATTCCCTTTCTTTGTTTGACATCTAAATCAAGATCATTTACTGCAATACTTGAAATTCCGGAGTCCAGCTGCTAAATGCACATAGAAAATGTACATAGAAAACCAAATCTGACTAAGTTTAGTTGACACTATCTGGTCAGAAAACAATTCATGGGTTTTATTTTCAAGAAGGAAATTTTGCTGAGATCATTATGACTCTAAAAAGTCTAGTGAGCATGTGCTTGAGAAGAGAGGGTGATATTTTCATCATGCCTTCTGTTCCGAACTGGAAATGTTCCCCTGGAAAATGCTACCCAGTATATCCACAAGGAAAATGTAAACCAAGCAAATGTTTCTCACCCACATTCCTTATCTGGCTCTTTCTTGTGCAGCATTTTGCAGAGAGAGGTACCTTCCGAAAACAAGCTGAGTCCTCACTCTATAGTCATTACTGATCCATATTTAAGGCCCGCACACTATTCATAGATCCAATATACCTAATTTGAATATATTTTACAAAACAAAAATTGTTTTGCTAAATATAAGAACACTGATGAAAACAACTAGACAGAATATTTTAAATGAATGCCATTCTGTAAAATCTAGGATATTGTGTTAGCCTACCAACAAACCATTAAAAGAATAGCAAGACAATCAACAGGGGTTGGCCCAGTGGCATAGTGGTTAAGTTCGTGCACTCTACTTCTGTGGCCGAGGACTTGCAGGTTCAGATCCCCGGCACAGACCTAGCACTGCTCTTCAAGCCATGCTGTGGCGGCATCCCACATAAAATAGAGGAAGATTGGCAACAGATGTTAGCTCAGGGCCAATCTTCCTTGCAAAAAGAAAATTAAGTGATATAAATAAATAAAAGAATAGCAAGGCAATAAAAAACTAGTTTTTATATAACAATAACCAATCTGGAGAGTTTATATTAAAAATCAACACTCTGAATTCACATGAAAATTCACAAGATAGTAATTCTGCTAAGTGGCACTGACAAGACAGGGAGAGGGACTTAGGTGTTTTGAAGATGTATGCTATAGATCCCCAAATATCTTTTTAATGAATTTCCTAGATAATTCAGATTATGAAAATGGGTACTCTGGAATTATTGGGGTTTCTCCACTGTCTGCTCCATTCTGGTTACCTAGACCCAGAGGAAGGAATTACTCCTACTCCACTGGCTCGTCTGTCTCCTGCGTCTCTTAAGGAGAAATTTAAGCAGTAGTTAATTAACCATAAAATGGATTTTGGTTTTTAGAGAATATTTGATTTTTTGCTGTATTAAGGAAAACATTTGAATTATGACTTACTTTTATTTTTAAAACACTTCATTTAGTAAAGGCATCTACAAAATTTAGATTTTTATAGTATTTTGAGCCAGATACCTAAAACATCAGCAATCATTAAAAATAAACCCTACCTTTTTAAAAATAAAGTAACAAGGACCCCCATACCCTTAGTTAATTTTACATAGCAGGAACACTTTAGCTATCTTGCTCTCTTCTTAGCTAAATTGTCCACATTTTAGGCTCCACAGGAGGCAGTGCTAGGCTCTGAAACAAGAGAAAGGAAATATCAGCCTGCAACCAGGGAAATTGATTCTTCCACCACTGGGCGACCTTTGGATTTTTATCCTCTATAGATTTAAAAGAGCCCAGTCTCTAAATGCATGCTTAAACATGCCTGATTTGTCCTGATGCTCTTATTGGGACGGTTTTGACTACATAGATTGTCCCGTCTCTTTTAACTGAGGTATATGAGTTTATATTTTTCTCCTTTCACTCTGTTTACAGTTTTTGAAATCCAACCCAAATGGCTTGGTCAAGGCCCCTGGAAGGTAGTAAAGAGACAGGATTAATATTTCTAATCAGTCACTAGTCATTTGCTTACTGAACTTTCACTAACAGTTTGTGTGCTTTGAAAACATTAACTGTCTAAATTTGTTTTGTATAATCCTCTTGCTTTGAAACATTGATCTTTGGCTGTATAGTCAACTGTAATCTAAGCAGAACTGACCCACTCTCTGTCCACGTGGTGCTATCACTGACCACATTCTTTACGTCCTCAAATATTGTTTGCCTAATGAAAGGATCTTTATGACAGAGAGTAGCTGATGAAATAGTGGAAAAACACTTTGTTCAGGAGACAGTCATTTTTCAAAGAAGCACTCTCCCTTGAGTCCATCTGAACAATGTTTCAAACTTGCTGCTAATGCATTGCTATTCTTTAGAAGAATTGCCGACATCCATAGTTGCAAAGTTTCTGTATAATTCAAGTAAAGTAATTTATTCCCACGACAAATGGGATAGTCCAGACCCTCCTAAAAACGAGGGTATCTGACATGCTCTGAATATAACAAGTATAAAAGGAAGAAAACAGAATGACTGACTTTTTCAAAGTTATCCAGAAAAAGAGCTAAATTCTTTGAGCACCTATTATGTGTCTATTATACTGTTTTCATCCATGTCCATTTTTGCAATTCTCACAACAGAGGCATTATTCTTCCCACTTTGCAAGAGGGCAGTTAAGTTTAGATAGGTTAAATTTCTTAGGCAAAGCCATTCAGTTAGTGACTTTAGAGCTGAGACTGAAGTAAAGTCTAGTTTTATAGCTCAGTGGTTAAAAACTGGAGCCTTGTGGCCTGGACCCAGCTCGGGGAAGTGTTTGTAAATATGTGTAAAGTGTTTGTAAATAACAGTATATGTTTCCAGCACGGTATTTTTAAAACTACGCTTTCATCCAAAATTTTATAATTTTGACATTTCAAAAAATATCTGAGTATCTGCTTTCTCTTAGAAAATAAGAAAATATGGCATCACTAGGCTCATCTCCTCACGGCAAACACATCTGGAGTTGAATAATGGGTATTCCTCTGGGTGGGTATTGTGCTCGACGGCACGTGCTGCCTTGACCTCCAAGCCCTCTGCGCCCCCCAACTGATTTGCATTGACTCTTTGGCCCTTGAGGCAGTTGGAGTTTTGACCTCTGCTTAGCCCGTTTTCATCCACTGCACCATGTTGTTTCCCAGTTAAGCATGGTTTTTGTTCTTCAGGGAAACATTCAGGTTTTATTAATAGAGAAGCCAAAATGAATGTCAAGAATAACCCAGCAGATGAGCATTTGATAAAAATGAACTATCTGTGTGAAATGTAATGCTATTGATCTGGTTTTTGGGCAATCACAATGACATTTCAACAGGGTAATTTGCAACTTTAAGTGTTTCCTCTTGTGCCCAATCAATTATTCATTTTATCTCTTCATAATTAGTAAGCTAAGGCATTTTTCCACAATTAATATGTATTTAATACTTTATTTTACAAGTTACAAAGAACTTTGGATATTTTGATTAAATTCTCCCAAATATACAGGTACAGAAGAGATTATATATTATGGTATATTGTATTCTATTACATTATGTTATGTTACATTATTTATAATCATCCTCAGGGTAAAGTTTAGAGTGTCTCCCTGTGTTCAACATCACCTAAACACTAAGTGATAGGTCTAGGACTTCAAACTAGATTTCTTTACTTCAGAATTTTTTTGTTCTAGAAGATGCTGCCCCAAACAACCAGAGGATCCATCAGTGATGTGAATCAGGGCCAAAGAATTATGATGTGATCTGACTTGGCCTGTAAGTCCTAACTCAGGAACTAACGTAACCTAGGTCTTCCAGTTATCCCCATCGAGCCCTCTCTTTCACATCCAATCAATGGGTTTGTGTCTGTATATGGAAACAACTAAATAAACCAAGAGCTTGGAGTTGGGGGGTATGTGTATCGTTGTCATCATTGCTAACACCACAAAAGCTTAATTGAAGGTCTTCAAAATAGAAAGTATTCATAGACTCTGGTTATTAGCCCTGGTTCCTGTCCAAAAGGAACTTATGTTTTTAAAAGGGGAAAGGGCCACATTTAAATAGAATATTAACACATGTAACACTTACATGGAATACATAAAGAGCGCCACAGTTCCTAGCAGAAGTCTTTGTTTTGGGAAAGTAACCACTATGGCTTCTAGCTAATGGACCTAAACTATTAATGCACCTGTTGACAAGGATGGTTTTGAATCAGTATTCAGTCCTACCTTTCTCCTCCTAAGATATATCTTTCATTTGATAAGTCAAATATAATAATATTTACATTAACAGAGACTATTGAGGCATATCACTCTACCTCTGGACCAAATTCAGGTTTAAAAAATATCTAAGAAATTTCTTTCAAAACATATATTTGACATTAATATTCATTGTTGTTGTTGTTCATTAAGTTGCTGTGTTGGTTCTCGTTTGTTTTGCTACCCTGCCTAGATATCGATCAGGTGTTGCACTAAAGTCATTGCTTACCTTACACCAACACACTTTGAAAAAGGTAATAATATCGCTTTATGCGTAACTAAACTAAGGTTGATTGAGATAAGGCAATTTAACACTTACTCAAGATTATCTAACTAATAGCTGATGGAACTAGATTCTGAACTCACGTCTTAACTGATAAGCTAACCCACTTCCCTCTTAGGATGAAAACTTGATTGTGCTCCTGAAAATTAAAGTAAATGAACAGAAAGGCAAATGTATTTTCAATGCTATAATTATTGTTAAAGATTAATCAAGACCCAATTCTTTCTAAGTGAAGAATGGTAACACTCTGCTAAAATTTATATTCAAGAACAAAGTCCACGTAACCACAGCTTCCTCAGTGAAGAAAGAAAATAAAGGGTTGAATGAGTCCCAGTCCTCAAATAGACGATTTGGAGATTTTGTGTTTCAATAACTATTAGAAGATCATGCGTGAGTAATGTGTATTTGTGCAATGTAGTCGGGATTCTCTTTCTAAAACAAAATTTTAAATAGGGCTTAAGTACATTTTAATAAAAGAATATTACCTAGTTTTCTTTCCTACTTTTTCCAAGTGATGAAAAAGCAAGAAAACATTTTCTGCTGTGTTTTTGACAATTCTGTAAACTATGAACATTTTCTTTTTCTCTAAAGAGATTGAGACAGCAGTTTTACAGGAATTTCATTTCTAGAAGAAATCCTCAGCTGCAGAATAGACTGAGTGGTGCAAATCCTAGAACTAAGTGCTATGAGCAATATCGTTTCTGTGCACTTATAGTTTCCATGGTGCTCAGTTTATGCAAGTTAAGACTTTTTTGTTTCAACTTTTTGCTTAGAGTGAATAGCAGGAGTTTTGATAAGAATAAGTTTGGGTGAGAAAAGATTGAAACCTTGATTTATCTGTCTCTATATATAGATCAGGTATATATGATAAATTAATTCTGACTTATCCCAACTGTAGAATACAATGAGGCCCTTTACACAGTATGTTGTAGAAAAAGGTTCAGTGATATAGGAAAATATGCAAGATATTTCCGTTAATTTAATAAAAAGAGGTCAAAAAGCAAAAGATGGAATTTAATCCCAATTTGTGAAAAGGGAAAAAAGTTACACAAACATATATACATTTTTTAAAAAGGATCAAAATAGTGTAAATCAAAATATTAACAGGAATTAATTCTGGGTGGTAAGTTTACAAGAAATTTCTTCATTGACTTTTTTATGTTTTCCAAATTCATTAAAATGCATTTTACTTATTTCATTAGCAAAATATGATAAATATTTTTAAATTTGGTTTTGTCATCAAAATTTCTAAATCATCCACAAACCCAAAGCTTTAACTATCCAGAGTGACTCTGCAGGGTTTTCTGGAAGATGGAAGTTTTGCTCTCTCTGGGTTGGAGAGTCCAAACTAATTCCCATAGATGACCACAGTGTCCGTGATGAGCCATAGAGACAAGGGAAAGGCTAGGAAGATGGGATCAAAGTTCTCTACACAAAATACCCTTGGGGTGTCCTAAAGTTTTCAGAAAAAGATCCTGTCACAAAATACTTTGAAAACTCAATGATGTAATTGATATTCTGTGTGCCCAAATAGCTAATTTCCTTAAAAACTAAAAGTTTTGATTTTTGCATGAATATTTATCTTATTTTTGTCTACCTCCAGTGGTTTTAGGTCACAATAGTTATTAGACTCAGTGGCAATAAGATAAAACTCCAAGCTTAACTCCACGTGACTCAGTAATAATTCATTGTACTGAAAACCTTAAACAAGTGTTATTAAATGAGAGGACAGAAATTCTTTAAAATTCTGACCATTTTCCCTTCAGGAGGTAGGCACAGTTTATCCTCAACATGAAGAACCTTCTTACTCTTTTGCTGCTCTCTCTGTAGTTTAGATGAAATGAAATCTTTCTATTCTTGGGCCTAATAATAACGATGCTGGTGGTGGTGATGATGCTGGTAGTGATGATGATGATGACAGTTGACACTTTGAGGGTGGGGTCTGGAGTTGCCCAGCTCCAGGGAGGACTATGTGAATGACACCTCCCAGGGTTGTGCAGTGGAACAGTACTGAATTAACACCTGCTGTGCCAGGTGAAGTTCTGAACACTTTACAAGCATAACACTTTTGAGGTAAGTACTATTGTACCCCCTTACCCCTTTAGTTGAGAAAACTAAGAGAAATATTCAAACAGCCAACAAATGGTTTACTGAATGGTTCCTAAGTGTTTTTCTTTATACTAGGTAGATGGGATAAAGATCAGGGCTCTCTTCTCAAAAGGCTTATTGAGTAGCAAAGGAGGCAGGTCCATAAACAGGGAGTTCACAGTAAAACATGGCAGATATTGCAGTGGTACGGCTTTAGCATTCAGACACCAAAGGACATGGCCTCAAAAAAAATTGAAAACCTTAACATTTGCCATCAAGATATAGAGTCTTATTTAAGCTGAATTTTATTTGTTCTTTACTGAAGAAATAAAAACAGAATGTGAATGATCTATTAGTATTTCCTATTGCTGTATACTACACATTGTAATACTGTACATTAGATCATATATTTTAATAGTATCTGACCAAACCTATCTCAATTGATGAATCTTAAGATAACTCAAATAGCTTATTTCTTTTGTGAATTACTAAGTTTTTTTTTTTTTTCTTTATGACATCACTTGGTGAACTTGTTCAGTTAGAAACCAGGGATCTATTTGAACATTTGGAATTAAAACAATACAAATGAGTATTCTTTAGATTTGTAGTCCTGATTTTCATACAAAGAAAAATTAAGTTTAAAAATAATTTTAACACCTGCGATGTGTTCTTCTAAGTTAGGTGTATGTGTGGAGGTGTAGAGAGAGGGGAACATACAGAGATGAAGATGCAATCCCAAAGGCACAGCAAGCAGGAAGCACTTAGGCACTGAAATTATGCCAAGAGACACCGAGGCCTTTATCATAAGGACATTTACAAATTGAGCATCAAGTGTGAAAATCTGTACAAGAAAGCTTGCTTAGGAACTTCAGTCAAGGAACATGAACAAAGAAAAACAGAATATTCACGAAGATTGAGTTTACTCACCTGAAAGTGGGAAGGGGGCGTTGTAGCTTGCCTGGCCTTAAAAAAGAATGTTACGGTGACACAAAATCAAGCCGCTAATGGCATCTTTTTTCAGAGAATAAAGAAAAATATGGATTTTAAAAGTAAAAGAAAACAAAACCACAGAGACAGTTCCGTTGGCTGCATGAACGGTTTGCTGTGCTCTGAGTTGAGCATTCTTGAAGCTTTCTCGTTTGGGAAGTATTAGAAACCAGACAAGAAGACTGAAGTAAGGACTGACTGTTGAATCCTGAAGAGGAAATTATGAATGGCTTTCTAAAACTTTTTCCTGTCTGAACCCTTCCTATTATGTGAATCTAATGAGGCCATGTGCACAGGAAATATTGGAAAACATGTTAGATACATTGATTCCAGTTACAGACAAGGGGCTCCTTCCTTATTTTTTTCTGTATTTAATAAAAGAAAATAGTAAAAGAATAAAAAGTGACCCATAAAGTGAGGAAAAATATAAATCCAGAGGGAAAATGGTCACTGAGTATTTTATGAGAGTATTGATCCTGATTCGCCTGCCTTCACTTCGGCGGTTTTCCTTCTTTGTGCTGTGATTATCAATACTGCAGCCTCTGTATGAAATAATCTGCAAACTCTCTCTGTAATCAATGCCACTAAGGCAGAGACTTGTAAAACCCTGGCAAATCTCTTAAACTCTTTACTTCCCTTTAAGTAAAAGGAAAGTCTTGGGCTAGATTATCTACAAGAAGGACTCTTCCAGCTGTAAAACTCTATGTTTATGCCTCTGTGGCTGTCCATCACATTTTCTGTCAGTCCTTTGTCCTCATAAACGCTTCCAAAGGTAATAAAGCAATATCAGCTTTTTGTCACTTTTCTCTTTCAGTGTGTACAAGTGTGTGTGTGTGTGTGTGATGTTGCCATTCAGTTTGGCAAACAGGTCATTAAATCCAGGCCATACATCTAAAAAGGCGTATAACGTGGTGTGCTGCGGGCTAATTAGTCAGTCCGGTGCATAAAGGGATTGGGTTTACTTTTTCTTGGCTTCAGCTCACTGAATCCATAATTGCTAATGTTCAGGCACAAGGTGAATGATTGATTGGCAGAGGTATTATTGAGAGGTTTTCCAGCTTATTTGAGGAGTTATATAGATTATATTTAAGTACTCTTTCCACTCAACAGTATGAATGTGTGGTAAGTAGACCCCCAAGGCGGGAGCATTCTCTGACCCATAAAAGGTTTGCCCTTGCACTTTCAGAAAGTCACTTTCTGGATTTCCCTTTTTAGAGGCCGTGTTGGAAGCCAGCTTGCCATATGTGTGATATTTTAATCAAAGTATGAATATAGCTGTGCTTGAAAGAAAAAAAATCAAATGAAAGTTCAGGATTATCTTTTTCATTCTCTCCCATTTCTCAGGCCATGTTTTGCTGTTCTAAAATAGAGGGTACCTTGAGTAGACAGCTCTTCTTTTCCCAGGGTCTTTGTCTTGCTACCAGGTTCACTTATCCTGACTGTCATTTTTTAGCGGGTGAACCAGTGCAACACAGTGCGAAAACACAAAACTGGGCTTCAGAAATCCTGAGCTTAATCTTTGTTCAGCTACCAACTAGCTGTATGATGTGAGCAGCCATCCTGTCCAGTCTTGGGTTTTGTTTTTTCAGATGTAAAAAGAAAGGTAAAAGATGTCATGTTCTTTCTTTTCTTATTGTTCCGCTTGAAAGGAAGGAAAAAAAGTAAAAGTATATAGAAAAGTTTTCTTAATTCCTTTGCCTTCGGATGCGTCGGCATATTTTGCAAACTAATTGAAGAAATCTTCGGAAATGCAGAGTCCTTTTGCTTGCCTTTTTATTTGCCTGTGGTAGTGATTACAATTATTTATGGACCTTTCTTATTTCTCCATTAGCCAGCAATCTCCTTGAGGGAAGTGAGGTAGAAACACAACCCTAAGGAATGGATCAGAATCCGAGAAAGGGTGAGGGAATTACAGGAGGCTCAAAATGTGTATTAATTTAACCTTTAGGTTTGTAATATCTAACTACAAAATGTAAAACTGCATAAAATTACCTTGACTGGTTGAAATATAGTGTGAAGTTATAGTGAAAGAACATTTCAGAGAGCATGTGGTATAAACTTTTTTGTTTTGTTTTGTTTTTTAAAATTGAGATATAATTGACATACACCATTATATTAGTTTCAGGTGTACAACATAGTGAGCCGATATTTGTATATATTGCAAAATGATCACCACAGTAAGTCTAGCTAACGTCCATCCCTATACATCATTACAGATTTCTTTTTTCCTCCTTCTTCTTCTCCCCAAAGCCCCCCAGTATATGGTTGTATATTCTAGCTGTAGGTCCCTCTGGTTGTGCTATGTGGGACGCCGCCTCAGCATGGCCTGATGAGCGGTGCCATGTGAGCGCCCAGGATCCCAATGGGCGAAACCCTGGGCTGTTGAAGCAGAGTGGGTGAACTTAACTACATGGCCACAGGGTCGGCCCTGGTCTTTTTTGTTTTTTTTAATTGGGGTTATGATACTTTACAACATTATGAAAGTTCAGTTGTACATTATTATTTGTCAGTCACCATATAGCTGTGCCCCTTCACCCTTTCTTCCCACCTCCCACCCCTTTCCCCTCTAGTAACCACTAAACAGTTCTCCTTGTCCATCTATTTGTTTATCTTCCACATATGAGTGAAATCATACAGTGTTTGTCTGTCTCTGCCTGGCTTATGTTGTTTAACATAATACCCTCCAGGTCCATCCACATTGTTGGGAGTGGGACAATTTTGTCTTTTTTTATGGCTGAGTAGTATTCCATTGTATACACATACTACATCTTTATCCAATCATCAGTTGATGCACTCTTGGGTTGCTTCCACATCTTGGCTATCATGAATAATGCTGCAGTGAACAAAGGGGTGCATAAGTCTCCTTGAATTGTTGATTTCATGTTCTTTGGATAAATACCTAGGAGTGGGATAGCTGGGTCATATGGTATTTCTATTTTTAAATATTTGCAAAATCTCCATACTGTTTTCCATAGTGGCTGCACCAGTTTGCATTCCCACCACTAGTGTATGAGGGTTCCCTTTTGTCCACAGCCTCTCCAACATTTGTTATTTTTTGTCTTGGTTATTAGAGCCATCCTAATGGGTGTAAGGTGATAGATCTTAGTGTAGTTTTGATTTGCATTTCCCTGATGGTCTTTTTTTTTTAACGTCAATTAAAATAATTATCAACTGTAAGTATACGCAGGAAACGAAACCCCTAGGATTTAGACAAGCCAAATGAAGACGAGCAGCACTGTCCTGCCAGTGTTAAAGCTGTGATGATTCTAAAGGAAAAGCGACAAGATCACGTCAAGCAAACCAAAGTGATTACATCATCACCATCAATAGAAAAAACCCAGCCTTTCTTGATGTTCTATCTACTAATAGTTGTCCAAATTAATATTAGGCTCATTTCTTTTTTGGAAAATATGACCAATTGGCTTCTTTTATGGATCTTTTTCTTAATTTACAAAATGAATTCTGATAAACCATTATCATCTGGCTAGTGTTTATTCAGTACATACTCATACTGTAATCTTTCTTAGTCATTCCAGCTATTTTTTAATGTATCGATTATGAGCATGAATTGCTCTTTCTGTAAATTATAGATCCGTTGAGGAGTTTCATTTATCACTTTTGCTTAATTTTATTCAATGTGCCTACCACTTATTTGTGTCTTTGCTCTAGCATCTCCCCCGACCCCCTGTCCTCTTTCAGTATCTTCTTTCCTCAGTTTACTTTTCTATGTTACTTATCGCAGACACCCAGTATGTAAGACCCGACAATCAGAGGAAGCTCTTGCTGGCAGAGTAGTCCAGTGCACTCAGATCTCCCCTTGTCTGAATTCCTATCATACTTGTGATCACTACTGCACTGTTTAGTGCATAATTGTTCTCCTTGTTTCAAATGTTCTCATTTTGTCTCCACATCTAGATTGAAAGGCCCTTGAAGAATGTACAGTCCTCCTCCTTTTCCCAGAAGTGGAAGGAAACCTTTGTTTTAGGAGTGAATCCTGGATGCCATGTACTGTGCTGGGTGTTTTGCATGTTCTCTCATTTATACCTGATAACTACTTCAAGTTGCTATTAATTCCTCACGTGTCGTGGAATGAGACTGAAACTCAGAGAGGTTGCATACTTTCTTGAGCCCACACAGCTGTTTAGTGCCAGAGCTGTCTGCCTCTGGTGTCTAAGCGTTTTCCATTCCACCATATTGTCTGACTGCTGATAATAGGTCACTTAAGTGTGGTAGCTCATTTATAATTTTATTCCATTTCCTATCTTTCCATATTTTTTGCTTTGTTTGACATAACCGGAGGTAAAATGTAATGGCAGAAACCTTAAATATAATCAACTCTTGGTTATTTGCTTTTAAATGGCCTTATTGTTCATGCCAAGTTTTTCTTCCTCTCTTGGTATCTTCCCCATGATATTTTCTCCACTCACCAAAACTTCTTTAAACCTCAAAGTGCCCAATTCATTAAACTACTGCTGTAGCCCAGAACAACGTTAAAGACGTGGCTATATGGATAAGCTCTCTCTATTCCCTGTGTGACAGAACCTACTTTCTCTCTATTTCAATTTGAGATTCCTCTTGGCCTCTAAATTAAAATATTCTCCTATCATGGAGGCACCAGACTCGAGACAAAAGGCCATGAGGAGAGAGCAATGATTCTGAAGGTAAATTCCCCCAGTGCCTCTAGGATATTCGGAAGCCTGTAGGAACCTAACTCCAGCAAGAGACCGCAGAACTGAATATTTACGGAGAGAATGCTGAGTAGGAAAAGGCTCCCCCTTCAGCCATGTCAGTTTGGCAGAAGCAAGAGAAGACAGCCTCATAGCCACTCCCAAATTAACCAGCACGTTCCCACTCTTCTACGGTCCACTGTGTTTCTTTTTTTCAATGAGATAAACTGGGTTTATCTTCCCATCAATGCAATGTGAAGAACTGAAAGGGAGTAATTTAAAACACAGGCAACAAGGTACTAAAGGAAACTGTCATAACGCATCAATCCAGGCTATTCTCACTCTTTGCCTCCCTCACAAAGTTCTCCTTTGCTCCCCAGAATTCAGATGGAACTGCAGGAGCGAACAAACTGGCTACCTGTGGTCTGCTGTTTGAAACTATGGTAGTCGTAGACAGTCAAGAGATGATGGCCTGAGCTGAGATTTAGTTCAGGGTTAGAGAACTTTACACATGCAAATTGTTCTTTAAAATGATTGTGTCTCCGTTCTCATACTATACTGGCAGAAGCTTAAAGGGAAAAATATTTCCAGAAGACAACTTGGCAACTTATATCAAAAGCCTTAAAGTGACATACCCTTTGACCTTGCAGTTAAACTGTTAGGATTATATCCCAGGGAAATAATTGGATAAAGATCACCTTACAATTTATCATTAATATGATTTATACTACCAAAAAATTGGAGACCACCTGTTATGGACTGAATTATGTCCCCTCAAATTCATATGTGGAAGCCCTAACTCTCAATGTGACTGTATCTGGAGAGAGGGCCTTTAAAGATGTAATTAAGGTTAAATGAGTTCATAAGGGTGGGACCCTAAACTAATATGACTGGTGTCCTTATATGAAGGTGAAGGGACACCAGGAAGGTGCACTCACAGAGGAAAGGCCATGTGAGGACACAGCTAGAAGGCGGTTATCTACAAGCCAGGAAGAAAGTCCTCACCAGAAACCAGCTGTACTGGCACCTTGACCTTAGATGTACCCTTTACAAGTGTGAGAAAATCAATTCGTGTTGTTTAAATCCCCCAGCCTGTGGTATTTTGCTATGGCAGCCCTAGTGAACTAATGCACAACCTAATTGCCCAATAATAGGAGAAAATGACCTGAATTACAGTACAATCCAACAATGGAATATAAAGTAATCATGGAAAATAATGATTTATACCATGCTTATCGATAGAGACAATGCTCCCAATATGGTTTTAGTTAGAAGAAGAGGTAACTGAAAAACACAGATAATATGATCCCATTTTCTGTAAAAATGTATTTATCTGTATGTATGTGTGTGCCTGTGTGTACAATGACCAGAATTGTGTCCAACAAACTCTCGAATCCTTATTAGATATAGATATACTTTTCTTCCTCCTTCCTTCTTACTTTCCATTCCTCCTTTTTTTTTTTTTTTGCTTGTCTATAAAGCCTATTTTTTTCCTGATGAACATGAATTATTTTTGGAAATATTTAGATAAACACATATCGATTTATCCCATAGTTTAAAAGCAGCTTTTATATGGAAGAAAATGTGTCCAGATTGTAAAATTCTTGAGCTCAGTAACTACTACTATCTTATAAACCCATGTGTATAATATCGTTGGATACTTAATTATCTTCATGAGTATAATTCAATCTGTTTTCATTCCTATGATCCAAAAGTTCCCTTTTGACACCACTTGTCGTATTTATTCAGCATTTCTGAGTGGTAAAACGTAAATTGTTTTTTTGAGGTGGGGGAGATTAGCCCTGAGCTCATGTCTGCTGCCAATCCTCCTCTTTTTGCTGAGGAAGCCTGGCCCTGAGCTAACATCCATGCCCATCTTCCTCTACTTTATATGTCAGATGCCTACCACCGCATGGCTTGCCAAGCAGTGCCATGTCCGCACCCGGGATCTGAACCGGTGAACCCCAGGCCGCTGAAGCGGAACGTGCGCACTTAACCGCTGCGCCACCAGGCCAGCCTGAAACATGCAAACTTTTTACTTTGTCCGTTTCTAAAACTTAGTAGAGTGTGAAGTCCTGAGAATACACACTTGTAGAGAGAAAAGATCCAGATTTGAATGCTGGCCCAGCCTCTTAAACAGTGTGACCTTGAGGAAGTTACCTAACCTTTTCAAGTCTCACTTTTCTTAACTGTTTAAATATATAATAATAATATATTTTTCTTAAAAGTTTGTTGTTAAGATGAACTAAGATAACATATGCAAAGTGCAGCAGAGAGGTTCAGGGCAAGGATTCTGGCATCAGCGTGCCTGAGTTTGAATCTCAGCTCCCTGACTTGTTAGCTGTGTGGCTCTGGACAAGTTAACTTAACCTCTCTGTGCCTTGGATGCCTCATATGTAAAATAAGAATAATGATGCTACCTATATAATAAATATTATTTTGAGTATTAAATGTATTACTATTTATAAAATTATTGTAACAGTGCTGGCACATAGTAAGACATGGGCGTTTATTAACTCCATGAAGAATTAATACAGGGGCTGGTATATATTACTTACCGTGAAGAGCGCCACATTGTCAAAATATAGTAGCCCAGGTGTTTTGTATCTATGGGAAACAACCATGTTATTTGCCAGCGCTTTTCTTGCTGTATAACTGGTGAGAGCACCTGATTTAGGAGCTTTTATGAGAATCTGCTATTTTTAAAAACTCTATTTATTATGCGAACAGATATTATGGGACACTAGAAGAAAGAAGATTCCCTCCAGCGTCCTTATTTTTTCTTCAGTTAGTCATATTTCCTTCCAGCCTGCCTGAGGCATATTCGAGGTCATAGTTATAAATGAATGTGTGTGCCTTTGTGTGGGGGCCACATACTTTTCACGGGTGAAGACTGTCCCTGTGCCGTCGAGGCCAGAGAGGAGGCTGTGGACCCTGGATCCCATCCCCTCTCACCTTCTCAAGGTATTTTCTCCTGCAGTTGTTCTCTTTCTCCTGATTCATCCATTTTTTCCTCTCAACTCGATTACTCGCGTCAGCATATGATATACTCTTATCTCTAATCTTAGAAATTCCTCTCTGGGCTTCAACATCCCCTGTAATCGCTACCTCATTTATAGTCTGCCCTTCACAGCAACACCTGTTGAAAAAGCTGTCTCTCAATGCTGTCTACACCTACTCACCCCACACTTTCTCCTTCACCCATTCTAAACGGGCTTCCATTCCCATCACTCCACTGGGGCTGTGTTTGTCAAATCCCCAGCCTCTGTGATGCCAAATTCTAGTCATTTAATCCTTTTCTTTTCTTGACCTCTCAGTTAAGACTGTTGATCAGTCGCTTCTTATTGTTTTCCCTTCAAGGTTTCTATTACTGCACAGGCACTGATTATTTCTTCTATTTCACTGGCTCCCTCTTTTCCATTCTTGTAGCTGGTCCCCATTCTACTTCCTATCTCTAGGTATTTGAGTTCACCAAAGCCCAGTCCTATACCTCCTTAAGCTCCCTAGCTACACTCTCCCCGGGTAATCTCGGCATTCTCATCTATAAGATGATGACACCCATTTCCAGTCCTGACTTCTCAGAAGTCCAGACTCATACTCATCACCTATTTACCATTTCCACTAATGTGTTTACTAGTTTTTCAAACTTAACAGGGACAAAGTAGAACTCTTGATTTAAGTACATGTCACACCAAGCACAAACTCGTCCCTCCGCAGTCTCCATCCATCTTAGTAAATGACATTCATCCTCTAATTTCTTTTTTATTTTTGATAAGGAATAGTGACCCTGAGCTAACATCCATTGCCAATCTTCCTCTTTTCTTGTATGTGGAATGCCGCCACAGCATGGCTCAATGAGTGGTGTGTAGGTCCATGTGTGAGAGCTAAGTCAGCGAACCCCGGGACCCCGAAGTGGAGCACAGGAACTTAAGCACTATGCCACTGGCCAGCCCCTATCCTCTAAATTTTTTAATCCAATTTGCAAAGCTGCCTTTGATTTCTTTCTTTCCCTCCTACCCCACATCCGATCTGTTAACAATCCTGCTACTTTTACCTCAAAACATTTCCTAAATTGGTCTACTTTCCCATCTCTATTTCTATCTTCCTAGTTAAAGCTGCCATCTTCCTCTGCCTGAACCACCTCAATAACCCACTAGTGGGATGCCCTGCTTCTCTCCCCCCTTATAGTAAATTCTCCTCACAGAAAACAGGGCAATCCTTTAAAATATAGTCAGATCACAACTTTGGCTTCAAAATCATCATAAATACAAACTCTTTATCAAAGCTTACATAGTCCTGAAAATTGACTAGCAAAATTCTCTAGTGTCAT
The DNA here is from genome assembly GCF_041296265.1 of Equus caballus. Classification (NCBI taxonomy): domain Eukaryota; kingdom Metazoa; phylum Chordata; class Mammalia; order Perissodactyla; family Equidae; genus Equus; species Equus caballus. Next base: position 45,930,234 of record NC_091697.1, read on the forward strand.
CCTTTTCTGTTAGTCTCTTCCTCATGCAATCCCCTTTCTGTTCCTCAGACACACTCTTCTTGGAATGCTCTTCCTTCTTCCTTTAATGAGATTGGCTTCTCGTCATTCAAATCCCGGCTAATATGTCCTTTCTTCAGAGATGCATTCTCAGATCATCCAGTCTAGAGAAGCCACCAGACACTCCCCATCACCTCATTTCATCTGAATGATCTATATAGCACTTACCACTGATTGATATTTTGTTTAATGACGTGTTTGTTTTCTCTCTACCACCAGCACTCTGTTCATTTTTGCATCCCTGAAGCCTTAAACAGCACCTGAAGAGTAGGCACTCAAATATGTGCTGAATGAATGTTCTAGACTAGATTTCACTTAAACATTTTGCCGTGTGACTGCATGTTTCACAAAACTATCTTTAAAAAATAATAATTAATCTAATTGATATACTGTCTCATATTTTTTGGACATTCAGATCATTTCCTTTTTTTCTGCTTTCCTCCTTCCTTGATCCCCTCCCTCCCTCACCCTCCTTTCTTTGCTTTTTTTTTTTAATCACCCATACCTTCCTTCCTTTATTTTCTGTTTTTCATTAGTAGCTAACACTGATATGAACATCTTTAGGCATGTACTTTTACTCTTTGTCTTAATTATTTTCTAGAAATAATTTACCAGGTAATAGAAATCAGATCAAAAGTTAAGACAGATCCTATGACCCTTAAAATCTGTTTTTTCTCACTCCATCTCTTGAGTCATTTATCACCAAAAATGAGAGAAGGCATAACACTATGCAGAGATAGAGAGGTTTCAAGAGTAATAGAGTGAACAGTGAACACTTTCCAATAAGTAGTAGAGGAATTAGTCGGTGTATGTGGAAGACCCTAATGAGGCACCTGGGCTACATATAGCCCCATAAATTGCACCCTGGGACCTTTGTTTTCCCTTTTTGTGTTTGTTTGTTTAGTTTTTGCATGCATATATATTTCTGTATGTCCTACTGGGATTTTCATTGTGTAAAACTCTAAAGCTTTTATATTTGATTCTGTTGGACTTTTTCTTTGTGATTTAAAGTTTCTATTTTTCAAACTTTAGAACGTTATTGTATCTTTGAAGATCTGATATTCCATTTTTAGCTGGTATTTCCATTATTTGAAAGCCGTAGTTAACTCATTAAGCAACCTGAACCTTATTTTGATATGTGATATAAACTGTAAGTTTTTTCAAAATAATTTTCTTTTTTCTATTTAATATTACGTTTTATTTTCAAAGAAGTTACTTTTCTCTCTCCTAAAATTAGCTTTCAATTTTATATTAGTAATTACTCACTAAGTCCTTCCATTATCAACAAAAATTATGTAAATTACTTAATTGTTATATTGCCGTATACTTTTCTATAACTGTTTAGATACAGTTGTAAAATTGGGAAATAGTGGACAATATTTTGATTACCTTAGTACTTGTGTTCTCATTATTGGTCTAATAGCATTTTAAGGAGGAATCAGACTTCAGGGACTTGCATTATTTTCTGAATCTGTACTAAACTGTTCGTTACAGCATCTATTTACCTGAAATAAAGTCTATGATGAATAACCTTTTAATAGATAAGTTTGTCCTTAGAAGTTAAATAACGCATGATATAGCTTATGCATGAGTTTTAAAAAATTTATGGCTCATATTTTGAAATGAACAGCCAGTTGATCAATATTAGTATTTGATACATTGCACAAAAAGGAAACAGCAGATCCTGTGGATTGATGTATATATATAAACTTCTATAGTAATTGATATGTATAAATCATATATATAAAAATTTCCATCTTATCTCTATTTATCAAAAATTATCAGAATGCTTTAAAAATAATGTAGATTGATACTAAGCTTCCCATATAAGTGCATTATCATCCCAGGATTTTAAAAAATTGCTTCTAGCATAAACTAATAGATATTCAATTCTTGGCACGTGTCTTATCTCATTTCATTATGACAATTGCCCTAAGAGGTATATATTATAAATATTAGTATTATCACTCATTTCATAGAAAAGGAAACGAGGCCCAGAGATTGCATGACTAGGCCCAGGTTACGCGACAGAAGCTGGACTCACGCCCAGCTCTCTTGTCTCATGAAAGCTGTAACTCTCAAAGGTCTTCTCTAGGTTTTTATAAAAATTTAAATCCCAAGTTTAGTCTATGAGTAGAGAGAGTAAGAAGATGTCACCCTTATGTCACATTTCAGTCTCTCCTGTGCTACCGAAGTCAAGACTAAGGCAGGGACTTCATTTGTGAATTATTCTCTACCCTCAGTAGCCTACTCTGCTATAGAAAAAGATCTGTGGATAATTTGTATTCATTGTCCCAGTGGCTACTTCTGTCCTGTGTCCCTTGGGTTCTTCATTTTTGATAGTGATATTTTCTGTGAATAGAATGGGTGCTACCTGGGTGTAATCGCTATACAGAGCATATAAATGGACCTTGACCCAGCACTGTGCCTGCCCTTTCCTTTATGCCTTGAAGCACTGATACGTAAATTAACTTCTTTCATGATTGGCAGTTTTAATTCACAGGGACTCTTCTTTTTTTCTACAAAAACTAGTTTCCTTTAATCAAATAGCAGAAATTATGTGAAAGGGAAGAAACTAAGTATTGACTGGGCGCCTACTATAAGTGTCACAGCATCTAGTGTAGTTTCCAGAACACAGCAAGCACTCTGTAATTGTTCCTTTTGCTTGTCTTCCTTCTTTACCTCCCTACCCTCTGCACGTCTGATGTTTTGTTCACTGTGGCTCACCTGTGTTAACAGATGGTAAAATCTACAAACAGCAGCTACCACGCGGGAAGGGTAGAGCGCTGGCTGTTCATGTTGACAAGTCCCATCAGAGGACAAATGTGTGTAGCCCTTCTTTGGTGACTTTAGATGACAGTAGCTGCCTGCAACCCCCTTTCCTCCTCTCAGTCTCCGGTCTCCCTCTACCTGTCCCCAGTGTCCATTGAGCAGAGAAGAGTTCCCACAAGCAACTGTCTTAAAGAGATTTATTAGGTCTTGTTTGCAAAGCTTTCTCAATTCCTCAAACAAAAAGAGAGATAAATGCAGCACATCACGCTGAACAAGTTTTTTTGTTTTAATGTTTTATTACCATGAGAACTTTTTGAGAACAAAGCCTTGCTGAATAGCTCAGAAGGTAAAGTACGCAGCGATTCTGAGGCTGAGCGGTTAGAATGTTCTAATCTCTGCACACACGGCGGCAGGGGGAGGTGGGTGATGGGGGGTGAGGAGCCTCCCTGTTGGGTTTTGATTGACCTTTCATGACAAATGATTTCTGTAAAGACAACACACATGCACATTGTCTTCAATAGAATTCTTCTCTCTGTCGCTTTGGTCACTACGTAAAGATATAAAATGCTTTGAAAAGTAATTCTTTCAAAGCATTGCGCTTTCATTTAATTCATTATAGTTGGAACACTGATAATCACAGTGACTATTCCTTTATAAAAACCATTTAAATATTCTTCTTGGGCCCTTCCCTTTGCACTGATATAGTCATCTGTTTATTACACTTTTATATGGATGTTTGTAAGTAAGCTGTGCTCCTTTTTATTAAATAAATGCACCATATACAGGCATATGTAGATTAAATTAAATGATCTCAATTCTCATTCTGTCTCCTCAATTGGAATATGTTCAGTTCACTGATAGCCTAGTATCAGTGAAGGCTCAGACTCCCCAGCCATTAAATACTTGCAGATGGACTAGTTGTAAAAATAGTAATAATAATAATGTTACTACACCATGGTTAGTTTCAACCAATTAAACAGAAAGAAATTACAGAGGCACTGGGAAGAATAGTGCTTATCTGGCTTAACCTTATTGTTAATGTCCATGTATGAGTATAATTATTGTTAGTGTTGCTAATGTGTCTTAGGTCTTCATTTCTTCTCATTCCCACACTCCACCTGGGTGCAGGTGATCTCCTCTTTCTTGTGGCTCCTGACTCTATGTTTTCAAGACAAATTTCTGCATTACCAGTTATTTCTTGGACTCTTCAAGTTGAACATCCATGGGCCTTCCCCTTATGTTCCAGATTTCACATCAACACCTACCCAGTTATTCAAGCCAGAATCCCTAGTGTCACCCATGGGACCTCTCCTTCATGCCTCCAATTAATCCATTCTAAAATCATGTTGATTCTCCCTCCCCCACAGCTTTTTATGCATCTTTATCTTATTCTTTGCCCTCACTACCAGTACCCAAGTTTAGACAATCATCATCTTTTGTCTGGATTTATTTCAATAAACTCTTAACAGATTTTCTAGTATTTGGTTTCTCTAAAGCTTCTTCAAAGCTCCTGGATTTATCTAATGAGCTCAGTCTCGATCATGTTACTCTGATTTTTACAAGCATCCAACAAGTCCTTGCTGCCTATGGAGTAAAACTCCAACTCTGTAGTCTTAAAATCGGGACTTAGTTTACAAGTCTTATGTCAAAATATTCACAAGTGCTCTGTACCTGCAACCCCCCCAACACACATCAATGCAAGCTATCGTCTACTTATAATGGACTAATCTCTAGTCCTCATACAAAAACATTTCATGTCTATATGCCGCTTACCCTACCCGGTGATGGAGTATAGTGTTTAAAATCTCAGGCTTTCAAGTCACACAGGCCTGGAATAGAATACAAGTTTCTCCAATGACAAGCTATGAGGCTCTGGCTAAATTACTTTACCTTTCTGGGCCTCAGTTTTTTAATTAAAATGTGGGTTTAAAACAAGCTTAACTTATTGGGTTGTTGTGAAAAATGATCTACAAGTGCTAAGTATAGTACCTTGTTCATGGTAAACTTTTGATAGACATTAGCTTGTATTACCCAGAATGCACCTCTTCTTACACCTGAATTCTGAAACTCCCGCCATCCTTAAAGTTAGAGCTGAATTGTGACCTTTCCTATATAGCTTTCCTTGACCTAGACTTCTCCCAACTCTGCCTCCATGAAATCATTATTGATCATCCTTTTAGCTAACTTCCCAGAGCATTTTGTAATCCTTCTATTATAGCATGTGACTTAATCTATTATTATTTATGGATCTTTTCTCCCACTGGAATGCGAGTGCTCGCAGGCAGGGGCAATGGCTTGTTCATTTTGTATCCTGGGACCTAGCACAGATCCTGGTATATAATAGGCATTCAGTAATTATTCACCAAACTGAATTTGTTAGATACTTTGAACATACTATTTCCCTCCTTGTTACACTGTTTACAGATGATTGTGCTTAAAATTGAAAAGATAGCCTGTGACAGCATTTTCTAATCTCCCCTTTTTATGAAATTATTAAGTTGGAACCATCAATATGATATCTAGTCTCCAAAAACCAGACTTAGTAATAACAAATGAATCTTAAAAACAAATAAACAAAAAAGGAAGCATTCGATATCTTTAGTTCTAAAATTGTAGGGCTTGTTGGCACAGTGAGGTCAGTGTAGTTACATCATTGCATTAGGAAGACTCACGAATTCATTAGCCACCCGGACAATATGATTTGGGGTTTCACTCTAGTCATCAAGCAGATGTTCAAACATCAGAGAATAGCTACAGTGTTCTAGAAACAAAAAGCAAGTGCCTAGTGCAACCCTTAGCTATTATAAGAAACATCTTCAACAAAAAATACGTTTGGCTGAGCACACAGGGAGAGTGTGTTACACCAGATTCACCAATAATATTTACTAAGGAGTAGATTTGCTTTTCTTCCCTCTAGAAAGACAGTTATCGCACAAAGGAAAGTGTGAGAGGTGCCTGCTAGGACTGGATTCTTTAATGTTTGTTCTAGCACATTTTTTTTTGAGAAAGATGGGCCCTGAGGTAACGTCCATGCCCATCTTCCTCTACTTTACATGTGGGATGCCTGCCATAGCACGGCTTGATAAGCAGTGTGTAGGTCTACACCCAGGATCCAACCCAGTGAACACCAGGCCGCCAAAGTGGAGCACGCGAAACCAACTGCTATGCCACTGGGCCGGCCCTTTTTTGTAAACTGAGAAATCTCACATTTATAAAACGAACTGGATTTCCAGTTTCTCTTGAAAAAATTAGACCTATTGTGTGGTTACTTTTTCTCAGAGCAAGGCTTAGTGACAGCTGATAAACAATTGCCTGCTTAAGGAAGGCTGTCCTTCTACCAGTTCCTATTAGTCAGTACGTGGTCCCCTTCCTTCATTTCCATCTCCTCACTCAGTTCTGTAGGGCAGGCATTGGTGCTTTTGATCCCTTGCTCTAAGTCTTAGTTCCCAAATCTGTAGAATTGGTGTAGCAGCAACTAGCTTGTGGGACTTTTGTAAGGATTAAATAATATAATTGATGGGAAGTGCCTCACCGAGTTCCTGATCTCACAGTAAGTTCTCAGTAAACAGTGCTGACTATTTCTTCAGTTCACTTTCAAAACCTATATTTATTGAGCTTCTACTATGTGGCAGGTACTGGGCTAGGCATGGAGATACAATGGTGAGCAGTACAGGCATGGTCCCTACCTGCAGGGTGTTTATGGTTTAGCATCCAAGGAAATGTCAGTTATCATTCTTCTGGCCATGTGGCTTTTGTTTATGTTAGGGAACAAGGAGGGAGAAGAAGTCATTGGGTGCTTTTGAGAATCACTACACTGGACTGAGAAACAAAAGCAACAGACAGGCTTTGTAAAAAGGCATTTCATACTGAACAACTCTTCATTCTCATCCATTCCATCCAGCTGCCCCTTCTGCAGAACTCCCTAACTCAGCGTATGACCTTGTTATCTACTCCATTGCTTAAGCCAAACAGCTAGAAATATTTTGACTCCTCTCTATCCTCTTCTCTATCCCCTACCATGTTTAATTCTTCAGGAAGTTCTGTCAGCTCTTCTGCAAAGCACTCCCTAGGTCTGTCTACCTCCCCACCTCTCTACTGCTTCCAACCACTCTGGTCCAAGCCACCATCACCTCTCCATTGGGTGACTGCACAGCCTGCTGACCTCTCCCTCTGCTCCGTTCCACCAAACTTTTTCTGTAAAGGACCATATGGTAGAGATTTTAGGTGTCGTGGGCCATACAGTCTCTGTCACAACCACTCGGTTCTGCCCTTGTAGCACAAAAGCAGCCATAGACGATTTAAACCACTAGGCCTGGCTGTGCCCCAGTCAAACTTAATTGACAAAAAACAGGCTGCAGGCTGCATTTGGCCTGGGGGCCATTGTTTAAAGTTAGACTCGCTTAACTTAAACGCCTGCGGTGGTTTCTCACAGCACTAAGAAGCATCCTCAGTTCTCCTGGCCACATTCTGCATGGCCCTCTTGATCACATACCCCTTTTTACCCCAGCCACACCATCCTTCTGATTTTCAGACACCAGCTGATTCCTCCCACAGTGCCTTTGTACCAATTGCCCTGAATTCTCATCCCCCATCTTAGCATGGCCTGACCAAAATTCAGATTCCCTCTAAAAGACTAAGTCATCCATTACTATCTTTTATGGTCTTTTGAGTACTTACCATCATCAGAAAGTATCTCATTTAGTAATTTGGTTAATTTTATATGATGGTCTGTATTTACATGCTAGTTTGTAATCTGGCAGCAAAGACTAAGGCTATGTCACTGCTGTGTCCCCGGAACCTGGCCCAGTACCAGGCACAGAGCAGGCCTCCAAAAATACTTTTTGGAGCCAGCCCTGATGGCCTTGCAGTTAAAGTTGGGTGCACTCTGCTTCGGCGTCCCAGGTTTGGTTCCTGGCTGCAGAAGCACACCGCTCATCTGTCAGTAGCCGTGCTGTGGCAGCGGCTTGCATACAAGAACTAGAAGAATTTACAACTATACACAACTGTGTACTGGGGCTTTGGGGGGAGGGAAAGGAAGAAAAAGGAGGAAGATTGATTAGCTTAGGGTGAACCTTCTCCTGCAAAAAAAAAATAAACCTTTTGGGAGGAAAAATAAATACTCTTAATCAGTAATAAACCAAAGCACCACTTAAAGCCCACAGTCCTTAAGGGCCAACAGAGCCTCGTCAGTCAGTGCAGGCCATGGCTTTATTCTGCCCTCCTTGGCCAAAAATTGCCAAGTGTGGCTGGCTGAAAAAGTTGGAGTTGTAAAATCCCTTTCAACCAGAAAGAATGTAAATTTCAGAAGGACAAAGAGTAAAATCCGTGTAACAAAGAGCCTGTATCATTACCAAGTTTACACTGATTTCTGCTGTGTGACTGGCTTTTGTCTTCCTGTGGCCTGTTGCCCATGCTTAATGTCTACAGCGAGGTACTTAGAGTAGAGATTCCTAATAAAGAGACACTTTACAAAACAAGTGTTATGTGTGGGGTGTTAATATTTTCTTTTTGTCCAAAGTATGAAAGCCAGAAGATCCAAACTACATCTCCCAATGGACTCCTTGACTTGAAAGGGACACAAAAATCCTTTGTCCCATAAGCCATCCTGATTCTTGATTGGAAAAATATAACCATTATTGTTATAGGAGGATAGGAAATAATTTAGTGCCAGTGTTAGTCAGTATCTTAGTCTGCTCCGACTGTCGTAATGGAATACCACAGGCTGGGAGGCTGAAACGACAGAACATTCCCTTTCTCGCAGTTCTGGAGGCTGGAAGTCCAAGATCGAGGTGCCAGCAGAGCTGGTTTCTGCTGAGGCCTTTTTTCCTGCCTTGTAAAAGGCTACCTTCTCACTTCGTCCTCCCATCGTCTTTCCTCTGTGCATGTGGAAAGAGATCTCTGATTTCTCTTCCTCTCCAGATAGGGACACCAGTCTTATCAGACTAAGGCCCCACCGTTAAGACCTCATTTAACCTTAATTTCCTCCTCAAAAGCCCTGTCTCCAAATATAGTCACATTGAGGGTTAGGGTTTCAACTATGACTTCGGTGCGTACACAATTCAGTCCATAACAGCTAGGGACCTTCAAATGCTGCAATTTCATGTAATATAGTATTCTTTATTAATTATATGATCTTTATTGATTGAAGACTTCTTTATTGATTATATATAATGTGTAATATGCAATAATTACATATTATATATAATTGTATGTATAGTTATATAATAACTGTAATAATATATAATACTTATTATATGGAATAATATATATGTTTCCCCTTTAATCTTCCTTGGGAAATCTATGTGCTTACTCTTTTAGTCTTATTGGCTCTCAGATTTTACACCCAGCCTCAATCTTGCAACTCTTCATAAATTGGAGATCAGAGTTTCCAAATAAATGAGTACTATATGTGAAATTCACTCTCTCAGTGAGACTGGAGAACAAAGGAAAACCCTCACTGTGGGGCCTTTATCACACTTTGTAACAACACAAAGGCACACACTGGGGATTGTGTCCCTTGGGTTAAGAATGAAGCTGTTTACCACAAAATGACCCCCCTTCCTGCCTTTTCTCACATGGTTGGCCCTTTCAGGGCACCTCTCCCTAGAGAGTTGTTTATTTGCTGATCCTTGATTTTCACTCAAGTTTACTTCACAATATTTGTAATCTTCCCTCGGGAAGATTTTAGGTCTGGACCAGACCAATTGCTTAAATGATCAAGGAGCTATTCTTTAATTATTTGACTTTTAAAAAATAATAAATTTTTATTTATGAGGCAAACTCTGCTGAGTGCTTGCGATGTACAAATCATAATACTAAGTAACTTTTATGAGTATTTAATTTTATCAAAAACCCTAAGAGGGAGGTATTATTCTTATCATTTATTTATAGATGAGGAAACTGAGGTTTGGAATGAACAGGTAAAATGAACACAAAGGTAGTAAGCTTGGGGCTTGATTCCAGCTCCATCCAATTTCAAGGCTGAGCCTCTTTTCATTTAATGTGAAATTTGTTGCTCACTCGTTAGTCATTCCTAGAGGAACTGGACTCAAGCCCTTTGTCATTATAATTTAAAGTGTCAGCATATATGCAAAATATTTTCTATGCAACATTTGACTCTTCATGATTCGACTTCCAACATGAAGTTCGCTTCAGTCCAAGATTTATTAGGCGTCTACTGCTTGGAAGACACTGTTAGGTAGGCAGTGTGAATGCGACGGGGGACCTGCTTTTCAGGTGATTAACACATTGACAGTGATGTCTGACATAAACACAACTAACAAAGTACCCGGTGACATAGAAATACCTTCTGCTAAGGGAATTGGAAGAACAGAGGAGTAATTTCAGCTAAAGTAAGGCAGGATATCATTGAAGATAAGAGTCTGGGTTTGAGTCCTAGCTCTGTCACTTATAAGCCGTGTGATTGAAGAAGTTTCTCTAAAGAACTATTTCCTCCTCTAAAAATAAGGATAAAGATGGTCTTCAGTTGCTAAGTCTGTTGTGAAAATTAAAGGAGATAATGCCTGAATAGTGTTGAGTATTGTGCCCAGCACATAGTAAGTGTTCAATAAATGTTACAAATATTGTTGTTGCTGTTACTGTTTAACCTTAAGAAAATCTCTAGATTGAAAACAAAGACAACTAGTTTGCCCATATTGCAGAAAATAAGATCACAGGTTTAGAGTTGACAGATTTATGTCAGGTTTTGGATGACATAATTTCGGATTGACAGATTTTGGATCTCTCACATATTAGCTGTGTGACTTTGGACATGCTTTCAACTTTTCTAAGCCTCAGTTTCTTCATCTCTTAAATGGGAATAATGAAGATATCTACTTGGTAGCACGTTATAGGTATAATAGCAACATCAGATATTTGCATTGTGATTACAGTGTGCCAGGAATTGTTCTAAGGGTTTTATGTGTATTATTTCATATAACCCCCATAATAACTCTACTAAGTCTTAACCCCCATAATAACTCTACTAAGTCTTAGCTGTATTATAACTATCCCCATTTTATACGTGAGAACTCTGAACACATGGAAGGTAAATAAATTCCCAAGTTCATCAGCAAATTAGTGGTAGAGTCCAGATTTGAACCCTGGCATTCTGCACTCTTTAACACTAGGTTATACTTCTCATTTGTTACGTAAGTCTATGAAACCTTTAGCAGAGTGGCTAGTGCAGTGTAAACATGCAGGAAATGTTCCCAGTTATTGTTATAAATAATAACATATGGGAAAATATCTCCTTAGAAGAGGTAACATATGAGATGTACTTTGAAGAATATGTGTCAGCAAGAAAAGAGTTAAGCAAACCCAGGCCTTGGAATTTTTGCATTTAGACATTCTAGACAGAGAAAAATAGCTTATGCAAAGATACAAAGGCAGGAAGATACAGGACATATATGGAGAATAGCAAGAGTTGAATTTGGCCGGAACATACGATGGGGGAGGAGATCTGGAACAATAAGCCTGAAAAAGCTTGGCTGGGATTAAACTTTGGCGTGGTTTAAATAGAATGAAAGGGATCTAAAAAGGGAAAGTCATTTACTAATTTTGAGTAGAAAGAGACGCTCTCAGTTAGCAACTTTGATGGCCCCTGGAAGATGGGTTGCAGGAAGCAGAGTCTCGAAAAGGGGAGGCCAGTAGAAGGCTATTGAATTAGTTCATGTGACATATGATGAGGTCCTGAGGTAGACCAAGTGGCCATGAGACCGCATCAGGACAGAAAGTCAGCCTCTGTCTGTTTATTTCCATCTTTGGTAATTACATATTTTTATTGCTAGAATCCTCATATTTTCAAGCCAGCTGTGTCCAGTGTGTAATTTTTGTTCTTCAGCTTGCTCAGTTTACCCTCAGAACAGGAATTCTTGGTGGCTAGGTAGAAAGGATGTTTTGAGCTATTTTTCTTGCTTATTTATATGTATAATGATCTGCAGCCTTTGTCCTCCATTTCTCTGTTGGGGACAGTTCATTTTCCTGGGCTTAATTGCACAGCCTTCTCTGGTTGCAGTGTGGTACCACCAAATCTCAAAAGAAGCTTGTTCTTTAAAAGAACTCCTAATAACTCTACTGGGTAAAAAATGTAGGTACTCTGGCATGTGGATAATTAGGGGGCATTTGTACTTACATGTAGTCTTTTTCATGTCCTCGGAATCACAACGCTGCCTGATTGTTAACAAGCACTGAACACATAGACAGCTTTTTCTGCATGAAGGATTGGTCTAGTAAAGACCATTAGGAGGAAAATTCAATCTCCTGCCTTAAAGCACTAACTTCTGAGCACTAGCTTGTCTGGTGACTTCATTTTTTTTTATAAATGTTCAAAGATGTAGAATTACGAAGCAAATTATGTTAATTGTTATCAATTATAAAGTGTGTAAACAGCAGTAATGCCTCAAATGTATGTAAATGAGAATTTCTGAGTAATTATTTTTAGAATAACAAAAAGTGTATATTTTTATACCAGTGAATGAATTAATGTATAAAATAGAGGAAAAGATAAAGTTATCTAATTAGCTGGTATTTCAGCAGATATTTAATTCTGCAGTAATGGAACTAGCTAGTATTTCTAGAGTACTTTACAGGTTTCAGGCTCCATGATAAATGCTTTGCATATATATAATATAAATTTATAAATTATATATTTTATCTCATATTTATTTATGTTTTCTATATTGATCATATTTACATATATTCATACATTTATATATAAATAATAGTTTATAAGGCATGAGTCTCAGAAGAGCAGGTAGCTACAGGAAATTGTTCTTCTGACAGATTGGACGTCTACCTCTGTGTTACTTCTATGCCTTTTTTTTTCTTTTTGGTGAGGAAGATTGTCACTGAGCTAACATCTGTGCCAATCGTCCTCTGTTTTCTCTGTGGGACACTGCCACAGCATGGCCTGATGAGCAATGTGTAGGTTCTTGCCCGGGATCCGAATCTGTGAACCCTGGGCTGCCAAAGTGGAATGCATCAACTTAACCACTACAGCACAGGGTGGGCCCCTTCTATTCCTATTTTTAATCCATGGGTACAACTTAGGTCATCAGTCTCTTTCTGGTGAGGATTAGATGAGGAAATACCCCTACCAGGCACATCTGAATGAAAGGCCATAAAGCCATGTCTGAGGTTTGGGGAAGCCCTGCTTCTCCAGGATAACTTGGGTGCTCCAAAGAGTCCTGAGAAGGTCTACCTGTTTTAGATGAGTCTAGTACTTGTAAAGATCCACGTTTTTTAACTATCTATTTGTTTGGGATTTTCTCAACTTGGATCCTGTACTCTCAGAATTTCAAAACTTGATATCACTTCCCCAGAATACAGCTTTCTGGAAACCTCATCTATCTTTAACACAACTAATAATCAAAAACAGTAGGGGCCAGCCCGGTGGTACAGCAGTTAAGTTTGCACATTCTGCTTCGGCCCAAGGTTCGCCAGTTCAGGTCCTGGGTGCAGACCTAGCACTGCTCATCAAGCCATGCTGTGGTGGCATCCTACATATAAAGTAGAGGAAGATGGGCATGGATGTTATCTCAGGGCCAGTCTTCCTCAGCAAAAAGAGGAGGACTGGTGGCAGATGTTAGCTCAGGGCTAATCTTCCTCAAAACAAGCAAACAAAAGTAGTAAGTGTAAATGCTTGTCTATATTACTCTAAGGAAATGACATTTATTTCTATTATGCTATATGACTGTATTAATATTCGCCAAAATTCTATGCACAGTTTTATGGATGATGAATCTGAGGCTCAGAGAGTCTGAACAGGCAGAAGTTCAGGTACTGAAATTGACGCCTGGTATTTTGAATTCCTAACATCGCCTCAAGGCTGTTTGTGCTTTTCTTTTTAGACACAGCCGACAAAATTTGCTTTTTTCATCTTTAAGCTCTCAGGAGAAAAGAAACAGTACAGGTCGGAGGAGAGTCTATTATTTGCAGGCTAATAGCAGATGTGAGAAATATAATCGTTAGCAATAAAAGGGGAGTGTACAAAAGACCATAAAGTTCCATCATAAGAGCTGAAACCACGTTGGTCTGGAGAGGTGAGGGGAGGATGGGTGTTCTTGTCCTCCTGGTGGACACTAAGGGAATAACTTGGCCACAGCAAGACAGTCACTAGTCATTATAGTGACAATGCAAAGACTGCAGGCCAAGACTTGCTCCTCTCTGTTTGATGAATCAAGGAGTGTTTAATCAAACAGCATCTAACAAAGTCCAAAAGTTTCGGAATGCCAAGGAACAGGTCTTGAGTGGTCCAAATCATTTCAAGACAGTTTTAGTCTTCATTTTCCTGCACTGGCAAATATTTTGCTGACGTGCTGTCCTCAGGTCGTTGGTAAGTGTTTGTTAGTGATGAATCTGTTTCATCCCCCGAGGTTTGTCTGTCTGCGTTTTCCGTAGGACCTGTTGTTCAGGGAGCACTCAATAGGCCTATAATAGAAGCGGAGGGCAGACTTCATTTTCAAAGAGGGTCGTACGTTTAAACATTGATGCTCGGTCCATCTGAGGGTCTGTGCACAGTCACGGGGAAACCTTGACAGGATTGAAAACATCCATCATAAAATCTAGAATTTTTGTCCCATTGCAAGACCTGACAGCCTTTAGTGAACTATGATTAATTTAATATAAAAAATACTGTGATTATTTTTGGGAGGAGCATAGTTATTTTGGTTTGCATCTTTTGCTTTGAAACAATGTAGAAGAGTTTAATAGGTTTAAAATATATAACAGATTTTGGAGCATTGTTTTAGACCTTTATTCATTTTTTTCTAATACAACTGGCCTTTGAGATTCTTGGCAATTTATTTATAAATGTCACAGAACGTTTCTTCAGTGAATTTTTAAGAATCTGAGCATGTTCTTAATAATGTCATACAAAGGTGATGTTGGAACCTGGTCGCTCTTTATCATAGATGTGGTGTCCCCTGTCATCATAAAATATGACGTGACAGGCTGGAGAAGTCTGTTTTTCTTTGCAAGGATAGCTGGGAAAAGATTCATTAGCTGTCCCAGGTCCTTTCCTTGATATCTTCAGCTACCTTTTGGAGACAAGCCAGTTCCCTGTGTTGGCTCATTTATTTGTCTTTTTTTCTTTGAAAAACAAATGAGGCAACTTGCTTTAATTAAAAAAAAAAGAGAGAGAGAAAGAAAGAAAGAAGAAAACAGCTGGATACTGCAGAGAAGGGATATTGAATTCAAGCTTTGATTAACCTTGGATAAATGCCAGCCTCCACAGAGCATAATTTTCAGTTCTGTTTTTCAAGGCTGAGCCTTTTGGAGAAGAACATCACTGCGAGGTTAAGGCTTCACAGGCCTCCTGCTAGCTCTGGAGAATTCACAAGGAAATCAAAGCCAACTCAAGTGTAGGACCCTAGACCAGAAACAAAAGAAGGAAGACACGTCCTCTAGACAGATTCCCTACATTCATTAGGCTATTAGTGCTATAGAACATTCTCAAATAAGTAGTGAGAGTAGCATAGGACTGTCCAATCAGGTGGCTTATCCATGAATTATTTTCTAGGATAATGGAGAGACAGTAAGGATAATCTACTGGTCCGGGTTTCTGTCTTACTCAGCCTCAACTTCATCTCATCAGTGAACAGAAGAGATTTTTAAAATATCTGGGCTGTAAGTTTCCTTTGAGATCAAAGTCTTATGCCTGTACTTTATTGTGAGGGATACACGGATTCCAATTAAAAAAGGATTTCTCCTCCACACACACGCCCACTCAAGTACTATTATTCAAGTACCATCAGCAATTTTTGTATCTTTAACAGATTCAGCAGCCTTCTACATGAAAGCTATGTCAAATTAAATGCATAATATAAGGTTTATTTAGACAACGTGTGTGAGAGTGAGAACGCTGGCTCAGCTCAAGTCAGATGGCCCGGACTCCAACCTGTCTTACCTCCTACGAGCTATGTGATGCAGAGCAGGTCACCTAAAATCTCTGAACATGTTTCCTTATCCAAAGAAAAAAGGATCAAAGAGTACTTCCCTCGGAGTGTCAGTGTAAGGATTCCTAAAATGATAAGCTAGGGCCAGCCCCGGTTGCCTAGTGGTAAAGTTTGGCGCATTCCACTTTGGCAGCCTGGGATTTGGTTCCTGGGCATGGGCCTACACCACTCGTCTGTTAGTGGCCATGCAGTAGTGGCAGCTCACACACAAAAGAAAAAAAAAGAGGAAGATTGGCAGCGGATGTTAGCTCAGGGTGAATCTTCCTCAGCAGAAAGAAAAATAGAATTAACAGAGCAACTCGTTTATTTATCACAGTAAGCACTCAATCAATAAGGTCGACTATGATTACAGTTATTACTTGAAACATTTCTCACAGAGAGAAACCCAAGCATTGAAGATTGGGATGGTGTTTGGAATTCTAGAGGGAGAATCAAAATTCAGTCCTATTTCAGGTTTTCAATGCTGTTAGTCAACAAGACTTACAATATACCTATTATATGCCAAGCTTTGTGCTAGACATTTTCTAAGCCACTAATATTAATATTTCAATAATTAATTTGCTTCTAACATGAAAATAGGGTAGGGATGATCAACAACGCAATAAATTAAAAAGGAAACACCTAGAGGAGAAGGTAACAGAGTTGAGTACAGGTCATCATTTCTTAAAGGACCAACTAACTGAAAACTTGTAGGATTGTGTACAGCAGCACTCATTCACTTACACAACAAACATTTATTGAGCACCAGCAATGCACTTTCTTGACCGTCCTGTGTAAATAAACTGCCCCCCCCCCACCCTTACCTTGCTTTACTGTTTCTCCTCAGCACTTGTCATCACCTGTCATGGTGCAAACTTATTTTTGCTTTGTTGTTGTCTCTCTTCCCTCATAACACTATAAGTTCTATGAGAGCCAAACTTTATTGGTTGTTTCCCCAACACCTAGCACGTGGGAAGTTCCCAATAACCCTTTCTTGGCTAAATGAAGGAACAAATGAATGAAAATAAACTTGCTCGTCGCCACAGAAGAGCTCAAGAATGAGTTGACTTATGAAGAGAGCAGGATCTCAGAGGGCGTGATCCAGGGTGGAGAGGCAGCTGCTCTGCACCTTAGTTGTGTCAAATAAATAAAATAAAAATAAGGCTTCAGGGTATAATATGTACTTCTGAACCAATAGTTCAGTGTTGGCCAGCCCTGCTTTTGTGACAGCTTAGAGTGTCTCTAGTTATCTTAAGGAGCATGTTGCCCTCCCACCAGAGCTCCACAAAAAACTCACTAAAAAATACAATGCAGGGGGCCAGCCCAGTGGCTGAGTGGTTACATTTGCATGCTGTGCTTCAGTGGCCCAGGGTTTTGCCGGTTTAGATCCTGGGCGCGGACATGGCACCAGTGGTCAAGCCATGCTGAGGCAGCATCCCACATAGCACAACCAGAAGGACCTACAACTAGAATATACAACTGTGTACTGCAGGGCTTTGGGGAGAAGAAGAGAAAAGAAAAGAAAAGAGCACTAGAAAAATCATTCCATTTACGCATTCATTACCAAGACTTTAAAAAAAATACAATGCAGTAGTATAAAATTATATGTGAGATCCACATGGCTTGTGGCGAATGAAGAGAGAAAGTCACAGATAATGTAATATCAAAGTCACAATACTCTGGTTAGCAGTGTGGTTTGCTAGTGGCAACGCTGTTGTCTTTAAATACTGTGTGCCCGTGTGTGTCTACGTGTATCTGTGCATGTGTGTATGTGTGTGTTCAATTGAAACCTTGAGCTGGACCTTTTATGATTTGGTCAGCGTTACACTGCTGTCACCTTGATTGTTAGGGCTAGGTGACCTGGAGCAGGAAATGGAGTTCATCTTGAGTGCTGTTTCTTTTCAGCAGTTTTGTGACACCCATAATCACATTTCATTCAGGCTCGGGAATCGACTGTAAGGACCATTGATTCTAAACCTGTAGCATTAATTCAGTACTTAATTATAGCTCACAGGCTTTCCCTGAAGCTGGAAAGAAAACACTTGCTTGTGCATTGCTGGAGGAAAATTCTTTTCCTATAGTTAAAATCTAAAATGTATATTACCCATTTCTGTCAGTTTTCTTTCACCAAGTAACAAATATCTTACCAAACTCTACAAACAATTATAAAGCAAAGCAAAGAGTTCTCAGTCTTCTGGTGAGTTAATCAAGGACGTGAGCAAAATTCCTTGCCTCTAGGAAAAAGCATATACTCGTATTTATAATTTTTACCTTCTTATATATTAAAAAAGTTATATGTGTTCATTTTAGAAAATTTGGAAAAGAAACTAATAAAATTCAAAAGAGTAGACACATAATAAATGCCAGCCACAATTCTACTTTCTAAGTCATAGCACTTTAGCATTCATTCTAAAGCTGAAAAAGATATACTTTTTAAAAGTATATATCGGATAAGTGTTTTGCATTGTAGTTATTATCAGAATTACTTTAAATATACTCTGCAAGTATTTTTAATTTATATTTGGAGAAGCACTGAAATTATTTTAGTAATTAGGTAAGATAAAAAATATTTTCAGACAGTGATATCCTAACACCTGTAGTAGCTGAACAAGTTTGTATTTTAGTTAATTGGGATTTTCGCGGCCAGCTGTATCTGTTATGCACTCGCAGGCCTGAATGGATAGGGCGCTCTGTACTGATCAACTCCATCTTAAGAAGTCAGGCCCACATGAAGAGTTAGTTGACCTGGACCTCGTGAGAGGCTGCAAGAAATGATCTTTTTGGGCGATTCATCATTATATGCCAGCGCCTCCCCACGTAAAAGGAACCCACAACTCATTTTAGGGACAGTTTTCTTCTTCACCAACCCTGTATGTGAGGTCTCCTCTTCAAGAGGAGTTGCAGTAATAACAACCAGACACTTTTTTTTTCCAGCTGTCATTTATTGAGCACACGCTAAGTGCCAATTACTGTGCTAAGCTAAGCTCTGGTTGTGGAGACAAGGTCTGATATCTGAGCTTCAGCCTTTTCATTCCTGGGAGATGAGAGAAGAACCTGTGAGACAAAGATTTCAGGATTGTTGTGACCATCCAATACTACTTCTAAGTTGTCCAAAGGTTTTTGGAATTGCAGATATGCTGAGCACCAATGGGGAAAGACTTGGCATCTCAGGGAGGGTTCATTGGGACAACTACCAGGTTCTAGCCTGGGAAAGGCTCAAAGTCAACTGGCAGAAAAAACAGATTTCATGAAACTGCCTTGTCCTTTTAGGAACAAGCCTATGACTAGATCTACTTGTCCCAGCTGCCATGGTTAACTCCCTAACCCCTGCCCTCCCCCAGCAACATGGAGTCTGCCTTCACAGTGTGCTAATATTAAATAAATATATTTTTATGTATGTAATGGCGATCAGTCTTCAATTTCTTCTTTATAGCTGAGTGATTATTGTGTGTCTTGCAGTCTGATTCTATAATTAGCCATTCGATCTTAGTGCTACCTACATTCTCACTTTACGTGCTGTTCGCCCTTCCATAACATCCTGCCGGGGTAAGTACGCATAACAAGCATACCTTCTCTATGGTGGCATCTGGCTAAAGCCAGGATAGCAGGTTAGGAGTGTGTTTCAAGAGAAAGCCCCATATGAGTGTATGGATAAGTGTCTGGTGTCCAGTAAATAAGGTTTTCTAGCTGTTAAAAAAAAGAGAGAGCTATTTATACCCATAATCAGTTTTACTTTGAACAGGTACAGCTCATGGAACATAATCAAATACTTTATTTTCATTTTCCATTGCTCCCTTTAAAATTTACTTACTAGGCCTAGTCTTTTTATGACTCTGGATGGAAAATAGGCAGGGGCTATGATTCTTCTGGTCAGTCTTAGGTAATAGAAAGTCCTGTGACCTCTGTAAATCACAGATAGTCTCATTTTGGAAATTGAAGTGTCTCGTCTCAGCGGATGATCACAACTCTGCACTTGATTTAATGCTGGACTTTCTCCCATTGATGATACAGGCTATCCTCATGTAGTGTGTATAGCAGGGGAGCCCTTGTCTTTTCTTACCCTCCACTCTTTTCTTTATCTCCACAAGAGAAGAGAGTTTGAAGCTGACTTGTACCTAATGGACGTTTTTGAGGGTTCTTTTAGAGGTTCTTCCATGGGCTCCTGGAGCTGTTACTCTCCTGAACCAGGCAAGGTCGCTCCTTTGGCTGGCCATCCCCGCACTCCACTGCTGGTTGCGTGGGAGGACACTCCACATAGGTAGATTCTCATTACCCCTTCCAGGTGGTACTCTTGGGCATAAGTGCAAAACACCCCTAGGCCAGCTTTTCCTCTCATGTGGCTTGAATTTTAGGGTAAACTCACCTATTCCTTGATCTGCTATTAGAGGAAATGCGCTTGAGGCAGGAACTCTCTTCCACGGCCCCAGTAAAGCCGCTCACCAGCCTCTCTACTGCCCTCCAGGTTTTCTTGGTGGGGATCAGACTCAAGTGCATTGCCTCTAAGATTCCAGGAGACCCATATCAAGGTCTCCCTCACTAAGATTCAGTGGCACGGACAGGTACCCTCTCATCCCTTCTTCGTGGTGAGGACTACGGAGCAGGTGTGGCATAGTGTCCTCTGAAACCTTTTTTCCAAAACCAGCTAAGCAAAATGCTTCTCCTTTTCACCTTCAAACATTTTATATCCTATCTCTTGTTTAAAGTTCCTTGGGTGAAGACCCAAGGGTCGTGAAACTGGGTCTCGGGACGTATTCTGAAAATGTATTTTTTGATCTAGTGTTTCTGTTTGGTTTGCAGCATCTGTTATATCTTCAGCCTTAGTTAAAATGTTAACATTAGCTCTCTTCTACTCATGATCATCTCCTGATCTCATCAAATCTTAATAACGTGCATGCAACACTGACTCTCTTATCACTCTTTTTCTGATATAAAGATTAAAGCCCAGAAAAGTGGGTTTGTGGGTAAGTGGCACATCTGGTAAATGGCAGAGCCAGTATTTGAACCAAGTTTTTCTCACTCCAAAGCCCAAGTTCTTAGTTATATAATTATATGTTCAAGTTTCATATTTACTAGCACACTTATAAATCTAACAGTCCTATCAAGTAAGTTCTAAAGTGTGTCAGTACTAAGTAATTGTCTGCATGACCTGTGCATTGAATTTTCATATGCTGAATTTTCTTATAAAGCATACAACCTAAATTTCTCTTATCTTCAAGGCATTGCTGCTTAAATCCATTATATTAACATTTTGAAAAAAAAAGTATTTCTATATATAGTCCTCAATAAGACACTTATGTTAACTGAGACACTGAAGTCACTCAACTTAATCAATCGAGAAGAATCCTGAGCCAGCCCTGATGGCCTAATGGTTAAAGTTCAGCATGCTCTGCTTGGGGCCTGGGTTCCTTTCCCAGTTGCAGAACCTCACCCATCTGTCAGTAGCCATGCTGTGGTGGTGACTCACAAAGAAGAACTAGAAGGACTTACAATTAGGATATACAACCATGCACTGGGTCTTTGAGGAGAAAAATAAAAAAGAAAGAAGATTGGCAGCAGGTGTTAGCTCAGACCTAATCTTTCCCTGCAAAAAAAAAAAAAAGAAAAGAAAAAAAGAAGAATCCTGAGTACCTTTAATGAGAATGCTATTTTCTGATAGAAGAATGAACATTTCATAAGCAGAATCTTAAAATCAATCTGCAGTTCCTGGAACCAATCCCTGTATAATATTTTAAATAGCTAGACCAAGAGATCTGTCACAGCTTAAATGCATTCTTGGTCAGAATGTATACCTTAGAGATTACAAAAAGAGGAGAATTGTGGGGAAATCCTGCTCAGTGTAACATTTCCAACCTTCGAGGACTTCAGTTCTAAATTTATATCATTACCATTTCAGTTAAGGGAAATGAAATTCTCAGTGCTATTTATTAGTGTGTTCTTTCTTCTTAATTCCTCCCTGTCTCTAGAAAAAAGTACTTGAATGTCTTGGTCTAAAAATGACAAAATAAAAATTACATTCTTCTTTATTTGTAGTCCTGATTTATAACACCGAAAGAGCAGAGTTACAGCAAGGCTAGAACAGAGCACAAAGAAAAAATTTAGTCATGATCATATGCTTCAGCTCTATAATTAATTTTAT
The DNA here is from genome assembly GCF_041296265.1 of Equus caballus. NCBI lineage: Eukaryota > Metazoa > Chordata > Mammalia > Perissodactyla > Equidae > Equus > Equus caballus. The sequence continues at coordinate 45,952,134 of NC_091697.1, forward strand.
TAGATGTTTTGACATTAAAGTGGGAAGTATTTTCATTCTGCAAGATCAGGCAATACTTAAATCTAAGAAATTAAAATTAAATACAACATTCAAAATTTCTATTACTACAATAAATATTTCAGAAAATATTCTGGTTTTTTCCTTCAAATTGGTGTTCTTTAATGGAGATTGCTGGGTCTGACATCAGATAGTCAGCAAATATCTCACCTAAAAAGACAAGTGCCCATCCTTATAGTAAGAGAGGTAAATGAACACTTCTATGGTCTTATAAATCATATGTCTCACACAATAAAAGCAACTAAGGATACCTCACATCTCTTCCTATCAGGCTCAGTGTCTCTGCTAGTAAGCTTCTCTCTCCTCCCCTAAATTGGGAACTCAGTGGGGAAATGGTAATGCTCAGCAGGTATGTGTGAAGAATTGACCTTAAATTCTCCAAATTGCTACCAGTTTCCTGAATATCTCCAGTATTTTAACATTGAAACAATACAAGGCTCACATAGAATATGTGTAAAAGATACATATAAATGTTCAACATTGGAAACCTTTAAAATCCAGGGTTTTGATGAAATGAACTCTGAGATACTCCTTAGTAGCTAATGCTCTTTAAATCAAACAGATTAATCTTCCTAGAATGTTCTTAGCAATGATTGAAACAAAATTTTGATTTTAATTAATCAAGAAAGTAAATGAATTAGAAAACCCCATCTCTTGAGAATTGTAGCCGAGACACAGCTTACTATATTTCTTTCTTAAGCCAGGTTAAGGAATTAGGAGTGCGAAAGAGCATTAGTTTATCAGAATTGCCTCATTTTATCTGCCCTGAGGCTCAGATTGGAGAATGACTTGCCCAGAGTGGTACTAAGTTGGATTCCAAACTGAGACCAGAACTGTCAGACTCCTCGCTTCTAAACCAGTTCTTATTCTAGTCGACTGAGCGGACATTATTTCATAGAAATGGCACCTACACTGAGTTACCAATAGCAATGTTTGGTAGAAAGTACAACAGCTAAAAAGTGTTTAGTACTATGACTAACAAACAGGATTTCAAGATGGGCAGTTATTGTTTTTTTACAATATGTTATTATTATTATTTTTTTTATTTTTGAGGAAGATTAGCCCTGAGCTAACTGCTGCCGGTCCTCCTCCTTTTTTGCCGAGGAGGACTGGCCCTGAGCTAACTTCCATGCCCATCTTCTTCTAGTTTATATGTGGGACGCCTACCACAGCATGGCTTTCCAAGTGGTGCCATGTCCGTACCTGGGATCCCAACCGGCGAACCCCTGGCCGCCGAGAAGCAGAACGTGTGCATTTAACTGCTGAACCACCAGGCCAGCCCCCAAGATGGCCAGTTATTAACTAAGGCTAATCATTAACAAATATGAGAATTCAATTGGTGGATACATGTGGAAGATGATGCCTGTAATAATAACAAACGACAGGGGCTGGCCTGGTGGTGTAGTGGTTAAGTTCACACACTCTGCTTCGACGGCCCAGGGTTCATGGGTTTGGGTCCGTGGCACAGACATACATGCCACTCATCAAGCCATGCTGTGGCATCATCCCGCATACAAAGTGGAGGAAGATTGGCACAGATGTTAGCTCAGTGACAGTCTTCCTCAAGCAAAAAGAGGAAGATTGTCAACAGATGTTAGCTCAGGGTCAATTTTCCTTACCGAAAAAATAAAATAATAATAATAACAAGCAACGTTTGAAGTGGGCTTTATTGTTTGAAATTCACTTCCATGTTCTGTAAGTTGTTGATTGGAGTTTCACACCACCTACTTTTTTAAAACAAGGGAAGAACTAAGGGAGTTTCAGTCAGTGATTTGGCTAAGGTGACATTGTTGGTAGAGCCAGCACTCAAACAGGTCTGGCAGGTGAGAAACACATTGAAAGACACCACAAGGAGAGACACCTACGAGCAAGGCTCTCAGAGGAGCCCCTCTTCCAGCTTGCTGACGCCAGCATATGTGGATCCACAGGAATCCATTTTCAGGGCGTCCTCACCCTGACCTTCTGTGTGGAATCTTGCAAAACTCATCGAAAGTCTGCCTGGGAGGGCAGTGTTTGCTGTTTCTTGCAGTAGAGCATTTCTTTCTCAGATAGACGTCTGCAAGGGCCCTCAGGGTGCCCCCTTCCACCTCCTCCTTTTACACAGAGCGTAAATCAGACTCTGTGTTCACACTCATTAGAGACAGAAAGCAGTTTATTAGCAGTTTATTATGATCTGCATGTAGTTTGTAAATCTTACCCCAAAATCAATTTCTGTTGTTCTTGGAATGCAATCTATTTTGTCAATAACCTTACCTACAAGGATGCTGAAACAGCATTGGTAAATGGAAGGATAGACAGTTTATCAGGAATAAGTAGGAAAACAAAAGGGGATAGGGAGCAAAATGGAAAATACCAGCACAAAAGTATAATCATTAGGAAAGGCAAGAATGTGGGAGTGCGGTAACAGTGTAACATAACGACAGACATCCTCCTTTGTTCCTTCCCCCCCTTGTTAAACAGGGAGCCCAGCAGGGACTGAAGCTGCCCATTTCTGCATTTCTATGTCTGAGCTGCTTTCACAACTAAAGTGAATGATATCATGAGTAAAGTGGGTTTTTTTTATTCGCGTTTATTCAATAAGCATTCCTTGGTGACAACTACCTGTCAACTACTGTGCTTACCAACGGGGATGAAATGAGTGATACCATCTCTCTCCCCCTGAGAACCTCAGAGTTTAATGGATTACAAACAAATCCTAACCTAAACCATGATTTAATGACAAGTAACAGTTTTGTACAGGCAATCTCTATCAATCTCTATTCTATAAGCGTCATAAAGATTTTAATTTTAGCTATTTCCTTGAAGGTGCTGGAAAGACAGGTTATATTACATAAGATCAAGCGGCAGGACGGTGTTAGGTATGTCGGGAATTCGTACTACGAATGAAAAGTATCATAGCATGAGATTAAGAGGGAATTCAAGGGTCAGACAGATCTGGGTTTAAAGCTCCATCTCATGAAAAAGCACCTGCTGTGTGACACCAGGCAAGCTCCTTACCCTCTCTAAGCCTTAGTTTCCTCACTAAAATAATAGGAGTGATAGTACTTCACTCATCAGGTTTTTGTGAGGATTAATGACATGAGGACATGAGGCAGGTAAGGCCTTCAGCACCTGGTAGATGTTAAATACACGTGTTTTTATTATTATTATTTTTATTGATATTATTATTAGCAGCGGTAGTAGTGGTAGTAATATCATTCATTATTATTATCTGAAAGGTCGCAATAAGCCCTGTGCTTTCTCCTATATCTACCATCGAGGCAGACAGGGAGAAACAGCCATGTTTAAATGCTAACACACTCCGCTTCTTACAAGAGATGGAACCATCTCTCTTTCTGTGGTGCTAATAGCAGCTGTGAATAGAACTCTGGAGACCCCACGAACACATGGTGAAAGAGAAGAACGTTAAGAATTACTCCTGCAAGATGAGGGAAGGGCACAAGAACAGCGATGATTCCAAATGAAGCCACTAATCTTTTTTTATCGTTATGGTGGGTGTTATGAGAAGTACATGGAGTCACATGGCCTGCTTTCTTAGATGCCGTTTAATCAAAGATTTATACAGAGTCAATTAAATGTGCTGAAAGTAATTCACTTAACGTGGACGGGAAACCTAAAGTGGTAGGTATGTGGAGATGCAAATCTCTTAGAAGAACAGTTCAGGGACGGGGGAAGAGAGCGCCCGTGCAGAATGTGACTACTCGGCAATATTTAGTTTTTAAAACCCACATAGTCCAACATGTTCCAAGACTTTCTGTAGCGATGCTTTGTATGCACAGCACACTGATCCTAATTGAAATGCTGAGTAGTTTGTTTCTCCAAGGTTCAAATTCTTGATACATCTTGTGAATATCAAACACCCAGAACAATGCGGCAACACTGGCAGATGTGCAAATAAATGTGTTATGTCGGGTTTCTACCATGATCCCAAAAACAGCTAGTTTCAAAATCATCCTCAGCCCCAGATGGCTCGAAACAAAATAGTTTTGAAATCTAGGTGACCTATTTTTCAGAACTATTGTTGCGATTAGCTTGGAGGAAAATAATCTAGATGAAAGGAAGAGGAGAGCGTTGCTGTGTTGTCTGGGACTCTAAATCTGAGGCTCTTTTTCCTGGGTGGGTAAACATAACCATGAATTTCAGGGATGCTGCAAAACCTCTAAAGCATATAGCATGTTCTCGAGGATCTGCTGCCTTCGCAAATCCTGTGCAAACCTCCCCCAGAATCCCTCTCAATAAGCCCCCTTGACTGTCAGGCCTCAGAAGGGGGCCTGTGTATAATTCATTGTCCGGACCTGGACCCTTTCAGAGCACTGTTAGTTACACCAGGACAGCAGGTGTGGAGCAGGTCTGTCCTGAGTGCACTGGAATATCACCATTGCTTTACTCAGAAGTCTAAATTATCTCACATCCCCAAGAGGATTTTTCATCTTGAATGATTTCTCTTCCTAAAAATTCCAAGCAGTTCCTTGTATTGTCAAACTAGATCATCGTGGCCTCAGTGACCTCGTTCCCGTAGTCCACTCAAAATGGTCCTGATCTGATTCTTGTTTCTGCATCGCATCGGCTCTGTGAATGGGACCTGGGACTCTCACCTCCGGTTCCAGTTCGCTCTCTTTGTTCCAGTCTAACAAACTTGCCTCGATTCTTCCTTGCACCTCTATCTGCTTCTATTCTTTATTATCTTAAAATGGCCTGAAATCACTCAGGCTTGGCCCACAGTTAAAAGAACAAATACAAGTACATTGGTAGGAAATGATCCAGTGTATCGCTCTGCAGAGACCATTTATCTCAATAAATGGGCATTTTCTGTGTGCCAGGAACAGTGCCAAACACAATGCTAAGCACTTTGCATAGATTAATTTTTGCAACCGTATTTTCAGATAACTGTTATTATTGCTGTTTTATAGATGGGAAAGTGAGGCTTAGAGAAGGTAGACAATTTCTATGGTCTCGTAGATAATGACACGATCAAGCCCATTGCAAACCAGGCACAGCTGCCCTCGAAATGCACTTCCCTAACCACTGCACTCGACTGCTTCCCCGTTAAGGACAGACTCTTGTTTGCTCTGCTCTGCTGGGAAAGTTTTTCAGAGAGTAAATATTTCAGAGGACAAAGTTTTTTATTTGACAGCATCTAGCCCTGCCTTAGCCTTTTGAAATTATAACACATTAGAGATGTAGAGGTTGGCTATTTTTCTCTCCTTTATTTTCCCCCCTCTCTGCAGTTTTTATTGATGACACTTAAGCATCTTTTTTCAGTTTCCAAAGTGCTGTCTCAAACATCGTCTCACTTTATCCTCATGAGAGTGAGGATGTGAGATAAGCAAGGATAGAAGACTTTATGGACAAGAAAACAAACATGGAAGGGGTAAATGTGTTGGCCAAGGTAATGCATCTGTGACTAAAAGTGATGTCAGCCATCTCGTAATTCAGGGACATGCAGACATTATATAGAAGTGCAATATCTATCTATCTATCTATCTATCTACCCACCTACTTGCCTACCTATCTGTCTATCTATCTGTCTACCTATCTATCTGAACAGTGATTGAAAAGGAAAAGAAAACTGCTGATCCAACTCCTTTAAAAATCAGTTCAAACTCCCTCAACTTGTGAAGACTTCATAAAGATAGAGTGGGTGCAGGAAAATCTTCCTTCTGTATCACCATTCCATGTAACAGACCTGAGTCTGAGTTTGAGCTGAGCCTCTTATTAGCCTGGTTAACTCAAGGGATTTAGTAAATCACTCTGAACATCAATTTTTTCTCGTTAAATTAACATGATAATAGTTCTTACCTGATGAAGTTTTTTAGACAGACTTAAAGAGACAATGCCTACAAAGCACGTAGCACAATGCCAGGCACACGATAAGTACACAGCACATTAGGTGTTTTTCTTTGTATTGTTGTTATTGTTACTGAAGAGCAAGAAAGACGTAAAGAGATACTGCTCTACAAGACATCTAGTTACATCAAGCTGCAGGTGGGAATACAAATAAGAGGAAGATGACAAAAACAATGGTGCTAGAAAATGTAGGATTGGCATGTTTACATAGGGCTTTCGTTTATGGGCATACAGCACATTAGATGGTGAAAGAAAGCTACCTTGCACTGTAAGAACTCTAGAATAAAAAACTGAATTGAAGTCAGTGTCTCGTATCTTCAGGACCTAGCTCAATGCTTGGCAAATAGTAAGTGTTCAAAAAAAAAAGTAGAATTATAAATAAAGGAGTAGTTTATTTCGTTAACTTCTTCCTTGTCTTTGTAACCCTATCATCTTGCAGTGTACCTGCCACAAGACAAGTCTCAGCTAAGCATCTGGTGAGGCGGGTTGTTTTTCTTTACAATATATAGTGTCTTTTAGATTTTGAATTGGATTTGATTGAAAACCCTTTGGAGATGTGACGATGCCTTCCCACAGGTAGTGGGAAATTATAAGATCATTTTACCACAGTATCTTCCAGATGAGTCTTGCATCTTTTCTTTTGAGTTTTAGACCATTCGTTATATTTTTTCAAGAGTTAAAGTGTTTGAGATGGTTATCCCCAGGCTAGTGTGAAGAGACAACTATACAGCGAGAGCTGGTGGATAAGATAGAATGAGTACTTTTTAAGCTGTGTGCTATTCTTTCCTGTAATGTCTAATAATGGTTTATACAGACTGCATAATGAATGAGACACAGGCAGAGCTGTAATTGCTAAGAATAACTGCACAAAAAGGCACAGAAGAGTAAGAAAGAATCATCTTGTGAATATTAAGGAGGAGTTATCAACTTTTTACTATATGTGGATCAGTGATTACCTGTTTTAAAAAATTGCCTGTGATTGAACACCCAGCATTGAGAGAAAAAAAGTTCTTTTTTTTGAAAAGAGTGACCAACCTTCACCCCCTGGCATTGCCCAGAATTAATGTTAATAACCCAAAGGGTGAATTATAATAGAACATGCCACCTAGAATGTACAAAGTCGCTGTGTTAAACCCTTCCCCTAGCCGATTTGAATAATTTTTTAAAAATCACACGAATGCTTCCTATTTTTGGAAGAGTTATTTCACATGGTCTTCACATTTCAGTTAACATATGTGGGAGGCTGCTAATTTGTTGAATTTAATTGTATTTTAGTCTCTAAAGATGAAATCTTCTTTCACAGATTAAGTGCAGAAATGAAACTCTTTTGGTTCTTAACGATTTCTATAAGCTAGCAAGTGGGTATTAAAATCACAGTATTATACGCTAGTTTATAATATGTTTAGCTAGGATGCCATGTAAATCAACATATTTACCAAGCTTTTATATCTAGATTTTCTGTGTCTGATTATGTGTGATGTATGATATTGTTTTTCTCTAGATCTGATATTAAAATGAGAGTAACAAGGCATAAAACCCAAGTAGATTAGAAAGACCAACCCTATCAAAATGTGACATTTATGGATTATCTTCTAAAATTCCCACTATTTCCTTTAGGTTTAATACTCTGCTAATGGTACATGGTTAAATTTTTCAAAATTCAAAATGTACTTAATCATATAATATTCATATTTTTCCTCTCCCAGAAATGCTTTGCTGATGCAGTGTAAACATACTAACATTGTAGAAGCAGTCCAATCTCTTTCCTCACTAATAAGATGAAATAGATTGGAGGGGGAAAGAAAGAAAGGAAGGATGCAATTGGAAATGGACTATCGCTATTTGCTACCTTTAATTTTTTTAAGTAGATAATTCTTTGAGAAAATTCATTTTCTAGGCATCAAGAGAACAGTAAATTAAGATAGTTTTGTTTTCTTAGACAAAGCACCAAACTTAACATCTTTAGTATCAGATGATTTAGTTTCTTCTTCATTTCACTTCTAATGTAACCAAAATATTGTCACCATCCTCCTATGACTAACGTTGTCCCATATTATCCTTTTACTAGCTGCAGTTTCCTGGGACAGGTCAGATACTTTAAAAATCTCAGGTCAAATTCTCTCCCCTCTAGGAGACAAAAGAGAAATAAGAAATTTCCATATATGATATTCTGAAGCTCATCAGTGCAAATCTTCAAGGATTTAGAAATTTGGGAAATCATGGAGAGGAATTTTCAGGAAACAGCCACTCCTTACACAAGGAAACTCCCATGTGCAAAACACATAATCAAAACTGAAGAAAAAACGAAAAGAGAGGGGAGGGGAGGGGAGGGGAGAGAAAAAGAGAGGAAGAAGAGAAGAGTATGGAAAGGAGGAGAAGGGAAGGGAGGAATAACTAAAAAGAGCAAGGCATCAAACCTGAAATCTTTGATAGCAAGCTGTAACAACATCCTTAAAAGATGGCACAGGTATTTATAAAACCACCAGGGTGAAAATTGCAACCAGAAGCAAAACACTAAGATTAGCTATTTGCAATAAAGCTGGTAGAGAGTGCGAACAGCAATTAGTTGATTTTTAAAATGTTATAGATATGGAAGAACCTTTAGAAATCATTCAGTTTACTGGCTTTAAAATGTTGCACCCTCAAGTACTTTTGTGTTGTAAACTATTTATGAATACTTAGGAGAAAGAGGAGTAATACCTGTTGAAAGGAAGTATGGTGTTCCATAATTAGTTTTTATACTTGTCATCTCCAGGATAAATCCTTCCTAAGAGGTGCCAGCCCTGGGAAAAAATAAAGAAGGTGACATCCATTTCTTCCCATACTTTAGTGTGGAAGAAATATAATTTAAAAATGATAATACCAGAAGATGTCTTGAAGGGGCTATCTTTTACTCAGAGAGGAGTATTTTAAAACAATCTCCCACTATGATTATAGATTTTTCCATTTCTCTTTATAATTTGGTCAATTTTTGCTTTACATTTTTTGAAACTATGTTAATATATACACACAAATTTAGAACTGTGAGATCTTCTTAGGGAAATTGAGTTTTGTCATTATGAATTCTATGTGTTTCTAGTAAAATTTATTTTTCAGGTATTAATGCAGCCCCCACAGCTTTCTCTCAATTTTCTTTTTATGTTATGTATAATATAGTAACAAATATATGTATTTTTTAACTATTTTATATCTTTTTATTACAGATAGGACTCTTTAAAAAGCATATAATTTTAGCTTTTTTGTTTGCTTTTCTTCCTGTGTGCCAATTTTATCTTTTAACTGGTATATTTAATTCATCCCAATTTAATGTAATTACTGGTATTTGGATTTACATTTGCTATCTCATTATGTGTTTTCTGCTTGCCCCAAGAGTTCTATATTAGTTTCTTTCCCTCTCCTTTCTTAACTTCTTCTGAATTGATAGGAAATTTTTTAATCAGTCCATTTCTTCTTTCTATTAATTTAGAAGTTATAGATGCTTTATTCTCTTCTTTTAGTGTTAACCCTAGTGATTATAACATATTCCTGGCTTATCAAAGACTAACTTTAACCATATATCTATCCTCCTCCTAGTCCTTAAAACCATATTTATCCTTCTTGAATTATAGAATTATCTGCTATTATTTTTGTGAATTATAATTATATTTATCACAAGAAATATTCATATTTTTAAAGTCAGTATTCACTTTTCCTTCTTCTTATTCATTCTTGTATCATTTTCCTTCTGCCTGAAGGATACCCTTTAGAATTTTCTTTAGTATGCATCTAAAATGTCTTTATTTTACCTTCGTTCTTGAGGATATATTCAGGATTCTCATTTGGCAGTTACTTTCTCTCAACATATTGAAAATATCATTCCACTGTTTTCTGCTTCTCCTGCTGCTGTTGAGAAGTCCATTGTCAGTATAACTGTTGTTCTGTATGCCAGCCATCTATTTTTCTCTGACAACTTTTAACATTTTCTCTTTAACTTCAATTCATGCTGGTACTTACTGGACTTCTTGAATCTATGGATTGGTATATCTGATCAATTCTGGAAAAAATTTAGCCATTTTTCTCTTTAAACTTTGCCTCTTCCCCCTTCTATCTCTTGGATCCTTCTGTGGCTCTATTGAACATAGGCCAGACTTTCATGCAGAATCTTCTATGTCTTCTCCTGTATCTTGCATCATTTTCCATCTTTTGATCTCTCCATGCTTTTGACCCATCTTTCATTCACTGATTCTTTCTTCTGTTGCACCTGAACTGCCAGTGAACTCATCTATTGATTTTTTTAATTTTGGTTGCTATTTCTTTTCAGTATTATAATTTCTATTTTGTTCTTTCCCAAATCTCCTATATCATTTTTTATATTTTCAGGTTGCCTTTGAAATTTTCAAGCTTGATTTTTATCTCCTTGAATTAAGTAAGTATAGTTGTTTTACATGATCTTTCTGATAATGATGATATTTGATGTCTCTGTGTTTCTGTTGTCTCTTGGCTTTGCTGGTTCTTACACATGCCGTCTTGTCTCCTCATGTGTTTGGTCACCTTTGATTGTGTGCTGAACATGGTATTTCAATAATTGTTAATAGAAATCATTTGAGCCCTCCAAGTCAATTTCCTTTTGCTTTTCTCAGGCTGCTGTGGGTAATAGCAATCTGAGTTTACCTTAGTCTAAATTTGGAGTCTGAGGTTTTCCAGGTCATCCAGATGACTCACAGCCAGGCTGGAGTCTTTCTGAATATTCATTTACTTTTACTTCATCTTTTCTTTGAGTTTGCTGCACTCTCGGGTCCCAGCCCAAAGCAAGGACAGTTTACCTGGATCCCAGCTTCTTTCCTGTAGCCCCATTAGTCTATCAAAAACTCATTTCAGCCTCTTGGCCGTCTCTTCTGAATCAGCAAATACCATCAGACCAACAGCCCTTCAGTGCTCTGTATTCTTGGCTCTGGGTTCCTGTTTTTGCCCAAGTCTCAACCTGGTAATTCTTTTAGAATCTTGTTTGCCTTTTAAAATTTGGGATTTTTTTCCCAGCCTTTTAAGTTGTCTTTATTGGTTGAAGGCCAGGCAGAATTATCCAGTCTGCCACTAATTAAGTAGAATCCCCAATGTACTTAAAATGTACTATTTTTTCTAATATTAATGTCCTTATATAGGTAGAAAAGAGAGTGTCTGCTTCTTTCGACTCTTTTAAGTGAATTGATGCCTATAAAGCCCCACGAACAGTACCTGGTACTTAATGAATGTTCAATAAAGTTTTTATCGTCTTTTCTAACATAATTGCACTTTTAAAAAAATATGTCATGTAAAAAAATGGAACCTTGATGTTAATGAAGGTTCGCACTTGCAAAAAGACTTGTTACTTTGTTAACTGTCAAAAAAATTAAACAAATGTTAAACAATTTTGTATTAGTATAATAAAGATAGACTAATACCACAGTCTTTGAAGTGACACCAAATCTGAGTCAGCTGCATTATATCCTTAAATGCAAAATGTAACAAATTAAGTTTATACAGTATACTATTAATGTTTAGGATGTGGTTTATTTTTAGGGACTGCAAGCTTTGGCAGTTCCCTTTACTCTCTTTCCTCCCCTCTTTGTACACACGTTTCTAAATTGCTGGTCATATTCCTCAAGAAAACCCTGCCTAACTAGAATTACTTGGATTTATGAACTCAGTGTAACAAAGAGTATTTACTTCGATCCTTGGCATTCTCAAAAGGATTACTGCTTAGGCTTTTACTTGAGAAGGAGAAAGCCAACTGTATTTGAAGCTGAAATGTATGTCCTTCCATTTTTGCTTTTAAACATTCATAGACATGGCCGTTATTTCCATCAGAGTGGAAGGGGTGGGTGCTAGGTGCTGCGTGGTTATGGTGTCTAAATTAAGATGGATGAGGGAGCAATTGAGTGAAACATCCAATTCCTAATTTCAGAATGTCCGCTCTCCCCTCCACTAACTGGTATTGGCAAAGCAATTTTATAATGTGAGAAAGCCAAAGAGATGAGAATAAAACTCTATATGAGTATTATTAGTGGAAAGACTTCAAAATTTGCTCCCTGGCCTGTGTGTTCCTGCCATTTCAACAGATTTCATATGAATTTAAGAGGGACTTTATGCAAAATATGCTCATTTTCACACCAAAAGAAAAAAGAAAAAGAAACAGGAGTTTATAAAAGTGTGGATAAAAAGGGGGCTGGCCCCGTGGCCGAGTGGTTAAGTTCGCGCGCTCTGCTGCAGGCGGCCCAGTGTTTCGTTGGTTCGAATCCTGGGCGCGGACATGGCACTGCTCATCAAACCACGCTGAGGCAGCGTCCCACATGCCACAACTAGAAGGACCCACAACGAAGAATATACAACTATGTACCGGGGGGCTTTGGGGAGAAAAAGGAAATAATAAAATCTTTAAAAAAAAAAAAAAGTGTGGATAAAAAGGCACTCCCTCCTTTGGGCTAGGGCAAACGCAATGAAAATCTTGATCCTCAACCAGTCTAAAGTTGTATAGCTGGTGAAGATACCTTGATCAACGCCTTAAAGTCTACCATTTAATAAGAATTTGCTATGTATCGCACCCCATGATTTACATCCATTGTTTCATTTAGTTTTCTAAGAGACTCATGAGATCGGTGATAGTCCATTTTTATCTGTGAGGGAACTGAGGCTTAATAAAATTAATTTGCCTTAAATCCCCTATCTACCTAGTTTTTTAAGCTCTTTGCATTCTTACCAATATGCCCCCTGCTTCCATGTTCTTTAACACTTGTTTTCTCTGCCTGATTGAAAAGTCTGGGGGTGGGAAAAGAAACCCATCATTCTTATTCCCTACTGAGTCTCTACTTCCAAGCATAGTATTCAATGCAAAATAAACGCTACCTATTGAGCGAAGAAATAAATGAGTAAATGAATAGAATGTGTCATTTTATCATCACTCCTGTGGACTGGCAACTCCGTCATTATGACACAGGAAACTGCAGGCTCTGAGTTTGGTGTATGCTTCCCCTTGTATTAAGCACAAGTGTCTATTTCTTGACAGTAAGGCCCATATTCTCTTTTTCCATCAAGCCCACGTTCTCAAAGTCCCTATGAAAATAAAAATAATGAAAATTATTTTTAAGGTAGATCCATTCATGTCTCTACTGTTGCAGAAGGTTGTCATTTAACATGTTATCTTTTCAACTTAAGTGAATAATTTTCAGAAGGATTTAAGAGCCTAAGACTTTTGACTTAAGTAAGAAATGGTATAAAGATTTTTATTCCTCTCTGTTCAGAAACATTAATCTGTTACCTAGACATTTTACTACTTGGAATGCGTCCCTACAACTGATTCAGAAATCTGCATCAAGATATAAAACAATAATCTTACCTTATATTTGCATAATGTAATTAAGTTTTCAGAGCTGCTTCTCATCGCATCTATCATCTTATTTTATGTTTCTCGTCAGCAGAGCCTTGGTGCATTTTGAATTTATTGTGCCATAATAATAGATAGTTGAATACCATTAAGACGTTGATACTGAGGGATAAAACTACCACGTTCACTTGTCCAGCACTATATAGACTGCTTTCACATAGATTATCTTAATGGACCTCACAACAACCCTGAGAATGAGATAAAGCAGGTATTATAATCTTTATTTTACAGACCAGGCAATGGAGCCTTGGAAGTTAATTGACTTGTTTCTGAAGGTCACCCAGCTAGTCAGTGGCAAAGAACAGGCTAGAGTCTAGGGTTTCTGACTTTTAAGTGAAAAAAGCCAGTTGCAAAAGACCATATATTGTAGGGGGTTTTTATATTATGAATCTTTATTATATTTTATTTTTTATTTTTGCTGAGGAAGATTTTCCCTGAGCTAACATCCGTTGCCAATTTTCCTTTTTTTTTCTTGCTTTGAGGAAGATTAGCCCTGAGCTAACATATGTGCCAGTCTTCCTCTATTTTTTGTATATGGGATGCCACCACAGCATGGCTGACAAGTGGCATAGGATCATGCCTGGAATCTGAACCCGTGAACCAGGGCCACTGAAGCAGAGTGCACAGAACCCAACCACTGCACCACGAGGCCCACCCATATATTATGTTTTTTACTTCTTGACACTTCCCTGTGTATACAATACATACCTCTTGGTTTTAAGTATTTTATTTGACTTTTCTTTTTTGATAGCTAATAATTTTAATGATGAAATTGTGTGTCACAGCAGAATCTATAAATCTCCGTAACGTTATAAAGCATCCATAATATTTCTTGAATTTTTTTTAATATGTGAAACAAAAAAATCTCCAAGGTCCCTTGGAGAATAACCAAACCAATCCTGTAATTGTAAGGATGAGTAACCTGGGTTCAAAAGAAATTAAATGATTTGCTCAAGCTTAAGAAGATCATTAGTAAAAGAGCTCAGGATGGAGCTCATGTTTCTTGACCCTTCTATTCATTTAGTACTCCTTCACATTTTATTAAGCGTCGATTATATGTTGGTCACTCTATTAGGCACTGAAGGATGCAAAGACCAGTAGAATATCATTGTCTTTAAATAACTTGTAGTCCATTTGAGAGAGGAGGCATGCACAATGATAAATAAAATGCAAGGCAGAGTGTGATGGGAACTTTAAAAAGAAGTACAAACAGAATAACAGGAAAAGAAAGACTAAAATAATACTACACTGACTTCTGAGTAAATCATTAGTATGTGACTTGCTCAGTTAGTAGGATAGACCACAGACAGCATTTATTTGCCTTTTTAAAATATCTTAAAACACATACGACATACATCAGTATATATGTACATATTTATATAGATATGCTTATCTAGATCAATGTGCATATGTATCGAAATACATATGTGTAATTGTAGGCGTGTGTGTATATATAAGTAATTGTAGATATGTACATAAACATTTGGGGGGTGTTTCTGTATGTGTTGTCTTTTTTTCTGTTTACAATTTAAAAAAAATTTTTTTCCAGTTTTATTGAGATACAATTGGCATAGAGCACTGCGTAAGTTTAAAGTGTACAAAATAATGATTTGCTGTATGTATGTACTGCGAAATGATTACCACAGCAAGTTTAGTTAACATCCATCACCTCACGTAGTTACAATTTTTTTTCCTTGTGATGACAGCTTTTAAGATCTACTCTCTTAGCAGCTTTCAAATATATAATACAGTATTGTTAGCTGTAGTCATCATGTTCTACATTACACCCGAGAACTTATTTATCTTATAACTGGAAATGTGTACCTTTTGACCATCTTCACCCAATTTCCCCATCCCCCACCCGCCATCTCTGGCAACCAAAAATATGAACTCTGTTTCTATGAGTTTGATTTTTTTAGATTCCACATGTAAGACTGATCATACAGTATTTGTCTTTCTCTGACTTATTTCATTTGTCTGTGTGTATTTTCATACACAAGTACGTGCAAGTACATATAACAGTTTCATAATGTAGACCCTTAATGTTCTCAATAGATATCTGAGATCTTCTCAACTCCTCTAATGTAATTAAGTTTTCATAACATGCTATAAAATATCATTTAACATTGGACAGCTCCATGGATGTAAGCATAATAGATTTTATTTGCTTCCACAGTTCAACTACTTTTTTTTTTCAAAATACCTCTTCTTAGATTAAAACATCACTCTTAGTCCTTTCCACACCCATCACCAGTGCCATTGGCTATATTTGGGGGATGATTTTCATGAGGAAATAAAATATGCTGTTGTTGAAGTGGTTGCTTCACTACTTGAGAAGAGTCATTGAATTTCTAAAGCGGGAGGCTGCCTTGGGATGTTGGGCAGGTGCCTGGGCTCCCTCAGCGGAAGTAACCTCAGCTACACACTGCTTTCAGGGTAGTTTTGAACCCAGGAATCTACCGTATTACAAAGGACCTCATATCATGGACCTTTGAGGTCATTTGCAAATATATTTCTTTAAGGCACAATTCACTGTATTTTGTAACATTGATTTGCTAATATCTTTTCAGGATAACAAAGTCAATTGTAAGCAACATCTCAATTTCAGGAACATTGAAATGTGTGGAGGGCCAGTTTGTATTAGAATGGAAGGAGCAGACATCAAAACTGTGAATGCAAAGTAACAAGTTTAAAGAACTATTTACTCTGTAGATTGATTATTAAACTAATCATAATTAAAACATGTGTTGGTAATCATAATTCCAACTTACTCCTCCTCCCACATGATTGTCAGTTAAGTCAATGTTTTGAAGTGTGTTGTGCATCAGAGTCACCTGGGAGCTTGGTGAAATGGAGATTCCTACTCCTCACCTCAGAAGTCTTCAGAATTTTTTTGGGTAGAGCCTAACTTTGGTATTTTTAACAAACTCCTCAAATAATACGAATTCTCTTCAAGATTTGAGACTCAATATCTGAAACCCACTGTTGAGGGAAATATGGATCTTTCTTTGGTCCACACTCCTTATTTTATTTTATTTTGTTTTTTGTTTGTTTTATTGTTTTCAAGTTGACACCATCCTTCCATTGTCACTTGAACCCTAGTTTGTTGGATTTCACCACGTGTACCTAAATGTGTAAAATATTGTCATACTCTTTGACTCTATAATTGCACCCTTCCAAGAATGTCTCCCAAGGAAATCTTTCATAAAATAAGTAAATATTTGTTGTTACATATATAATATAAGTTTAAATTTCCCTTCTCTTTGGCTTACAATCTTAGAGACATTGTTCAGAAATCATCCCTAGCTTAAGCCTTTTTCTGACTTTCTTTCCTTTTTTTTTTTCTTCTCCCCAAAGCCCCCCAGCACATAGCTGTAGACGCTAGTTGTGAGTGCCTCTGGTTGTGCTGTGTGGGACACCACCTCATTGTGGCCTGATGAGCAGTGCCATGTCCACGCCCAGGATCCGAACCAGCGAAACCCTGGGCCAACGAAGCAGAGCGCTCGAACTTAACCACTCATCCACGGGGCTGGCCCTGTGACTTTCAGTGTAGCATAGATCAAAACAGCCTAAGTCTTAGTTCAGATCATGGCTCCTTCCCAGCATCTTGTTCCAGTTCCACTTTTCCTAAGAAGGCTTCTTACTTACCATTTCTGACCTGATTTGCATATCAAACATTGACTCATCACAAATTCAGTACCACAAATCCGCTGTTACATATCACATCGACAGTCTGAGTCAAACATTTGGAGGCGAGTGCCTGCTGGAAATGTATATGTCTGTCAGTTTTGGAGTGGGATATGTCACCAGGGCGGATGTACCAATGCTAGTGAAACTCTGGTAGCTACACATTGCATTTCTGTGAGCCATAGCATCGTAAAGTTGCTACGATTGAGAGACTCTCTTGGGGCAAGGGAGGGGGTGCCGTCACTCTGTCACAACCTGACATTAATCTAGTATTTCTCAGAGTGTGCTGTTCGATGGGACATGAGTGGATTTTTTTCCCATAGTAATATATATATTGCAGCATATACTAGAATAATATTACTAACATACCACAACTTTGGTTTTATAGATATGTCTTCTTAGATTGAGGCTAGGATAGATGAACTTTACGGGAAAAAAGTGAGTTAACTTAAAAATTAATTAAATAATGTTAGAGTTGGCATTTGGATATGGTGAAAATTGTGAGGGCTTTATTAAAATGCCTGAAGTTTGGGAAGCGCTGCATTTATCAATACTGGTTGCACAGGATTGCACCAGTATTGATGGGCACCCAGCATTACAGAGAGCACGTGTTCATTTCTGTCCCTTCTGGGACTCTTTGGCTTAGCTGCCCTCTCCAAGGACTTAGCACAGTGCCTGGCACATATTAATTAATATGTATTAAATTACAATGCCTGTATGAACTGTTTAACTTCCTGTATAAAAAACATTCACATGCCCTCAAAGAAGGCCTAGGAGTACCACACGCAGGTAAACACACATAAGCTTTGACAGCAGGAAGGATGAAATTCTAATTTCAACCCCTTACTGATGAGCATTCTCTGAATGAACTATTAAGCTTCTGAGACTGAGTTTTCTCATCTGACAAATGGAGATAATATTTAGATAGATCGTAGTTTTTAGGATAAATGGCAGAATCTACATGAATTGCTAGTCATACTGCATGACACATTTTAGGCACTCAATATTTTAAATTTTCTCCTTTTTTAAAGAGAGATTTATTATATCAGGTGACTATAAAAAGTGTTAGGAAAAAGAATTTTGAATATTTATGATGGAAGATGTTAACCTGCAGGCATCCCCAAGGGGAACAATTGTAGGAAGATGGATAAGATAGAGGAGGAGACCATGAATGGAATACCTTAGCCAGAATCCCCACACTCCATCCTTGCCAGTGTTGGCTAAAAAGAGTTACTAGTCAATTCTTTGTTAGAATGTAGTTGCTGGCCTTACATCCATTCCTGATTCTCAAGTCTTGGGGAAGATAAAAAAAGCCAGCCTCCCTTTTAGGCATCTCATTAATCAGTTAACTAAGGTAATTCACTTCTGCAAGAGTCTTTCCGTATCATGTTTTTTAAGATTTTCTGTCAAATCTACTCTTTATTTGTAGTAGCTGCATGATATTCCACTGTAGAGCTATTCCATCATAGGTACTGATATCAGTATCTGTAATGACTAGCCTTAGACAAAAATTATCTAACACATGTGCAAGTACATCTATAGCATAAACTCCTAGAAGTAGAATGTCTAAATCAAAGGGCGTATGCATTTTTCATTGTTAAATATGGTGTCAGATTTCTCTGCAGAAGGGTTGTGCTAATTTGCACTCTTACTAGAATATAGGAGTGTTTCCTCACATCCATGCCAAAACAGTGCATTTAAAACATATTTTTTCTGACATGTAAAAAACAGAATTGTAGTTTTAAGTTGAAAATTCTTAATTATGCATAAGATTGAGCTTCTGTTCTCTTTCAATGCTTTGTGTCAAACTGAATGACCAACCTTCCGACCAGGGACTTTATTGTGAGGATAGAGGTCAGAGCGTTTCTGCCCTGGAATTGACTTTAGATTTCACTTAGTCCAACTCCCTCACTTTGCAGACCAGGGAGTTGAAGCCCGAAGTGGAGAGAGTTTTGCCAAGGGTTACACAGCACCTCAAATATATTCTTTACTTAGCAAGAGATCATTCACTGTCTCTGGGTTAAGTACTCTTTGAATTCCCTTCCAGCTCCAATAATCCAATGCTTAAAATGCAGATAAGATAAATGACAGTATTAGAATTCTGGAGTTCAGACCCAGCTTGAGCAAGACAAGTTTTTCCATACATTCACAATGGGCTTATCTGATGCAAAAGGCATTCCAAGGAATCAAGAAATCAGAGGACAATTATCGTTGAGAGCAAAGAGTACTCTCTCTTGCAGCACCAATGAACAGATTCCAAAGAGATTTCACTCACGCATCCTGGGTATAACAGATGATGAGATAAAATTATCCCGGCTGTTTGTGTGCAGATGTTTGGTGTACCTTGTTATTCACACTCCGCTGTGTTGTTAGTGCTATTTTCTCTCTCTGGCTCCATCGGGTAAATGCTGCATCCTTCAGAAAAGTGAACAAACACAGTGCCAGCGGGCCTCTGACTGCCTTCACACACAGTCACACTGCAGAGAAGCTTCCTAACCCACCCCAGAGCCTTTCTTCAAAGTCAGAATAATCAGTAATATCAAGTACAAGTGATTATTGACAGCCAAAGATATTGAGAAGTTAAGGAAGCAAACCTCTCCCAGACTTCACTACTGAGTAATGACTGTGCTGATTGATGATCAAAGAGAATCCAGTTGATTTTCCATGGAGAAGCAAATTGATTATCAATGGATAATTCAGTCCTCTGAGAGAGTGAATCCTTCCTCCCTGGTTTTCTTTCCTCTTACCTTGCTCCACTTAAATGCTAGAGACCCTTCCTCTCATCCTCCCTAGCACCAAAGGCCCCAGTAGGGGGAGGCAAGGAGAGAAAGGGAAAATACACCACCATGTCTTCTTGAGAGAAGAAAGTATGGGAGACCCGGATTTTAACAGTAGATCTACAATTAACTGACTGTGGGACTTGGAGCGAGTCAAAACATTTCCCTGGGTATCATCTTTTCTCTGAGCTTCTTTACTGCTTTAAAATTCCAAGATTGGCTTTTTTATGTCTTTGAAACTCCCATTCTGTTGCAAACAAATTTCATCCATTTCCAGTTTTTCCAAGTGTATTCATTAGGAGTCATTCTTTTGCAAGCGACAAAAATACAACTCGAACTGGTGTGACAGGTAAGGTAATTTACTATGGCATTTAATAGCAAGTCTATCAGTAGAACTGTACTCAAGCATGTTTGGGTCATCAGTATTCTGTCTTGCTAACTCTCAGTCTCCCTCCCTCTTGGGTTCTACTCTTCTGTCTGTTTCAGTTCTGTCTGTGTGTTGGCAAGGTAGCCACTTCCAGATCCAGACCAACATTCCATCAACTTGAGCAAAGTAGTCCCATCAATAGTCCTGGAATTGAGTTTCACTGGACAAAATTGTGTCCATCCACAGCCAGTTGCTGTGGCCTGTTCTGGATCATGTCCCAACCTTTTGCCAGGCAAGTAGGAGAGAGGTAGAGAGGGAAAGTAGTTGGCTCTACTGAAATCATGGGCTGAGAATGGAGGAAGGATGGTTCCCTGAAGGAGGTTCTGTTATCAGAAGAATGTAGAGATGATGGGCAAGCAAATGAGTGGGCAGGAGGTTTTAGTATTATTGAGGCCTACCTTTTGCTAACAAGAAGATTCCTTCCTTTTCAAGTAGAGACTGCTTTTCATCTTATTTGCACTGCTTTTCATCTTACTTGCACTAACTATGAGGGTAGGGAGGAGGAATCAGCATTTCCTCCATCTTTAAATTGTCCTGCCTCTACCACTCAACTACAAACCAGTATCTGATGGCAAAGTGAATTAACTTATGCCACTGTTGTTGGATCCAAGCTTCCTTCTTCAATCTAATCCCAGAATACCCTCTTCCCTCCACCCAGAATCATATTCCTCCTCTATATCTTGTCTCTCTCCTAAGAGACTTTTTCATTCGTGGCATAGGTGCTTACCATATGTTGTCCCTACAGTTCTTGGAAAACCTAAACTCACTATTGCCTACAAAGTTCTATATATTCTCACTCCCACCTACCACCCTTTCCCTCTGTCACTTTGCTCCAGCCACAGTGGACCCTTCATAAATGCTCCAACTGTTGAATATGCTCAAATATCAAAGAGCCTCCCTAAATTTCCACTTCCTGCTAAGATGAAGTAGTTCATGACACTTCCATACTCCCACTGAAAATAACTAGAAAACCAAATATGTTACACAAGTCATATTTTAAAGCCATTAGAGAGCTGCAGAAGCAAGAAAGAATAGAGGGACTAAAATTCCAGAAAGACAAAAAACTTTCAAAGGTGTGATCTGAAGACCTGCAGTTGCTTTTTTCCCTTGGAGATTTGCTAATTCTTGGCCCTAGCTCCTAGCTGAGAATCTGGGCTTGGCCCTGATCAGAGCTTTTAGCAGTGACGCAATGATGAAACTCAAACACACAGCTGAATTTCCCACGTAAGACACTTGCTGAATTCTAAAGTTGCCATTATCTCTTCCAATATTGCTTCTCCCCAAGTTTGCCTATTTTCTCCTCCTAGAGATTCCATAAGATGTATACTAGACTTTCTCTCTCTGATTTCCATTTATGTTAACCTCATATATTTTTTTCAATCTTTGTCTTTTTGTTCATTTTATTGAATAATTTCTTTAGATCTATCTTCTAGTTCACTAAATGTTTCTTCATCTGTATCTAACCTGATGTTCACCACCATTTAATTTCCAATTATAATTATTTTTTTCTTCCTAAATGTTCAATTGAGTTATTTTTATATTTATAAAAGGTCAGTTTAGGTTCTTTTATAAACCATATTTATATGGTTATTTTCATTATTTTTATAAAATTTTATTAAAATTTTATATTTTTATAACTAGAGCTTGTATTTTTAATTTCTTGTTTTATTTTTTAATATTTTAGCATATAAAATTTATATACTGTGCCTGGTAACTTCGATGTTTGAATCTTTGTGAGTCTGATTTTGTTGTCTGCTCTTTTACTCTCAGTAAACTTTTCTATCTTGGGACTTTATCTGGGAAAATTTTTTGAGGTCTGTATTGAAGGTGTGTTTCTCCAAAGAGATTTTGAATTTGCTTCTCTCTGTTCACTTAGAGCACTGATTTTTTAGCCAACATGCTTTCAACTCGCACAGGTAGTATACTGTACTTTAAGGCCACACACCGCCACGAAGGATGACTTGTGGTTCCATCTCAGGGAATGATTTCCCCCTTGCATTTGAAATAGGCAATTTGCTTTGGTATTCTTCTGGTAGAACAGATTGATATTTAGTTCTCTTTGAGAACTCAGTTTTACACCAGCTCCTTCATAAAACCTAAGGCCATACTCTTAGTAGACACTAGGACTTATTTCCTTTTGCCAGTACCCAAGAGTCATCATATTTTGGCTGATACCCCTAGGATAAAGCCATCAGTGGTGTTTGTTTACATTTCTGGAATCCTATTTTTGTCCCATTATTGGTTGTTGCTATTGTTGTTAATCCATAAATTTTAGGTGATTTTTTTTAAGTGGGTAAAATGTTCAAGAAAACTAGTTCACTGTATGACTGGAAAAGAAATTCTCTTTAATTCTCCTCTATTCCCTAAACCACTCAGCCCTATTCCCACCTCTCTTGCCTGTCTACCTACCCTCTTTTTTTGTGGTCTTACTGTTATAAAAGGTTCCCTCTCTTATTGTTTTCTTAGTAATGTAGACAACTTCCCAGAATCTGTCAATTATCTTCTCTTAGCTTGGAAATCTCTCTACATCTATTCTTCTCCATATCCATCCAGGCTAGAGCTTGATTCTATCTTGTTTAACAATTGCAATGATTTTCTTACTGTAACCCATTTTGACTTACTAATGCACAACTGTGCTCATGTCATACACCTATTCAAACCATCAGCAGTCCCTGTGACCTACTAAATAAGGCCTTTCGCTGGCCTAAATTGCCTTTCCAGCTCTATTTTCTTTCAATTTCCGTTACCTGCAGCACAAACTTGGTGTGCCTTAGTGTTTTTCCTACCATTTGTAATAGTTGGCTATATATTTAATCTGCGTTGTTAGATTGGAGTCAGAATGAACAAGGCAAGTAGGGTAGAAGAATATAGGCCAATTACAGGAAATGGTGCACAGCAAAGAGATCCTTTATAGCCAAATCTTAGGCTACATTGATTGTGATAAATGAGGTTTGGACAAGACTGCAAAGAGCCTTCAATGCTGAAGAGGTAGTCATTATTCTGTGGGCCACAGGGCACCAAGGAGAGACCAAATTGTATTTATTTTTGTATCACCACTTTGCAGAGCTCTAGGGAGCATACGGGGATATTCCCTGAAGTTGTGCAATGTGTCAGTCTCAGTAAACTTCATACCATAGAGAACAAAATCTTAAGCATGGTTGGCATTTGGTATCTGCTTACTAAATTTTGTTCAACCTCCATAGGGAAATATCTTAACATTCTTTTTGTAATTATCTAACTTTTGTTGGGATGAAGAAAGTTAAGACAGATAGCAACCTTTATATTGGGAGGATCTCCAGAAAATATTGGGGTTTTTTTGGTCTGTTCTTTAAAATGGAAGCAAATATAATATTATATTCAGACTTTAGATACTGAGTCTCTTGTGGCTTTAAAATGTCTAATAGAACTATGTATTATTCAGCATAAGCTTGCCAGAAAAAATGCTTCAATTTATATAACTTATGTCTCAGTCTAAGTCAAGTAGTTATGCCAAAAGTTAGTCCTCAACCCCCATAAATCATAAATGAGTATAAATGAGGAGAAAAGTCCCTGAGCTAGCTAGCACGCTCACTGTGTCTCACACACATGCACAAAGATACACCTCCACTTCCAAACAGTATGGGAAGAACAGAGAGCAGCAAGCCTTGCTTTGCTGGTCAGAAGCTAGGGAGGCACATAAATGTCCGGGCCAGGACACAGGTGCTGCCGTTGGAACAGTGCTTTTCCCGTTGGATAATGGCACAGAAACGAATGCCATGCTCTCCCTGGAGATGAAACATGGGAACTGGTGCAGCCAAGCTGCAGACTAAGAGAAGCCATCCCAAATTTCTCATATCTTGAGTTTAAGGAAAGAAAACCCACCTCATTGGGAGACTTCTACCTTGTGGAGTGGGTATGAAAAGAAACCCAGCAATTGGTGCCATTTTGCTTCTTTTTTTTTTATTCTTTCAACTAATAATAGGGTTTTCTTTGTTTAAGCTTGTGTTAAAGAACACTTAATTTAGTTGGATTGGTAGCTATGTATAGACTGCCAAATTTAGTACAAAAATCACTCCATAAGAGTCCTGAGTGTTGATACTTGTAATGTCTTCTGCTTGGTTTGATTCCAACTTGACTGTGAATACTCATCCTCAGTCTGAATTTGAGAGGAGAGGAGAAAATCCTTTTGGTCCTGTGTCTAAAACTGGCCCCATCGTAAGCAAATTGGCTTCTTGCATGTGCTCCAGTTATTCTGTGCCTTCAAGTTACTGAGCCTCCAATGTAGAACCTTAAACTAACGCAAAATTTGTCGCAATTTGATAAGCCCTGAGCCGCACACATGCAATACTTTGGTCAAAAGGACAAGAAACGGAAACCTTAATTTCTATACTTATCAAAACAGATTGGTTTCTGTATCTTTTATTTTCTTCGTTTGACAGTTGTTTCCATCTCTACTGTATTTTTTTCCAAAGAGGAACTCTGACTCTTCAATTGCAAAGAAGAATGAAGCTGAACAACACTAAGAGATGAGAAAAGTTGGAGAAAGATGCAGGCTCAGAAGGAGAAGTAAGATGAAGTCACATTCAGGGAGGCATGAGAGGCTGAATTACATGTCAGACTGTAAAAGCCGCAGATGGAAATTGCCAGCCACAAAGCAGAAGGGCAGGAGGGAGAATGACAAATAGTGACTTTGACAAGCACAGCCTATCAATTTCACTAGACAATTACAGGAACTGTAGGAATCTTGTTGGGGTGGCTCATTTTCCTGATTGGCCTCTCCACCTCCCAGGAAATTCTGGCCTGGGATAATGATTGCTTGTAGCGTAGACTGCCCACGGAGGAATCTTATTTCTATGTTAGCTGCCTATAAAATGACTGTGATCCCACAATTAGCCAAAAAGACAAGATAGGAAACACTCAAGAAAATGGCAAACTTCTAGGATCCCTCTGGAAAATGAACTTTATCTTCTCTAGCCAAAATAGAACCTTCAAGGAATTTCTTAAACCTCAGTATTGTTCCAGTGTAGGCAGTAGCGACTGTCAATAGACCAATTCAACATTAGATTTGAGACTGAATGAGAGTGATCCTATTTGACAGCAAGAAAAGACCTAAATTCTAGAGTGGCTGTTCTGATCATCAGTTTAAATATATGACTTGACCATAAAATTCTTTAACAAACAAATTATTGAAAATGTTTTCAGAAGAAATTATTTCCTTGAGAAGGAGCAAACAACACAGATATGCTTAATAGATCTGACTTTCTACTAAAATCTGATTTGTCTGATCAGAAGTCTTCTGAGTCTTTAAACCATTTCAGCCATTCCATTAACCTGATTTTTTAACAATCCTTTGAAATTTTGACTTGATAGGACTGGGACTAAAGTCCAAAAACTTGAACTGAAAAAATTATCGTAAAAATAAATTAATATCCTTAAAAGGATAGAAATAGGGTGTTTTAAATCTATTTTTTTTGACATTTTATGCCCCCCACTCTTTTGCCAAAATGAAAAGATTAATTAAGCTTTTGGCATTTTCTTTTTTTTAGCAACTGGCCTATCATCTTTATTTTATTTTTATTGTTGAGGAAGATTCACCCTGAGCTAACATCTATGCCAGTCTTCCTCTATTTTTTATGTAGGTCACTGCCACAGCATGGCTACCACCACGTGGTGTAGATCTGTACCTGGGAACCGAACCTGAGCCACTGAAGCAGAAACTGCCAAACGTAACCACTAAGCCACAGGGCTGGCCCCTCAGCGCTTTTTTTACTACAAAGAAATGTGTTTGCAAATTCTCTTTTCCATCCTCATCCCATGCATCACTCACTGGGCTATTTTTTTTTTTTATTAATGTTATGATAGATTACAACCTTGTGAGATTTCAGTTGTACATTATTGTTAGTCATGTTGTGGGTACACCTCTTCCCCCTTTGACTCACTGGGCTATTTTGTTCATCACTTTCTAATTGTGAAAGATGAAAAAGGAAAATGATTTGTAATTTGTAGTTATAAATAGATGAGATTGTCTGAATGAGTGCTCACCGTGGTCTCATCAAACGTCAGATGTCTAATAGTAATAATGTTGAATGTATTGAGTTTTATTGTGTGCCAATTGCCCTTGTATGTATTTGCATACATTCGCTTATTCAATCCAAACAGCAGTCCAATGAGACGGAAATTAAAAGCTGGGCAGAGAGGAGTCAAGTAATGTGTCCAAGGTCACACTGTAAGTGATTAGAGCTAGTCTTTAAATCTAGGATCTGACTCCAGAGCTCTTGCCCTGAACCTTTATGCAATGTCATTTTTCTGTAATTTCTAAGATGTATGCAATTATGTTTATAAATAGCTAACCCTAAAGATAGAAAAAAGCCCCATGTCTGACTTTTACTGTTTTCATCAAATAAAAGTTGTCTACCATTTTAGATTATATACAAAATTGATGGTATGAATAATTATTATTGTGCTGTTTGATAATAAGACCAAATGATAAAGACCATCCACTTGCTCTGACTTACAGAAAGAAATCATTTGTTTTCATTTTTCACAGTTTTACAGTGTTTATCATCAGTGTCAGCATTGACGGCTTGCCCTGATATTATGAAATGTTCTGTCAATCTTAGCATTACCCACGCACTTTTAAAAAGACAGATTTTCTGAATCTATCTTGACAAAAGCACAAGAAGGAGAGCGAGACAGAGAGAAAGAGAGAGGGAAAAAGAGAAATCTCTGTTTTGCTTTCAGATGGACGCTTTTCCCATACCCCCCAGGCCGAAATTACAGGTGCTCAATTCTCTTCTTGCCAGTCATCTATCCATTCATTCATTCACTCTTTCTTTGATTTAAAAGATATTTATTGCATACGGTATTGTTTTTATGCTAATCACTACAGTGGGCAAAACCCAACATTTTGTTTTCACAGAGTTTCCATTTTAGTAGGGGGGATAAATATTGATCAAAACAAACAAACAAATGTGTAACCACAAGCTATTTAGAAAAAAATAGCTGATGCTGTGAAAACATGTACAGGCCTGATCTGGAAAAACCAGGAAGGTGTCTATACTAGTTTCCCAGAGCTAGTGTAGCAAATTACCACAGACTGGGTGGCAAAAATGGCAGAAATTTATGCTCTCATAGTTCTGGAGGCCATAAATCCAAAATCCAGGTGGCAGCAGAGTTAGTTCTTTCCAGAGGCTCTGAGGAACTCTCTTCTGTGCCTCTCTCCTAGCTTCTGGTAGTTTCCACCAATTTTTGGTGTTCCTTGGCTTGTAGATGCATCTCTCCAATCTCTGCCTCCATCTTTCAGGTGTTCTCCCCTGTGTGTCTCTGTGTGTTCATGTGTAAATTTTCCTTTCCTTAAGAGGACACCAGTCATTGGATTAGGCCCCCCCCCCCCCCAATCCAGTATGATCTCATCTTAACGCGGTTCCATCTGCAAAGATTCTATTTCCAAATAAGGTCACAGTCATAGGTACTGGGAGTTAGGATTTGACCGTATTTTTTGGGAAGACACAACTCAACCTACAACAGCTTCCTTGAGTCAATTACATTTGAGGTGAGATCATTAGAATCTAAGGAAGAGAAGACCCTGCAAAGGAAATGGGATATGTAAAGGCCCTGAGGCAGAAAGGAGCATTCTATTGATGACTTGAAAGAAGGACACAGACACAGACACATGCAGGGAAACACAAGAACAAAGGGACTCAAGGACGTGCACCCACGGGTGCAGCACATAGGCTCCCACACAGATTCCCTCTCACGAGGTGAGGACAGTCACAAACCTAATGGTCTTCCCACTGGTTCTGGTGCTCCTTCCTCTACATCCCACTAACCAACCAGCACCCTCATGCGTCCTTGAGTAGAAAGAGGGGAGACGTGCCCCTGTTCTGGGGGTGGGTCTGCAGGAGAGAAAGTCTGCACAGTAAAGCTCCTTTAGGGCCAGAGCTTGGGCTGTGAAATGTGAACACAGTGAAAGATGACGATTTAGGTTATATCCAGCCTCGTAACACCTGGGGTGAGTGCACACGTCTGAGCCCCAGTTTTCTCATCTTTAAAGTGGGGAGAGCAGTACCCACCTCAGAGTCTAATTGCAAATATTAAATGAGATAAAACATGTTTGAGCACTTTGTAAACTTATAAAATAAGGAGAAAGAATGTTAGGCGATGCCCGGAATAGGGAAGATTAAAAGTTCTTGGCCTTTAGGGGCCGGCCAGGTGGCGCAGCGGCTAAGTGCACGTGTTCCTCTTCGGTGGCCCAGGGTTCGCCGGTTCACATCCTGGGTGTGGACATGGCACCACTTGGCAAGCCATGCTGAGGCAGGCGTCCCACATATAAAGTAGAGGAAGGTGGGCTTGGATGTTAGCTCAGGGCCAGTCTTCCTCGGCAAAAAGAGGAGGATTGGCAGCAGTTAGCTCAGGGCTAATCTTCCTCGAAAAGAAAAAAAGAAAAAAAAGTCCTGGGCCTCTGAAGCCAAGCACAGTTCGTGCAGATGACTTCCCAGTGACCAAAGGAGCAGGGCTGAGGAGAAAGGGATTTGTTAGCAGCATTTCCCAATCTGTATACCATGGAGGAGGTGGGAAGGTTAATAATAACAGTAACATTTGATCTGTGCTCAGTGGAGAAGGTAGGAGAGTTAATATTAATCATTTTAATAATTGAAGTTCTGTAAAGTGGTTTAGGGGTAGCAACTAGTTTTCTCATATACAATCTCATGGAATGCTTGGCTCTCGTGAACCCTTTTTAAAAATAAAACGCATGTATTGGCAGATGGGAGAGTCTGTAAACACCAAGCTTATCTGCTGGCACATTGGCAGGAGTGCTTTACCACATTTACCGATCTTGGGGAGGCTGAATGGAATGAGGCACTGGGCGAGAAGATGGTGACAAAGGAGGAGGAGAAAGGAGGCCAGAATGGGGCTCCAGTCACCCCCAAACCCCAGGAAGGCCTGGGAGACTAGAGAGAAACAAGAAATCTTGTTTTCACTAGGACCTATCCTGTCCACTTTAAGGGTCTGAGGTTTTCCAGAGACAGAGCAGAGTATGTAACTGTCAGAGCTGTGGTCAAGGTGGGGCTTGTCAAGCAGAGGACAACACAGTGTATCGCGTGGTGGCCACACAGCCACACAGCTGTGGAGAATTACCTGCAGCTGACCTACGGTTGAGAAAGCAGGGGTGGGAGCTACATTCCCAGAGGATTTCAAGCAAATGATCTGAAGCATCTAGGAAGCCTTTATTTTTTTTGTTTTTATTTTTTTTGAGGAAGATTAGCCCTGAGCTAATGTCCACTGCTAATCCTTCTCTTTTTGCTGAGGAGGATTGGCCCTAAGCTAACATCTGTGCCCATCTTAGGAAGCCTTTTGATCCTTGAAAGAGGTGGAGCCCTTCACCCCATATATCTTTCCGAAGTGTTTTTGTTCCCTTATATACGTATCTGTACACATATATTTTTTCTTTAGTTTTTACGTGAATAACATTATACTTTGTGTTTCATTCATCATCTTGCTCTTTTGACTCAATAATATGTCTTGAAGTACAACTAGCCTCGTTGGTTCATGTAGATTTACTTATGTATTTCTTATCTATTGCATACGAGTTGATAGACTGGACATACCACTATTATTTTACATGGACATTACATTGTTTCTCAGTTTTTGCTATTCTAGTGTCATGCAGGTGTTTGATCTTTATGAAGTCCCTCATTATTACCTTTTAGTATGCTATATAATTTATATATTTATTTTGGCAATGTTTTATCTCACTGTACTAGAATATAAACTCCATGAGAGCAGAGACTTTTGTCTGTTCTGTCCACAGTTCTATCTCCAGCACCTAAAAGTGTGCACCCAATAAATATTCATTGAATGAGTGCTTTATGGCCGCCATCTGCCTCCACATTCGGTTATGGTGTGTTGTCCTCTTAACAGAGATAAGCTCTCAGAGAGCGAGGATAGTGCCCCTCATCTCTGCAGTGCCTGGCACAGTGCCTTTCTTAGAGTGGGAGCCTAATGAATTTCAGAGACAAACAGTATAGTGCACTGTTTAATTCTTCATTCGGGCCTGTGGCTTTGCATGACAGCTCAACAGTTGACTGCTCCTGTGATGCTGGCCAAACACCAACCTAAAAATAATTAACAGCAGCTTATGTCTGCTCCCTCTTTCTACCTCCACAGCCCCCGCCGTGGCCTAAGCCACCAAAATCTCTAAACTGGATTTTTGCAGTGGCCTCCAAACCAGTCCCGTTATACAAATTCTTCTACTCTTAGCATTGCAGTCAGTGAAATGCTAAAACCTAAGTCAGCTCAGGGCACCCCTCCTGTCAAACCCTCTCTAGTGGGACCTCACTCTGAATAAAAGCCCAAATGTAAAATGGCCTGAAAATCACAGCATGGTCTGCACAGGCTGCCCTCCATTAGCATCTGCCCTCAACTTGGCTGCTGTCCTAGCTCAGTAATTCTTCCAGCGTCGCTGGCTGCCTGCAGTTCCTGGAACTTGCACGTCTGTGCCCACTGTGGAGCTCTTGTCCTTGCCTGGCACTCCTGGAATGCTTTCTTCCCACGTATCTGCGTGGCTCACCCCCTTCCAGTCTTAACCACTAGCACCGACTTGGTTAAGCTTTCCTTTGTTGAAAATC
Organism: Equus caballus; assembly: GCF_041296265.1. NCBI lineage: Eukaryota > Metazoa > Chordata > Mammalia > Perissodactyla > Equidae > Equus > Equus caballus. The sequence continues at coordinate 45,982,932 of NC_091697.1, forward strand.
ACAGCCTACCTGGACACTTCCTATTATTTTCCATGCTTTATTATTTTTTTCCCATAGCACTTTGTCATAATCTAGCAGACTACTTCTTTATTTGTTTATCATACTTATCATGTGACTCTCCCAAGTAACATGTTAGCTCCGTGAGCCAGAGATGTAGATCTGCTTTATTTCATTTTATTTTATTTATTCAGTGCCAAGAACGGTGCTTGGCAACTAGTAAGTATTCAGTACGATTGTCAAATAAACTGATTTTAAAAGAGAGTACTTATTGGTCGCATACCATGCTAAACCCTTTACCTGCATTATTCCATGGAATTTTCACCGCCACTCTCCACGGGAGATACTGTGGTGACAGAGTGAAGACCACGGGTTCTACAGTCAAACAACTTCAACTGAATCTTCGCCCCATTGCTTACGAGCTCTGGGCTGAAAGTCAGTCATCTGTTTCACTCAGTGTCCGTTAGCCCATCTGAATGAATACAAGGGAAATATTAGTGATTACTGTTTACTCCTATTGATTATATTTTGTCAGACTGTACAAAGCACACAGGTCAACACTATCAGAAGGTTTTCAACCAAAGCCCTAGATTTAGGCTTCAAATCCCATCTCATTTAATTATCTATCTCATGTGATCATTTAAGACTTAAGTGCTATTTTGTGCACACTGTTTTGCAGGAGTAGAGTACTCCCTTGTCTTATCCTATTTCACACAGGAAAAATGTTAACTGCTAGGTTATAAGTGCCCTGAAAAATGGGATTTATCAGTGAAATGCCCTAAGTGATTAACTCAGTCAGAGCTCAGAGCATTGCTGCAATAATAGTGCCCGACCTTTGTTAAATCTTTGCGACGCTCTGGGCAGGAAATGTGTTCAGTAATCTTGTACTGTGATTTCTATAGAACAGGGTTTGTTTTTGAGTCGTCTGAGAGTTTTAAAGATAATAATAGACATGAAAAAGAAAAACAAAGATATTCCCTTTCTGATAGTAAAGAGGAGACAAGTGATGTGTAGTGGTTTAAACAAAGGTTTTTTAATCAGGCTGACTTGATTTAAAATTTTTTTTCTGTTTTTTCTCCCCAAATCCCCCCAGTACGTAGTTGTATACTTTAGTTGTGGGTCCTTCTAGTTGTGTGATTTTAAATTTTGACTGACACATCATAGCCTCTCAAGAAATGATTGAATCAATGAATGGCTCATAGATATACAAGCTGTGTAATGTTTGGCAAATTAAAACATTTGTAATTTCCTCTCATGTATAATGGGAAAATGATAGCTATATCATGAATTTGTTTAGTGTGATAATATATGTACAAGAGTAAATACCTTGCTTGATGTATAGAAAGATTTTAGTATTATTAATAAAAAAATTTTTTCAAATTACACTTCAGAATGTGGAACCCTCTTCCCTTAAATTAAGTATTTTACCTGAAGTATAAGAATAGAGATGAACTTAGTATCAGATATAAAAATGAGCGCTTTCCAAATTCTTTCTGCCTCCTCCTCCATCCTCCCGCAACTCCAGTTAATCAATAGTCTTGTTACATCCATAATTCTTACCACATCTTTGTTTATTCAGGTCTTCCTTATTCTCTCAACAATGCAACACATCCTCCCTCGTCTTTCAAGATGCAGCTCAGCCGTCCCTTCTCTGAGAGGCAGTCCCAGTCCTCCCCGGGGAGTTACATCTCCTCCTCCCCGCTCCAATAGTGCCTGGTTTGCTTCTGTTAGAGAACTCATCACATCTTCGGGCCTGCAGTTCATTATTTACATGTTGGTCTCTCCCAATGGGGAGAGTTGTAGAGAGGATTCATAAATCATACGTTCAGGGCTGGACTAGATGACTTTTAACACCCACCGCAGAGTATTAAAAGAATAATGCTTGTAAATAGCATAAATGGTCAATAATAATAATTATGATGACGGTTAGCAGTAGTAATAGTATTCATCTGTCACAGTATCAGATGAGTAAGCACATGAAGTTAATAATTTTTGATACAACTGCTATTATGATCTAGAACATTATAGGCCAGGACCCTGGGGCTTTGGAATATCAAAATTGCTTATTATACAAAGAGGAAATACTGACTTTCAGAATCTTCCTTTAGGGTCCATGTGGAGAAAAAAAGTGTGAGCCTTTGAGACTTTGATTTTCCTAACAAAACTGTCTATAGACAGTTTAAAACCTTAAATGAGAAATTGTAATTTCTAGTTTCTGTGCCAGGAGATAAGAAGTCAAAGAAAACTTTGGGGAAAAAATGTGTTTCTCAGATGTAAATTGCTTACATTTGAAAATATGTGGCTTAAATTTCTGAATACTTAGATATTATTAATATACTTCAGAGTTTAATATGGGGTAAAATAAAATTATGATTAACTCAGTGGTGAATTTTACCTCCTTCTATAATAGTCTGTATTTTTGGAGAGCAACATTAATATTTTTGGGGTTTAAGGTGTTCTTTACTCTTGCCAATGAAAATTTCATTTGGATCCCATTCACTTACTTCAACAAACATTTTATTTTTGAGTACCTGATGTGAGATACTATGCTAAGCACTGGGGATAAAGTGGTGAACAGGCCCAATTTATATTTATAATGTGGATTAAATAAAAATTGACTATATATCACTTAGCATAGTGCCTGGCTTATATTAAGCATCCTGAAATATTATTTCTTGTTATTTATAAGCACATGTATGACTCCTTTCCATTGATGAGATGAATAGGAGTTCCTTTAGCTTAGGAAGGAAAAAGGCCCTTGTAGCTCTCCATCCTGATGCAAACTTCATCTTTTTATATCTAAATGTGGACAATGGATTCCTATCTGGACCTCTAACCCCTGGTTTCTTTCTGTTCCATTCTGCCCTGCACATAACTTCAAGAGTAATTTTCCTTTAAAAAAAAAAGTAGATCATGCATCTTCTCCTAAAACTGTTTATCAGATTCCCAGTAATTACTAAACAAGATGTAAATTCAGTACCTAGGCTGTCAAGATATGCATAATTTACTCTTTCCTTATTTTTCTAGCCATTGGTTCCCCATAGTGAACTTTCTACACCAGACATCATAATCTACAATTTATGCCTCACATTTATCTTCCGCTTGTCCTACCTTCCTGACTTTTTTCAGTCTCTCCTGTTCATCCTTCATGTTCCAGCCTTAATCATAAGGCCTTCTCTTTTTTTCCCCAGCTTTATTGAGATATAACTGACATATAACATTGTGTAACTTTAAGTTGTGCAATGTAATGATTTAATTTATGTGTATATTACAAAATGATTGGTGCAGTAACTATGAAAACAGTATGAAAGTTCCTCAAAAATTAAAAATAAAACTACCATATGATCCATCAGTCCCACTTCTGGGTATATATCTGAAGGAAATGAAATCACTATCTCAAAGAAATATCTGCACCCCCATGTTCTTTGCAGCATTGTTTACAATAGCCTAGACATGGAAACAGCCTAAGCATCCACCAATGGATCAATGGATCAAGAAAACTCAGACACACACACACACAAACAATGGAATATAATTCAGCCATAAAAAGAAGGAAGGCCTTGTCTTTCGATAGTCGTTTATTTATTCAGAAATATTTATTTAGAATCTACTTTGTGCCTGGCACTGTGCAAAGCACTGGGATTCAATAAGAAGCCAACAAAACATAGTCTCTGCCCTCATGAAATTATTCCTCTTGTTCTGTGTGTGTGTTCCTCTACTCCTTTGGCACATAGTATGTACAACTTTTTTTGGTAAATACATATTGCATCATCTTCAACTTTAACATAATACCTTGTACATAATAATGGTTCAAGAGATAGTTGTGATTTTTTTTCTGTTTGTTTGTTGTTTGTTTATTTTGGTGAGGAAGACTTATCCTGAGCTAACATCTGTACCAGTCTTCCTCTACTTTGTATGTGGGATGCCTGCACAGCATGGCTGATGAGTGGAGTAGGTCCGTGCCAGGGATCAAACCTGCAAACCCAGGCCACTGAAGCAGAGTGCTGAAATTTAACCGCTTGGCCACGAGGCCAGAACCCCACGATGTGTTTTTTTAAATGATTTTCCTACAGGGTATGGCCCACATTGAGGTTAGATTGACTACCGTCCATTATTCAGCCCCACAGTCTTGCTTCCAAGATCCTATCAACTGGAAAAAATATATAGTTAAGCATTGGTTTCTGGGTCAAAATTGAAAACAGAATCCTAAATGTTAAAAAAATAATCTATATTGTTCTGTAATTTATCATACCACATTATACCATCTCCTAACATAGGGAAAATATCAATAGGCAGTTTCTCTTCAACAGATTATGGAAGATTAAATGCTATTCATTATAATAGAACTATATAATATATCCAAAAACTATTTTATTCAAACTTTATGTATTTTTACTTAAATAATATTAATCAGTGTAAATCTTAGTACAGAAATTGTTTTGCCTTTTTTTAATAGCAAGTACACAGTATTTATCTCCTATATATAGAAATTTCTGCTCATGTTTGACACTTTTCAAAGGTGCCTTTAAGATAGTTTTTTTTTTAATTCAAGGTTTCTGAAAATACTCACCAAGGAAACAACAGAATAGGTTACATGGGTTTCACTTATGCCTAAAATTGAAAAGCTTGCTGTCACTTATAAATATAATTCTCTGAAGACCACTCCCTCCAGTGATTTGGATATTTTTCTTTAATTCTGTGTACCACTTTGTACATGTAGAATAAGTGCCTACTTTCAACAGGGGCTCTGATGCATGTTTCTTACTATGTCTGACCTTGAGTACCTAATTGTTTCCTGCTGTGTTTGAGATTTTGCCCGTGTCCAATGAAGTTAGTACTTCTCATTCTACAATAGTTGTAAAATATTTTGCATCCAGAAATAAAGGATAATGCAAATGAGAACATATAGAGCTCAGAGATGTATTTTGCTAAACTTGTCCTTTTACATCCAAACAAAAGAGTACCATGCAGGGCCGGCCCAGTGGAGCAACAGTTAAGTTTGCATGTTCCGCTTCGGCCGCCCGGGGTTCACCAGTTGGGATCCCAGGCACGGACATGGCACCACTTGGCAAGCCAAGCTGTGGTAGGCGTCCCACATATAAAGTAGAGGAAGATGGGCACAGATGTTAGCTCAGAGCCAGGCTTCCTCATCAAAAAAAGAGGAGGATTGGCAGCAGATGTTAGCTCAGGGCTAATCTTCCTGAAAAAAAAAAAAGTGCAATGCGAGATGACTTACTCAGTGCTAAAGAGTGAGAGATTAAGCTTGGGAGTATGATGGATAGCAGCAAGGATCATGAAATCTCAGCATATGACTCAAACAAAAATTCACCTAATTTTATTGTATATTTAACTGTTACACCAGTCTTTAACTTTTGCCTGAAATCAAAATAGCCATTCAAGGGCTCCTACAAAATAAAGAAATTTCCCTTAGTAAACCTTATTATAGATGATCTTTGTAGAACTTGTGAAATATGTTCCTCAATCTCAGTATTTTCCTTGGATGTGGATCAATGTTAATTAAACTCAACTTTGTGGCAGTAGTTGTGACAGGTACTATGAGTACAGAGATGAATAAGACACAGTTTTACCCCTAGGTGGGACTCAGTCACATAAAGAATAACTATTATATAAACTATAATATAAAATATAATATAAATATAGTTATTTTAATAGCTGTAATATCCATGACCACAGCCTCCTAACTGTTCTTTCTGCATCTCTCTTTACCCCTTTAGTCCATTCCATTCTCTGTTGCCAGGGGACTATTACTAAAACCAAAATGTGATCAAATCACTCCCCTACGTGAAACCCTTTGGTGGCTACACATTGCTGTGGGGATGAAGTCCATATCCTTTAACACAGTTTATACTATAGTCGTGCACAACATAGTTTATACTACTGTCGTATGTCACTTAACAACGGGGAAACATTCTGAGAAATGCGTCCTTAGGTGATTTCTTCATCCTGCCAACATCATAGAGCATACTTACACAAACCTAGATGGTGTAACCTACTACATACCTAGGCTATATGGTACTACGTTATGGAACCACCATCATATATGTGATCCATCATTGACTGAAACATTGTTATGCAGCACACAACTGGATTCTCTACCAACTGCTCCTTGCCTACCTCTCCAAGCTCATCTCTTGCCATTTTCCATTTACTCACCAAGCTCTGGCCTATATTTTTCTCCAGAGCAGCATACGTAGTCTCCTTTACCTCTAGACCTTCATACTCAGTACTCCCTCTAACTAGAACATTCCTTCCACTCGAACTCTTTGCTGGCTGTTTCCTTCCCATCTTACAGATCTTGGTTATGTATCACTTTTCCGAAGGGGTCTTTCCTGACCCACCAAGACTCCTGTGATTCCCATTTTCTATTGTGTGTGCAATTATCACACTGTATTAAATTGCCGATTCCTTCTCTGGGAAGGACAGGCGCCCTGCATCTTGCTTAACACAGACATCTCCCCCTCCAGATGTTTCATAAGCATTTGTGAATTGGTGGATCAATAAGTTAAAGAATGAATGATGAGTACTATAAGAAGTGTCTTCAAAGAGAAAAAGGAAACCCAGTTGAGGGAATAATTCGTTCCACCCAGGGCGTGGTGAAGAGGTGTGAAGCAAAGTGGTATGAGATGACTTTAGATCTGGGCCTTAAAAGATGAGTAGGATGGAGTTCACCAGGGAGGGGAGGAAGGGAAAGGGAAGCCAAGCAAGTTGCTGCATGACCAAGTCACAGTTTTGCAGAGTACATCAGTTCTGGATGAATCCTACCTTCTTTGGATTTCAACTTAGCCATCACTCCCACCCAGCCTTCCTGACATCCCTCCTCACAGAGGTTAGCTGTCTCTTGTGTGTGTCCAGAGAGCTCTCTCTTACTCTACACTTTATGAAGTATATTTCTAATGCAAAGTTTTAAACCTGAGATCTAAAAAAACAATCCTTCAAGAGTAATAGGTTTTGGTTGTATTTATGTAGCATTCTTTCATATGAAAAACAATGTGTTGACTTTAAATAATTTATAATAATAAAATAATTACTATTGTTATTATGTGATAAAGAGGGCAATTCGGTGGAAGAATAGGAGGAAAGAAAAAAAAAACACAAAGAAACATACAAGCCTGACACCTTACAATCCTGAAAATGCATAATTGCTACCATGTGGAGTGTCAGCATTTCAGATTCATTTTCTTCTAACAGCTTTTGACCCCGTAGCCACACCACCTCATTGCCTCTATATAGGGAAATTAGAACTCCAGGGTTGGACTCGCTTAAATATCAGCTCCCCTCCCTTATGTTAAATGGCTGTGTCAAGTTCATGAATTCAAAGTGAGACATTTTTCCTGCACAGAGAAGGGTTTAACAAGTGATAACGTATCTCTGCAGGTCACCAGGAATGAAGTAAATAAGTTTAATTCGTTCATTTTAAACACTAACATCTGACTCTAAGCATCGTCTTTGGAAACGAAAGGGGAGAAGCTTAGACAAACTAATGAGTCTTTGGTAGAGTGGACATGTCCCAATAGTAATTATGGAGAAGTGTTGCAGCATTTAGGTTTATACATAGGAACTCTAACTGTTTTATATTACAGTTGCTTTTCAAACCATAGCTCAGAGGCAACAGCCTTATTGGAAACTCTAAGATTAATAACGACTTTATTCAGTTTATAGCTTAGGGCAGAACCAGCTGCAAAGCCAAGACTCCTGGGAATATGGTTGCTGACAATGCAGGTCCCATTTCCCCAAACGCATAAGCATGAATTTCTTTAGTTTTTTCAGGGATCTCTATGCTTTTCCTGGCCTGTCTTTCTAACACAAAGGAGTAATAAATCATTTCTTCTTCCCTTAACATCTAAGCTGACTTTTAGTGGATAGGTAGGTCCTGGAAAAATAAAAATCATGATAATGATAATAATAATTTGCTAATTATTTTAACACTTTAGCTCATATATTCCTTGCAAGAACTCAGTAAGGTAAATATATCCCTTTCTCCATTTTACAGTAAGGGAATAGAAGCTTAGAGAGTTTAATTTCTCAAGAGTATACATCTAGGAAATTTGATTCAAAGCCAGTTTTTCTGATTTCAAATTCCAAGCTTCTAACCACCACATTCTACTATTCTATTTCGTAAGCTCCCAGCTGACATTTTCATGCCTCTACCATCTCTTCAGCCTACCTACAACCAGAGCTGAATCTCGACCTTTCTTCAAGAATTCTTATTACAGTTAAGAAGATTTGGAGACTGACAGATGTGTATTTGAGTCATGGCTCTGCCATTTCATAGCTGTGCAATTTTTTTCAAGTTCATTAACTTCTCTGATCCTCATCTGCTGGTGTTCATGTCACTCGCCTCTCCATTGGTTTCTCTCTCTCTCAAGGATTTTGTGCCAATGCCTAAATAAATCTCTAGAGAACCAAGAAGAAGAACAGCTTTTTAAATAGTTGAGGCCTTCAGTACGTGTGGCACTTGAATTATCATTATTTTTGCACATCTCCTATCATTCTTACTCAAGTGGAGCTCTTGAGGACAGAGCTTATAGGCTATTTTGTTTCAACCACCTTAGCCAATAGCAGAAATAGAAAGCACTCAATAAATGGTAACCTTCATGTGTCATGAGCTGTGTGGGACCGTCACTTTCACTCTTTCATTTACTTGTCAAACAATCCAGTGCCATAGCACTAAATATCCCCATTCCCTTCACCCCATCTCAGAGATGAGGAATATTGAGGCCTAGAGAACAAAGTGATTTATCCAAGATCCATATCTACTAACACAAAGGTGGGGCTTAAACTCAGGTCTGTCTGACTCCATAGCCCATATTCTGAACAGAAATTCTCAAAAATACCTGTACATCAGAATCACCTGACAACTACCACGTCAAACTCTCCGGAGCTGGAGCTCCAGAGTCGCTAAAGCTCTGCAGTAGATTTTAACACAACCAGGCCAAAGCTTTGGGAAGCTCTGCTCTCAAGCACTACACTGTGTTTCCTCCTCAGTGCAGGCCTTTTAAATGAGTGAATAAGTGAATGAGTGCGTGATGGCTGTAATTCTTCCATTGATCATTCATTCCTGCGTTAAGGTTAGCTTTCAAGCAATGACCTTTATTTTAAAATGCAAATACTCCTGAGAGACTGTCTCTAAATTTCTGATATCTTTATCAGAGACTTGGTTACAGAGAAACTCAACCTTGGTGGCTCTGGGAAGTACCTATTTAAGGACAGGGTAGGACCAGGTACTAAAATTCACACCTTTGGTACCTCAAAGTGTTGCAGGACCCCGAAACTTGGGGCTCACTTAAAATTCCTTCAAGTTTGTTAATGTAGTAAAGTGTCCCCTGGATGGACCCTTAGTTGCCCAAGGCTTCTATCTCTCCTCCAGATCTTCTGCTGTGTCAGACATTACCCATGACAAGGGCTCTTTGGATGGTCCAGGAACATTCCATCTGTGTGCAGTGATACCCTCAAGCTTTCCTTTATCCTCTTGAGCCCACTCCTTAAAGGGGTGATGTCCCTCTTCATGACTGGCAGCTTCTCTAGAAACCAGACCTCAAGCAACTTAAGCAAAGGCAGCACAAGTGTCCATCAACAGATGAATGGATAAGTAAAATGCAGTTTTATCCTTACAGTGGAATATTATTCAGCAATAAAAAGAAATGAAATATCAACACATGCTATAACATGGATGAACCTTGAAAATATTACACTAAGGTGGAAGAAGCCAGTCACAGAAAAACACATATTATATGATTCCATTTAATACAAAATGTCCTGAATAGGCAAATCCTTAGAGACAAATAGATTGATGATGCCTAGGGCTGGGGGAATTGGTGAGGAATAGGGAATAACTAATAGGTATAGAGTTTCTTCATGGAGTGATGAAAAATTCTAAAATCTATTGTGGTGATAGTTGTACAACCTTGTGAATATGCTAAAAACCACTGAATTATACACTTTAAAAACGTAAATCTTATGATATGTGAATTATACCATAGTCTCAAAAAGAAAACAAGGCAGCACAAGGTGACAAAAGCATTGTAGTGAAATTATATATGAGAATTGTGAGATTCCCAGACACCCATCACCACTGGAAAAGACTCTCAAAAGTTCCGCTCGTCCAGAGGGCTGTATGGGACCGTACTTATGAACAGGTGCTCACCTTAAGATATTTATAAGTTGATTCTATCCATAACTTCCTATGATACTTTTTTCTCTCCTGAATTTCTTTCCTCTAATTTATTTACCCTTTTCTTTTTTCCATCCCTTGTGGGACTAAGTTCACAGTAATTCACAGATTAAAAATACAAGAAGTCAGGCACATAGTATTATATTTTTTGGGAAAAGATTCTAAATTAAAATGTAAAATTTGGCTGTTGCTTTGCCATTTTTGCTGCAAGCAATGCTAGAGAGCTGGTGCTCATTATTTGCAGTGGGAGAGAAGCATGTTATAATAAAAGTAGAACATGATTCCATCAGAGTCTCCATGTGTCCGAGTTCCCACCCCTTTCACATCCCCATGACCATGGCCTAGTTCAGGGCTGCATTACCTCTCGCCTGGACCATCGAAGCAGCTGATTTCCTGCCTCCAGCCTCTCCCTCCCTCCTTAGTAACTCGTCTTCCATCACACTGCCAGAGTTAGCTTTTAAGAAATGCAAATTTGAGGCAGTGCAGCCCAGAGGATAACAGCTTGGGTCCCAGTCTCAGACTGCCTGGATTTGAATCTGGGCCTCACCACCTACTAACTCAGTCAACTTAGGCAAGTTACTTAATCCTCCTGTGAATCATTTTCCCCTATTTTTACTGAGGGTTAAATGAGAGCAGTATGTTAAGTGCTTAGTCCAATGACGGGTTTATAGCAGTCAGTCACTATAAGTTTTTATTATTACCCTTATATCAAATGCTGCCATATTTACTCATTTCTACATAATGAAATCTAATCATTGGTCATGCAGGAACCTGTGACATCTAACGCCAGCCTGTCTCTTCCCAGTTTGCAGCCTTCTCTAAACACATCAGGCAAATTTGTGACTCCAAGTTTTTCTCAAGCTCTTTCCTCTGCCATTTCTGTATCTCCAATTAGAAAAGTCCGTTCTTCATTCTGGAAGACTATAAGGCTATGAAGCGACTGTGAAGCTTTTCCCAAATTCCTCTTTCCTCTGTGTTCTGACAGCACTGTTGGGGTTTGAGAAAAGTTGACCAAAATGAGTCGTATTTTTTAGGTAAAACAAAAGGACTTCTTGGAGCACTAGATAAGAGAAATGAGAGATAAAAGAAGAAAGGATGACTTCTAAGCTTACATCTGGAACAACTGGGCATGTGCTGGTGCCATTTATTAATACAAGAAAACCTGGGGAGGATAGGGTTTTGAGGGACTAGTAATAAAGACATCTGTGCTAGTTAGGTTGAGTTTGAGATGCCAATCAGGTGTCCAAGTAGATTTGGTAAGTAAGCAGTTGACTATATGAGTCTGGGGTTTGTGGAATGGTCATGGCTGTGGATATAAAACTGAGAGTCACAACGGTATAGGTGGGGCCAGTGGAGATAACTTGGGCAAGCCTGGGGGACCAGAAACATTTAGAGATCAACTAGAGGGAGAGAAACCGGTTAAACATATACGTGTCAGTTTACTCACCCAGTACTTGCTTGAAGTCAAGTACTGTCTTCTTTATCTTTGTGCCTAGTGATGTTTGCCATGCAATTTTCAGTAAATGCTTATTAAGTTCATTTCAATACTAAAAGCAAAGAATGATGGGGTCTTACAAGTCTACAAGCCATACACTTTAATGATTTAGCAACATTTGCAAAAGAAGCATGAAGGACAACTCCAGCATGTAGCTTCAGGTGGAATATGGTGGAGAGTTCCATTACTGCTATAGACAGGCTGATCCTCCCTGTCCCCTAACCTTTCCCTAGGGACACACTCCAAAGGGCATGGCCTCAATGCTCATGGGGGCAGTGGCAGAAAGCCCAGGATCCCAGCGTGGTCCTCAAGGCTGAATACCAGGGGTCTTGAGAGAGCAGCAGCTGCTGGTACATATGGTTGATCAGTTGGAGTTCCCCTTAGTTCTGGGCTGAAGCACCTCCATGTACACAATACCTAATTTTCCTAAAGATTGCATGGGAAACTTTCTCAGGTGTCTTGTCATGTTTTTCCCATGACTTTAATGGTTTAGTATTCATATTTTTCTGACCTTGTTGTTTCTATGAAGCACTTAAGAACTTGTAAATCAAGACATGTCCCTCTTTTTTCTGTCGTCTTGCCACTATTCTGATTAGGCCTTCATCACCTTCACCTTGACAAATTCAGTAGCCTTCTCTCTGGTCTCCCTGCCTCGATAGTCTCCCCACTCTGCTTTGAGGATAACCACCTGCTAAGAACTTCGGCAGCTTTCCCATTGCTTCCTGAAAGAAAAAGATTCCAATACTTTAAGGTTGGCATTCCAGGTCTCCCACAATCGATCATTTCCAGGCAACCTTTCCAGTACTAGTGCCCATGAACTGTATCCTGGCTTGTAATTCACCGGGCCCCCATTTTTTACACAAAAGAGTTACTGTGCTTTCTCTTTACTGTATTTCAGTACCTGCCATTTCTTTCACCCAGGGTGCTTCACTTGTTACTCCATCTGTTAACATCCTACTCATGCCTCAAGTTCCAGGCCAGCACCACCTTCTTCAGGGAACCATCCTTACTCACCCCATTGGAAGAAGTCCTTGTCAATACTTCCAAAACAACTGGTTTTTTTTTAATGACGCCTATCTGATAGATGTGGTGATGATGATTATGGTGGTGAAGACAGATAGAAAGATAGATAGAGATTTTGATTGTTTTCTTCTTGCCTTGAAACTCTGAATTATTTTTAATTTCAACAGACTGTACCTAGCACAGCTTATAGAAGGAATTCTAATAATATTGACTGAAGGAATGAATAAGTGAGTGACCCAATTGACCCAATAGTCCATTTGTAATTAATCCCCACATCTCACAGTTTATCCATTGTATAATTCTAGGTCTTCATATATCGAATTTTCTTAAAGTTGAGACTTTCTATGGGGTGACCATGAAGTCATCACATAGGTGATGTCCATAGGTGACAAATACTAATTGAGTACGTGGTATGTCCCAGGCCTTATGATGGATTCTGAAAAGCAAGTTGTAAATAAAAACAACACGTTCCTGCCCTGACAAAGTTTATAGATTCATGGAGGCGACCGCAATTAAATAAGCACCGTAGGGGCTGCTTCCAGGAAGAACTGATATGGAAGCTGAGACCTGAAGGGGTCATAAAAATTAGTCCTGCTCAACTGTATGTGTGACAGTGTGTGAGGTAAGGGTACAAGGGAGGATCATGAGGAGGCTGGGCAGAGGATGTAGAAGAATGAATAGAGTAGGAAAAGTCCTTGTAGGAAGAGAGAAGAATCAGAAAATTAAGAGATTCTTATGGCCAGAATATCAGTGAGTAAAATGGAGGAGATAGGCTGGGAGAATGTGCAAGTTTGGCGCAAAGAGCACTCTGAGATGTGAAAAATATGCTCATGTGCTCAGAGGGTCTTTGAAGGATTTTAAGCAGAGCACTGACATGATCAGACCAGCCCTTTGGAAACATCGCTGTAAATTCATGTGCAACATGCACAGGAGACCCTAGAGATAGGAGCCCTCAGGAGGAGGCTCTTACCAGCAGCCCAGGCTGAGGGTGACTGACTGGCACTTAGCCCAGGTCTTTGCCACAATAACTGCTGTCTCTGCCTCTTCTCAGGGCTTCCAGGGCAGCAGCTGAGGAGACCCTACCAAGGAGCACCACGCAGTAAATGCTGAAACATCGCACTCCGGGATAAGAAGCAGTAACATGGCAGCACCTGTTTGAAAGGAATTAAAAACCAACAGACTCCATTTAGAAAGGAACAATGTCCAAGAAAGGGCGAAATAAGGGCGAGAAGCCCGAGGCGCTCATTGTCGCCCTTCAAGCTGCCAACGAAGAACTCAGGACCAAGCTCACCGACATCCAGATAGAGCTGCATCAAGAGAAGTCCAAGGTGAGTGAGGGCTTCCTGTGGCTGTAGCCTTGAGAGCAGCTCGGGCCCAGCTCTACCTGCCAACCTCCCTCAGTTGCCAGAGAGGCAACTTCAGGGCTTCTTCCTGCCAGTTGCCAGAGAGGGCAACAACCCCTGTACACATGGAGATTCTCTTGTGTGTGGCAGGAGGGAATTCAGCACAGGATACACAGATGGTCAGACTCACCTGTTCATGGGACTGATCTCTGCCTCCTCAGGAAGCCTGGCTCAGGAAACCAGGTATAAAAATTGAGACAACCACCCCCACCGCTATTACCTCCCAACATTTAGTAGTGTATGACCTTGGGCAAGCCCCACCCTTACCCTCCCTAAGTTATTCTCCCTATGGCTTTTAGAGCAGTCTTTCTAATCTGTATCACATCATGTCACTCCACTGCTTGAAACCCTCCACTGGCTTCCTACCTCTCTCAAAAGATTTTCCATACGACTCAGGATATTTCCTCCAGCTCTCTCTTTGACTCTCTTCCACTTCTCTGCCCTGGATCACTCTGTTCTAGCCTCTCTGCTGGATCAAGAGAGAGATGCCGATCACATTAGGGCCTTTGCTCTTTTCTTCCCCCATCAGCTATATGCTCCTTCCTTACCTCCTCCAGGTGTCAGCTCCAGTGACGTTTATCTGACCACTGTCTCTACAGCACAACACTGCCATGCTCAGTTAGCCCCGACAGTCTGACTATACTTGATGCGTTTCACAGCAATTTATATATCTATTTATTTACTTGTTTAGTGCTTATCTCTCCCCCAGTCCAGTGTAATCTCTATGATAGCAGAGTCTTACCCTACCTCTGTATCACTAGAGCCTAAATAAATGCCCAGAACTGAAAAGCTCAATATATATTTGTTGAATGAGTAGAGGAATGAATGAAAGGTGATTCATTCCTTATACCTCAGTTTCTTCATCAATAACATACTACTGTCTCGTAAAGCTGTGATGAGGTTTAAATTAGGCAAGGATGTAAAGTACTTATGAGGATTAAATGAGAAAATTCATGTCAAATGCTCAGATTGCTGCCTGGCACATAGTAAACTCTCAAAAAAAATAATGGTGATATTCTGTCTAATATGCTCTGCACTTGAATCAGTTGCTAACTAGTCTTAGGAAAGTCTCTTAACTTCTCTGAATCTCATCTCTTAAATGGATATGCTAACACTTATCCCACCAGAGTGGTGTGAATATTAAATTGGGTGATGAATAGGAAGGCATTTTGAAATATTCAATGCACATAAGATGTATTTTTTCGATGCAAACTGGAGCCAACTATGTTAATACAAAGTAGGCTTATGTACGTAACTCTTTGTATAGTAAGAAAATGTTTTTTCGAGCTATAGATCACAAACCAAGAAAAATCCTTATTCTGTTTAACTACCTCTTCTTCCTTGTCATTACTATTAAATTTTAATTAGTTATTTTCCCCAAAAATCTATTTCTCCTAGTTTCAGCAATAATAAAGCTTGGCTCCGCCAAAGCCCCTTGCCTCCTATCTCAGCTGTGCCTTAACTTTAGATAACCAGACCCCAAGGTAAAGTTGTGAAGGATATGTCTTAGTTTCCATGAAACTAAAGGGAGCATGATGTCATAAAAAAAAAACAAAAAAGAAACAAAGAAAGAAAAACAAGAACATTTGTTGGAGAGTCAGAAGACCAAAGCACTGTCTTTATCTCTCCTTGGGGACAAATTTAAGTGTCTCAGTGTCTGGATCTGTAATTCAGATGACTGAATCTGTTTCCCCACGTCCATGTCTCTCCAGCGTCATTGTGCATTAGAATAACCTGGGGGAACTTATTAAAAATTAAGATCCCTGGGCCCGCAATCCCGGGATTCTGATAAAGTAAGTGAGGTGAAGACCAGGACTTGCAATTCCAGCAAGCAGTCCAGCAGTCTCCGTGGAGATGGTTCTCTGCCTTCCTGTTGACAAAGACTCCACTCTGAGATTCCTTCCAGGTCTGACAATCTGTGAACATTTCATTGGTTTTAATGTTCCCTGGGGCAAAGTAATGTTCCCAGGGAGGCAGTCTCCTTTAATTGTAGTAAGCACAGGATGACGAACTACATTCATAGGAAGGAGCTTGTCGTCCGGAGACTGGTAACCATAAACTGCTGCTGATTTACAGACAGCACGCTCACGAGATTTCAAAGAGGCGGGGGCCCCACAGCCCCACCACTGCCGATTTTCCACACATTCAAGCCTTTTAAAAAACGGGTAACTGTCAAGTGGATGAGGCTGCCTGTTTATCCAGGGCCTGGCGCTGGTGTCGAAGCCAGCAGGTCAAGCATAACCTCCCCTTCCTCTGCCGACAGATGGGAAGCCTCTTGAATAAAAGCACTACCTTTACCCTTCCCTCTGCCGGCTGCCCAGTCTCCCTGTCTGTGGCAGTTAATTACAGCCCCAGCACAGGGGCCAAAGCAAGACCCACCCCCGTCAGCAACCTTCCCCAAAGAGCAAAGGGAATTTTAAGGGCAAACAAGTCATAAAGCAGTTCTATTAAAATAAATATGCTTGTGCTTCCAAAGGCCCAGCCTTTAAGAGAGAGAATATGAACAATGCCAAGATGTGAATTCACACTCTCAGTTTGGCTCGGAAGCTATGATGATAAAATGACAATTTAGCTACTAGGATATAGACTAAGCTAAAGAGTGGAAAATTCTGGGGTGCCGGGGCATTACTCACTTTTCCAGAAAGGAAAGTCATCCGTTAACTTTTACAGAACACATTGTGTGTAGAGCAGAGCCATAAATGCTTTGGGCTGATAATATAAACAGCTATGCTTTCTTGAAGTTTTACTCTCTGTCACACACTGTAATAAGCGCATTTCCTCCTGACCTCATCTCAGCTTGTTCACTTAGCACTTGAGTGACCCTGAGCAGATTATGAAACCCCTCATCTGTCAAATGGGATAATAGTAGTGTCCGCTTTGTAAGGGGGTATGTACATGTGTTAGTTTTTGAGCAGTTAGTTTGTGTTTCGGGACGTTAAGTGTTTTAATTCAGTTATCTCATTTACTCCATACCCTACACCCTGCTTCTGGCAACCACCAATGTATTCTCAGTATCTGTGAGTTCAGTATTTTTAGATTCCACATATAAGCGAGATCATACAGTATTTGTCTTTCTCTGTCTGACTTATTTCACTTGGCATAATGCCCTCAAGTTCCATCTATGTTGTCACAAATGATAGGATCTCCTTCTTTTTTATGGCTGAATAATATTTCATTGTGTGTGTGTGTATATATAGGTACATGTATATACATAGATACATATATATACATACCATATTTTCTTTACCCATTAATCCATTGATGGACACTTAGGTTATTTCCATGTCTTGCCATGCTTATGCTCTTAAAAATTGTAAAGATCTGGAAACAACTAGAAACCTTAGGCAGAGGAAGGGAGAATCACAAAACTTTTCTTTCTACTATTATGCAAATTTCAAATTGAGGAAGAATTGGGAGATGGGGTGGGAACTTACCCATATCCTGCTCCCATAGATGTCTTCATTTTCACCACAGGGAAATGAAAGAAAAATATTAGACACAGTCAACTTCCAGGGAATAGAAATTGTCTAAAAGACTTGCCAAGCATTGATAGGAATGAACATACCGATAAGGGGGTTATTTTGACTGAACCCCAGACATAAGGGCCAAGAGGATGGAACTCTGAAGGCCCTGTGGTGGAAGGGAAAGAGCACTAAGTGGGTCTTTTATGCCATATGACTTTGTCATTTCTGGGCCTGCACTTTCGCATGTAGAAAATGAGCAGGTTGTGGACGAGGTAGAAGAGCTAAGGTCCTTCCAAAACTAGGGATTAGTCAGGAAAGACACTGTGTGCTCTAGCTCCTCCTGCATTCAGATGCTTCTCAGGATCCTTCGGGTGTCAGACCTCCCCTGACATCTAGTCTAGGTAACACTGTTCTCCTCCTTCCATTTACTCTAGTATGTCACCCTATTATCTTTTTATCATAGGACTCTGTACTGATTGAAGTTATCTTATTTGTTTATTTGCTTGTTTATTGCCTGCTGCCCCTACCCCAATAACCTGTAAGCTTCCTACGGGTAAGAGACCATGTCTGCTTAAGGTAAACCCTCAGTGAGGTATCCCCAGTGCTGAGAATGTGGCCTGGCATGGAGGAGGTGCTCAGTACTACTTGTTGAATGAATTTTCATGATCTCTTTTTAAAGCTTTCCCAACAACCCCATGGCATAAGGACCATTATAGTATTTATTTAAGTGGGAAACTCCAGGCTCTGGTAGAGAAAAGAATTTCACCCAGGTCTGTCTGTTTCTTCGACCAGCAGTCTGAGCCATCAGGCTGCAGTGTTTTCCTCTGTCTATCTCTTTTCTGGTCACCGTGAGGCGGTGATCCGCTGCACAGGGTGTGTGAGCACACCAGGGATGGCTGGGGGATGTGACATCCACCCACCTGATTCCCCAGGGCTTCGAACTCTCCCTCACAGGCAACCTACAGCCACAGTGAGCCCTGCGGGCACAGTGACAGAGGGGACAAAGGCACAGGAGCAGAGAACAGGGGCTCCAAGGGTAGAGGCAGCAGGGCAGGGTTGCAGGGTCTGAGAGGAGTCAGCACCAGACAGGATTTTCCACCACTGGAACAGCCCTCAGGCTGCAAAGCACTTTTACAGTCCTCACAGCGAGCCTGGGACAAAGGCAGGGCATGGATTCTTATTCTGATTTCACTGAGAAGGAAAATGAGTTCCAACTGGTTAACTCATTTGCTCCCAGCGACACAGTGAGTGGAGGAGCCAAAATTCTCTAAGGTGGTTGTCACGAGTATCTTACTCCGCTGCATTCCGTTGCCTCCAGGGCACTCTCCGAAAATCAGCCGACCTTCTCTATGCTCAAGTGCCTGCTCCACCGCCACCAGGTTCAGGGCCCGAATTTGGCACGTGATAGTTCTCGCTTTCTGCACCTTTAGTTTTGTTTTCAGGATGCGTTAAGTGGCTAAAAGCAAGAAATAAAAAAATAGAAGCCTTTGTGTTTCCTCGGGTTGTATAAAATTTCCCTTGTAAGCGACCTTCTTGTAGTGGCAGCTTTTTTCTCCTTCACATCTCCCGTTTCAGAGTGACTTCACACCATGAAAATCCCTGCCACTTACTGGGAGTTTAGATCTCCTGGAATATCCCAAGCAGTAATCCGAACCAAAGCTTATGTCAGCTTGTCTGGTCTTGATAACCTCTCAACCCTGCTTACCTTTGACAGGCTCTCCAATTTTTAATCCTAGATTTCTGAGATCACATTACAGCTCAAACATCACCAGCTTCATCTTGGCAGAATTCGCACTGGCATTTTTCAGGAGGCAGACTGGAATTAGGACAGAAGAGGAAACTACAGTGTGAAGCCTGTGTGGGATAGTCCTTCCTTTGGTCATAGTGTAAGCTTTCCCCAGTAGGATTAAATTTTCCTAGTGACTCTTTTTTTTTTGCTTCTATAAAACCTGGAGCATAGAAGGTATTTGGGAGCTGTATCTTTCAAAGCCCTGTTCAGTGCTCACCCCCTTGCCCTGTCCCACCCCACACTCCACTCCTGCTGCGTACACATGATCCACGTGTCTTCCATGTTAAGATGAGATGCCACCAATGCCAGTGAACTCAAGACATCCAGAGGAAACCCAATTTTATCTTTGAACATCTCTTTCTGTTAGGAAAATAGTGCCTGTGGTCTTGATAATGTAATAATAGCAATGTTAGTCTTATCATGATAATATGGGTAATTAGATTTAGGTTGTTGATGGTGTTAACATAGCATTGCATGATATAATATTCACATATACAATATTCATCAAAATTAATATTGTAATATCTACCATGGATTAATAATTATTAATCTCCCATGTGTTCCAGCCTTTTCTGAGAATTTTTGATACATTTTCTAAGTCAGTCCTCTCAACAACCGTATGAGGATATCACCAATTCTAGTGGATACATGAGAAGACTGAGGCTGGAGAAATGAAGCCGCTTGCCCAAGGTTTCAGAGCCAACAAGGAGATCTGGACCTGACCCAGACCTGGCTCCTGGCCCACCCTGGGCTCTAGTCAGCTTTCTTTACATTGTGCTTATGTAGAAACCATTCCTCCCTTTTCTCATCTGAAATTCAGATGAAACAAGTGCTGCCTACATCGTGTTGCTGCCGAGGAGGTTAAGTGTACTGATGTGTGTGATGCCTTTAGAAAGATACTGACTCATAGTAAGCCCTTGATAAATGCTGACTATTATGTTATCCAGCTGAAATGTTGCTCCATAAAATGTTTCCACTAATCAAAATTGATGCTTTCTTCTACTAAATAATTTTTTTCCATTTCAAAGTATTATCATCATATTTTTCATTGTTAGGAATAGTTCTTCATCTTTTTGTATAATCATTCTCATGATTTACATTAAGATTTTAAATTCTATTTCCTTAGTGGTGTGATCTGAGCTGCAAGTAATTTTCAGAAAATGGTTTTAGTACAGAATTTTCCTTGGTTGTTTTTTCGTCCCAAATGTAAGTCACATCCTTCATATCACCTTCATAGTGAAACACTTCTCCCAAGCTTTAAAAAAAAGTCATACCTAGACATCCTCCCCCAAAATGCCAGTTTCCATGACAACCAAAATAAGTGAGTATAAAAAATGCCAAATGTAATTCATACCTTTAAATTTTCTTTGAGTTCTATGAATTCATTTAAGTGATGGACAAGAAGGCCAGGGTTTGTTTGTATTTGTTTTTGTCTGCGGGCTGGAATATATTTTCCATGCACCTGTATTTTCACTTTTTTTTCGTTTTTTCATTCCTCTCCTCTGTAGTCTGCACACAAAAGATTAGTGTTCATAAGCTGAGAGAAATGACAGAATCGCGGAGTGATTGGCGCGCCTGGAGTCGGGGAGAGCTGAGGGGTAGAGTGAGTAGAGTGGGGGTAGAGTGAGGAGTAGAAACGCGAGCTGGAAGTCCAACCAAATCCAAGAGCCTGAAAGGGGAAGCCGAGGTGTTGGGATTTTATTCCTCAGCATAAAGCAGCCCTGGGTAATTTCTGAGCAGCCACATGAATGGCATCAGAACTGGGTTTTACTACGAGAATGTCACCCGCAGTGTGTCGGGGGAAACTAGGGTCATTGAATGAACCTCCAAGAACTCTAGAGCAACGCTGTCCACGAGAAGGATAATACAAGTCATGCATGGAAACCGTAGATGGGATTTGGAAATCTTTTGTAACCACAATTTTAAAACGTAAAAAGAAACAGAATTCATTTTAATCATATACTTTACTTAATTTGTCCAAAATATTATAATTTCAACATGTGGTCAATATAAAAATTATTAAGAGGATATTTTACATTCTTTACCTCTCACTAAGTCTTTGAAATCCAGTGTGTATTTTACACTTAGAACGAGTCTCAATTCGGGTGATATTCCCAGTGCTTGGTGTATTCCGAGGCCACCGTATTGGACAGCACAGCTCTGGAGCATATGAGATAAGAGGCATCCGGGGAGAGACCTTGGCCTGAGCAGGGTCAGAGGACGGTCATTTGAGAATGCCTGGCTGTTTCCTTGACCAGGCCTCCTTGTGCCCTGAGTTCTTTTAGAATGACCAACATAGGAATAGTTGCTGTGCCTGTAAAATAAAATATTCATAAAATGCCGTGTGGACTTAAAAAATCCTGTTTTAGCTAAAGGTAGGTAAACTGATAAGGTAAGTAAAATCTCAGACATTTTACAGTATAATTACAATGGTTTCAATAAGGAGTTTGAAGCTTAAGATTGTTCAGCTGGAAAAGCTGTTAATGATTATTTTATGAAACCTTCCAATTTTACAAATGTCAGAGACTCAATATCACTCAACTAGATATTACTCCTGGGGCTGCCCAATTCTTTCTTTTTTCCGGGTTACTCTGTGTGTGTGTGTGTGTGTGTGTGTGTATGCAGGCACACACGCACATGACAGAGAGCGAGAAACAAAGACAGGCGGCAGAGATGATGTGGGGGAGGACAATAGAACAGGATCTAAGAGGCTTTTTTAAGCCTCAAATGCCAGGACTCCGCCCTGATCTGAATGGGAGACAGACTCAACCAGACGGAGGTAGCGCTGTTGCTAATCTATGAGGAGACCTATATTATCATTGGAAATGTAACAAAACACAGAAGATTTTTTTATAACCAAAATACCTGAAAGTACATAGGCTTGAAGGAATACTTTCTTGAACTACTTGGAGTGTTGGCTTGGAGAGGAGCAAGAGAGGGAGAGGAGTGGGAGTAAAGAAGGAGGCAAAGAGACATCTACGGGGCATGCAGAAATAATAGCCACGAAACTCCTTTAACAGAGAGAGGGCCCAATGAACTGCTGGGTTTTTGGGTGGTGTGTGTGTATGTGTAAAATTTGAGGATGGAACCAAGTTGCCATAGTGAGAAGGGTGAGGCTGAGGAGATATTGACTGTCTTCATTCTTCACTTTCCCCTTAGCAGCAGCATCTTCTCTTCAAAAAAAAAGAAGGAAAAAAATAGAAAATATTTTATATTACTTTAGGCACTAACTTATTAGTCTGATCCTAATATTGAACTACGAACTATCCCGAGACACTCACATTTACCCGTTTTGACCCAGCTGGGGATAGGTAGTCTAAAAAGCTCTCCGGGGAATCTGTTCTGAACGCCTCCCCACCAAAAGCTTATAGCACTGCTTCCTGATTTTAACGTGTATACCAATCACCTGGGGACTTATTAAAATTCACATTTTGATTCATAGACCTGGGATGGAGCCCCGGATTCTGCATTTCTGACAAGTTTCTGGGTGACCCCTGTGCTGCTTGTCTACAGACTACACATCAAATAGTAAGACCCCGGATATTTGTCTGAACAAAATAATATAAGCATCCTTAGGTATTTCTTCCTTTTACACACTGTATTCCCAGCTTTAAAGCCTGTGGTTCCCTTCCCTCAGAACACACGGTGGCCTGGAATTTGAAAAGAGATGAGGATTTAAGAGATCATAGCAGCCTGCGTTGCAGATCCTGCCTGGGAGCGCACCTTTCCTTTGAGGCTTCTCTTTTCATCTTTTCGCCTCTCTCCCTTTAGGTATCCAAGCTTGAAAGAGAGAAGACTCAAGAAGCAAAGAGGATTCGTGAGCTGGAGCAGCGCAAGCACACAGTTCTGGTGACAGAACTCAGAGCCAAGCTCCACGAGGAGAAGATGAAGGAGCTGCAGGCCGTGAGGGAGAATCTCATCAAGCAGCACGAGCAAGAAATGTCAAGGACAGTGAAGGTGCGGGATGGAGAGATCCAGAGGCTCAAGTCAGCTCTGTGCGCTCTCCGGGACGGCAGCAGTGATAAAGTAAGGACAGCGCTCACCATTGAGGCCCGGGAGGAGGCCCGAAAACTGTTTGATGCAGAGCGCCTTAAGCTCTTACAGGAAATTACGGACCTGAAAACTGCCAAGAAGCAGGTGGACGAGGCTCTAAGCAATATGATCCAAGCGGATAAAATCAAGGCTGGGGACCTTCGGAGTGAGCATCAGTCCCATCAGGAAGCCATCTCGAAGATCAAGTGGGAGTCAGAGCGGGATATTCGGAGGCTGGTTAGTAACCCAGTGCAGTGAACCAGTGCAGAACCATTCTCTTCCCAGGTTTCAGAGCGCCATGGGGTTTGCTTTTTAAGGTGTTTCTCATGAGTGGATTATAAATAGTGCCCACCTTTGGGTCTAGTGCTCTATCCAAAACACCGGTTAGGTCGATAGGTAGGTAGGTAGATAGATAAATAGGTATGCCCAAACCAAAGCTGGAACTGCAAAATGTAAAAGATTTTGGAATCACATGTCTCATAAAAACTAGATTCTTCCAGCCCCATACATATGGGAAGTATCTATTCAATGATTCCTGTTTTCTTGAATGTCTATAAAAATATTCTGAAGTATGCACTCTTCCAAAATCAGCATGTTTTCATGGACTTTCCATTTGTAAAATGTTGTTGGGTTTTTACAGGGGTAAGGAAAATTTCTAGGGCTTTCATGATGTCTGAAAAGGGCAGCCACTGGGAACATTCTGAGTGACTCACCAGTCTTCTTTCCAGGAACCATGTCTGAAAGCAATAGAGATATAAAATCCTAGTCATTTTTTAAATAGGTCTTTTTTTCCCCAAAATAAACAGGGTCATTATAATTTTGAAATTGGATGTCCTTCCTAAGTGTCTTGTTTGCAGTCACCAATTTTCAGGATTTACCTCAACCCCTACAAAGTGGGATCTTTCTTTTTAATATGTATGACCAAAAGCCACATCGGTCTCTCACTATGCTTAAAAACAAAACAGAGATGATTATGATGTGAAAGCTATAATGTCCTAGGATGACCTTGTCCATTTATTTTAGAAGAAACTGCATATATACTCATAATCTTTAGCATTAGTTATATTTTAGTTATATCTTATCAAATGAACCATTGCCTGTTAGAATGTACTTTATGCTTCTCTAAAAATAATATTTTCTTAGGAGAAATTACACTTTCCCTTGTTTCTGTTGATTCTAAGCAATTATTTTCTAAGAATTTTAATTATGTTCCTTGGATAATATCTCCAGGATTTCAGTTTTAAGTAAAAAGCAGCTACCATTAAACATTTTGAAAAGCTAAACGTGTACTTTTCTTCACACTGCAATACAGTGTAACTGTAAAATGTTGCCCTTGCCACAATTCCCTCATTCTTTATCTGCAATTTCTTCTGTTGCACTGGTTGACAATAAAGACCAAACACAGTGCAGAAGTACTAGTCGCTGCTCTGTCTTTGGTTTTCAAAACTACATGCTTGATAAGAAAGAATCAGGACTGTGAACTCTGGAGTCAGCAGGTAGGTAAATGAAAAGGGAGCTTTACATTAAATATTTTTGTTTGTTGATGGTTTTCCATGTAAAATCTACGATTGTATCCACTTGTTGATCTGTAATTTTTTCCATGACTTCCTTTCACTGACACGTTGCTGAAGTAGACATGAAATCCCTCCTAATAACGATATAAAATCTAAGCTACTGGAAGAGTTGTTCAAAAATTGGGTATAGAGCCAGCCCTGAGGGCCTACTGGTTAAAGTTTGGTACACTCTGCTTCTGCGGCCTGGGTTCACTTCCTAGGTGTAGAACCACACCACTCGTCTATCAGTAGCCATGGGGTGGTGGCAGCTCATGTAGAAGAGCTAGAAGAATTTACAACTATACACAACTATCACCAGGGTTTGGGTGGCGGGAGGTGAAGAAAAAGGAGGAAGATTGGCAACAGATGTTAGCTTAGGGTGAATCTTCCCCTACAAAAAGAAAAAAAATGGGTGCAAACAGATTAACATGGGAGACTTTTTCAATAATATGGATGCACTTGTCTTCATTTTTTCCTTCTTCTTATCTTGGTACTACCCCCACATCCAGCTCCATTTATGAAAACAGAAAGGAGAGAAATGGGAGCCATTCTGTCTAGAAAATTTCCCCAGAGAATTCTGATATGTACCACCTTCCCACCTAAGAACTAGAACTTTGGAAGATTTCGGTATTCTAAAAC
Organism: Equus caballus; assembly: GCF_041296265.1. NCBI lineage: Eukaryota > Metazoa > Chordata > Mammalia > Perissodactyla > Equidae > Equus > Equus caballus. The sequence goes on from NC_091697.1 coordinate 46,008,519, forward strand.
CAGCTTCCACGCTTATAACCACTATGCAATAGAGACTTCTCAGTACTAATTACTGGATATTCTACAGAAGAATGCTTTAGGAATTGCTGGAAATATATGAATAATCTTGGAGTCGGTATAGCATAGTGCCTGATAGAATGGGCTCTAGAGTCAGAAGACTGAATTTAAAATCAGGCTTCACCACTTATTAGCCATATGACTAAGATCAAGTTTTTAACCATTCAGGTCCTGTCATCATCTGTAAAATAGTGATAACAGAACCTACATAACAGGATTGTTATAAAATGAGATAACGTATGTAAAGCTCTGAGTATAGTGCCTTGAATGTAGTAAAAGATCAAAAAATTTCAGTTGTGATAATGGTGATAATGAGGATGATTGTATGGGGAGTAATGGAATGATTCCCCAGCAAGTTCAAGCAGGAAGGGTACATCAGAATCCACTAGGAACATGTAGATCTGGAGCTGCGATAAACTGTAAATCACACCAGAGGTGACAGGTCTAACAAATGAATGTGCTACTCACTGAAGAATAACAGTGGGCTCAAGTCTTCAAAAGGATATAGAAACTTAAGACAATGCTTTTATTCCCAAATTAACAGGACAGTGTTTGCTGACTCGCCAAGTTTCAGACATCCCAGGACCATGCAGAATTTAGCCCACCACCCTCCCAAAATTGATCTAAAATGTAATCATGTAACTTGGAGACAGTAGTTCACAGATACTTATATGTGGGAAGATATGACTATGCAACACAATTTCTGTCCCAAATATAGAAATTTTTTTTGGTCTAAGGAACATAGCAAAAAAGAGATTTATACAAACTGATTTGTTCTATATAAGGACACATTTTTATAAAGAGGAGAGCAGTATAATATTGTTGTGTTAAATGTCTCTACCCTCTCTCTATCTTGAATATTCTCATGGAGTATAATGAAATGAGAAGAAAGTTTTCACCTGATGACTACGCTGTCTTCAAAAATTGTTTGCAGACGCTCGCTTCACTAGCACTTATCCAGAGATGGCCAAAAAATTTTCAGTCCAATGGAACTCTGATCACTTGGTATCAAATGCTTATGGCCTCTAGTTGAGAAATATTTGTGAGTCTATGTCCTAGCTTAACAGAAATGAGAGTTGGGATCAATAAATATACCCCACACATGTAGGAGGGGAAATAGTGGTTGATGTTAGCAGATATTTTCTATTCTTGTTCTTGTCCCAACCATGATTTTCTGACAGTAATGGTAAAATGGTTGGAAGAACTGGCTGCTCTGAAATACGAGTAGGAACGGAAAGAGCCACATGACATGAACCACGGAAGGACCTCGTTCTATCTTCACCACCTGCATGCAAACGCACTGGCCTTGGGAAGTGACTAGGCTACTGGAAAGTCTTCATCTTCTTCAGTTGCTGGTGACCTATTCATAGTGGTTGCTTCTATTTAAACTGAACTCAAAGGCCATTCCCTGAACGGGAGGTAACATCAAAAATTGTCCTGGGAAACACTGTAAAGGAATATTTAGTATCTGTCTTTATTAACACTGGTAACCTATTTTAAAGTTAACCTTTCCTTTCCATATCCAACCAGCCCAGACCATTTCAAACAATAAATTGAATCAAAACATCTACACAGTATATACTAGAGAGAAAACTACTCTCCTGACACCTAATTAGCCTGGAATAGCACTTCATTACACAGTATTGCCTTGTCTTATTCATGCATTCAATATTTTTGTCATATTCACAATTTTATTTCTATATCAATTCAGCAGAAAGAATTAATCTCATACCATGGTAAAAATGCATTTCTTTACAGCATTGTTAAATAAAATGTCCTGGGTGTCATTTCATTCAGATGGATGAAATCAAAGCCAAGGACAGGATCATCTTTTCCCTGGAAAAGGAACTGGAGACCCAAACAGGTTATGTACAGAAGCTCCAACTGCAGAAGGAAGCTTTGGATGAACAACTCTTTCTGGTCAAGGAGGCAGAGTGTAACATGAGCAGTCCCAAACGAGAAATTCCAGGAAGAGCAGGAGATGGCTCTGAACACTGCAGCAGTCCTGTAAGTCTTCAAGTTGAAGTTAAGAACTCGGGAGTCATCTTTTATTTAGCTCCCAAGTTTTGCTATTCACTTAAGCTCTTTTCCTGCTTATTACACAGAAATCAATTCTACCTCCTACTATAAAAAGGGCTACTGTCTTGGGAACAGGGTTTTCTAAACTGAGAGACAACAAAGTGGGCTGCACTGCATTAGCAGATCACAAGAGAGTTACCAATCTTTTTAAATCTTTCATAGACTTTTTCTAGCCAAGTGATAACCATCCAAAAGTCAGCCTATTATAAGAATCATAGATTAGATGAAAATACTTTGCCTCTTGCCAAGACTGGTAGTTTTCCCTTGTGTGAACAATTGGGTTGCAAATTGGTAAAGATGGTTATCATCTACAGGGGTCAAAATATTTAACTGTATAAAAGACTAAACCGTTCATAATCATCATCTGAAAGCTTCTGGTCTGACTGAACTTGCCACTTATTTCTGTTGATTTTCATCGTTTTATCTGAGAAATTATTTTCAGAAGTGCAGCAATAAAAATCAGCTTATATATAGTTGACTTTCATATCTTATACCTTTCAAATGATTTAGCTGCTAAAAAGATGAAAGTGTATTATTTAGGAACTGAGATAGGCTCCAAAATAGTACTTAGAACAGAGTAATGAATAATTTATGAATTGGTCTTCGGGATATATATATATATATCCCAGTAGGTGGTAGAAAGAGTACTGAACTAGGATTTAGCAGATGTAAGTTTTAGTTCTATCACTGATACTTACCTGCAGTGTAGCAAAATTGTCAAGAAATGGGCTCTAGAGTCAGACACTTTAGTCCAAATCCTGGATCTGCCATTTACTGTGTGACCTTAGGTAATCGGTTCGCTGTGCAGAGTTTCCTCCTCTGTAAAATAGAAGCAATAGTGGTACTCCGTAAGCTGGTCTAAGGTCTAGAAAAGGTGATAGGTAAAATGCTGAGCACAGGGCCTGTCACATAGTTAGCATTCAATCCATATTTGTTGTTGATCTACTGATAGTAGCCACGAGACCTTGAGCAAGTTATAACCTCCTTGGATCTAACCCGTTCTGCTGAATCCTCTAGGATATGGTGAATCGAGGGATATAATGTATATGAAACTGTTTTGTCAACAGTCCAGCACTATCAAAATATAAGATGATAATAGAATTGCAGGTTTATAATGGTCCTATGGACTCCAGAGCATAGAATTAATCCATGACTGCTGTGTGTAAAGGGATCCATGGCAATTATGCCAGTGAGAAAGCCCCTTGCTCTGGGCAGAATATACCAGCGAAGGCTATCCTATAATCTGCTGCTTTTGATACATGAAGGTAATGCACCAACCTTCTCATTCTGACCTTTTTCTTCAGGAGTATGCGGGAATTTACAAAGCCCATCGCTAGCCCCTACTCTATCCTCTCTTTGGCTAAGTATAATAGCAGGACATCTGTCTAAGCTATGGGGAGCAACGTGCAGCCATGACACCAGGAATGCTCCTTGAACCTCATGTAATCACAACATGACCTCTGTCTCACAGCTCACAGATCTGATAAGCTGGTCCAACCATCTACCACTTCTCCTGCCAGGACTCAGGTCTGCAAGGAATATCTGCCACATGGAATTCATTTGCAGTTTCAACCAGGCTTGGTCTTAAACCCAAGTGGTGAATATAGGTGTTAGAAGAGGGTAAATATTTACTCTACTCTGAATAAGAGAACATTCTACTGTCACCTCATAAGCCAGATGAAAGGAACTGAGCCTATCACTTGGATGAGTGGTATTCCAAAACTTTGTGAAAAGTGTTATTGAAGAAGTACTCATTTTAATTTTCATGTGTAGGATTTGAGAAGAAATCAAAAGAGAATAGCTGAATTGAATGCCACAATAAGAAAACTAGAAGACAGGAATACCTTGCTTGGAGATGAACGAAATGAATTGGTGAGTTCTAAGTGGAATTTTTTATTTTATTTTTTGTTAAGCATTTTGTTATAGAAGTATATATGATGTTTAACATAATAAAAGTGCACAAATAATAAAAGTATAGCTCAATAAATATGCCCAGAGTGATGAACCCTTATAATCACTACCATTTCTCTTGCTAGTTCTGTCAATTTTGCTTTATATATATTTGAAGTTATGTTACTAGGTACATATAAATTAAGATTTGTTTTATGTCTTCATCATTATGAATTTTTTTGTCTCTAGTAATACTTCTTGACTTAAAATCTTTGATATTAGTTGAACTATATCAGATTGTTTTCTTTTAGTGTTTTCATGAATATATATATATTTACGTTCAACATTTCTCTATTGTATTTAAAGTCTATCTTTTAAAAGGAACACTTTGTTGGCTACTATGGAACCATGGTTATTAATGTATGGTATGGTAGAATTACAGATGTTTCCTTTTCTTTGTGTTTATCTGCATTTTCAAGAAATAGCTTGTACTAGGTAAATTAAATATTAAAAACCCTTGTCATTGACCTCCAGAAACTTATGTCTTCCCAGTTAAAACGCGTGCGGGAAACTGAAAAACAATGTAAACCTCTTCTGGAAAGGAACAAGTGCCTCGCCAAGAGAAATGACGAACTGGTGGTGTCTTTGCAGCGCATGGAAGAGAAACTGAAAGCCGTTACCAAGGAAAATTCAGAAATGGTGTGTAAAGCTCTGCAAAGCTGCAGCTCCCGTCTTTATATGACGCCAGGAACCTGACTTATTGTCTTTCTCAGTTTATTCTTAAAATACAATGCTATTTACAAAAGTAAATTTGGATTTTTCCTTATGTAAGCTAGGAAACTTTAAGGAGGAAACCAAGAGAAGGTTGCTGGCTTTAAATTTTATGGGGTTTCTAAATTTGCAGAATGGTAGGAGTGCTTCCAGGAATCGGCACACTCTCCAAAAGCTCCAAAATAGAGAAGCAGTTTCAACATAGCTCCTCAACCACAGAAACCTCCTTCCAAGAATCTCACTAATGTGCTCTTTACATAACTGTACAGTGGCTACTCCTCATCTTCTCAGATCTTGCATAATAGTTGAGGAACAGATGCCACCGTTTGTATTATGTATGGACGAGTGAGAGGCAAATGCTCTCCTTAACAGACTTCCGGTACAGCTATTGAGAGCTTCAGACATTCCCAATTCTTTTGACTCATTACAGCAGATGAAATGTGCCTGAGGGTTCTAGTTGGTGTGTGTATTGAAGGTGGGCAATTTTCAAATTTAGCTGAAGCCACATAAAGTTTCTATGAATAGTATGTTAACCACTAAAGTCTGGGATTTTTAAAGTCTCCACCGGTACTTTCTTCTTTTCCAATCCAGAGAGAAAAGATAACATCCCATCCACCCTTGAAGAAACTAAAATCTCTGAATGACCTCGATCAAGCTAATGAAGAACAAGAGACAGAGTTTCTAAAACTTCAGGTCATTGAGCAGCAGAACATCATTGATGAGCTCACAAGGGTAGGTCCTTTTCAATCTATAAACTCTAAGCAGTTCCCGAAAACAAGTAGCCAAGAAATCAACACTGGAAATGCTTAATAATTTTGGATTGGCCCCAAAGGCCCACGTTCATATGTTCAGGATGTAAATAGGTTCAAGGGACTCTATTCCAAAAATACTTTATATTATTAAACTATTTTATGCCTTTTCAATTATAATCCTGTGTTAAGTAATTTGGTAACACAAATAATAGCTGCAAAGGACAGCTTTTATTTGTTTTGAAAAAGATTTAATTATGAAACCCAAAAGTTGCCAAGTTAAAAGAACTTTCAAATGCATTGTTATGTGAGTAGGTGGGTCATGTGGGTATATCTTGTAATTGCTTTCCAGTATCAAGATTCTGAGGCTCAGAAATTAAATATCTTGCCTGCAGTAACAGGACCATATGCCTCTTATTCCCCAACACCTAATTCAGTCTCTAGTCTCTTAAATATTTGTTAAGTGAACAGCAATGTCATAATTACGTGACAGACCTGAAATTCCAGTCCAGAGCTTCTGAGCATGACTCAGTACCTGCTGAAGTAGGTAGAGAAGTTATTACTCCCATTTGCATCTGACCGAGGTCTGTGTTACCAACAACAGTGGACTAAGACCTTTAGATGCCTTTGGGTTTCTTCCTTGCCTCTCTGTCTTTATTCTGTGAATGACATGTCTGGTCACTCTCACTTCTCCACCAATACAGGGCCTAGGGGGTTGAGGAACTAGTGGTGAGAGGTTTTAGGCAATAGTCTCCAGAGTACGGCAAGCAAGATGATTTACTGCCGTTGAGGGAAGAAAAGATTATAACTTCAGGGGCTGGCCGCATGACCAAGTGGTTAAAGTTCTGTGTGTTCCACTTCGGTGGCCTGGGTTCACAGGTTCAGATCCCAGGTGCGGACCTACTCTACTCATCAGCCATGCTGTGGAGGGATCCCACACACAAAGGAGGTGTTAACTCAGGGCTAATCTTCTTCAAGCAAAAAAAAAGAGGAGGATTGGCAACAGACGTTAGCTCAGCGTGAATCTTCCTCACACACACACAGAAAGATTATGACTTCTGTTTATAATTATTTATGGTTCACCATTTTTAAATTTCTATGTTGAGTATATGTTACAATACATATACTATATTAGGAGGGTGTTCTAAGTATAAATTTTTAAAGTTTCAGATATATTAAGGTTGCATGATCAAAATATTTTTACTGATAAAAATCAGAAATCAAAAAGGTTAACACAACTGGCTTAAACCAGATTATTTATTAAATGTGGCCTTCTGAAGCACTATGAGCCCCACTTCACTTCCATATCCTTAATAACTCATAAATCTCACAGATTCACTAGTCCAGGAATTTGCTTGGCTTTGATTACCCTGAGTCTAAGATGAAAGTTTCTTAGAGAATTTTGACATGTTCAGACATGTCAACCAGACTTTCAGAGACCCAAGTGTCACTTATTCCATCTACCTTTGAATTTGTACAGTAACTACGTGGAGTACTTAGTAAATGAACACCAAATTCCCAGGATATCTGCATTCGCAACAAAAATGAATCAAGAAATGGATCATTATTTCTAGATATTCTTTGAGTTTCCCACAAAATTCCACTGGCAATGCCCCCTGCAAAAAATAACCACTAGATGATTCCAACCAAGTAGACATTCTGTCCCCATCTTCAGAGGCTGTAGGTGAGAACAAGGATCTAATAGTCAAGAGATAGCTTTCTATGCCTTTCAAGTGATTAAATGAAGATAATAAGGTTTTACTTTATTTTGAAGTGCTATTTTTTCAACACAAGTTTAAAGTGATTTAGGGTCTGAGAAAACTAAAGAATTGTGCTTTGGGAGAATATGAGTAACTCTTTCCAGAGCTACTTGATCTTCAGTGTAAAACAAAGGACTCTGATTAGGAATACTGTGCTCTTCTGAGTATGAGGCGCTCAGATCCACGGAGATTATCGGGAATAGTTATATTCCTACTTTGAAAGATTTAATTATGAAACACAAAAGTTGCCAAAATTTACAAAACATAATCTTATTTTAAATATTGTAATGCTTCAGGGGAAAAACAACTTTGTCTTTGCAAAAATAAATAAATAAATAACCTATGGGGAAATATGTACGAACTCAAGATCTGAAAAGTCCTTCATCTGTTTTCCAGGACCGAGAAAAGCTCATCCGTAGGAGAAAGCATAGAAGAAGTTCCAAGCCAATTAAGGTAATGAGAAAACTAGGTTATCAGGCTTTTGTCCCAAACAGAGAAGCGAGGCTTGCCAAGGAATCTTGCTGCAAAAATGTGATAAATTAGATGTTCCTGAACTGAAGCAAACCATAGGCTTTATTTGCTTGAAGAAAATCTCTTCTCTTGATAGTTCTCAGAAGTCCAAAAATGACTGTGTTGTGGATTTTCACTTAAATGGATTTGCTTTAATATGACTTTGTCTGAATGAAGAAGCCACCAGGTTTGACATAGAAAGGATTATCTGAGAAATTGAAGAGTCACATTCCAGGAACGTGCAAGAGATACGTATGATTTGATGTCCCCCATTGAATAATATTAACATCTGATATCCACCTATAATTAATTAATATATTTTTATTACTCACTTGCACATTATTATTGATAATGATACTCCCAAGCCACCAATATCTGCATAGCCTCTTATAATCCACAAAATTTTGTTATTTAGTCTGTTTGATTTTTGTTTTTAGCAAGTATATAACTTGATTTGAATATGGAATTAGATGATAAGACAGTACCTGATAATCTCCTTCACATAGATGCCTAGAGTTTCAGAGTCTCTTGATTGTATTTTAAATACTGGAAAGAGTATATCACATGAACTCATCATTGTATAAAACGTAATATAAAAAAGGCTCCAATGTGTCTATGAAAAGAGCCAAATATTAATAAATCTTCTGCAAAAACATCAGAAGTGAAATAATATAGGACAAACGTTTACTGGAATTACTGTGTTCATGCTCAATATTTTCATTTCATCAAAGAAGCATTGAAGGATCCATGTCTTCTATGTTCGTTTACATGTCTGCCAGTTGACAGTGCTTTAATAGTATATCAACCTTCCCCACGTTTAGTCGTGTCAGTAAATATGTACTTTCCTTCCATTAGAGGCCTGTTTTGGACCCATTTATTGGCTATGATGAGGACTCCATGGATTCAGAGACATCGTCCATGGCCTCATTTAGAACAGACCGAACCCCGGCTACTCCTGACGATGACTTGGATGAAGTAAGCTTATCCTCTTCTCTAGTCTTTTGTGATATTGTCACCAAATCTTTCCTTTAATGGGGAGAAAAAATATTTCACTTTTTTTCTCCTTTATGAACGGCACAAAATGATTTCACAATTTTGAGACCACGCTTGACTTTGTTACCTCTTAGAAAATAGCTTCCCCTATATCCTGTAGCCTTAGAAACTTCTCTGAAGTCAGCTCTGTAACTTGAAGACTTCTTTCAAAATGGAAGTTACTCTCCCACATTCTTCATCTGGGGAAGGCGTGAACCAAGGAAGAAGCCTAGAAGAACGAGCTTTTAGATACAATCTATGACAGCATTTAGCAAACTGTACAACATAGCCCATCTTCATCAGGGTCATCTAGGGGTTCAATAACAATGAAGATTCCTGAGCTCTACCACGCAACTCCTGACTCAGGTTCTTGGGGGTGGAACCCCCAAATCTGCATTTTTCGCAAAACTCCCTGGTGATTATATTGTACTCTGAAGTTTGAAATCTAAAGCTGTAAAACTATGTTTTTGTAATTTATCTGGGGAAGAAGCTATTGGATATGAATGTGTTTTAAAGACTTGAGACTAAAACTCTGAATATCGTTTCCTCAAATTTGGATCCAAATCTGGGTATAAGTTCTCATTTGGATCCAAAATTGACTGTGATTCAAGCCCAAATAGGTAATAGTCAGAAATGAATAAATAAACAAATGCTTCTTTTACTAAAATAAATACTTAATTATTTCTCCAATGTCCTTCTTGAAAGTATTATAGTATTTGTGTCCATACAAATACTTTAGTATTAAGAATAAAATCACATAGAATCCAAAATCAAACTTTTAACTTCTCTTTAAAAAGTGGACAAATGTCAATATTTCACATTGAACACAGGACCTTAACGTAACATAATTATTGTTCGGCTTTTTTTTTTTTTAACCTCAAGAGTTTGGCAGCTGAAGAATCTGAGCTACGATTTCGACAATTAACAAAAGAATACCAGGCCCTCCAGAGAGCATATGCCCTCCTACAGGAGCAGACTGGAGGCATCCTCGATGCTGAAAGAGAAGCCAAGGTTAGTGTACAGCTGGGGAGGGTGCTCTGAATTGGCCTACAGCAGTCGTGGCATGAAAGTATCATGAACATAACAATATCAGTAGGATAGCTGTCCCTGTACCTTTCTCTCCACTGCAGCTTTTGAACTGTTTTATCTTTTATGTCAACAAACCTTGGATCTGGAGACGTTAGAACCAGCTTAGATCGATGCTTTGTTCCTTTAAAGATAATCGAGTATACAGCTCTCATTCTTGCTGTTTGAAAACTGAACATTTTCAAAGCTAGACAATATTGAATTTTCATAATCCATTTTTTTAATGAATTCTTGCTTAGAAAAAAAAACTTTTATCTTTCAAAAACAATAGTTAGTCCGTTTCTTTTCTTAGTTAATAAATGCACAGCATTATATTGACAGCTTACCAAGAATTTTCACTGGCAATATCTCATTTAATCTTTGTGACAACTCTTTAAGGCAAGTATTTTATGAAAGAGGAATTTGAGGCTCAGAGAGATTGAGCTAATTGCCCAAGATCACACAGCTAATAAATAGAAAACTGGAATTCCAATTCAAATCTTACCAGTCAAATGTTCTTTCTATTATGTCACAACTGCCTCTCACATGCCCATTTCAAAAAAAAGAAAGACACACAATAGTAATACTTAAAATTTATTGAGTGCTTGCTGTGTTCCAGGCATTGTGCCAAGCACTTCACATACATTATCTCATGTAATCCTAAAACAACCCCATGAGTTAGATACTATTATATATCCTTTTAACAGGAGAGAAAATAATAGCTTAGAAGGGGTTAAATGTAGCTGAGTTGGGTTAAAACCGGAATATGTAGCATAGGTAGATTAAAGCTAGGATTTGAACCCAGTCCTTCTGAGTTCAGAGTCATACTCACCAAGCCATAGCTGCCTCATAGAGTAGTTTACATGGGCCAAGGAGGCATGGGACCACCCGGTGACTTTATCCTATTTCTCATTTAGAGACTCTACGGTATGCTGAGGAGAGTTATTGGAACTATTGTTACTTGTTTAGTGGGAAAGGATAGATATTACAGTTATATATTTTAAATGGTAGCATACACACATGCATGCACGTACATATACATAAGTGAGTAAACATATTTTTAAAAACCCACTGTTTTTTATTTGGAATGGACAGGACAGCAATCATTAGAAAGGGATGTAAGTATGTGCCTTCATATTTATGCCCTTATACTATAATAGTTGTGGTTTTCATTGTCAGTATTTACTAAGCATTCTTACCAACATAAGACTAGTCAATTAGAATAATAGCATAGGCCGTGTTTTTTGGCGAGGTGATGACATAGAAACCAGTTCTCTTTCTCTCGTCTCACTCTCCCATCTAAATAACAGTGTAGCATTATCTCTAGCCATTAAAGTAAAAAAACTTACCATTCTGAGCAAAACAGTCTAAAACAAATCAAGATGTTAGAAAAAGAGCAACAGAGTAAATTCAAACAAAGTAGAAATGCAGAAATAGATAATATAGATGAAAGTGCATCAATGAAAACGAAAGATATAGTCATTTCAATATAAGAAAAAATAGATTATACTCAATACCCATTCAAAGTTAAAATAATTCTTAGCAAAACTAAGCTTGGAATTTTTGGAATTTTTTTAACCTGATAAAGGTAAATATAATATTTAACAGTCTAAAGAAACATTCTCCTCACAATGAAGAATAAGAAAAGAATACCTACCATTGTTGATTTTATTCAACTTTGTATCTAAGAACCTATTTAGATCATAAGATAAGAAAAAAATATATGTATGGGCAGAAAGCAAAAAAACTAATTTTTCACAGAAAATAAGATTGTATAGGGAGAGAACACAAGAGAATCTAAAAACAGATTGCTAGACTAATTGAAGTAAGCTTGCTCTGTTCAAGATTATTGTTCAAAACTGCTGATACACCCACACACAAACACATGAGAGATACATACATAGATCTGGATTTAGAGTTAGATTTAGATATAGGGCACAAAGTTGGCTCTGAAAGAATGGGAAGATTTTGGAGAGGCAAAATAGCAGAAGGTTTTCCAGAAGGGCAACTACAGAGAGAAGTGGAGAGTTACAAGACATATTCAGGAAACAAGGCGATCTCGAATAGATGATGGACTCTGTTGATGAGTAGTGGGGAAAAATTGGAAATATCATGGGAGTTCTCAAATCCCAAGCTAAAGAGTTTGAATTTTAATCTGACGGTAAAGGGAGCCACTGGAAGTTTTAAGCAAGAATTTAGATAATAAAAATACATTTTTTAAAGATTCTTTGATCTTAGAAAATTATTTTTTTTCTCACTTGTTGAGTTCTAGTCAAGGATAATGAACGAAGAAAAATATTGAATTGTGACTTTACTTACTGAGTTCTGGATTTTGATTTCACTAGGCTCAAGAACAGCTCCAAGCAGAGGTGCTAAGGTATAAAGCCAAAATTGAAGATCTGGAAGCGACTCTGGCTCAGAAAGGGCAGGTAGGCATTTGGTTGCTGTCACTTCTGCAGATGCAGACAATTCGATCTGGCCTTCCTCTAGATCACCCTGTGCATGGGCCGCATCCAGGACACGGCTTGGCTCTTCACAGTGACCTTTCTCAAACTGTGTCAGAATGTTCAGCTCTATGTTTCTGTCCCTGGTGTTTTTCTGGCCAGAGTGTGAACCCAGCTACAACAGCGAATGAGGTTGGGCAAGAAAGAGAATGCCAGAGGAAGAGGAGGCCTGTACAAACAGCCTAGAGTGGTCATAAACTGCTCAAAGACCCACCCCTCAAGCTGCATTCTCTGCCTCTATGCTACATTTATGGTTCTGCATTTTACTGTTCTCCATCCATATGTATCTAGCCTGTGTGCATTCTGACCCTTTTCACTTTTTGCCTGTGTGGTCACTTCTGAGTCCCCAGAAGGCTGGTCCTGGATTATTCAGACTGAAAAAGTTAGAGATAGTGAGTGGCAATGAAAAGGGGGTTAAATTTTCCTGGCAACTTTGGCCCCAATGTCTTTGAATAAGGAGCTGGCAGGGGTGGGTGTCATTTCCCAGTCGTTGGCAGGCAAACAAACTGGGTGAAAAGAAGACAGCTCTGGCAAAGTGGTTTGACGACACATGCTCTTTCGTGCCACTCTGAAATGCTGACTGCGCGATATTCTTTGTCAAACAGGATTCACACTGGGTAGAAGATAAACAACTTTTCATTAAGAGAAACCAGGAGCTTTTAGAAAAGGTATGTTGGGCGTAACACCCTAGTGGGGCAGAGGAGAAAATGATGAGAGATCCAGGAGCAGCAGGGGGTCCTCTCAGGAGTGGCACAGGGGCCAGGGGAAGGGGAGGCTTTTCTGGCGCTGCACTCTCCTCTGCTGCGTGCTCAACTGCATCCCTGTCACCGCCATCTCCATCAGTTGAGTGGCACGTGTGCATGGCTCTGCGCTGGGCATTGTGCCGACTTGAAAGGATGTGATCCCTGAAACCTATCAATTTGTTAACAATATATATATATACTGTATATGTACTGTACATATATATATATATATACACCCACATGTGCACACATTCTATGTGGTTGTCCATCTACAAAAACAATATGAGTAGGACTTGTTATTTTGTGCAAAAAAGTGACAGACTATGACTCCAAGACCATGCTGCAACCTAGCTTAGACTGTGTTCTCATTTTTAACCTTTTTGCTAATCTTGGCTGTTTATACATTTTTTTAATGAAAGAAATTTTTAAAAGATGCATCCAAAGCACAAAACAGCATGTCCAGAAGGTTGATCAACAAATCAAGACACAAAAGCATGGTTTAGGCCCAATACAGTCATGTGTCGCTTAACGACAGGGATACGTTCTGAGGAATGCGTTGTTTGCTGATTTCGTCATTGTGCAAACCTCATAGAGTGTACTTACACAAACCTAGATGGTATAGCCTACCGCACACCTAGTCTATATGGTACTAATCTTATAGAACCACCATCATATATGCATTCTGTCATTTACCAAAATGTCGTTATGCGGCACATGACTGTAGGTATAATTAATTTTGGTTATCTAAACATGGGCTTTTGATTTGAGGCAATGAAATACAACAGATATTTTAAGTTCAGAAGTGGCTTTTCCTTTGGTATTTACCTTCCACAAATCTAGTGAGAAGACTGCAAAATAATCTTATATTGTTCTTGACAAAAAAAGAATTTGAAAACCCATTTGAATAAGGGAAACAATTGTGGAAGTCGACCCCCAGTTATGTAGAAATTATTTTAGAATTATTTCTACCAAGATTCACTAGCCTTGGCAAGCAATAAAAATTAACCACAACACCCCTGTAAGCATGAGAAAGGAAAGAAGATACATGTCCTCCCTCCCCCCTGGGCCGACAAAGTTAGGGCATCCTATCTCACTTTCCATCTCATGAGAGACAGAGCTGATATCTAGAAGGTGGATGGGTATTCCAGGATTGAGAAGAGGTACTCTCAGAAAGGTTAAGCATCCCTGTACAGAAACTTCATCAGACATTGGCTCTGGTCTATGAATTGCAACCTTGTGAACCACTGATCCAACTGCCAGTGCTAACCACTAGAACCAGGGATCTCCCCAAATACCCCACCTCTGATCCCAATCCAAGACTCTAAAAAGCAGAATCTCTTTTGTGATCTAAGTCAACTTCTAAAATCTTTCGAAAGTTCACTAGACCACAAAAATCTAGTGTAAAAAACTTGAGTTGACTACATTAATTAATGTCTCGTGATATCTCACTGTCTCCCCATTTTTATTTTCCTATATCATGAGACTTTGAGAAAAAGAGGATTTTAGTAGTCTCAGAGAGGCCCAGTAATGTATTATTAAATTTCCTTATCGTCTACAAATGATTTCCATTATGTCTTCTGTCTGATTTCCTTTGGTCTTAATTTCTTTGGGCTAAAAGGGGAATTTTTGAGCTCAGGCTTCTAAGAGTAAAAGAAAACCAAAGTGACAAGAAAGTTAAACATCCTACTTCAAGTGTGTATACTCGGGAAAGTAAGATTTATCCTGTGATAAAAATCCTGGTACTTTATTTCTAACTTTAATATTTTAAGTAGTTACTGTGCATAAGGCCCACCCACACGGCTAATATCAAAGGCAGTGCAAAACCTATTGCAGGACAGGAAAATGTTCTGATCCCTAGTAGACATGGACCCTGTCTATAGGGGAAGGCATGTTTGTACACAGCTAACTTAATTCCATGTTTCATCAGGTTATACTAGAGGTCCTATAGGAAAACAGAAGGAAGAGGTGTCACTTCTCAGTGGGTAGACAGGGGAAGCCTCTTATAGAAGACGTTAGAGCTTGGTGTTCAAGGAAGTGAAAGATTTCCTCATGTAGAAAAGGAAATGAGGGAGCATTTTTCAGGCAGACAGATGAGCACAGACAGAGCTCCTGGTGTGGTCAGTCCCTAGGGTAAATCTGGGTTTCTAGATTCTAGTGTGTGTGTGTGATCATATGTTGTGGTGTGTGTAGAGATGACAGTGACAACATTTAAAACTGGAAAGCTAGGTGGCGACCAGATTATTAAGATTTTTGAATTCCATATTGAGGAGTTCTGTATGTGTTCTGTATGTGATCAAAATTGTTTTTAAAAAATTATTTATCCGATGACTTGTAACTTCAGAAATAAGAGGTGTCCGTCTCTACTATTTACACCATTAATTCTAGTTCTAAGACACTGTCCTTGACCTACAGCAAGGGCGTAGTGAGTACTCTCCGATTCAGTATTCACAGGCTCCCTAGACTTTATCTCGATGAATGGAGATGTCCCCCAGCATTTTCCTCTATGACCCAAACAACTCAACTGAAGGGTAACTAGAAGGAAAGCCAAAGACTTCTTTTCTTCACATGTCCGTGGGATCCATTTTCATAGTCTAGATGATTTATTCACTGAGTAATGAATGCTAGCCATGCTTGCTTTGCAAATTGGAGATGCTCTTTGCAATGTTCACCTAACTTGAGGATTTACTTTATTAGATAGAAAAACAGGAGGCAGAAAATCACCGGTTACAACAGGAACTGCAGGATGCCAGAGACCAGAATGAGCTGCTGGAGTTTCGAAACCTAGAGCTAGAAGTAAGGAAATGATGATGATAATGATAATAAAAATAATTGTGCCGATTAACGTGCACTGAGCACGTCCTATGTGCGAGGTGCTGAATTAAACATTTCAGATGTATACTCTCTTTGGCCCTCACAACCACAATCAAGATTTTATAGATGAGGCAACTGAGGTTAAATAATTTGCCCAAGTCCTGTGACCAGTAAGTGGAAAAGCATTGATGCAACTCAGAATTACCTGCTCAGACACTGTACTTTTCAATACCATTGCCTTTATGAACAAGCTAATGAATAATTTTTAAATGATTTAAATAACAGATTTCAAACTTTATCAATATTTTATTGCTTTTAAATAATCGTTTCCATCCATTGCATTCTGACTCATAATAATGTTATCTCAAGAACTATATTTCAAAATATGCTGTGTACAAAAATATTTTATTGTTAGACTCTTGAATTTGTAAGTAAACTTTTTGTTCTATAATGCATTTATGCAAAAGGCTCGGAAGCAAAGTTACTTGTTTTAGGAAATACTTTGGTTAATCTCATCAAATTTCAGAGTCTTTTTTTTTTAAGTTAAGCGTATCAATCAAATTGTATCTTGATATCGTACAGAATGTGGTTTAGAGTCTGATTGAACGTACGTTGATACGTAAAAATAAGAAAAATTACCGTTTGATTTTTTTGTTATTTTGCCACCAATTTCTTCTCGAGGTTATTTCAAATTAGGTTGGGATAGAGTTAGCAGTTGCTATTCCTCAGCGAGGAAGAGTTGTCATCTTTGGTAGCCCACGTATCCTGCTATTAAGACTTGAGTGGATTGAATCCACAAAAGGCTGTTAGCCGCCATAAAACTTCATGGCTAAAGACCATTCTTTGTGACACCTAAAAGCTCTAAATATTCATCCAGTTTAAGTTAGAACTCCACTTCCCACATTTCTCTGATCAAAAAACTTACAAGACTGATGACACCATCTATAAATTCTCCCATACCTCTTCATTGACTAATCAGTTCCTTTCCATTCAATTTAAGTATGAACATCCTGAGTTCAATTTTTTTTTTGCCAGATGACATATTTGATAAACTGCTGAAATAGCATAAAGAGAGAACACAGACAACTGGCTTAGAGTTTAATCAGTTGCTGCTTTTTAAAATTTTTTTTAATTCCCATATATTCTTCACTGTATTTCAAGGAAAGAGAGAGACGATCCCCTCCATTTAATCTACAAATTCACCCATTCTCAGATGGCGTGAGTGCACTACAGATCTACTGTATGAAAGAAGGTGTGAAGGTAGGCAGATATCTAATTTTTTATGTTTGTAGAAAGTAGAAAAAGTGGGAATTGGAAAAGGGGAGGCTGCTCATGACTGTTTTGTCTCTCAGTCACTGGATATCATTTTGATACAAACTGTGTAGGAAGTGGAAATAATCCCATCTATTGGAAAGTCAATAGAACATAAACAAAATAAATATGTGACAAATGTATGAATGGTAACAGCAAAGAGCACAGGAAACCACGATTATTTAGACCAGAGTAACATAAAGAATGAGAGAGAAGCAAAGTATTTATTAAGATAACTTCCCATAATTATCTTGAGGAAATATTAGATTCAGTACTTCAAGAAACATATTTCAATTATGCCAGATAAAAAAGTATTTGTTGAGTCCCTTTGTTGTGCTGTTCTAGGTGCTTTGGAATTCATAATCTTGAAATTTCAGAATTAGAAGAGGCCTTGAAATCATCTAGTCCACCATCTCTTTTGATATGTTTAATTTAGGGAGGATTTCTCTTTTGGAAGGACTTACAGTTTATAACGTGTTGCTCACTTAGACAAAATGTAACTATCTTTAGTGATATTGGAATACATTTTAAATATTAAGGTGGCATGGAGGTGGCTCCATCTCCTGGAAAATATATTGTCCTTCAATGTAATGGAATCACATGGTGAAGATCTGATCCAGAGGTAAAGCTAGGAAGCCTCCCACTCTTCCTGGTCTCTCCTTGACCTTCTGCATGGCCCTTCCTGCCCCTACTCTGAGCTGCCATATAGACCTGCTTCAGTTGCCTTCTCTCTACCTGAGGTCGAGCTAGACTTTCCCCTTCCTGGTGGTAGGGCTCTTCTGTACTGCGATCTGAACATAAGTAAGAGGAGAAGGTGGTACTAATGAGGTAAAAAGTGTGTGTGGTGGGGATTACGTAGTAAAATTGTGCTTCCTTATCTTCCATCTTAAACCACTCTCCTTGTGTTTAAACTTCTGGTCTTCCTGGGCTGCATGAAAATTTTTAAACCAAAGCAATTTTTTGATTCAATTCTAATTAAATGAAAAGCTCTTTACTTTAGATGCTTTTTCTTAGATAAATCACAACCAACCTAATCCAATGGATGTGATTTATGTCCAAAGGAACGCTTCCAAATGGAGTTCAGCTGCTTCAAACTGCCTCAAGGAATATAATAAAAATCAGCTGTTTTCCATAGGATGCAATTAATGCTAAACACCCCCAAAATGGAACTGTACTGTAGTTTTCTATGTGGCAGTCAAAATCTCAACCACGTCAGAATTCTATTAATTAGAATGAAATTGGTTGATTATTTATATTTATTACCTGTTACTTTTCTTCATACCTGAACTCTATTATACTTGAAAAAACGTTTTGGAAATTATAAGAAAAAAAGTTAATGAACAAATTCCAAATCCTTAGTACATCCTACACTCTTTCATATACAATCTCTTTATTCTCAGCATCCCCCTATGAAGGAGGTATTTATCATCTTTATTTTGCAATTGGCAAAACTGAGAATGAAGCGTTAAGTAGTTTTCCCAAATTCACAGAGCTTTAAAGAAGCAGAGTGGAAATGTAACACCAGGTTATGCCTGGTTGAAAACAACCCGAGGAAGTACAAGCCTGAAAATGTCTTCTCTAACTTAGGGTTCAGGCACTGATAGAATGGTAACCACCTTTGTGTCTTTGACTTGAATGTATTTCCTTGATTTTGCAGGATGTGAACATCCCTGATCTCATAAAACAGCTTGATATCTTAGGTGATAATGGGGTAAGTAATGAAGTGATGAAGTACAGTAAAAATATGAATTTGCCTAAAGAGAAGCAAGAGTAATAGCAAGTGAGACCCCTTGTTCACTTAAGGATGTATCTCCCTGAGAATCAATAATTTGTCAAACAACCTGGCTAAGCAATTGTAAAAATCTCTGAAAGGTAGGGGCGGAAATAGGAACTGGTAAAGTGCTTTTCTTGGGCAGGTTTGAGGTCTGAATGCCAACCACATCAGCTGTGATTAAAGCTAATTACCTTCTGACTGTTGCTTGGAGGCATCCAGCGTGAAATTAATCAGTCATGCAGTTGCAAATGCCGCTAAATTGTAGGGTTGGTGACAGGCCCATAAAAATGTCCCAGGAAACTATAATCCCTTTTCTTTCTAAAAACACCTTCCAGGCAGGGTCAAGGCATATTAATTCAGTGGGAGGAACATTCATTGAGATGCTAGATGAATGACGAATGTAGGTTGGAGGACTCCCACCATTTTTTCTCTTGAAAAATTATCAACAGAGAGAACAGAATCAATAAGTCATATCAAACTGCTGTGAAGAGATTACTCTTTATTTCACTTTGTTTCTGCTTTTCTCAAAATATGACTATTAATGAAACATAAAGTCAGTATTAGAGAGATATTTTTAAAAATCACAATGTGCTTTTTACAGGTTTTGAATGAACTCTTTGTGAAGAATTATTACTAAGAGTTGAACATTTGCTAGGCTTCCGTGCGTGCATATGCAGTAGTGTGTATGGCAGGAATTTAGGCGCTATTTTCCAATGGTGTAAATATCATGAATGTCTTCAGCTTATTTTCCTTCCTTCCTTTCTTCACAGAATTTGAGAAATGAAGAACAAGTGGCCATAATTCAGGCCAGCACTGTGCTGTCCCTGGCAGAGAAGGTAATATGTTGTGCTAACATTCGAATCGTCTGTGTCTGGCTTAACACCTAGAGGGCAGGGTAGTGTTGAAGAACATTCTTTTTGCACATGACTGTATTATTAAATAGCTAACAAATATTTTAGTTTTCACTGTGATATACGACCCAGATAGAATGAGAACACACAAAAGAAAAATCTACACACTGACTTGGGGTGGGTGGATAGTTCTTGCTTTACAGTCTCTTAAAAACAGAATTCTTGGGGCCGGCCCCGTGGCCGAGTAGGTGAAGTTCGCGTGCTCTGCTTCGGCGGCCCAGGGTTCACAGGTTCGGATCCTGGGCGCGGACATGGCACCGCTCGCCGGGCCACGTTGAGGTGGCGTCCCACATGCCACAACTAGAAGGACCCACAACTAGAATATACAACTGTGTACTGGGGGGATCTGGGGAGAAAAAGCAGAAAAAAAAATAGAATTCTTAAAAAATGGGACACCTTCTGAATTACATTATTCAAGCAATCCCACCAAGCTGGGAAGCCAATAAAGAAGGATTTTGGTAAGGGGGTAAACCAGAGTATGCCTCTTTGTATAGGCTTTCCTTGGATGTGTACATACCATTGTCCCCATCGGATTCTGTAACTTGGTGGCGGCTCACTTCAGTCTTATTCAGAAAGCCCAACCTGGGGACTGTCAGAAGGGCAACACTGAGTGTGCTCCAGCCCCCTTGTGTCTCAATCGGGTAAATGGCAGGAACAGAGAGAGGAGAGAAAAGAGCCAAGTGGAGGTGGTCAGTAACTGTCTGTATTCAGGGAGCCTTGAGAATCAGTGCCTGGTTGAGAGTCATGTGTACATGGTTGCATAAAATGAGAACTGTGTAAGTTCCTTGAGGTGCTTTCTTAATTCCTAAATGTGTAAAAGGCTTGTTATAAATTTAAGTGAAACCATGAGCAAGCAATCAGCTTACTCCAATCTGCAGTGAGGGAACTCTGTAGGCCAAATGACCCAGTTAAGTTACTCAAACAAAGCAATGACATAAAAAAAAAATGCAGAGGGAAAGGGAAGGACTGCTCTAAATGTTGAAATGATCCTTTCTTGCATCCTGATTCAAGCAAACCAAGTGCGGGGAAAAGGACATTGCGCTCACAACTGGGGAAATTTTAATATGGACTGGGTATCAGGTGACAAAAGGAATTAATGTTAATTTTGCAAGGTGTGGAAATGGCGTTGTGGTTATGTTTTTTTGAAAAAGGTCCTATCTGTTAGGGATGCATATTGAAGTATTTCCCTGTGAAATGATATCTGGGATTTGCTCTTTAAAAACTTACTTCCTCCACGATTTAATTACAGACCTTACCACTTTCCCTCTGGTCCTCGCAGCAAATTAATAGCATCACATCGTCCCGAACATAAGGTCCAGAATCCAGAACTTGGCAAGAGGCCCCCTGGGATCTGGCCCTTTCCTTCTTCTCCAGCACCCACTTCCTTCCTTGGCCACTAGCTCAGGCCCAGCCATATACAAATTCTTTTGGGGCCCCAGTCTTCTCTCTCTCTCTCTCTATACCTCTGTTTGCATCCCTTGGCCCTTTATGCTGTTCTCTTTGCCTAGAAGATGTTTCCTTCTTCCCTTTCTACCTCTGTCTGGCTAAGTCTTAATCACTGGACAGCCACATAGAGGGGAAGACTTCCTATTCACCCAAGCCCAGGTGGCTGTTCTTTCTCTGCGTTCCCATGGTGACCTGTGCTTCTGCTACCGTGGCTTTTAATAACTGTAATGCAACTGCCCCTTTTCCTTTGTCCACTAGACTCTAAGCCCCACAAGGGTAAAGGTGGTATCTGTTTCCTCCCCTTGGTTTTGCCAGGTTTGCCCACCAGTCCAGCACAGCTAACAGGTGATCAATAAATGTTTACTGAAGGAGTGAATGAGTGAGTTTGTGAATGTCCACGAGACACTGTTGCCATGATACAAAGATGAAGGAAACACTGTCTGCACACCCGTTCTGCTGCATTCATTCAGCAGTGATAGCCAGGGTGTCTTGTTCAGTTGGGGCCATGAAGGGTGTGATTCTTTATTGAGAGAATAGTCACCTCAACCTAGGGATACAAAGGAAACTTGGGCCAATTCTATGGAAGGGAAGGAAAGGAAAAGGAAAAGGAAAAATAGCCCTTATGTGCCTCAAACTTACTTAGACTGGAGGAAGAAAGCCTTCCATGCTCTGCCCTGGGGGATGAGGGGCAGCATGAACTTGATCAGGACTTACACTTTCCTAGTGCTTCTTTTGCACGTGGCATTGTCCTAATTGCCAACGTCTTGGTACTACTGTTATTCCCATTTCACACATGAGGAATCTGAAGCACAGAGGAGGTAGGTACCTGTCCAAGTCACACAGCTGGAAAACGATGGAATCAGGATTCACACTCAAGCAGTCTGTTTCCAGAGGCCATGATCTTCTTAACCACTGCACCAAACTTCCCCTCGAGTGTCCTATTAAAAGCAGGAAGTACCTGGGGCTGGCCCTGTGGCATAGTGGTTAAGTTCGGCATGCTCTGCTTTGGCGGTGCAGGTTCGTGGGTTTAGATCATGGGTGCAGACCTGCACCACTTGTCAGCCATGCTGTGGCAGCAACCTACGTATAAACTCGAGGGAGATTGGCACACATTAGCTCAGTGCTAATCTTCCTCAGGAAAAAAAGAAAAAAAAGCAGGAAGTACCCAATGCAGAGCATGTAGGAACTGGTCTATTACAGCTATGGTGAACTAGCCCATACTTCCACTTACCTCCTTTGCAAGACAGGTTAGGGGGTTCGGTTGAACAATCACAGGCTGATGACTGTGTTTAGCACTGTGGTAGAAAGGGAGGAACAAGATGAATGAGACAGAAGCCTGTCCTTGTGGTGCTCATGATCTGTGCAATTGCCATTTGTGCAGATCTTTGCCATTCACAGGTTAAGGTCACCTCCTTCCTTTGGGATTCTACCTCCAAGTAATTGTCCCTCCAAGTAATTCTAAATGTCAACCTTGAATTTTCTGAAACCACAAACTACTGTATGGGAGTGTGATTTGTAGCCTAGACAAATTTCCAACAAGCAAATCCTATTGTGACTTTGTGTTAAAAATAATAATAGCAGTGGCCTTAAGTGAGAATATATTATGGGCCAGGTACTGCACTAAATGCTGTATGTGCATTATATCATTGTTCCTCACAGCCATCCCATTTTCTTTTCTTTTCTTTCTTTCTTTCTTTCTTTCTTTTTTTTTTTTTTTTCTGCTGAGGAAGATTCACCCTGAGATAACATCTGTGCCAATCTTCCTCTATTTTGTATGTAGTTTGCTGCCACAGCATGGCAGCCAACAGGTGGTACAGGTCCATGCCCAGGAACCAACCCCGGGCTGCCCAAGCAGAGCGCACTGATTTCAATCACTAGGCCATGGGGCTGGCCCCACAACCATCCTATTTTCATCCACTTTTTTCATTCTATACATAAGGAAACTGAGGAATGGGCTATTCAATAACTTGTCCTGCATCACAAGTAGTAACAAGCAGGAGCTAACACACAAATCTATATCCAAAGCCCGTGACAGAACTCCTTCAAAATTCACAGTACTCTTTAAACATGATTTACAAAAGGATGTGTTTCTCAGTGACAAATGGGCAGCAAACAAGAGGAAGAATTTTAATGAAGCTTCACAATATGCAAAGGCAATATGATGCTATTTACAAGAAACCCATGACTTTTGACTGAAATTTGTTTCAGGGGGAAGCCATGTGTATGTACAAGAACTGAGAAATTAGAACCTCGTGAGTCTCCCCATACCTTTTTTCTTCCCCTATGTTCCCTACAGCTGAGGGGCTGTTGGACATGGCATCCCCTTGTGAATGTCAAGGCTCCAGTATATAGAAAGATGCTTAGTGCAGCACATAATTCATCACAGATAAACTAAAAAGAAATAGCTGGTAATGGGGCACATTTCTAATAATACAGAAGCACAAAAATAAATGTTAACCAAAAAGTAGAATTTATTGGGTACCTAGTACATGCAATATACTGTGATTAGTGCCTTACATGAAATACATCCTGTACTCTTCACGTTTATCCCTTTTTACAGATAAGAAAATTGAGGCTTAGAGAAATCGGGTAACCTTTCAAGGCCACACAGCCATGAAAAGCTAGAATTGGGATTAGACCCCAGGTAGTTTGCCTCTAGAACCCACACACTTAATTACTATGCCCCGTTGCCTCCCTGAGGGATAAGCTGATGTTTGACTTGGTAGATAATCATTAAATAATTTGCTCTATTAAACCATACATGTGGTAGGCTCACACCATAATATTCAAAGTCTAAATTCATTCAGGGTGTTGATCAATGCTAACATCAGTGCCATATAACAGAATGATATATTCAGTGTGTTAGGAAAGATAAGTTCTTTTCAGGTGACTTAAAATGTCTCCACTCAACAAAAATGGGTCTTCAACCCTTGGCTGTTATCAGCTTTATATGCTGAAAAATTGCC
This sequence comes from Equus caballus, assembly GCF_041296265.1. Classification (NCBI taxonomy): domain Eukaryota; kingdom Metazoa; phylum Chordata; class Mammalia; order Perissodactyla; family Equidae; genus Equus; species Equus caballus. Next base: position 46,032,898 of record NC_091697.1, read on the forward strand.
ATTTCTCCAGTCTCACCTGGCCTTCTTGTTTCATCATGCTCCTTCCAACCACAGAGAATTAGACATCCCTTCTGCTTGGAACTTGCCCCTTGTTTTTGCCTACTCATCTCTGACTCATTCTTCAGGCTCCAGTGCAATTATCACTTCTAAGAAAACTTCCCATGGTTCCCTCCAATAAGGACAAAAAAAATGTTGGTCACATTCACCATCTCAGCTCTACTACCTAGCACATTGCTTGACACATGGTAGACATCAATGAAGGCATTTGTTAAATGAATGAATGAATGATTGGAAAACCAGTCTTATTTCTGAACTAAGAGATAACAGGCACCCAGTTTTCACTTTAATTCTCAGGCTGCTTCCTGAGCTATAAAGGGAAGAGACTGAGCACCTCAGGGACAGCACCATACACACCATGTCAAGCAATCATGTCAGACACTTCTGTCTTGTTTACCCCTTAGTGGATCCAGCAAATAGAGGGAGCAGAGGCTGCCCTGCATCAGAAAATGATGGAATTGGAAAGTGATATGGTGAGTACAAAGATGAGGTATCATAAAAATGAAGAAAAAATGACAAGGCAAATGAAAAAATGACTGTTTTCTACCAGTTTTATCTGGCTCTGATGAAGTTTGTAGCCTTCCCATTATTTTGTATACAGACTGCGGAACAAAATTCCCAGAAGTATTATTCAACAATTTCAAGTCGTAGTCTCCAAAAATATCAAGTTGTCTTTTTGTAATATTTCCAAAACTCATGCTGAAGAAAATTCAGTTAGGTGTTTTTTTTTCTTAGGTTAAATAATTTTTCTACCATATATAATTAGAGTAGAAATTACAGAAATGATGGATTTAATGCTGATTTTTAAAATCCCCAAGGTACCTTACACCTGTTAGGATGGCTACTATCAAAAAAAAGTTAGAAAATAGCAAGTGTTAGTGAGGATGTGGAGAAATTGGAATCCTTGTACACTGTTTATGGAAAGGTGCAATGGTATGTAGCCACTATGGAAAACAGTATGACAGTTGTTCAAAAAATTACACAGAGAATTACCATATGATCCAGCAAGATCACGTCTGTGTATATACCCAAAATAATTGAAAGCGGGGTCTCAAAGAGATATTGTATACCCATGTTTGAAGCAGCATTATTCACAATAGCTTAAACCTGGAAGCAACCCAAGTGTCTATCAACGGATGAGTGGTGTATATGTACAGTGGAATATTATTCAGCCTTTAAGAAGGAAGGAAATTCTGACACATGTTACAACATGGGTGGACCTTGAGGGCGTATTACGCTAAGTGAAATAAGCCAGACACAAAAAGACACATACTGTATGGTTCCACTTATATATTGTATCTAGAGCAGTCAAGGTCATAGAAGCAGAAGGGAAAATGATAGTCGTCAGGGACTCAGAGGAGGAGGAAATGGGGAGTTGTTTAATTGATACAGAGTTTCAGTTTTGCAAAATGAAGAGTTCTGAAGATTGGTTCCATAACAATGGCAATGTACTTAACACTACTGAACTATACACTTAAAAATGCTTAAGATGGTAAATTTTATGTTGTGTGTATTTTACCACAATTAAAATTTTTTCAAATCTCCAAGCCTAAGAATTAGTCATTATTAACTTACAGCAATACATAGAATTTTATAGCTGTGCTGTCGTTAATATTATTATTACTAAAAAATAGGTAGTGATTCCTATCACGTTGGGGAATCCTATAGAACTCCTTGCAATCCTAAGAACAACAACTTAGACTGATATGGCAAGTGACAGCTTACACATCATTTGCTTATATTTTACACAGGGTTGGCATTTTACCAAGAGGTTAGTCTCTAAAGTCAAAGCATGTAATAAGAACTGTTTATATTCAAACACCCTTGAAAACTCTTTAAATGCACAAATGTTAACTATGCAGTCAGCCTGTACCAGACACTGTTCTAGGCACTGGAGCGCAGAGGTAATTGGGAAAATCACCAGCAAAATTACAGCATGCAGACATATAGTCTCTCAGAAGTCAATGCAATCAAGTCTCCTCCAGCGTTGTTCCTTCAGTTAAGCACACAAAGAAATAGTTGTCTGTGCCTGGGGCTATGTGGTACACTAAGGTATATTTTTAAATGCTATTGGCAAGATGCTCACAATATGAAAGGCACAGAGAAACTGCGGACAAGCAGGGGAATGTCAGATTTCAGTCTCCCAGCTCACACTGGGATGTGGCACAAGCAGACACTCATTAAGTGGCATTGTGGGTAGAATCACCCCCACTCTCTAAATTGTCATCTATCTTTGTGCTAACTTGGTCGAAGTTATCTGTGTACAATTAGTAAAGTTTGCTATTATTGAATAAGTGGTTTTTTTATTACAACTCTGCTATATTACATTTCATAACATTCTTACAAAAATATACCATCACAATATATTTGCACAGATACGCTTATGAGTTAACGCCTTTTCGAAGCTATCTTAATCACATAGTCTTGGATTGGCATAGAAATCCTTTAAAGCATTCCATGTGGCCTGTTCATTTTATCTTTTATGCTTCTTCCCATTGGTTTTCACATTCTCTGTCTGAGACTATGAAAGGTGAAATATTTCCCTAACAGAGAAAATCTATGACCCTACAAACAATGATTTGACTTGTGGTGGAATTAGAGAAAACATTGATTAATTCAATTTATATATCACTTTCTAGTTAATCAAGCTGACTCTTTATCAATATGGCCCTTTTTTATAGGAACAATTCTGCAAAATCAAAGGCTATCTGGAGGAAGAACTAGACTACAGGAAACAAGCTCTGGACCAAGCATACATGGTAGGTACACCAGGCAGTCAGGACACCTGGCGTGGTTACAATTATGTTCTGTGGAGTAGAGCATCCTACTTAATTTGCAAGCCACATACTTGAATAGACCACAACATGCAGCTCATTTATTCAGCGGTTTCCACTTCCAATTTTAAAACAAATATATCCCTAGCTCTTTGCTGTTATAATATTCTTAGAATACTTAATAAATATTTCATTATACTTCATTTTTAAAAAATTAAATGTCGCTATGTAATATTTTAATGAAAGACAGACTGGATGGCCGTGTAGATTAAAGAGAAATTCTATTCAATCAAATCCAGTGGTTTGGGAGCCTAATCTAGTGGTGGAACAATAAAGTATTTAATGTTTGCTGTGTATATTTTTAATTCATTTATTTCTCACAACAACCCTATGAGGTATAGGTAATATTATTATTCTATATTACATATGAGGAAATGAAGGCTTAGAGAATGAAAGAACTCTGCCCAAATTGGTAAGCAGGTAGTGTATCAATCTGACTCCAGACATTGTGGCCTTAACTGCTGTAATCCAGCCATGATAAGTAAGGCTGTATCAGTCGATGGGCTGTGCTTTCTCTCTCCTACAGAAAATTATGCTGATTGTGGAAGCACATTTGACCCATTTCCCTGTACCAAATTCATAATGCATAATTCCTAATGTTGGACTACAGCTTGCCTTTCTTTTTTCCATACACAAACATGACCGCCTCATTAATTTACAGTAATGACTCAAGAGAAGGAGAGAAAACTTAAAAGAGGAAGATTTCAAGGGTTGCTAGTAGAGGTTTTTATAATGCTTTCCTGGAAGCAGCCTGAGTCACTTTTGGGAAACGAGTGAAGCACTTAGCCCCTGCTTGTCACAAAGATGAAATAGTATTCCCCCTCCAAAATGAGTAGGAGATTCTGAGCATCGCTTGATGGGGAAAGGAGGAAATGAGAGCTGGTCACTAATTAGAGAATAAAGAAGGAGGTGATTTTCCCCACTCTTCCTACCCTTTCATCCTTGCCTCCCCTCCCTCTACATAAGATTAAGCTGTGTGTTTGTGTGTCCCACAGCTGAGTGCTCCTTCAGACAACTATATTTAACTTTAAAAAGATGATATCTGCTTAGTCCAGGACAAGAGTTAGGAAAACATCCCTCACTGGGACATGTCCATTCACCTCTGTCAAAGTCACAGGGACTAAGATTATAGATTTTGGTAACTGTATCTGAAGCATATTTTAAAAAACAACAACAACTGGGATATAAGCAGCAGTAGACTCTTCATCTAAAAAAAGATAAGACTCAAGGAGGCATTTTATAGCTAGAGCAAGTGTAGTACTCAGAGTATTAAAAAACAAACCAACTCCAAAGACTCTAGGCTATTTTAGATCATATTTCCAATATTTATTTTAAAGGAAAAATATGGAGACCATAGGCCATCTCTAAGTAGGGAGATGTGTCCTGTGAGAGAGAGGTGGCATTTTGTGCCTGAAATATATCTCCAATTTTAAGTATTTTATTCCAACTTAGAACACTTTGCAATACTTATTTATAAAAGTATGGCCACCATGATAGATGTCTTTAAATATTTAAAGAACTGTCAAATGGACGAGAGAACAAGCTTATTCTCAGCTACATTTGAGAATAGAAGAATGTACAGTTATTATAACAAAGTAAGGACTTTCTAAAAATGAAAGGTATGTGAAATGGACAGGATCCCAAGAAAGAAAACAAATTCCCCATCATCAGGGAAGTTCACATATTGATTGGATGACTCTTATGGAATCTTATAAAAGGGATTATCAAAAGGGTAGTTAAGTTAGATAAGCTTTGAAATTTGTTTTATTGCTGTGATCCTGTAACACTAGAATAATACATCCCTCCTCATATACACATGTGTGTGTACAGAGCACACAGCATACGTAAATGCTAAGTTCCAAAGTTAGACTTTTCTAATTCTGTTTGCCAGAGGATCCAGGAACTAGAAGCTACTTTGTACAATGCTCTGCAGCAAGAAACTGTTATCAAGTTTGGTGAATTATTAAGTGAAAAACAGCAAGAGGAGTTGAGGACGGCAGTAGAAAAGTTACGGCGGCAGATGCTGAGGAAGAGCAGAGAGTATGACTGTCAGATTCTTCAGGAGAGAATGGAGCTCTTACAGCAAGCCCATCAGGTGAGGACTGAGTCACTACATCTGTGTAGGCTTGGGACTAAGCAAATGGGGCTTAGTACTAAGTACATGGTATTGAGTATGGGTATGGAGAAGCCCAGGAGATATAAGTTATTTTCAGAGAGTAAAATAAATAGCTATTGTTTTCCACCTTCACTCAGATATAGGATGACAGTTTTGTAATGATTCAGTCTTAAAAAACTTGGCATTTCAGAAGCATTGCATATTGCTACATTTCTCCAATACTTTGTCATGAAATACCCTTTGAATCTCATGGGGCCTGGTTACCTCCCTTATGCAAGGAAGCAAGACTCTCTTCAGGGCAGAAATAATGCTTCCCTTCTGTTACTCATCGCAGTCCGTAACCTAGCCTGATCAAATAATCTGAATGGGCTGAAAGAGAACAAGGGCCTTTCCCTTTATTCCCAGAACCAACAGTGACAACAACAGAGCCTGGAAGCTGCTGCTTACTTCCTGGAATTTGCTGTATGTCGGGAACTAAGCTCAGGGCTCTACTTATATCATTTAATTTACTCTTTACAATAGCCTACTAGGGTAAGTATTCTTATTATCCCAATTTAGGAAATTATGATACTGAAGATGAGTGCTTCAGTGATTTGCCCAAGATGACACAGATAGTAAGCAACAGAGCCAGGATTACAACCCAGGTCAGCCTGACTCTGAGGCCAATGCACTACACTGCACTACACTGTCGTATGCAGCTTGAGTCGTATGATTTATATGCTTCATCTAGACCAGCAAGGCACAAAAGAGACACCCAGTATTGATTTATAGCCAAAATTCTTAATTCCAACTCTTAGTTCATGTCGTAGCGTGAAGGGTGAGGACTAGAGCCCTGGTCAAAAGGTAGATTCCATAAGAAATGCAAATTGAAAGTGCCAGCCTGTAGTATTTGGTACTCAGAAGCTGTAACGAGCAGCTGGTACAACATCCAGATGTGCCATTCAAGAAGTAATGTGGTCATCAGAGGTCAAGGTGAGTGGAAAAGGAACAGGGGCTATTTTATGACATCTAGAAGAACAATTTGTGGGGAACATGACACTGAGCACACTTCAGATGTAGCAAGGAGCTTTATGGATCTTTCTAGGCTAACAAGAGATTACCCAAGTTAACAGGGAACTCTGGGGCCATTTGTCCCAGAGATGATGAACACATACATGTTTGTTTCAATGCCCCTTCAGATTCCATCATAAATGTTTTGGTTTTGACCCTGGAAAGAATTTTTTAAGCCTTTAATAATAAACTCTATGCTGTGTATGACTCCACTCATATGAGGAATTTAAAAATGTGGACTAAGAGAACAGTTCAGTGGATACCAGGGGAAAGATGGGGTGGGGGGTGGGCACAAAGGGTGAAGTGGTGCACGTACAACACGAATGACAAACATTAATGTACAACTGAAATTTCACAAGATTGTAACCTATCATTAACTCAATAAAAAAACAAAAAAGGGGAAAAAATAAAACAGACAACATTCTGGCAAGCCAAAAAATAAAAATAAAAAATAAACTCTATGGCATCATTGCATTACTGAAGGCGTCCTTTTCTTCTATCAGGGAAAGAAAGTGTTCTCTGCTTAAATTTCTTATGCTGCAGCAGCATTTAATTAATTTCAACAAATCAGGAGTTGTGTTAGGGAACCACAGAAGTGTGATGCACAAATAGTTATCTAAATTTATTTATAATTAAAACCTTGTCATCTCTTTTGAGTCTCTCTTTAATCAGCTAATCACTCCTGAAAGAGATGGTATTGCTTGTTGTGTTTTAAGTTATCCAGACTGAGCTGATAGGTGCATCACATTTCTAAGCCTCAGAGCATTCCATGGACATTTCTATCTCCCAAACAAATGTTTATGAGAATATGACTTTTCTAGTTATTTCCTACTCTTCTTCTTCCCTTATAACCAGTAGCTGTGAGAGAATTATTCCAGAAAGCATTGGCCAAGATTTGTCATGTATAAGCATGTAATCCAGTCTAAATTCTAGAGGATTTCATTAACAATTTATTAGACATTTATGTATGAATGTTTCAGAGTGGACTCATATGAAACGTACCTAACTATGCATTCTGCTCCTTCCTTCTCCCTTCCCTCGCCATCTGCCTGTCTTGATCAGTAGAATCTCCATATCCCAAAGCACTCAGACGGGAAACCCTGGAGTCTTCTTGGCCCTTTGTCACCAATAGTTAATGTAGCACTAAATCCAATTGGCATTTCCCCTGAAATGTTTTTGAAGCTGGTCCAGTTTGTCCACACTTGTTACCCCAGCCATCTGCAGGCCCTTTCATTACTGCAACAGCTTCCAGGTGCTGCCAGATATCCTCTGAGGTACCCCGACTCCATCATCTATGCATTTATTCAGTCAGATGTTTAAACATGCTTCCTAGGCATTAGATACCATGCTAGACAGAGAGAATTCACCAGGGACCCCTGCCTTTACAAAAGTGCAAAGAATGGACCCTGCCTTTACAAAGCTTGGGATCTGTAGATGGAGAACAAAGGAGATCAACACAAAGAAAAATAATTATGATATCTCTTGATAAGTTACATAAAAGAATCATATGCAGTACACCGTGGGGACAACTTCCAGCTCTCTTGTCTTCAGTTCGTCTGCATATCACTGCAGATTCTTGTCACCTTTCCTGATGGTACCTTCTTCCTCAAAAGCCTGCATGATCCCCATTTCCAGTTGAGTCTAGTCCTATGCAGGTCTCTCCAGGTTCTTCATTATCTGGCAACTCCTCCCCCAGAAATCCTGATTTGAGACAATCTCCAGAATATACCTTCCTCTCTACTCATGCAAGAGTCTTCCTGATACCACTTGGGCCATGACATCCCACCTCTAAGCCTTTGTCTGCATGATTACTCACCCTCAAATGCCCTTCCATGTCTGCTGCATTTATCCAAATGTTCTCATTTTTCCAGTCTCAGTTTAAGATCCACCTCCTTTAGGATGCTCTCCCTGATGAAAATAATGGACCGCATACTACTGAAAGATCTGCATTCCATACCATATTATAAACTCATTCAAAACCATTTATTGAAGCCCTTCTTGTGCCAGGTGTTGGGAATGTGGTGGTGGATAAAGATATAAAGGTCACTGCTCTCATCTATCCTACAGATGAAGAGGGACAAAGCAACAACACAAATGAACAATGACCGAGGCAATTTCAGAGACTGACAATAAGTGCCAGGAAGAAAATTATACAACGTGTGTGTGTGAGTTTGGAAGTAGGATTGGCCACTTTAGACTGTCTGGTCAGAGCACACCTCTTTAAAGATGTCTAAAACTCAAAGAACCAGCCACACAAAGATCTCGGCAAAGTGTCACGGAAGATCAAGACAGCGGAGGCTAAGTCTCTATTGTGGGAAAGTTTGGAATATTCAAGGAACAGAGAGAAGGCCAGTATGGCAGGAGCACACACAGCCAAGGTGTGGTTGACAGGAGGTGAAGGTGGAGAGGTGAGACAGGGCTAGATCAATCACGTAGGGCCTTGAAGGGTTTGAGTTCTATTCTGAGTGCAACTCGGCCAACTCTGCCTCCTTACTCTTCCTCATCCCTAAAACCCAGAGACTGCCTTGATCATTTCACATTTTAAGGATTCACACTGGCTGCCCTAGATGGATGTAGAATGGACAAGATTAGAAACAGCAGGAGCCAGCAGTAAACTATTACAGCAGTCCTGATGGGGGACAACAGTGACCTGATATACTTGGTAGTGATAGAGATAAAAAGCAAGTAAAAAAGGGATCTATTTTGGGCCCAACAGGGTTTCCTATTGAATTGGATGGCTAGCGGATGGGAAGGAAAAAGAAACAAAGCATGCAGCACACAATGTAGTGTAACTAAGTCATTTAATAAATACGTATAGGCAGCTCCTTTGTGCTAAACACTGTACTAGGTATTAGAGATTGGTGATGAAGTTATACATGGTTTTGCAATGTTTACCTTTTCTACTTAATTCGTTTTTCCCTGTTCATGTTTTAAATTTTGTCTCCCCATCTGGATCTGATAGTTCTTTGAGGTCAGGAATGAATTGATGTCTTATCTGTATTCTCCATGACATCCAGCACAGTCCTGAACTTGTAAGAAGATGCCCAACAAGCACAGATTTGATGACTGAATAGATACTGCAGTAATCTCATATGTCCATGATTCTATAGATACAATACTAGCCTCCACATCCAGTAGACATACCAAGGAATTACTTGCACACTCAAGGTAGAAATATCTAGCAAATTTATTCTTTTACCGTGTAGCTTTGGAGCATGAACAGCACTATGGAAATAAACACAAGCACACGCCTCACACACATACACACACCATCAGCATTCCAGTCCCATTTCCTTCTCCAGCATTCATTGTCATATAATTTCAAGGTCAGCCTTGTTGGTCTCTCTGACCAAAACACACCATCCTCTCCTGCACCAAGCTCAACCTCTTTCCAGTAAAGCAGGATTTCTCAGTCTTTGCACTACTGACATTTTGGGCCGGACGATTGTGGTGGGCTGTCCGGTTTATCATAGGCTACTTAGCAGCATCCGTGACCTTTGTCCATTAGATGCTAGTTGAACTCGCCCCCAATTGTGACAGTGATCACGTGTAATTCAAAAATGTCCAGACAATTAGATAGTGGTGATGGTTGCACAACTTTGTGAATATACTAAAACCACATTGTACACTTTAAAATAAATTAACTAACTTAAAAATGTCCAGACATTGCCAAATGTCCCCTGGGGGGCACAAGCATCCCCAGATGAGAACTACTGTTTTACAGGGAGGGAGAGATGATTTCCAAGTTCAGATATTCTTTGTTCTAGCTTCCCTTTTTTCTCTCCACATTGCATTATAAAAACCTCTCTTTCCATGTTTTCACCCCATTTAGCTTCCAGTGTTTTCTTCTCAGACTCCAGTACTCTATGTTCTAATTATTCCCAAAAGAGGCATTAAATAACAAGCTTACACTGTGTGAGCATGTGCTGTGAACATAAAAGGCCTTTAGATTACCAGAGAGAAGTTTGAAGACTGCTTTTCACTTCCAAATAATTGTTTATGTAATGTTGATTTCAAATCTGCACTATTTAAATTACTGGAATTTTGTTATATTGTTGACAGGTAAGTTCAAAGACAGTTCTGGAAGGTTTTGGTCTTTCAGACGTATTTGTGCTATTTTGTTATGTTTGGTTTTTTTCCTAATTGATCAGTTTCCTCCTTGGAATTTTTGTCAAAGTGTAATCTCTACTTTGTTTGTTTTATGAGAACTGGCCAATCGTGTTTTGTGAGGAAATTCCACCCTGAAACAGAGTTGAAATGAGATTGAAAAGCAAGGGTAGCAAAAACAATGGGATTGTTTATATTTGTGTTCGTCAGCCTTAGCCATTTTTCACTGTGGTAATAAACAACCAAAAAATCTCAATTCAAGTGGTTTACAACAAAGGTTGTTTCCTGCTCACTAGTTCTGGGACCTTCTGTTGTCTCCACAAGGATGCGGCATTCCCGTATCTCACTCCAGCACACATTCCACTGGGCAAAACAGGTCTCACGGCGAAGCCCAAGGACAGCGGGGAGGGGACTGTCCTTCTCTCACAGGGGAGGGACCTGTAGGGATAGGCCCGGTGGAGAGAGGTGGCAAATATTTTTTAAATGTAATCAATGACAATGATTTTCCACCACAAGTGCCAGTAACTTTTGAAACATGCAACCACCTCTGGGTTTGGAAAAACGTATACGTGATGTTTCCAGCTGTTAGTACTAATGTTAAGGTTTTTATAGAAAGTTTTCTGTTTTACGTCAGGGAACAATCTTTTTGTTCAACTTAACACCCCCTAACGCCTTTTTTTTTTTTTCTTTCTTCAGAGAATCCGTGACTTAGAAGATAAAACAGACATCCAGAAAAGACAAATAAAAGACTTAGAAGAAAAGGTATCAAGTTACATTTGATATCTATTTCATTCTTTGTTTTTTTAATCAGAAAATAGTATGGATTTCTCTCACTGCGTGTTCCTTCTTTTCTCTCAGTTATTGTATATCTTGCACAGGCAGGTGTAGCCACAGTAAATGTGACTTCACCCTCAGCCAGGCCCAGGGTTCCAGCAAAGGTTGTGCCTTCAATAACCCATAGCCTTCACATTGCTGCCTTTGTGTGGGTTGCTATTATCTTCTATACGTGTTGTTTTTGTTTTGGTTTTCTTGGTGTTTTTTTTAAAGATTGGCACCTGAGCTAACAACTGTTACCAATCCTCTTTTTTTTTTTCTGCTTTTTCTCCCCAAATCTTCCCAGTATATAGTTGTATATTTTTTCAGTTGTGGATCCTTCTAGTTGTGGCATGTGGGACTCAGCCTCAACATGGCGTGATGAGCGGTGCCATGTCCACGCCCAGGATCCGAACCAGTGAAAACCTGGGCCGCTGAAGCAGAGCGAGAGAACTTAACCACTCAGCCACGGGGCCAGCCCCTTTTTTTTTGTTTTTTAACGTCATTTTCCCCCTTCCTCATCTTCATTTCCTTTCCAAAAGTTTCTTTTGAGTTTTGTTCCTCTCCTTTGCTCTTTCTTTTCAAATTCTTTGTAGCACCTTAAAAGAATCTTTCCCATTATTGTTCGTAAAAGGTTCTTTTTTCTTTGTGCTGCAATTTCACCTCAATAATAAGTTCAGAAATTTAGATTGACGCATAATTATGCCCTCATGTCACTTCCCCAGTGGTCTAAAACAGTAACTGCTTCTTCTAAGTCGGCCAACACTTTTTGGGGGTAAAGCATAGTAGTTCTCAAAAAGGGCATTTTGAAATGTGTGTGTGGTGGGAGAAGGGACAGGGCTCAGGCAGGGATGCAGAACAAGATGCAGTGAGTTAAACAGTCTTGCACAAAATAGGATTATCCTGCCCAAAATACCAGGAGTGCCCTGCTGAGGAACACAACAAGGATGGCAAGAGGTTTTCTCTGGAGTTCCAGTCTGATTGACTGAATTCTTGTGTTGCAAAAGAATCTAGTTGTTTTGCAGTATCTTCCATGGGCACCCAAGGAGAAAATAGCAAACCATCTGCCATTTCTGAGTCAATGATTAGCATTTGGTTCCTCCCAAATTGCTTCTGTAGTTGTCCACATATGTGATATCAGAGGGAGTTGGGAGGGTCCGGTAGCCAGACCATCAGCCCCCTGGATTCTGATGTAGGCTGGGTCTTCAGGTACTTGTTTGACCTTGGGTAAGTGACTTCGCCCTCTGTGTCTTAGTCATATCTATAAAATAAGGATTATAACACTAGCCCTCACCTCCTCTCCTGGGTTCCATGAAGAAGAAATGAGATCACTTATGTGAAAATTAGGAAAGACTAAGAAAGTAAGTCAAATTTAAAAAGTATGATTTTTTAAATTTCTAGCATAAAGTACACATCTTATGAAAATTTGAAATTTGAAGTTTTCCTCATTCCAGAAGTGTGCTAGTTAGTTCCACGGAATTGAATGAGGCAAAGATGAAATGCAGTGAACCAATGACTGAGTTTAATTTCCCAGCATTTGTCAGGAAGACCTACAGGAGGATTATTCCACAGTCTCTCTGGTTGTCAAAGGACATACCTAACGTCTTCCATTTTCCGCATTTTTGAATGTCAAGTTCTTGGCTCTAGTCATTCTCTCTGCTAATTCTTAAACAGTCCTGGGACTGCTGAAGGAGGAAGTCACGGTTAAGACAGTTCTGCCCCAGAAACTTTAGTTCAGTTTAGTTCCCATTCAGCTGAGGAAAAACAAACAAACCAAAAAAGGAATTTTTTTATATCTGTCAGTGTCACCACCCTAGCCATTCCCTTAATAAACCCCATGGACATGTTCGGAGGAGAGGGATTGAGATTATTTTTACTGTCAGAATTCAGTGTGAACTTTTCATTTCACAAGTCTGAACTTCCTAAATATTTATGATAATGAGGTAATGTACTTAACAGGAACTAAGTATCCTTTAGCTATCAAAGCAGCATATTCCACATGTAGTAGTAGATTAAGCCACTTCAAAAACAATCCAGTTGGTTTCTGTTGAGAGATTTGAATGAGACATGAGGTTTATAATGCACCTTCTATTTGTTTGACCTCAATTCTACTCATCCACAAGCCTAATAAAAAGGATAACGTTCACTATGTCTGAGATATTCTTCATTCTTTCCTTTGGGGTACCTGAACACTCCCTCAGGGTACCTACAATATTCCTTCTTTGTTCCTGATTCCCATGCACACGGTATAAATCAGGTGATCACCACCAACATGGCATAATTACTTCAGATGTGCAGCACTTGACTGTGTCCAGAGCACTCCCACGTCACCTCATTTGATTCTCATAACTAAGCTGTGAGACAGACACAGCAGGTATCGTGATCCCCTCTTCTACAGATAGTAAAACAATGGCTCACAGGGATTAAACAACTTTCCAAGATCATATCAGCAGTCTATGGAAATCAAGACCAGAGGTCAGGGCGTCTGACTCGAAGTGCCACAGTCTGCCACCACACTGCGTAGACTAAGAATCCCACTGCAGACTAAGTGATGGGCTTCTCCTTATGCCCAGAGAAGTAGTGTCGATGTCTGACCTTCTCACAGGAATAGTAGAATCCTTCCATTTCTCTCCTCCATCCTCTCCTGCTATACTTACCATCATATCACTCTCCGTCTTTAAGGAATGAACAAAAAGGACAGAGTTTCTGCTTTTCAGATGCATAGAATGTCACCAATACATGGCTCTTAGCGCCATATGTGTAACTTGTTCCTACAATTTTGCCATAGTGAAGCAAGAGCCTGATGAGCAGTGGCATTAAATGAAATATGCAAATAACATGCTAATACGAGATGCTATACATACTCCTTATTCAAAGATGTCACATCCAACAGGATGCTCCAGAAGTGTGATAATGAGGTGAAAGACTTCATGACTCTGTAAGAATAAATCACCAAGGAAATTGACATTTGAAAAAACGGATCTGATCTGTGACCTTTTATAATTCGTATACAGTTGGTTGTATACCAGAGCTACACAAGCATGTTGACCATTCAAGCACCTGCTTCTCCAGTGAGGTTCTTGATGTAGGGAGACAAATCAGACTCCATTTAACTTCTATGAGACGAATAAGGAGAAATCTATCTCAGAAGCATGACAGGCTGCACCAGCATCATGCGTTCATTATCCAAAGCGTCCACTGATGGATAAGCATATTTGGTACCGAGAGCATGACCACACATCCTCACTCATCCAGGACAGACCCAGTTTATACCTGTTGCCCTGATGTAATTACTAATAGTGTTCCCTTTCCACCTCAGGAGTGTCCCAATGTGGATAACTGATCATATGCTTACCCTACACTTTCTTTCTGCCATGCCTTAGTCCTAAAACCTAACACATTAACCAAACAATGATAGCATGGAGTGGTTAAGTATATGCTCTGATCATATTTTGTGTTTTGGAAATACCCTCCCACACATTAAAAATAGAAACAATAATGTGTAATAGAGTAGGACTTAGGAGGTCTCAATTCTAGGCTTCGCCATACCATAAAATTATGTGAAATTAGTCTATCAATTAACTGCTTTGTGCTTTTTTTCTCACTAATAAAATTAGAAGCTTAGACCAATTATCTGTTAGAGGCCCCTCAGAATTCTAAAATGTGTGAGTTGACGTTAGTTGAAGGCAAGTTATTCATTGCATTGCTTTACCTTTAGATAAATAAAAGGTATGTGTTTTTTTTAAACAAAAGGCACTTGGTGTGTATGTGAGAAGTGGTCAGACTTGAGCAATGTGGGAAAGCTGAGGTTCTGAACTACCTGAATGGCACTACAGAAACTCAGGTTTACACAGTCTTCTTCTTTTTCTTCTGCAGTTTCTGTTCCTGTTCTTGTTCTTTTCTCTTGCCTTTATTCTATGGCCTTGATGTCAAGGTGCCTCTTAAAGGTAAGACTCTATTTAATTCTCAAAATTTGGTTTTAAGAGGTATTTGATGTGAAGGATGCTGCCTATAGTAGTTGCTATGCCTGTGTTTTTTAAAAAAAAAAGTGTGCTTGGTTTGGTTAGCTTAGATGCTATAAAATGAGAAACCGATTCAATCCGTTTGGGTGACTATTAAAGAAATAAAGCAAACCTGACGTATGATGGAAATCAAGAATTTTTTCCTAGTTAACTGTATTGCTTTGGGAAATCATGATGTCAGTGGATCTCAGTATTTTTATCATAGGCTCTCATTACACGGAAAAGTTACTGCTATATCTGCAAAGTAAAGAAATATGAGTATATTTTAAGTATGTCTTCCAGCTTGAAAATTCTGATTCTGTAAATCTAACAAGCTAAAAATGACTGGTTTTTTTTAAACCCTTTCTCCCAGTCCCTCTTCATCAGAACTCAGGAAAGTGGGCTATTAAGTGAAATTGATTTTTTTTCAAATAAGGTAATTTTCTATTTCAATTTAGGAAAATAAAAATAAAAGAAGCAGGCCTTGCCCCATGGCTGAGTGGTTAAAATTCAGCACGGTCCACTTCAGCAGCCTGGGTTTGTGGATTTGGATCCTGGGCATGGACCTACTCCACTCACCAGCCATGCTGTGGCAGTGACCTACATACAAAGTAGAGGAAGATTTGCACAGATGTTAGCTCAGGGCTAATCTTCCTCAAGCAAAAAAACAAAAAGGATTGTTAGCTCAAGGCACATCTTCCTCAGCAAAAAGAAAAAGAAAAAAGAAAAGAAGAATCCCATTATTACTAAACTATCCAGTCCACATCTCATCAATACATGTATAAATAATCTTAGACAGTGATTCTCAATGCTCTTAAAAATACAGATTCTGAGTCCTTACTTTTGACTTAATGAATCAGATTTCTGGAGATGGAGGTGAGATAGGGGGTGGGAAAGGTGGAGAGCAAGGATTGATTTATGTTTGTAACAAGCATACCAGGTGATTCTGATGTCTACCCAGGTACAGAAACCACAAATCTTGATACCATTATTTAAAAATGAGGAAGGGCTAGCTGCTATTCGAAATCCATTTATCATGGTCTGTGTCAACTCTGGTGACCCTGTTAAGGTGTATTATGCAGGGATCTCTCCTGGACCTCATGTTATTTGACATTTTCTATAGCAAGCTGAAAAATGGAGAAGAGACAGTTTCTCTCTCCGTTGTGTCAAGTCTGTTACCTGGATGTATAACAGATGAGCAAAAGTGCTTTGGCATGACCCAATACCAGGGAGGAGTCAAGCAGGTAGCAGGCAAGAGACAGATAGCTAGAAGTAAGGAAGAAAAAGGCTCGGCTTGTTGACAGGTAGTAAAAGCATATTGCAATTAACCACAAAAATATTTTTCCTACTAAATTAATGATTTATATTCTGCTCTTAAACCTAAGACTAACTTAAATTATATACTCTCCCTCAAATGGAGAGACTCGTGCTTTTCTTTTAGCAATTACCTAAGTCATTACTGTCAGTGATGATCTAAAGTGGCCCCGTGCTCCCAAGAAGGCACCCTTACCGCTCGCAGTGGTTGCTGACTAAATAACTCAGTTCAATTATATTGGGGCTTTTACCATAAGTGGGGGAGCCCCAGGCACTTTCAGGAGATAGCATCTGCCCATGCATTCTGTATATTTATTCTAAGTGAATAGCGTACCATTAATTTTTCCACATCCAGCAATTATACAGGGAGACAGAGGAAAGAAGAAAATGAGAGAGGTAGAAAAATAGCTATCACCGGGTTAGATGTTATAGCCAAGTTATGAGGTCCCATTGAAAACCCTCCCCTTCTGAGCTCAGGGAGAATCTTCCTCAAACAAAAAAAAAAAGCGTAGGATTGGCAGTGGATGTCAGCTCAGGGTGGATCTTCCTCACCAAAAACAAAAGAGAAAAAGATGCTTTAAGTTATGTGTGTTTCTATACAAAATAAATACATAAACACAAAAAGTCTTTTACTTACAAACTTTCAATTTGTTTTCTCTCAGAGATAAACCTTCAATTCTGTTTCAAAGCACATATGTGTCATTTCTGCCTATCACGACTGAAGGAAAGCCCATCATTTGAGTAAAACCATGCTGGTTTTAAAAAAACAAATGGACTTATAGGCAGTCTCCCAGAACGACTGATGTATGATTTCTACAGCAAAGCCAGGTTTATTCAAACTGGCATTCTGAATAACTGAAGTGGGTCACCATAGATGACCAATTTTCAATGAGCTAATTTTCAATTAGCTATAAACTAAGACTGTGTAGAATATAAATTCATCTTTGACTCAAGAGGCCCTTCTGAATATTACGGAACCTCAGGGATTCTTGTGAATGAGTTGCTTACTAGCACTGAGCAGTAGTTTCCTCTTCTGTAGAACAGCCATCGTAGCTCTCGTTTCTGAGAGTTGACTACACGCCAGCAGACTCTAAGTCAGTGAATGCCGTGATGCCACATCTGACTTGTGACTCTAGTGTTCAAGTACCTACCACACTTCCTGGTTCCTGGCTGATGAGCAGAGTAGGTCCACACCTGGGATCTGAACGTGTGAACCCCAGCCGCTGAAGAGGAGTGTGTGGAACTTTAACCACATGGCCACTGGGCCGACCCCCTTAAAGCATCTTTTATATACGTTCAGATCACTTCTCTTCTTTACAGGGAATATGGGGATATTATAGCTGTAACTAGTTGTCTGGGGCTCTCATCTCAGTGGAATGTAATTATGAACACAATCTATTTTCTCAAAACAAGGCTTTCCCTCAGGTTCTGTCTTACTTCCCTCTCTGATCCTTTAATTAATTCTTAGCTAGGTTGTTTCCCCAATTTTTGTTACCTTTGGTTCTTGAAAGTCTAGCCCAATTTAAAAATTCAATTGCAGACTCTGTTTAATCTCATTTCTTGCCCTCTCCCCAGTGGAGGAGGAGGGTCACCGTCTGGCTGTGAGAGATCTTTTCCCTTTTCCTTCTTCAAGGCTCAGCTCTTCTGAAGAGCGGGGAAGAGGAAGAGGGAAAGGGCAGCGTGCCTCTCACCTCCCCTGGAGTGGCTTGGCCCTCTTCCTGGTGGTTGATGCTGTTTCTCTGGCTAGTACCAACCAGCTCTTTATGTCTTTTCTATGAGAGGTGTTGAAAGACTGGCCATTTGGGGGACATATGTGTGAGTTGTTCAGGAGCCGTGCAGGGCATGCCCACTGCTCTTTGCCCTGACAGGCTGAGGCCCAAGCCCTTCCACTGCCCTTCTGGATCCCATCATTGGTGGTACTAGCTGCAGCGTCTTGCTGGGAGCGAACTGCTGCCCCTGTCTCCACCCTGCCATCCCTCTCCAGTTCTCTGCTCAGAGAGACAGAGGATGAGCAATAGGTGAGCGTTGCTCTGTGTTTGAGCCATAGAAGGCGAGTCTGCTTCCTGCAGCCACCACCAATCTCTATGCCTTTTGGCACCGTCCCCTCCCTCCCACGGTGTACTCTCATCCCACCCACTGAACTTCCTTCCTCCTAGTTCTCCTCTGTGACTCTTTCACTCTTTCATCCTGGTCTAATCTAGCCTTTGGGAGCAAAGTAGCTCTACAAATACGAATTCCAAATATTTCTGACTTGCACTTATGGTGGGAATTTCTTTGAATCTCTAGTTTGCCTCTGCGTGGTGGACTGGAAGTGTCCTTGGGTCCTAAGTGCCTCCTTTTCCACCCCTTTGGATCTTGGTCACCATTTCTGGGGCATCAGTAAAATCCTGCTACAGAATTAGTATCTTTATTTTGTAGGTGGGGAAATTAAGGCTTGGCGAAGTTACATAACTTGTCCTTGGACATACAGTGAGCAAATGGAAATCCCATTTTCTCCATCCATGTCAGTCAGACTCTAAAGGTCATGTCCTTAAGCAGCACATAATAGCATGTCCTCTGTGCCATTTCCGGCTTTCATTGGAAGAGGCCTTTATGTCCTAAACTTCTACCCAAGTGAAAACCCAGACATATGGACTCAAAGAGGAACAGGGCGGGGAATCCTGACTGGCATAGTCCAAGGAAGGACCTTTTCAGGGACATGTCTGGGGGCAACCAGGGAACCTGTGTGACAAATTTTCCAGGGAATCCCCAGGTCAGGACCTTAGGGTGGAGACCATGGGCCATTGGATACAATTGTTGGGGAGGAAGTATGGCATAAAAGTAAGTTACTGAAGGGCATAGACAAAGTTGCTTTTAAAATAATATCTTAAACCGATATTTGGGGGCATGGCCATTCAGTTGAGCTTCTTAAGGCATTGCCTTGGAGAGCCCCAGAGGAAAAGGCAATAAGGATAATAGCTAATATTCCAGGCTACTTACAATGAGACAAGAACTGTTAGTTGCTTTATATGCATTGTTGCAACAGCTATTAAAAATAGATATTTCTCTTTTCTCATTTAGAATTAAAGTAATTAGCTTAGAGACTTTCTTTATGTAACGTATACAAGATCATACAGCTCAAAGAGGTGGTTAAGAATAAATTTCTTTTTCTTTAAAAAAATAGTTTGTTTTTTTCTGTTTCAGTTATTGACAGAAATGATGATTAAAGAATTTTCCCCTCTGTTTTACAGAGTAACCGAAAACATGGATAAGACCCCAGAAAGGCAAATGCTTCTAAACCTTCAAAGATGGCAGAAATGTTTACAGCAGTGAGAGGGAGATTAAAGCTAAGAACTACCCTGTAGCCAGGACTACAACTGTGTATTTTAAAGCCATTATTCAAGGTTTCTTACTTGACAGTTCCCACATGACCCTGTTGAAAATCTACAATATATGCTGCATTTAATGAAACATGTATATGTCAAACCAGAAGAAAAGAACTATAAACATATATTGTGTAAAGAAAAAATTCAGCAATGGAAAACAGTTTCAGCAGATCAAGCAAAGATGTGTCTTGGGCATGGAACCAAAGTTACAAAGAAACATTCTACCCCTGCTGTGCAGGGGGGTCATTTTAATGTAACACCACACCCCATGGAAACACTAGTCCTGAAATAAACATCATTTTAAAAAATCAAAACAAAAAAACAAGGGTGGGTGGGGAGTGAAGCACGAGGAATACCTATGAGGAGCTATTTACAATAAAATGTTTCATTTGAAAAGTCTGGTTTCTTACTACAGGGATTTGCTTTTCCGTCTTTATTATTGTTTAAAACTCAGGAACAGAGACATCTGCAATGTGAATGGGAAGGAAAAAATTCTCTCTCCAATTTGTTTTTTCTGCAAAAGGTGGAGCTTATGGAAGGCATTCCACAGATGACAGATGAGAAGTGGATCACAGTGACCCCAACTAAACTGGCAACTAAGGCGAAGGACCCAGGCGAATGTAACATAAGAAATAAAAGCAGATTTGATGCTTCTTTGGCCTTCTGTCACATCTGTGTTCCTCCACAAGCAACAGACTGATCTCATTCATATTGAAAATTAAGAAGAAGATGCTCTAAGTCACAAGCTCCCTGACACAGTTCTGTTTAGAATGCCAACGTCGCTAGGGAACATGGGCCAGAGAGCATCTCTGAATCTTCCAATTTCCAAAATACTGGTTTTCAAGTGGCTGCTTAAAATTGCCTGCATAAATATATGATTTGAGTAAAAACTCAATAGAGGCAATAAGTAAACTCTACCACCAGTTAAGTTTGCCACAGAGATGTGAATGTTACAACGAAATGATTTTTTTATAAGTATCCTGATATGCCTAGAGCATTCTGACCTCTTATCATTTAGACTGATAACATTTTTTCCCAGAGAGCTGACAGCAACAAGATAGCTCTACTTTTTTATATAGAAGTAACATTATGTTACTGATAAGGTCATTTTCTACCAGAGACAATGAGAAGACTGGTACTTTTCCTAAGTTATGTAATACTGAGTCTTGGATTCAGCTCTGAGAGCAAATAAATGTTCCTGAAAAGCTAATTTTACACCTCATTTACTGTAGATGACAAAACAGCCTCAATTTTTCAAATTGTCAAGGTTTTATTTACAGGGCTAGAATTCCCATGCATAAAGAATGTGTGTAGGGAGCCAGAAACACTTTCTATGAAATGATACACAAATCCTTCCTTACGTGGGTTCAGTATCGCATTCTTTGGTTTTAGCACTGGCATTTTCAAAGCCAGAACAATAACTGAAGAATGTACAAGAAAAGCTGGAATGCTGGGGTCCCACTTTTTGTTCTTATATTTACTGCTGACCCAGGTATCTTTGGCCCAGTCACTTAACCTCTCTGTGCCTCAGTTTCCTCATCTGCAAAATGAGGTTCAAATGCTTTTACATAAAGGTTTTTTTTTTTTGCAATTCTGGAACAAGAGGTGCTTAAAGTAG
The DNA here is from genome assembly GCF_041296265.1 of Equus caballus. Taxonomy (NCBI): domain Eukaryota; kingdom Metazoa; phylum Chordata; class Mammalia; order Perissodactyla; family Equidae; genus Equus; species Equus caballus. The sequence goes on from NC_091697.1 coordinate 46,054,173, forward strand.
CACAATGTGCTTTGTAATTATTCTGACTGCTGTGTTATTTGACTTTCTTGTATTGTTGAGAAAAAGAGTCCCCTGTGTAATAAAATAGTGCTTCCATTTGGTTAAATCTAAGCACTACAGCACTGAAGCTTTCCCATCAAACTACCTGGGACATTACTAGCAATAAAGATTGAGAGATCCAGAGCCAGGATCTCTAACAAGCTAAAGTAAATCGATCATCTCATGCTATTGAGGAAGACAGAAGAATGCGTCATTTCAATGATAAGCATCCCCTAGCTCTCCCTATTACATATGCATGCTGTGCTACGAAACTCCACTTTTCTCTTAGGAGAGCCAACCATGAAATTAAGGCTTTGAGTGAACTGATAGCATCACGTGATTAGTCTGATTATCCATTTCATTTTGGAGGAAGCCCCAGTGATATGACCTACTGGGAATATACAAAATAACTATCCTTCTGCTGGATTCTTTGTTCAACTGCGTAGGTTCCACAATAAACATGAATAGTACATTCATTGTGCAGGCAATGTGAAAGAGGGTGCCACTGCAGTCTGTGACCCCATCCTTTCAAATCTCAGAATATATGGAAGGGGATAAATTATTCTCGCATCTCTTTGACTTTTCTCTTCCGTTGCTCTTCATTGGCCATTCCAGGGTCCATCTGAGCAAATTCCTACTCCAACTACTCCATCAAACCTACTTTCCTTCTCTTCCTCTTTCTCTCCCCATCAAGAAACTTGTAGGTTAAATTTTATATCCAAGCACTGATTATGGTTTAAATGATTAAAAACATTTGTAAAAATAGTGTGGTTTAATCATATACCTTATCTGCTATAAATCTGATTATATCATACACACACAAAGTCATACGAGAGCAATGACAGCTAGGCAAACCATCAGCAGCTTAAGATGTGTTTAGGGCAAATGCAAAAGGAGGATTCTTTCTTTTTGCTTAAGATCGAGGAGATTAGCGAATTTCTCTAGATTCGAGGCTAAAGGGTGATATTTTTACCAAGTCTTACTAATGACCCTCAAAATTAATATATAATTTGATAAGCCTAAATATTTTGATAGATTCCTCTCTTTGTTATCCATTTCCACAATTACAAAAACATTAGCAAAATTGTAGATGTATGTTTCAGTCACTGATGGATCCATGGGAGTGGATCATGTCTAAAGGAAAGCTTCCCTTGCATATGATGTTCAGCAATACTAATAATGAGTGTGTTGTTGATAACGAAGAGATTTACTGTGGCTCCACTTCTTACAGAGAGCACACGTTCCCACTCTGATCTTTCATCTCTGCGCCTTAACTATCCTGATACATTTCTCTAATGACTTAGTCGCAATCAGAATAACATTCTTCAGGGTTCATTTACTTAATGTTTCTTAACAAAGTATTTATCTCTTGGAAAATAAACATAACTGAAAATATTGAAAAATAGTTTGAAATAAAATGAAAGCCCCAATTCATCACAGTTATTCAGGGCAGGAAAATTTTCACGAGAAAGGAAAAACATGGAATACTATATTTGGCTATACTACTAGAAAGCATCTGTTACTAAATCACTGTCTAACTGTGTTTTAACGCCACCCAAGTTTTAGGAAACGCTAGACCTATGTCATATAAATGAAATTACTGCCAATAGTGAGGTTTTAGGAGTGGAAGAATAAATTTTGCTTTGATTTTTCTTACATTCACAAATAACTGCTCACAGCAGTGGTGTGGTTGTTCAGTAGGATAGAGATGATGTAGAAGGCTCATGGGTCATCACTGGAGTAGAAAGGGGACATTTGTTCTTCACTAGTAATAGAAGAAATAAAGTTTTGCCAAATAAATGCTGTATTTTATTTCAACTTACTTTGATTGTTTTCAGTTTAAAATAAATCTCTGGCAAACTTGTTCCTTTTTGCCTGTTATCAACTTTTTCTGTAAATCCATTGTGTAGTTCACATTTTCAATGTCTTCAATGTAATGCATACGTTCATTGTTTTAAAATGAAACATGTCTTTTTAACTTGCCTAGGTTTTCATGGAAACTGTAAAGATAATGTTTATGAGTTTTATGTTGATGTTTTATTAACTGGATCATGTGTGTTATGTTACATCAAAATAGATGGACAGCGTAGACATTGTATTTTTTAAATACTGCATTTTTTTGATCTGTCAAAAAGTGGCACAGAATATATATATTTATCTACTATATTGAAAAAGTTCAACATAACTTTTGCGGGATCAAGAATCAAAGGAATCTTGGATGACTGTTTATGTCATGAGTTAACGCTTCCAGGATGGGCCCGAGGTCTTCCTTAAGTGGACCTCTACTTTCTAAAGGGAAAAAAGTAGGTCACAAGGTCCTGAGGGATGAAAGCTTCATTCTGTTCAACTGCCTTGTCATTTCTATGTAATAAATTATCTTGAGACTGAATTTCAAGCATATTGGCAAGAGGATTCCAGACATAATAGAAGGTTGGAGCTGATCCTCTGATTCCATTCCAGTACCGGGCAGGGCAGTTTTCACATGCCTTTGCTGCTTTTAGTTTGGCAGCTTAGTTCTTCCTAAATAAACGTTCTGTTCTTGAGAGTCCAAGTCCAATGTTTAATCAAAATTACTAAAGATATACACCGAGAGGCAATGTGGCAAAAAGGAAAGGGTTATAATTTGCCATATTCAACCTGGGGTCTCAAACTCAGAGGTACAGGTAGGTGATTGGGTCAAGTTCCTCTTTCTGTCTTTGTATTTTTGCACTGAGGTCTTGTGCCCATGCTTATATCTCCATCCTTGTTATATCAAAGTTTTGTAGGATGGGAGTGGTGTAGACAAACATCTCTCAGGCCAACTTTGCCTGCAATCAAGACTCCACAAACTTGCTGCAGTGTGAATGATGCAATTTCCCAAAAGCAGATCCCCTGCATCCATTAATAATAGCAATTACTTATTTTGATTGACATCTCACGAAATGTGCCTATTCTCCCCCATTCACCATAGTAACTTCCTACAATGAGGCAGATTAAAATCCAAACACTTTTATAAATATGTGATGTCCATATAGACACATATATATTCTGTACATAGTATGATGGTGTGAGCGCTTACTAGATGTGTACTTCTGTCCTAGGATTGAGGACTTAAGGAAGGAGTTTTTCTGATGCTGCTGAGTAACTCATGCTTTTGTTCAGCATCTGGTGTCTGTGCTCTTCGCCTCCCTGCCTGCCTCTCCCCCCTCCTCCCTCAACTTCTGTCCATCACTGCTGTTCCCTGTTGTTGACTGAGGCAAAGAACGACTCGTTGGCTTTCCAGTTATTCGGGCCAATAACCAGCCTTGTGATGCCAACGGTTTTCTGGGATGAGCTACAGGAAATCCAGCACAATCGACAGTATTAATATCAGCCAGAAGTCCTATATTTTTATCAGCTAAAAATCCCATTCTAAGAAGGGTTCATGCATGTTTTAACCTTCAAAATCCAATCCTGTGGGGACTCAAGTATAGAGCCGATGTGTCTGAATACATAATCCCCCAGATGTCTATTGTATTCGTGTGGTCAGGGGCCAATTTCTCAGAGTTTTCATCCAATCAACTGCCTCCGTTGGGGTTCTTTCTCTCCGTCTCATTAGCATGACTCCATATATTGCTTCAGTGCTTGTTTATTAAAGGAAGAAAAATACAAAGTGACTGAGTTTCGCCAGAATGATCCTCTGAAGTACACTGAAATGTACATGTACTGTATGTATTACCGTAGAGACTGGAATCAACTTATTGTATGTAAAGTTTTATGAATGGTTATTTTATAATTTATGTATTTAATATAGGAATCAATGAGCTCTGGTGTTTTAGTTTATATAAAAATAAAAAGCTGCATTTTTTAAAACTTTACCTTGCATTGTTCGTAGGTTTTTGGTTTGTTATTGTAACTGAACTCTTATCTACTTTGGAAAAACAGAGTGAGGCAAATTAGAGCTATAGTGTAACGTCAGGGAAAAATCTCTGCATCAAGGATAGCAAATAGGTTTCTTCTCATCCATCCCCCCTGAATTTTTTATTGCGCTAGCCAGGGGCACTCTGCTGAAGTGTCCAAGGCAGAATTCACACTCATGAGGAGAGAACCATAGTTCTCGCTCTGAGGACAGTTTGGGAGAGAATCTTGCCAGCTGTTTGCCATCCTTATTCTAGATAGTGTACTTCTTTTTCTTTATCCGCCTTGCTTTTTTCTCTACCGTGTAGAGGCACTAGACGTGGTGAGTTAACAAGTATGTGTTGTGTGAGCATCCATTGTGTGCCCATGCCTATGGCCTGGTATGTATGGATCTACCCTCAAAGAGCTTACAGTTTAATGCAGCAAACAACCCATGTGCACGCAAAACGAAGAGCCAATATTGCACAATAATGAGGTATAATTTTGTAGGTCACTGTTAAGAAGTATAAAAAATAATATTAGTATTTAGGAGTGGGCTCAAAAAATTCATGCTAAGAACATTTCTTCTTTCAATTGTAACCTCTTATGTTTAGCAAAAAGTGTCACTCATCAGTTCATGGCAAAGTTCTCTTAACCGTTTATAATGACCATCGATGTGTCACGTCAAATCCTTAAATCAGAGAAGAATAAGGCATAGCCATGGCCCTCAAGACATCACAATCTACATTATTTGATGAAGACTTGCAAACTGACTGAGTCTCCATGAGAAGGGTACCAAGCATATCAGCATGCCACAAAATAGGCAATTATTGTTGTGGATTCTGTCTAATTTGATAAATGAGAAGCTCAGTGTTGATGAACTCCAATTCTGGTGTATAACTCAAATATACTATCATGTCAACAATTCAACTGATTTCTTCTAGCTCCAGAGGAAAGTACTCTAGTGTCTTCCTGAGACGCTAAAGGGGGTGGAGGACACTTCCTACCATAGTGCCAATGAACCAGTAAATATCCAGCAGGCCCACACAAAGCCCACACAAGGGGATTCCTCCGAAGGGCTCATGACACAGCTCTGCGCTGACCTACAGGTGAGCAAGTGCAGTCACAGAAGCGCAGACGTGTAGTCAAATGCTTACCTAGCCCATGGGTAAAGATTTACGCGGCATGGCTGATAAAGAATGCTTCTTTTATTTAAGCAACTTTGTAGTTACATAGGGAACGTGAGGGTGAATTGTGAAGGCTTTTTTCTCACTGAAAGTGCCTCAAATAAAAATCTGTTTTTAACAAATACATCTTTTGCATGCAGATTCACTTAAAATTATGAAGTCATTGGTTTTGATCAAAAGGCTCTATAACAAATAGTCATTGGTAATCCAGTCCTGGAATTACTATAAACGTATTGAGAACGAGGGCCGCCACATCTGTGTCATCTATGTGAGGTCCCATATGACACATTTTAGAATTTGGAAGGAGCATGAGGAAACACAAAACGAAGTAACAACCACTTCAGGAACTGGATTTTTCTTCATTAAGATAAGAGATAAAGAATGTTAAATTATTTCGCTTGGACTGCCTGGAAATGCATGAACAAATCTAAAATTTAATTATGGCATCTTATCAATTCTTTCTGTTTTCTTTTTACTTTATTGATTTTATTGTTTTCCCCTTAATTCTCTTTAATTTTGCTTTTAATTTACACCACGTCAAATCTATTTTTGTACAGCCGCAGGATATAAATTCAATATTTTAAAAATGCACATTAAATATTCTTAGAGTTACTATAGGGATGTAGAAAAATATTCAAACCTTGGAAATACGGCAAAATGATGAGTATGTATCTTTATAAATTTCACTTCAGAGTGGTTTCTAACATGCCATTTAGAAAGTCATTTGACTCTGGGGAGATGCAACAATTGATGTTTTACACCTCTGTAAAGTTAGAGTCTAACTTACAGAAAATTGATAAGGTGTGATGTATTTTTTCTGCTTAATAGAAAAAGAGAAACCCAAAGATTACGTTTTGTCCTATATACAGATTAACCACTTTGGTTTTTAACATTGCCTTCATTTCAGCATACCTTTCCCTATTCTTCAAATCTTTCTTGTATCAGTTCATTCTACTGATTCTTTTAATTAAAGAAGTACATAAAACTGACACATGTCCATTTCTTTTCATGAGAATGATAGTTTTGGCAATTTGATGAGTGCTTTTTTAAAAGGTATTCTAAAGGATATGGAGACAAGATGTGTTCCTTGCTCTCAAGGAACTTATAGTAAAATAGATAGGGCCCAGAAACAATGAAATAGACATCAACACAGGATGGTTAAAAGTCAGGAGGTTACCACAAGCCACCAAGAATCCTGAGTTCATCTCTCATTCCAGACCTGCCCCTTCTCCTTTGTTCCCCCTACTCGGTGAGAGATGCCCGATGGAATTAGGATGGATTCATGGGCTTACCTCCCTGCTGCCTTTCCCTCACCCTCCACATCCAATCCTTCACAAGGTCTACTGACTTCAGTTCCCAACCTGTCTCCTATTCTCCGTCACTTCTACTAAGAGCTTTCCACCTAACTCTTGCAGCAGCTTCCTAGTTAAAAACTGCTTCTAGCTGTGCCCTCTTTAAATACACCCTGCTTGCTTTTTCCAGCTTGATTTAATATGCAAATCATACTAGGTTGTTCTCATCTTTAAAATTCCTCCTTGGTTTTCCACACCTACCTGGGGTTAACTCTCGAATGCTTATGGAACTAAACACATAACGAAACATAAGATATGGGACTGAAGCCAACACAAGGCCACTGTTTTATCTAACCCAGCTCTAGAAAATAAGGCTTAAACTCCCTCCTTAGCATCGCTATTTATGTCCTGGATAAATCTTACTCATACTTGAAGACTCAGCTTAGTCATTATCTTCTTCGAGAGCTGGACAAAATATCCTTTGTTCTCCTGAAGCATTCTGTGTGTACCTACTCCGTCATTGACCATGCATATTAAAATTACCTTCTGTGTTCATCCCCACTGATACCCCCAAATAAATCTGAGTTTTTTGAGGTCAGCGCATACGCCTTTTTCAGCTTTCAGTCTTCAGCGTTTAACACAGCTCCTAGTACCTAGCAGAGTCTCACTAAATTATTCTGACTCTGTTGTGTATGTATCGGACTATCAAGGGAGGAATCCCTTCATTTGGATGATAAAGAAGATTCCGCGAAGGTGGAAATAGGTAAACTGGACCATTTTTTTGAAAGTTATTTTTTTGTTGGTTCTGGATTTTTGCTTCTTTTGTGATTTCCTTCCTTTCTTCCTTTCATTATTTTGTTTTATTTTATTATTTTACTTTAGTAAAGTTTTGTCCCATAAACCAAAAGCTCTTCAGAAAACATGTGAAAAAGCTAACACATTCCCTGCTCACTTCACCTTCTCCTGAAGTGCTCTAGGCCCGTGCATTCTACCATCTGACCACAGGAGGGGAGCATTTGTCCAGAAGTCCAGGAAAAAGTGTCAGCTCAAGGGAGATCTGATTTTATGGGGTATTTTGTGTCCCTTGGTTTTGGGTTTCTCTTCCACACATCCCTATGAAAGAAATAATCTAAATATACTCACTGCCTTGACCACTCCTGGCATGGTTTTCACCATCTTGGTCTTTGCAGCCTCTCCTTATTTCAGGGAGGCTGGGTTGTTATCTTCACCCAGGCAGCAAATTCATTTGCAAACACGAAGGCTCAGGGAAACTTAGCGACCAATTACACAGTCTCCAAATATTCCAGACTCGCTCCAACGCCAGACACAAGGGGTCGAGGCAGTTCATCAGATTCGTTCCCTAATTCTCCACCTCTGAAGCAAGGCCTCCCAGAGGACAGATGAGAGAAGGCATGTTATTGTGTCCAGAGTTTCTCTGACTATGTGAACGCGCTTGAATTTTTTTAAACAACAGTGCTATGTTTTAAATATCTTTGCCAAAACGTATTATGTTTCTTAAACGAATTTTTAAAGAAAAACTAGGGATTTGTCCTTAAAAAACATTTACCTCCCAAGATGCATGAGAATGAAAAACAGCACAATAATTTCTTGTTTGTACAAACATTGGCTAGATAAGTATTTATTCCATTAGTCTGCCATTCTTAACCAGAAATGGCCTTCGATAAGTCACTCTGTAATTGGCAAAGCATTCCTGCTTCTTAGTGCCGGCATCTCCCCAGTCATACAGGGGCTGCTATGGGGAAGCACAGTGCAAAATAAGCCAGCTGCTTAAATTTAATTTTGATTATCCATAGAAGTAAAGCAAAGACCCAATTATATTGGCCCTTCTCTTTCTGACCTATTTTTCTTTCTACTCTGTTATGAAAGGCTATATGTGTGTAGAAGACAGACAGGCTGGGTCCCAGTACTATCTCTGCCACTTGGGATGTGTCATTGAGTGAGTAACTGAACCATTTGCAGCCTCCCTTTCTTTTTTTGTAAATGGGATAATAAGATGATTTCCCTTGTTGGGCTGTTGTGAGAATTAAATATGTAGCAGAATACAAGAAGTTTTACTGTGTGTCTGGCATATAAGGGCTCAATCAATAGCAGGCTCCATAACTCACATTTTTATTACTTGTTATGTTTTCAGTTCATTTATTAGTATAAAACGATACAGTACAAAAGTTAATATAGGAGCACAAAGTATGAAATAGTAATATGCGTCTTACCCCAGACATTCCTGCCTTCACAAGCCTTCCTGACTACTGGCACTTTCTGACAAACCCAACCAAAAAGTACTCAGCCAGAGCATTGCAGTGTTAGGTGAATATGCAGTGATTTATGTCGAGGACCACGCAAAAGTCTTCCTGCTCAGGCTGGGGTTAATAGGCGCTGGAGGAGGAGCGAACAAGTGTCCGGGCAAAATCCGGGCAAAACGCCAACACCAGGCCCTGCTGGGAAGCCTGCGCAATAACCTTTGCAGTACCCCCATGGCACCACAGGGTGTCGCTATAAGAAACAACGAACTTTCACTTGAGCATTGTTTTTCATTTGTGTACATCACAACGAGAGTCGTTTTTTAAGACCCAGAAGAGACCTTAACCACTTATTCATTCTTTTTTTATTCCTTCATTTTTCAACAAATATTTATTGAACAGCTACCATGTGGCATGCTTACCTGTGTGTGAATGAGAATTACTTGTGCAAGTGACTTGCCTGTTGGCAGAACTGATAAAAGAGCCAAGACGTGGGCTGGATCATCTGACTCCAAGTTTAGTGAACTTTCCACTAAGAAAAATATAATTCATGTAATTAATCCATTTCATAATACATTATATAATCATATATATTATAATTATATTAATCTAATTATCATTATAACTAATTATATAATAAATGAATAACAATAAGAGAAATGACTGAGCCCCTACTATGAGTCAAAAACCTTTATGCATTTTTTCATATACTATCTGGCCTCTAGAGTGATTTTTTTAAATCCCAGCTCTGTTTCACATTAGTTCTCTGACCTTAAGTTGACGAATGTCTCTGAGGCTCAATTTTCTCATCCATAAAATGGAAAAATAATACAACCTGCCTGGAAGGGTTGTGGTAAGGATTAAATTAAAAGAGCATGGATGTTAGCTCCGGGCCAGTCTTTCTCAGCAAAAAGAGGAGGATTGGCAGCAGATGTTAGCTCAGGGCTAATCTTCCTCAAAATATAAAATAAAGTAAAACTTTTTTAAAATGTTAAGAAAATGAAACATTGTAAAAAATATACACAAAATGCATGATACGGGGTAGGGGCTCAGTTATTATCATCCATGATCTTAAGAACTTAGCGTTTACTAATAAGAAAACCAACACACAAAAGTTTGGTAACTTGTCCAATTTATTCAGCTAGTAAGTGGCCAAGGCAGAATTTGAACTCAGATCTAACTCCAAAGCTTATGTTCCTTCCACTACACTATGCAGCCAGTGTGATTTTGTCTGCAGTTAGTGGGTCTTTGAGAGGAGAGAACATTTAATACCAACGCCCAGTGCCTGGTTCACACTGTCCACATGGCAGTTAGCCCACATGTGTCTGCTCAATGGGCAACATATTTAGACAAGGGGAGAATACAGATTAGAAAAGTTTTGTCTTGTTTTTACTCTTTTTCTGTCTTCAATTAACGTACTAAGTGTTCAGAGGAAACCTCACTAACTTGTTAACTAAAGGTGAAGGATATGACCCTTCACTATATAAAAGCTTGTGAATCCACCCTTATGTCTACTTAGAAAAAGGAGGGAACTGCAAAACCAAAGGAGAGCATTTATTTGGGGTCTTAGAATTGCAACTTGGGGAACAGAGTTTCCGGCAGCAGCCAGAAAAGTGTCCCCCTGAGAAGTAAAAGTCAGGAATTTTTATTAGCAAAAAGGAGGGCCCAGAACAATTACCTCAGTTTGTTAGGGAGGGTCAATTTATGTTACAGTTCATTGGCTCACTCAAGGACATCTTGTTGCTGCCAGAAAAGGTATATTTTTGCACAGTCCTTCAGAAAGTCCTTTCTCAGCAAATAACTCCCTTTTGGCAAGTCAGCAAGGTCAGCACAGTTTCCTATTTTTAACAAGATGGAGTCCAGGGTACAAAATGGAGTCACTGTTGTCAACTTGTTTCACACACTGTTATCCGCAAAAACTCCCTTTGCCTTTTGACCCCTTTTCAAGTTTAAAGCAAGTTTCTCTTCCATCTGCCTCAACAGAAGGGACCACTGACTCCCTGCAGCTCTACAGAGAAAAGGTTGGGATTGGAGGAGTGAGGACAGTGCCGCCCCTCAGTGTGGGTGAAGTCGGCAGCTGCCTGCTTGGTGGGAATGGAGAGGGGCTGGAAGGCCCCATTGTTCCTTCTACCTCCCAAACACTCCTTCCACAGCCTCTCTCTCTCATGCCTTCAAACGTTCTCTTGGGGTTAAAAATAAATATATATTCCAGAAAAAGCCCTGGGCAAAATGGAAGTGAGTTACACAGAAAGGCCATATATTAAGGTATTAGAATTTATTAACAGAAAAGTCTTTTGTATTAGACTATCCAGCTGCCCTATTTTATAGCCCTAAGGAAGAAAGCATCATGAATAAGAGAATGTCCAACTGGGGAATGAGGTTTTCCTGAGAGACCGAGATGAGGAGAGGTATGTGGGTAACTAGGATGAATCGAGACAAACTGTCAACATCATGCAAACAGTGGTGTGCTGGCAGGCAGGCTCTAGCAAGAGAGAGGGAGCCTGGCGTTATACTCTGCAGATCTCTCTGAGGGAACTACTTCCACCATGGCTGATTTCAGGCTAGCAATGACAATTCCTGAATATTTAACAATTGGCCTTCAGGGCTGGTACAAGCCAGCTCAAGCACACCGTTACCAGTGATTTTGGAAGGATGACAGAACTTCCTGCCAATTTGTCACCATTTGAGTGATAGATAATGTGACTTTTCTAAGTAGGTATGTGTTTATCCCTATAAAGTGCAATGTGCTCTGTTCCCCACCCAACTCCTGAAGAGCAGTGCTCACTGAGGAACAAGTAGGGTTAAGATAGGGTGTTACTCACAGCCAGAAGGACCTACAACTAGAATATACAACTATGTACTGGGGGGGTTTGGGGAGAAGGAAAAAAAGGGGAAAAAAACATAGAGTGTTACCACAAATCAGTGCATGTAAAAACTGCCGAAATGTAAACCAAACCTGTGATTTGTATCATACCAATGTCAATCTCCTGGTTTTCCCAGTGTGCTATAGTTAAGTTGTCACCAGAGGGAGAAACTACATGGGACTCTCTGTACTATTTTCCCAAATTTGAGTTTATAATTATTTTAAAATAAAAATATGGGAGAAAAAATCCTCAATAATGTAGCAAAATGTATATATAATAGGAAAATTTACACCCAAATCATACCACACAAAAATAATCATCATTATCATTAGGTGGACATATCCTGGACATCTTTCTGTATAAATATACAGGTGAAAGGGGAAAGGTTGAGGCACCTTTTAGGGAAATGTAATCCTATAATAGATCCTGTTTTTAAATACATGTAAATAATTCAATTATACTTGAATTTAACGAAATAAACTGATGTTAAACTGTAAGAATCAGTGAATTTCAAATAAGTTTGCTGCTACCACACATACACAAGCACACGTAAGGGAGTATCAGATTTCTTAAATGACCAGACTAGAGCCTGTGGGACCATTTCTTTGGCCCTAAAATTAAGGCCCTTAAAATTATAAGTTGAGTTCATCTATTTCCTGTTCTCAAAGATCGTACCACTAAGAAAGGAAGCATTGAATGAGTCAACCTCCTAATGTTTCAGAAAAAGATGCAAAAAACACTGAGAATTAACCCTTCAAACATCTTAGAACCTTGATCAACAACTATGCTTTTTATATTTGACTGCCTGCTTTGTTTTATAGCTAAAGCTTTTGACCATACTGTCCTCTTTATATCTCTTAAGACCACCAATATGGTAGTAGAATATTAATGAAAAATAACATAAAAAGTTAATATTGATATTTGTCATGGAGCTCACCTTGCTGAATATCTCAATGACATCATAAAGTCATCTTACAGACGTCACACACTCACATACTTTATAATTTAAAAGCTCTGCACAGTTTTTACCTCCTTTGGTTTTTTTTAAAGATTGGCACCTGAGCTAGCATCTGTTGCCAATTTTTTCTTCTTCTTCTTCTTCTTCTCCCCAAAGCCCCCCAGTACATAGTTGTATGTTCTAGCTATACGTCCTTCTGGTTGTGCTATGTGGGACACTGCCTCAGCATGGCATGATGAGTGGTGCTAGGTCCATGCCCAGGATCCGAACCAGTGAAACCCTGGGTGGGAGAAGCAGAGCGCAGGAACTCAACCACCTGGCCATGGGGCCGGCCCCTTTTTACTTCTTTTGAATGTCATAGCAACTCTGTACAACAGTCCAGGCTGATATTTTACCCCCATTTTACAAGTGGTAACAGTGAGGATCGTAGAAGGTGAGCAAGTTGACTACAGTCATAGGATGTATGTGGAAGGGCCATGGAGATTTACAGATTCCTGGACTTCTGCCCTTTCTATCACATGTTAATAGAAGCTTAATATGATTTTAAGACCCTTAAAACTCCCAAAAATGTAAATGTAATTTAACCCAGCTTGTAATACTCTCATGAAATTAAAGCACAAAACAGATTAAAACCTTCTCTACTCCCCCAAAGGAAAAAACCTACTAAGAGGTTAGTAGGATTTTTTTTTAAATCATATTAACAGATTATCCCATCTTACAGAGCAGGACCCAAGCAAAGGAAGACAGACAGATAAGTTTTTATTTGGGATAAGGAAAATAATAATAATAGATAATTTTTAATATGTCAGGGCACTATGCTAAGTATTTATTTGTATTATCTAATACTCATAACAATGCATTGAGGTAGACATAATTATTATCTCAATTTTGGCAAGGAAGAAACTGAAGTTTTAAGAGATCAAACAGGTAGGATGTAACAAAGGATCTGGGATTTGAGCCCATGTTTGTCTAATGCAAAATCCTGCATTTTTAAGCAGAGTAAGACTATACTATGCTCTCTGGAGAAGAGAGGCAGGCCAAACAAACAAACAAAACCCAAGACTAATTAAAGGTACAACTGAAAAGAAGGAAAGTTGACCTATGGGATTGTCTTGTCTTCTCTGCCTCTTTCTCCTACGCCCCTTCTCCCCCCCAGTTCCCCAAAGCCATCGAATGCTATTTCCTCTGGTCCATATCTAAAGTTGCTCTCTAAATTGTCTGGATCTCATTTAAGATAAGGACAAGAGACTTTAAAAGTCATTGCTCCTGAAGCTTAAGATCAAGCTCTCGTTAATCCTTTGGAAGATTAAATTGCTTAGTTCTCAGGAACTGGAGATTTGAGATAGAAAAAAACAACTCTAAAAAATATGGCATACAGTCAATTGAGTTTTGATAAGAGTGCCAAGACAATTAAATGGAGGGGAAATAGTCTTTTTAACAAATGGTGCTGGGACAACTGGATATCTACATATAAAAGAATGAATTTGGACTCCTACCTCACACCATACAGAAAAATTAACTAAAATGTGTCATAGACTTAAATGTAAGAGCTAAAGCTATAAAACTCTTAGAAGAAGGGAATAAATCTTCATGCTATTGGATTAGCCAATAGTTTCTTAGATATGACCCCAAAAGCACAAACAACAAAAGAAAAATGGTTAAACAGGACTTGATCAAAATTAAAAACTTTTGTGCTTCAAAAGACACTCTCAAGAAAGTGGAAAGATAACCCTCAGAATAAGAGAAAATTTGGAAAATCACATATCTGATAAGGGACATGTATCTAAAATATATAAAGAAATCTTCAAGCTCAATAATAAAAAGCAAATAACCCAATTAAAAAGTGGGAGAAGTATCCAAATGGTTCACTAAATAAGATATGCAAACGGCCAATCAGGTCATGTTACCATCATTAGACATCAGGGAAATGCAAATCACAATGAGATACCACCTTACACCCAGGAGGATGACTCTAATCAAAAAGAAAGATAATAATAACTGTTGGCAAAAGGTGGAGAAATTTGGGACACTTATATACTGCTGGTGGGAATGTAAATTGGTGCAGCCATTTTGGAAAACAGTCTGCAGTCCTCACATGGTTAAAGATACAATTACCATATGACCTAGCAAGTCTGCCCCTTGGTGTACACCCAAAGCAATTGATAACATGTCCACACAAAAACTTGCATACAAACATTCATGGCAGCATTATTCATAACAGCCAAAAAGTGGAACAACCCAAATATCCATCAACTGATGAATGGATAAATAAAACATGGTATAACCGTATTGGAGTGTTATTTGGCAATAATGAAGCAATGATACATGCTACATCACAGATGGACCTTGAAAACACTATGCTAAGTGAAAGAAGCCAGTCACAAAGGACTACATATTGTGTGATTCTATTTATATAGAAAGTCCAGAATATGCACATAGAGAAGGTAAATAGATTAGTGGCTGCCTAGGGCTAGGGTTGGAGGGAAAGGTGAGGGTAATGGCTAAGGGATAAGGAGTTTCTTTAGGTAGTAATAAAAATATTCCAAAATTGTTGTGGCGATAGAGGCAGTACTCTGAATAAACTAACAGCCATTGAGTTATACACTTCAAAAGTGTGAATTATATCTCAATATGGGAATGCTGCTGGTGGGAATACAAATTAAGACTATGATAAGATGTCACTACCTACCTATTAGAACAGTTAAAACAAAAAACAGTGACAACACCAAATACTGGCAAGGATGTAGAGAAACTGGAGCTGTCATCTATTGCCAATAGGATTGTAAAGTGGTAATGCCACTCTGGAAAATAGTTTGGCACTTTCTTAAAAGAAAACCATACATGCACTTACCACATAACACAGCAACCACACTTCTGGGCATTTACCCCAGAGAAATGAAAACTTATATCCAGGTGAATCCTGTACATTATTGTTCATAGCAGCTTTATTTGTAATTTCGCAAACCTGAAATTACCAAAATGTCCTTTCAAAAGGACAATTCGCTTAAACAAACTGTGGTACAGCCATAGCAAAGAATATTACTCAGCAATAAAAAGCAATGAAATGTTGATATATGCAACTTGGGTGGATCTCAAGGGCATGATGCTGAGTAAAAAGGGACAATCTCAAAAGGCCACCTACTATGTGATTCCATTTATATAACATTCTCAAAACATCAAAATTATAGAGATAGAGAACAGATTAGTGGTTTCCAGGCGTTCGGGATGGTGGAGGGAAGGGCATGGGTCTGACTACAAAGGAGTAGCATAAGGAAAATCTTTGTGGTGATGAACTAGTTCTGTGTCTTGGGTCAAGGAATGGTTACACTAACCTACCCATGTAACAAAGTGACATAGAATTATACATACCTTGTACCAATATCAGCTTCCTGGTTTTGATGTTGTATTATAGTTAGGTAAGATGTAATCATTGGAGGAAACTGGGTGAAGTGTACACGGGAACCTCTCTATACTAGCTTTGCAACCTCCTGTGGATCTATAACTTTTCCAAAATAGGAAGTTAAATATAGGTATATATGTATGTTTGCGTGTATGTGTAGGGGAGCAGAATTTGCCACCTCAAAATACGTCTCTTTAGCTTGAGGATTATTTTGGGCTGATTATTTTTAAGAACAAAAGACTTGGGAAGAAACTTTGACCTTCCTTCTATCTACCTAAAAGAATTTCAGATAGAAGGCCTGTTCCAGGAAGGGAGTGTTATCATAGATAACTGTAGTATAATATGAGCTAGGTGTGGTAGACAGGGAGGAACTTAGCAGACCCATTTCTGTCTTGGTCTTATTGTCTCTAGATGGGCCAACAAACATTTGTTTACCAAACATTAACTCTTCTCATCCTCCTGTAAATTGTCTCTTTTCACTTCAAAGGCCAGGACTCCTGCCCCTTTCTCCTTAATCCAGAATGATAGATATACCTCATTTTGTCTGTCTTTGGAATTTTTCATGCTTATGTGAATTCACCATGAGTAAGTATTACACTTTGTTTGACTTTCTCCTGTTAACCTGCCTTATGTCATTTTAATTATTTGACCAGCCATACCAACCAAGAGAGGAAGGGGGGAATTTTCCCTTCCTCTACGTATATATATACGTACATATATATATATCTGTATGTATAAATGCATTGCCATGAATATATATATTCATGTATAACAATACAGCTGGTGGACAATCAATAACTATTAACTATAAGCTATTTACTTAGTGGATAAGTATAAACGTACTAGAAATGCAAGAAAATTCATTGAAATTAAGCACATTGTTCCTCACTCCTCTCAGACAACACTGAAGATAAAAACCAAGAGAAATAAGTCATCCTCTAGAGAAGTTATAATACCTTAAATGCCTTGTCTACATTGAAAATGTATGCAAATAAATGATAAATAAACATGACACACTCCCTAAATTTTGCCAACTTCTAAACGTTCATCGTAATAGTGGATTTTCATTTCTAAAGATATCTAAATCATGGCTCCGGTCCCCCAATCTGGAGGAAACATTGTGCTGCAAGAGCCATGACTTCATTTCCTTCCATAGCAACGTTCCCCCTTTCAGGTTCTTGCACGTGTGAAATCCTCTTTCACTCCATGGGGCAGCTGGTTCCCAGCCTTGGAGTAAATTCAAACCTTGTGGTTCAGACCATGCCAGCAGCTGCCAGAAGGATCCTAATCTTTCAGTTCTTGGACCATTGTGAGAAAGGGTTTTTGGCCAAGGTAATCAGAGACTGACTCCACTTCTCAACACAAACCAGACAGCCAGGGTGGAGGGCTTTCCCTGGGGAGCCTGGCTCAGCTTCTCATCCACACACGCCTTTCTCAAGGTCTCAGCTGCATGAACCTCATTTGTCACTTGGTCATGTCCCTCTGCAGTAGGCGTGGGGCAAAGCCCTGCAAACTTGGGGCCAGACACAAACTAGTACTCTCTCTCTAAGGCTGTCAGTTCCCCTCAGGCCAGGATGAACTCAACAAGAAAGCCCTCACCACATTGGAAGCCACTTCCGATTATCTTTTCACGTCTAATTACAATCTTTCAACCCTTCTGCCCAACTCTGAACCCGCTACCCAAACTTCCTGCTTCGTTTCACGTTGTGTATGTATTCTCTTATCTCCTACAAAATCTCACACAACTCACATCGCAGTCCAGTTACTATTGTTAACATTATTACTGTCAGTTACCATTTCACAAAAACTTACTATGTTCCAGGAATTTTTATACAGTATTCAATTTTTTCATGAAAAACAACCGTAAAAGTTAGGCAAAATTATTTTCCTGATTTTCCAAACAAACTAAAAACAGCAGCAGCAACGACTGACTTTTGTATATTTCCAAAGTCCTTGCTTTTAATGTTAGCACAATAGGGTCTCCTTGCTGTAAGGAAGGACTTGCATTGCCATGGTCCACGCTGTGACCTTGGAATATGAAACACCTAGACTTGACCCCAGCTAGGTAACTCTCTTGATAAGTGACTTGCATGGCTCATAGCCATCTGAGCCTCATTTCCTCATTTGTGAAAACTGAGGATGACAATAATGCCACCTCCCTAAGCTATTGTGTGAATTAAATGAGATAATAAACTATTTGAAGTACTCAGCATGATATTGTACCTAACAAACAATAGACCCCAGTGCAAGTCTGTCAAATGAATTAAGGAACGAACCCGGAGCAGTTAGCGTGAGTAGAGGAGAGAAGAGACACAGAAAATGCCAAACAATGACTAACTAGAGATCAGTAAGATCTGGCTTTGTGATGTGGCCAGACACGTTTGGATAGGAAAGCCCCATGGCTCTCTCCCAGTTCTATCGCTGTTGCTGTCTGTAGGAGTTCAGTGCTGATGAGGCCGCACCCATGAGGCCCGTGCCCTGGTGAGCAATGCACTTTGTTTGTGTCCATAGGCACCAATAACATCTCTAAGGCAGCCATTCAAAAACACTGTTTTTGAGAGTCACTGATCCATAAACAGTTATATCTGAAGAGCTCTCTCTACTGCTAGACAGAGGGATAACTTCATACAGAAGGCAAAAGTCATGGGAACACTGACTCACACTTGTGTTGGGCCCAATATCATCAGCTTCCCAGTTCTGGGACTTTGAGATTTTACCTACTAGTAAAATATGGGGAAGAAATAGGGAGAAACCTCAAAAATGTTATTTAATAAAATAAAGATTTTAAACCAAAAGAGTAGAAAGAACTTATCTCCACTTTTTAAATTGTATAAAATTTGATTAACATTCATCACACTGATGTTATTTTTCTTATTTTACTACATACCCATGAAAATTTTGTTATAGAACTAACCCCAGTCTATGGACAGGTATTTGGGAATGACTGCCGTGTATTATTTGTTTCATAAAAACCCAGAAACGAAGTTATTATTCTCAATTTGCAGAGGAAGAAACTAAGGAATACATAGAGTAAAGAAGTTTTCCAAAGACACAGTGCACTGGACTGAGCAGGTAGGCTCTGGCCCCAAATGTTCAGAATTAGAAAGTTCTCGTGTTGCAGTGCCAGCAACCTATGAGATGGTAAGTAATTCTGAAAGCTTAGTCATAGCAAATTTTAGGCTACAGTGATGTAGCTGTAAATACTTAAAAGAAAATTGAAACTTTCATCAGTTATCTTTAGGGTTATTCTACTCCCCCAGAAGACAAATTATATACCTAGATAAATATAAAAATATGGCTACTCCTTTATTATGAGGATAATATTTTAATCTGTATATTGCATATATATATATTATATATACATTCTCTCAAAGTGAAAGACCATAGCTTCATCATTCTCTCTCCTTCTTTCTCTGTCTTCCTCTCTTGCCCCACCTTCTCTTCCAGTGTCTAACACATACACCATTGCATTCTCAGTCCTACCCAAAGCCCTGACCCTTCATACACTCTGTATACTACAGTAGGAAAGAGTTGGGCTAGGTAAAGTTTTATGTTTTTACAAACAAGTTGACAATGAAAACATCTTGGAAACTCAGCTGATTGAAAGCCAGTCAAAGCTGTGAGGTGCCAAAACATAATAAAATATTTTCCCTTGAGATAAGGCTGCCTGGTTATACCTGCTAAGACTTCTCAGCTCCTGAGTCTTCAGGATTAGTGCCATTTAGAGCCATGACTTTAGAGCAATGCTTGGTGTCACCATATCTGCTACAAAGAACATTCTCTGATGGACTAGATGCCTTCCATGAGACACTTGAGCTGACAGCACACATATGACTGAGCCAGCTTGTGGTCAACTCCATTCTCGGGAATGATCAGAGAGCAGAGCTCCCAAACATACGTCCCATGGACCTCTGTTCTTCAGGATGTCAGAGTGCACACCTTCTGCTGCTTCTCTCCAAACAGCAGCAGCAGTAGAAACAACAACAGATGCTTCATATTCAAATTTATTTGGTTAACACTGGATTATGTTATTTTCATACAGGCCAGCTCAGAGCCTTCATCCTCATGTTTATTATGAATTTCCAAATATGCTTTTTCAAATATATTTGACCAAAGGACACTTTTTGACAGGGTTGGAGGAGGCAACCTTAAAAAAAATTCCTAGACTATTATTCTGTGGAAATGTGGTTCGGGAAATTATGTTCAAGCATAATGTGCTAAACCCATGTCGCTTACTTAAGACCTTTCAGATTTGTAAAATTTTTTACTAACTTTATAGCCTAGAGTGAGAAGATAAATTGCAGCTGACTTTATCCTCCAAAGCCCATGAATCCCTGGACTTGGGCCTGAAACATTCTATAATTTTTCTCCTTTCCAGGATCCAGGGCCACCTCCCTCCATAAATCTATCCTCAGCCATAATTATAAAAGCGAGAGTTTAACACAAACTCGGAATGTGCCAATAAGCATGCTGCATACAATATTCCATTTAACTCTCTAGTCAATGCTATGAAATAACTACAATTATTGCCCCCATCTACAGATGAGGGATCTAAGTCGTGCTAGGTTAAGGCATTTTTCAAGATCACTTGGATAATTTATGGAACTGAGGCACACTGTCTGCAGAGTCAGCATGTTTCGACACCTTTTCCTTCTCCTTTGTGTAAGTCCTAGCGCCTGTCCTGATGTCCCTCCTTGATGCTTTATCACACCTTCTCTTGTAGAGCTCCTGCACATGTTCTTTGCACGTCTGCGGCACCCAGTGCCTTAACAGTGTGCTGTGTGTTTAACCAGCACTTTTTTATTTGAATAGAGACAGAAAATAGCCAAAAGGATCAAGACATCTGCAAAGGGGTGAAGGGGACTGACTGGATGTCCCCTCCCAGACAAAGGCTGTGTCCATCTCACTCCTTTGTGAGCTGCTGCACACTTGAGAGATCCTCAGGGAACACAAAAGACTTGTGAAAAGGGAAGAGCAGTCCAGCTGACTGATAGAAAGCCTCCTCTGTGTCCTGTCCCTCTGACTTGGAGCCCAGTGAATACCATTTGTTTAAATAATGATCAGAACATAATAGCTATGATGAGGTTGCCAAGAGCCCATCCATTCAGCTCTGCTTGGCTAAAGGAAAAAGAAAAGAAAAAGAAAGAAGAAACAACCACCCTGGTATGGCCATGACATGCTTCATAGGGCTCACATTTCTCCAAATTGAAGTTTGAACTGGAATCCCAAGATCTATCAGTTCTAAGGAATAAAGAAGTTGGCAGACAGACTGGACCTCCTCCCCTTCTCAACAAAAAAAGGCGGGAGGGATGGTTTGAGAGGACTGGTAACTACTTAGGAGTAATTATCAGCAGCAGACCTTAGTAACATTCCCTTCCAGTTACTCCCCCAGCTGGGAGTGGGGTGGGTAATCGGTGCTGTAGTTTGGACTGGCAGACATACACAGGGGTAAGGAAGAGGACCTTTGTTGTCACTGGAGTGAAGATTGAAGCCTAGTTCTTCCTTGCTCAGATTATCTGCTCTTGAATGAGTTAATATTACTTCTCTGAAACTTAGTTTCCTTAGTTGAAAAAGTGGAGAAAATACAGCCACCAATTAAGTGATTTACTATAGCAAAGGGCTGTGGAAATGGAAACATTTTGCTCATCATTGAAGCAGAACCCCCACCATCAAAACAATGGACGATGCTTTACTCTCTTCTCATCTCCACTCTTACCCAAGAACCCTAAACTCTCCTCCCTGGAGAGAGTGGCATTAGCCATATGCCACGCAAAAATTTTAAAAAGGAACATGCAGTGCTTAAAATCCGGTATATTTTAGACAATAAATAAAATAGAGATGCTGGTGGAGGCATTATGTTTTGAGCTATCTATGAGAATTATGGTCATCTCCAGGGAAGAAAAGGGATGATTGTTGCAACTCATCATGTACTAAAATTCACAACTATCCCTGGTACATCCTGAAGCCTGAGATTCTAGCTTACGAGGCACAGACACACTTCTCTCCAGCAGAGGGAACTCAGAACTGCCCACTAGGGAATGCCACTGAATATTGTTCCCACAGGTAGAGACTGTTGAGGCCCAGACTTCTCTGGGCAAGAGTACTGTAGTCCACCTAGCAAAACTTGTGTCTCAGTGTTGTCAATTGTATTTCCCTTTATCCAATTCTCTGTGTAACCCAGGGGAGGTACCAGATGGTGGTAATAAACTTGCCCATTGATTGGAGCCCTGCATATCTAAGAAATATTACTATCTACATAGCAGATACTCAATAAATGGAAGCCACTTTATAAATGTGAGAGGTGACCAATGGGGTGAGAAGCTTCTTTCCAAGATGGGAAGAACTTATAACCATGTACAAATTATCCTCGAGGTGAGTCCAGAATATTATCCTCACAATTCCCAAAATATCATCCAATCTCTATCAATTTTGCCCAGACTTTCATTTTCTTTGAACTTGATCTCCTTAATCTGGCTCCTAATTAATTTGTTATTCTCCAAAATATATCAAAATATCTTCATTGTCAGCTTCCCCTCATTGCTCCTGCAGGGGAGGAGAAATAATTTTCCCTCTACCCTTCCAGGTTCTTGCCTGAGACCACCCCCACCCTGCCTCATCATAATAAAAGACAGATTAACAGGAGGAAAACAAACAGAAGTTTAATAACATGTATACACCTCCATGCATACATGAGAGATAACCAGGAAAACTGAGTAACTCCCCAAAATGGCCCAAGCCATCAACTTAAATACTTTCAGCTAAAGACAAAAGAAAGATGTTGGAGGGGAAAGCCGGGAAGGCCAGTTATAGGAGGTTTTCAGGTAAAGCACAGTAAATGAGAGTATCGCTGTTACACAGATTTAAATCCAAGCCTACTCCATTGATAACAGTTTCTTGAAATTTGATCATCCTCCTCTTCCTGGTACAGAGAGGGAGATACTGTTACAAATGGAGATTTCCCTTGCACGAAAAGGTAACTTCTACTTGGTTTTCAGAGATTCTCCTGTGTTGGCAGCATCTCAAAAATAATCAATATGCCAAAGAGGCATATTTGAGGTGGTGTATTTTGCTCCCCTTCACTCCATTCTCTTTTCACTCATGTGTTATCTCCTTTCTGTATAAGCAGACTCCATTTATATCAAAAGTACACCCAGGACAGGCCCCATGGCCTGGTGGTTGGGTTCTGTGCCCTCTGCTTCATTAGCCCAGGTTGGGTTCCCAGAGGCAGACCTACACCACATATTGATGGCCATGCTTTGGTGGCAACCCATGTGCAGAATAGGGGAAGATTGGCACAGATGTTGGCTCAGGGCAAGTCTTCCTCAGTAATTAAAAAAAAAAAGGTAAACCCAAATTATTCTAAAAAGGATTTGAGCAGTCTAACATGTGTTTAAATGAACCCTACTGCCCCCTCCCCACGCACATTAAAAAAATTATTATATAAAATCAGGAATCTGAGAAAAAACAACCAGTGACTGCAAAGATCCATCCTCTGCCCCTCCCCTACTGCTGTGTGTTTGCAGAGAAGGATTTGCAGCCCCCACACTAAGAAGCTAGAGTATGTTACGCTCCTTAGGAATAAACCAGAAAATTGCAAAAGAGTGAATTAGACATCACTACCTAAGAAATTCAAGTAAAGGACAGCATTTGCTCATTAAGTATCTGGACATGTAAGCCTGGGAAATTTTATCTTGGCCTGATTTGCCCAATTAATTAAACTATTTTAGTCCACTCTTTTTCTTTGCCTAGCTGTAATTATCTATCTCCAAACTGAGCCCACCCAGGGTGGTATTTCAAGATAACGTAATCCCCCAATTTTGATCTCAGTGTGAGGCCCTCAGAATTTAATCACAGGAGTCCAGAATCAAACAGCACTGGAGAATCAGCTCTTTCAGTTTTCATACAAAGAATTTCCTGGGACATAGGCAAGCACCAGACTGACTCAGCCCAGCATCTATTCCCCACTAAAGAAACTAGACAGACAGTCCTCCAAGTGGCTCCCCATGGAGGTGGAGTGAGTCCATTCTCCCGGGACAATCATGCTCCCTCTGCTCCTATCTTTGTAAGGGAGGCCACGCTGAGTGATTAAGGGTCTGTCCTTGTAAAATAAAGGTATTATCAGAGATTACAAGATGCTATAGCTGGCAAGTTCCCTAGCTGAAAATAGAAACACAGAAATCTAATTCCATACTCTTCTGCTTTTGAACTCCAGTAAAAAAAAAAAGAAAAAAATTCAAATGACAATGATTATGTCAAGAAAAACACAAGGTCCCACCAGACTCATGGAAGGCAGCCTTTAATTGAGCAGAGAAATGCATATGAAGATACAAACTAGAGAAGCCAAGAACTTCATAAGGAAAGGGATGTGGAAGGGTCCAGAGGGGAAGATTTTGGAGGGGAAAGAAGTTGAAGACAGCAAGATGGGGAAAGGAGATTTGGAAAAGGAGATGTGGGGGAGAGAAAGAACATGTCTGGCACCTAGACAGAAAACTTAGAAAGAGAACATAAATAGAAAAAAGTGGATTTTATGATGTCTGGACATATGTTTGAGATGTTAGTATATTCGTAAAAGAAAGGAATTAACCTTCACGCTCCTGACCAGCGAACAGAGACTGTGATGGGGGATCCGGTTACATTTTGAGTTACAGATTCCTTTTTTATTGAGTACTTTGAAAAGGCAAAATTTGTCTCTCTAAATTCAGTATCTAGGATTTCTTATGGCACAAGAAGCTATTTAATGAACATTTTTCTAGTTTGATAGCAGATGTTATTCTTTTGGTGCAGTGGAGGGAAGGATAGGGGCTATGAGGTAAAAGACTTTTGCTTCTCCCCTCAACTAGTTTTCTATGAAGATCTGATTCCAGTTCAACTCTACTTCTGTATAGTGACACACACAAACAGGGATAACGATTCCATACAACTATAAATCCATATTTTGTACTAAGCATTTTCAGATTTTTATGATCCTTTCTTTGTATAAGAGAGCTAAAGTTAAGAGGTTTAGAAACTTACCCAAAATCCATGGCCAAGATTTGGAGACATGTTTTTGACTCCTAGATTGGAGTTCTTTGCACCACAACTCTATATTTCTCCAAGTGTGGGCCACAGACCAGCAACATCAACATCCTGGGGAGCATGTCTGCAAAGCAGTATCTCAGGTCCCACCCCAGACCTCCTGATCTGGATCTGCATTTGAAGAAGATCCGCAGGTGATTCCCATGCACATTTATTTCAGTTTGAGAACCCGTGCCATCCGCCATCCCACCCTCTCCAACTGGAGCACTCATTTCTAGCTATATCATTACTCTGGATATAAAAGAGCTGAGAAAAGTTCTGTATGAAATTTGAAAAATTTATACTAAGACACCATATGAGAGTAAAAAGGAAGCTACAAAGCAGTGTGTATAGAATAATTCCATTTTAAAATAAATTTTATATAAATAGGCCTGAATATTCACAGAATGGAAAGGATTTAGATGAACATGTTCTCTCTGGTGATGGGATTATGAGAAATTTTGGCCTTTTTTTTCTTTTTCTTTTTTAGTTTTCTTGAAGGAACACCTATTAATTTGTGAGTTAGTTTTTTGGTAATCTTTGCTGAATCTGGCCAGCTAAGGGGTAAGAAAAGGAATGCACAGAAAAAACATGAATTGGCATAAAAGAGCCCAAGAGAGTGTCACCACTGAAGTTTTCTGGGGTACCCACCACACACATAAGGAGGGTTCACAGCATTCCAATAGATCAGCCTCCTGCCACAGCTCCACTCCCTGCCAGGAAGGGCTCATCCTTCTGGCCCCCAGGGGGCAGCCCTGTGTAGATTTACAAGCGCCTGCTCTTCTCTCCCAGAGTGTGAATAATCAGGTGTCATGTTAGACATAAATCAGCTACACGGAGGAGGGTCTGAAAGATTCTGGGCACTTTAACAACAACAACAACAAATATTATAGAGACAGAGAGAGAATATTTTATAAACAGAGGCAAAATCTCCAAATAAACAGAAAAGAAACAGAACACAAACCACCCACATTGCTCAGCCATAGCACCAAGGAACCCTAGTTACAAGGATGTCTTGTGTTTGTGGAGGGTCGGGGAGGTGGGAGCATAAACACAACAAAGACACTAGACAAAGTTCAGATGGCTTGAGCAAAGGTCTAGTTCTGTGTTTTACTAGCCATTGTTTAACCTTGGTTGAGTCACTTAATTGCTCTGTCCCACCATTTCATCCCAATCCTCAGCTTTGAGGATTTATTGAGTGCTTTGAAAACTGTCAAGTGAACAAATGTGAGTTTCCTATTGTGCTAGTCTAAGGGAAAACACACTTCCATGTGTCTTCTCTTCTCTCAATTCTCTATTACAACATTATTTCACTTCTGACACCATATGTGTGAGTTTTCCACACACCAAGCTATTCTGTGAAAAAACTGGGTATTCGACAGTTTAATTCAATTCTGACACTCAATCTGGAAAAAGTGTCAGAGCCCATAGGTAAAGGCCTCAATCCAACAAGGCAGTCCTCCCCCACTTCAGATACCAATCAAAAGTCCCAGGATGTCATTTGTACTTCTGACCAACCGGCTGTAAATTGGAGGTTCCCATTGCCCCCTCCTCAGGTTCCATTAATTTGCTAGAGTGGCTCACAGAACTCAGGAAAACATTTACTTAATAGATTACTGGTTTATTATAAAAGGATGTAACTCAGGAATTATAATTATATAATTATAGTAGGATATAATTTCATCAACCAGATGGAAGAGATGCATCGGGCAAGGTGTGTGGGAAGGGGCATAGAACTTCCACGCCCTCTCTGGGTAAGTCACTCTCACAGCACCTCCTCATCTTCATCAACTTGGAAGATTATCAAATCTTGTTATTCAAGAGTATTTTAGTGCTTTAATCTCTTCTAATCTGCCTCTAATTTACTTGGTCTCTCTGGTGACCAGCCCCATCCTGAGCTTACTAGGGACTTCACCCTAAGTCATCTTATTAGCATAAACTCAAGTGTGACTGAAAGGGCTTGTTATGAATAACAAAAGAAACTCCTATCACTTTGGAAATTACAAGGGCTTTAGGAGCTTTGTGCCAGGAACCCAAGAAAAGGCCAAATATATTTCTTATTTTACCACAGCTGGTTATCCAACATTTGCCCCTCTAGATCCATTCTATGTCCCTCTCTGAGCTAGTCTGTGCCTTGAGATGCTGATGTCTTTGGGCTGTATTTGTTCAGACTCTCTTACCCCCTGGCTTCTGTTGGGTTTGGCAGATGGGAAGCAACAACAAGAAACTAGAGGGTGGGAGGAGATAGAGGTAGAGGTGAGGGTATTTACTCCCTCACTCCCACTCCCTTCTTACCAGATGCTTAGGTTACCGTAAGGAAACCTCAGGAGCATACATGCCACCACCGTCACTGTGCAACACTGAAGGCTAGAAGGCATTCTCAAGATTTTGGAGGGGTTTTATGCTAATTATTAAGTATTAGTTCTACTTATTCACCTTGCTGCCAAACACTGAGCATACAAACCTCAGAACTTTAGAATAGGGAGTAGTTTGGGGTATGACTAAGCCAAGTAGTTTCCAGACTGTAGGTGACAGTCTCTGGTGTCCAAGAGCTTTGGAAGAGAGCACCAAGCATGTGTGCTTGTCTGTGGTGTTGTCTGCAGATGGAATCAATCATGTGTCGCATACAAAAACTCCCTCTTCTTTTCCAAGTGTATGTAGATAGAATCACAACAAAATCTTGTAAAGATACGACTGAATTCACAGGGGCACATATTTTCTCAATGTCATTAAAAGTACAGCCACTATCATGGAGGACCATTTTTTTTTAATACCAACATTTTGGAAATAATTCGTTTAGTCTCACTTCCAATGAATTCACTCTTCTTACTGTTTTGGTTTATCATGTTGGGTAAGTTATTTTCCCTTCCTTTGATTCATTCCACAAAAAATAATTGAACTCTTCATATATGTTCATTTTTGAAATAAACATTTGGGTTCTGTCAAAAAGTGAGAGGACAAACACCATCTCACGAACCTTATGTTCTAGTGAAGAAGGCACTCATTAAATTATTACCCAAGTATTTGTTTACATTACATTTGTGACAAATGCTATGAACAAAAGTTATAGAGTGAGAGTGTAGGTATATCAAGGGACATTGCCCAATCTAAAGTGTCAGGAAATCTTCCTTAAAGAAGAGCTATTTAAGTTGAGACTTGTTCATACTCTTGAAGGAAACCACTTTGCCACACCTTGCTCTTCACCAAGCCAGTGAACACCACTGAGGACTCCTCCCCCAGGTATGTCTTCTGTCTGCCCTTGTGCAAACTGTGCAGTAACTCCCCTTTGTCTTCTACTTGCACTTAGGCAAGAATGAACTTTAAAGTGAGCACTTTGAAATTATCAGCATATTCCTTTGCATTCTTGTTACAAATCGGCGTTCTACTTTCTTGCCATGCATATACTTTTAAAGATGCTCATTTTAAGGCCCCTCATGCTAGGTTGTAAAAGAGGACGCTCAAGTAGAGGTTTTGTTATTGTGATTGCGGCATTTTTCTTTAGTTTTGGAAAATTAACCTGGAGCAGATGGCAAATGTATGTTTACATATACATTTTATAAGTATATATAATATATTTATTTAATTTATATATTTGTTTAATTTATCTTAAAAATTGTTCTGGGCTATACTGCGTAAATGTATTAGCCTTTGATTATCACGATAGTTTCTTCAGATTTTAAATGTATCTACGTCATGTCGATTCAGAATCTGGTTCCAGCGTGTGCCGTGGATATTGTGATTTCGCAAGGTCGTCCTAGACTGGGGGAAAGGAAGCTCTTACTCTGTTAAATGCAGAGTTGTCATGGCTGTGAGCTTTGAACTTAATTTACCTTGCAATGGACTTTGAATGATTCCTGAAATCCTCTAATGATCAGGGAAAAGAAAACTTTATGCGTATCGAATAAAGTCAATCAATATTAGCAAGGAGCTTGAAGATAGCCAATGAGCCCTGAGTGAATGCGATCACGGAAAGAGCAGGGAATTGACAAGATAAGCCAGAGCAAAGCCTTATGGTGGTTGTGATAGCGCCGTATAGAAAGCAAAGCATGAGGAGAGAGGGTCCAGGGTGGGAAGCTGAGGGGCCTGTTTGAGTCCCAAGGGGATGGTTCTCAGCTACCTGCCCTGCTAGGAAGGACTTTAGAAAGATATTTGGTTAAAGGTATTAAGGACCAAAACGGCTTAATTCTCATCTCACTGTTAACCTTAAGGAACAAACTCTCTAGTCCCCGCTATTTCAGAATGCCAGTGGCCTTTCTTGTTACTCCTCAAGTCACACCACATGTGACACCATAATATTCAGTGGATTCCCATGCCAGACAACGAAGCCCCAGTTTCCCCATCTACGAAATTAGGATAATACTATGACTTATGTTGAAGAATTGCTGGGAGGTTTCAGTGAGGCAATGCTTGGAACAGATTTCCCACAATGCCTTGCATACAACAAAGATTAAATAATAGAGGCCGTCATGATCAGTACTGTTACTGTAGTAGTCAGAGAAGGAGCCATGGACTCAGCACTGTAGGACAGTGTCTGGAACATGGAAGGTGCTCACATTTGTGGAATGAATAGGATTTTATTAAAAATCTAGGATGCCCAGGGTTTAGAATTCAGAATAATGAAAAGTCTCATTTGTTTTTTTGCTTCTCACATCAAAAAATCCAGTTAGAGAACACAACCCTAGTGTGACACTGAGAAAAATGAAAAATTCATGGTTTTATCCTAAACAACAACAGAAAGAACGTGTTTCCAATTAGGGAAAAAAAATTACCTTGACCACCAGCTTTCAAACACTGACTTCCTGGAAGAAAGTGGAAAAATCCAAATCTAAATCAAAATCTGCAGCTTCTCCAAGACCGTGCTCAGGGCATATCAACTAATACTCCAGGAGGGAGTAGTTTCCAGCCGCCAATGAACCCAGCTTCCCTCTGCAAACCCCCTTTTATAGGCAGAATTCCTTTCCCATTTCCTTGGAGTTTTATTTCACTTTGTGGGCTGCTTGCAATATTTTGGTTTGAGGGAGTAAAAGCAGGCAGAATGCAGAGTGAGTTCCTCCAAATGTCAGGCAGGGTAGTGCCAGGCCAGCTGGGCCTGAAACCCTGCACCGAGGAGGGGCACTGGTGTGGCTGGGAAGGATGTGAGCTCAGCCTCATCTGGTTTCTTTTAATGCTCACAGCAAAGGGCCTGAGTTAATGCATTCTTTCTCGATGTCTTACATAAAATCAGATTATTAAGAGCAGAGACAGTCAACTGTTCTCTGTCCTCCTGGCTGGCTTTTTAGCATCTCCATAGCAACGTCAATAAACAGAGAAGTAAATTAACCTTTGAAGACGAAGTCTGCTGGCTTTGCTGTCCAAATTGCTCTCATTTTCCTTGCAGAAACACACACACACGCACACACAAATACACCCACTGTTGTGATTGTTGTTTTCCATGTTGTTAGATGTATGTGCTATTTGACCCAGTGGTGACAGGACCTAAAAGCACAGCTTGGTTCTTATCACCCGTTTGTTTAAAAAGCCATTAATTACTCCCAACTGCCTACAGAATTAAGTCTGATTCCTTTGCACAGTGTTCAAAGTTCTTCATCTCTTTCAAAGCCACATCTCCACCATTATTTGTCAGCGGTCCCCTTAAGCCATGCAAAGAGAAAAAGGTCTAATTTCCTTAGAAGACTCTTGTCTCGCCTTGGCATTCTGTCCATGCTTCTAGCTATCATCTCAGCGCAACCAAAGTTACCTTCAAGTCCACCTCCAATACTGAATCCCCAACTCTCCCTCTGCTGTTTCTACTGCCACCAGCCTGGACCAAGTCGTCCCCAAGTCCAACCCGGATGACATCTGCAAGTCTCTGAACTGGGCTCAGTGCATCTACTGTCCTGTGTGGTCTATTGATGATGCAGCCATCGGAATAACCTTTTAAAAATATTAATCACATTAGTTCATTCTCTTGCTTAAAACCCTTCTGTTACTTTCCTGGCACATAGTTTAGGCCCAAAGGCCTTACAATGCCTGCTGGGGTCCTGTGTGACTTGGCCCATGCCCATTCATGGGGACTTCATTTTATACCTTTCTCCCATCCCCACCTCTTACTCTCCAGAATCACTGGCCTTATTTCCATTTCTTAAATGTGATGAGCTCTCCCCTGCCTCTGGTCTTTTCGTTTTCACTTATTCCAGATCTATCTCCTCTAATTGATATGGGATTGACACCTTCTCATCATCATTCAAGTCTCATCTTAAACGTTTTCTCCTTAGAGAATTGACCACTCTGTCTACAGTACCCCCATCCCCCCTCACACTCTATCGAATTGTCTTATTATGTCTCCTTGATAGTATTTAGTACTATCTGACATCATCTTGTTTCTTTATTTGATAACTCTTCATTGTCTGTGTCTCGCTATTAGAATACAAGTAGAGACTGGACCATTTCTCCTTTGCTCACCACAGAATTTCTAGCACCTAGAAACATGCCTGGCACATGAAAGGCCATCAATAAATATTTTATGAATGAATAAATGAATAGAGATCATTTTTCAAGACCCACTTTATATGTGACCTTTCTTATGAAGTCTTTATCACCCATTAGCAGAAACCTCCTCTCCCTCCCACACACATCTCCTCCACAGCGTTGATCACTTTCTTCCTTTTAGAGGAGTGATTTCTACAGCTGCCTTGTCTTCTCTATTAAACTGTAGCTTCTGAATGATTGTCTGATTCATTTTTTATAACTTACCATACGTATCCCTATATATCCGAGATGCTCAATAAAAGAATGTAGCTGTTTTTGCTTCTTATCCCTGCAATCACCCACAGGCATGGGCCTGGCCCTACGGCTGGCCTTCTGCGAAATGTTCAAGTGGATGATGTTTATTTCTTGGTTACTAACTATAGTAAACACTTTCCATGGCCCACATCTGACATATGAGCTGAGGTGTGAGGACAGTTCTTTGCAAGCTGAAGGATCACTGCCAGTATCCCCAAGTGGGTACCACACGTAAGACCCTTCTTCGAAGTCCAGCAGGCCACTCTGTCCACACATGCACCCTTCAGAGTTGCCAGAGAGCTATCAGCCCTCCAGGGGTAACCCTCAACCAGGGGAGACAGACACTCGGCTTGAGTGCCTTATTCTCCTTTTCTTCAGATAAGTTATTTGGGCAGACATTTTAGATAGTTTTCAAATGTCCTGGCAGAACTGAGCCTCTATCACTTATGACAGCTATCTGTATAATATACCTTTAAACTGGATTTTTATACTTCCCTGTATCAATCCCCCTGTCCCTCACTTCTGCTTCCTGAGATCACCTTCCAATAAATAAATACAGAAGTTCTTGTCACAGGCTCTGCTTCAAAGGAATCCAAAATAAGACAGCAACTTTCTTTTTAAGAACTTCCTTTGCTTTCAGTAAACGGTGTTGGAAAACCTGGATATCCACATGCAAAAGAATGAAGTTGGACCCTTACCTTACACTATACACAAAAATCAATTCAAAATGGGTCAAAGATCTAAACATAAGAGCTGAAACTGTATAACTCTTACAAGAAAACACAGTGGCAAAGCTTCATGACATTGGATCTGGCAATGATTTCTTGCCAAATCACAAGCAATGAAAGAAAAAATAGCTAAATTAGGCTATATCAAAATTTAAAATTTTGTGTGTCAAAGGACTCTATCAACAGAGTGAAAAGGCTACCCATGGAATGGGAAAAAATATTCACAAATCATATAACTGATAAGATGTGGACATACAGAATATGTAAAGAACTTCTACAACTCAACAACAACAAAATGCAAACATTGCAATTCAAAAATGGACAAAGGTGTAGTGGTTAAGTTTGTGTGCTATGCTTCAGTAGCCTGGGGTTCACAGGTTTGGATCCCATGCGTAGACTTACACACCGCTCCTCAAGCCATGCTGTGGCAGCATCCCACATACAAAATAAGGGAAGATTGGCACAGATGTTAGCTCAGCAACAATCGTCCTCACACACACACACAAAAAATGGACAAGGGACTTGAACAGCCATTTCTCCAAAGAAGAGATGCAAGTGGTCAATAAGATCAGCATCACTAATAAGCAGGGAAATACAAACCAAAACCATAATGAGATACCACTTCACACCCACTAGAATGGCTATTATCAAAAAAATAATTGTTAGCAAGGATGTGGAGAAATCGGAAGCTTTGTGCATTGCTGGTAGGAATGTAAAATGTACAGCCTCTGTGGAAAACGGTACAATAGTTCCTCAAAAAACTAAACATAGAATTGCCATGTAATCTAGCAATTCTACTTGTGGAATTCAATTCCAAAAGAACTGAAAGCAGGATTTCAAACAGATATTTGCACACCCATGTTCATTGCAGTGTTATTCACAATAGCCAAAAGATAGAAGCAACCCAAGTCTTTATTGACAGATGAATGGATAAACAAAATGTGGTGTAGACATGCAATGGAATATTATCTGGCCTTAAAAAAGAGAACAATTCCGGTACATGCTACAACATGGATGAAACTTGAAAACGTCCTGCTAAGTGAAATAAGCCAGTCACAAAAGAACGAATTTTGTACGATTCCACTTAGATGAGGTACCTAGAGTAGTCAAATTCATAGAGACAAAAAGTAGAATGGTGGTTGCCAGGGCCTGGGGGAGGGGGACTACTGGGGGAGTTATTGTTTCATGGATACAGAGTGTCAGTTCTAGAAGAAGAAAAAAGTTCTAGAGGTGGATGGTCATGATGAGTGCATAACAATGGGAATGTACTTAATGCTGCTGAACTGTACACTTAAAAATAGTTAAAATGGTAAAAAAAAAAACCAAAAACCTCTTTTGCTGCAAATCTGTGGAGACAGAAAGTAGATTACTGGTTGCCTAAGGCTGGAGGGGTTTGGGGAAAACGGGGAATAAATGCTAATGGGTAAAAGGTTTCTTTTGGGGGTGATGAAAATGTTCTAAAATTTATTGTGGTGATGGTTGCATAATTCTGTGAAATACTAAAAAACATTGAATTGTATACTTTAAGTGGGTGAATTATATGACATATAAATTATATCTCAATAAGGTTGTTATATATATATATTTTTTAAAGATTGACCTTGAGCTAACATCTGTTACCAA
Source organism: Equus caballus (assembly GCF_041296265.1). Lineage (NCBI taxonomy): Eukaryota > Metazoa > Chordata > Mammalia > Perissodactyla > Equidae > Equus > Equus caballus. The sequence goes on from NC_091697.1 coordinate 46,088,193, forward strand.
TCTGCTTTTTGGTTTTTTTCTCTTTTTTCCTTCTTCTCCCCAAAGCCCCCCAGTACATAGCTGTATATTCTAGTTGTAGGTCCTTTTAGTTCTCTATGTGGGACGCCACCTCAGCATAGCTTGATGAGCTGTGCTGGGTCCGCACCCAGGATCCAAACTGGTGAAACGTTGTGCTGCCGAAGCAGAGTGTGCAGACTTAACCACTTGGCCACAGGGGCGGCCCCAAGGTTGTTATGTTTTTTGAAAAGGAACCTCCTTTGCCATTTGACAATCCCTCTACTTAGGCAAGTAATCAATGATTTGACTATCCATAACATTCCTCCTCATTGCATCCAAAAATTCAAATTCTTCCTCACCACCAAAATTAACTATCCTCTGCCCCATTCCCTTTTTATCTTGCTGTCTAAAAACTAATATGATATACATCTATGTTTTTAAAGAGGCCTAATGAGCACGTATGAATAAACACGTCTGATAAAGAGCCTCTGATATTTAAAAGATTGCACTAACGTGGAAAGTCCAGGAAACCTGGCAGATCATGGAAGAGGATATATTTAGATAGGTGTCACAGCAAACACACTACAAGCTGCCCATGAGCTCTTCGCTTCTTGCTGCCAAGAGGGATAGAAACTATCGGTCACAGCGCTAAGCTCTCACTTTCCAGAAAGGAAAAATAGAAAAAATGGAGCAGAGCTTCCCAGCAGCCTGAGTCATTGGACTTAGTCGGCTTTACAGTAGTGTTCTGGATTGCTTTTGATCCCCCAAAAGATAAAATCCTGGCATTCACTGAGGAGCTCAAGATTAGAAAGGGCAATCTGGTTCTAGAGAGGCCCTGTTCAATGTCAAAGACAAAGACAGTCAGACGTTAGTTAAAGCACTAGGACAGATTTTAACTGTGATATCTTATTGTAACAGAAAAAGAGAACTCAACTTTTGTTTGAACAGAAGTGACCGGGTGTTTTGGTATTTTTTAAAGATTGGCACCTCAGCTAACATCTGTTGCCAGTCTTTCTTTTTCTTCTTCCCAACGCCCCCCACCACGTAATTGTATGTTCTAGTTGGAAGTCCCTCTGGTTGTGCTGTGTGGGACGCCGCCTCAACATGGCCTGATGAGCAGTGCTAGGTCCACACCGAGGATCTGAACCCGAGAAACCCTGGGCCGCCGAAGCAGAGTGGAGCCCACCCCCTTAACCACTCGGCCCTGGGGCCAGCCACTGACTGGGTGTTTTAAAGGGAGAATGAGAAATAAGGAAGGTGGTGAGCAGCGTGGAGGACTCAGAGTCAGGGAAGTGAAAAATTACACAAACCGGGGAAGGGAGGGTTGGTTCATGTGAAATCCATCTGGTTTGTTAAGTAGCGTTTATGGAAGTTAGGCTCCCACCCTTCCACAGGGGCTGGGAGGCAGACCCTCAGCTTTAGATGTTGACTGGAACAAACTGTAAATTCTTTTGGCAGGCCTGAGTTTTCTCAGGCAAGCACTTCGAGAGGGGCTAGGATCATCCCAAGGATGAGGCCTTGAGTTGTTAGAAATGATGTTAGTGTTTCGTTCAAGTCCTTATAGGCCAAAGTTGAGGCCTAGTCCAAAAGAACTCAGGGGAGCCTGGCTAGAGTTTAGTCAAGGAGGGAATCTTTGTCATCTCCCACTTACTAGATGTGTGATTCTGGGGGAGTCACGTATCATCTCTGACCCCTTGTTTCTGAGATCAAAATTGAATTCTACTAAGCCCAGTACCTTCACCAGCACCCTATCCCTACCATAGATACTTTTTGTACTGAAAGGCAGGGGTCTTGGGTTTGAGTCTCATTTTAGTACTTATTAGCTACGTGACCTTGAACAAGTCGTGTTGTCACTGAGCCTCAGCATTCACACCTTAAAATAACAACCAACGACCTTTACGAAGATTGAAACCCGTGACTCCTGCTTCATTACATTTCCTTGCATATTTCAAAGGTGTTTATAATCCTACTTGGGACTTTCACTATTTTGTGTGGTAAAGTAAAAAATTTAAAAGTACCCAAATGTCCTTCAGTGGCTAAGTAAACTGCACATTCATACAATGGAATCATAAGAAAAATTGAAAAATAGGTCTTTATAACAGGCTTAGAATAAAGGCCAAGAAACATGAAGTGAAAAAAAAATTGCAGAACGGGATTGTTAATTAGATCTCGTTTTAATTTTTATTCAATGAAAACGCATTTAATAGATAGTCTATGCATATGTACGTGTGTAGATGTTTATGTGTAGAGAGACAGAAGCTGGGTAGGAGAACACTAGTGTCCCTGGATGGAAGGCTACTGTGTGTGTGCTGTTTAAGAGCAAGAAATTTTCCCTTCCCACTCTCCAAGTTCTTCTGGCTGGCCTAAGGATTAAATTGACATGAGACAGATTAACAGGAGAAAAGCAAATTTAATTACATATGTACAGGAACTCCAAAGATATGAAGTACACTGACAGGCAGGCAGTTGAGGTTTAGACGCCATCCCAAGCTAAGGAGAAGGGGCTAGGGGTCTGGGACTTCAAACAGGAGAAAGACAATTTACAGGAAGACGGGAAAAGCAAATGTTGGTAAACAAATGTTTGCCATGCCACTCAGAGACAATGGGCACAGAGAGAGCTCTGCTGTCCAGGCCCTGCTGAGCTCCCCTACCACACCTAGCCCATATTCTTTGTGGTTATCTCTGGTGACAGTGCTCTTCCTGGACCAGGCCCTCTGTCTAACTTCTTTTAGGCAGTTAAAAGGGAGGTAAAAAGCTAAACTTCCTGAGTCTTTCTGTTTCTTAAAAATAATCAACCTAGGGGCCAGCCCAGTGGCATAGTGGTTAAGTTCAGATGCTCCACTTCAGAGGCCAGCAGTTCGCAGGTTCGGATCCCAGGTGCAGACCTAGCACCGCTATTGAGCCATGCTGTGGCGGCATCCCACATAAAGTAGAGGAAAATTGGCACAGATTTTAGCTCAGTGACAAACTTCCTCACAAAAATAAATAAATAAATAATCAGCCTAGAATAATCCTCATGTCAAAGAGACACATTTGGGGTGGCAAGTTTTATTCCCCTACAGTGTTATGTGGATGTTGGGGAGTTAAGCAAGATTAGAATCCATCAGTGAGGATAGCACTTTTCTCCTTATAGAACAGGTGACTTTGTGCCAGATTACTGGGCTAAGCATTTTACATTCAGGAACTCATTTAATTATCCAAATAACCTGAGAGGTGGTTATTATTATTATTGTTGCTAACATTCCCATTTTACAGATGAGAAAAGTAAAGTACAGAGAGGTTAGGCAACTTGCTCACTGTTCTTACCAACATGTAGTTTAAACTCTTCAAACTATTCTTTTGTTTTCCCTACCTTTATGGTCAACAAGTTGAATGAGGGGAAAATCCCAGTATCTATAAGTCAAACATATGTCACTCCCCATTTGCTTCCGCTTATTGCTCCTGCCTCTAATAATCTGAGGAAGGGTGAATGTCTGAGATAAATCCCTGTAGATACATCCATAAACCAGAAAACTCACTGCCTGAGAGTAAAAATGGGAATGAAAAGGACTGAACATTTTTTCAACCGCTTGAAGACAGAAAGAGTAATCTAATTGGAACACAATTCGCCAGTTATCCAGCATGTTCCAAATAGAAGTAGTTTTGGAAGACGATGGGAACATGTCAATTCTGTCTCATAAACTTTTCTTTGGGCCAATCCAGCCAACTTTCTCAGCAAAGAGCATGGAGGTGGGGCTGAGCAACAGAGGGAAAGAGGGAGGTGGGGGATCAAGTGTAACCCCTCACACACACACAAACACCCACACACACGCACACAGAGACAGACATGGTGTTTAGCAATTACATAAAATGAATGAGAAAGTTCACATTCTTGCCCAGAATTCCTTATTGCATGACTTCAACCTCTTTGCAATTCTCATTTCCCCCATCTGTGAAATCACATCCTTCCTAGTTCATCTTTCACAGGAAACAATTGCAAAGTATCGATTCTTGGTTGAGTGCTTTGAATGTGAAAGATTTATAAACAGAAGACATGATTCAGGCAAAGTAATATGCCGGGGCCAGTGATGTGGGTAGACTGCTTTTCTTTTTCCCTTTTTCCTCTTTCTGATGCATATGGCCTCTTGCTTCTCTTTTCCTGGTCTCTTTGCATCTGAAGCCTATTCATAGCCACTTTCATGGTTCTAGGTTTAATTGGACCTGTTTACTAACATCTCAAAATGATGGCGACTACGTTTGTTTCAGTCATTTTGGTGTAGGAGGGAGTGGGAAAGAGTAGAGTTCCATACTTCTCAGTGGCAGAGACGGCGAGCTAGTCACCAGACTCATATTCTCTTCTTCCTAGACCTACAGCCAGTATACACTTCCCAGCCTGCCTTGTGGGTAGGTGTGGTTGGTTCTTAAAAATCTCCCAGCTCTCATCCTCCAGGCTCTTTCTCCTTCCCCTGACTTGATGCTAAAAAAGGACAGCAATCTGAGAAGCTATGTGTTGAAGGTAGCAGAGCCATGGAATGGAGGAAACCTAGGCACCTGCCTCATGCCATGGTAAACAGTAGCTCACCAGTCAGACACACCTGTTTTGGAGAAGATAAAACAACAACAAACAAACACACAGAGACAGAGATTGGATTGGTGGGTAGCAGAGGCGAATTGGGGAGGGAGGAGGATGAAAGGGGTGATTAGGCATATGTGTGCAGTGATGGAGGTGATTAGTCTCTGGGTGGTGTACGTGATGTAATCTACATAGAAATCGAAATATAATGATGTACACCTGAAATTTATATAATGTTAAAAACCAATGTTACCGCAATCAAAAACAAAAAACAAAGGAAACACCTATTTTGGGTTTTAGGGCAAGAAATAAACTTCTCTTGTATTTGAGCCATTATGCATTTTTGTGGTTGGTTTGTTACAGGAGCTATTTTCACCTAACCAATACAAGTTTTCTTCTATTTAAAAAGAGACAGGTATGAGGGCTGGCTCAGGGGCATAGTGGTTGGATTTGCCCCTCTGCTTCGGTAGCCTGGGGTTCGTGGGTTTGGATCCCAGGTGCGGACCTATGCACCACTCATCAAGCCACACTGTGGTGGTGTCCCATCTACAAAAATAGAGGAAGATTGGCACAGATGTTAGCTCAGCAACAATCTTCCTCAAGTAAAAAGAGGAAGATTGGCAACAGATGTTAGGGCCAATCTTCCTCACCAAAAAAAAGAGAGAGAGAGAGAAAGAGAGAGACTGGTATGAAGGAAGAGGGCATGGCTAAGAATTGATCAGGTTAATAGATGGCTACAATGTCAGCAAAACGTCACGGTGGTCCATTTTGGTTGAGAAAACAGAAGACCCAAGAGATGCACTGAGAGGCTAAGAAATCACATCAAAAGAACTAAATAGTTATACGTACCAAAACAAGAAGACTTTTTTGAAGTTTTCTAGAGTCATCCAAGAGTGGCAAAGAGGCTCTAAAATGCACATACTGGGGTTGAATATATAGTTTGGAGAGATGAAGGGAAAATACTAAAGAGAGAGTGAAATGGAACAACACAATGGGAGCAGTGAGAGGACCTGCTGAGAAATCAGCCAGTGACAATAGTTTTGTGGTCTGGCTGGCAATAGGATTTCAGGAACATGAAAACCTTAGATTAAATTTTACGTCATTAGCTTTGTTATGATGTAACATAACTCTCTCCAATTAATGTAATGTATTTCCTTGTATCGGGATATTTTAAGGAAATCAAGGAAAATATGCTGCAGTCACATCTGGGTCGCACCCAGCCTACAGGAGAATGGACAGATAGCAAGGTAAGAGTGACAGTAAAAACTCATCAAAACTCAGCAATATGAGAAAGAAATGAATAGGGAAAAAAAGTAAGCCTTCAAGAACTTTTTTTTTTAAGATTTTATTTTTTTTCTTTTTCTCCCCAAAGTCCTGCGGTACATAGTTGTATATTCTTCGTTGTGGGTCCTTCTAGTTGTGGCATGTGGGACGCTACCTTAGCATGGTTTGATGAGCAGTGCCATGTCCGCGCCCAGGATTCGAACCAATGAAACACTGGGCCTCCTGCAGCGGAGCGTGTGAACTTAACCACTTGGCGACAGGGCCAGCCCCTTCAAGAACTTTTGAGGATAATGGGAAGATGCTGGACTCGCCACTACGTGAGGAGATGTAGTGATGCGAATTACTCTTGAACACTGGCTCCAAAGTTGAACTGCCTGTTGCTTAACCCAAATGTCACCAGTTACTAATTGTGTGACTTTAGACAACTGAATTTATTTCTCTGGGCTTCAGTTCTGTACTCTGTAAAAAGAGGAATAACACTAGACCCTATCTCTTAGTGGGGTTATGAGAAATAAATTAATTAAATGATGCTAAGAGTAATGAATAGTGTTTTGCATATAGGAGGGCTTCAACAGATTTTATCTATTATTTTTATCATTATTACTACTACTCGTATGGAAGATAATGCAGCAAAATCCGGAATTAGTAAGGACTAAAAGTTTTAGAGTATGTAGTTTTATGAAGTGATTTATGACAAAGTGACATTTGTGTACAACTAGTATAAGTGAATATAAAATTAGTTGACAGAGCAAAAATGATTGCCTAGAGAAACATTATTAAAATGAGGTTATTTTCTGCCCAAATGTCTAAAATTAAAAAGATTGACCATCTTGAATTCAAACTGGAATTCTTACATATTGCCAGCAGGAAGGAAAATGGGTACAACCACTTTGGAAAGCTGGTTAGCATCATATCTATTAATACTGAACGTGTGCAAACCTATGGCTCAGCTATTTCACTCCTAGATGTATGCTTAGTAGAAATATATGTATTTGGTCACTAAAAACTCCTTGGAAGGATGTTTCTCCAAGTGTTATTCTTGATATCCTCAAACTGGAAACAACCCCAATGTCCACCAAGAGTAGAACAGATAAATAAATTCATACTATGTAATACTACATAGTCATAATAATAAAAAATAGACTCCTGCTACATACAAAAACGTGAGCAAATCTCACAAAAATAATGTTGAAAGAAAAAAGCCAGAAACAAAGGACTAGATACTTTGAATGAATGAATGAACGGCTCAAAATAACTGATTCATTTGTATACAATGTCTATATAGAGTTATGAATATATAAATTTACAAATATACAGTGTTGAATACTGTATAGTGAAATAAATGTATAGCATTATATGTCAGGGTAGTAATGACCTTGGAGAGGCAGGAGTAGTGAATGTGGGGGGCACAAGCAGGATTTTTAGTAATGTTCTAGTTCTTTCTGTGGGAAGTGGCTGCACAGGTATGTTTGCCGTAACTCTGCAAACCATACACTATGATTTGTGCTCTATTCTTTTTCAATAGGAAGTTTTTTTAAAAAAGTAGACCCTTGGTAAGTTTGGGTCCAGTGTCAGCCTCCACTAGATCCAAGGTGGTACTTGCTTTTTGCTCCAAAGATCACAAACTTCCAGTCTCCATCATTGTTCCAAGTTGAAACGGTAGAAAAGACTCTGAGCTTACCACAGAATAACTGAAAACTAGTGCCATTTCTAAAAGGAACTAAGCAATAAACCACATATTACAGTTGGCTAATAATTCCACAAGCCAATAATTCCATTCAAAGCTGCTCCCAGGCTTAGAGAAACAAAAGAAGTTCTTCCATTTCCCCAAATCCATTTGTCTTAACATTTCCATTGCTTTGCACAGCAGGAATTTTCTTCCTTCCTTTTATTTAAAATTAGCTATTTTAGAGTAAATGTTCAAATCATTTGAAAAGATTCTTGCAAAAAACAGAAATTTGTGAGTCTTTCTGTAAAAAAGATTCAAGTTCAGTCACCCAGTCATTTCTACATTTGGTGATGCCATTTTGCCCTCCAAAATATTTCATCAAATATTTAATAATCAGAACTCCCAAAGGAAAAAAAAAATCTCATCTTCATCACTACTTAACACTTGCAGTTACATATTCATGGTGTATCTCCCTCTTTAATTACTGTCTCATGCATGAGACCATAATCTTCGTCAAGGCAGGGATTAAATCTTTGTTGGTTCATTTGCTATATATCCAATACCTAGAAGATTTGCAAATAAATAAATGACTAAGTATTTTTATGGCTTACCAATGTCAACATGTTTCAAAACTTTTTTAAGGAAGCAGAAACAAATAAAATCTTATGCAGAGCCCTGATGCATCAAGTATATAAAAGTGGAATTATGGTGCAGGATTGTCTTCAATATATCTCAATACAGTCCTAAGGATTCTCACAGCAAGATATGAAGACAGTGAGACCACCTAGACAAATAATTATATAGTTCTCTGAACTGGGTACTACTCTTCATATATTTAGCTAACAGGAAAGTTTCTGGACATTCCTAGGAGACCTGCAAATAAACAACAGCAAGGCAAAGCAGAAATTAGACCTCTGTGAAACCATCATCATCAACCTCATCAGTCCACCTAACACTCTTATTTTGTGTGGACTCTCCCTTCACATCTTTCAGCAATTTGTTTAAACCTGTGAGGCTGTCAAATAGAATAGTAAAAATCGATCCAATTTATTGAGCAATTACTCTCTGTTTGTTCTGTGCTAAGTGCTTTACAAATATTATTTCTGTAATCCCACTTATTACCATTTTGTAGCTGTAAGAAGTTGAGGCTGGAAGAGATTTAAAAACTGGACACAAATCAAACATCTACTAAATTGGGATTTAAATCAAAATCATTGGTTCACTCATTGATTCAACAAATATATATTTTGAGCAACTATTTTGTTGGCTCTAACTCCTATTTATACATAAACAACTTTACTATACCACCAACAAATAAGTGCCTCATGTCTACCGATCATGGCAAGATTCCCCACTACAACCCCATATCCATTAATTTTTTTCCTTCTTACCACTAGTGAGAAGTCTTTTAGCTATTTTTAAACAATTATTATTAATATCACTCTGAGACACAGACAATATCAGTCAGAGAAAGGAGTGTTTGCCTTGTATGCTGTGCATCCTAATTCTACTCTTGAGTAGGTCTGTAAAGGAGCTTGCGCCATTCCCCTAGGATAGAGCAGGAATGATGGCCACCCTGACCATGGCCTTGACCGTGAAGCTTAATGGAGGAGACTGGGCAATGGACAGAACCATATTAGAGAAATCAACCACAGTAGACTCCAGGCATCCTGCCGTGGTTAACTCTAGGGAAACAAGAGTGATTCAGGGAGAAACAAAAAAGACTATTTTCCATCTTGTTATCTACATTCCATGTGTGCTCATCATCATCTTATAGTCCAGATGTTTCTTTTCTGATCTTAGATTGTACTTACATTTCTATCCAAGGCACCACTTTCATCTGAAAATTTCCAAGGCCTTCTCCCCAGAATCAAGTTTTTCAGATGGAGAAAACAAGACAATATAAAATGAAAAGGTTATATCACCCAACTCTGTGAGAAACAATTTAGAATCTTCCTCCAAACCATGGTTTCTTTCTTTGCTGGGCCATTTGGTAAGTTAATTAGGAAGTATGATGTTTCTGTTATTTTATTCTTTGACTCAGAGTATTCACAGATATACACAGAATTGACTCAGATCTGGGTTTGGGACATACACTGTGTAGCAGGGTAAAATTAGCCCAGAGAGATAGTTTCAAGGCTACTGAAGAACATGTCAGAAAAGTGGCCTGGATAGGGAGATTGGTTTCTCCAGGAAATGTAGTTTCATTCTCAAGGAAACTGGATGACTACCAAAAGCTGAAAACATGGAAGAGACTCACGTTAGCTCCCCGTAAACTTCTAAGTCCACGCAAAGATATCAATGGTTGTGTGTGACTGTATTCCTTCTTTGTGGTTTGTATAATGTGTGCAATGTAAAATGCATGCATTTTCTGCTTTTTTGTATCTGATATTTTATTTGCAAGCAGCCATTGAACTGAACATTGAGGGGTATTTACTCAGAATTGCTAGAAGTGATAATGTATTGTGTAGAATATTGACATAAAAAGCATGCAAGGTGACTTCACTGTAAAAGTAGTTATTTCTATCTACACTCTCCTATGTGAGTTAATTCATTCATTTGCTCAATAAATACAACAAATATTTATTGGGTCCCTATACATGTGCCCAGTACTGTTTAAACAACTGGGGTTATAATAATTTTTTAAAAGGACAAAACCTCTACCTTCCTGGAGGAGACAGAAATAGAATAAATAAGTATATTAAATCATGTGAGAGAAGGCGCTAAGTACTATGGAGTAGAATAAAAACAGAATGCCTCATTAAAAGGTGACTATATTAGTTAAGTTTCTCCAGGGAAACAGACCAATAGGAGTTATAGATATAGATAAAGATATAGTTATGGATATGTAGAAAGAAATTTATTATGACAGGTTGGCTCACACAATTATGGAAGCTGAGAAGTCCCACTACCTGCCATGTGTAGTCTCAGAAAGCTGGTGGTGTAGTTCCAGCCTAAACTCAAAGACCTGAGAACCAGGAGCACCAGTGTCCTAGGACTGGAGAAGATGGACATCCCAGCTCAAGCAGAGAGCAAATTCACCTTTCCTCCTCCCTGGTATTCTATTTAGACCTTCACAGGATTGGACGATTCCCACACACTTTGGTGAGGGCGATCTTGTTTAATCAGTCTACTGATTCAAATGCTAATCTAATCTCTTCCAGAAGCATCCTCACAGACACAGCCAAAAATAATGTTTTACCAGGTATCTGGGCATCCCTTAGCCCAGTCAAGTTGACACAAAAAATTAACCACCACAGTGACATTTGAAAAGGCTTGAAGAAGTTGAGTGAGGAAATCATGAATACAGCTAGAAGCAGAGCGCTCCAGGCCAAGGGAATGTCAGGTTCAGAGCCCTGAGATGAAAGAGTGCTTGGTGCTTTGGAAGGAACAGCAAGAAAGCCAGCATGGCTGAAACAGAGTGAGTGAAAGGGAGAGTCATGAGAAATAATTCGGAAAAGTAGGAAGGGGCTGTACCGTTTGTTGACATTTGGCCCACTTGGAACAGAAATAAATTCAAATAATCAAAACTCAGCAGTGCACATATCCAAGGCTGTTTGCTTAGATCAGTTATCAGAACATAAGAATAGATATTATTGGATTAATAAGTAAATAGTAATTTAAAAAAATAAAAGATCTACCCTTCATGGGCTGAGAAAACTTGATGGTTTGAATTAGTTTATAACAACATAGAAAAATCAGAGGGAACTCAGAAAATAAATGTAAGACTTTTGATTAGATCATCCTAGATAATCATAGACATATGTCTATATAGCAGAAGCAAAATCTTGTTAAAAAGTTGTCTCAGGGGCTGGCCCAGTGGCTGAGTGGTTAAGTTCACGCACTCCACTTTGGCGGCCCAGCGTTTCACCAGTTCAAATCCTGGGCGCAGACCTAGCACTGCTCATCAAGCTGTACTGAGGTGGCATCCCACATAGCAGAGCTGGAAGGACCTACAACTAGAATATATACAACTATGTTCTGGGGGTTTTGGGAAGAAGAAGAAGAAAAGAAGATTGGCAACAGATGTTAGCTCAGCTCAGGGCCAATCTTAAAAAAAAAAAGTCTCAGAGAGGGTTCTATATTGTAAGTAATCAAAATGCAATTCAAATTGGCTTACCTAACAAAGGAGATGTATTGCCTTTCATAACTAGAAGGCTCAGAGTCAGCGAAACCTTTAGGATTGATTTGATTCAGCAACTTAACAATGTCATCAAGGACCCATCTTTCCATCACTCATTGTGACTTCCATGCTGCCAGCTTTATCCTGAGGAAGGTGACCCTCACAACAAAATGGTTGCAGCAGCTCCAGATTTCATATCCTCAAGCCATACCATCCAGAAAGTGAGAAAAGATGTTTTTTTACAAACTTTCTCAGAAGAGTGAGGGATTTTCAAAATTACTCCACAAAGATTTTCTTCTGTCTCATTGACCTAAGCTGGGTCACAAGTACATTCCTGATCTAAACCGTCAGTTAGGTTAATTCCATATACTGATGGCAAGGGACTGGGTTATGATGATTCATTCAGTAAATATTTATTGGGTGCCTATTATGTGTCAGGCATTGTTCTAAGCATTTGTAATATGATGGTAAACAAAATAAAGATCTCTACTGTCACTTTGGGGAGACAGATATTAACGTAATAAATAATTGAACTATATAGTAGTTTAGAAGGTCATAAACTCTATTGAATAAAAAGAAAAAGAAAGCAGAGGAAAGGAGAATTGGAGTATTAGAAGTCAAAAGAGATGAGGTGTCAACATAGGATTCATTAGGAAGATGACAATTGAATAAAGCCTTCAAGGAGTGGAGGGAGTGAGCCATCAGATTTTCTTCAGGAAAAGCATTCCAAGCAGAGTGAATAGCCAATGCAAAGACCCTAAGGCATGAGCATGCATTACAAATTGAGGCTGGAGTGGTGTGAGGGAAGGATCAAAGGCAAGATGAGGTCAGAGAGACAAGGGAACCAGATCATGTAAGTCTTGGGAACACTTGAAAAGACTTCACTGGCTTGACTATTATTTGGAGTGAAAGGGGGAGCCACTGCTGTCTTTTCATCTGAGAAATTACATTATCTGACTTATTTTAAAAGGAACAATCCAGCTGATGACTTGTGAATGGATTGCAGGAGGACAGAGTTGAAAGAGAGGGTCCCAATTAATAGTCAGCAGCAATTGCCATGCATGTGAGTGAGCCATCATAGGTGTCGCACCCAGTCAGTCTTTTAGATGACTCCAGCCTTACCCATCACCTGAGTGCAACCATGTTGTATGTTGGGTTCCCAAAGAAGCAGATCCTGAGACAGAAAATGTTCATTACGGAGTGATTTGGGAAGAGAAGAGTATGGAAGGGTGTGAGGCCTTGGGTGAGGTGATCCTCAGAGGCATTTCCTGAAGGAGACTGACAGCTGAGAGCTATCTGTCAGCCACACTCCTGGCAACTTTCATTCCTGAAGTGGGATCTGATTGACATATCAGTGTTCACCACAAACTTCACAATAGATCCAAGAAAGAATTGGCCAGCTGAGCCCAGTCAATCCATGGAATCATGAGAGGTGACAACAAACTGTTGATCTAAACAAATTAGGACTGAGCTTTGGAACACCTCGACATAAAGAGGACGTGGAGAAGAGGAGGAGGCAGTAGAAAGACAGGGAAGGAGTAACCAGTAAAACAGGGGATAAAGCAAGACTGTTGAGCCAGACTTGGCCCTATAGACCCTCAATTGTTCCTGATCCTTCCCCTACTCATGTCTGTGTGGGAGTGGGATTGACCACTGAAGGCTGCTTTTCCAAGACTCTGATGTTAGTTGGTTTCCAGTTGGGATCAGTTTATTAACGGTGCTGATGGAAATTTGGAAGGAGGGAGAAAAGGAGAAATGAGAGACTTTCTCTCCTTCTCTCAGGTGGTGTCTCTGATTGTGGCTCTAGCTTCTGTCAACAAATCCTCCATAGTTCTAGCTTCTGCTACCTCCCCTCAAGCCCATGGACACCTTCTCTCTTCTTTGTTCCTCCAGCCTAGGTTGGTACTATGTTTTTGCTGTTGCTAGTCTCTGGCACTATCTCTGTTTGGTTTTTCAACTCTTTTGTCACCTGTGTCATCAAGGCCCTGAATTAAATTCCCTCTGGTCAAATACTAAGAATAATTTCTATTTTCTTTATTAGATCCTGACTTGATTAGGTCCTGGAAGCCAAGTCAAGAAAGTGTATCAAGGAGGACGGAGTAATTAACTGCACCAAATGTTACTGAGAGGTCAAGTGAGATGAGGGAACTAAGAATTGTTTATTGGCTTTAACAAAATGGAGGTCATTGGTAACATGGCCAGAGCAGTTTCACTGGAGTGGTGGGCAAGTGAAAGATCAAATAGGCTAAATCAGAGACCATATCTGCAGCTGTGGAAGAGCCAATTCCCCATAGGGAAGACATAGAATGGTGTGGGGAAGTACCACAGTATCCACTCTCACCAGGAGAGAGACAGAAGACTGAAGTCACAAGAGGAAATTTATGTAGGTGGAAAGAGCCAGTGTTCAAAGCCAGAGCCTTCCAGTGAATAAGGATTTAGGTTCATTGCAGAAACATGTGCCAAAGCAGAAAGGAAAATTCAGAAACTCTGGTTAAAGCACCAGAAAAACTCAGAATCCCTTTGGAGAATTGTGACTTTCTGCTTTGCAAACTCTATTTTTGGAATTGCACAAACCAATTAACCATGCATTGTGGGTGAGTTTATTGCAGGAAGTTAGTAAAAGCTGATAAAATATGTTTATGTGCAATAAACTTCTGAATACAACGTTTTTGAGTGGTGATTCCACTGGAGGGACGCTAACCTAAAGAAATAATCCTAAAAAGGGAAATGTTGAGGCATAAAGATGAATACTGAATTATTATTTATTAGAACAGAAAAGTTGAAAACACATTCGTTGTTGAAGAATCTGGGGTTATGCAGTTAAAGGATAGAGTATCCACTCAGAAGACTGTTACGAAAATGATCAAAAGTTCTGGTTCCATATACAAAGAAAACACAGACAACTTAATGTTCCACTTTTAAAATGGAGGATGTGGCATTTATATGCAGAGCATAATCATAACTAAGTGGCAGTGTACCAACATTTAAGTAGCAGTGTGAAAGTGTAGAGAGCCGAGGCAATCTTTCTATTTTTCTATACTTTATTCATTGACTGTGAATAATCTTCTAATAGTAGAAAAAATAAACTCTTTCAAGGAAAAAAGGTCAGGTGATAGGAGACAGATTATTCCCTATTGGATAAATTCTTTATTTAGTAAGAGGCACAATAGAGATCGTTTCTTTTACTTTTAAGATTGACTATAGCTTAGCTAATCCAAGTCTTAATCTGAGTTCCAATTTCTTTGGTTGCTTGTGATTAGCACAATATTTATACTTGTGACAAAGCTGGCTCCCTTGCCATCTTTCTTATCCTATTACTGAAGCATTTAGTTCACATGTCATATCATACTGCTTGAACTGACAAAATTGCGTATATGCAGATGTCATAGCCAACTGCTGCGAGTTTCTGGGATCCTAATTATATAGATGAAAGCTTGTGTTGCATGCAAATGCATTGGAAATCTTCATGGAGAGAGGAATATAAAAAATATGCTGTATTAAAAATATCTTTAACACAGCCTTTAGGAGTGAAAAAAAAGGGAAGGAATGGAGTCTAAGATGAAATTATGCCGTTCAAATACATTGGAGTTCTCAGCCTCAGATTTGAAAGGATCTGTCCACAAATCTCCCCATCTAGAACACCCTTTTCAAACCACTCTATTTCAAACCTAAATGGATAGCTAAAGTGTTATGCTTTCTTTACATTGTTGGAAAATATATGCTAACAAAAGATAAGGGAGTTTTCAGACATTAAGTTAAGCTCCGAAGAATGTCAATGTCAACCAGTATGGTAGTTCCAACAAACTCTAACAACAAAGAAATATTTGGGATTCCACTGTAAATGAGGAGACTCCAACACTTCTTTTTGCTTCTTCTTAAGGTTAACCAAGAAGTATCAACCAACATTATCCACTTAACTTTGATCATAACAACAAAATATTCCAGATATCTTATGCAGACAGAAAGTAGAAGTCTAAGCTTCAGATCTTCTTACATTCCTCAAATTATTTTAAAAGATGAATAAACAGCGGATGTGTTGTTTCGGTAACCCAAGAGATTTCTAATCAGGTGTGCAAATATTTTCTCCAAAATTTAGCATTCTTTCTTCCCTCAGGTCAGGTTCTATATTTTCTCCTACTCACAATAGTCCAAATTCCTCTTAACCCACTTATAGGTTAATGAGGAGCCTAATATATTCAAATTTTAACAGCACCCTGGGGCAAAAACAGGGAATTGTATAGGGCAACGGGGACAGCGTAAGTTTTAAAAGCACAGGCTTAGGAGTCCAAGTTCCTGGATTTAAATCCTGTCTCTACTTCTTACTAGCTGAGAGAATTAGACAAGCCCCCAAACCTTTCTGAGACCCGTGACTTCATTCGTGAAATAAAGATAACCATAGTACCTTCCTCTGAGGAGTGTTGTGCGACTAAGTCAATTAATACACGTGAAGCCCTTAGAGTGGTGCCTGGTACATTGTGTGTATATAATAAAATGCAAGCTGCAATTATAATCAGCAACCTTTGTGTCCAGCTCCAGGAAATTCTTTGCAGATGATTACACCCACCCTTCAAGATAATATGGTAGGACTGATAATTAATCTCTCTGGTTCATTTAAGTGAACATCTGGTCAAGTTTTCATTCCAAACAATATCAGTTGGAATGACTTGGCCAGACCATGACTAAATAAGGCAAATATTCTCTAATTCTACTGTATTGCTGACCAAAAACATTTTTTCTCCTCTGCTTAGAGCCAGAGACAATGTTAAGTTAGGGCGGTAATTCATTTCATTTTACAGACCAGGGAGTGTTTAAGCTAAATGCATGGATTCCAACTATAAATATCTGGATAAAATATGTTTTTAAGAACAGACTCTTACAACACCATTCATATTCTCCAGGAATTTATCCACCAAATCTTGATTATTTTGTGTGATAATTTCTCTCCCATAAAGAGAAAAGATGGAGTCTACACAACTGATTTACGGACGGCGATCTTCACTAAAGTTGCATGCTGCTCTGGAAAATGTAACACCTTCTTGTCCACACAACCTTCATGCCCCATAGCTTCTAAAAATAGCACAGACCTCTTTACTTATTAAGAATAATACAGATAAGGATATCTTTGAGATTATCTTCTTGTTCAACCACCACATTTTAGGCAGGAGAAAATCGAAAAGTGAAGCAGAAGACTGACTTATTTAAGGTCATGTGGCAAGTTTAGGACAAAACTGGGACTATGATTGGATCACCTAACCCCTAAGGCAGTAGTTTTCACACTGTTCCCATGCTTCCCCAAACTCCGCTGCCTGTAGCTACAGGAAAGAGGGTCTTGGGACATTAACTTGCAGAGAGATATCAGTATAGACTTCCTTCTTCTATTGTCCACTTGCATTGAAACCGAAGTTCTTTTCCATCCTGACCATCTGGACAGCATATGTAGCATATTTGGCACCTTAAAAAATAAAAAAAGTTGTGGATAGGCCAAAAAAATTCCAGTGAGCGATCAACAATACATCGTGCCTAGGATGATTAGAACCAGTTATCTATTATGGAAGACTTAGGATGGGCCAGCTCCTGGGCTAAATGCCTTATAGGGATTACTTCATTTACTGCTCAAAGAACTGTATCATGCAGTCAATATTATTACCCCTCTGAAAGATGAGAAAACTAAGACTTAGTGAAGGATAGTCAATTGCCTAAAGTCACACAAGTAGGAAGTCTCAGAGTCTAGTCATAAATGTTGGTAATCTTATCCCTGATCCTCTGTGTATGCCTTTTGCTACTTTGTGGCCATCACTGCCATCTGCGGATCTACCACTGTCTCTCGTTGTTCTACTTCCTGCTTTAAAGTTCATGTGAATATGCTCTAGGCTTGCTGACCTGATGCTGCTTCTTCCAGTATTTTATTTTATTTATTTAACATTTATACAACAGTTAGGTGCCAGGCATTGTTCTAAGCAATCTATGTATATCAAACATATATTTATTTAATCTTTACCACAACTCAATGAGTTAGGTACAATTAATATCTCATTTAATAGACATGGAAACTCAGGCATTTGTGTAACTTGCCCAAGGTCACAAGGCTAGAAATGACAACTCCATCACAAAAGACGCATCATTTACTGTTACACTTTTTTTTTCTTTTCTTTTCTTTCTTTGTTTTAAAGAACCTATTTTCAAAAGAAAACTTAAAGCCAAAGTGTTTTGATGGAGAAAGATTGGGTCATCCCAGATTCCTCTCTTATGTCCAATGCTATGGTAACCTTTGGGGTGTGCCAAGGATTACAATCCGAAAATCACTGCTTTTGAATGTGCTTAAATAATTTTTTTCTTCCCTACTTATTTCACATAATTATTACCTGTTCTTAACCCCAAAAAATTGTGTTGCCACAAGCAAGAACTTGCGGATGATTACGCAACTATTAAAAGCGACAATTATAAGGACTGTTATAACATGGCTAGAATGTAATATTAGGTGGCAAAAATAAACACAAAATTGCGTGCATTGTGTGCTTATAGTTGTAGAAAAATCTATATGCTTATATATCTTGGAGTAGCTGTGTTAGAGCAGAAGAATTATGGGTAATTTTTTTCTTTTTAAAATTTCATTAGAAGCTATTCTATCAACTAAATTAAAAACGACTCCAACAAAATACCAAAGTACAGAAATATTCCTGAGAAAAAACTCATTTTTTTAACCAAAGGAAAAACCTAGTTGTATGTGAACTAGCAAAATAGTGATTCTTCCCCATATTACGTTTTAGGGACACCTGTTTCACTACGATCAACTAGCATTTGGTCGATTATTTTAAGGACATTGCTCCTAAAAGCTAATCAAGAGCCTGATCATGAATTATGCCCATCCTCTTTGGATATAATTTAACTATTAAAAGTACTATTTATGGTATGTTATGATGAGAGCATGTTTATATTATATGGAGAGCAAAAACATAACGTTTAAAAGGAAAGCAGGGGCCAGCCCGGTGGCGCAGCGGTTAAGTTCGCACGTTCTGCTTTGGCAGCCCGGGGTTTGCAGGTTCGGATCCCGGGTGCGGACATGGCACGGCTTTGTATGCCATGCTGCGGTAGGTGTCCCACATATAAAGTACAGGAAGATGGGCACGGATGTTAGCTCAGGACCAGTCTTCTTCAGCAAAAAGAGGAGGATTGGCAGCAGTTAGCTCAGGGCTAATCTTCCTCAAAAAAAAAAAAAAAAAGGAAAGCAAAATATAGTGTTGCATGTGAAGCATGATTACAGTTATATTTTTGTATTTTTTAAAAGCAATACATAGGAACAATGCAGAAAAGAAAT
Organism: Equus caballus; assembly: GCF_041296265.1. Classification (NCBI taxonomy): domain Eukaryota; kingdom Metazoa; phylum Chordata; class Mammalia; order Perissodactyla; family Equidae; genus Equus; species Equus caballus. The sequence goes on from NC_091697.1 coordinate 46,107,133, forward strand.
ACACCAGAATATTAAGATTGGTTGTGTTGAGAAGGCAGTTGGATCATTTTTTCCCTTCTTTTTTTCTATGTTTTCCAATAAACATGAATTATGTTATAATAGAAAGCTATAAACTTCAGTTTTAAGAAGAATTAGGGACCTAAAGTAAAAAGCAAGAGAGGTCAGCATTTCATCTGAGGATTCTAAGAGTAGTGGAAGTTGTTCAGAACTTCACAGCCAGTCTTTCCCTCCAGGGGGATGGGAGACCATGCAGAATGGGGAAAAGATCATCCAGTCTAAATGTAGCCCTCAGATTTCTCAAAGCCACACAGGTAGCTGATGTTCTGGTCCCTGGGGTCTTAGACAAAAGTCAAGTTTCAAAAGAGTAGGCACCTTGTGAAATTTTAAAACTGTCGCAGGTTCTCTTCTCAAAGAAGCTAGTTGTGTTTGGTTTTCAGTACAGTTCATCTTCAAAGATCTTACAAAAATTAGAAAAAGAAAATATTATATCAATTGCATTTTTCATTTGAGACCAATAGAAACAATTCTATTTAGGAACTACCTGCACCATCTCAGAACATCCCAAAACTGGCTGGTTATCAGAACAATCACCTGGGAAGCTTTTAAAAATAATAGATGCTTGGGCTCTCGGAAGATTATGACTCAGTGGACAAGGCATGGAGGATCTTCTCTGGTTCCTTTGAGCAAAGCTCTGTAACCAGACCAAAAAATACCATCCCAGGGTGACCAACCATTCTGCTTTTCCCAGGCCTGTCCTGATTTTATGCTGAAAGTCCCACATCCCAGGAAACTCCTCAGTCCTGGGCAAACAAGAGCAGTTGGTCATCCTAAGTCATCTTCTCCAGACTTCTAACGTGGACCTCCACTTGAATCACTTTGAGTCATGGTGCAAACAAAGAGAAATGAAAACCAGAAAGAATGGAGAAAAATTTTTGAAGTGCACAAGTCACCTCTTTGAGGAGCATTGTAACCTCAAAATGGTCACATTTGAAAAAGGAAAAACCACTTGGATTGTCAATCTTCTAACTTCCTAAATGTTTCTCTTTCCCAGTGAGCATTTGATTTAAGAGAATATGATAGGGATTCTTAGCTGTTATGACTCCATTATAAAATGCCTCTTAGGAAAAGGCCAAAGGATGACAATTTTATCCAAAATGTAGATCTATCATGGGCAAACATTGCGTTTATTTTTGTTTCTTTTTTTGACTTTCCAATGGTAAGACAATAAACCCAAACGCTAACAAGAGAACTTTCTTTCAAAGTTTGGACTGGAATTAAAGTGTTTGGGTCCCTTGTTCCATCTGTTGAAGTTGGAATGCGTAGGGTATAATTCTTGCACGGTATTACCTTTTTCATCCTTTGTTCAATAACAATACAGTTGGAGGTATGGAATAAAGAACTCTTCAGCATTAACAAAGGGAGGAGTGGTTTGTTATTATTAGAGATTTATTTTATTATGAGGAGCACACACTGAACCATGAGAAGTTACACAACTTTAAGCAAACCGTTATAAATGTTGTGAAGAGTGACTGTTTGTCCTTTTTGCATCAAATCATAGTGTGGGGGCAAAAACTGACCAAATAGTTATTTCTCAATCATTGCCCCAAATAAAGCTATCCTATTTTCCCAGTAAAAACAAAACACTGTTATTTTTACCTTTCTCAACTCTGTGTTAAGAAGAAAGAAATTATATGGAAGTTCTAAAAGATATGATTTCATAACAAGTCCTTTTGACATTCATCCCCAGTGCAGAATCTTGGGTAAAGTTGGCTTATAAAATTTTAACAGCTTTGGCTGTGCTTTCAACTGTCTTATTTACTTTAACAACAGGCTTCCTAAGCAAGATCACAGAGCAAGTAATTCTATTGTTACTCAGCCTGTCATCGTAGCTGGGGCCAAGGAAGATCAAGGGATGGATGGTATGCATTGGAGAAGCTGTGAGACGTGAGCAGGCTGCACTGTGTAGTGGCCTAACATACTGGCTCTGGAGGCACGCTGGTTGTGTTCACATCCAGGCTTTCACTCTGACTAGCCCTGCAACCACAGTCAAAATATTTTAACTTTAAGCTTCGGTCCCCATATGTAAAATAAAGTCATAGTACTGACCCTATAGAGCTTTTTCTGGCTTGAATGAAACAAGCAAACATCTAGCAGAGTGTGAGAAGTGAGGTATGTGCTCAGTAAGTGCTGGCTGCTAATGTTATTTCTCTCTTCCTCATTCTCCATGCTCCAATCACATGGGATTTATTAGTTCTTAAAATGGGCCACATGTTGGATTTCAAATGTAGGCCCTCACAGATGTCATTTCACCTGCAGGAAGCTCCCCAGCCCTTCATCTTACTAAATCTCTTCATCCCTCCTGTCTCAGTTCTTCAGGGAGGCCTTGCCCAGTTACCCAAACGATAGGTTGTTCATAAGGTCTTCCTGAAGTTTCCCTTTACTTGTCAGAACTGGCATATAATAAGCAATTAACAAATGACAATTATTTACTGACATCATTCTTGTTTAGAAACTTAATGTCATAAATCAAATAAATGGGGGGAAGATAGCTTTACAAAATAATGGCATTCATAACCAATGGATTTTCCCACCTCTTATTTCAAGTAACCAGGTTACAGCCAAAGGTATCTTGTAGCATTTGCTAAATTTCAGTAATTCTTATACTAACATCGTGGTTTTTGCCATGTGTATACTGTATCCATACTATTTGCCCAGAATTTTCTTTATATTGATACACTTTTTTGTTTAGATTAATTTGTTTTGAGGAAATATTAACTCACAACCCTGAAAGAGAAACCAGTCTTTGGGAACTACTAATCTATTTGATCTCTCTCCTTTTCCATATCAGGAAACTGCGGCCTACAGAAGGGAAGGAACTTTCCCACAGTCTTTTACCAAGTATATATCAGTGGCATATCAATGACAAGAACTCAGGTCTCCCACATCTCAGCCTGCATTCTTTGGAGTATCCCACACTGCCTCATGTGAGTTTCATTCCAGACAGGACATGTTTCAGTTTGGTTAACACATTTGGAAGGGACTGACAAAATAATCCATACTTACTTTTGATAATTTTTAAAGCTAACACAGGAACCACATTGGTGGTGGCTATTTCTAGCAGAAAATAATGCTCTAATCCATAGAAGTAATGTATGTCTCAGAAACCACACAGACCAGTGACCTTCTTTCCTGTTTCTTTAGAGCCAGTCTAGTAGCTTCTACCTACTTACCAACAAGTAAAAACAATAAAAGTTAAAATAAATGTTATCATTGCAATAACTGTATTGTAACAGAAAAGCTACTTCCTCTTTATAAACAGTTTTATCGAGATTAATTCACATATCATACAATTAAAGCATACAATTCAATGTTTTTAGGATATTCACAGGGTTGTGCAACCATCACCACAATACAATATAATTTTGAAACAGTCTTTCCCCCTAAAGAATCTAGTATCCATTATCAGACAATCCTCCTCCCCCACCCTTCCTACTCCTCCGTCCTCTCAGCACTAAGTAATCACTAATCTACTTAACCTACTTTCTCCCTCTAAGGGTTTACCTATCCTGGACATTTCATATAAGTGGAATCATACAATATGAAGACTTTTGAGACTGGCTTCTTTCACTTAGCATAATGTTTTCAAGGTTAATCATGTTGTAGCATGTATCAGTACTCTGTTCCTTTTTAAACTGAATATTATTCCATTGTATGAATATACATTCATTAGTTGATGGACATTTAGATTGTTTCCATTTCATGGCTGTTGTGAATAATGCTGCTATGAATATTCATGTACAAGTTTTTGTGTGAATGTATGTTTTCATTTCTCTTGGGTATGTGTACCTAGGAGTGAAATTGCTCAGTCATATGGTAATTCTACGCAAAGCTACTGTTTTGCCTGCCTAAAATCCTTAGCTCCTCCCTCTAGTAATGATACTTCCTGCCTCCCTTCCATGTTGCTGTATAATTTCTCCCTCTTTGGCTACAGTCTTGGTGGAACTGTCAATCAACTCATCAGGACCTCCCCTGGCCAAGGGGTGAGCATGTGATCCAAGTCCTACCAATCAGATGCTCTCTCCCTGGAATTCGATTCTTTGGCAGGGGGACAGTGAGGCTGAAAGGAGTAGGAACTCATTCGCTGCTATGCATTCTTTTTCGATCAGCTACATCTCAGAACTGCACTCATACTTCAACTTTTTCTTCAAGTATTGAATTATATCATATCCTCCCAATAAATTCTCCAATAAATTTGTTTTTCCCTTAAGCAGTCAAAGGTAGCTTCATTGCTTGCAACCACCTTTAGCCACATTTTGAACACTTTCTTTGGATAAATAAAAATGCATGCCTATTTATTACCCAAAACCGCTCTCTGTTGATGCTATAATTTAGTCAATTCATATCCACATCCCCACCACCAGTCTATCATCCAAGAGGGAAAGGAAAAACACTCTCCATTATATGCCCTGATCCCAAAATGAGGAATTCAAACAAGTCCCTGAATTCACCATGTGTCCCAAAGACAAAGATGCAAATGCTACAGTCGCCAGTAATGGTTCTTCTTTCTTGGTCAAGTTATAATATGAGGCTTTCACAGAAGCATGATCCCTACTCTTTCATGTATATAAAAAGGATGCAGTTAAAACAAATTAAAGGTTTGCATGTTTTCATCGTGCATTAACCCACAGACCCACAGAAGAGTCCTTCAAGCAAGAGATTATGTTCGAAATGCTCTTCTTTCCAACTGTGAAAGACAACATCCACAGGACAATTAGAGAGATGATTTTATTCAGACAACGGCAACAAGGAAAACATTCATTAATGAAGAACATCTCAAAGAAAAGGACGGGGACCTGGGGTTTTATAGAGGGAAGTAGACAAGGGAATACTGAGGCAGAGAGGAGGTGAGTATTAACTGAGTCATATGGGAAGGGTGGTCCTTTGTGGTTTGCTCTTTCCTAAACAATAAAGCTTGGTGAACAAAGTTCAATGTAGTCCCTTCTTTCCTTCCTTCCTTCCCTCCTTCTTTCTTCTTTCTAGATTTTTGTTCATTCAGAAGATATATATTGAGTATCTACTTTTTTTTTTTTTTAAATCGGCACCTGAGCTAACAACTGTGGCCAATCTTTTTTTTTTTTTCTGCTTTATCTCCCCAAATCCCCCCCGGTACACAGTTGTATATCTCAGCTGCAGGTCCTTCTAGTTGTGGCATATGGGACGCGGCCTCAACGTGGCCTGACGAGCGGTGCCATGTCTGCACCCAGGATCTGAACCCTGGGCCGCCGCAGCGGAGCGCGCAAACTTAACCACTCGACCACAGGGCCGGCCCCTGAGTATCTACTTTTATGCCGGGACCAGGGCTCTGGACTTATGATAGAGGATCCTGCTGCCAATGCCCTTGTGAAAAGAAACAGAGCTTAGAAGCTAACTTTACCTTCATAGGCTGAGTGAGCACTTGTTTTTGAGGCAGACTCTTTTCCTCTTACTGCCTCTTTCTTATCATTCCCATTTCGCCGTCACCTTCCCTCTCTTGGTCTCTATGCCTTGCATCAAGATGCCTATTTGACTGGATAGCACTTGTTGATGCAAAATAACCAATAATCAAACATTCTTTAGGTAACAGAGACGAGATGAGTTTCACTTGAGTCAGAGTGAAGATTATAACCTGGGAAGGTCTTTTCCAGAAAGGAAGAAAGTGTTCTAGAGAAGCATGGTTTTCAGTACAGTCATATCTTTTTAGAACAAAGAACATACAGTAGGCACAACCAGGATACATTTTCAAAGTTTCAGAGAGGTATTTAGTGGCAAATTAGTGGGTCAACATGACCCTGAGAGGAAATATTTTTGTGAGTTTTGTTAAGAAATATGTTTATCCTAAAGTACTAGGGGGATAAAAAAAAAGGAAGGCATGGGACAAATTCTGAATGTAAAAAGACATTATAGAAGGTTTGTGAAAAAGGAACCTTGAGAAAAGAGTTTTATGCATGGTCAAGCTGGCTAAGATTAGAATAAATTTAATTAAGTAAATAAGTTTTAGTATCAAAAGTAAGCTTGTACAAAATTAGAATTTGGTTTTCTCTTTCTTAAAAGGATAATTTTCCTGGACTTTTAGTCTGCTCTCGATCATGAGATTATAACAGGTTTTTCTTTACTTTTGAGTAAATCTACATAAAAGAAATTCTATGTTTTGTCAAAATAATTTCCTGTATTCTAAAAGGCTGAAATCTCTCTATTATTTTGTTTTATTTATTTATTTTTTTGTGAGGAGGATTGACCCTGAGCTAACATCTGTGCCAATCTTCCTTTATTTCATGTGGGATGCCACCACAGTGTGGTTTGATGAGTGGTGCTAGGTCTGTGCCGAGGATCCAAACCTGCAAACCCTGGACCACTGAAGCGGTGAACATGAACTTAATCACTATGCCCCAGGCTGGCACTGGAAATCTCTCTATTAAAAGAATTCGAGTTTTTAAAAAGATTGTTTGTCTTTAACATCTGTTGTCACTTTGGTTAAATGGATAGCTAAGCATTATTTCGCAGCAACCAGTGTTTCAGAGTGATACAACATCAGCAAACACCTGATCTCATTTGGCCAAGTGATTTAAAACCTTTTGATATTTTTGACAAGCTACCCCAAATTCAAACCCTAAATGAAATCTTTCTTTTGACTTAAATTTCTCTGAGAATTTTCAGAAGGTACCTGCAACTTCTCAAAGAAATTTCTTCTCTCCTCCTATAATGAGAGTGAGGGCTTTAGTAGTAGGTAAATTACTGGAAAAGAATTCCTGTTTGAAGAATTCCTACCAAGTTACACAGTGACTGGGGAACTCATTTCACTGAATAAATGATTAAATCTATTTCTGACATTTGGCCAATAATGCAACATTTTAACTAATGATACAATCAAAACTCAATAGGGAAAGCTTTCAGAAGCATTTAATCTCTCATGGCCAAAAGCTCTTCAGCCAGTACTTCTCAATCTTAGATCTACACCTTTTGGTCAACATCATCTGTCTCCTTTTGAAATAATAACAGGATGGCCTATGAAATTAGATGAGGAAATGTATGAACCAACTTTCCTTAAGTGGATGTACGACATTGTTTTCAGGGTCTCATTGAGGTGCTTAAAATAAGTGAAAGGTTGGTACCTGATTCCTTTCACAGAGAGCTTCTGGGAGATGAAGACTTTAAGGATCACGGACTAAACCTGGAGAATTTATTTATTGGATGAAGCATCAAATAAAAGACTCTTTGAAGCCATGTTGGAAAAAACCATAACATATACTTTTAACCAACCTGTGTGCTGCAAAATTAAAGGGCATAGACTCATGGATTCACAGTTCTCATTAAAAAAGTCTTCTCCTGCCTGCGTGGATTTCAACTCCTGTTTCTGACACCTGACTTCGACTGACCAAGATAAATTTCTCCAAACCAGGAAGAGAAGAAGATTACATCTGTTGTAGACAGCTGTCCCAAGACTCCTGACCAGGCCTGTGTTCCCGATCTTATATCCCCTCATTTAAATCCTTGTGAGGCTGAAACCATACACCCATTTTATAATTGTTCCATTTAAGGTTTTCAATAGCCATGGTTCCATTTATAGGACAAGTTGAGATGATAGAAAGAGGTAGAATCAAGCTCATTTGAGATATTATCCCTCAATCTTGTCCCACTTTGCAAAAAAAAACATTAAAATGCCAGCCCTGGAATTTTCAAAGCAAGGCGTCTTCGCTGACAGACAACGGACTCTTCCTGTTTCTGTCTCTCTCACTTTTAGACGCCTCTCCCCACACCCTCACTCTCCCAGGAATTTTTACAAATCTCCCCTCTGACTCGAGTGGGGCTAAGGGACAATTATCAAGGTCACTTCTGTCTCAGGAGACCCATTTTCAAGGTATCAATTGAGAATCTGTTTCTGGCCAATTCCTGCTAATGTATTTTCTGAGACATTTTGGGGTCCTTCATTACCTTACACTTTCCTATCTCCCTTTTTGGCCAGATGATAGCAAGTCTCCATTGTGGGTATCTCTGATTGGATGTCTGGAAGATAAAGAATAAAAAGAGGATAAAGAACCCAGAAACAGTAGAGGTAAAAGAAAAAAAAAAGGAAGTGTCAGACTGACCTGGGAAGCCAAATCAGGAGCAGCAGCCTTTATCTGTACACACATGGCAATTCGTGAGCCACACTCAGGAGGAAGAATTTTATCTCAGGGAAACAATCACAGTGCTTCGGTTGTTTCTTTTAGGGGGAAAGGTCTTTTTTTTTTTCTGCTTTTGTTTTGTCTACTTCAGAACAAATTTTTTTAAAAAAGATGTTGATGCATGGTTTCTCTTTGAATTATCTGTGCCCATCTCCATGGGTAAAAGATGAAAACCATATTTATTTTTACCTTATCATGTCACATTTCTTAATTCTGAATTCATGGACCCTTAAGAGGTCAAGATAGGTAAACATCTGAAACATAGATATCTTAATAAATTCTTCTGGGGACTTACTTTTGTTAGTTATTTAAAAGGGCTCAGGATTAACCCAAAGTTAAGACTCATTGCTTTAGAGGATTTTTAAAGAATGGAATAATTTTATCATTTCTTCTAGCCAGTAAGCAAAAGGGACATTTGCAAGTAAAGAAGGGATTTTGCCTCAGCTTCTGTTCCATCTCTCCTCCAAGGCCAGCACTTGACGTGAGTGAGTTTAATTCAGGGAGGGAGAGATCGAAAGGAGCTACAGAGTATGTATGTGATCACTGCAATTTCACAGGGTAACAAGAGGACACTTTTCAAAATTCTTGTCTATTCAGTGACACAAAAATGTAAAGAGAAATGGGCTCATCTTTCATTTGGAGAAGTATGCCTCCAAGGTCAACTGGTTAAGTGGTGTGGACCAAGTTCATTCAAGTGTCAGATAATGTTCTGATTATTTAGAATGTTTGGAGGGATTTGTTCTCTGATGAGGCTGAAAAGTCACCACAGTAAGGCTATCAATGACTCATTGCAAAGGTCGGGGCGGGGAGGGGGGCAAATATTCCCTCCCCTCAGTACAGCATAAATGGTTGAATTCATTCTCCCAGCTTTCAACCTGCTTCTGAAATGCTCTGAACTGGATAATGCAGAGGGGGCCAGGGCGAGGGGGAGACTACTTACTGTCCAGTTTGGTTTCTCAGTAGACAGCACAGCCATATTTTAAAATTATTAAATATTGTATTCAGCAAGCCTTAGAAAAGAAGTTTGCTTCTGACCAAGGCGTTTCATATTTAGGAACTGTTTACCTCTGACCAACTCCACAGACCCTCTAGGGGCCATCATTAGTTTTAAAAGTTCCCCAAGTGATTTTGATGTGCAGCTAGAATTGAGAATCCTTGGCTAGAGTCGGAAAAATCTGGATTTTTAACACCATTTTCCCATAAATCCCTTCAGACTCAAAGACTGTTTCTTTATCTGTAAAGTAGGGACATGCAACAAATATTACATTAGGCTTCAATAAATATGGAAAAAGAAAAAAAGGACACACACTTCAAATTATGTTAATCCTTTTCCAGCCTACAATAGACACTCTCCCTCACAAAGAGTTATAAAAGTGACAAATGTCTCATTACCATATTCAAATGTAATGAATTTAAAATAACTGGGTTTTTTAAGATGATTAATTCTGACCAAGCATTTTTTCCTCTTTGCTGAGTGAATAATGATAATAAATTTACAGTAAGCAGGTGATTCACATTCTACTCACACTCAGAGATTTCCCGGTTAGAACGGGTGCAGAAGACCAAGCCATCTTGGCCGGCTGCCTATTCATCCATGGGATTATTCTTCTTACAAACAGACCCAGCCCCAGTAAGATGAATTCACGCCCAGCTGAGACAACTGTCTTTATCCCCATGCATCTTCTGGGAATGTTCCCCGGTCCCTGCCACATGGCCTACGTCTCCTTTTGTAATGATATGAGCATCCATTTTTGAGTGCTTTCTCTGTGCTAGTCAATTTGTGCTAATTATTTTACATATATTACTACATTTAACCCTCACCACAGCTTTGTGAATGAAGTATAATATCTCAATTTTACAGATGAGGAAATAGGCTTACAGAGGTTAAAAACTTGCCCGAGAGCACAGAGCTAATATTTAACACCTGGATTTGAAGTCAAGTCTATCTGGCTCTTAACTACCACACTAAATTCCTTCTTGGCCAACCCAGATTTTGCCCTTTGTTCTAGCCCAAATCAGAGAGCAAATGAAATCTCCATCTCAGAAAACCCAAATTTAGCATCTCTGTTACTATAATAGCTAACGTTTATTGAAGGCTCACCAGGCACCAGATACTTTATAAGCCTCTTTCTTTCCTTTGAACCACCTCTTCTAGACTTTCCACATATATTTTTAATTTGTAAACTAATGAAATATTGTACATGTTGAAAATTATATGTATGTACTGAAGGGGCTCAGAACAGGCCTCCCCAAGATGTGCCACTTTGGCATGTGGAATATTTTGGTCTAAAGGTAATTGAGACCCTGCAGGCTCAAGAGAAACTTTTACCTCTTTCTTGAAGAATTTAAATTGGAGACCTAGCCCATAATAAGAGTTACTACCAGAAATAAATTTTTATGACCTATCTGTACATTGGGCAAACCTCTAATTACTGAACATGTGCTCTTCTGGCCGTCCTCTGAATTACCTTCCTTCCCTCTGAAGCCTCAGGCCTCTATTCCATTCCTTAGCTCAAGATGGCATATATACCTCATTTTACCATTTTGTCTCTGAATCTCACATGTATATGGGGTTCCTGTACATATGCAATTAAATTTTATTTTCTCCTGTTAATCTGTCTCGTGTCAATTTAGTTTTTAGACAGCCAGAAGAACCAAGAAGAGTAGAAGAAAATTTATTCCTCCCCACAGTACTTACATATATATATATATCATGTCTACTCACTTCATTTCTATCACTCTTTCCTCTTCCCCCTCTGCTCATATAAAACTATTTGCATTTCAAAGAACCAGCCAAGCTATCTGTTGCCTTTAGTCTTTTGTATATAATCTTCTTCTGCAGCCTGCTCCTTCAACACTTCTTTCCTTCTCCCTATTCATTCTTTAGAACTCAGTTTCCCTTACCCTCCAAAGATGACCTTATGTGTCCCATGTCTGAACTGGTCCTTTTGGTAGCACTTAGGCTATATTTTCATTTATAATTTATTTGTCTCCCTCATGATGTTGGGAGCTCCTATACCACAGTGATTGATGCATCAGCTGGGTACCACATATGGTAGACCTGCAGGAATTTTTTTTTAAATAAGGGAATTAATTCCAGTTTCTGTAATCCATACTAAGCTACCTAGGCTGCACCTCAGGTCATATTTCAAATCCCCGCATTGCCAGCCTTTGTGACGTGGAACCAAAAGTTATTTGGTACAAAATAGCAGGAACATGTAGAACTATTTTACTAGATCAATGACTCTCTCTTTTTTTTCAATTATTAGCTTTTCCTGGGCCATTCTCAAACTTGGCCTTTTGACAGACATAGAAACATCAGCTAAAATCAATTTGCTTCAGATTTAGAAACAGGAATAGAGAGCAATTAGACTAATTAAGTTGCTAACCTTACTCCAGATTTTTTGTCTTTCTTGCCACATGGGACACAATTTCAACTCTTCAAAATTAATGTTAAAATTTAAAATAGAGTGTTTTTGCTTAAAAAACAATAAGACGAAAACAAGTTGCTATGTCATAGGGTGCAAGATTGTTACCAAAACTGAAGTGGGCTCCCTCCTGGCGAGTTAAACCAGACTCTCCACCAGAAGTAGTTGTCTCACAAAGTAAAGTATATTTGCTGCAAATAGGAGACCATGAGGAATCATTGCCAGAGTCATGGCATCCCCAAACAAAGGGACGCAGGGACATTTATTTCGGATGGGGAATGAATATTCAAAAGGGAGAGCTGGGTATTATCTTGTGCAGGCTCTGTTGGAAAACATGCTTCCACATACACTGCAGGTTATGGTAATAAGGCCTAAGCTCCTCCTGGAGAGATCTTAGCATTAAAAATAAGGCAAAGGTCATAGACACAGCTCTTGTGGTGAGGCTTGGTCTGATTCAGGGTGGTTGGTGATTGCATCTTCTTAACATAACAAAAGGAAAAAGAACAATTTGGAAAAACCATTAAAATATCCAAACCTACCCTTGAGTTCATCGGGGTAACTAGTCAGTGACAAGATCTTTTTCCTGACTGAGAAATGATAAGTCTTTGCCTCCCAATAGAGGGTCAAAGCAATCTTCAAAGAAAAAAAAATCTAAAACCAGAGCATTCTAGCATAATTAGAAAAATTCCAAGTCGTTTGATTTACAATCAATATGAGGCTATTGCCATTTAAAATGGAGAATCCTGAGAGTTCTAAGATTTGCTTTTTAAAGAATCCATCAGTCCCCAAACTGCCTTCAGGTGTGTGAACTGCTTGTGAAAAGCCCTGTGGGCCGTGGTGCTGAAAGAACAGTTCCTATGATGCTTTTTCACCTACACCAGGAGTGAGACCTGGGAATCTTCTCCAAGTCAGGAAGCATCAGCATCGCGTAATGAGAAAAGAATTTCAGTAGAGATGGTCTCAGTTTAGAGACACTAAAAAGCACTGTTTCTCAGAGTGTGCCCTGACCGAGAACCCCATGCAGCAGAAATACCGGGGAGATGCATTTTAACCTGCAGATTTCTTGAATATGTTCAGACTCTTGGTATCTATGGTCAAACTGCCCTCTAAAAATGTTGCACCTACAAATATTCCCAGAAGCGATGAGAACCTATTTACTACACCTGCACCAACCTGAACACGCCATAGGTCAAGGGTTGGCAAACTTTTGCTGTAAAGGGCCAGGTAGCAAATATTTTCAGTTTTGTGTACCATGCATTCTTTGATGCAACTATTCAGCTCTGAGCTGCAGTTTGAAAATAGCCATAGGCAATACATAAACAAATGAGTATGGTTGTCTTTCAATAAAACTTTGTTTATGGACATTGAAAATTGAGCCATGTAATTTTCACATCGTGAAACATTTTCTGATGTTTTTTCCAACTATTTATTTTATTTTTTTATTGAGATAAAAAATCACATAATATAAACACTACCATTTTAACCATTTTAAAGTATACAACTCAGTGATTTTTAGTATAGTCGCAATGTTGCACAACCATAACCATCATGTAATTCTTTTATTTTAAATTGAGATATAACTGACCCATAACAGTATATGAGTTTCAGGTGTAAAACATATAATGATTCGATATTTATATACATTGAAAAATGATCAACACAGTAAGTCTAGTTAACATCCATCACCGCATGTGGTTACAAAATTTCTCTTTTTCTTCTGGTGAAGACTTTTAAGATCTACTCTCTTAGTTTTTTTTTCAACGATTTAAAATAGAAAAAACACTGTTAGCTTGTGTGCCACAGCAAAACAGACATTGAGCTGAACTTGGCCCATGGGCTGTAATTTGCTGAGCTTAAGATAGATGCCACTAAGTCAGATGCAGTAGTTACAGAAATTACTTTTGTCTAGCAGTTAATTTTCACAGCAAGTGTAAAAGGTAAAACTCCTGTATTTCCCCCTATGCACTTCCATCATTCTCTTTTAAAAAGCTATAGGAAGGGAAAAACTTATTTCAACTCAATGGAAAATGCCCTGCAAAGATATCTCCTGCAGAGGAGCTGGGAGACTCAGATGTGTGCACATAAATGAAGTTCTCAGGTCTCCAACTTTAGACCACTTCTGAGCCTCATCACAGAACTTCTGAGGACACCTAGAGAGGAAGAGGGCTGCTGAGGCTGCAGAGGAGCGCTTGGTGAAGCTTGCATAACTGTGAGAATCATCTTATGACGACCTCACGAAGCAAGAGTCTGCCATTGTTCTAGTTCACGATATTTGGCTTCTCTGGCCTAAATATTTGGTGGGGAGGAGCCCAAAAACTAATAACTCATCAAGATTTTTCCTAAGAATTTCTCTCTAGATTTCATATGAATTTCCACATTATGTATAAACATTTCTACAACTATTATTGTTTGATCCTTACAGCAGTCTTGCTCAATCCTATAGCGACTTTCTAAAATTGCTAACTCTATTAGGTTTATTGTCCTATTGTACAAATTGTAAAGATTCAGAGGACTGGAGTGGCCTTCCCGAGAGTCCTTTGCTAGTAACTGATGCTGCCTGAGCTAGAATCCAGATCGCCTGATGTGTTCTTCCCATTGCTCCACAAGGACCCTCAAAAAATCCCACTGAATGAAAAGACAAAGCATTTTATTTAATTCAATATATATTTTATCACATGGTACCAGGCACTGTACCATCGTTTTGTGCATTCATCTGATAGCCTGAATATTATATAGTAAAATTCTTTTATTAAAATATAATTTTGAATCGTAGGATCATATCCATATCCATATAGCCATCCTCAAATATTATAAATGTGTGTATTTTGATACTTACTGAATTCTTAAGCACTAAGTATTAAGCAGTGGAGGGATTTGTAGAGACATATAAGAAATGGCTGGGCTGGCCCACTTTTCAACAACTTTCCTTATGGAATAAGAATATCAATATGAAAGATTAGAGATTCACCTATGAAAGATTCTGATAGGGGCCAGCCTGGTGGCGCAGCAGTTAAGTTCACACGTTCCACTTAAGCAGCCCAGGGTTTGCCAATTTGGATCCCAGGTGCAGACCTATGCACCACTTGTCAAGCCATGCTGTGGCAGGCATCCCACATAAAAAGTAGAGGAAGAAGGGTACAGATGTTAGCTCAGGGCAAGTCTTCCTCCACAAAAAGAGGAGGATTGGTGACAGATGTTAGCTCAGGGCTAATCTTCCCCCCTGCCAAAAAAAATGATTCTGACACACGTCTATTTGTGACAGGCAAATTCTACGATGGCCTCCAACAGTCCCATGACTCTGGTTGTATACACTTTCTCCCAGTTATTTGATCAAACATTAATCTACATGCTGCTCTGAATGGATTTTGCAGTTGTAATTAAGGCCCTTAATCAATAGATTTTAAGTTAGGGAGATTACCTTGGGTGGGCCTTGCCCAATCAGGTGAGACTTGAAAAGAAGTCAGAGAGTGAAAGCATCAGAGATTACCCTGCTGATCTTGAAGTAGCAGACAGCCATGTCATGAACTGCCTATGAAGGAGGTCACTTGGCAAGGACAGGAGGGTAGCCTCTAGGAGCTGGGAGTGGTCCCTGGCTTACCGTCAGCAAGAAAATGGCTGTCAGTCTTGTGACTGCAAAGAACTGAATTCTGCCACCAACCAATGAGCTTGGAAGAGGACCTCAAGACTGAGATGAGATCTCAGCCTTGTGTGACACCTTGAGTTCAGCTTGGTGACACCTAAGCAGAGGACCAAGCTAACCTGTACCCAAACTCCTGATCCATGGAAATTCAGATAATAAATTTATGTTGTTTTAGGCTGCTAAATTGGTGATAATTTGTTAGATAGCAATAGAAAATTAATACACTCTCATACAGAGAGAATTAAAACCTTTCTTCAGGGGCCTACATATATTATTTAATCTTATATTTCACACCCCACCCCCTATAAGACAGAAATCTGCTTATCTCATCAGTCACAGCTCTCAGCTTTCAGCTCTGCTGTTGAATCACTGGTTTTCCAACAACTCTTTTCCTCTGCAACCCTTGACAAAAAGAGATCAACTCTCGTCAACACTGCAGACTCAGTTAGAAACTCTCCTTTTCCAGGGTGGAAATTTGCCTCCCACTTCTAAACTTTTTCCCAAAGTCTCCTTGCATTACACATTGAGATTTAGCACTCCAGCCTTCTCTTCACCTCCCAGACCCACTCAGCAAAGGATGGGAAGTCCATATACTGATAGCTGGAGGTGTTATTTGTATCTACAAAAGCATTGAAGTCTTAAGTTATAGAACAGAACTCCTAGAAAGGATTTCAGATGCCACATGAAGACAGGAGGAATTGGGACAGAGGGCAAATGCAGAAGTGATTGTTACATCAGAAGTCAAATCTAGGACCTCACAGCTACAGGTAAGGTTAGTATTGCAGAGCGGGTATGACCCAGCGTATATTTAGTTTCCGACTCAAAAAGTTTCTCACCTCTCATTCAGGGTTTCCCACATTCTAGCCCTGTCCAGTCTTCCTGGCCTCATCCATTGCCACTCTACAAGCATTGCACTCTCCTGCCAAGCAAGATTGCTCACTGCTCTCCCCCATTTCTCAGTCGGCCAGGAATGACCTCACCCATCTCCCTCTGTCAAAATGCCACTCACCCTTCATCGCTTGTGTTTGCTTTTCAGAAAGGCTTGACTGAGCTCTAGTTCTCTTTTCCTCTTGTGACACTTATTACAGTCTGAGCAGCACTATATTTGAATATTTGCCTTATCTCCTATATTGTAAACTCCCACAACACCTTAATATTCCCTGGCACAAAATGAATACTCAATAAATATGTGATGAATTGAATTGATTAAACAGACCGTCTCCCTTTTGTTACTCCAGCAGAGTTCTCCTCTCCCCTTAGCTGAAGGAGAACAAAATTGGCTCAGATATTGTCTCTTCTGCATTTGAACTATTTTAGAACAACAAACAGAACTGGTCTTTGGACACACACACAAGAAAAGGGATGAATAAGTCTAATTCAAAAATTCACAGTATTTTTCCCAGGGACAAATTTCAAAGTGGTTTCTTAGACATTATTCAATGTCTTCAAAGGTAAAAAACAAAACAAGTAAACGTGATTTCTGTATCATCAGATACACTAGAATTTTGGGAAGAGTACTTAAAGATCTGCAGAAATGGTTATATTTCTAATAAAATTGGATCTGCCTTCCCCATGGAGAGTTTTCATTTAAGCCTGGTCCTGAATTAAAGTATTCATCAGGATCCAGATGGAAAAAGCACTGGTTGTAAAAATCCAAATGGTGAAATTAATCATCATTATATGCTTTGAGACTGTATTTTAATTACTGATTATTGAATTTTTACATAAGTAATTATGGACTTGCCAGCCAATGTCAAAAATTATACCTATAACAATGAATAACTCAGCTAACAATATTATATCCTTGTAGTATTTTGTTACAAGGGTATTGCCAAGGTCTACATCCAGCAGACTTACCATAATACTATAGATATATTATAAATCCTATATGTTTCTTAAGTCACTCAATTTTTTTTAGTTTGACAATTAATTTTTCACTAAAATTAAGCCATAAAAATAAATTGTTATATTAAAAATAAAATACTTCCCCAGATAATTAATCCACTATAATTTTTTTTTTTTAAGGAAGATTAGCCCTGAACTAACTACTGCCAGTCCTTCTCTTTTTGCTGAGGAAGACTGGCCCTGAGCTAACATCGTGCCTGTCTTCCTCTGCTTTATACGTGGGACACCTACCACAGCATGGCGTGCCAAGCGGTGCCATGTCCGCACCCGGGATCCGAACCGGCGAACCCCAGGCCGCTGAGAAGCAGAACGTCTGAACTTAACCACTGCGCCACCGGGCCAGCCTCCACTATAATTTTCCCATGGTATGTAATCTCAGGTTTTCTTTAGAAAACACTCAATTTATATATTCAATAAATGTATGGTTTTGAAAATTTTAGATTAGTCTTTCTTGATATGCTCTAGTCAGTCTTAGAGCTGATTAGTCAATCTTATTGCAAAAGACTGCAATATCTATTTTTGTAGGTGTAAATTTAATAGCCAAAAAATCCTTTCTGATACAACTAATGATTTTGTAGTATATTATTTAAGCGTATAGTCATGTTAATATTTTTTATAAGAAATAAACACTTTAGCAAGTTAATCTCGTACTTTAAATGTTACAAGTCTAGTGACCAGCCAACATTAAGAATTACTAAATAGGGGCTGGCCCCGTGGCCGAGTGGTTAAGTTCGCGCGCTCTGCTGCAGGCGGCCCAGTGTTTCGTCGGTTCGAATCCTGGGCGCGGACATGGCACTGCTCGTCAGACCACGCTGAGGCAGCATCCCACATGTCACAACTAGAGGAACCCACAACGAAGAATACACAACTATGTACCGGGGGGCTTTGGGGAGAAAAAGGAAAAAATAAAATCTTAAAAAAAAAAAAAAAAAAAAAAAGAATTACTAAATAAGTTGTTTGACATCATATAGTCAAAATGAGTAAATTTTAATGTGAGTTCTGCTTTAAAATATCCATCTTTAGAAACATTTTCTGTATCATTATTTCTAGTGTATTTTAATGTAATAAGTTTCACATGTACATCTGACTGTATCTTTGGTCTAGGTACATTTAAGGGACAAATGTGTAAGAGTTTTAGGAATGGAATAGAAGGTAATCTGGGGGCTGGCCTGGTGGTGTAGTGATTGAGTTCACATGCTGTGCTTCTGTGGCCCAGGGTTCATGGGTTCAGATCCTGGGCACAGACTTATACACTGCTGGTCAAACCATGCCGTGGCTGCATCCCACATACAAAGTAGAGAAAGCCTGGCACAGATGTTAGCACAGGGACAATCTTTCTCATCAAAACAAAAAAAAAAACGAAGAAGAAGAAGGTAATCTGACGTGGTTTCCCAAAATATATTTTTCAGTTTGGTTACACCTAAGACTGAAGAGTCATCGTTAGTTACATACTACATGCAAACCTAGCTACCATTAAAAAACAAAAATTCAAGGGAACATTAATTCAACATGTGTTTATTGGCTACCTATTGGGTCACAGAAATTGGGGCCAGGCACTGAAGAAAATAAAACGATAACATTTGTAGAAAACTTGGTATGCGACACCTCATTTTTTTCAACACCAAAGTTTTTTATCCCCATTTTGCTGACGAGGGAACAGAAATAGAGAATTTATGTAATTCCCCCAACTTTACTCAGCCAGTGGTGGACCCACAATTGTAGTCCAGATTTTCTGACTTCAAATTTCATGCCTTTCTCAAGCGTACCACACTCCACATAAATACTCTGCTGTTTCTTAATAAGAAATGGAAATTGGGGCTCTATGACTAAAACTAATTGTTTCTCTTTTTTTCTTTATGTTTCCAGTATAAATCACTATAAAAGCTTGAAACGTTGCAGGGATCCTGTTTTCTATCCATTCATCTTAATTATGAAAGATCTGGAGGAATAAGGCGCTCCAGGGAGCTGCCGAAACAGGGAGTTATTTATGAACAGAAAAATGAAACCAGAAAATAGCACTGGGATAAGAAGGCATTACCAATGCATTTGTGTTTTCTGAATCTACGCATAACCATAAAATTCTCAATGAAAGAATTATTCACCACGTTTCCATTTTTTTCTCCCATATCTCTTAGTATCTATCATTTATACTCTTGCCACTTAGCTATTTATCTTGGAGCCAGGATGTGCCCTAGTCTTGTGGAGCCAGCAAATTTCTGTCTGGAAAGAAAGGAGCTTGTCTTTTCAGATTGTCATTTTATTTGACTACCTTTGTGCATTACTTAGGTTCTGCTCAAGGGAATACTGAAATAAAGTCATCTTTTTAAATGGTAAGTGCAAGTTTCATGTCCAGGTTCCTTGAGCCACTCAAGTTATGGTATTAACAAGGTATTCTCAATCAGAGCAAAATGGTTGGTTTCTGAGCCTGTCTCTAACAGAGTTAGCATGGGTGATTCAGAAACCCAGTGTTCTGAAGACACGCACCTTCTGTTAGAGTTTGAGTTGAAGGTTTTCTGCTCTGATTCATGACCTATGATTACCTTTATTTAGCAGGAGATACCTTCATGTTATTGCTGCAAGCCTTAGCTTTCTAGGAGGGAGGGCCTTCTGTCTGTCATTCCCGACCAACGGTTACTCTTAAAAGCAGGGAATTTAACTAGGACAATAATTTATTTGATAAGGAAAAAAGTTTAAAAAACCCCAAATAAAGGATCAGTTCCAACAGATAGCAGACTCCAGGAGAATATGAGAGATTAATATAGGTTAGTGGTTGTTTTTCACTGGGAGGAAGAGAAAGAGAACAGGTAAGGGATACGTAGGGCATTTCAACTCTATTATGTTTCATTGCTTAAAGATAAATAACTAAAATATGATGAAAAGTTAGCATTTATAATTTCTAGACAATGAGAACATAGAAGTTTGTTAGACTACCCCCTGCTTTTCTGTAGTTTTAAAATTTTCATTGAAAAGGAAGGAAGGAAGGGAGGGAGGGAGAGAGAAACAAAGGATTTGTTACTGTTATATTTTTCTTTGAATGGCAAAAGGTAAGAGAGAATTATTTTTATTTTAAATAATCAGAATGAGACTGTGATAACAATAAGTAAAACCAATGAGATTTTTTAGTAAATGAACAAAAGACCGGAAAAGTGACTGGAAAAATAACAAATAAGGACATGTTTTTAAAGCCTTGGAAACATATTGTGAACCGTTGGGGGCTGGTAAAAAGGTAGGACAGGTTAAAGGGTTTTTGTTTGCTCATTTTTTTCTGTTCCATCCTGTAACTCGATTTATTGTCTGGCCTTTAGAGATTTTCATTTAGCAGATTACATTACACCTGTGAACCAGGGAAAATAAAGCGTTAGAGCCTTACAAGTGAATTTCTGTTTCATCATATCAGTCAGCAACAACTTAACCTTTGTCTCCCTCCCACTTAAGGCAAAAGGAGATTCTGTGATGGTAAGTGACTTTTGAACATTCGAGAAAAGTGATATCAAAGAGAGATACTCTGTATGACACTGGGCAGGAAGGCCCAACGCCTCCCTGCTAGGAAGGTGATTATGTCGTGTCTTATTAACTAATCCTTTGGCGGAAAGGATTTGCCTTGAGGACATTTATAAGCCCTCATTGCATGCCCTCCTCATAAAGATGATTTTCTCATTCAGCTGTCCAACGGCTGACACGCTTTGCATGAGGTGACAACTTGACTCTGATGAGGAGTTTAATTTTCTTTTCTTTTTCATTTTGGAGAATAGAGTCTCATAATATAGTAGGGAGACAATAGCTTGGTTCAATAAATCTCCATTGGGAGCTTTCACCATGCTTAATAAATGTATTTTAACCTAAAATAACATCCTGGACATAGGTTTAAAATAACATTGTTTATGATTACAAAAGCAACTCACACTTATTATGGAGATTTTGGAAAATATAGAAATGCATAAAAGAAGAAACTGAAAGTTACTCATAATCCTACAACTCACTCTCTATTAATATTTTTATATATATATTCTTGTACCTCCTGACATATGTACATATATTCATAAAATAGCAGGGATTTTTTTCTGTGTGCACAATTGAGATTATTAAAAATACGTTATAACCTGGTTTTAACATTGTGCGTATATTTGAAAAACAACCTGGTTTTAGGTTTCTTTTCCTTTTAAATCAAGGTTCTTCTGTTTTGTGGTGAGGAAAATTGTCCCTGAGCTAACATCTGTTGCCAATCTTCCTCTTTTTGCTTGAGGAAGATTGTCACTAAGCTAACATCTGTGCCAATCTTGCTCCATTTTGTATGTGGGACACTGCCACAGCATGGCTTGACAAACGGCATGTATGTCTGCACCCGGGATATGAACTTGCGAACCCCAGGCCCCCGAAGCCAAGCACACCAAGTTAACCACTACGCCACTGGGCCAATCCCTGTTTTTAGGTTTCTAATGAATACTTTGGTCACCAAATACTAAGCTGAAACTCAGTGGTAGCCTGTCAGGAAAATTCTTAGGTAAATTTCAATATGCCTACCTTCTTAGCAGCTACATTGAAAATAGCAGTCATTTTTTGACATATATACCAAACATTGTTATAATGTCAATTTGCTCAATAAAATCCTGCAAAGCAAAAGTTTCAGGACAAGGTCAAGCCCATCATTACAAACTCTGTGTGACGTTAATGATATATCTAAATATACTCTAGGAAAATGGGGGACTAATATTTATTAAGCACCTACTGTGTGTCAGGCAGAGGGCTGAATATTTTGCAAAAATTGCCTCATATATGGCATCTGTAGGGTGAAAAATGAGGTATCTAATCTCCGTACCATGAAGAATCAGAGATAACGTAGGTTTAAATTCCTGCAATTCTAGGAAGAAAAAGCCAGAGGGTGGGATTTGATCAGAAATATTTAAATTCAACGTTGAGTCAAGGTAAACTGCATAACTCTTCTATTTTCTCTCTCTTTTGAGCATGGAGGCACAGCCTTAGTGAGTATTTAAATTTTATCTTCTGTTGGGGGTAGACTTTTGCCTTATAAGAATGCAGTGCAATTTATTTTGCATAAAGGGTATTCTGTGTGCTTCCATATTGGGATGGCTCCGTGCACGCCACTGCTTACTATTGAAGAGTCTCTGCCTTCTGCTGATCTATAGGTAATAGAAGATGCCTCTGGAATATATTTCCCTAAGGTTACAATTGGATATGCTTTGGGCTCACATTGCAAGTCATCTCAATGCAAAGTGGCAAGTCATTTACTGCAGAGCTACAGGAAATGCAAATTTGATCTGCTGTGTGACAAGCTGAAAGCTGTATTTTGTAGCCTACGTTGTAGAAATACCTTACTGTTTGCACATTGTTTTGGATAACCTCTACACTGGGAAGTCTGACTTCAGGTGGCCGTAGACGTAATGCAGCTCTTGTTTGTGTCTGTCATTAGTACTGTATCCTCTACCTCACCAGGAAGAGATATGACAAAATCGCTATGTGTCCATGGGGCTAATGCCTTTGTTAGGAAGACATTGTTAGGGTTTTTTTATATGAGTGTTTATCTTAATTAAAGTTAACTTTTGCCCAAGAACAACTGAGGAACTTTGAATTATTTCATTTGCTAACACCTTACTTTTGGTCTTCCCATTTATTATCTCTGTGTTACTTCTTTGCTTTCAGCCTTTTCTCCACTCATTAATTTATTTACAGACTTTTAGGGGGACTCTTGCTATGTGTCCAGCACTCTCCTGGGCCCCCGAACTCTATCGTGGAGTGGCTTTTAGGAGCACAGTCTCTGAACTAGCTAGTAAAGGATTCGAATTCTAGCTTGAAGTGCCAGCTGTGATACTTTGGGCAAGGAATTTAATTTGTCTAGGCCTTGTTTTCTCCACTGCTAAAATGAGAAGAATAATCACACCAAATTTATGGGGTTGTTAGGAAGGTTAAGGCAATGCACATGAAATTGTTAGCACAATGTCTTACTCAAGGAATGAAGTCCTTCCTAATCCTGTTAGGAGGGTGCGGCAAATACAAGGCAGAAAGACATCAAGAAGTTAAGTCAGACACTTGGCCTAAGGCCACATGGTTGCAGAACCTGAGTCAGATCAACCATTCCCATTTCAGTCTTCTTTTAAATGCTGCTTTGCTTTCTTAATTAAACACATAAGCGTATATGTAGCTGTTGACTTCTAAATGTGACGTTTTGTCAACAGATGTAATTATGGAGCACATACATTGCAACAGACATCCTGGTGAGGCAATGTTGCTATAACAATGGGGCTTATCTACGCCATGCGCCCACACACGAGCACATGCAAGCATGCATCTACATTCAGAACGTGCCTCTCTCACAGGAAACCTGAAACTACTTGCACATAGATTGCTTCCAGTTATGATTCTGGCATAACTTGGGCATTTACTCAGAGCCTCAGCTTTCTCAATAGTAAAAAAAGGAATAACAGTACCTGATTTGTAGTGTTATTAAGATTAATCAAGATACAGTATGGAAAGTCCTTAGCATTGAGCCTGGCACAAAATAAATTGCTAATAAATGTTAGCTAATATCTTTATAGTTGCCCTTGCTGATGGTCCTGTTGCCACTGGTGTTTACAGCAAGGCAGAAGGGGAGGATTTAGAAGTCTGCTGACCAGCCAATCTAAAAGTTGGCTATCTTATTTTCTTCATAGCTCTTATGACTGTCTGACCTGATCTTTCTTATTTATGGTCTGTTTCCCCTCACTAGAGTTATGTTCCACAGAGGAGGGGGCCCAGGAGAGTGCTGGACACATAGCAAGAGTCCCCCTAAAAGTCTGTAAATAAATTAATGAGTGGAGAAAAGGCTGAAAGCAAAGAAGTAACCTACATGAGCAAAAAGGGAAGGAATGGCCTGTATCATTGATTTCTCATGTGAAGTTCTGGGTCCATCACCAACCAGCATTTGTTAAAAAGGAGCAGCTGCCCAAAGGAAGTCAGCTTAAGAAGTCGTGACTAATTTTGACAGAGCACAGGCAGTTTAGTAAGTGCCTTTCTCCTCACTGGGGGTAAGTATAACTTGTGTCAACAGACTTGTCTTCTATCCAAGTTCATGTTAATTTCTATCCCCCCAAAAGTTCATGGCTGTCATAGGCCTGCCACCGAGATCCCATTTTCCAATATCCTAATTGCCCCCTCGAAACTGGAGTTCAGATTTCAGTTTACCAAATTCAGTGCAGATGCCTTCAAAGATTGTGTCTGTGTGGACAGGAAGGCTGCTGTATGCTTATGAGCATTCAGTGAGTTAATATATGGAAAACAAGTACAATAATGAATGGCACACAGCAACAGCTCTGTAAATGTTCCCTGTTGCTGCTGTTATAACTATTATCATTATTCCTGGATTCAAAGAGAATTTATGGAGTCCCTCTTATGTGCCTGCAGATGTTCTAGGCTCAAGATATTCAAAGGTGAACTAAACAGACCAGATCTCTGCCTTCATGGAGCTTATGGTGTAGCGAGGAGTTCAGAAAATAAATTTGGCATGTTGAGAATAGGAATGATCGTGCTAGCTAGATGGGTGGCTGTAGACTACACTCTTGGTGAGGACCAGCTCCCATCTGGCTTGTTTAACACTATCATTGCGGTATCTTGTGAAGAGCACAGTAGGCACTCAATTCATGTTGGATGAATAAATAAATGAATGAAGGAACTTCTGAGAGGGGGCCCAGTTTGATCTGGACACTGCAGCTTCTGGGTGTTGGCTGTGTGTACAGATGCGATGCAACCTCTGCAGTTTGCGGACTCTTGTGTTTACGTGGCAAAGTCTAGGTTAGTGTATATGTGGGTGGACGTGGGAAGAGGATGAGGTTGTGAGAGCATGCATACACATAAGTAAAATCTGTGTGTATGTGAGATAACACGGAGGGCAATGTCTTTGCACGTTTCTGAGGTAAATCTGCACTTGTGTGTGAGCCCAAGTGCAGGGTTCCCACTGAGGCAAACCTGGGCTTGAGTCAGTGGGTGAGGTATTAGCTACGGGTTTGTTGTATGATTTTGCAAGGCAAAATCTAGGGACGTGTGTATGTCTATAATATAATTGTGTGGAAGGCAAATTAAGGGTGGGGAAAAGGCAAAACCCGTGATGGTATATGTGGGGTAAGAATGGGTGTAAGTGTAGATTTGTCTGTGAGTCAATTATAGGTTTTTGTGATTGTCAATGAAGTAAGAGGGTCTCTGTCTGTCTGTCTCTCTCTGTGTATAAACCGATTCAGGAGTTCCTTGTGTGAGGGTGCAGGTTTGTGAGGCAGATTCTAGAACTGGGAGCAACTGTGGACCAATTCTAAGATTAGGATGAGACAAGTCTGGGATTAGGAGTAAGCAAAGTCTAGGATTGTGAGCCTGGTAAATCTGAGTTTGTGTATGGTTGCAAATCAGGATTTGGCTTTGAGATTAACACAGCTGAGCCAACTAGGTTTACGTGCAGAAGTGGGACAGAAAGACTTTCGTTGGTGACGCTAACTCAGGAGTTAGTGTGGGTAAAGCAGGGTTCGTGAGTGAGGCAAGTTCTTGAGGGTGAATCTGGGGGCTGTTGGGCGAGCGGGAAGTGTGTCTGTGTGTGTGTGTCTGTGTGTCTGTGTGTGTGTGTGTGTGCACGCGCGCGCGCGCCCAGTTGGGATCTCTCCTTTCGATGGGCCATCAGGACGCGTGAGCCTGCGAGGCCGCGGTCGGGTCCGGGTGCGCGGAGGGGCGGCCGGCCGGCCGGCAGGGCGGAGAGGTGCGGGCCGGGGCGCGCCGCTGTGCCGGCCCCTGCGCCGCGCGCTCGCGGCTCGCTGGGGACTGGCAGGAACCGGAGCAGCACTGCCGCCTCTGGCGCGAAGGCTCAGGCGCCTCCTCCCGCCCCAGTCACTGTGGCTCGGCGCAAGCTGCCGGCGGCTGCCCTTTCCGCCTCTCGAGAAGAAAGCCCGCGGGCCGCCGCCGCGCTTGAACCATGGCCTCGGGCCGAAGGGGCTGGGACAGCTCCCACGAAGACGATCTGCCCGTGTACCTGGCCAGGCCGGGCACCACGGACCAGGTCCCGCGGCAGAAGTACGGCGGCATGTTCTGCAACGTGGAGGGCGCCTTCGAGAGCAAGACGTTGGATTTCGATGCCCTGAGCGTGGGGCAGCGGGGCGCGAAGACTCCCCGCAGCAGCCAGGGCAGCGGCCGCGGCTCGGGGAGCAGAGCCGGGGTCGAGGGGGACACCCCGCGCAGGGGCCAAGGCCGGGAGGAGAGCAGGGAGCCGGTGCCCGCATCGCCCGCGCCCGCCGGGGTGGAGATCCGGAGTGCCACAGGCAAGGAGGTTTTGCAGAACCTCGGCCCCAAGGACAAGGTAAGGAGGCCCGGGTCTCTTCCCCTCCTGCCCTCGTTCCCTTCTCAGCCCTGAGCGCCGTGGCCCATGCACAACTTTCTCCTGCTCACTTTGCATGGGGGTGGGGGACTAGGAAAAGGAAAAGGGCATCCTCTGCCGAGCGTAGCGTGACCTCCTAACCGGGACCTGGTTTCGCGCATGTCCCCCAGTCGCAGCATCTCGGTGCGCGCGGGACCAGGGTGCGCGGATCCCCCTGCCTCCTTGCCGCACCTCCGGCCCTCGGTTCTGGGTGGGTGTGTCAGCCCGGCCAGCCCAGGAGGGCATCGTGATTTCCAGCCCTTCACTTCGTGCGAGTAACCAACAGCACAATTATCTTGGCCCCCCACCCTGGCCATAGATTAAATCTCGACCCGGGTCACCAGGGCAGAGGGCAAACTGGTGCTGGGAAAATGGGGTCATCTCCATAGTGCCCGGATGAAAGGACAGGATGGGCGGGCTCCTCTCTCACTCTTCAAACATCAGCTCTGTCCCTGAAACTTTTGGGTGTGGAGTCACTAGACTAAACACCCGAATCTCCGTGCCTCGCTTCTGTCCCGGATCAACATTTCACATCTGTGTTTGTAAAGAGTGTATTTGTGTACGTAGCTTGGCGCAAAACTGGGTACCGCAGGGATCCAGCTGTCTCTGGGAGAATGTCATTGTATTTTTAAAAATAGGCGAGAGTCTTAAGAGTGCATATTAAAGTAGCACGAACTGCAGATTCCCTGCTGCACTTACATGTGCCAAAGCCAATTTCTTCTGCATGTGCATTTTTGAGAAACTCGTGTCACACTGAACTGACTTCAGGTATGATGTTGAAATCCAGCTTGCCCTGATTTGTTTATTTCATAGAAAATCAAAACTGTGGTTCAGAAAATTCAGGGCCTGGGCAGGGCTGCATTATTCAAAGTTCAAACTGACGCTTTTGAGTTGGGGAACAATACTCATCACATGTATCTTCCTTGTCTAGATAAGGGCTGCAAAATCCACCCGCATGTATTATTCTGCACTAATACTGTTATGAATAATAACCTGAAATGGAAATGTCTGCCTCAGAACAATTACAGTTAATGCTTACCCAAGTTTTAGATATTTTTCCATTAAAATGCAGCTAGCCAGGGAGAGGACAGCGCATCTCTCCACTGTTTGAGTTTTGGAAGTTTAAAAAAAACAAACAGACCTGTAACTATTGATACCATGAGGGAAAAGAAAGTACTGAAGTTAGTGGTGTTTAAAGATGCCATTGGGAAACAATGTCCATATCCCTTGGAATCACTCATTTAGTCTGTGATTTTCACATCATCCTTAAAATATGGGATTCCTCTAGGCCCTGCTCACATCACCTTTTAGGAAAAACTTCTGATATTTTGGAAGGGCTTTAGCTGATGTCTAAACTGAAGAATGGCCCTTACGAAGTTTATTGCCTCTCTTCGGGTCTGACTCGATCAGTATTGAAATCTTCCCTTCCTGACTCTGAGGGGTGGGGGAAGTGATGGAAAAGGTTGGTAACAATTGCTGTGAGTCAGTGCTATTCCCTGTGCTGGAACACCCCTGATGTAAGCCAGATAATATGCCTGGTTTGCAAGATTTAAGAATGGTAACTAGAGAAAGGGAAAATGTGCCTCCTTTAAACCCAGCAATTCTGTCGTTTTCCTTCCTTTTGCAAACCCTATACTTTTGGCTCCTAATTGAAAAATAATAATACAACCTAAGCATCAGCAGGATTTCCAGCGCTACGTGGTTATTTGTAAGTTCGGGCTTGCTGTCGGCTTCATCCAGGCCATGTTATTATCTCTAATTTGGTTGAATCACACTGTTAGAAGACACGCAGAGGTTATCTACTTCTGTACTTCATGATTATTTCCTTCAGGATAGGCATTGTGTGCTGGGATTTTTCTTTGTGGCTGAAATGCCTGGCACATTGGAGGTGTTCAACATAGGTTTGATGCATTTGATACAAACCTCCTTAATTAAGCCATTTCTTTTCCTACATAGATGTGAAATGTTCATCTGGCCTCTGTTTAAATACTGCCATTTTCAAAGAGCTTGCTACTTCATGAAGCAACATTTGGGCAACTTTACTTTAAAAAATTAAGATAAGCCCAAATTTGCCTACTTGTAGTTTCTGCAAACTATTCTTAGTTCTGACCTCTGGAAATATTAGAATAACTGTGTTTCCTTATTCTGAGATATTTTAATGATTTTAAGCATGTGAGTTTGTGTATCTGTCAGAAAAGTCTGGGTAAGGCCACAGTAACAAACAGTCCCCAAATCTCAGTGGCTTAATCCAACAGTAACAGTTTACTTTTTGCTCCTGCTACTTGTCCAGCACGGGTCAGCTGGGCAGCTCTGTTCCTCATCGCCCCTCAGAGACCTGGATTGATGGAGGTTCCATGTCCACACGTCCATAGTGGGAAGAGCAGGTGGCACATTGCTCACAGACTCTTAAAATCCCCCACTCAAGTCACAGACATGACTTAGGCTCACATTTCATTGGCCAGAGCAAATTATTTGTCCGTGTCCAACTTCAAAAGAATTAGGAGAGTGCAATTTTACCATGATCCTAAAGACAGAGATTAGAAATATTTGCAAAATAGCTTTAATATCTCTCCCAGATCTGGGATGGACTACTGGGGCGAAACCTGGCTCAACCCTTACAAATTGTGAGAGTGAAAGAGGGTACCTTATCCTCTGTGTGTCAGTTTTCTCATCTGCAAAATGTGGATGACCCTGACTAGTTGGCACATAATAAGTAGTCCATACATGTTAATGACTATTGCTCGTTTATTTCTCCTGCACTTTATGTGTTTGAGGGCAATTATCACATTCTCCCTAAAATTCTCTTTTTTAGCCTTGTTCTTCCTAGCTTCTTCAGCTATCCCTTGTATGAATCTTTCACCATTCTGATATACTTTCAGGTTGCACTATATTTTGTAAATATTCTTCCAAAAATACCCAGAACTGAACGCAGCACTGCAGATGGGATACCGCCATAGCAAAGTGCATTAGGCTAGTTAGTTTCCTTGATTTATACACAGCATATGCTTCTGTAGTACAAGATTACACCTGATAATTCAACAGCCATGTCCTACTGTTGTCTCCATAGTAAACGCCATGTCATTCAAACCTTCAGAAACTTTTCCACATGATCCAGGACATCTCCATTCTAAGATGGTACAATTGAACTTAAAAACAAAAGGAAAAAAATACTTTAACTTTAGGATTTTATTTTTCTTCCCTCTAGAATATTCATCACCATCTTTGCTCATCTTTCTATTATATCATGATAATTTTGAACCTTAATACAGCATCCCAACCTACAGCTTTGAACCATCTGCAAATTTGATAATAAGTACCTCTTTTTGAGCATTTTCTTTGTGCCTGACATATATATAGAGAGATATATCTTTATCTTTTTTCTCACAGAAAATGATTTTACAGATAAGGAAATTAAAACCCAGAGAATCTGTGTTGAGTCCCAAATCACATGAGAAGTGGGGACCAGAATTCAAACTGATTTTTCTGATTCCTGAGTCCATCCTCTTTCCAGATTGGGAGACTGCTTCTTGATTTTAATTCGATGAGCCTGACCATTGTGTCTGCCCCTGACGTGTTACTGTAATGCAGGGCAAGGACAGATGTTCTGGTCACTGTTCTAGAAACCTTCCTCCATCTTGCCACCAGCCCATTCAGGACACTTGGAGATCAGTTGCTCAGCCTTTGAGAACAGTTGCTGCAAAATCCTTATTCTTCCAAGTTGCTTCTGAAGCTATGGAAAGAGATACTTTAAAAAATGTCTTGAGGGGTCAGCCGGGTGGCGTAGTGGTTAAGTTTGGTGTGCTCTGCTTTAGCAGCCAGGGTTCATGGGTTCGGATCCCTGGCGCGGACCAATACCACTCATCAAACTGTGCTGTGGTGGTGTCCCACATACAAAATAGAAGGAGATTGGCACAGATGTTAGCTCAGGTCCAATATTCCTCAAGCAAAAAGAGGAAGATTGACAACAGATGTTAGCTCACAGCCAGTCTTCTTCACATGGAAAAAAAAAAAGAAATGTCTTGATAAAAGAAAAATATGCTTTGTCTCTGGCATACCTAATTATTAACTCCTACCTTAAGGAAATGAGTTTAGTTAATAAATGAATAAGTTATGAAACAATTAAATAACAAAAGTGTTGGGCAGAATAAAAATATAAAAACTGTCACTGAGTTATACTCTGAATGCCAAATTCTAGGTTTGAGGTATCACTGGGTGTTTATATTGTGGTTCTGGACCTACCTGTAAATGCTTTGTTAAATTATGTATTTAGATTTGTTCTCATGATAGGCATTCATGTTGCCAAAATCCTCCACACAACTTTTTATTTATAATTTTTGACAATAAGTACATAAAAATAAATTCTACATGAAACGTAAATATTTTTCACAATTTCTCAAGATGGTTTCCATGCATGCAGAATTTTCCTAGCAGTGAAAAAAATCACTAAAGGGAGGAGAATTATGATATATGGTCTGCCAAGAGCAAATGATACTGCAAAGACTCTGTCATCCAGAGAAAACAAAATAATGACATTATGATTACATGGGTCTGTTGATAACTCCCTTTCAGGAGCCCTGGGTCGTTTTTAGTTCCCTGCCTCACACATGGGCCACTTTTGTGCAAGATATTTCCCTTATGAAGTCAGCAGGGGTTTTCGGTCTAGGAGGAGAGAATTTGAAACGAATGAGATGTGGCTCTTACCTTTAGACCATTTGCCTTCTTTTGTCCTGGGCAAAGCATTTTCAAAATGATTCAGAGAAATTGAAGCTCTCCTCCTTACCCTGCACAAGGGAAGACAGCTGGAAATAGAATTCTGGGTTTACAAAGGCTTCTCTAGTCATCAGAATCCAGACCCTGTAGTGTAAATGAACTTCACAAGGCTGCTCTGACAAATGAAAGTTTGCACTTAGGCTAGGACAAACAGCTCTTGCTCACCTGGCCCTCAGGCCACACTTGAATCTGGGAGTATATTTACTTACCCAAACTTGGAAGTGTTTGAAATCTTTCAGAACTTTGGTTTAGTTTGACAGTAGGCATTTGAGGAACATAAAAAGTGTACCTTCTAAGTAATGCTGCGATTGGCAGAGTTCCCTCAAAGTAATGGTCCCTGGAGACAGGGTTTTCAGACGCCTCTTGTAAGTAATGTTGTAGACGGCCGGAGCACTGTCTGTGATGCTTTTCTGTCAGCGATTTCTCTGCTGATTCTCTTTATGATTAATTTCCACTGGGCTTTATCCCTACAAATAATGTTCCTGTGAGACAGTGGGTAAAGCTTGCAAGGAATAGGAAATCTGGCTGAGGAGAATGCAGTCTGTGACTGGAAACTCAGCCCTCCATTTTCGAGAGGAGGCAAAAGGTCTATTTAGGTGTGTAAGCACTTTTTACAATTAAACTTCTAGGAAAATGTGGTGTTAAAATTTATCCGTTCTCTTGACATGGACTCATGGCATTCAAAAAACAGTTCTACTCGATCAAAAACAGTGAGACGAGGCAGGAAAAAAAACCTGAGCAAAGCATCAGCAGTCTCAGCTTTAAGACCCAACCTTTCACCAGCTGTACAACTGGGCAAGTTACCTCCCTTCTCTCTAGACTTTAGTTTCCTCCTTTCTATAATGAAGGGACTGGACCAGATGGTCACTATGGCAGTGGTCTATAAACTTTCTTGATTGTGCACTTCTATGCAAAATTTTTTGAGCATGCTCTCTCTCTATGTATATGTATATATATGTACACACGTAAAATAATTCACACATGTAAAATAAATTACATAGACAATGTATGAATATCCTATGACATATAAAATACAAATAAAAAGTACAAACTAAAAAAGAAGAGATAGCATCATAGATAAAAATATAAATCCTGACTTTTTTTCTTGTACCCAGTGGCCCACCCAGTTGGGCGAATGCTTTTAAGTCCGTGATCTTTAGACCAAAGCCGTCAGTCAGCAGTTCTAGTATTATAGTCATTAATGAGTTCACTGTCAGCCTGAGTTCTTGAGGGATATATGCTCTTTAATGGACCAGTTGCTAACAGAAAAGTTGAAACCTGTTGAAGGCTTGCAGTGAGGCTACAGACTGGGTCAGTGTGCTCTCTATAAATATATATGTGGGGTCGGGCCAGCGGGATGTGCTTACAAGGGTCACGGTAACTATAATGAAGAATCTCCAAATCTCCCTTCATCCACTAGTTTCTTCTTTACTCGTTTATTCAAAAAACATTTATTAAGCACCAGCTATGTGGGTGCACAATCAAAAAGTAATATTGAAGAAACAAAGATGAACCAAATAGGCAAAGAATAGGAAAATATAAACTTCGTTTCCTCATAATCTCCCAGAGAAAACTGCTGTGAACGCAATAGGGATTTTCTTCACATCTGTGTATAAGACACACGTATTTTCATTCCAAAATAAAAGTGAGACCATGCAGTATTACTTGTTTTTAAACTATTTTTTACTACTTTTTAAAAAATTTAATAAACTTTATTCTTGAGAGCACTTTTAGGTTCATAGCAAAATTGAGTGGAAAGTACCACGATTTCCCATATTTCTCTTGCCCTCACACTTGCCTAGCCTCCTCCATTATCAACATCCCCCACCAGAGTGGTACATTTGTTACAACTGGTGAACCTACCTTGACGTATTGTTATTATCCAACGTCCATCGTTTACAATAGGGCTCACTCTTGGTGTTGTATGTTCTGTGAATTTTGACAAATGTATAATGACATGTTTCTACCATTATAGTACCATACAGAGTATTTTCACTGCCCTAAAAGTCCTTCGTGCTCTGCCTGTTCACCCCTCCCTCCCTCTAACCTCTGGCAACTACTAATCTTTGTATTGTCTCTGTGGTTTTGCGTTTTCCAGAATGTCATATAGTTGGAATCATACAGTATGTAGCCTTTTCAGATTGCCTTCTTTCACTCAGTAATATGCATTTAAGGTTCTTACGTGTCATTTCATGGTTTGCCAGCTCATTTCTTTTCAGCGCTGAATAATACTCCATTGTCTAGATGTACCAGTTTATTTATCCGTTCACCTACTGAAGGACATTTTGGTTGCTTCCATGTTTTGGCAGTTAAGACTAAAGCTGCTATAAACATGCATATGCAGCTTTTTGTGTGGACGTAAAAATTTTCAGTTCATTTAAGTAAATACCAAAGAATGTGATTGCTGGATCTTGTGGTAAGAGTATGTTTAGTGTTGTAGGAAATCTCCAAACTGTCTTCCAAAGTGGCTGGACCATTTTGCATTCCCACCAGCAGTGAATGAGAGCTCCTGTTGCTCCACATCCTTGCCAGCATTTAGCATGGTTGCTGCTTTGTATTTTGGTCATTCTAATAGATGTGTAATGATATCTCTTTGTTGCTTTAATTTACAATTCCCTAATGACATACCATGTGGAGCATCTTTCCATATGCTTACTTGCCATCTGTATATCTTTTTGGATGGGGTGTCTGTTCAGATCTTTTGCCCATTTTTAAATTGCGTTGTTCATTTCCTTATTGTTGAGTTTTAAGAATTCTTTGCATATTTGTATAACAATCCTTTATCAGATGTGTCTCTTGGAAATGTTTTCTCCCAGTCTATGGCTTGTCTCCTCGTTCTCAGAGCAGAAATTTTTGATTTTAATTAAGTCCAGCTTACCTATTATTTCTTTCATGGATAGTGCCTTTGGTACCTAAAAAGTCATTGTCATATCCAAGGTCATCTAGGTTTTCTTCTATGTTTTCTTCTAGAAGTTTTATAGTGTTGCATTTACATTTAGGTCTGTGATCCACTTTGAGTTAGTTTTTGTGAAGGGTATTAAATCAGTGTCTAGATTCGTTTTGTTGCATGTAGATGTTCAGTTGTTCCAGCATCATTTGCTGAAAAGGACTATCTTTGCTCCGTTGTCTTGCCTTTGTTCCTTTGTCAAAGACCAATTTACTTTATTTATATGGTCTATTTCTAGGCTCTCTATTCTGTTCCATTAATCTATTTGTCTACTCCTTTGCCAAAACCGATCTGTCTTGATTACTCTACCTTTATAGTAAGTCTTGAAGTTGAGTAGTGTCAGTTTCTTCAAGTTTCTCACTATTAAGTATGATGTTAGCTGTAGGTTTTTGTAGATGTTCTTTATCAAGTTGAGGAAATTCCCCTATATTTTTGATTGCTATGAATTTTTGTCATGCATGGGTGGTGGATTTTGTCAAATGCTTTTTCTACATCTATTGATATAATATGTGATTTTTCTTCTTTGTTTTATGTGATGGATTAGATTAATTTTCTAATATTGATCCTGGCTTGCATACCATGGGTAAAACTCACTTGGTTGTGGTGTATAATTGTTTTTACACACAGTTGAATTTGATTTGCTAATATTTTGTTGTGAAGCATCTATTTATGAGAGATGTTGGTCTTTAGTTTTCTTCTAATGTCTGTCTGATTTTGGTATTAGGGTAATGCTGACCTCATAGAATGAGTTAAGAAGTATTCGCTTTGCTTCTGTCTTCTGGAAGAGATTGTAGAGAATTGGTATAATTTCTTTCTTAAATGTTAGGTAGAGTTCACCAGTGAACCCATCTGGGTGTGGTGCTGTCTGCTTTGGAATGTTATTAATTATTAATTAAATTTCTTTAATAGATATAGGCCTATTCAGATTGTCTGTTCTTTTGTAACTTTTGGCAGATTGTGTCTTTCAAGGAATTAGTCCATTTCATCTAGGTTATCAAACTTGTGGGCACAGAATTTTTTGTAATATTCTTTTATTATCTTTATAATGTCTATGGGATCTGTAGTAATGTACCCTATTTAATTTCTGATATAAATACTTTGTATATTCTCTTTTTTTTCTTAGTTATCCTGGCTAGAAGCTTATCAATATTATTGATCTTTTCAAAGAAATAGCTTTTGGTTTTGTTAATTTTCTTTCTTAATTTCTTGTTTTCAATTTCATTGATTTATATTCTAATTTTTATTCTTTCTTTTCTTCTGCTTACTTAGGTCTCATTTGTCTTATTTTCCTAGTTTCCTAAGATGGAAGCTTGGACTACTTACTTTAGGTCTTTCTTCTTTTCTAAAGTATGCATTCAGTGTTATAAATTTCCCTCTAAGCACTGCTTTAATTGCATCCCATGAGTTTTGATATATTGTATTTTCACTTCTGTTTAGCTCAAAATATTTTAAAATTTCTTTTCCTCTTATTCATTTCACTTATACATAAGCATACATAAACATATATATACACAGACACACACACACACACATAATTGAATACATTGTTGCTGTTAATATTTTGAATAAACTATTTTATGTTAAATCAATTAAGAATAGGGAAAATAAAAGTTTTTATTTTATCTTCACTAATTGATTCTCCAGTGCTCTTCCTTTCTTTGTGTAGATCCAAGTTTTTGACCTGTATCATTTTCCTTCTTTTAACTTTTTAACTGAAGAACTTCTTTTAACTTTTCTTACAGGCAGATCTACTGCCAACAAATTGCCTCAGAGTTTGTTTGTCTAAGAAAGTCTTTATTTCTCCTTCACTTTGAAGGATATTTTGCAAGGTCAGAATTCTAGGTTGGTGGGTTTTTCTCTCAACATATTAAATATTTCACTCCATTCTCTTCTTGTTTGCATGGTTTCTAAGGAGAAATAGGATGTAATTCTTATCTTTGCTTCTCTAAAGGTAAGGTGGGTTTTTTTCTGGCTTTGTTCAAGATTTTTTCTTTATCTCCAATTTTCTTAAACTTGAGTATGATATGCCTATGTATAGTTTTTTTGGTTTGGCATTCTCTGAGCTTCCTGAATCTGTGGTTTGGTGTTTGACATTAATTTGGGGGAAATTCTAGGTCATTATTGCTTTAACTATTGCTTCTGTTTCTTTCTTTCTTCTCCGGTATCCCCATTATGTGTATGCCATATCTTCCGTAGGTGTCCCATAGTTCTTGGATATGCTGATCGTTTTTTTCAGTCTTTTTTCTCTTTTCTCAGCTTTGGAACTTTCTATTGTTATATCCTCAAATTCAGAGATTCTTTTCTCAGCAACGTCTAGTTACTAAAGAGTCCATCAAAGGCATTCTTCATTCCTGTTACAGTGTTTTTTATTTCTAGCCTTTTTTTTTGATTCTCTGTTAGAATTTCTCTCTCTCTACTAAATTATCTGTCTCTTCTTGCATGTTGTCTACTTTTTCTGTTGTAGCCCTTAGGAAATAATCATAGTTTTTCTAAATTCCTAGTCTGGTAATTCCAACATTCCTGCCATATCTTACTCTGGTTCTGATGTTTGTTCAGTCTCTTCAAACTGTGTCTTTTGACTTTTAGTATGCCTTGTAATTTTTTGTTGAAAGCTGGACACGATGTACTGAATAAAAGGAACTTCAATAAATAGGCCTTTAGTGATGTAGTGGTGAAGTGTGGAGGGACGGGAAGTGCATAGTGCTGTGATTAGGTCTCAGTCTTTTGGTGAGCTCTTGTCCCTGGACTGTGGGCTTCACCAGCGCTTCTCAGTGCTCGCCTCCCTCAGGTGAGACAGGATGGCTGGAGGGGGCTGGAGTTGTGTATTTTCCTTCTCCCACGTGGAAGGTTAGAGGTGGCTAGTGCTGGGTATTCCTCCCTCCTCCTCGAGTAGGTTAGGCTCTGGTAAAATAATTTCTCCTGAAGGCAGGCCTTGTTAAGAAGAATAGAATGCTCTGGTGTATTTCAAAATAGTTCATTTTCCCCTGCTCCTGCCAGGAGCAGGAGGCGATTTTTCTCTGATATTCACCTTGAAGACTACAGAACTGTGAGGGCCCTCCAATAACTGGGTCCTCCTGGAGTCTTGAACTCTCAGTTGTCCATATGGGGCCTCCAGCAATTTGTCAATCACAGCTCTTCCTGCCTGGTGCTGGTTCCCATGGGAGAGTTTGCTTCTGGGCTTCTGTTCAGGTGAGTTTTGATTCTCTGTATCTGCCTCTCGGTGGCTCCAGGTTTAGGGGCAGTGGTTTTTACCCTGTGACCTCTCCTTTCTGCTGGATCTAAGATTTGTTGATTTGTCACTTTGTTCAGCTTTTTACTTGTTGCTAGAATGGAGTGGCAACTTCTTAGCTCCCTACACGTTGGACTGGAAACCCTAAACTATTTTTTTAAACTTAAGTTATTCTGGCACCCTTACAGAGCATCAAAGACTTTCCAAAATATAATTACAATGGCTAGATACTCCATTGTGATTTATCACGTGTAATAACTAATTCCTTTTCATTGGACATTTATGTTTTTGTCTTTAGTTTTGATTTCACTTTTACTTTCTCTTCTTTTGCTATTGTAAGTAAGGAAGTCATAGACCTCCTTCTAGCTAAATCTTTGTGCATATTTATTTCATTACCACTTGGCAATGGAAAATTCCTAGAAATGGCCACATGTGGTGTGGTCATGCTACAGGAACACTGAGCTGGAGATAGTTGCTTCCTCTGCGCCACTTCATGGGCAGAACCTTAGGGTATATAAAGCCAGGGAAGCCTCTTGTGTAAATTCTGTAAGAAAGAAGGATGCGGCCTGGGCCACACTGCTCAACAGCAAATGAGATGAAGGGGCCATAAGAGCCAGGTAAATGAGGACAAAGTAAAAGACATGTGAAAAAGATTTTAAATCTTAGCTGGAGATAAAAACATAGAAAGAAAGTTAAAGGTTGTAAAAGGAGATCCACTGAAAGAACAGAATTTTTCTCTACCAAAGTAGATCTCACCATAATCTCTTAGAATTTTACTTTCCTTGTGTTTGGGGGCACAAATATGAGGTTCAAGGTTTCTTCTAAGAAAAAGTTCCGTGTATGAGTACTAATTTATGCAAGGCACTGATGTCTCTAATCCTCACGATAACTCTACAAAATAGGTATTAGCATCTACATAGTCTGGAAGAGAAACTGAACCTCGGAGGGTTTACTTCACTTCCTGTAATCATACAACTAGAAATAGACAAAGGCAGGATTTAAGCCCAAGGACTGTCTGGTTGCTTTTCGTATACCACTTTGCTGTTCTCCTTTTATATGGTGGCAGTTAAGCACTGGTTCTGAATGGGGTCCAGCACCTAGAATTGGCTTGGCTAAAAGGATTATCCAAAATAAAATGTCTGCTAGTGGGACTTTCTGGCAAGTGAAAGGATGGGGCTTACAGATTCAAAACAGGAAAGCAGAATTTGGTCCAGTCCAAAAGATGAACACAGTAGCTAAAGCAGAAAGCATCAGAGGCCATGAGGTCCTAGGAAGAGGCTGGGAGATAGAACAAGGGAAGGAAGAAGTGGAGAGGGACTGAGTCAGTTGTCATGATATGCCCTCAGTGCCTAATGATAATTTTTATTGTGTGCTGTAGCTTGCTGGTGGGTTGGCCTGATTTAAAGGCACTTGCTAAGGCCACATAGTATTCAAAACATTGTGGCAGAGATAGGGCTCAAATCATGACCCTGGAGCCCATGCACCACTATTCTAGACAGTTTCTATTGAAGGCAGAACCACTTGGTTTATTTCCAAGAAGCTAGTCTATATCCAAAGAGAAAGGATGCAATGCTTATGTTGAGCTGGAAGTGGGCTAGGGAGGGGCTATTGGCTGTTTTTCTCAGACTAGCGTTCCCACATCCTGTCACTTAGATAGAAATAAATAAAACCAATGAAATGGAAAGTTGTGTGATAAATGGACAGTGAGTGAGAAGGAAAAAAAATATACAGTTGATGAATGATGATATCTCACACACTTGGTAGGGAGGGAAAACCTTTCCAGAGATATAGTTTTCTCCTACACACCACCAGGGGAGAGTCAGGAAGCCGGTCAGTGATACACAGGGAAATTTTTAGTGAGATTACGGGGTAGGGAGCAGAGAGTTTGAAATGGATGTGGGGTATTTGAAATGAAGGCAGCATCTGATTTTGCGTGCTATCAGATAAGAGTTTGCAAATAAAGGATGAGATGTCCCTCAATTGGCTACAACAGGAGTCTGTAAACATTTTCTGTAAAGGTCCAAATAGTAAATATTTTAGGTTTTGCAGGCTATAAGCCATCTGTTCCAACTACTAAACTCTGTATAGCAAAAGCATCCGTTGACGATATGTAAATGATGGGTGTGATTTGGCCCAAGGGCAATAGTTGGCCAACCCCTGGTCTTGAATACAAGAAAAGGGGCACAGGAGTGTGTGTGTGTATTTGTGTGTGTTTGCATGTATGTTGGAGTGGCAGAGTGAGTCATAGCAACTTTTCAGTATGAAAAGATTCAGACATTGGAAGTGGATGTGATAACTTTGCAAAACAGTCTAAAAGGCTCAACAAGAAACACCTGTTCTCTTTTCAGGATGTCTGCGATTGGAGGAGGAAATTAAAAATAAATACATATCTGACAATGAAGAGGAGAACAATGCAAGATATTTTAGAGAATGCAAATTTATGATGTGGAGGCAAGGCTTTATAAAAAACAAGGATAGGAGAAAGAGGGAGGTTGAAGAGGATAACCTGGAAATGACAGTGGGAGAGAAAGAAAGAAAGGAAGTCTGAGTGAGTGGGAAGAAGGAGGTCAAGCTTAAAATAAGGCTTTGCTGGAGTGCTAGAAAAAGGAGAAGTGTGAAGGTGTCAAACAGCCTGGAGCTGCAAAGAGGAAAGGTAAAGGTAGAAAAGAGATCTCTTGGAGTTGTTAACAGAGCGTGGCGTTGTTACGTGAACAGGGAGAATGCTGGGCTCACTTAAGGTGTGTTAGCAGATTAAAAATGTGGACTAAAGGGAACTAAAATAATGACTTGTCCAATAAAAATGTGATAGGAGTTTTCGGGGAAAGGGTGTACTTGGAAGGGTGTTTATTACCTTTTGGGACATGTGTGCTCATGAATTCAGCTGGGGCTGACTCCACTAGACGCACGCAGAGAGTCCGTGGCCATCCATGCGCTCTTTCAGTCATTGGTTCTTTCATCCATCGATGGGTCCGGCACATATTTACTGCGAGTCTACCATGAGTCCCTCCAGGGTCACAGCAGTCAGAGATCTGTCAGGTACTGGAAGGGATCACGTGGAAGAGGTGATGGCAGCTTCAAAATGAGCCCTCAGAAGATGGGCATTGGGCCTCCTGCCTCAGGCCAGAGGAAGGAGAGGGAGGGGCAGCACAGGAAATGGATATTCATGAAAAGATTTCTCTATCACAAGCCAGATTCGTCCAACTAGACTGCAGAATCTAGAGCTAGAAGCAATTTCACAGATTATTTTGTCTTTCCTCTATAATTAGGAGAACTGAGACCTCCACAGGGAATAAGGATGAGAAATGAAGATTACTGAGTGCTTATTATATGCCGGGCACTGTTTTTGTTTTTTACTGTGGCAAAATATAACATGAAATTTACCATTTTAAAGTACAATTCAGTGGTATTAAGGACCTTTACAATGTTGTACAGTCATCACCATTATCTTGTTCCAGAACTTTCCCATCACCCCAAAAGAAAACTCTGTACTCATTAAGTAGGCATTCTTCTTCCCACCTCTCTCCAGCCCCTGGCAACCATCAGTCTGCTTTCTGACTCTACAGATTTGCCTATTCTGGGAATTTCATATAAATGGAATCAACAATACATGCCCTTTATATTTTATCTGGCTCTTTTACTTAGCATAATGTTTTCGAGTTTCATCCATGTTGTAGCATGCATCAGTACTTCATTCCTTTTTGTGGCTGGATAATATTCCATTGTATGAGTATACCACATTTTGTTTATCCGTTCACCAGCTGATGGACACTTGGGTTGTTTCCACTCTTTGGCTGTCATGCATAGTGCTGTGCTGGGCACTTTTTAAAGCACTTTACATTTATTAATTTAATTCTGTTCACAAAAGTCCTTGGAGGGAAATTCTATAATTATACCTATTTTACAAATGAGAAAAGAAATTAGGTCACATGTCCAAGTTACCCAGTTAGTAGAAGGGGTTTGGGGGTGGAGATAAGATCCACATTTCCTATTTCCCAGCCCAGTGCCCCTTCTCTTCTCTTTCCGCTCTCAGCTCTGTAAGGCAGGACACACCACTCTGCTCCTGTCTGCTCTTCCTCAGTGTCCACTACAGTCATGTGTGCTCAGTGTATTTGGTGTAAATTAGGCAAATTAAACCCCTCTGCTGAATAACACATAAGAAACAAAGGCAGGACTAGAGATTATTTATAAGAAGTCACTCGTTGTATTTTAATATTAAATATATAAAACCACTGATTCGGTAACAGGATACTGTAAGTAATTTATAGCATATTCATATGAAAGAATATTACAGAGCCATTAAAACGATGCTGCAGAAGTGCAATGGCGTGAGAAAGTGTTCCTGGTTTATTTAGTCCCTCAGGCCTCAAGGATGGCATCATCTACTCCTAGGGTAGGAAAACTGAGGCTTGGAGAGGTTCAGTAAGCTGCACGAGCTCAGACAGCCTGCAAAGCCAGAATTCTGTCTAAATTCCCAAACCCACGCTCTAAGCCACAGTAAAAATTAAATGGAAATTTTACAGAATCTCTGCAGTGGTACATTTCTGAGCAGTGGGATAATGAACTTGTGTTTCCTTCTCTTATTTCAGCGGCATTTTCCACATTTTTCTACAGTGACTTTGTATTGCTTTTGAAATTGAATAAAAGCATTACATTTTTTCTTATAAAGAAGAGAAACCTGCTCAAATTAACCTCAAAACATAGTTGACTAAGAAAAAAGAGATTAAACCTCTCATGGGAGAAAACATGGCCACAGCAGAAGTCAGGAATGGTGCTGGTGAGAAACCCTAAATGGAGGTACAGTTTTGTGGTTACTTTTTCACCATCTCAGCATTTGGGAACTATTAATGGATGCTGACCATTCCTTTTCCCTAAATAAGCATCTCTATTTCCCAATTCCTTACAAAGTTCTTCTGATGATTTGAGAGAGCAGTTAACAAAACATGCCCAATCGTATGCAGTGGTAGCCTGGTCTCGGGTGACGTGGTGGAAATTTGAAACATTTAGGTATTTAAGTTACCCCTCCATTCTCTAACGTCTATCTAAAATTTTACCTTGCTCTCATTTCTGACTATTTGCCAGTGAGCACTTGCTTGGGGCCTGATTTTTATCTTCTCTGTGTAGTCTCCACAAAGGATTTGAGAAATAACCCTTCTTCATATTGTTAATACAAAAACAATATTAGTTTGTTATTGTTTCTTACTGTTGATAGGAACAACCACGAAAACTAGTCATTGTCTCTAAGGTCTTAGTTTGTTGATATTTAATTTCAAATTTCCCCTTTCAAAAGTCCCATCTCCTTCATTCAATCAGTAAAGATGTGTCTCCACAATAGCTGTAATATTGTCATAATTTCCATAGAAACCAGTCTGTAAAGCTGCAAACACAGGATTACACCCTCCCTGCCGGCTGAGGCAGGAAGGCCAGATGGGCTCCGAAGGGGAAAAGGCCCTCAATGAGACATAAATCACTTGGTGCCGGTGTGGGGGCGGGAGAGACAAAAGGGGTAGGTGGGGGAGGAAACCACTTTAGGAGGAAAATTGTGTTTCGTGCAGTCTTTGCCACAGGGTGAAATTCCCAAATGAAGTGGCCAGCAGTGCAGGCTCTCTTCCAAGGCCAGTGTCTGGACCTGGTTACTTGCTAGTGATGATGCTAATGAGGCTGGAGACGAAGATTTCTTCCTATGTGGGCTGCTGACTCTGTTGGTCAGACATAAGATCCTGGTCAGCTCCGGTGTGTATGAAGATATCGATAGAAAGGAACATGTAATGCCATCCCTGTGTGTCAGGCTGGACCCTTCCCATGAGTATTTCTTTGGACCTTCAGAGCATCCTGAGAGGAAGATATTGTTACTCCCATTTTACAGATGAGGTAACTGGGCTGCTCTCACTCCCTCTCCTTCAGACCTCAGCTTCGTCTTGAGTGTTTCCAGGGACCTTTCCCTGGGTCCTCAAAGCCGAGTGAGGTGTACCTGTGTACTCCCTAATGCACCCCTATTCGATACTTATCATTCTGTATTAGAAATTCTTGTTTACTTCTTCCCCACTAGCCTGGTGCCCTTTGAGGGCAATGCCTTTAGTCCCCAACACAGTGATTGACTCACAGTAGGTGCTCAATACATATTTTTAAATGAATGAATAAGAAAGTTTCAGTAACTTATTCAAAATCTACCTTTTTCACAGTTGTATCCCTGGGAGTTAGCACAGTCCCTGGCATATACTAATATTTGCGTTAAATGAAGTAAATTTCAAGTAAATGAATGAACATCAACTAGCTCCCTGCACAGTCTATCGGGGAATGACGCCAGGCTTTTCTGACTTCAGGCACTATGCTACATTAGTTGGTTGGGAAGATCATTGTCATGTCTGGCCAGGCAATTGAGAGTGCGTGGCCTCCTGATAGTGGCTTGGTGCTGTCTACTTTTAGAAGTACGTCTCATTATATAACCATCCTTACACTTATCTGAGGCCACTCCCAGCCTGGTGGAAAGAACATTTGTCTGAATGCCAGGAGAGCAAGAGTGAGACCTGGTTTTGTTACTCTTCTGTTACTTGCTGTGTAATTTTAGCCAAATCCCTTACCTTTCTGGGCCTTAGCTTCTCCGTTTTTGAAACAACATTTTAGTTAAGTTAAATCTGAGATTTTCTAGGAGCATACCTTCCCCTTAAAAAAATCATAAGTAATCTTATGCATAACCCCAATAAAAATGGAGCTGCGTGGACAGAGGCCTTCTGAAACCTTTCCTTCATGTGCTTCACCCCAACTCTTCGTAGCCTCTGGGGAAGCTCCGTGGACAACTAGGTCCCTGGTAAACCAGTACGAAACCCACTAGAATAGATTATATTTAGGGCCCCTCTGGTTCTAAAGTTCAAGAGTTCTAGAAACATGGGCACTGAGCCTTGCAAACTATGTTGCCGATCCTGGGCTAGTGGTATGTGCCACCTATCCTTACAAATAGGCATCTTGATGGAGAAGAATGGGTGTGGGATTTGGGGTCATGATTTCTGAGTTTTGGACCCAGAAGCACCACTTCCCCAAGGGGTATTACCACTGAGCAAGTCATTTCACTTCTCTGAGCCAGTTTCCTCATCTAAAAAATGGGGCATTTTTTCATGATTGCGTTATGAGACTTATAGTGATAACTACCACTTACTGTGTAACTACTGAGTACTGAGTAAATTTTTTGATGAGAGGCAGTCCACCATGGGCTTTGAGTATTCTTGCTGGTAATCCCCCAAATGCAAGGCCCTGACTGCTATTTACCTGGATCCT
Source organism: Equus caballus (assembly GCF_041296265.1). Lineage (NCBI taxonomy): Eukaryota > Metazoa > Chordata > Mammalia > Perissodactyla > Equidae > Equus > Equus caballus. The sequence goes on from NC_091697.1 coordinate 46,151,901, forward strand.
TTCTCATGGTTGTGTTTTCAGTGAGCAAGCTTGACAGATGAAGTAATGTTTCCCCCAGACAAAGAGTAGTCTCACTTCAGCTTACTACAAAGGTAGTGAGTCTCCCAAGCACTACGTTCTCCTATAACACAACCCGCTGCGTGTGCAGGCATCCATGCTGGGCCCTTTGCATCATCCCTGTGAGACTTGGGAAGCGTGAACAATCAACAAAAAACCAACATGAAACTCTGGCTAATGGTTTAGTCATGAGTAATGAAGTCATTTGTCCCTGACCCAGGAGTCTCCTGTCTCCTGCCAGCATCCATGAAATAATAAGCTAATTTGTTAGGTTGGAAGTAGGATAAAATCTCAGAACCTACACAGTTCTTGACATGTTATATATATTGTATTACGTTAATTACATGATCACAACAGCCTAAGAGGTCGGTAGCTCTAGTAACCGGATTTCATAGGTAACAAAACTAAGTTGCAACAGTGTTCAGTAACTTGCCAAAGGTCACACAGCTGTTATATGGCAGATCCAAGATTAAACTAATATCTATCTTACTCCAAAGGTTCTACCCTTAGCTATAATACATTTCCTTTCTGAATCATATGAAGTAACGACTATGAAATCCCTTCCAAACTCTAAAACATTATACGTGTTATTATTATTAATAAAAATGTAATCATGATATGAACACTAAGAAACTGGCTCATTTGAACACATGTGTATGGATTATCTGTTGTGGCCCTAGCTCCTCACAGCAGATAAGGCTGCCTATTTAAACTCCTGTGGAAAACCCAGGTATTGCAATCACCATGCTGCTTACTAGCTGTGTGACATTAGACAAGATATTTCACGTCTTTGTACCAGTCCAGGTTCAGTCATAAAAACAGACATCAGGTACTAGGTACTTCAGACCGTGGGGATTTAACACAGGGAATTGAGTATACATGTATTGGAAGCTGGCAGAGCGAAAAAGGAACATTGAGGTGAATCTAGAGATAGTAACTAGAGGAAGCAGCAACCACAACAAAGATCGAGTTTCCAGAATGGACGTGCTCAGAAGGGCTGCCCTGCAGGGTCGGTGCTCAGATTTCTGAGGAAAGACCTCCACTTGACTGCTCCTGAAGCTCTTGAGAGGGTGTGGCAAGACTGGGAGTGGAGGTAGCCAGAGAAGCTGGAGGCTGGAGACAACTGCAGCTCCAGGGGTGATGCTGCAGGAATAAGGAAGCAGGAAAGAAATTCTGTTTCCCTTTCTTTGGCTTTCTCTTCTCCATTTTCTGCCTTCTATTTGCAGAACTTAATAGGAAACTAGCTGGTTAAGGGTCCTGAGTGATGTAGTTTGCAGAGTCCCAACCAAGTAGAGATTAGAGAGGATAGAATATGGAAGGATGGAGCTGGGACTGAGAAACAGTAGACAAGTAAGAGCTACAATTGCTTTCCCTTGGTCCCATGTCTGTAAAGTGAGGATAATGTCTATCTCATTATATTCTTTTGGAGGATTAAATGAAATAACCACTCAGTTGCTTGAGACTGATTGCAGGTGCCCAATAAATGTAAGCTTTTATTATTCTTATTATGCTAAGCTTGCTTTCTGCATAAGCTGCTGCCTTTGCCTGTTTTCCGGTGAGCTTTGGGTGTTATGCTGCTTCAGGAATTATCAGGCCATCTGGGAAGCTGGCTTTGCAAAGCTTCATGTGGAGAACAGGCTTCAGAACTCAGCCCTTGCACTTGTGCGTCAAGATGGGGACCCTCTCCCCAGAAATATTTAATTAGCTTGTTGTCAGAATGCTGTTGATAGATGAAATGCCTGTCTGAGGTTTGATCTGTGGTGGCTCTGATGTGGGATTCTCAGTTTACTTCATTTGTCATGCTGCTTCCTCTCTTTCCCAAAATAAAGCAACCTCCCCACCACCCTCCACCCCCTTCACTGCTCTCTCTTTTCATTCTCTCTTCAGACAAGATGAAATGACCTTCACTGAGTCAGCAAGATTTGCACACCCAAATAGCTGTTCAGTGCTCCGTAGCTTCATGCTTTAGCACCCTCTCAAAATAATAGCCAACTTGAGTTTCAGCAACATAGCCTGGTAATTAAGGGCTTAGACTGTAGAGTAGAAACAACCAGGGTTCAAATCCCTGCTCAATGTTTTAGTAGCTCTGTGACCTTGGGCAAATAACCTCTCTGAGCCGCAGTTTCCTCCTCTGTAAAATGAGCATGGTATTTGCATGTATATCGTAGGGTTGTTGGAAAAGTTAGAGAAGATAATTCATGTAGAGCCCTACACCCAGCATGCGTCACATTTCATAAACCTCAGTATACAATAACTATTATTATTGGCTCTCTGCACTGTTTTTTCCTTTTATTAACTGAAATACTCGAGTTGAATTTATTAATTTCTTCATTCCACAAATGTTTATTGGTCTCCTGTTAGGTGCCAGATACTCTGCAAATAATTGGTGAACCAAAAATAAGCAAAATGCAAATCTGACCTGGTGAAAATAGAAGAGTTCCTGCCTTTAAGGTGCTAACGGTTTGGGAAGTGAGGGGAGAGAGGTTGGCTACGCTTACAAGCACACTTGCAGTACATGAGATAGGTGTTACAATAGGGGTATGCACAAAGGGCCACAGGAGCAAGGAGACAGATGGGGAACTGAACTGGGACTTGGGGGGCAGGAAGGCTTCCCATGGCCTCAGTGCACATTTGAGTCAGCCTGGCAAAATGTGCGTGTATGGTATGATGATGGAAATGTGTGCTGGTTTGTGTGTGTGCTTGCCGGTGGTGGTGGTGGTGGGATGGGTGGGAGGGTGTTTCTGGGCAGACGATCCATAAAAGAGAAGGCATGGCATGCTTAAGAACCTGAAATCTTGGAGATAGTGAGGACATAAGTTGGGCAAAAGTCAAAGCCAGAGAGGTCAGCCAGGGCCAAATTATGCAGAGTCTTACAGAGCATGTGCGGGGCCACAAACCCTGGGAGGCTTCTTGCGTTCTCTTGGCTGCCTCCTTCTTTCCAAAGGTGCTATCTGCATCTCAGACCACACCTCTTATATGTTATGGCATTTGTCTAACCAATAATCAACTGTCTCCTTTCTTACTAAGACAACTCTGGTTTTGTTGAGGGAGGTAGTGTGACCAACTTGAAAAACTTCATTTTCCAGCTTCCATTACATACAGTTATTCAGCTATGCATATGCCAGTCCTAATGGACACTGGTGTGTACAGCCTGGAGATGCAATGGAAATAAAAAAAGTCAGAGTATGTATTAAGAAGATCCGTGAACCCTCTCTAGTAGACCAATAAATACAAAGAGAATGTATGAAATTTTGAGAGATGTGTTATCTTATGGGCTAGATAACCTGGATAAATCCTTTATTGAAAAACATTTTTATAAGAGCAATAATTAAAAAGAGAGCTCGAAATGGTAGGACACAAGAGACATGAATTCTGGTCTCAGCTCTTAAAAGTCTAATTGTGATTCTGAATGAGCATTAACTATCAAATACTACAATTCCATGGGGAAATGGAAATAAGTAAAGCCTCTACTGCATTGCTATTGTGAAGATTAAATGAAATATAGTAATAATAATAACACTAGGTAATGTTCATTGAGGGTTTCCTGTATTCCAGGCACTTTTTAAGCATTTTACATGTATCGTTTCACGTAAAACATTAAACATTCTAATAATCTATGAGTGCTACCATTTTATGGATACATTAAATGAGACAGAAAAATTAAATAAGTTGCCCATGGTCAGAAAGCTTCTAGTAGATGGAGTCAGGGTTAGAATTCCTGCCATCTATCTCCAGAGCCAGGGATCGCATTCTTTTCCTTTTTAAATTATTTTATTGAGGTCATGTTGTTTTATAACAGTGTGTAGATTTCAGGTGTACATTACTGTATGTCAGTTTCTGTATAGACTCTCTCGTGTTCACCACCAGTAGTCTAGTTTTTATCCATCACCATACATATGTGCCGATTTACCTTTTTTGCCCTCCTCCTACCCCCTTCCTCTCTGGTAACCACTAATCTGTTCTCCTTATCTATGTGTTTGTTTATCTTCCACATATGATTGAAATCATATGGTCCATGTCTTTCTTTTTCTGTGTTATTTTGCTTAGCATAATACTTTCAAGGTCCATCTTTGTTGTTGCAAATGACGTGATTCTGTCTTTTTTATGGCTGAGTAGTATTCCAGCCATAGAAGATACCCTATCTTCTTTATCCATTTATCTGTTGATGGGCACTTGAGTTGCTTCCATGTCTTGGCTATTGTGAATAATGCTGCAGTGAACATAGGCGTGCATAAATCTCTTTGAGTCATTGATTTGAAGTTCTTTGGATAAATACCCAGTAAAGGGATAGCTGGATCATATGGTATTTCTATTTTTAATTTTTTGATAAATCTCCATACTGTTTTCTGTAGTAACTATGCTAGTTTGCATTCCCAAGAGCAGTGTATGAGGGTTCCCTTTTCTCCACATCCTCTCCAACACTTGTTATTTTTTGTCTTGTTGATTATAGCATTCTGACAGGTGTGAGGTAAAAATTTCATTGTAGATTTGTGTTTCCCTAATAATTAGTGATGTTGAACATCTTTTCATGTGCCTGTTGGCCATCTGTATATCTTCTTTGGAAAAACATCTGTTCATACCTTCTGCTCGTTTTTGAGGTCCCATTCTTAAGACTATACTCATCATGTGATACAGATTTTGAAAAACCATATACTACGTAAAAAGGAAAGATTATTATCATTTCCACATGAGACTTGCACAGATTCCTGAGAATTAGAATAGATAAAATATACTAGACATTAACCTTGTATTGGCTGGAATTTTTTTTTTCTTTTTTGTGAGCAGGATTGGCCCTGAGCTAGCATCTGTTGCCAATCTTTCTCTTTCTTTTCCCCCCCGAAGCCCTAGTACATAGCATATTTGTATTTCCTAGTTGTAAGTCCTTCTAGTTCTTCTATGTGGGATGCCACCTCAGCATGGTTTGATGAGCTGTGTGTAGGTCCATGTCCAGGATCCAAACTGGTGAACCCTGGGCTGCCAAAGTGGAGTGTGGGAACTTAACCACTATACCACCGGGCTGGCCCTTGGGTGGTGATATTTCTTTAAGATGCCAGGGGTCTTTCAAAATCTGATGTGGTTTCAGAATCAAAATTCCTTTGTAACACTCTTTCTTTCTCATTACTTGCCTTTAACATCTTTTCTTTGAGTTCTGCAATTTTATTACAGATTTAGGTATTTTTATTATTCCTTCTCTGAACTCAACATACTTTTGAATCTGAAGATTCATGTCTTTCAACTATTCTGGAAATGTCTTAGCCATTGTCTGTGTGAGTATTGCCTCTCTCCATCCCTCTACTTTCTTATCTGTAACTCCTGTTAATTTATGGTGAACCATCTCAGCAATGTCCAAGTTTCTTAACCTCTCTACTGTGTTTTCCATTTCTTTTCATTCTTTGCCACAATTAGATTATTTGATCCTATTTACATTCCAGCTCACAAATTTTCTCTTCAGATGTATTTATTCTACTGTCTAACTCTCCATTAAGTGTTTAATTTCGTTGGCTATTTTTTTCTTTTCCAGAAGATATATTCCCTTCCCCTTTTTTCTAATCTGCATTTTCTGTTTTGATAGTGTCTAATTCTGTTCCTGTACTTAAATATGATTTGTACTGGGCATTTCATCAATTTAAACATACTGATTTTATTTTATCTGATTGTTCTATTATATGAAGCTTTGAGGGGACTTAGTATACTTATTGTGTCTACTACATCTTGCTCATGGTGGATGATTTTCTCACGTGTTTTTTAATTTCTAATTGTAAAGTCATGTTAGATACCACTTTTTCTGAAAGAATCCACTGAACCTGGGTCCAAAGTGTCTCTTTTGAATGGTTTTGCTTTTGCCAGATACCCCAGTGGTATCTTTGCTGTGACCATTTTTAATGTTGAAATCTCACTTTAGGAGTCCCTATTGTTTTAGAATAAAGTCTAAACCTGTGTGTGGGTCCTCCCACTGTTATAAATTCTGAGAAGACTTTCCCCACAATACTCCATCTAGAGAATGGGCCAAGGCAAACAAGTTCCATTCCTCACCCTTTGTTAATAAAAAGATTTTTCTGGTTAACTTTTTTCATGGAAGGACCAAAATTTATATGGGGGTCTCTGTTCCAATCCCTCTCTCTTTGGTGTGTACTAAAGGGTCTCGTTTCTTGTTCCCTGGAGCTTTAAAACCCAAACCCTTAGTTACCAAGATTGGCAAATTCCAATAAAGCAGCCAAAGTGTCAGCTCTTCTGCTTACTTCTGCTTTCAGTTCTCTTGTTTTTGTCCCCAACTGTGCACTTAGATATTTTTTGTTGGCAGCGTTAGGTTATCTAATCTACCATATTGCTGTATTCATCTTTATGAACATCAATTATTTTATAGTCAGAAAAATTTTCCTGTGATTGGACCCTGGATAACTGAAAGTTTATGTTAATTCAAATAAAATCAGTTTGTTTCTTCTTTTGACTAGATGATTGAGGGACAAATTGGTATTAGGGCTTGATTTTCTATTCTGAAATTATAGATTATTTCACATCCTTTGTATAATTTTGAATTTCAAAATGGGATTTATGACCATTTGTAGCTATTTCAATTCCAACTTGAGCTCTACCACTTACCTACTATATGAGCTTGGTCAAATAACACACAATCATCATGCCTCAGTTTTCTCATTGTAAAAAGGGTCATAGTAATGGTATCAATCTCAGCAGGTTGTTATGAGAATTAAAGAAGTTAATACATGTAAAACATTTAGAAAATTTCCTGGGCACATAACAATAATTGTGCTTCTTCTCGTTATTGTTACTGTTGTTAACTGTGGAAGCAGTATAACAATCATACATTCATTTCTGGGAATGTGTTCATTGGTGCTGCTCTGTGTTCATGCTCTTAATCCAAAAGATTAACTTCAGATTTTTTTCACTCTAATTTTCCCCTCTAAAACTTCTAAGAGTGTTTTCAAGAGTTTGAGTCATATTCCTTATTATGGTAACATGTTAAAACAATCTTTTACATGGGGTTACTTCTATAGTTTCTAATTACTTTGATCTTTCTACCTTTCGTAAGGTATCTTTTATTCTTTAATTTAGCTTGTATTTATAAACGGCTTTGGGGCTCTGCTTTTATATGTTCTTTCAAGCTGTTCTTTCCATTTCCTTGAATAATTTTCCATTTTGAGCAATTTGTTTTGTGATCTAGATCTTTCTGTCAGGTCTTTAATAATGATGGTCAAGTTGTGTCAATCCCAAGAACAGTCTCAAAAATCATATACATGCCAGCTTTCAGGTCTGGGCATCCTCTTCAAAACTCATCTTGGCTTTCCTTTTGAAATGCCATTATTTTAACTTTTCATTTTGAAATGATTTTAGGCTCACAGGAAGTTGCAAAAATGGTACATAGAATTCTTTGAATGCTTCACTCAGCTTTTGCCACTGGTCACATCTACTATAACAGTAGTACAATATCAAAACCAGGAAACTAACATTGGTACAACAATGTTAACTATATGGCAGGGCCTTATTCATATTTTAACAATTTTTACACGCATTGGGGTGTGTGTGTGTGTGTATGTGTGTGTAGTTCTATGCAATTTTATTCCATGCATATTCGTATAACCACCATTACAACCAACATACAGAATTATCCCATTACTACCAGGGAACGCTCCCTCGTTCTACCACTTTATTATCACACCTGCCCCCTCCCTGTTCCCTGGCAACCACTAATCTGTTTTCCATCTCTCTAGCTTTGTCATTTTGAGGATGTTATAGAAATGGAATCACACGGTATATCACTTTCTGAAATGATTTTTGTTCCTTAAACATAATGCCCTTAAGACCCATCCTAGTTCTCCATCTATCGGTAGTTTGACTCTTTTTATTGCTAAGTAGTATTGCATTATGTGACTGGACCAGATTTTATTTATCCATTCATCTATTGAAAGACATTTGGGTTGTTTCCGTTTTCTGGCTATTACGAATAGAACTGCTATCAACATTCCTGTACAATTTTTGTGGCAACGTAAGTTTTCATTTCTCTGGGATAAATGCCCAAGAGTGCAGTTGCTAGGTCGAATAGTTACTGCATGTTTAGTCTTATAGGAAACTGCCAAATTATTTTCTGGAGTGGCTGTACCATTTTACATTCCAGTCAACAGTGTATGAGAGAAGTGTCGTTTTTGATACAATGATATTTTCTCCTTTAAGAAATCTATGAAAATCCAGATTTTAAAAAAAATGAAGGACTTTTCTGGTGATGAAAATGTTCTACACTTAGATTGTAATCATAGTTGTATAATTCTGTGAATATACTAAGAGACCATTGAATTGGACACTTAAATGGTGAATTTTTTGGTATGTGAGTTATATCTCAATAAAGATGGTTAAAAATGGTATTACAAGAAGGGATCTAATTATATTACAAAAAATCTTATTCCTCCACCAAATTTCTAATATTTATTAAAAATTTACCATGTTGCAAATCACAACTACGAGATATCACGTCACACCTGTCAGAATGACTATTATTAAAAAGACAAGAAATAACAAGTGTTGGAGAGGATAGAGGATGTGGAGAAAAGGGAAGCGTCATACACTGCTGGTGGGAATGCAAACTTGTGCAGCCACAATGGAAAACAGTATGAAGATTTCTCAAAAAATTAAAAATAGAAATACCATGTGATTCGGTGATTCTGCTTCTGGGTATTTATTCAAAGAACATGAAACAGTAATTTGAAAAGAGATATGCACCCCTCTTTTCACTGCAGCATTATACACAATAGCCAAGATGTGGAAGCAACCCAAGTGCCCATGAACTGATGAATGGATAAAGAAGATGTGGCATATATATAAAATGGAATACTACTCAGCCAAAAAAAGGACAAAATTGTGCCAACATGATGTGACAACACCATGACAACATGTCATGGACTTTGAGGGTATTATGCTAAGAGAAGTCAGACGGGGAAAGACAAATACCATATGATTTCACTCATATGTGGAGGATAAACAAACAAACACATGCATAGATAAGGAGAACAGATTGGTGGTTACCGGAGGGGAAGGGGTTGGGGGAAGGACAAAAGGGGTAAAGGGGCATGTATGTATGGTGACAGGTGGGAACTAGAGTTTTGGTGATGAACATGATGCAGTCTATACAGAAGCTGAAATATAATTATGTACATCTGAAATTTACACAATCTTATAAACCAATGTGATCTCAATAAAATAGTAAAAAAGAATTCACCATGTGGCAGGCATTATATACAATGCTTTATATACATCAAATCCTGACCCATTTACTAACTAGCATGTCGTTTAACCATTCTCAATTTCTACATCCTTTTTCTGTAAATGGGAATAGTAAAGTTACCTCCCTTTGTGAAGATTAAATGCAATAACGCATATAAAAATATTTAGAATACTGCTTGTATAGTATCGTTATCCTTATTATTAAATCCATGAAAAGAGATTTTCCTCTTAGCCATTCATAACTGCCTGGTAATTGTGTTATGAGAAAGTGAGCCATGTGTATTAACAAAAGATGACAGATTGTGCCATTGTGGGTATGGGAGCACAAGGGAAGCAGCTGACATTTACTGATCACCTGCTATGCGCCAGACATTATATTTACCAGACACCATTTTGCACATTTAACCTAAACAATGCTCCACAATGGGAGTAGTACTAGAAGAGGACACAAACTTAGAAAGGTTAAGGAAATTTCCCAGTTTCATAAAGCAAGCATTTGATGTAGCCAGGATAGAAAACCAGGTGTGCGTCCCAAGTTCATGCTTGTCTGCTTTCACAGATGAAAGTAATTAGACTTCTCCTAACACTGCAATTAGCTTAGGGTATTAAGATACTTGCAGCTTTTCTCTCGTTATTCAAAAATTAAGATTTAGTATTTCTAAGGTCGTTGTATGTAAAATATTTTTAATGTATTTTTTAAAGAAATCTGGAGATCCTTACGGTAGTTCAGAAAGAGCCCCAATGTTTTACTGAGTTGGAATTTCAACTGTTTAGAGCTTGAATCAAAACTGAACTGGAAAAGGCAAAATTGCTGGTGGGAAAGTCCATTGGCAGAAGTGCTCAGGAGGAAGTGAAGAGATATATTCCAGAGATTAGAAGAAGACAAAGCACTCCATGATGAACTCAGTTGAAAAACAAAGAAAAACTAATTCCAAGCTAAAAAGGAAAGAAAATTGTTTGTAATAATATGGCATCAAGGAGCCGGCCTGGTGGCAAAGTGGTTAAGTTCCCTCGCTCTGCTCGGTGGCCCGGGGTTCATGGTTGGGATTCTAGTGGCAGACCCATGCACCGCTTATCAAGGCATGCTGTGGGAGGCATCCCACATACAATATAGAGGAAGATGGGCACAGATATTAGCTTAGGGCCAATCTTCCTCAGCAAAAAGAGGAGGATTAGCTCAGTGCTAGTCTTCCTCAAAAAAAAAAAAAAAGAAAAAAAGGAAAAAAAATATGGCCTCAAAATGATTTCTCAAGTTTATTCACCCATGGATTAGTCTTTGTGTTCTTTCTCTTTCTTCTTCAAACTCCTTTCTCTTTAGAAACTGCCAAGTGTTGTATTGGAATCAAAGAAAGGACTCTAATGTCAGCCAATTTATTGAGAAAAACAACAAAGAAAAGTTATTTCCTTTGTACTGAGCCTCAAAGATTGTGCATCCTATTCCCGAGGTTTGTGGAGGAACTTGGCGACAGCTTCTCCACTGGAAAGAAACACAAGGATTCGGAATTCCACTTGGAAAACTTAGGTTTTCCTGATTTCTGGATCAACACAGAGGCAGAACCACAATGAGCACTGTCACACTGTTGTGAGATGGGAGATCTTTGGATAAGGGACCCACTCATTTATTCTCAGGGCTTTAAGTGCCTTGCTTCATGTGTTGGCATGGCATAATTTATTTTATTTTACTTTATTTTATTTATTTTATTATGAGCAGAAGAAACAAGGTCTGGTTCCCATATGATTAAAGAACAAACCATCTTGGATTGGGTTAGGTTCTCTGAACCATGAGAAATGACCTCAAAACTGGCTGAAAAACCCAACAAGAATGAAAAATGGCATGCTGCAAGTTCCAGGAAGATGCTGGGGGGATCAGCTTCAGATGCATTTCATTTTGCATTGTTATTAATGGCTTGGAGAGAGGCTGTAAACCTATTATAGTAATTATATCTGCAGATGAGAGTAAATAGGATGGTGTTACAGACACTAGTGAGGAAGAGACAGTACAGAGGAACCTAGCAAGATTAGAAATATGGACAGGAAATGAACAAATGAGATCAGCCTGGAAAAGTAGAAATGCGCATCTGGAGAAATAAATAATTTGAAAAATAGAGAGGTACTTAAAGGGATGGTCATACTTGGAAAGCAATGATGGTAAATGGGCCTTTGAGTGGATATCAATCCTGGATGTTTGTAACATGATGGAAAAATAATAGTAAGGCCTGGTCTTCATATAGCGTTGTGGAGTACATTTTTTTCAAACAAGGGTATTTCCATTATCTCATTTGATCATCAGCCCAAAGAGTTTGGAAGTACATAATTTGTTCTCCACTAAAGAGATGAGAGGTTAAGCGATTGCTTAAGGTCAAACAGTTTGTTAATAAAATAGACATGAGTAAAACTTGGGCCTCTTGAGTCATTCTTTTTTTCTTTTCACAACACCACCTCATCATTATATCTTGGATCTCACAGTAGTAATTGTTTCTGGTTTAGCATTTACTCATCTCTTTCTGATATTATGCACAATTTTATTTCCTTTGAGACTGAGCTTATTGTTACTGAAACTTTGAACACGGCACAAACCACACTGCCATCCCCTCCTGCCCCTATATATCTCCGATAAAGTGAGACAGTATGTAATGGATGGTGGATCTCCGGAGTAGGAGTCAGAACCCTACACTAATGGTGTCACTAACTGCATGTTTGGGGCGGGCAGCATGTGCCTTCTCTAGTCTCATGTGTTTCAGCTGTAGGCTTGAGTGGGCTGATCACTGTGGTCTCATGGAATTGATCTCTTTGAAGCTCTAAAAGAAGAATGGAGCTACTTCAAATAGACAATCAATCAAAGACAGAGATCAAGAAGCCTGAGAGAGAGAGAGAGATGGGGGTGGTGTGGGGAGAGAGACACAGATACATGGAATACCAGGACTGAGAACACGTTATAGCATACGGCAGACAGGGAGATTTACGTTTTCAGGGATCACTTTTGCAAAATTTATCTCAATCAGTTCTCTCGTGCTCTTGTTATAGACTTCCTATGTGAAAGTTGACCCTGTGTCATTGTTTTCTTTTCCTTGGTGATGATGTCTGAGTTTCTGTGCACCCTCATCTTCCCCTTTTGTGTGGACAGCAGGTAAGAATCAGTACACTAGACATCTTTTTGGGTTCTGCCAAGATTGTAATGGCTCCTTTTTCCTGAGAAATGCCTCTATGTCCACACGGTTGGGCTCCTTGCAGCCAAGTTTATGTCCTGATTCCTCCAACCCTTCTCCATAGGCGATTAGATTGTAGGGTAACAACCGACTCAAGCAGAGCCAATCAGATTCTTTCCAATTGGGAAATGGAACCAAGAGATACTCATTTTACTCTCTCAGTGTCAATGAATACAGAAATATGGAGTGGCCAAATGTTTACAGAAAAAATGTAGTTAATGTAAATAGAGTTGAGTGAATGACTGTAAGGCCTCAGAAGGTAAAAGAAACTGTGGCTTATAGATGATGATTCCAGCCTGACTGGGTATTTGCACTTGAATCTTTTTAATGCAATCTCTCTTTTTTTTTAAAAAATTGTTTTACTGAGATTGTTATATTTAACTTTTTAACAAGGCGTTTTCACTGAGTCAATCTAAATGGTAGCCTGTTAACGTGCAAATGGGTCCATCCAAAACTTTCTGCCACCCCAACCAATCCATTAGTTCTTTAGGATTCTGCTCTCAAGTAGGGTTTACATTTGGTTTGAGTTTGTTTAGGTATGTCAGTAAATATGTGGGAATGAACACATGTATGTATATATGTATATTGGTGTGTATTCATCCAAAGCAATCTTTCAACACGCATTTCATGAGTGCCTTCATCTATATGCTAGTCCCTATACTGCCACTGGGGTTACAATGATGAAAAAACAGAGCCCCGCCCTCAAGGAGCCTGGGGAAGACAGCCGACAAAACATAATTATAAGGTACTCTCTAAATGCAGTGCTGGAGGTCAGCAGAGGCTCTGAGAAGCACCATGGGGCACTGAGAAGGTGTCAGGGAAAGCTTTCTGGAGTTGCTTTGGGTTGCTTTCTCCAGTTGCTTTCTGGAGTTGCAACTCAGTGCTTGAGTTGAGTCTTAAAGGATTGTTTGGCATTTCCCAAGTTAAAAAAGGGGACAGTCGTTTCAGGTGAAAGTCGATGTGGGCAAGTGTTTGGAGGCAGGAAGTAACATAATGTGGGAGAGAAACTCCTGGCTCCTAGGCTTAGTGAAACACAAAGTCCAAGGCAGGGGTGAAGAGAGATGAAGCCACAGGGATGCACAGAGGCCAAGTGTAGCGAGTTTTGTACATCTGATTAAGAATCTCAGACCTTAGGGGCTGGCTCCGTGGCCGAGTGGTTAAGTTCTTGCGCTCTGCTGTGGCGGCCCAGGGTTCGGATCCTGGGCACGGACATGTTGAAGCGGCGTCCCACATCCCACAACTAGAAGGATGTGCAACTAAGATATACAACTGTGTACAGGGGGGGTTTGGGGAGATAAAAGCAGGAAAAAAAAAAAAAAGATTGGCAACAGTTGTTAGCCCAGGTGCCAATCTTTAAAAAAAAAAAAACGAATCTCAGACTTTAACCTGAGAGTACTGGGGAATGATTGGAGACTCGCATACAGGTAAGCGAGGAGGTGACGTTGAAGTGAGACCTGAGTGATAAAAAGGACCTAAACTGTTTGAGGTTGATCCAGGCAGAGGGAGCAGACGGTGCAAAAGCACCAAAGACTGAGGCTCGGGCTTCCGGTAAGGGAGCCGGTGAGGCATGGTATTTGTAGCTGAGCTACAAAGCATTGGAGAAGGTGCACAAGGTTCTGGAACCCATTTGAGACCTGCTGAGTGTTCCAGTTTCCCTACGAGGTGGATCATAAGACAAAGATTATCATGCAGAAGGTTTTTTAGGGGATGCTTTTGAGATCAACACCAGTGGATGGGAAGGGAAGGGAAAGAAGGGCAAGGAAGGGAAGGGAAAGGAAAGGAAGAATGCAGCCTCAATAGGAATCTCAGCTGACCCTGTGGGGAGTTTTGACGAGATGATGAACCTTCAGCTCTGTCCCGAGCACTGTCTCAGTGGTGAGAATGCGTGACCTTTTGGGGGTTACGTGCCGTTTTGAGAATCTGAAGAAAACTAGAGACTCACCTTCCCCCCAAAAATGTGCAAAAATACATACCCACAGAATTTGTTTGGCTCTTTTTGGACTGGGTTCACTCAATAACACTGTACCTTGGACAACCTCATGCAATATTTTAATTGATGCAATTAATCCGGTTTCTTGGAGCGTTCACAGAATATCAGGTATTCTCCATTATTTCACCTAATCTTCATACCATATACGTTAACCATATTATCCCCATTTTACAGAGAAGGAAATTGAGTTTAAAAGAACTGGTCCAGGGGCACCACACTTAGTACATGGCGTGGGTGGAATTGAAATATCAGTCTGTGTGACTAGCAGCGTTGGATTCTCTTTCTGAGCTCTGTGCTGGGCTCTCTTTGCTGCCACTTTGACACCATCATGGTAATGATGGATTCTTCCAAGTAGGGAGGAAAGCAAGGGGACCCAGGGATCAGTCACACAGGTGTATTGATACCCCCCTTCAGCTGCCATCATTGATGCAGAGACCTGCATTGTTGGGGAAGGAGAATACTGCTGGCCTCAGGCATACCCCTCCAAAGTGGGTGGTGGCGCAGGGGTACGACACCGGCCAAGGCTGCCAGGGCACAGTGTTAGCTTGAAGGTACCCCAGTGGTCATAGGAGTTTGGGCAGGGGAGGAGGAGCAGCCAGTCGCCCATTCTGTCCCTGGCGGCAGATGGTTGGCTGCTTCAGACATTTTTTTCGTGTATTGATGTAGTCATGGAAAATATAGAGGCTGCTTTGAGTTCTCAAGTTAATTGGCTAGTTATTTTCTATTTTGCTTGGGAAAAAAAAGTCATATGAGTGTTATTAGCTCTGTTCATATTTCCAAGAGTCTTTACCATCTTTTCATACTAGTTCATGAGAAGTCAATTAGCAAGATCATAGTAAATTTGTCATTACAAAGTTAATGGGTCAGATCAGCCTTCTGTGACAAACATAGTTTCTACCTTTATCTGAGTGGTATCTTTTACAACAAACTTCATAATCAAGCAGTTTCTTATGAGAACTTTTCACAGTCTCAAGGTTTTAAGTGAAGAGACCTTGGATCCTATTAAAACAAACTTTCAACATTACAAAAACTTAGGGGACTTAGAGAGACTCAACTTTATGGTGACAAAATAGAGAATAAATACAGATGCACCTCAAATTCTATAGTAAATGTATAAATATTTAGTAACCTTTTCCCTTAAAGCTACCCCTACAAGTGATTTCCAGGGCTCCTCCTTGGACAAAGAAAGTGGCCCCAATTTCAGCTTTAGTTTTGATTAAGGCTGAGTCAAAGATATGTGGATGTTTGTAATAATTATTTTCCACAGTGGCATTAGCTTAAAACCCTCATTACAACAGAACTGTTCTTTTAACGAGCACCTTGTTACACATTACTTTCCCTCACGCTGCAGAGAATCCCCATGACATGTATAAACCAGGCTGATGTCAATGACAAAATCTGTTCAACTCTGTTGTCAGCATTACCTTGGGGTTTTTGGACGTCATTGTAAATTATTTGTGGCTATGAAGTAATGAAAACAGGGCCTGGTTACTTGTTAAAATATGCATTAGTTAATTATGCGTACCTTTTAGGAAGATGCTCAGCATACTGTGCTCTAGGCCTCGAAAGTCTTTATCTAATTTGGTATATTAGGGAGGCAAGATTAGGATTTGACCGAGGGCTGGGTGGGGCAGGGGTTTTCCCTTTTCCGTCTGCTCAGTTACAGCAACTCCACAACCTATTCTTTTAATCACTCTGTGCTATATTGCTGTACACCAGCAACTCCGTTTAAATGAATCAACTCATCTTTCTGTCTCATAAGACTTGTTGCCTCATGTTTGTGTCCGCATATCCGCTCATCTGTTCTACTGACCCATTTTATAGATGAGGCAAGTAAAGCTTAAAAGGTTTTTCAGACTGTTAATTTCAAAGTCAAATAATCTGAAATGAATTTGGAAAATCTAACAGTTTTCTCATTTCAGTCTCTGGTTCTTGTCTTCAATGAAAAATTAGTACCTGGACCTTCAAAACTGACCAAGCACTCTGCTTGGTACCAGGTCACCTTTTAATATTGGGTGTCTCGAGGTCAGAAATCCAGGGTTTCATTCGGGATCTGTGTAGAGGTGACCAGTCCAGCAAAGAAGCACTCATTTGTAGACATACCAGTTATGCGCAAGAGGTGCCTGTTTTTCACTCCACTGCTCCTTTGGGAATTTGCTCAGAGAAAGCTGTGACTGGACCCTCGGACATGTCTCTGCCGTTCCTACTTCTCTGAACACATAGGGAGCCAGAGACTGATGAGGCTTTGTGGCCCTGGAGCATTTGCTATGGCTAAGCACAGGAAACCGGAGGGAAAAAACACAAGACGTGCAGCCAAGGTCCCTTCCTGGAGACGGATGGGAAACCTGGAAAATATAAACTGGGGTTGCAGCCTTGCACTTGGGGGCTGGCTTGCTATTCTGAGCCTCCATCCAAGAGTGAGTCTCACATCCCTCATCTGGGAGTGAGCTGTTGTGCTATATAGGGAGAGATCTGAATCCAATCACATATGTTTCCATTCAGCCCCGGGGTGAAACTGACTGCCCTTAACCAGAGATTCAACAGCTCCAGTGCGTGTTCTCAAACAGGCTTTTAACAGAGTCCAGTAGTTCTGAGATTCAGTCTGTGGCTTAGGGCCCAGTAGGGGATGGGATGGGGATGGGCTACGGAGGAGGTAGTTCCCTGGAGATAACTCACTGCTCTCTCAATTCTGAACAGGCACCACAGACTGAAACAAAAGAGTTGTTTCAGAACAGAACAACCCTCACCTTTGAGACACACAGTCCCTGTTCTCTAATGCCTAAATAACTCAGTCTCCAAATGGACTGATGTCCAAAATTCAAATGACTGTAAGCCAGGCAGGTGGCATAAATACATGGAAGCCAACCCCACATAAAGGAAAAGGAAGCAGCAGACATGGCTGATTGGAGAGTCGCATGTTCTGTCCAAAGGGCAGCTAGTTTTCAGCTCTAGCTCATGGGTACCAAAGTGTGTCTATGAGTTCAGAATTGCCAAATTTTCCAATTTTTAAAGAAATCTAAATTTGAGCATGAAATCTACGCATTTTAAAATACTGGCCAAATAAAAATGTCACTCCATGTAAATATTCATTTAATATCAACCCTGCTGCTGCAGGTTGGGTTTCCTGGAAAGCAGATCTGAGGAGGGGAATAGGTTGCAGGAAGTTCATTAGGGAGTTACCCTGGGATCCACAACGACGGAAGAGAGGGGAAGGAGAGTATTGGGCAGAGGGAGAAGTCGAGCTGTGATGTGATCTTAGCAAAGGCTTCAGCTGACCTTACGGGCCTGAAACTGGGCTAACCCTTGGGAGTTGTTGCCCTTTTGTGGCTAGGAGGCCAGCCCTTTATATGTTCGCATTAACCAATGACTGGATCAGGCTGCCCTTGTGGGTGTGGGTACCCTAGACAAGGGCAGTTTGCACAAAGGGCTGACCACTGAGGGTTGAGAGTACCTGGGGGAATGAGTCCTTCAGTCCTGAAGAGGGAGCTGGGTGGAGCTTCTTGGTGTCTACTACAGACCATTCCTTACACTGCACAGATTCACTTCTTTGTGTAAGTTATGGGAGCAGCAACGTCTGGATTTGGGTTCGCCTCATCTCTTGGGGGTCTCAGGGCCTCTTTTCCCACAGTTGGTCTTCGGGCCACACTAATACTCATTATTATCCTCTCCTCTTCAATGTTAGCTATCTCCTTTGCTGGTCCAGGTGGTTTACTTAGTTTTGGGACATGGACCCTCATCTCTGAGAGGTCAGAGTCCCTGGTCAACATATCCTTCTCAGGTTAAGGCTGATGTACTTGTCTGTTTACCATCATGATTGGGCAAGATAGTACCTAAAAGAACCCCTGTGGATCACAAGGGCATCATACATATTCCATCTTTCCCCCATTGTGTAACAGCAGCCCTATCTTCTCCTGATAGTCAGGGTCCTACAAGGATGCTGACTCTCCTTCTTGCCTGTTTAGTTCCTAAGCACAAAGAGCCCAAAGTGCCCCACAGCAGATATAACTATGGTTCAGTAGGACCCTCGCTATGCCCCCTGGTGGAAGCATTTCCCCTTTGGAGAAAAGACACTAAACAACCGAGTTGCAAGGATGTGAAGCACATATTCCCAGTTGGGTCCCTGGGAATGGAGGTAAAAGGGGTCACTTCTGCTTCTTCCTTTTGATTCTTGGATCCACATATTCTCCCTTTTGGTGCACAGCACCATAAAAGGGCATTGATTTAAAATGTACAA
Source organism: Equus caballus (assembly GCF_041296265.1). Taxonomy (NCBI): domain Eukaryota; kingdom Metazoa; phylum Chordata; class Mammalia; order Perissodactyla; family Equidae; genus Equus; species Equus caballus. The sequence continues at coordinate 46,170,619 of NC_091697.1, forward strand.
TGCATGCTGGAGGATGGTGCCTTATCCTTACAAGGAATCATCTCTGAATTGGTGCTTCAGTTGTGGCTTTAATAAGCCATTCCTCCACACTCAGGATGGCAGCTTCTGGGTGATGTGTATTTGATATAACTAGCAGATTCCATGGTCGCGTGGTCTTGCTTGCATCTCATTTGCTATTAAACAGGCCCCTTGGTCTGATGTGAAGTTATGCGGGAACCCATGCTAGTGCATCAAACACTCTTTAAGCCCTCAAATAGTAGTGTTGACTGAGTCCCTAGGAGCAGAAAAGGCAAATCCATACCTAGAATATATGTTTATTTCCATAAACATGAATCTCTGTGCCTTCCAGTGTGAAAGGGGTCCAGTGTATTCAACTTGGTACCAAATGGCTGTCTGTATCTTTGAAAGATGAGGCCATGTTGGGGAGGCAGTGTTGCTTTCTGTTGCTGGCAGAATGGGCATTTCACAGTATCAGTAGTTGGATCAGCATTGGTAAGTGGCTGTCATTTCCCTGCGTAGCCTCTATCCCTGTCACCATGTCTACTCCATTGATGTGCCCTTTGTACCAATGTTAGGGTGGTTGATGCTGGAGCGTGGGTGATGTCAACTGACTGAGTCATTTTGTTCTCCTCATTGTTTAGTGCATCTTCTGTGATAGATGATCTCTGGAGGGCATTAACATGTAATGCATACATCTTTACTCTTCCTGCCCACTCCATACGCTTCTACCCAAGGCTTCCTTTTCCTTGATCTTTTAATCTTTCCCCTTCCTGCCTAGGAACACTTTGACACTACCCAGCAGTCTATATATAATCTTAAGCCCCTTTTCTTTCCAAAGTGGATGACGAGTTGCACTGTCTGCAGCTCTGGCCATTTGGGAACAGATCTCTTCATTATTGTCTTTCAACACCACCTCTGAATGGGATTATCATGTGGCCATGGTCTATTTTCAACTTGCTCGACATACCAAGCCAACCCATTTGTAAACCAGGCTTAGGGTTTGTCTTCCTCCCTCAGCTGATCATAAGGGCCATAGGTGTGTGCTAACAGAAAGGTACTGGACAATGGTAGTGGCTGACATGGGAGACTGGACCATGCTCAGGTAGTTTACTTATGCCCTTCAGCCCTTCTCACGGTCAATTCTGGATGCATCACTTCCATCTTACAATGAATTGTTGCTAGGCCAACCTGATCTTATGACTTACTGAGTCTGATAGCACCCAGCTCATGATGGGCATTTCTGGCTGCATGGTCACTTCATGACTATAGCTTTCCATCACTAGCAGGACTCAGTAGCACTCAAGGACCTATTTTTCAAATAGTGCCTAGTTCTCTTGCTCCAGAGACCTAGGAGTATAAATTGTGATGCTCCTATTGGGACTTGCATAACCTCCAAGTACTAACTTTTCTCACTGCAGATACCTCCAATGCCATCGGACTTATTGAGTCATAAATCCTGCGGGCTTTTTGCACTCCACCCTGGATCTGCTGCAGAGCCCTTTCCTGCTCTAGGTGCCACTCAAGCTGACAGCCATTCATGTAAATGGGCTGTAAAAGTATTTCCAGGTATGGGATATGTTGTCTCTAAAACCTGAAGAGGCTGACCAGGTTTTGTGCTTCCTTCTTTGCAGGGAGAATTGCCCAATGAAATAATTTGTCCCTTACTCTAGAGGAAGTGTTGTAGCATGCACTAGTCTACTGAACTCCTAAAAATTTACAGATTTCAGGCCCCGAATCTTTGTAGACTTTATTTCTCACTCTTGAGAGTTCATGTGTCCTTACCAAGGCCTTCCATGTGCTTGTCACTTCTTGCTCATCTGGTCAGATTTGCGTGATGTCATCAATAGAGTATACCAGTGGGACATCTTTAAGATGTCCAGATGGTCTAGATCTTTCCAGATGATATTATAATGGAGGAAAGGATAATTAACATAGCCTTGGGGTTGAGACTCTTCATACGTACTCTTGTCTGTTCCCAGTGCATCCAAACTGCTTTTGATCTCCTTTACTGACAGGGATGGAAAAGAACTCATTCGTTAGCTCAAAGGCTATGTACTTGAGGCTGTGACAGTCTGCTCTAGAAAAATATCACAGCAGCTTTAATTTGGGCTATTACTTGATTGAGTTATGCTCTGGGATTTGTCTGACTTTTGTAAAATCCAGACTAGTGAATTAAATGGCAATGTGATGGGGACTACTAGCCCTGCATCCTTCAGGTCTTCAAGGGTGTCACTAACCTCTACCATTCCCTTAAGATGCAAAAATTTTTTAGATTTACTATCTTGATTTAATATCTCAGGGTAGGGATGGGGGTCCATTTTAGAGCCTTCTATTTGGTCTTTCCTACTTGATAGCTCTTACTCCACAGGCTAAGAAACCAACCTAGTGGTTGGGCTAATTGTCATATTTGTCTGTCTCAATTAATCAATGGAGGTCTGTAAAAATGACCACTAGGTGGATCTGTGAACCCAATGGCCAAATGGAAGCCAGATCTACACCAGGAGTCCATTTATTATCTGGCCTCAACATGCTTCCACTCTAACAGAAGAGCTGTGATGATGCTTTAAGTCTGTAGGTATCATTGTCAACTGGGAACTTGTATCGATTGGTCCTCAGGATGTTTACCGTGGCATTAGTATATAGCCCTAGGACCCCTTGAGGAAGGAGTAGAGAAATCATTACCATATACACTAGGCAAGGTGTTGCAGGCTCCTTCCTCCTGATGACCCAGCTTCCCTTTCAGTTAACATTTTGCAAGCCTGAAAACTGGATCAGATCCAGAAAGTGGCAAGGGATCGTGACTTTTTAATGGAGTGATTACCCTCATCTTCCTGATCATCAATCCTCGATTCACTTTGATTACTACCTATTTTAGTTTCCCGTTACACTGTAACAAATTACCATACACTTGGAGGCTTAAAACAATACAGAGTTATTCTCTTACAGTTCTGTAAGTCAGAAGTCTAAAATGGTTATTACGGGGCTAAAATCAAGATGTCAGCAGAGCTTCAATCTTTCTGAAAGCTCTGAGAATCTGTTCCTTGCCTTTTCCAACTTCTACAGGCTCCCCACATTCCTTGGCTCATGCACACATCACTCTGACCTTTGCTTCCATCATCACATCTCCTTCTCTCTCTGACCCTTCTGCCCCCCTCTTTTAAGGACATTTTGTGGTTACGTTGGGCCTACCTGGATAATCCAGGATAATTTCCCCATGTCAAGATCCTTAATCACAAATCCCCTTTGTCCTGTAAGGTGACATCTCCACAACTTCTGGGGATTAGGACATAGGCATTTCGGGGGGATATTATTCTGCCTGCCACAGTACCTTTCTGGGTGACTTCCATCTATCTCGCTCATAGTGACAGCAACCATCTATTAACCATCTCCGTAAGTCTTCGGGTCAGGCCTTCTTGCCCATCACTCTGACCTTGGCAATCATTATGATAATTGCACCCACCTGGCTTCTGACAGTTGAGTGCTACCACCTGCCTCTGTTGTTTCAGAGTCCTCTGTGAGCTTAGTTCTGTGACTCATTTCGTACCATCGATCCTGACCTAAAGAGGGATTAAATAATATTTGCTAAATTTATGCGTACATCAATGAATAAATGAATGAAATAAAACTTCATCATTTGTAAATTTATATTAAGTCCCAAATTCAGTCCTCACCACTCCTCAAAAAAGCATCCAGTTTTAGCCCCTTCGTTTTCTTTCATGGGAAATTCAACTGAATGGCATGGTACAAAAGTGGTTTTAGTAAGAAAGGGAGCTAGTTGTATGGGGAATTGAATATACATAAGCTTATATCCACAGCTGACCCTAGAGACTACAAATCCAAGTGAAATGCACTGGGCTACCTTCTTTCCCAGTCCCATGCACATACATAGCTGCAGCAAAGTGGGGTTGGTGGCTGGAAGGTAACACACAGCAACAAGTTAGGGAAGACCCACTCTTTGCAAAATTTTTGAAGTTTAAATAAATCAATCAGACCATAAAAAGTGTGATTTTAGTATCTTTCCCTATGATCTCCAAGTCAAAACTGTCAAGAATTACTGGTAGTGTGAATGTAACTTCACCTGCGTGTCTAACATGTGTTGGGTCAGAAATGGAAATGAACACACAGTAGTTTATCCCTCCCTCCTAACCTTAACCCACAACCTTAGCCAGCGTGGCCCTGCCTGTGGCTTGGAAATGAACTGCCATCAAAGCTTATGGAGAAGGCCAGAAACCTTCAGAATCATCATCTGATGAAATGAACGGAAACGCCATCCAGGGAGAAGGAGGTTTGCACGCCTTGCTCACGCTGGTATAAGTTTGATTTTGGAATAAGCCCATGAGAGTATTTTTTTTTTGTGGCTGTATTTTTTTTCTTTTTTGGCTTATGTGTATCAAGGGAAGGATTGTTTGTCAGGTTATTTCTGTGTATTTAATATGTAAACATCTAATAATAGCAGGTGAATCATCACTTTGATTTTCATTCCGTGACTCTGGAAGTACATGACTGTGATTTCCTTTGTTTGAAATGTACATAAAACTAACGGACCCAAACGGCTTCACAGGCAGTTCTGAGACTAAACGTTTCTTTATGCACATTGGAACAGCCTGTATATTTCACTAAGGCCTGGTATGTGGATTTTGCCTCTTCAAAACTTTTCTATATTTGTTTTGGGACTATTTTTTCCCTCCATTCTTCAAATCAAGACCAGGGGGAAATGTTTCCCCATATTAATGTAGCAAAATGTAAATTTGTTTTTAAAAAGTAGAAAATATTTTCAGTAGTCAGACTGTGTAAATGGCTAAGCACTTACTTTAGATATTTTGGAGATTAAAAGGAAGACAGAGAATATGCTCGATTTTCTCCTCTGTTCAGTTAACTTTTCCCCATTGATTTGACTCTGTTCCACACATTATAAAGGAGCTGGGGACTACAAAGATAAATAAGACATGGTCCCTGACATAAATGAGTTTAGCATATAAGAATCAGAATGTTAAAAGTAATGGTAGGAATAGCTGCCAGCTAAGTAACTTACTTTGTGCTAAGAGCTTTATATGAATAATCTTATTTAATCTTCAATATGTTCGCTGTCCTTTACTCTCCCTTCTCGCTTAACTAGCTTAGATCCCATGTTTCATCCTCATTCCCTGAGTTTCTCTCTCCCTTCTTAGCACTCGTCTAGCAAAATCCTCGGTAAGTTCCACGTCCTACCTACTCCATGCCTGCATGTGTACAGCTGTGTGTGGCTGGAGGAAAACCCACAACCAGGCCTACGGGTCTCTCTTTAAATTCATGGCCACTAGCTGAAGGGAATCCTTAGTGCTGCCAGGTCATTACACCATATTTCCCTAGTCCCTTCAGTCTCCTAGAATATTATTTCATACCAACTCCTTTCCCCTCTAACTTCTGATACCTTCTCTCCCAAACTGTCTTAGCTGGTAGCAGAGAAAAAAAGACACAATCAGAAGAGAAGTTCCATAAACTCTCTCCGTGAAATTTACCCAGCTACCTGTCTCCGTGCCAATACTATACTCGACGCTTTAGCTCCTGTGGAGGACTCATTGTTGCTCCTTGCTAAGGGCAAGCCCTCCATTTGAACACTAGATGTCACCTGTGTTGCCTATTCAAGAACCACATAGCAATTGTCCCATTTCTCTCATGCCTCATGAAGTTTCCTCTCCTTTCTGCATCGGCCCCATCAGCACACAGCCATGCTATGTTTTCTCTCGTATTCGATTCCACTTTCTCTGCTAGTTGCTGCTCCATTTCCCTGTTTCCATATGCAATAAAATCCTTCGAAAGAGTTGTCTATATTGGATGTCTCTAATTTCCACTTTGATTTTTTTATTGGAAACACTCCAATTAGTTTTTACCCCCGCAGCTTCATTAAGACTGCCCTGGCACACACAGACATATAGTAGGTACTCAGTAAATATTACTTGAATAATTTATTATACGCTCACAAAAAACCACTGTGAGGTGGTATTAAGATATTCATGTTGTAGGTGCGCTGGTCAAGGTCCTCCGTGACCTTGACAGTATTTTCATGCACTGATTAATTCCCACTTCTCATCTTCCTTGACCTTTCAATAGCATTTAGCAAAGTGAACACATTCTCCTCTTTGAAATAATTTTGTTTCTTCAGGACATGATACTCTCATGGTGTTCCCTCCGTCTTACTGACCACTCTCTCTGCTTCTTTTCCTGGTTGCGCATTTCCGCTCAGGATGCTTATCTACCTCAGCTCTCTTCTCTGTCTACACTCATTTCTGTGGTGATCTCATGCAGCCTTATTTAAATAACACCTAGAGGCTGACCACTCCCAATTTTGTATCTCTCACCCAGGTCTTCCCTTAGATTTCCAATCTTGCATTTTCACCAGCCTGCTCAACATGTCACTTGGAAGTTTAATAGGAGTGTCCACAAAGATACTCCTTACCATTTTCACACATCCCCTTCCTCCCACGATTTTCCCTATCTCAGTAAAATACATCTTTATCTTTTGAGTTGCTCAGGCCAAAACATTTAGTGTAATTCTTGATTCCTCTTTTTCTCACCCTCCACTCAAATCCATCAGCAAATGCTGTTTGCTTTACCTTGAAATATATCCAATATCTGACCATTGCTCACTGCTTCCACTGTTACCATTTGGTCCAAGCTACCATCATCTTACCTGGCTTCTGTGACCCCTGTATGTAAAATTCCACCACATCCTCAAGACACTGAAATGAATTCCACCTCCCCATCCCTGCTTTATTTATCCTCAGTCATTCGCCACCATTTTAAACACTGTATACTTTATCTTTTTACTCTTGACTTGTCCCTAGAATGTAAGCTTCAAAAGGGCAGAGATTTTGTCTATTTAATACAAATATCAAACTATTTGTATCCCTAGTGCTTAGGTATCCATAGTAGGTCTTCAATAAATATTAATTGAGTGAATTAATAAGTCATCACAAAAATACTGTAAGGTGGGTAATAAGACCCTCATTTTAGAGATGAAGAAACCAAGGCTCAGAAGTTGCGGTAGTCTGCTGATGGCCGCAGAAATAGGAAGTGGGTACAGACTGAGGCTCCTCTCCTCCCAAGTCCAGATCCTTAAGCAGTACACCAGTCTGGGTTCCAGTCCACTGTTTCCTCTCTGAACTCAGTATTGATTTTTTCTTTTTTTAAAACAAGTCTGTAAATTAACACAAGGCTTTTGATCTTCCGCTATACTTTGATGGCAGCTCCTTTCAAAGCCACAGTTGTCTAATCTGTGCTCAGGTAACAAGTCTCTTCTTCTGAGCCATTCTTTGGCCCGTGTGTTACTTGGCATTTTGTGACTGTATCATATTAGCAAAGTGATTCCTTGCTGTCTTGGATTCACCTGCTCTGAAATCTAGAATTAGGAAAGGCTAAGAAGACTTAGAGAAGCAAAAATATTCTTCAGTGTCGATTCTAACCACATGCCCTTTAGTGACAGGAAAGTTCTAATTCCGTCTACTTACTCTATCTTCAGACACAATTTCAAACATTCTTACATTCACTCACCTAATAATTATTGAGAGATTTCTGTGGGCAAGGCCCTATTTCACACACTCAGGACATAGCAGCAAATAAAATAGACACATTCCCTGCCCTCATCTCAGGGAGCTTACATTTTAATGATGGGGAAAAGGATAATACGCAATAATAAATTAATAGTACCAAGAAGATAAAGCACAGAGGGGGCGAAAAAGTGACAGGTGGTACTCTTTTGACTCAGGATATAAATAAACTCCATGAGATCTGGGACATTATTGTTATTGTGGTTATTATTCACCTCTATACCACTAGCACCTAGAAAAATAATAGCATGTTGTAAGCACAAGGTGAATATTGGGTGACTATTTCGAGATTGAATGAATGAATGAATGATGGTGAAGAAGAGAGCCCAATTAGGAGGTTACTGCAGTTGTCCAGGTGATAGCTGATGGTGGTGAGACATAGAGAGAAGCTTTGGATGAAGAGAAGAGACCATAGTCTGGATATAGCTAAAAGACAGAACCAATAGCCTTTCCCGACAGATTGGATATGGAGTGTGATTGAAGGAAAGAAGTCAAGGATGATGTCAAACCTTTGGCCTGAGCAACGAGGACAAAGTAGCCTTGATTGAGGTGTAGAATTCTACTGATGTGGCAGGTTTGGTGGCCAAAATTAAGTTTCTTTGGGACCATAAATTAAGTCTCTCTGTGTCTCCCTCTCTCTCTCTCATAGTTTCCTGAGATACCTAAAGCCAAGCATTGCTGTGTCCAAGGAAAACCATTCAGAGTCATTCTCCTGTGGAAAACATCCATGCTGGTTCCACTCTTCATTCACTTGGCCAGACACAGAGGCATCCTGTGTTGATGGCTGCCTTTCTTATTCCTTGAATAGAAAAGCACAGCCAAAGAAGGCTTTTCCTTTCAAACTCATCTTAGACACTATTTTAAGAAAGAGAACGATGATTGAAGGAGACGAAAGAGGGAAAAACTCGTGTTTGTTGTACATTTCTGATTTTGGCAACAGCTTGAACCAATTAGCTGGTTATTACGCATTCCTGGGCATGGCTTGTCACAGGAGTCTGATCCGGAGAAACACATCACAAGTCCTATTCTGCATGGCCTCTTGCATGCAAACCAAACCTCAAAGAGTTTAACCAAGTCTTGTAATGTGAAACAACACACACACACACACACAAAATCATCAACTGATCAAAAATATGGTATAAATGTATTTAGTAGAAAGTGTCCTGGATTATAATAACAGGAGATAATCAGGATACAAAAAGTGGAAAGAAACCAATGAAATTAAAAAAAAAAAGCAGTGGTATTTCTTTAGGGTTGTAAATATCCTCTACATATTTTTGCTTTTCTTAAGAAAAACTTGCAAGATTCCTTCCAGCAAGTTTGGGGCAGTCAAATCCACGAGAAAGATTAAGAGAGAGTTCTGCAAGTTTTCATAGTATGCAGTTAATTCTCTTTTTACTCTATTCTAAATATAATCCTGCTCATTTGCATGCCAATCCCCAGAATGCTTTGTAATTTCACAACTCTTGGCTAGTGGTCTCCGCATTTAAGCTCTAAGAACAAAGCAAAATGTTTAGGGCGTGCCTTGCATTTCAGCCCTTTTTTTCCCCCTGTGCTTTGCAGAAGAGTACTGGGAGGTGACCTTTGCCTGGCATTCATTCTCCTAGCCAGAGTATCACAGAAATAAAGTGGAGACTGCTGCGGACTTTTCCTGTGAAGACTGCATTCAGTCCAGTTACCCATGAATAACCCGCTGCTAAGATTAACTCACTTGAGGGAGTGTTTCGGGGGGGCCTAGTCTGCCCTTTGATTATGTGACCAGGCTGGTTCATTTCAGGTTTATGGAAAAGCGCAAACTGGAATATTCTGTACCTTCTTTTTGTGGATGCTTAAATAGCTTCTCTATTGCAAAGGAAACCTTCAATTTAGTGAAAAGCTGTTCCAAACTGTGGTTAGTGGCCTGCCTTATAGAAATGTGAATTCAAGATCCCTAACACAGACCTAGTCATGCTTAGTGACATCTACAGAATTTCTATTTAGGAGTAGGGCATGAGGATCACAACTGAGGAGTGGGGATGGTAGAAGACTTGTCTTAGAGTTTTACAGTTTTTGCATAGCAAGCCATTTTTGTTGTTGCTATTTAAACCGTATGTTTGGGATTATTCTTCAGCAGAGCTGAGGAAGCTCCCCCACACTGACCACCGCTCAGCCCTGACCCACAGTGGCCCCTCCAAATGTCTCCCTTGGCCCTTTGAGTTTAGCAGGTAGCTAAAGGACAATATATTCCAGCGCCGAAAGGCCGTATTTTTGCCAGTACCGTATTGACCTTTGTCTGTCAGCTCTGCCTAAAGTAAACTCGAGTGGGAGGCGCGCACATGGTTCGCGACGGAGGGGAGCAGGAGCAGTGCGGCTCAGGGTCCGTGGCTGCACAGTCGTGGGCCAGGCTTGGCCTTCCCACTGCAGGTGGTTTCCACTCTACTCACAGAGCAGCATTAATACCCCTCCTTCGATTCTGAGAGCCAGGCAGTGCAGTTCCTTTAAAACATATTATTTTGAGACTACTTTTGAAATGGAGAGAACAGTTGATGTTAACTGACACGGTGCCCCTCGCGGCCCTCCCTCCGAAAATGAGTGGTTGCTTCACACGCTCTGATACGGATTTTCGTGGTCTCAGGATAGCAGCGGGCCGGCCAGGATGCACAAAGTCTGAGCCGTTCTCTGCTTTCGGAAGGACCGTGCTGGCTGTTTACACACCCCGCGGCCAGCCCGGCAGAGGCGGCGCCCAGCCCTTCGCTGTAACAAAGGCGGCCGCCGTGCATCAGCGCGGTGGAGAGCGGGTTCGGGGAGGGAAGTCCCCAGCCGTCTCCTTTCTGAAGCGAGGGCGCCGAAGGTGGGCAGTCGGGCCCGGGGCTGGTCGGAGGCGGTGGCTCTTTCCCGGGCTTGGCCCGCCAGGCCAGGATAGGCGACGCTACAGCTTCTCTTCGACACCCGGGACTGCAGCATCCCCACCCGGAAAAGTCCCTCGCGCCCTCTGGTGGCTGTGGAGCAGGCTGGCTCCGCCGCACTCGCAAGTCACAAAAAAAGGAAGAAAAAGAAAAAGTGGGTGAGGCAGATGCAAAGAGGAAAATCAATAGGGATAAGAGCGAAGAGGGAGGAGTCGCGGATCAGCCATTCTTGTCTTACGGGGTCCCAGCTGGCACCGCAAAAAGAAAAAAAAAAAAAAAGCCCGGGCGTGAACGCGAGTGGAGGAGGGTGTGTGTGGCGGGGGGGTCGGGGGTGAAAGGGGGACCGGGGAGATTTACTATTGTCTCTGGCAGCCGCCGCGGGAGCCCGGGAGGGGGGCGGAGGCGAGAGGAGGCGGCGGCCGCGGCCAGCGCACCATTCGCTCCACCTGATCTCGGGGCGCTGTGCGCTGAGGACGGCGCCGGCGAGCACGAGCAGAAGAAGGAGGGAGGGAGGCAGCTGCTGCAGCCACCGCCGCCACCATGTCCTACCAAGGCAAGAAGAACATCCCGCGGATCACGGTGAGTCGGGCGCCGGGCGCCTCCGTCTCTCATCGCTGGCTGCCCGCTGCGCCGGGCGGGGGCGGCCCGGATCCACCGGCTTCCCTGGTCCGGTCCCCGGGGAGGGATGGAGACCCGGGGTCCGGGGGGTGGAGAGCGGCGGTCAGTCTAGCCGGCGCGGCGGGCGCCACCCAGACGGAACGACCCTGGGGTTTGGGGAAAACAAAACAAAGAGGAAACCCAAACAGTGGCGCAGAGAACTTTGGATTATTTATCCTTCTTTCCCACCACCCGGTAGTTCCCGAATCACGCAGGGCTCACGGCTCTCCCTGGACCCCCGCGCCGCCCGGGGTGTCAGTGCGTGCTGCCCCAGGCGGAGCGTTCTTTTTGTTTAAGGTTCCTTTGGCGGGGCGGGGTGTGGAGAGATGACACCTTTCCCCAGGGATACTTGGTAGCCCGACCGCGCCCCTCTCCAAGCTCCAGCCCTATGGCTCTGGCCCCCGCGCCTCGAGGGTGGTGGGGTGTCTGGACCATCCGTCCTCACCTTGTCCCCTTCTTGCCTGCATTCACCCCGATTCATATTTCGGTGCGTCATATTCGGGACTGGACAGCTAACGTGGCTGTAGCGGGAACGACCAACTTTTTTTGCCCTCGATGTATTTTACAATTTTCATGTCATTTCTCCTCTTCATCCCAAGAAAAGGCTGAGTTTTTAGAGCAGATTTTAGTTTGCGGTCGCAGGCGCACGCAGTGTGCCTGCCGTGTCCAACTGCCATTGTGTGCAAGACCGAGCCACCCGCGGCCGGCGGGTGTCAGATGCTCTGGGCGAGCGCCTAGGGCGGGGTGGAGAGGGGACGTGCCATTATCAGGTACAGGAACCGCATCTTCACCGGCGTCCCGCAAGGAGATCTCGTAGCAAAATACCGCGCCCCGGCCCGGGATTCCTCCGGGATGCGCTGAAATAATGCCCCCGAATGGAAGGGGCGTACGACAGGCTGGGATGAGCATTTTTAAGAAAAAGCAAAACAGCAACAAAAAACCACTGACGTTTGTTTGTTTAGCACGAAGCAGTGCGGTTGTGCTTTGTCTGTAGTGAATGGGGTGTGTAGTGGGGAAATGGGTGGCTACTCCATCTTTGCAAGACGAACAAAGGAAGTGATCAGCTGGCCCCTGGGAGGCTCTGCAGCTGCCCTGGGGCAAAGCTGTACCTGCTACCGTGGTTAATTTGCCCAGATCCGCCAGGTTTTGCTGTGGGCGTGGGTGTGTTTGCGCTTGTTCCAGTATGTTCGCAACACCCTGTGTGGTTGCGATTGCCATCCAGGACCTTTCCCTCTGCAGGCAGGAGGAAGCTGTTCTCGCTTCTAGAGCACTTTATTGTCAAGTAGTATATTTCTATTGCAGCATCCTGTCTTTTTCATGCACCTGAGCTTCACCCCACACAAGTGCACCCCACCCCTACCTGCTGTCCACCTGGTCCCAGGGAAGAAACACTCCACAGGGGGAAGAGTTGGGATGAGTAGGGATCCTTTTGCCAGGTAGAGGCATTGGCTTTAAACCCATCCTCCTTTCCCACTACCTGATACCATTGACTCCTCACATTACTGAGGAAACATTGTGGGTCTTTTACAATGCACAGTATTTTCTCAGTGCCAGTCATCTTTGCCAAGAGCTGTGGAAGATATCATGAAAAAAAAGGCTGATTGGGACAAAAGCTCAATATTTATACTTATTTCCCTAATTCAGGAGGGATGGACCCCAGCTCACATGCTGTTACATGCAGGAGGTATGCTGCGTGTGTGCCGCTTGCTTTTACATCCAGTATGCATTTGCTGATTCTCCTGTTTGGGATAAGCAAAGAACAGATTATTTTTTTCTTCCTAGTCTGAAGACTGCGATGGTTCTTCTTATGGCCTCAGCCTATGATATGGCACTGAGGGCCACGCCCATTCTTTTAGGTATCACTTAAACCATCTTTAAGAAAAGATAGAGAAATTTAGCCCTGATAACTTGCCTTAGAAAGCCCCCATAAATGTGGTTGTGCCCTAATCTCAGGGCCGGGTTTGCAAGGGGTTCCCTTTTGTTCCTGTTTGGATGGTCCTCCCTGGGGTGCATTCTTCATTTTCAGTGCGGCTTCCATCCTTTCTCTCTGCGCGTGGGGCGTGGTGCTGCATCGCAGCCTCTGCCTTGAAGCTGGGGCTGTGTCTCCAGCAGCTGTGGCAGGAATGGACCGTGGTTGTGAATTTCTTCCAGCCAGCCCTGCCTGGTCTTCATTGTTGAAAGGGATGTGGAGTAGCGGGGAGATGAGGGGCATGGCAGGAGGGGGGCGTTGGGCTTTGGGGGCAAGGAATCCATTTGCACATTTTTCCCATGCTTTGTATTTGTATTTCCCTGAACAAGAATTCTATTGTAGAATAAAATATTTTTTATATGTTTGCATATCTATAGATGATTATGATTATCTGCATACTACAAGGGTTGAGATACCCTTCCTAGATATAGTCACAAACATCAAAATACAGGCACAGATATACATATACAGAAAACATGATTAAATATTTAAACATAACATATATCCTCTACTGTCAATTCTAGTCCATTTTTTAAAATGGTAGGATTATGGAATTTGAATGAAGTTTCCTCTCCTCTCTATATTCCTTTTCTGTGAAGGCTGCCCCACCCAGTAGCTAAATGTCACTGTCATCTGAGGACCGATGGGGGCAGTCTTGCTTGCCGTGTACCCTTTGCCTCCCTAGGCACTACTGTCTGCCACAATTTGGGGGCCACACTCAGGGTTTGTTTGTGTTTTGTTTTTCCTTCCACCTAATTTTGCTCCCCTCCTGAGATTAAAGCCTTGGTACTATCCTGTGCTAATTGGTTTCCTGGAGGGGGGCATTTCTCTGTTGCTAGTAGAATTGGCTGGGGCTTTCCCTGTGAATAGCTCAGGTTTCAGATCTCATTGTCCCTTCTCAGGTCACCTATGTGCATGACCTGCACCTTCTACCTCGACACTAGCCCTTGCTCCTAAGTGTTAGAGACTGGCAGTTTGGGGTGGTTCAGCAGATCGGAGTAGGGACCTTTCATTCACCTCTGTCTCCACTCTCTAGCACAGTGGCTAGCACATAGGTGACTAATGATTGTCAATTAAATCAATAAATAAATTAAATTTGTTCCTAATAAGAATAGCTCACACCTATTGAGTGTTTGTGTCAGGTATTTTGCTGTGTCCCTTACATGCATTGTCTCATTTAATCCTTGGATCAACACTGGCTGAGAGGTGCTGTAGTTATTACTATCTTAGAGATTTTTTAAAAAGAAACTTGGAAAATCAAATGCATTTGCCCAGGATCAGAGATGTAATAACCTACCCACCCGACTGAAATCAAAGCGCGTGGCCCTCACCAGCACACTCCTCTTGGTGTCTCTGCTCCCGTCCTCGCTGTTACAGTCATGTCCCACATAACGACGTTTTGGTAAATGATGGACCACATGTATGACAGGCAGCCCATGAGATTAGTACCGTATAGCCTAGGTGTGTAGTAGGCTATATCATCTAGGTTTGTGTAGGAGCGCTCTATGATATTCATACAACAATGAAATCACCTAATGATGCATTTCTCAGAATGTATCCCTGTCGTTAATCTAATCGACACATGACTGTACTTGGTCTTGGTAGGACAGATGGTTTAGAGGAAAGACTCAGACTGTCCCTACTCCTGGCAGGACCTATATACCATATTTTTACTGCCACTATCAACAAATCCCATAATATAGTCTCTCTTACCTTTTATTTTAAATAGATATAAATAACAATTTGGGGGATGGGAGCTACCATATCATTTCCACAGGTAGAAAGTTTTGATAGGAATAGTCCTTGTTTTCCTCTGATATAAGCTACAACTTGAAGCTGACCCTGGGAGCGGGTAGGGACCTAACACTGAGCTTCCAGTGCTCTATATGTATTATCTTATCAGAATCTCTGCAAAAACCCATTTTACAGTTAAAGAAATTGCAACATAGATAGGTGAAGTCAGTTATACAGAGTTACACAACAAGAATTTTGGGGCAAAGCTGGAAATCAAACCCAGGTCTTGTCTGACTTCACAGCCTCAGCTGCTGTGGCACAGCTCCTGCCTCCCAGAGGCACGTGCAGTGATTTTGAAAGGTGTGGGTAAAGAGCTCCAGAATTCCCTCTAGGAGACAAACCACAGAGAACTGGCTTTTTGCAAATGCTAATTGGGTTGCAGTAAATACCATCTTGCAGATAATGCATTTCCGCTGCATTGGAGACTTGTTGAGCGTGTGTGACATTTGGGAATTGCCAGAAGACATCCTCAGTCAGGAACACGATCTGGAGGCTGCAGTCTAGTTCCCGTAGTCAGAGCGCTGTGATCTCACCTGAAGGGCGTGATTGTGAGCATTGCGGGTGCCATGGGAATTTTACATTTTGGACGGGAAGTGAAGGGACCTTAGGAACTGGAGGAACAGCCAGATCTCTGTAGCAGTTAAGCTTAGAACTAAACTAGAACCTGGGCAGTGACAAGAAGTGCCACCCCATCCCTGGATCTGTGCCTTCCTCTTGCTTCAATAGGTGTCACTTTGGATTGGGAGCAAATATTTGGAGATGGAGGACTCAAGTTTGGGAGACCAAAAAGAAAGAAGTCACCCAAAGCCAGCTCTGTCCCTGTAAGGCATCTTAGAAGGGAAATTCCAGAGGAAAAGACAGAGGAAAAATATCAAAGACTTAGGAATGGAAAGCATCTTAGATATCTGATCATGGAAATCTTAGCCCAGGCCCTGCCTGGGGTGTTCATTTGTTACTTTATGTTTTGAGCAGGTATGTGGTTATTCTCAGCCAGGTTATTCCTCTTTCTCAAATACTAGCAAAATGCCTCAGGTAGACAAAGTGCTGTGTTAGTAGCTGTGACGGAGCCAGCTGGGCACTTGGGGGAATTCTGGAGAAATAGATTTCCTGAGAGAATTCCAGTCTGTGTGGTAGAACTGTCAGTTTATAAATAAAAATCCTCTCCACTTATTTCGCTGGGCTATGGAAAGGCTCAAATGAGGTAGTGACCGGGAAAGTGGTCTGTGAACCCTGGATGTATTCAAGATGGTAAACACTGATGTATTTATGAAATCTCAACTACTTTGGAATGTAAAAATTAATCAAAGAACACTTGACAAAGGTTTGGGGTAGAAAGACGACTTGGAAAACTATTTTTTTTAATATAAGTTTTCAAAAACAAACAAAAATTAACAGTGCTATAGCAACTCTTATTTTTTCTTGATTTAGTTATATTCCACTGTTCCTCAGAGTTATGCTTGTCCTTCATTTCTGACAACCTAATAGAGGCCATTAGATGCCTTTGGACTTGGGTACAGAGACTGTCCCTTAACCTCAATAAAGCACATTTTCCTTATTTAGTTAGCTATATTGTTTTCAATGTAGCCTAGAGTGACACAGATGGTGAATATCCTTTCTAGCAATTTCTTCGCAATTCCTTCTTCAGTGTCTTTTTCTCTGCCCTTTCTCCTTCGTTGGAAAAAAATAAAATGGAATTTGAAATGGGACAAAAACCCCTTCATATCCTAAAGGGCCTTCTGCTCTTTACCTATTGACGTAGTTCCTGGAACTATTTTTGTCTACTTAGTACATTTGAAAAATTACAACATGTTTACAACAGTAGGAGTGTCTCGCTAGGATGTAAATGTGCCTCTCTTTGATTGAGTCAGTGCTTCTAATCATAAAGGGACTGGAAATTTGCATATTTCACCATCTCCTGGGATGGATGTTAACAGGAGGCAAGAACTCCTCCCTGGTTATTCCCTCCCCAAATCAATGCTCCACTTTACCTTTTCTCCCATTTTCTGTAGGCCAGTGGGAAACAAATGAGAAGGACCCTGGACAGCCCAGAGGAGTAGGCTCCTCTATTTTCAGATTCTTCTATTGCGAGGTCCCTTTCTCATCAAACTCAGTATGTGTCTATTTCAATATATAAAATAGAGTCCCTCAAAAAAATAGTTTGTTGGGAGGCTGCCCCGTGGCCGAGTGGTTAAGTTAGTGCGCTCCGCTGAGGCAGCCCACGGTTTCACCGGTTCAAATCCTGGGTGTGGACATGGCACCACTCATCAAGCCACGCTGAGGTGGCATCCCACATGCCACTACTAGAAGGACCCACAACTAAGAATATACAACTATGTACGAGAGGGCTTTGGGGAGAAAAAGGAAAAAAATAAAATCTTTAAAAAATAAATAGTTTGTTGGAATAGGATGAACCCCTCAGCTCGCCCTCTTCTTTTGGCTCTAGTCTCTACGTGGAGTCCGCTATGAAAACTGCTTCGCTTGAGGAATGTTTCTTCTGTTAATTAGATTGTAGAGGACTCAGTGGTTAGAAAGATGGGACTCAACATAGTGGAGCGGTTATTAACAGCTGCCATTTATTGAATGCCTTACCACAAACTACTTGGATTATCTCGGGTTACTCACAACAACTCCTATAGCTGCAATTATTAACCATCGTTTGGTGTTCTGGATAGAGGCTCAGAGAGATTTAAGTAACTTGACTAAGGTTACACAGCTGAAAAAGCAAGATCCTGGGATTGATTCCTCCAGAGATGAGTTTGTTTCATAGGCAGGAAAGCAGTAATTCCATATCCACAGATGACTATCCCCACCTCCATCACTTCCAGCTGTCCGCTCCTTTTAGCTCACAGTGTGGGTCAGTATTCACAGGGTGGAAGGCGTGGGGATGGTCTGGCCAAACCTATCACATCACCGTTGGAACAATGACTGAGTGCATGTCCTCCTAACAGTGGTGCATGCATTGCTCTTCCAGCTGTATGAGTTAGTCTTTGGCTCTTGCCTTGGAGCATGTATGAGTGCAGGGTGGAAAAGCAGATGCTATTTTTCTGCCTTCCGTAAGTGCAGATCTGGGCCCAAGGCCCCTTCTTACTTTCTGTCCCTGTCCTCTTCCCAGACGTGGAAGGAGCCAGGCTCCCTGTTCCCATTCAGCCAGGCAGAGAAACACAGGACACACCCAGCACTCTAAGCCAGATGGAGGAGCTCCACACTAGAATGGTCCAGGAACCTATTTGGGACATTTGGAGTTTGAGAACACATTTCTCATGGCTTAATTAATCCATCTCTTTTTTTCGATGGAAGGGCTGGATGATGAGATGTGAAGGATAAAATGAGATTGCATTTTTAAAGAGAGGAGTTCCTCTGACTAGCAGAGCAAAGGAGCCCTCTTGTTTTCTGACGCAGGGAAAGGAAGAGAACCCTGGATGGAGTGTCAGCACATTATGGTTCAGGCCTGCCTTTGCCTCTAGTTTATTTGTGACTTTAGCCAAACCCTTATTATTCCTCTCAGATTCTGCATCAGTCAAATGAGGACATGGAACTAGATGATCCCCAAGGTCCCTGCCGGTGCACATGACCCTCTGGGCCTTTATTGTGTCTTCGCTTTTCTCCTGAGATCATGGTCAGCCATCCTCACTTTGTTCTGAATGCACAGAGAGGAATTTTAAGCCATCCCTGTGAGGGAAGAGAGAGCAAGGAGAAAATGGATGAGGGTAGTAGTTGTTGGTTTAAACTCAGTGGGACCAGCCAACATCTGTGTTGGATATAAGGATCTTTGGTTGCTTTTTACCCTTAAAACCCTCTCCTTTTTCTCCTTCAGAGAGTGGACTTGGTTAATAGACTATGCAGGAGAGAAATGGAATAATGATGATTGATACATCCTTTTCTTAGCAGAGCTTTAGTATTAATTCAAATGAGTATTATTAAAATGATACCATGATTCATCTGCTGGCACGTATAGTCTCTCTTTTGGATAAGACTACCATTGGTAAGAGGACAAAGGCGACAGTTGCCCCAAATCTAGACTGCTCCAACAAACGAGCAAATCTACAGAAAACAACTCCGGGTCTGTAAATGCTCACCAAGCTTTCTCTAGTTGCTCTTGCCAATATTTTAAATGTGATGGCGGCCATCCAATGGAAATAACCCACCCCAAAGGCCAAATAATGCCATGGACACTCCATGAGGTAGGGATGGTTTTCATTCTGTTCCCACTGAATCTCCAGCACTTAGCCTTTGGCTGGCACATGTTAAGCCTTCTGTAAATTGTTGAATTGAATGGATACATTTAACACTTGCTTTGCAGGAATAGTTTCAAGCAAGATGATCAGAATGTACATACATTTGTGCTTGTACATCATCCTCCATTTCATTGACAACTTTCTAGTATATTAACTTTTAAGAGATAAGGCCTGGTTCTAAGAAACCGCACAGGATCACTGGGCCAAGGGAAACATGACAGCACTTTAGTAGAACAAGCGGAGTTCACTGTAATCTGGGACCACACTTGGGCACATGTGCCAGAGAGTCCATCCATAATTTGTCTTTCTTTTCAGGCCTCCATTCCTCTCCTTCCAAATTCCGCATCTGACCTCCTCCTCAGCCTAGTTGAGGGGCCTACCTGGGTACTACTTGCTTGCTAACAGACCCATCATTTCTCTTACTGCAGATGATTTAAAAGAATTAATGCCGACCTTTATGTCTTCTTTCAAATAGAGAAAATTGTCACCATGACTATTTGAACGAGGATCTAACATAGATCTTAATCGAGGCCTCTTTCTGCCTTTGCACAGAAACCACACATCATTAGAGTCATTAGCAGCAATTAGATAGGCCAATGTGCATTTGTTCAGCAAATTCCGCCTTTTAGAAAGCTTGGTTCAAGAGCAGCCCATAGTTCTTTTTTGTTTCTTTCTTAGGGTTGGCCATTTAAATGGAATGTTTTCATGCTTGTGTGTGTGTTCTCTCAAAGATTTTCAGTTCCTCACCCTACTGCATCTGTCAACTTCTCTGGGCTTATATTTGGAACTCTTCCTGTTATTAACTTTTATTCTAAAATTCATTCTTTGGTTTGAGGGGTGGGGACAGTTAAAGCATATTTTACCAAGCTCATCTCTGGGTAGGAACAGTACAGTTTATGATCTAAATAGGTCTATGTGTAATAATAATCACTAGATCCTTTTAAAGGGAGCATCTATAAGGGAAGGCAAAATGGGAGAATTAAAGTATGTTCATGGAACCTAAAATCTTAGGTCAGAAAGCCTTTGAAGTACTATGTGTCATATATAATATAAGCAGGTATAATAACAGCATTTTGCTATTTTTTGATTGAATAAATAAGTGTTTGTTGACCATCAACTCTGGGCCTAGCAATGGGACATTTAATTTAGACCATATAGAGAAAATTAATTTAATAATATGAAGAATTAATATTTATTGTATCCTGTATTAAGTACTTTTTATTCATTATCTCATGTAATCCTAAAAACAACAAAGTTTGGTAGATGGATTGCCAACTAGGTCTTCCCATTTATTGATAAGGAAACTTAGATCAAGAAATTTGCCTAGGATTGCACAAGCCTTAAGTGGGGGATCCAAAATTCAAACGGACTCAGAGCCCACATTCTTAACCCCTCTATCTGGGGTTAAATTCTTAAATTCTACCTTCTTTTATCTGCTCCCACCTCCGAGGTCAGGAGACATTGGTTCAAATTGGAGTTCACTTACTTCAAGTACAGGATTAAGTTCTTCTCTGCACCTATTTCCTGTGAGGCACGAGTAGTTCAGGTTATGGGAGGAATGACAGCCAGTTGGTGCATGGGTTTGGACTCATGAGCACTGCCTACTTCGGGCAGCTCTGCAGCCTTCCCATTAAGAGCACTCTTGCTTCTGAGCGTGCCTGGAGCAGCTCCACACTGTTCTGCTTACACAGCCAACTTGCCAGGGAGGTGCCCACCACTGTCAGCACCAGACGCTATTATGCATTGAATTAGCAAAAATACCAATGAAGGATTCTTTTTTTTTTTTTTGAAAGTATCCTTTTTGGTGAGGAAGATTGGCTCTGAGCTAACATCTGTTGCCAATCTTCCTCTTTTGTTTTTTCTCCCCAAAGCCCCAGTACGTAGTTGTATATCCTAGTTGTAGGTCATTCTAGTTCTTCTACGTGGGATGCTGCCACAACATGGCCTGACAAGCAGTGTGTAGGTCTGTGCCAGGATCCAAACTGGCGAACCCTGGGCCACCGAAGTGGAGCATGCAAACTTAACCACTTGGCCACAGGGCTGGCTCCAAGAGGTTCTGCTTAATGTGGATTTGAATGCCACCTTCTCTTTCCACATCCAATGCTGCACTCCTCAGCTTCTTAAATAAACCCTAAGCAAGATTCTGCTGAGGTTTTAACTTAATGTGGCTCTGTAAAATTCATGATCAGAATATCCTTAGAGATTTTTTTAGTAAATTCCCCCCTTACAGATGAGGAAACTGAGACCCAAGTGGAGCTGAATGAATTATGGCTTTTAATATGGTCTCATTTACTGTAGGGCACTGAAATTTAAAAATTGAGTAGGAAATTTGTTTTCCAGTTACAAAAAAGAAGCATGATGGTTGTAGAAAAATTTACCAAGAAACAAACAAAATGAGCGCAATATTTTTAAGCTACAATGAAATTATTCAGAGATAGCCATTGTAAACTTTTGAGTACACCCATCTAGAATTATTTCTTACTGCTATATGTGCCATTTATTGAAATGGTACCACATATTGTTTATCCTGTTTTATGTCCTGCCTTTCATCCACAATATATTATGACATCTTTCCACAATTTAAATGCCCTTTTATAACAATTTCAAATACCTACATATTATCTTCCTGCATGGGGATCTGAATCCTATTTTGTTTGAATTTATTTTGTTGTTTTTAAGACCTTGGTATTAACAACAAAAATGAAATGATGGATTCGTTTTCAGTTGCAGGTTTTTAGCTGAAGTTAAATTAAGAGCTACCGCAGGATGTGAGGTTGAGTAACTTGCCCAAAGTTGCTCAGCTTATGAGTATCAGACGTAGATTTGAATCCCAGTATCTTTAATCTTAGTTTTATATTCTTGTCATCATTTGCTTCAACAGTTGTGCCATTTTCCAGGAAAACTCTGCTTTCCCTTTATTTTCTTCCTCTCTTGAATGAGCACATTTGTTTTCCAACTCAGCCACCCTGCTTGCCTCCCTGTCTTGTGGAGGCTGTTGACATTTGTAGAGGTACACAGTGTCTTGGGACCTGAAGCTACACAGCTGGAGAGGAAACATGCCCAGTTCTTTTTCCCCCCTCTTCTTAATGGCTTAACCTATAAGCTTGGAAGCTGGTTTTAATTTTACATTTTCTGTGTGTACGTGTGTTTGTTTTTAAAACTTTTTTCTCCTTAATTCTTTCAAGGAGACCTTTATTTGAAATCCTCCTTTCCCTCAAAGCCGATCTGTGCCCCAAATCTTGATGAGATTACTTTGTTTGGGGATATTGATAAATTCAGAGTGGGGTTTCTGGTTTTGCCATCTAAATTGGTTTAAATGATAGCCTTGCAAAGAGGAAGGGCTTTAAACAACTTAGAAAGTTTTAAAGCAATTGAATATAATCCTCTGCTTCTAGAGACTTCATCCTAGGTTCATTCTGCAAAGAAGGTATGTTTTTGTTTTGTTTTGCTTTTATTTCACTTGCTTCATTGAGTATTCTATCTCAGACGCTTTTTGCTGTGAGAAATTGTGGGGAAAACTTAGCTTTGCTCGGTTAAGGGCAAGAAGAGAAATAAGGGACCCGTTATTCCAACTCCCTCATTTTAATGATTAAGAAAGTGTGGGCCAGAGAGGGAAAATAATTAGCCAAAGGTCAGATAGCAAAATAGCCTTAAATAATGGGGCACAGGACTCATTTCTCCTGCTCTGGTTCAGTGCTTTTCTCACAATTTTTTTTCCAGGGAGTATGAGGGAGTGTTGTGGGCTGAATTTTGTCCCCTCAAAATTCACGTGTTGAAGTCCTAACCTCTGGTATCTCAGAATGTGACTCTATTTGGAGATAGGGTCTTTAAAGACGTGGTTAAGTTAGATGAGGTCGTTAGGGTGGGCCCTGATCCAATATGACTGGTGTCCTTACAAGAAGGGATTAGGACACAGACACACAGAGAGCAAGACCCTGTGTAGACACAGGGAGGAGAGGAGGGCCATCCATGTGCCAAGGAGAGAGGCCTCCGAAGAAACCAACCCTGCCGTGCCTTGATCTTCGTCTTCTAGCTTCCAGAATTGTGGGGAAATAAATTTCTGTTATTTAAGACACCCAGTCTCTAGTACTTTTTATGGCAGCCCTGGCAAACTAATACAGGGGGAAGTTAAGAACAAAGACGTTTAAAAATTCAGAACTTCAAACTTGGGAAGTTCTCAATGAACAGAAAAGGGAAACCAAGATCGTTAATATTTATAAGAAATGATGCCATGCCAGAGTCCATACTAACTGATTTTCAATCATAATTTTATATACGGCATCTCGTCCCATCCTTGTAACATGCCTAGGTAATAGTTACCGTGGGAGAAAAAAAATGTACTCCAAAGTCTCAATAACGTGGAACCCACTTAACTGAACAGGAACTATTTGGCCCTTGATTTTAGAATAAAAATGGAGATCATGGAAACGTAAAAAGATAATCAAGGCTTTTGAGTTTCACTACAAAGTCTTCCCAGTGGCTTACACCTTCGCGTGTCGAAATGGACGGCTACACGCGATGAAGAATTAATGTTCGCAGTGATGGACCCCAGGCCCTGAAGAAATCTGACCCGTCAAAGGAGAATCAATTACCCACACTGGGTCGCATTTGCTAAAGCAGGAAACCAGACCCGTACGTCTGTAACATGAGCAGATTTTGGAACTGCCTATGCCAGAGTTATACAGTGACATATTTTAGAAGTATTTTTAACAATAAGATCCGATAAATATGCAATCAACCAAGAAAAGCCAAAAAATCAAATTAACTTGAGCTGGTGGTACACCCCGTTGCTATGATGTGGGAAATAGGAGCTGTGTTAAATATGGAATGTAGATGGTTCTCTTGCAGCTGCATCCTCCCTGTCTCAAGGTGATGTGGTCTTATGCTTAAAGATATAGGTTAAACTTATGTGGACTTTATTCATAAAAAGACACGATCAAGTTAAGAGGTGGATGGGCTTTGTTTCCAGCAGATACTGGAAGTCCCAGCTTTATACTAGCTGTGCAACTTTGTGGGCTCTACCTTGAGAATAGAATCTTAATCCAACTGCTTCTCACTGTTTTTCATCACTGCCACCACTGTCTGAGCTTAAGCCTCTGTCATCTTATTGCAAGAACCCCCCAACCAGTCTCTGTACTTCCACTTTGCTACCCTTTATGGCATTCTTCGTGCGTAACCAGGGTGATCCTTTAAAAATGTAAATCAGATCAAGTCACTCCCCTGGTCAAACATCTGTTGCACTTGGAATAAAACCCAGATCATGGCTCTCAAGGTTCCATGTGGCCTGGTCCTGACTATCTTTCTCAACTCCAATCCTGCCACTGCCCGTCAGTGGCTTGGCATCAGCATCCTCCCCTCTCGCTCTCCCGCGGACCTGACAAGTCCAACTCCAGCTCAGAGCTTCTGTACTTGCAGCTCCCTCGGCGTGGGGAGCAGTCTTTTCTAGACTCAGTTCTTTACTTGGCTCAGATCATTCCGGCCTCTCTTCTGCAGACAGCTTCTTAGACATACCTTCTTTGAAAACCTAATCAGAAGCGGTCCCAGACTCTTCCAAGCCCCCACCCTCCTCTCCCTGTCTTTCTAAATTTCACTTATCACTGTTGAAATTACAGCCCTTATTTAGTAGCTTAATTGTTCTTCACCTTTTCAACCACTGCGGTCCAATGGCGGGGAATTTATTTTGTTCAATGTTGTATCCCTAGTACCGTGAACAGGAGGCATTTACAAACATTAAATGAAGGAGTGAATGGATAAGTAAGTAAATAAGTGAAAAGGCGCACTGTTCCCTTACTTTCAACTAATGTGCTTTCCCTGGGTTAAGTGGTTTGGGAAGAATGGGTGTCAAGGAAACAGTATTATCAGAACTGCTGCAGGATGATAGAGATCATGCTGTGTCATTCCCGCTCTATCACCAAGGCCTAGCGCAGTCTCACTTTGAGTGGATGGAATGATGAAAGAAAGGTGAAAAGACTTGGGATAACAGGGACAAAAGTGGTAACACAGAGGTGAAAACCTGTGGGGTCTGAGATGACTTGGAGAGACTTGCAAAGGTTGTAACTTGTTTGCTGTTTTTTTAGACACAATTTAATACATGTCATAATGACATCTTGCTTGATATGCATGAAACATCTGCACCTGTGAACTTCCGTGGTCATAACCCTTGTTGAAACGTTTCTGAGCAGGGGCACGTCATAAAAGAACAGGCTATTTCATCATAAAAGAACGGACTATTTGGAAATATTCCTAAAGGTTATTCTCCTGGTGTTAGAATCGTAGACTGTTAGGTAGTGATCACTGGGAAGAGAAGAGTACAATGTGCAATGTTGTGGTTTTGCAGATAGGAATGAAGTCTACAGGCCATCGGGCACAGCGAATATATCCTGGTAATGTCCTCATGGATTTGCAAATAGAAGGCAGTCTTGAACACATTCCAGGAGGTACCTGTTGTGTAAAGCCTTAGATATTTGTTGAAGGTGAAGAAACCTTTCGTTATGGGATTTACTGCCCACTAGTCTCATTTCTGAGTTCTGATAATTTTCAAGTGGTGCCTCAATTCTATATATTTCAAGTGTTCATTTCATTCAAACTCTGCCTGACCTCTCGAAGTCTTTGTTCTCAAGAGCATCTGCAGTTTTCTCTGTCAATGTAACTTGGAGAAGTTTGGGACCCAAGAGTCAAAAATAACCACTGCTTTAATAACCACCGATCTATCAAATGAAAGCGGAGCCGTGGGTGGGTTTCTAGGCTGAGAGAAGGCTGTGACCAAGAGAATCGGTCATCACCATTGTCTGCTTCTTGTGTCAAGAAAGAGCCAGAAAAAAGAGTGAACTCCTCTATCCCTCTGCTCCCTGTATTCCTTCTTAGGAAGTGGTCTGGGTTCCTGTAGGAAGGTCCTTAAGGCATATATATAAACTACAAAGAAATGAAAAGTCAAGCTACTTTTGGGGTCAGAGGAGAGAGCGGGTGGGCATCCAAGTGAAAGGCATTGACCTGAGAAGCTTTAGGTCCTAGCTTTTAAATAAATCTGCATTTATTGAGCACCTACTATGCGCCACAATTTGGGTTTAATCCTCACCTCAGTCCTTTGGGACAGATATCATTTTCCTTATTTTGCAGCCGGGACTGTAAAGCCCTTCTCTTTTTCATCATTCCATCAGCCTGCTCTGGCACTGACTCACCACTTGGGTTCTTTATCCGCAAAGTGAATGATGAGGCCCCTCTTTGCCCTCCTGTATAGACTCAATCTCTGATGTCTGGACTCCATGACAGAGCAAAGTGGGCAACATCTCTGGTCTTTGAAGCAGTTCCCTTCCTCCCACGCTGTCTCTCCAAGGGCCCCTTCCATGGCAGCGTGGTGTGAGCTGGAACATCGCAGCTGTACGTTCTCTTAAACGCATCCACCGCGGGACGGTTTTAGGAAGTTGCATAAGCCAGTGGTTGTGTGCTTATAACCACAATCCCCAGGCAGCCCCCGCCAAGTTTAAAAGTACAAGTTAAGGCTTGGAGAAGAATCCCTGTGGCCTCCACAAATAGATGGGGAGCAATTGCCTGTCATTTGAAGGTGCCGCTCACACATTCCAAGGCCGGAGCCCACATTCCTCCTCTGGGAATTGCATTTTGGCTGGCTTTCAGATTTAGTGAAAGAGTTACTTGTTTCTGAGAAGAAATAGGGTGGGAATTCACTAGGCTTCCCTGTCTTTCCAAAGGCCCAGTCAGAGCCAACTGCCAGTCAGAAACGAGCAAGGAGGACTAAAAGAGGGGAATCGGTCCCATTCATTGGATAGCAGCTCAGAGAGGCACAGTGCCTTGCTCAGGGTCACAGACCTATGAGCAGAATCCAGGGCTCCTGCCTCCCATTCCAGGGGTCTTTCTTCTATCCCTTGCTGCCTTTCAGTTATTGTAGCCATTTTAGCATGGCGTTAACTCAAGTCCGTGCTTTAACACCTGACCATTCTCCTAAGTCGCAGGCCCCCATTTCTATAGAAATTTCATACAGATGGCTGTATGGTCGACCAGCACCTCAAAATTATTATTCATAGTCTCTCTCCTCAACTTTATTACTCTCCTTTCTGTTCTCCATTTTTCTTAATGGTCCTTCCTGGCCATCCTCCCCTGAAACGTCAGTCGACTTTGACACACGGCTTTCCAATCTCCTCCTCTTGCTTAGTTGATTCCAGCTTTCCTCTGCAGTGCACCATGCCATTTCTAATCCATATTCCTGCTGTCACACTGGACCATGGCAATCACCTGTTCTTTTTCCTTTTTATAATTTTCTTTATTAAATCCTTTTTCAAAGTTGTAAAATGGCATATGCATTGCGCAACTAGTGAGATAATGTAAATAAATAAATAGAGGAGAAAGAGAAGAGAAAAAAGCTCAGTTCTTCGGACCTCCACCCTCTGCATCCCTTCCTCCTGTCATACCCAGTGTTAATAATTTGGTGTACATCCTTCCTGACCTTTCTCTTGCTCACACAAAAGCATATAAACATATTTACCTATAATATTTTTTGATTGCTTTTGCAAGAATAGAATCGTATTTTGCACATTGGTCTGCAACTTACTTATTTTAGATATTTCTTCAGCTCAAGATACAGATTTAACCTGTTGAAAAAGTAGCTGCATAATAATCTATAGTGTGGCTGTATTACAATTTATTAAATCGTGCCCCATTGTTGGATGTGCAGGGACTGGGCTGGATATTTTCTGTTTGCCTCTCCAGATACCCTCTCCACCTTTTCCTGCCTTGCTCCATGCCCTGGACCTGTCTGGTCTGCCTCTATAAGTCCTTTGCCCTTGGGCTTCTGGTTGGATTCAGTTCATATGGTACCACAAGGAGCCTGGAGGGAGGGTGAACAATGAAGTCAGGGTATTTTTTCCCTGATTCCTTCCTGCTGGGTCACTGTAGACTGGCTGCCTGCCTCTGCTGAAGGTCACGGCTCCTGTCAGCTGCCCTCTTCAGCTCCGATAACCACTCCCTGCCCTTGCCTCCATCAGACCTGGGGACGGTGATGGCTCCCTGCTGTTGGTAGGCCCTGGATACTGCACATCCATTTAATTTCCCTAAACGCGGCCGGCACGTGGTTGAATCGCCCCTTTGTTAAACTCTCTCTAGTAATCCAGTTTGAGTACTCCATCTGTTTCTTGGCATCTGAGGGACAAAGGTGGTTTCTTTTCCTTTTCTCTTTTTTCCTCCCTGCCGCTTGCTGGTACTTTAAACTAGTTTCTTCCTTGCTCTCCAGCATGGCCATTCTGTCAGCTTAATTTTTTTTTCTTTTCCCTGAGATTGTATTTCACTTATTTTCTCAAAATCCTTTCAGAGCTGTCCAGGACCCCACAGAGTAAAGGTCAAACTCTCTAGCCAGCTATCGTTCACATCCCGCCATACCAGGATGCCAAGCGTCAGGGACCCCGTGCAGCTCCACAATTTCCCAGTGAAATGCATTTTTGTATTGGGACAATTGGTTCTCTCAGTGACTGGTTATATGATGTTGGACCATAAGCCAACCTCCCTCAGCTTCCGTGTCTTCATCAACTCAACAGATATAATAGTAGCATATAATTCATAGCATTTTGTTGAGAATTAATTGAAAGAAAAGTACATAAGCTTCTAAGAGTTACTGGCACATAAGAAGTTCTCAGTAAGTGCTACTTATGAATTATTGTCCCTCATTCTGACCAGAGTTGCCTTTGGCCATACCTGTATGTCCGGATCAAGCATTTCCCAAGACCTACTTTGACAAGGCCTTTGGGAACTGTTCTTTGATTTCTACCAGACAGGATTTCTCTCCCTTTCTCGCGCTCTCTCTTAATTAATTAATAGGCTTTGCTTTTTAAAGCAGTTTTAGTTTTACAGAAAAATTGAGCAAAAAATATGGAGAGCTCCCATATACTCTGTCTCATTTACCCTGCCCCATAGCTTCTCCTATTATTAACATATGGTGTTGGTGTGGGACATTTGTTTCAACTAAAGAACCAGTATTGATATGTTATTAACAAAAACCTGTAGTGTACATTAAGCTTAACTTTTGGACAGGTCTGTGGGTTTTGACAAATGCACAGTGTCATGTGTCCGCCATTAATGTAGCTTCTGGAATAGTTTTACTGCCCTGAAGAGTCCTCAGTGTTCTGTCTGTTCACCTATTCAGTCCGCCTCCCTCCTCACCTCCCCAAACCACTGGCAACCAGTCATCATTTTACTGTCTCTATAGCTTTACCCTTTCTTTCTTTACTTCACATTATTATTTATGTTCATGGCTTATTTTTCCTACTGTTTCATCTTTGCCTCTCCGTACACCTAACATACAACTCACAGCTGGTAGTCACACAGGGTATGTTTCAGGCATGAATTATTGAACTCGTTTATCCCTTGAATCAACGCTGGGGTTGAAATTTCAGGCTCTCCTTCCTTATGAAGTCGGCATTTGGCTTTTGCACAGGCTGTTGGGCTAATGGACGCGGGACCCTGTCAGAACAAAGCTGGATCCCAGTTTTTTAGCCTGTGTATATACAGAGAGCTTTCACCCATAGCACGTGGATTTGAGGCCGAAAAGAACAATGGAAAGCAAGCAAACAAAACACCCAAATAAGTAATAAACAAAACACAAAACTATCCTATACATCCAGACCAAAGATGACCAAAAGTTAGTTCTCTGAAGCAGTGACTTCTCTTTAGTCTGTGTTCTACTTTACACTCTTGGCCCTGAGCAACAGGTTGCTCAGGCATTTTATATATAACAGTATTGGCTACCTTACATGTGTACTGCAATTTGGATTTGCCTTTAATTGTGCATCTCTATAATAAGAACACAGTAGTAACTTGTAATGCCTACCTCTTATGGAGCCTTTCTAAGTGTCTGACCCCGCATCATGACACTTAATTCTCATGACAGTCCTGTGATATCAGCATTATTTTCTGTACTTTACAGATACATAAATGGGCCTTTTTAGAGAGCTGCACCTTCACTCAGCTGAGGAAGCTGAGGCCCAAAGATGGATCAAGTCACTTGCCTAAAGTCACACAATAAGAGAGTAGCAGAGATGCAAATGCAGCTCTGGTTTCCGTTCTCCACTGGTCGCTCCCTAAATTCTGAATGGCTCTGCAAACGTCTATTAGGGCTCGTTTCCATCCCAGGCAGCAACTTTTCCATTTTTCCCTCCCAAAAGCCCAGCTAAGGATGTACCACATTTCTTCTTTCATCCAGATCTGGCACATCCTATTTTCCGATAAGGCATGTTTGTTCCCACACTAGACCCTGCCTCCTTTCTACATCCCTCCTTGCCTTCTCACCCAGTGATCCTTCAACATCCCCAGCAATCTCCTCCCTCGGCTGTGCTGCCCAGTACCTGTGAGGTCCCTGCCTCTCTGCTTTGGGCTCTGCTCTTGCTTCTGACAGACCCATGTCCATCCATGTTGGCTCATGTTGGCGCATGTTGGTCCATGTTTCAATAGCAGATATAGTATTCCTGCTATTACATTAGGTCATTTAGGTGATTCTGGAAGAGGGCATTAAATAACATTGAATCACGTAGGGAGAAATTTTGTCCCCTTTCTAATTCTTTTTCAAATCTTCTGAGTAGATCAAGGAAAATGTTTCAGTGTAGTGTTAGTCTGTTTTGAACACTTACATGACATTTGGTAATCTTCCTTTTTAACCAAGGGAGCAGTCTGAGCTCATCCTTTAGAACCCTTTGGAAGGCAGCAGAATATAGCCAAAATGTAGCGATGTTTTTCTCATATTCATTCCTAGGTTTACTGTCTATTTTTGGTAAGTGATACTGGCTTAGAATTTATGGAAGTGAGACAATGTTTACTTTTAAAATACATTTATTTAAGGATAATAGTAAGTAATAACAGTACAGCTTGTACCAGGATACGTCCAATATTGTGAAAGTAGTGCATGGGTGACTGAGGTTTGGGCTTCTCAGAGCCACTTGACCTTTCTGCTTGAGAATGGAATGGCTTCGTGCAACACTGGGTTGTTCCTCTGCTCTCCACCCTCTTGGTCCTGGGCTGGTTATCCACTTGTGCTTATCTGTGTCTGGAAGCCTGTTGAAGATCGAGAGACCATTATCAGGGGGCTAGGATTAAGATGCCATCCACAGTTCATTCCCCTGCTCCATTCTGACCCAGGGCAGGCCACATAACTTGTCTGGCCCTTTGATAATTACATCTTTAAAATGGTTAACATGAAGTTCTGGAGAGGAAAGAATGCACAAAGCTGGCTTTGATATCTGGTTCAGAAGACCGAGCAGCCACCCTACCCTGGTTAACACAGCCCTTGGCTGCTGCCTCTGCCTTGCTGCTCTTCCTATCTTGTGTACTGTCCCTCCAGGGCCAAACCAAACTTAATAAAGAAAGTGAAAACAGTGCTTCCCATTTGTTATGAATTCTGCTGAGTGGGCTGTGTTTCGAAGGGAGTGCCCAGGTTAACCTCCATCCAGCACACTTGGTCCTAAGTATGTTTGGATGATGAGAGAAAGGAGGAATGTTTTTGAGACTCATCTGTAGCAATTCAGAGGTGTGGAGTAGCCCACCCTGTAAAACTATGCCCAATTTCAATAAAGACTCAGAGCCAAGAAACTGCCTTGCTCTTCAAGTTGTCTGTTTTTTCCTGGACCTTTCTCTTTCTCTCTGTCTCAATGGGATATTTGTCATTGAGGGTCCTAGAAACAGATCCATGCATTGGGCAAGGAGAGTGGGTTTGGGGGCAGGTTTAAGACCTCACCACCCACTCTCCATTCCTGCTGGAAGAGAGCAAATAGATTGTTATCTCCTCAAGGAGGCTTATTTCCAGAGGCAGAATGACCTGGAGGGGCCATGGGAACTTGCCCCGTGGGGGTGGGTTTAAAAGGAGAAGTCTTGGCTGACCTTGGCTGCTGGTGGCAGGATCTGAGAACAGTTGCTGAGGGTTGGCTGGGGACTGGCGTCTCTGGAATTCCCTTTATGGCAAAGTCTGTTATATTTTGATTACCAGAGTGTTAGTTCAGTTCTTCTTGAGTTATTTGTGAGAGGAGAGTTTTACAGTGACCAGTTATAATTGTAAGAAGTAATAATAATGGTGGTCACTCACATGTATTAAGCATTTAGAGGGTGCCGAGCAGAGTTCAGCCCTTTACATATAGTGTCTCCCAGAATCCTAACCAGCACCCTAAGAGAAAGCTTTCATTGTCCCCATTTCACAGGTGAAGTAGCTGAAGCCCAGAGACGGGAAGTCACTTGTCCAAACACAGCTAGTTTAATGCTAGAATTCAAACTCACGTCTGCGTGGCTCACTCAAGGGTGGATGTTTAAGAGCAGAGCCAGGATGAGAACTCTGGTCTCCTTAGAGCCTAGTCTGTTCCTTTCTCTGAATACCATGTTGAGTCAACTGGGCTATCTTAGAAAGCCTTTTCTCCCTCTTTTTTAAATGATGCTGCTTTGGGGAAGAAAAACAAGATTTTATCCATGTTGTCTATCCATCCTGATGTATTCTTAAGAGTGGGAGTGTTTTTAGGAAGTCAAATCTAATTACCCAGATGGGAATTTATTTTAAATAACCACCTGCGCCTTCATCTGGACTTTTACAAGGATCTTGAGTCCCCACTGAGGGTCTGTGCTTTGTGATTTGAACATAGGTAACAAAATATTTGATTTTGGAAGATTCATTCTCCATTTTACATCCTCCTTTTCTCTTCCTAGGATTATAGTTTTTATTCTGAGCTGCTGGAATGTCTGCAGAGTATAGAACAGATGTGTCTTAAGTCCTGTTCTCAGGCTGACTTTGTTGACTGGGAAGAAATCCACGGACAGCTCTGGGTTCTCTGGGAGGCACATTCTCATTAGCTCAGAGAGACGGAGGAGGTAATTTAAGTTCTTTAAATTGAAGACTAGATGAGGAAAACGAAAATGGAAACCAACATCTCCAACAGGCTTGAGTTTAAGATTCTGTTCCTTCATTCTCTAGTCTAGTTTGAATCACATTTATTCTTTTTTTTCTCTCCAATCTTTTTTTTTTTTTCCTCCTTCTTCTTCTCCCCCCAGTACACAGTTGTATATTTTAGTTGTGAGCACCTCTGGTTGTGCTATGTGGGACGCCGCCTCAGTGTGGCTTGATGAGCAGTGCCATGTCTGTGCCCAGGATCCGAACTGGCGAAAGCTTGGGCAGCCGAAGCGGAGCACGCGAATTTAACCACTCGACCACGGGGCCGGCCCTGGCGTTCATTCTTAACAGCATCCCTTGTTACAGAGTTTATTTCCTCCTTCCTCCCTCCCTTTCCTCACTCCTTTCCTTTCTTCTTTTCTTTGCTTCTCTCTCTGTTTCCCTTCTCTCCCTTTTTTCTCATAAATACCTAATTTTTTATAGCTGATTTTTCTAATTATTATCATACCCTAGTGAAAGGAAAAAGGTTGGACTTTATCAGACTTCAAGGGCCTGTGTTATCCTGGATTGTAAGTTAAGTCCCTTTATAAGCTGCATGAACACATTCAGGCCGTAAGCGGCAGCTTTAGTGCACTGATTTTATAAATAGTAGCTCAAAAGTTACTGGATTCCTAAGTTACCTACCGCAGAGAACCGGTCAGCAGTTTCAGCACCGGGACAGTCAAATTCAGTATCAAACAGAAAAGAGAGCCCTGTCAGAAAGAGCCACTTGTCATAAGGTTTAAGGACCATTGATACAGTGGCCTCAGATGGAAATCAATCCAATGCTAAGAGGTAGGAGACCTGGATTTGCTTCCAACTGGAACTAGTCAACGCTGTCACTTGGAGAAAGTCACTTGCCTCTCTGTGTATATCTCCCCATGTAGGAAATGGGAACAATAGTCCCTCTCCAATATACTTCTTAATTTAAGGCTTTTAAAAAAGTTTAAAGTACGGTAAATAATATGAATGGAATCAATATAACTAATATTTAGAGGTGTTTACTGCAAGCTAGATTTTTATATATATTTATGTGTACATACATGCACATACATACATACACACATACTTCCCCCCCTTGTTTATTCCTGGCAGCCATCCTGTGAGGTGAGCTAGGTATTATTATCCACTCTGAGTAAATAAAAAAATTGAGGTTCTGAGAGGTTAAGTCCTAACTCAAGGTCACACACCTAGTTAAGTGGTCTGCCTGATTCTCCCAGTAGTGGGAGAACCCAGCTGAACCCAGCATTGCCTGCTGGTATGCCTGGTACCCTCTGGGCTGCAAGACTTTGCCACACCCAGCCCTGGGCGGCTGTGCAGGGTCTAAGGCAGCCAGAGTCCTCAGCTGGTTGCTTCAGGCTTGGAATAGCTTCATTTGGGGTTCCAGAACCCTCCAGATTACCCCAGTGTGCTCTAGAAATACGTCATTCTTTATATATATCATTACATGAGAAACATTGGTAGGCTCCAAACTAGACCATTCTACCTTCTTGGGCCTTAGCTCATGGATGCTTGACAGCCTCAGCTGCCAGGAACAGAAAATGGAGCATCCCACAAAGCCCCCTTCACCAGTCCTTTCTAACGTCATTGAGGATGACCTTTATTTATTTATTTATTATTGCAGTAACATTGGTTTATAACGTTATATAAATTTCAAGGGTACGTTGTAATATATTTTGAATTCTGTGTAGATTACATCATGTTCACCACCCAAAGACTAATTACAATCCATCAGCACACACATGTTCCTAATTACCCATTTCGCCCTCCTCCTTCCCCCGTTCCCCTTTGGTAACCACTAATCCAATCTCTGTTGCTATGTGTTTGTCGTTTTTATCTTCTACTTATGAGTGAGATCATATGGTATTTGACTTTCTCCCTCTCACTTATTTCTCTTAGCATAATACCCTCAAGATCCATCCATATTGTCACAAATGGTTGGATTTCATAATTTCTTATGGCTGAGTAGTATTCCATTGTGTATATATACCACATCTTCTTTATCTATTCATCCCTTGATGGGTGCCTAGGTTGCTTCCAAGTCTTGGCTATTGTGAAGAATGCTGCGATGAACGTGGGGGTGCATGTGTCTTTATGTATTTGTGTTTTCAAGTTCTTTGGATAAATACTCAACAGTGGAATACCTGGATCATATGGTAGATCTATTCTAAATTTTCTGAGGATACTCCATACTGTTTTCCATAGTGGCTGCGCCAGTTTGCACTCCCACCAGCAGTGTATGAGGGTTCCCTTCTCTCCACAGTGAGGATGACTTTTAATCATAGCTGTCAGATTTGTTTGCCTTGTTGGGTTTTGACCCTAGCGTGTCTTACTCTATAAGGCTGGTCCTTATTCACAGACAAGGATGTTTTGTAACCTGGAACCAGTGAGGTTTGGTTTTATAGGGCCTGGGAGGGGTCAGAAGTTACATCATTTTCAATGCCAAGCCCAAGACTTACCTTTCAGACTCTTCTGTGTCTGATGGCAGTTTGCCTAGCCTGCCCTTTGTAGTGGGTCCCACATGCATGGGAAGAGTTCAAATTAATAAAGCAATTTTATTA
This sequence comes from Equus caballus, assembly GCF_041296265.1. NCBI lineage: Eukaryota > Metazoa > Chordata > Mammalia > Perissodactyla > Equidae > Equus > Equus caballus. The sequence goes on from NC_091697.1 coordinate 46,206,206, forward strand.
ACCACTTTAATAAAAGTTAGGAGGATAAGCTGAGGACCCCCAAGGGCAGCATTTGTTTGAGCTCTCTGAGTTAAGGTTTGGATATCTCTGACAAATAATAATATTAATACTATAGACCATAGAGCAGAGGTCTTATTACTCCCATTTCTGAAGGCTACGCCAGGCCTATAAGTCATCTTTGCACTCTGGACTCTTGATTATTGAACCAGAGAAGATTTGTTTAATCAGCATTTGAAGAGTTTCCAATGATGCCATCTCAATGATGTTAATTCCACTTGGATCACCTCTTACTATCCCCCTGATGTACATGGGGCCTGAGATAGCTTTTGCCCCTTTGCTGACATTTGATGCTTGTTGAAAGAAGTGATGATCATTCCAGTGGCTCAGGTTTGGGTGTCCCTAGGCAGGAGGATGGTCATATTGCATAGCTGGACTCAGTTCAGGCAGCCACTGGCTCCTTTCCAAAAACTAGCATACTTCAGCTCTTTGCTGGAAAGATAAAGAACATCAGAAAAGCACTGAGCTATGAGAGGGAACTCTTATAGTTACCAAGATTATTGTATTATGAAGCTCCTGCTGGAGATGCTTCTGTTGCCTTCCCAGACACATAGAAGTGTGCCTGGGGCACTGGTTCCAGATGCTGGTCTGTGACTTGGTGCTGGGCTGGCTGATGGCTGTATAAGAGCCACTGATGGAGCTTATAAAATACAGATTTAGTGGCCTAGGGCAGGGCCAGGGAATCTGTATTTTTCTAATGTGCACCCTAGTTTGGGAAGCACAGTCCTAGGACTGCCTCCTATAATTTTGCAATTACTGTTAAAACAGTAGATTACAATAACCTTCAATTAAAAACATTTTTTTCCTTAAAAATCCCATTTTCTGGCCACTTCACATAATTTTCTGACTCAGATGGCCTTTCCATCATACTAATATAATACACCCTCCTGTGTCCCACCCTTCACCCATTCATTTGACCAATATTTAACAGCTGTCTAGAATGGGTTCCAGGAACTAACGTAAAAAGATCAAAAGACACATGGTTCCAAGACTAAAGGAGTCTTTGTTCTAGTCAGGAGACAATTGTACAATAAACCAGCTATTATAGATCATTATAATTGTTTGAACTAAATTGCAGTGGGGGCAGGTGAAATTTTCTGGAAAGTCAGGTAACGTCTTCATGGAGAAACCCTTTGACTGGAGGCCTGACAAAGGAGAAGAAGGTTGTCGGATGCCAGGTGCACATAAGAGGAGGCAGAGAGAACATCTTTGCAGCGGCTTAGTGGCCAGAGAGCCTGATAGGTGAGAAGAACTACATATTTCTTAGTTTTGCCACTGTATAAAATATGAGCTAATATATGATAGAAATGGCGGTGAGGGGGACGTACAGACAGAGGCCAGACCGCAAGGGGCTTGTAGATCACGTGTGGTGGGAGTTTGTATTTGACTTCATTAGCGCATCTTGCTTGCCACATAGATAGGTTTTTTCTAAATGCCACATTGATGTGTATCTTTTTAAAATCCTCTCCCCTGACAATATGGCATGATGAAATTTCTTATTCTCACGTAATACCTTGGAAGCAGGAGAAACTAAGTGGTAATTTGCTAGATCCCACGTGGAACCGTAGGCTCAATTCTCATTTTCGGGTGCTGTTCACACTTTCTTCTTTCTTTTCTTTTCTTTTCTTGTTTTTAAAGATTGGCCCTGAGCTAACATCTGTTTCCAATCTTTTTTTTTTCTTCTTCTCCCCAAAGTCCCCCAGTATGTAGTTGTATGTTCTAGTTGTGGGTCCTTCTAGTTCTGCTGTGTGGGACGCTACCTCAGCATGGTTTGATGAGTGGTGCTAGGCCTGAGCCCAGGATCCGAACCAGCGAACCCCTGGGCCACTGAAGCGGAGCACGTGAACTTAACCATTCGACCACGGGGCCGGCCCCTACATGCTCTCTTATTTCTGAAGCCAGAAGTCAGCCTGTTTGTGGGGCTTCCTTCCCCATAAAACCTGCATCCTCTTGAAAGCCAGTGCTACACCCCAACCTCATCTCATGCCACTTCTCTCCTTGATCCCTAAGCTCCCTCCACACTGATCTTTTTCCAATTTTCAAAGAAGCAAAACTTATTTCTACCTCAGTGCTTCTGTACACGCTATTCCTTCTGCCCGCAGGCATCCATCCCCAGCCCCATCTAAATTAGATCTTCCCTGAAAAGACCTTTTCCAGCCTCTATTTAAACAAGCCCTACTACCCTCTATTTTGTGACACATAATACAATTTCATATTGTTTTATTTGTTTTGTTGACTTTCTTTCTTTATTGTCAGACTTCCCCTATAAGTTCCATAAATGCAATGACCCCATGTGACTCATTCACAACTGTACCCTCCCTACCTGTTTAGTAGTAAATATTAAATAATTATTTGCTGAATGGGAGGGTAGATGAATGATGGATGGATGGATGGATAGCTGGATGGGTGGATAGATGGATGGGTAGATGGATGGATAGATGGAGTTGAAGTCTGTAAGTTGAATTCTAAACAAACTCCAGCCCACCATTCTTTTTTCATGCTGTGGTTCTACTCATCCAGGCTCCTGAGAATTCTGATCTCCCTCATGACCCCAACAAAGCTGCACCCGTCCCGCATGCTGCAGCCTAAGCTTCATTCATTTAATGAAATCTGTGATCTCTAAAGCTGACACTGATTTGTTCCTCTTCTGACTTATGTATAAAATATATGTTTATATTTTATTAATAACCTTGGAGTATATGTGTGTTGTTTCCAGTTGGATTACTTATCCAAACGTCATCTAAGTTAAAATTTTTAAAAAGACTTTTCTCATAAGAAGAGCAATTTTTTATAACAAAAACAATAAAGAAATACATTTCAGAAAATGTGAGAAATATTGAGTATAATGAAGCAAATATGAATCCTGCATAGTTTCTCCGTAGATATTTTGTCTTTTTTTCATTAAGTGGTTTTCTTATACATTCCACAACTTTGTATACATGTAAAAGTATCCTGAATTTTAAACAAAACATGACCCCCATCTCATTATAAAGACTTTTTTTTTTGGTGAGGAAGATTGGCACTGAGCTAACATCTGTTGCCAATCTTCTTCTTTTTGCTTGAGGAAGATTGTCACTGAGCTAACATCCATGCCACTCTTCCTCCATTTTGTATATGGGACACTGCCACAGCATGGCTTCATGTGTAGGTGTGTAGGTCTGCACCTGGAATGCTAACCCTGAATCCTGGGCCACTGAAGCAGGGTGTGTGAACTTAACCACTGTGCCACCAGGCCTGCCCCTTATTATAGAAACTTTTAAAGTCTATTTCATTATATGCCTGATCCTAAGTTCTATTTTTGAGAATCACGATTGAGTGCCAACAGAGTAGTAGACGGGTGCTAGGCACTGAGGTATGTGTTATCCCACTGAAAATATTTAGTGCTTACTGAACCAGAAAAGATTATATAAAGAATGTCTTTGCTCAAGTAGCTATGTTTCTGAGTGGCTATGATAGGTTGCAGAAGCAAGAGGTGAAACTCCAGAATAATTTGAATTAAGGGCAAACAAGAAAGGCTGGATCCGCAACAAATACACCCAGTTCAAATATTGAGTGCACTGAGCACGCAGATGTCTGGAGTAAAAGTGTTCCTACTAGACCTCTAGAACAATGAATTGAGAAAGCTTTGGCAGACTGCTCTTCTCTGAAATCCCAGCTGTGAGAATGACTCATGTTTTTCTTATTTTCTAGAGTGACCGTCTTCTTATCAAGGGAGGCAGAATTGTCAACGATGATCAGTCCTTTTATGCTGATATTTACATGGAAGATGGTTTAATAAAGTACGTATGTAGAGTGCTTCTCTCTATCCTTTTGCACTTTCTATCTTCATTAGAGGCTCAGAAAGAAGCTCGCTGCTTATCTGCTTCCTAGACTGTTGGTTCTCTGTGTTTTCTTTCTCCTTCTCCTTCAAAGTGAGTCTTTATTTTAGTCCTTTGGTGTGGATGGCCATAATCCCTTAAAAGTGGGAGCTAGGGACCAACCCATGGCATAGTGGCTAAGTCTGGTATGCTCTGCTTCAGCAGCCTGGGTTTGTGGGTTCAGATCTTGGGCATGGACCTACATCACTCATCAGCCGTGCTGTCGCAGCGACCCGCATACAAAATAGAGGAAAACTGGCACAGATGTTAGCTCAGGGAAAGAAAGAGGAAAATGGGCAACAAATGTTAGCTCAGAGTGAATCTTCCTCACCAAAAAAAAAAAGAAGTAGGATCTAGTCTTAGTTCACTTGGATTACATGAATGAAGTGAAAAATCTGAATTCAATCAACTGAATGATGCTGAGGGCCCCTGTGCAAGCTGCACTGATGGATATTCCATGCATCTTGGAAAAGTGGAAGAGGTGACCATATCTTTAAGGTTACTGAAAAATCTGCACAAATTACAGTACCCTAAAAATAAAAGGCCTTGTGTAATAGTTACCAAAGGAGTTCAAATGAGGATAAGTGATTTAGAAGTGCACAGAAGGGAGAAATCCCTTCAGAGGAAGGTTTGGGGGTGGAGAGGGCATTTAAATTAAACCTTGACTTAGCTTGGCCTTAGATGAGGAGAAGACAGATAGAATATACATTTCAGGCAAGATTTCCAAATAGATGCCTAGGGATGTATAATTACTTTACAAAATGATATGCTGTTGGGGGCCCGTAGGCAGCACGACCAGGTAACCTTTATGTGCAGGTTCCTGACATAAGGACCTTTAAAAAAGGATTTTATCTACACATAGCCTTTAATCACGTAAAGCAAGGTATGCCCCATACTAATAAGGTATTGTCTAAGACAGGTTTATACAACCCATCCTATTAGCCATCTCTGGCTTTGTTCAGTTTTATTTTTATATTATTCAACTTCGTTGGCTAGTTTAAGATTCTGGTGATAGGACATCTCTTACTTATCTTTGAAGACTTGCCTTAGATCTAACTTTGTGTAGGTAGACATTGCTTACCAGCCCCCAAATCTAGGCTAGCTTCCCCTCCTATGACCTTTCAAAACACCATGTGCTTTTATCAATCACAGCAATTCTGACACTGATAGGCCCCCTTGAGAGCAAGGACCATATCTTGTCCATCTCCATATCCCCAGCACTTAACCCAGTACTTAGTACAGAAGGACGTTGATAAGAGCTACCTTGCCCTGAGTATGTAGGAGGTACCAGGCACTGTGTTAAATGTTTTACATGCCTCATCTCATTTAACCTGCCGGCCATCCTATGAAATAAGTACTGTTATTACCTTCTTCTCAGACAAGGAGAAAGAAGATCAGAGAAAGTAAATAACTTGCCAATATATTAGTCAAATACGTTGAATGAATGAATGAAAGAACAAATGCAAGAATGAAGATATTCGTGTTTACTTGCCTTGCCAATTTACGTACATACTTTTTCATATTACAAGTCGGAAAAATGGAAACACTAGGCAAGCTAACCAATGTGAAACAATAATTTCTTCAAAATATAAGCCACAAGTGATTTTATATTTTTCCCTTGCTACGAAATTATTGTGTATAGTCGACTCTCTTCGGAGGTAGCGAGTTCCCTCATTTAGAGATTTTTAGAGATGGAAAAGAATTTAGTACCTAATGCTTCTCCCTCTTTTCAGAGCTCATGTCAGGCATCACTAGTTGATCACAGTACTTTTTGCGGTTGAGCCTTAACTACAGGCTCAGGAACCATCTTCACACAGTGATTCAGGCATCTACTACCAGAGTTGAATATGTAAAATGAATTCTTTTTGCCATCTCTGTTGGAAGAGACTGGAAGCATGTTATAGAAAGAATTTAACCATCAGATGTGTGTGTTGGTGGTGGAGAGAGAGTGGATAAACACAATCCTCATCCAATCCTGAAATTTTACGTATCTCCAAAAACATTCTTAACTCACAGAGCATAAAAACAGAGATAGTTTCCTCCAATTGTTACAGCATTTTTTTGCCTGTCTGTGAGTATTTGTGGAGTGCCTGCTATGTGCAAGGCAGTAGTCTAGCCACTGGACACATGCTATGTCACATGCTTGGTAGATATTATTGGGACCCAAATTATCATGCTCTCTCCCCCCAGGGATCTTACAGTCTTTTAGGGGAACTGAGATATCTATATATATGCAAAGGACATAATATTACCAGATAATATAAATATCAAGTATTAAATTAGTAGAAGACATGAGAAACAGGAAGGAGAGGCCTATATGGGATTAGAATGGTTGTTAATTATAATAGCTGATATTTGTTGAATTCTTATGTGCCTAACAGTGTTCTGTGAGCTTAACACATATTACCATTTAATCTACACAAGAAACCTATGGAGGAGGCATTTTTATTACATTTTACAGATGGAGGAATTGAAACATGGTGAGGTTAAGTAACTTGGCCAAAGTCATAAAGCTGGTAACTAGCAGAGCCAAGATGGTGAATCCACATAGCCCATATCCAGGGCAGAGCGACACTCGTCATTTTTAGGCCTGGCTGTCAGTAGAAACTTGACCAAAGAGGGGAGATAGAAGGTGAGCCTTCAAAGATTAATGTGACCTTGATTGGTTCAGTGGAGAAAAAGGGGGAAGGCATTTCTGTTTCAGACTCGGTCTTATATGAGTTGTCAAAATGGTGGGAACATAACATACATACACACACACAGACCAGGCAGTTCTTCATGCCAGTGGTTCTCAATTTCCCTCACAGGAAAATCAGTGAAGGAGAAAGATGAGAGCACGGCTGGCCAGGATCTGGATGAGAGTGGAGTGACAATCCAGAGGCTGCATTTTTTCCACGGTGTGTTTTGAATTGTGGTGGCTCTGGAATGGCCCAGTGGTGCTGTGGTGAAATTGCCCTCTTGGAGATGTCAGGAATACTTGGCTTTAGTTGTAGAACTTGAATTTTGGCAGGCCAGTGTAGACTTCTTACTGCCCTAAGAGAGTGTCCTTCTTGGTTGGCTGTGAACAAAAGGAGAAAGTATTCATGCTACTGGCTGTGGGGTACTTGCATCCCCAAGGCAGGAGATGTGTGATGATCACCGAGAGGCTTATGAGTCATAGGTCTACCTGGAATTCACATTGGATAAGTTTAACTGGCCATTTAAACTGAGGATGTGAAATCAGATGTAAGCCAAGCAACATGGGATGGTCTGTGAGGTAACATTGTGCCAGGAGTAGTTGTATTTGTCGCTTGCTTTGTGTAGTGTGCCTCTGGGATACTCACCGCCTTTCTCCCTGCCTGAGTCCCCCCGCTCTTCCTCCCTGGGATGTTCTGAACCTTCCTCGGGGAAGCTGTGTCTGGAGGAGGTTGTCATAATTACCTTCCTTGGTTTGAAGCTTCTACTGAGATGCTGACTGCACAAAAGCAGCTGGTGCCCAGGGCATCTGCATCTTTAACTTCCCTTTTGTGAGTCTGCCTTCAGCTGTGACTGACAGAGAAATTAATCAGGGAAGAGTGGAATTTCGAGTGAAGCCTGAGGTGTGAAATGACCCAGACAGATGCCTTTTGTTAGGACTACAGGTGAACCCACTTAGAGGATAGCTAAGCTCACACATCTGTTCTTTAAATGATTCACTACTTCCTCCAGTCTCTCCTAAAGATTCATTATTTTACACTCTTGATCCTTCTCCAAATGTTATTTCTCACCCTTAAATAAAGAACAAAACGAAAGGAATAACAAAAACACTTACTTTTAAAAAAATGTTTATTACACACCCTATATTCTAGACTCTGTCAAACCACTGGGGTTACAGTATTAAGCCAGATACGTGGTCCTACCAAACAGCATATTGGATTGTTCTGTGTCTGTAAAAGTTTTCGCTATGTGTACTTATCTTTATTTGTTTCTAGATTGCTAAGCTTGTAAATCACTTGCAGAGACGACTTAGATAAATATAAGTTACAATGTTTAGAATCCTTATAATACTATGTTCTTCTTGGAAGTTGTTCTTTTAAATTGCCAGTTGTTTTGCTGTCTCACCAGGCAAATTGGAGACAATCTGATTGTCCCTGGAGGAGTGAAGACCGTCGAGGCCAATGGGAAGATGGTGATCCCTGGAGGCATCGATGTCCACACTCACTTCCAGATGCCATACAAGGGAATGACCACAGTGGATGACTTCTTCCAAGGGACAAAGGCTGCCTTAGCGGGGGGCACCACCATGATCAGTAAGTCCCCTGACTTTATACGCACATGTAAAGTGTGTAAGTGGTCCCTAGAAGCAAGTATTTAACTAATGTCTTAATCACAGTGCTCTCTGATGGTAACTTGTACACTTCCCTCAATTCAATTTATAGACTTTCTGCCTGATGGGACCTGAGAAAAGCAGGTTTAGTGAGGACATTGGCAGCTCCCTGTAACTTAACTGCAGAGAGGAGACGGATGAAGCTCATGACCATGAAAACAGCTGTCCTCTCTTGTCTGCCTTAGAGCAGGGGCTGGGTGTGCCTTGGGTGGGGAGTCAGCAATTATCATCTCTGGGCCAGTCACTGGGGAAAGTGGACTTCAAAGTTGTAAATAGTGGGCACAAAGTTATTTCAGCACTTTCAGCTGGGGTCTGGGGTGGAAGTAGGCAGAGAGTACAGGCAGAATAGTGCAAATGAGGCTAAGAGCATCCCAGAGAGAATGGTAATGGAGACGTGCAGTTGTTGAGAAACTGGTAGACTGCAGTGGCATTTAGTGTTATCTGGTCTGCACTGTATTTTGACCAATTCCTATCTTTAAGATTAGGCAAGCTGTGGGGGTGGTTTCCCTTGTTTTGTTTTGTTTTTTTACTGGTAATTATTGCAATTCCAAAGAAACCTAGGGATTTGCATGCCACTGGATTACCGAATGGATAGCGTTCCAGGGCAATCCTTCCTGTCCCAAAGGAATCCTGACGAATTGGGTCCCATCCCAATAATGTTCCCAAACTTGATCAGCAAGAGCCCTGTTTATGTTAACACCGTATGCATCCACCCAAGAACACAGAACAGCCTGAGCTGGAGAATTATTCACTGTCTTTTGCTTCTGTTTGATGGGAGCATTAGCAGGGTTCAGCTTCAGCTAGTTGGGTGTGGACGCCCAGGAAAATTGCATCAAGGCCATAAAAGGTGCAATTCAGGGAGAGCAAAGCTTTTCTCCAGCCGAAGGGAGGAAGCCAGCTGACTTCTCAGCAGCTGCTTGCCCACAAAGGCTCTGGTGTGGGTCCAAGCATCAGTAATGTAGCTCCCTGCGTTTGTTTTCCGATAAGTGCACTTGGGCTGCCTGTGATAGAAGGCAGAGGAAATGACTGCTCTTGGCCTGGCTTTCTGCCGTCTAGGCAAGGATTTGGACCAGTTCAGCATCCTGGACATGTGTATTATGCTTGATCTCTGCATTCGGGAAGGAGCAGGAGGAAAGTCACAGTTCGAGGTGACAAGAGAAAAAAGCGTACAAAGAACCATAAAAGTGTACATGTCCTTCGTAGATAATTTTAAAATCCTAGATATGCAAAAAGAAAAGAAAAACCCATAAATCCCACATCGCTGTTATATATAATTTGGCTATTTTTTTTCCCTGTTTAACAAAAACAGGATCATAATAGACATACTGTTTTAGCCTACCATTTTCACCAAATAATATGTCATGAATGTTTTCCCATTCATTTGTTTTTATTTTATCACATTTAAAATGGGTGCCTAATGTCCATTTTATGAAGTTAGCACAATTTATTTATTTAAACAAACTTCTCTATTGCTAAAGGTTTTATTTCCAGTTTCTTGCTTACATAAATATATAATGTTTGCAGTGGTAAACATCTTTAGAACTCAAATTTAGCATACAGCCATGTTTATTTCCTTAGGAATAATTCTTAGGCACGGGAATAATTATTGAGTAAAGGTGTGAAAAACATCAAGGTTTTTGATATCTGTTTCAAAATTCTTCTTAGGGAAGTTGTGCCAATTCACACTTTCCCTCAACTGCCCAGGGGAACTGTAAGAGTGTAACTTTTGCTTCATCGTCACTATTGTTATCTGTGTAAATGTTATTATTTTTAATAATATTACCCACAGTTGCAGGTACTGCAAGGGTAGGTTTGGGCCTCAAAGAAACCATATTCTTGACAAAAAGTTTACATGGAAATAAGATCTGTGAGCCTAGTGTTAGGTTCCCTTAACCAATACTCAGCTCTTTCCTATGACAATAAGCACAAGGATGTCACTCTCTTGTGCCCTCTCATGACTTTAAAACCTCACCTTCTGCCCACAAAAGGGAATCCTACCTTTACCCCCAGCAATGACTCCCCACAGTCCTGGTAATAATGGCAAATAGTAGGCACTCGTTGACAGCTAACGTTAGCTGAGCACTTACCTGTGTGCCAGGATCAGGTGAAGCACTTGCCGTGCATTTTCCCATTTAATCTTTTACCAACTTAGAAGGAAGGTACTGTTACACCCTGTCTCCCACCCCACTTCCTGCCCATTTTAAGGGCAAGAAAACTGAGGTTTAGAGAAGCTAGTAATTTGCCCAAGGTCACATAGCTAAGTGACAGTTAAATCATCAGCCACCTTGAAACCACCAGGGAGCGCTTTCTAAAGTTAATTCCATGTCAGCAAATAGAGACTTTGCAGTCACAACTAAGAAAGCAGGAGCAGACCCGCACAGAGGGGAACAAAGGCTGTGTCGGTAAGTCCCCCATCTGGGGCCTCTGTCGTTCAGTTGACCACGTGGTGCCCGAGCCTGAGTCCAGCCTGACGGAGGCCTATGAGAAGTGGCGGGAGTGGGCCGATGGCAAGAGCTGCTGTGACTACGCCTTGCACGTGGACGTCACCCACTGGAATGACAGCGTCAAGCAGGAGGTGCAGAGCCTCATCAAGGACAAAGGTGGGCCCACACTCACCCTCTTCCCTTCTCCCTTGCCTGTCCTTCCCACACCATCCGCTCATTTGAGTCACTTCTCCTTGCTGGAGCCTGGAAGCTTGAGCATGAGTGCTGGATGTGGGGGTCCCACTGTGTTCCAGACACCATCTCTTTATTTATACCATCTTACTTACCCCTGACAGCGGCCTCATGAGATAGGGATGATTGTCCTTGCTTTGCACATGGAGACCCTGAGGCTCAGAATAAGTAGCCCAAGATCATAGAGCTAGTAATCAGTAGATCTACCAAAGTCCATGCTCTTCACCTCCTTGCAATACTGTCCATCTTACAGAGGAAGAAACGCAGGTCAGGAGAGGTTAACATCTTACATACGGTCACACGGCTGGTGAATATTAGGTTAGGAATTTTTAACCTCTATCATTTTTACTCCAAAGATCAAACCATTGCTATTATGTAACAATGGCATCCTCAGAAAAGGAGCAAAGATGTGTTTGTACTCAAGCTAGGAGTCCAGAGCATGAAAACATGTTCGTTGTGTGTGTCCTCTCAGTGAGTGCATGATGTAAGTTTCTATTGTCTTCTTAGAGTCTTCTGTCTCTACTTCTGTGTTTTGATTGTCAGATATTTTACACGTGCGCACCACCTCCAAGATGTGCACACAGACATGCCATGTGCTCAGCATCCTGAGGCGGCCTGGGGACTTAGGGAAATTTAAAGAATGGCCTCTGCCAAGCATCCAAGGCAAAAAGAAGCAGGCCAGTGAAGAGCAACAGGATAAACGCCCCAGGATGCAGAATATTACTATAATAGTAATATTATATGACTAATTATATTATAATAGTACTGGGACTATAATACTAGTACTAATACTAATAATACTAATTATTATAATACTGATTTTTATAATACTGTTATCAATGAGCAGTCTCGATGCAAATGCCAGGAGTGCCGTGGGAGAGAGTGTGCGCTGGGTGGGAGGGGAGAAGATGACCTCTTAGAAGAAGAGTTTTCCTCTCCATGCCTGTCCTCACCCCACAAGCTCTGCCCAGATCTTCCTGATATGAAGTGTGAGATCATCCCCTCCCCCTTTTTTCTTGTGTGTCCTTTCACACTGGGTATCTCAACTGGGGTAGGAAATTGAACGGCTTTAACACCTACTTCCTTCCCAAAGGGCCTGGGTCATTCCGTGGGTGACACAGGCTTGTGGGAAGGGTGGTGTTGGGAAAAACTGCCCTGAGCTGAACCACTTTGGGGAGGGAGCTTCTCAAATTACAGCCCACTTTTGGCCTGGAACCCTGTGGGCTGAGATGGCCCTAATGGTTGGAGACCAAAATTGGCCTCCTTTCCTCAAAATGACTCTCTGTTCCCCAGTCCCACCTATTTCTGTAAATTACTATATTAATGGTTTATTTTGGGTGCAAAATTAAATGGCTGTCTCTTTATAGCCCTTATGACTTAGATATTTAAGCACAAGGTGAAACTTGACTTCCGCCCATTAGCTCTGTTCGTTCCCCAAGGACGGATCTCTACCTTAGTTCTCCTCTCAGATCCAGCACCCTGCACTGGCCTAGTGTAGAGCAAGCATTCATTGAATAGCGAAATAAGCTGATCCCGGGAGATGCGTTGGTGGAGACCAAATATGTGCTGCTGAGAGCTCTGCGTGTGTTATCTCATTTAACGTTTCCAACTACCTTATGAAGCAGGGTATTGTTATTTTTCCATCTTACAGATGGGGAAACCAAGGCTCAAGAGGTTAGATATTCCAAGCTCACTGAACTAGAATGTGGTGCAACTCCCAGTGTGTGAATACAACTACTGTGCTACAGTGATTCTCGATGATATATACCTCCTTGAGCAATCTCGAAAATTCTTGACCCTCTGGGCTGGGGAATCATGGAGAGGGGAGGCAAGAAAGAGGCACAGAAGAAGAGAGCATTCTGCTATGACATCATAGGAATTGTTGATTTTACGGGGTAGAGGAGGAAGTAGACAAATACTCTTGGAGAATGAGAGGCATCTGCTTTCTATTGGACGGGAGCTTGTGATGCACTTGGGCCCCATGGGCGATAGAAGGGGGAGGAAAGGATGGAGAGTGGTGGTGATAATGTTGTCTTTTTCCCGTTTCCCTCCCTTCCCTCTCTTGCAGGGGTTAACTCCTTCATGGTTTACATGGCCTATAAGGATTTGTATCAAGTGTCCAACACGGAGGTAACAACCCATTGCTGTGTGGTTTGGGGTATCGGGATGGTTTCCTGTTGTTGCCGATGACCTTGGCTCTTTGAACATGAGTCACTGTGGTCACTGTGGGAGACCACTGGGCAAGAGTGCTTCTTGAAGCCCTTGCACTTTAAATAAGGTAATGGGCAGGGTGCCCATGGCAAGGCAGACAGGGAATTAGGATTCCCACTGGCAGCGGCTTTCTCAAAAGGACCAGAGGAAGGGCATACCTGAATCTCCATTTACCAAATGACCCCCAAACCCTTCGTGAGCTCAGTGAAGGGGTGAGGTGCTCAGCCTTGCAGGATTGAGGAGGGCCCTCTGCTGTTTGGGGTAATCGTACCAGCTTGCCTCCACCTTTCTCCCTAAGAAATTCATGGGATGTGTTTGTTTAAGACAAATCTCAAGTTTTCAGAGGAAATACAGAAATGAATTCCCATACCTTCTGGTGAGGAGATGAAGGCAGGTTAAGAGATGAGGTTTCAAGCTTTTGTGTTAGCTTCTGGCCAGGCTGTGGGGGCTTTGGGGAACATTTGTTGAGAAGGATTCTGAAACTCTATCTCAGCTCAGTGGGACATAATTCCACTTAAAATGTGTGTGTGGGAGGCAGAGTAGAGGAGTTGGTAGCACTTTGTTCCATATTTGCCCTCTCTGCCTCGGAGACACGATGAGTTCTTTATAGAGACAGCTTCCTGCAGTGCCCTGGGATTAGTGCTCCTCTTTTGGTGTGCCTGTTTTAGTCTGTATATTTCTGCCCTGGTCACTTATTTTCTCTGGTTTATCCCATTCGTTTTAGCTCTGGCTCTAGTAATTGGCCCTTATGTGAGCTTGCTCAAAGTGGCTTGTGAAGGTGACAAAGACTCATTTCTGTTTCAGCTCTATGAGATCTTCACCTGTCTGGGAGAGCTGGGAGCCATTGCTCAAGTTCATGCTGAGAATGGGGATATCATTGCCCAGGTAACACACTGCAGCTACCTGAAGTGCGCTTTCTGCCTGCGCTCGGGGTGGCATTCCATTTGCTTCCTCATTTCTTCACTGTTGCTTGAGCTCCCAATATATGCAAGACCCCCTCATAACTACTCTGCTAAAAACAGAACCTGCCCTAAGGGCTTCACAGTCTAGGAGGAGGAAAGAAAGGGGGAAATGTAGACAAGTGAGGTGGAGAGGGGAAGGTGCTGTAAAACAGAGAGAAGTCTGACCATTCTGGAGAATCGGAAAAGGCATCCTGGAAGAGGAGGTTTTCAAATAGGGCCCTTGAGTGAGAGAGCATTGCTGATGCTGTTTTGAAAATGACTGTAAGCTTTGTGACATTCTCTGTCCTGAAGAAAAACCCTAAGGCAGCATTTCTCGGAAGCTAGACATCTGATCCAGGACTGCGGAACTCACGGCCTTAGATAATAAAGAATTTAGGTCTTGTGGGGATCAGACGTCCCACTGGTTTCCTCGAAATCATATTGAGAAACTTGAGGAAAGAGTGATGAAAGTGAGGCCCCAAGGCCCAAAGTGAGCATCTGTAAGGAAGCAGACAGCACTTCTCTCTCTATCTCCTGGGTTGCCTAATGGGCTAGATGCACAGATGTGTCTTAGCTAGAGTTTTGTTTATCTCAGAAATGTTCATGATTGGCTTCCGCTAGGAGGAGGCAGCCAGAAACGAGTGTGAGCTCTCTTAGTCCATTTGATAACATTAACAACAAGAACTCATTATTCATTCTTTCAAAGAGTATTTCCTGAGCACTCTGTGCCAGGCACTAGGCTGTAGAGGTGAGCCAAAACAGATGCATCCATACCTCCCAAGTGCTGGGCTGTGTCTTCATTTTAGAAGTTGTCCAGGACTTGGTGAGTGTGATCAGCAGGGGTGTGGGAACAATGCTGAGGCCGATGTTCATCTCAGGCCTGTGAGCTTCTAACAGTAGGTAATTTGGTGAGCACCTCCTGCTGTGTACCAGGACTGTAAGTGTATGTTCTCATTTGATCTTCACCCAACCCTTTAAAGATGGCTACCACCCTCCCTGTTTTGTAGATGAGAACTTTGAGGCTCAGAAGGATTAGGTCACCAGCCCAAGGATCACAGCCAACACCTAGGAGAACAAACTCTTAACCCCTAATGTGATGTGCCTTGGTAGGCATCTTTGCCCAGAGATGGTGCATCAAAGGCCCCTTGCTCCATCAATCTAGCTGCAGGCCTCCCGGAGAGGCAGCGCCCCAGCCGTGCAGGGCTCCAGCTGTTAGAATTGCAGACTCTGAACATTATCTCGCTACTGGGGGAGGGAAGCTAAGTGTGCAGTTTCTTCTTGCTTATGACCAAAGAGGTTAATTAGTCAGGCCCCTGACAGCCTTCTCCCAAGTCCCCCACACACCCAGATATAATGAAATCATTTTCCAAAGAGGGTCCAAATGCCTTGCTCCCATGGGAGGCCTCCTGGTGGTGTCAGAGCTGTCACTCCTCCCCTTTCTCCAGATTTTCAGTGCAGCAGCCAGAGGTCCCAGCCCTCCCTCCAGATGCCCTAAAAACGAAACCTCCTTCTTCATTCTGATCCCTGTGGAGGCAAATGGGCCCCTTTTCTAGCTTCCTCTTGTGGCTCCTTAGCACAGAAGTTTCCCTGGTTTCCCCCCACCTCCACCCTTCCCTTCCTTGGGAAGATCTGTTCTCAGTCAGGAAAAGAATAAGGGCATTTTTTCCATTTGGATGAATTTCTTGTGTGTGTTTATTAAATTCAGCTTGAGGTGAAAGATTTGATCACATTGTCTAAATGAAGGCAGCTGCTGTACTCAGTTTCTCACTCCACTTTATGCAAAAGGGACTAAAGAGCAAGAAGAAATACTTCCTATGGGTACCCACAAGGGAAATTTTCAAAAGTTTCAAGCTGGCAGGACAGTCTGAGAGTACAGCGTCTTTAGCCATTCATCTAACAAATATTTATTGAGCGCCTGCTATGTGCCAAGCTTTGGAGAGGGAAGATGAAAAAGACAGGGTTCCTTTCCTCGTGGAGCAAACAAAATTGTGCCATGACCAAACAGCAGGATGAGTGCCTCAAACTGCCCACTGCTCCCCCATTCATGTAAGGTGGCATCGATGGGTCTTTACGTGACACTCTTAATCTTCCAGCTGTAGGGACACCGTGGCTTTTAGAACAGGACTTCCCAGCATGAGCAATGCATTAGAATCACCTGTGGAGCTTAGAGAACCATTCCCGGGATTCTCCTGGTTGTGGAGATTCTGAGTCAGGAGGTCAGAAGTAGGGTTCAGGCAAATGTATTTTGAAAAGGTCCCCTGGCGATTCGAATGTGCTTGGAAACCACTGCTCGAGCGAGCTTCCTCCTGTGTATTGTCCTAGCACTCTTAACAAGATAGAAGTGACAGTGTCATAGAAGACAGAAGATGCTTTATTTGGCCAGCTCAACCCTTGTGTGACGTCAGGAGGCGATTCAGAGTGGAAGCTCACTAGAGCTTGAAAGAAATTTATTCAGTCCAAGTTTCCATAAACGGAACAGTAAGAATGAAAAGTGGAGGTACTTTGCTGGAAAAATCACCCTCTGACTTCGGTCTGAATTCTATAAAGCTGGAGACAAGGACCGCTTTACTTCTCGTGGTTGCTTATAGTAAATGCATCTTTCTTCCTACTCCTCTTTAAAAAAGTTACATTATTAAAAACAAAAAACAATAAAAAATAGTTCTTTTCCAGGTGGAAGGAATCCCTTCCTTTCTAAACATCTCATGGTTTCGAAGTGAGACAAGGTTCTGTTCAGTTCACTCTCCTTCATCTCGCGTATCACTGGTGCAGAGGTTCATGGGAACTGGCCTTCGTCATTTGAGAGTGAATGCCAGCAAAACTGTAGATATGGTGGCTTAGGATTTGTGCCAGTTCCAATTAACCCACATGTGTGTTCACTGCCCAGCCACCTGCTTCTTCCAGAAAGCTGGCCTGAGGTCTGAGGAATTTAGCTGTCAGCCAGGAGTAGGCAGTTCTGCCATGTCTATGATGTAATTAAATAGAATTTAACCAAAAGGCTAACTCAGGTAATGCTGTTTAGAGGCATTATATTGTCTGGTTAAATTCTGAATTCACTTATTTAAGTCATAAATTTAAAGCATAAAAAAGCCTGAGGAGCTTATTAAAATGCAAATTCTTAGGCTTTAACCTCACATTTTCTGACTTGGTAGGCCTGGAGGGGGCCGGACATCTGCACGGCTGCAAAAGCAGCCCAGGTGATTCTGTTGTAGGTGGTGGGTGGACCAGACTTTGGGAAATGTATCACTAAACCGCAGGCCCCGTTGAAGTCAGGGGCCCTGTTGCCTTTGTTCAAGTACTTGACCTAGAGCCTGGCATGAAGTGGATACTCAGTACATTTTATTAAATGAATGGGTTTTAAAATGCATGATTGAGTAAGCAAACAGAGTTAAGGGAGTGTTCTTTTGGCGGTATCTGCATCTGAAAGAAATGAAGAATAAAGGAACTGGTGTGACGATGCATAATGTAGAAAAAAACCCTGATACTCTAACAGACTGTCTTCCTTTTAATAAAAGCAAGCCACCCTTAAATGTTTTTTCTCCTTTTAGTTAAGACTCTACCCTATTTTGCAATTTCAGATACAGAATTAACAAATTTGTTCAACGTACACATTTTATTCTTTTTCTTCCCTTGAACACATTTCTAGATTAGAACATACAGCATGATTTTTCCAAACCTCATTTGAGCTCATGTAAAAAACTGTTCTCTATTCTCTTTTCATTCTAGGAGCAAACTCGGATGTTGGAAATGGGGATCACTGGCCCAGAAGGCCATGTACTGAGCAGACCAGAGGAGGTAAGCTGCAGGGATGGGGGTGGGAGGAGGAGGGGAGGGAGAGAGAAGAGGTAGCAGTGGAGCCTCTTTTTTTTTTTTTTACCAGCTTCTTCCCAGTGATTCCCATTATCACAATCCCCAGCAGCCTCGCTTATGGCCTGCTGCTCGTTTTAGATTTGGAGGGTTTGCGTTCAGCCTACCTTCCCTGGGCACACGCACACACACGGTATGAACAAACATCGCTGAAAGGTGGGGAGACTATGAATACCAGACAGCAAAATTGGAACCTTTCTTCCAAAAACCACTTCTGACTCAAGAGCCCCTGAGAAAATTAGAAAAGAATGTAAGGGAAATGCTTACTTCTGACCCGTAATCTCTTTCAAGATATCGCAAGTTGGAGTGTACTCAGTTATCCACTGGGAGTGGTCAATATCTAAATCCTTTCTTAATCAGTGTGAATCTCCAGACTTTCCACTTACTCCCTTATTCCGTAATATATTTTGAGTCCTGCAGAATATCGGCCATATGGATAGGAGGTTGAGTGGGTTTTTCATAGGCATTATATCTCTTGATTTGTGGAAGGTGATGATTGCATCCAGGTATGGAAGTTTCCCATGTGTAAAATGAATGCTGATTAGCAGCTGTACTTAGCAGCTGAAGAGTGAAAGAAAAGTAACTAGTGGCTGATTCCATGTCTCTGGGATGTCAACAAGTTCAGCTGCTGGCGCAGGGTACAGAGCTGGGAACTGGCTGCCCATTTGGCTGAGAGCATATTGGCTTTGGGAGACCAGCCTGGGTCTGGCGCCTGGAGCAGATTCAAGGCCCTCCATGTCAGCAAAGAGAACCCTGTTCCTGTTGTCATTCCAAGCCCCACGCTGTCCAACAGGTAGAAGAAGGAGTCAGAACCAGAAATGATTGTCTTCCCATCACCCAGCTCTTCTAGAATCTTTTTGAAAATTAAAATGCAACAGACATAGAGAAAAGTGTTCCTGTCATAAAGGTACAATGAATTTTCACGAACTGAATACACTTGTGTAACTAGCACCCAGCTGGAGAAACAGAACTTTGTCAGTACCCCAGAAACTCCTTTGTCTCATGAAACTTAATTTATTGACAGTTGAAATAGTTTATAATTTTGTCTGTTGATGGGAATGTAAACTGGTGCTGCCACTATGGGAAATAATATGGAGCTTCCTCAAATAATTAAAAATAGAACTACCAGCAATTCCACTTCTGGATATTTATCAAGAAAACGAAAACACTCATTTGAAAAGATATCTACACGCCCTATGTATGCCGCAGTATTATTTACAAGAGCCAAGATATGGAAACAACCTAAGTGTCCACCAATGGGTGAAGAAAATGTGATATATATATATATATATATACATATATAATATAGTACAATATAATATAATATGGAATATTATTCAACCGTATAAAAGAATGAAATCTTGCCATTTGCAACAATATGGATGGACCTTAAGGGCATTATGCTAAGTGAAATAAATCAGACAGAGAAAGACAAATACCACAGGATCTCACTTATATGTGGAATCTTAAAAAACAAACAAATAACAAACAGGCTCTCATAGATACAGAGAACAGAT
This sequence comes from Equus caballus, assembly GCF_041296265.1. Classification (NCBI taxonomy): domain Eukaryota; kingdom Metazoa; phylum Chordata; class Mammalia; order Perissodactyla; family Equidae; genus Equus; species Equus caballus. Next base: position 46,225,673 of record NC_091697.1, read on the forward strand.
TGGTGGTTACCATAGGCAGGGGCTGGGGGTTGGGGAACCGAATGAAGATGGTCAAACGTACAAGCTTCCAGCTATAAAATAAACAGGTCACGGGGATGTAAAGCACAGCACGGAGACTACAGTTAATAATACAGTATTGCATTTTTGAAAGTTGATCTTAAAAGTTCTTATCACAAGAATAATATTTTGTAACTGTGGTGACAGATGTGAACTAGACTTGTTGTGATGATCATTTTGCAATATGTACAGATATCAAATCATTCCGCTGTACGCCTGAAACTAATGTAGTGTTATATGTCAATTATACCTCGATAAGAAAAATTTGTGATTGGGGTTATAATCACAGCATTCCTGAAAAGTCTGTCTCCTTTATACCAGGCCCCTTCTATGCAGTATTTACTGACGCCCTGTACTTTGCTAATTGCATTATCCCAGGTATCCTTGCCGGTGCTCTAGGGGGTCGGTGTTCTTGTTACATAAAGAATCTGAGGCTCAGAGAGGTTAAGCCACTGGTCAATGGTGTTGGAAGTTTGTTTACACGGTGCGAGTAGGCCAGGCTGATCAGCACTGTTTGTGAAACTTTTCTTAAATGCTGGTCACTGTAGAGATGTGCTGGCAAGATAGAGCTCTTCAGCAGCAGCCAGGGGATTTCTGAGCAAAGTCTATTTTTGTTCCTTGGTTTGTTTTTTCAACCCCTCTACCCCACCCTCCTCCCTGTTCCCGTCTCCTTTTTAGTAGAAAGCCTCTCAGCTGCAGATCCCGACAACCCTGGAAGCCCTTTTGGGTGAAGTTGGAGGGTGATGTCACCTTCCAAAGATAGTCATGTTGTCAAGGTGCTGAGAAACCTGCAGGGCTGCCGGGGAATGAGATCAGAGGGGCCAGGACTGAGGTCCTGGGGGGCCGGAGCAGTCAGCGTAGGTGTGAAGAGGGAGGAACGGGCAGAGGAGGAGCCAGCCAGGCCTCTTCAGTTCAGAGCACAGCCAGATACTGTCTTGAGTGATGCTGTTCAGAGAGCTGAACCCGAGGCCAGTGACCGCCACTGCAGAACTCCAGAAGTCTGGGTGCTTCAGCAAGGTGACTGCATTCACTTGTGGTCCGGACCCTCCAGGGTCTCATCCATGTGGAATAAAGTGCAGTTCGGGGGACGCTAGCCGGACCAGCCAAGTCCGTAGAGTCTGTCTGCTGAGCCACAGCCACCACGGGCAGTAACTGGTTTGCATTAGACAAATGCTGGGCATCTGCAAGCTATTTTTGGTATTCTTGAAAGTGTTGGGCTGCAGGGTCTAACCAGAATGTGCTAGCCATCCAAAAAAGAACTGTTGCCGATGGAATGGAAAAATGCCAACGTCTCTGCCTTGGGCTAAATTAGACGAAGTCAGGCTTTGGCTGGTAACACGGGCTCTCACACCGGATGGAGGCTGTGATCAGTGGTGACACCAATAACCAGCCTGCAGGGAACACTGCCTTGTCCCGGGAATGGGTTACCTGCCTTACTTCGATGAACTCTTTTAATGCTCACCACAGCCATGCGTGTCAGGTCCTTATCCCCACTTTACAGACAAGGAAACTGAGGTTTGGGGAGGTTGCCTAAGGCTGCTGAAGTCACCCAGCTTCCAAGTGGCAGAACCAGAACTCAGCCCCAGGCCATTTGAGAAGGACCCGGCTCTCAGACCCAACTTTGTTAATAAAATAAGGGAAAACTCGTTACTTCTTACTTAATAAATGCAACAGGGCTGGTTAGCATATTTGAAAACATGAACTCTACGTTAGGGTGGGATGGAGGAGATTGATAATCAAAGAAGTCTTTGTCCTGAGAAGCCTGGGAATTATTAGTCTAAGAAATGCCCGCTGGAGTGAAAAGAGGCTGAGGAGAAACTCCCGCCACGTTGATGCAGGGCTTACTCTATGCCAGGCTCTGCGTTTACGCAGCCACCCTGTGCTACATCTCCTGCTCTCCACATCACAGGGGAGGGGCGGGGGCACTGAGAAGCCAAGTGACGTGTCCCAGCTGGGGAGTGGTAGAGCTGAGATTCGGGTCCAGGGCGTCCAACTCCAGATCCTCTCTTAGCCTCTGTGCTGCACCGCGCTCCCAGTTTGTGGACACAGGGGCGTGGCCTCTGAGAGGCTCAGGCTCCTCTTGACTGCTGGGGACTTTCTTTTGCAGCTAGAAGCTGAGGCTGTGTTCCGTGCCATCACCATCGCCAGCCAAACCAACTGTCCTCTTTACGTCACGAAGGTCATGAGCAAGAGTGCGGCCGACCTCATCTCACAAGCCAGGAAAAAAGGTGATTTGTGCTCTCAAGATCTCAGAGCCATTGACACACCATGTGGCTCCTTCCCTCCCTGGCTGTCCTTTATAAATGGTACCTACTTTGCTCATTGCCTTGGTCTCTGGGAAGCCCCTCATCCATGTTAGCCCATTTGATCCTTTCTGTATCCTGTGTGGATGGCAGGATCCTGGGATTGCTCCCACTTGGCAGATGAGTAAACTGAGGCTCAGGAATGGTAAGAGGTTTGCCCAAGATGACATAGCTGACATCAGTTCTTTGAAGACTTGATGCATCTTTCTTCCTCCCTTTGATTTTTCGTTGTCAGTTCATATCATCTGAGCTGTATAAATGAACATATTAGTTAAGATTATATTGGATGCAGAAATCAAAGATCCAACTCAAACTGACCAAACAAACAAAAGTAAATTATTGGTTGAAGATGTTTCAGGTATGGCTGAATCAAGGGCTTTAAACAATGATGTTAGGGCTCTATCACTCTTATTCCTTTCTTGGCTTTGCTTTCCTCTCTGTTGGCCTTATTTTCAGTATGAACAGTGATGAGAATAAATGCCAAGGGGCTCCTATTGTCCTCAACACTTGGTAGGGAGCATGATGAGGAGGTAGAGTACATCTTTTCTAATAGCACGAGGATAAATCCCCAAGAGAACTGTGATTGCCTTGGTTTGGGTCATGGGCTCATCCCTGAACCAATTACTGCTCTGGGAATGGTATAATTGATTGGCCAGGGTTGAGGGCATTGTGAAGATGGAATCCCACCACTTAAGCTACACAAGTTGGGATAAGTTACTGTAGAAAAGGGGTTGAATGGGTCTCCAAGCATGTCTAGCAACAAGGCCTTCATGACTCGGGACCCTATCCACACTCCCTTCTCATTTCTGCTGCTTTCCTCCATCCATTGTTAACGTGGGCTTCATTTACTCAGCTGTGCTTAGCTAAAGGTTACCCCCCATGTCAAAGCTTTCTTTTCTGCTTTTCATTCTTGTCCTCAGTGACACCCTGATGGGCTCGCTTGTGAACAGAGTGTGGCTGAGAAACTGGAGGCATAGGGCTCTGTGCTTGGCTGGGAGAGAGGATTCAGTAGGCCCTGTTGGTTGTACGATCATGACCGCCGTGTGCTGCTGGCCGTTCTGGTGGTGGCGAGACCCAACATGAGTGATTCATTTACCAAACTCACAACTGATCTGTAAAACTCCACGTGTGAGTGACTGGGAAGGCTTAAAATAGTCCCAGCTGACTGTGATGGCTGAGTATTCAGCTGCCTGGCCTTCTGGCAAAGGCAATCCTTTTCTTGTGGGAGGGGAATCTTCCTAATTGTCTAGACAGTCTTTCTAGCCGGCAGATTCTGGGGCACCTCCTGCCTTCCCCTGCTCGCAGTAAGCCTGCTGTTTTCTCTCTCAGCTTTTAAATGTCTCAACATGACGTTGTGTGGTTGCTCCACTGGGTGTGAGTCATCGGGCCAGAATCAGGAAAGCAGTCCACTGTTCCTTACCCATTCTTGGAGAAAGCCAACAAGAAAAGAAAAGTCCACATCTCTCCCCATGACCACCTGCCACACTCGCCCTCTGACACCTGCTGCAGATGGCTACCTGCTGTCTGGGATCCACTCTCAGGGGGACCTGGGGTTCTCAAGGACAGCCTGTTTCAATTAGATGCCGGGTCTTATTTTAAACTTCACATAGAAAAATTCCCCACCCTTATCTGGCTCATGATTCTCTGGCAAGGAGAACGAGTACAGCTGTGTCTCAGGGTGGACGGGAGGCATTATTTCAGTGATGAAAAACTGCCTGTTGAGATTGAGGGCAGTAAACATCTCATGACCTGTCCTTCTCGGGGAAGAGTCAAGAGCTTTCAGAGCAGGAAGAGAGAGGGCAGCAGGGTCTGCTCTTCCCTCCTGACCAGGTTACTATTTAAACCCCAGCGTGTCTAATCATGAAGAGCCCTTTAGTGACTCTGCATAGCTGTTCAAAATTCATATTAGGAGTCTACGATTTAACACGGACCCACTGTAGGCACTACATAGAGATAAATACTTTGTCTTTACTATTATGTAGAATTCTCAAAGAGCCCTGAGAAATTGGCATTATTATCACTAGTTTTCAGAATAGGAAACTGGGAGATCTTGTCCAGGATCTGTCAGCTGGGAGAGCTTGTATTCAAACCCAGGCATAATTGCAATCTTTTCTCTTTCTAGTCTCCCATCTAGAGACAGCCCAAAGAGAGAGCTCTTCCATTTTTAAGGTTGTATTTCCCCTAATAATATTTGAGTGCTTGCCTTGACTTTCATTTCTTTATTTCTTTGTGATCCTGTATGCTTTAGTTTGGTAAATATTTTGGGAGATCCCTTGAAGTTCTCATTAGTCAAGCATTGATCCTTTTTACTGTCCCCCCAAAGAGCAGTGTTGTCATATGTGAATCATTGCCACTGCTTCCTTCTTTTGCCCCTGGCAGACATCACAAATCAATCATGAGTCCTTTTGAATGAGATCAGAAGCATATTTAGAATTCTTCCAGACACAGAATTCCAGGCACGCAAAACCCATTGATTAGAGTTGAAGCAAGGCAATACTTGTTTACAATTCTGGCCATTGAGCCTTCCTACATTTCAATCTTGTGGGAAACTTGAATGTGGAAGATGTAGGATCGAAGCTAGTGAAGCCCAGGGCTGTACAGGAATCTTTAGTTCGAGATTCTGGCACAGAGAAACTTGATACCAACTCATCTTTTGTGAGACAGCGTTTGCCTTCTGATCCTTTCTTCTTTAAGAAGGTCAGCTTGCATCGGTGTGTTTCCCAATATCCTTCCTCCTCTCTCCTTGGTTTGGGCATGTAAGCTCCTAATTCCAGACACAGGGTCCAAGAAGCTAGCCTCATCTTTGATGGGCCCCAGGTTATTGGGTGTCCTTGAGCAAATCACTCCTTGCCTTAGGCTAAGGAGTAAGAAACGTGATGGACAAGATCATGGGATCCTCTCATCCCTGGGAGTAGACTTTACTCTGCAAAACCAAAGTGTGTCCCTGTAACAGCAGGATCTGGCTGTTCCCAGTGAAACGGGCACATCTAGGGCTTTGGGCCCCTACAGTGGGAAAGAGTGGGAGGTGTAAAGAAATCACATTTATTGAGCACCTCCTGTGTGCCAAACACTTTGTATATGCCAAATGTTTTCATTTTTGCAAGCCTGAGAAATTGACATCATCTTTTTTCATCAATTCCAGGACAGATCTTTTCTACATTTTAACATTTCTGAAATGAGGATGGATCTTAGAATCAATGTATTTATTTTTTTCTTTGGCTTCAAATTTTACTTTGCCTCAAAAATTGAGAACTAATGCTGCATCTTGCAACCAATGGCTGCTTGTAATCTAGGGAATACAAAATTGTTCCCATTTAGCAGATAGAAAAGCAGAGGCTTAGAAAAGCTGGGAACGTGGACTTGAACCCAGGTCTGACTAACTCCAGAGCCGCAGCCTGGAGCAGGCTCAGGGGCTGTGATTCTCTGTGCCGGGCCCAGGGCAGCACACACATTCTGCAAGCCCAGTGCCTATTACCCCCCTCTTCCAGGAAATGTGGTCTTTGGCGAGCCCATCACTGCCAGCCTCGGCACAGATGGAACCCATTACTGGAGCAAGAATTGGGCTAAGGCTGCTGCATTTGTGACATCCCCACCTCTGAGTCCCGACCCGACAACTCCTGACTACATCAACTCCTTGCTGGCCAGGTTGGTGCAGAGTGACAAGCAGCAGGCATTGTGTGGAAACATCACGGGGCCAGTGGGATGAGGACTGGAACAGCCCATCCATCAGCTAGACTAGAGTCTGCAGTGAGGAAAACACATTGAGAATTCCCCTGCAGTGCTGAGCAGAGACAACAGGCTCTTCCCCATCATATTTTAAAAATAACTACAGTAATCATATTAATAATGGTAATAGTTAATATGTATTGCATGCTGAGCACTACACACATGATCTTATTGTCCCTCATAACAACTTTATGAGTGGGGAGTATCATCACCATTTTACAGATTAAGCAACTGAGAGCCAGAGAGATGAAATCATTTGCCTAAGTTTGGATGGCTAGTCATGATGACCACCTAACCAAAATGACAGGAGACTCGTTGGCTGCTGCCTCTGAAGATCAGTTCCATCACTCACTTGGAGTGTTACACAAGAGATCTGCTCCCACCCCATCATTTTCCAGATGGGGTATCTAAGCCCCACAGAGGGGAAGAAATTCACCCAAGTTCACATATTGGCAAGAGGCAGAGGAAGGATCCCAAACTCAAGTCATGGCCCTCCAAACGCTTACACTAGACACTCGATTCCCGGCCCCCGAGGTGCCTCTAGCCACCTCTCCCGTTCACATGGAGCTTTTCTCCTCTGCCAGTGGGGACCTGCAGCTCTCTGGAAGTGCCCACTGCACCTTCAGTACTGCCCAGAAAGCCATCGGGAAGGACAACTTCACAGCCATTCCCGAGGGCACCAACGGGGTGGAGGAGCGGATGTCTGTCATCTGGGACAAGGCCGTGGTAAGGATGGAGGTCATGCGAGGGTGGCCAGGGCCAGATCAGGACTTGCTGCCACTGCTCCTCCATGTCCATCTGTTCGGGGTGGCGGGGTGCAGACAAGGACTCACACCTGCTGAGGTGTCTGGAACCAGGTGGCTCAGGTGGTTTGGGAATGTACCTTCTAGAGTGATGAATCCTGAGGTCTAGGATTCTGAGGGGGCCTCCTGGGTTGTTAAGGACTAGGTACGAGATGTACAGATCCTTCATCTGACGCACGAATGATCTGTACTTAAAATAATAGGGAATTAAAATTCTGTTTGTTTGGAGAGTTTTATCACTTCGTTTGAAAGGGGTGGCTATAGCCCTTTGGAAATGAGAAGTGTGGCGTCTCTGCCTAGGACTAAAGTTGTCTTGCTCGTCAAGGGTGCCCTACACTGCTGTGTGGTCATCCAGGCTGTACAAGTGATTGTCTATCAACGTCTTCTGGCAAAGTGGCCTGGCTTTATTTTCCTTGTTAGCATCATAGAAGCTGACCAAAAAAATAGCTATGCAAATGAAGGCTCTCCCTAAGATTTTAGTAAAATTAATAACTCATTATTAAGTTGATCACTTCCCTCTGTTTTATTTTAAGAACCCTAAAGACACTCATTTCAGAGCCAAACAGAATGCAGATAAACTAATGCCTTGTTTGTCTGGACAATGTAATCCACCAAGTTTTCCTTCTTGGCTCCCAGGAAGCTCAAAGCTAGATTTTTTTTTTGCTGAGGAAGGTTTGCCCTGAGCTAATAGCCATTGCCGATTTTCCTCTTTATTTTCTTTTTTATGTGAGCCACTGCCACAGCATGACCACTAGCAGATGAGTGGTGTAGGTCTGCACCCAGGAACCAAACCCAGGCTGCCAAAGCAGACTGTGCCAAATGTAACCACTAGGCCACCAGGGCTGGCCCTCAAAGCTAGATTTTAAACTAAATTCTTCTTTCCTTACCCAGGCTTTTTGTTTTGAGAAGAGGGAAGGTATAAATATTTTTGTCTCTTACATAGATTTTGTCTTTTTTTAACATCATTATGTATTTGTGAATGTACATATATATTTATGTTGGCACTATCTGGAATTGTTAAAAAATAATATACATATTCTTATTACCAACATGATACATGCTGAATCAGGAATACTTGGAAACCACAGAAAAGTGCACACACGAAAGAAAACAAAAATGACTGATAATCCCACAATCCAGCCATGACCACTGTTATCCTCTGGGTGAGGTTCTTCCCGATTTGACCTATGCCCATGTAAATACAAACACATGTCTAAAAAAATGGACTCATAGTCACATTTGTTTTTACTATGAACTCTCTATAATCCTTTTTAGAATTAGAAAGGATAAATAAGTAGGTAGATGTCTGCACATATGCAAACTTCAGGAGCAGTAACTTCCATCTTAAGCCGTGCACTTAACCATTTTGCCCGGGCCACCATGATGGCCAAGCTGATTCCATAGGTTGCTGGATGGAGTTCCATCCTCACTACCTCAGAATCCCCTCTTTGTACTCCATTTCTTGGCCTTGGTGGTCACCCCACTCTGAGCTCAGAAGCCCTAGATTGACAATTTTTCTGTTTTTTATATTTCAATAGGCCACAGGAAAAATGGATGAAAACCAGTTTGTGGCCGTGACAAGCACAAATGCTGCCAAGATCTTCAACCTGTATCCCCGTAAGGGAAGAATATCTGTGGGTTCTGACAGCGACCTGGTGATCTGGGATCCAGATGCTGTAAAGATTGTCTCTGCCAAGAACCACCAGTCGGTAAGGCTGGAGCTGGTGGGAGTGGAACAGACGGGAGAATGTGTGCAAGGAACTTGGTCAGCAGAGATGTGTGTATGTGGCGTGCGGGGGTAGTCAGACTAGGAGGTGTTGCAATAACAAACCATCCCAAATTCTCAGTGACTTAAACCCTCAACAGTTTATTTCTCACTCCTGATTTCTAAAATGGGTCAGCAAAGGGGCTCTGCCCATCCTGGTCACTCAGGGATGGAAGCTGATGGAGGTGCCATCTTTATCCACGGTTCCGTGATTGCTGAGGCTAGGGGCCAGCACGTGGTAAACGGTGTACTGGCTCTGGAAGCTTTCCCGTGACATTATTTCCTCTCCCACTGTGTTGGCCAAAGCCAGTCCTGTGGCCGTACCTTCCTCCAGGGGTGCAGGAAGTACAATGATAGGAGGGGAAAGAATAGGAAAAAACTGGTGACCAGCACTGACATCATCATGAGGACTTCCATGTGGAAGATAATAATTAAAGCCCAGTGCCTAACAGAAAGGGGCTTCATAGTTGTTAGTAGAAGTAGTTTTCAAGCACTTTAATTCATTGCATCTTCATAGTCTTTTACAGATAGACACTATTATCATCCCCATTTTATAGATAAGGAAATGGAGATGCAGAGAGACAAGATAAGTTATACAGCAAGGAAATGGTGAAGCTAGGATTCAAACCTAGAGGACCTGACTCCAAACTCATGTCCTTAATCACTTTGCAATAATGCCTTGAACTTGTTGAATAAATGAAGAGGGTAGGGAGAAATCCCATTTTGGGTGGGAATGGCCTTTGCTTAAACCTTGTGTCGTATCACATTATTTAATTTCGAGCTAGTGGGGACCTAAGGGTCAATGTAGCCCACTTACTCACCCATTCAACACAAGGCCATCAAGTACAGCATCCCTGTTGGTTATCCAGGTTCTCTCTGAAACTGCCAGCGACCAAAGTTACTTCTGCATGAGGACCTTACTAAAGACGGATGCCTCTCTTTGCTGGAAATTCCAGCCTTTACTTAGCGAGTATCTGTCTCATGGTGCCTCTACCCACTGCAGCTTGCATATGCCTTGTAAGCTTTTCCTGGCCTACCTGGCGAATCAGTTCCTAGTGACCCTGAAGACAGGATCCCAAGCCCAGGAGAACCACTTCCTTTTTTCTCCCTCCTGCACCCACACCCACAGCTTTGCCCTCACCCTGTCTCTAGGCTGCAGAGTACAACATCTTTGAAGGGATGGAGCTGCGTGGGGCGCCTCTGGTGGTCATCTGCCAGGGGAAGATCATGCTGGAAGATGGCAACCTGCACGTGACGCAGGGGACCGGCCGTTTCATCCCCTGCAGCCCGTTCTCTGACTATGTCTACAAGCGCATTAAAGCCCGGAGGAAGGTAAGACACACCTGGGGGAGAGGAAGGGCTGTGTCCCATTCAGGCACAGGGACAGTAACCATGAGATTGGGAGGGGTCTATAGCTCAGGACCCTCCCAGAGAAATTCACAGCAACAGTCTCTTCCTGAAGGACAATCACACAGATTTAATGTATTAGGAAGGAGGGTTTCAGAAACCTTTCTGGCTAAAGAAGCTTTTTTAAAATGAGTTTCCTCCACTTTTGTAATGCTTTTTTAAAAAGTAATTTAAAATTTTAGTAATTCAAAATCATTAAAAAATATATACTGATAAATGGCAAATGTTTGTAACTCTTTTAGCTAGTTCTGTGGTTCAAGTAAAATCTTATTTATGGCCCTGATTTCACAGATAGATGGATGGATGCACACACACTTGTGTATACATATTTATGTCTATGTGTATGTGTGTCTGTCTACACATTACAAACAGAGTAGCCCTTGTTGATTTAGGGGTGAGGCCCAGAACAGTCTTTTCAGTTCCCCCTCCCACCCCACATCAGTCTCCAGGTCACCTTCCTATAAAGTTAGGGCTCTGCAAAGCTGGGTTAGCCCAGCCCTGGGGTCGTGAAATTTGAGCCCGGGTCCTGACCTCGTTGTTAGAAAGGATACAGTCATCTGTGCTCATGGGATGGAGGAGATGCTGGGGAGAAGAGGAGAAGTGGGGCTCACTTTGTAAGTCACTTTGGGCCAGTCCAGAGGAAGCAGCCATGCCCACCTCTGTGCCTGGACCCACCCCAGGGCCCCCGGCCTCCCTGCAAGTCAAGGTGAGAAAGAGAGCCTGGGAAACAGACTCTGAGAGAGAGATTTTCCCCCACAAAGGCCTCAGCTGATAACAGGGATATTTGGATCTGGCCTGGTCCTTGAAGGGGGTCTGGGCCTTGTGTTCACTCCCATGCTCCCCCACCCCAACCTACGAACCAGTCACTGGATGTGGGGTGCCCCTAGGCAGAGGGCGAGGCCTTGGGCAAGGTGGCTATCTTCAGCTGAGGGCAGTTCTTGGAAGAGACTCAGCTGAGAACTTCCTACTGCCAACACCTCCAGCGGCTGGGAGAATGAGTCTTCAGTCGTGATCATGAGGTAGGGGGCTGGGGACAGGAATATGGGTGCACACTCCAGCGTCTACACACTATGGAGAGAGGCTCACAGAAACTCAATAAGTAAGTGCCCCATCCCACTCCCAGACCCCCAGTGATCCCAGTAAGTGGTTGTCAGCCTCTGTATGGACATTTGCAACACAGGAAGCCTCCCCACCTTTGAGGCAGCCGACCTGCTCTGCCTGTGAGAATGAACTTCTTTCTGCTGAGCTGAAGTCTGCCTTCCTGAAGGCGACCAACCAGCTCAGTTCTGCTCCTGGCCCCTGCACAGAATGAGCTAAACCCATCTCTCAAAGCATCCATGTGTTTCCAAAGTCATCTATGGTTTAGTCTAAAAATCCCTGTGGCCTTTCACTTTTTATTTTATGACAACGCTTTGAATCCCTTCACTATTCTTATCTCTTTATTAGTGATCGTTTTAAAGTTAGTTATATGGAGTCAAATTCCACACTCCAGTTTTGGCCCAATAGAGAACAGAGTGAAACTCAAACATCCCTTATTTTGGCTCTTTATTTCCATTAATGTGACTTTGATTCTGAACCCAAAGAAATGATGATCTAGAGTTATTGGTCAAGGGTTTGGGGGAGGATAGTCATCCTCTCACCTGAATTATTAGCATCCGCAAATTTGATTGGCTTTGCCTCTGCACCTGCGCCTGAGTCACTAACAGAGAAGGAAGGCTCTGTGGCCCGCCTTCTTGGAGTCTTACCATGAGCCATCCTGTACTCTCAGGCTCCACGGCAACATGTCCTCATTGCCTCATCTCTGGCCAATGATAAGAAACATGCGGAGGTTGTGTGTTGGCCTTACCGCTGCCTCAGGTGGTCTTGCTGTATTTGTGCAATAGCCTGTGAGCCCCTTGGGGGAGGCACCGTGTTTCATGTGACCCTGAGCCCCTGTGCCTGGCACCAGGCCCAGTACAGAATATGCACTTGAGTGATGCTGGCTGGCTCCAGGGCAAGTTCACAGCCACAGCCAGAGGTCAGCGGGTCAGACCACAGGATGTTCATTTCAAGGGCTGCCAACTCTGATCTGTGCTGAGGAGCGTGAATGTCGAGCTCCCACAGAATCTCATTCCTGCCAGCACCTGCCACCTCGTCTCAAATTGCCACCCTTCCCGCCCGCTCTCCTCCAGCCCGACAAGCGCGGTTCTTCCATTCCGTACCATTTCACCATTGGTTTCTTCTGCTGGGAACGCTGCCATCCACACCACTCCTCTGCATCCCCCAGCCTCCTCCTTCCCTCAGCCCCAGCCCCATAACGAGCTCCTTTGATCCTTAAGGTCAAAGCTCACCTATTTGGAGAGGCCTTCACTGACCACCTCCATTGTCACCCTATCGTAACACCCCCCTTTATTTTATACTACTTCTCCTTTCCTTAAAATAATACTACGTTGATTTTCTGGTTCCCACTACACACACTAATTCACTGTTATGTTTGTGCTGTCTAGAACAGATTCGAACTGTTGAAGGAATAACCAGTGATGCACTTTCTCTGCTGCAGATGGCAGACCTGCACGCTGTCCCGAGGGGCATGTATGATGGGCCCGTGTTTGACCTGACCACCACGCCCAAGGGGGGCACACCTGCCGGCTCCACCCGGGGCTCTCCCACGCGGCCGACCCCTCCCGTGAGGAACCTCCATCAGTCGGGATTTAGCCTGTCCGGTGAGTTGGACAAGCTGATGGTGACCTTTAGTGAGGGGAGGAAGGAGCGGGAGAGGGAGAGATCTGTGCTCTGGGGCTAATGGGTGATCCTGGGAGCAAACCCGGAAGGCCTTTGCCAGCCCAGTGCCACATCACCTTTTAGGGAGAAGGTTACTGGGGCAAGCAGGAAAGTTTGCAGAACCAAAGAGGAGTCTTGTTGAGAAAGTAAGCCCAGGCTCAGTCAGGTTAAAGATTAGGTTTAAATGATGACCAATTCTGCTTAGAGATCACACCTGGTCGGGGCGGGGGTGGGAGCGTGGCTGGATGGTTTGCATTATGAACTGATCATGATTCTCTGCATTAGACTGTGAGAGCTGTGCAATGTGTTGGGTTTTCTTTGTTTGCCCAGGTTCAAAGATAGCTTATTTTTATGCTTAAGTTGCAATAACTTCTTCTAACCTAGGATTTTTATTATATTCTCTTTATTATATTTATTATATTAATAATGATAATAATGCCAACATAGCTACCATTGATAGCACATTTACCATGGGTTAGCCAGATCATTCATCTTATCTATTCTTTAAGAACTGTCTGATATTAAAAGAAAATAATTATTCCATTGCTCCATTACCTGTAGTCTTAAAATGGGGAAAAAATAAATGTAGATTTGCATCTCTGGTGAACAATTTAAATGTGACGGAGGCAAGATAACAAGGGAGAGGGATTAAGTAAAGGGAACAGTATGGGGGAACAAGAAGAGTATGAAATGGGAGAAACAGGGAAAGAGGGAGAAAAAGCAATGAGCGAGACAGATGGGGAGGAAGACAAAGAAAAGGGCTGACAGTTTTGAGGTGCCGTTGCCAGAGGTGACCTTCTGCTAACCACAGAAATTTTTGTCCGTGTTTTGCCATTTTCCATTGCTCCCTGGCTATGGTGACCCCTAAACTTACAATGGGCATAAATGCACGTCGCTGTTTCCTTTTGTGCTGTGGCCACAGGGGCCCGACCATCACCCCCCAAGCTCTGAGACCCTGGCAAGTGACCTAACCCCTCACAAGCCTCAGTCACTCCTCTGCAAAGTGGGATAAAACAGTCCTCCTCCCCAGGATAGTGGTAAGGATTGAATGAGAGGATCCGAGAAGCATGTAAAACCCTGCCTGTCACTATGAATGTAAGCAGCTATTTTTCGTAGTGTTATCAGTGTTCTTTTTATTAGCTGTGTTATGATGCTGAGAGTCCCGTGAAATCTAGATGTGAACCTGGCTTTTTCCTGGCAGAGGGTGGTTTTCGGGAAGGTGGGTATGAAAAGTGTAGAATACTTGACAGACTGGAATAGAAGTGTCTTGAGAGATGAATGTAGGAAGGCACTTAATATCTTACACCCTTAAAATTAATCCACTTTCTCTCTTGTCCACACCCCTCTCTCTCCCTTTTTTCTCCCTGGGAATTTCTTGCCAACTGCAGGCACCCAAGTGGATGAGGGGGTCCGCTCCGCCAGCAAGCGCATCGTGGCGCCCCCTGGAGGCCGTTCTAACATCACATCCCTGAGTTAAGCAACCCCTCCGCAGAGGGGCAGAAGCAAGAAGAGATTTCTTTGAAGCCAAAATGGTACACCAATATTTAAGAAGGAAAGCGAATCCAAACAGTTGCGATCTAAAGAATCAATAAGCCTCAAGCCTTATGTTTCTCCAATGTTACGCTCGCTTGCCTAGCTTTACGAATATTGCTTTGTTTTCTGTTTATGCATAGCCTTGATTGGTTTGACCCCCCCCCCCATTTACATGCATGCAATCAGACAGGCCACTAAGGTGAAAGAGTCTGCTATATAGTGTCGAGAGCGTGTGTAGTGCTGCATCTTATGACAAGGGGACAGACAAAGCTGGGATGTCAGGAAAATGATAGAAGGGACGCAGGTTATTTGGGGTGAGTGGGTGGTGGGAGCCCAGAGCAAAGCGGAGGGCTCAAGGGTGGGGTAGGGTGGATACGGGGGAGGTGGGTGGGTGAGCTGAAGGGGTCTTGTGTATTGTGTTGATGAAGTGCGTTTATTTCCATGGAAGATGGCCACTTGGGCAGCCGTCACTTCATCACAGTCCCCCGGGGTCTGCGGAGAAGACAGGCAGTCTTTGGGTTCTGAACTTGGTCACGTCCCCTCCTAGTAGATTTTATTCCTTTGAATGTTTTATTAAAACACCAAAATCCAACCATTGCTTCCACCTTCTTGGTCGTGCCAGTGTTTGGTCGGGCCTCTTTCTCAGTGTTGCTTTCAAATTCTTCTCTTTCCTGGCCTGGGAAGGGACAGAGGAGAGAAGAAAGGACACTTCTCTGCCTCTGGCTCTCCCTGCCTCTTTGGTGCTCTTAAAAGGCAACAGCTGGGCGCAAGGCAAGGCCCTCAGGGTGAGGGCAGCCACGCTGAAGTAACACCTCCCTCTCCACATGTGTTGGAGATCACCTTCCACTCAGCTGTCTTTGCAAACGAGAAGAGTAGCATGCCTCTGGCATCCTGAGTTAGGATCGGAGCTCAGATGGGCCTGAATAAAGGGCTTCTCTTGCCACCATGAGCATTTGATTCTCTCCATCTCCTGAGATCCAGGCACATCCATGACAGAAGAGGACTTTTCGTTGCTGTTGAGAATTACTTTCTTAGGTGTTCCTAACTTTCACTAGTACTAGGTAATCTCAGCTTCTATGAGACTCAAGCAGGGCTTTGGGAAAGCTAGTCTGGAACAGAGGGAGCACATTCTGTGGCCCTGGTTCTAATTTTCAATCCTAAACCATCTGTTTCCCCTACCGTTAGCATATCCTTTGGGGGAACTTTTTGTTTCAGTATCAGAATCTCCTAAGGTGAGTGGAAGTGACATGCAGCCTCCTGATGTGGCACGTAGAGGAAATTAGCATGAAGCATTTGCATCTGTCTTGTCTGTCAGAGCTGAGTGTCCATTTCCCCATCATGCCACTTCTGAAAATTCAATTTTGGGGGCAAGTTCTGTAAGCCAGATGAGGATCTATAGAACCAAGAGGCCCAGATACAGAAATAATATATTCAACCTGGGATCAGACTTCTGTGCTTGGGGGATCCAGCTGGTAGAACCCATAACCGTGTGCTCTAAGTACTTTGAAGAAAAGAGCAGGCCTCAGACACCTTTCAAGTGCTTAGGAGGAGCCATTATCTCTGACTGCAGGTTTTTATAACTTGAAGACCAGAGAAAAGGAAATGCATGGCTAAAGAGGAATTTGGAAATAGCCAAAGAAGAGGATTTCCCCTTGAAAGCTAACGTGTTCTAATCATGAAAAAGTTTATTTTTCTTCATAATAGGGAATCTTGCTATTTTAAGCTTTTTTATGGTCCCTTTATTTTAAGGGAAACAAGTGAAGGGGAGGATTAGCTCTTAATTTATAACTCAGAGATTTGGGGGCCTATCGTAGAACTGGGAATGATGGTTTTGTAGGCAGAGGGAGCGTGTCAAATGGGAAGCATCTATATACCTCATTGGCTGGGCTGGGGATATGTTGCAGTACCAGCCATAAACACCAGATGGAGGAAAAGACGCGTTAAATAACTCTAGTCGGAACATCCACTTGGGTCCCATCTGCTGCTGTTACCCAGCCCGAGTCCAACTCATCCCTCTGCGACCTCTCTATGCCGTGAAAATAAATCTTTCATAGCCACTTGGTCACACTCAGGACTTCTGAATGAAACATTCAACCAGAACTTTATATTCTACACAAGCTTTCCTTGCTGTAGAACAACCCCTTAATGCCTTCACGATGGGCAACATGATCTGAGGAAGCCTCTCTTTCTTCACTTATTAACTTCCCAAGCATAGAAATTCCTGAGAATGCCAAGAAAACTCCCACTGTTTTCTTGGCTTTGATTTCTGATTACTTGTTACTTAAGATTTATATTCAGATTTGTCCTGTTCCATGAGACGCATCTAAGAGCCCCATACAAAGGGTTTAGGACGAGAACATGACAATGAGTCACAGCCCTCTCAAAATTCACTGGCGTCTCACCCAAGTGTGGGAGGCCATGCTGGGTCCTCCTCTCCCCACCATGCTTTCTTTTGCTGTCTCATCCCTTGGCCTGGCCCCTCTCTAAGGATGACCTGCCTTCCCCTCAGCCTTCTCACATTATTCCTAAACCCAGATGACAGTCAACTGAGTTTCTCTCTGGGAGGGTCACCATCTTGGGTAGTTGAGAAGGTATTTGTGGAACTGTTAAATCAGCCATCCCGTGGAGATATTTCTTCTAAGTTTTCTAAAAATGGCAGGATTGTAGTTATCCCGAAAATGGGTTTTCTTTAAAGTCCAATCATCCTGTGGCTTTTTCTTCGTAACTACACCCAGAGAGTCATGCTCTGCTCCAAAGGCCTCAATCCAAAGCCTGGACTGTTCACCCTGAGAAGCTCTTCCCAACAGGGTGATAATTCCCACCAGCTCCTTGCCCCAAGTTTCCCAAGCCTTCTCCCTTAGAAAACTCCAGCTTGAGTCCCAGCTATACACATGGGCTTTCCTGGGCAGCCAGCATCCATTGTAAGTTCCCTCTTGGAAAATGGTGTGTGGGTGTCAGTTCTGTGTCTGGTGAATATGGACAGACAGTAACTATCTCCCTGTGATCTGTGGTAGCTGTGAGGCAGCTCTGGAACGTGAAGAGCTGTTTGGTTTGAATCGTGAAGAAAACTGTGTTTTGAGTTTAGCTGAGATTAAGAAAAAAAAAAAAGTTCATCAAGTGACTGTTAATGTAAACCTGGTTATTAAAATAACTCAAATTATAGATGTCGTCCAGCCTTCTTCTGTGTGCGACGTGCCATTTCACCTACCATATTAAACTTGCACAATAAAACTGAGATGGTTAGTGAGAGGGGCAGTTCTGATGAAAACAGAGTTGTCCTCAGAAAATTTGGAGAGTTTCTATCTTTTCAGTTGAGGTCGAGTTTTTGCTTTGGCCACAATGTTTGATGACCGTTATTGAAACTTTGGGGAATGACTGAAGTTTTTTCTGTGGATCCCCCAATTTAGTATTAGTGGAAAAGACATTGCCCATTGGGATAAATCCAGCTGAGTCCAGAACAGATCCTGAAAGTTTTTTTTTCTTTTTTATCATCCCCTTGAAGCATTTTCTGCTTCTTCCTAAAAGCCTAGACTTTGAGAAAACTCAAAACTAAGCATGTTCCAAAATACATTCTTTAGCAAACTGATCTCAAGTTGTCTAATGAGTATTGGAAAGGCTTATTTACTAAGTCAACTCCTCTGAGAGATTTAAAGTACATATCATCAAGTTAAAGGCTCTGAGAAATCCCATGTCTTTCAAAATTTGTCTACTTCCAGGTTCTCAAACTTTTTTTTGACTACTGAACCCTCTTATATCATCTTTCAACATTCCACCAAACCTGTTTTACTAAACCCTTTTGGGAAAACACTATTAGATCCAATTACAGTTGATGCAGGACATTTTTCTTTGCAAATGTTAGACTAGTATATGCAAAAAAATTCTTTCGAAAAGAGTTTTTAAAAGTCTGGTGTAACTGAAAATTCAGGGATGGATTTGGGTAGATTCAAGCACAGATTCTTTCCATCTCTAAGCCGTACTTGCCTTTAGTAAAGTGCTTCATTCTTAGGAAAGCTCTTTCCATGTGGGAGCAAAACTGGCCATCAGCATCGCCAGGTTTCCATTTTACCTGCTTAGCAACTTCGGAGGAAAGAGACAGACTCCCTCCATAGTTCCAGACTGATTCTGATTGGTCTGGCTTGGGTCATGTATTCACCATTGAACTAGTCACTGTGGCTGGGAGACTGGGGGACTGATTTGCCACATGCCCAGCCCCTGAGCGACCTTGAGTGGACCCCTTGATTTGACTCTCAAAGAAAAACAATTTGTGCTACTAGAAGAAGAGGTGACGGATGCTGGGCAGCCAAAAACAGCAGATGGCCATGGCACCATTCTCAAGCCTGCAGGGCATGAATGTTTTGCTCAGCAAAGTATATGTGTGTGGGTTGGGGCAGGTGGAGAAGGGGACCAGGGGATGGTAATTTCTGATGAATTGCTTTTATGTGCGACGAACCCCTCTTAGTTTGGGAGAACGACGTTGTTAGTATAGGAGCACACAGTACTCGTACCTTTTAACACAGAAGCTCAGAAACCATGTCAAAGCTAGCCTGAGCATATAAAGAATTATTTAAACTTGACATTCAAGGTTTGATGATTTGGCCCATAGTCCCATTTTGTGGCTCAAACTCAGGATTGGTGAAACACCTCTCTCCTTACGACCAAGGCAGCAACTGAGCTCTGCTTAGGATTAGCATGGGTTTAAAGGGCATAGTCAATGCTTAAAATGAACTCAGGTTGCAGGGCTGTAAAAGGGATGAAGTCTTTTTTTTTAAGTTAGTGAAATTCACACACTGACTAACTTTCACACCTCTGCGGACTGAGTCACACTGACCAGGTGAGGAATGAGAACACTGAGTAGGAATATCAAGGTCTTTCTGGTTTCAAAGAACTTTTTGGAATCAGCTCTGCTACCATCAAGCCCTCTCAAAGGGAACACCCATCCTGAGCAGGAAATGGGGTATGAAAGGGCCAAGGCAACCGGCAAAAATGAGATCACATACTTAAGGCTGGCACTCTTTAGAATCAAAAGAGGTCTAGATGCTGCTTGTGCTCAACTGGCTGCTGAGAACACAACAGGACACTTAACATGACCCAGACAACACGGCACCCATCACGCAGGACTTTAGAGCCCACAGTGTGACTTACAAGAACCCATTTATTTCAGGACAAGCCTGAGGAACCAGCTGGCCTACTGGTTGCTAAGCTACTGTAGGTCTGAGAGGTAGTTGGATGGTCCCTTTAGCCTCCCCTAAGGCAGACCGTTGCTTCTAGCTGCAGGAGTTCAGAGCTCTTACCTTCCTGTCCATGGTTATGGGCCTCGGAATATCCCCCTGCAGCTTTGGTGTAAGGAATGGGACAAAGATGTTGAGGGGTAGGAAGGCAGAGTGCTGTGAAAAGAGGCGCCTGGGCTGTCCATGGCCTTTAGGTCATTGTGAAAGTCCAAACCCAGAATTCTGGGCTGTGCTTCCTAAGGTGTGAATACTAGAGGGGTCAGGTGTTTAGTTTTTATACGCATAGATCAGTTAAGTGGTGCTGCATTCCCTGGTTGTACACCCTCATCTCCAACACCAGCTTGGCTCTGCTAAGGGACATCCCTCATGGCAGGAAATGGAAGTAAGAACAGGAGACTTTGGGGACCCATGACCCAGCCTCTAGGAAAAACAATACACACATGGCTGACAAAGAAGGGTCAGTGGCGTACTGTATACAGAAGACATTTTAATGCACGCAGGCACATTTACATTATAAATGCCACAGCTCAACAGAAGCACGCATTTCCCATCCAAGGCTGCCTGTTGACAACAGCATAGATAACTGAAGTTTGGATTTTTAACATCCATGTTTAATATCAGATGCATTGAGCTTGTAAGAAACAGCAATCGCAGGCAGACAGAGTCGGAAACAGGATTTGGTGCAGACAGGGTGCAGGGACAACTGGATACTGAAACAAGCGCACTATGCTTTTCAGGCCTTTGCATTCAGATTTTGAAGAATATAAGCCTTAGCATTACTGTGCCAGCCAAAAGCAGCAACACGGGGTCCCGCTGGCTATGTTAACATTCTTTCTCCCTAGTTAGATATTCATCCATCCAATCTAGGAAAGCTAGGATGATATAAAGTAGTCATTTCTGGTTAAATCTTTCCTATCAGAAGAAGCCTAACCACTAATTAATTCAGTTACCCTAATTAATTCAGGAGTGCTCTGTGCTGCTTGACATTCCTTCCTGCCCTAGCAATGCCCTCAGCCAAACCCAGTGCTGCTATTGAGCTGTGCCAGCCTAGCATTTCCTTCCATGGTGTTAGGGTGGCAGGGCTGCCCCACCCATCCCCTAGGGGTCGCTGTGAATGCACTGGGCTGGATGGCCCTGCTGCAGTACAAGTGTTACAATCAGGATGCTTCTGGTCTTCAAAACCTCAAACTTTTCAGATGCTCCACACAGGTAAAGGAGGAAGCTGTTAGGAGAGAAAGAGTCCAGGAATACCAGACAAAAGGATGCAACAGTCACCCTGTTTTCTAAAATTCTTAGCCCTGAGCCTTGGTTGTCACCAATCTAGACGAGACATGTTCTACCAGGTAGGATAGTAACTTTTAGTGGAAGTTATGGAATAAAACCAAAGGATCTGATTGAAGAAACTAGCAATCATGGTAAGGATTTAGGCATCCTTTTATTTTTTGGAAGATTTTTTTGTCCTAATGCTCAAAATCTCCAGTGGTAGGGGGTGCTTATAAGCATTGTTCTACACTGATAGAGGTGGTGCTTTTTCTTTTCTACCTTGAAACACATTGTGGGCCTGTAACGTGAGTAGGACCCTGTGCGGCTGTGCTTGCTAGTCAGTGCATCCTCGGCTCCGGAAAGCCCAGAGAGGTACTTCAGGCTTAGAAGCAGGTCACCGGAAATAAAAACTAAGGATTCAAACTACAGAGACTGTATTGGGCTCCTATCCCATTATAAACTGCATAGATCTGAAATGGCACAAATGATTAGTTCTCCTCGCAGTGGAGACCCTCCTGACCCCACTGCCCTTTGGTAACTGTTTCTCAAAGTCTCTCCTTTGAGATGATACATATAGGGTCACAGCAAGAGGAAGAAGCAGGTGACTGAGTGCATAATTCCCCAGCACATCAGGGCTGCAATCAAACAAATGAAAGATGGACATTGGTAAACATGCAAGTGGCTGCTGACACTCCTGGGGTTACCAACCTGGAGCAGAATCTGGTCACCCTGTCATTCTTGTCAACCTGTCCCCCTCTTTATGAAATTTAGTCAAGGCCAACACTTACAGTGTTTAGAGAAAAACAAAATGGCTTAGACAAATAATGTGCAGGAAATATAGAGAAAAGGAATCAAACAAATAGAACAAAAGAGCTGGCTTTTAATTCTTAACAAAAATATAGTTGCTCTTAAGTGGAGAGGCACTGTTTCAGAGCTCTGCCAGAAATTCTCGGCCTATTGCCGAGTTAAAGTTCAGCACAGGCTTTCTACCCATGTTTAGTTGTCCCGGTGCAACCTCCCTTCTAGAAAAGTCCTCTGTAGCAGGCAGCCATCTCTGTTACTTCTCCTGCCTATTTCCATCTGTCTGGCTTCCCCAAATAGGCCCCAGCCTGGTCTTCCCTGTTGCCAGCTTACTGCCATCTTGGTAAGACCCATACTCTCCATCAGTAAGCACAAGGGTTATTAGGTGGTCCAAGTGGCCAATAGGTTACAACAGTTCCCCACCGCCCGCCCCCAGGCCTGTCCACTTCTTGACTCTCTGCCTAGGGCATGTGAAATTGCCAAAAATAGTTCCTCTGCAAAGATCTTCTGTGTATCAGGAGGGTGAAGTTACATCATACGCACATCTCATTTAGGTGAATTAAACTTTGTTTTTGGCAAATAAAATATACAGAAAAAGAGTGAGATATCAAGAATATTTTACATAATTAGGCAATTCTGCCCACCATTCTTGCAGTAAGCACAAGTAAGTATTGCTGCTCCCTTAGTCAGTCTCCGTGACCTTAGACCTCTCAGATGTGTGGATGCCCCGTAAGGGTAATTCTAGTCTGTAAAGGCAGGTATGATTTGTTCAACATTTTAGTTCATTTGGTATTAGCCAAAAATGAGACCAAAAATAAAAGACAAAACTAACCAAAAACAATGACTTGCTTCATTATTGAAGGGTAATTGACTATACTGGGCTTCTCCAAGAAAAGATACCCACCTTATGTTAGGGGTAATTTACAGGATTTCTCAAGGGTCAATTTTACTATCTTCCAAATTCACCTCACATTCTAACTTCGAATATAACTCCTGGGTAAGGTACAAAGGTACAACTCTGATGTACTACAAGGTGGACATGCTTTCAATGTGGCAATCAATATCCTTTTCTGATCCTCTCCAGACACAGGCCTCTGATAATCTTAAGTGGACAATTAGCCCTCAGGGAACATGCTTAGATGAGGGTGAGCAGTATGCTAATAAATACTTAACAACTAACAGCCCTGATTTGTAGCATTTGCCAATTTCCATGGTATAAATACTCCCATCATCACCAGTTTCAACTTCCTGACTTCGCATCACTGTACAGGGCATTGGGACAGATGTGCACAGCTGGCTCTTGCTAGCTGTCACAAGCTGATGTGGTGTGCTGACTCCAGCACACCACTGGAAGGCCCTCATTAGTCTGTGTTATTCCTCATCTGGCCCCGGTCATTTCCTCCAGACTGAGTTCTTTACTCCTACGCAATCGGGCTGGGGGATTCTGACCTCTTTCGGAAGTTTTCTAGCTCTGAAGGGCCTCACTCAATCACCCACCTATGTCCCTTTGCCCATTTGTCACAGTGTGATTAGAAGGAGTGGAAAAATAAATCTACATCCAAATATTCCTTTTAAAATAAAAATAAAGGCTGTTTAGAATAACAGGATTGTAGCAGTAAAAAGGCAGCGTAGCGCTCATCTAGTATAACCTCATTTTAGATGAATAAACCAAAGCAGAGAAAGTGGTTAGTGACTTGCTCAAGGTCACAGTTAGTGGTCAAACTAGTTCCCAGGAGCCCAGGGACTCCTCACTGTGTCATTCTGCCTCCTTCCAAAGGTTTATCACATTTCCAAGGTGTGTGAGGTGTGGAGAGGCGAGAAGTACTGTCAGCTCTTTGTGACGTGGAAACCGGAAGCTCCTGGCCTGAGGTACCAGGCAATGTCCCAAGAAGATGATGTTGAGGACTTCACAGGTTGTTATTCTGGCCATCCTCCTCTTCTGGGTCTTTGGTGTGTTCCAAGGCTAGATTTGCTTGTCTTTTATTAAAGTCCCCTTTTACTCTTAAGAGGCAAAAAAAAAAAAAGGTTTATTTTTTAAAAAGGAAAAGAAAACAATTTAAGCTTTTGCCATGATAGCATTAAGCCCAATAATTTACAGAGTTAGAAGCCAAGGAAACCTTAAAAATGTCATTGATTTTAAGTGTTTAAACCCCAATTCCTATGCCCTTCCCATAAAGAGAAACTTAATCCTAAGCCACTTCGCCTATTGCAATTTTTGAAATCTCTTACAAGAAAAAATGGTTTCTGAATTTTCCAAATTGTCTATCATTGCTATGCATCATTTATGTAATTAGAAAGAGGAAAAAATGTTAAAAAATATATTAAGACTCTGCAAGTAAATTCTGGCTGAACCACTCTATCATTTGCCAGGCTGCTCTTCTTCCACAAGTTACTTACTTTTCTCTGTTAAAAATTATGAACTCCTTTTGGACAGACGCAAGGTGCTCTTGAAGAAGGCACGCCTTCCAGGTGAACATTGCAAAAGAATAGAGGTAGAGTTAGCAGACCAATGAGGATCCTCAAGCAGCCAATAAATAAAATGAATAAATAATAAAATAAACAGCCTATTGAGTGTCTCTTCACTGAATGGCCCAAATCGAAGAAGTACCAATGTATTTTCAAAATGGATGCTCTCTGAATGTTTGTAGCAGGAGTGAGATCCCAACCAGAATAAGAGGACAAATAAGGAAGAAACAGCAAGAGGAGAAAATAACGTCAACACCCTGCTCCCCATAATGAGCCAGCAAGGAAGACCTGGGTTATGGTTTAAGAGCTTGATGGCTTTCAGCCTCTCAGGCTGAGAAGAAACCACAGCTTCAAGGTGGGTGAGGGCAAGGATTTAATGAGCTGTTGTTACATTCTGGCCTCTCATCTCCTGGGCCTCATGTGGAAAGTTCGGAGGTTCCACTTGGATTTAATGAATAGTCTAGAAACATCTCTTCATGCTGATTTCTGATTGAATGTTCCCCTCAACAACTGTACTGGAGTTGATTAACTGTACTGCAGTTGCTGTGACAGAGCCTTCTGTATCTGTGACTTTCTCACAGACATGCAAAACATTTGCATTGTCACTTTGCTTTCTGGCTTTCAACATCTATTGATGACTTTTCCATCATAATGAGAACATTTAACCTCAAAAATGATAATCATCAGGCCCAGGACAGGGTCAGCTCCAGATCAAATGTTTTAAAAGTCTGCCACAAAATACTTCCAAATTACTTCTGATGAAAAATATTCTTTTCCAAGGAAAAAATATCTTTCATTCTTTTTTTTTTTAATGTAGGAATTAGAAAATGTTAAGTCCTCAAGTACTAGAAAGTTTTCTTTTTTCCTGAGCAAATGTTTAAGTGATAGGAGAGCAAACTATAAAAAGGAGGGGAAATTTCAGAGAAAGTAGGAGGAAAGGAAAACAAAGGAGAGAAAAGACTTTGCTATATGTCACTCGTATTCTCAAACTGCGGTGTTTGTAACCCTAAGGGTTCCAGCATCAGTCATGGGGACATGAAGCTCTGGGATAAACATCACCTGACAGCTCCCTGGAGCAGGAGCTTTACCCCAAGATTTAGGAAAAATATTGTTAAAAATAAAATCTTATGGGGCAGCCCCAGTGGCCTAGTGGTTAAGTTTGGCGTGCTCTGCTTCAGCAGCCTGGGTTAGGGTCCTGGGCGTGGACCTACACCACTTGTCAGTGGCTATGCTGTGGTGGCTCACATAGAAAACAGAGGAAGACTGGCTACAGATGTTACAGATGAGGGCAAATCTTCCTCAGCAAAAAAAAATATATATAAATATAGAAATATATACACATATTAAATATTACAAAATTTTAAGCATATTTATATAATATTTTATGTTTACATGTTCATATATTTTATATATGTTTATATATTTACATATATATTATGTATTTATATACATAATAAAATATATATTTTAATATGCATGTTTATATATAATATATACTATATATAACAAAGCATATTTATATAAACTAGATATATACATATATAAACATGTATAAAATATAACATGAAAAGTATTAACATTGAAAAATATGCTTAACATTAAAAATCAAGATGATAATCAAATAAAATGAGAGGCATGGTAAAAAGTTACAATTTGCTGTTCTCTAAAACATTAGAAAACTTATAATAAAGATGATCTCTTGGTCTTGGCTACATTTTGGGGCCTGTTTACAGAAAAGCCTGTCAACAGGCAAGCTCTATGGGGGGCCAGGAAGGAGCAGGTCTGGACAAGCCAGTTGGTTGTGACAGGAAGAACAGATCGTTAGGAGGAAGACGGTTGTAGTGAAAAGCAACAAGCAGGATGGGTTTGCGGCATGGCCAAGCATTCCTTCAGGGGCCCAGAAAACACTGAAGGATGGGAATCTCCCATGAAGCCAGTTCTGGGAACAAAGAGGATGTGGACTTTGGTTAATTGACCATTAAAGGGTATAGTGACCCTGAGGACTAGAGAATTAAGGGCGTTGAGGATACTTATTTGTTTGCAGAGCTGTCTTCACCGCAAGACTAAGCAATCTTCCAGAACAGGGATGTCACTGAATGCAGGAATTATATATCACTCACATCTATCTGCAGTGTTTAGCACAGGACCTGGCAGATAATAGGTACTCAATAAAAGTAGCCTAAATGAATGGAAGGGTGGATGACCATTAGCCGAGTGGGTGGGGGCATGGGTGGATAGTTGTGTGGATGAGTGGATGACCATTAGAAGCAAAGTGAATGTTTATTACGTCACCATCGTTATAATACATAGACCCACGTGTATAAAATCCCACTGAATCCCTGCAAGTTATTGTGTTGAAGTCTGAGCTCTAACTCTGACAGAGAATAATATAGTTAGTGACAAAATTAATTTCACTCAGCCTGAAATCCAGCAATACTGCTCCACCATGTAAGAATTCCACCTTTTCTGTGAAAACACACTCTCTACTTCTGCTAGCCTTGACATCATGAAATTTTGGTTATGGCAAGGAAAAGACACCCATTCTAGGGTTGACTGCTCCCAGGGATTCCTCTAAGTAGGAGTGGGGCTCCAAAGAGCCATGTGTGTACTTTAAAACCAGCCCCTGGCCCACTGTGTCAGGGGTAGTCACCTGACCTAGCCTTGGCCAATTACAGTCTCTCCCAGGAAACTGTAAATTTTGAATCGAGATCTGGGAGAGGGCAATGAGTCAATCAAGTCAATGGCTCTAGAGAGAAAGTCCACGAGTGAAACGTTGCTGCTGGGATCCCCAAGCTGCCCTGGTCTGCCCTGGCCGAAGCCTGGGTGCTCAGTTCCGTCTTACATTCAGCATCATCAGGATGCTGAGATGACCTCCCATCAGGGTGGAATTTTGGGGTGAAGAGGGCTGTCTTGGAACTGAGGAAAATTTGCTTACGGAAAATGACCACCCTGTTCTTCAT
Organism: Equus caballus; assembly: GCF_041296265.1. Lineage (NCBI taxonomy): Eukaryota > Metazoa > Chordata > Mammalia > Perissodactyla > Equidae > Equus > Equus caballus. Next base: position 46,252,745 of record NC_091697.1, read on the forward strand.
CTTTGACATTACCAATCGTAATATCCCTATTCTAAAACAGGGAACTTGACCCCAAAGCAAAGAGACCCAGGTTTGAATCCTTAGCTCCCATCCTTCATATAGCATATAGCAAAGTCTTTTCTCTCCTTTGTTTTCCTTTCCTCCTACTTTCTCTGAAAGTAGCTCTCAAGTGAACAGCAGCTGTCAAGAAGATTCGCCTGACCCTGAATGTGGTGGGGACCGGCTCACCTGAGAGGAATCACATTTCCTCATCTCCTTCTCCTTCTTTGCCAGACGCTTCTTTTTCTTGTGAAGAGGTTTGGACTCCAAAATCATTTCTTCGAGTTCAAAGGTGGGGTCGCAATTCAGTCTGCCTTTCTGCAAGGAAGATAGGTTGTGCACTCCTTAGACTCCTACCTCGTTCTAAAAATACAGCAGACCGCATGTGGAGAATAACGGTCTTCACAGAGCAGTCCGAGGGCGCCAAGCTGGGATTCCCACTCTAAGTTTTAGATAATTTATTGCCACCGTTCTTTTTCATATTCTTTAATTTTATATTTTGTTTATTTTTCCGAACTCCCAATGAACCCACAGTGAGTTAGCAAGAAAATCAAATTACAATTATTTTTCTCAAGTTTGGGGTTTTGTTTCTCCAAGTACGTCCTAAGGATCATGTAGACCAAAATCACCTGAGTTCTCTGCTCAGCTTCCCAGTTCCCCAACCAGATTTCCCGAGTCAGTGTTTCTGAACACAAGGCCCAGGAAAGTGCATTTTTAACAAGCTCCCCAGATGTCCCTCAGCCAGGCAGTCAGCAGTGGGAATTACTGCCCTTTGGCTACTAGGCACTATAAATGTAGCTCCCTGGAAGAGAACTACCAGAGGAAGACGGGGGAATAGTAAAAATAATACCCTACCCCAACTCCAACAGTTTCCAATCCTTTGACTCACAGAACTCCATGGATGCAAATTTCCACATCTTTGGAATCAGAGAAAACATTGTTTTCTCAATTAGCAGATTCCTGGAAACGACTATTTGGAAGATTAGGGTTTCTTCCCAATTAAAGCAAAACATAAAAAGTGGTGAGGAGCTAGAACTCCAGACACAGATAGACCAGGATTAGAATCACAGCTCAGCCACTTGCTAAAGTGACCTTTGGAGGCCAACTTACCCTCTGTGCGTCTCAGTTTTTTCATCTGTAAAATGGGAATCTGGGCGATCTTGCCACACTGGTGTGGTTCTCTCATGAGACTACATGTGTATCTGGCACACACAGGAGCGTGCACTGAAGGCACATTATCATAGCTTTCTTGGGATTGACTCACATTAGGAACAAAACCTGGAACGAGCCTCTTCTGCAAAACCGCATCCCAGTTCATGTCATTCATACACGGGAAGTTCTGAAGGTCCGACAAGTGAGAAAACCGCTGGTCTGGATTAGGCTCAAGTAGCTGCCAATGGAATAGAACCACCAAGATTAGGAAGAAGGTCAAAATGGGGAAAAAATCATATGAATTCCCTCTAAATGTTTTCAAGTGTAGGACTGAAAGAAACAAGGCTGTGTTCCCCTTCCCTAATGCCACACACAAGTAAGATAGAGAATGCAGACATAAACAAATAATGTAGGTCACGCATGGCTAGAAAGAATTGTAAATTGGTTTTTGCAACATGGTGAGTGAAAATAGCTCGTCCTACTGAGTCAAACATATCTCTGATTCCTGATTACCCTACTTACTATGGCCAAGTTTGTTCTCCAAACCTTAGTTTACCTATGTGTAAAAAAGGGACAATAACCTATTTCATAAGGTTTAGCTAGGATTAAACGAGGCCATGTCTATGAAGTGTCTAAGAGAAAATCTGTCCTTATTAGGTGGTGAATGTGTACACATTTTACAAATGAAAGTCATTTCCACTAAAAACTTTAGCTGTTTTTATAACTAATCAATATATATTGAGGGTGACGTAGATAAGATGTAACTAAGTCTACTGTTATAGTTCTGGGTTTTCCAAAATGAGATTAAAGATTTTTTTCCCCCTTGACCACTCCAGAGCCAACATCACATCAATCCTGTGGCTCAAATGGGAAATGTCAGGTCCACTTAAGCATGCTCCTGGCAGTGACATGGATCATCAGGGTGGAATTTTGGGGTGAAGAGGGCTGTCTTGGAACTGAGGAAAATTTGCTTACGGAAAATGACCACCCTGTTCTTCATCTTTGACATTACCAATCGTAATATCCCTATTCTAAAACAGGGAACTTGACCCCAAAGCAAAGAGACCCAGGTTTGAATCCTTAGCTCCCAAAGCCCTTTTTCTTGACCAGACACAATCTGTGCAATTTCCTTTCTTCAAAAAAAGCCAAGCTCATCCTCCTGGGCACCTCATTCTTCGTTTCACATAATCGTTCTATGCACATGATGAGCTCCCGCTACAATTGCTCTTCATCTTTTTGGCGAACACAGCCACCTTGAAATTCTGATGAAAGCTCTGGACCTCGTCAATCCAAATACCAAATTTTACCACCTGTTAGGCTCTGTGTTAGATGCTGAGGACACCATGGTGAACAAGCCCAAATGGTCCCTTCTCATGCCGCTCAGAGGACAACGATCATTTACCCAAGAATCACACACGTGAAATGTATAATTTCAAACTGTGAGAAATTCTATGAAGGAAGATAGTGGTGAGCTTACAACAAGAGGGAGGCTCCCTGAGGAAGTGATATTTGAGCTGAGATCCAAAGCTGTGCTTCTCAAACTAGATACAAGGGCCAATTATTTCTGTTTGTTTGTTCATTTGTTTGTTATAATTTCCAACTCACTGAAACCAATATGTGGTGTTACTGTGCATGAGTAGTATGCAACTCCACACCATGTATAACTTATGATTTGCGTTCAACATCACCAAACAGGCTTGTCCCCTGTTCAATAGATGAGTCCACTGACCATGTGCTTAGAGGCATCAGAATTATCAAATTGCTATAAAAGTTCCTAAATGCTTCTCTCAATTTCTGTACTCGTCATGGACCCATAGGAAACAATTCATGGACTTGAACCAGTCAGTGAATCACATTGAGTTGCACTGATCTAAAGGAGGGAGCCGAAGAGCTGGGGAGGGGGGCAATGTTCTAGGTAGAGTGATTAGCATACACAAAGGCCCTGTGGTGAGAGCCTGATATGTGAGGGGGGAGGGAAGAGAAAAGAAAAAGAAGGCCAAACCAGTTTATGTGTAGTCAAAAGGGGAACAGAAGGCCAAAATAAGGTTTGAGAGGTACTTAGAATCTTTAAACCATGCAAATTATTTTTATCTCAATTCCAAGAACAATGGGAAGACAATGAGCTTTGCTTTAAACAGATTACTATGGGACAGAATGGAGAACAGAATGGAGTGTGTAAAAGTGGCCAGCCCAGTGGTGTAGTGTTTTTTTTTTTTTTCTGCTTTATCTTCCCAAACCCCCCGTACATAGTTGTATATCTTAGTTGCAGGTCCTTCTAGTTGTGGGACGTGGGACGCCGCCTCAACGTGGCCTGACAGTGGTGCCATGTCCCCGCCCAGGATTGGAACCCTGGGCCGCTGCAGCGGAGCGCGCGAACTTAATCACTTGGCCACGGAGCTGGCCCCTAGGGTAGTGGTTAAGTCTGCGTGCTCCACTTCGGCAGCCCAGGGCTCACAGGTTCGGATCCTGGGCATGGACCTAGCACTGCTAGTCAAGCGATGCTGTGGCAGCGTCTCACATACAACAGAGGAGGATTGGTACAGATGTTAGCTCAGTGATAATCTTCCTCAAGCAAAAAGAGGAAGATTGGCAACAGATCTTAGCTCAGGACCAATTTTCCTCACACATGCAAAAAGTATGCAAGGGCAAACGAGTTATAAGGTAAAACTTGATGGCAATAGGATTGGGAAGAACGGCAGTGGAGATGCAGAGAAGTGACAGATTCAAAAGATATTTAAAAGGTCAAGTTACAGAAATTGGTGATGGATTCGTATGGGGATGATGAATGACTTCCGGTTTCTGGCTTGCATAAGTGGATAGATGGAGAGGCCAGTCACTGAGAAAGGGAACACTGGAGAAAGTCCAGGAAATACAGAGACATCAAGAACTCCATTTTGGGCAAGCTGAGTTTGAGATGGCTTTGGGACATACAAGAGGACATGTGAGTTTTCTTAATGAAGCCAAGTATTTGAAAGCCGTTAGCTGCAAAACCCACTCTGGAAATATCTATTATTGTGACTTCCTCCAATACCGTATACTAACTTCGAACCTCAAACCAGAGAGCATGCTTCTTTTTCATCCCTTCCTTTTGTCAGGCAGACCTCCTTACCTTTTTCAGAAGTGACACCATTTCCTGTGACCAGGCAGAAGGGTAAGTCACAATAGCCGTCTCAAACATGTGTGCAATTTCCTTGCTGGAAGTACTGGAGCGAATATGATACGGTCTCTTAAAGGAGAGAAGAAGTTAGAGTCTTCTTTTTTATAGGGTAAAAGAAAAAACTTTTGCTTTGCAAATGTTTCCAAACTAGATTTTCAATCAGTAAAATCTCCATATCATTGTCCAATCCCTTCCAGCTGATTGTTGTGTTGCCCTATGGGCCAGTGTTGCCAGATCTCCTACTTTTTAAAAAAAGATACTAGAAATCTACAGTTTCTGTAAATGTCAGAATTTGTGAAAGCCAGTAATTCTGCTGGACCAAAGAAAACACTTCTGTGGGCTAAAAACATCTGTGAGATGCTGATTTAGAACTGTTTTGTGAGAAAGCCTATATAAGTTTTAACACAAAATATTGGACAAGTGCTGAGTAAATGGAAGTTTTTAAAAATTGTTATTTAAATGTTGATTATAAAGAGAACCAGAGTTTTACCATACACCTCTTTCCACTTGTCTGAATCATCATAAGTTCAGGACAGAAAGTTACCCAGAAAACTTCAACTCCAGTTCCAAATGCTAGAAGTTCCTGGTCCTATGGAGTGGGGTGGCAAATTTTATGATGAAGCAAAAGATTTTTCACTTCTGAGAGAAGCAGCTTCTATAGTTTTAACTTTGGGGAAAAGAAATGAAAGAAAACGGTGGCTTCGTTACAGTTTTCACAGCTTTCCACTAGAGGGCAGCCGTGACCTATATTAAGTTCTCGATTTCATAAAGGAATCATTAAGAATGGGATTTTCTCTCTTTTATGTAAACCATGAGCTCCTTAAAGCCAGAGACTATATCATACTCACAGTTTTGCCCGATATCATACTCACAGAGACCAAGCACCTAGTAGGTACTCATTACATGTTTGTTGAAGGAGCAAAATTTCCATATTATGTTAACCAACAATATGACAGTTAATATGGATACGTACTTTACCAAGTGCCTAGCACTTTCAAGATACTTAATAAACGACTGTGGACTGATGAAGTAAACTGGGAGAAATGGAGGAGTTTAATTTTTTCCCTGTCGTAAATCATTATTAAAGGTAATATAATGTAATTAGATGTTTGAGCTCTGAAGGCAAAAGGATTTGAGCGTTAAACTGAGTCACTCAGTTTCTAACTTTCAATTCCTTCTTCTGTTAAGATGAAGCTACTTCATGGGAAAACTGGACAGCTACATGCAAAAGAATGATAGCAGACAATTATCTTGCACCATTCACAAAAATTAACTCTAAATGGATTAAAGATTTGAATGTAAGAACTGAAACCATAAAAATCCTAGAGGAAAATATAGGCAGTACACTCTTTGACATTGGTCTTAGCCACATCTTTTTGAATACCATGTCTACCCAGGTAAGGGAAACAAAAGAAAAAGTTAACAAATGGGACTACATCAGACTAAAAAGCTTCTGCAAAGCAAAGGAAACCATCAACAAAATGGAAAGACAACCCAATAACTGGGAGAAAAGGGGTTGATCTCCAAAGTATATAAAGAACTCACACAACTCACGAAAAAAAACCATCAAACAACCCAATCAAAAAACAGGCAGAGGATATGAATGACATTTTTCCAAGGAAGATATACAGATGGCCAACGGACACACGAAAAGATGCTCAACATCACTAATCATTAGAGAAATGCAAATCAAAACTACAATAAGCTATCACCTTACACCAGTCAGAATGGCTATAATTACCAAGACGAAAAACAACAAATGTTGGGGAGAATGTGGAGAAAAGGGAAGCCTCTTACACTGCTGGCGGGAATGCAAACTAGTGCAGCCACTATGGAAAACAGTATGGAGATTCCTCCAAAAACTAAAAACAGAAATACCGTATGACCTAGCTATCCCACTACTGGGTATCTACCCAAACAACTTGAAATCAACAATCCAAAGTAACATATGTACCCCTATGTTCACTGCAGCACTATTCACAACAGCCAAGACATGGAAACAATCCAAGTGCTCACCGACTGATAATTGGATAAAGAAGATGTAGTATATATATATATATATATATATATATATATATAAATACACAATGGAATACTACTCAGCCAGAAATAAAGCAAAACCATCCCATTTGCAACAGTGTGGATGGACCTGGAGGGTATTATGCTAAGCAAAATAAGCCAGACTGAGAAAGGCAAACACCATACAATTTCACTCATATGTGGAAGATAAACAAACACATGGACAAAGACTATATAGTTCAGTGGTTACCAGGGGAAGGGGGTGGGGGGTGGGCACAGGGGGTGAAGGGGAGCACTTGTGCGGTGACAGACAAGAAATAATATACAACTGAAATTTCACAATGATGTAAACTATTATGAATTTCAATTAAAAAAAAGATGAAGCTGCTTCATCTGTAAAATGAACCACTTCATGAGATTTTTGGGAACATTAAATGACATAAGACACGTAAAGTTTTCAACTGAGTGGCTAACATATACCAGACACAATACAGGAGAGCTGTTTTTATTATTATTGACTCAAGGGTAAAAGGGCAGACATCAATGTGAACAGCAAACATCAAGATGAGTCATCAGTAAAGGTGATGTGAGGAAAGGCTTAACTCTACACATGGCATATCAACATCAGATATTCAGGGAGCCATGAAGTGCTGGGAGTTGACCCCTAAAAAGGAGAGAGTCTGAACTTCATGTTCTTATGAGGTCTAAAAACACTTGCCACATATCTTCTCCCCTCAAGACTGAATAAAGGACCATAGCAAATTCATCTGTCTCAGTAACAATATAGTAGAAATGCCCCGTGTAACTCAACATCAGAAAGGGAGTGCTGGCCACTTTATCAGCGTTTACTGACCCTTCACCAGCCGAAGGGCGCTACATGTGAGCCCTTCCACGTATCTCATTCTGAGCTGGGCAGCTTTGGCATACTCAGGCTTCTAGGGTTATAGTCACGTACACATATATTTTTTCTTTTTTTCTAATTTTCTTCTTTGATTCATTGCTGCTTCTAAACCTACTGTTTCTTAGTCATCTAAAGACACAAAATGATTTGATAAATGAATAAATTAATTGATGAATGCCACAAGCAACTGGTTTAAGAGTGTTTTTTTCATTTACTTTAGAAGGTCATATGGCTGCATTTAACATTTTTTTTTAAATCCTCATGGCCTGTCAACTTATTAAAAACAAACTGCCTTTATCTTACACAATGACTTATTTTTCTAGCTCTAAATTTTAAAAATCCATATTAATTCATCAACTACTAGAATTATATATTTCCTCACTTACCAAATATTTACTGAATGACTACTATGTTTCAGCACCTCTGTTGAGCATTGAGGATACAATGAAGTTCAACACAGACATGATTTCTACATTGGTGGAGCCTATCATTTACTTAGGGAAACCACAAATAGTTATGTAGATTGTACATACACACACACACACACACACACACACAGACATGAATGGAATGCATGCTATAAGGAAAAATTACAGTGTGCAATTACAGGATATATCAAACCACTTTATGGCAGCATACAAATTGAGTGAGAATATAAAGAATGAACACAGTAGAAAAGGTAAAATATTAGATGGGAGAAAATCTTGTGATTATGGTCATATTTCAGGAGTAAAAAAGCAAAAGAGTTGCAGCTAAGAATGTGCAATTAGTGCAAAACTATGTATGTACCTATCATAAACTAATATTTATGGATAATACAAAAGTAGAAAAGATATAGACCTTGCCTTCACAATGGCAATGACAGCTGGGAGACAGACAGATGACAGAGCAGGTTAATGACTAAAGGACCCACGCATCACCACCGAGATCAAGCTCAGAACCATGGGGATGTTTTCCAGCACATTTCTCTTTGAGGCATACATTTTCCTATAAATAAAATTTCTAAGCTTAGGAGGAAATTATTGTTTAGCACCCTTCCTCTGTGGTTTAGTTGACAGTTGTAATTAAATGTTGGTATTTCATTTCTTCTGATTAGCTATATTTTGAAACATAATTACACACAGCCTAGTTGGTGATTGTTTCCTAGAATGTGTCCAAATTGATCTGTAGTGACTTGCTCCTCCATTCATTCCATATGAATTTGTTATGTACCTATTTAAAGCTAAATACTGTGGATAATATAAAATTACATAAGATACATGCTTTGCCTTCAATGAATTTATAATCTAATAATATAGAAGAGATAAAAACATAAAAATTAATATACCTGGAAAAATTTACAAAGGCATTACATTTATAAAATGGATTTAACCCAAAAAATAAAATAGATTTAATCGTTCTGATGTAGAAAGGTCTACATTTTATCTTAAGTGAAAAAAAGTCTCAACAGAAAGGTAAAGCATAATTCTATTTTTGCTAAAATGACAACACTAATGTACATATATGTGTCTGTGAAAATAGATTATCCTTATAAGAACAGAGAAAGTTTGGAAGTGAATACAGCAAGCTGTTAATTCTGGAAGGTGGCACTGGAAGGCCAAAGGAGTGTTTAATATTTTAATTGGGAATTTCTTTTGCCTTAGAGGATGTGGCTGATTTTTACTCTCATTTTTGTGCTTTTCTATATTTTCCAACAATTTTAAATTCATAAGGGTCATCAGAGAGATAAAATACATAAATATTTGGAAGAGAGAGATACAGATCACTTCAGGTACAGAGATCAGAGAAAGTTTCTTCAGAGAAGGTGCCACATTGTCGTGGGCTGTAAAGAATGGGTAGGATTTGAATATCAAAAGATCTGGAGAAAGGCCTTCCCCACAAAGGAAATTTGGGATAGTCTAATACTATGTCCTTTCTTGGAAATGATTAATCTACATTAGATATAAAGATTTTGAAAAGTCTTACAATTAAGACCCATCATTCACTCAATTTAACAATTCCCAAACATATTTGAAGAATGATTTTTAAGAAGACCAAGGTTTCCCTTGGGAAATATCTCTACAGGCAAAGGAACAAGAGGTAATAAAGCCCAAGGGATGCCTTGAGAGAGGAGAAGTCCAAAAGGCCCAAGTGAGTTCATTAGAGTCAGGGTCAATCAACTGAAGCAGGATCTGAAAAGTTAAGCTGCTTCTAAAAGGTAACGAATGCCAAGCTAAGGCATCTGAGACTCGGTGCGTGTGTGTGTGTGTGATATGAGGCACTGGGAGCAACAGCATTTTTTTTGACATGAAAGGTCAGATCCGTGCTTTAGAAAGATGAATCTGCATTCCCATGTTCATTGTAGCATTATTCACAACAGCCAAGAGATGGAAACAGCCTAAGTGTCTGACAACAGATGAATGGATAAAGAAGATGTGGTACATAAAGAGAACAGAATAATGGAATATTATTCAGCCATAAGAAAGAAAGAAATCTTGTCATTTGTGACAACATGGATGGACCTTGAGACTGTTATGCTAAGTGAAATAAGCCAGACACAGAAAGACAAATACTGCATAGTACCATTTATATGTGGAATCCAAAAAAAAATGGCAAACACAGAAACAGAATAGAAAAGTGGTTGCCAGGGCCGAGGAGTGGGGGAAATAGGGAGAGGTTGGTAAAAGGGTATAAACTTTCATCTGTAAGATGAGTAAAGTCTGAGGGCTTAATGTATAACATGGTGACTGTAGTTGACAACACTGTATTGTATAATCAAAATTTGCTAAGAGAGTAGGACTTAAATGTTCATAAACATATACACACATATATATACATAAAATTCAGCAACCTAACAGTAATTCTTCTTCACCTTTTCAAAGCAAAAAAAAAAAAAAGAAAAATGAATCTGACAATGTTGATACATCAGATCACAAGGAACTACCATAATAATAAATAATATGGATATAAAATAATGTGAGTGGGAGAAAAAATATTTTCTTAGCAAAATTCTTCCTAGGCATTTTCTTAGTTTAAGAAATGTTTCTTTAAAAGGAAACTACTCTGATTTGCCCCTGAACCCAGAACCCAGGAGCCAAATGACAGACAGGAATCCAACGAGACAGGGCATGAATTGTGTTGTATTAATAATTCACACTCGCCTTGGGGAAGTGTGCCTGAATTAGAGTCCTGTACTGTGACTCCAAAATGATTTTCTTTAAACAAATATATTTATACAAGACATTGAGCGAGGCATATTGATTTTCCCTCTCTGGGAGTTTATAATATCCATATTATTCATTTAATTTTATCTGCCTAATTTAATGTTAACTCACAGGCTGGGTCCCATATGCAGGAGAGTGAATTACCGTGTGCAGAAATCTCAAGGGTTGTGATCAGCAGCACATGGCAGAGTTGCTTTCACCTCTCAAACAAACTGCTTGATTTTTAGCAAAAAATCCATCCTTTCCTTCTAAAAATGGAACTTGCTGGAAGAATAACCAAAGAGAAATGCAATTCTACTGTACCCGGCCTCTCAACAGCTCATATGCCGTCACTCCCAGGGACCACCAGTCAACGGCAAAGGAATAGCCTGCTTCTCTTCTGGAGTTGAACATCTCTGGTGCTGAAAAACACAGAAAAGTCAGGTCAGTTTTACTCTCTGAGACATTAACAAATCTGTTTTCCCAACATGTTCCTCCAAAGGCAAATTACCAGGGTAAAGGGTTTAAACACTTTTATGGGTGTTTATCATCCATTACTAGATTGCTCACAGCAGGCAAAATGTCTAATTTTCTAATCTCTCTCAGTAGCATCATTCATCAACAACACACACAGGCATGCACATGCCTTAATGGACAAATTCTTCTCTTATTGAGACCATGCACCTATTGGATCCCATGAGTCCTCAGATGTGTGGCTGACCTTGAAATCAAGAACTCTGACAAGATGCTATTTGTTGTCTTGATTTGGAAGGTTTGGCTAAAGGACCTGAATCTGTATTACTGTTGCAAACAATGCTCAGAATTCAGTGCAACGTACATTGGATTGCTCTCCATCTCAGTCATCTGGAAGAGGCAAGAGCAACATTTGCGGCCTGCTATTGGGGGAGAGGGAGGGGGAAGGAGGGAGTTGGCCCTCTGTGACAGAGGTTTTACATCAACTGTGGGGCACTGACACTTTGTAACAGAGTTCTTTGAATTGACTCCAACAGAAGGTAAAGCTACAGTCATTTTTACCCCCAGTGGAGACCCCCCAGTTGTGCATTCTCTAAGTACTTTGACACACCATGGCTGAACCTCCTACATACTCTTCCAAGAATATACCTAACCCCTGAGGGGTGGAATGAGGAAAAAGAAGCACAAAGCAAGGGCAGGTGTCTTATCTGCCTGCTTACCACTCATTCTTAAGAGTCCAGCATGGAACCTGGCACTTAGAGTCACTGAGCAGAAATTTGTTGAATGAATGAACAATACTGAATCAATTAATCAAGTAATGGTTAGAGTCATGCTGTCTGGGTTCAAAACCTGCCTTCACCACTTATTGTGATCTTGAAGAAGTCAGGTGGCTGCATCTGAGAGTCCTCATCAGCAAAATCAGAATAAGAAGAAGGCAATCTTATAAAGGTGAGAAATTAAGTGAGATAATGCATGCCAAAATCTCGGCACAGTGCCTGGCACCTGGAAAGTGCTCAAAAAATTAGCAACTCTTCTAGAGAGGCAAACATCCATCATAATGGGAACTTTACCTAGTCAAAAGCTACACACTCTCAACCCAAGACTCTGGTAGTAAGGTGCTGGCTCTGGACAAAGGAATTGGCGTGATGTGGGGCCTAGGCAGACAGGCTTGCCCTGCCCAGTGCACTCAAGGTCTAAGTAAAATCCTGTGGACAACATCCAATTAGAGAGGTGGAATGTTGACATCCCAATGCCCAGGATTGACCCCGACTGTAAGAGCCAACTGTAAGTAGGCCTCGTTCCCTAGTGAATTCACCTTTCATGCATCACTGCACTCCTCCTGCAAGTCACAGCTCCCATGCAATTTGGGAGATAATGGCTCTGACCCCATGGTACCCTACAGACTGAATGGAATGGACTAGAGTTCTGCTTTCCCTTATCAGTATCTCACAGCAAGTCATCTCAGATAGTCCCCCAGGTGACAGGTGACAGACATCTCACAGAAGCTGCAGAGAACTTTAGGAATAAACAGACCATTGTGCTAAGAAAATACCTAACAGAATAAACATTATAACAGCTGTGTATTCTGTCATTTTGGACCATCCTCAGAATTTACGAGTATACTTTCTTCTCCTCTGCTACTCATGCTATTTTCTGGCATGAAGACATTTAAATATGCATTCATTCATTCAACAAATATTCACCGTGTGGTAGGCACTGAGGAATTCTGGTAGAAAACTAAGAAAAAATATCATGGCAACATACAGGAGCATACCAGACGGTAATTCTTTGAGCCCTCAAAGAGCCGAAAACCCAGTGTGAGGGGATACTGAGGGTTTTGATTAACCCTTCAAGAGGATCCCCCTTCTAGGAGGGATGAGGGACTAACTTTCCTTCAAAAGAACCATTATTTTGTTTATTTTTTGGTGAGGAAGATTGGCCCTGAGCTAACATTTGTTGCCAATCTTCCCCCACTTTTTTTTAAAGATTGGCACCTGAGCCAACAACGGTTGCCAATCTTTGTTTTTTCTTCTTCTTCTTCTTCTTTCTCCCCAAAGCCCCCAGTACACAGTTGTGTATTCTAGTTTTGAGTGCCTCTGGTTGCGCCAATCTTCCCCTTTTTGCTTGAAGAAGATTATCCCTGAGCTAACATCTGTGCCAGTCTTCCTTTATTTTGTATGTGGGATGCTGCCACAGAGTGGCTTGATGAGTGATGCGTAGGTCTGCACCCAGGGTCTGAACCCACAAACCCCAGGCCACCAAAGCAGAGTGCAAGAACTTAACCACTACACCACCAGGCCAACTCCTTTTGTTTGTTTTCTAAAGTATTTCTATACCTACATTTAGAAAAGTAAATAAAACAGAGAAGATTTTAACAAGTAGTTATAAACAAATGGCCACGTAACCATAACACAGGTCATGAGGTAGAATCTTGACCCCATAATCGTGTCCTGTCCTGTTCACAACCATAGAAGTAACCATCACCTTGAATTTGTGTTAGTAATTGTCTTGCCTTTCTATATAGATTTACTATCTATGTACACATGTCTAAGCAATACTCTAGTTTTGCCTATTTTAGTAATATATGTTTATATATATATGTGTGTGTGTGTCTATAGCATATATACATATATGTATGTGTGTATATATATAATATACATGTATGTGTATGTGTGTATATATATAAAACATATATGTTAAATCCTACACCATGGTTTCTTTACTGTCTTGCTTCTCTTTGCTCAACATTATGTGTATAAAATTTACCTAACTTGCACATAGTTTATTCACATTCAATGCTATATGAATATACTATAATTTACCCATCTATCCTATTGTTGGCAGTCATTTGGCTTCTTTTCAGTTTGGGAGTATTGTGAACAATGCTGTCATGAACATTCCTGCAGATGTAAGACCCTGATAAGTCCACACATCTTCAGGGTACATTCCTGGGAGGGCAACTTCCGGGGGTGGGCTGCATATCTTCTTGCATACTAGATAATGCCAAACTATTTACCAAAGGGGTTGTACCAATTAACACTATGACCAGCAACATATGAGACTTCCCTTTCTCAACCTCCTTATCCACACTTGATATTAACTGATCTTTTGCTGTGTGGCAATCTAGTGAGTATGTAACGGTCTTTCATTGCGGTTTAAATTGGCATTGCCCTGATTACTAATAAGCTTGACCACATTTTAATATGTTTACTAGCTATTTAGATTTCCATCTTTTGGTTTTCAGATTTTAAAACAACTGGACAGTAGATTCTGGTCAGGATGTAAAGAAAGGGCCTCAAAACTAATATAATAAATTTAATAAAACAAATTTAGTAATAATTTAATTCCAGAAAGAATTTCTGGAATTTACAAAATGATCCTAAATTTCATCTACAAAAAAAGTGTGAATAATGAAAGTTTTCTGAAAAAGGATAGACTTGCAACCAATGTATTAAATTACATTATAAAGCTACAATAATTAAAATTGAAAGCCACAGAATATATATGCCAGTACATAAAGATACATAGTTAATGACGAACAAATTTCAAATCAGCATGGAAAGGATCTTATTTAATATATGGTCTCGAAACAATTATTTAATAATCTAACAAAAATAAAGTCAGATCCTTACCATGTATCTTCAGTCAGGATAATATATAGCTGGATTAAAAAAAAATTAAACTATAACAATAATAAAAATATTAGGTAACCACATCTAAAATCTGGAGGTAAGAAGTTCTCGCTAAGAATAGCATCAAAGGTAGAAACTATAAAGTATAAAAACTAATGGTTTGGATGAGTCAGAAAAATAGTCCTTTACGTCAAAAATGCCATAAGAACAACAGCAACTAAAAAGGAAATCATATTTATAACACGATACACTAAAATTTAATATTGCTAATTTCTAAAGGGCAAGAATCCTTTATATAACCAATAAGAAATATCAGAATAGGAAGAAAGTATTAACACCCTAATAGAAAACGGGCAAAGAACGCGAAGAGGCAATTTACAAAAGAAATACAATTTTAATATCATAATGAGGTACCGTTTTCACTTATCTTTTTGGGAAGATTCAGATATTGATACTGCATGCAGCCCTGTGAGGATGCAAAGAGATGAATATCTTCTGACACTTCCGGTGCAAATGAGTAGAAATCAACAGTGAACTTTCAGGAAGGAAATGCAGTAACATGGATACCCTTTGATCAGGAATTATTTGGGAACGTATCACAAGGAAACAATTAAGTTGCAGGACATATTTCTGCTACCAGGATTTTCCTCACAAATTTATATTTCAAAATGAGCAACAACCTAATGTTCAACAACAAAGAATTGGTTAAATAAATTTTGATGCAGCCCTCTCATTCTGTAGCATGGAACCATTACAAACGATAGTGACATATATGGGCGTGGAAAAATAGGCAGAGCGTTAGTTGTCAAGACTCAAGCTCTGGAGTCCAAGAGAAGCGGGTTTCAATTCTGGCTGAGGCCTGTTTATTGACTAGAGGCAGAAAGGCAGCAGAGCAGAGTTAGGAGTTGGCGCTCTGACATCAGACCCTGAGGGCTGCATCCATAGCTCAACCTTGGGCTAAGCTCTTACCCTCTTATGTCTTTAAAGTGCGAATAACAATAGTGCCTGCATCACAGAATTGTTTTTTGATGTAATACTTATGTATTATGTAATGTAATGGTGACGTACTACGTAAGGTTTAAACGTCCTAATACACACCCTTAAAACAGCGCTGGGCATGTAGGAAGAGCTCTGCAAATGTCAGCCATTATACCTTCATCATCATCACCATCACCATCAACGCACCAGGCTGCAGACGTTTTTAGACTTGGGTTTAACTTCAGGCTCTAGAAGTCACGTGCTGTGTGCTTATGATCACATCACTCTCTCTCTAGGCCTGATTTGCTTTTAAGTTTATGAAATCAGAACAGTAAAACCTATTTCAAAGGGTTGCTCTGAGAATTTCACATTATAATAAATACTAAAAACTTAGCAAAGTGCCTGAGACATAATAAATGCTGACTACAACACGCCTATTATTGTTCGCATTATTATATTAGCAAGTGAGAATTTAACTGACAAAATTTGGTACGATCCACCTTTTAAAAAAATGTTCATGTGTTTGTGTGCGCATAGAAAAAAAGGTCTGGAAGGAAACCATAGATATCTGCAAGTAGAGGGATTAATTTAATTTTTCCTTTGCTTATCTGCATGTTACACATTTTCCATGGTGAATTTGTTTTGTTTTTAATTTGGAGGAGAAGAACGTTTTAATTGGTTAAGCTCTAAGTGATCTGGATTATGTCCACACAGACACAGGAGCAGAGAGAAGGAAGGACTGGAGTGAAGGGAGGGCGCATGGAGGTAGGAGATTATGAATGGGAGGTGATTATGAACTGGCAGACTGCTCATCCTCCCACTTCCAGAGCCAACGAGCTGCTGAATAATATGCTCAGCATCTCATATTAGTAGATGTTGTATACTCCAAATTATTGAGAACATAATTTTTAAAAAGAGAAAGCAGACTTCATCCATGACACCTCTCCCAAAAATCAAAGCCAAGGGCAACTTCTGGATAAAGAGACAGCGATGACAGTCAGATATTCATTTTTTAATAAAACAAACATTTCTAAGAGTATGGCCTACTTAAATTGGCTTACACACATTTAAAAACCACAATAATTTTTTTTTTTAATTTCTCTCTTTTGCAGGGAGAAGCTTGATTTTCTGAAGTCAGACACAGCTTGGTTTAAATATAGGCTTTTTCAATTATTAGCCATGTGATCTTGGGTAAATCACTTAGCTTCTTATTTTCTTTATTGTAAAACTGTGATAATTACAGTCTGCCTCATAGAGTTGTTGAGAAAACATAAATGAGTAAATGAATGTAAAACATTTAACACATTGTCTGGTCCATTGAAGACTTTCAATAAATATTAGAAATTGTTAATTATAAGGCTGAAGGTGGAGAGGCACAGAGAACCCTGACGAGATTCCAATTTCCTAGCTCTATGTTGTGAAAAGACTAGAAACGCCAATTTTGAGGAGAATTAAATTATACGGATATTGTACTTAAAATCACTGGGGAGAGACAAGAAAGGTGGCCTCCATTTACTCCTCTCACCATGGAAACCAGGCCTAGAAAACCCAGATGCACATTTCTGATTTGGCTCCAAGAAAATAGCCCATAATATGGAAACCCAGGAAACCTGCGGAATAAACTCGTCAGACCAGCAGGCTTGAATATTCCTTTTTATCATTTGAGTATCGTGGGTTTTAGGCAGAAAATTGGCTGAATTTTATGTGCCCATTATTTTAGAGGTGACAAAAGAGATTTTTTTCCCCCCACTGGTAATTGGAAGCCAGGAAATTTGCAGTTGTTCAAATATCATATAAAATAAGGCTCATTTTTACCCATAGAAGATTTCTTTCTCTTGGAAAGTAAGTAACCCTGCAAGTAGGGTTGTTTGGTTTTGTTTTTTGATTTTTTTCCTTCCCTCTGTTTAGTTACAGGAGGAAGAGAATGAAATATTAAAAGAAAGTGGCATTGCTCTTGCTCTTGATTTCAAGTTCAAATACTTTGCCTGGGAATTACTCTGACCATATTTAGCCAGCACAATTCATTCCACTCCTGATTTAATTTCACCAGTTTCACCAGCAACATCACCTGCTTTAAGCATTTCAGCTACTTGGGGTAGAAGCATGAACAGTTTTTATTCTTCTGTGATCTACTAACAACTATGCAGTGTCTAGCCTCCCATTCTTGCTGGGTAGGGGGCACCCTTAATGATAGCTCAGTCTGTTACCTAATAAATTTTAATCCCTTTTACTTATTAGAACATTTACTTTAGATAATTTAATATTCAGCCCTGTGAATTTTAAAACGAATCTCATATATGATTCAAAGCTCCGCCATCCCACCCAGTTGGAGTCAGCCACCTTGGTGTGGAGATGGACAACCAAGCTGCCCTCACCTTTTTCCTAGAGAGTAACATTTGTTTTAGAACACCAAAGAGGCAGAGGGATCCTAACAAAAACGCCCTGCCCCTGCTCCAGGGTAATCTCTCCTTAGTTGCTTCTGAGAGCTGACATAGCTCATGGTCTGTGGCAGAGCTTCTCAACCCTGGCTGCATGGTATAATTACCTAAAGAGCTTCTAAACCGTCCTATGCTTGGGTGCCACCCCCAGAGATTCTGATATAGTTGGGCTCTACTGGGACCGGTGTTGCCTTCAGTATGCCATGATGCTGACAGGAGCCTCCATCCCTTCCAGGCTGCACCATCTGGGCACTGGAGGGGCCCTTGTGAAGCTGGACCACATCCTCTGGCTAATCCATGCACCCCCAACCCCCAACACATACATACTCACACACTGCTGCAACTCTCCATCTCTTACTGCTGTGGTCCCCAGCAAAACTTGACTCCAAACTCATCAACCTGCCATGGCCAACTCACACTCTGTTGGTTCAGGGACCAGTCAGCAAGGACAGTGACTAACAGACATCAACCAAGAATGGGATGCCAGGTGCCTCTTCTCACAGTTACTCACAGAACACAGCTAATTCTCTTGAGATCTGACTCACTCGCCTGAGGAACAGCAGGGAGAGGGGAGGAAGAAGGCCCTCCTCCTGTATACCATATTACCCCCAAAGGGCAGCAGGCCCTTTATATTTCTGGCGTGGATGGGAGGTAGGGCTAGCTCTGATGGAACGGTGTCTACACAGAGATGGTGCCTCCAACAACAGAAATTAGAATTGGTATTAATTTGTGACTGTTAACACAATTAAATGTGACACCTAGTTGACAATTTTGACACCTAACCCTACCCTTTTAGTCATCCTCTGGGTAAATTTTTAATCTTCAGGCAAAACCCTCATCTTTACAAAGGAGAATTCATGGGATTGTTCTGGATAAAATGAAAACTAAAATGATAGCTGGAAGGCATTCTGTGAACTTTACAGCCTTATGCATGTAATGGAGTATTATGTAAATTATAGTTATAATAATACTTATGTCATTGATTACCATCCTACAGATTACTGCATCTTATTTCTTTGTATGATTGTATTTTTTTAAGCTCCTCTCTCTAGAAGCTAAGTTCCATGGCCTGGAGACCTTGTCAGTTTTGCTCACTACAGGGTCACCAGCAGCTGGCACAGTGCCAAGCACACAGAGGCAATTAGTAGACATTTGTTGAACTAATTTAAATTTTTTGTTAGGAAGTGGGTAGAAGCTGTCCCAAATAACTCATAAAATCCTGTTTTCCAAATATAATCAAGAGCCCTCCTGAATCAAGATCAGATTGAGTGCTTGCTAAATTGAGAACCTTGAGGCTCATCTCAGACCCATGAAATCAGAAGCTCCCCAGGTAAAGTCGGAGGGGGACCTGGCATTTCTAGTTGCAAGTCTCTACTGTTGATTTGACCCGAAATAAACGGTGTCCACAGGAATGAAAAACAAGTCTCGCTCATAGTCACTACAGCCATTCACGAAGCCCGTACCCATGTAAGGCTTGGTGCCAGCCACGGTGGTGATCCGCATCTCCCTGGACACCATCGCGGCAATGTTGAAGTCTGTGATGTGCACGTGCCCTGGCAAGAGAGAAGGACCACAGAGAAGGTTAAGTCCCATTCAACCCAGTGGCACAACCACGCTTCTAACTAAAAGCATCCGGAAGCTTAGTCTGTAAAGTCTTGTATGCCAGTTGCAATCGGGTACAGGCAGTAAAAGCTCAGTTCGGTAGTCTGTCAAGACCAACACGGTCTTCAACCAGCAGCCCTCCAGCAGGCAGAACACGACATGCAAGGGGGAATGTCTGATTGTAAATCTGCAGTTCAACCTCAGAAAGTTTTCACCTTGACGGTTAAGAGCTCACACTCCAGTAATTCTTAGGCAATTTTTGTTGGCAACATTTTCAGTTGGTATAACCTGTGAGTATCAACAGGGAGGCAGCCAAGAGTTATTCAAGGTAGCAAATTTCCGAGCTGTCTCTTAGGGGATCTTTCTTTCTTTCTTTTTTTTTTTTTTAAGAGACAAACATTATTACTACAAAGCTGACATGAATAGGGATATATACATTTATTTCTTTGCCAAGAAAGAGTCTTTTTTTCTGTTTTTCTGAAATATCATTAGTATTTTTCGTCTGATAGTTCAGGTTGTCCTCTATCGACCTCCAATAAAATAACTTATCAAGGAAAGGCAAGAGAAAAAAGTCAAGTTTTATTTATAAAGAGGCTGTATAAAGAGTTCTAGAGTGGCAGCCACGAGGCCTGAGACCTGCCCGGAACTCTGCTCCTAATACATCACAGACTTTAAGTCCTTTCCTGTGTTGAGCCTTAGTTTCCCTTTATTAAAAAAAAAAAAAAAAAAGGAAGGGGTTGGCTAGATGATCTCCAGCGTCTCTCTCAGCTCTATCGCTCACGGCGACAAAGTGCGGGTCTAACATTAAGTTTGGTAGTGAGCACCCCCTACAAAGAGCGTTAGGACCCTTGCATTTACAGCAAGGGGGGAAAGAGTGGTACTAGAAGCTCGGGCATACAAATCCGCTATGCTTGCTCTTGGCGTGAAAGTCATATGCTTTCAGAGGATCTCGAAGTGTTGGCATTTCCATTTACACGCTTCTGGGGTTTTGATGAGATATGGCTGTAACCGGAGGGGATGTCATCTGATTCTTCCTCCACATCCCACCATCCACACTCTCCCCAGCCAAATGTCACTATCTGCTCCCTGACAGCAACCAGCTTGCTGCTAAAGATAAATCTCACAGCCTCATCACCAGGGTTTTGTTTGGGGCAGAAAGTGTTTTGCGTTTGTTTATGGGATGACATTTTAATAAAGTAAAAGCAGCACTCTTCTAGCTAAAAGTGAAGGTACTCTGGCCTGAATGGTACCAACGGATGATTCAATAACTTACGCTATCACAGGATATAGGTTGTCTCAGGTTTCTCTCTCTCTCCCCATGGGTCATGCTCAAAGCACTGGATCAATGGTTTACAAGGTTTGATAGAAAATAGGTCAGCCTGGAGACTTTGTGATTAAGAGCCTTTTCTCCGGGGTCAGACAGCTTGGCTTCTGACCACCAGTCAGAAGTCTAGGCTCTACTACTAAACTAGCTGTGTTCCCTTAAAAGGCTGATTTATCTTCTCTCTAAAGTTGGGATGATAATAGTAGTCGTCTCAGGTTGTTGGGAAGGTCAAACAAAATAACGACTGGGGAAGACAGTTCAACATCCGGCAGGAAGTAAGCGTTCAATTGTTGCTATTTGTCATGATCAAAAACTGCAATGTCTTTTTGCAAAACACACAAGCCTGGACTTCCCTCTCCTGAGACTCCAATGCAATGGGACTGGCAGGAGAGCCAGGAACCCATGCTAAAAACAACCAGAAACTTCACAGGTGGTTCAGATGAGCAACCAGACATGTGATTTTCTACTTTAGTCTGAGTAGATGCTCTCAGCTGACTCAAGCCTGAGATTGTCTGTGCTCATGTAGGAGAAGGTAGAGGATGTTTTAGAGCCAACTGGTCGTCAAAGTGTGGTCCCCCAGACCAGCAGCATCAGCATCACCTGGGAACTTGTTCAAAATGCAAATTCTTTGGCCCTATCCTGGACCTACTGAATCAGAGACTCTGAGGGTGAGGCCCCCGAGTTTAAACAAGCCCCCAGGTGATTCTGACACCCAAGAAAGTTTGAGACCGTGTTTTCAAAAGAAGACCTGGCTGAGCAGAAGATCCTGACGCCAGTAAGTACTCACTACATGTCTTCTGAATTTGGCTGAAAGAATGTTGAATTTTTTTTAAGTAATACTTACATTCATACGATTATTTGCAGTTTTCAAAAGGTTTTCACACACCTTAGTGTGGTGAAGTAGTCTCTATTTTATAGAAAAGTTGTTTGTGGCTAAGTGCACAGGGTCCCAAGTAGCAGAGCTGGGATTAGGATCTAGGATTTGGTCCAGACTCCTTTGGTGGGTTATGAATGGCCCAAAACCTTTTTCGTGCTGTATCACAAGACCAAAGAGGAGAATAAACAGAAACAACAAGCTTCTGGTTGGCTCAGAGTTTACCTCCCCACCAGGATGCACAGCAAAGGATGGGGAGGAATTATTTGAAGGCCAGGAGCTACTGGCACTTGCAGCCTGGTGCTCTTAAGCTAAATAAGGAAAGCAGAACTTCATAGAGCCCATGGACACCGGCCCGAAGCCTCAGTTCCAGAACGCTGCCGTACTTCTGTCAGCTCACCTTGATCTTTCTGCCAGCTTCCTTTCTGTGTTGTGAAAATAAATCTGAGTGCCGGCTCACAGGGGAAGGTTCAGTCACTGCTGACTGAGGGGCAGAGGAATTGCCTTGGGAGTGCATGACCACTCTGGCCTCTTGCATAAGCCCAGCCCCTGAGGGAGACTTAGAACAGAGTTTCTCAACCTCAGCACTATTGAGATCTTGGACCTGATGCCTGTTTGCTGTGGAGGGCTGTCCTGTGCATCGTAGGATGCTCACTAGCATTCCTGGCCTCTACCCACTAGATGCCAATACCACTTCCCACTGCTGGCTGGAATCCTGACAACCAAAAATGTCTCCAGATATTGCCAAATGTCCCCTGCAGGGAGAGGCAGTAGAGAAAAATCATCCCCTGTTAGAACCACTGCCTTGCTGTGACAAAGTTTTCAGGTACAAGGCTGAGAGCCTCCGGATTTAGTACCCTAGGAGAAGATGGTTTTTTGAGATATAATTGACATACAGCACTGTAGAAGTTTAAAGTGTAAAGCATAATGATTTGACTTACATATATTGTGAAATGGTGCCATAATAAGTTTAGTTAGCATTCATCATCTCATATAGATAGAAAAAATATCTTTTTCCTTGTGATGAGAACTCTTAGGATTTCCTCTCTTAATGACTTTCATATATACCGTACAGCAGCATTAACTATAGTCATCCCACTGTACATTACATCCCTAGTGCTTCCTTATTGTATAACTGGAAGTTTGTATCTTTTGACCACCTTCATCCAATTCCCCATCCTCCCCACCCCATCTCCTTTGGTAACCACAAATCTGATCTCTTTTTCTATGAGTTTAGTTTAAATTTTTTTTTCACATATGAGATCATACGGTTTTTGTCTTTGTCTGACTTATTTCACTTAGTATAGTGCCCTCAAGGTCCATTCATGTTGTCACAAATGGCAGGGTTTCCTCCTTTTTTATGGTTGAATAATATTCCATTGTATATATACACCATGGCTTCTTTATCCATTCATCCGTTGATGGACACTTAGGTTGTTTCCACGTCTTGGCTATTGTAAATAAGGCTGCTATGAGTATAGGGGTGCACATATCTTTCTGACATAGTGTTTTCATTTCCTTCTGATATATTCCCAGAAGTGAACTTGCTGGATCATATGGTAGTTTTATTTTTAATTTCTTGAAGAACCTCCATACTATTTTAGGAAAAGGTTTTTGCCTTTTCACCTCTGCACCTTGAGACATAGGATCACCTTAAAAATCTGAATTTATAGTATTGAGTCATTGAATTCAATTATTGTTGATGTTACTTGTACTTTCTCTCACTGTGCCTGTGTCCAGCCTGAGGATCTTTCTCAAGACGGCCCTCTAGGACACCACAATCAATTGGTTGCTATTGCCTCTAACTTTCAAAAATTTCCCCTACTTAAAAATGTTTAGAGTATATGTGCCACATTTTTCTGGAATTCTTGTTAAAAAATACATATCCTTAAACAACAGCTGAGACTTCAGAAATCTGATTATTTGGGAATAGGGTACGACATTCTACACTGTATAATTTTTCAAAAAGATGCTGCCCACTTGATTTTTAGGCAGATATTGGGACCCTGTAAAGGTGTTAAGGTGGCAGGCTTAGTTCCTCCTTACACCTCCAGAGTGAGTTTTTGCCTTTCTCTGTTCCCTGTGACTGGGGATGATATTAAGAAACCTAAATTACAGATGATGCCATAATTGTCATCCTCTCAGATATGCCAGGAAGACATTATTGTTTCTCTGGTTGCAGCATTTATTTCCTAAATAATTTAAGAAAAACACAAGAATTTCAGACACTATGGAATTGATAGAATTGGATGGGGTAATTAAATTGGTAGGATATGAAAATATATATCAGGACAGCTGGTTATGAGCCATCCAAGATCTAATTGCCATTTTGGGCCCTGAACTAGTGAATGAGACATTTGGGGAGAACAATAACAGGTATGCTCTAAATTAAAAACATTTTTTAAGTCAACTTCTGATGTATCAGGAACGTTCATTCACACCATGGAAAGATTCTCCATTTTATAGTAAATATAAATATAAATCCCCTTTAAATATAAATCTCTAAACAGAAATCTTTTAAATATAAATCCTTATAAATATTATAAATATGTTATTAAATATAAATATAAAATGCATATGAACCGATATGAACCAGTAAGAATAAAACAGAGTTTCTGTGTGTTACTGAATGGTGCCAAATTAAAATATAAGCAACGTGATGTATGTAATACACAGCTCACTTGAAGGAACGGGTATAGGAGGCACATCAGAGAGAGACAATTATCCTTCACAGTTGCTAAAATCTCCATGCACGAGGTGCATGTGACGGCCCACCAGGGATGAAACATTATAAATGTGGGTGGAGAAGACAAATGAGAGTTCAAATATGGAACACGGAAAACCACACCAGAAGACACACCAGAACGCAGGCTTTGATTTCTGGTTCAGTTGATTCTCACAAGAGCAGCTCTACCTAATGACCTCAGGGGTTGGGTGTTAGCAGGAGTTTATTCATTTCAAAGCGGTTAATTATGATTCCTGAGCAATGCCTGAAAGTCTCAGTTTTTCAGAATCTGAATAAACAGAAAGTAAATAACCTCAAAAATTGTTTTCTCCAGAAAGGGATCCCAGGACAATGTTTAGAGAATTGCTCTCAATCTTTTTTGTTTGTTTGCTTCCATCCTATTCACATATCCGATCCTTCCCATGGGAATATTTCTCTTATTAACGGCAGTGATTTTCAAGTTGAGTTCAGGATGGGAATATAATAACAAAAAGCCCCCTCTTAATTCATTGTCCAAACCCAAAACTTGAGAGTTAAAGAGGTCATTGTAAAAAGTACCCCACGTGACAGGTATAGACTGGGCCTGTCCCTCAGGCAGACTGGGATGACTGCTCATACTCCCTAAGCAACTGAGCCCCAGCCCCACCAAGAATAAAATGCCCCAGAAAATGGGCTTAGCCCCCTGCCCACACGAAGGAAAAGCAGAATGCGCCATTGAAATTGTAGTTACCTGAGAATTCAACAAAATTGTTTAAATACAAGACCTAACAAGTAGACACACAGAATCTTTGGTATATCCCTTCTGGAATCAAAATAATTCTTTGGTAAAGACAATTTCACTGACTATCTGATATAGACAAAGCCACATAAAACAAGATGGAGGAGTCTAAGCTTCCTTCCCTAAGGGAAAAAGCCACTTCTACCTCATGGGAATCATACTAACATTTAATTCTTACTGAGTGATTTCTTTGTGGCAAACATTGCAATCAAGCTCTTTATAAATCGAACGTCAGTTAGTCTTTACAATGACCCTAAGAAGTAAGTACTATTTTGATCCTTGAAGAAACTGAGGTGCAGAGAAAGTTTAGACAACTTGTCCAAACTCTCAGAGGGGGTGAAGTGGGTTTTGAACTCAGGTAATCTGGCTCCAGTAACCACGCTCTTGAGTACAATAATACACAATTAATCTTTCACAAGGGTAGTCTCCAAGGGTGGTTAAACTTGAAGATTAATTTATTTCTGGACCTTTCTCCTAATCTACAATCATCAAGTAGCCAAGAAAATGAGGAAGAGAAAGAAGCTAAATGAGAGAGAACAGGACGAGTTCATGGCAGAAATAAGATGGAGCCATGTTTAAGACCCAAGATTAAAACACTGTCTCTGAATGGGAGGTAAATCTGAAAAGGGTTTTGGTTGACAAGACCTATATATGTCTATTTAGGGCCTCAACAAATGGTCAAGCAATATATTGTGCACAAAGGCAACCAGTTGAGGGGGCAAGTGGGGACAGAACCCCAAAGTGGGTTTTGCTTGACCAGCCAAGCACCTTCATAAAGCTATGATAGACAGAGGGAGGACCTTTTTCTATGTTATGCACAGGTGGCCTCTACAGGCTAGGGGAGGCCTTCTCCACACTCCCAAAGCTCCATAGAGTGTATTTGCTCCACAGTGAGAGGATCCTGCCTCCTATTTGAGGCAAGGATAGCTGGTGTTTTAATAAAAGTCACCTTCATGCTAAGTCTCACCATTGCTCACATTTCTGAGATTCAGAGGATCTGTTCCCAAATGTCAGAAGCAGTAAAGGGAAGGAAGAAATAAGGCACTGGAAGAAAGTGGAAAAAATCTTTTTAGACAGTCTATAAATAAATAATGACCCTGAGCTTTGAAATTAGAGGTCATAGACAAAAGTGTTTCTTAGCCCTCTGAACACAGGTGGGGTCTGCCAAATTAGGTTTAAAACGCAACTGGGTAAATAAATAATGAGCGATGGACTGTTTGGAGTTTCAGTTCCACTTGCAAATCCCTTTTGTAAAAATCGAATGAATACAGAGCTTTGCAGATTTAGGACTCCCTCATCTAGCAGCTTTCTAGAAACATGACAGGGATCTTATTGCCACTGTAACATTTATAACCTGCAGGCTGTGTGTCCTATAGGTCTGTTCTGATACACCAATAAATCCAAATGGACATTAAAATAAATATTAGGAAGAGATTATACACATTTAATCATTGTTGCCAAAGATTGTTCTACAGGATATCTTTAATCAGTGTTTTTTGAACTCCATTTTTTCATTTATCACCTTCATGGTTATTGCCATATGCCTATATCACTTTCATATCTAGGTACCACATATACTGTTATCTACTTTATATTTTTCTTTAAACTGACTGATTTTTTTAAACTGAAAAATCTTTGAACAGAAAACTTGATATCTCTTCTGCAAACGTAAAACCAATTTTCCCTCATAAGAAGGAAAGCATAAAAGTAGACACAATGAGAACAAAATAATGTCACTAATTTCTAGGTAGACCCTATTGCCTGCCAAATGCTCTAAGCTTAAGGTCTGTTCTGACTTTATGAAAAAAGAGAGATGATTGTTTTAAAGATATGAAGGTAAACCAGCACCAAAAGACTGTGATAGCTATCTTGAAGAAATCAGTAGGAGTGGAAGAAAATTGAAAAGAGAATGACTTTCTCATTAGGTAAATTCAATGTTATTTAAGGGTGTACTGGTGCACTGCGCCACTGCTATAAGAAATAAAGTGCCCCCACCATATCCCTCCCACCCATAAAATGAATCAAGCAAGACACCTTTGCCATGCATAAGACTCCTTTGCTGGGGATAATCGACTTGTTCTACGTGCATGTCATGTAGTTGACTGCAAACAAATCATTTACTTACCATGTTCATCAAGCAAAATGTTGTCAGGCTTCATATCCCTAGGGGAGTAAAAAGAAAAAAGAAAGTTGTTCATAATAAAGCAAACAAACAAACATAACGAAAGGATGAAGGCAAAAATGCTCAAGAATGCTAACTAGAGTCGAAACAATGTACTATCCCCTCATCGCTCACAATCTCATTCAATTCTCACACTGAATCTATGAGATGGTTACGATTAATACTCAAATTTCTAGATCAGAAAGATGAGGCTTAAGGAGCTTAAGTAACGTAACCCAAGGTCACAGAGCTAGCAAATGGGAGACAGGGGCTCTGAACCCGCGTCTCTCTCATTCAAAAGCTCAGACTCTTAATTTCTATAGCATATTACACGCAAGCACGTAAATATGGCTCCATGGGATCATACAGCATTTAAATGATCATAAAGCAGCAGTACTAGTCGTATTTTTGTCTGTGTAACTTTATAGAGTTACACAGATGAAATGAACTTAAAGACTATAAAATGAGAAACAAAACGGTCTATAATGTGATTGTATTTTAAACCTGCAGAGATTAGAATCTTTTTTAGGATGATGCTATGATGCCTCTAGTTACTTAATAAATATTTTTCCTGGGGTAATTAAAGGATTTAGATAGTTTTGCATGCATTTGTGAGATCCTTAAATCCATCAGAGGGGAAAAAACCCCACCCTCTTCCAATGAAGGGTGTAGTTTGACGGTAAATACTTAGAGGAATGGCCTATAGAGTTTTCAAAGTCCTCAGGAAAGGAATATCAGCATAAGCAGCACTCCCCAATCAGAGAACAGCACTGTAGTTCATAATAGCTCTCATTCCTCCACGCTCAGGTTTGCACTGCCCTTCCCTAATGGACCATTAAAGCCCTTCAACCTAAATTCACAGACGCCATTAGGGAAGAAATTCTGAAACAGGTTTTGGGAACACATTTTCAGCCTAGTCAAGTGACTTTTACACTACTAGAATAAGGTGACCTTAGT
Source organism: Equus caballus (assembly GCF_041296265.1). Lineage (NCBI taxonomy): Eukaryota > Metazoa > Chordata > Mammalia > Perissodactyla > Equidae > Equus > Equus caballus. Next base: position 46,281,138 of record NC_091697.1, read on the forward strand.
CTTTGACTGACCAAGACTGTCAGGGTCCTCTTTTCTTGAAAATATTAATGAATAACAAGCCCTTTACTTACAAACAGAATCAAGTATGCACCACACCCAACATGCAGACGCATGGCTAGTCTCAGGAACTTTGAATATCTTCTCATTTAGTTTGGTAGGTTATTAAAATTAATTCTGGATTCACAGAGTGGTCATCTGTATCTGCGGCAATTTTTCTCTGGCGCAGGGTACAATTTGATAAGGATGGAATGTCAGGGAGTTTTAAACTGCGTGTTTCTATGGCTAAACTCTCTCTCAATATTGCAGACTCTGCCCCAAACCCTTTCATGGATCCCATCATTTCAAGAATTATCAAGTCCAAACTCACTCATACAAAATAAAGGCCCTTTCATAATCTGGCCCCTGTGCTCCAGCCAGATGGAAGCACATGAGGTCCCCGAAATTCTCCCTGCACCCCCTCACCTTCTGCTGTTCCTTTGCCTGAGTCACAGCCTCCTCATACTGCACCTAGACAATGCAGAGTCATCCCTCACTTCATAGTTCAGATGCCACTTCTTGCAGGGAGCCTTCACTCATTTTCCAATTCTCAGTCAATGGCCCTCCTATGTGCTCTGCATGGTCTACTTCTTCCACGATAACTTTTATCATACTTATATTTATTTTTTCTCCAACTGAATCATGAACTCCTTGAGGGCAGGGATGGTTTCCTGATTAATGTCATATTCCATCATACAGGCTCCTAGCGCCTGGTGGGCAGTAAATGAATGACCAAATGATATGGGGAGAATCTCTAGTCCACTCAAGAAAGCGAATGCTTACGGTATATATCAGAGCACTACGGTGCACCATCAAACTCGCTGAAGTTTAAAGCTCAAGGTAAAACCAGGCATTAGGCTCTTGCCATCTCTTTCAGACCTGCATCCAATGAGCATCAGTCAGTGTCTGCCAGGGATGGAGGAGGCACAGAGGGCCCTGCCAGCAGGGAGGAGACTTGAGTGTAGCAAGATCAGCATAATGATTTTGTGGCCTGAATTTATGAGGGCTTCCTGGGTGAAATGAATTGCTTGCTGTGGATTTGACACTTTATGAGCTTTCTATTAAATCCCTAGGCATGATTTTTCTTATTTATTAAAGCCACACATCATTATATCTACTACTTTTCCCAGAAACTACCTTGGAGCATAAAGAATAATACAGAGATCAGAGAGGTAACAATTCGTTTAAGGTGACGCTTCTTACTTTAATCTTATATTCATTTATTCATTGAATATCTACTTTGATAAGTCACTGTGCGAGGAAATAGGAAATATAACAATAAATGAGATATAGTTCCCTCTGGGATGAAGAGGAGAAGAAAGGTTCATAAGGAACCACGACAAAAAGGTTTAAAGTGGTAAAGGGGCCTGTTTGTTACTAAATTCAGAGAAAGAAGATGAAGAAAATCCAAGACAACTAAAAGAAAAAGTGAAATTTTAATATAAAAATAAAGAATATAAGCATAGATTCGAAGCACGAAGTTTCTCCAAAATGTGATGAGGTAACTTTTAAGTCACTACAGGGTAAACTGCAGTGTGGGAACTGTTTATTCATGTACCAGGAGGAAGAAAATGAAAGTAAACCCAGTGTGCTATATTAACATTCCTGCTAGGACAAGTTAAGCTTTTCCAGTTCTGAAATTCAGCACCAGTTCCTTTTCAGTCTTCTCAAATAATCCTAAATATGAAATCACTTATTCTCAAATGTTTCTTTTATTTAAGGAGCTCTATCACTTGGTTTAACTTAGTGGTTACCAAACCTGTGCGTTCAGAAGCACCTGGGGAGCTTTGAGTAACGCGGATTCTCTGACCTAGTTCAGCCCCATGGCATCAGACTCTGTGGACAGGCCCAGGCATCTGTCCAAAGACAACAGAATCCTCTAGGACCTTCTAATGTACAGTCATGTTCAGAAATGCCATCCAGGCATTGTTCAAATCCAAATATGTCAATCCGATTTTAAAATATGAACCTCTTAAAAGTTTATCTATGAAGATAAAGGTGACGGAAAAGTACACTTACCACTCTCAACAAATTCTTTGGTTAAAATATATCTGGAGGTCTCTTACAACCTACTTATTATTAGCTGATGAGTTCCCTCTCACTTGCTATTATCATTCTTGGTGATTTCAATGTCTATGTGGAGGATGTCATTTCAATGTCAATGTTTATGTCTATGGCCCCTTACCCCAGGCTCTCACTTTCCTGACTTACCTCCAATAATCTTTTCATCTATCCCACCTCAACTGTTTTCCATACTTCCATTTCCTTAATCATTCTTTTGTCATTACCACAGCCTACCCCATGACCAGCATGACCTTCTATCCAATCCAATTTCCAAACTAGCATCTCTAACACACTGAGACCACCAATTATTGACCCTGTCAATTTTTATTTATACATCAGAACTCTCATATCCTCAATTCCCTTCCAAAGTCCATTGTTAATATTCCTTGTAAAATTCTGAATTCTCTTACCCCCTTCAGTTGTACACAATAAAGCTCCAACATTGGTGAAACCCAGCTCCCCACATTCTTCCTGCCTGCAGCCAAGCACCTGAAGTTTGCTAGAAGAAAAGACATCGTGATATTAACTGTTCTCATTTAAATTCACAGCTACATATCTCAAACAAGCATCAACATGCCAGGCAGTACTGTAACACGGACCTTCTCCAAGAGGACCACTGCACACTTTTGCACCGCTCCTCACACCTCTTACACTCTCCCTCTCACTTTCTCTCAGTTGATGACTATACTTCCTTATTTCACAAAGATAAGAAAATTATCTTTTGGGAACTCATCTACCACCAAGTTACCAGCTTCCTGATTTCTGTATCCATAGTCTTTGCCTTCCCTCTAGCATCTTCCATGCTGGATGAAGAGCCCCCGCACAACTCTTCTAGGGGCTCTGGATCTCATCCCCTCTCACCTGCACACGGATTTCCCTCAGAGAAGTATCCCTTCCTTCTCTCACATCATCTCCTTCTCCCATTCTTGTTATGACTGAGTCTCTTGGAAATACCTTCCTTAACCCATAGCCACCTCCACTTATTCTCCCATTTTACAATTATCTTTTACAATAATACCTCAGGATTGACTCCTTGATAGGTGAGGAATTAGAAACAGCTACTGCCATTCTCTTCTCAGCCCATTCTCATCAGGCATCCATCTTCTCCACTCCCTCAACTTGCTCTTGTCAAGTACACTGCTGACCTCCAGCTTGCCAAATCCAATCGTCACAATTTTATTAATCATGCTTAGCTTCTCAGTGAGTTGATCACTCCCTCCCGCCTGACATCCTTTGTTCTTGTGGCTTGCCAAGAGCCACATTCTCCTGGTTCTCCTCATACCACAGAGACCCCTCCTTAGTCTCATTTGCTGGTGTCTTCTTGGTTCAACCTTCAAATGTTGAGATTCTCCAGGGCTCAATCTGATATACAACTATACTCCACTTAAGTGATCTCATTTAGTCTGGTGATTTTAATGTTATATATATGTGTGTATATATATATATATGTATATACATATACACACACACACACACATCAAACTTTTATCTCTAACCTTGACTCTGGAATTCTAGATTAACATATGAAACCTCCTACTTAATGTTTCCATCTGCATGTCTAACAGCCATGATAACTGTAATATTTCCTAAAGAGAACCTGTGATATCCATCCACATCCCACACAAACACCAAAACCCTCTTATCTCCAAATTCCTTAACTCAGAATATGGCCTCATAATTCTCCCATTGTAAAAGTAAAAATCCTGAGGTCATTCTTAATTCTTTTCTTCCTCTCAACTCATAATACCAGTCCCTCAGCAACTCCTGATAACTCTTTGTTTTCTTTTTGAGGAAGTTTAGCCCTGAGCTAACATCTGCTGCCAATCTTCCTCTTTTTTGCTGAGGAAGATTGGCCCTGAGCTAACATCTGTGCCCATCTTCCTCTACTTTATATGTGGGATGTCACAGCATGGCTTGATAAGCAGTATGTAAGTCCGTGCCCGGGATCTGAACTGGTGAACACCGGGCCACCAAAGCGGAGTACATGAACCTAACCACCATGCCACTGGGCCAGCCCTGATAAGTCTACCTTTAAAATATAACTATTGAAAACAGGATGGCAGTTCCTCAAAAAAGTAAACATAGAATTAACACATGATCCAGCTATTCTACTTCTGGGTATATACCCAAAATAAGTGAAGGCAGGTACTTGAACAGATATGTGTATACCCATGTTCATAGCAGCACTATTCATAATAGCCAAGAGGTGGAAGCAACCCATGTGTCCATCGATGGGGAAATGGATAAATAAAATGTGTTATATACATCCAGTGGAATATTATTCAGCTTTAAAAAGGAATGAAATCCTGACACATGCTACAACATGGATGAACCTTGAAGACATTATGCTAAGTGAAAGAACCCGGACACAAAAGGGCAATTATTGTATGATTCCACTTACATGAAGTACTTAGTCAGTTTTGGATGATGAAAAATTTATGGACACAAATAGTGGTGATGGTTGCACAACAGTGTGAAGGTATTTAATGTACTGTGTCACTTAAAATGATTAAAATGGTATATTTTATTTTATGTATATTTTTCTACAGTAAATATAAGTAAATAACTACTATACTTACCATCTCCACTGCTGCCACCATCATCTCTCAGTGGAAGCATTGCAATAATACCTTGTTCTTCCTGCTTCTCCTCTTGTCCCCTGCCAATCCATTACCCACATAGCACCCAGTATGGTGTTTGTCATTACACACATCTTCCCTGCCTAATGTCCTCCATTGGCTTCCAACCCATGTGGAATAAAATCTAAACCATTTGCCTCTGGCCTTATACGCCCTGTCTGTGCTCTAGTCCTGCACAGCCCTGAGCTACATTTCACGTCCTCCTCTCCCTGCCGCACGCCAACTCTAGCCGCACTAGTCTTCTTGATCTCCTTTGCACAGACTGTTCCCCCTGCCTGCAATCCTGTTCCCCTAGCCTTCACATGGCTCGCTGCTTCTTGTCATTCAGATCTCAGCTGAAATATCAGCTCCTTCAAGTTCTTTCCTGAGCACACAAACTACAGTAGCAGCCACTCCATCCTTATCTCTTCGCCTCCATCTTATTTTCAGCACAACACTTAGCACTATCGATTTTCTTATTTATTTGCTAATTATTTTTCTCCCCCGACTGGAATGCAAGTTCTAAGAGAAAGGACATCTTTTCTGTATTGTTCAATGCTCTATTTCCCAGGCTCATAAAATTGCCCAGAACAAAGGAAGAACTTAAGTAAATATTTGTCCAAAAATGAGTGAATCTCATTCATTGGCTTCTCAAACTTCTGGAGTACTAAGCTATGTATTTCTTTTTCCCCTGAGAAGAAAGACAAATGAAAACAAAACAAAAGAACAACAACAAAATCTCTGCCAGATGCGTGATATTTACTGTTGGCCAACTAAAAGAATTGATAATTTTTAGTAACTGTATGATTGTATATTAGAATAAGAGTCATAAAGAAGTGATTTCTGCACAGTTTGAGCCTGAGATTTCAGAGGGGGGCTATAGAATCTTGGGAGTGGTGAAGTGCAATTCTAGGAACACAGATATTCTGTAGAAATTCTTCATCGAATCTTGATTTCATGAAACAGAAAAAGCCATGTCCTGCTGAATCAGATGATTCCTGCTGTGGGAACTATAGATAGCAGTGTGGAAATCCAACGCTCCCTGTGGCTGGGTCCAAGGCGGAACCGATATATCTGCTGTTCTCACTCGAATGACTTTACAAGACATTAGCAGAACTTAATAGGCTAATTACATCCCTTCATTGCACCTACCCTGGGATCAAGTTGCTCATCCTGCAATCCGATATGGGGTGTTGTGAGAACAGGAAACAAGAAGATCAGTGTATCCAAACCAAAATCAACTCTTTTGGTGTTCCATGGCTTTCTGATAGGTCCACAGTTTGGGTTTAATTCTTTGTTACACAATGTTCTCTTACACTGAGACCTCTCCAAGTACTTGAGAGGGGAAAAAAATACTATGCACGTGATTTTATAATATATTATATAAGATGTCACACAAAGGCTATTTGTCACAAAAACAACAGACCTATGTTAAGAAAAGAGTGGGGTGAGGTGGGGAGGGGAAATTGTAAGCAAAAACACATAGTTCGGGACAGGAGGCAGAAGAGAAGAGCTGCCAGGATTAGATTATTATGGAATAGATATCCTCTATCTCTTTCTTAACAAATGGCTGCTGCTTTTTTTAAAACTTAAATTGTGGATTTTTTAATTGAGATATAATTGACATATAACATTATATTAGTTTCAAGTGTATAACATAACGATTCGATATTTGTATATATTACAAAATGATCACAACAATAAGTCTAGTTAACATCCATCACCATATATACTTACAAATTTTTTTTTCTTGTGATGAGAATTTTTTTTTGTTTTTTGGTGTGGAAGATTGGTCCTAAGCTAACATCTGTGGCCAATCTTCCTCGTTTGGCTTTAGGAAGATTGACCACAGACGTTAACTCAGGGCCAATCTTCCTCCACTTTGTAAGTGGGACACCACCACAGCATGGCTTGATGAGTGGTGCTAGGTCCACACCCAGGATCTGAACCCATGAACCCTAGGCCGCCAAAATAGAGTGTATGAACTTAACCACTATGCCACTGGGCTGGCCTGTGATGAGAACTTTTAAGATCTACTCTCTTAGCAGCTTTCTGGCTGCTCCTTTTTTTGTTCAACTGCAGTATTTTCCACAATTTGTTCAAGGGAATATGAGTTACAGAAAGGTAACGAGGTAATGAGTTACCTTCCATTACAAGGAAATCAAGTAAAGGAACTGAGGGCTTTCAGGCACTGCAGTGAATGTTGCCAATGAGATATATGTGTGTGTGAACTAGCTGTTCATGGATAGCATTGCTTTTCATCTGTCTTCCCCATATACAGACCCAATTCCATGATATCTTAATAAACAAGGTCATGAGGGGAGTGATTTTATCATCCATGAAAATGTTATACAGTATCCCTTTACAAGTTTGTTTTTCTTTTCCCAAAGTGTCATTCAAGATACCAGCACACTCACCAGGCCTTCCCTCTCTCAGGTGTCTTCTCCCATGGCCTCTGTATTTCTTCTCAATTGTCCACAATAATTTAGCTTGTATGCACACTCAGCAAAACAAAAGCTCAATTATTAGACTCCCATCTAAGGATCCCAATCTTCTCTAGTCCGTACAACCTAAGCAACTTATCGAGATATTTACCCAACAAAGGTATGTTTCCTTGGTAGAGTGCAGAAGGGCAGTAAGGACAAGATGTTAAAGGCTCATCTGGTGAAAAAAGATTAAAATTCTTCAGTAGACACCAACTGAGAAAGTTAGAAAGTCAAGATCTGAGAAGGAACTTCTTAATAGGCATAGCTTTCCAAAGTTGGCATGAACTATCTCAAAATCTTAAAATGTGACAGGGATGTTGTCACAGAGGCTGGATAAGCATTTGGCAGCAATGCAATCAAGTGAGGAGTATAGCAGAGACCCATTTGATCGACTGACCTTTAAAACACCTTTGAACCTTGACCCTCTATAAATCACCCAAGCCATCTATCTCAAAGAGGCTCCTGAAAACCAGTTCTCTTTGTTGATTGATCACTTAGATATCACAGGAAAGCAATAGCATCCAAATTTTACCAATAAAGAATGGAGACTTAGAGGCACCAGCCCAGTGGTGTAGTGGTTAACTTCGCACACTCTCCTTCAGTGGCCTGGGGTTTGTAGGTTCGGATCCTGGGCACGGACTACACACTGCTCATCCGGCCATGTGGTGGTGGCATCCCACATAAAATAGAGGAAGATTGGCACAGACATTAGCTCAGTGACAATCTTTCTCACCAAAAAGAAAAAAGTAGACTTAGGGGCATTGACTGGCCCACAGTCACGCAGCTCATAAATGGCAGAGATGGAATTTACATTTCAAGCTCTTTCCATAAGCACCCACTAGGTTATTTTAAGTAGGAGGGCAGCTGGGTTCCCAAGCTTGGGGTTAACTCTTTTTAATTGGTTGTGTCTGCCTATGTTGATAAGGAGGCCCTTCATGTTCAAGAGGAGAGAGTTACCAAGATTGACCAGCAATTCTTGCCATGGACACAGGGGGAAGTGTTTAAGAAAAATTGGCAACAGTTCTTTGCAAACTGCTGTCCTTCCCATGAGCAATGAGAATGTCTATAGTGACCACTTATTGTCCATGCTGTGGCAGGCACCTGACAGACAACATATCTTTGATTCCTCACAACGGCTCCGTAACTTACATACCACACCCACTTTTGCAGATGAAGAAGAGGCAGCTCAGAGAGTTTAAATTACTCGTCTAAGATTACATGACAAGTGACTGACAGAGCTGGGATTACACCTGAAGATTGTGAGGTGCAATCTTAGTTTACATCTCAAATGTTTATATATTGCTTCCTCTAAGGAGAGAGAAGAATGTCCTCATATACCCATAGGTCTGGGGTGTGGTGCAAACTGGACTGCAGCAAGTTTAATTTTTAATTCACAGTTTTGATTGCATATTTGAAAATCATGTAGATTTTGCACCCTATTCTATAATATATCCATGTTTCTTTTATAATGAAAGTAAAGTTCCACATTTCTTGCTGTTGTTCTAGGAAGGTGGATCACACTTATCCTGACATTGCAGGTCCCCAGCAGTGTAGACACTCCAGTTTGTGTAGTATGTCTGTACACCATAATCCCAGTGACTTGAGATTTTTAACCATCCTGCAATCTTTGGAGGCAGAATGTGTACATGATAAGGCTTCCTGCCTTAGTCAATGCTCACTCATTACCATTATTTCCTTTAATTTAGATTCACACAGATAGAAACCTAGGTCACATTTATGCATTCTTCAACCAAGGAAGCAAGGACACAGAGCATTAGGGACCTGAACCAAATCATTCAGCCACAGAGATCAGCCTGAACTCAAGTCTGCTGGGTCCTTCTCTTAACCTGAGGAGATTTTAAGTAAAGAAATGAACTACTTAGAGGAAGGGAAAGAGTGTATGAAGTAAGAGGAACCAAAAAGAAACAAGATCAGTGTGGTCTATTGATGGTAACAGTTAAAGTGGCATGAGAGGGTTATTTTTGCTTTTTTTTTTCCCCCAAGCTCTTTAAAAATATTTTAATCATGCAAAATCAACATAATGTATACTAACACAATGCTAAAATGTTAACTAAGATGAAGTGGCTTTCATTTGTCTTACAAGATGTATATTTGGCAATAGTTATTAAAAATAATTACTCTAAAGGAACTCCAAATATATTATTTTAGAAACAACATTTTAAAATACAGCAGTAAGCAACAGTAACTATTGCTCTTTATACATTTTTGGCATAACACTGGGCCTGGCCAAAACAAAAACAAAAGGCACAGAACAAAATCAACTAGTGCACATCCTAGGATGTTTTGCTTTACTATCTTACAAGGGGTGCAAACTTGTAATAATGTGCCAACATTGATTATGGGTTATGTGCCAGACACCATGCTAAATGTTTTATATGTATTATTCCACTTAATCCCAACACCACCACCAACACACACACACACACATATACCCTTGGAGGTTAAGTACAGTGCTATCCCAATTTTACAGATAATGAAACTGAGTTCTAGAGAGATTGGGCAACTGCAAGTCATGGAGCTCCTGAATGGCAGCCTCAGGATTTGAGCGTGGGCTGCGTAAGTCCAGACCCCGGCTGTACAGCTGGGGAAGGACACACTGTGATAGGACTGCAGATGGTTCGTAGGTGGCCATAAAGTCCAAAAGTAAACAGAGGAAGGGCCCAGACAGGGGAGACCTGATGTCAGGGACAGCAACCCTGTAGGAAAAAAAATAGAAACTGGGCAAAGGACAGTGCAAAGAAATCAAAGCCAGCAAAGAAGTTGTCTTGGCAGATGCTGCTGCCAAAGAGGGCTTGAGGAGGAATGTGCTAGTATAAATTGCTTAAATGAGCAAAACTGCAGCATGGGGATTGTTAGGGTTGGTATTAATTAGTGTATTGGTTAGGGACGGGTCTTGCTACAAGGGACAGAAAACTGACTGCCATTGGCTTAAGCACGGAGTGTGAGAAAGCACACAGCAGCCTCTGACAGCTATCAGCTGGGAACTGCTCTGTGGCCAAGAGCTAGGCTTTGTTGAACACCAAGATCAGACAAGGTCACTCTTGTGACCATGATGAAAAGGGAAAAAGCAACCATGTGATCATGTAATCATGTCTGAGCACAAGAGCAAGAGAGCTGCCCAAACCACACAACTGACCATACATCCCCTGACCTGGCTGATAGGAGTGCCCGCTGTGACTTTACCAGTGACAGTGTTGGTCCACTCCATTCCTCCCGCCTCCTAAGTAAAAAAAGATGCCCTGTCATAGATAGTTAATAATGCCATATTGCATATTTGAAAGTTGCTAACAGAGTAGATCTTAAAAGTTCTCATCACAACAAAAAAAGTCTTTTTTGTAACTATGTATGGTGACAGATGTTAACTGGACTTATTGTGGTGATAGTTTTGCAATGTATACAAATATCAAATCATTATGTTCTACACCTGAAACTAACATAATGTTATATGTCAATTATATTTCAATTAAAATAAATAAATAAAAGTTTTAATCTCAAAAAAAAAAAAGATTCTCAGTCATAGAATTGCCCCTCTTTCCAATTCCATGCAAATCTGAGGAAAATTCTGCTTTCTTGAGTCTTCCCCATGTCACCTAAGACAACCCAAATTCTACTCAAGCCCTTCCAAACATCCTCTTTCTGAGATGTCGCATAGTTCCCCATGTATGCAGTCTTCATTCTAGAACAAATCGAACTTTGTTGGACTACACATGTGTTCCTGGTGGTGTCTGGCAGGTGGGCATCAACAAGTGGTGTGCTTTTCTCATCAACCATTTGCAGGAGAATCAGCTAGTCCAGGACCCAAGCAGTGGTTCCCCACTACTATCAAAGACCGGCCCCATTCTATCTTTCCACTCTGCAATTTGGCTTGTTGCCTCATGGTCTCAGAATGATTGCTCCAGCTCCAGACATCACATATGCCTTTAGGGCAGGAAGAAGCACCAATTGAGTTTATAATCTTATACTAGGGAAGCAAAAACTTTCCTGAAGGCCCTTACAGTAGAATCTCCCTTAGGTCTCATTGGCATACTGGCTCCTATCCCACATTAAAAGAGGCTGTGATGAAGGGAACAGGATTTTTATGACTGACTTAGACCAATCATCTCCCAACCTGGGAGTGGGCACATTGCTGCCAAATTGAGTTTCGGTTACGAAGGAAGAAGGCAAAGCATATTTCAGCATTTCCTATAGCTAGGCAGTATGGCAGCAGAGTAAACAGCAGAGATGCTGGCACCAGATGACCTGAGATTGAATTCCAGGTCATATTTGACCCTAGCAAGTTACTAAATCTCCCTGTGTCTCATTTTCCTCATTTGTAAAGATGGGAATGATTATATTGGTGCTTACTTCAGATGGTTGCTGTGAGGATTAAATATGGTAATACTTGTAAAGTACTTAGTGCCTGGTGTACACTAACCACTCAGTAAGCAATAGCTCTCCCTGGTAAGAGTAAACTATACCTAGGGTATAGGATACTATATTGTATTTAAGTAGTGTGGGCATATACAGTATTCTATATAAGTATATACACTTGCAGACAGTCAGAGGTGATATCCAAAATATTTAATAAAAAGAACAGCACAATCATCAGCTCATTAGAATGGATGCTAGTGGAGGCTCAGGAGCAAGACCCTGAGGGACCCCTCCTGAGCCAGGAGTCAGCACTTTGGCTGCTGGATCAAGGGAGATAGGAGGTGGGTGGGAGAGTAGAAGACAGGGGTGAGGGTGAGGCAAGAAAGGGACTGGGGTAGTAGGCGAGCTCAGGCAGCAGCTCTTTATCAACCAAAATATGGAAATACAAGTGTTTCAATATTTTTACAACTGTTATGGCCATAGCAGTATATGGATTAAATATGAGCCTTGTACATGCTATACCACAATACACCATGTAGTGAGTGTGTGTATGTGCAGGTATGTGCATTCATACAGACATATTAAATGAATGTATGTACACATACATATATGAATTTTAGGTTGTTTGAGTATATTAAATACAGAGAATAATGTTGGTAATAGTCTCAACCACAAATGGTTTATCCAACCCCAAGGATTACTAGGTTCATATGGGAAGCAGGAGATCCAAGATGTTAAGATAGTGGGCTTTGGAGTCAGATGACTCGGGCTCAAGTCTCAGCTAAGAATTTATTAATTCTGTGAGCCTGGGAAAGTTACAACCTTGTATAATGTACATTATTATTGCCTTCTGATCATACAGTCTTCATTCTCTTAATAATCATTTCATTTGGGTATCTAATCTCTCTGCCACACACACACACACACACACACACACACACACACACACCCTCTCTCTCTCTCTGCAGGCCATGTGCTTTGGGAAAACCTACTCCACCCTTGACTTCAGGGGGGGGGTTCTGTGACTCAGGCCTAAGCTAGTAAGAGTTGTCCCATCCCACAGTCCCAGTTAGTGGTTTGGGGATGAGCTGAAGACCCAATTTAAGCCATTAAGAAGTCATTTAAGCTTCTTATAGGAAGCAGAGTTAGGCTGTGGGCTTCTGAGGAAAAATCTTCCTTGCAATCCTGGGGAAAGCTTCCAGAAGGAATGTGATTCCTTGGATTAAAGGGGTTAGCTTAAAGTCCTGGGCAATGGGCAGCTTTCTTGCAACCACTTGGAAGAACTAGCTGAGGATGAAGTGACCACATGGAAAGAAAGGATGAAGAAAACCAAGTAGCTGCTGATGCTACTGAGGAGCTGGTCAAGATAAGCTGCAAGTCTGGCACACATCTGGATGTTTCAGTATCTTAAGATAATAAATCCCCTTTACTGCTTAAGCCCATGCGAGTCAGGTTTTCTTTCGAGACCAAACACGTGTTTGGTAATATACTTCTGAGACTCAGGCCTCTGAATCTGAAATTTAGGACAACAATAGTTTTTACTTTATAGAGCTGTTGTGAAGATTTAGTGAAATGATGCATCTAATACTCTTAGTATTTTTGAGATAGGTACAATTATTATCCCTGTTTCATAGATGGGACCACTGAGGCATAAAGAGCTAAGGTAACCATTCCACTGTCACCCACTGTTATGAAAAGAGTCAAGACTCCAAATCATGTTTACCTGATACCCGGAATGATACTCAAAATACTTAACAAGGCACAAACATTAACTAATCAGAACAGGGCACTGACCAGTAAGAATGGAGGCCATCCATAAATTACCAGTAAGGCAGTCCCAGTGGGTGATGACAGAACAGAAGCCCTGTCTGACTCAAGGCCTTAGAGAAGCAGTACCATGAGGCCAATTATAAGGCTTCTTCTTGCTCTAATATCTAGAATAGCTAATGAATCCTATTCTCCACTATTTTCCTCTTTATTTTCTTACCACCTACTGTAAATGCTCTACTCTTATCTCCAAACCGATAACAAACCCAAATTTATACCCTTTCTTGACTGGCTCTGTAATTTCACTAAAGCACAAATAAGAAATAAGGTTCAGATGGAGTGTTTGCTTGTCCATGGTAAAATGATCTAGCTTCAGCTCAAATCTTTTATAGCTTCTGGAACCCTCTCCTCTTTTCTCACGTGTTCCAACCACAAAGGCCTCTGTTCTGCTCCAGGACATAACTAACTTCCACCTTAGAGCTGCTTATCCTGCCAGTCTTGGCTCAAATGCCACCTACTGGCTAGGTCTTCTTTGAGCACCATGCTCAAGAAGCTTTCACCCCCAAACCTCTACTCTCTTTCTTAGATCCTTTGTTATTCCCATAAGCACCAGGCAGTCTGTAACTAATGTGGTCATTTATGTATTTGGTTCCTTGTTCATTGCCTCTTTCTCAACTAAGCTGTAAGCTCTAAGAGGACAGAAACCATGTTTTTCTTCAAAGCACTACTCAAGAGCTATGTGCCTGGCACATAAATAAGTGATCAATACTGTGTGTTAAATGACTGAAACTGAAAGAATCAAGCTTAAGCTTTGTATTAAGCTGTATGTTAAGCAAAGCAGAATTAATTTGAGCCAAGTCACCGGTTGTATATTAACGACTCTTAACCTTATAGAAATTATTAAAAGTTCAGCACAGGCTGGTTAAATGTTAACCTGGAAACACGCAGTTCTTTGCCTCTTTCACGTGGGTTTTCACAAATGCGTGGCCTTGTGTGAGAGGCAGTTTCAAAGCCCCTTTCAAAACTGCTTGATGCATAATACAAAGGCGGCAGATTCTCCTGTTTTCACAGTGTGTGATTCACGCTCATTCATTATTCGGTAGCTTGGGAGCAGGTGCTGAATAGAACCTATCAACCTAATACCATCATTACTGCACTGCCGTTTTGTTTTTGAGGCTCAAGTGGCCTTTCTGCTGTGGGAGTTAGAAACAGAACATTTGCAAGGGCTTGTGACCTACTGAGAGAAGATTTATCAAAGCAAAAGAAAGGGCATTTCCTTAACCATTCCACAGCAAACGGTAGCCTCAAACCAAAATCTAGTATCCCACTGCAACAAACAGAAAATATTATCAATACAGTGAAAGGAAGAAAGCCAGCATCAAGTGGAACATGCACAGTATAAGTAATCAGATTTAGACCTCTAATTTTCTCATACTAGACACGCCGCTTTGATAAACTGGAAAAGATTTAACTTCTCTTAGAGATATTTCAAAGCAAAACAAAACACATTGGACCAGAGAAATATTATTAAAAAGCCACAAATATCTGAAATGTCACACCAAATCTGAAATACAAAAGTAAGCAAAGATAGTCTCTGGGCAACATAAAATAGGTTACCATATACTAAAGCTAATGGATTTGACTTACTGAATATTCTCTTGGTTACCATAATTTTACACGCAATTCTAACAAGTTTTGATATCTGATCTCCCATCCCATAATATACTTGAAGCAGCATATCAGGAGTGAAGACAGAAGCTGCTCTAAGTAGGACCTGCTCGGGAAGTGAAGACTGAAACCTTAGCAGCCAAGACAACTATAAAAACCTACTGTATGAATTTGCCAAGGCTCCTGTAACAAGGTACCACAAATTGAGTGGCTTTACAAAAACCAATACATTGCCTCACAGTTCCGGAGGCTAGAAGTTCCAAATGAAGGTGTTAGCAGGACCCTGCCCCCTCTGAAACCTGAGGTCAGGATCCTTCCTTGCTTCTTCCTAGCTTCTGTTGGTTTGCTGGCAATCCCTGGCCTTCCTTGGCTTATAGACACATCACTCCAGTCCTCCATCTCTACGTGTATTTCTCTGTGTGTCTCTTCCATCATCTTCCCTCTGTGGATGTCTATCTCTGTGTCCAAATTTCCTTTTTTGATAAGGACACTAGTCACATTGGATTAATGTCCACCCTAACAAACTCATTTTTACCTGAGTACCTCTGTAAAGACCCTATTTCCTAATAAGGTCACATTCTGAGATACTGGGGGTTAGGACTTCAACATATCATTTTGGGAGATACAAAATTTAACCCATAACACTTACCAGCTAAAAATATGTATCTGAGCAAATGTTTGTTGCTATTGGGTAAACAGCACTAAATAGCTCACCTGATCTTGAGGATGTCTATTATATCTATAAGAGTGAAACTAACGGAGCCCATATTAAGAGCAGGTTCTTTGAATCAGATAATCCTACTTTTGAATCTGGTCTTAGTGTACTAACTGCATGATACTGGGCAAGTTAATTAACCCAGTCATAGTACTGCTGACTATCAAATTAGGCAGTGTGTACAAAATGCTTATTAGCACAGGACATAGTTCTTGGTATATGCACAATAAATGATAGCTCTTCTTAAATCATTAAGAAAATGACATATGTACTCTGTAGTAAAATTAAATGGTTAAAAACGCTGGTGAGCAGAAAGGAGTAAACACCTTCAGGAATTAGAACAACCTCTCTCCAGATGACTCATTCCCACAGGCTTCAGAAAGCTGAGTGTCACTGTGTTGGCAAGTTCATTCATCAGGAGCTCATCTGTCATTCAATGATCATTAACTAAAATGATTAGCTGCAGAAAGACCTTATTTTGTCCTATGACTTATCATCTCAGGGAAATAAAATGTGACTTCCAAAACACTATCGTGTGTGTGAGTCAGACAAAAAGGTGAATGAAATCTCAGCCTAGAAGTTCTCTGCTTATAACAAACTAAAGACCTGGGCTAAAACAAATAATTTCAGTTCACAACTGAATTGCAAATAAGACCTCCATTAGCAAATGTGCTAACAGCTGTTTATCACACCTCAATGTCATACTCTCTTTAGACAGTTCATTTCGGTCATGCAGGCTTCTTGGAGAGAAATGGGTGTGTGGTAGAGAGCAGAGAAACAATGAGATCTACTTTGAAGAGTATCCTACCAGGGCTGAGAGGAAATATCCTAGACTCTTAGGTATGAAAGAATCATTCCTGATCATTTAGTCAAACCTCCTCACCTATTCTCTGACAGGGAAGTTCGGGGCTATGTTTAAAGCCATAGAGGAAATTGGTGTCAGTCTGGGGTAGTGCAACTTCTTTAGAGGAAGTATGGTGGATAGACTTTATGGTGACCCCCATAATCCCCACCTCCTCATGTTCGTGTCTTATATAATCCCCAGCCCTTGACTGCTGGCTGGTTGTATGGTTTGCTTCTAACCAACAATATATGGCAAAAGTGATTCGGGATCACTTTTGTGATTGTGTTACATTATATAATGTTACTCAATGACAAACACTCTGTCTTGCTAGATGACTCACACTAGAGTCTTGTTCTGCTCATTGAATTTAAAGAAACAAGCTGCCATGATCCAATAGCCACAAGGAAATGAGTTCTGCCACTATCTTGACTAAACTGGACCCATGCCCTGTCCAGCCTCCAGAAGAGAACCCAGTTGTCGACAACACCTTGGTTACAGCCTTGCAGAGAACCCAGCTAAGATGAACCCAGACCCCTGACCCAAAGAAACTACGAGATAATGAATGTGTGTTGTTTTCATTCACAATGTTTGTGGTAATTTGTTACACAGAATAAAAAAGTAATACAGCATGGAGGAAAGGCAGAAAAGACCTCCACACACACCGTGGACACACAATAGGAACGTGTGGAATGAGTAAAAAAGTTGCTGAAGACAACATCATCCACAGCAACCTTGACCTTCTACATTCACCCAAGGATCACATGTGTATACTGTCCTCATTCATTTGTTCAGTCATTGATTTATCTATCTAAAACTCTGGATTAGATGATACGCTGGTGATTAGAACACAGGTGAGGTATAGTCTCTACCCATAAGGGCTTAAGTTTAGGAGGAAGAGAGAGAGTTTTGTAAAGAATATTATGACCCGAGAGCTACAATTAGAAGTATGATCACGACCATCGTGAAGATGCAGCTGAGTGTGAGTGATGTGTGTGTGTGCGTGTGTGTGTGCAGGTGTGTGTGTAGCTCAGGATACACACATGACTGCTTATTTTCTTTATTGTGCATGCCCAGAATTTCAACACCTTTCTTATATGAGTGTTGACATGTTTACTTGACTCCTTTTCACGCTGTAATACTATCAACTCTGGCTGACAGGGAAGGTCTGTCCTTTCACCATTGGAGGTCAACACTGAGAACATTGGCAAACAGGTGCTCAACAAACAGTTTTTAAATGAATATTTATGATAGAAGCATTATTCCTAAGTTTTTTCCTTCACTATCAAGATGCTGATTTCTAGCAGAATGATAGAAACTTCTCAAAAATAGCTACTTCAGTCCAAGAGGGGACATGGAAACCTATTTCCTATGTGTATCTTACAGAAGCTCTGGGATGAACCTGGGTGGCAGTTATTGGTTCCTACGATGATAGCAAAGAAGACAAAGGTGATGAATAAAAATACCATCCTATCTTTTTTTGAAAATCAAAAATTCTCTTTTATTCCTATTTCAACATATCTGTAATCAATTGGAGATGAAATTTTTGCAACTTACTCCATTGTACTGCAATTATTTACACAAATTGCCTAATTAGATTTCTATCTTATTCCTATGGGAATTTAGAAAGCAGTGAGTTATAACTTCATTAGAGTGGGGTAATTCTTTAAGAAAAACCAATCTAACATCCCCTCAAAGGTATTTTAATCCAAGATGATTTGCTATTTGACTGTCCCATACAATTTATCTCATTAGCTTAAATTCATAATTGAGTCTTCTTTACTATCTGACAAGGGAGTGAATACAAATTTGTCTCTGGACTGCAGTGATTACTTTCCATCACATTATTCACTGGAGAAACTGTGGCAATCAACAAATCAAACAGTTCTATACCCATAGGAAGGACTGTAATGAGTTTCATTTTCCTTATTTTTTTAAATAAAAGCAAATAATCACTGTGTCCATATTTCAAAATCTTCATTCACTGATTTAACATAAGTAAAGGGAAATATTGAACTAAAATTCCATAATTTGGAAACTAAAGCTGATTTTCAAGCTGTACTCATAGAAAAATGTTTGATTTCTTGACTAGTAGGAAAACTGTCTAATTGTACAATTCAAAATTAATAGTTATTGTGCAATCTGTGTCTTTCACAATAATGATAGAAAAGAAAGATTTTAATATTGTGGAAAGGTAGCTAAATGTTCTACATATGTAGGAAACTACAAAAAAAGTCAAGTTTGTGGATTTAAAAAAATCCACAAACCAAATAAAGCAGAACCCTATTTATATCTCAGTTGGAATTTATAGCAGAAACAGGACTCAGGGTGTTTAAAAAAATAACTAAGCTCGACACTGCTAGCAGGAAAGTCAATGTGAACAAAAAATTTAAAACAGAGCCCATTCTGTGTTACCAGACGGAGACAAATGAGTACTCTCATTCAGAATACAGCTCCCCTTACATGGACGAGACTCTCCTTTCTGTTTTGGTTATTAAAACCCTTTTTAAACCCTCTGAGCTCTCAAGAAACTTTGTTTTGTTATCCCAAACCATCTCCTTCTTTGAAGTACTTCAGTCTTCCTCACACAATTTAGCTTCCAGTTTTCGGCTCTCATCTGTTGGTTCCGTACGTATCATCTTTACCTGTGCGGCCAGACTGCGGGTACCTGAAGGCAAGTGGCCATGCCTCACCTTGTACCACATCCTCCTCTGGGCTACGACCGTCTTGAACATCAGCAGTATGGAGAGTGGTTAAGAGCTCTGCATGTCCTTCAAGGGAAGCCTCACCTACTTGTTAGCCATGCAACCTTGGGCAAGTTACTTAATCTTTCTGAACCAGAGTTTCATCGGCTGTAAAACGGTAACAATAACATCTTCAACCTCCTGGAGCTGTGGGCAGATTGAGTGAAAAAATTCAGGACAAGTGCTTAGCAGAGCACCTGGTGCCCAGAAAGCCCTCAGTAAATGGCAGCCCACTGGCGCTCCTGCTCCACACATATTTGCTGAGCGCTATGAATAATTTTAAAGCTTCTACCATGTCCAGAGACAAAAGGTTGTTTACGATCTGAAATTAGGAAGTCACATATTTCATGTCTGCAGTTTTACACAGACGCCCTTGTCTGGGGAATCTACCCGACTTTGTTGATTCTTTTCTTTTTTCATTCACACTTTAAAATCTTGGAACTCAAGATGTGTCCTATAATCCAATCTTCTAAGTAGCTGAAAGATGTTTTGTTTTGTTATCTTAGATTCAATCAAACACAGCATGAATTGTGCTGATTCTTTTGAAGAAAGATATTATAGAAAGAGAATTACAGGGGTAGGCCTGATGGCCCAGCAGTTAAGTTCGCACATCCACTTCGGTGGCCCAGGGTTCACCGGTTCAGATCCCAGGTGCAGACATGGCACCGCCTGTCAAGCCATGCTGTGACAGGTGTCCCACATATAAAGTAGAGGAAGATGGGCATGGATGTTAGCTCAGCAAAAAGAGGAGGATTGGTGGCAGATGTTAGCTGAGGGTTAATCTTCCTCAAAAAAAAAAATAAAGAGAGAATTACAGTACTCAGAAGGCTCCATCTCTTCTTCTATGTTGCTCTTCATGCTTTTAACTCTGCCCTGGAAGCCCCAGCCTCAGAGTGCCACCATTATCATCCTTTAAATACAAAGGGACACT
Organism: Equus caballus; assembly: GCF_041296265.1. Taxonomy (NCBI): domain Eukaryota; kingdom Metazoa; phylum Chordata; class Mammalia; order Perissodactyla; family Equidae; genus Equus; species Equus caballus. The sequence continues at coordinate 46,301,379 of NC_091697.1, forward strand.
GCTTATTTTATCGTGTACATGTTTTTTAAGCCATTTGACACCAATTACAAATTGACATCACTTCATCTGGTATTCTGAAGGCAGAGTCCTGATTCTTAGAGCTTTCTCACAATTAAAATGCCTATTTGGTAACTATATTAATGACGTTGATATATGTCCTTATTTTTTCAAGAACATTGATGAGCTTTTGTCAGTTGTCCCAGCACAATTATTAATAGCATCTCCTTTTTTTCTCTGGAGTACCCTGATTTGGATGATAAATCATACGATCACCCAACATGACAACCCAGGTAGGTCTGAAATTTATGGCTTTAATGCCCTACATTTTAATTTTGTCTTTGCTATTTGTAAACCCTGGCTTCTAGTCAATCAGTCATTTGCAGTTCAGGCAACACCTATTCCTTCGTATTTTTGCATCACATTGCATTACATATTTTGCATCACATATAATGAAAAGCAAAACACACATGGCCCTAACTCACAGAGTTTACAATTTTGTAGTGCAGACAAACATTAATTAAGCAATTACACACCAACAATGTCCCGACTCCTCAGGAGAGGTACCAGATGTTATTATTGCCAACAAAATATAACACATGGGGAGGTGAGATGGGGTATATGGGCAACACAAACACACTTGAATTGTTTTTTGACCCCAAGAGGATGTCATCTCATTTTAACACAGCGTTCAAAATATCCTTGTGTTTGCCTGCCATGGTGAGGAGACACTTCAGTACAAAGAGGCCTTTCTGAGGATGGGCACTACCTAATAATTGTGAGTGTGTAAAGGGCTAGGAGCAGAAAGTTAATCTTGGTTTCTTATTTAAATGGCAAAACCATGATGGGAGCAGTAAAGAGTGAGGGAGAGAAGTACAGAATATTTGGTATTTAGTAAGTCTCTTGAGGGTAAGTTTGTGTCAAGTTTTCTGTTTGTTTTGTTTCTTTCTCTTGAATTCTTTTTGGAACACAGTTCTAAGTACAAGGCAAAAATGCTCAGAGTATCTTGACTTGTGATAGAGAAGAAAATGAAGCCCAGAGAAAGAAGGCACAGAACCCAGATTCAAGTAGACAAAGGAGAAACTTAAAAGGAGCTCTTAGGCCAGGCTTGCTTCTCATAGTACCCGTCTCCTTTCTGAGATCTACAATGTCAACAGCCAAAGCAGACTGTGGCTTGGCAATTTTGGCGAGGATGAGGGAGCATGAAGGCTCTGAGAGGAACACCATGGACGACAAAGATGAAAAGTTTCTCCTCAGAAAGATCTGTAGGGGACCAGAAAGCCAGTAGGGGAGAAAGATGGCTTGTCAACAGGATTCCTAGTCATTCAAAAAACACCAGGTGTGTAAATTTACTTCTGAAATCCTACATGATTAACTGGTCTGCTTTCCATTTATCTGTTGCCTGAAGAGCATATTTCCAATACAAATAGGCCCTTCTAAAGACAGAAAATTAAACAATAATTATGTAAGAGCACAGGGCCAAGGCCAGGAAAAAACAAAGGTTTGGTCCATGGTGCCTACACAGAGAATCTATAAATTATGATGCTACATCTTCATCCACAGGCTCTGTACTAATCCAGATAAACGTCAACCAGTGGTGTGCAAATATTTTATCTAGCCATATTTTTACTAAATGAGACCTAATTGTACTTAAAAACTCATCAAATTCTTCAAAGATTAGAGAGAGAGTGGCAGAGTCACATGTGTTTATCTTTCATTTAATGTGTGATTAATTAATGCAAATATTTCATATGTGTAATTAATGCAAGTTGGTATAATAGACAGAGAGCTGACTTTGGGGTCAGAGTGATCTAGGTTTAAATCCTGGCAACGCCATTTGTCAGCTGTTTGTCCTCGGCAAATCTTTGAGCCATATTTTCCTCACCTATATAACAGGATACTGTAATGAAATGTAGGGTCCTCCTTGAGTTTCGAGAATTTAATAGATAATATACGAAAGTATTTAGCAGTGCCTGGCAAATAGTAAGTTGTCAATAAAGAGTAACTGCTTTGATGGTGATTAGGTTCGAAATTCTTATAAATAGTTGTGTTCATTTTTTGTCTTTATTTACACAAATGCCCAAGTGAAGGAGATTTATATTTTGCTGACGTTTATTTGCAGCACACACATTCTAGGGACTCAGTATGGGGCAGATGACAGGTGGATGTTAGGTTTCAAATTTGCTCCTCAAAGAACCTTCTTCCTTCCCATTCTATTTCTTTCTCTCCATGTACTTCCTCCATCTCTACCTCAATTGATTTATTTAATATTTATTAAGTTCCTATGTGTCATCTTTTATCCTCTTTGTCTAGGCTAGTTATAAAACAGCATCAATATTCATTGCTTCTGGTGTTTTTGATAACTAACTGTGACCATGGGCAAATTAAGCTCAATGTGCTCAGGTGTTTTGTTTCGTTTCTGCTGAGGAAGATTAGCCCTGAGCGAACATCTGTGCCAATCTTCCTTTGTTTTTTTTTACTATGGGGGTCACCACCACAGTGTGGCTGATGAGTGGTGTGGGTCCACACCCAGGATCTGAACCCATGAACCTGGGCTGCTGAAGCAGAGTGTGCCAAACTTAACCATTTTATGCCAAGGGGCAGGCCCCAGTTTGTTTTGTTTTGTTTTGTTTTTTATTCTGCAAAATGGGGACAATAAACCTACCTCAAGGAATTGTTGTAAGAATTAAGTGAGGATTAAATGTCATGTTCAACAAGGACTTGTTGAATGAGGCTGATTGTGAATTCTCTCCTGTGCGTTCAGTCCAAGGCTGTGCCCTTGGACTTGACTGACCTGTGAATGATGTGCTGGCTCTGCAGGTAGTCCAGGGCCATGGCCAGCTCGCAGATGAAGAGCTTCACGGTGTCTTCCTGGAAGCGGACATTCTGCTGCAGGTGGTAACGCAGGTCCCCGCCCAGCAGCAGGTCCACCACCATGAACATGTCTTCCTCATCCTGGAAGGAGTACCTGGAATAGAATTGGAAGTGAAAATGCATTAACTACATTTACACACTAAAGAGTTCCAGAGGCAAATAACCCCTTACAGATCAGAGGAGAGTGTTTTCGAGCAAAGAGTTCTGGCTTTTTGGGAGTACATGGTCTGTCACCAGCTCTACGACCCTAGGCCCTCAGTTTTCACATGTGTAAAATGGGAATCATAAGAATATCTATCACATTTGATCATGGTAAAGAATAAATATAAGTATAATATTTAATATCATGCCTTGCATATGGTAAGCATTCATTAACTGTTAGCTTACAAAGCTATAAAGCCCAGGAAATAAAGAAAGCCCCATTTATTCACTTATCATTAACGATCACATGCTAACCACACTGCTGCAAGAAGTCCATAAAATATGAGTTACAAGGCCTCCTTGAACCATGCTCATGCCCATTTTTCCACGCTAACAACTTCATTGCCCAGCAACATTACGACAAATCATGTACCACACTAATGATAAGAAAAACATATAAAAAGAGCAATAAAGAAGGCACAGTACAAGGAAGCAATTTGCTCAGTCTTTGGGATGAGGTAAGAGAAAGCTGCTCAGCAGAGGTGAAACCTGAGCTAAATTTTGAAGGATGGCGACAGTAATAATAACTACAAAATAAAGTTACCATCTCTGATATTTCTGATGAGTGACTTCTCTGGGGCAGGCTCTGAAGTAATGAAGATTACCCCTTGGCCCTACAATGCTGCTCTTATGCGCCCATTTTACAAATGAGGAAATGAAGGCCCAGTGAAGTTTAAGTAACTTGCACAAGGTCAAACTCCTAATAAACGGTGGAGACGAAGAGTTCTCCAAGTGTAAAAGTAAGATTTGAGTGGGAAAAATAGCATGTTCTAAACACAGACACGGGAAAGAACATAGTCATAGACTAAAGACTACAGTCAGAACACAGACATAGGGAAGGGAAATAGTTTGGGTTTGCTGGAACAACAGGTATGATGGGGAAGCTTGAGCAGAAGGCAGATCCCATGACAGGAGCTGGTTCATGAGTCTGTAGGTGTTGGGAGACACTGAAGGGTTTTAAGCAGGATGTACAATCAAACAAGGGCTTCACACTTGAAGGAGCGTGGGGTGGAGAGATTGGAAGAGGAAATGAGCCACAGGAGAGCAGAAATGGCCTCTGCTGTTTGCAAACGGCCTCCTGTAAAAATGTATTCCTACTGCTGTGGTTTGTTTTGTTTCCCTCAGAGCACAAGCAGGACTTCCAGTTGCAATAAAGCTCTCTGTATCAATACTGTTTTGACATGTCTCTTTTGACATAATATCACTGAGATCCCATTTTAAAGTTTTATTTGAATCAAAGAATTAAGTGCTTGCAAGCCATGCCGCAGGATGCAAACCAATTCCTAGTGACAAATTCCTGGCTTAGGAAATAAGTGTAGAATATCAATGATGGGAGAACTGTACTTAGTACATTTTCTTCTTCCTAATGATCATTGTGCTAAAGGAAAAGGAGGGGATTTGAAAATAAAAAAAGAGAAATTCGATGAAGCATTACTCTGAGGTGGTAACATTCTAATGAAGGCTAACAGTGCCTGATGCTTACTTGTTCAACAAATAAAATTTTGCTTACCACTAAAAACTGATTCGTACAGAAGATGTCAGAAATTAAGCTCTTGGGGGGAATTTAGACAGACACACAGGAAGTGCTTTGTCAAAATCTGAGAAATGCATCGTTGGTATTGTCTTGCAAGAAACGATATTCTTTACCTCAATGCCATGACTGGCTGGTCACCTCTGCCATAGGTTTAATGCGCACCAGGAAAGGTGCCTGGACCAGGGCTATTTGATTCACAATCTTTCCAACTGCACCACTATAAATTACATTCGTTGTGTTTTACAGCCTTCCAGTGAGCAACAATGTGCTAATTACTAAGAAATCACGCCTGGGACCTGTTACCCCTCATGCAGCTCTCAGAAATGATGATAGCTCCCGGGATTTGAGCAAGGACTTTTGGGATAGCTGACAGATGGGGTAGGGACTGTCAGGTGGGAGAGGACTGGGTACCAAAGGAAGGGAAAAGAGAGTGCTAACCACAAACATAGCTAGATGCTCCTGGAAACAACTTATGCAGACTGGGTCAGCATGCAGAGCAGCTACTGACTGCCTTGAGCTCCCCACTGGAGGAATGTGGAGGTCAGAAACCAGAGAACTCCTCTCCCATTACTCCATTGAACTCTGAGGACTATGGTTTTATTAAATTCACCCTAGATGAACAAACATTTTTACTGGGGTTAAGTTAATTTTATTCAAACAACAGACCGATAAAGGTGCCAGTCATGGCCAGTTAACAACAGTGTTCAACCATGCAGGGGATTATTAATCAAAGAAAGAAGCAGCCCAGATAAGGGGCAACAGGCTTCCCTTGCCCAGTATGAATATAAATTTGTTTAATCATGGAGCCAGGTTTGGCTGCTAAAAATCATTTTTCTCCTTCAGTACTTCAGATCTAAAGCACTCTATTGCAGATCTTAAACTCTCAGAGGGAAGAAAAATAACTATTTTATTTTCCAGAAATATATCCACTAAAATATGTGGGCATAACAGTTTGGTGGATATGCAAGTTAATATCATAATCTGATTGTTTTAAAATAAAAGACTAAGAGCTTTCTTATACCTTAGCCACTTATGACATAGATATGTGCACTTCCATAACTTTTTTTTGACGTGCTATATCATGGCTTATTTATTTCTTAGTTGACAGCCCCAAAGGTAATAAGTCTGATCCCAGTGCACGCGAAACTCATTGCAAAGTATGCTCAGTAAAAGCAGAGATAAGTACCAAAAGACCATCACCTGCTCCACCCTCCTCCATCGTGTTTGACCCAGATCATTGCAATCGGCTATTCATAGCTCTCTCGTAGAATCTTGGACCCCTCCAATCCATTCTACACACCATAGTTGTATTTTTAAAAGGTGAGTCGTATGTTATACAGCCTTGTAAAACCCTTCACCTCTTTCTATGGTCTACAGGATCCTTTATGGTCTGGGCCTGTTTACTTTTCCAGGCTTATCTTGAAGATCTTTTCCTTCCATTCCTCACCTAGAAGTTCATGCCCTTCCAGGCTTAGAAGCCTGTGATATGGGGAGACCCGTGCCCATGTGGACTCACAGTGCTGTCCACATCTTGTTACTTTCTATTCATCTTTCAGTCTCAGCCCAAGTGTCACGTGTCACAGAGACATTTCTAACACTCATATTAAACCAGGTCCCCTGTTATATACAACCCATCTTCTTGTTCACAGAACTTATTCTAATTTGAAGATGTTTTCCCGTGTGCTTTTGGATGGACTGTTTTCATTCCCACTAAGCCATCAGGATGCATGCCCGCTTTCACTCATCTTTGACTCCTCAGTACCTGCACGCTACCTGAAAAGTCGACTCCACAAGTAGTTGTAGAAAAAACAATGAATCAATAAATGAACTAAAGAAAGGAAGGAGAAAAGCAAGGTTAAAACACAACTTTTAGGTGGGTCTGAGATGCATTCCTGAGGTTCTATTTTTAGAAATTACCATGGTTACCAAATAAGTTCAAAGAAGTCACTCACACTTGAAGCTGTCTCTTGGAGGCCATCTTGAGAGAAATCTGACCATTGGAAGAGACCTAAAATATTTTACAATGCATTGTTTCCACATTGTGGCTCATAGCCCATTAATGGGTTGTGAAATCAGTTTGGCTGGTTCTGACAAGCACTTTTTTTGAAGAAATAAGATAGACTGAATAACATAGAATAAATTCTCTTAATATGTAAAGTTAAACATTGTTAATGAAACCTTCGGTGAATATAATATGTGTCTCTGTGAGTATAACAGGGTTGTGATAAAAAATATTTTTCTCCCTGTGGATTGCAGTCAAAAAAGCTTGAAAACCACGACACTAGGAGAACCTGCTTCCTACTGCAGGACTATGGTGTCAAATCCTCATTCAGATGCTACCTGAGCACGGGTCAGTTCTGACATCTCCGTCTAGCAAAGCAAGGGAAAGGCATGACTGGTATTAGGTATCGCTTCTAAAAACTCTCAGGTTTTGGGAAAAAAAGACATTGATTGATTCATCAAAGATGGAATCAATTAAAAACACACTTAAGGACAATACAAGTGGAAAATTCACAGGTTTCAGACACACCTGGGTTTAAATATCACATGTGAATTTGGAGTGAGTCCCTTAAAGGAAACTGAAACTCAGGACATAAGTACATTGGGAATAATTTTATGCATCATGTGGCAAAGAGTAAATTAGATATAATATTTGTAGGTAATTAGCCCAAAGCATGACACATGGCATAGTGGTAAAGAACTTGGCCTTGGAGCCAGACCGCTCATTTCCAAATCCTAATTCTGCCCTTTAATGTCTTCATAACTGTAGCAAGTTATATAAGCCCTCAGCATCCTCATCTATAATCGTACATACCTCTTAGGGCTGTTGGGAAGATTAAGTGAATTAATACATATAAAGTGCTTAAAACACTGCCTGGAAGATAGCAAGTAATGAGTCTCAGCTATTATTATAACTACATTGCTTCTTCCACCCATGAATGTAATATAGCTCTGGTATTAAGCAGATTAATTTGTTTTATGCAGTTATTTCCTATTATTTTATATGCGGTAACTTTTATATGAGAAGAGCAAGAACACTTCTATTCATATAGTACTGGAGGTTCTAGCCAGTGTTATTAGAAAAATAAAAAAATAGGGCCAGCCCTGGTTGCCTAGTGGTTACATTTTGCACACTCTGCTTTGGCAGCCTGGGTTTGGTTCCTGGGCACAGACCTACACTACTCTGTTAGCAGCCATGCTGTGCTGGCAGCCCATATACTAAAAAATAGAGGAAGACCAGCAGAGAGATGCTAGCTCAGGGCAAATCTTCCTCAGGAAAAAAAAAAAAAAAACAAATAAAAAGAAAAAAAGAAAAGACATCCATATTGGAAAGGAAAAAGTAAAACTGCCTTTAATCACAGACAACATGATTCTGCTTACAGCAAATGATATAGGAAACATAAAAAACTATAAGAATTAATAAACAAGATAGCAATTTTGCTAGATACAAGGTCATTAAACAAAAATCAATTGTATTTTTCTTTGCAAGCAATGAACAACATGAACATGAAATTAAGAATACAATTGTATTCACAAAAGTTTCACAAAGAATAAAATACATAGGAATAAATTTAGCAAAGAAATGCAAGACTTGTACACAGAAAATTACAAAACTTTGCTTAGGGAAATTAGAGAGATCTAAATAACTGGAGAAACATTCCATGTTCATGGATTGGAAGACTCAAATATTGTTAAAATGTCAATTATGCCCAGATAGACCTATAGAGTCAGTGCAATCCCTATCAAGTTCTCAACAGGATTTCTGTTTTTGCATAAATTGACAAGCAGCTCCTAAAATTTATAGGGAAATGCAAAGCACTTAGAATAATCAAAATAATTTTGAAGAAGGAAAACCAGAGGAGTTTCACTTCCCAATTTCTAAATGTACTATAAAGCTATAGTTATCAAGAAGACAGTGTGGTACTGGCATAAGGATAGACGCATAGGTCGATGGAACAGAATTAAGAATCCAGAAATAAATTTTCATATTTATAGTCAATTTATTTTTGACAAGGTACCGGGAGAGGATAGTTAGTTTAACAAATGGGACAATTAGACATTCACATCCAAAAAGATGAACCTAGACCTCCACATCGTACACAATAATTAATTCAAATGGATCATAGACGTAAATGTAAGTGCAAAAACAATAAAACTTTTAGAATAAAATATAAGATAAAATCTTGGAGACTTCAGATTAGGCAAAGTTTCCTAGATACAACACCAAAATCAAGGTCCACTGAAAAAAATTGCTAAATTAGCTTTTATTAAAATTCGAAATGTTTGCACTTCAAAAGACACCAGTAAGAAAATGAAAAAGCAAGCAACAGACTAAGAGAAAATAATTGCAAAATATATAACTGATAAAGGATTATATCAAGACTTTACAAAAAACTATTACAACTCAGTAATAAGACAACCCAATCAAAAAATGGGCAAAGATATGAACAGATATTTCACTAAAGATATACATGAAAAGACACTCAGCATCATTAGTCATTAGAGAAATGCAAATTAAAACCAAATTGCATGCCCATCTGAATGGCTATCATAACTAAGACCAACAATAACACATGCTGGCTCTAGGATGTAGAGAAAAGGGAAGCCTCATACATTGATGGTGGAATGTAAATGGTGCAGTTACTTTGGAAGACAGTTTGTCAGTCTCTCAAAAAGTTAAACATAAAACTACCATATCATCCAGCAATTCCACTCCTAGGTATCTACCCAAGAGAAATAAAAACATATTTCTATGCAAAGACCTGTACACGAATGATCTTTGCTGAGTTATGCATAATTGCCAAAAATTGGGGACAAGCTCAATGTCCATCAACTGGTGAATGGACAGATAAAATATGGTGTATCCATAGACTGGAATACTATTCAGCACTAAAAAGGAATGAAGTACTAATACATACAACAACGTGCATGAACCCCATAAACAGGATGCTAAGTGAAAGAAGCCAGACACAAGAGATCACATATTTATAATCCCATTTATATGAAATTGTCAGGAAAAGCAAATTGATAGATGCAGAAAGTAGATTACTAGTTGCCTGGGGCTCAGGGTGGGAATGGTGATTAACTCTAAATGGGCACAAGGGATTTCATTGGGAGGATGAAAAGGTTCTAAAATTGATTTATGGCGATGGTTGCACCAGTCAGTAAAATTACTAAAAATCTTTGAATCATACACTTCAAATAGGTGAGTTTTATGATATTTTGAGGTATATTTTACCTCAATAAAGTTGTTATAAAAAAAAGGACATTGAGTAGTGGAAAAAAAAAGATTATGGTGTAGAGAGGTTTAAATATTCGCTCAAGAATCACATGTTAGGAAATTGTGGAGGCAGGATTGCATCTAAACCCACGCATTTAACACACATGCTGTATGCACAACAACCAATACAGTTCATGAGACAAAAAGCGTCTGAAGCTCATAATAAAATCCTGCCTGGGAATAGGATAATTACTTAAATCCCCTTCAAATTAACTCTTAAAATTCAATTGGTATGCCTCCTGGTAGTCTCATTCCAATGGTGGGACATTTCTTTTTTTTTTAAGATTTTCCTTTTTCCTTTTTCTCCCCCAAGCCCCCCGGTATATAGTTGTGTATTTTTAGTTGTGAGTCCTTCTAGCTGTGGCATGCGGGATGCCACGTCAGCATGGCCTGACGAGCGATGCCATGTCCCCACCCAGGACTGGAACCGGCGAAACCCTGGGCTGCCAAAGTGGAGCATGCGAACTCAACCACTGGGCCATGGGGTCGGCCCCTTGGTGGGACATTTCTGATCTTCAGCCAGGGATCAATCGCCATGAGGAATTTTTAAGAACCAATGTTGTCCTATGCACTAAAATAATAAAACAATTAATCCGTCTTTTTCAGACGCCGAACAGGGAGTACTCACTGTAGGCTTTTCACTGTTTATAAAAAGCATTAGCCCCTGTGAGAAGGGACCCTCGAGGGATGGGCAAAGAGGAGGTTAAGGTATGCTGTCCCATCCCTTAAGTACAAATGTGTTTTAAAACATTTCTTTGGAACAATGGCCCATCATATTCCTCCTCTTGTGGCTCCTTAGTAACTTTCCAAAGTGTATCTAGTGGGAAATTCATAAAAAAATAAAACCAAACTAGTATTATTTCACCTAATTAATTTACCATGACAAAATAGAAAACCCAAGGTTTGCAAAAGCCAGACTTCAACAGTTTATAAAAACTATACCCAGTTGTTGTTGTTGTGGTTGTGTGTGGGGGGGTGGGGGGTGGGGGGGTGTGTTTAACTGAAATACCACAGCATGACAAGCTGAGGTAAAAGAAAGGTTAATTGCTTGGATAACACTGGAACCAAGTTGAGAGAGCAATCTAAATTCTCTCTGCCCTAAGTGTAGAGGGAAGGCATTTACAACCTAAACAAGCATGTGGTGACTTCTACTCATTAATGTAGCAGAGTGAGAACATTTCCATCAAGGCTTGTCGAGAGCCACTGCTGGTGAGGACATGAAGAAACAGGCACTCTCATATGCTCTAGATAATTTGGTGAAATTTGGTGAAAGCTCCTTTGGGAACAACTTGCAGATCTCTCTTTAAAAAACAGAGTTTTTGACCCTCTAATTTCACTGCTAGGAACTTCACTATGGATACACTTGAAAAATTATACCAAAATGTACTTTTAAGGATACTCATTGCATCATATAAAATCAAAAACAGTTTGCATGCCCATCAATAGAGGAGCATGAAAATAAATCACAGTAAACTCATGCTATAGATTACACAGCAATTTAAAAAAAATGAGGCAGATCTATATTCTGATATGAAAAGATTTCCAAGATATTATATTATGAAAACAAAGTGAGGGAAAGAACAATGTATATACTATAATATGCATTGTAGTAAATAGATGCTTAATGTACATAAAAAGGATATATTAAAAAAGGATATACATGCACAACTATAAAAGGAAAATAAATGTAGCACACACAAATGCTGGTATATGCAAAAAACTTTTACGAAAATATACCAGTTATCTAAATCGTAGGATTATAAGTAATTTTATTTTTTATTTATATTTTTATATTTAAAAGGCCTAATAAACATAACAAAAATATTTCTTTCTACTCTGATATGTCTAATATACGTTGTCTCCTTGCAACAAGTAGTAAATAAGCCCTAGACATCTAGTGTACAGTATGGTGAATATAGATAATAATATTGTAATCATCAAACGTGCTAAAAGACTAGAACTTAATGATTCCAACCACTAAAAAGAAAGGATCATTATGTAATGTGACAGAGGTGCTAATTATCGCTACAATGGCAATCATATTACAATAATTAAATGTATCAAATTCACGTTATACACTTTAAATTTGCACAATGTTATATGTCAAATATATTTCAATAAAAAAGGTGAAAAATATATGTTGTCTCATCCAGAGAGGAACTAACAGAGATGAGACAGCTTCTAATCTATACAAATTATCTAGATTAGTAGTTTTCATCAAATACTCAATGTTCACATTTCTCTGATTGTTCTATAAGTGTTTCTTTCTTAAAAAGAATATTTGGGTCCCATAAATGGATCAAACAAGGTCCCTATTTTCTCCTTGGTTTTTGTGCCTTTAAAATCTGTTTTATGGGGCCAGCCCGGTGGTGCAGCAGTTTAAGTGTGCACGTTCCGCTTTGGTGGCCCGGGGTTCACCGGTTTGGATCCCGAGTTCGGACATGGCACCGCTTGGCATGCCATGCTGTGGTAGGCGTGCCACACGTAAAGTAGACGAAGATGCGTAGGGATGTTAGCTCAGGGCCAGTCTTCCTCAGCAAAAAAGGGGAGGATTGGCAGATGCTAGCTCAGGGCTAGTCTTCCTCAAAAAAAAAAATTCTGTTTTATTCTATAGCTTCCCTGACCAACTCTTCTTTCATTCTTAGTAATTTTTTGTTGAAAAAGCCAAATCATTTTTTCTGTAGCATTTCCACAGTCTGAATTTTGTTGATTGCATTCCTGTCATGTCTTTCTACATGTTCTACCCCTCTGTATTTCGTGAAAATTGGTGGTTAGATCTCAAGGCTTGCTCAGATTCAGGTTTGATTTTTTAGGAGAAAGACTACTTCACAGATGATGTGTGCACTTTGACCAGGAGGTATATAACTAGTAAGTCTATCGTTTCATGGTATTATCAGCCATCAATCATCTCAACGCCTAAATTCAAAAATTCCTTAGAAGTTGTGATATTTGAATTCTATCATTTTTCCTTTATATTTTAGTTAGAGTACTTTTATAAAGAGAAATTGGCTTTCATCAATCGGTTACTGTGAGGTCCAGTTCATACAGGAAAAGTAAAACAAATGCTTAAGTCTTTCCTTTATTTACTTTTCAAAATGATTTGTTGGTTTCCTAGAATCCTCCAAAAGTAATCAATAGGGTTTTTAATAATCATAATAAACTCATGGGTTTGATGTTATCATCCTGACTGATGTTCAGTTCATAATGTCCAGTCTTCTGCAAGTAGGAACATAGTCAAATTGGATCATGTGTCATTTAGAAATGATTTGGTGGGTTTTGATAGCTTTATGACTTTCTTATGTGAAAAGATATTCCTGGATATCTTGTACTTTTCTCCTCCAGACTATCTAGGTGATAGACATGTTCACTGCAATTGAGTTGTCAATGTTCCTAGGTTTTTTCAGCGATCAGGAGACTGAAATAGATATAGATATTTGATATGGATAAAGGTAAAATATACATGTGTATACACAAATGTAATCCAAGATAAATACATCATAAGTTCATAATGATACTTAACCTGTTACCTAGTGAAGGATACTGGGTTGTTTCCAGTCTTTTGCTATTACTGATAGTGTAACAGTGAAAAACTTCATGCATATGTCTCGTTATATTTTTGCCAGCCTAACTTTGGCATAGATTCCTAGGAGTGAGTTTGCTAAGATAAAGGTTTCTTAAAACAAAAGATAAAGGCATATCTAATTCTCGCTCAATATTGCTAAATTTATCACCATAAAGGGTGTGTCATTTTGCATTCCCCCAGCAATGGATAAGAAAGCTTATTTCCCCACATCCCCTCTCTAGAGTACCTTGTCAAATTTCCAGAAGTTTTTAATTTCAGAAAAACCCAGCGTAGAGCAAGAAGATTTGAAACTTATATAGCACTTTTTCTCTGTCTCAAAAGTAAAATTCTCCAAGGAAAAAACACACCTTAAATGCCCTCATCAAAACACACATAAATGCCCTCCTCTATTCTTGTATATCTTGTGTGTGTATCCAGGTTAAACATCCATATGTCTAAAATTCATAAACATGGATAGTTTAGAGTTTATGCAGATCTCTTTGGCAGTGGGTAGAATGGATTTGAGGGAACCACCATGTAATAGTTATAATAAATATTCATGAAAACTTCCTTTTTAGGCAGAAGAATCCTTTGTGTACATCTCAGGAGACATAGAGACTCTTGGTCTGAGGTCATCTCCCCTCTACGTTAGTCTTTCCTGACCTCTTCTTGCAAAACATAAATTGCATGTTACCCATCTGTGTTTCCCTCTCTGCACTTCCACAGTACCTAGCCATTTCTCTACTATGGAACACTCCACAAACCCGGCTATAGATGGTTGCATTGTATTATATTGTATCATGACCATTGATTTTTTTTTTTGCCTGAATTCCTCATTTGACTGAACAATTTGAGGAATTTGTGCTTTGCTCATCTCTGTATCTATCAGCAACCGCCAGCGAATAGCTTAGTACATAATAAACACTTGTTTAGTCAATGGCCATTTTGCAAATATTTATTGTATATTTACTTGCTTGTACAAGGCACTGAGGCTAAAGGAGTAAACCAAGGAACATGGTTTCCCTCTACTTAAAGCTAATCATCTGTAAAAGATTTACACAAACAAATAGGTAATTATAAAATGCGGTAAGGGCTGTGAAAGAAAAGTGCAAAATACTGTGATAGAGACTAACAGAAGGACCTCATTTTGATTGTAGTGGGTCACAAAAGCCTCAGAAAGTAATACTTGCCTGATTCAATCTATAAACTAAAGCCTCAAATAAAATGAACAAAAACCCACAATTTACACAATGAAAAAGATTGTGGGTGATTTTTAAAAATCACACATAACACGTTGTAGGTTATTTTCCTCATGGTCGGATAAAGTAGTTGATTTTCCTACAGCTGGACCTTCCTCTGGACAGAGCTTTGAATGCTATTTTGTGATCTGTCGGCTCATCTGTACTGGCTCTGGAGATGTTATTTATGAAGTGTCTCTGGGGAAAATTTGGCTTTCATTATTTTCTACAGAATCTCTCAAGATGATTACCTCAGAGAATAATATAGGCAGAAGACAGGCCAAGGGGAATAAAAACATCTTGCTGCCCATATAAAAGGAAAAGGCAAGACACACGCTCAGGTGATAATGAGGAACAATTAAATCAGACTCTTACCCAGAGAATTTATCATGAGTCCAGAAAAGAAAAAGTGTTAGAAGTTACCACTTTCTGTGCTTCCTGAGAATCACAGATCGATCGCAGAGACAACCTAAGCGGGATGAGTTTGGGTCATTGATGGGATCACAAATGGCCACCTGTGATTCAGAGAGTGTCTGGGCAGGCCCTGACTGTGCTGAGAGAAGGATGTGCTGAGTCGAGCATTTTGATCGGCTGCCTCTCCAGAGGATGAAGCGGAGAGATGAAAAGTTCATCTGGCACAGAGCATTGTCTATCCCCACCCCTCTGCCTCTCTAGCCAGAAAGGCAATTGATTTCCTTACCGACCAAGCTGCTCCAGTCTCAGAACTCCAGGCAGGGGGAGGACTTCCCGGCACTGCTCCCCAATACAGAGATTTTTACTTTGCCCTTGATGCCCTCCTCCTAGCCTCTCTGTTTTTAATGCCCCCCCCCCACTTCCCTTCTCATGACTAGTGCTTCTAGTCAAACTAGACCCACTGTACCTTCAGAAATGTTATGATCTCTCTTGCCTCTGCTTCCCTCTCATGGGGCTTTTCTATCCATCTCTATGTCTGATATCCAGTAGTTGTGACACTACCAGGGAAGCAGGAATAGGTATAATGTTTTTTTCTCAAACTGAAGTATATTAAGTTCTATGTGGTGATTTTGTCTCACTAAAACACTATCATTTATCAGGTTAAACGGCTCTTTAAATTTTTTTTTACTGATTTTGCAATTGTATTTCATTTTTAAAAGATTGACTAGAGTTTTAGAAGTAATGATACACATACAAGTAATATTAAAATAAAATATAAGTTAATGCTGAGGGTCTCAGAGAACTTGGGATGTGGGATTTGGAACCCAGATTTGCTATTGCTTTCAGGTTTTATGGTTTTGGCAAAGAATCAAACCTCTCATCTTCGGCTTACTCATTTTTATAAGGGGAAAAATACTAATTCCTATCTTACATGGACTAGTATTTGAGATATGTGAGAGAATGCATGCAACATTTTAACATAGCACCTCAAAAATAGTAAATCCTCAAAAACGTAAGCTGTCTTAAAGAGTGACTTCACATACGTATGATTTCCTCACGCTTCCCCCAGGAATATACTTCTTGAGCCTATTTCTTAAAAATATGCTTTTCAATTCATCAAACTTTGTCATAGTGAGGATACCTCTCCCAATCATAGCAGAACTAGAAGGACCTACAAATAGAATATACAACTATGTACTGCAGGGCTTTGGGAAGAAGAAAAAAAAGGAAAAAAGAGGAAGATTGGCAACAGATGTTAGCTCACGGTGAATCTCTAGAAAAAAAAAAAACTGAAACCAAAGAGAGAAATTAAGGGACACCTAAATATCCAAAGAGATATATAAATATTATATATATAAAATATATATTTATGAATTGGAAGGCATAATATTTTAAAAATATGTTAATTCTACCTGAATTAGTCTATAGATACCAGCAGCTGTAAAATACAAATTGACAAGCTGATTATGAAATTTATATGGAATTACAAAGGGCCAACTACAAGCAAGATAACCCAGAAGAAGAATTATGCTATTGAATTCTTTTACCTATAAAGCTACAGTAATTAAGACAGTGTGATAAATGTATAAGGGTACACAAATAGCTCAATAGAACAAAGTCTAGAAACCCACACTTACATGGTGATTTCACTAATAACAAATGTGTTACTGTGGTGAAATCTTCAATAAATGGTATTGGGCTAATTGGCTTTCCATATGGGGGAAAAATGAATCCTGACCCTGGATTATAGATCTAAATGTAAAAGCTAAAATAGCCATTTTTCTGGGAAACAGGATAGGATAGTTTTACCTTGGTCAGGAAAAGATTTTCTAAATAGGACACAGAAAGCACTACCCATAAAGAAAAAGATTGATAAATTATACCACATTTAAATTCAAGCTTTTTGGGTGTTAAAAAAAATCACTACAGAGTGAAAAGGTAAGTCACAGATTGGGCAAATAATTTATACTCCAAAAAGGACTTGTATACAGAATATATAAAAAACTTTTACAGCTCAATGAGAAAAAGAGGCAACCAACAGAAAGATGGACCAAAGACTTAAGCACTTCTCAAAAGAAGATTCCAAATGGCCAGTAAGCATATAAAACGGTGCCCAAACTCATAAGACACTAGGGAGATCCAAACTAAACCCACAATGGGATACCATTACACATTTACTGGAACACTTATACGTAAAGAAACTGACAACACCAAATGTTGGTGAGGCTTTAGAGCAACTTGAATTCTCATACATCGCTGATGTGAGTGTAAATTGAGACAACTTCTTTAGAAAACTGTTTGCCAGCTAAACCTACATAACTTCTAGGATCCAGTGATTTAACTCCTAGGTTTATACCCCAAAATATGCGTACTTTTGTTTACCAAAAGATACAAACAAGAATGTCAATAGCAGGACTATTTGTAAAAGTCTCAAACTGGAAACAACCCAAATACCCATCAATAGTAAGGTGTAAAAATAAATCACGGGATAGTCATACAATGGAATCTGATAGAGAATTAACAGTATATTATTGCTACTTGTGACAACATGGGTGAATCTTAAAACACAACAAAACCACTTTGCACTTCCCACTCCCAAAATAAAATTACTCACTTCCTGTTTTCTCACCAAGCCACTCCCTTTGGTCTTTTGTCCTATCCTTAGGAGTTAGCTCTTATCAAGGTCACAACCTCTATCTTCCTCTGTGAGTAGTCAGTTCCTTGTTTCCTTCTTCCTGACCTCTCAGCAGCACTTGAAAAGGTTTGCGTTCCTTCCTTTCTGAAACGCTTTCCTTTCTAGATTCTGGATGCCACACTCTCCTGATTTACCCCCAGCTAGTTGGCTAGCTTCCTGGCTGTTCCTTCTTTGTCTCGTTTCCTGAATCTTCCTCCTCTATCAGAACTATTAGAATGCTCTAGGTCTTCAGTCCTTGACCCCTTCCTTCTGTCTATCTAATCTCTCGCCGAAGGTGCTTCCTTCAAGTCCCTGGTTTAAATAGCATCAGTAAGCCAATGCTACTCATATTTGCATTTTGTTGGACTTCTGCTTGGACCCTGGACTTCTCTTCTGAGCTCCAGACTTACTACCTATTCAGCAGCTCTATTTGAATGACTAAGATGCACCTCAAAATCAACACAGCTAAAAGAGAGGTCTTGATTTTCACTATGAATCTGCTCCTCCTTGGATCTCCCCACCTTAGTGAATGACACAATCATTCACCAAGTTGCTCAGGCCAGGAGTCATTATTTATTTTACTCTTTCTTCTAGCCAAGGGGCACACATATTTTCTGACAAGGCCAACTGGATTCTCTGCCATGACTTTGAACCTTGAGTGGATGACACGAGGTTAGGAAATTGGTTGGAGCTGATTCATCCCAGCTGAGACATCCTTAAGAGGCTGTCCATTAGCTCCTGCTACCCAGATGCCCAGAAGTGTCTTTGCTCCTCACCTTCCTGAGACCTGCCTCTTCAGCTTTACTTCTGAGGCTGTAAGCTACGCCATATCCTTCCAATGAATTTCTTTTTAACTTAAATTTTCTAATAACTCCTTGCATTGTTTGCACTAAAGAACTCTTTCGTAATATTGAGGAAAAAATGAATAAGCAAATTTCTGCATTATAAAAACTCAGTTTCCTGTCCATTAGTCCATCAGTCAGACAGTCACCAATTATGTTTGGAACAATTACTAGGTACCAGACACAACAACACTGTTCTCTCTTAAACTCTTCTTCAGGAACTGCTATCCCTTCTTTACCACTTATCCAAGCTCATCAGGGTCATACCCAGGGACAATTTATTCCTATGACAAGACTAGATAATTCAGGATAACCTCCCCCAATCAAGATCCTTAATTGAATCATACCTCTTCCTAAGATAACAAAGCTGGACATTAATTAAAGAAATAAGGACAGATTTTTAGTTAGTAGTGTACTGTTGCAACAGGAAAAGAGTCCAATGTGAACTGAACTCAACTTTGATTGGTATAGAAGTGACTGGGTATTTTAAAGGGAGAATGAGAGGAGAGGGAGGGAGATGAGCAGGGGTGCAGTAGAGTCAGGGAAGTAAAAAATTACAAAAGGCAGGAAGGGGTTGGGTCCATGTGAAACTCACCTGGATGGGTTAACCAGCACTTAACAAAGTCAGGCTCCTCCCCTGCCATGGAGGCTGGGAGAGAGGGGCCCTATCTTCAGGTGTGGGCTGGAACAAACAGCAAATTCTGAGTTTTCTCAGGCGGGTACTTTTAGGAGAGCTAAGGTCATCCTAGAGATGCAGCCTTGAACTGTTAGAAACTATAGTAGTGTTTTGTTCAAGTCTTTATAGGTCAAGGTTGAAGCCTAGTCAAGAAGAGGGGTCAGAGGAGTCTGGCTAGAGTTTGGTCAAGAAAGAACCCCTGTCACCAGATGGGCTCAATGAAATCACAAGAGTCCTTAAAAGATGGAAGAGGAAAGCAGAAAGTCAGAGTCAGAGGGAGGTCTGAAGATGTTGTGCTGCTGGCTTTTCAGATGGAGGAAGGTGCTATAAACCAACGAACGCAGGCGGCCTCCAGAAGCTGGGAAGGTCAGGAAACAGATGCCCCCTACCAGAAGGAACGCCGCCCTGCTGACGGCTCAAGTTTAGCCAGTGAGACTGATTTTGCACTTCTGACCTCCAGAATCATAAGATAATAAATTCGTGGGTTTTAAAAAAAAAATTCATATTCTTTTAATGAGGTAAAATTCATTTACAGTGAAATACACAGATATGAAATACTGAATTTCTACAAATATACACCCTCCTAGAAGCCACACCACAATAAAGACAATAGACTATTTCAACCACTCCACAACCTGCCCACGTGCTCCCTTCTAGTTAATCTCCACATCCCATAGGTAATCATTGTTCTGACTAGTTTTGGCTGTTGGTGAACTTTCGGTGCAAATAACAATGCAGGGCAAAAGGAAAATAATGTCAATTATATTATGAAAATAGCTTTAGCCTCAAGTACTCCAATTCATGTTGCTTTAAGCCACTAAGTTTGCGGTGATTTGTAACAGCAGCAATAGGAAACTAACACAGCAGTTATTTCTGGGTGATGGATGGGCATTTATTATTTTCACGAGAACTTTTTGTATTTCCATACTTTATACAAAATATAGATTATTTTATATTCAAAAAATTATTTAAGTTTTAAAAAATTTAGAAGAAAAGACTTTCTAAGGCCCAGGCCAGCTCAAGCTCAGGTATACTTGTCCACTTAAGAATCTCCTCTGGTGATGGGGGCTGAGGGACATTCCATTTTGGGAGGGGCCTCACTGAGTTGTTTGTTTCATCATTTATTAAGCACCTATTATGTGTGAAGCGTTTTAGATACAGATTCTTATTCACAGCAGGACCTTCTGCCACGGATATTGCTGTTACTCCCAATTATGGATGAGGAAACCAAGCAAAATACAGCATGTAATTTGCTCAGTGCACATAGTTACCCAGTGGTGGAGCAAGGGTTCAACCTGGGTCCCTCTGACCTCAGGGCTTGCAAAGAACCTGCAATGGGTGTGATTATATGAGAGGATGTTTGTGAGTGTGCAAGAGGTGGCAGTGGCATGATGGGAAAAGAAAAACCCAGGAGCCAGAAACCTGGTCCCACCAACTCACTTCATTCATTCAACAGATATTTATTGAGCACTTACTGTGAAATGAGAGGAGCTGGGGAATGAAGCAGTGAACAAAACATACAAACACACCTGCCTCATGGAGTTTGTATTCTTGTAGGATGTCAAAGACAATAAATGAAATAAATTGATTCCTTCCGTATTTTGTTAAGGGAGTCTCACAAGATGTCCTTAGGGGATGGTGTAGTATAGCAGGAAGAGCAGGGGCTTTGAAGTCAGGATTCCTGGGTTTCAGTCCTGGCTCTGCCAGTTCCTGGCTGTGAGACTCTGGGAAAATGACTTAACCTCTTTGAGCCTAAGTTTCTTCAGGTGTAAAATGGGAATTATAGTCCCTATCAACCTAAGTTGTTAGGATGAATAAATGAGATAATATATGTAATACTCAAAGTAACAGAACCCCATTGACAGGGAAGCTATTGTTATTGATGCTGTGGCTCTGAAGGCTGCCCTGAGTTCTCATCGTCTGCAGTTCCGTGAAGAAACACTGGCCCTCTGAGTCACAGATGATGGAGCTGGCTTCCGGGGAACCCATTGTATTCAGCGAGTTCAGCCATCTGACAGGGAATGTGACCCTTTTCACACTCCTGGTACAAGCGGTCCTTTTCACTTAAAACAGATGATCTTGTCTCCAAATTTCCTGAAACCACACGTGGACCCTTTTCTGTTCACAGCAACAAGAGACCCGGGTGAGGAGAGAGCAGGGCCCTGAGGAGCTGTGTGCAGCTGCAGGCTTAATCTCAATTAACAGCAGCCCCCGGGGAAGCGCCGCGCCAGGCAGGGCTGGCTGGGCTGTTTGCGGGCTGTGGGTTGCCAAGGCTCTGTGAGCAGCCCGCAGGGAGGCACTCGCAGGAAGATTTTATTTGCTTTGCCTGGATGCCAGCCAGCCCTGTCAGGCAGCCTTCACTTTATAACTTGGCCTACATCTGACGACTGTGTTCCTGAGGAGGGCCAGGTCTGTGGAGGCTGGGAAGGCTGAATTTTAATTCAGAATGTTCTTTCACCCTCAACTCTGCTGCCCCCAGACTAGGGAACGTCCTTCCCCAAATCCCCTCAACACACACACACATGCACACACACATGCACACACACCCTTCTTCATACTTAGTCCCTTCATGCACTTTTCACAGTTTCTATATAAATGTGCCGTTTGACTACTGTCAGCCTCCCACGGTTAATGAAAATGTCAGGCAATCAGAGCTCTGTCCACTCCTGCTCACCATTGCGTGACCCACCTTATGGGTCTCTGCTACAAATTAAGCTTGCTAGATCTAGCAAATAAAATTACAAGACGCCCACTTAAATTGGAAATTTAGATAAGGAATAATTTTCAGTTAAAATCCGTCCCATGTGATACTTGGGACGTATACTAAAAATTATTGGTTATTTGAAATTCAAATCTAACTGTGCATCCTGTGTCTTATCTGGCAACCCTAATTATAACTAGTGTGTTATACACCTAAAGGAAGTGATGAATGGGGCTAATGCATGATCAACAACAGAAAACCAGACGCAGACATTTTACTGGAAAGTCCACACCAACATGTTAGGAGTGGTTGTTTCAAGGTGATAGGATTATTGGAGAATTTTCATTTTTCTATATGATTTTCTATGTTTTACAAGTTGACTGCAACAGAAAAGTTTTCAAAATCAGATATATGTATATATTCACACCCATACACACAAACACAAACTTCTTAATACTAGTGCAAAACCTACTCAAAAGAGAAACAATTTGTGTTTTCCCTCAGCCTGCAAACCAGTTTTCTGAATACATCCCCATAGGCTAGGGGCATATTGAGCATCCTAGAAGATTACTGAAAGCAGTAGTGAGAGGCCTACAAAGCATATCAGTAAAATAGTAAACAGGGGACAAGAGTTAAAAAAAAAAGTATCGTGTTATTTTATTAATCATACAATGCATCTTAAGAAAACTGGCTCTTGAAATTTTGGGGCTGTAAAAATAAGTCCAGTTAAACCAAGGACACAAAATCTTGGTTAAATTGTATATAATAAATTGAGGAACCTTTGATTTTTTTTTTCTTTGATTTGAAGAATGAGGGTGCAAAACAAAACAGACATCATAAGCTCTTACAGACAATGAGTTGAAGACCTGTCCCCCTTCCCCTGCCACACAACATCCCATGATGCTTGGGGCCAAACACCATCCAAATTTGCCTTTTGGATGCCCACACTGGTCCTCAGTGATAGGCACGTTCAGAATGCTACACCTAAATGGAGCAAGGAAGGAAGAGAACTACCATTTGTAAGATGCTTATAATGTCCTAGGCACTGGGCGTAGCACTCTATCTCATTTCACTGATCAAAACAACCCAAGTTACACACATGAACCCTATCTCATAACAACGTGACTTAAAAATGATAAAGTAAACTACTCACAATCACACCTCCAGAAGCATGGCGACGTGCTTAACAGTTGTGGAAAGAGTGACTTACATTTGCTGTGCTCTACTTACTAAAGTGGAAAGCATTTATTAGAAGAAATAAATACAGTTTCTGAAGATTTTAGCTCGAGGTTTGAAAGACAAAAGGATTTTCTGCTGTGCTTGGAGGAATGCCCCCTCCCGGCTTCCAGTTCTGAATGTTGGGTCAGAATCATGGGGGATGGGCACTCTTCCTTCTCCTCTGTCAATATTAACAGCGGCAAATGTTATACTGTGAGATTCAGTGTGAGAAGGGAAGAATAAGGCATATGTCATGTTATCACCAAGCCAGCGTGCATCCAGAGTGTTGCCTGGAATGACACTAAGTTAGCAACGCAAAATCGGTAAACTTTGGCCCACTTAAAGTCTCCTAACACCCATGTTATAAAAAAAAATAGGAATAGAATGAAATCAACTTTGCCTACTCTGCGATAACAGACAAGCACGAAAAGGCAAAATGCTAAGTATGTCCTCAGGAAAGGTTCCTGTTCTTAAAGGAGAAAATTAGTTGGTTGAACTTTCAAAGCAGGAAAATGTGACTTTGAACAAAGGGAGACTGTGAAGTGAGAGCAACCTGTCATTCTCAGGGTGGAGGGAGACGGGGGGAAAAAGCAATTTGATGATTGCTAAGGCTGGGGAAGAAAGAGCTGCATCCATTTAACTCTTTACGTGGCAGCATTTTGAATAGGCCACTCTAAAATACTGATTAAATACACTAAGCCTGAGCCAAAATTAGACTCCACCACATTTGAGTGGTGCATAAACCATAATAGACCTATTTCCAAGTCACAAAGAATCATCTTCCTTTCAACTACGGGTAGAATCCTTGAACAAATTGTATCCTAAGTGAACTGTATTAATTAAAAATGGAGAGACAGGTTTTATGCACTGATTCCTCCAGAGAAATGTCCCTAAACACACAGAGACATTTCAATTATTTTTCCATTAGTATTCTCTGAATAAAGACTTTTTTTCCTTGCCTTTGCTAGTAAGAACTGCTTGGTATGCATATTTAAATAACAGTCATACTGAATTAGCTTTAAGAACTGGCTCTTAACATAATGGATACATTAAAAAGTAGAGCAAAATGGGTGAGCCACATAAAGACCTCCATGCACAAGAAAAGAGCAGGAAGTAACAGATAATGCCAGTTTCTTCGCTATTTTCTAAGCCTTGGATTATGATAACAGCTTTGAGAGCAGATCGCAGTTACTTAATGTCTAGCCCCTGACATAAGCTAGCTCCAGCTCTGTTAAAATCTATTTGCTGAGAAAGGCAACACCTCTCCTTTTTCAACTCACAGGCATATATATGGCTGCTTAAGAAGTATGCTGCCAGGAAACCAGTTTTATTGCCAGTCATTTTAAGGAGAAGGTGTTTTGTATGAGTTCTAAAGATCAACCTCACGTCAGCCAGTGATGCCATACTTCGTACCTCAAGTCTCTGGCCCACAGTTAATGGGGGAAAAGTATCTAATGAGTGAGAAGACATCTAAACTCATTCCTTATCAGCCTACTTAATTACAATGCTTTAAAAAACTATTGACCTAAAAACGAGGGGAACTATGACAACTGAACCATGCAGTATTTATTGGTGACAGCAAAACAATTTTGTTTCATAAAGTCAAAGAAACCAAGAAGAACAAAAGCCCTGGAGGAAGAGCCTAATGAGGATTTTGCAAATGCACACCTGGAAATCAAGATGCATTTATGCAACAGTATCTGAAGGTGAAGGTGGGAGTGTCTCCATTCAGAGGTCCAATAAAAACACTTACCACAAATTAACCAAGAAAGGATGCTCCAGACCCTGCATGATCTGGAGCTCCTTGAAGACATTTCTCACTTCGTTGCGCTCTACACACTTTTGTTTGTTCATGTACTTCATCGCATACATCTTCTTGGTATCATTCTTCTGTACGATGCAGACCTAATGGTGCAAACCAGAATGACAAAGTGATTAGGGAGATGACAGATCATGGAGATGAGAGACAGAACAAGACTTGCTCTTTAGCACTTTAGCATGGCTTGGAGGACTTATCACTTGCAAATTCTATGATGCTAAAGTTGCCACTTAGCTCCGATTTCAGAGCAAAAAAAACAATTTTTTCCCCCTGCACCAGGTCAATTCCTAAATCTGCTTCCTCAAACAAGTTTGCTGGTTTTCGCTTTTGGGGTTTTTCTAAGAAAGCATTTTAGA
Organism: Equus caballus; assembly: GCF_041296265.1. Taxonomy (NCBI): domain Eukaryota; kingdom Metazoa; phylum Chordata; class Mammalia; order Perissodactyla; family Equidae; genus Equus; species Equus caballus. The sequence continues at coordinate 46,326,766 of NC_091697.1, forward strand.
GAACATAGCTGCCTCCTTGTCAGGAATCTTTCAATAGCGATTCACATCCTATGCTTCTTTGCACGACTGAAATGGACATGGCTAAACTGTCAAGCTGAACAATACTGTGCAAAGAATTTCTGTATAACCATAGGTGGTGATATAACCAAAAAGGATTTTAAGCCCAATGTCCATAGTTTAAAAAAATTTTTAGAGGTTCATATAATGCCTGATAAAGTAGACAGCAGATGGCTTTAAAATACAAGTTCAGGGGCCCAGCCCCCTGGCCGAGTGATTGGGTTCCGTGTGCTCTGCTTCGGTGGCCCGGGTTTTGCTGGTTCAGATCCTGGGTGTGGACACGGCACCACTCATCAGGCCATGCTGAGGTGGCGTCCCACATAGCACAACCAGAGGCACTCACAACTAGAATATACAACCATACTGGGGGGCTTTGGGGAGAAGAAAAGAAAAAAAAAGATTGGCAATGGATATTAGCTCAGGTGCCAGTCTTAAAAAAACAAAATAAAATAAAATACAAGTTAAATATGGAATATTCTCTCAAAGTATGTCTCCACCAAGAAACTAATAACCAGGGTTTGAATCTAGAAGGCTTGTACAAAAAAATCAGACTGAATCTGTATATTTTTCATGGTAGCTTTTTGAAAATGAAACCATGATACAACCGGGAAAAGAAAATAAATTAGGTGGCCTCTTTCCCACAGGAAAAGATTTAACTCTTACATTAACGACATAACTGCTCCTGAAGGTACAGCTGGTACAATCTGAAAATGATTCTGAAATGTTACTCTCTCCTGAAGGGAGGAAGTTAAACTCTACTGACAGTAAATGGATTTGACTTTGAGATAATTCTGAGAACAGTATATATTCATTATGTAGCTGCCTGTCACATACTTTCCTCACAGTGTGGTGACAATTTTATAAAAATCTATTATAAAAACACCTCCGAAATGTCATTCCGTGTGGTCCCAGTAACTCAGTCCTCAGAACATTCTCAGACTCTGATCCCTGAGCTATATAACCCTGTTGGTGGTTAATCACTTTGGTTCTCACCTTCCCAAAACTGCCTTTCCCAATGGCCCGCAAAATTTCAAAGTGGTCAAAGTTGACTGTAAAACAAACAGAAAGAACATCGTGAGTGATTATCAGTTGCTCTTTAGTAGCTAATAAATAATAAATAAGGATTGGGCTAAACCAAAGTACCTTGTTTAAAACAACTTTCCAGACTACCTTAAAATGCCCATTCATTCATCCAATAAGTATTTCTTACACACTTATTTATGCATTAATCACCATGCATAGTACTGAAGGATATAGTAACAATACAGTGAAAATAGTCTAGTGAGGGCTCCATACAGAGAGAGACCCTAATGGATTAAATAGTCACAAAATAAATGGACAATTAAAATTCCTGCTGAATGTCAAGAAGGAGAGAAGTTATGAGGCTCTAAGAGCACATAACAAGGGATCTTACATAGGTGGCAAGGCCAGGAGGCACATCTCTAAACACAGACGATTACAGAGAGATCTGGTCCTCCATACATATGGCTCTACTAAGGATTTGTGCTTTAAAAATCTTCTCCTCACAGCAACCACTCTTTTGTATCTGAATGATTTCAGTTTTCCCAAGTAGGACACTATTACACTCATAAGTTTATAAAATACGCCAATCCCTAAGGCACGAATACCTAACAGATTAGCATGAACAGGTGTATGGAGGTCCACTGAATGGCGCTTTGAGGTGAGATGAGCTTTGAGATCTGCCATTTAAAACTTCAGCTCCCGGAAGGCAGAAGCAGCAGATGTTTATTTTATATGTAGCGTGGTCTCTTGGGTCTGTGCTCATGAAATGCTTGGTGATGAGAAGAACAAAGTATGGATTCTCTCAGACCGGTGACAATCTTTGGTTTCTTGCCCTGATGATCTTGAGAAAATGTTCCACTTTGTTTCCTGGTTTTTGAAATAGGGATTTAGATGAGTAAAATTCCAAATGAAGGATTTGAAGAGTTTATTCAGAAAAAGATTGTGAAACACTTGAAGGTACCACTCTTCTCTTTAAAAAGACTTATTTTATCTCTTTTTTTCAAGAATCATTAGCTCCTCCTGAAGAAAAGAGATAAGTAAAGGGATCGCTTAAGGTCTTTCCAAGCTGTCTGAGGGCCGAAACATTTTTGTGTGCGTGTGTGAGGAACATTGGCCCTGAGATAACATCTGTTGTCAATCTTCCTCTTTTTGCTTGAGGAAGATTGTTGCTGAGCTAACATCTGTGCCAATCTGCCTCTATTTTATGTGGGATGCCACCACAGCACAGCTTGACAAGTGGTGCTAGGTCCGCACCCAGGATCCAAACTCCAGGATGCCTAAGCAGAGAGCATGAACTCAACCACGACGCTACCAGGCTGGTCCCTCGAAACATTTTTATAATATGGCTTAATCATCACTTCCTCTTCTGAACTCCCAAATCACTTTATTTCTAACACGAAACCCATGTAATCATGAGAGGCAGCATGTATATTACAAATAGCCCTAGATTTAGACTCAAAATAACCATGTGACTTCTAATAAATGACAGACTCTCTGAGACTATTTTCTCATCCGAAAAAACAGGATTGACTCTTCTTGATAAGAAGAAAAGACCTTTCACCTAGAAATTGCCAATAAACCTATTTACTTAGGTAACATAGTCAAGTGAATGACTTATCTTCCAGAACTCCTTGAGTTCTGAGTTTCTCTCATCCTCTAGATCCTAAGTTCTATGAGGGTAGTGATGATATGTCGTTCTGCTCATTCTGGTTTCCCTAGCAACTCAGAAAATTCCTGGCTTGAGGCAGTTGAAAGCAAAACTTTTTGCACTTCCCACAGAGCCTAGCACAGTGATTTACACATGGTTGGTTCTCAGCAAATAAATCAACCTAAGCCATAAGCATACACACGAATCCCAAAACAATCACTTTTTGTAAATATGAACAGTGAGAGCATTTGGGTCTTCTAAGGAAGTGTTTTTCAAATTGAGTCAAGACCCATTAATACATTATGAAGTAAATTTAGTGGTAATGAGAGGCATTAAATATTTAAATGGAATAGAACCGATTAGAAAATATTGGAAATGCCTCAAATGTAGTAAGCATAGTATTGCCGCTGAAAGATTTGTTTCTGTTTTATATATATGTGTAGATAGAGTGGATCGTGATATAATTTTTTTTTTTTTTTTTTTACTGTGGGTTGTGGTCAAAATAACTTGAAAAATACTTTCATAAGCTTTCTCTTAGGTTTCAAAGTGACAAAAACCAAAGCAATGATTTCCTCACACTCATTACCTGAGGCTGAGTTATATATTATGTACCACGGAAGTGTTCAAAAAATGACCAGGATTTATTTGCAAGTCTAAGATTTTATCTTGAGCAAATCCAATAACACACTGTGATTTCTCCACTAGCAGCCTAGCCTAGAAGGCTGTGGCGACATTATGGGAACACACAACAGGGACCTACGAAGCACGAAGTTCCATCGTGATATGAATCCACTTTATGAACCATGTCTCTTTATAAGCCATTTTAAGCTTTAATGAAAATGATGAAGGATTAGATGCCAGGTTACTGATAAACTTCTACTAGCAGAACTGCCTTAATTAATGTCAGGTCAGGTCCCAGAAAAGTGACAGGCCTAAAGTTTAAGAGATAATGCATCTTATTTATGCCTTTATTTTTAGTCAATCCAAGAAAGAACACACTCCAGTCCAATATCAGACTGCCTAAAGTCACTTTCATAAATGATAATATAAACTGGGGAGAAAGCCAAGGACAGATTGAAAGTGACTGGAAGAGAAACTCTTATTTCATCCTTATAGTCCCTTCTTAAATATCCAATAAAAACATCACTAGTGAGTAGGAAGGCAACAGCATCAGTAGTTAGTATCAGACAAAAATGAGAGAGAAATGAAGTCAGAACTGTGGATTATTTTATCAACAAAAATTTAATTGTATTATAGGCATATGGTATTTGTCTAAAAGGAATATGGTATAGCACACCCACTGTGTACCTAAAGCTTTGAGCAACATGTACAGTATTAATCATCAGAATACAGATAGCCCACAGCCTCTTTTTGTACCACATATGAGCTAAGATTGGTTTTTACATTTTTAAAGGATTGTAAAAAAAAAAAGTAATATGCAACAGAGACTGTCTAATAACCTATAATATATACCAGTTGGCCCCTCACAGAAAAGTTGGCCAGCCTGAGATTAAGAGCACAGCCTCTGGAGACAGTCTACCTGACTCAAATCCCAGGTCCTACAATTAATTGTGTGATCTTGGCACTTTATTTCTATGCTCTGTTTTTTCAATCTATAAAATGAGGATGAAAATAATATCTACCTCACAGGATTTATAGGAAGATGAAATGAGTTAACGTATGTAAAGTACTTAGACAATGAACTGGAACTGACTAGTTTTACTAGAACCACTGCCCAGGAAACAGCATAATTCAGAGCTCCCAGCAAATACCCCCTTAAGCTGCTATCATAGCTCATGGATACTATCAGGCAACATGGAGGTAAGTGGCAGCCATCAGTGTCATTTCTACACATTTGGAGTTTTCATAGTCTACGGCGTGGTGTTCTTACAGTGTTTTCACCAATCTCTAAAGCAAAGTTGACCGTTGTTGCATTTATTCCTTGTGTCTTGTCCTTGTATCATGTTCTAAAACTTTCCTTCTGGTTCTTGGATAAGCTCTGGTGCCAAGAGGACATAAAGGCCTTCTGGAGACACTGTTAGACCCCTTGGGACTTTGTGGGGCCTTGAAGGTAGCAGTTGAGTGTGGGGAGAGACAGAGCCTGGTTCTCACTTACTGAGGGGGCTGGGCCAGGGTAAGCGGCCTGCAGAAAAAGAAACGGCAAAAGTGGGGCAGGCTTTGATACCTTCCTTATCTGCTTCAGAGTGTTGCTTTCAGAGGTCTTCTCATCCCAGTCTTAGCAATCATCATGCCAGTACAGTATCCTTAAGGTTGCCTGGAGGTGTGTCGGGTTAATAGACAAAGTTGAATGGGTCCTAATATTACGAGGTCACCTGGAATATTTTTAAAACTAAGTATCTAAAGACTTATTTTAGAGTTTTTCTTTTGGGTAAGTTCACATTCTCCACTAATTTAAGCAGACGTAGAAATTCTATATGCATGAGGGATCTGCCTAAGTTTGGGTTGGTGCACATTTCATTTTTAAGTCTCATTTTATCCTCACAACAACCTTATGCATATACAGATAGCGGGGCTTAGACTCAGAGAGACTAAATAATTGGCCATGGTTATGATTAGCATAGCAACTAATTTATCTTGGAGTTAGGTTTTAAAGACAGAAAGCAAGGCAAAACCTTGTTTAGTCAAAACTACACAGGTAAATCCTCTAGGAAGGCACCCCTTTGAAAACCAAGAGAGTCTTTCAAAAAGTCCAACACGGTTTTGTTTCCCTTGTGTGAGCGCCCACTGAGGCTCCTGAATTGCATTGAGGGGCTACTGTAGGAAAAGTTTAAACTCTAGATCACACTCAGCTCACTGGCAGCCTCAAATTTGTTAGAGTCACATGGAAAGTAAGATAACTGAGGGGACAACTGTTGACTGTTGCTGCAAAGCCACACCCAACAGTTGAGTGGAGGCGTGTGCAGAGTCAACCCACCTGGGGCTGCTCAGTTGCATTCACCTAAAATCAGTATATACCTTTCTGATTCGGGATCCAGGGTCTTAACCACTATTTTTATAATCTTCTTAATGTTGTTCTTATTGTGTAGCAGAATTGGGGAAAGCAACGTGGGATTTCTTCATCTCTCTTTTTAGCATCACATGAGTCAAGTCAGATTTTCCCAAGTCTTTCCCTACCGTAAACGTGCTGATTGTGGAATCCAGTGCCGATGCTATTATCTCCTTTGTTTTACTTCTCTTACCATCTCCCCAGTCTCAAGACTGTGCAACACAGTTGAAGGAAAGAAAAGGGGAAACCCGTCTTAGAGTTTGTTATAACACCTTGACACTTAGAATTTGGGAGAAGAGCATTCTAGAAAGAAAGCAGAAAATTCTTTTTTTTTTTCTATTTTTGAGGTAAAAATATTTGGAAAATATTTTATTTTTTCCTAAAAGAAAAATGACCCCAGCCTTAGTAAGTACCGAATCACAAACGTATGTGAGACTATTGAGAACTGTACTTCTTGTTTTTCTATTGATGATGGAATAAGGACACCAGCTGTGTGACCTAAGATAAGGTTCTCAATCTTTCCCAATCACTATGTCCCCATCTGTAAAAATGGAGCTAAGTATACCTGACTCGCAGGTGCTTTTGAAGATGAGATGCTAGAAACCAGAAGTATGATGTCTGGTCCACTGAAAACTAAAAATTACAAATGATAGAAAAGTACAATTTTGCAATAAAAATTGTCTTCTTCCATTCAAATTTCTAGTTCCACTCCCAGAAGGCAAGAGACATAATTATATTGTCTCTGTCAATTCACACCATCACTTAGAGATCCATCTGATTATTTCAAAGCTCCTTTTCATTTCATTGGATAAATGTACCATAAAATATTTAGCCTATTGACGGACTTCTCAAAGATGGTCAATTATATGCTATTACCTACCATATTACCACAAAGATCCCTGGTTAGCTTTTGTGTACATGTTTGTAGGCTAACTTTATAAAAGTAGAACTGCTAGGACAAAGAATATTGGAATTTTCCAATTTAACAGATATTGTAAACTAGCCCTCCAAAGGTGTTATACCAAATCTCCTGCTTACCAATAATGTGTAAAAATGACTTTTTTGTCCACTGCCTTGCCAACACTATTACATCAACTATCCTGGATCTGACAAGTGAAAAAAAATGAATTATTGATCTACTTTATATTTTTTTTAATGAGCAAAGCCTCATATCTTTGTATATGTATTCTTTTTGGAGAAATGTCTTCATATATTTTGGCTGCTTTTAATGAATTATTAGTCTTTTTGATTTGCAAGTACACCTAAAATGTTAAGTAAATTAACTCTTTAGCATATGTCAGGAATATTTTTTCAGGCTGTCCATTTGGCTTTTGACTTTAAAACACTTTAACAATGTAGAAAACATAAGTTTTAAATTTATATCTTATATAGTCAAATTTCATATAGTCAAATCTTTTTCTTTTCATCTCTCTAGGTTTGCGTCTTAGGAAGGCATTTTTTATTTCAAGATTGTTAAAAGCACATACTCATATTTTAAGTCAGTAAATTTTTATTTTTTTATTTTTTATTTTTTTGCTGAGGAAGATTCACCCTGAGCTAATATCTGTGGCCAATCTTTCTCTATTTTGTATGTGAGCTGCCACCACAGCATGGCCACTTATGAGTGGTCTAGGTCCATGCCTGGGAATGGAACCTGGGCTGCCAAAGCAGAGCGTGCCAAACTTAACCACCAGGCTATCAGGGCTGGACCATGTCAGTAACTTTTGACATAGATATTTTTGTCATTGCTGCTGCTTTCATTTTTGCAATCTTTTTCTAGAGTACAAACTTAGAATAAATTATGTTGTATCTACTCAAGATATACAGAATAAAAAATTTCCAAATTCCAAAATTTCCAAAAAGTCCTTCTGCTACTGCTGAAATTAAAAGCTAAACCAATTGATAACTTCCTTGTACACAGTCATGCCAACACGACTGGTAGTAAGTGGATGATTTTAAAGGGCTTTGAGGGAATATCCTAATAAAGCAGGCCCTCCATATCTTGCTTACGCTGATGATTTATTTAGGAAATGCTTCACTTATACAGCACAAGTTAAACTCCAATGCTATCTGGTCTCAACTGATAGCAAATTAAACTAGTCCAGTCTGAAAAAGTTCAAGAATATCAAAATAAGATAAATTCCCCAGAGAAAAAAACTATATATGTATAAAAAAAGGTCAAGTGAAAGTGTTGCTTGCCTTTTTTTGTGTTAATTTGCTATGCAAATTTGCTGCTTAAACACGACACTGCTCCAGGCTGTGATCCTCTAAAGGCGAAGCCAATTCAACATGGAAACAGTAATTGCTTAGCTGGCCACACGTCCCCCTCCTTCCCTCCAGTCCAGACAGAAAATAATTTATATATAATATATACAAATATATATAAATTATATATTTAAATTTATAAATTATATATATATATACACATTTGATTTTTTCCCTCAGTATAGCAGGATAGATACTTGGAGTAAAGCTGCTCACAGACATTGCTCACTGAACTCAGCCTACATTCACAGACAACATTTACTGGTTGCTTACGTAGTAATAGCCAGGCATTGTGCTGGGTACTGGGGAGAAAGAACACCAAGGTCACTTGCTTTTATGGGGCTTAGAATCTAGTGGAACAAGCATGTTACATACATCATCTCAATGTTCCATCAATTTGATGAAATAGTCCTAGTATTATTGCCTTTTTTTTTTTTGGATGGGCAAACTGCAGCCCAGAGTAATTAAGAAATTTTTCCACGGCCAATTGTAGGGAAGTGGCAGTGTGGTGGAGTCCCATTCAAGTGGACTCCAGAGCTGCCCTGGGACCCTGTTCTCTGGGGCGGCCCATTAAACACAGATAACCATGCCCAAGGAAGCAGGATACACAGCACAGAGCCAGATGAAGACCTGGCTTACAACAATGCCCATATTTCTGCTTCTCCTCTTCTTATGCAGGGCCCTTCTTTTTCACAGACCCTCTTTAACAAGACTGGTCCCATCAACTATGTGCAGTCATTGGTATCTGTCACTCATCATATCCCAACCCATAGCCAGAAAGCTTGGTCTAGGAGTGGGACTGTGACCTAAGCCATCCTAAGTACATACTCACGCAGGATTTTCAGATCTGGAAATGCATGCTCCCCCTCCGTCACAAAGCTTATTGAACATGAGAACAGAACTGGCTAAATGTAGAAAAAGCAGGTGAGTAAATCCGAGGGAATAAAGCTGATACATGGACTAGAGTAGACTGACATGATAACCAGGAAGCCCCGATGGCATAAAAGTGTGTGGCTCTATATCCTTATAGGTCCTATTTTGATTACTCTGCAGGTATCCCCAACATCCTTCCAATAGTTCAATTTTTTATTTTTACTTTTTTAGCAAAACTAATTCAAGTTCCAACTAATATAAACACCACTGTTGTAGGGAGATGACAGTGTCATGGGGACGTATAGCAGGAACAGCCAATCTAGTCCAGGGGAATCTGACGCAACAGCCCAGAGGAGGTGATTAAAACCTGAGAAGCGTTGGGGCCGGCCCCATGGCCGAGTGGTTGGGTTCATGCGCTCCGCTGCAGCGGCCCAGGGTTTCACTGGTGTGGATCCTAGGCGCGGACATGGCACCGCTCATCGGGCCACGTTGGGGTGGCGTCCCACAGGCCACAACTGGAAGGACCTGCAACTGGGATATACAATTATGTACCAGGGGGGATTTGGGGAGATAAAGCAGAAAAAAAAAATATTGGCAATAGTTGTTAGCTCAGGTGCCAATCTTTAAAAAAAAAAAAAAACCTGAGAAGTGTTGCAAGGGACTTGCTCTTTCTAGTCTTCCCTATAGATTTTCTACATTTTATCCCTGCATTGAATAGAGTATTAGAAAGATAATTTCCCAGGAAAAGAGATGAAACATATACATAAATAAGTACAATATAAAGTAATATGTATGTATTGAGAGCCACATGAGTGGTCCTACAGTGATTCCCAAATGTGTCCACTCATTAAAATCACACAAAACACTTTTTTAACAATGCAGATTCAAGGGCCTTATCTGAATCAGACTCTGGAGGCTGAACCTGGGAATCCGTATTTTAATCAGCTCCTTAGGAGATTTTGATGGAAACTGCCTGGAACCAGTCTGCAGGTCTTTATTTAGGATCCACTGCTCTATACAGTAAAAGACACAGGAGTTCTAAGGTTGGAGAAATCTCTTCCTACTGTAGAAGGTAAAAGAGCTTCAAGGAGGGGCAGCATTTCAGCTGGGCCTTACAGAACAGGTAGGAATTCAACAGCTGACCAAGCAGAGGACGACAGGGAGGATGTGCCTACTGAGAGACCTAGACCCCAGGGCGAAGAGGATCTCAATAGATATGTGTTGATTATTTAATTTGATTTCAGTGGTCTTAAATCTCTCCTTCCATCCTTGCCCCCAGCCCCATGAGTTTAAAGCAAATTAATAACGGTGTCTGTAAATGATTAATAGGCCTCTGTTGCCTACACTGTGTCACATCTTAGGTCATAGTTGATAATTACACTCACTATCTATTAGGTACATACATGTATAGGCACTGTCCAGGCACTTTTTATACGTTATCTTATTTAATGCTCATCAAAACACCATGAGGTGGTGGTGATTGCTATTTTGTAGATGTCTTAGAGACCCAAAAAAGTCAAACTTCCCAGGAGTGGGGCTTGGACTTGAACCTGACTGTGTGGCTCAAAGCTCCAGACTTGAATATTAGAGGAGTTCTAGAAGCTCCGTGATACAACATGATGGTTGTGAGCATGAAATTGTGGGTTTGAGTTTTGGCTGTACTACTTACTAGCTATGAACTTTAAGTAAGTTATTTAACCTTTCTGAGTTTCAATTTTGTTCCTCTGAAAAATTGTGATCATATATAGTATCCATTCTAAGGTTATTATGAGGACTAGGTGAAATAAGCCAGATCAAAGATGCTTATCCAATATTTTTGGCAGAGAATAAGAACTCAATAAATGTACCATTATTATTGCTGCTTTTTGTTATTGTTACTAGATGAGTCACCTTAGCATCAGCCCAGAATATCACTTCTCGTGCCCAAATATCAGGCAAAATAGACATTGGGACTTTACAGAGGACAAACTGCCAAGAATATACCCTCTATGAAGACAGACATTAGGCCCATCCTGTTTATCACTACACCCATATCGCCTAGAACTATGCTGAGCATGCAGCAGGTGCATAATACACACTCATTAAGCGGAAGAAGGAAGCAAAATGTACCATCACTAAAGTCTTACAGAACATGCATGGCTTTGGAGGAAAATTTTTAAAGATACTTTCCTTCATGTTGATTTCCTAGCATAGCATCATTTACAATAGGTACCTTCCAAGACATGTCTTACCAACAACTTATTATCAAAAGGCTTCTTAATAAGCTAAGCAATAAAGAAAGTCTCCATTTGAATGTTGTTCTAATATGGCAACTTCAGATTTCTCTAAAGGCACTGGATTTGCATCTTCAAAACCTCAAGGATTGACTTATTTGCTCTTTGAGCTCAGAAGTGTCAAGAACTGCCATTCTCCACCCCATCAACTTCACAATGACTGGCTCTCCTAAGTGAGGACATGAATGAAAACCTCTCAGGAACTGAAGGATAATTAACAGCGGGAGTCAGAGGGTATTTGCTTTGTCAGTTCTGCACAATCTCTGAACAGAAGGAAATGTATTTCACTATGGCAACAGAAAGGTACCACGTTAAATTACAGTCTGCCATATACCTCATCAGATTGATGATGGAAGCAGCCCCTCTTCTAAGTCCTGCTGTCACTTTGCCCATTTTTAAGAATGGATATTGACTGATTTGCCAAGAAAGGGAGAAAAAAATTAAATAGTGGATTTTACAGTTTTCCATTAATTAGATGAATGTTTAGCCATCATCCTACATTTCCAAATGGAAGTGTTACAAAGAGGCTCACTTCTATCATTTTAAGACAGTCATAGAAAGGTAGGGAAGAAGCAAAAGTCACTTCTCCAGAAGCCATGGCTTTGCTAGCAAGTCAATCAACAAATATTGATTGAGCCTCTGTGTGCCCAGGACTCTGCTAGGCACTGATGGAAAAACAAAAGGAGCTTGGGACTAAGTCATGTCCTCAGGAAACTGAGGGTGACTCATCCAGCAGTATCAGTGAGAACTCAACACCTGGATAATCAAATGCCCCTTGCCTCATTTTTATTTTATTTTGCTGTAGGGTATGTTTCTTTCGAATTCAGTCTTTCTTCTTTCTGGAATTAGATGAGTATAAATATAGAGATATATAGGCAAATAAATTAATGAAAGAAATCGAGAGTTAGTGTTGTATAGTATAGAAAGAGACTTTTCAGAGAGGGAAGAGAATATTGTGGCATGACAATTTAGCTTCTTGGTTTTTAATGAAGATTGACTGCTTTGATGAAAGATAAAAAAGTGATTTGAAGGGCTGGCCTGGTGGCACAGCATTTGGGTGCACACGTTCCACTTCAGCAGCCCGGGGTTCGCCGGTTTGGATCCCAGGTGCAGACATGGCACTGCTTGGCAAGCCATGCTGTGGTAGGCATCCCACACAGAAAGTAGAGGAAGATGGGCACGGATGTTAGCTCAGGGCCAGCCTTCCTCAGCAAAAAAGGAGGATTGGTGGCAGATGTTAGCTCAGAGCTAATCTTCCTCAAAAAAGAAAAAAAAGTGATTGGAGTCAGACCAAACTGCATTGGAATCCTGGCTCCACCACTTACAAGATAAATGGAACTAGGAAATTTACCTGACCTTTCTGAGCTTCATTTTCTAGTTGACCATGAAGATTATTTTTTACATAAAACTAATATGCTTTTGGTATTAAAAAAAACCAGAAAAGTAGAAAGAAGAAAAACGAAATCATCTAAATATAACCATGATTAGCATTTTGATTAATTTTTCTTTTTTTATGGAGGTAACATTGGTTTATAACATATAAATTTCAGGTGTACATTATTGTATGTCATCTTCTGTATAGATTACACCGTGTTCACCACCAAAAGTCTAGTTTCCATCCCTCACCATAATTTTTCTGTCTTTTTAACATTTTTAGTTTTTATCAAAGTTATTTATCTATATCTACACTTCTATGCAGTTTAAAGAGTCAAATAGTTCTAGAAGGTTTATTATAAAACACAGGTAAAATAATAGTCTTATGATCCTCTTGTCTCACTCTTCAATCTCTTCCAGCCAAGAGGCTAACACTTTTACCTCTTTTAGATAATAAATTTGATAGTTTCCACTGGATCTTCCAAATAGTATGGTTTTGTTATTTTTTCTTTTCAGTTTCAGTCTTACTTATTGAATTTCCTAAATGGCAAGTAAGGATTTAACTCACTTTTCTGGTCTTTTGGCCTTACCTCAATATGCTCCTATCTTTCCAATATAGCTATATCTCATATAATAATTTCAATTAGATTACTATTCAGTATTTCCAGTATTATGAGTATGTAAATGGTGCACGCACCTGAGTCATGTAGTAAACTATGATTAGTTTTCCTTTCCTGAACAATTTTTTTCCCCTGGAGTTAATAATTGTCTAGTTTAAATATAAGTACATATGTAGATATGTACTTACTTTTCTATATCCTTTTTCCTAACTCAAATTCCAATTCTTCTCTAGTTGTCTAAATTCCCTTTCAACATGTTCAAGCACATCAGTCATATTGCCATCTTCCTGAAAAAGTCTCTACTGGAGCCCTCTGACCTAATCCCACCTGGACTGTTTATCCTTCTTGCTTTACAGCTATCGTCCTGGGCTCCCCTTCTCCACAATCTTGGGGATTTCTTTCGCTCCCCTTTAATGACGGATTCCCTGCTTATTGCATGCACTGTCCCTCTTTCTTGTTTTACTCCAGGGTTTTTGTGGAGTACATCCTACAACTGCCTAGTAAGAAAGATTGCATAGGAGGTATTATTATATATAGTTTTTTTGGTGAGGAGATTGGTCCTGAGCTAACATCTGTGACAGTCTTCCTCTATTTTCTGTGGGATGCTGCTACAGTGTGGCCTGACAAGCGGTACTAGGTCCATACCCGGGATCCGAACTGGTGGACCCCAAACCACCAAAGCAGAGCGTGCAAACTTAACCACTATGTCACTGGGCCAGCCTGTGCATGGGAGGTAAATTTTTGAAGCTTTGCATATATGAAAAATATTTTAATCCTACTCATGCTCAATTGAGAGGTTTGGCTGAGTATTGAATTACAGGTTGGAAATTATTTTCCTTCAGAATTTTGTACATATTGCTCTCCTTAATTTCTAGCTTTTTATGTTGCTATTGAGAATTCTAAAGTGATTTTGATGCCAGGTCCTTTGATGTAATAGCTTTCGTCTCTGGAAACTTGCAAGATTGTATATTTCTGTTGAATGTTTTGAAATTTCATGACTATATGGGCTTATTTTATTCATTGTTCTGGGCACTTGACAGTCTCATTCAATCTGGAAACTTGTAGCCTTAAATTCTAGGCTTTTCTTTTTCCCTTAAATTATGTAGTAATGATTTCCTCTCTTTCTGCACCTCCTACTACTTAAAAATAGCAGTTTTAACTGGTCCTTAAATTTTCTCATATTTACCCTTCATTTTCTATCTCTGTCTGTTCACTCATTATTCTGGGAAATTTCCTTAAATTTCTAAACCTTCTTTGAATCTTTCCATTCATATTGTAATTTTTTTCCCCCTAAAGTTAATTTTTGCTCTCTGAAGGCTGCCTTCTTGGTATTGTTTTTTTCTATTTTTTTTTTTACCTTTTTTTTTTTTTTATTAATGTTATGATAGATTACAACCTTGTGAGATTTCAGTTGTACATTTTTGTTAGTCATGTTGTGGGTACACCACTTCCCCCTCTGTGCCCTCCCCCCACCCCCCCTTTTCCCTGATAACCACCGATCAGATCTCCATATCAATATACTAAATTCCACCTACGAGTGGAGTCATATAGAGTTCGTCTTTGTCTGACTGGCTTATTTCGCTTAACATAATACCCTCGAGGTCCATCCACGTTGTTGTGAATGGGCCAATTTTGTCTTTTTTTATGGCTGAGTAGTATTCCATTGTGTATATATACCACATCTTCTTTATCCAATCATCAGTTTCTGGGCATGTAGGCTGGTTCCATGTCTTGGCTATTGTAAATAATGCTGCGATGAACATAGGGGTGCAACGGACTCTTGAGATTTCTGATATCAGATTCTTAGGATAGATACCCAGTAATGGGATGGCTGGGTCATAGGGTATGTTTTTTTCTATTTTTAAAAAAATTTCTGGTTGCTATATTTACATCTCCCTGATCGTTTTCCTTAAGTTGCTTTTTTTTCTGCTCATTTGTTTTAGTCTCTGTCAGTCCTATTATAAGCCTTTTCCACATATCCTCGGCTGTCTGCTAATATTTAAGTGTGGAGACCTGAGCCCCTGTTTGGAATTTCTGAGCATGTGGGTAGAGCTTGTCAATAGTAAGCCTCAGTCTAGAGAGCTATGGTCCAGATGTTGAGTTGGAAAAACTCTAATGTCAATAACTTTAGATATCTTCCTTCTTGGTTTGGTCAAAATCTCCAGAAAAGATTCTATCATCCTCTTGTCTGAAAGGGTGGAGAAGAAAAATTTTTTCTTTTTTTTTCTGTTGACAAAGTGGTAGAAAGGACATGACCAGTTTTTATACAGATATTCAAATAATCCTCCTTATTTTAGACCTCCTGCTTCAACTCTTCTTCCAGAAGCACATGACACTTGCCAAACCTTGGGGAATAGAAGCAGAGAAAGGAGTTTCACTCACCATCTCCCCTGGAAGTCTTGCTTCCATTTTATTTTTCAGCCTAAGATAGACAGAATGATACCTACCTCACAGGGCTGTGGTGGGGATTAAATGAAATGAGAGTATAGTAGGCATTCAATAAACAAGAGCTATTTTTGTTTTTGCTTTTTTTTTTTTGGAAAAAAGAACTTAGTAGGAGTCAGAGATAGCCATCTCTTAGCTAGTGTTTTTTTAAGATAAGTTTTAGACTTGTATTCTCATCCAGATGATGGGAAGATAATAGCTTTCTTATTTACATCTAATGATAATGTGAAGAGTCTAACTAGTAAGAGGATGAGCAAATACTGAGCAGATGTAAAGCACTCGCCTCGGGCTTTGGGGGCAGACAGAGCGGGTGAGGATCCCAGCTCTGCCTCTTCCTAGTCGTGGGAACTTGCGCAGGTTTTCTAACCTTGCTGAGTCTCACTTCTCTGCTCTGTAAATCAGTGCGGCTGATACCTTCCTCAGAATTTGCAATGAAGATAAAATGAGATGACCTAAGAAAAGTCCCACACTTGGAGAAGCACTCCTGTAAGCACTGGTCTCCCTTATTCCACCTGACATCTGCCTGTCTCTCTGACTCAGCTCTGTTTTCTAGACTGAAGGTTCCCTGTATCCTTCTACCCCAAGAATACCACGAATATGAGTGCAAGCACATTCTTAAATTTGAGGAGATGGCATGGATTCCTCTGTTGAATACATGGACCCTTTTTCCAAGGAGAAAAAAGAATGCCAACAACCAAACTAATCTTTGTATAAAATGCAGGTTCCTCAGAATCCTATTTGTACATCCCATGTTAACAATTAGATCTCCTCTAAATGAAAGACGGTACTTCTAAACCAGACTCCTAACATAAAACCATGAGTATAAGCCCCCTCCACAAATCTAATGATAATCTCCAATCTTTAGTATATGAAGCACTGTGCTGGGCATTTGACTTGCATTATTTCACCTATTAGCCCCAAAATGCAAGTAAAACACTGAGACTTGAAGAGAGTAGATAACTTGCTCAAGGTCATAGAGCTAGTAATAGCCGGAGTTAGCAATCCAATCAAGGATATTGGTTATGAGTTGAGTATCCCCCAAAAATATACGTTGAAGTCATAGGCCCCAGTACCTCAGAATGTGACTTTATTTGGGAATGGCGTTGTTGCAGATGTAATTAGTTAAGTAAAGATGAGGTCATACTGGAGTAAGTTAGGCCCCTAAATCAATATGACTGCTGTCCTTGTGAGGAGAGAGAAGTCTGCACACAGACACAGACACAGACAGAAGACTATGTGGAGACAGAGGTGGAGATTGGAATGATGATGCCACAACACAAGGAATGCCTCGGGCCACCAGAAGCACAGAGAGGCCAGGAAGCATCCTCCCCTAGGGGACTCCATAAGGCATGGCCCTGCCAATAACTTCATTTCAGACTTCCAGCTTCCAGAATGCTGAGAACTTCTATTGTCTTAAACCATCCAGTTTGTGGTACTTGTTACGACAGCCGTAGGAGACTAATAATAGGAAACTAATTTGGTGTCTCTGACTCCAAAATCTAAGCTTGCTACCACTAGATAGTAGCACATGCTTTCCACATCCATCTCAAAACACAGGAAAAATCACTTAAGTGAGTGGCATTTTTAAAAATATGATGAAATGTTAAAAGACAGAAGAAGGACTGGCTAATTCTACTGCCAATAGATGAATAGATGGAAGTGTACTCCTACTGATCAAGGAGTATATTTGAGAAGGTTGTCAAGCAGGGCAAGAAAGCAGTTTTTAAGATCCTTGAAGAGAGGGTTCTGTAATTCTTTGGTATCTGTGGTGCCAAGCTCAGCACTAAGAGGAGGAAGATTAAGAAGTACTTCTGCTGTGTGTTATTTCTATCCTTAACTGAATCTGCTGACCATTGAAATGTTCGTTGTCAGCACATTTTGAACAAAAATAAACTGACAGATCCTGGTATTCCAAGCATCCTACCCTTCAGTATGGATAAGCAAAAGCTCTGGCATGTCCAGGGGTGATGTATGGGTTCAGGAATCAGGCACAGTCTTAACTCTAGTCATCAGTGGACCACAAGGTTCCTTCTTGAAAAATATTCTTAAGGCAACAGAAACTTTATTCTCCCCCATCGTGTCAATGTAAATGCAGCCCCACAGGTAAATGCCTGTAATAGATGAACTCTGAGGCATCTTTGAGAAAGTCCACTCCTAGATATATACACCAAAGAACTGACAGCAGGGACTCCGATACTTGTACACCAACGTTCATGCAGCATTATCCACAATGGCCCAAAAGTGGAAGCAACCCAAGTGTCCATCAACAGATAAATGCATAAACAAAATATATGTACCATGGAATATTATACAGCCATAAAAAGGAATGAAGTTCTGACACACGCTACAACACGGATGAACCTTGAAGACATTATGCTAAGTGAAACGAGCCAGACTTAAAATGACAAATATTGTATGATTCCACTTATATGTGGTACTTTGAAGAGTCAATTTCACAAAGACAGAAAGTGGAATAGAGTTACCAGGGGTTGGAGGAAGGGGCACTTGGGGAATTGTTATTTACAAAGTACCGAGTTTCTGGTTGGGATGATTAAAAAGTTCTGGAAATGGATAGTAGTGATGGTTGTACATATTGTGGATGTACTTAATGCCACTGAATTTTATACTTAAAATTTGTCATTTTAAACATTTTTATGTAATATATATATTTCCACAGTAAAAAAAAATGCTTAAAAAAATCAACTTTGAGCAAATGGCGCAAAAATCTCCATAACTCATTCAAGTGACTGTATTTATTTATTAAATAATATTCATACTTATCATTAATCCTATCTAAATAAAAAAATAAAATTGCTTTGGATATTATTTTACTATAGTGATGATTTAATACTCCAAAATAAAGAATATTTATTTCTTCCCTTATGCCATCCAAATATTTTTCAGGATTAAAAATTATTAAACATCACAAAAAAGCAAGTGCAATCTAAGAGAACTCCATTGTATTTCAGCACGTAGGTATGTTTAAAACTGTGTGTACATTAAATTGTAATATGGTCATGTTGTAAAATTGCATAGCCACTAAGTTATACTTTCAAGAAATCAACAAATTTTAAGAAATTGGGATAAACTACTCACGATGTAAGTGAAAATGAGGATACAGAAGTACATAGTACATCATCCCAAATATATCAAACGCCTTTTATACACATACACAGATAAAAGACTATTAATGTATTCATTTATCCAACAAGGTAGGTATTGAGGATATAAAAGAGAATGAAACAGACAAAAATCCTGTCCTCACTGAGTTTACTTTCTAGTGAGAGGAAAAATACAATTATCAAGGCAAATAAATAAATTAAAACAAGAAATATGAAGAAAAATATAGTGGGTAAGAGGGATGAAGGATGCCAGAATGGAGATGGAGTTTGCAAAACGAACGTCCCCAAACTATTAGCAGTAGTTATCTGTGGGTTGAGGCATTATGGGTAATTTTTTCTTCCTAATTTTATTTTCCAAGCTTCTATAACTCAGATGTACTACTTTTATAATCATAAAACTTGCTTTTAAATATACATTTAAATACATATTTCCTAAGAACAGCTACAATAAAATTCATCTACCTTTATAGTAGATACCCCTACAAAATGTTAACCATAGGAAATATCGACACCGTAGTCTTCAGTGGAAACCCCCCGAGGAAAGTAAGCAAGCCAATTTTAGTTATTGATTAGGAACATAAGACTTAAACAGAAATTCTTTTTAATGATTCAATCAAGCCTTAGTTTAGAACATTTTTGCTGGTATGTTATACCCTGGACAGAAAATGAAGAAGTTATCAAAAAGAACTTCTCTGAAGAGGCATAGCTTCAATATTTTATAAAAGTAAATCAAAATTATCCCACATGGTATCATACAAATTATGTTGATCTAAAAAAGATTGAAGAATAAGCAATGACAATAATGATGGTGAAACGAATGGTGAAAGACATGGATGAAAGTCACTGAAATTGTTGTTCTTGGAATCGAAATGAATAGAGGAAGACAAGCAAAACTCAAGAGTAGCGATGAACTGCATAGTCAACTTCAGGGAAGAAAAGGTGTCACATATCAACCCCTGACACTTCAGGAATAACGTGGTCTAGAGGACATGCATCTGAGTTACAGTAGAAGTGAAGACGAATGTCACTGTGAAATGAAATGACTCAGCTCTCCGAGAGCAAGATCCAATGGGAGGCACATGAGTGTTGTATTCTTATTGAAAAGCAATTCCCTACGTTTGTTTATTTAATATTATAAATCCATTCCGGTTAGCCATCCTGGGATGATATCTATATCTGAAATAAATGAAATACATTTTATATCAAGATTCAGGATCTAGCCATGAGGCTATTTGATTTCAAGTCAGTGGCTTAATCCTCCTGCTATGTTACATTGCTGGCTGATCTGATGATAAAGTGTATTATGACTATGGGACGTTTCTGCCACCATCCGTAACAGGAATGTTACTGGGTGGTGAGTACACCTTCACATCACTTGCTTACAAACTGAACTCCATAACATACTCAGTCTGGATACACCCGTTTATCTGGATGGGAAGGTGAGGGTGGAGGAAAGCCCAAGAGACAGGCTCTAGATGGCCACTGATCAGACAAACTGCCAGCCTGTAGCAATGACAGCCACCACCATGCCATATTTGGGGATATCATGGGGGTGTTCATCCTTGACTATTCTAACATCAGCACCCAGACCCCTGCCATGGACAGAGGGCAGGAGGAGACAGGGCAGCACCAGGAGCACCAACTAGAACCCTTCCTGGTGAGGCAGCAGCCTGTGAGCCAAGACTCCAAGCCCCTGGGGCATGATCCACTGTCCCATCAGACCTAACTTACAAACACAAATTCAAAGATAAAATTAGTCAGAATTTAGAGGCAGCAACTGCAAAGCATTAAAGCCCAAGTGTGGGGCTCTTCTGAATGCAGTGCCCGGTGGGCCTGCACCGGTTCCTGGTCACATGACTTAAAAGTCTCTTGCCTTCGCATTGGTTGATTTTCATCAGCATAACTTGCTCTAGTATCTCCTTTTTTAAAAAAATAATAATATTCCTCCCTTAACATCATATTCAGCTTCAGCTGTTGGCTTATTTCTCTGCTTCCCTTTCGACCAAACTTCTTGAAAGAGTTGACTACACTTGCTGTGTCTATGTCCTCAACTCGCATACACTCCTAACTTTCCATGGTCTGGCTCATGCCTCCACAACCCACTGAACTTCTTTTGTCAGTATCACCAATATCCTCCAGGTTGCCTAATCCCATAGATATTTCTCTATTTACTCAACCACACAGGAGCATTCATTGTATGTGACTACCCTCTTTCTTGAAACATTCTTCTCTCTTAAATTTCAGGACAAATGTTTTGTCTTCCACACTGGCTGTTCCTTCTCAATTTCCTCAGGGGATTGCTTTCCTCTTCCTGACTTCTAAATATTAGGGTTCCTCTCCCCTTTTGCTTTCATATTGTCTCCCAAGGCAGACTCATCAATCCCCACAGACTTGAAAACCACATCTTTTTTATCTCCAGCCCAGACTTCTCCACTCATCTCTGGCCACTCAATCCCAGCCTCCTACTTGACATCACCGTTGAAATGTCTCACAGTCATTCTATGTATCCAAACAAGAACTCTTGAGCATGACTCAACATGGCCCAACCCCCTCAGCGCCCCTCTTTTCCATCTCAGCAAAAAGTCACATCCATCTACCTGACTACTCAAGCAAACACCTAGGATTCATTCTTGATTTTCTTCTTTCCCTCTTCCCCACATTCAAACCATCAGTAACTCTCAACTATTTTATATCAAAAATAAATGTTGAATAAACTCTCGGCTTTCCATCTCCATTCCCACTCCGTCAGCTCAGGCACTGTCCTCTTTCACTTAAATGAATATTGTTGTCCTAATTAAAGTAGGTCACTTCTGTTCTGTTTTGGTTTTTTTCCATCTCAGATACGTAAACAAGTTGTCTGCATAGAACTTATTGAAAATTACACTTATACATTTGGATTTTGCGGATTAGAAAATCCCATTCCCCTAAAAAAAACTAGGGAAGAAAGGGGACACCAACACTGGGTGGCTTTTATTTATTTCCCAAGTAATGGCATTAAAAACTATGATGCCTAATGATAATGGTAGTAATAATAGCTAACATTTACTGATTCATTACTATGTGTTAGGCACTATGCTGAACACTTTTTATGGATAATCTCTTAATTCCTACAAAAACCATACTAAGCAGACACTATTGTTAGCCCCCTTTTACAGATGAGAAAACTGGGGATCAGAGAGGCAGATCACTCATCTAAGTTTTCACTATGAAAAAAAATTTCTGTTTCCACAATCCTTAAATACTAAACACACACACAACAAGAAAGGATATAATCCTAGGATTAAACATTTGAGTAGTTTTAGCTTCATGAAAAGCTTGTTTCAGTGCCTTAATTTTTCTCTTTTCACCACAGACTAAGAAAACTGTTGCTTAGATTGGCACTTGTCCACAGAGTGTCTGGAAACCACTAATTTAACCCCTCCGACACCATGGTATTAGTTAATGTTGAAGGTCAGCTCTAGAATATGCCACTTGTGATCCACTGATGAAAAACTACTTACCAGCCCTTTACATCTCAAACTGTTGGCAGCAAATGGTTGCCACTAAGACATGTGGAGCTTGGCAGGTCCTTTAAGAATATATTTGGAACTTCTCCAGAGAAGCAGCCTCCAAGGCCAATTGATGGCCTCTGTTTGCACAGTCAGCACTTCCCTTTTATGAAACACGGTGCCCCAGGGAGTCTGAGATTTACTGACACCCGTGACTGGTGCCAAGACCAAGCAATGGGCAGCAACAGCTTCTTTTCCTGCTGCTTGGACCCCAAATCATTAATTGTCTCAGAAGTCAGCAATATACTGGCTATTTCTTTAGAACAAATTGTGAAGTAGAACGGTGGGGCAGGATGAGGGGATCAACACTCTCAATTGTTGGATGCCCCTCAGTTGAATGAATACCTTTAGTAGGAAATAAATTCTACCTAGTGATATTTCAAATGAATTACAGGTTGCACCCATTTAATTGAACCCAGTCTATATGGCTATCAAGTAATATCTATTACAAAAATAATATATTTTATTCTCCAAAACACTAGATTTATTGGTCCAAGTACTTCCGCTGGTTCACAGTGATTAAACAAAAGAGAGTCGTTAAAGAGTGGATTCCTTAAGCATCTACAGAGAACAGATGTCAGTCTCCTTGCCCGGTCTCTCAGTTTAAGGCTAGAGGGTTATGGATGGGTATCAGAGACACTCCCAATGAATGTTAATAAATATCTGCAGGATGCTGTAGAGTAGGGGCCAGCACAATACGGCCCACAGGCCAAATCCAACCCACCATCTATTTTTATAAGGCTCATAAGCTAAGAATGGCTTTTGTATTTTTAAATTCTTGGGGAAAAAAAGAATATTTTGTGACAAGTGAAAATGATGTGAAATTCAAATTTCAGTGCCCAAAACTAAAATGTTATTGGAAAAGAGCCACATTCATTTGTTTTCTCATTATCTACGGCTGCTTTCATGCTACAATGGCAGAGTTGAGTAGTTGTGCCAGAGACTGTATGAACAGTAAAGCATAAAATATTTACTATCTAACCACCCACAGAAAAAGTGTATCAACCCCTGCTTAAATCATTCTCAGAAATAACAAAACATACAGGCCATTCAAGTATAAAACAAGGTTAATATTACTTATTTAACTGTAAATATGCCTCCAGAAAGGAAAGAAGAAATAGTTCAGGAGGAAAAAATAAAGCCTGTCCCAGTCTATTGAATTCAAAACCTATAACCATAAGTTTCCCAGTCCTTTCACCATATAAACTGTGCTCAATGTCCTATTTTAACAAGAATATTATTCCATCATTTGCTTGTTGCGTGTGTGTTTCCAAATGAAATTTCCGTGAATGGTCACTTAGCAATGCATAGTTGAAATTTCTGGTGAATTGATGGCTAACACTGGTCACTGTAATTAAGTTTGCATCTTCAAGGCCGTACAGCAAAAATCAGAGCCCTTGAAGGCCTTCCCTCTGGTTCTCATTGAAGACAGGAGGCTTGGAGCACCGACTACATCGTCTCAATGTTGAAACCGGCTTACAGATTTAGTTTTTCAACCCAGGTAATTTCAAGGTGAAAAAGAAAAATGTCTGTAGCTTTGGGTAGGATAAAGAGTTAGAATAGCAACTATTTCACTGTAATTTGTTCATAAGACACTCTCTAAACTAAATGTTCTTAATTCATTTGTTTCTTAAAAAAAATCTCCAAATCTAATTCCTACTTTGACTAGAAACATCCAGCATCCCAGAATGAAACAGCGCTATCTTGTGTTTTACTCATTAACCTAAGTAAATGTGAACTGTGCTACATGAAGAACCTGTGGTGAAGCCACCTTACAGAGGAACTTCATCACTCTTCTGCTGAAAGGATTTTGCATGTCATCATCTGTTGCCATTAAACCAGGGATAAAAAAATCAATGGGAAGAAATGATATTTCTAAAAGAAAAGGAGTGGATATCATCATGACTTTTCATTTCCCAAACTGAGATCTACAGAACATTATGTCACAAGTTATTAAAAGGTTTTCCACAAAAATGGTTTCATTTTGAAATAACGTAATATAAGAAAATTGAGATTTCGATATTATGAGACATTTCAGAGCCTTTAATATACTAATGAGCATTCTGAATCTCCAAAGGCAGGATTTAAGTCTCATAAATTTGTTTGAGTAGATTCTTATAAACATGTGTTCATAACTCACTACTCAGGGAACATGCACACTGGAGGCACTAGCTTGTCACCGAGGTTTGTTTTCTTCGCCGTCTACTTCGTCCCTCACTCTTCCAATTCCTTGGGATGAGGGAAATAAAACCTCACAAGTTAAAAGTATTCGTTGCTATAAACTGTTGGATCTGAGGTTACTTATGACAAATGCCTTCACTAAATGTTAGACTGTCCAAGATGACAATTTTTTAAGAAGCCAATTCTCGCTAGAGAATTTTTCCTTTTACTTTCCCAACCATTTTAATGCAAAATAGTAAATAATCTAAGACAACGTTATGCTAGTTGGAGAAGGGAAAGTCTGAAATTCATTTGGCTAGCCAACTGGGCACAAATATGCAATGCATAGACATCAAAATAACGAAGGAGATCTCAAAGTCCTTCATTGCTGGAATCAATTCAGGAACCCCCCCTTGCTTTTGGATTGTAAATCTGTGGCCAATTTTTTTGGTCCAACATTTTGAAGGACTCATGGCCTCTGTCACCAAAGAAGATGTAGGAAAACTGGAAACAGTCACATATCCTAGGAGACGAATGCTGCCAAAAGAAAGTAGAACGCTGAGTTTTCAGCAAGTCCAAAGAATAATGCAATAATTGAGCTCTCTCTGCAAACTCAGGGCCTTGATGAACTCTTTGTAGCAGCTTTTTAACCTAAAGCCAACTTTTCTTAGCTAGAATACTCCAGAAGGAAGTTGTCTCAGTTTAATTAAACCAACTTTATCACCCTTATATACATACTACTTATAATGATTGCAAGACCCTCCTCTGTTGCCTAAACCCTGAATTACAAACAAGTCCACTTTCTCCTGTTATTAAAGAATTTATTTTTCGAAATTTGCCTGAAAATCTCAATGACTGGACTTCTAAAGTGTTGGGTTTTTAGTAAAACAAGCCAAAAAAACACAGAAAACATCAAACAAAACAAAACAGCTGCATTCAGAGAGAGGAAATAAAGCTGACTTGAAGAATAAGAGTTATAAACATTAAAAATAAGTATCACTTGCATTCTTATTCATTTCTTTTAGAAAACTTAAAGACGTTATAGCATTATTATTTCTCATAGTATCCATATGGTAGTTGGGGATGGGGAACAATTGTCAGGTGTCTGTTGATCAAGTGGGATTACTTAACTAGTCAGCATTGGGCTTACATCAGCAAAAGTAAAGTTTATTGATTTTCAGCCCAATGAGTTCTTAATTTTGCCTTAAATGACAATACAATCACTCCAGGGGTTATAAAAGAGAAATCAGATGAGACTGTGTTTGTGTGCAGTCAATAACTTAGGCTCTTTTTAGAGGATTTTTATATAGGTTTTCGCAGAATCCATAAAATCTGCCATTCTGTCAATCCAATTCCATCGATAGGATTGTGAATAGGTCCTATTGACTATGGCATCTACAGGGTTGCATTTAGTTTATTTTGTTTCTTTCAGGGGTTGAAGTAGTTCAAAGAGTAGCTAAGAGACTCTGACACTAGTAAATAATGCTATAACTAGCATTAATTGGGTGGTTACTTTATGTGAGACACCTTGCTAAGTGTTTACTTGCATTATTTTATTTAATCCTAACAATGACCCAATGAAGCATGCCCAATTATTGCATTTTACATATGAAGAAATTGAGGCTTACTGGGGTTTAATGACTTGCATAATAGAAGATTTTTTCCTCTCCCAAGGGAATTCACTAGTAGTTATTTAGGTTTTGGGACTTCTTTCATGGTATTTCAAGTCCCTCTTTGAACACCTTATAATTTAGTCAAATTGACTCTAACGTTTGATAGTGGTTGATCAAGCTATATACCCTTTGTTTTTTCTCATAGAAACACACAGATTGCTAGTCTGTGGCACAGCTGAGATTTGAACCTGTGTATGTCTTTCCAATATATATGCTAGGTGGTCTCCCATTATTAAAACACAAAACATAATTAGGTGGAAGACAGTGTGGTGGTTTCTCAAAAAATTAAACAAAGAATTACCGTATGACCTAGCGGTTCCACTTCTAAGTCTATACCTAAAAGAATTAAGAACAGAGACTTGGACAGGTGTTTGTACACCCATGTTCATAGCAACATTATTCACAGTAGTCAAAAGGTGGAAACAGGCAAATGTCCATCAAGGGATAAAAGAAGAAAGAAAAGGTGGTATATACATACAGTGGAAGACTCTTCAGCCTTAAAAAGGAATGGAATTCTGATACACGCTACAATACGGATAAACTTCGCAAACATTATGCTAAGTGAAATAAGCCAGACACAAAAGGACAAATATTACATCATTCTACTTAGATAAGGTACCTAGAATAACCAGTTCCATAGAGACGTAAAGTAGAATGGTGGTTGCCAGTGGTGAGGGAGAGGAAGGAATGGGAAATTGTTATTAAATACAGAGCTTCAGTTTGGGAAGATGAAAAAGTTCTGGAGATGGATGGTGGTGATGGTTGTCCAAAAATGTGAATGTACTTAGTGCCACTGAACTATACACTTAACAATGGTTAAAATGGTACATTTTCTTATACGTATTTTACCACAATAAAAAAAAGTAATTAGATTTGCACTAAAATGTGAAAGCTAAAGCCACAAAATAATACCATAATTTGAGATCTATTTTGTAAAAGATGACTCAGAAATTGAATAAGCAAATCTTAGTGTGTTCAACAGCACTGTAAATCCTATACTTCGTTTTCACTAAAGATAAACGTAAGTAACTAACAGAATGATTCTTTCAAGATCAGATACCAGATGGAACAACATGAAATACAGTGTCAGGATGAATACTAGCAAAAGTAGCTTATCTTAAGGGACAGCCAATAATATCTTATCTTACTCCTTCATCATCTTCAAAGTGAACCAAAACATGTTTCCATCAAAGGAAATCTTGAAATATTACTTGGGAAAATTGGTTCAAATTTACTCCCCAAATCTATATATTGAGAATAGTAAACACTTTGAAGGAAATATTAAATACTTTTCACCACATACTGGAATTCTTTTCAGCAATGTTTTTTAAATAATTAAATTGGCTCGTTTAAGTGCCCTAGATTCTGGCTCGGTTTGATTATTTATATACAAATATGCAAATCAGAATGATATAGGCATTCATATTCTTCGATTAGTCACTGCTTTTTCATTGCAGTTGTTTCTCTTGGTCAGAAGCTTCACAGCAATCAAATCAAATTTTACCTTTGCTCAATCCAGAGCTACGAAAGGAGCCAAATCAACTTT
This sequence comes from Equus caballus, assembly GCF_041296265.1. NCBI lineage: Eukaryota > Metazoa > Chordata > Mammalia > Perissodactyla > Equidae > Equus > Equus caballus. The sequence goes on from NC_091697.1 coordinate 46,354,400, forward strand.
ACAGCATTAACTTATAATATATAAAAAAGGAAATTCCCCAGATTGGCATGCTTTTCCTTCCAAAAGCTCAATAATCTTGTCAATAAACAAATTAATTTGGCAATTAAATATAGTCCCTTTTAATAAAATACAAACTCATACTCATCAGAATGTTATGATATAGACACCTCGTTTTTCTCCATTTTGTCATTATTTGGACTTTGGACTTGCTTTTTCCTGTGCTTGAACTATTTTTCTCATGTCATTGCATGAGTAGCTTCTCATCTTTCAGGCTTCAGCTCAAAAGTCACCTTCTCAGAAAAGCCAAACCCGACCACACCCTATCCAACACGGTCTCCACCATCACCCTGTCACTCGCTATGACATCACTCAGTCACTTCCGTGGTGCACTTTAACACTGTCTGAAGTTATCTGGTTTGTGGATTTGTTTGTTTATTGTCTGCCTTCCACCATTAGATCATGGTCCTCACAAGGGCAAGGCAAGGGCCATCTTGTTGCCTACTCTACTCCTCATGTCTGGCAGAGTGACATGCTCTCAGAGTAGGTAGAATTTCCCTTCTACTGTGTGAATGGACTCAGAGCTTTGCCCCCTGGGAAGCCCAGACAAACTGCTATGTTCGGCTCTTCCCTTTATGGGAGCTGCTGGGGCCTGGACGACAAAAAGATGGTCACCTACAGGCTGTTAAGAAAGATCTGTTTGCTCCATAAGCCTAACTCTACCCCAATCTAGTTTTTCCAGAGTCCCTTAAAGGAACAGTACTTATAAAGTGGTGCCTTATATTCCATTTTCCACAATCACTTGGGTCTGTAGCTTTCTTGGGCAGGCCATGAGAAGAAAGGCTTCCTGACTTAGGGAAGATTTAGACATTTCTGTATTTTCTCATTATAATGCTATCCTAACACCTTAAAATGACACATATCCTAGCAAGCTACAAGCATGAAGCTGGCCTCTCTTTCCTACTCTGTTCTCTGAGGACCAGCCTCATGCATAACATTCGCTCTGAATCCATAAGTAGTACAGTGAACCAAACAAATGAAATCCAAGCCTACTTGTCTTCCATTTTAGAGACGGAAAAATCAAGTAACATCACTGGTCTCTAGATACTTGCCTTTAGATTACAATTCACTTATGAAACTAGGAGCTTGTATTTGAATTCTGCAAAATTCTATAGTATTTTATACTCAACAATCATACATTTCTTACCATCCTCATTTTCATCAAACACTGGCGGTCTGCTGGAAGCGTTGGCTCCCATGGTCACGTTGGCCCACACCTGGATCCTCCAGTTACATTATCCTGACACAAACACTCATCTTCATGCAAAAGAGGTCTGGAAGCCTTAGCTAGATATCTAGGAGGGAAAAAGAAATGGTGTCTTTCAGTATGGTGAACTCAGAGTACCGACTGTGGCCAAAATAGTAACCCAGCCTGTACCACAGCAGGGTACATTTTGTGCCTGAAAATGATAATTTCAGAAATAACAGAGACCATCAAGCATCTGGGAGAACCCACTACATGGCCTCTTCAGTAGCAGACCTGGACTTACAAAGAAGGAGGAAAGCAAAATATTTTTCTAAGTCTGAAGACAAGTTTAAAATGAGGTCAGCAATGCTTTATTTAACAACCATAAGATAAAAATAGTATCTTATTGTGACTCTCCATATTTTTGAGAAAATATGTTAATTAAAAAAATTTTTTTTTGATATGTGATCAGCAATTTTAATTTTTTTCAGTCATAAAAATACCTTCCCTTCTGTCTTTTCTGTAGTACCCTGGAAGGTACTACAATGTAAAGGGGACAAGGTCTCAGTTTGGGCTTGACCACACCATCAAGCTGCCGAATTTCACTAAACATGTTTCCTTTTTTCTTCCCCTGAACTTTAAGATGATAATGGTCCTAACCTCAAAGGCAAATTAAATGTAATTTAATAAATTAAATTTAATGAGACAATAGGTAAAGTATTTTCACAGCTTAAGTGCTCAATAATTGTTCGCCACTCTGAAGATCAAATGATATATTTGAGAGCTAAAAAACCCTAAAAAATGTACATTTATGGCTTTGTTCATTTTAAACAGAATCATAAAGAATTTTACTTTCCCTGAAATTGGTAAGGAGAGGCAGCCTCTAGAGTTCTGGTTCTAAAACTGACCCTGATAATAGCTTTGAGCCCGTAATTAACTTCTCATCTCTAAAATGGGAGAAACAACAGGCCCTCCTTAGGAATCACAAGCTCGGATGCCTACAAGAGCCAGGGAGAAATGCAAATCAGTGACGTGGACCAGGTGGAAGACAATAGTGCCTGGTGGGGACATTGGTGACCTGGAACATCCAGGCTCCATCTAAAAGACGTCATTGCTCTCAGATCTAAAAAGATTGTTGCGGGTCCAGCCTGGTGGTGCAGCGGTTAAGTTCGTATGTTCCACTTCTCAGCGGCCCAGGTTCACTGGTTCAGATCCCGGGTGTGGACATGGCACTGCTTGGCAAAAGCCATGCTGTGGTCGGCGTCCCACGTATAAAGTAGAGGAAGATGGGCATGGATGTTAGCTCAGGGCCAGTTTTTCTCAGCAAAAAGAGGAGGATTGGCAGTAGTTAGCCCAGAGCTAATCCTCCTCAAAAAAAAATAAATAAATAAAAATTAAAAAAAAGATTGTTGCTAAGTGGAAGCAGGGGACCAGGGGCCAGATCTTCAGATCTACCAAAAACAGGATAAAGATCCAGATTTTATACAAAACAATATTTAAAGATTCATTTTAGCTCTGTGGCCTGGGCAAATTTCACATATGGAACAAATAGAGCTTGTGGGATATAGTTAACGAGACAATGTAGGTAAGGTACCAGCACAAAGCCTGGCACATAATTTGCAAAGAATAAATGTTAGCTACTGCTGTTTTAACAGGAGCAGTATTTCCTTATCATGTATTATTTTTTTAATTTGACACCTGTTGATTGATTTCCTCTTGGACTTTTTACACATGAAGGAAATACAGATTAGAGGCAGAATTGAAGAAAGTGTTTCAAGCGAAACTGGTCTAAGGATGAGTTACTGAAAAAGAACTTGAGAAGTCCCTAAGCAAGTCTAGAAGAAAAGCTCATTTTCTCATTAGGAAAATATAAGTAAAGCCTTCATTTTGAAGGCAGACTCATTAAGGAAATGCTACTTTTCATACTAAAAGCCAACTGCTGGCAAGATGCCTTATGGACTTTTAAAAGAATCATTAAATGGAGAGCAAAGAAAGAGTCAGCAATTAGGAAGCAACCAATTAGAAGGTATGGGAGAGGGGTGGGGAGCGGGCAGGTGGTAACAGGTGGCCGGAGGAAGTTCAGGGGGATTGCTGAGATCAGGAAGATGGAGAGAACTCAACTGTGTCTCCAGGCTAAAAAACAAAGGGCTTTTAATTCCAGCGGAAAAGAGGATGAGAAAAAAGCAAGTGGGGTGCCTTAGTGTTTCATTGTGGGCTCGGGAGAAGCGAATGGGGTGCTCTGTGTGTTTTATTACTACATTTAGAGTCCAGAATAAGTGGGGAATAGTGCAAGAGATGAACCACAGATGACATTAGAGAGCACTGCTCCTAAAGAGAACATTGATTTTAAGGAATTGCAATTGTTAACATTGCACGCTGTAGCTACATTCTCTTATTTTGTGCATAAAACCTCAAGACACACAGTTTTCACACCACACCCCAATCCTGTCGTTCTTATATTTTTCTTAACACTGCAGGCTTTACTCAAGTAGCCTGTCTTCCTGCAACACAAGATGTACCAAGCTTTGACCTTGCAAGTTGTCAGAGCAGAAAGAGAGAGAGAGGACTATTATCACAATTTGCCACATTTCAGAGTTCCATTCTGATGGGTAGACAATTTTGTTCACCAAAGATCCAGCAATTTTTTAGCAGCAAGAAAATACGTAAACAAGGAACCACTGCTGTGTATGTGTGGAGGAGGTGGAGGTGGATTGGACAATGGGTGGTGGCTTCTCCACTGCCCCTGTCACACCAAATCCAGTCTAGAACTGCCTTTCTCTTTTTCTCCCCATGTGGATAAGCGAATTTGATAACTATCCCTTGTATCCAGAAAGAAATCAAACTTCCTCTGGCAGGAAAATGGAGACACATCTTTTCCATTCTGCTGAATAGGACCCAGAAGAGCTATAGGATTCTCTTCTACCAAACACCACACCCTTGCTGACCTCCTGGTACTAAATCTGCAGTGTTCCACAAGCATCATTTCAAGACATCAAGAAGACAGTTACCACCCATGGAAATGACCATCCTAAACATAGAAAATATAAGAGAAAGAACAATGTGTCTTACAGGAACATAGGGAATTTCCAGATTCTATCTTGACCTAGCCAATATCAGATTATTAACTGCAGACTTGTTCTCCAATGCCAACATTTGACCTTTGGCCTATACTTTTGGGGGCTGTCAACAGGTGAGCTTTTCTAGGCAGCTAAGGCTCCATAGGTAAAGAGGTGTTATCTTCAGGAATTGAAGAATCTATCTTGTGATGCAAGAACCAACTTCTGATAGAACTGTTTAAGTTTCATCCACAGCACGTTCAGAGGCATAACTTATTTTGGTTGCATTTGAAAAACAGAACTTCTTAAACTGAGAAATATTTATAAACACGGGGAAGAAAGAAAACATGAAAAACACCCAAGTTAACACCATGCTCAGGTGTACTGTTTAAATTTCATCAACTTTGCTTCATCATTTTTTTACATTAAAAGTTAGAGGTAAACATTATTTCCACTTTAACCTTCATGACAAATTAATTCCCCTTTCATACTTCCCAAAGATAGCCACAATCATGAATCTGGTATATATTTTACAGTCCACTTTCTACAATTCGACGTGACGTGTGCTTTAAAATAAGTCTCCTAAACGGCATTATAGAGTAGGTATATTTTTCATCTTACTGGGATCATTTACCATTATACTTCTGCGATCTAGGCATGCTGGTCGCCACAGCTCAGATTTCTTCTTTTTACATGCTGCATAGCAGTCCATTGTGTGAATACATCACATTTTATTTATCTGTGTAAAAATGTTCAAATCCTTCAGCTTCAGGGGAAAAAATCCTTGTGGCGATGAAGCCAAGCATCAAAGGCAGTTTTTGCTTGTTAGAAGCTGGATAAGAGACACGAGCAGAAAAATCTCCCACACTTACCACCCAGCAAATATTTATTGAAGTCGGCCTGTGTCTGGACCTGAAACAATGAGAGGCTGCGCGACGAGGTGGGGTACCAACAGCTGAGAAGCTAGGAGTGGTCCCGGCTCTCTCTGGTCGTGGTGGGTTATCTTGACCGCCCGTCTTTGTCTTATTTCTCTTCCCTTTTCACTTCCTAGCTTCCCAAGAGTGCTCTTAGTAGGCAGGTTTATTTAAAAGAAAGCATCTAGACCACCACTCACCTAGATCTTGGCTCTCCCTTCACGCCTTCCAAGAAGCTCAGACGGGTGCTTCTGGGGGAGCAGGGGCTAACACAGGAACTCCGAGAAACAAGGAGCAAGCTAGCAAATGCGCCTAGCCGCCTGGGCGCCCCGGGGCTGCGAGCGCGCGGGGGGCCGGGCCGGCACCTGCGGCCGCCGAGGGGTCCGAGCGCCGCCCGAGCGCTCAGCTCCTCCGGGAGGGGCGGCTCCCGGCCGGGGCAGGGGGCGGGGAGCGCCGAGCTGGCAGCCGTCCGCGGTCGGCGCCCTCCCCACAAACGACCGGGCAGTCCCTGGGCGAGGGGCAGCGCCTGGGGTCGCACGTCGCCCGGGGTGGGCGGGCGAGGCGGGAGGACGGCGCTGCGGGCGCGCTCCGAGCCGGCGGTGGGGATCCCGCGGGGACGCAGAGCGCGCCCCGACTTCCCGGCCCGAGGCCCGACGCGAACCCCCCTCCCCCCGGTACCCGGCAGCGCCGCCGAGGATGCCGGATACGGTGCTGGCGGGTATGAGCTGCAGATCTGAGATGGGGAAAGGCAGGATTTCCCTTAAGACGTTCCTCGGGGTGTTGGGAGACCTCCAAGAGAGCGCTGAGAATTGTGCAGGTCCCAACAAGTAGGATCTTTCAACGCATCTCCTGGTCTAGCCGATTTCGTCGTTTTACTGCTGAGGAAATTGAGGCACAGAGAAGGAAAATACTTGTCCAGTGTAACAACAGTTCATGGAGAGAACCTTTTCTAGACCCTGGATCTCCTGGCCTCAGTCCCATTTTTTCCACGTATTTTTGTCACGCTCAACCTCTGCGTGTGGAGCTGGGGCAGGCGATGGAGGGGCACAGAGATGAAGGCAATCCCACTGGAAGTTTCTATGTTCTCTTCCACAGCAGCTCTCTGTCCTTCCCCTTTGTAATAATCAACACGACGGCAATAATTTCTTATTCTCATCCCACTAATCCAAGGGTCACACACACTTAAACCACGGGAGAATTGGCACGTAGTTTGCTGACAGAAATGGCGAGGTTGTGTGCTCCTGGGCAGCTAGGGGCAGGGCAGAACTGGAGGGGGTAGGTCCACTCTGGGGGTGGGGTGGGGACAGCTTCTATTCAGCTCCAATATTTCCCGGCTTGTGGAAATGCCAGCTCAGTGTTGCCAAATATTTAGATTTCAAAAAAGAAGCTAGAAATGAGAACTTCCATGTGAAATTTCCCATTATTGTTAAACGTTGGTAAGTTTAAAAAATATTAAAGGGGCTGGCCCTGTGGCCGAGTGGTTAAGTTCGCGCACTCTGCTCCAGGCGGCCCAGTGTTTCGTTGGTTCGAATCCTGGGCGCGGACATGGCACTGCTCGTCAAACCACGCTGAGGCAGCGTCCCACATGCCACAACTAGAAGGACTCACAATGAAGAATATATAGCTATGTACCAGAGGGGCTTTGGGGAGAAAAAGGAAAAAAAAAATTAAAAGCTATGTTGGTCCAACAATATGCACCTGTGGCTGAAATGCCTGTTTCAGACTCCCACTTTTCCATCCATGTAGATGTGGCTCCCCAGAGTGCAGGGACCATCTTGGCTGTTCACCATTTGCAGTACCAGCTCCTAGAATGGTGTCTGATGCATCTTAAATATCTGCTGAAATTGTTGAAGATGTGAGTGGTTACCTCATGGTCAAGAGCCCCATAATTTACTCTTTAAACAAATATTTCAGAGTAACTGCTTGGTCATATTATAAGCCAGTCCCTTTCCTCTTCTTTCTCTTATCTCAGCCATGGGATTACATTCTACTCTAGGAATTTAAAACTTGGAATAACCTTGAACTTCAGCTAACGCGCTCCCTCCTTTTGCATTTGGGGACCTGAGAAAGGGATTTGCCCAAAGCCACCTAAGGAGTTCGCGACAGAACTCAGTAGAAAGTCACCTTATGTTGCCAACTCCTTATGAAGAGCCTGTTGGAGAGGATCAGATGCCCTAAATGAACATTTAATGTGGAATTTTTGTCAAGTTCCAAAAGAGGGCACCTAAGTTCAGAAAAATAATAGAATTTTTAAGGAATTCATTTTGCAGAGAGGGTATTATTTTTAAGGCAAAAAGCAGGCACCTGGCTAAAACTACATTGTTTTTGTGTAACATCTGGTAGTTCACAGTGTGATTATGTTCATGGCATTGGAAATGCACTACAGATTTGTTGGACCTATGTGGTATCCACCCACCTGCCCCCAGGAGATAATGAGATCCATTTTATCACTGAGAAAACTGAAATTGCAAGAAAGTGGGCTGAGAGGAGAACTGAAGTCTCTGGGCGCCTCTTCACTAAAATCTCCTGGCTAGCTTAAGGGGCTTTGGAGTCGGGCAATCTTTCATCCAAATGCCGGCTCCACCACTTCATAGCTCTGAGATGTCAGCCAAGTCACATAAAGGCCCTGAGCCTCCGTGTTTCAATTTTAGTAAAGGGGATGACGGTCAGTCCTATCAGCTGTGACTGATGGAGGATTAAATGAGATAACGTATATAACAATGCATTTAGCATCGTGCTGCGCAGCACAGAGGAAGCACTCAGAACCTGGCAGCCGTGGAGGCTGGCATTTTCATTAGCAAGCTACCAGGTTCTGCCCCAAAACTTCTCAGATATGTTCTAGAAATCGTTCTTCTGTTGGTACAGTCATTTTTGCTTAAAATAAAACTACTAATTGGTCCTAATGTATTTAGTCATGTAAAGGCTTGACATACCAGACGTTTTATACAAAAAATAGTGATTCTTATTACCATCTCATATTCACTCTATCAATGCAGACATATTGCAAAGAGTTGATTGTGTCTTCATCTTTTATTTATTCAGTTGCTCGTCCTCTCTTGTCAGTATTCCTATCCTAAACACGGCTGTTGGAGAAACTGAGGAGACCGGCACAAAGTTACTTGGGAGACTAACCAGGCTAGATACTGCTGACAATCTCTGGAGCCCCCCAGTGGAGAGGAGAATGAAGTGAAGAGTCAACTGTGAGGTTGTCCCGACAGATACCCAGAGTTTTAAAACTTTTTTTTTTTTTTCAAATCATGGCTTATAACACAGACATTAATACTACACCAGTCCAACCATACCATTCTTGGCTTGAAGCTGTCCACTGGGTCACTGCATTTAGAATAAAGTGACACTCTTTTCTCCAGTAGACAAGGCCTTTTACTCTCCATTCCCTACCAGTTTGTCTACCTTCATCTAGGATCCGTGTTGCTCTGCTCATTCCCCTCCAGCCACACTGGCTTTCTGTCCTTTGCAGATCATGCTCAACTTGTCCCTACCCCAGGACATTTGAATGGCTCTTTTTTATGCATGGACATGGTTCTGTACTCCTCACCATTCAGCTATCAGCTCACGTTTCTCTAGCTCAGAGGGACTGTCCCTCAACTCTTTACCTAAAGTTGTTTCCCTACTACTTCCTCCATTCTCCACTACACACTCTCATTTCTTCCATCTTATCATTCATCACAAACTATAATTAATTTGCTTATGCAACTTTTTTGCTAGGTTTCCCCTCATTGCATGCAGGTTCCATGAGGGTGGGAACGACATCTGTCTTGGCCAACATTATATATCCAGGGCCGAACTAGCATTTGGTACATAGAAAGTGTTTAATTAAGTAAATAAATGTTTGTTTCTTTCCATCATTCTTTTCCTTTCTTAGTCCAGGAGGAAAATACAAAGAAGACATATTACATACACCTCAAAGCAGTAACCATTCTCACGATGTAAATGGGTCTTTATTGGGTTATGTTCAAAATATACTAAGACAAGTAAGAAATGATCACTGGACATGAGGATTTCGTGATTTGGGTGGAAGCAGTAACTGGAGCCTGAGGTTGATAGATGTCCACGTGGGAGCCCCTGGAGAGCACTGGCCGAACCAATTAGTTCTGCCTGAAGGGGCCAGAACTCTGATAATGTTTGGTCTGTGTTTTGAAAGATGAATGGAGGGTTACTAGCTAGAGAGCAAGGCCTTCCGGATCTGGAGACTGGAGGCATACAAAAGCACAATATTTTGGGAGAAATACGAAAAGCTTAGTGTGACTGGAGTAAAAGAAGTAGAGTGGGAGTGAAAGAGGATGGAGAAAGATCTGAAGAACCAATATACTATGAAGAACAGCTTGGAGTTTAAACACGATGGCAATGGGAAGCCCTCAGGTGTGTTAAGCAGGTTCATGACCGCATTAGAGTGGAGTTTTAGCAAATCGCTCCACCTCTCCACGTAAGACAGAGTTTATTTTCTCTTGGTCTGATATACAAATTATTCTCAGGTACTAAAAAGATGAGTTCTCCCTTGTAACAATAAAAATATTCTCCTTAGTTATAAAATAAATCATCAGGTCCTAGCACAATGTCCCATATTTAGGAAGTTCTCAAATATTTGTTGAATTCAATTCAATGCTCAGTTTTACTTGGTTTGTCCGTTTCTGCCAATATAATCACTTTTAGAAACTGCGTGTGCTAACCTCCTGAAGTTTTCTTTTAGGTATTATCTTTGCAAAGACCCTCCATTTTGTTTTTCAATTTCGTTGAACGACTGCCATTTACAGTTTCTAAACTGCCTTTACAAATTCTGTAACCTCAAGTTCATGATTCCTTTAATAACCCATTCCTGCAGGGTTTATCATTTGTCTACAGTGGGGATGGCACTGTGCCAGGAGCTAGAGACACAAAGATAAATAAACCAGTCCTGACTCTTGAGGAGCAAGCATTCTAGTGCGTGCACAATCCATATCATGCTGTCTTCGCCACTCAGCCGTGAGTGTGACATCATGTAATTGAGAGAGAGGAAAACAACCCTAAGATGTAATGGGAACATTTTATTTATCCCGTCCAAAAGAAAAGATAGACATAGTATCAAAGTATTTCCTCATACATGCTCCCTAGAAAGTAATCAACTGAAAGAGAGAAAGAGAGGAAAAACGGGTATGAGTTAAATCACAGAAGAAAGGAGCATTTATGGTGCCTACTGCATATATGCATCCATGTGCTCATTTATTCCACAGCATTCAGTAAGCTGTGAATAATTTAGTTACTCTCCAGAAAACTTGCACAATAGAGCAATGTTGTTGAGAAAAAAATATTGTTACCATCAGACAGACCTAGGTTTGTTTCCTGTTTTCACCACCTAAAGCTTCATGCTCTCGTGTAAATCATTTCGACTCTGAGAGTCTTTATTTCTTGATCTGTACAATAAGGATCCTACTGGATCTACTCCCAAGGAGGGTTGCATGGTTAAATGAGATAAGACATGAAAGCACTTGGTGCAATGCCTGGTACAGAGGGGTAGCTGATAGTTGCATTGTTATGAATGCACCAAATGCCTCTATTTTGTACAGAAAGTGTGAAAAAATGCCCATCTCACTGCAGCTCATCAGCACTGGCTGTGCTGCTTTTGAAAGGTCCCTGCTAGGAGACATGGCTGTAACACTGAAAAGATAGATTCTTATATTAAGGAGCTCGTTATCTAAAACACCGGTCAAGTTAACTGACAATTTCAATGCAGGGTGACAGGGCTGGGAGAGGAGAAGTTAGGGTGCTCCGTGAGCATGTGCCTGAAGTTCGCGGTCTGGTCTAGGGTGTAAACAAAGGTGTCACAGAACAATATCCGAGCTCAGTCCTGAAAGGAGAGTACAAGTTAGTTGTCCAAAGGAGGGGAAGAGTGTTCCATCCTGAGGCAGCAGCACGGGCAAAGCTGTGTAGATAACAGAGTGGGTTGTGTTCAAGGAGACCAAGGAGCTTCAGTGTGACCAGGTTGTGGAGGAGGAAGGCACTATATGCAGAGAAAATAGCAAGTGCAGTAACCTAGATGTGACAGAGGCAATATGTACTCATGTCACTTTATCTAATCTGTGTGACAAACCCATAAATTATGTGGTGCTATCTTCCGTTTTCAGAACAGAAAATAGAAACTCAAATGGTTTAGGTAAGTTTCCCAAACTCCCAGTGTGGTTTACTACAAAGTCAATGTCCTTTTCATTTTGCTATACATTTCCTCTCCGTATGGCATGTGTGTGCATGTGTGTATAAGCATGTGTGATGGAAGTTTAATCCCTTCTTCTGTAGCATAAATATAATGATTAAAAATACAACCTTAAAGGGAGAATATTCATAAAGTTGTTTGAAAGCCAGGTGATTTAAACCTGGCTTATCTGATGTGAACTCCTCATATTATTGCACAAAATGATCCATGAATGACAGTTCACAATATACAAATGATTGAATTTCTTAAATAATTTCTGTATATTATAAAGGAAGAAATCAGACGCCCACATCTTGACTTTGTCCTCTACCTAATTATCTTATGCCTCACTATTATGAGAGATCAGATAAAGTTGTGATACAGAAAGTGAGGGGAAGGAATGATTTTGTTCACCTATAAACAAATTAATTTGTTTATTAGGTCACTGCTTCCCTCTCCCAGCCCTTTACTTTCAACACACACACACACACACACACACACACATCCCTTACACAGTCAGAGCTTAGCATATCGAGGAGCATGTAAGGGGAACAGGCAGTAGAACTGATATTTACCTAGATAGCATAGCAAACTAGTGAGTGCTCATCTACCGTTTTCCCCTTCTCCTTCCTTTCTCTTAATGCTTTTTAGTAGGGATGTCTTGGCAATGAGCTTGCCTTACATATGACCTAGAAGTGAAGGGAATGACATGGAGTTGTTCTCTGACAATGGAAAATATGTCTGATGAAATTACATTTTTTTGTTTTTGGTAAGGAAGATTAGCCCTGTGCTAACATCTGTTGCCAATCTTGCTCTTTTTTTTTTTTTTGCTTGAGGAATATTTGCCCTGAGCTAATACCTGTGCCAATCTTCCTCCACTTTATATGTGGGTTGCCACCACAGCATGGCTAACATCTAGTATAGGTCCACGCCTGGGATCCGAACCTGCATACCCCGGGCCGCCAAAGTGAAGAGCACCAAACTTGACCACTATGCCATGGGGCTGGCCCCTATATTTATTTTTTTTAATTGCCTAGAGAGATATTTAAAAATCTATAAGTGTATAAATATATTTTTTCATGTTTAGGATGAATGTTACATTTCTTTGGATTAATAGATGTATTTTGTCCTGTAATCTTGTTCCTAAATTTGTGGAGTTCTGGGGATAGTGTTTTTTCCCTAAAAAAAAAATTGCCCTGTTTAGACACAAATTGTTTGTCAGTCTAGCCCATCCATGCTATAGTTAGAGAGATTTTCTCCCGGGGTAGTTACGAATTTGTTCTGTTTTTGGAGGCTATTTCATTGAGAAGTTTAGAAAAGGCAAAAATGAAATAATCTAGGGTATCAGTCAAACTAGGAAATCATGAAGCATCTCAAAGTGTTCACGAAATTAAGGGTAAATTGCTGTCCTTTGTTCTTCTCAAAGCACATCTCCATTTGATGCATATCCAAGGAAGGGGGCTGTGTCCTCAGAGGCACCTGTCTTGGTTTTCTAAAATTCTGTTTAATCCATCATTTGGTACATTCCTGGGTATGGAAGTGACTTACATTTTAACAAATTACAATATTGAACCATAAAGAGGAATAGAAAAAAGAGGGATTGTGCATTTTGCTTTTTTATATCCTGAGGTAGGCCAAATCTTCTGAATATTAGTTATATTCCTGAGGCATTACTTCTGAGTCAAAAATTTGTTCCACAAACCCCATTGTTGTATCATCCGTATATGTAATCATTTCAAATATACTGCATCTTTATTTTAGAATGCCTGTCCTTTGGTGAGTGCTCTTGACAGTTTGGCGTCTACAGAGAATGGCTCAGAACCTAGGGGATGGTGGTAAAAATCCAGCATTTTGAAAGGAGCCTTTTAGAAGAAGCAAATGACGTAGCTTGAAGCTGAATTACTAAAGCAATTTGAGTGTATTTGTTATAGTCAAAGAGGTATATTTTCAAAAAGTGTCTGTCAATTGTTCAGGTCAGCATGGTACAGTTCACAATGACTACTTTCAAGAAAATTACAAGTGTGAAACACTGTCCTTTGATGTACTTAAAGTCCAAGTGATTTTATTGAAAATCCAAGAAAGGATAGTTTTATCCTTGTTTCTGTCTCCCTTGCTCTAAGTAGCAAAATAATAATAATAGTATTAATACTGGGGAGGAAGAAGAGGATAAATAGATTAAAACTCCCACTAATAATAACAAATCTTTAATGTGTTTTTATGTGCCAGGCACTGAGCCCAACAATTTATTTGCACCCTCTTCTTCAATGCTAACAATACCAATTTTCAGTCAAGAGTATTGGGGCTTAAAAAGGTCAGAGAGTTTGCCCAGAGTCACAGGATAGAAGCCCATGCAGTAGTCTGGCATCAGGGTCCAGGCCTTCCACCACTACAGAATTCTTCCTCCTGTATGACATCCAAAAATCTGGAATGAGAAGGGGCTGGCCCTATAGCTGAGTAGTTAAGTTTGCGTGCTCTGCTGTAGGCGGTCCAGTGTTTCGTCGGTTCAAATCCTGGGCGCAGACATGGCACAGCTGATGGAGCCACGCTGAGGCGGTGTCCCACATACCACAACTAGAGGGACCCACAACTAAGAATATACAACTATGTACCGGGGTGGGGGGGGTGCTTTGGGAAGAAAAAGGAAAAAAATAAAATCTAAAAAAAAAAGTCTAGAATGAGAATAATGAGGTTCACCTGTCATCTGAAACGCTCCTTGAGTATAGTCTGCACCTGTGGAGACGGCATTAGCCCATACCTGGGATCTGACTTCCCACCTGTTAAACCAACAGCTTAGACTGAGTAGTTTCCATAGTCCCTTCCATGCTATTCCATGATCATGGAACATGTCGCATGACCCATGGTTAGGGTGATCAACCATCTCTGTTTGCCTGAGATTGAAAGGTCATTGAGATGTGAGACTTTCAGTGCTAATATGGGGACAGTCCAGGGCAAACCTGGACTGTTGGTCACCTACTACAATACCTGATACATTTACCTCATTACTCCGGGCACAGTGATTTATTGGAGAGTTCTTTGAACTCCTTTGACTGGGACTTCCTGTTTCTTAGATAAGCTCTTGAAGACCTGGAGCAAAGAGTAGATTATTTGAAGGGACCTGGGACATGCTTTTCCCTCCCCATGCATGCTATGCTTGAGTTGTTGGAATAGTTTTACCTTCCTTTCCTCTCAAAATAATGGGCTGATTTGTCTTGTCAAATTTGCCTTTGCACTGATACTTGAGGAATACACACTGACAAGATGACAGCAGTTGTAATCCATCTGAAATTATCTCCAGTGATGAAAGGAATGGTTACGTAGTAGTGGTAACTTGATTTTATTGAACACCTACTATTTAAAAGGCACTTTATGTATACTCACTGAATTTTGATGGCAGTGATTCCAGGTAGCTATTATTATCCACACTCTAAGGTTAAGGAAACTGAGTCTCAGAGAAGTTAAGCTACACTGAAGTTAACAACTATGTCTAAACTGGGATTTGCACTCTGGTGCCCCTAAATTCAGAGTCCCCATTTTTCCCATACAAATGGTGACTTCTGTGGTTCAAAACAGTTGCAATTTCTAGTCTGTTGGTGCTGCTTATGTTCTTGAAGATTTCAAACGAAAATACACTGAGATGTCTGACTTGCTTTCAAATCCTAACTTTCTTCCCATGAAGAATAATGAGATCATTTCTTCAATAGATATGGAGCAAGTGTCTTATGTAATGCTGTTTTCCCTTGGTTTGTTTAAGTTCCCTGCATCATTAGAACAGAGTTGTATTTCCAGTTCTTGTTAGAGTAAGCAAAGACGTATCTGTATCACTAGAATAAGCAGACAACTTGACTAGAAAGTCGAAAAAACTATTTCCATGGATCTGGGTAGTTCAGGCAACAGGAAGGAATATTTCAATGAATTTCAGCATTTAACAGAATGTACATATTAAACTACAATGTGAACTATAGGGGCCAGCCCGGTGGTGCAGCGGTTGAGTTCGCACGTTCCGCTTCGGTGGCCTGGGGTTGGCCGGTTCGGATCCTGGGTACAGACATAGCACCACTTGGCTAGCCATGCTGTGGTAGGTGTCCCACTTATAAAGTAGAGGAGGATTGGTGGCAGATGTTAGCTCAGGGCTAATCTTCCTCAAAAAAAAAAAAAAAAAAAAACCACGAATGTGACCTATAAAATGTGTCCCTTTATATTCAGTACATAATAGAAAATCTTTAAGTACAAAAAGTAGATGCAAATATTATTTTTTAATTTTAATGATTAATTAGCATTGACTACTTTTGCAGTGTGAACAAAACTACAAAATTATGGGAACATTACAAACATTTATTGTATGTTGACTATGTGAATTCAATCCTCACAGAAACCTATAGGTGAGTAATTTTTCCCATTGTACTGATGCAGACTCTAAAGCTCAGCCAGGTTAAATGATGTGACTGAGAAACATAAGACAGAGTATGAGAGACCACATTGGAGGCTTGGGCAATATGATGCTCCTTGGATATGTTGTCTCAGAATTATTCCAGAAATTGCTTCATTTTTGAATTGTTTCTCTGGGATGCTATGTTTTATATTATAATGGGCCTAACTGACTCAGACAAGGATCCTGCTTATGGCCTAAATTATTTAAATTATTCTACGCATTTTAATGCATCCATTGTTAATCTAGATTCCGTAATCTATCTGCCCATGTGATTCCAAACACCCAGGCTACTCATACACAACTAAGTAGGAGCTGGAAAAATGTCTGTATTATTAATTCAATTTTTCTACCTTTATGTGAGTCTTAGGGATCCTGTAAATATGGTCTCTATTCCCAACTTATTCTATCTGTATCGAAAAACTATCTTTTTCTAACCATGGAGAGTTAGATAAACTTTCCTATAAAGGACGTTCTTCTTCTTAATTATGTAATTTTAACATTTTACTCTCACTAGATATTTAGTTTGTTTCCTCTGCTGCCCAGTTATTTTCTCCTTCTATATTAGTTGTTTTTTCCTGTAACTGATGTTACAGGAACTGATGTTACAGGAACCGATGTTAACCAGACACTGAGAGATCAAGAATGTATCAGCTAATGAGATCTGTTTATTTCCACATATATGGAGTCATTAACAGCTTCAAAATCCTTTAAAACAAGAACACCTAGTTTGTAAAGATTGTAGAATGCAACTACGTTCCAAACTAATCAAATGTTGACATACTGATAATTAGTATTAAAGAAACAATCTTCATTTTGCATAAATAAAAATTTAATCGGAAGCAAAATTACGGTTAAGTTTGCATAATTTATTGCAGACTCAAAGACTAGTAAAAGCATGCGTTAGCATGTCAGCGACCAATTAAAAAGGATTATCATACTAACATTAAACATAAATATCAATAATCAAGTTTTGACTTAGAGTGTTTTTCCTAATGATTCTTTCCACCATCCCTACAAGGGGAGGAGGGACTTATTTTAGCTTCTGAAATAGAAGATTACACAAGTTAGGTTACTGGGTTTTCATAAGTGTAAAAATATTAAAATTGATAAATAGTGAGCAATTTGAAAAATAGAATAGAATGCATCTTCCCAAGGCAGAGTATTCATTGAGCTTACTTCTTAGCTGGATTATGAAATGCTGATAAATTTCATTTTAAATTTCCATTTCAGAGTGGCCTCTATCACAGAGCTCCTACATTTAGCTCTAGCTCCTCTTTCTAGTCTCCCATAAATTCCTGGCCCCTTTTTATTTTTATGATTGGCACTGCTTTCTTATAATAAATTTTCACAACAAAATAATAAAAGTTGTATCAATTTTATAATAAAATTCACCTTTTTAAAGTGTGTTATTGGATGAGTTTTTGACAAATATATATATTCATGTTATGTTACGTGCACCATCCTCCTTTACACGTCTGCTATAGATAGCGGTTCTCTTGACCTGGCATTCAACGCACAATTTTCTCATCATACTTTAGTTTATATCTTTTCTGTAAAAGGTCGATTAGTACATATTTGAGACATTGTGGAATGTATGGTCTCTGACTCAACTACTGTATGTCAAATGATTAAGGAAAGATGCTGTCTTGTTACATTTGGTAGAAACTGAATCCATTTATCCTATTCCCTTGAAGTCCCAGGATGACTTTCCCAGAATGGTATCTTCATTCCTTCTTTATCTTCTTCTCAGGCTGTGATATCTGGAGTAAAGGAATAGTCAACAGGGACAAGGAGTATTCTTTACCTTTCTGATAACTTCATTGGATGATCAAACCATGAGTTTACCTTAGTCATTCAAATGTCTGTACTAAGCGCTCACCCTTGTAGCCACCCTACAGAAGAAATGGGGTCAGAAGAACAGGAGTTCAAGCAATGATCCTGAACTCCAGCACTATAAGCTCAGGTCCTTGCCCAGGGTCCGCCTCAGTCTATGCCTTGCTGTCAGCCCACGACCACACTGATCACTGATCATGAGTTCCACCTGCCATTGTTCCAGGGTCAGCTCTGCTTCTGTCATAGGGAACTTTGGTTACTAAACAGAGATGGAACATACAGAAAGGCAGATAAGGACTTAAGTATCATTCCCATCTTTCTTCCTGATTTTAGATATTTCTGTAAAGGCTTTGAAAAGTACAGAAGTAGCATATTCCAAGTAAAACATGGAGCATTAATCAGAGATTAAAGGTACCTGGTTTTCCTTCAGGCTCTGCCTTCTGTACTGGTTATAGCCATCATCTCTTTCTTATCTGTGGCATAAAGAGAGTATTATATCTGTCTTGTTTGGCACAAGAGAGCTATGAGAATAAATGATATACTGTGCTTCAGTATAATTCCTTAGTTAATTGCAATACTATCTAAAAATTATGATAATAAACAGTATTGCTCAATTATGATTATTATTTGTGCTTTATGACAGATATGGGCTTATTTTCCCCAATTAGTTCTAATTTACCAGCAGATACCCTTTTCTTCTTACAGCCTGTAACTATCTGCTAAGTATATTCTTCCAAATTATTGGTTGGGTAAGAACAAAGAATCCATTGCCCTTGCTGTATATTAACTTGATAGTATGGCACAAATAAGCTTTGTGTTATAAATAGCTCCCTTTCATCCCAGATGCAAGTAGAAAGTCAAAGAAAATAATGTTATAGATGAAGAGAAGCCTTCTTTCCGTTTTCTGGAGTGAATACAGTACTGCCAGTGTTCAGATTTTTTTTTCCCTTTCATGACTTCCACTGACACTGCCCAATTGTGCAGCCCTGATCATTTTCCACGGAGGCTTGGTAACATGTGAAGGATCATATTTCTCTGGTGATAGAAAGATGTGACAGTTCTCTTTTACAAACCTAAAAATTCAATACTTCCTAATTTTGTTTTTTGGAAAGTTAATGCTATAGGTCAAGGCAAATGTCTTTCTAAAATCTTAGTTTTAAGTTAGTTTTTATTTTATTGGGGTCAAAAACACATAACATGATATCTACCCTCTTAACAAGTTTTTAAGTGTGCAGTGCAGTATTTATAGCTATAAGCACAATGTTGTACATCAGATCTCTAGAACTATTTCATCTTGTATAACCGAAACTCTTTACCCATTGAACAGCAACTCCCCATTTCCCTCTCTCTCAGCACATGGCAACCACCATTTTACTTCCTGCTTCTATGGGTTCTCACTATTTTAGATAGCTTATATAAATGGAATCCTGCAATATTTGTCTTTCTGTTTCCTTATTTCACTTAACGTTCTCAAAGTTCACCCATGATGTAGTATATGACAGGATTTCAATTTTTATGGCTGAATAATATTTCATTGTAAGTATACACCGTGTTTTCTATATCCGTTCATCTGTTGGTGGACATTTAGGTTGCTTTCATGCCTTGTCTATTCTGTATAACGCTGAAATGAACATGGGAGTGCAAATATCTCTTCAAAATCCTGATTTCAATTCTTTTGGATAAATACCCAGAATTAGAATTGTTGAATCATATAGTAGCTGTGTTTTTTATTTTTGAGGAAACCCCATGCTATTTTTCATAGTGCATTATTTTACATTCCTACCAACAGTGCACAAGAATTCCAGTTTTTCCACATCCTCACCAACATTGTTTCTTTATAGTATTTTTTGTTAATGGCCATCCTAGCAGATGTGAGGTAATACCTCATTATGGTTTTGATTTGCATTTTCCTGATGGTTAGAGATGTTGAGAATCTTTTCACATACCCATTGGCATCATTGTATGTCTTCTTTGGAGAAATGTCTATTCAGGTCCTATGCCCATTTGTTTTTGGCTATTAAGTTGTAGTAGTTTCTTATATATTCTGGATATTAACCCCTTATCAGACATATGGCTTGTAAATATTTTCTCCATTCCATAGGTTGCCTTTTCACTCTGTTGCTTGTTTCCATTGCTATGAAGAAGCTTTTTAATTTGATGTTATCCCTTTTGTCTATTTTTGCTTCTGTTCCCTGAACTTTTGGTGTCATAAGCAAGAAATCATTGCCAAGACCAACATTATGAAGATTTTCCCCTATGTTTTCTTCTAGGAGTTTTATAGCTTCAAATCTTACATGTTGTCTTTAATCTATTTTGGATTGATTTTTATGTGTGGTGTAAGATAGTGATTCAGTTTTATTCCTTTGCTCGCAGATATCCACTTTTCCCAGCATCATTTGTTGAAGAGACTCTTCGTTCCCTGTTATGTAGTCTTGGCACCATTGCTGAAGATCATTTGACTGTATATGCATGGGTTTATTTCTGGGCTGTCTATTCTGTTCCATTAGTCTGTGTGTCTGTCTTTAAGCCAGTACCTTACTGTTTGGAACTTTGTAATGTTTCGAAATAGGAAATGTGAGGCCTCCAGCTTTGTTCTTTCTCATCGTTTTGGCCATTTGGGGTCCTTTGGAGTTCTATGTAACTTTCAGGATTTTTTTTTATTTCTGTAAAAAATGGCATTGGGATTTTGATAGAGATTGTATTGAATCTGCAGATCACATTGGGTAGTTGGCCATTTTAACAATATTAAGTCTTTCAATCCATGAACATAGAATGTCTTTCCATTTGTGTCTTTAATTTCTTTCGGCAACGTTTTGTAATTTTCAGTGTATAAGTCTTTTGCCACCTTGGTTAAGTTTATTTCTAAGTATTTTACTCTTTTTAACCTATTGTAAATGGATTGTTTTCCTTACTTTTCTTTTCAGATTGTTTGGTGTTATTGTGTAGAAATACAACTGATTTTTGAATACTGATTTTGTATCGTACAACTCTGCTGCATTAATTTATTAGTTCTGACAGGTTTTTTTGTGGAATCTTTAGGGTTTTATACATATATGATCATGTCATCTGTGAACAGAGATAATTTTACTTCTTTATTTCTGATTTGGATTCCATTAATTTCTTTTTCTTGCCCAATTTCTCTGGCTACTACTTCCAGTACTATGTTGAACAGAAGTGGTGAGAGTGGGCATCCTTGTCTTGCTCCTGATCTTAAAGGAAAAGCTCTCAGTTTTTTATCATTGAGTTTGACGCTAGCTGTGTTTTTTGAGGAAGATTAGCCCTGAGCTAACATCTGCCACAAATCCTCCTCTTTTTGCTGAGGAAGACTGGCCCTGCACTAGCATCCGTGCCCATCTTTCTCTACTTTATATGTGGGATGCCCACCACAGCATTCCTTGACAAGTGGTGCATAGGTCCACACCGGGGATCCGAACTGGCAAACCCCAGGCTGCCGAAGTGAAATGTTCAAACTTACCTCCTGTGCCACTGGGCCGGCCCCTCAGCTGTGTGCTTTTGATGTACGGATTTTATTATGTTGGGATAATTTACTTCTATTCCTAATTTCTTGAATATTTTTTATATGAAATGGTGTTGAATTTTGTGAAATGCTTTTTCTGTATCTACTGAGATGATCATGTGATTTTTATTCTTCTTTCTGTTAATGTGGTGTATCTCATTGACTGATATGCATATGTTGAACCATGCTTGCACCCCAGGGACAAATCCCACTTGGTCATGGTGCATGATCCTTTTAATGTACTGTTGAATTCTGTTTGCTAGTATTGTATTGAGGATTTTTGCATCTATATTCATTAGGAATATGGGCCTGTAATTTTCTTTTCTTGTACTGTCTTTTTCTGGTTTGATATCAGGGTAAAATTCTGTCTTGATGCGTAAATGCTTTTCACAGTGTTTCTTGAGTTGACAGTTGGTTAGCCTGAAACTGTCAATGTTTTTCAAAGCTTCTAATGGCTTTAGTAAAAAGTAGCTAACTCAATAATACTTATGATTAGCACAGTCTATACATTATTCTTCCATACTACTGCCACATGGGCCAAAGCTTCACCTTCCACAACCATGTTATCCTAGACCACCATTGGCGAAAGTCTTAGTAACTGGGAGATAGCCACTGCCAGAGGTTCTCTCTAATCACTCACCACCAGCAAAGGGATCCTGATTGCTGTCTGACAGGTGGGCAACCCAGTTCTAGAATCCCATCTCGAGGGTCTCATTTCTAGGACCATTTCTCATACCAACTGCCTAGCCAGGGTTCCTCCCAAAAGTAGAATATAAGGCAAGAGCTTGCTTGCAAGGCAGTTTATTTTGGGAAGTGATCCCAGGGAACAGGAATAGGGGAGAAGAAGACTGAGAAGACTGAAGCAGGGAAAAGGGGATAGGGGACAGAAGAGAGGATTATTGAGCTGATCTTACTGTGGCCCACTAAGTTTGAACCTGGCAGGATCCCTCTGAGGAGTCTGTAGAATATTCCTCAGAATTGTCCACCCAAGGACAGATGAGGGGAGCATTTACTGCTACATGCTGCTTCAGGGCATTATAATTCCTAGTAATTTAATTCCCCCTCTACACCATTCCTTAAGAGCACACTTCAAGTCTTATATCCCCAGTGGCTACCACAATACTTTGAACATAGAAAGTACTTATTAATAAATACTTATTGAATGAATAAATCAATGGATGTGCTATTCTCAGTAGTTATTCTGAACAGAGAAGGGAGTTACTGAAATCCACAGTGTACATCAAACATTTCCCTAAGGCAAAAACTATGAATATTAACTGTCTTAGTCCATTCGGGCTGCTATAATAAATTACTACAGACTGAGTAGCTTATAAACAGCAGAAATTCATTGTTCACAGTTCTGGGGGCTGAGAAGTCCAAGATCAAGGCATCAGCAAAGCTATCTGCTGATGAGAGTCTGCTTCCTTGTTCATAGCCAGCACCTTCTCCCTGTGTCCTCACATGGTGGAAGGGGCTAGGGGTCTCTCTGGGGTCCTTTTTATAAAGCATTAATCCCATTCATGAGAGTTCCACCCTCATGACTTAAGCACCTCCCGAAGGTCCCACCTACTAACCCCATCCCCTGAGCATTAGAATTTCAACATATGAATCTTGGGGGGGACACAAACATTTAGACCATAGCATTAACCTATGTCTCCAAAAAAGTGTCCAACTTATTCTCTACTTCTTGACCGGAGCTACTATTCATAAGGTGGGAGTTTTAATGTCTTCCATACTTTCTGTTTTGATTTATGAATGTATATCGTTGTTCTATAGTTCCTTGTTTATCTTAAACACACACATAAACACATAAACATCTTGCTCTGGACTTAGACTGCCTGGGTTTGAGCCCTGATATCTCTACTAATTCTCTATGTGACTTTGGGCAAGTTGCTTAAGCTCTCTCCTCCTCTGTTTCTACACCTATAAAATGACAATAATTCTAATACCTGCCTCTTGGGACTATTATTGTGAGAATTATTGGTGATAAACCATGCAACGTACTTGACAAATAGGTACAAGCCCCCTCAGTGGGGCATTTTATTGATAGTATGCAGTAATAAAAGCACTATTTGAGCAAGGGAAAGACCTCTGTGTATCTCACAGCTCCTGGAATCGTCTGAGTAAATATCAGGGGCAATGTTGAAAACGTTGTCTGGCATGGGCATTGACCAAGAATAGTGGTCAATGGTCATTAACAATCTTTATGACTGTAGTGGTGTGTACACACTGCATGCAGCCCTCTCAGAACTTTCCAAAAGCAGAGGACTCCTCTGGTTCTCTCCTGATCCCACCCCCATCTGCAGGTTTCCTGTATCCTAGCATGGCCTAGGATTATGCATAACCCTACAAAGGTAGATTCAGATAGGAGATAGGCTGCTGAGAGGTAGGAAACAGGGGAGGGACAGTTGCTTTGGGGCTATAGTATTGATTGTGGTGAGGAGGGACCCTCACATGGTACTCTTAGACATTCTTCTTGCGGCTTCAGGAAATCAGATGTGCTCTGCTGTTGGAGAGGACTGGCGTCTCTTTGCCCATGCACAACACTAGAGACACCTGGAGTCTAATCACTGGTTCTGCTCTCTCAGCTATCTATAGGGCACCAGCAAATGCAGGAACTTCACTTCTCGATTGTATAAGAGCTGCTGTCAGGCTACTGCCATGACAGTCTAACCTTGCATTGTTGTCAGCTGTAGAGGAAAAGTTTGTTTTTGTTAACCAAAACAATGACTACAATGGGAAGCTTATAGATATCTGGTTTCTGAATAGTGGCAGACTTTTATCCACTGCCTCAATTTATAAAACCAATAGCTCAAATATAATTAATTCCCACTCCATCACTGCAGGATAAATGGATGCTTTTGAAAAGGGAAGAGACAAAGTGTTTTGCATAATCTATTTGCATTGTACAACCTTACAGGTTCTCATTCATCATGTGAAAGCTGAAAACATGACCTTATAAATGTGAATCCCCAAAGACCATTCGTGATCTGTCCTGCTAGATTTTCTAATTCTCCTCCCATAAAGCTTATCACATCAAGAGAGGGAATGAGATGTAGTGGAAAGAATGTGCAATTATAAGACCTGATTTTGTCTCTGACTTGCCACTTTCTAACTGTGGGAAAGTCAGCAAGGCATGTTACCATTCTGAGAGCATATGCTGCTTCATCTGTATCAAGATCTTCCTTATATACTTTATAGCCCCATGTCCCAACCAGTGCAGTGTGACACTCTTGAACTTAGCCATGAAAGGTTTTGGTGCACAAGATGTATTCCCATCCCCACCCCACTCCTCAAGGAAGCTGAGTCAGCTCTGGGGTGGATGAAACCTCAAGATTTGTGGCCACTGGCTGCCAGCGGCCTTCTCTAGGCACAGCTTCCTGCTGTGGACAAAGAACAAATGGAGCTGCCAGAAGAGTTTGTGTTTCAGAGCATGTCACAATGCCCAAAATGTGGCCAGGAGGGTTGGGGACCTGGAAAGCTGGACAGGAGACCTGAGAGATGCAGCTGCAGCTGGACGCCAAAATCTCTGTCTTCCCATATATGGCATATGTCTATCCTTCTGCAGTAGAATGTGCCCTTTTAATGCTATCCAAACTGACTTCAGAATTTCTCTAACCAAGCATGTGAGTTCTACAAATGAAAATCCCTTCACTCTTTTGAGACATTTGATTTTGGGACAAAATCAAAAATATAGTTTGATTATCACAATGTTTGTCAACAAAAGATAGAGGAAATATTAGTGCCTTTCCACAAAATCAATTTTTGCAAATATTTGAATGCTGAAAATTGTTTGATTTTTAAATCACATATTTGAGCACATAGAGATTTTATAGGCAATATCTCATAACCTGAATTTGAAGAGCTCATCATTCAAAAAGTCGTGATCAGCAATTGTACCATGCTATCATTTGGAAGTTATAGAAATTAAATATTTAGAATAATCTTGAATACTTTGTATTTTATTTCTATAATGATATAAAAAAGTACAATAAAATTTCCCCAAGCCCATACAGATACTCTCAAATCTCTCTCAGTTAACCCAGCATTCTATATAAATGTCTTGATTTTCTGTGTTCCATAATGGGAGGAGGTTGGGGGCACTGCTTTCTACGGTTGGTTTGAGATTCTTTCTTTATTTTTTATTTTTATTTTTTTACTTTTTATGTTTCCTTTTTCTCCCCAATGCCCCCCGGTACATAGTTGCGTATTTTTAGTTGTGGGTCCTTCTAGTTGTGGCATGTGGGACACCACCTCAGCATGGCCTGATGAGTGGTTCTATGTCCGTGCCCAGGATCTAAACTGGAGAAACCCCAGGCCGCCAAAGCAGAGAGTGCGAACCCAACCACTTGGCCATGGGGCCAGCCAGGATTTGAGGTTCTTTTGAGAAAATTCATAAGAATAAGCTTTGTGAGTCACATTTTTTTGGTAAAACTAACCTGTATTGGCTTCTCTTATGCTGCTTTCAACCCAATCCTTTCCCTTCCTAGCAGGCCACTTCAGGCTTTAGATACTTAATTGCCCAACTGATTTAAAACACACACATGCTTCTTATTCAAATACCAAGGAAGCTGAAATCTTTCAGAGCTGAGCAAACAGAAGGCAATTTCTGCCAATACAATTGCGCAAAAAGACATGGTCCACAAATTCCACACAGCAAAGCCTGAACAAATATAACTGGCCCTTTATAGTTTATAGCAACCTCCCTTATTTTTCGGTAATGAAAAACTTTATGTGGCCCGTATGTTCATTCAATTTTTCTTTTCTGTGAGTGTGCTTTATTTTAGCATCTAAGCTCCTGGAGAGCAGGGGCAAGTTTCAGAACTCTGGACAGAAGTATTTATTTGTTGGATGATGTAGATTTTAGCACTCTGCTCCAAGAGTCAAACAATTTACTATAACTTTCTGGGTCTCAATAGAGTAGGCAAGGACAACAGGGCACTATAATCCTGATTTCCATTTAAAAACCAGGGGCACTAAAGACACACAGAGATGATATATCATAATGGCTCTGTCCATGCTACTTCTAAAACGTGTGCTGACTCCCTCTGCTTCCTTCTAATTCTATTCTCTCCATCTTCTCTTGTGTAACCTCAGTCTAAGCCATTATCATCTGTCACCTGGGCTACAATAATAGTCTCCTAACTTGTCTCCCTGTCTTAATTCCTTACAATGTGTTCCCCACATAGCAAACCATCACCCCCCTGATTAAGTCCTTCAATGACTTTCTCTCTCACTTGGGATGAAATCCAAACTCCTTACCTTGGTTCACTAGATTTGATGTTATCCTGCTCATGTTGTCCTCTCCCACCTGCTCCTCTGTGCTTAATGTGCTTGAGCCACACTGGTCTGTTTACTGATCCTTGAGTCTGCCTGAGCTCCTTTATCACTCACAGCTTTTGTATTTGCAGTTCCCTCTGCCTAGGAGCTCTTTCCTCAGATCCTCACACAGCCAACTGCTTCTCATTCTCATCTCTTGACTGTCCCAATTGGAAAGAACTTCCATGGCCATCCTGATGAAACCAGTTTCCAGCTTGGGCCCCATTCATTTACTATGGACTTGCTTTATTGCCATCATAGCACCTTGCTTAACACTTATTCAAATTGGAAGCTATCTTGCTTAATTATTTGTTTCTGCATTTATTTTCTGACTTCTCCAGTGAAAGACAAACTCCTTAAGAGCTGGCAACTTATCTCCTTTATCCACTATGGAATCCTCAGCAGCTGTTAGAGTACATGGCAAATAGTGGTCACTCAATAATTATTTGCTGAGTAAAGGGATAAATGAACGAATGCAGTGTGCCATGCCAAGCACTCCAAAATAGTCCTAACAGGTCAGAAGATCCTGCTGGGAAGGTAGAAATAAAAAGACTAGAAATCGCTCAGATTCATGCTATCAAAATGCTAATTCTTTATCAGTTGGAAGCAGAGGCTATGAAGAGAAAAGGAGGAAAGGAACGTTTTTAGGTTCACTCTACTAACAGTCAAGCTTGGATTCAAATCTAAGACTGTCTGATTCTAAAATGCGTGGTCTTTGTACTGCACAGCATTGGCCATAAGTGGCCAGATTTCTTTCACTTAAGACATTGTCTAATGGCACAGTGGTTAATATTACTACATAATTATTTAAAATGTCATTGTCTCAATTGAATATTCATGATGTTTGAGAGCCACATTCTTTCTTATAAATATTACCTTTCTTCCTCTGAAATTATTCCAAGTGACTTGCCCAACCATGGGTCAGCAGCATGCTTACTCCCTAATGAAATAAAGCAATATCTGCAGTAAATTTCCTATATTCTGGACCACAAAGAATTGCAAGGAGAAGATGGGTTTTAAAAAAAAATAAAAGTGCATTTGGTTAGAAATAAGAACTAATTCTGGGAAACCAATCTAATTGCCTGCTTGGAAGCTATCCCAGATCTTTGAAAGTTACTCTTTAAAATAAAAGGAAGATGCCTTAAGAAATTAAGTGGCTGCATGTAAACCACAGTGATTTCACCTCTTATCTCAGGAATAATAGGCTTTGTTGTATAAGAGGTAAATTCTCTCCTTCAATCTAGTAAGTTCTCAACTCCGAATCATAGCCAGGTAAGCTATGTATCAAAGTCTACAAATGAATCCATTTATTCATTGGGCAAAAATTGTCTCCATGTGTTCTATTTTTCATGTTATCAGCTCTGGTCAGTTCTGTTGGGCCAAGTACATTGCTACCTGCTTCAGATACTGTCTCATTTTGTTCTCACAGTGACCCTATTTCTCCTACTTAATCAATTATGAAACTGAGTCTTAAAGAGGAGAAGTGACTTGCCCAAGGTCATACAGCTAATAGGTGTTAGAATGAAGCCTCAGTCCCATATGATGCTACTTTAGAACCCAAACTCTAAACCATTCCATTATACTCCCTGCTCATAAGGAGCACTGCAGTGTAATGCCACGTTCTCACAGCTGAGTGTGCTCTTTTTTTTCTCCCCAAAGCCCCTCAGTACGTAGTTGCATATTCTAGTTGTGGGTCTTTTTAGTTATGGCATGTGGGACGCCACCTCAGTGTGGCCTGATGAGCAGTGCCATGTCCACGCCCAGGATCCGAACCAGAGAAACCCTGGGCCACCAAAGCAGAGCGGGTGAACTTAACCACTCAGACACGAGGCCGACCCCCTGAGTGTGCTCTTTTTAAATGAAAAATTCTTACAGTCAACTAGTTTACTTAATTTATTTTTTATGATAATGTTGCTTATTATAAGTAAAAACATAAATCTAGGTATATGTATCTTATACTTATTGCTCATATAATACTCTAAAACCAAAATATATTTGTAAATTAAATATAAACAAAGAACAAAACCAACAAAATTCAAATTAACGCAATTTAATGAGTGAAGTGAATCTTGTTTTACTGAAACTAAAGTGCCATTCACAGCAGGGAATTCTGGGGTGGGAATTCTTCTTTGTACAACTTTGTGCAAATTCAACTTTGCATGCCTTTAGTACTGTGGGCCATGCTAGTACTACGGGCCATGACGATTCAATTCTACCACCACTTCCCTCCATTAAAAATACCAAGACACCTTTGTTTGTGATGATAATTTGGCCTTCACACGGCTTGAGCATGAATTTGATATATTGGCTCTTCCTCTATTCCTTTCTCCTTAGCCTGTGACAATTAAAATAGTGCCACCAAGTGCCAATGTGAGCATAAACACGGATATGAATGCAGGCACTGAAATCATGCAGTGGTACTTACTTAGAAAGTGGTCATCCAAATATTCAAGAACTGCTGATAATAAGTGTTTTAGGATATCAAAATGAATGCAAATTTTTTAAAAATTTGGAAGACAAATTCGAAGAACTCAGAAGTATGTTTGTGGGCATCCCTAAGGGTCTGCAGATCTCAGATTGAATAATCTTATCTGCATCGATCTTTTTGAGTTCAAATGATGACATTACCAATTTACTAACTGTGTAAACTAGGTACAAGTGACGTAATTCTCTGGGCTCCATATCTCCATCTATATAATGGGAATAAAAACAGTGCTGTTTTCCTACAGTTGTTGTGAGTGTTAATTGACACAATGCATGTAAATTGCTCAACTCATAAGGTAAAGGATAAGATAAAGCCCTGCAAATATTTCCAGTAATGTTAATATTATTAGGTGATCATGGTATACTGAGGAAAGCAGATATGCATACAACTAATATGATCCAAGGAAAAATGGCTTTGTAACTTTATATGCCAAGTGCTTTTTTAGCATGGTTAAAACAGTGACAATAGCAAATTCACACAGCTGGTAAGTGACAAAGCTGGAATTCAAACCTGGGCAGTCTGACTCCGTGGGCTGTGCTTTTGAGTCCTTGAAAGAGATTTAAAAGTTAACAAGCAAACAAGTAAAACAGAGAGGGACATTAGTAATTAGCAGAGCTGGTCCATCTTACTATAAAATCCACGCAGGTAAGCACTGTGATCTACAGCCTCCTCTAGCAAATGCCACAGAACTCTGAACTTTAAAGCCCCATTCAGTCTTCTTGCACTTTTCCCCCTTCTTCCTGCAAATGCAGCTGCTGCTCTGGGGTTCTTGCCACTCAGCGCACCATACGTTTTAAAAGGAAGAGCATGCTCCCATGTGCATATTGACATAAATCACTTAGTTTCAGTGTGAGTG
Organism: Equus caballus; assembly: GCF_041296265.1. Lineage (NCBI taxonomy): Eukaryota > Metazoa > Chordata > Mammalia > Perissodactyla > Equidae > Equus > Equus caballus. The sequence continues at coordinate 46,384,236 of NC_091697.1, forward strand.
AGCCAGAAGACTCAGACTGGTCTTCCATTGCCCCCAGGAGAATTTGCTGGTTCCAGAACCAAGTTTAAGAAATTGAAGTAGTTGTCAGCATTTAAATATCAGGAGATTTTACATAACAATTCAGGTTTCTGTCATCTCCCAAAAAATCAGAATATCTAGAAATATTGAGCCTGTATTCCCAATGATGGCAACTGAGTGGAGCTAAGCAGCACAATGGGCATGTGAGCTACATTTTGCCGTGGTCTCCTCCCTAGAATCTTCTCTTGCCTTCAGTAGCAGCCTGGTTCCCACGGGCACTGAAGTGGGTGACACCTGGAAAGCACTCAGCCTATGTCAGCTACTATTCTTGAGGCTGTTTGGTTGCTGTGGGCTGGCTTAGATGCCCAGGACTTTTCAGAGCCTGAGTCTCAGGAGGTGCGGCAGATGGCAAAAAGTGACCACTGATTTCCCCTATGCTGACACACACACTCCTTTGAGTTGCCACTCCTCCCAACAAGATGAGGAGCCCATCCCTCCACCCTCATGAATCTGGGCTATGGCTTGCTTTGCCTAATGGGCATTGGCAAATGTGACAAAAGCAGAGGCTTGAAAAGTGCTTGTGTTGGGGTCTGCCTACTCTTGCTGCTGAGAACCCTTAGCCACCACGTAACAAGCCCAGTGTAGCCCATGGGGGATGAGTAACCATGTGGGGGGAGGGACCCAGCCACGGGGGCAAGGCCAGCGTAGATCAGCAGATCAGATGAACTGCTCAGCTGACCCCCAGTCAGGAGAAGTGAGAAATCATTGGTGTTTTAAGCCACTGAATTGTAAATTGGCGTTTACACAGCAACAGCTAACTAACAAGAAGGCAAAGGCTGAGAATGCCCCCACATGAAAGACCTGGCAGCATAAACTGCGATTTTCCTAAGGGTCTTCAAATTAGGCATTCTCTCTCCACAAACACGGCCTGAGGCTAGTGACTCCTCTGTTTTAGATTTTATTCAATTGTCACTGAGAAAAAAGGACAGAAGTGAAAATCAATACTGAGAGGATATTTAGGATGTTTTTGAAAAGGGAGAGTGAACATAAAGGTGAATAGAAAACCAAGGTAAAGGTCATTTAACCAGCTTCCAGAAGTCAGAATGTATTAAGAAAAAATAGCATAATCATACCACTCTATGATAATTCCTCAATAATTTTACCAAATATCAAGATTTTATTCATGTGCCTATGAGGGGTTTTTGGTGCAAATTTATCACGATGATAATAATAAAAACAACAATAAGAAGAAAAATAAGAATAGCTTCCATGCTGAGCTCTTACATATCCAGCACTTTTCTAAGGACTTTTATGTAGATTTTCTTCTTTAATACTCATAACACCCTATAAGAGATGTCCTACTGTTATATTCACTTTACAGATAAGCAAAATGAGTCTCAGAGAGGTTGGGCGATTTCTCCAGAGTTCCAGAGCTGGGACCTAACCGGCAGTTTTGTCGTATGTCCATGTTATTAATGTCTATATTTACCATTTTCCTTGGGACAATAGTTATAGTAATCAAAGGGTTTTGTATCTATAAAGCTGCCCAGAGATGACCTGAATTTGAACAACAGGCTTTTTTGTTACTTCTTAAATTTAATCTAACAATTTCAAGTTCATTTTAGACAGTGTGACAGCACTGAGCGGAGACATTTTTATTCCAATCCACCAGAGGGCAGTATGAGGCAGAGTTTGCTTCTGAAGACACGTTTGTCTACCGAGCGCTCCTGCCGCCTTCCCCGGGGGGTTCTGAACTCAGGTCTCCGCCTTCGTTTCTAGAGTTGGTTTTTTGTGTTTTTTTTCATTTTAAAATGCTGAGAGATGCCCAGCTTTTCAGAGCACTGTGTTCTTTTCCAACTAAGCAGCGCAAGGCTGTGGAAACAGTGCTGGATAAAACACCTGGGTACTTATTTCCTTAACGGTCCTGCATTTGTGATTCCCTCATCCTTCAAAATCACTTGGCTTGCTGGATCAGATTCACTTACATAATAGAATGTTGAGGTTGGAGGAGTTTTTGTTTGTTTTTTTTTAAAGATTGGCTGGAGTTAACATCTGTTGCCAATCTTTTCTTTTTCCTTCTTCTCCCCAAAGCCCCCCAGTACATAGTTGTATATTCTAGTTGCAGGTCCTTCCGGTTCTGCAATGTGGGACGTTGCCTCAGCACGGCTTGATGAGTGGTGCTAGGTGCGGGCCCAGGATCCGAACTGGCCAGACCCTGTTCTACCAAAGCTGACTGCTTGAACTTAACCACTGGGCCAGGGGGCTGGCCCCTGAATGAGTTTTAAGGATCACCCCAACTGTGAAATTCCATGATTTCTAATGTAGGAGGTGGTACGTATGAGTCTAACGCTGTGCAAACAAGGGTATGTAAGAAATGTCACATTTGTTGTTATAGTTATTGTTGTTTATGAATTGAATTAAATATGACTGAATCCCCACCCTAATCCCCACCCTCTCAGACTGATGAGAAATGCAATCTGTCATTATTGGGGCTTCCCCTAACTCTCATGGGCCCCAATCACCTCGTAGTCACATGGGTCTACAGAGTGTCAAAGAGTCAAGGAGGCACCTGCTCTTGGGGCTTCTGTCCACACTGGGCTCTTGAGGCCAAGTAACTGCTGCTTGTCTTCTTGCTTGGAGGACCCTTGTCCAGGCTGGGAACCTAGCACCCCGCTTCTCTGGGTAGGTCTGGGGGTCAGGAAGGCTTTGACCAACAAAGGATAGATGTGTTAGAGATCAAGGCCTTTCTCTGGCTGCCTGCAGAGGTGCTCTCCTTGTTCCTCGCTCACTATCATAACTGCTTTCCTGAGCTCAAAGCTTCAATCAAAGGAGACAGAAGGAGGAAGGGAGAGTGGAGAGAGAGGGAGAAGAGCAGAGCTGTCCTCCAGCATCCTCTACTTTACCAGGCAGAAAGTCCTAGGAAGAGGAAATATGAAGGGCCTGGCTGTCTTCATGGAAAAGGGGAGGGAACCCACATGTTAGCATTTAAATAATGTCCTGCCACTTCACAGGACCAGAGCCTTGAGTGTAGCAGGGGCAGCGTCAGGGACTAGATTGTATTCTCCACAGGGCCAGAACTAAGAAGTCGCTCAATGAATATTGGGAGGAAAAGTGGGCAGGATTAATTTTTGAAATAAAATGACAAGTATTTAAACCATGAGCTAGGCTTGGCTGTGAATCCTGGCTTTCTGACGGGGATCTTGGAGAATACTGCCTCTCCCTTCCCCAGCGTGGAGGTGTATAAATTCTGGATCCAGTTTAAAGGAGTTTGCTGACTTCTTGAAATTGGCTGATTACCCTTTATATGCTCCCCCTGTAGAAGACTCTGCAGACATTTTCATGGAGTCCTGCAGCCAAGCTGGAGAGAGCCTTGGGAATTCTCTCCTTTGTTGGGAAGCTTCCTGCTCTGTCCCTGTGTCCACCTGTCCAGATCTCTTGGCCCATAGCTGGTCCTCAGCCCTCTGTAGAGGCCTGTGGATTGATGCTCTTCTGGGACTGTCTTTTTATTGGGCTGCAGCTTTACTTCTGGGTACAGCCTTTTCCATTTCATGTGTTGCTTATTTTGTAAATTATCATGCTCCGTGTTCGAAAGCCCTAAGCCAGATTCACAGGCCCAGGGCCCCAGAAATGGTCCATTAAGTGCAGGAAAGGTCTGTTGTACCAAAGTAGCTGTATCAATGTATATTCCCATCAGCTATGCACAAAGGTTGCCACTGCCTCCTCCTCACGAACATTCGTTTTCCAGAGACTCCTACTATTGGCCATTCTGGTGGATGTGGTGCTGCTTTTCATAGCTTTGTTGTTGTTGTTAATTTTGGTAAAAAATGTATAACAGAATCCACCCTCTTAATGAAATTTTAAGTGTGCAGTGCATTTTCATTGTGCATATCCTGATTACTAAGAAAATTTAGCATTTTTAAACAGGCTAATTAGGTTCCCTCTTCTGTGTGTGGCCTGTTCAAAAACTTTTTCTCACATTTCTGTTGTGTTTTTGCTCTTTTTATTGATTTATAAAAGTTCTTTGTATATCCTAGATATTAGCTGTTTGTCAAATATATGTGTGACAAAATGTATGTTTCCAGTCTATGGCTGATCTTTTCATTTTGTTTATAGGCCCTGTTGATGAAATCTTGAAACTATCAATTTTTCTTTCTTTTTGAATTGTGCTCTTTGTATTTTGTTTAAGAAATCCTTTCTACACTGAAAAACTGGGCCGGGTCAAATTTTGAAGAGCTCTTGCATGCCTCCCCCCAAAAGATATTTCTAAGATCTAACTTATTTTATTAAAAAAGTTTTTTTCAAAATTCAGCCCTCTCTATTTTGTCGGAGATCCAATATTGTCACTGCTATGAATGAGTGTAGCGCAGCAGAGATACACGACGGGAGTGGCCGGACCTGTGGCTGTCCAGGTGTCAGGCCCAGATCATACAGGGTCTTGAACATTAGGCCATGACGTTGGAATTTTATCCTGAGGATGATGGACGGCTGTTGAGAGGGCTTACGTAAGAGTGATGTGATCATCAGATTTGCCTTTCAGAGAGAGCTCTGGCAGCACTAAGGTGTAGAAACTGGAAGAGGGAGAAACAGGATGGGGGAGAAAAGGTGAGAAGGCTGTTGCAGTAACCTAGGTGAGTGATGGGACCTTGAAATGGAATGGTAGCTCCTGTGATGGATAAAAGAAGGGGTAGATTTGAGAGCATTTAAGGACACAAATTTGCTTGGAGCTGGTTAATGTAAATTAGCTTTTGCCTGGCTACAAGAAATTGGCCAACTGGAAATACAAAATGGGGGGGTCACAAATGAAGAAACTCAACATCTATATATGAGGACCAGTCCTGGGGCAAACCATTCCCAGTTATCGTGAGTTACCATCTCAAAACTCCCCTTTTAAGGCGATGTAAGAAAAGCCTTTCTTTTGTGGGTGTTGGTGCACAATTCTTTGACAACAGCATTTTAATACTAAAAAGCAAATTATTTATTTGATTTTGATAATATTTGTTATTTTACATTGACAAATAATAGAGGCTTAAGTGGTCACTGAAGGAAAAGATGCTTCAAACTCACAAAGTAAGATGAAACTCAGAGAGAACAAGTCAATTTCAGGGAATTATGCTTACCCATGTTGTGAAATGCTGTGTGATAACATCAGTAGTTCACCTGCAATTGGGGTGCCTTTTCTGAGTTGGGACAGAACTAGGAGTTCATTGCTTATGCCAGATAATGCCTCCTTATCCCATCACTGCCTGCAATAAGCATAAAAGGTTATTGCTTTATAAAATGAGGCAATAACAGGGTAAATAGGAGATTTCCTTTTCATACAAATTAGTTAGATGAAACAATATTGGTCACTTCTGTGGCAGGAATGAATTGAATATGCAAGCTTGAATGAAGATACCTAAAAATAATTACCCATGTGATGAGCATAGGACCATCAAACTTTTGGCAGAAATTGTCAAAAATTTTAGGGTAATAACATAAATAACATTTATGAAGTTCTTACCACTTTTGATGGTGTCAGTATTGTCCAGTGACCAGCCTCCCTTGTGGTGGATAATGGCTACCATGGTTTCCGGCTTCACATCTGTATACCATATCGTCAGTACACACTTCACTGGCCAAAATTTAAACCCCCTAGTCAGGAGAATGCAGGTGCTGCTTGTCTCAAGTCAAAGTTAACTGAAGGAATCACTGTGTCTGGGGACTGAGGTTGCTTTGATTGATATAGACCTATCAGAGTCCACCCTTAGAGCTGGAGATGAAATCAGCTTAGCTGCAATGCGGAGGGCTATCTTGGAAAAGACTGGATAATGGAATAATTATCTGAGTGCTGTGATGAACAGACAATAGAGAATGTATTCTTACTGCATTATAAACACAAGTGGGAGAGATTTGGCAGATTCTAATAGCTAATGCTTGATAAGGAAGCTTAGCTGGAATATGGGTGCAAATGTGAATTCATGTCTTCAAACTTTACAAAGTTCTTTTATGCCAAATCTCATTTGATCCCCATAAAAACCATTGAGGGTTTCAAGGGATAAATATGGTTCCTTTTCTTCTGCAGATGGAGAAAGAGATGGAGGAAGAGAGACTTGGGAGAGGGACTCTATCTTTATTGCAGATCTACGAAAGAGAATGTGACCTAGCCCTAAATACATAGATTTCAAAGTTGGGCAGCTCTAGTTGTTTGGGCCAGGTATTTGATCTCTCAGAGACTCGGTTCCTTCATCAGTAGACAGATGTTAATTATCTACCACTAATGACTATAGGAGGGGAATTAAAAGGGATGATATAGGTGAAAGCACCAACTCACTGAGTGATTCTGAGGACAGGAGTGTCTACATGGGTTCAAATCCCAGCTCCATCATTTACTAGTTTCTTGGCCTTGGCAAGCCATTTGACTTTTCTCTAAGCTTCAGTTTCCTCACCTACAACGTGGAGCTCATAAGATAGAATCTACCTAATACAGTTACCAGGAGGATTAATGAAGATGATGATTGTAAAGCATTTAACACAGTCTCGAGCACAGGTGAGCACCAAGTACGATTTAGGTGTTGTATTTTGATCGTGTGTTAACAAGCACCCTCAGTAGTACAGGCGGTGTGGATTATATGCTCGTCAGTGCCTTCTAATATTGGTACAACGACAAACCCGACCAACAACTGCTCCTATATTTCCAGAACTCTTTCCTTTACGTTACCTGGGATACCCTTTTTGTGTGAGTGTGGTAGGAGTCAAATCCTTCAGGGAAATGTGCAGCGTTTTCGTTATTTCTGTTTTATCACGACTGGGCCCCGGACAGCAAGTTATGGAGGCACTCTACTCCCACACCAAGCTGGCTGCTCTGAGGAAAGGAGGCATCTTCACTAAGGAGGTGAGTTAAAAACAAAACCCCAACACAGATCCTGCTTCAATTCTATCCATTGCCCACAGTTGGGGGAAGGCTGCCGTGCTGTCTTTTCCTTGTTTGAAAAAGAAAGTAGAACGTTTGGTGTGAAAAAGGCAGTGGCAAAAAAGACATGTTTGACAGCTATTTCACACTCTTGTTAAAGGCATTAGTTCTTCTCCAGAACCAGAAAGGCAGAGTGGAGACCATCTGTATGTCGAAAATGTCAAAGAGCACTGAAAGTCGCATGCAATTTTTTCATGCTCAATTTATAGTTCTGTTTTTCTGATTTTTCATCTGTTTTTAATTGGTAAGCTCGGGGAGGACTGGGATAGTGTCCTGTTTTAAAGTTGTTTTCTCAACTAGGTCAAATAAAATGTTGACTGTGGAAGTGTAGTTCTGAAGCGTTTTTCTGATTATCTTTGCTGCTTAAAGACACTTCAGCACAAGTGCATTGATTGTCACAATTTATTACAACCATGACATTAAAAAATGCTTATTAAATAACTCAGCAGTTTCCTTAAGAGCTAATTATGTTCATGGGAGAAAATGAAGCAGAAAACCTTGATTTTCCTTAAAATTCTCTGAGCTGTTCCTGGACTTTTGCATTACACATTAATCTTAGAACTGACCTGTCAAATTCCGTGAAAAACATGTTGATATTTTGAGTGGAACTGGATTTGTAAATTAATTTTGGAAGAATTGACATGTTTACTATGTGATTCTTCTCAATTATTTCTCCATTTATTTCATTCTTATTTAATCTTTTAATAAATTTTTATGAATTTTCTTTAGAAATATTACTTACATTTTGTTAAATCTATTTCTAAAATAGTACATTTGATAACTCTATTTCTAGTTAAATAATAGGGATAAAATAATAATAATAAATAATAGAAATGCAATTGAACACATAATTAACAAAACATGTTTGTATATTCAGTTTTTAATCTAGATATTCATATCATGTCTAAATAATGACATTTCGTTTCTTCCCTTTAACATTAAATAATGTGAAAGTAGATTTAGAGAGATGTCCTTAAGCAGAGTAAGAAACTTCTATTCCTTCTGTGCTATCGCTTTATCATGAATCTGTATTGAATCCAATTTTATTTAATGCCTGGTTTTGCTGCCTCTATTGAGATGAGCTATATTGTTCCCTTTTAATCTCTTAACATTATGAAATATATTGATTAATTTTCTAATATTAAACTATTCCTACATTACTGGAAAAAGTATAACTTGGTCACAATAAGGCAAGGTTTTTGAATAATGCTGTAGTTATGTAGTGCTAATATTTTCTGAGGATGTTTACATTTATGTCCATAAGTTCAGCTACTTGTTAATTTTCTTTGTTCCCACTGTCCTCATCTCAGGGTTATCCTAGCTTCATGAAACAGCTGCAATTTTTGCAGAAATCAACAAATAAATCCTAAAATTCATCTGGAAATATAAAGGATCCAGAATAGCTGAAATAATCTTGAAAAAGAAGAACAAAGTGGGCCGGCCCGGTGGCGCAGCGGTTAAGTTTGCACGTTCCGCTTCTCTGTGGCCCGGGGTTCACTGGTTCGGATCCCGGGTGTGGACATGGCACCACTTGGCAAAAGCCATCCTGTGGTAGGCATACCACATATAAAGTAGAGGAAGATGGGCATGGATGTTAGCTCAGGGCCAGTCTTCCTCAGCAAAAAGAGGAGGATTGGCAGTAGTTAATTCAGGGCTAATCTTCCTCAAAAAAAAAAAAAAAAACCAGAGTTAAAGGACACACATTTTCCAATGTCAAAAGTTGCCACAAAGCTACAGTTATCAAAACTGTGTGGTCTTGGATTAAGAATAGATGTGGCTCAATGGGCTTGAACCAAGAGTCCAGACATAAACCCTTACATTTATGGTCAATTAATTTTCAGCAAAGGTGCCCAGACAATTCAACGGAGGGAAGAACAGTCTTCTCAACAAATGATGCTGGGACAGCTAGATAGCCACATGCAAAAGAGTGAAATTGGACCACATCCCACACACAAAAATTAACTCTAAATGGATCATGGAAATAAATGTTAAGCACTAAAAATATAAAATTCTTAGAAGAAAACTAGGGAAAATCTTCATGACATTGGATTTAGTGATGATTTCTTGGCTGTGACACCAAACGCACATTTAACTGTACACTTTAAGTGAATGAATTGATGATATATGAATTACATCTCAGTAGCTATTAAAAAAGAAAGAATATGTTTGGTGATAATTATTATAGGTCAATTTTCCCAGGTATATGGAATGTCCAATTAATTTGAATGCAGGAAAGTTTCCCTGACTTACAGCTTTCAGATATTGTTTTGAAAATGGAAATCTGAGAATGTAATATTTAAAATAAAGGACATATTCAGATAAAAAAATGGGGATCTATAGATTATATTATATTACCAATATACCCATTATATTACCATACACTATATATAGGATTTTATAAATCTGCCTCATTATAGTTGCAAGATAGGGAAACAAAAGTAAAACCCACTTAAAAATGCAAATTAACAACTGCAGGACGTATTTTTACTGTAAGGGTAGCTGTAGCCAGGCATTCCCATCTTATGAGTTACCCATCTCTTCTCTCTGCTCTGTTTTCTTCTGTGCTTTTCTTTGTTGGGTGTTTCTTTACTTGTTATGGCGCTTTAGTGGATTTTGGTTTGAACTATACTGGCTTAGCAGCTCCATCAGAAAGAAAGCTGCTCTCTTCCAAATTTTTTTTGACTCATAGGATTTATTCTGGTTGAATCAGGTGGAACTACTTGGTTGTCCATGAACCAAATTGGGCCATGTGGTTAGTCCTGCACTGTTTAATGTGGACAGGGGTAAATAGTGTTCTTACTGGTTTGGCCAAGGTCACATGCACACACATAGAGTGAAGTAGGGGAGATGTGGTCCGCAAGAAGGAAGGAAAGGGAATTCTCTTAGTAGAAATGAGAAAGAATCTGGCTAGGCAAAGGCAACCACTGTCCACAAAAGGAACTTCTGCTCATACCACTTTTTGTGATCTTCCCAGAACTCTCTGAAATAAGCAGAAGTATCATGTCTTCTTATTTGATAGATGAGGATCTATGAATAAATCGTTTCCAAAGTCTCCCAGATGGTAAAAGGCAGAGCTTGGACTAGAAATTTTTTTTTTAGTAGCTAATTCCATTTGGCTTGGATAAATGGCTGCATAACAATTTTTTTTAATTCCCTCAAATTTGATTTTCCACAATTGTTTCCTGAACTTCTTTGGTAAGTAACTAGCTTCCCAGATAGATATTTCCAGAGACTCTAATGCTTGAAAACCAAGAGAGTTTCCACAACTTTGTTGGCTAGAAGCTCCTGAAACCCGCCATTTCCTGTCTCTGGCTTTGCATACCAAGAGCATGAAACTGCTTGTTGGTCTTTGTCACATCTGCTCTTTCCTGTCTCCATACTCTTGTCCAGGGTGTTCTCTCTTGTTCGAGTGTCACCTTCTTTATTAGTGCAACTACTACAATCATGCATCGCCTAAGGACAGGGACATATTCTGAGAAATGTGTCATTAGGAGATTTCGCTGTTGTGTGAACGTCATAGAGTGTACTTACACAAACCTAGGTGGTATAGCCTACTACACACCTAGGATCTATGGTACCAATATTATGGGACCACTGTCGTGTATGTGGTCTGTCATTGACCGAAACATCATTACAAGGCACATGGCTGTACTGATTTTTGTATTCCTCCTGCAGAATCTTTCCTTTCCACTCCTCTCTGCAGGCTCTGGTTTAAAATCTACCACATTCAGTTATTTTCTTTCTCCACCAGACACTAAATTTCTTGTTAGGAGGAATTGTAACTTGTTTTTCACTGAATCTCCAGGGTCCATCAGAATGCCTGGTCCATAGTAGGCCCTCAGAGCCTCTGAAAATGTATTGAATAAATAAAAGACTAATTAAAGATAAGTAATGGCCCAGGAAAATTAAATGATAAAAAAATTAGGCACAAAATTATGAAGGATGTAGAGCAGGATTGACCTGATAAAATGGGTTCATGGGAAGGTGATGTTCATAAAACCTGGAAAACAGTGAGCCAAATGACGGAGTATAAAGGACAAAAAACTGAGTGTCACTGGTATTTAAGCCACAGAAGGAAAGAAGGAAGGAAAGAAAGAAAATATTTTAAATAATATTTTTGTGTGTGTGTGACAGTCAAATGGATTATCCATTTAGAATTTGTTAGGCGGAAAGCTGTTACCAGAAGCTATCACATTTTCCTCAGTAAAAACCTCACTTATCTTGTAAATAATGACAGCCTTTGTTTGAATAGCACTTTACCATTTGAAAAGCTCTTTGGCTATATGATCTAATTCTGTCATTCAATAAACATGTACAGGAGAGACAATATGTGAAGTATAGGGGCGAATAAGACTTTGTCCATGCCTTCAAGGAGCTTATAGCCTAGTGACAGAAACAGAAGTAAAGTGTTACAATACATGAGGAAAAAGCTTATTAAAGAGGTTATGTACTCAGAATGTGGCGGTCCAAAGGAGGTGATGAACACTATGATGTGGAGAGCAGAGAGGAAGCTTTGTAGTGGGGGTGTGTCTTATAAGGAGAGTAGAGCTTTGTAGATAGACAAAGAAGAGAAAATGGACGTTCTAGACAGAAACTCATCCATAAAGGCTAAAATTATTGAAATTTTGGGAATGTCTTCATAGAACAAAAGAAAATTATTACAAAATGATTATGGCTTCAAATCATTTGGCACTCCTCCTATCCAAAGGTGAAGTCTACGTCCCCTCCCTTTGAACCTGGGAAGCCTTGTAATCAATAGAATGCAGAAAAGTGACACTGCCTGACTTCCAAGGCTAGGTCAGAAAAGGTGATGCACCTTCCCCTTTGTGCTGGACCGCCAGGGCATGAAGCCCTGATCTACCATGTAAGAAGTCCATCCAGTTGGAGATTCTCATGCTAAGGAAACCCTGTGTAGGCGTCCAGTTGAGAGCCCAGCTGAGCTGGCATCAACAGTCACCTGGGGAGGGAGCCATCTTGGACACTCAGCCCAGGTGAGCCTTCAGATGTCTACAGCCCCAGCTGACGTCTCACTGCAATCACATAAGAGACCCCAGCAAGAACTGCCCAACTGAACCTTTTCTGAATTCCTGAGCTGCGAAAAATCATGAACGAAATAAAATGGTAGCTTAAGTCACTAAATTTTGGAACCTGGAGTAGGAGAGAAGTTCTGGAGGGTAAGGGTAGTAAAATAGGTGTTGTTTTTGCCCTCGTAGCATTTATTTCCACTTATTTTGGTGGTAACACTCTGATTTTTAAGCCGTGTAGTTCAGATGGGCAGTCCAGTCCCCCGCCTCCTGGATGTGCCTGCCTCATCTTGCTTCTTCTATTCCTCCTTGCTACAGTGTTTAGTAAAGCGTTGGGCAAATGACCCAAGGCAGACCACTGAGATTTTGCCTTGTGACAGTCGTTGAAACTAGTGAGAAAAAGATACTCTCTTCCCAGGTGGTTGCTAAATAAGTCATAAGTAAGCCTGAAATTTCTAGGGGTAAATTTGTTACTGAATGGGAAAGTCTAATCAAGAATAAAGTCACTATGGTAGAAAGCAAAGCATGGGATGGAGAGAAATGGCTTCCTAATGAGACTGTTGGAGCCTTCAAACCCAGTTATGCATGGTCTGCTCCAGGCGTTTTTTAGTTTCAGAAGCCAATAAGTTCTCCTTTTTGATTAAGCCTAGTGGAGAGGTGTTTCTGTCACTTGCATCTGAACGATTCCTAACTATGTTTTTTAAATTATTCTATTGAGGTCATATTGGTTTATAACACTGTGTAATTTCAGGTGTACATTATTACTTATCAGTTTCTGTATATGCTGCATCGTGTTCACCATCAATAATCTAGTTTTTATCTGTCACTATGGATATGTGCCCTTTACCCCTTTTGCTTCCACCCCACCCCCTTTCCTTCTGGTAACCACTAATCTGTTCTGCTTATCCCTGTGTGTATTTATCTTCCACATATGAGTGAAATCATAGAGTGTTTGTCTTTGTCTGGCTGATTTTGCTTGGCATAATACTGTCAAGGTCCATCCATGTTGTCTTAAGTGACACAACTTAGTCTTTTTTATGGCTGAGAAGTATTCTGTTGTATATATACCACATCCTTATCCATTCATCAGTTGATGGGCACAGGGTTGCTTCCATGTCTTGGCTATTGTGAATAATGCTGTGATGAACATAGGGATGATAAATCTCTTTGAATTGTTGATTTCATATTCTTTGGATAAATTCCCAGTAGTAGAATAGCTGGATCATATTGTATTTCTATTTTTAATTTTTTGAGAATTCTCCATACTGTTTTCCATAGTGGCTGCAGCAGTTTGCCTTCCCACCAGCAGTATATGGGGGTTCCCTTTTCTCCACATCCTCTCCGACATTTGTTATTTCTTGTCTTGTTAATTATAGCCATTCTAATATCTCATTGTAGTTCTGATTTGCATTTCCCTAATGATTAATGATGTTGAACATCTTTTCATGTGCCTTTTGGCCATCTATATATCTTTGGAAAAATGTCTGTTCATATCCTCTGCCCACTTTTTGATCTAGTTGTTTGGTTTTTTGTTGTTGAGTTGTATGAGTTCTTTATGTATTTTGGAAATTAACCCCTTTTTGGACACATGATTTGCTAATATTTTCTCCCAGTTGAGACATTGTCTTTTCATTTTGTTATGAAAGAAGCTTTGCTTTTTAGTCTGATGCAGTACCATTTGCTTATTTTTTTGTTTGTTTTCCTTGCCTGAGTAGACATGGTATTCAAAAAGATATTGCTGAGACCAATGTCAAAGAGTGTATTGCCTATATTTTCTTTTATGAGTTTTATGGTTTCGGGTCTTACATTCAAGTTTTTAATCCATTTTGAGTTAATTTTTGTGTATGGTGTAAGATAACAATCTACTTTCATTCTTTTGTATGTGGCTGTCCAATTTTCCCAAGACTGTTTATTGAAGAGACTTTGCTTTCTCCATTTTATGCTCTTGGCTCCTTTGTTGAAGATTAACTGTCCATAGACGTGTGGTTTTATTTCTAGGCTTTCAATTCTGTTCCGTTGATCTCTGTGTCTGTTTGTACCAGTACCATGCTGTTTTGATTACTATAGCTTTGTAGTATATTTTGAAGCCAGGGGTTGTGATATTTCCAGCTTTTTTCTTTTTTCTCAGGATTGCTTTAGCTATTCAGGGTCTTTTGTTTTCCACATAAATTTTAGGATTCTTTGTTCTATTTCTGTGAAGAATGTCATTGGAATTCTCATTGGGATTGCATTAAATCTGTAGATTGCTTTAGGTAATATGGACATTTTAGCTATGTTTATTCTTTCAGTCCATGAGCATGGAATATCTTTCCATTTCTTTATGTCATCATCAATTTCTTTCAATAATGTCTTATAGTTTTCCGTAAATAGGTCTTTCATCTCCTTGGTTAAGTTTATTTCTGGATATTTTGTTCTTTTTGTTGTGATTGTAAATGGGATTGTATTCTTGACTTCTCTTTCTGCCAGTTCATTATTAGTGTATAGAAATGCAACTGATGTTTGGAAGCTGATTTTGTACCCCGCAACTTTGCTGTAGTTGTTGGTTATTTCTAGTAGTTTTATGGTGGATTCTTTACAGTTTTCTGTATACATAATCGTGTCATCCACGGACAGCGAGAGTTTTACTTCTTCCTTTCTGATTTGGATCATTTTTATTTCTTTTTCTTGCCTAATTGCTCTAGACAAAACCTCCAGCACTACGTTGAACCTGAGTGGCAAGAGTGGGCACCCTTGTCTCATTCCTGTTCTCAGCAGGATGGCTTTCAGTTTTTCACCATTGCATATGATGTTGGCTGTGAGTTTGTCATATATGGCCTTTATTGTGTTGAAGTTCTTTCCTTTTTACTCATTTTACTGAGAGTTTTTATCATAAATGGATGTTGGATATTGTCAAATGCTTTCTCTGCATCTAATGAGATGATCATGTGATTTTTACTCCTCATTTTGTTAATGTGGTGTATCACATTGATTGATTTGTGGATGTTGAACCATTCCTGAGTTCCTGGTATAAATCCCACTTGATCATGGTCTATGATCCTTTTAATGTATTGTTCAGGACTTTTGCATCTATGTTCATCAGCAATATCAGCCTGTAATTTTCCTTTTTGGGGTTGTCCTTGTCTGGTTTTGGTATCAGGGTAATGTCAGCCTCATAGAATGAGTTAGGAAGCATCCCATCATCTTCAATATTTCAGAAGAGTTTGAGAAGGATAGGTAATAAATCTTCTTTGACTGTTCAGTAGAATTCACCAGAGAAGCCATCTGGTCCTGGACTTTTGTTTTTTGGGAGGTTTTTGATTATTCTTTCAATCTCTTTACTTGTGATTGGTATATTCAGAGTCTCTGTTTCTTCTTGATTCAGTTTGGGGAGGTTATATGATTCTAAGAATTTATCCATTTCTTCTAGGTTATCCAACTTGTTGACATATCACTTCTCATAGTATTCTCTTATAATCCTTTATATTTCTGTGGCCTCCATTGCAATTTCTCCTCTTTCATTTTTAATTTTATTTATTTGAGTCTTCTCTCTTTTTTTCTTAGTGAGTCTGGCTATGGGTTTGTCAATTTTGTTTATCCTCTCAAAGAACCAGCTCTTAGTTTCATTGATCCTTTCTATTGTTATTTTGGTCTCTAGTTCATTAACTTCTGATCTGATTTCTATTATTTCCCTCCTTCTACTGACTTTGAGTTTTATTTGTTCTTCTTTTTCTATTTTTGTCAGGTGTAGTTTAAGATTGCTTATTTGAGATTTTTCTTGTTTGTTGAGGTAGACCTGTATTGATATAAATTTTCCTCTTAGTACTGCTTTTGCTGCATCTCATAAGAGTTGGTAGGTTGCATTTTCATTTTCATTTGTCTCCAGGTATCTTTTGATTTCTCCTTTGATTTCTTCACTAATCCAATGGTTGTTTAGTCTCCACATATTTGTGACTATCCCAGCTTTTTTCTTGTAGTTGATTTCTAGTTTCATAGCATTCTGGTTGGAAAAGGTGCTTGATATGATTTCAGTCTTCTTAAATTTATTGAGGCTTGCCTTATTTCCCAACATATGGTCTATCTTTGAGAATGTTCCATGTGCACTTGAGAAGAATGTGTAATCTGCTGTTTTTGGATGGGATGTTCTATATGTATCTATTAAGTCCATCTGGTCCAGTGTTTCATTTAAGGCCACTGTTTCCTTGTTGGCTTTCTGTCTGGATGATCTATCCATTGACGTAAGTGGGGTGTTAAGGTCCCCTATTACTATGGTGTTGCTGTCAATTTCTCCCTGTAGGTTTGTTAATAGTTGTTTTATATACTTGGGTACTCCTGTGTTAGTGCATATATATATTATTAAGTGTTATGTCTTCTTGGTGAAATGTCACTTTTATCATTATATAATGCCCCTCTTTGTCTCTCATTATCTTTTTTATATTTTTTAAAAGTATGGCTATTTCCTTTTTTTTTTTTTTTTTGGTGAGGAAGATTGGCCCTGAGCTAACATCTGTTGCCAATCTTCCTCTTTTTTTTTTTCTCCCCAAAGCTCCCCAGTACATAGTTTATATCCTAGCTGTAGGTTCTTCTAGTTCCTCTATATGGGACGCTGCCTCAGCATGGCTTGATGAGCAGTGCTAGATCTGCACCCAGGATCCAAAACAGTAAACTCTGGGCCATGCAAGTGGAGTATGCAAACTTAACAACTTGGCCACAGGGCCAGCCCCAATTTTTTATGTTGAAGTCTTCTTTGTCTGATATAAGTATGGCTACACCCATTTTCTTTTGCTTGCCATTTGCTTTTAGTATCATTTTCCCTCCCATCACTCTGAGCCTATGTTTCTCTTTAGAGCTGAGATGTGTTTCCTATAGGCAGCATATTGCTGGGTCTTGTTTTTTAATCCATCCAGCCACTGGGTATCTTTTTTTTCTTTTTCCTGAGGAAGACTTGCCCTGAGCTAACGTCTATTGCCAATCTTCCTCTTTTTGTGTGTGAGCCACCACCATAGCATGACCACTGACAGATGACTGGTAGGTCTGTGCCTGAGAACTGAACCCAGGGCGCCAAAGTGGAGCATGCCAAACTTAACCACTAGGCCACTGGGGCCAGCCCAACTCTGTGTCTTTTGATTGGTGAATTCAGTCCACTTACATTTAGGGTGATTATTGTTATATGAGGGCTTAATACTGCCATTTTATCTCTTCTTTTCTAGTTGTTCTATATTTCCATTGTTTCTTTTCCCTTGTATTTCTGACTGCTATTTCAGTTTGCTGGTTTTCTATGATGATTTCTCAATTTTCTATTTATTAATGATTTGTAACTCTGCTCTGATCTTTTGTATTCTGGTTACTCTAAAGTTTGTATAAAAGATCTCATAGATGAGAGTCCATTTTGTGATAATCTCTTATCTCCATTAGCCTAAGCAAGTTCCATTCCTTTCTTCTTTTCTTTCTATTTATTTATGTTTTTTCCTGAGGAAGATTTGCCTGAGCTAACATCTGTTGCCAATATTCTTCTTATTTTTTGTATGTGAGCCACCACCACAGCATGGCCACTGACAGACAAGTGGTGTAGGTCCCTGCCCTAGAACTGAACCCAAGTGACCAAAGTGGAGTGGCTCAAACTTAACCACTAGGCCACCAAGGCTGATACCCTTCTATGTTTTTCTTGTCACAAAATTATTCTTTTTTGTGTTGTGAGTTTGTCACTAATTTGAAGTGTTTATAGTTATTTTTGATGCTTTATTTCCGTTTATCTTTTATGTTATAATTAAGTGTTTGCTAACCTGGTCTGATAGAGAGCTGCAATTTTCTGATTTGTGTCTGTCTATTTATCTCCTTGCTCAAAGCTTTGTAAACATTTGCCTTTTTGGTTCAGGTAGGAGGGCTCCCTTCATGTCTTGTAAGCTAGGTCTAGTAGTGATGAACTCCCTCGGCTTTTGTTTATCTGGGAACGCTTTTATTTCTCTGTCATATCTGAAGGATAATTTCACTGGATGGAGTATTCTTGCATGATAGTTTTTGTCTTTCAGGTTTTTGAATACTTCATTCCATTCTCTCCTAGCCTGTAAGTTTTCTACTGAGAAATCTGCTGAAAGTCTGATGGGGGTTCCTTTGTAGGTTATTTTCTTCTCTCTTGCTGTCTGTAATATGTTTTCGTTGTCATTGACTTTTGATGGTTTTAATATTATATACCTTGGAGAAGGTTTTTTCGGATTGATGTAATTAGGAGTTCTATTGGCTTCATGCACTTGTGTGTCCAGTTTCTTCCCCAGGCTTGGGAAATTCTCAGCTATTATTTCTTTGAGCAATCTCTCTGCTCCTTTTTCCCTCGCTTCTGCCCCTGGAATACCTATAATCTTTACATTACTTTTCCTTATTGAGTCAGATATTTCTTGAAGAATATCTTCATTAAAAAAAAATTTTAGTTCTCTCTCCTCCTCCACCCGAAGCATTTTTAGGTTTCTATCTTTGAGGTCACTAGTTTTCTCCTCTATAAGGTCTAGTCTATTTTTTATGCTTTCTACATTATTTTTTATTGCATTAATTGTGTTCCTCATATCCAGAATTTCTGTTTGGCTTTTTTTTTTTTAGAGCTTCAGTCTCTTTGGTGAAGTATTCTTTCTGTTCATCAATTTTGTCCCTGAGCTCATTGAACTGTCTTTCTGAGTTTTCTTGTAACTTGTTGAGCTTCTTTATGATAGCTATTTTGAATTCTCTGTCAGATTGTAGTCTTCCGTGATTTCAGGTTTGGTTTCTGGAGAGTAGTCATTTTCCTTCTGTTCTGCAGTGTTACTGTAGTTCTTTATGGTGTTTGATGAATTGATCCTCTGCTGCCACGTTTGTGGTAGTAATCACTTTTTCTTATTTGAGTAGTTTTGGTTACTTTGGGTCTGGTCACCTGGGTTTCATGTTTCTCCACTGGCTCTCCCCGGGCTTGGATGCTGCTGTCCTGTATACCACCTGCGCTGCTATTCTTGGTTGTCTTGGGGTGCTGTTTGCACCACTGCCAGGGATTCTGGGTTCAAGAGTGTCACTGTTGCTGGCGGGCATCTTGGGACCCAGGGACTTGTATACAGCCCTCACTGCTGGTGGAGCTGGTGTTGGGGTTGCCACCACTGGGGGCTGGGTCACCAGTTCTGCTGTGGTTCCTGTTGTTTCTGGTCAAATTCACCCTGTCACCAGTGTTGGGGGCAGGGGCTGTTTTTTCTGTTCCCATGCCATCTGCTTATAGCTGTGCTCATTGGCCACTCTGTATTTGTGGGTGCTGAGCTGCTGCCACTTGGCAGGAAGCATTCATGCAGGCGGGGCCACCATAATATGGTAGGCACTCCTGTGGGCCAGGCCACTGCTGCTCTGCAAGCATTTGCACATGAGCTGGGCTCCCTCCACCTCTACTCACAGTTACGCTGGCCACTGTGTGAGGATCCATGACCTGGATGGCTGCCACCAGGGAATGGGAGGAGGATGCCTCCCTAGTTCCACTGCTTCCCAGGGGTCCAGTCCACCCCCCTTCAGATGTACAGCAGCAAGGGTTTCTCAGGTGTGTAGTTGTACCATGTAGGGAATCCTCTTTTCGTTAACGGATGTCTATTTAGTTGTGACTTAGAGGGGAGAGACAAAGGGAACACCTCACTCCACCATGATGCTGACATCACTCTGGTAGATACCTATTATTGGTAGGTAAGCTCGTGGGCATGGAGGACTTTGTCCCTTAAGCTGATCAACTTGTAATTTATTCTATAAATGATGGGGAGTCATGTAATGATTTTAATCAGGATCAAGATGATGAGATGTGTGCTTAGCAAGATAACCATCTGCAATGAGAAGAACGACTGATGATGGTGCTAGACTAGGAACAGGGAGATGCCTGAGGAGGACTTAGCATTAGTGTAGCAAGAAGGTCATTATGCCTGAACTAACATAGCTAGTGGGAATAGAGACAAGGAGATTTGAGAGGTATTTAAGGCATGGAATCAATAGAATTGAGAGGTAGATTGGATGTTGGGTATAAGAAAGAGAGAAGAAACAAGGATAATTTTTAGATTTCTGGCTTATCTACAGGTTGGATGGTATATCATTAAAGAAGAATATTAGCTCCATTTTATGTCTGAGGACAGTGAGACTCAGAGAAGTTAAATGACCTGCTCAGGGTTGTGTACCTAGTAAAAGATAGAGCCAACCAGGTCTTCGGGCTTCAAGACTTCTGCTCATTCAGTTATACCAGGCTACTTTGCTGTGTTCAGGGTGCCATGGGCATTGCATTCCTAGGAAATAAACAAAGTACCTGGGGCTGCTTGTTTTTTAGCACATGACAAGGAAGGCGATTTCATTAATGATGTATTGTGGGCCTCTTGCAGTGTCTGTCTTGCTACCAAAGAAAAGCTCTGCAGCAGGCATTTGTAGCACTCAGGCTTCCATTGCTGACACATCAGTGTTTGTGAAAGGTACAGATGAGTCTGGTTCCAGCCTTTCTGTACTCCAGCTTCTGAGCTGCTTATAGACATAGACATATGAAGGGAAAGGAATCTATTCCCCAAGATGGACTAATGCTTTGTACTAAAGACCAAAATGGTGTGACTTTTCAATAGGTACAATGGAGAAGGAGAAAGACAAGAAGACAGGGGACGATTGAGTGGGAGTACAGGCCTCGTTAAGAAGAGAAAGTTGAGGGCTGGCCTGGTAGCATAGTGGTTAAATTCACGCACTCCACATTGGTGGCCCAGGGTTTGCCAGTTCGGATCCTGGGCACAGACCTACACACCACTCATCAAGCCATGCTGTGGTAGTGTCCCATATCAAAGAACTAGAGGACCTACAACTAGGCTATACAACTGTGTACTGGGGCTTTAGAGAGAAAAAAAACAGTGGAAGATTGGCAACAGATATTAGCTCAGGGCCAATCTTCCTAAGCAAAAAAAAAGAGAAAGTTGAAAGAAAGTTTACAGACCAATTTGGTTTAAAGGCAAGTATGGAGAGAAGGTTTTGAAATTTATGAAAAGGGCACCAGAGAAAGGGAGACAGCACGCTGAGTGGGAGATGCTGGTTCTCACTCTTTTCTTTTTTGCTACTGGAGGTGGAGCTCAGGCCCACCTGCCCTGAGCTGGCTTCACACCTGAAAAAGGAGGCTTGGTAGCATGTGGTTAAGGTTCAGACTCCAGGCTTGAACTCAACATGAATTCACGTTCCAGATCTGCAATTCACTAGATGTATGAACATGGACAAATTGTTTCATATCTCTAAGGCTTGTTTTCCTCATCTATAACATGTAGATAATAATAGCATAAATCTCAAGTGACCTGCCCAGTAGTGATGTCCTTAGCCAGACATTCTCATCCCCTTAGGACCAGGATAAGAAGAAAATGAAAAAAAAATGCACGAAAAATGCTTTGCATGATTCTTTGGCTAATAACTGTTAGCTGTTAGTGTTGTATTTAGCATCTTCATCCTTATTAATTATCTTAACAAATAACCATGACTTCCAAGAACGTAATTTCATTTTTATTGCATCAATACTGATATTAATGTTAACATCAGTGATATTAATATCATCAGCCCTAGAGATCAATCACGTGGATCCTCTACATTGGAGATTTTCTCTTGTGTCTGCTGTGTAGAAGGGCTGAAATTTTAATGACTATATTTCCCCTTTCCCAAGAAGATTCTATTTCATCCAATTCCTTTCTATTTGATTCAATATGGTCACTGTGTTAGGTGCTAGGGAGAGAGCAAGGAGCAAGCTCTGCGTTTTATCCTGTAGGAGCTCACAGTGCAATGTAATCCCAGATCTTTAAGTAATAGAGAGGTGATCATATGCTGTAATCCTATGTTGAAAGCTATTTATGAAACCCAAAGAATAACGTCTTGCCTTTAGGTATATGTCTAGGATAATGGTTGGTTCTGAACTTTTTGAAGGAATTTATGTATCTGAGGGAGATCTGATACAACTTCTGGGAGTTGCTGGACCCTGAAAGCCATCCACACATTCAATTTAAATTTCTTGGTCCTATTCTTCACAATTTTAAAAACACTTTAACATATTTTATATACATTTAAGAAATATCTGCTCCTTTCTAGTTATCTGTTATGTTTTTCAAGTCCTTTACCCTCTTTGGGTCACAATGAGCTCAGTGGTAATACTTTGCACCATAAGATTGCTTTGAGCGTTAAATAAAGCAGTGATGTGGATGTGTTGAGCCTAGTGCTTGCTGCGTGCAATCTGCACAGTTGATGCTTGTTGACTATGAAGTTTCCCATCTTCTTCAGTAAGCTTTTCTTTAAAAATGCCATTGGGAATGGGAAACTACTGCCAAAAGGATAAGTGTATATTTAAAAGATGTTCGGTAGACAGGACAGCCAGCGTTATGTTCATTTGGAGAAGAAATAACAAGGCTCACAGAGCTCTGGTCAATGGCTTGTACAAATTGCTCAGCTATCAAAGGACCAGAAGTGGGGGATTTTCTCCAGAGGGCGCCAGGTAAGATGCACAGGTGCTTCCCAGGGGTGGTGGCAGCAGTGGCAGCAGCTGTCCCGCTGTGGCCTTCTCCACTTCACATGGTGATTTTTATCAGATGAGAAAGCCGATGGCCTGGACTTGAGAGAGTGCTATACAAGATGGGGTCATTTCCAGGAGGGAAGAAAGAGACTCAGAATGAGGCTGGGAGGAGAGTCCAACTGTGAGGTCATGGGTCGAGGGGAAAGATCAGAAGTAGGAAGTGTGCTCGAGGACTAGTGGACAATTCTCAAGCTTTGGAATTTGTGCTCAGAGAGTCACTCCTCTGCTTACTACCCGTGTGACTTTGTACAAGTTGCTTAACCTCTCTAAGCCTGTTTTTTCAGCTCTAAAATGGAGATAAGAAGGCCTTATCTGATCATCATTGTTAGTATAAAACATGATATGTTTTGTAAAGCACCCATCCAGCACCATTCCTTAGGAGATGCTCAGTAAACCTCAGTATGGTTATTGCTGTTGTTTTTATTTTGAAACAAGCCTTAGGTAAACATTTCACCTATGGAATAAGATGCTTGAGTGAGAATTACCCATTTTGGAGGGATTTATCACATCGCCAAAAGGCTGTTGTGAAACTAGGGATAGTTTGACAAAGTCTGAAAATCAATCCATTAAATTTGCAGCTATCTCGCATGAGAAGGTAATGCAGGTGGCAGACACTTGCAGCCCATCCCTGCTTCTATTTCAGTCCTAACTAAGCCTGAGTCTTAAAGAGAAGGATCCAAATAGGGCAGTTGGTGACAGAGATTCAGAGATGGGCCAGAAGTCAGAAGTATCTGTTATAAATTAATTGCTAAAAAAATTATCGATTAGTGAAGATGCATTTTTACCTGTTGAAACAGCTGCATCCTGATTTTTTTGGAAGGCTCTAAATTAAGAATCCCGCACTGGAGGTAAAGGGACCGCTAATTGGAGACCCATCATTCTATCCTCATTGAATTTTCTGTCCAACTTTCTGTGCAGAGGTGGGGACATTTGCTGAATTCCATTCTTATTGGGTTCTGGATACAGAACAGCCTGGATTCAAGGTTGCCATTATTAGTGTGTGACCTTGCACAATTCACTTAAATAATCTATGCCTCGATGTACTCATCTGTGAAATAGGGATACAACGAGTAACTTGTTTGTAACCTGTTTGAAGAACTAAGTGAAATCACTTTGTAAAGTGCTTAGACTGGTGCCTGGCATTGAATGTGTACTCAGCAAATATTAGGTCACTTTTTAAAGTTACTGTCTCAGAAAGATCATTGAGCTTTAGTGTAAGCCTGTGTAAAATTCCCTGTTGATTGTATTGATTATCTGCTTTCTGCTTCCCTGCCAAACATTTAAAATGGAAAGATGTGATTTATGGAGGTGTCTTGTCTTCAAAGCAGCAAGGAGGGGAAAGATGATGTCAGGGTATGGGCTTTGGGGGCTAAGATTCCACAGCAGGAGGGGTAAGATGGTGAACACTGAGAAAATACATCAAAGAAGTGGGTCTGGGGGCTTTTCAGGTAGAAAAGTGACCCCACGCTAGTGTAGTGTTGGGTCTGAGGCTCTAAACTCTACTCTCTGCCTCTTCTTCCTTCTGCTGTGTGAAAAGCCACTTGAAACACCCCTTGTACCAAGCCGCATTTTAGCCTCCTTTGCTTATTTATTTAAATAAACTTTATTTTTAAAGAATCGTTTTAGATTTACAGAAAAGTTGCAAAGATAGGACAAAGAGTTCCTGTACACCTTGCACAGAGTTTCCTCTACTTAACATTTTCCTTCAGCCTGGTACTTTGGTCACAGCTAATGAACCGATCTTGATACGTTATTATTAACCAAACGTCATCTTTATTTGGATGTCTTTAGTCTCCCCCTGGTGTTCTTTCTCTGTTCCAGGATCCCACTCAGAACACTACATTACACTTAGTTGTCATGTCTCCTTAGGCTCCCCTGGGCTGTGACTGTTTCTCAGAATTGCCTTGTTTTTGATGACCTTGACAGTTTTGAGGAGTGCTGGTTTGATATTTTGTAGAATATCCTTCTTACTGGGATTTGTCTGATCTTTTACTCATGGTTAGACTGGCGTTATAGAGTTTTTGGAGGAATACCACAGGAGTAAAGAGCCATTTTCATCACATCATATCAATACACATCATGTATCAACATGACTTATCACAGCTGATGTTGACCTTTGTCACCTGGCTCAGATGGTGTTTGTCAAATTTCTTCACTGTAAGCACTCTTTTTCCCCCTTTCCATACTGTCCTCTTTGGAGGGTCACTAAATATAGCCCACACTTAAGGGATGAGAAATACACTTTTTGCATTAAGATGGTAATAATATCATCAACAATATTAATATTTGTTCACCTGTTTGTAGGGCTTATTATCTCCCTGTACCTATGTTAAACCCTTCTTGCTTATTAACTCATTTCATCCTCACAACAGCCATGAGGAAAAACCAAGGCTCAGAGAAGTGACCTGCCCAATGTCACCCAGCTAGTGATCGCAAGGGCTTAGCTTCAAATGAGGACCTCTTTGATTGGTTCCCTGCCCCCCATCAGTAGCATTTCTAAATGCTTTGCATTGATCTGTACCATCTGGTGTTTCTTACCAGGTGGATCAAAGAGTCTCATATATTCTCAGTAACTAAATATTATCTTACTAGTTTCCTGTGTGACTTCGGTGTGTGCTTGTCCGCTCTCCAGATCTGTGATGCCCCTGATGAGGCTTCTCAGATATTCAGGGGTGAGCCTTGCGCCTGGAACCCCTGGGCCCATGGCTCAGAATTTGGCTTGGCCTGGCCTGCTAGCCAGGCTGTTCACAAAGGCCCAGGCTTCCATAAACGTACAATCTGTGACAGCATCGTCTTTTGTCAGCTTTTATCTTTCTTGTATCTCTGGTGTTCCTTTGCAGGAGGGAATATTTGGCAGCTTTATTCTTTTTTTAAAAAAAGACTAGCTGCCTTTCATCAAGAATGTTTTATTCTATTTAGTGCTGAAATCCCTTGAGGGAAAAGAGAGAAGTTTTTTCTTGTGAAAAAGCTGTAGCGAACATCCTTGGAGACAAATCTTTGAAAACTATTAATGACTTTCGGATTATCCTGTGTTTTTATTAGCTGTTCCCCTCAATTTACATGGGTAACTGAGAATCAGCAGCAGCCTTAACTGAGGCAAAAACAATCTCTCATTGAAGAATAATGATTCCACCTGTCCCAGGTTATCTATGGCAAGTTCATAATCTTTCAGAGTCTCAAATGATGCATAAGCTCAAAAAACCCTCATTGTGTTTTTATTATAAATGTGAATTGGTGATGATAATGGAGATTTCCAGGCATGAAGTGAATAAAGAAAATAGCCTGGGCTCCGGGACTAGACACCTGTTCACGATGCAGCCCCTGGCTCACTCTGTGACTTCAGTGCGGTTGCCTCTCTGTTCCTGCACCCATCAGGTGTGACATTAATCCCTTCCTGGGAAAGAGAGGGCCACTATGAATGAAACCAGGTTTCTAAGGCACCGTGTGGCCCTTTTGCGTATTAACACTACACAGAAGGAAATAGTCATTGTTGCTGTGCTCCACATTTCTGTTATAGTTTAGATGGCGAGAAACCAAAAAGCGCACTTCTGGAGATAATTAGATGCCCTACTTGGGAATAAAAGGCGGGGCTTGATCAATAGCCACAGCTTCCTCTTGACGATTACAGTTCGTTTATTACTAGAATTATGTTTACAGGCCTGACCTGGGTTATTGCATTGGGCCAGGGTTTATCTTGTGTTTCCCAGAAAGTTACCAAGGCTTGTAAATGAGTGGGGTTGTCTGTTGAGGAAAGGACACAGAGCCCATGGAGCCGTGCTGGGAAGTCAGAGCTGCCCAGCCAAAACTGCCTTTAATTGCTACAGCTACAAGAAGTGAAAGCTCCGGTTTCTAGGGAAATTAATGTTTAATGATAGGCGAAGGACTTGAAAGAGTAGTTCAGAATGCAGTAAATACTCCACTGAGGCAAGTTTTTTTTCCTTCTGGTTTTTTCTTCTATTTCAGAGAGATCCACTGAAACCAGATGAGCTGGGTTTTTGTTGTTCGTTTTTTCCAAAGACCTCTTTTCTTTCGAAACGTTGTGATCAGTGGTTGAAGGGGAGCTTCTGACTTCGATCGTCTCTGTTGGTTATTCTGCTATGATTTCAGTTTTGGCCAGATCATTTACACGATTTCATGTGTGTGGATATGCTACTAGAGACTACCCATATATAATGATAGCTGTGTAATACACTGATGACTTCACACTTGGACAGCTCACATGCTTCTCACACGTTAATGATTGTTGGATAAGAATCCCAAAAGCTCAAGAGAAAAAGTACAGAGTAAGGAGAGCAGAGCTGGCGAAGTTAGGAGGGAAGGGGAAAGAAAAAGGAAAAATTGCTTTGCCATATAAAGATCGGGTTTTGAATCACAACCCCCTGAGGGTTTCAAAATTCATATTTTAATTTTGTTGTTTGGCACGGTCTACTTTTAACCATTTAGTGGTTAATCTCAAATGCTTATGCAAAGTCCACTTGTTACAAATGGAAAATTCAGAGGAGAAATGTCTTGCACAAGGTCTGAGAAATCATCAGATCTGTGAACAAAAAACCATGGTTTCCAGAGTGAAGAGTGCTGAGGGAGCCATCTCTCTTCTGAAGCTGCAGTACCACCTCAGTAAGTGGAGCCATGTCCTTGCACACCTGTGACGAGGATGTCATGAAAAGAGGCAAGCCCATTGCACAGAGCATGGCTTAAGAGTGAGAAAGATGTGCGCTTGGATCCTGGCTGTGTCACTTCCTAGCAGCAACCCTGAAATGCTGCAAAGTCCTCTGAACTTCTGGTGGATAAAAAGGTCAACCTTGCAGGGACACTGTAAGTGGGCCACAGTCAGTTGCGACTTACAAGGAAAATCGTATAGACAAACTTTGGTGAATGGAGTAGGAAATCTAAGGGGAAGACCTGGTTTGCAGGGGCAAACGAAATGAACATTTTAGAGGCTACAGGGAGAAGAACATAAGAGACCCAGCCACAGGGCAGGCAAGTAGAGAAAATTTGGAGAGAGGACTGAACTGCCTAATGGTAGACAGTTTAAATTTTGCTGTATGGAAAAAGGGTGTAGCACTCTCCTCTGTTCTATAGGAAACCTTCAGTAAAAACTCCATTAATTACGATGCTTTTGAAATCGGATATGTGCGTATAACAGTAAGGGAAGCAGTGATGCTCTGAGACAGGACAGGGCTCCAGGCAGGCATGAGAGGAGAGGAATCAGGATGCAGGAAGTCTGTTCACAGTGTGTATAATATGTGCGTTGCTCCTGGCACAGAGCAGGTATTCAGGAAATGTCAGCCAATATCACTGTCATATTCAATGTATGGTCCTGAATCAAGAACTATTCAATAACTGCAGAAATTCTATGATTATCTTTTCAATAGATTTAGACAACAGCAAATGAAATATTTATCAAGTTTACCATGTGCCTGGTACAGTCATGCATCACGTAATGATGGGGCTATGTTCTGAGAAATGCATCGTTAGGCGATTTTGTCGTGTGAACATCACACAGCGTGCTTACACAAACCTAGATGGTGTAGCCTACTACACATCTCGGCTGTATGGTACTAATCTTAAGGGACCACCGTCATATACCTGGTCGTTGTTGACAGAAACATCATCATGCAGCTCATGGCTGTGCTGTGTTAGGCACAGTTGTGGAAATAAATCAGTATCTGCTTCTACACCTGTCTGTCTCTAAGCCGTAATCTTACACACAAATCTAAACTGACTTCAAGGAATTGACGACCTAGATACAGAGTGGCTTATGCAACAAAGGGGAGACAATGAGAATCAAATGAGGCATGTCAAGATTTATAGTGTCTCAGACAGAGAGGAATTTTAGTGGCAACTATCCCCAGTGGTGTTGGGCAGCCTTCCTAAGACTGCTTAGGTCACACAGTAAAGCTGAAGTCTTTTCCGTGGAATACAAGGTCTGTGTGACCTGGCCCTTCGTGGTCTTTATGACTTCCTCTCCTACCCACCTTCACTCTTTCCACCTCAGCCACCCTGGCTCCTTCCTGTTCTGTTTTCAGAAGAGGAACAGGTATGCCCCTATTACCTCTGCCTCAGGACCTTTGCACTTGCTGCTCTTTGCCTGGAACAACTTTCCCTCCAAATTTGAACAACTCACTCTCTCACTTTTTTCAGGAATCTGCTCAAATGTCACTTTCTCAGACAGGCCTTCCTTGACCAATATCTAAAATAGCAACCCTGAGCCCCATCACTCTATATCTTATCCTGCAATTTTTCTTCACAATTTTTGTCCCTTTCTGACATATTATTTACTTGTTTGTTTTCTGTCTGTCTCCCCAACCAGGATGAAACCTCAGTGTGAACAGGTTGTCTTTCTTTTATTGCTGAACCCCTAGCTTCCAGAACAGTGCTGTTTAAATGTTTTGACCACATTCTACAGCATCACCACGAACCTCCAATCAAGAGGTTATACAAAACTGAAAAAGTTTCATGAAACAATACTCTTCCTACTTGTGATGTGCTGTGATATTTCCTACTCTATTTTATTCTATTTCTTGTTTAAAAGTGTTGGCCATGACCCACTAATGGGTTACAAACCACAGACCCAGAACAATTCCTGAATATATTAGGCACTCAAATGATAGATGCTGAAGTTTTGTAGAAAGGATTATACAAAACTAATTCCGAGTAGAGAAGCCATTCTTCAATGAAAAAAGGAAAGGTGTGGCTGATGGGTGACAAGGTTTGGGGACAGTAGGTACCCCAAGTCTGGTTGGCACAGAGAAGCCTTTTAAGGTAAACCCCAGATATACTGGAAAAGCACCTTGAACCCTGATTGTCTAACACCAATATATTAAAAGAGCTCTTTTATTAACTCCCACGTTAGTAATAGCGGGTTTCTGCATCAATGGCTTAAAGTTACAAACTGAGGAGGGTTTGACAGAGTTGACTTCTCATCTTTATCAGCGGATCCAAACTAGTGGTAGAAAGTCAGCTGCCTAAAATAGTCTTTTATTAAAAGAAGGCTATTTTTGTTCCAATTACTAAGAAACAAAAGCAAAAACAAAAAACAGGAAAACTCCTTTTGAAAGAAGGTACCTATAAATTTCATTGAGTAAACTAATTATTATGGAGTGAATGCTTGTTAATTCCATAAGCTAATAGTGGTACTACATTAAATCAATTCTTAAATTCTTCTTATAAGGAAAACTATTTAATAGCATACTCTCAGAAAACACGGGAACCAATGTCACGTTAATTGTCAGCATTGACTGTAATTCTCATTCTTCTTTCAGAGGCATTTAAAACGTGAACAAAAGTGTACCTTAACATGGAAGAAATGTGGTAACTGACATTTATTAAGCACATGCCAGGCAGGGCACTAAATGCTCTCTATATTTTATCCTTTTATAATACTGTGAAACAATTAATTGATTAGGAATGTTTTGGCTGCAAATAGTAGGCTGAACCACATAAAGCTGCTATTTTTCTAAGTTAAACATGTTTGACTGTTGGTAATTCACATGGTTCTACCTAATAACAGAACACTTGACCTCCGTATCTTAAATATAGTCT
This sequence comes from Equus caballus, assembly GCF_041296265.1. Taxonomy (NCBI): domain Eukaryota; kingdom Metazoa; phylum Chordata; class Mammalia; order Perissodactyla; family Equidae; genus Equus; species Equus caballus. The sequence goes on from NC_091697.1 coordinate 46,414,300, forward strand.
ATTTTTCTCACTTAACAAGAAATTAAAAGATAAATAGCCACTAGTATGAGGTAAAAATCTTACTATCAAGACCAGCATCTCAGGGATTATCTTGGTCTTACTCTCAGGCTAATTTCCTAATAATCACAAAATGGCAGCTACAGCTCCTGGCATCACATCCTCATTTAAAGCAGAAAGAAAGAAGAGGGGAAGAGGGCGGTCATAATTTTTTTTGGAGAGGGGAGTTTACCCAGAATTCCCCAGCAGATTTCTACTTTCGCCTCACAGGCCAGAAATCTAACTACATTGCCTACAGGTAATCCTAGCTGCAAGAGAAGCTGGAAACATAACTATTAAATTTTCTACCTCAAATAGATATGAGCCAGGGACAAAGAGGTTTGAAATGAAAGTTATATTAGACAACCAACTTATCCATCATGGTAAATACTATTTTCATAATCTCCATTTTGTGCATGAAGAAACAGAGGCCTTTGAATGTGTTACTTGTCTGCAGTCACACACACAGTAATGGCAGGACTGGCATTTGAAGCCAGGTGTGTTATGTCTCCTGAGCCTGAATGGTTGATTACTATAGTACACTATGTAATTTCACCAATAATTACCATTTATGCATGTTTTTAAGTCACAAAATCTTAATGTAAGTTTGTTGTGTAGTCATTTTCATCTTAAAGGTAGATCCTTAAGAAAAATTGCTTATTGATTTGCTGATCGATTTTTCCTTCTCCTGTCCATCTTTGATTAAGGTGAAAACAGTGAAATACTCAGAGGAATATAGATAGGGAGAAAAACCAAATCATAATCAGATTTGGAGGGAGACAAGAAGAGAGGGTGGGAAGAAGGAAAGAGGAAAAGGAAGATGAGACAAAGGAAGTGATACTGACCCTGATATCAGTTTCCCCACATTAAACCCAGCATATATGGGGTTAAAACCAAAACACTCATTCCCTGCTTACTCTCTGGCTTCCTGGCTCCAGACTCCACCATCCTCCATGGAGACAGACACCGTCAAGGACAAGCACCTGGACTATCTCCTCCCCACAAAGAGATACAGACTGGTGGGAAAGCTACTCACCAGCAAGGTCATGGGCTCCCTCCTCTCTGCAAGTGTCTCAAGGCCAAAGACAGGCTGGTGGGAAAGCTCTGACCAGCAAGGCCATATGCTCCCCCTCCCCTACCTAAAACCCCAAATAAAAACCCTTCCTTTTAGCTTTTCGGAGAGTTTGGGATTTCAGCATTAGCTTCCCTCTCTCCTTGCTCAGCACTGTGCAAAAATAATATTCCTGCTTTCTTCCACTACGCCCGGTGTCAGAGTTGGCTTGCTGCACAACGGGTGAGTGAACTCACTTCAGGTTCGGTATCAGAAGAAGGAGGGGAAAAGGCAAGCAAGACCTAAGGGCAAATGCTAATTGAATGAAAACCTCTGCTTCTCCAGGATAATTTGAAAGCCAAAAAGCCATGAACTCCAGGTTCTCCTTTTTTGAAAATAAGTAGCAAAATCTATTCCTTTGGCCTCATGCTCTCTTTTTGCCCAGAGACTGGCATGAGGCATCAGCTAAGTGGTCAGATCATCTCACCTCACAGCCCAGCTACACTGGTGGCTAGAACAGCACCAAGTCACTGACTTTTGCTACAAACTTGGGAGCTAGGTTTTTTTGTAGTTTTTTTTTTGGTGAGGAAGATTAACCCTAAGCTAACATCTGTTGCCAATCTTCCACTTTTTGCTTAAGGAATAGTGGCCCTGAGTTAACATCTGTGCTGGTCTTCCTCTGCTTTGCATGTGAGTCGCCACCACAGCATGGCTTGATGAGTGGTGGTGTTCTTGGGAAAGAACTCGTTGCTCTACCCCAAGGCTATCCTGTCTCCATTACTTTCCACTTTCTGATAGAATATGAAGAAACTAACAAAGAATGTAATTAATTTAAAACCCATCAGTGATCTTGGCTCAATGATCTGGCCCTGCCAAACAGAAGTTCCTGCCAAACAGAATGACTTATTATTCCCACGAACCACTACCTCTTTCAGCCTTGGTCTTTGCTCAAACATTTTCTCTGCCTGTCATGACCCCCTCTTTTCTCTGGAGAACTTGTTAAAACGGATTCCTAGGCCCCAGCCTGAGAAATTCTGATTCAGTAGGTCTAGAGTGGGGAGGAAGAATGTGCATTTCTAATAAGCTGCCACGTGATGCTGATGCTGCTGGTCCAAGATCATAAATTTGAGTAGCTTTGTTCTGACATACATTATTATACGAATAACTAAAGTGCTTGTGAAAGTCAATTCTGGATTATGATTTTAAGATGAGAATTTTTCAAATGAGATGTAACAGTTCTGGATTTGTGAATGAAAACTTACACACACACAAATGTGCAATACAGTAGTCCCTCCTTATCTATGGTTTCGCTTTCCTTGGTTTCAGTTACCCATGGTCAACATTGATCCAAAAATATTAAATGGAAAATTCTAGAAATAAATAATTCATAAATTTTAAATTGCTATGCTATTCTGAGTGGTGTGATGAAATCTTGTGCTGTCCTGCTCTATGCCACCCAGGACGTGCATATCGTTTTTTCAGGGTATCCATGATGTACATACTACCTGCCTGTCAGTCACTTAGTAGCCTTCTTCGTTATTGGATTGACTGTCATGGCATCGCAGTGTTGTGTTCAAGCAACCCTTATTTTACTTAATAATGGCCCCAAAGTGCAAGAGTAGTGATGCTGGCAATTCGGATATGCCAAAGAGAATCTGTAAAGTGCTTCCTCTAAGTGAAAAGGTGAAAATTCTCAACTTAAGGAAAGAAGAAAAAATCGTATGCTGAGATCTATGGTAACTTTTATTACACTATATTGCTCTAATTGTTCTATTTTACTGTTATTGTTAATCTCTTACTGTGTCTAATTTATAAATTAAACTTTATCATAGGTATGTATGTATAGGAAAAAGCATAGCATATATAGGATTCAGTGCTATCCATGGTTGCAGGCATCCATTGGGGCTATTAGGATGTACCCCCGTGGAGAAGGAGGGACTACAGTATATCACTTCCTATGCTGGAGTAATTGCAAGTGAACCACAGACCATATGACATGAGGAAATTGCAGAGAGAAAAAATGAAGGTGAGTAGGAGTAATCCCAGAAGGCACCTCCAGAGAAATGGTGATGTTAAGCTTCATTTTGAAGGTTGCACAGGGACAGGTGATAAAGACGACAACCATCCGAAGGTTGGGAATTTAACACGAGATCTCCACTCCTGGCATCCCCCAAGTGCTATAGCTTCAAACTAAGGGGGAATAAGAAACCCACTGCTCAGGATGGGACGGCACTGAATGAAGGACGGGGGGAAAGAATACACAAACATTTCCCTGAGATTTCATAATTCCAATTTGGTCCTTATGTGTGGGTTTGCAGCCAAGTTCAAGTTGCCTATAGGGTACAAAATACATCAAAAGGAGAATTTGATTAAAGAAGTTCCAAATTGTTAGTCTCTCCAGGTGATTACAAGGAGAAATGCAATTTCTTTCTGAAAGAATGCAACCTCAAGTCAAGCTTTCCCCAAATTCCTACAGATGAATTTGCAAGGAACATGAATTCACAAACACGCAGATGCACACACACATCTACACATGTGAAATGCACATGGAAACAGGCAATGTGAAAAAGAACCAGAAGAAACAACAGCCATAAATTAATAATTTGATTTTTAATATACGATTTTGGAATTATCAAGAAGGCAAATAAAAAAGAGCTCTTTTTAAAATGCTTAAAGAAAAAGTGGTTGAATGAATCATCTTTGTATTTCCTAAGTACCTGTGTATAGTCATTACTTAAGCAATATTAGTTAACTGAAAGAAAAAAAAAACCGAGTAGCTAGTTCTGTAATAGAGATCATCAAAATTAAAGGTTTAAGGAACATCAGATGACAGTAGTCAATTACTTCTCCCAGCAACAATCTACTGGCATCAAGGAGTACCTTGCTCTGGAAGTTATTAGGTTAGTAATCCTACACCTTCTCTGAGCCTGGTAGAGCAGCTCTCTCATTAAAAGGGTAATCCCTTTGCAAAGTCAAATATTTAAGGGAAGTTCTGAAGGATCTAGGCAATTTGTTAGCCCTAGACACACATCTATTAATCCTAAAGACTTCCTTTAGAACTCTGACACAAGCTGCTAAGTCACATGGCAGTAGAAGAGCAAGAATGGACAACTGCCTAGATATATAAGAAATCCCAAACTTCATGATTGTTAAAAATAATACATCTTCTTTTGAAATTGAATTTAGAAATAAACTAGACTAAAGTCTTTAAACGTGGAATACATAGACACTTGGGGACCTATTACTGGGTTTCAGTGGATATACGAACATATGTTTCACAAACATTTGCATATTTCTGGGGAGGGGATTCAGAAACATCATTAGATTCTCAAAAGTGTCCATGACCCCCAAAAAGGTTATAGAAAGATTGCTTTCTATATTTTTCACTTTGTTTTTTAAAAAAGTGGGGAAACTGAGAGCCAGAGAGCAGAAATGATTTGCCCAATATCACAACTTCACATCTATGTCTGCATTCTGAGTGCCAGCCATATCCCAGGGGACAGGTTTATCCACTCAAAAATTCCATCTTCAGTTAAGGCACCCAAAGAGTTGGTCATGAGTTTTTCCAGTCATGATCTCTCTCTTAACAGATGAGAACATCTCTGAAGTGTCCCAAATTTCCTCAATAACTTGCCATTCTGGAACTTACTCATATAGAACATTTTAATTTCCTTTTTTGCAAGGACATTTCTGTACAGATGCAGGGTTTCTCCATTCTATTTGGAGTATTCTATTTCAGGCGTGCAAATCTGCATCAAGACCTCCTAAATCTCCATCCTCTAGCTAACACACACTTCTTTTGTCAGTCTTTTCATGGGGAACCAAAACAAGGATTTGGCTTTTGTAACTTTTCAGAGTTGGTCAGACAACACTGAAACACACCTTGAGGCTGTTGAGAATCAAGAATTTTCTTCCCCAAAGAGTCATAATCAGTAGGTTTGCAATTAGCATTATAGATTTCTTAAAAGATAAGCAGCTTTCCCACAGGTCTATTTGTAAGTGTGCTTTGGTAAAAAGAGCACGGAGTGGGTCGGCTGCTTGCTAGCAGTGGAACCTGAGCAAGTCACTTAATCTCTCAGGTTCTCATTTGTTAAGTAAAATGGAATCGCTTTTAAAGTGGATTGGGTATGGTTTTACGTAAACCTAGGCATTGGAAAAGGTCCTTGTTTCATTGAATATCTGATGAAAAATTGCTTTGCCACTAGAGGTCATGCTCTATGAAAAATGTGTGTTTTATATGTGGTTTGCCCATTAAGCACTTAGAATTGAACTTGTAGAAACTAAACGTGTATGATCCGTTCTAGAAGTAAGAATAGTACTTATCTCACACAGGATTGTTGCAAGGGTGAATAAGTTACGATGACTGAGCCTCCCCTAGGGCTGGGGCCAGTTTTAAGTATCTTTATATCCAGGCTCTACAAGTTACCATTTGGGTGATTTGGGCTGGTTTTTTGAACCTCTTTGGGCATCACTTTCGTGATCTGTAAATTAGGAATATTAATAGCATCAATCTTGTAGAGCTATGAGGATTAAATGAGTTACTAAATGTAATGTGCTTAGCTCAGTGATAAGTTCTCAATAAATATTATTTTTATCTTGACCATTATTATTCAGGCTCAAAGTGCCTATTATAGGCCCTGGTATTTATAGATGATGAATGATATTTTTTAAATTCATTAATATTGAGAAACCAGGTTGGCATGTGGCACAGAGTAGGGGCTCAGTTGATGCATTTTGATTGAGTGAATGAGCTAATTCAGTGTTTGGCACATGGTGGGCGCTTGAAAATTTAGGTGGGTCTGCATCTGATTGAGGTTCTGATGGCCCTGCCTCCTCCTTGCCCATCCTTTGCTGTCTATCCTCCCTCAGAGGAACTGGTGACAGATGAGACTCCCAAAAGCTACAAGGCAGCTCTCCTCCCAGCCCTGCCTTCATTGGTGAGAAACCTTTCGGCAAAATGAAAGGGCACAGCTGCTGGAAATAGAGAAGAGGAACCTGATACATGGTCCCAAAGGGGAAAGGGAAACAATCCCTTCAGTGTCGACAACCGCAAACCCGGAATGACAGATGCTGGCTAATTTCCATCCCCAACCAGAGGCAGACCTCTTCACGCTCCTCAGGCTCACTCTGGTGAGCTGAAGGCAGAGGAGCTCTTTCTAAACCACCACCTCCCACCCATTCTCTACATCTTGGGACTCTGGGAGAGGAGGACTTAGTGATACCCTGACCACCTACAGCCTCCCTCAGGAGCTATGTAAATTTGGGCGAGTTACTTTCACATCTGTGTACCTCAGTCACCTCTAACCTGGGAGGAAAAATAATACCTGCCTCATAGTGTTATTGCAATGATTAAATGTGTTAACATGAGTAATGGCGCTGAGAACAGGGCCTGGGATATAGTAGCTAGTAATAGCAGTGACAATAAATACTGGTTATTACTAATATTATTCTGCTTAGGACATAGGATCTTGGGGCATAGTTTGGGAACAGATGGGAATTGCATAGTCTCTTACTCCAGAATGGTATTAACAGCTTGGAACTTGGAGTTAAAAGTCCCGGGTTCAGTTCCTGGCTGTTCCACTTGACTATGAATTAACTTTGATCAAGTGGATACCTTGTCTGAGTTTCAGTTTCACCATCCCACGTTGGCTAAGCCACTGGCTTCTCTTCCTCACAAGGCTCCTGTGAGAACCAAATAAGATAGCAGATGAAAGGTGAAGGCCTGGGCTAGTGGGCTTGGCTATCCCCAGAGAGTCAGCCTTCCTCCAGATACCCCTGCCTTCTCATTCGGGGGGATGTTGCGATGGTGATTCAGAGAAGGAAGACCTCAATTGCCTCTCATAATCCTACATTCCGAGAAGAATTCACTCAGCTCTGAGCTGGATGTCTTTGCCCGTGTGGCGTCAGCGTGTAGTTCCAGCCTGGCTTAGGAGAGGGAGCATCATTTCCTTTAAAGAGTCACTTGGCTGCTCTTGGAATCAGAGCTTCTTGAATAGAGTCTCTTCAGCAAGGTAAAGAATCTCTTATAGTTTAACAGCAGCAATCTCTGACGCACTTCCTGTGTGTCAGACCCTGCTCTGGGCACCAAGGATTCAGCAGTCTCTGCCTTCATGTCTCAGCTTCTCTTGAGAACCCCTTCATCCCCAAAGTGAAGAAACTGAAGTCAGTGGCTCAGAGTTGAAGGGACTTGTACACATCATGTTTTGATTTTACCCCTGAGCTGGATTCACAGCCCAGGTTCTCACTCCCAGTCTAGGCTTATTTCCCTAAGTACAGTCTCACAGACTGAGCAAATTATTCTCCTTTTCCTCCCTCTGAAGTTACCTGTCAACTCCAGCCTCAAAAGAACATGGTATGCAATGACTGTAAAGGACTCTGCGCCTTTAGGAGGAGAATGGAATCGTTATTTTACATTGAGCTTACTTCCCTCTACATTTTGCTGACAGGATTATTTTTGCCATACTGCTTATTAACAAGAGAAAAGATGCTGGGGGCACAGCAGATAAAATTAACGAAAACTTGCTCAGCAATAGGGGTGACCCCCCCCCCCCCAGCCTCTTGGGTCTCCTCCTTTGCCATTTTCAGTTGCATCCCTTTCTCTGGCTTGTTGCCATGCTTCAGAAAATTGCTGAACATTCAGGGGCTTTCTGGGCCTGCCTGTGCTGGTTTCCATGGCAAGGGGTGGTCCTGGGTGTGGACCTGCTCCCTCCACTAAAGGAAATGAGATTCCCCAATACAGACACCTGCTCCTCCCCATCACTGCTCCTTAGGAATCTTCAAAGGCCTTCAGGAGAGCCTAGAACTAACAGAAAATGTAAACCCATGTTGGACATTTTACTCCTTCAGTTTTAATACTTAACTTGTGTTTGTGTACTAGGTATTTGTGTTTAGATATCTCAGTTGAAACCATTCTGAAGTGAAAGACGTTTCTCTTACTAATAGCTACCACATGGAGTGTGTTCCACCTTCCAGGCGTGGTGCCCAGAGGTTTACCTGTATTAGCTCATTTAATCCTCACAAACCCCTAAGAGAGAAACACAGTTAGCCCCATTTTACAGATAAGGAAATGGAAGCCCTGAGAGGTTAAACCCCTGTCCAAGATTGTATGCTCAGTAAGTGTCAGGCGGGGAACTGGACCTCATATCTGCCCAACTCCAGCACCTGTGTTCTTAATCACGAGATGGGCTGCCACTCCATAGATTTCTCACTAGAGGTGGACAACAAAAGAAGACAGTGTGACATATCAATGAAGGCAAGGCCCCTCATGCTGTCAGTGCTTTGCGAGTCAGCTTATCCACCGAGTTCCTGTTCTGTTCTGTTGCTGGAGTTCAGTTTTTCTAATAGAATGAATATTTACTGCAGTGAAACTTCATTAATTCTTAACTTATTTCACAGGAAGCCAGGCTGTGTCAGTGAAATACAGTCTAAATATGAGACTATTATACAAGGAATAATGATGATATGTCAAACTTCTCTAGTCCTCCCAGTTTCTGGAGAGTCACTGCATATACATGAGTCATCTTCCTTTGTCTTCCTAAGAGCCCGCAGAGATTGACAGGAGAGAGCTCGAGGTGGCTTCACTCTGAGTCAGTAGCTCAGGGGTTAAGGACACATGTTCTGCAGGCAGGTGAAGGGGATTCAGATTACAACTTGCTCACTACCAGTGTGGACCTTGAGTAAGTTACTTAACTTCTCAGAGCTTTAGTTTCTTTGCCTATAAAATGGACATAATGATAGCATTTTGGAGGGTTGGTTAAGGGATCAATAAGATAATGTAAAGACATTTTAGAATTCTTAGGATTATGCTTGCAAAGAATAGAGATTAAATAAACTTTGGCTGTTAATGTTACTACTCAATGTTACCATCCATATCACATGCACATTTTTATACTCAATTAATACCAAATGTTGAATTCCGTGTATCCTCTGTCATCCCCAATATTTTGGTATAACCCTCTATACTTAATAATAATAACAATAATAATAATAGTAATAATATAAAGTCACTGGTTCTATGACTTGGAATAACAGCAACAATAATAAAATAATATCATATCAAGCATTAGCTAAAATCCAATCTCTGAACTAAACATATAATTCTAGGAGACAAATTACTGACTCCAAAGTATAAGATAATCCTCATAACAGCTGACATTTTCTAAGCTTCTACTCTTTGGGAGGCATTTTATTATGAGTTTTAAATACAGTAGGTCATCAATCCTCACAATAAACTTACCAGCTAGTCACTATTTTCCTACTGAGGAGAAAACTGAAGATCAGAAAGGTTATGTAACTTGCTTAAGGTTGCACAGCCAATAAGCAGCCAAATCAAACCTGTTAGATGTCAAAGCTACTACACTGCTAATTGCCCTAGTGTGGCTCTTGCCATCTCTTGGAATAAAGATCACTTCTTTATTACTAATGGGAGGTGGCCTTAAATACTAAACTAAGGAAGAGGTGGATAGTGTTTAGTCACCTAAGTTACTAGTTGGAATAGATTGTGTGTTAGACTCTAGAGAAAAGAAGGTATTTGCCTCCCTATTTTTAAGAGCCTCTTCATTCTGTTCTTCTACACACATTTCACTCAACATTTAGCCTCATTTCAATTAATCCCTCTTTTGTGGTAGAATAAGGCAATACTATGAGACAGTTTTGCTTGATTTTTAAATCAGATCTCAATAATGGAATATTAGTCCCCTCTCCACACCATCAAAAACATTTTCCTGGTCCTCAGCCATCTGGAACATTGACCAGTGTGCTCATTATGCCTTTGTAGGATGGAAAGAACATTTCCTCTACTCACTGTGGGTCCTTTTGGCTGGGCTACAAATTAAATCGACATGAGACAGAATAACAAGAGAAAGTCAAACAAAGCTTTATAACGTGCACATGGGAGACACTCAGGAAAGCTGAGCAACATGTCAAAATGGTGGAGGCTCTCTTTCTTAAATACCATCTTCAGCTACAGACAAAGGAGGAAGTTGGGGGGTGGGAGGAGTCAGTTATGGGAGATTACCAGAAAAGTACAGTAAACAAGAGTAAGGTTATTATGCAGATTTAAGTCCTTGGCTTCCACGTTGCTAAGAGTTTCTTCTAGAGATAAGGTCGTCCTCCCTTCTTCTTGGTACAGAGAGGGAGACACCTTTACAGATGGAGATTTCCCTTACAAATGTAAATGTCTCTTACAAAGGGTAACTTCTGCTTTTCAGAGTTGTTCCCATGTCGGCAGTTTTTAAAGTAACCAGTCCAAGATAATCCTCATGCCAAAGAGAGACACCGTGGGGTGGCCAATTCTGATCCCCTACACATTCTTGTCTCAATTTTTTCCAAGGAGAAAGACAAGCTGCCAGACATGGTATTTGAGAGTTCAGCTCAGTCTGACTTTTCAGTGTGTGAGAGCTAGGCTTGTGTCATCATAGGAACAGGGACAGGATTTACAAAGCGAAGAACGCAGGAAGTCCTGGAGTATTAGAGTGCACAGGCCAAGCCTAAAGCACAAAGAGGCAGAGAAACAGCACTAGCGACTGGCTCAGAGCCACTTTTCTTATTAAAGAAGACTCAACACATTGACCCAGAAATCGTCTATATACTTAGGAATCTGAAAAAAAATAGTTCTGTTTCTTATTTGTCTCTTGTTTTGATAATCATATAGATATTTTCAAGAAGCAAACACACGCATTCTATGCAACAGGATAAAATCCTACAATATCCAGCCTCCATCACTTCCTAATCATTTGGTCTTGACAGTTATGCAGCCATTAAGGTGGTTGTGGGGATTAAAAAAGAAAATGGATAGAAAGTGCATGGATCATAGGAATACTCATGTTTGAACTGATGAAATGTTATTTCATCATCATTATTGTTATTATGCTTATGAAAAAAATGTAGATGTTGCAGCAGATCAAACTATTGAATTAAACACATCCTCACTCCCTCTTTGTCTATGTCGGTCTAACCTAAGAAAGAAGGAAAATGAAAAGCATTCAAACTAAGCAAATGTCATTGTTTGGGTAGCTTTAAACTCCTAAAATACACCATATTACTCCTCCTTTTCAGCAATCAAATCTTTCTTGGCTTAAGCACTTCTGTATTCATGTTTAGGCTAACTCACACTAAATTTGTTTCCACTGTGAATAGAATTAAATGACATGCGAAAATTCTCTCATCTCTGTTTTCTTTATTAGTTATATAATGTGACATTTTTTGAAGAGAGAGGGCTGGGATTTTGTTTTTTTTTTTACATTTCATTTTGTACATTTCAAAATTAAACAAACAGCATAAGAATTTATGCCTCAACCATAAAAGCTTAAACGGCTCCAAACATGTAAGAAATATTGGGAGCACGACATTTGCCCAGCAGCAGGATCACGACATTTGCCCAGCAGCAGGATTTTAAGTTCCATAAGGAAAGGCCTGGTAATGTCTCTCTTCCCTTTGTCCTAGAGGCTGGTACAGTTTTCTGCATTCAAAAGAGGCTTGATAAATGTATAAATGCAGATTCTTTTTAGCTGAATAACTGAATAAATAACTCATCTCAATACTCAGTAATGAAAGGTCTTAGCACCTAGTTAGACAGAGCTAAAAAAAATTCTAGGCTTACTGTGATTCTTTGTAGGGGCTGGACAGTGTAGGAGCATGCTGGTTTATTATTGTTATTGTTAGTAACAATAAAACCAAAAGCCTCCATTTTTGAGCCCCTATGGCCTTCCAGACATAGGCTAGAATTGTAATATACATTATCTCATTTAATTTTCACTGGGACTCTGTGAGGCTGTTATTATCATATCCATTTTGCAGGTGAGAAAACTAAGGCTCAAAGAGGAGAAGTGACTTCTCTGGTTACACAACTGATAAATGCTAGGGCTGGCATTCAAAACCAGGTCTGCCAAGCCTTGAAACCCATGTTCTTTCCAGGAATATCATAGCCTTTCTGCCTGTGTCAGCTGGACCTTTTCTACACCATGGTTGCATTTAGAACTGAAAAATCTCTAGGAATGCAGAAAGGCTAAAAATACCCAACTCTTCTACTCTATGACCTGCCTGGGGACTGCCTTCAGGAGTCCCAGCTAGCAATGAATGCCAGAAAATATCATTAAAACCCCATTAGTCCCCTACAACAATCAAGTCTGTAGACATATTTGATATTTGAAAAGCTGCTTATAGATCCAAATGGAGAGGCATTTAATTTGCAAGCCCAGGCCAAGTTACACGAGATCAAAGAAAGAAGCAGTTCCCTGGTGGGTTTGAAGATGCATTAAACGCACACGGAGCCAAGTCTAGCTCTTTTCTCTCTGTCTTGTTTTTTGGGTCAAGGATCAGTCTTGCATAGACACGTTGTGGAAACTCAAATGGAAGGCATGTCCATGAATGAGGTTGCTAAGTTGTATGTGTGATGCATAGTGCCTTCTGCATTTTAATTAGGAAGTTTGGAACCTATGACCATTATTTCTTCCATTGTTCTCCTCTTGCTTGAAGTTAATTAAGTTTGCTGCTCTCCAGATGCTCAGCTCCCAGTGCCCTGAGGAAGAGAAGCTGTCTGTGTGTGAAGGCCCCACAGCTGACAGGAAGAGTCACCAGATTGTTATTCAGCCGCAGGATGTCCTGGCCTCCTAAGACCTTGCCCCTGTCCCCACAGCTTGCCGCCAAGGAGCCTTTAACTGCCAAGGACACAGAGACAGTAATTCTCTAATCTGGTCTTCCACAGAATGTAGCAGAGTATTGAATGAGGCATTCTCTCTACATTTCACCACAGGAGCCACAATAGCTATGGAGTAAGTAATAAAGCCAACATGTGTTGAGCACTTATGCTATGCCAGGCAGTGTTTTACCTGCGAAATGACTCATAAAATTAACTCGCTGCATCCTTTCTACATTCCTGTGAGGTAGATTTTATTATCATCCTCATTGTATACTTGAGACAGTGAAGCACAGAGAGGTTAGTACCTTGCCCGTAGTAAATCAGCCAGTAAGACATCTACCCATTGACTCTACCCAGCCAGCTACCTATCAATATCCCAAACTACAAATATAGACCCCCAAACCAGATAATCTCCTTCTTATCTACTAACGGCCTACCCAAAGTTAATAGAGAAATCAAAGAAAGTAAACCAATAAAGATGCTTTTTCAGTACTTCTTCAAATAATTTAATTATTATAAAGGTTTACTCAAAACTCTTTATGTGATAGGATGCTAGAACACTATTGTCCAAAAGAAATAATGTCATTTAAAATTATCTAGTATCCACATTTCAAAAGTAAGAAGAAAACAAATGATTTTAATAATATATTTTATTTAAACAAATAGATCCAAAATATTATTAGTTTGACATGTATTCCATATAAAAAATTGTTACTGAGATATTTTACATTCTTATTATTCATCAAAGTCTTCAAAAATCCAATGTGTATTTTATGGCACATCTCAATTTTGACTAGCCACATTTCAGCTAATAGACATACTATTAGTTGAAATGGCTAGTGGCTACCATATTATGCAGCACAGCTCTGGAAAGTTGCTGGGTGGGTGAGGGGAATAAAGAGGGTTTCTACCCTCAAAGAAGCAACAGTGGAAGAGGAAGATAAGAGTGATGATTGCAGCACAACATGGAAAATACAATCACAGAGAAGGCACAGAACATGTTGGGAGGGTCATAATCCAGCCTGTAAAAGGGGAAAAATAGGGAAGGCTTCTGGAGGACATGATATTTGAGCTGAATCTCAAATGATGAGTAGGAGTAAACCAAGTAAAGTGAGAGAAAGTGTTTCAGGAAAAAGGGGATGGTTTTGTGCAGAAGGCTGAGAGAGCATGGGCTGCTCAGGGAAATGCAAATAGCTGAGTGTGGTTGGAGCTCTGAGGGGAGGCACTGTGGTATGATGCTATGGACACAGTTTAGGATCATAACTTTGTCACTTAGTTGGACAGGTGACTTTACCTCTATAAACTTTAATTTCTTCTTCCGTAAAATGAGAATAACACCATCTCCCTTAAATATTCTTTTAAGGGTTACATGAGCTAATGTACTGAATACTCCTGTCTCATAGTAGATGGTTAAGGAAAAGTAAGCTTAATAATTAAGGGAGAGAGAATTTGAGATAGATGAGACTGTAGAAGTAAGCAGGAGGGAGATCATGGGAGGTCTTATGGGTCATATTAAAATGCTGAGACTTTTCCCCGGAAAGCAATAAAGAGCCAGTGGAGAGTTTCTAAGCAAGGAAGCGACAATTTTTGTTTATTGAATCAATCATTTAACAGATGCTTAATAAGCATCTACTATGTGCCTAACACCGTTCTAAGTAGAGGGATACAGTGATGAACAAGTGACAAGTTTCCTGCCCTTAAGAAGTTTGGATTCTAGAGAGATGAGACAGTCTAATACAAGTAACTAAATCAATAAATAAGATCAGTTTGTTTTAGTCTTAGTATCTCAAGTGGAGATAATATTGGAATGAGGGCTTCACCTATTAGATTGCAAATTAATTGAGCTGCTTGAATCAAAAGCCAAAATTTACCCTAGAAGTCTCCCTTATTGTGTGGGATCTATAATGACTTGAGGAAGGCCAAGGCTTGGCTCTGGTGATTGTGTGACACCAATGTCTCCTGGCAATAGTGAGCGGAGGAGAGTTACTAATGATGGTAACCCATGTGAAGAGTTCCAGTTTCCCTTAAGTAGTGCTTTAAAGAAGGATCCTGGTTCTAGGAATCTGCAGACTCGGTTTGGAATCCTGGTTCTACCACATAATTCTAACTGTGGTAGACAGTCTCAAAAAATGGCTGCCATCAATTTCTTCCATTGTTGTATGTGCATGCTGATCCATCCATCAAGAGGTAGAGTCTATTTCCCTTCCCCTTGAATCTGTGCTGTCCTGCTTTGTGATTTACCTTGATCAATAGAATTTGAAGGAAATGATGCTCTGTGAGTTCTAGACCTAGACATTAAGGGACCTGAAATCTGCTTTTGCTTAAGGGGAAGCCAGCTGCAAGGACTATACTAAGGCCACCATGCTGTGAGGAAACTCATCCACATGGAATTCTTGCAGAAAAGAATCGAGGAACATTACCAACCGCAAGAATTGAGGCCCCAGATATATGACTCTAGTTGAGGCTGCCAGTCAACCATCAGTCACTGAAACCATTCCAGCTCTGGCCCAAGTCATCATGGAGCAGAGACAAGCCATTAACTCTGTACCGTGTCCAAATTCTTGGCTCACAGAATCATGAGCATATAAGATGGTTAATGTCTTAAGCCATTAAATTTAGGGGTAGTTTGTACACAATAGATAACTGAAATACTAGCTATGTTACCTTGGGCAAATCATTAACTCTTTGAGATTTGATATTCCTATCTATAAAAATAGGGATGGTAATACCCAGTCTGAAAGGCTCTTTGTAGATTTTTGACTTTTCACTGATTAGGGGGTAAAATAAACAAGATATTCGTTCTCTATTCATTTTTTTTTTATCTGAAGAAACCCTCTGAAATTGAAGATCATCCTCCAGTAGATAAAAGTCTCAAGTTAATAAAGTGAAGAACAATTAAAATGGTTAGGCTTAATCATTTTAAGTAAAATTGGAAACAAAACAAAAATGCTTACTATTGTGATTATTTAGCATCATTCTGTATGTGTTTGTCAGTGCGGTTAGTTATGACACAGAAAAAATGGCTATAAATGTTGGAAAAATTTCCTGGCACAGGACAATATGGTTGTCATAAAAATAATAAGTAGTAAGATAAATAAATATACCAAACCCAATAATTTAATATTAGAAATAAACAAATATGTAACTTTAAAAATCCCATTTATAATTATAAGAATAACAAAAAATAATGAGGAATAATCCTAATAAATGTATAGGTTGTGTATGAATAAAGCTACATTGACTGTATAAAGACATAAAGAGTGTCTTGGATAAATAGAGAAACATGCCACATTCCTAGATGGAAGACTAAATACTGTAACATGTCAATCTTTATAAATAAATGTATATGTTAAACGTGGTTCCAGTAAAAAAGTCAATAGATAAATTAAAATGCAATTCTAAAAACAACATTCGGGGTCAGCCCGGTGGTGCAGCGGTTAAGTGCACACGTTCTGCTTCTCGGTGGTCCGGGCTTCACTGGTTCAGATCCCGGGTGCGGACATGGCACTGCTTGACAAAAGCTATGCTGTGGTAGGCATCCCATGCATAAAGTAGAGGAAGATGGGCATGGATGTTAGCTCAGGGCCAGGCTTCCTCAGCAAAAAGAGGAGGATTGGCAGCAGTTAGCTCAGGTTTAATCTTCCTCAAAATAAATAAATAAATAAATAAAATAAATTTAAAAAATAAATAAAAACAATATTCAAATAATGCAAAAGAAAACACAGAAAAGGGGACAAAGGTGAAAAAAAAAATCAAGGGGGAACAAATAGAAAACAAAGTAGAAGGCCTAAATCCAACCATATAAATTATTAAATTAAATGTGAATGGACTAAACACTCCAAATTAAAGGCAGAGATTGTTACAAAAAGAAAAAAAAAGATCGAACTATATATTTGAGACACAATAAATATAAATATGTAAATTAGTTGAAATTTACCAAGAAAACAGTCTAGAGACAGTATATTAATAACAGAAGTAAAAGACTTCAAGACAAAGAATATTTGCAGAGGTAAAGGGGACTATTTCATAATGATTAAAATGGCTTTTCCTGGGGCTGGCCCCGTGGCTGAGTGGTTAAGTTCGCGCGCTCCGCTGTAGGCGGCCCAGTGTTTCGTTGGTTCGAATCCTGGGCGCGGACATGGCACTGCTCATCAAACCACGCTGAGGCAGCGTCCCACATGCCACAACTAGAAGGACCCACAACGAAGAATATACAACTATGTACCGGGGGGCTTTGGGGAGAAAAAGGAAAAAATAAAATCTTTAAAAAAAAAAATGGCTTTTCCTGAAGAAGACAGAATAAAATGGAGAAATAGTTAATTTCACAATTATAGTTGGAGATTTTAACATCTTTCTCTCAAAAAGAGATAGAAAAACTGAATCAAAAAACTCACAGTAAAGACAGAAAAGTTCTGAATAACCCTATCAAACATCTTGGGCTAATTTCACACAGTCTTGCATCCCACAATGGCAGAATGCATATTCTTTTCAAGCATACATAGTATTCACCAGTATAGACCATATGCTTGGCAATAAAATGCATCCCAATAAATTTAAAAGAATTGAGATCATATAGAGCATGTTTTCTGATCATAATGGAGTTAAAATAAAATTAATAACGATTAGACCACAAACTTCTAAACAATCCATGAGTTAAGATAGAAATAATAAGAGAAAGAAAAAAAGTTTTAATTAAAAAAAAATAAAACTCAATATGATAAAATATGAGGGATGCAAATTTAAGTCAAAGCTTTAAATGCTTACATTAGGGAAAAGAAATACAAAACCAATGACCTAAGTTTCTACTCTAAGAAGCATAAAAAGAAGAGCTAAATAAATCCAAAGTAGAAAGAAGAAAATAATAAAGACAAAAGTGCAAATCAATGAAAGAGAAATGCAATAGAGAAAATTAAAAAGCAAAATATTGGTTCACTGAAAATATCAACAAACTGAACAAAACTAGACTGATTTAAAAAAGAAAAAGGAAAAATACCCACATCATAAATGAAAGAGTCCGTAGACATTTAAAGGACAATAAGGTAATATAAGCAACTATGCTAACAAATTCAGCCATCTAGATGAAATGGACTACTGTAATTCCTTGAAAAATAGAATTTAACCAAACTGATATAAGATGAAACAGAAAATCCAAATAGCCTTTTATCTAGTAAAGAAATTTAATTTGTTACAAAAAACTTTCCCACAAAGAAAACTCCAGGACCATATGGTTTCTGTGGAAAATTCTATCAAACATTTAAGGAAGAAACAGCATGACATTTACATAAAACCTTTCAGAAAATAAAGGAAGAGAAACTATAACTCATTTTTTGAAGCTAGAATGACTTAAAAAAAAAAACAACACTGAAAAAGACACCAAAAATTACAGACCAATAGTCTTTAGGAGTAAAAGCACATAAATGTTCAATGAAAAACTAGCAAATTTAATCCAGTAATATATAAAAATGATAATACTTCATGGCCAAGTAAGATTTCTCTCATAAATACAAGGTTGGGTTGATGTTCAAAAGTAATTTTGTGTAATTTATCATATTAAAAGGATAAAACAGAGAGGGAAATGCGATGCTTTCAAATAAGTGAAGAAAAGCGTTTGGCAAGATTAAAAATCCACACATTATGAAAACTCCAATGCTCCATGAAGAGCATTTATGGAAAATCCACAGCTAACTTTATTCTTTGCTGAAATATTAAACACATTTTCTCCTTGATCAAGAAGAATGGAAAGATGCCCGTTCTAACCACTACCACATCTATTCAACATTGTAATGCAGGTCCTAGCCGTTGTAATAATTCAAGGAAGAGAAATAAAAGATACAAAAATTGGAAAGGAAGATTAACAGTCTCTTCAGAATTGAAGTAATTGCTTATATTGAAAGTCCTAAGGACTAAAAAAACAACTACAAGAAATAATAAGTGAATTTAAGTCAGTTGTATGTTTGTATACTAGTGACAAATATTGGAAATAAAATTTAAAAAGCAATTCCATTTATAATAGCATCAAAAATATATATAAAATACTTAGAAATAAATTAAACAAATGACCTCTGTGCTATAAATGATAAAATGCTGTTGAAGAAATTAAGGAAGCCGTAAGTGTTCACAGATTGGAAGACTCTATATTGTTAAGATGTTAATTCTCTCCAAATTCATCTACAGACAAATATAATTCAAATCATAATTACAGCAGATATTTTTGAGAAAATTGACAAACTGATTCTAAAATTTATATGGAAAAACAAAGGACCTAAATAATCCAGATAGATCCTGAAATAGAACAATGTTGGAAAACTTACCGTACTAGACTTCATGACTTATAAATATACAGTAATCAAGAAAGTGTGATGCTCATATAAGGACTGACAAATAGATCCATAGAACAGAACAGAGAAGCCAGAAGGAGATACACACATGTATTTTGTTTTCCAATAAAGGCATTAAAGGAAATAAATGGAGAAAGGAAAATCTTTTCAACAAATCAAGTGGGAATAACTGCTTATCCATTAGAAAAATAACGAAGCTCAACCCCTGTGGAAACTGTATAAAACTTTAGAGTAAAATATAGAGTATCTCCTTGACTTAGAGGGTGCAAATATTTCTTACAAAAATCACAGAAAGGAATAAACATAAAAGATAAATAAGAGTTCTTCAATATTAAAAACTTCCACCTGTCAGGAGAGACCATTTAGAAAATGAATAGACAAGCCACAAACTGGGAGAAAATACTCACAAAACATATTTCTGGCAAAAGACTGGTATCTATATAAATAATTCCTAAAACTCAATAATAAAAAGATAAGCAACGCTCCCCAAAATGGGTAAAAGATTTGAACACGTCACAAAAGAAGATATACTAATGGCCAATAAGCACATGAGAAAGTGCTCAACATCATTTGTTATTATTGAAATACAAATTACAACCAGAATGAAATGATTACAGACCCTCTGCAGACGGTCAAAATGAAAATGACTGACACAAATATTGTTGGAGTTGTGGAGCTACTGAACCTCTCATATGTCATTGGTAGGAATGTAAATGGTGCATTGACTTTAGCAATGTTTGCACTGCCTCTTATCTAACTAACGTACACTTATAAGACATATGCTTATAAGATACACTTATAAGAAAGGAAAACAGAAGTTCATAAAAGACTTGTACTAGAAGTCTTCGTAGCTTTATACTTAATTGCTCAAACTGGAAACATCCCTGGGGGCAATCAACTGGAGAATGACTAAACAAACTTTGGTATACTCCTCAAGTAGAATACTATACAGCAATTAAAAGAAAAAGAACAAACTACTGGTCACACGACAGCACAGACAACTCAGAAACGTTATGTTGAGTGAAATAAGGCTTATATAAAAAAATACATATTATGTATATGATTCCATTTCTATGAAATTCTAGACCAGGCAATACTACTCTAAGGTGGAAAAAAGTCAGAATATTGGTGCCTCTGGTAATGGGAGGTGGGAGTGGCTGTGGACCGTGGAGGGGCATGAGGAAGTATTCTGGGGTGAGGGTAATGTTCTGTATCTTAATAAGGTTTGGGTTATAAAGGTATATGATTTTGTCAAAACTCAGCAAATGTATACTTAAGATTTTTACACTTTATTGCGTGTTAGTTTTATCAAAAGAAAAAACTATAGACAAATAACTGTAGTTAAAGATATGCACACTGAAATATTTAGAAAGAAGAGTTCTGATGTTTGCAATTTACTTTAAAATATGTCAAAAATGTGGGGGCCAGCCCTGTGGCCGAGTGGTTAAGTTCACGCGCTCTGCTTCGGTAGACCAGGGTTTCGCCGGTTCGAATCCTGGACACAGACATGGCACTGCTCATCAAGCCATGCCGAAGCGGCATCCCACATGCCACAACCAGAAAGACCCACAACTAAAAATGCACAACTATGTACTGGGGAGCTTTGGGAGAAAAAGGAAAAAAAAAACTTTAAAAAATATATATATGTTAAAAATGAAATGATTTGGTAAGTGGATAGAGGGATGGATAAGTTAAAGCAAAGATAGCGTAATGTTAATGGTCTATGGGTAGGTGTAGGGGTGTTTACTATAGAATTCTTTCAACTTTTCTGTGTGTTTGAAGACTGTTGTAATGGAATATTGGGAAACAAAGCCCGTGATTTCTATCAGTATGTTTGAATGTAGTAACAGCGTTACCTGTCTCTGTCACTGTTACGTTGTGTGACCTTGAGCAACTCATTCTGTGCCTCAGCTGTCATGACATAGAACTGGAGAATATTAACTTGCAGCCCAGCAAGGAGGGGAAAGAAGTGACTACATGTGACACTCATATAAACTCACAATAAATGACTCTTATGTTTTATTCCTTAAAGCTGCTCAGGAAATTTTGACTTCAGAGAAGTACAGGTTTTGGTGAATAATTATCATAGTTCCTTCAAGTCCCTGCACCTCCTTTGTTACCGCTTCTCTCAGTCAGGGAAAATAACATATGCTCTGCATGTTAGGCTCTTTGTAAAAGTCAAATGTGTCCAGGTTAAAAAAAAAAAAAAAGAAAAAAGTAAAATACAGCTTGTTATCAGAATTATGTAAATTCAGATAAATGAGAGACAGGAGAAACCAAGTTTCCTTAATTCTCTGCCCTGGAGACGTTGATGTATATGTCCACACCAAAAGGGCACTGGTGAGTCTGAAGTCTATCCTATGACTCGTCTCTTCCCGAGGAGGAAAAGAGATGTGATATCTAGAGCCAAAATTATGCAAATGGACGCTGGGCAGGAAACAATGTTCTGCATAAATCCTCTTTCTTTTAGGTGGCTGGTGTCACAGCAGGGAGGTGTTGAGAGAGGAACGAGCTTCCTCTCCTGCATTTTCAGGGGAGAAACAGTCATTCTGATTAACAGCAATGTTTAACAACCCCTAGATTAAGATCCTGGCTGTCTATCCCTCCTGCAGTAAGGTCAGTGCGGCCATGGGTAGCCCTGACAAGGAGGGCTCGTTCAATCTCCTCACCTGAAGACACTAACAATCACAATATCACCAAGGAAACTATTTGCTTAACACAAGTTAGCATCCAGTCCTGTAAGTACATCCATTATCCAACAGTCACGCCTGTGGGGATTTTTCCTTATAAAAGGTCTTTTGGGAAGCCTTTTACACTTATTTGCAAGCCATTGATCAGATTGGATATAAAATATCATGGCAGCAGATACTTCAGTCCCATGGGTTTGCCAGGAGGAGAATTCCAAAGCTTTCCAAGATTCTAAGAGTTTCATTCGTGGGTGGCCAACTTGACCAGTGAAGGAGAAGAAATGTGGCACTGTAAAAAGAGCTAAATAATTCTGCTGCTCTAAAGGACACTGCCCTAAAACATCAATGGTACTGAGTTAACTTTTTAGGTGCTTATTTACTCCATCTGTCTGTTTTAATTTTGCTTTAGGTTTCTTAAAATAACAATATTACTTTTAATCATAACAGAATAAAAAACAATAGTGATTTTTTTCTTTTATTCCCATTTGAAAGGCTGCAAATGACAGTTGAATATATGGCTTTTGAACAAAGCAGTCATTTTTAGTTTAAAAATAGGGCCAACATCTATACCTCATATGTATTCTCAGAACAAGTTGATTGATGGCTAGATGCAGAGTGAGTCACCTGAGATGTGGTCTTTTCATGTCTCAGGGACTCAGAGGGGAAGATGGCCCAGAGAAATTCCTGATGTAAATAACACTTCACTCTCTTTCAAATATGTTTTCAAAATTTATTGACTTGCCTCATTTTAGTTTCTGCTCTGGTTCATTGTGATGTTTACAAACTCTTGCATTCATCTGCCAATTTAGTTATTTTGCAAACATTTATTGATTTCTCAGTATGCTAAGCACTGTGCCAAGAAACAGGGATTTAAAAATGCCTGAGACATCACCCCTGTCCCCAAGGACTGCATATTCTAAATGGGGAGATACATAAACAGTTAACTTAATAAAATATGAGACTTGTAAATTTCATGTGGCATTTTGTACTTTTCTAAATGTTCCAGGCAGCCAAAAAAGCAATTTTTAGTCCCATTTATAAATTCAAAACACTCTGAGGCCCAGTGGTATGACTTCCCCCAAGTCACACAGCTAGTTAGCTAAAACTGGAAGTAGAACTCAGGCCTTTTCTTTGCTAACCAAGGCCTTTTTCTGTCAAAGCCCACTGTCTATATTTAGTGATTATGCTTACTGCCTCAGTTAACTTTGACTATCTACTTTGTGCTTAAAAAAGAATCCAAATCACTTTTGCTTCAAGAAAAAAGCTGACTTTCCCAATTGCAAGCTTAACCAAGTCCTAGAGTATACATGCCTTGCGCATAGATCATTACCAATTAAAGTTTGTAGAAGCAGCTGATGTAGCTAATCTGGCAGGAAGGAAAATGGCAAAATCGGAGCCCCCGCTCTGGGTGCTGATCTATATGCCTAGAAAAGCAGCCAGTTTGTCTGGAAAGAGAAGAGCCCACAAGGGCATCTACATAGTAATCCTGGACAGAGTTTCGCATTTTCTCAACACTCTTACGACTACGTCCCCTGAATGAAAACCCTCTGGGTCCAACCTCTAGAACAGAGTTTGGCAAGCTAAATCCTGCAGACCAATCCAGCCTGCCTCAATGTTTGTTTATTGCAAACAGCCACTTCCATTTGTTTACAAATTTTCTGTGGCTGCTTTCAAGCTGAAACAGCAGATTTGAGTAGTTGTGACAGAAATCATATGGCCCACAAAGCCTAAGGTATTTACTGTTTGGACCAATTTAGAAAAAGTTTGTCAAGCCCTGCTCTAGAATAAAAAGTTTTCTCAGCTTTCACACTACACAAGTGAGTGTAAACTGGTGCATACTTTTTGGAAAGCAATTTGGTTTTTATTAAAAAATAAAACTGCACCTGCTCTTTAACGCAGTAATTCTTCTTCTGTAGCACATAGCCCTGGTTGACCAGTGATAGGGTGGATGCAATTACTGAGCACTTACTGCATACCAGGCATGGTACTAAGCACTACAGGCATAATCTCATTTTAGTCTCCCAACTCGATAAGGTAAATATACCAATGAGAAAACTCAGTTTTGAAAAGTTATTTTCCCAAGATCACGTCATTAGTAAATTAAAGAGTATTTTGGTACCCTGACTCTAAAGCCCAATGATCTTAAACACCATGCACCACTGTCTATGGACAAAAAGAAGAGGTGTAATGATTATCTATTGCTTGTAACAGACAACCCTGTATTTAGTAGTATAAACAACCATTTTATTGTGCTAACAATTTTAGGGTTTGGGAATTTG
Source organism: Equus caballus (assembly GCF_041296265.1). Taxonomy (NCBI): domain Eukaryota; kingdom Metazoa; phylum Chordata; class Mammalia; order Perissodactyla; family Equidae; genus Equus; species Equus caballus. The sequence goes on from NC_091697.1 coordinate 46,438,329, forward strand.
GGCAGAGCACAGTAAGAATGGCTCATCTCTGCCCCGCGATGATTTCAGCCAGGTTTCTCAAATGGCTGGAGATTTCTGGGCAGGTTTCACTGGTACCATATATCTGGAGTCTTGGTTCTGACTGTTGGCTTGCTTCCTTGATTTTACTCCTCTTGCTTCTTTTGGGGCTAAAATTTCCAAGATGGCATTATTCACTTGTCTAATGCCTGAGCTGGGATTGCAGGAACACCTGGGGCTGGCTGAGCATCACTCTATCTTCATACAGCCTCTCCACATGGCTAGTTTGGGCTAACAGGGCAGTTACAGAGTATTCAGACCCCTTACATGGTTGCTGGGTTCCCCCAAAGTAGTGTTGTAAGAGGCAGGAAGTGGAATCTGCCAGTTCCTTAAGGTTTGTGACAGGAAACTGGTGTAGCATCATTTCGACTATAGTCTACTGATCAAAGTGGTCATAGAGTCCACCCAGATTCAGGGAGTGGGGGAGTGGAGTCAAAGAATTGGCAGTCATCCTTAATCTGTCATGGGGTTTTCCAGACAAAATACATTTTGGAAATATTGATTACATTATCACCTCTGGGTGATTCACAACATATGTTTGTACATTAAAGACTGAGAATTCCCAGAATGAACAAAGCTGTTTCCCAAATACGCTTAACCATAGAACTGAGTTTTGTATTACGATTGCTAATATCCTGCAGCACTCACTTTATGAAATGTTTTTCTTGGGAAATCCTCTGAAATGAGATAATTTTATGCACAAAGATCTTCTTTGCACTAGTATTTGTGATGTTAACAATGCACCAAGCTCTATGTTAAATAGCCAATATTAGAGAAATGGTTAGATAAATAATGTTTCTATAGTAGGCTATTATATAGGCATTAAAATTATGTTTACAGAGAGTTTTCCTATCTAAAATTATGTGTATGTACTAAAATGCTTATGCTATATTTTGTTTTGTCTTAACTCTTCATTTTAAGATAATCATAGGCTCATATGCAATTGTAACAAACAGTACAGAGAGATCCTGTACACCCTTCACCCAGTTCCCCCAATGGCAATATCCTGCACAATTGTGGTACAATATCACGACCGAGAAATTGATATTGATACAGTCCACTGACCTTATTCAGATTTCATCATTTTTACATGCATGTGTGTGTGTATTAAGTTCTATGTAGTTTTGTGACATGTGTGCATCCATGGAACCACCACCACAGTCAGGGTTCAGGACAGTTCCATCGCAAGGATGCCTTATGCTACCTTTTGTAGGCATAGGCACCTCCTTGCTCCACCTCTCCTAGGAACCACTGATATATTTTCCATCTCTGTAATTTTATCATTTCAAGAATTTTATATGAATACATACAATATGTGACCTTTTAAGATTGGCTTTTTTCACTCAGCATAATTCTCTTGCGATTCATTCAAGTTTCTGCATGTACAAATAGTTCTTCCTTTTTATTGCTGAGTAGAATTCCATGACATGGCTATATCACAGTTTGTTTAACCATTCAGTCATTGAAGACCATTTGTGTTGTTTCCAGTTTTTGGCTATTACAAGTAAAGCAGCTATGAACATTTGTTTACAGGTTTTCATATGAATATAAATTTTCATTTCTCTAGGGAAAAGTTCAAGAGTTGAGCTACTGTATTGTGATTGTAATTTTTTTTTTTTCTGGTGAGGAAGATTGGTCCTGAGCTAATATCTGTTGCCAATCCTCCTCTTTTTTTTGCTTGACAAGATTGTTGCCAAGCTAACATCTATTCCAATCTTCCTCTATTTTGTATGTGGGATGCTACCACAGCATGGCTCGGTAAGCGGTGTGTATGTCCACGCCCAGGAGCTGAACCCATGAACCCTGGGTCACCAAAGCAGAGTGCACAAACTTAACCACTATGCCACCCAGGCTGGACCCTGCATTGTTGTAATTTTAAGTGCAAAAAACCCTGGCAGAATTGTATGTGAAAACTATGTAAAAATATATAGCAAAATACTGGAAACAAATATCCCCAAAATATTAGCAGTGGTTACTGCTTGCTTACAGACTTACAAATATTTTAAAAACCTTTTTATATTTCTCTAATTTCCAAATTTTTCCTAACAAATATGAATTATTTTTAGATTTAGAAAAAAGTTTTTAAAAAGCAAGAAAGAAACACAGGTAAGATTAGAAGGAGAAATCCTGAAATTTTTAAAGTAACTATTTCTGAATAATTAGATTAGATAATTTTAAACTTCTTTAAATTGTTAAGATTTTCCAAAATTTGTTTAGTGAGCATTTATTACACTTAAAATAAAGATAGTATGTTATCTGTTGAACTTGTTCTTGTATACCATATTCACATTTCAATCTCTGTTTTTCTATAGATCCAGATCTGTTTATAGCAATTTTCAGAATCTGATACTTTGAAAAATATTTATTTCATTCAATACTATTGCATCTTGAAGGTCAGTTTTTATACAAAATCCATCACTATTTCTTCTGTTTCAGTAGACATCTCATGGTACCCATTACTCTTCTCCTAAATGTTCCACATCAAGCCAGAAATAAACTTTGGATCTCTTGAAAATTAATTACAGTTACTTGGTCCAAGCTTTTGCCCTTAACATTGATTAAGAAGTTTGAATCTTTCCAAAAACTCTAGTGGCAGGTAATACTTTAGCACAGAGTGGCATCCTGTGTCTAATGCTTTTAAATAAGCTAAAGAATAAATTAACAGCCAATAACTTCCTTTTGGATCTTTTTCTTTGTTATTTCCCTCTCCTTACTTCCTACCTCTTTCTCTTTTCTTACTATATAAACAGGTCAGCCTCTGAGGACCCTATCACTAAACCATTTAGTGACTAAAAATAATTTGATAGTTACCTTAAAAGAAAATTTCATAAAGGTTTGATGTTCCTGTGACTGAGTTTCTATAGTTGAGTTTTTATCATAAAAATAGAATATTTTACCTACCAGTAATGTTAAATTCTGAAACACACCTTTGTTGAATCTTCAATAATGTGCCTTCTCCTAGCTTCCAACTTCATAAGATAGATAGATTTCATTCAAGATAATTTTAAATAAAAGGTGTACTGAACATGGGCTGTTTTATCTTTAGAAAAAAAAGTTGATCTCATGAGAATTCAGTCTTTGAAGGAATTTACAGGTATTGATTTATTAATCCTCGTCACAGGACCCTAAGGCCATCTCTCTTCTGTAGCTAATGGAAGAGATGAGCAGTGTGGTTGAGAGCCAAGAAGAGTTAAGTGGCTTCAACAGGACATAAGAAAATCAATGATTCTGAATTTGTAATTTCCAATTCCCCTGTTCGTGCTCAGATAGCCTGGTCTCTGAGGGAAGGTAAGAAAAGAATGGGCACCCATATTGTACCAATGGCATCTGCTTAGAAGAGCAACACTGAAGCTAGTTTGGTTTCTATTTTCATCATATAATGAACCTCTGTGCAGAGAGACCATTATTGCCATTGAACCCTCATTGGGTTCAAAGTGTAGAGGAACTCAGAAAGTAGGGTAAATGACCTCATCAAGGCAGACTCTGCTAGATCGGTTTACCAATTCTGTAAGCGGCAATTCAAAAATTTCCAAAATGGGCAGTAGTTCTTCCGTCATTTGACTCCGGGGCCCAATTTGTAATTCCAGGGGCAAAAGGTAAGAATTCAGCCTCATCAAGATGTGAATTATTTTTTCCCTGCTGCTTTTACCAAGAAATGTTTCGAGTAAGGGAGTAAATAGCTAATGCTTGTGAAAAACTTTTAGTTGGCACAGGCTAAAGTGAATTAAACTGATGAGAAACTTTGTATTCCCAGATTCCAAATCCCATTTCAAATATGCAGTCCCAAGGAAGATGGTATTGACCAAAACGCGGTGAAAATGTTAGAAATGTCTAAACAGTGGTTCATCCAGCCTTTTTTTCTCCTTCCCTCTAGTAAACAATTATTAAGCATCTGTCAGCACATGTCATTCACTACAGGAAGCATTGTGGTCAAGAGAACGAATAAATATATTATCTAAAGGGGGAGACAGATCTCATATTTGTTGGTCTATGGCCCCTGTATACAGTTTCCTTCCTGTTTCCAGATTGGATATTCCTCTGAGAATGATCCCTTCCCCATTTTTACACTTGGTTTTTACTCCACACCTAGTCCTGGCATGCAGCATGTGACCTAGACCTAAAGCAATCAATGTACCCCATTGCTTTGGGCAGTGACTGATTCAGTAATAAGCATAAGCCCCAATTAATGCCCATGAGAAGCAATGAGATTGCCATGGAATCTTGAGAAAGGTTCTTTCGCTTTCCATTAGAAGTAAACAAAAGACAAAGGCTGGAGCCGTGGCAGCTATTTTGTGAACAGTGTGACTGACAATAGAGTAAATATTAAGGATGAGGTCAAGAAACAGAGCAAAACCCCATCCTGCTGACATCCTATGAAACTTGGATCAAACCATTTTTGAAGTAGAACTATCCCTTAAACTGTTCAGGTTTATGAGCTGATAATTTTTCAAAGCCTTTTTGAGTTAGGATTTCTATCACTTAAACAATCTTGACTAGTATACATAAGAGCAAAGAGACCATGTGGCAAGTGCCGTAGCAAATATGCAGGCTGAATAAAGCAAAAGTCCCGGAGGTGGAGAGATTACTTCTGCCCAGGGCGTGGGGGAAAAAGGGTAGTGTACCAAGGAGAGAGGGTGACACTACACCTTTATGGACCTGTCACCCCTGAATTAATCTAGACTTTGTAATAATGTTGATTTTGAGCCAACCATTTCTGCGATTTTAGGATCTGGCCACAAAGCATCCATTAGGCAGATGGAAAAACAGATTAGGATTTTGGACGGAGGCCTGAGGCATAAAAATTCATCAATCTCAAAATCTGCACTGACTGCCTACTGTGGGTTTTTACTGTGTTTAGAGCTAAAGCATTTACAAAAGATAAGCAAGATCTTTATAAAGGTTTTTCCCCACCCAAAGCTCATTACTCTTATTCCAAAATTCCTTTGGGGAAACCTTTTCTCCCCTTCACTCATCTCCGGTGGTTGGATGGAGCTGACTACAGACCTGCAGCTCCGGGGTAGACACGTGACTGAAGCCTGCTCAATGCACAGCCACCTACCCTGGGACATACAGAGAGTAGCCGGAGAAAGGCAGTCTGTTTTCCTCTGGACTTGTTGCCGTGAGGATGTGAGCACAGAGCTCCCCAACACAAGGGATGAGCCTACCTGGAAACAACAGAGAAGAAAGTAGATCTGAGAGATGGAGAGAGATTGGGCCCTGCTGGTATCTTTTGAGCCCCTGGATATAGCTGTCCCTGACCTAACCTTGGACTCTGGGTCACATGAGCAATTAAATATCTTTATAGGGTCTGGAGTCTTGGTTTATTCAGTACCATCTACATCTATCAGTATTTCTGGAATACCTACTATGTTTATGGTACTAGAGACTGACCACAGGGAGCTTACTAATTGGGGAGATAATTCTCACAAGCATGAAAGTATTAGAGAATATGCTGATGGCTGTTTCAGAGAAGGGAGACATTAATGTGAGCCAAAGGGTTTTGGAAGGAGGTGGGACTTGAGTTGAAATATGAATTTATGTATAACCCATACTTCATTTTGTCATGTAATATGTCAACCAAGCATACTGGGACCTTTTATTCTGAGCAACACTGACACACATCTGTTCAAATAAATTAACGTTCCAATTCTCAAGTGACTCATTTGGCAGGAAAAACAATTTTATTCCCTCTTATAAATAGGAGTAAAAGAACATAAAAGAAATGGAGGATGGAAAAGATAGTTTTTTAATTTGCTAAGATCCAATAGTTGTAGTAATCGTGTAGTTGTGACAGCAGTAGTGAGAGTAGTGGTGGGGGGAGGAAGAGGAGGAGGAATAGTAACAATAGTAATAGTCCTAGTAGTGATAGTAGTAATATTGTGGTGCTGGTGGTAGTAGTATTAATAATGTTGTTTCTTATTTATCTTCACTATCTATCTGGTTGCATTGCTAAATGATGCATATGCATTTCCTTACATAATCCTCACAATGTTCCTAGGAGGTGGGTATCATCATTATCTTCATTCTATGTGTGGGGCCCAAGATTTAGCGAGACGAGAGGCTGGGGTCAAGGTCACAGAACCCAGATTTAAACCCACACCTATCTAACCTCAGAACTTGTGTATTTAGCCACTACACTAGTCTGCCCCATTTCTAATTCTAAAAAGTGAATATCCAGTATGTGTATAGATATCTATAAAGATGTATAGAATATTTCAGACCTACCTCAACGTGATGACCCCTGAGATGGCTTCCTAATGCTGCATCTAAATGCAGCCACCAGACAGGGCCCTAGGGACACCAGGAGTAGGTCCTGTGGATGGGAATATTAGTGACAAGCAGGTCAGTGTCCCTCGGAGAATGGGTTTTCAGTTTTAATTCCTTCACCTTAATATATGCATTTAATACTTCGTAATTGATTGCGTAAATTGATTATATAAAAGAAGTTTGGGTACAAACGGCAGAGAAATGTCTTATCACTTTTTTTCTTTAAATTTGAATGCTTTCAAGAGTGCAGTTTATGTGGTTTACTTGGTGAAGACACATTGAAGAGGGAAATGGTGTCTTGAAAACATCTCTTACCAAACCAAGTTTATAAAATATCATTGAATTCCATCTTTTTTACTTTGTTTTAGATCTCCTGCTTGATCAGCTTTTGCAATTTCACAGTCATTTTTAGGTTTGAATCCAATTCTAGTATGTGACAAGTAAAATCACAGAAAATGTATTAAATTAGGTTTGTAATTGCCCAGCTATCTCAGTGGCTGTCTCTTAAAATCAATTTTAATACTGTTGTTAATGAGACCTTGGTCTGGGAATCTGTTTCACTCTATTGTTTCTCTAGACAGGTGAGGGTGGGGTTTTCACGTTGACTGATGCCCTCCCCACCCACTGTGTATTTACACCATCTCCATGATGTGGAGAACTCGGTCAATGAGACACCCTATTTCTAAGCCAAGATGTTGGAGGAATACATAGGATACAACATTCCAGGAGATGACAGCAATCTGAGCAGAAGTCGAGGCCAGAAAGTGCATGGATCTATGGCTCCCTAATTTATTGGCTGCGTATGACCTTGAACAACATGCCTAGCCTCTCTAAGCCTCAGTTTCCACATCTGCACAATGGGGGATAATAGTAGCCATCTCTTAGGGTTGCCATGAGGATTAAATGAAATTATGCCTAGAACACAGTAAGTAATTAGTGACGATTAGTTGCTATCATCATCATTATTATTTTTATTTCAGGAGCATGGAGATGCGAATTTTTCAGGTCATCATTTAAGACAAAGATGCTGCCTTTTGCTTCTGCTGAGCACCCAAAGGCCAGAGCCAAGTGATGACTCAGTCACTGTACCCAGCAACGAAAACCTGGGACAGTGGAGAAGGGAGAGTGACTGAGGGAATAAAGATATAACTATAGGGACAGATGCCCACATTTGTGTGAATAATGATAACAACTGGGGCAATGAAAACAACGACTGGGAAAATTACCCTGTTTTCTGTGCCTGTGAACTGATGTGTCCTTGTCAGTGTTTCCTGTGACGGTTTTAAACTTCCAGAAGGCATCATTTTATTTTTTTTGAAAGCAGACCAAGTATAAATAGTGAATAAATACATAAATAGTCCTTTGGGTACAGTGCCCAGCAAATAAGTGCTCAGCCAATATCTTTTAATTTTTTAAAAGACTATTGCCGATGAAGTGGAAGAGAAAAGGAGAACATCTTAAACTAATTAGGAAGGTGCCATGGACTGAATTGTGTCCCCCAGATTGATATGGTGAAGCCCCGGACCCCCAATGTGATGTGCTTAGAGATGTGGGCTTTGGGAGGTAATTAGGTTTAGATAAGGTCATGACTCTGAGGCCCTCATGAGGGGATTAGTGCCCTTATAGGAAGAGATTCCAGAGAGCTTGGTCTCTCTCCCTGTACCATGTGAGGACACAGGGAGAAGGTGGCCATCTACAAGCCAAGAAGAGGGCCCTCACCAGACTCCAACCCTGCTGGCACCTTGATCTTGGACTTCTAGCCGCCGGTACTATGAAAAATAAATTTCTGTTGCTTAAGCCACTCAGTCTACGGTATTTTGTTATGGCAGCCCAAGCTGACTAAGAAAGGAGGGTCTTTCACAGTCACTGATAACAGACATACTCCCTTCCATGGGATGGGGAGAGGGCACCTGGAGAATGAGGCAGTGTCACAAGCAGGAGCAGTGGATCCCTACCTGGCCCTGCAGCAGCCAGTCTTAGGATGGGGGCAAAGACCCTGGATTTTAAACAAATTGCCCAGTTGCTTCTGATGTGTAGCCAGAGTCAGGTGGAAAGAGCTGTCTGGTTTTGGAGTGAAACTGACTCCGAGTACAGACTCTTCCAGTCTTGCGGCCTCAGAGAGTTCACCCACTTCTTCGACAGACTTAGTGTCTTTACTTTGTAAAAATGGTATCATAGTACTTCTAACACTTATTGGGGCCTTCTTCCTTCTAGGTGCTGTGTAAGTGTTTCCCACACATTCTCTCATTTAATCCTCACAGCAAATTTTATTTTAAAGGTGAGGAAAATCAGGGGGAGTGAGAGAAAGAGAGACCAAATACTTTATTGAAAATCCCACAGCTGGTGAACGCAGAGTTAGATGTAGATGCAGGTGTATCAGACACCAGAGCTGCAGTTCCCGTGAGGGTTGGTTATGTTGATTTCAAGTGCCGAGATTGGTAGCAGACGTAGTATAGTATTTGTTCACTAAATTATTGTGGCTATTATTATCTCTGTTGAATTAGTATCAATTATCTCTGTTATTGTCATTTAGGACAAACCTGGGATTCAAGTCTGGCTTTCCTTACAGGCTGTCATGGATTGGTTGCATGGCTCTAATCAAGACCAAAGAGGTTTCCAGGAAAACAGGCACTTCTGCTTTTTCCCAGACTGAAACTAACTCTTGCAAAAGAAAATAGAGCAGTCAGTTAAGCCTTCTGGTTTTGGAATCACAAGACCACCAGCTACCAGTCTTGTGATCTGGTCAAGTCACTTAACCCCTCTATGCCTGTTTTCTCATCTGAAAAGAAGGCTTATGTGATAGTTAAGTTTATGTGTCAACTTGCCTGGATTAAGGGGATGCCCGGATCACTGGTAACACATGATTTCTGGGTGTCTGTCAGGATGTCTCTGGAAGAGACAGCACGTGAACGAGTAGACTGAGTAAAGCAGACCACCCTCCCCAATGCCAATGGGTGTCATCCAATCCACCGAGGGCCCGAATAGACTGAAAAGGCAGAGGAAGGGTGAATTCTCCCTCTGCGTGAGCTGAGGCATCCATCTTCTCCTGCCCTCGGACATTGAGGCTCCTGACTTGTGGGCTTTTGGACTCAAACTGAGACTTACCCCAAAGCCCCCTATTCTCAGCCCTTCAGACTGAATTACAACACCAGTTTTCATGGGTCTCCAGCTTGCAAACAGCAGCTCATGGGACTTCTCAGCTTCCATAACCATGTGAGCCAATTTCTGTAATAAATCTCCTCTTAAATATATCTCTATATATCCTATTGGTTCTGTTTCTCTGGAGAGCCCTGACTAAGACAGCTTAATAATGATTCCCCTCTAGGAGGATGGTTGGAGGAATTAAATAAGACAATTCCTGTAAAACATCCAGAATAGTACCTGATATATTAAGTACTTAATATGTGGTAGTTATTATTAATGTTTTTTATTATTTTTCAGGAAAGGTCTTTGACTCTTTGTCTGACCCTGTTAAAGATGAGAAAAATTTAGGCTTAGAGCCATCCAAGTTTGCCTTTGACTTCTGTTCTAGAATAGCAGAAACTCTGCAGCACAGTTTGCATTACCTTAGGCACAATTGCATACCTTAGATTATGTCCCCCTGAACTCAGGCAGGGTGGCGTCCAGGAAAGTCCAAAGCAGGCACCCTGCCCCCATGCCCAGAGGGCCGTTTCCACCTTAACAGTCTGATTAGGGCCTGTAGCCTCCCCAGCCAATCTAACTCCCTGTTGGGCTTGGATTGAACCAGATTCTCACTGTCTTTGTGAATAACGGATTCTAAACACTATGTGATAGTCCCCCGTATATAGACACGTGGGTATGTGCAGGTGTATCGGTACTGCTTAATGCACAGAAATGTGCACCAGAGATTCTGAAACTGGAAAAGTCTATGAATTGAACAGGACAAGTGAGAGTTCAAAACCCATAGAATGTGAGGCCCTGAGCCGCCATCATCTGGAGTTTGAGGCTTTCTGTCTTTAGCTTTTGTAACTGGAAAGACATCTATTTATTAATAATTCATTAATAACAGCCACCATTTACTAGGAATTTACTACATGGCAGGCACCAGGCTAAGTCCTAGTGTATACATTACCATTTCATCTAGTCATCACTCTGCAGGTACTATTATTATCTGCAGTGGGGAGACCAAAAAACTGAGACCCAGCGACTGAGTCATTTATACCAGGTCACATGCCACATAAGTATGGCAGAGCGAGGAATTGAACCCAGGCTATTTGGCTCCATACCTAGGAAACATTAACTATAGTTTTCTCAGAAAGTTTTCAAATACATGATTTTAAAAATATGCCTTATTCTAAAGTGGTATTTCTTATCCCATCCAGAGAGCCTTTTCTCCCCACTACTGCAGTGCCTCTGTGTTTATCATGAAAGCCAGTGAATTGATTGGAGTCACCCAACAAAAATTTGCCATATAGACAAGCCTTGCCCAAACACATCTATTCCTTCCAGAGAGGGCTACCCAGAGTGCCAGTGTCTAAGAAGATGGGCAAGCTAATGAGAGCGCTGAGCAATTACCTGGAAAATGCAATCGATGCCAGCAGGCAACAAGAATAATTTAAACCAGTAAACTCTCTCCCCTCAACTGCAAGTTTCGATGTCGAGTTTTCTTTTTCAGTCTTTTTGTTTTGGTTTCCATTGGCTGAGCTTTCCAAATAATTGTTCCATCTGTCCACTTCACTTTGCCTGAGTAATCACAGCCCGAGGGGAGTTAGAAGTCAAACGTCAGACATGCAGGGAAAACGAATGTGTGGGAGGCTGTGGGAAGAGAAATCGTTGTCTGTTCTCCTTCCCTGCCGCCGGGCCAGGGTCGGAAAGTAAATTATAAGCACCAGTTGCCCCAGGGAGGAAGCTACAGTTTGGGAGTGGGGTGTGGGAGCAATTTGGGAGACCCCATTGTCAGGAGTGTTGGCTACTAGGATGGAATGCATTTAGCGATGGGGTTAAGGAGAGAGATCATAGCCAAGCCAGAGAGGAAAAGTGTGGAGACAGGAAATAAAAGCCAGAACACTTGTAACAGCTTTTTACTGTGCCATTTACTCTGTGCTAGGCCCTTGGCTGGACATTCCCTTTACTTTATTATTTTGATCCTCCCAAAAGCTCTATTTCACAGATAAAGAAACTGAGGCCCAGAGAGGTCACGTAACTTGCCCTAAACCACAAAACTAGTAAAAAGCAGAGCCAGGATTTGAGCTAAATATATCTTAATCCAAAGCCTTTGCTCTTAGCCACTGCTCTTGGCTATTCTAACCCAAAGTGCTCACCAGAGGTGGAAGCAGAGGCCTGGAGAGGACAAAGATGAGCCCGGATTATAAAAGCATGCTTACTATTTATTCCATGTCTAGAGATATGACATGCATTAGAACAAAAAACAAATTAGATCTTCAATTTACAGAGGCACAGAGAGGTTAAATAACTCACCGAGGCCACAAAGCCAGTAAGTAGGTTAGTGGAGGATTTGAACCTGGGTCTCTGAACCCTGTCAAGACTGTGCTCTTCAGTGTATCCGGCGACCTCCCTTCTCTCATACCATTAACTTCCAGGTAAAGCAAATGAGCTCTGTCTCTTATAAGTTCTGTTCCACAGATGCCGTGTTCCCAAAGATGTTTAGCAAGAGAAAATAGGTTTGTAAAAATGCTATACTAAACAAGGTCAAACAGATTTCTAAAATCTAAGACTCTCCCAGCATCTAACCTGCTAATGCTTATTGTAAATATCCAAGATAGAGATACGATAAGCAGAAAATCTACAACTTATTTGACTACAGAACCATTTTTTCTCGGATAAAGTTTGGGCCATGGTTGGCCGATGTGTCTACCACAGATACAGCTTTCCTCCTACGCCCTCACCTCTGTGCAGCAGGATGGAGGTTTTTAAAAAACCCGGCACTCACACTTTTTGCTTCCTATACCTGGATCTTACGGCAGCTGAGCTGCCACTGGGACGTGGTGAGGTCCCTCTTTGTTGCTCTCTTACTGCCTCTTCAGGATCCCACTCCAAATCTCTATCTTAAATGCCCTTCCTTATATGACCCATCCGCTCCCAAGTGTAGGGAGTCGCATAGAGATCATTCCACTCTGATAAAATATTAATAGAAAAGAATGGCTTCTTTCACTAAGCCATCTTATGGAAGGGGCTCTGAAAGGGAAAGTCAATGCAGAGAAATGCCTCTTAGTGGTGGGATTTTGAGCATGAAGTTCAGCTTGTGCCGTGTGGAGTGGGTTGTAGGATCTTGCTGCTGTAAAGCACAGGCTGCAACCTGCTCTGACTGAGGATAAAACCAGCATGAGGACGAGAATCTCACGATGTGACATCAGGGGTGCAAACTGTACAGCTAGGATGTTCTGGTGGGTTGGGTGAGACCAAAGAAGAACCCTAGAATAAATTTTCAAATTGACATGTATGGAAAACTTGAGATTAGGCAGCCATAGTGCCATCTAAAATTGAGGAAATAAATCTAAAATATTTTATTTCATAAAGACATTTTCTTTGAATTCTCCTAAATTTTGTAATAGTAAAATTAACATCAGCATTTGATAACCTTGCATTGACGTGAAGGTCTGACCTGAGCCAAAGGGAACGAGAAGGCACCAACTCTAGCGCACCTACACGGGTCATTCCTGTGGCGCAGTTCCTCGGCTTCTGACCTGGTGCAAAAGGCTGTGGAAGCAGAGTTTCAGTTGGCCCAGTTCCTACCACAGGGAGTGGTTGGTGGAATCACTTCACGCTTTCATTCCTTCACCCATTTGCTAGTTACTGAGTGCCAACTGCAAGTCAGGCACTGTGCTTGGTCCTAGGAATACTGCAGAAGGAGACAGACACAGTCACTGCTCCCAAGGGACTGCGCAGCAGTGGAGAAGATGAATGTCAATCAAATTCTCACATCCTGTTAAGAAAGACACAACCTCCCTACCCCTGTATATTTACACTATCTCCATGATGTGGGGAACTTGGCCAATGAGATACCCTATGTCTAAGCCAAGACGTTAAAGGAATGCAATAGGAGACAACATTTCAAGAGATGAAAACAATCTGAGCAGAGGTCGAGGCCAGACAGTGTATGGCTCATCCTATTAAGTAAGAGAGCTCTGGCACAGACTAAGGGGTCTTAGCAAAGGAAGGTGATGGTATGTGATGCTTATTTAATATCTAAAACATCGCCCAACCTGCTCCTCCCCATCTCAGTTAATGGTACCTCCATTTTTCCAGTCTCGTGGGCCTAAAGCATCTTGGCCTCGCCCTTCACAACTGTCTTTCTTGCACACACAACATCCAACACTCCTCACTACCTGCACTGCTACCATCCTGGTCTATTTCTCTCTTGGATTATTGCACTGGCCTCCTAACTGGAATTTTTCTCCTTCTGTTTTCACTCTTGTTTCTTTTCTGTACAGCAGCCAAGTTTTCTAGTGGCTTCTCATTTCCTCTAGAGTATAAGGTAAAAGTCCTTACAGCGTCCTAAGGGTTTGAGTCCTATATTATCTGCCCGCCACCACAGCGTCTCTGTCCCTATCACCCATTGCTCCCCTCCCTCCTCTCTCTGTAGCCACACTGTTTCCTTAGTGTTCCCTAAACACACCAAGCATTTTCAGCGTCAGGGCTTTTACAAAGGCTGTTGTCTCTCCCTGGAATGACCTCTCCTGGTTGTCTGGCTCGCTCGCTCACTTCTTTTAGGCCTTTGTTCAAATGTCACTTTATTAGAGGGGACTTATCTAACCTTCTTATACAAATCTGTGTCCCCTGCAGCTTTTTTATTCACCTTAACCAGCTTCTTTTTGCTTCATAGAACTTATCACTACTTAACAAATCATGTATTTATATATTTCATTATTGTCTATCTTCCCATATCCTAGAACGTAGGTTCCATGAGAGCAGCTTTCCATTATCCCCACAGCCTTGGACATACTTGGCCCTCGATAAATATTTCTTTAACAGTTTATTGGATGATTAAGTGATGCAATAAGACACAGCATCGCACCAGCCCTAAACCTTGGAGGACTTGCCAAATTCCAGTGACATTCAGCTTAGTTCGTCTCTCCAGCCATTGTAATTGTCCTTCTTACTACTTGTTATTCACACATCTTCTTTTGCATGAAACTACAAAAGTAGCTTATGTCCTCCCTGGAGAGTGCCATTTTCCTAGGCAGCTCCTCTCCCTGATAATGATCCAGCATCTATTTCAATGGGGTTAGTTCAACAGGTGAGCCATGTATGTCTAGTCATTTCGGGGCTCTCCCCACACCTGGTTGTTTCAGGAGACACTCTTTCTAGTAGCCTGGGCTCCAGCCAGAGAAGAGATCTGCTGTGTGTGGGAACCGTGTGACCTGAAAGAAGCAGAAGAGGAGGTAAGTTCAGATCATCAAAAAGTGAACCACAGCATCCTCTTTAATGTCCCTCTTGACTGCCACCTTTTGTACTTGGCATGTGTGTAGAATTTTAAGAAAAATCTGAATTTACTAGTTTACCATGACTAATGGATGCTTCATTTTCCAAAGGAACCCTGAGGTTCCTTTTAACCAGCAAGTTTTTCCCTCATACACGTAGGATAGAATTGGGGCCGCAGAAATTCCCTCTGCATTTTACAACAGAGGCACCTGATGGAGATGTCACAAGGAAGGAGGCCTGAATTCTGATTCCAACCTTGCCACACAAGGTATGACCTTGGGCAAGCCCCTTAGCTTCTCTGTGCTTTAATTTCTTTGCTTATCATCGCTTAACCGATAGGGCTGTTGTGAGGACTATGAGTTGTGCTTCTCTTGGTGCCCAGCGTAGAACAGAACCTCAACAGACAGTAGCTCTAGGGTGAGAGACATATCTAACGTGTTCCGGAAATTCACCGGCCGTGCTTATGCATTTCTGTATGCATGTTCCTACTCGGTGTTACCTCTGTGGGTATATGCATCACGGGCAATTTGCAGCTTCAGTTTACAAGAAGCCAATATTGGGCATGCTTACCTACTGTGTTCTGGGTGGCTTCCAGGGGCTGCTCTAGGATCCTGGAGCACGTTGTAAATGACCATCCCTTGCAGTATGTTCCATGCCTGCAGATTCTGAGTTTTTGCTTTCTGTTTCCGTTTGCTGTCCGAGCATTATTTTAGCTTCTCACTTTGCAGATTCTATTTGCATTTACTTTTTTCCATAGTCAGGAAAGAATGTTGAGAAAGGGGATGAAGGATAGGATAACAAATAAAGCTGTACCTGCTTAGCTGGCTGGATTTCCTCCTTCTTAGTTTGATGTGGCAGTGTTGATTTCCCTGCTTGGAAATAAGCTCGTTGCTTCCCATCTTGCCAACCTTTTGATCACTGTCTTCCTTTAGCAAGAAAAAACAACCACCACCAAAATTTCATTTGCCATATAGTTTAGTTGAATTTAAAGCTGCTGTCACAAAATAAAAGAAAAACCTCACAAATAAGAATACAGCGAATCCTAGGATTAGGCTACCTCTGAAGTTTTAAAAAATTCCTCAAGGCATTTATTTGCAAATTGGACTTCATTTGCATATTTATAAGCATCATACAAATGTATTATTTATTGAGTGGTCCAGGTATGCCTGCTAAAATGAATGATTGCAAATTCAAACTTCATTTAATAATCCTCATTGTAAATCTAGTCCCCCAAACTGCAGGAAAACTGGGCTTTTCAACTCTGCCTTTTCTGATCTATTCAAAATACTCTAGGCTCCACATTATGAGCAACCATTCTCAGGATCATAGGCCTGTGGATTTAAAGAGAATGTTTTCCAATATATAAAATTACAAAATACGAAATAATTTACAATGTCAAAATTGCCTGTTCCCGTTGGGTTGCATCTTACCTGTCCCTTCCATCACAGCGATACCCATCCCAAAGATGGTCTGGCAAGTCTTCCTGCAGAAGCATGATCTCACACTTAGGCAGTTTCAGTTGTCAATGACTCAGGATTTGGGAGTTTCATGCCTTGATAAGTTGTCTAACCTGTAGGTACAGGCCTGAGAAGAAATCCAACTTGAGCTGGTGCTGATTCCTGCTGATCTCAGATGCCATGGGCCACAGAAAACCACACCTCCCAGATCCAAGGCAATTGATGAGTCACTAATGGGTACATGAGAAAACAAAATTAAATGAGCAGACCATTGTTTGGCTTTTGGCCACTTGTGCTTTACAATTCACCATCCATTTTAAGTGAAGCAATGTAGTAAGTATGATAGCTATTTTTTGTTATGATTACTCTCTTTGGTGAAATGTAATTATAGACAGAAAATGCTGAAAATAGAGGAGTATTTGCTAAAGCATCTATCAAGGCTTTTTTTTGCAAAATATTTTTTTCTTCAGGATGCTAGAAGACAATTCTTTCCTTGTAGAGCCCCATGATGTTCTCTGTATTATTGGGAGTGAGACACTGGTACAATGACAAAGTGCTGGCCCTGTATCTTGGCTTCCTTCTGCTTGCCTATTGTACTATGTAGCTGAGCACTGGTTATTACCTGTGGGAACAGCTTACACTATGGGATTAAAGAGCATCTTCTTCTCCTATTCTAATTCAATTAAACAATCACTTCCTGATCTTCTAATAGATGCCAGGAGTTGTTTTAGACTCTAAAGGTGAAAGGATGAGTAAGACACAGGTCCTGCCCTCAAAGATTCAGTCTATAAACAGAGATGTAAATAAAGAATTATAATGCAGTGCCATTCGTGCTTTGATACTTGACATTTGGCTAAAGGCTGAAAATTGTGAACCAGAAGATGAGTAAAATGGATTGTTCTGAACTGATTTACCTCCTAAAATCTAAAAATGACTTTAGTTTTTACTGCAGAAGAAATAAAAATGATTGTGTAATTACGCAGAGATAACATCTGCTTTCTCCATTTGTGTATGAGGGATTGGATTCAGCTGTAACTGAATAAACAGTTGCTTCTACAAATTAAGTTGGATTTTTTTTCTGCTATGAAAAGCCAGAGGCAGGCAGTTGCCATGTTGGTTCAGTGGCTCGAAGACACCGGGGCCAAGATCTCTGTGGTCCTTTCTCTTTGGAATGCCGAAAGACTGCAATAGCTCCCGTTATCACATACTGTTTCAGAAAGGAAAAATGGGGAGCAATGGTAAATAAGGAAAAAGTAGCATCTGTATCATGAGACTAAAAGTGTTTCCAGATACTCCTGGCAGAAGCAGATACAGTCATGCATCACTTAACGACTGGGATACCTTCTGAGAAATGTGTTGTTAGGTGATTTCATTGTTGTGCAAACATCATAGAGTGCACTTATACAAACCTAGATTAGATAGCCTATTACCACCTAGGCTTTCTGGTACTAATCTTATGGGACGACTGTCATATATGTGGTCTGTCATTGACTGAAATGTCATTAGGTGTCATATGACTGTATGAGTCACATGGCCAACCCTAGCTTCAAGGGAGTCTGAGATTACAAGAGGTTTTTTCTTTTTTAAGACAGGGTGACACGTAGCAATGAACAAAATCAGGAATCTCTTAGTAAGATAGAAGGAAAGGATGGATATTGCATAGACAACCAAGAGTGCCTGATACACTATTTTATCATAAATACAAAATAAAGAGAAAATATGGATGAGAGAATGATTAACTATCTAAGGAGATAGAGTCTGCTACTAGAGCTGGATTTTGAGGTGAAAAGAACAATCTTATTAGAAGCCAGAACTATGTTATAAATGGTTTTGATTATGTTTGTAATTTAAATATTAGTTTCATATGAGTGAAAATTCTGGTCACTTGACTGATATGACATGATGCAAACAAAAAATTCATTGTCTGTAGAAACAATCTTCTACGCTGATTTAAATTTCTACTCTTAGGAATCCTCTAAGAACTTTTTAAGGACTCTCTTATACTACTACTAGAAGTAATGAAATAGTAGCTCATAGCTTAGAACAATTGGTTTCACGGGTTAACACTGTCTTTAGCAGAAATCGCAGTCTGAAGGAGGGGTCCACAGCATAAACACATTTCATATGTGGGTCACAGGAATGCTGGGACGCTACAATGGAAACCAGGAACTTCTCAAGGCTGATGAGTGTTTTGATTGGATGGAAACATAAGCAGGCAGAATAATTCTAGATAGATGGACAAATGTTGTAGAATGTAAACATGGTCACATAGCCTAGGGCATTTCTTTTTTTCGCCAAGGACTGACTCTATGCAGTAAAATATCCAATGGTTAAAAAAGAGTGGAGAGAGCAGATAAGCTCAGTCCAGATATCAGCTCACTGCTCATTGCAGACCTATTGAGGTGAGATTCTCAGACTTGGAAGAGCATTTTAAAAAAATGTTATTCTAGTTTATTGGACTTCTCCCTCTGACCAAGGTGGAAAACAAGGAGTGTATTTACCCTCCTTCCTGAAACAAATAAACAAAAGGATAAGATATGTGAAGCAATGATTTTCAAGACATCAGACATCAAACAATGAAGGATGATGATCTCAGAGAGGTAAAAAAATGATGCCACCCCCGTAATTGCCCAAGTTTGCTGCCTTGAGAGAATTTCCAAGCCATTGTATAAGGAAGGGGAACTCAGGGGGATACCAGAAAATTATCTGAGTTAAGGAGATGGAGCTGACAGTTAGAGAGACCAAGGAAGATAGAGTTTGCAGAAAAGGGAACTAGAGAGAAAAGATCTACACAGACAGAGAGCTCCAGGGATGTGCAAGTATTCATCAGAGTGCTATCAGTGTACACATGAGAAGAAGCTACAGGAGCCACCCAGAAGGATTAGAATAAACAGTACCCAGTGTTCACATAGGGCCAAGAATACTGCCTGTTCCCACCCACCCAACTGGAAAACGTCATAATTCATGGGTCATTGTGTAAAGTACTCAGACGGGTATAGGCTCAGGAGTGAGAATAATTAGCCCCAGACTAAAAAGAGCTCTGGTTCTACACAATAAATCTTAAAATCAAGACCTGAAGAGATCGCTTTATTTCCAAGTAACTTAACTGCCTCCCAGAAGAAAGATTAAAAAAATACATTTACAGGAAAACAAAAATACACAGCACATAACAAGGTAAGAGTCACAATGTCTGTCATTCAATAAAAAAATTACCAGGTACGCAAAAGAGAGTGAGAATAAAATCCATAATGAGGGGAAACTTTAATCAATTGAAACTGACCCAGAACTGACACAGATGTTAGAGTGAGCAGAACAGGGCATTAGAACAGTCATTATAACTCTATTACATGTATTCAAAAATTAAGTAGTGACATAGAAGAAATAAAAAGGCTAAAATTGAACTTCTAGAGATGAAAACCACAATGTCTGAGACAAAAAATACACCAAATGGGATTAATGGCAGATTAGACACTGCTGAAAGAAAGATGAGTGAACTTAAAGACAGAGCCATAAAAGATATCCAAAATAAAGTAGACGAAAAAAAAACTTTTAAAGGATGAACAAAGCATTGGTGAACTGTTGGATAGCTTCAAATGGATGAATATATGTAGTTGAAGTCCCCAAAGGAGAAGGAATGGGGGCAGAAAAAAGCTTTTTGAAGAATTAAGGGCTAAAATTTTTCCAAATTCAATGAAAACTATAAGTCTCCTGGGCCAAAAAGTTCATACCAGTACACAGAATAAAATACTCAAAACCAGGGATAAAGAGAAAATTTTAAAAGCATCCAAGATAAAGACACATTATGGACAGAAGAACAAAGATGACAACAGGTTTCTTGTTGAAAACAGTAGAAAAACATCTTTAAAGTACTGAAAGATGAACCTACATCAACCTAGAATTCTATACCCAGTGAAAATATCCTTTAAAAACTTTTCCAGACATATAAAAGCTGAAAGAATTCAGATCCAGCAGACCAGCACTATAAGAAATATTAAAGGAAGTCCTTTAGGCAGAAGGAAAATGATACCAAGTAAAAAACAGAGCTACAGAATTTAGGGCAACAGAAATGGTAACTACATGGTAAAAATGAGAGTTTTAAAATTATTATTTAAATCACTTTAAAAAATAATTGACTATTTAAATAAAATAATAACAAAGTTGTAGGAGATTTATAAAAGTAAAATATACAAGAGCAATATCACAGAGATTGGGAGGGGAGAAATTGAAATATACTATTGTAAGGTTTTTGGACTATATATGAAGTAGTATAAAATCACTAAAAAGCAGACTATTATAGTTTAAAAAAGGATACTATAAAGCCTATAGTAATCATTAAAACAGCAAAACTAAGAAGTATAGCTTAATACTGAAAAGATTAGATGAAACAAAGTCATAAAAATACCCAATAAACCAAAAGAAGGCATTAAAAGTAGAGAGGGAGAACAAAAAACAGAAGAAACAAATAGAAAACAATAAGATAATAGATTAATTTTAAACCTAACTATATCCATATGCACAATAAATATGAATGCTATAAAAATTCCAATTAAAAGGCAGAGATTTTTAGATTGGATTTTAAAAAAAATAAAATCCAACTATATGCTGCCTACAAGAAGTACACTTTAAATATAAAGACATAAACAGGTTAAGAGTAAAAGGATGGGAAAAGGCATACCATGCTAATGCTCATTTAAAGAAAGCTGGAATGGCTATATTAATATCAAAATAGATTTCAAAGTATATTGCCAAAGGTAATGAAGGTCATTTTATAATTATAAAATGGTCGGTTTATCAAGAAGAAATAACCATCCTACATGTCAATGCATATAACAACAGAGCTTCAAAAATATAAATAAAAAATGAAAAGAATTGAAAGGAGAAATAGCGAAACCCATAATTATATGAGATTTCAATACTCCTCTCCTAATAATTGATAGAACAGAAAATCAGTAATGATACAGAAGACTTAGCAGCACAATAGGCCAACTTGACCTAACTGACATTTGTAGAACCCTCCACTCAACAACAGCAAAATATGCATTCTTTTTAAGTGTACCTAGAACATTTAGCAAGATAGGCTATATTCTGGGCCAGAAAATAATTTTCAAGAAAATTAAAAGGATTTAAATCAAGCAAAGTATCTTCTTTGACAATAATGACATTAAACTAGAGATCAGTATGAAAAGATCTCTGGAAAATCCCTCCAAAAATTCAAAATTAAATCATGCAACACTAAATAAGTCAAGAGTCTAGGAAAAAAATCAAAAGAGAAATTAGAAATTATATTGCATGAATGAAAATGAGAGCTCAACTTTTCAAAATTTCTGAGATGCCACTAAAGCAATTTTAAAACACCTATATTAGGAAAGAAGGCTTTCAAATCAATGACATCGGCTTCCTCTTTGAGAAACCAGACGAAGAACAGTATGAAATCCAAAGTAAGCAGAAGGAAAGAAGTAAGGAAGATCAGAGAGGAAATCAATGAAATAAAAAAAAAAATAGAGAAAATCAATGAGACCAAAATCTTGTTCGTTGGGAAGATCTAGCCAGATAATCAGAAAAAAAAGGACAGAAGACACAAAATACCAACATCAGGAATAAAAGAGATACATATCTACAGATTCTTCAGATATTAAATGAATAATAAGAGAATATTATGAACAACATTATGCCAATAAATTTGACAATAGAGGTGAAATAGAAAATTCCCTGAAAGGACACAAATTGCAAAAGCCACTCGAGACAAAATAGATAATCTGATTAACACTATGTCTGTCAAAGTAATTGAATTTATAATCAAAAATCAAACACAGAAAACATCAAGCACAGATGGCTTACTGGTGAATTTTACCACATATTTAAGGAAGAAATAGTAACAGTTATCACAAACTCTTCCAGAAAATTGATGAGTGAATGATTACCAACTCATTCTATGAGGTCAGCATTCCCAGGTACCAATTTCTCTCATGAGTATAAATGCAAAATTATAAACAAAATGTTAGCAATTCAAGTGTAACAATATATGGAAAGATAATACACAATGACAAAATGCAAGATTGCTTTAACAGTCAATGATTAATTAGTTTAATTCACCACATAAATAACATTTTAAAAAACATAAGATCACCTCAATAGATGCAGAAAACCTGTTTGACAGAATCCAACAAGGATTCCTGATAAAAACTGTCAGCAAATTACAAATAGAGTGGAACTTCATTAACCTGGTCAACAGATAAACCCATCTATGAAAAATCTACAGTTAACATCATACTTAATGGTGAAAAACTGAAAATTTTCCCCCTAAGATCAGGAACAGGACAGCATATCTAATTTCACTGCTTTTGTTAAAATGTTTACAGGAGGTTTTAGCCAAGAGGAAGAACAAGCCAAGAAAAAGAAGGCATATAGATAGTAAACAAGCACCGGAAAAGATACTTATTTAGGGAAATGCACATTTAAAACATAATAAGACGGGGCCGGCCCGGTGGCACAGTGGTTAAGTTCACGCTCTCCACTTGGTGGCCCTGGATTTGCTTGTTTGGATCCCGGGCACAGACCTGCACACTGTTCATCAAGCCATGTTGTGGTAACGTCCCACATACAAAATAGAGGAAGATTGGCACAGATGTTAGCTCAGGAACAGTCTTCTTCACCCCCCCCCCCAAAAAAACATTAAAAAAACCACTGTAAGGTACCACTACTTTCCCAGTAGAGTGGCTAAAATTAAAAGGTCTGACGATAGGAATGTTGGTGAGGACGTGGAAGAACCAGAACTGTCATACATGTTGGTGACACAATCACTGCAGAAAACAGATTGCCATTTTGTAAAATGTTGAAAATACCCTTACCATAATATCCAACCATTCTACTCCTAGGTATTTACCCAAGAGAAATAACAGCATATACAAACACTTGTACGTGAACACTTCTAGCAACTATATTTCTAATAGCCAAAAATTGGAAACGACCCAAATCCAGGTAAATGGATAAACTATGGTATATCCACATAATGGAATACTAGTCAGCAATAAAAAGGAATGAATTGTTGATATACACAAAGACATGGATTAATCTCAAAATAACTATGCTGAGTGAAGGAAGTCAGGGAAAAAAGAGTACATACCATAGGGTTGTATTTACATAAAATTATAGAAAATACAAACTAATGACTCATAACAGAAAGCAGATGAGAGGTGCCTGGGATTGGGGTGGGGAGAAGTGTGTGCAACAAGAGCTGGAAAGGAAGACTACAAAGAGGCGGGAGGAATCTTTTGAAGATACTGGCTAAGTTTATTATATTGATTGGAGTGATGGTTTTAAGGTATATGCACGGCAAAACTTAAACTGTATACTTTAAATATGTTCAGTATATTATATGTCAAGTATACCTCCAAAACCTTTTTTAAAAGAGAGTAGAAAGGACTACAATAACCATTTGTTAAAACCTTACAATAAACATTAGAAAACTATTACAAAATGATAATTGTATACAGAGAGAGAAGATGAGCAAAATCTAATGCTTTGATCTATGCTACTTTTTAATCATTCTCCAAAATGGCATGCTAGGATACACTGGGGACGAAATAGTAACTTTCTCCTTTTCTCAGTATCTCACTCACAAATGTTTACATCAATCTTCTTGAGGATGTTAAGCACCTCCATTTCCTTTGATTTGTAAAATAGAGGGAGGTTTCCAGTGAGGCACATTGCAGAATTATTACTGATTTGAGAATATAAAAGCTTCTTTCCTTTGTTCAGCAAATAAATTCTTAGGTGTAGGGTCAAGAGAACAGTAAAGAATGAGCGGCTCCACTGTCTCACCGACAGCCCATGGTTTCTTCACCTCTGCCCCTCCTCACTCATGTATCAAATCATCGTGGGTCCCTATTGATTCTCCTTCTTAATAATCAGTCAAATGTAGCCACTTTCGTCCATCAGATGGACTGTTGTGACAGTCAGTTCAGCCGATTAACGATTTGCTTGATTATCCATTGAAATCATCCGGTGAAGTAAACCCAGCAAAATCGATCCAATGATGGTTTCACTATAATATCTCTAATGGTTAATTCAATCCAGTGAAAAGGAAAAGTTTGATTTAAAAATCTGACGTTTATCTTCACTGTTCATTCCTATTCTTCACAAGCTCACTGGCAAGTTGGGGACATAGAAGTAACCTGTTTTTACCAAACACAATGTCAATTGCTAAATCGAGTGATATACAAGATGTTGAGGCAGCGAGTAAAAAACAAAAGACTGTCTCTTGTTAAGTCTGGAGTCCCCTAATTTTTAACTGCATGTAAAGCAGCTGAATATCTCCTCTTTAAGATCTGGCATTCTAGATAGGAAGCTTTTTACACCAAGTCCTGGCTGGTGTGTTAGCAAGATATCCATTCACAATGAGGGCCTGCCTTAAGTTATCATGGTATCCTCATAATGACACACTCAGTGTAGATTACACAATTGTAGCCTCTTTCTATGAATTGAATACACATCTACAGCCTATATCATAGCCAATTTCAAAATAAATTCTTCTCAGAGAAAATTTCTCTGGGCAAGGATTACCTCTCTCTCTCTCTCTCTCTCTTTCTTTCTCTGTCTCTCGCTGCAGAGAGAAGCACACTGCTGACGCCAAGCCCATGAAAATAACTCTTCACAGTGGCCTCCCAATCAATACGGGGCTTTATTTGCTGCATGTCACACCCTCTGTTCATTGTATTCACTCAGCTGAATTGGCACAGAAGAGGCAGCACAAAGGCTGGCCTCAACTCTGAGGGGCCCTGCCGGAGCAGTGCAAGGAGAAGAGCCTGTGCTGGGCATCAGAGCTCTGGGATCTGGCTCCAACTCTGCTGTTAACTCACTGTGTGGCCGTGCCCACTCTGGGCCTCAGTGTCCTCTGCTTCTAAATGAGACGATTGGACCAAATGCTCTCCAAGGGCTGACCAGATTCAGAAATTGGCTATTACGTGATCCTAGAAAGAAGACAGGTGTATATCAGCAGTGGGCTGCCCTCCCAGCCTTTCAGTAGGTCAGGCTCAGGACTTTCCTGAGCCATAGTTTTGGGGAGAGAGAAACGAGCATCTTATGGGATGTTTAGCCACTGGATCTGCATCAGCCTCTGGTGGAGAATGTTGCTTATTGACATCATTTCCATGCAACTGGAGTGTCATTTGTCACAGGGGTTTAGGGAAACACTCAAGATCAGTAATTTAAGAGAAACAAATTTTCCTTTCTCACCTATGTCAATTTAATTCTCCCAGTCATCTACTTCAGCAATCAAATACACTTCCCTAAAGAGCATTCGTTAAATCTAGACAGACATCTCACCAAACAGTCACCATGAGAAGCAGCCTGGTAGAAAAGGAAATCTGGTATAAGAACTGGAATTGTCACCTTGGAGTCCTAGGTCTGACGCTAAAGGAACTTTACTGTGCTGTGAGTTCTCTCCCCTCTTGGGGCCTCGCTTCCTGCTCTGTCCAGTGGTAGGGATGGATGAGGTATTACTGAAGGTGTTTTTCAGCTCAAATATTCTAGCCAGAAGTTTGCGAATTGATGGCACAAAGACCATCTTCAGCCTGCAGAGGTGGTGTGTTTGCCCTATGTTGTGTGAGCCATACAGTGTTCTAATTTGAATTGATTGACAACATTTAAAAATTTGGAATTTTCACATAAAAATTCAGATTTCTGGTTTCTTCTCAAAAAAAAAAATGAGCTAATCTGATAACATTGGGCTGAAGTCCTCCATGGTGGTCCTCAGCTGGAGCTGAGAAGCTCCTCCTCTTTGGATAAGGCCTGAGTCCTCCAGGGTCCACCATCCCCACCATGTCTGAGCTGATCACCCACTCAAGTTAAGTGTCAGCTCCGGAGGATCTTACACCTGGCCAGCTTTTCTCATTTACATCCTAATTCATAAAATATTTGTGTTTTCAGCTGGTGTTCTCTCTTTTAGGATAGAGACTGCATGATCCAAAATCTCATTATATCACTAACGTCATCATTTGGCAATGATCTTGGTGGAAGACAGAAACTGGGTCCAATCAAAGATTGCCCTGGACAAGAAAACTGACAATAACTTTGGCTGCCTTGACCTCTCATACTAGTCAAGGGAGCTCATGGGCCCGGGGAACCATATCTACAGGTGATGGTTGGAAATGTCCCTGACATTGAATTAGTTGCATGATCCCTTGCTCTGTGACTCTCAGCAAGTCGGTAATCCTCTGCGACTTAGTCTTTTCAAGTGTAAAATAAGTTGATTTAAAAATAAACAAGATTCCTTCCAAAGCTAAAATTCCCTGAAGCAGTATGAATACCTATACAAAGGTCCACATTTAAATCTGCCTAGGTGTGTGTACGTGTATTTCAGAGTGGAATATATCTACTTACTTTAAAGTATATGTTTTGTGGTAATAAGTACAGAGTCTATACCCAGAGTCATAACTAGTGATATAGGAACTGTGCCAGGACAAAAATCAGGAAGAACCTTGTCTGTAGCTGATGTTCCCTGAGAGACAGATGCAGTCCCAGATTCAACAGCAGAATTGGCAGTTTAGAGAGGGCCAGTGACAACTCGCAAGGACGAGTCAGAACTTATCAAAGAATGACTGATGCTGAAATCTAAAGCCAGAGCCAGAAGTACAGGGAGGATCAACAACAGGACTGTGGGTGTGCTCTTTCTGAGCACTAATAAATGCTGCAAAGTGCCTTCCTTCTTCCCTCCCAGATGCTCATTTTATTGGGAAGTTTTAGCCCTGTGTCTTAGTGGAGACATAGGTACTTTAATAATTGACATCTGAAACTGTATTACTGCTCAACCTTCCAAATGAGACTCTAGTTCAAGCTGTGCAGCTTGTCTGGGCCTAAGGGCCCTTATGTTAGTGGGCAGGCTGACTTCTGCACGCCAGGAACATCGAGATTCCATGGGCAGGCCGACCTCTGCACACCAGGAACATCGAGATTCCATGGGCAGGCTGACCTTGACACACTAGGAATTTGGGATTCAGACAGCCTGGGTGGAAAGCCCAGTGCTGCCATGTCCTAGATATGACCTCAGATGAGTAATCAAGACTTCCTGAGTCTCAGTTTCTTCATCTATAAAATAGGGTTATAATAGTATCCTCCCCATACATTTGTGTGATAATGAAATAGCCATGGAAACTGCTTAGCACAATTCCGGCCTCATAGCAACTAACTGAAAATTTCTCAGCTAATGTTCTTCTTTTTTACTATTGAAAATTTTAGAATCCTTGCCAATAATAATAATAATATCCTTTATTAAGTTGCTTGACTGTGCTAAGCCCATTCAATATCCACAACTCTGAAAAGTGGGTACTATTATTATTGTTGCCATTTTTAAATGAGAAAACGTAGTCTGTTCATGTTTAGGAACTTGTCCCAGGTCAGAGCCAAACTACAAACCCCATCTGACTGCAGAGTGTGTGCTCTTCGTGATGGCCCATGCTGCTTCCATCAAATGTGCTGTCTACAATAATGAGAGAGCCTCTGAGGAACCACTCGACTCTCCATGGCCTGAGTGAGTGAAGGTTTCCATATAGGAGTTCAGGAAAGGTCTGTCACTGACAGTGAAGATGGCTACTCAGTTCTGTGTGTGCTGTTGTTGGTTTTTTTGGTGAGGAAGATTAGACCTGAGCTAACATCCGTTGTCAATCTTCCTCTTTTTCCTGAGGGAGATCGGCCCTGAGTTAACATCTGTGCCCATCTTCCTCCATTTTATACGTGGGATGCCTGCCACAGCATGGCTTGATGAGCAGTGCACAGGTCTGTGCTCAGGATCTGAACTGGGTGAAACCTGGGCTGCCGAAGTGGAGCACACGAACCAAACCACTATGCCACCAGGCTGGCCCCCTGTATGTGGTTTTAAAGGGTCAATTTGGTTTTCATATTTGATTTTTCTTCTGCTAATATAATCATTCTTAAATTCATACCCTCTCCTAAAATTTGACTGTGCAATATTCCCTTAAATTTTAAAACCTAGTAAAATTGAAAGGAACATCCCTGATGTTGAGAAGAAAACTAGTCCCACTGCTATCCAGAAATGTTCTGAAAAGGACCTTTTCGACTTGAATACATAGATTATAAATGTGTTAGTATATATATTAGTGTTAGATACATGTATCTGTAGGAACCAGACATAATAATAAGCCACAAAACTTAATCCCGCCAAAGGTCCAATTCGAATTTGAAACAGAGATCTCCATGGAACAAAATAGGCCACATTTGTCAGAACTGACTCCCCAACCCTGTCTTAGCCACCCCCCCCCCCCCCCCACCCCACCCCCCCCCCCCCCCCCCGCATCTCCAACCTTTTTTTGCTTTCCTCTACTCTCCAGTCAGCTCTGACTTTGGCAAGCAGTCAAGAAGTGAACAAGAGAGATGGAAGTTCTCTGAGTATCAGACCCCTTACTGGCCATTCAGCCATGCAAGCTGCGAATCCAGTTAAAAAAAATGTTGCCTTTCTTTTCCTCTTTGCTCTCTAACGAACTGCCTCCTTCTCCTCCCCACCACCAGAGAGGGAAAACAATCGAAAGCATTAGTATTCCTATGAAAAGGGGCAGTCACAAGGGTGTGACTGCAGGCCTGCTGTAGCTGCTCTAGGACGCTGCCAGGGGCTGAGAAGGGACGAACTCCAATTACTCCAGCTCAGACTGGTCCTGGCATGGTCAGATGGAGGAGACAGAGCAGTGATTCACAGCAGGACGTGGCTCTTGCCGACCGACCATTCTCCTGGGACTCATCAGTCTCCTCTCCGACAAGATGATACCTGGTGTGCAAATCTCCTTTTAGAAATGCACAGATTACATTATGTATTTCTCTTCTTATTGGCCTTTTAAGAACAACTGGGAGCTCTTACCTAACCTGAAGTGTCTCTTTGTGTTTCTTTCAGGAATTGGGGCCCTCGCCCAGGACACACTATGGTGCTTCAGCCAAGTGAAAGGCACTATCGAGATTGGAGCGACAGAAGGTAGGGAAAGCTCCCTACACCCTTTTCCTTGCTTCCTTGGGGGTTTGTGCTGGTTCCAGATCTGAAATCGTTCGTTCATCTTTGCCTCCATCAATGTAAGTCTCCGCACATCCCAGAATAGCATTCTGAGCTGGAAATGGATTTAATAATTTCTTTCTACCCTTTTTTTCTGTTGAAGTTTGCTTTATTCCCACCAATAAGGCAGCACTGAAATGAACTTTCGGTGAGACAGGTTTGAAGAGAGGCTAAACGAGGCAAGTCTTGTTTCAGGATTGTCTGTCAGCTCTGTAGAATTCTGAGTCCCAACACTTCAAGATGGTCAGACATTAATTTCTTCCTTCCATTCTTTGTTGATCACTTACTACCACACATGAAGCACACAGGCAGAACGAGGCATTCAAGTCTACTCACATAAACCATGGGCACATTGAGTCCCAATATCAGCATATGATTGCCTTTCTGGCTCTCAGGAGATTTTCGTATTCCAAGGCCCTTTACCTGGCATAATACATTCCTTTTCCTCTCCTGAAGAACTTTTTTTTTTTTTAATTCTCTTCATTTTCTTTTCTTATAAGCCTGAGCTTGGAGACCTCTATGACTCTCCCAAAGGATGTCTGCATTTCAAAATAGCTGAATGATAGGCAATTGGAAGGAACTAGAATAGCGCTTCTGGGTGTTTTAAATCAAGGTTTAGCTGTTCTAGCCGAACGCAGTAAGGGTTGCCTGGAACAGATTGCACCGCATTGGTGGTAGGCATAGAGTGCTGTGGTACACCACAGATCTAAAACCAATTTTAGTGAGTGAGGAAGTGAACCGTTGACAGCGCTGGCCTTCTGTATGGAAACTAACGTGCATAAATGCATGTGAACTTTTGGATCGTTCCACAGCATTTTAATTGAGTAAAAATAATTTGAGTAAAAATTACTTTGAGTAATTCGGAGGAGGTATGTTATCTAAAACCTTGCAGTAATTCATTTTTAGAAACTCAATATAGTGGTGGATACCCCAAAACCAAATGATTTATGTTCAAATAGTGGGCAAAATCACACTAAAATAAATTAATGACTGAATGTATAAAATTACACTTTTGTACAGCATCTTCTATTTTTCAGATGCACTGCCAATGGAGCTTTACCAATGATCCCCATGGACCCCCTGTGAAGTAGACAGAGCAGGCTTTATTAGGCCCGTTTTCTACCCATCTAATCAGCAATGTTGTCGAGTGTCATCTATCTGGCAGCACTGTCCTAGGCATTAGAGATAAAAAAGGGAAGGGAAAAAAAATAACTTACTCCCTAACCTCAGGAATCTTAAGAAAACTGAAGCTCAAGTTAATCAGTTGTTTTAAATCTTGGCCATGATTCAAAATCACTTGTGCTTTTTAAACAATAGACTCCAGATCCCCAAGAGTTACAAATTAGAGGTTTGAGGACCAGGATGATGCCCAGAAGATTCTGATGGAGTGGACTGGCTTTGGGGACCGCCAGGCTAGATGACTTGTTTAAGGTCATGCATTATTCTCAGACTCTGGACTTAAATCTTCTCTTTGTGACCGGCTCCCTACTGACTACAAGGATTCTTAGTGTCCACTCCAAGTATAGCTCTTATCAACTGAGGACTTCCTATGTGGTGAGTACTCTTTAGTAAGTGCTTAAGACAAGTTAATAAGATAATGTAGGTATGACATTTATCACAGTGCTTGGCGCTGTGTAGGTTCTCAATATTTTCAAGCTATTATTATGAATATCATTGTAATAGATTTTCCTTCTAATTTAATCCTCACAAAACCTTATGAGAGGTAGGTATACGTATTTCCACTTTGCGTATGAGAATATTGAAGCTAAAGTAACAGAAGACTAAGTTCTTTGCCACGTTGGACACTATCACACAGCCACTGGCATCTAGGTTCCCTGGCCAACATATTTTTAATGTCATTTAACTTCACTAATACTGCCTCAATGACACTTGAATATTTGTTGAGTGAATTAATGAATGACTTTCACTTGATAAAAATCAAGGTTCTTAAAAATCAGGTTCCTTTTTTTTAATTGGCCTGCTCTATCCAAGTTGGTTTTCTGTACTGATCAAAATCAATAAAAATTATTCAACTTTCAACTTTCTCTTCCACCTCACTTGTTCCTGCTAATGACTTTTCCATTATATTTCTACCACTTCCCAGCTGGTGACCATGGCCAAGTCACTTACCATCTCTGTGCTTAAGTTTCGTTTTATGCAAAATGGAGATAATGATATAGATATCTGTTAGGATGGCTGTAAGGGTGAGGTGAACAAAATTATATATATACGCATATATGTATATCTGGCATCTAGACTGTTATAAGATGCTCAAATTGCATTACCTGCTCTTATTGTATTATAAAGGCAAGAGTGAGACCAGGTAAAGTGACAAAAATAAATATTTTAATGCAATATTTTTTAAAAAACCAAAATTAATGCAAAGAACCCGCAATGAATGAAATATCAAAATGTTAAATAAAGACAGGCTCGGTATTACTGACTTAACTGTTTCCTTGGCTTCAGGCTCCAATAAGACTCAGCATGGCATTGTTACGGCTCATTTAATTAACTGTGTATCTTGGGTATCAGCTAGTAGGCTGGAGTTTTTCACATTCCAAATTATTCAGTAGGCTATTAGATGGATGACACTGAGTCCAACAATAAACATTTAGTGAGTGCTTATCAGATCCAAGGCACTGCCCCAGAGAGTGAAAGGGTTATAGAGATCAATAAAATATAGTTCAAGTTCTCAGAAATACACCGTTTAAAGGGAGACAGGAATTGGTACATAAGAATGAGGCATTATGTCAAGAAATATAAGACAAAGTGAGCTAAAAACAAAGTGTTTTGATTAAAAACTAAAGTGCTTTGAGTAAAAAAGAGGTAGAAATCTCATCTATTTATGGGGACAAAGATAGACTTAATGGGAAGAAAACATTTAAAATAGAACTTAAGAGATTTTTAAAAATATGACATTTATTCTTTTCCTTTTCTGATTACTAAAACAGTATGGTCTCAGTGTAGAAAATTTGAAATATAACTAAAAAAAAGATCGCACAATAAATTTCATTCATAATCCCACAACCCACAGATCTACACTGGTAAAAGTATGTGGTCTATCTTTCTAACCTCTTGACTATGTGTATATTCATCAATCAGTTTAGCCAGCAAATAAGTGCCACGTGACAGATACTGCAAAAGGGACTGGTTAGTTTATAATGAACAAAAATCAATACAATTTTTTTTTTTACCAAAATGAAATCACAATGGAAATCCTATTTTGTAAATAGATGTTTTCACTTAGCAATATATAGTGATCATCTTTCATTTTATGAACAGTAGGTATGCCCTAATTTATTTACTCAAATTTTCAAGTGTATAACAACACTGTTATGAACATTCTCTAATAGCTACTCTGCGCTTATCCAGGAAAACCTATGGGGTAGAGTGATTATAAGAGCATATGTTTTACGATAAAACACCTGATTCAAAATTTGGCCTCCCTACTTTTTCGTACAGAGCAAGTTACCTCAAATTATTCATAATTTCATTTCCCGATATGTAAAATTGGGATAATAAAATCTACCTTGAAGAATTGCTGTAAGAATGTATTTGGACAGATATTTTAAACAACATAGCACATAGAAAATGTTCAATAATTATGATTAGTTGTTATGATTATATCACTGCAATACATTCTTAAAAAGGAAATTCCTTGGCTCAGATTATGGAGGTATATTTTAAGATTTTTTTAAATTTAAAGTATCAATAGCCCTTTAGAGGCACTAATGACTTACATATCCACTATCAGTATGTAACAGTGCCCATTTTCCAAACTCTCCAATTTAAAAATTGGATTTACAGTATCCGTTAATTGACGCTTCTTTTTTGAAATTGATGTATAATTGACATATAACATTGTGGAATTTAAGGTGTCCAACATGTTGATTTGATATATTTATGTAATTGATACTTCTTTGATTACTCAAGTTCTCAGAGGATTTCAGGAAGCAGAAATTATGAGATATGAAAAGGAAGGAAGTTGAAATGGTGCGAATAGCATGTGCAAACGTCCTGAGGTTTGTAGGCTCAGAAAGAGGAAGAATTCCATTTTGTTGGGCGTAGAGTACCTGCAGAAGCAAAGTGAAAGACTAAACTCGAAAGGTAGGCGGGACTCAGGTTGTGAGGTGCTTGAATGAGAGTAAATGATCCTCAACATACTGTGCCATATGATGCCAAGTGATATTGCTGAGGACTGAAAAAGTTATTGTTGTGCCATACAGACCAAATGGAAGTGATGTCAGCTCCTTTCAGACAATGGCGATGAAATTAATTTATTGGTAAAGTAGAAATGTCACTCAAATTCATTAATTCATTCACTCATATATTCAATAGATATTTATAAATGTCTGCTTTTTTCCAGGCACTGTGCCAGGTGAGTAAGACATATCATGTACTAGTAAAAAATTTATTTTATAATGAGAGACTCAGCCAATAAAAAAGGTAGAAAATAGCTCATTCGAGGTTTTGATGAACACTGAGAAAGACTTTAACAGGGTGGCATGAGACAGTTCTTAGAGGAGCTCACGTCAATGTGGGTTATCAGGGAAGGCCTCTCTGAGGAGGTGACACCTGAGCCAAGGCCTGAAGGATGGGAATGTGCCAGCGTCAAAGAACCATGCCTTGGTCATTGCAGGTAGTAATAAAACGAGCACATGTACAGGCCCAGTGCCAGCAGAAAAGGTGATGTTTTCAGAGCACATACAAGAGCCCAGTGTGGCTGCAGCTGGGCAAGAGCAAGCTGTGTGCTCTGAAAGGAGATG
Source organism: Equus caballus (assembly GCF_041296265.1). Classification (NCBI taxonomy): domain Eukaryota; kingdom Metazoa; phylum Chordata; class Mammalia; order Perissodactyla; family Equidae; genus Equus; species Equus caballus. The sequence goes on from NC_091697.1 coordinate 46,472,330, forward strand.
GAGAGGTAGGAAAGGGCTAGATCAGCTGGGACCTTTTAGGTCAAAGAGGCTGGGTTTTATTCTGAGAATAGGGGGACTCCTTGCCATGGAAGGAGTTTAAATATTCAATTTATCTTGTTAAAATAAGTTCTTATTGGAGTTCTGATGAGAGACAATGTGGCTTTATTAGAGTAGAGAAGGTGCTGATGATGAGAAGAGAACAGGCTCCAGACATATTTTGGAGGTAATGGACTGGCTTTTAGGGGAGAGGTGAAGTAGGGACTTAAGATAGCTCCCGGGTTTGGGCTTTGAGCAACTGAGTGATTTGTGGGTACCGGTCATTGAGACTGGGAAACCTGGAAAAGAAGCATATTTGGAGATGTAGGGGAGGAAAGACATCCCCCCACCCTCCTGGGTTCACTAGCTGGGTCTATGAAATAAACCAACAACAGGGGAAATGGTACACAAATTTGTTAAGTTTTAATATTATGTGCGTGGAGGTACGACAGGAAAAAAAAGTGAATACTCAAAAAGGCGGTGAGATTTGAGAGCTATACCATCTTAGTTGGAAAGGGGAGGAGGGATGTAGGCCTCTTAGAGGACAATAAATGAGTCTTAGGAAAGATGAATGAGGCCTTAGAAGAACAGATGGAGACAGGCTGGTTGGTGACAAAGTTTGTCTGCGATAAGAGTCAGTCTTCCCTGGTTGATGGAACTCCCGGGGAGGGGACTGATGACAAGTGAATTCCTTTTGGAGGATCCCTCTTTTGGTAAATACAGGGGATTCAGAGAAAACCTCTCCCTACATTTGCTATTTTTCAAATGTCTTCAGCTTAAAATAATCAATACATCAAAGCAGCGTATTTTGGGGTGACATGTCCTGAACTCCTTCTGGGAGAAAAATCATAAGCTTCGTTTTGAGCATATTGAGTGTGAAATGGTTATAAGATAATCAGGTGTAGATGCCAAGAAGGAATTTGTCTATGTGAGTGTGGTCTTGATGGAGAGAATGTGAGATGGACCTAGAAACGAGGGAGGCAGCAGCATGTACATGGGATTCGGAACCGTGGGACTTGGTGGGGTCACATATGTCTTACAGACCATGTTAACATGCAGTCAACAAACAACTTGTCGATGGCCTGAAGCTTTCACTATTTTGCTGGTGAGTAGGATGCCATCTAAGCATAGTTCACTTAGTTTAGTTCTTGGAAGACACACATTGAAAGGTTCACCATATGCAATTCTTGTATTGGATTTGCCTAGCATGCACATTCATATAATATATGATTTCATCTCATGGAGTTTTACACTATGTCATCATAGGAGTACTTTACATGCTGGAAATTGCCCACTCTGGGCGTCAGGCAATATCTTCAGATTTGGTGTATGATTCAGTACATGGGAAGAAGTCAGAATTATCTGATATTTCTGGGGTTTTTTTTTCCCGACTGTAGAAGATAGCTATTTCCTTTCTGATACTACAATTCTAGGGTGTTTCCTTCTACAGCTCAATGTCCATCAATATAGGTCATTTCATCTTATTCATGGGAAATAACGGTGATATTTATTCTGTTTTGCTACATGGGCGTAACTTTCCTTCCTTCCCCTCCCTCCAAAAAGATGACTCATGTAGAGGGAAGAATGAAGCGTTCTACTCACTCAGTTTTCTAGTGAGAAAAACTATCAATTTAGCTGCCGATGTGAGGTGCATTCCAGGCACTCTAATCTAGAAGCTGTTGATTGCGAGTGACTTTCTAGCAAAGAGTCCTCCACCTCAAATGTATGCAAGAGTGTCTGATCTTTGCACTGATGCTTGAGAAACTCAGAGATAGTAGGAATGATTTTTTTGAGAAACTTGGGAATATTAGGCATGATTTTTCAGCTTCCCTTCAGTGATTATGACTTTTTGCTGTCATCAAAACAGAAAAATACTAACTGGATTGTCTCAAAGCAGCATAAAAACTGTGACCTTCTAATTTTATAGAAAGAAGTCAGTGATTGACAAATTACCCTTTTAGATGTTTATGCAACATAAATGGCAAAGGGTGATTGTAACGTCACTCCACAGATCTTAGTCTAAACAATATAAAATGAGCCTTGTTTGCCTCACTCTTTCCACCCCTGATATGGGCTACCGTGGTGGCTGTGGTGAGAACTCCCATCTCAGGAAGAAGAGCTCTTGTTCTTTGGACAGAAGCTTTTTTTTTCCAGGAGATTAGAATACTTGGAAGGAAGCTTTTTGGACCAACAACCTCAGGCCACCAATATAGAGTTATTAATCAGTCAGGTTATCCCCTAACTTTAAACTGGGTCCAGCTACCCAGTTAGTGACCTTGGGCAGGTCACTGAAAGATTTCCAAACCCTATAGTGCATGGGATCCCTTGAGGAGGGCGTTAAAATGCATATTCCTTGTCCTACCCCTGGAGATTCTGCATCAGAAGGTCTGGGATGGAGTCAAAGAATTTACAAATTTCACAGGCATCCCAAATCATTCTAACACAGGTTGATCCAAGAAACACACTGAGAAACTCTATTTTCTCTTTCCTTACATCAGAGGGCTATGGCGAGAGCAGAGCAGAGAGAACATCTGAGCATATTTTGAGTGCTTTTAAAGGAAACCAGAACGCCAACAAATATAAGGTTACTGTACAGCCCAGCTCTCTGCCGCAGGCACTAAGGAGAGTGAAAACCTCTCCTCTGTGTGTCAAAAGGAAGCCCAGAAGCTCCCCTCTGCATCAGAGAGTCTACAAAGGGATTTCCCAAGTAACTGTACTTTGTACGGGGCTCCAATCTGCTGGAAGCAAAGTTGGTCTGATTATGAACAAGTTGCCACGAGATGAAAGCATTTTTCTCCGCTGTGATGGAGGCTGTCTTGATGCGAGAGAGCTGCGGGCTTGCTGTACTCTGAAGGCGACCTGGTGAGAGGTGGACTCCCGGGAAGCTTGCAAGGCTCTGAGGGGGAAGGGAAGCAGATTCTGTGCAAAGCACTGCGGTCAAACATCCTGTTCTCTTTGTAAGCATTAGGTAATTAAATGTTGCCAAGCCAAGAAAGAGCAAAAGCTCCATGGCATTCATTTCACCCCTGCCCTAACACTAATCGCATTAAATGTGTTTAGTCAGCAAATAGCTGTGGAGCACCCACTATGTGCCAGGCACTGAGCTGGGTGAACAAGATACTGTTGCTCTCCTCTTAAGCAGTTTATATCTTCTTGAGGGATATCAACAAGTGGTTGTCAATTGCAATCCAGTGTGGGTGTGGAAAGTGCTAGAAAAAGAGTAAGCTACCCAACCTCTCACAGTGGGGTGGCAGAGGGAGCAGGGAAGCCTCACTAGTGTAACTGGCAGCCAGTAGGAGACCTAAAGAAGGAATAGAAATTAGCCAGGCTTTTTAGGCACAGAGACCAAGTTTTATTTAGGGTTCAACTATTCTTTTAGGCAAATTATTCATCTTCCCTGGTCTGTCTTGAGATGATGTTCACAGGCTTTGTTGATAAAATCTCTGAAAGCATGATACCATAGCTGGCCGCGGTAGAGTAATAATAATGATAATTCTATTTAATCAGACTTCACTGGGGCGGATTCTGTAATAATAACTATCAGTATATTACCTCGTTTCATCTTTGCCACAATGAGAAGATATGAAGCAACTTAACCACATTTTACAAAGGAGGAAATTGAGGGTCAGGAAGTTTAACAACTTACCCCAGTCACACACCTGTCTGATCTCAGAGTGCATGTTCTTAACCATGGTGAGAGGGTGGTGTTGGAAAGGAGCCTGGCACCTAGTCGGGGCTCAGTGAATATTTATTGAATAAATACAGCCTTCAGTAAGTAATAAATGTCAACAAACCAAAAATCATTATTACCATTAATATAACAACAATGAATGTTTTCAGGAGAATAAAATAACTCATTCAAAACAATCCCTTACAAATATACATAGTTCTTTCCTGCTTTTAACACATATGGGTCATTTATTTCTTATAACGTCCATGGCAGATAACTAGACTAGGTTTTATAATTCCACATAACAGATATAAAAGAGATAGTATGGATGTTACAGATAGAAGGTAGACTATTCCTCATTGAAATGAGGAGATTAAGGCAGATAGATAGAGATACATTTTAAATTGCCCAAGGTCTCAGAGAGACTGGAAAGCAAACTTTTGAATCCCATACCGGAGATTTTTGTACTGCTCGTCTTCTACTATACAATATGGATTGATGGCTTTGGGGTGGGGAGTCCTCTGTTCTAGAAGCACTAACTACTAATTTAAAACGTGGTTGACTGTCTTGAAAAAGAAGGGCACAGGTCACAAGGCAGCTCAAGGGAAATCTATCGCTCACGATGCTTTCAGCTGCAACAGAAAATTCATCTCAAAATTCTAGAACAGTAAAAGAATTACTATCCCTTCCTTGGTTCTGCAAATATCTGCTAAGTAGCTACTGTATGCCAGGTTTATAGGCATTAGAGATTCATCAGTGGAGGAGATATACGATAGATAAAAATAAATTAGTAAAATATCAAAAAATAAGGTTGTAAATGCCGTAGAGGAAAGTAAAGCAATAGGGGGTGCAGGGGTGTGGGTATTCTCTTTTAAATAGGATGGTCAAGACTTCATGCAAAAAAAAAAATGACATTTGAGCAATGATATGAAGAAGGCAAGAGATCAAGTCATGTGGCTATCTGGGGAGGAGAGCTCCAGAGAGGTAACAGGTAGTGCAAATGTCCTGAGGCAAGAGCTTATCTGGTATGTTCAAGGTCTAGACATGTGACTAGTATGGCTGAAGTTGAGTGAGCAGAGGGAGAAGTTGTGAGAGATGGAGACAGAGAAATGATGGCTGGTAGACGCAAGCAGGGGCTTTGAGACCATTATGAAGACCTGGACTTCTGCCTGAATGAGGTAGAGAGCCACTAGTTGTAAAACGCTCTTTTTAGCAGCAGGTCAATAATAAATGGTAAGGAGCCAAGGTCAGAAGCAAAGAGCCCAGTTAAGTGGTTATTGCAATAACCCAGTTGTTCACATAATAACTCCTGGGGCAGGGAGCCCCCGGAGCTGATTAATTTCCTGGCTGGAGAACAGCATGGAGGACTCAGATTCTCTCTGTCCTCCTACTTTGCTGTCCTTGGGCTGTCAGCTTTGTCCCAAAACAACCACAGCCATTCTGGGCATCACACTCAGACACAACAATATCCAGTGAAAGGATATTGGTCTTTTAAAAACAAAAACAAAAACAAGAAATCTGTTTTCCCTAGATGTCCCCAGCAAATTTCTTTAGATATCCCCTTGGCCTCAGTCTGAGTCATATGGCCACCTCTAAACCAACATTGACGAGGAGAGTGGGATTAGACTAGATGGTTTACACAAGTTAGGTTTGCATCTGAGCTTGATGTAGCATCTCTGAGGGAAGGACACACAAAAATATCTGGCCTCTGCAGCAAGGAACGGGGAGTCCAGCAACAGTCAAGTCAACTACAGGAAGAAGAGGCAGGTGTGGATTAACCAATTCCGTAGCTCCCTCTGGGCAAAGGGTAGAGAGGTTCATTGGCTTGTTCTTTGTAGAACATTTGGCTCAGGCAAGTCCGACGGCCACGCTTCCCTGGACTGAAGCTGGGGGTTCCCTGAAGCTGGGGGTTGGGGTGTGTGAGATGACTTACCTTTTGTTTTCTTTTCATGTTACTAATTAAGCAGATTTAGCATCATCCCACTTTTTGCCTATGTAATTTTTTAACGAAATTTAAAAGCTAAGAATAAATAATTAAGCACGTGGGCACTGAGGGGTGGTTCTCAGTTCTGTGCTCAAGGTCTCAGGTAAGTGTCATGTCTTTTTCTTCAGCATGTTTATTTTTAATTTATTAGGTAGAGCTTTTTTTTTAAAAAAAAAAAAGAGTGTAGCTACCTTTATAATAGTATGGTTAGGGGTAAGAATATTGAATTTCATTCATCCATTTATTCAGTAAATATGTATTGGGCACTAGGTGTTGGAAACAGCAGCCCTTGAAATAGCCAAGGTCTCTAGTGTTATGGAGTTCACGTTCTAGAAGGTGAGATGGACAATAAAAAAAGAAAACTTACAAAGACACAAGGTGATTTCAGATGGTGACATACACTATGAAATATATAAAATGTAGTAATGTGGCAGTGGCTGAGTGAGGGGAGGGGACGGGGGCACGGGCGTGCCTCATTTTATGGTGCTTTGTTTTATTGCACTTCACAGATTTTGCAGTTTTTTTACAAATTCAAGGTTTTTGGCAACCCTGTGTCGAACAAGTCTATTGGTGCCATTTTTCCAATGGCATTTGCTCACTTTGTGTCTCTGTATCACATTTGGTAATTCTCACAGTATTTCAAACTTTTTTTGGTTATTGTTGTATTTGTTATGGGGATCCGAGAGCCGTGATCTTTGATGTTACTATTGTAATTGTTTTGGAGCGCCATGAACCCCGCCCATATAAGATGGTGAACTTTATGGATAAATGCTGTGCGTTCTGACTGTTCCACCAACCAGCCATTCCCAGTCTCTCTGCCTCTCCTCAGGACTCCCTATTCCCTGAGACACAACAATATTGAAATTAGGCCAGTTAATAGCCTTACAATGGCCTGTAAGTGTTCAAGTAAGAGTCACGTGTCTCACTAAAAGCTAGTGTCTTACTGTCTTCACTAAGGTGAAGAAGGCATGTCAAAAGCCGAGACAGTCTGAAAGCTAGGCCTCTTATGCCAAACTGTTAGCCAAGCTGTGAATGCAAAGGAAAAGTTCTTGAAGGAAATTAAATGTGCTACTCCAGTGAACACAGGAATGAGAAGAGAGCGAAACAGCCTTATGGAGATATGGAGAAAGTTTTAGTGGTCTAGATAGAAGATCAAACCAGCCACAACATTGCCATAAGCCAAAGCTTAATCCAGAACAATGCCCTAACTCTCTTCAATTCTTTGAAGACTGAGAGAAGTCAGAAAGCTGCAGAAGAAATGTTTGAAGCAAGCAGAGGTTGGTTCACAACGTTTAAGGAAAGAAGCCGTCTCCATAACAGAAAAGTGCAGGTGAAGCAGCAAGTGCTGATGTAGAAGCTGCAGCAGGCTACCCAGAAGGTCTAGCTGAGATCACTAATGAAGGGGCTACACTGAACAACAGATGTTCAATGTAGATGAAACAGTCTTATATTGGAAGAAGATGTCATCTAGGACTTTATAGCTAGAGAGAAGTCACCGTCTGGCTTCAAAGCTTCAAAGGAGAGGCTGACTCTCTTGGTAGGAGCTAGTGCAGCTGGTGACTCTAAGTTGAAACCAAGGCTCATTTACCATTCTGAAAATCCTAGGGCCCTTAAAAATTATGTTAAAACTACTGTGCCTGTGCTCTATAAATGGAACAACAAAGCCTGGATGACAGCACATCTATTTACCACATGGTTTACCAAATATTTTAAGCCCACTGTTGAGACCTGCTGCTCAGAATAAAAGATTCCTTTCAAAATATTACTGCTCATTGACAATGCGCCTGGTCACCCAAGAGCTCTGATGGAGATGCGCAATGAGGTTAATGTTGTTTTCATGCTGCTAACACAGCATCCATTCTGCAGCCCATGGATCAAGGAGTAATTACAACTTTTAAGTCTTATTATTTAAGAAATACATTTCATAAGGCTATAGCTGCCATAGATAGTGATTCCTCTGATGGATCTGGGCAAAGTAAGTTGAAAACTTTCTGGAAAGGATTCACCATTCTAGATTCCGTTACGAACATTCGTGATTCATGGGAAGAGGTCAAAATACCAACATCAGCAGGAGTTTGAAAGAATTTGATTCCAACCCTCATGGATGACTGAGGGGATCAAGACTTCAGTGTAGGAAGTAACTGCAGATGTGATGGTGACAGCAAGAGAACTAGAATTAGAAGTGGAGCCTGAAGATGTGACTGAATTGTGGCACTCTCGTGATACAATTTAGTGGATGAGGAGTTGCTGCTTATGGATGAGCAGACAAAGTGGTTTCTTGAGATGGAATCTACTCCTGACGAAGATGCTGTGAAGATTGGTGAAGTGAAAACAAAGGATTTAGAATATTCCATAAACTTAGTTGATAAGGCAGTGGCAGGATTTGAGAGGATTGACTCCAATTTTGAAAGAAGTTCTACTGTGGGTAAAATGCCATCAAACAGCATCACATGCTACAGAGAAATTGTTCATGAAAGGAAGAGTCAACCGATGCAGCAAACTTCATTGTGGTCTTATTTAATGAAATTGCTACAGTCGTTGTAAGCTTCAGCCACCACCACCCTGATGAGCAGCAGCCATCAACATTGAGGCCTGACCTTCCACCAGCAAAAAGATTATGACTCGCTGAAGGCTCAGATGATGGTAAGCATTTTTAAGCAATAAAGTATTTTTTAATTAAGGTATGTACTTGTTTTTTTTAGATATAATGCTATTGCACACTTAATACATTACCATATAGTGTAAACATAACTTTTATTGCACTGGGAAACCAAACAATTCATGTGACTTGCTTTATTGCAATATTTGCTTTATTGTGGCGGTCTGGAACTGAACCTGCACCGTCTCTAAGGTGTGCCTGTACTACTTTGGACAGTTGTTTTGTGGAGGATTTTCTAAAGAGGTGACATTTGAGTTAATATCCAAATAGTGAGTAGATGCTAGGGTCAAGAGACTTGTGGGAATAGTGTTTAGACACAGGGAACAGTGAGTACAAAGGCCCTGAGGCAGAAGCAATCTTGGCATGACCAGAAGGAAGGCCAGGATTACTGAAGTGGTGAGTGGGGGAAAGAGTCTGTGATGAGGTTGCAGAGGGAAGCAGAGGCAGGTTCACGTGAGGCCTTGCAAACAACAGTGAGTAATTTGTGTTTCATTCTGGGTACAATGGAAAGCGATTTGAGGATTTTATGCACGGGAATACCCTGATGTTTTAGAACTAATGTAGAATGGAAAACTGGTAATTTGACACTTAAAAGCCTAGGACATTACATCTCAGTGGGAACTTGAGTAACATAGCCTTCCTAGGATTGTACTGTGAAAAGTAAACCTCATCTTTAAACTCGGACGTTTTTGTTGTTTGTTTTGTTTTTGCTTCCAACCTAGAGGTCTTCATACCTCACCTCTCATAGTAAAGTACTGGCTGTGGTCTGGAGCTCACTGTGGGATCTTTGCCTAGGACCACAATAGAAACTTGTAAAATTTTCATTTTAGATAGTGTCCAGAGATTGATCTTCAAGGCGTTGTTGAGATCACTTAAATTCGGGAGCCTATAGAACTGACAGTGTCCTTTCAGTTTTTAGTCTGAGGAATGTAAGATCTCTTTTTGTTTATTTTACTCTTTACTACGTATGGTATTTTCAAAATTTTGTCAGCTGATTTTTTTGATTTGTTTTTCTTTTTTGAGGAAGATTGGCCCTGAGCTAACATCCGTGCCCATGTTCCTTTATTTTATATGTGGGACACCTACCACAGCATGGCTTGATAAGCGGTGTGTAGGTCCGCACCTGGGATCCGAACTGGCAAGCCCCAGGCCCTGGAAGCTGAGCACATGAACTCAATCGCTACACTGCCAGGCCATCCCCTGTCAGCTGGTTTTTAAGAATCATTATTACCTGTTGTTTCAGGAGTGATTCTTCTGATTATGATTTAAAGCAATCTTTCCCCAAATTAAGGCACAAGTCATTTCTCAGTGTGTGCTTCTTCCTCTACCCCGTTCATCGAGTGCACCAGGCAATTTCAGTGCTGACAGGTGTAGACAAACAATATTCAAGCAGTGAGGATTTCCAAATATTAATATTAAATACCTATTTTCCGAGGAAAACTGATGGTAATTTTCTACCACTTACCATTCACACTTGCTTCAGAATTTCCCTTCTTGCTCTTTGTTAGTCTGTGGTTCAGGGAAAGTGCAGCGTCTCCTCAGACGCACCTGAGAGGGAATTGTTTTAGTAAGTAATTTATAGCTTGCTGAAGGTAAGCTGCCTTTTAAAATTACTGTCATTTAATAGCAACTTAAACTGGTTCATGAAACTAAAACTGAAAAAATAATTCACCAGCTTCATTCAAAAAAGTTTTAAAAACCCAAGTACTACTTTTTAAATACTTACATTTCTTTTCACAGAAACTGATACTCTTTGTGACCCCGGTAGAAACCCGAGGGCGTTGGGAAGATCTCACCTGACACAGTTAAGAGCATGAACCATCTGGGTTTGAATCCCACAGTACTTTCTGGGTCACTTTGAACAGATGACATACCTTCTTTTCATTTAACTTTACTCCCCTCCTCTGTAAAATGGGGCAAATAATAGTTTCTCCTTCATAGGCTTGTCGAGAGCATTAAATCAAATAATTCACATAAAGCAGGGAACGTGACACAGAGTAAATGCTAATTAAGTGTTAGCTGTTATGCTGATGAAAGCACAGATCGCAAAAAAATAAAAATAACCTGTCATCCTGCCACCCAGATCATTATTTATTTTTAATGTTTAATATTTGATAAGTTTGATAAACTTGTTTCAAAATGAGTTTAAAATGTCCATCAGACCCATGTGTTGACTAAAAGGATTACTTGTACCTAGGTGCGAAGACATGCCTCATCTTTGGGAAGAACAGTAAATATCTATAGAAGATTCTAGGCTCAGGTTCTACCAAGATAATGTCAAAGCAGTTGAAAGAAAATTATAGATGGCTAATTGCCTCTATATCATCAACAACCATGAACAATTAATAAACACTCCTTACTCCTAATCAAAGTATTGTTTCTCCACATGATGTTAGTGAGCACATAGGTAACTGTGGGATTCGAACATGAAGGTTCATAGCATATTGGAGTTTGAAAGAAACCGGAAGTTCATTTCTAATCTCTCCATTTTCTAGATGTAGGGCCTGGGGAGCAGAAAGGAAAAGGGACACGAGCAAAGCTGCAAGTTTATTCTTCCACTTAATGTCATTACCAATGAACGTCTCCACCACTCAGGTGTCCCTGTGACATGATGGGGTTAGATTAGCTCTCTGATATCCTTTCCAGTTAAAAACCACCGTGAACCAGTGGTCCCTGACCTCTGGCCACCAAATACCTGTTAGATAGATTTTTCTATTCCATTTTATCAACCAGTTGTTTTCTTTCACCTAGATGCTGAAATACTTGCTTCTTGCCTACAAATAGATGCCAAAGATGGAAGAAAGGCAGAAGTCCCTCTGCAGTCTTTTGGCTGACACCCAGGTTAATCCCATCAGTAGTGCAGCTCAGCGCTCTGTGTTTGGCTCCAGATGAAGTCTGGGTCCCTTGGCCTTCTTTGAAGCATGCCATATAAACCACTGACATGTAAACCCGACTTCTCATGGACGAGTGAGACTTGACAATGGGAAAAAATCATGACTAGAATGGCTTTCCAGAAGTCCAACGAAGACATTAGGACAAGGGCCATGTTGATTCTGTTTGGCTGATACAGTCCCCCACACTTACTGAAAATTAGATAAACTTGGCATTGGATAAAAATTGTAGCCAGCACCAGGCACATACAACATTCCAGGTGTTGGGCTCTTGGTCTGTCAGGTACTTTCTAAGATCTCACTTCTTAGTAGAGACAGCATGACACAGAGGAGCAGGGGCTCCAGAAATGTGCACCTAGGTTTGCATTCCAGCTGTGAACTCTGAGTATGGCATTTAATCTATCTGTGCCTCAGTTTCCTCATCTATAACATAAGGATAATAATTGAAGTTACTTCAACTGCCCTTGCGAGTATTTACAACACAGCATGGAATATTGTCAGCATTCAATAAATGCTTGCTATCTCATTATTAGTATTAGGACTAATTTAATCATCATACCAGCTCTGTGAAGGAGGTATTCTAATACCTGGGTTTTGGCTGAAGAAATTGAGATTCAAAGATCTTAAATGATTCAATGATTCCTCCAAAGCTATTGTTAGTAACCAGAAGACCTATGATTTAAACCAAGAAGGTAAATACTCAAGTGAACTAAGAATGCTTATATGTGGTGGTTCAGAGAGCAGGCTGTGGAGTCAGGAAGCTGGGTTTGAATCTTGGCTGTTATTACTAGTTGTGTGCCCTTGAGTAAGTTATTCTGAACCTTGACATACTGAGAATAATAGATCCTATACCATAAGGATGTTGTAAGTCTTAAGTGTGATAATACCTGTTAGCAGTTGGTTCAGAGACCCGCACTCAGAAGAAACCCCATTAACATTCTTTCATTTTTTGTTACTAGTAGCAGTGGCCTTATTCAACTCCAGTTACTTCCTCCAAAAGCCCACCCAAACAGCTTAGAGTCATCCCTGATTCTGCTTTCCTAACTTCCCTCAACGCACAGGCTCATCTGTTCTAAGTCCTGTCATTCTTCCTCCCTCAATATCTCAGATATCTTGCATCCCTTGTCCCCTCTTCAACCCCATTGCCACTGTCCTAGTTTAGATGCCATCTTCTCTTTTATGGATGCTGAAGCAGCCTCCGTGGTTTTCTCCATCCTCCTTCTCGTCTTGACCCCCTCCAGTCTGTTCTTCACACTGTACCTACAGTAGTATTTCTAGTGTGCACACGTCACTTGCATCCCTAAAACCTTCAAAGGGCTTCGTTGTTCTTGGAATACTCCTGGCCTCACTCACTGTTTGCCTTCATGTACTCTGCGCTCCCTGGTATTCCCTGTCACACCATAGTCCCTCACCTCCAGCACTTCACCCATGCTCTCCCCTTTGCCAGAAATATTGCTCACCCTCTCTTTGCCTGGCAAACCCCTACTCATCATTCAGGTCCCAGCTTTGGTTTCACTTTTCCTATAAGCCTTCCCTAACCCTGAACTCCAAGCTTGGGGGCTCTTCTAGGAGGTCCTGAATGTTATCTCTCATAGCACTTGCCAGATGCACTATAATTTTCATACTCTTTGTATGTCTTCTCTGCTAGACCATAATCACCATGAAGGCAGGGCTGTATCTAATGTGTCTACTACAACTACTTGCTTACTACAACTAGAAGTTGTATAAGCATCCCTGGTGCCCAACACAGTATCTGGCATATACGGGTACTAAACAAGTATTTATTAAATAAATGCTTGCATGAATGAACAAACACCAGCCTTCCGACCAGCAAAGACCAAAAAGACAGGAGACTCTAAGAATATTCATTCTATGGCTATTGTTAAAAGATAAGAGATAAGAAGTGTTGGAGGGTGTGGAGAAAAGACAACCCTTGTACAGTGCTTGTGGGAATGTAAATCGGTATAGCTACTATAGAAAATAGTATGGAGATTCATCAAAAAATAGAACTACTATATCATACAGCTATTCCACTTATGGGTATTTATCTAAAGGACACAAAAACACTAATTCGAAAAGATATGTGCACTCCTATATTCGTTGCAGCGTTATTCACAATAGCCAAGACTTGGAAACAACCTACATGCCATTGATAGAGGAACGGATAAAGAAGATGTGATATATATATGTGTGTATATATATATATATATACACACACACAATGGAATAGTACCCAGCTATAAAAAAGATGAAATCTTGCCATTTGTGACAACATGGATGAAACTTTATAGTATTATGCTAGGCCAAGTGAGTCAGATGGAGAAAGACAAATACAATATGATTTCGCTCATATGTGGGAGATAAAAATAAATAAAAAACAAAGACATAGGTACAGAGAGCAGATTGGTGGTTACCAGAGGGGAAGGGAGGTGGGTGGAGAGTAAAAGGGGTAAAGGGACACAGTGACAGATAGAAACTAGACTTTTGGTGGTAAATATGATGCAATCTATATAGAAGCCAAAATATAATGATGCACACATGAAATTTATATAATGTTAAAAGTTACCTCAAATAAATAAATAAATAAAATCCATTCCAGTGGCAAGAGTGACATTTCTTTTTTTTTTTTTTTTTTTTTTTTAAAGATTTTTTATTTTTTCCTTTTTCTCCCCAAAGCCCCCCGGTACATAGTTGTGTATTCTTCGTTGTGGGTTCTTCTAGTTGTGGCATGTGGGACGCTGCCTCAGCGTGGCTTGATGAGCAGTGCCATGTCCGCGCCCAGGATTCGAACCAACGAAACACTGGGCCGCCTGCAGCGGAGCGCGCGAACTTAACCACTCGGCCACGGGGCCAGCCCCAAGAGTGACATTTCTTACTGCTGAGTTCAGCTCCCATCAGTGAACTTGGTTGACGGGATTCCTCCATATTTAAATTAGCTATTGCAGAGTAGAACTGCCATTTTTCAATGCGCCAGTATTAATGGTTGCCTAAAGACCCAGGTTAGACCAAATGGCAACAACATTATATTTTTAAATTTTCAAAATGCTTTTACAAATATTGTTTCATAGGCTTTATGTACCAGATCTGTGGGAGAGTGAGGTGAGGAAACTAACACATGAAGAATTACACTTAGAACTTAGTTCTCCTTACTTCTAATCATTGTGTTACTTGCCCACACTACGTTGCCTTACGTACAATTGATGCAGCCATTACCTCAGCCCTGGTCTCTGATGTTGAATTATTGTAAAGCAGTGATTTTCAACAAGTGGGGGGCGGGGCGGGAATTTTGTCCCCCAGGGAATATTCAGCAATGTCTGGAGATGGTTTTTTTCCTGCTTTTTCTCTCCAAATACCCCCAGTACATAGTTGTATATTTTAGTTGTGGGTCCTTCTAGTTGTGGCATGTGGGATGCCACCTCAGCATGGCTTGACGAGCGGTGCCATGTCCGTACCAAGGATCCAAACCAGCGAAACCCTGGGCCACCGAAGCGGAGCCCACAAACTTAACCACTTAGCCACAGGGCTGCCCCCTGGAGACATTTTTTACTGTCACAACTGTGTGCGGGGGGGGCGGGGCGGCGGCAGAGCAGATGCTGCTAGTGGCATCTGGTGGGTAGAGGCCAGGGATGCTGCTTAACCTCCTACAAGTCACAGGACAGCCTACTGTCCTTCACACTTCCCACCCTAGCCCCATTCTAACCAACAGCAAAGAATTATCTAGGCCCAAAAGTCAATAGTGCAGAAGCTAGGAAACCCTGCTGTAAAGCAAAGCTCATAGACTGAAACGACAAAGAGGAGCAAAAGTGGGTAGATCTCTCTAGATGTAGAGACACTAGTCAGTACACAGCCTGTTTAAAGGCGTGAAGTTTGAATTAAAAAACAAAATACTCTGCAGGCCATAGAGAACTCTTCTAGCGGCTGCATGTGCAGTGGCACACTCCCTGGGGAACGTCTTCGCTGGATGAGTGAGTCCTGCCCCATACTTTACAACAGGTAGAACATTTTCCCCCCTGCTGCCTCCTGAAAGATGTTCTATTATGGCCTCTCCAAATCAAGGGAAAACTTGGGTTAAAAGTGTCCAGAGAAGGCATTACACCTGATCACTCAAATGCCTTTTCTTGGATCTCTAAAGGGTGGCCTGAGCGCCAGAAAACTACAATCTGGCCGCCTGGATTCATGCACAGGGTTGCCTTAAAATCCTCTAATGTTCTCATCTGTCCAAAAGGAAATAGTGCTGCTGAACACTGGAGAATAAGGCCAAAATAGATGTCATAGTCAGAGATATCCTTAAAAATACATTATTATCTCAGCATATTGATTCATTTTCAAATTGTTCATGGTTTAGTTAAAACCCAGAGATGTGCAGGAGGACAGCAGACGAGACATTTCCTTTTGAGGAACTGGAAATACATTCTGGATTCACTCTGGAGTGCCTTCTTCTTGACAAGGCTTTGAGGCGTTATACACACTGAACAATTGGGCTGTTCTTTGTCCAGCTTGGACAATGGAGTGTGGAGTCCGCTATGGCCAAATGAGAGCTAGTTCGTGCATAGCCCAAACATAAAAGTTGGAATCTGTTTTGTATATTTAAAATATGTTTTACAATTCCATTAATTTAGAGTAAGCAGGGAAAAGAGTGAATCTGAGTGGTGAATAACTATATAGTAAAAATTTAAAGAAATGTAATATTATTTTCATATTCATGAAGTAGCATCAAGAAACAACTTACAAGGTGTTATACAGACTGACTAATAAACAGAAGTACTCACTACTCCCCAAATAATTCTTGAGATTCCCTACTTCAAACTATGGCTCTAATTATTACTTCCTACTAGAATGTTCTTCCCACTTACATCTCCACAGATTCAAATTCTCCCTGTTCAAAGCCTATCTCAAATGCCACCACCTCCAGGAAGTCTTCTTGGAATCTGACCTAATGTCCCAAATAAGCTTGAGAGTTTCCTACTCTGCACTGTCTGTTACTCCTTTATCACCCCTCTGTAATATATTCTTATTTTTCATTTTTTTAAAATTTCTCACCTCCGTACTCACCTTTACAATTTGTACCTTATATGTTCCTCTACTCCCACAGTCCTTAGCGCTGTGTCTTGGAAATAGTAAACCTTCAGTGCATATTGAATCTCTGGAGGCATTGATCAGTAGGTGTGTGCATTTGGTTTGATTCTCCCCACATCATCACGCTAGTCATTAGCAAACACTTTCTCTCAAATAGGTCAGAAGTAAATTGACCAGTCCTGATCAAATGCCCAGAAGTTCCAAATCAGTAGACAAAGAAGTTCAGTCAAATTCTAGGTGTTCTGTCCTACACTAGACTACAGGGGAGGGAATGTCAAGTTCATGTAGCCCAGGAAGTGGCCCAGCATCCAGACAGCATGGGGATAGGAGTGAGAAGTCTGCGTTGGAATCTTAGCTCCTCCACTTCCTTGCACTTGGCAAGTTATTTAACATCTCTGTTAAATTTACTCATGCATGAACAGGTAATAACATTTACTTTAGTTTAAGTATTTCAAGAGGATTAAACGAGACCTTCTAGGTACAGTGGTTAGTGGAGTAACTGGATCTAGTAAGGACTCAGATGTGGTGGTTGCTGTAATTACTACTGTTATCATCCTCTGTTAAAATCAAGTCAGGGGCCGGCCCAGTGGTGCAGCAGTTAAGTTCTCACGTTCCACTTCGGTGGGCTGGGGTTCACCGCTTAGGATCCTGGGTGCGGACATGGCACCGCTTGGCAAGCCATGCTGTAGTAGGTGTCCCACATGGAAAGTAGAGGAAGATGGGCAAGGATGTTAGCTCAGGGCCAGTCTTCCTCAGCAAAAAGAGGAGGATTGACAGCAGTTAGCTCAGGGCTAATCTTCCTCAAAAACTAGCTAAATAAATAAATAAAATAAAGTCATATTTCTATGGCTTAGAATTTTAAAAAAACATATTACATACTTGCTCTGACATCTCTTTATAAATTAGAAGTGATTTGCCTACTTTTTGTAGGTTCTATGAGAGTTAGTATTTAAAATTCAGAGGGAAATGTGCTTGGCTTTATTATGCTTTTCATTCTACAGTCTTTTTGATGAGAGCCAAAATCTTCCATTGTAACCCACTAGGTTTTGTGTTTCTTCCTTTGCTGCATGGTAGCATCTGCTCTAAATTGAGCCTGTCCTCCATCTTCAAAGTCCTCTTTAGTCTTATCTGTAGCTGCCTGCCTCTCACTTGCTTTAGTCACATGCCAAGAGAGCTGGCTGAGCCAGTGGTCCAGACTGCCAATCAAACACGTGAATCAAGACTTCTCGTCTGTGTCTGGGGGGTGCAACGGTGAGCAAGACAACACAAACTGTGCCCCCACCGACCGTATAGTAAAGCAGTGGAACACACACTAAACAAATTATTATTTTAAAATAATTAAATAGTTAATTAAATTAGAAGAGGCAACTGCTCTGAAGGTTAATTGCAGGCTACAGTGGGCTGAATGACAGAACCAAAATCATGTTTTGGTCAGCAACTTGTCTTTTAGGGATCAGCTGAAATGTCAGCTCCTCAGAGAAGCCTTCCCAGACCATCCAGACAGAGCAGTTACTCTCTACTACATCCGCCATTTTTTTCTTCATTCTACCTTTTTTTAATTGAGGTATATTTGGCACACAACGTTATACTAGTTTCAGATGGACAACATAATGACTCAATATTTGTGCACACAATCACCACGATAAATCGAGTTAACATCCATCATCATACATAGTTACAAGATTTTTTTCTTACCATGAGAACTTTTAGGATTTTCCTTAGCAACTTTCAAATATGAAATACATAATTATTAACTATAGTCACCATGCTGTACGTTGCATCCCCATTACTTATTTATTTCATAAGAGTAGGCTTGTACCTGTTGACCCCCTTCACCTATTTTATCTACGCCCTGCCCCTGCCTCTGGCAATCACCAATCTGTGCTCTGTATCTGTGAGCTTGGGGGGTTTTGTTTGTTTGTTTATATTCCACATATAAGTGAGATCATATGGTGTTTGTCTTTCTCTGTCTGACATTTCACTTAGCATAATGCCCTCAAGTTCCATCCATGTAGTTACAAACGGTAAGATTTCCTTCTTTTTTATGGATGAGTAATATTCCATTGTATATATATATCTATACACCTAATTTTCTTTATTCACTCATTCATCGATGGATACCTAGGTTGTTTCCATATCTTAGCTATTGTAAATAATGCCTCAGTGAACAAGGGGATATGGATATCTTTTTGGGTTAGTGTTTTTATTTTCTTCGGATAAATACCCGGAAGTGGAATTGCTGGCTCATTATTCTACTTTTCACCATCTGAAATAACCTTGTTGATGGAATATTTACTTGTTTATTTTCTACCTTCTTCTTCTAGAATATAAACTCAAGGAGCTAAACTGCAATATATTATTTACTGCTATATCGCCAACATCTAGAAGCATGTCTAGCATTTAGTAGCTGCTAAAAATATTATATTGTATGAATGGATGAATGAATTAACAAAAAAAAAATTCCTCTTTATTCCAGATCGGCGTGTCCCAAGTTGTGAATTTTACACGCTGGCTGGAGAGTGTAGGGAGGGAGATGTAAATTATGTCAGAATTCTCCTTGTTCAGTTCAACTCAATTCAATCCAGCACATACTTATTGAATTTCTATTATGCACCAGGTAGGGAACCTCACACTCAGGATTCAGCAGAGAACAGTTCGAGTTCTACCCTCCTGCCACTTAGAGGAAGTTAGACACTTAACAGCAATTATCAAAGTAATTGAATGGCACTTACTTTGTGCCATGCAGAATTCTAAGAACTTTAGCGAATCACCTAATTTAATCCCCACCACAGCCCTATATGTTAGGAATGATAATTACACCAAAAAAGAGGGCAGGCATTTTATCTATCTTGTTTACTATTGATTCCCTAACGCCATCTTCAGTGCCTGACATACGTAGATGCTCAATAAAAATATTCAACAAAGAATGAGTATTTTGAAAGGGGAGGATGGTATTTCAGAATCCACAGCAGGGGGATTTGACCCAGTCTAAAGCATTAAGAAACCACTCCCTGAAAATGTGACATTCTATTTAAGACTTGAAGAATGAATAGGAATTTGCTTTGCTTTGACTTGAGAGTGAAACTTGGGCAGGCTCATCCTGACTGATCTTAAATAAACTAATTTTTTTTCCTGGGATTTAGTTTCCTTTTTAGGAAAATGAAAAACTGTAAAGATGAAACTTCCCCCAAAGGAGGTTGTAAGAATGTGCTAAAAGAGAATTATCAGGATGACTTTCCCATAAGAGTTGGGCTTCAATGAGAGTAGGCAACACAGCCAGCATCTGTGAGAATGGACCATTGGGAGGACCCCAAGTCCACTGGTCCCAAGGCAAGGGCTCCAGCTGGACTTTGAAGGACAGAAGTGATTGCTTCTGATCTCCCAGGAGGTCGTCTAAAGAAATGCTTGGAGCAGCCTGGTCCGTAGTGCAACACTCAAGAATCTCCCAATTGATCGCTTTTTTTGCCATTTGATCTCAGGACCTGGCATGTGGAAGGTATCTGGGGAATTTCCTGTCTCTGGTCTCTGCTCTACCAGACTCCAGGGGTCCTCTCACCTAATATGGATCACCTTTATCTTTTCCTCCTTCTAGGTTCCTGGTTTCCCTTTCAGACCCTCTTCCGCCCTTGGGCCTCCCTCGAGGCACCTCCACCATTGCCTTAGAGCCTCCCCTCTCCTTATAAAGACTCTGTTCCTCCCCCAGTGGCCCTGTTCTCATCTGCGACAACACAGGTATATCAGAGCTGAATTCCACTTATGGAGTTAATGACTGCTAACTGTTCATTTGCTATGCCTCCCAGTAAGATAATTGCCTTTTAACAGGAAATTTTGGAAAAAATGCCTAATGCAAAAGCAAGAATCTCTAACATTGACCATCTGGGGCTCTATAATCCCAAAGAATCTTTTCAGAATCTCTTCTTGCTGTCGTAGCCCCCGTGATTAACACATAATATATTGTACACTAAAATACATAATAGTGTATTTGTCCTTCTTTTCTCTGGAAAGCACACTCCTTTAGAGCAGGGAACATATCTAATATCCTGTATCCCCATCGCTCAGCCTAGTTCCTGATATATTGTCAGAGTATCAGCAAATTGTGGATAAGTATGTTAGGGCGAATGATTTAGGACAAGGGTGTTTGGAAAACTTTGTTACCCTGACCCTTCAAGACAAAGCACAAAATTAAATACCTTACTGTAGAGACGCTTAAACTTTAAAATAAGAAGCACTTGGCATGTTAAATATGCAGGTTCATTGTCTGTCCCCAGAGAGTCTGAATCAATAGACTTGAGGGCTGTGAAACCTGTATTCTTCACAAGTTCACCAAGTGATTCTGGTGCAAAACACTGGATCTCCTTAGGGGGTGTTTGTCTTTGGATATATTGTTATACCCTCTCAGTTTTCTGTAAAATGGGGTTGTTCAGAGAATCAAAGAGAAAAAAGACATGAAAACACACTGAAGCAGTTCAAATGGTGCAGAGCAAACTACCTGCGTCAGAATCACCTGTTGGAGGAAATTTCACGTTTGTTCTTTCTGACCCTTGCCCATTCTGCATGTGGGTACGAAGGGTATCTAGGCCTGGCACTAAACCAGTCATTTTAAACTGAGATTGTAGAAGATGTTGTCAGTTGAGGTCAAGAGGTACTGGGTGGTTTGGAGTGGTGCATTTGGAAATTGGTTGCTAGCCCCATTGACCTTGTTTTTAATGGAGGAGACAGTTGGGTTCTTTTCCATGGATTTTTAAAAACTTTTGTTTGTTTGGTTCTTCGAGGATAACTATGGTAGCAGCATCGATGAGTAGTTTTTCACTCAGGAAGTACTTACTGAGTGCCTACCATTGACTCAGAAGGTATTTACTAAATGCCTACTGTTTATCTAAGACTGAAATATGCAAAGTTAAAAAATATCTATTCATGAATTCCGTGATATCTTTGCTTGAGTGATACATTCCAGCTTTATGATGGGCTCAAATTCGCTTCGTTTGTGCCATGAAGGACCTCTACACAAAAAGTATAAAACATTTTTCTGAAGCTTTCTCCATATATATTGATTCATCCATTCATTCATTCATTTACTCACTCAGCTAACAGTTATTGAGTACCACCCTTGTGCCAGGCACTGGTGAGGCACGGGGGGTACAAAGATGAATTAGACATTGATATCTCCCTCAAGAAGTTTACAATTTCATAGTTTAGACAAGATGGGTAAGTAAAGATAATTAAGAGACTGTGATGGTAATTAAGGGCTGATATTACTGTTATAAATAACAGCAATTAAACTTATAAGGCACTTATATTGTGCTAAGCAGTGTGCTAAACCCTTCAGATCAACTATCCTATATGGCCCTCACAATCTTGTGTGAGATTCTATTATTATCCTTATTAGATAGGTAATGAAGCTTAGAGATGTTAAGTAAATTTCCCAAGATCACATAGTAAGTCAACTCCAAAGGCAGGCTTAGCCTTGGCTGTCTAATTATAGCACCACCCCTCTTAACCACACTCGTTCTTGCACTGCTCTTAGGTTGGTATATGGCTGTAGAAATTCAGAGAAGGCCAATAAAAGTAAGAGCAATATTGGCAGTGACAGATTATCAAGTATCTACAATGTGCCAGGTGCTTCATGTGCTTATTGTCTCACTTCATCCAAGAATACACAAGGAAAAGCTTGTTGTTTTTCCCATTCTATCAATGCAGAAAACTAAGGCACATGTATGTTAAAATTTTGATCATTTCTACCCAACTGGTAAATGAATGCACCGGGATTCAAACTTGGGTCATATTGAGCCCAGAGCCCGCACTCCTTCCACTCGAACTCACTCCTGATCCAAGGTAGATGGGCAGTCTCTCTCAGGAAGACACCTCTGGATATGCTCTTCTGTCATGAGTTCGAGATTACCCACACAACCAAACCAGACCATTTAGGCATTGTTTACACAGCACCTTACTTGAGATGGCCTGACCTTGCCAGGTCTCTGGGTTTAAGGAAGTGATGGGTTATATGATTATTGAAGGGCTAAATGTCCTGTCCCTGCCAGTAGTTTGTCATCATGTTGCAATGGCCCAGAAGTCAGAGAGCGTATTGGTGGAAGAGTCAGTTTACATTATCATGGCCTGGACTGACACTATCATTACTTCATGGCTCTAAGTCTTTGATTTCGTGGGCAGACCAACACATTCCTCCCGTGCTAAGTTAAGTCTTTTTGTAAAGAGGAGAGCCTATAAGGCTTAAAAATTATTCTATCAGATTTCAAGGCACACTTTTATATTAAATCTTATTTTTTAAAATCGCACTCAGGGGAATATTGGTTTTCTTTTATAGAGCATTTAAATCATTTTCTTGTGCCTCCAAATGCAGCATAAAAGACATTCGCCTCTTTTTCTTCATCATATACAATAGGGTCTTTGACAGAACTTATAAATCCCAAACTGATGCCTTGTGCTTGCCTTCCAGTGATGAAATTTCCAAAGTCGTTACTATTTCATGGGTCACAACTAAACCAGGTCCCCAATTCAGATTACTTGTATTTGGTGATCGGTCATGTCCTTTAACATTCTCATTCTCTCTCTCTCTCATTTGAAATCTCAGTGAGAGTTTTGGTAAAGTTGTACTGTCCTTGCATCAACTTCCTTTTTCCACGTTTTCACGCGCCGTTCGCATTGGTGAAGGGTCGTTTCCCTCGGGTTTAGTCTCTATTCTTGCATTGTGGCTTTAAATTTGTACAGCAAATAACTCAGAACCAAGTTATTGCCTTGGTGTCAGTGCTGGCAGGAAAAAAAAAAAGCCATAGTGGAGCACAGAATCTGTCTGTGTTAGCGCTCTGTCACCGACTACTCAACCCAGCTTTTGGCTTCACCTAAATGATAAATGGTCCTATTGTTTGGGCTTTCGTGTTAAAAAAAAATAGAACTAAATCTAGATTAAGCAAGGACAGAGACCCATTTCATTGCACTGTACTTTAATATTCCTGAGACCCATGGCGTTACGGGTGGCTCCTTTTACCAGCCGTCTCTCTCCAGGGCGGAACACTATGCTGCTTTGTTTCATCTGATCTTTCAGCTAAATAAGAGATGGTCACTCATCCTCACTACTCCCATCTCCTGCTGGATTTCTATTGCTAAAAGAGAAACTGACCACACGGGAAAAGGTAGAGGTTTCAGGCAGGGCATTCCAGCGTGTGTTTACAGGCAGGACTGACTTACTCAGCAAATCCTGCTCGGAGGAGCTGCAGCCAATGAAGAGGCTATATCCCGGCTTGCTTGGGGGCTTCTGAGTTTGAGCTGCATGCAGAAATGTAAGGCAGTGCTTCCTGGCGCTGATGGCAAAATGGGACCCATCTCCAGTTATTCCTCGGGCTTCCCAGCTTTGCAGATCTGGGAGAGAACCTACATAAACATCTTGGTGATGTAGCCAGCTTTAAAGGCCGAGAGAATCCTTATGGATTCAGGAGACTGGTTTTTTATTTAGATTTTCATTTTTTATTTTTTTTGGAAGATGAAATGCTTCTCTCGTTACCTGCCTTACATCTTCAGACCTCCGAATACCATCCTCTCTTCCAGCTGCCACACGGAAGGTACAGACCAGAGAGGGAGAGTGTCTGGGCGGGTGGGAAAAAGTGGGTTGGTGTATGACTTCTCAGGCTCTGCTGATGCTGCTTTCTGTAGCTGGTAGATGACTGTCGTTCCTGGCAAAAGCTTGCATCTGACAGACTTAGATCAGCTTCTAAAATCAGTCTGTCTTCTACAAGGAAAGGGAAGTATTTTCTGAAGAGCAGGAAAATGTTGCAAAGGTGATCTCAAAGCTGAGACAGCTGATTAGAAAAAAATTCAAAAATATTTTGCCAATTTTTCTTGATCTACCCAACATGCAGACAAGTAACTGGAACTAATGTTAAGGAAAAAATTCTCAGTAGCTGCTGCCACAGACCTTTCTCCAAGCTCTCTGTTTTGTCACTGTCTGTTTAATAACTTGGTGCATACCCAAGAAAGCAATTAGCAAAATAGAATTAGCTTACTACATGACTGTGGAGTGTCGATTGTCGGATTGATTTGCTCGGAGTCTGGACTTGGGTTGCAGAACAGGAAGAACACAGCTGACTTTCAGCACTTGCTGGAAACGTGGTTTGTGGGGGTCCTAAGTTAACGCCTTAAGGAGAGGGTGAGCTCAGCCTTGTACAAATAGTCCCCCGTTGGTCCTTTTCAGGACCACCTCTGCTGCTTTCTAACCTAACATGATATCCATTCGTGTGCGTACTTTCTGTGTGCACCTGTGTGTGCCTTGTAAACATTCTGGCCATTCACCTTCAACTAAGCACCGCAGGTTTCAACATTTCTAAAGTCGGTAGCTGGTCATACATCTTCTGTGTGTGATTTGCCTGTTTCTTTTGATCTGACACATTCTTGAAAAAGAGCAATTTCAAGAAAAGCAACTAGGGGTCCAGCTCAGGGCATAGTGGTTGGGTTTGCACCCTCTGCTTCTGTGGCCCAGGGTTCACAGGTTTGGATCCCAGGCGTGGACCTACCCACTGCTCATCAAGCCATGATGTGGTGGCATCCCTCATAAAAAAGTGGAGGAAGATTGGGGCAGATGTTAGCTCAGAGCCAATCTTCCTCAGGCAGGGTGAGGGGTGGGGGAAAGGGGAAAAAAGAAAAGCAACTGGCAGGCTGCTTTTCAGCTTTAGAGGTTGTCCTAAAAGCGGTACTTGACTGAAGAGGCTGAGGGTGGTAAGGAGCTGTGACTCTGCTTCAGGTCCAGCCACACTCTTCTGGAACTGAGCTGGTGAGCAGGCTGTTCTGAAAACCCACCCTTGTTCCTCGTCCTCAGAGTAGGAGCCTGGGATTGGAGGCTGTGTATATAAAACGAGAGAAGCATGTGTTATGTCATAGGTGGTTTTCAATCAGTACTGACAGAAAAAGGGAGTAGAAATTTGGGATCACTTTTGAATTGAGACTGAGGATGGTAATTTTCATAGACATTGATACTTCATAGATTGTTTTAAATTGGAGATTTCCTTTACAAATTTATTGGTAGCTAAAGAAGATGACCTATTGAGAAATCTTTCCTCCCTCATGGAGAGAAACCTAGTAAGGCCCTAGATACTGGGGAAGGTGAGGGGTAGCATGGATGGAAATTTCCAGGGGAACTTTCCAAATACAAAAGATCTAAATTCATATAGGAAGTTGTCTAGATGACTTTTCTATTTATGATTTGTTCCCCATCCTGTCCTCCAGCTTAGACTTTGAGAACTCAAACACTTGGTCTATTCAGTTGCTGTTTTGTATATTAATCAAATTAAACATTCTACCTCATATAGACAAAAACAATAGGAACTTTCTTGAACTGTTTTTTAATCAAATTTAACTGATTCATTCTATCAAAATGGAAATCCCATTTTGTTCATGTCAAAACAACCTCTGATTCACCAACTATCATCAGATTTAGAAGTGGGAGGTGGGGAGACATGTCTTTAAATTTGTCATAAACCTAATAAAGACAATGGGTGGGGATAATATCATCTGTCAAATGTTAACATGGATGAGGCTCTGGTTCGTAGTGGAAAGAACATGAGTTAAATAAATACCAAGCAACCGGGGTCAAGACACCTAGTTGCTTTATACCCCAGTTTTATCAATAAGTGGAAATGAAAAGACCTACTCCCAAGATGTTGAGAATTAAATGTGAAGTTCTTCCTAAAGCTTGGTACATGATAGGTACTATCCGTTTTTGAGTCCCATGCCCCATGCACTTTCTTAGACATTCAAGTTTTCTTTATTTATTCCATTATCTTAAGCAATGAGTGGTTTCTTCAAACACATCACTGTGTCACCAGAAACCAGTTACACTTATTTAGAGTTTGTCTGAGGAGAAAAACATGTCAGAATGAAGTTGACTTTGTGTTTTTCTTTTTATATTGTCAGTAATCATGTCACCCTGTAGTCTATTCTGGAAAAGTTATGGCTGTGAACTTCATATTTTATTTAATTGAAAAAGCAGAGAAGAAATAATTTGTGCATATCTCTGTGAAAGTCAAATAAATACAAACGACCCAAACAATCCCCTCAGGGGTAATTCTAGACCAACTTTAAGAGCTTCAACAATTCCTAAGCATCTTAGCGGATGGGACATCCTACTTAAAAGACTTGGGTTGTCCTCCCACCTTTGTTTGCACATTGTTTTCTCAGCACAGGAAGATCATGGGCTTTGAATGCCAGCCCTGCCACATGCCAACTGGGTGATGTTCAGTAGTTATTTAACCTCTCTGACCCTTGGTTTCCTCATCTGTAAAACATGGGTAATGTTACGCCCTAGAATGGTTGCAAAGAAATACATTCAGAATGCCATACACAGGGTGATAATAATAATAGGAGTAGCAAATAGTAATAGTAATAATAATCAGCCTTCACTTGTACTTACTATGTCTAAGACATTAAGCACATTATGTACAGTAACACATCTGTACACAGAGTAAACGAACGTGTGGTCCACAAGTATTAGTTCCTTTTCCTTCCCTCTCTCACTCTCAGTCCTCAAGCCTGTTTCTTTATCCATCAGACAGAGATTTGGTTCTCCATCTTGCAGTCAAAATAATTTTGTAAAATATGATCGTGTAACCACTCCACCCCGTCAAACGCAAACACATTTGCATTTAAAACCTCTCAAAGGCTTCCCATGCTCTACCAGGGCCTTCATATTCTGACTCATGCCTGACTCCCCTGCCTGATCCCAAACACACTCCATCTTTCCTGGTCTCCGGCCACACACGTCTTCTTTGATTTCTCAGTATTCTCCCTTCAACCACAAACTTTTGGGATGCTTCTTTCTCCCCTCGGCCCCGTTCCTTATTAATTCTAGCCTTCAACTCTCAGCTCAAGCTGAGAAACCATCCTTGACCCTCAGCTGGTCATAGCTCTTAAAGAACTGGGTTGCTTTACTTCAGAGCACCTGTCATAGTTTGCCATTGTGACCGGACTGATGTAACTCTTTTAACTGTTACATCTGATGTAACTGTTAATACCTGGCCCCCTTCTAGACTGAAGGGAGCAGGACCCTTTGTGGGAGCAAAACCCACAGGTAGTTTGGTCTCTGTTGTACCCCCAACACCAGAACAATGCCCAGTACATAATAGGCACTCAATACGTTTTTGTTGAATGAAAAGATGACAAATACCCAGGTTGTTGCACAGATAAGGTTTAAGAACATACGTGAAAACATTCTTCAAAGCATTAACTCCACATGAATGCAAGTCATTTTAACCATTGCCGGTTGGGGAGCTTTCTGAGGCCATACTTGAGGGGACTGGTTTTATTACCATGCTCTACTTTAACGTGAAATAAGAAGATACAAACAGGAAAAAAAGGCAATTAAATAACACTGATGCACAAACAGGGTTTTGAGAAGACAATTGGACTCTCTTCCCTTCTCTGTGGACCTCATTAAGACAGCACATAACTCCCTCCCCTGTGGTAGGGAAGGATTCATCCAGCAAGATCGTTTCAGGATTAAGGAACAAAATCCCAGTCACGGTCAGAAAGAAGCCATTCCAGACAGGATAGAGGGGACAGGGAGGCCCACAGGGATGAGAGAGCTGGTCAAGTATGAGGAACTTTGCCGATGTTTGCTGGTGGATCTAATTTGGCACCCAACACGGGAGGGCCTTTTTTTAGGGGCTAACAAATGAGTAGAGGCGCTTTCTTTTCCTAAAGGGACAGCAGTAATGTGCCTTGCCATGTGCCATTTCCTTCTCCTGAGTTGTCTCATCACATTTCCATGCAGCAAGCCCCTGCTCATCCCTTAAAACTCAGCTCAAGGCAAGCCTTTCTAGGAAGACTTCCTCAACAACTCCAAAGATGGAGTTGTTATTATGAGTCACAAAAACCGCAATAATAGTGGGAAGAAGAAATGAGAAGGAGAAGCTGAACAGTACCACAAGGCCTGTGGATCACTGGCTGTGGGTTGAGGGCTGTGCATGGATAATCTCATTTGCTCCTCACACAATCTCTTGTATCAGAGGCTGTTATCTCCATGTTATAGGTGAGGAAACTGACACACACCTGACTTACCCAGAGCCACGGTTAGGAAAGTGGCAGAGTCGAGACTCAAGTCTAAACCACCTGAATCAAAAATCAGTGCTCTTAACCTTTACATTGCACATTTCCTTCTGAGCATCAGTGTGAGAACAGCCTTCCGATTGTATTGAAACGATCTATTTACACGTCTGTCTCCTGAGAGCCAGTAGCAGCTCGGGCACAGGGGTTCTACCCTTTCCATCTGCAGTCTCTGCATCCTGGTTAGCACAGAACTGGACTCTGATTAGACGCTCAAGAAATTCTTGGGGGCCAGCCTGGTGGCGCAGCGGTTAAGTGCTCATGTTCCTCTTCAGCGGCTAGGGGTTCGCCAGTTCAGATCCTGGGTGCAGACATGGCACCGTTTGGCAGAAGCCATGCTGTGGTAGGTGTCCCACTTATAAAGTAGAGGAAGATGGGCATGGATGTTAGCTCAGGGCCGGTCTTCTTTGGCAAAAAGAGGAGGACTGGCAGCAGTTAGCTCAGGGCTAATCTTCCTCAAAAACAAAACAAAAAAAAAGAAATTCTTAAGTGAGGCAGGAAATGGGAGTGTGGATAAACAGATCCACCTATCTTCTATCAAAGATACTCCTTCAAGAGGAGAAAACTTTTGGGGCTGGCCCCGTGGCCGAGTGGTTAAGTTCGCGTGCTCCGCTGCAGGCGGCCCAGTGTTTCGTTGGTTCGAATCCTGGGCGCGGACATGGCACTGCTCATCAAACCACGCTGAGGAAGCGTCCCACATACCACAACTAGAAAGACCCACAACGAAGAATATACAACTATGTACTGGGGAGCTTGGGGGAGAAAGAGGAAAAAAATAAAAAATAAAATCTTTAAAAAAAAAAAAAAAAAAAAAAAAAAAGAGGAGAAAACTTTTTGAAGCAGGATATCTTCCAATGACACCCAAAAGCAGGCTTATTAGAAATCTAGACACACACACACACACACACACACACACACAGAGCAAAAAATACACATTTTTAACACTTTATTATGTCATAATAACAAAATAAGTAAAACAGACAGTGCTTTCTGTTTGCTAGGCACAATGTCACTGTTTGAGAACACGGATATAAGTATGATGGTATATTCCCCACAACAATCCTACAACATAAGCATTGTTCTTACTTTCATTTTATACATAAGGAAACCAAGACACATGGAAGTTAGGTAACTTGTCCAAGGCCACACAGCTGTTAAGTACAAGAGCCAGGATTAGAACCCATGCAGTCTGGTTCCAAAGTACTTGCTAAGAAAGGATTAATTACTATATTTTTGTGCCTTTTTAAACATTTATGAAATTCTCATTTTTCATGGTTTTGGAATTCTCTTCTCAGCCCCCTGCCATGTATTTAGAACCAACCCACTCTTCAGGCCCACATCAAATGCACTTCCACCCACAGCTTACCCTGACTACTCATTTTCTCATCTTCACAAATACATACCTACATTTAAAGTTTCTCCCAAAGGCACATTGTGATTCTCTGTAACATGGAAATAATATTACATTACCTCAAGGGGTTATTGTAAGGATTAAATGAGACAAAGATCTTACATTGTTTGGCATTGCTTTACATTTAAAATTTTCTTTTGACATTTTTATGTATGATAGATGTATCGTCCCTGCATTCATCTAAGGCCAGCCCCCTGCTTGTGAGCTGAATCCACCTGGGTCCCCTACTCAAGCCCCTCACGCCTGCACTTGTCCCCTCTCTCTCTGTTATCATCAAGTCTTTCCTCTCTACAGGATCATTTTTGCAGTCCAC
This sequence comes from Equus caballus, assembly GCF_041296265.1. Classification (NCBI taxonomy): domain Eukaryota; kingdom Metazoa; phylum Chordata; class Mammalia; order Perissodactyla; family Equidae; genus Equus; species Equus caballus. The sequence continues at coordinate 46,502,475 of NC_091697.1, forward strand.
AAACATGCTGTAAATCATCTCACTTTAGATACTCATCTCATGGTCCTGTATCCTCCTCCAGTTACTGCCCTATTTCCTACTCCTCTTTTCAGAAAAGTGCCTTGAAAGAGTCATCTACACATACAGTTGCCACCTCTTTTCCTCTGATTTGCTCTTTCCACTCCTCCACCAAAATTGCTCTTGAGAGTCGCCAGTGACCACCACACTGACAAACCCAATCATTCTTTGTCAGTCTTCCTCTTACTACAGCTCTCAGCAGCATCGTCACAGATGATCACTGCTTCCTTCTTGAAAGAGTTTCTTGTCTTGCCCTCAAGACCCACACTTTCTGTTTCTTCTCCCTCACTGGCTAGTCCTCAGGTTCCCCTGCTGGTTCCTTATCATCTTCTCGAACTGTAAATATTGGAGCCCAGGCCTCAGTCCCCTCCATAATCTATGCTTGGTCCTGGGTAATCTCCTCCAGTTCCATGGTCTTAAATATCATCTATTAAATTTGCATCTCCAGCTCCAACCTTTCACCTAAAATACAGACTTGTACTTCTGACCGCCTACCCAACATTTCTACTTGGATGCATAATAGAGATCTCAAAATAGAACTGATTTCCTCTCCAGAAAAACCTGTTTGTCCAGCATTCTTCCCCAGCTCAGTGAATAAGATCTCCATTCTCCTAGTTACTCAAGCCAAAAACCTCAGAGTCATCTTTGATTTCCTTCTTTCTCTCCTATTCTTCTTCCAATTCTACAGTAAATCCTCTAGGCTTAACCTAAAAATATCCAGAATCCAATCACATCTTATCACATCCATCACTCAGATGTTTCTTCATCAAAGAGGCCTTTCCTGGCCTTCCCATCTAAAACATCACACACACACACACACAAACACACATACACTCCCCAGTTACTTTTACCCTGCTTTATTTTTACTTCATAGCAATTATCTTTACCTGACACGTTATATATCCATTTATTTATTTATTGCCTCTCTTTCTACATCATAGGATGTAAGCTACATGAAAGCAGAGGCTTTCTCTGTTTTGTTCATTCCTATATCTCCAGTACCTAAAATAGTTTCCAGTATGCAGGAAACATGTAACAGATACTTGTTGATTGAATGAATGGATGTGTGGACGAACACTTATATGAAGTCTTAGTAACACAGTGGAAAGAATGGGCGGGCTCTGAAACCAGATGAAGCTGAGTTCCAATCTCAGCACTGATGGTTACCTGCTGAGTAACCTTCAGTTACTTAACTGGTGTATTTCCTTCTCTAATAATAGCATATCAAAGGATTTTTATGAAGGTGAAAAAGATAATGTTTATAAAACACCTGGCATAATGCCTGTGAGTGTTCAGTGAATGGGACTCAATGTTATTTTTTGGTATTCCTCACTGCATATACTACAGCGACAGTCACATATAGGCACTAATAGTTCCATGTGGATTGAATTTTTTGCCTACCTACATAGCTAGCATGATTGTGGACTTGTTATATGCCGGATCCTGTGCTAAATACTCTATAGTTACTACCTCACGTAAATCTCACAAAGACATCATGACATAAATACTACTGTTAATTGTCCTCATTTTACAGATGAGGAAACAAGGCACAGAACGGTGTAGTAACTTACACAAAACCACATAGCTAATATGTGGTAGATCAGGGTTTGCACCCAGACTGCCTAACTCCAGAGTCCAGGCTCTTATCTGCCCCATAGTACTGTCTACAACATTTCATGCATTGTTCTCAGCTCATGGGAACTTAAAAGATGAAAAAGACTCATCCCTATTTTAAGAAGTTACAGTCTGGCAGAGCAGAGAAAGGCAGATGCACACGACTCCAACAGTAGGTTTTAACCCTGGCTATGCATGAGAATCACCTGTGGCAAATGTACAGGGCCGTCTCCACCACAGCCCTGTTGAATCAGACTGGAAGTGGGCCCCAGGAATCCTGGTTTTTAAGGTTCCCCAGGTGAGTCTTCTGATCAGTCAGAGGCAGGAACCTGAGTCTGTGATAAACAATGGTACGGGTTGAGGAGTATATTCAAAGCTTAAGGGAAGAGCTCTGGGAGAAAGTGATTGATCATTTGCGGATCCCACTGAAGTGACAGAGTAAAATCCTGCAGCTGAGAACAGGTTGCTTTCGGTCAAGACCTTTGATGTCTGGCAGAAAAGTGGCTGTCCTGGGAAGATTCAAGGTCAGTGTCATCCACTTACACGTACAATGGAAGTCTACTGAGCATTTGTCTGTTTCATGGCAGCTATGAATTTGCTTCAAGATTTTATATTCAGGTACTGGCTAACACATCTACCTAATATAGAGAAAGGCATTCAACTTCTTGGGCTTTAGTTTTGCCATCTATGAAAAGGATAAAAATTATGCACATGTCAAAGACTTGCTTTAGTAAGTAAATGTGATAATTCATACAGAGTATATAGTGTGGTACCCAGTGCGAATTAAGAGCTCGATAAGAGTTGACTGTTGTTATTATTAATATGATTCATATTAGTAGAAGCCCCGGAAATCAACTCTTGCCTGTGCACTTTGATATAATGTGGCGATGGGAAGAGTCCTGGACCAGCTGTCCAGACACCTAGATTCCGGTCCTCTTCTGACATTGATGTCCCTTGGGAAATTGGCTGATCCTGCAGTGCCTTGGAATCAAATGGGAATATTATAAAAGCTGGTGGTGTTGGTGTGAGATTAAATGATAGTGCTTTGTGAAGTACGTCCCCCCCCCCCCTTGAGTCTTCCTGTATTAAATCAGAAACTGGGACCAGTAACCCATTTTCAAGTGTTTCTAATAAAAGCCATAAGGAACTCAGCAGCTGATAAAAAATAGGGAGGAGAGAAAATAATGTTTAATAAAAGCCATCTTGGTGCCAAGCACTCTCCATGTGTTATTATCACATGCACATAACTATCACAAGAATTCTGCTTGATGGTATCTACATTTTATGGGGAAGATATTGAGAGAGGACTGATGAGGTGAAATATCTATTTGGAAAAGACTTTGGCTTTGGAATCAGATAAACGAGTTCCAAGTATGACTTATAATTAGTTATCCTGTGAGTGCCTGTTTTCTCAACTATAAAATGGAGGTAATAATGCTTGCTTTTCATGCTTATTGTAGGTATTAAAGACACTGAGTGGAATGTGCCTAGTAGCCACTTAACAGATGGTACCTGTACTTACTGTAACAGTACCTTTGTCCAGGTCATACCAGGGGTGACACCAAGCTGGTCTGATTGCAAATCCTGGGTTCCTCCCATTTCATCATGTTCCCATCAAAAAAAGTTCCGTTTCTCATTCTTTGATTCTTTCAATCTATAGCTCCTTGACTGGTGCTTGCTTGCAATATACAGTGGTCAGTGCTATTCTGATTTGTGTTTCTGAACTCGTTGTTTGTCTTTTGTACTTGTGCCCCAAGGCAATTCCTTCATTTTGACTCAATTTTATAAATCTAATAGAAAAATCACTGGCGGTGAAATCATCACCATCGTTAGAAAGACTGGCCCATTAGTTTTCTGAGTCATTGTTTCTTCACTGGCAGATTGAGCTGGAAGAAAAGATAGGCAGAGATGGAAGGGCCTTTATCTTTACAAGTGTCTGCAAAAGCTCAGTTAATAAGAGAAGCAAACAGAAGGCAAACAACTGTGTGGCTTCAAAGATGTGTGTGAAAGCCACTCCAGATCCTATTGTTGATACACAGGATGCCTCTTTCCTGGAAATTTTAGGAGCAAATTCAGTAGTCAGTGAAGCTCCTTGCAAGAGAAGTTATTTATTTATTCAAAAAATACAAACACACACATAAAGAATCTCTCTCATATATGTCAGATATTGGCTGGCAGTGGGTTCACTGCTAGTAAAAATAGATATGGTTCCTACCCTTATGGAATACGAATAAATTAATCTAATAAACTAACATAAACTGAAAATGCTGCAATGGAGAAGACATGATGTTAGACAAGGCCTAATAGGGTTTTGTAATGTGCAGGAAGAAAAGGATGTCTTCAGCTGAAGCAGTGAAGAAGGATGTCAAGTGAAGCAGTGTCAGTTGAGCTAAGATCTGAAGGGTGAATGAAACTTAACTAGGCAGAATGAGAGAATTTTCCAGGCAAAGGAGAGCATGTTTGCAAGGGCATGTTAACAGAAGGTCATGGTGAATGGTAGGTTCTGAAGGAAGGCCAGTGTGCTTGGGGCATAGAGACCAAGAAGGATTACAGTGGAGAATGAGGCTTTAGAGTGGTGTGACCCCATGTGTCCCTGTGATATGAATTATGGAGTTTGGCCTTAATCCAAAGGGCAACTAGAAATTATTTAAGGGTATAAATTTTGCAGGAAAAAAACTGACCACATTTGCAGCATGAAAAGATTCTTATGACTGCTGTGAAGAGAATAGATCAGAGGGGCTAAGAAGGAATGGACACATTTTAAGGAGTTGGCCACTCAAAACAGAAATATGTGGTTGCTAACAGCAGTCCTTATTGCTGCATTACAGTAGACTTGTGGATAGCTCCAGGATGCCACAAATTCCTCAAGGTGTATTTGTGTCTGAATAGAACATTCTTATGAACATGGAAACATGTCCATTATCTTGGCATCCAGACAAAGAAATTTTTATTCTCAATGAGCAATGGCAGGATCACACTATGCTCTGTTTTGAAGATGCAGTAAACATTCCAGGCATTGAAAAATAGAGTGAGTTTGCTCTTCCAGACACAGCATTTGCAAAGCACAACATTTAGAAGGAAGAGAAAGGCTGTCTTAGGACAGAACCAATAAGTTGCTGCATCAAAGCCTCTAGAGAGAACGGTACATAAGCTCAGCTATGTATATTTATATATAAACAGCAAAGTGGCCCTCTTCGGGGAGAGTTGACCAAAAGTCAGTCTTATGAGCAAAGGTTAGGAAGCCATGTCCTATGTTAAATATGAAGCACTCTTTTCACGGTCCTATAACCAGATGATAGAATGTCTAAGAATGTGGGCAGGAACCCTACATTTAAAATTCTTCAGGAGCCAAGCAGATAGCATTAACCAAGAAGGCATGACATTGGCTACCATGAAGTTGTGTGTTCAGCCTGGCCTAATGGCAACACAATTCAGTTAAAAACAAAAAGAAAAACAACACCAACCCAGGTCTTTATACCACCCATTTCCATCCATTGGAAAGGATCATAGAATATCTGTTTGGGAGAAAACTTGAAACCATCTAGTCCAGTCCTTCACAGGCTCCCTGAACCGCCTCACAATGTTCCTGATAAGATAGTGATGGAGAGCTTACCCTCTGCCAAAGCTGGCCATTCTACGTCTAGACAATGCTGCCTGCGCCTAGATCTTTAAGTTGAACTGGAAGCTATTTCTTAGAACCACCAAATCATAAATCTGAGACTATTTTCTACATGTGTACAAGGATGGTTTTCATGCCCTGCACAGGCTCGAGATTCCGTCTCCTTCAAGTAGCCTCCTAGGCCTTCACCTACAGTCAGGCTGATAATAAGGAGGATTTAGGTGCCAGGCCCTGTTCGAGGTATTTTAATGTATTAGCTCATTTAGTTCTAATGACAATATAGGGAAGAGGAAACTTCTATTATCCCCATTTTACAGAGGCAGACACTGAGGCCCAAAATAGTAATTAACTTGCCTAAAGTCACATGGTTAGCAGGCAGCAGAGGCAGGATTTGAACCCAGGCATACTGGCTCCAGGGCTTTGTTCTCTGTCCTCTGATATGAAGGAAAAGCACAGTCTTTGCTGAGACAGTCTTGCCTTTGCATCCAAGTTCCAACACTTCCCATGGCCAACTGACTACTCCTGGCTAAGCCTCCTTTTCTTCATCCATGAGATGGTGATCATAAACCCTACCTCAGTGTTGTTGTGAGATTAAATAAAATAATGTATGCAAAGCAGCACAGCGCCTTGCACATACTGTATACTCATTAAAGACTGGTTGAATAAATTAATGTGTGAATAAACAAGTGAAGACCTTCTGGGCCTGCCCTCCCTAGCAAAGCTTTCTTACCCTTTGCCCCAATTCTCAAGCAAAATACCCAATTCGTGTTGCCCTCAGGAGGTCAGCCAGGAACAGGGAGTCACAGCATAAACGAAGGACAGTAGACTGAGAGAGGAATGAGAATAAAGGTATCATAGATTATCACCATAAATCATTGCTCCACTCCCACCAATCCAGACTCTAGAGTATTTGGCAGCCTAGAAATAAAGCAAACAAGCTACCAGACGGTGGACATTCGGATTGTGTAATGTCTCTGTTCAAATCCCACCAATGGCTTCCCGTTTTACCCAGTAAACTCTCACGTCCTCCATGGCCTACAAGGCCTAGGTGACCCTCACCTCATTATCTCCTCTAACTTTCCTCTTCATTCACCCCACACCAGCCACACTGACCTCCTTGCTGTTCCTCAAACACCAAGCACACTCCCTCTCCAGGACCTTTGTCCTTGTTGTTTCCTCTGCCTGGAGTGTTCTTCCCTCAGCCACATGGTTCCTTCCCTCATTCCTTTTAAGTCTTTGCACAAATACCATCCTTCCCCGAAGCCTTCCTGCCGACCTTATCTGAAAGGGCACGCCTCCCCGGTACTCACCCTTCATTTTATGAGTAGATTTTCTCTCTGCCTCACGTCTTATACATTTGGATTTGCTCATCATGTTTCTCCTCCTAGACCATGGGCGCCATGAGAGCAGGTCCTTTGTGCTTTAATTCGCCATTGCACCTGCTCGCAGGAGGTGGGGACAAGTCTTTGTTGAGTAAATGATCAATAAGCTTGGTGAGTAGCAGCAGCAGGCAGGTGGAGTGACCCACAAGTGTTCTGCCTCCCTTCTTCTAGGACAGTGCTTCCCAAATGTGAGCATACATAAGGATTATCTGCAGTGCTTGGTTTAAAATGCATATTTAGGGGCTCACACCCCCTCCTAAAATTCTGGATCAGTACATCCTGAGTGGATCCCAAGAACTCCCATTTTCAAGAAGCCCTGACGCCTGCTGAGGAAGGAACCCCAAGTGCAGTACTTCAAGAAACACTGTCCTAGGATAACAGAAAGTAAAAAAAATATACAAGCAACACTACTGAGTTTTGCATGGTTTCCTTCCTCCCTCCATGTCTAGTCCAAGAGGTGGGAACTCTAGACTTGGCATCAGGGAGAGATGCTCGTGGAGAAAAGGGGGTTACATGTACTGTTGATAAGCACCCTGATCTCGAAGTCTCATTTGGAGATTGGCTGGCTGCAGAACTGCAGAAACAACATCAGTTTCCTCCCTGGCCTGTGCAGAGCAGTTTCTGAATGGTGCAGCCTGTGAGTGGGGCAGGGCACCCCATTGGTCCTGGCAATTCACATCAAACTAGGTAGCAGGAGTTGGAAGAGACATTGAAGCCAGGTTCAGAGCCCCACCCACCACCTTGCAGAGAGATTAGGTGAACTGCCCAAAGCACACATCTAATTAGTGTGAGAACTGGGCCTGAAACCCAGGCTGTGGCTGCACTGTGGTGTTTTGGCCTCTGTAACCCTTTGAAAGTGGTTTGACTGTTCCTAACAGTCCTGTAAATATCTTAGAATAAATGTGCTGACCTGAGTAGAGATTCTATATGGGGGGGGGGGGGTCCTCAAGGATATGCTGTAAAGAGTCGATTTCCTTTTGCGTTGAGGGTATGAGTGCTAAGAAGTCCTCAGGAGAGAACTAGCTTTGAGGTACTTTTAAATGGCTGGTTAGGGATGTGTAATGGCACTGTTATTTCACAGTTTTTGAAAGGAAGATCATTTTTCTTTGAAATTGGCCCTATTTACACACAGAATCATCTTAAAAGACTATTATCTGGTATTAATCCTTCAAGAACTTTCTCGAAGTGCTGTCTTCCCCACGTTGGGTACCTCACAATGTAATTCAGGACCGGGGTATGTAATGTATGTTTCCCCACATTGTGCCTCTCAAATGCCACCAAGCAATGGGCCGACCTGGACTGTGTAGAGCTCAGGCCTGGAGATTTGGGGCAGTCATGTATTGTCTGAACTGGTTCTCCTACCATTTCTCCTGCTCCGATCTCAAATGTGCCACTGTGCCAACTTACACTCTCTCTTCTCTGACCCAGGCTAAGTTTGCTGTACATGCTGAGAACAACTTCCTCCAAATTCACTTCATTTGCACTCATTTCCAGTCTCCTGTTTGGAAATTGTATTTTTGGCTCTGATTCAGATAAATTCAAACGGAGATGATAAATGGAAATGATCCTATAGGAGAAGCAGTGGCCAAGGCTGTAGTTACAATTCTCTATTGATCCTCAGATATGCTCTGGGCATCATACAAATTATTTATTTGATACAGCACTATCGGGTTGTAGCACAGACCTCAGTAAATTGATTAAAGTTTGAGGCTTCCAGCAATAGCCAACCTTCATTTAAAGAACCACTTCCCCAGCAAAACTCGATTTTACCAGGTGGAAAAAGCCCTCATCCACTCTATAAATTTTAGCTTCTTAAAAGTTAGGTTCCCAAAGCTTGCAACTTAACAGGGTAAACAAATGAAATAAGGTGTGTTCCAGGCAGCTGGGACAGTGCTTGGGGCTCAGCAGGGACTCAGTAAATGTTTGCTCCATTCTGTTCTTCCACCTGCCTTTGTCTATAGACACAACTTAGTGTTGGCTCATTTGTTGGTCCATTTATTAAATATTTCTTGGGCACCTACTATGTGTTTAGCATGATTCTAGACAGTGAGTATCCAGGGGTGTAAGAGACAGATGGATCCCTGCTCTCATGGACCTTATGTTCTGGTGGGGGAAGACAGGCAATAAACCATTGGAAACATTAGACCCAAGACAAGTTGGGAACCAAAATAAAGCAAGACCTAGACAAGGATGTAAAATTTAAATGACCTTTGCAGATACCTACCTACAGAAATACCCACCAAGTTGGTCTTCCAGCAAATAAGCTTCATACCTGGTCTCCTTGGCAGCCCTCAGAGCATTCACAGCTCATTTTGGGTGCTTAGTGGCAAGTATTTCTCAGGCCTCTATGCAGATCTCTCCTTCCCGTCTGGCTCTCTAATTCTACACAGAGTGGTGGGCAGATGCTGCCTGTAGCATGATCTTCTGCAGGAGTAAAGCCCTCTGGGAGGTGAGTCTGCAGACCCCAGGGACAGCATTAATTCATTCAAATGTGTTTTTTTTTTCCAGAGGAAGATTTGCCCTAAGCTAACATCTGTTGCCAATCTTCCTCCTTTTCTCTTCTTTTCCCCCATTCCCACCCCTGAACCTCCAGTACACAGTTGTGTATAGTCATAAGTTCTTCTGGTTCTTCTCTGTGAGCCTCAGCCACAACATGGCTACTGACAGACTAGTGGTGTGGGTTCGTACCCCGGAACCAAATCTGGGCTGCCGAAGTGGAGCATGCCAAACTTTAACCGCTGGGCCATTGGGACTGGCTCCATTCAAATGTTTTTAAAGTCTCTGTGAGGTACCAGGCCAAGATAAGGCTCTGGAGAAATTTCAGGAAATAAAGCATCCACTGCCCCTGACCTCATGGTGCTTGCATTCTAGGAGGGGAAACAAACAACAAAAACAGAACTTTCAAATAGTGATCAGGGTTGGGAAGAAAATAAAAATAGGGTAAAGAGCACAGTGAATGGGGAATGATGAGTTACCAGGAATAGTGTGGACAGGGAAGGCCTCTCTGAAGAGGGATATCTGAGGGGAGACTTGATTAATGAGACTAAGAGCCCAGGGAAGAGCATTCCAGGCAGAGAGACCTGCAAGCACAGAGACCTGGAGGCTGGAAGAAAGGTGCTGTACTCAAGGAATAGAAAGGTCTTGGTGGAATACCACATCCTTTTGTGGTAGATTTTATAGCTTACTGTGGGGATAAAAAAAAATCTTCTCAAATATTTACACCCTATGATTCATTATACTTTTCAAAGAAGCAGTGTATATTAGTAGTTAAAAACAATTGGATTCTAGAGACAGCATATCAAGGAATAATTTAATGATTTTGTCCTGGTGTCAGGCTGCCTGGGTTCAATACTGGATTTTTGATCCACTAGCTGAGTGACTTCTAGCAACTTACTTAATCTTTCTGTGCCTCATTTGCCATAAAAGGGAGATAAGAATAGTGCCTGTTGCATGGAATCTTCTGGTGATAAATTGAGAATGAACACAAAGCACTTAAGAGCACATGTGCTCAAAGCATGTTAGCTATTATAATCTCTCCATTGTTTCTTCTAGAAGCTCACTTTCTTGACCATTTTCGCCATCCTTTTATCCCACCAACCACTCATTAAATAGATTTCTGAACATAAAGTCGAAAATAATTTCCCCAAATCTTTTTGATTTGGGTGCCACTGAAATCCTTGAAAAGTTTTCAGTGTAACTGAATAAAGGGAGGCCTCATAAAATCCTCATTAAGTTGATTCTAGGCTCTGGACAATGCTTGCCCCAGGGGAGATGGTTGGGACTACACTATATAAATAGTGCTCCTCCATCATTCTCTTCTTCCTTTCTGCTTTTTCATGGCATTTATTATCATTAGTCATGTGATACATCTATTTATTATGTTGCTGAACCTATAAAAAAGTAAACTCTATGAGAACAAGGACTTTTTTGTCTTGTTCAATGCACCATTCCCAAATCTGTCTAGCAGTGTTCAAATAATAGAACTCAATACATACTTGTTTATTGAATTATATATCTATACAGCCCTAAAAACATACCAGGTAGTGGGTTGCTAATGGGTCAAAGAGCCTTAGTTCTAAAAATATCCCATATTTTTAATGCAATCTGAGTTGTCAGCTTCTCAGTGACCCAGGAGGGCAATGATTCACTGGGAGGATCTGATCCAATAAATACAAAATATTACATTCATTTATGATTCACTTACTCATTCAACAAATATTTATTAGGTCCTGACTTCATGCCAGGTAGCGCTTTAGATGCTGGTGTACAATGGTGAATAAAATAGACACGATCCTCACCCTCAGAAGATTGGAGTCTAATGCTTATAAAAAGCATCTCCTCGCCAGCTTCAGCAATATTGTCTTTTCATATGAATCTGAAGACTAGAACCTAGAAATTAAATAAAACCTGGCAATGTGCCCAAGAGTGGGCAGTCAGGAAATGCTATTCCTGGCTGACTCATCCCTCCTCACACCACTCCTGGTGTACTGGTGGTTTGCAGTACTGTGCTACAGATGGCCCACATGTACGTTTCCCCACGGCACACAACAGTTCCTCTCTCGCCCTAAACACACACATGCATGCCCATGCGCCCGTGCGTGCGCGCGCACACACACGCGCGCGCGCACACACACACACACACACACACCATCCAATATAAAACTCTTATTCAGCACCAAGAACTCGTCCCGAGGCACTGGAAATGAAATCCCAAGTAGCACAAGGAGCATAAGGTAGCTAGGAATAAGAATTTGCCAGTCTTGATAACTCTTTGCAGCACGTGATATCACACCCTCGATTTGCCAGCTGCTTGTTTGTAAGACAAACTAGATTGTATTGAGGGAAACTTTTAAAAAGGAGGCAAAGGCAATTACTGCAGGAGGACTTTCAGAGTGTGAGGTGGCAGAGATCTGAGTCCATATGTGTAATCTCCCAGATTCAAGGAGAAGTTCCCATCTGACTCACTTTTTGTCTATAATTTACTCACTTGGAGCTCAGATTGCCTTGGATCGTGATGTCAGGAGTCACTCTGTCTTGAGTCTGGTCTGATTTTTTTTTTAAAGATTGGCACCTGAGCTAACATCTATTGCCCATCTTTTTTTTCCCCCTTCTTCTTCTCCCCAAAGCCCCACAGTACATAGTTGTATATTCTAGTTGTAGATCCTTCTAGTTGTGCTATGTGGGACACCACCTCAGCATGGCCTGATGAGTGGTGCCATGTCCATACCCAGAACCTGAACTGATGAAACCCTGGGCCGCTGAAGTGGAGCACATGAACTTAACCACTTCACCATGGGGCCAGCCATTGATCTGGTCTGATTTTAACACTGTTTTGTTCCCTAGGTAAACCTGTGGTATAGCCTCATTCAAACCATTGATCCCACAGCCCCTTTGGTTGTGATTTAACTGTTTAATGCCTACATGTATATTTTCTCCCAAAGAAACTGTGGGTTCCTTGAAGAGCTGTGTGTCAGCATGTTTGGACTCTCAAGTTAGACAGCCCAGGTTTACCTGACTCTACTGCATGTTAACTTGAACAAAGTTGCTTAAACTCTCTGACACTATGGTTTGCTCCTCTGTAAAGCTGGGCTCATAATAATGTCTTCCTCATAGAACTGCTGTGGAATTAAATGAGCTAATTCACAGAAAGTGGGTAGCAAAATTCCCGACATATTTAAATTGTCTAACAACATTTGCTAATGTTCTTTTTGATATCTACCCTCCACTACATCCACCACTTGCTGATCTAGACAAAAAGTAAGCCATCACTAAATTGTTACTGATTCAAAAAACAGCCTTCCCAATGATATGATTGTATTTAATGGATTTTGAGGTTGAGGTTGATCCCCCAACTACATAAAAACAATCATGTTTTGTACCCCAAGATATTAATATAGAAAAAAAATTCTGAGAAAATTTGTTGACCAGAAGCAGCAATTATTAAAACACTGAAAAATGCCTCAACATGTTTATATTTTCATGATGGCAAACAACCAGGTAGAAAATTAAAATTTTAGCCAATTATCTAGACCTCTAAACTCTCCTTTTCCTTCATGTTTCAGCTAGACAGTTGAAGTTGCACAGAGATGATCTCTTGGTCTATGTGGTCTTTTACCTTCCTGAGATTTTTCTTAACTATTTTTCTCTCTTCCTAGTCTCTCCTATTTCAAACTGCAAACTTCTTGGTGGTATGTGAATGACTTTCTACTTTGCATGTAATTTATTTTTTTTTTGGATAACAGAATGAATGGGTCAAGCTAAGCCCCAAGATTAATCGGTCAAGCAAAGTCAGTCTTTCTGATTTTCTTGAATTCAAAGTGTTGAAAGTTCACTAATTAGACAGTTGTTCTAACAGGAGAGAAAGAGATCCACAGACAATGACCTGACTTTGGTTTGTCCTTCCTTCTGGGGATGATGCTAAATTAGCTGAGTTCAGAGTTTGCTACCAAAGTGTTTTATCTAGTCATCATGATATGAATTGCTTACTCTCTCTCTCTCTTTCCCACCATCACTGATAAACAAAACGTTTGCTGGAAGGAAAAAAGAGGCACAGTGATCCAAAATTCCTGCATATATCCTGGTTCCTTTGTTTCCGGAGTTCACTTGAGAAGTAAAAAAGAATATTGGTTAGCTTTGTGGCCTTGGGAAAGTAATGGAAACATTCCAAACATCCGATTTCTAAAGTATGGATTATAATAGGATCTAATGCCGAGGGTTGGTGTAATAAATAAATGAGATAACCCAGCACATTGTCTGGTACCAATAAGAGATCAATATATGTTAAATCATTTTTATTACAAGAAGTTGGTAATAGTTCTGAAGGACAGAGAAAGTATAGGCAAGGGAAAAAATATAGATTTTAAACATTACCTACTATATTTCCTTTTAAGAAAGGAAAGAATAAACAAGGACTCATCCCAAAGAAATGACATTTAGAACAGCAATGGTGTGAGAGCTTGAGAGCATCTCCCTTCCATTTATTCATTCACATATTTTTTCTTCAAATAAGTAATGAGCACCTATTGTGAGTCATATATTTAGATGTTGGGAAAATGGTAATGAATAAGACAAACAATAAAAAGAAAGAAAAAACTTAAGATAACTTCAGTGAGCTATGAACACTGTGAAGAAAATAACACAGGGCAAAGTGATAATGAAAGATTCAGTGGCCATTAGATTGGGTGGTCAAGGAAGTTCCAGACTTGAAGGTGTGAGGTCATGAGCCATACAAAAAATAGAGAAGAGGATCTTTCTGACAGAGTGAATAACAAGTAAAAGGAACTTGCTAAGCAGCAAGGAGCTTGCTATATTAACACAAAAGAAAGCAGGGCCTTGTGGCCAGAGCTTAATTAGCAAGGGAGAGAGTAGTGAAACCCACAGTCATAATGGAAGATAGGGGCCAGACCATGACCGTGTCTCAAAGGCTATGATAAGGAGCTTGGCTTTATTTTAAGTGTAATAGAGAGCTTTGGGCAGTGTAAAACAGGTCAAGGACATAATATGCTTTGTTTTTTAAATATCACTTTGGCTGTTCTGTGGAGAATGCAGGGAGTCTGTCACAATTGATTGGAAAGAGAGGACAGAAGCTTGGAGTGGAGGCAACCAAGGTAATAGAGAGAAAAGGATAGATTTGGGATAAATTATTTTGGAGATAGAGTTGACAGGATTGCTAATGGATGGGATAAGTAAGTGTGGTGTCAATAAGAGGGATATGAGTGGGGTCCCTATAATGAATGGTTGACTTGTCATGTAGGCTTACATATAACAAAAAATGAGGATGACACATCATGTCTCAAACCACCCACATTCCTCCCAGCCCTACTTCAGCCAGATGTCATCTCAACAAAAAGAGGCACAGTCTAGGTATGGATATCTTCTCAAATTCATTCCACAAATAGTCACTCATTTCTATTACCATGTTCTGGATCAAGTTATGGGCACTGGTCAAACAGTAGCAAGCAAGATAGACACACCTCTGTTCTAATGGAACTCATGTTCTAACAGGAAGAAATGGACTATAAATAATAAGTAAATATAAGAAAATATCAGACACCTGAAGCCACTATTGATAAAATAGGAACAAAATGATCTGTTAGTAACTGTTGGGTTGCTATATTAGAACAGTTGTTCAGGGGGGGCCTCTATAGAAGGGCATCAGAGTTCTGTTTAGAGCAGATTAACTTTGAGATAAGTATTGTATGTTTGTAAGGTGGCATCAAATAGGCTGTTAGATATGCAAGTCTGGAATATTGGGAAGAGGACAGAGTTAGAGGTAGAGCTGGTATTTAAAAGCCATGAGCCTGAGTGATCATTAAGAGAAAAAGTAGAGATTAAAAATAGAAGGAGGTTCAAGACTAAGCTCTAGGAGTTCTCTGATATTTATGGTTGTATAAGTGAAGAACTGGCAAAGGAATTTAGAGCAGCAGGACTAAAAGGTAAAAATAGGGGATTGTGGCCTTACTGATTAGATAGGCTGAATCCTCTCCCCCATCTTCCTCCCTCTAGCCCTTCATCCTTATGGAATTGCAGATAATGACTTCTTCTCTAATACATGTTATGGGAGCTTGAGTAGAGCCAAACATTGAGACACTGCCCCTCACTGATGTAGGGTGGTACCCTCTTGATCAGAATTCATCCAGCCCAAGTCATCTAGATGAGTAATTACTTTGCTGATGGAGGAGGGACAAAGCTCTACATTGTGGGAGTTCTGACATCAATTGCGATCTTCCCTCTCTTAAGCCAGCAGACATCTGAATCAGTGATGCCCCCTAAGGCTGGCAGAGCGATATCTGATATGCTAACAATATCTGATTACTCCAACGAGGCAACATAATGGGCTCTTTTCTAGGGGAAGACAAACAACAACAGAAAGCTTCTCGGGACAATACAGCTCTGTAGGATCCAGCCAACCTCACACGTCTTGAAATAGCAGGCACAGATTCTACAAAAATAATAAATAAGAAAGAAGGGTTGGTGGCAGTGGGACGGGAGGTGTGGCAAGGGGAAAAGGAAGGTGAAATCTGAGGCCATGTCATAGTAACAGATGAAAATCTTAGGCTAAGAGAATAAAAACATTCGATAACTCAAACTAATAACTCAATCAATAGATTCAGGAGCTGCTATACAAGAGCAGCAACAAACATTACTAACCAGGAAGCCAGCTCAATAAAATATATTCAGACTGAAATAACAATAAAGTAAAAAAGTATGAGAAATTTTGAGCCTCAAAGATACATGGGACATAGTGAATAGTTCTAACGTTTGTAACTGAAGTCCAAGTATGGAAGGGAGAGAGTCAATGGGCAAAATCAGTATTTTTTGAGGCTGGCTGACATTTTTCTAAAATTGATAAAAGTCATTGAGCCATAGATTAAGAAGTGCTGCTAACTCCAATCAAGGCAAATAAAAAGAAAATCATAGTTAAGTACATCACAGTGTTACTGCTAAAAACCAGAGACAAAGAAAATCTTAACAGACAAAAATATACAACCATTAAAGGAAAAACAATTGTACAGATGAGTTTTCAACAGAAATTATGGAATCCAGAAGGCAGTGGAGTGACAGCTTTAAAATGCTGAAATAAAATAACTGCCACACTGGAATTCTGTATCTCCTAAAAATAACCTTCAATAGAAAAGCAAAATAAAGATATTTTCAAATAAACAAAATCTGAGATGATTTTGATAAGCAGACGTATATTTAAAAATGTAGACATGAGTAACAAAGTGTTGAATATTGATGGAAAAAGTTAATAATAACATCGTGTATGGTTTAAAATATAGAAAAAAATAACATAAAAGGCAGAAAGGAGAGATGAAGAGAGTAAAGGAATTAAAGTGTTTAAGGTGTCAGCATTTTGGGAGGAAGGAGTAAAACTGCTAATGTAAATTATACCCTAATAACTAATAGATGTACACTGTAGTATCTAGTGTAACCATTATGTTAAAAGGATAAAATAATGTATAAATTACAAGCTAGAGGAGAAAATTTTAAAGTTAAAAAATACATGATTAATCCAAAAGGAGAGAATGAGAAATATTCCTTGTAAATAGAATAAAAACTCCTAAAAGCAAAGGTTCTTAGACTGTATTTTAAAAACCTATATTGTAAATATACAAGATAAAATCTCTCAGCAACTACCTGTAGAAGGGAACATTTTAATCTCTTGAAGGGTTTCAACAAAAATCCTATATCAAATAGATACTTAATGGTGAAATGGTGAAAGTTTTCTGGAGTTGGGAAATAATACACTGATGCTCTCCATCACAGCTCTCATTTGACATTGTATTAGAGTTTTCAGCCAGTGCAATAAAGCAAGAGAAAGAAGTAGAAATGTACAGATTGGAGAGAAGACATAAAATGTCATTATTCGCAGGTAACATGATTGTGTAGATAGAAAATATGAATTCGCAGACAAACTATTAGAATAAATAAGCTATTTTGCAAGGTTTATAGGTGCCTAGTTAACATATAAAAATTAAGTTGTATCTCTACATAATAAGGACAAATATTTAGGGTGACTTTTTTTAGATTGTACCATTTATAACAACAACAAAAACCGTCAAATATTTAGGAATAAATATAAAGAAAGGTGTTCAAAACATCAACACAAAAAACACAAACAAAAAAAACCTCTTTATCAACAGAAAGAGAAGAATATTTAAATAATTAGAGGAATATACTATGTTCACAGATTGGAAGATTCAGTGCTGTAAAATTGTCAGTTCTTTACCCAGTTTGATCTATAGAGAAATGCAATCCTAATCAAAATTCTAGAATTATTTTTGTGAAAATTGAAATGTTGATTCTAAATATATATGTAAATACAAAGGGCAAAAAACAGCCAACACATTTTAAAGAAGATCGAAGGAATTAACCACTTATCCAGATTTCTTAAAAAGCTGCAGTAATTAAGACATTGGGTATTGGACACAAGGATAAACAAGTAAATCAACAGAACATAATACAGCCCAGAAACAAACCCGCATTTATATGGGCTTCCAATCTATGAAGTGACACTGCAGAGCAGTGGAGAAAAGGTGGTCTCTTCAATAAATGATACTGGGAAAATTTGCTATCTCTTTTGGGGAAAAAAATAATTTCACCCCTCCCACACACACATAAAACAATTCCAGATGAAATGTTGTTCTAAATGTGTAGAATAAAACAATAAATTTGAGGGAAGATAACATAAAGGATAATATTCATGACCTTGGGCAGGTAAAAACTTTTTAAACAGGTCATAAAAAGTTTTAACCATAAAAGGAAATATTGATAAATTGGACTACATTGAGATTAAAATTTTTTATTCAACACAAGAAAGATTGAGACATTAAAAAGGCAAATGACAGGGTGGGAAACTATGTTAGCAAAACAGATAACTAACAAGAGACTCAAACCCAGATTATAAAACAACTCCTACAAATGAATAAGAAAAACCCAGAAGACTCAATAGAAAAATGGGCAAGAGACTTGAACAGGCACTTCAAAAAGGAGAATATGTAAATGACCAAAGAGCACAGGAAATATGTAAACGGACAAGAAGCACATGAAAATGTCCTCAACTCTCTTAGTCATCAGAGAAATGCACATTAAAACTACAATAGAATACTACTACACACAGACCAGAGTGGCTAAAATTAAAAGGACTAAAAATACCCAAGGTTGTGTGAATGCAGTGGTACTGGAAATCTCACTCAGCAAAATGTTCTTGTGATTCATCCATGTTTTATGTATATCAGTAGTTCCTTCATTTTATTGCTACATAGAACTTCATTGAAAGAATGTACCAAAATTTGTTTTATACATTCACTTGATGATAGATACTTGTGTTGTTTCCAGTTTCTGGCTATTGTGAATAAAGTTACTATGAACACTCCTTTACAAACCTTATGGCAGACACACACTTTGATTTTCCTTGGGTAAATACTAGGCGTAGAACTACTGGGTCATGGGGTAAGTGTATGTTTAACAGTATAAGAAATTTCAAGACTTCTTTTCCAAAGTGTTTGTGTCATTTTACACTCCCACCAGCAGCATGTAAAAGTTCCAGTTGCTTTACGTACTGACCAACATTCGCAATTGCCACTCTTCTTAATTTTATGCATTTTAGTGCGTGTGTAGTAGTATCTTATGGTGGTTTTAATTTTCGTTTCCTTAGTGGATAAAAATGTTCACAGTTTATTCATGTGCTTATTGGCCATTTGTACATTCCTTGAGAATATTTATTCAAGTAATTTTCCTTTTTAACAGCTTTATTGAGGTATAATTGACATACAGTAAATTATACATATTAAAGTGTACAATTAGATAAGTTTTGACATATGTATGCACCCATGAAACTATCACCAATTAAAGGAATGAAAATATCTATCACTGGCAAGAGTTTCCTTGTGCCCCTTTATAATCCTTCCCTTTCACTGACCTGCTTCCTGCCACCGTAGATTAGTTTGTGTTTTCTAGAATTTTATGTACATAGAATCATACAGTATGGTTTTCTTCTGGCTTCTTTCACCCAGCATCATCATTTTTAGACTCATCAATGTTATGTGTGTATCAACAGTCGGATCTTTCTATTGCTGAGAAGTGTTCCATTGTATGGATATACCATACTTTATTTATCTGTTCACCTGTTGATGGACATTTGGGTTATTTCAAGTTTGGGGCTACTACAAGTAAAACAGCAGTGAAGATTTATGGACAATTCTTTCTGGAGATATGCTTTCTTTTCTCTGGGGTAAATACGTAGGAGTAGGATGGCTGGATAAAATTGATGTGGGGCCGGCGAGCCAAGGAATCGAAAGAAAGATTTCTTGGATTCTCAAGGTCTGGTAGTAGTGCTCTTTTATTCAGAGAATAGTGTGGAATAGCATGGGGACAGGACCCATGGGCAGTAAGAGCTGCTGCTGCAAACATGGGTTGAGAGTAGGGCTAAATTTAAGGCATAGTTATTGAGTTATCTCTTTACAAGACAAAGGAAAGAATATGTAAAAGAAAGTTGTTAAAATGGTATCAGTGCAGGTGGGGTCTGGTTATTGAGTGGTCCTGTAATTTTTAGATAAGAATCAAACTGGATTAAGTAAATGGCTGAAGCCACCACCTTAAATATTATTTTTAGCTAAAGACAAAGGAGGATGTTGTTGCGGGTGGAGGGGGAGTCGATCATGGAGATTACCATGCAAGTACAGTAAACAAGATGCAGATTTAAGTCCTTGCGTTTGGCATTGATTAAGACTTTCTAGAGATAAAGTCAACCCCCTTCTTCCTGGTACAGAGAGGGAGAGACCTTTACAGGTGGAGATTTCCTTTACAATGTAAATGTCTCTTAACAAAGGGCAAGTAAATCCTACTCCTCAGATCCTCCTTCTCGTCTGCAGTTTTTAAAAGTAACCAGCCTAAAATAATCCTCCTCAAAATGACAGGGGAATATTTTAAGAAACTGCCAAATTGTTCTCCAAAGTGGTTGTACCATTTTGCATTCCCACCAGCAATGTGTGAGAGTTCCTGTTCCTCCATGTTCTCTCTAATACTTGGTAAATTCAATCTTTTTAATTTTAGCTATTCTAATAGGTGTGTAGTGGTATCTCATTGTGGTTTTAATTTGTATTACCATTAATGACTAATGAAGTTGGGCAGTTTTTCCTGTTCTAATTTGTCATCTGTATGTGTTCTTTGGTGAAGTGTCTGTTGAAATATTTTGCCCATTTTTTATTGGATTGTTTGCTTTCATACAAGTGAGTTTTGAGTCATTTATATATTCTAGATACAAGTTTCTTATCAGATGGCCTGCAAATATTTTCTCACAGCCTGTGGCTCATCTTTTCATTCTCTTAACAGTACCTTTTGGAGAGCAGAAGTTTTTAACTTTGATGAAGTCCAATTTATCAGTGTCCTCTTTTGTGGCTTGAAGTCAGATAGTATTAGTCCTTCAACTTTGTTCTTTACCAAAATTGTTTTCGTTCTTCTAGGTTCTTTGCATTTCCACATGAATTTTAGGATCAGCTGTCGATTTCTGCAATAAAGGCTTCTAGGATTTAGATTGAGGTTGTAATGAGTTTATAGATCAATTTGAAGAAAATTGACATCTAACACTATTGAGTCTTCTAACCCATGAATATTTTATATTTCTCCATTTGTTGAGAGTTTCTTAAATATTTACCCTGCAAATATTTTTTGCTGCAATTGTAAATGGCATTTTTATACTTTATATTCTAAATAATTTTTGCTAATGTATAGAAATAAAATTAAATTTTGTATCGTGATCTTGAGTTGTGAGAACTTGCTAAATTCACTTATTAGTTCTAGTAGCTTATGTTATTCTACATTCACAATCATGCCATCTGGAAAAAGGGCAGTTTTATTTTTTTCTTTTCAATCTTTATTCCTGATTTCTTTTTTTGTCTTATTGATCTCTAATATAATGCTAAATACAAATGGTGAGAGTAGACATCCTTGCCTTGTTCCTGATCTTAGAGAAAAAACATTCCATATGCCATTATTAAGTACAATGTTAGCTGCAGGTTTTTGTAACACTCTTTATTTCATTGAGAAAATCGTCTTCAATTCTAAATGCTTTTATCATGAATAGATGTTGAATTGATCAAGTGGATCTATCAAGATAATTATGTAATTTTTCTCTTTTATTTATTTAATATAATGAATTAAACTGATTTTTAAAATCAATCTTGCATTTGGTCATAATTTGTTGCAGTTTTCGTGTATTGCTTGCTTCTATTTGCTAAATTTTAGTGTGAATTGTCATATCTGTGTTCAGAGAGATATTCGTTTTCAGTTTTATTCTCCTATAACGTCTTTGTGTGATTTCAGTATCACGGTGATGTTAGCCTCGTATAACATGTTGGCAATTGTTTCCTCCCCCTCATAGTCTGAGAGAGTTTATTTGAGATTAGTATTTCTTCCTTAAATATTTGATAGAATTTATCCTTGCAGCCATTTGGTCCTAGATTGTGGGAAGGTTTTTTTAAATTATAAATTCAATTTCTTTAGTAGATATAGGGATTTTCAGATTTTCTATATCCTCATTTCTGTTTTGTTAATTTGTTTCTTTCAGAAGTTATCTATTTCATCTAAGTTGGAAAATTCATTGGCATAAAACGGTTGATAATATTATTTTCCTTTTAAAGTCTGTAAGATCTATAATGAGGTCCCTTCTTTCACTTGCCATATTGTTAACTTAGTTTTTTCTGTCACTTTTAATTTCATCATTCCAACCAAAGGTGTATCAATTTTATTGTTCTTTTCAAATGGCCTACTCTTGGTTCTGTTTTTGATTCCTGCTCTTAATCTTTATTATTTCCTTTTTTCTCCTCATTTTGGTTTACTGTGCCCTTCTTTTTCTAAAGCCTTTAAATATAAGTTTAGATCATTAATTTTATGCCTTTATTATTTTCTAACATAAGCATTTAAATTTATAAATTTTCTTTCTTTTTTTTTTTTTTTTTTTTTGGTGAGGAAGATTCACCCTGAGTTCACCCTAATCTGACATCCATTGCCGATCTCCCTCTTTTTTTTTTTTTTTTTTGCTTGAGGAAGATTAGCCCTGAGCTAACATCTGTGCCAGTCTTCCTCCACTTTGCATGTGGGATGCCTCCACAACATGGATGATGAGTGGAGTAGATCTGCACCCAGGATCTGAACCTATGAACCTGGGCCACCGTGGAACTTTAACCACTCAGCCATGGGGCCAGCCCCAATTTATAAATTTTCAAGTGCTTCTTTATCTGCAAGCCATGAATTTTGATATGTTGTTTTTTCATTTTCAGTTAAAAATATTATCAAATTTCTCTTGTGACTTCTTTGAGCCATGGGTTATTTAGAAGTGTGTTGTTTAATTTCCAATAATTGAAGATATTCCAGATCTATGTTTGTTATTAATTTCTAATTTAATCTATTGTGGCCAGAGAACATTCTCTGTATGATTTCAGGGTATTCCATTACACTTAAAAAGAATGCGTATTTTTTCAAGTGTCGGTGTTGTGTTTTTTCAATGCCACTTAAGCCAAAATTGGCTGATAATATTGTTTACATATTCTGCATTATTACTGATTTTTATTCTAATTGTTCTATCAGTTTTGAGAGAGGAATGTTGAAATTTCCTGTTTCTTTAGACAACAATAGATACATCTATTTCTCCTTTTGGTTCTGTTAGTTTTTGCTTTACATAATTTGAAGCACTGTTGTAGGGCCCATATACATTTAATATTTTTATATCTTTCTGTTTTATTGACCCTTTTGTCCATATGAAATGCTCTTCTTGGCCTTGGTAATATAGTTTGTCATTCAGTCTGCTTTTTCTGATATGAAGATAACTCACTTATGCTTGTTTGCATGATATGACCTTTTCTATATTTAAAGTGCATTTGTTTTAGACAACATTTAGTTGGGCCTTGCATTTTTATCTAATCTATAAATCTATGTTTTTTAAGTGATATTTCTATTCCATTTTTAAATTTACCATCTTGCTATTTTTCCTATTTATCCATCTGTTTGTTTCTCATTCCTTCTTTTTCTGCCTTCATTGTATTAAGTGAACATTTTTAGCATATTCTCTCCTCTATTGACTTATTAGCTATACCTCTTTGTTTTATTTTTTTGTAGTTGCTTTAGGGTCTATAATTTGTATCTAACTTATCACAATCTAAATATTATGCCACTATGTATAATGTACACAGCAGCATACTTTTCCTGACCTTTGTGCTACTATTTCTACATAGGATATGTGTATACATATGTGTATATATGTATGATATATGTACAAATACTGTAACACAATTTATTGTGAATTTTTTTGGTTTAATAAGTCAAATTTTGGGTCTAATAAGTCAAATTTTTTTAAAAAATAAGAAAATAAGTCTTTTCTAGTACTCATGTTTACCATTGTCAATCCTCCTCATTGCTTTATGTGGATCTGAATTCACATCTAAAATCACTTTCATGACAATGAATTCATTCATCATTTTTTTTTCTTCTCTGGAAAGTTCTTTATTTTGCCTTCATTTTTGAAGGAGAGAAGGATATTTTCATTGGTTGTAGAACCCTAAGTTGACAGTTTTTTAAAATTATTTCAACACTTTACAGATGTTCTTCCATTATCTTATGACTTGTACTGTTTATGATGATAAGTGAATGGTAATTATTAAGTGTGTTCCCTTGTGTGTAACTGACCTTTTTTTCCTAATTGTTTTTAAGATTTTATCTTTGTAACTATTTTTCAGTAATTTTATTTTTATGTGCCTTAGAAAGATTTTTTTTATGATTTATCCTGAGTGAGCTTTATTGATTTTCTTAGTTCTGTGGGTTTATATTCTTTATCAAGTGTGGAAACTTTCAGCTATCATTTCTATAAATACTTTTTCTGCCTACCCCTTGCTCTCCTACCACTCCAACTGCAGTGGGTTTGATGGCTTTATATTTTCCCACAGATCACTAAAGATCTGTTTATTTATTTTTTAGCAATTTTTCTGTGTTTCAGTTTCAATAGTTTTATCTCCCTGTCTTCAATTTCATTGCTTTTTGCTTCTGTTGTATTTAATTTGCATTGAACCTCATCCGGTGAACTTTTTATTTCAGACATTTTATTTCAGATGTTCAGGCACTCTAGGAATTCCATTAGATACTTTTTCTTATATTCCTTTTCTCTCCTCATTATGTTCATGTTCTCCTTTAAGTCCTTGAGCATATTTTTAATAGATTTTTCCCAAGTCCTTGACTAATAATACTATCATCCCTATAATTTTTAGAACTATTTATATTGACTGATTTTTCTCTTGGTTATGGGTCACATTTTGCAGCTTCTTGGCATAAGCTTTCCCTCTATGGCTAATTTAGTTCTGCTGCTAAGGAATGGCCTTTCTGGGGTCTCTATGAAGGTCTCAGGTTAAAAATCTTCCTGGAGCTGGCCCCATGGCATAGTGGTTAAGTTTGGTGCACTCTGCTTTGGTGACCAGGGTTTGTGGCTTCAGATTCTGGGCGTGGACCTATACCACTCATCAGCCGTGCAGTGGTGGCAACCCACATATAAAATGGATGAAGATTGGCACAGATGTCAGCTTAGGGCTAATCTTCTTCAGCAAAAAAAAAAAAAAGCTTCCTTTTTTTTTTGGTAGTTCTTGTAGTTGTTCACTTTATCCCTTTCCAGTATTTTAGGCTCACTGATCATCATTCTTTTCAGACATCATTCTATGGAGTCTCACGCTGTGCATGTGTATCTTAGTATTCAGCAAAAGACTCAAGAGGACTTCTACTATAGCCTTCTTGAACGCTTTCTCTGCTCTCTGCTTTCTAGTACTCTGCCTCCAAAGTGCAGCTGGCTTAGCCTCCCTGATGTCCTCTCTGTCTCGTCAGCTCAGCAAGACTGTCATAGTTTGCTTGGCTGGCTCTTTCCTACCCCTGGGGTCCATCAAATGCCTCCAGATGGAAAGAGTAATTATGAGGCTTTGCTTGTTTGTTTCCCTTCTCTCAGAAATTACAATTATGTGTCACTTATGTTTGAATTTCTGAAAATAGTTTTTCCCTACATTTTGTTCAGTTTTCTAGTTATTTACACTAGAAGGGCTAGCCTGGTATCAGTTGCCCCATCATGGCCAGAAACAAAAATCATAAATGTATGTTTTTAGCTCCTTGTCTGTTAACATACACTATCAATTCTGTATGGCATAAAGGAGTTCACAAGCTTTGCAGTGACTGTAAAAATTATTGACAATATATCATGTGGAATATCACAATACCCTGAAATTTTTAGTTATGTAGCCTTTCTCCTAAAACACTTTCCTAAGCTCTCAATTTTCATGTGAATTTGCTTGGTTTGGTTTAGAAAATTTCTTCCTTTTTCAGATACCTATACAGATGTCTGAACTTCAAGGCTATAACTAATATCAACTAGGCATCATTCTACTATGATAATTATATCAGTACTCTACTCATTACTTGTTAGGAATTAAAATAAATCTGTTAATACTAGATTCTGAGAATCTGAGCTCTGAGATCTTTGTAATCTTGACTACACCTTCTCTCTCAATTCCTATCCAAACCCTGTGAGCAGAAAGATAGAGTTAAGTAAATTTACAAGTGTTGTTGGCTTAGCTTCATGGTTCCTTCTATCTCTCCACCCCTCCTGATCTCTTTCTCTTGCCAAAGTTGATTGTAACTACTTTGTTCCACCCTTTTTAATGAAACCCCAAAATATTTCATGATATTATGGTACCATCACAATTTTTTTCATTCATTTATTTACTCAATATATATTTATAAATCACTTGTGATTTTCTAGGTTGTTTGATAGATTCTAGGAATGAAGTAGACATGTTTCTTACCCCCAATCAAAAGTCTGATTGGAAGAGAATCATTTATCAAATAACTGTATAAATAAATATATAATTACAAAATATGATGTGTGCTTTGATGAAAGTCACAATGCACTTTGAGGGTATATCACTGGGCATGTCAGTTTGGGTTCTTCAGGAAGCAAATGTCAAGATAGAATTAAAAGTGTTAAGAGATTTATTAGGGGGAATGCTTATGGAAGAAAAAGGAATGAGACAACAGGGGCTGGGAGAGTTGTGTTCAGTGATAGAAATATGACACCTTTATAGGCATAGAGTGAAGGAAGGGAAGTTGGTAGAAAGAGCATCAAACTTCTATGCAGCTCTGAGAAAGCTTTGGCTGCCCTTGGGGAGCCCCAGAGCAAAGACTGCCTTCCAGAGGAATTCTCTGTTGGTGAGGAATGGACAGACCTAGTACCTATGTTGTGCTTGGTCGTTGGTTGGGAACAACCCAGGGAGAGCATGGCCTCGGTGTTGATGCTGTGGTGGATCCTGAAGGTATGGCAGCTGGAGGATTCAGCTACCTACACTCCTCACAGCATATTTTTCCTGAAGGGAGATCTGAGTAGAGCACTCCCACAGCTGCTATGCGGGACAACTGGACCTAGCCTAGGAGATTGAGGAAGGCTTCTCTATGACATATTTAAAACAATGTTTAAGTGACTACTTAACTTAAGGTCACATAATGAGAATATTTCCTAGACTAGTGGTTAAGACAAGAGCCACTTTGCTAGATTTTGGTGGTAGATCCTGGATTTAAAGCACTCTGTGCTCTTGGCATATCTCCTTTCAAACTAATGGATAGATAAAAAAGCAAAGTAAAACTATTTAGACATCATCAGATCTCATTTCACTATGTTTTTGTAGTTCCACCATTTTAGTCATTGTGAAAGCTAAAAAAGTCTTCCCTTTTTCCCATCGCCACATCCTTTATGCATATACCACATTCCAAAAATATTTACTCAGTACCTAATATATTGCAAGCATTATCTTATGAACTTTCTCATGTTTTGGTTGATAGAACAGTACCACGTAATAACTGACTTTGAATCTTTTCTATTTAACTTGCTTTTCTTGACCTCAGCAGATCACATTTGTATGTTCAAACAGCTACTGTTGTGAGTAGCTTTGATTGTTGAGCAGCAGTTATTTAAATATTTATGGTCAATCTGTTCCAAAACAATATTGAAAGCAGCAGTGCACAGTTTAAGAAATACATAAAAATCAATGGGGCAAATTTATGTATCAGAAGATCTACATTTCTAACTATGTGCCAGATTTTTCATTTATAATTCTTGCAAATGAAACACTTCAGATAGTCATAAATACTGACCTCTCTGAACCTTCCTCTGTGAATTATGGTCTTGCAGTAATAAACAGAGAGCAGGATTTGATTTGTAGGCTGAACTATACAAAGCAAGAACTCAGTGCTAATGCATTTGATCATCCTAATTCATTTTCACTGGCCAGAGGGACATGGCAAGAAGTCTTTTTATAACACCATCACCTTCTGTTCTAAGTGTGCCTAGTGTCTGTCTTGACACATTTTCTCCAGAGTAGCGGTACCTAGCATTGTGTCTGCAACCAGGAGGACATCACTAAATATTTGTTTAGAAATGTGATACTCCGAAGCCAGTTTGGAACACTGCCTAATTCAACCCACAACCTTGGTTCATGAGAAATGAAGCCTAATACAACACTAACTCTTATATTCCAGCTCCCAAATAATTTAGTTAACTAAGATGTTTTTCATCATCATTTCTACATTTACTGTAGTTTCTAAAATTTAGATACATGAGATTTCCTTAGAAGTAATATACTCCAGGGATGACAAATATAATTTGTTTTATTTTTAATAAGAAAAAGTGATGTTTCCAATAGATGACGTCTTATAAAGGGGGCAGGGAGGGGAAAGTGAAGGCACGAGTACCAGGTATTGGCCCTTCCAAATTGAGTCCAACTATCCATCCTGACAGAGGGCCATCAACCTCAACTCAAATGCTTCCAAGCCAGGACAATTCTGCCTTTCAAAGTGATTCATGTCATGACTAGATGATGGAAAGTCTTTCTATATAATTATGCTTCTACGACTTCCACACTTTGATTTGAGTTCTGCCTTTTGGAGTCACACAAAGTAAATCTATTCTTTCTTACTCCAGCTGATAGTACTTTATATATTTGAACACAATTTTTCTGATCTCCCTTTTCTTTTTGTTAACCTCCAGTCTTTTAGCATCTTTAACATTCTTATTGACGACACTTAAAGCTTTCCAACAGAAGTTCTGAAACCATAACTGTGGGTATGTGTGCATGTGTGTGCATCCCAGAATATAATTCATCTAGGCCTGGAAGACTTCCTTATATGGAAAGCAACACACTCCTGTCTTTACTAAATTCTAATTTATCTTTGGCTTTAATTCCCTTTTAAAGACCTTGGCTCTACCTTTCCAGTTTGAAGATCATTCACCTTGGTAAGATGGATAAGCAGCAGAAATACTAGATGCTTCTCCTCTCTCACTGTCATCTGTTAACATTTCATCATCTTGTCAAAGCAGCAGGATTAACATTTTCTTGTATTCCTTCTTGTCCCAAATGTAATTTAAAATGCCTTTGCCAAATATAAGAAACACTTTTTAGTCCATATCTTATTTTACGTTGTAGCTGGATTCCACACTGTTGATCAGTCCCTCCTTCCTGAAATTCTCTACTCCCTTAGCTTCAGCACACTTTTCATTTGATTTTCCTCTTCTCTTTCCCTGGACATTCCTAATATGCTTCCTCTGTGGGCTCCTCCTCCTTTGCTTTACATGCTGTGTTCACCAGGATTCTGCTCTCTACATGATCTCTGTCCTCAAATAAGTTAATGCACCCCATAGTTTAACCACCCTGTATTCTGATGACAATAAAATGTTATATCCAGCTCAGATCCTTCCCTAAGGTTAAGACTCTGAGTACTGATGTCCCAGGGTGACCAAAACTGAACTCATCGTCTTCCTCCTACATGCCTAGCCTCTACTCTGCTCATTCCCATCAATGTCCTATCTCAATGATAGGCATCACCTTCTGGCAGTCTGCCACCAGGAGGACATCACTAAATATTGGAGCCAGAGAAAGCCAGTGAGGATGTGAGAACAGGGCAGCAACAAATAGAAACCTAGGTTTCTCCTTCCTCCCATCCAATTCAGGTACCAATCACCAAATCCTGCTGATTTTACTGCTGACCATTCTTGACTCCATTTCCTCTTCTATTGTCCTACTTCCCTGGTTAGACATTCCATTTCTATAGCTTGGATTTTTTCAATAGCTTCCTGGGTTTTTTGGCCTTGATTCTTGTTTTCCTCAGGTCTAGTCTCTACCTGTAACCAGAGAAATCTATCTAAGGCATAAATTTGATCATGTCTCTTCCTTGTTTAAAACCCTTCTGGTCTCCCCTTGACCTGCAAAATAAAGCCCCAGAGCATGGCACTTAGGGTATTCCATGACTTGGCCCACAACTCTCTCTCCAACTTTATATTTTCCTATTCCTTGCCCTGGAGTAGAAGCTGAAGTCATGGCAAAATGCTTGTAGAATCCATATATCATGCAATTTCACGTCTTCTTACCTTTGTTTATGCCACGTTTTCTGCCTGGATAGGGTGCCTGTCCCACTTTTCTTCTTTTTGACTGATTTTTGCTCATCTCTAATAGTTTAGCACAGTATCACCTCCTCTAGGAAACATTCCCCAAACAACACAGAAGGACTGAGTATGCTCTCCCACGTCCACGCAGCACCCCGGGCTTGCTTCTATTCTGTTACTTACAATGCATGTTGACTCTACAGGCCATCTGTGCATGTGATGTCTCTTTAATGGCAGGGACCACATCATCTTGTTGACCTTTACTTTTACTCTCTTACTTTCTTCCTTGATCTTATATTTCCTTGGGCTTATTTTAGAAAGGTTTAGGTTGATATTTTCTTAGCTAATGAATTTTGTTGTACACCGGGAAATATAAGAAGAAAATCTAATGCTAGCGAGCTTCAAATTCTATGCTAACAATATCTGAGAACTAAAAGTCAAATAGGAATGGACTTACTTGCTAGAAGACAATTGCCAAAAATAAAAATTGCTATCATCTTTTTAGTAAGTATCTTTACTTTAACTCAGAGAACAAAGTCATGGATTTGATTCTCAAATTTATTCAACAAATATTTACTGAGTAACTACATGTGTGTAGAGGTGAATTAAACATTCTGTTTTCAAAAAGCTTACAGTTTAGCAGGAAACACAGCATAACTGTATTTCAAGGAAAGAATGATGTTGGTGATGATGATAATAATAGCTAACCTTTATTGAGAAAATTGAACTTATTTCCATTGTCTCTTTTAACTTCATAATCATACAGTAAATAAGCTATTATTATTCTTATTTTATGATGAGAGAGCCAAGACTTTAAGAGTTAAGGAACACGCTCAAGGCCACACTGCTAAATTCAAAACTCTTAACCCTATGCTGTACTCTCTGTGGTACAGTGATGTGTTATGAGAGTCAGCCAGTGGTAAGACCCAGAGAAAAGAGCAACAGATGGCTTCCTGCTGGAGGGATCAGGGAAGGCTCCCTGGAAGAGGTGGCATTTGATCTAGGCATTGAAATATCAGTAAAATCTGGACTTTCAGAGAGGCAAGGAAAGGACATCCCAGACAGAGAAGACAGGTTAAACATAGGCGCAGAGGTGGGAAAGTGTGTAGCCAACACAATGCAGAGCAAGGGAGATCAATTTGAAAAAAAAATAGTAGTGAGAATGTAAATTGAAATGTTAGGAAGTCCCACCATTCCTACTGAGCAATGTGATCTTCCTTTTGGAGCCAGAGAAAGCCAGTGAGGATGTGAGAACAGGGCAGCAACATAAGATGAATCCCACCAAAGCCTGTAAACTTGGTTGGAGGAAAGAGGGCCTGGAGATGGTTTATTCACTCATTTGACAAACATTTATTAAGCATCTTCTATGTAACAGGCAACATCAGTGAACAGAACAGACAGAAATCCCTGCTCTCATGGAGTTCTTCTAGCTGGAGGACACAGATAATGAACATACATGTATATGTCATTTATTTATTTGTAATTGTTATATGTATAGTTCTATATATAAACATAAACAGGTCATATTTGTGTAGATATATAAATGTACATATGTATATATATGTGTGTATACAGAGAATGAGAGTATTAGAAGGTGATAAATGTTACAGGCAAAACTAAACAAGGGAAGAAGAAAGTTCCTGGGTAGGGATGGGAGGGCATTTAGGATTTTGAATAGGATGGTAGGAGAGGGCCTTACTGAGATGGTGACATATGAAGAAAGGCAAGAAGTAGGTGAGAAAATGAGCCATGTGCAAATGTTGGGTAAAAGCATTCCAGGTGCAAAGAAGAACAGGATGACAGGCCGTGAGCACGCCTGTCCTGCGTAAAGCACAATAAAGAGGCCCAGTGGCGAGAATGGCCCGAGGAAGGGTGCGTGGTAGGCAGAGCGACCCAAGAGCTTATAGAGAAGGGGCATTGCAAGGACTTTGGATTTTTCTCTGAGTGAAATGGGAAGCCATTGGAGGGTGTTGAGCAGAGGAGTGGCATGGTCTGATTTACGTTTCCGAAGGAGAACTCTGGCTTCTGTGTGGGGCAGATGTAACCAGGGACAAGGACAATAGCGGGGAGTTTCCTTGGGAGGTTGTTGCAGTTATGGAGGGCGTGGTCCAGGTGCCAGCTGTGGAGTTAGTTGGTGCCGCTCAGATATGCCAACTGGACACGGTGTGAATGTGGGAGAAGGAGGAGTTTGGGACGACTGCCAAGAGTCCATGGACTCAGTAATGACCACTGTTTGTTTTCCTGTATTGCTGGGTTTGTGTTGGTGTATGTACACTTTTTATACACTGCATTTACAGCCCTTTCATATCTGGCCACAAAACTGGAATTTCCTTCTAACAGGCAAATGAAGCTCCTGCGAAGTATGTGCTTATGAATAAATACATATCACGTTGCTTTTGATGAAGACCTTTAACGCTACAAAATGCTTTCTCATCTCATTTTATACTCACAACATTTCTGTAATAGGAAGGCTACACTGAGTATAAAAAATGCATTAAATTATCTCTAAGTCCAATGTCTTGAGCCAAAAAAGTACGTAAATAAGCTTCAGAAAGTTAGGAAATAATTGCTTTAACAATAATTTCATACTTGGGGTAGCTGTTAAATGGTAGCTGTGTCTACATACACCAAATGTCTGGATAGAACCTAAAAAAATTACATGTACAATATTAAAATCAATTGGAAACCTGCAGAGCAATTTATTCAGGTTTTTAAATACTCTAAAATATTTGGTGTAACTTGCACGTCCTGAAATATTTCTTGAATGTTGTCCACTATTCATCTAGAATTGTGAGTAGAGTGTAAATATCTCTACCACCAACCTTAATTTCTCCTTCCCCCATCATCCTTCCTTTTTCCCTTTAAAAACGCATGTAAGGGGCCAGCCCAGTAGTGTAATGGTTAAGTTCACGTGCTCCACTTTGGTGGCCCAGGGTTCACAGATTTGGATCCTGGGCGTGGACCTGCACACTGCTCATTAAACCATACTGAGGCAGTGTCCCACATACAAAATAGAGGAAGATTAGGACAGAAGTTAGCTCAGGGCCAATCTTGCTCACCAAAAAAAAGAAAAAAACCGCATACAAACATGTCAATTTCTAAATTAGGTATTGAAAAATCAAAACAAATAAGATATATTATCTGTCTTCAATAATAATTTACTAAGGATCCATCCCCTACCTCTTTTATAAAAGGATTTCAAATGTCATACAGAAGCATAAAAGCAAAAAGGAAAAAAGTTAAATAAATGAAAGTAAGACTAAAAAATAAATGAAGTTGGGAAAATAATGTGAAGCCAGGAATAGGATAAATATAAAAAGTGCACATCAAAACATCCTATACAATGTTTACTCAGAGCTTTCTCCCACCAGGGCAAAAGAGAAAACAGAACGGGATTCACTATGAATAAAATTAAAACTCACCAGTTGCTTAGAAGTGTATCTTTTCCTCGTCCTCAACCATGGGGACAGTTTCCCAGTGGGTAATAAAGGCACACTGCAGGTTTTCTCTAAGAACTTTCTGACAGTAACATAGGAATGAGTTTTATAGGGATTCTTCCTATAATATTTCTTAGTTCAGGTAGACTGACATTAAAGCAGAGGTCAGTAAAGAGGCCCAAACTGCATATATAAGGATGCATCTCTTTGTGATCTGACTCGTGAATGTTACTTACCATGTTTTTGGTAAGAATTGAGGAGCAAAAAAATCAAGTTTGATTCTCTGAGCAGAACCTAGGGTTCTGTTATTTTGGTTGCTGACTAAAGTTTGATAATCAACCAACGCTGCTTTGACCACCAACCAAACCGAACAGTGGAGTGCCTCCAATGGGGGCTAAACAACTGATCAAGGATGGTGTGCCGGAATGGAAAACCCCCAGACTTCTGAGGTGTGCTCTGAGAGTAGCAACCACAGGGACATGGAGCATAGGGGACTGCCAAATCGTCCCTTACAGGAGGTGTCACTTGAGCTAGATCTCAGAGGATGAATATGATTTTGACGGGGAGAAGAAGCGAAGGCCATTCCAGGTGGATAAATAGCTAGATTGATGCAGGAGGGGCGTGGGCTTACATAGCAGTATGTTGACAAACAGTGGAAGTCTATTTGGTGAGGACAAATGGTGAGCAATGGCAGGCACGAGGCTGCAAAGATAGTAGAGACTCCAGCCTGCAGAAATCTGCATGGACACTGAGGGACCCAGGTGTCCTTCCCTGAAACCCCTGCCCTTCGCTTCACCAGGCTGTCTGAAGAAACTAGAGCCCTGCCCAGAACATCTGTCAACTGAGAGCACTAATTTATTATAAAATTTGTTAAGTATTCACTACATTTAGAGAAACCACGACTTCCTTGTCAGGAGCCAGTGAACGTCAGTCTCCCTTTACACAACTATTTGTGTCCTATGACATAAATGGGAGGATTCCTGGACCTGGCCATTTATTTCCTTGATATTCCATCAATAATGAGTATTGATCCAAAAGGTTTGTCTTGCTTTTTCTAAAGACTTTTGTTTAAGATGCTGCATTTCATTAAACTAACTTTACAGACTGACTCTCTGGAATAAAGGAAATGAGAACTTACAAGAGAAATTGGAAAATCATGAGAAACAACAAGCTGCATGACTTGATAAATAATATGAAGCCTTGAAAAAAGGTTTCCTCTCAGGTCTCAAAGAATGTAAACCTAATCAGAAGGGAACCTTCAGAGACAATTAAACCAACAGGCACTGCTGATGATACTGACTGCTAACGGTCTTCAGCCCACGCTGTGTGTTTTATGTGTTATTTCAATCAGTTCTCGTAAACCTGTGTGACCAGGATTATTATCTTGACTTTGTAGATAAGGAAAAACAGAGGCCCAGAGAGGTTTAGCAACTTCCCTGAGGTTACACAGCTTGTAAATGCCTGAGCACGTTTACACAAACGTGAACACTGGTAGCTTGGCTCCAGAGCTCTTTCTGTTTACCGCTACCCCTACTCTGTTTAGTGAAATGTAGAGTTGCCAGGGCCCTTTGCAGTATTCTAGTTCAGTGGTTCTCTGCCTGTGCTCCTTGGCCAGCTAGGATTAGAATCAAGTGAATGAGGCACTCGGCTTAGGTGCAAAGTAAAGCGGCACCAAAAAACTTAGTGTTCAAATAAATAATATATATATATTTTAAAGATTTTATTTTTCCCTTTTCTCCCAAAGCCCCCTGGCTTTGTGTATAAAAATACACAAATACAAAAAAATAGTTGTGTATATTTTTTAGTTGTGGGTCCTTCTAGTTGTGGTATGTGGGATGCCGCTTCAGCATAGCTTGACGAGCAGTGCCATGTCCACACCCAGGATTGGAACTGGCAGAACCCTGGGCTGCCAAAGCAGAGCGCATGAACTTAACCACTCAGCCACGGGGCCGGCCCCTCAAATAAATAATATTTTAATGCAAGATTTTTTAAAACTCAAAATTAATGTAAAACTGTATGATGAATACCATATCCAAATTTAAATAAAAGCAGGATCTCTGTCTTCAATAACTCATGGATCCCTCCTGGGTTCCCTCTCTCTCTTAACGGCACCTTCATCCCAGCCTTGGTGCCTGGAGCAGCACCAGCATCCCTGGGAATGTTTTAGTAATCCAGATTTTCAAGCCCCACCCCAGACCTACTCAATCAGATGCTCTGAGGGTTGGACCCAGAAATTTGTGTTTGAACCAGGCCCCCAAATGATGCCAATGTGAGTTCAAGTTTGTCAACCATTGGTCTAGTCCAACCCCTTTCTTTGACAGATGAGAAAGTCGCTTGTTAGCAGAGCTTGCAACTTCCCTGTGAGTTTGGGGTCCTCTCTGTTTTGTTGCACCGCTCCCTCTTCCGTTCACCTGATGTGGTTGGCTACTTGCTAACTACTCTATGGCTTATTTGCCAGCATTTCCTGGGAATCTATTTCTTTCTGGGAGGCAAATCAATTTGCAACTGAAGATCGTGGCACTCTCTGTTTATAGTGACATAATCACATAGAGAAGGAACTACATAAGGTCCCCTGGGGGATTGCTTAGAGCAGTGGTTTTCAACTTTGGTGGCATATTAGAGTCGCCCCAGGAGCTTGGAAAAGTCCTGATGCCCAGACTTCACCCCAATCAAGTAAACCAGAATCTCTATGAATAGGGCTTGAGTACTGTATTTTTGTTTTTTATCTTTTAGGTGATTGTAATGTGCATCCAGGGTTGAGTACCACTGGGTTGGCAAATGTGGGAGGAGCCAACCTTGATCTAATGCAGTATTCACTGTCCTTGTTCACGAATCATCAACTAGACACCATCTTTACCACCGTCCTTGTCCTCATCCTCTATATCCCCCCCTACTTCTGATCCTGCCCACATTAACACACACGTAGCTCCTAAATTCTTCCACTTCTCCACCCGGACTACTGTCATTCAGAATCAACCCCCATCGTCTCTGGCCTCCACACTGTATTTCCTGTCTGCCCTTGGGCACTGCTCCACACAGAAACAGAGAAATCATTTTGCAACAAAAATATGACTATATAAGTTGCCCCTTCTTCCACTTTAAAATTTTTTCATGACTTTCCATTGCTCTTAGGCTATGACAGCCTTCTTAATATGCCCGCCCTGGTCCTGGGTGGTCCTGGCAGGTCTCCCCTGACTCTCTGCTTTGCTTCAGCCCCTCTTGCCTTTCAGTTTGTCACACTCTTGCTACATGGCCTTAGCATATGCTGTTCCCTCTGCCAGGAATGTTCTTTCCTCCCTTCTTTCCCTTCTCAACCACTAAATGTTTAGATTCAGTTGTGTTTTTATATCCTCAGGGAAAACTTCCCTGAGGAGCAAAAATCCTCCTATCACGATTTCCATAATAGCATTTTCCCTAAAGAACAAGGAATGGGAAGAGGGAGCTGAAATTCACCTGGGACAAGCCCTGTCATAAGTTCTTACAGGACCCTCTGCTTCTCATTCTTAACATAAATGATAGTTGCAATTTTACATTTACTTGTGTGGCCATTTAATTAGTACATTTGCCCTGCAATAGACTTTGCAAGGACAGGGCCACATTCTTTTGCTTCCTGTTGAGTCCAGAGCAGCCAGCTGGGGCTTGGAACAGAGCAGGTGTTTAATAAACATTTGCTCAAAGAAAGAATGAATGAATGAATGCCTAGAAACTCTGCCAGCGAAGGAACAATTTCTTGGACCTGGTGGATTGCACAGGAAAGATCTCAGAACCAGAGATTAATTTGTAATCTGGGCTCTGACCCTTTCTAGCCCTGTTACCTTTGAAAAGCCCTTTTACTCCTTAGGCTTCAGCCTTGTTCAGCATCGTGTCTGTGGTTTCTAAACTAGGCTAGACTGCATCCTCCAGGGTCAGCAGGTGATGGGGGAGACAAAGGGGAAAGGCTGAAGGGGCAAGTGGAATGAACTCCCTTCTTATCCATTTCTGGGTAACATTTATTTTGAAGAGTTTAGTTCCTAAAATATAAATTGTTCAAAAACCCTGGACTAGAAGGTGCCTTCTGGCTGAACATTTCTGTGACCCTGAGTGTTTTCCAAAGGAGCCTTGACTCACACAGTACTGAGGAGACTGAGCAGCTGGCGCAGTCTGGTTTCCACTTTTCTAGAAGGCTGCAAATGTACATGCACATTCAGGTGGGCTCTTCTTTTCAGGAAAAAGCCTTGGAGAAACAAAGCCAACATATTCAAGCACATCTGCCCAAGCAAAACACAGTGACAGACATAGAGGCTCTGAGTCACTCCCACTTCCTGGGCTGGCAATTTAATAGGCTTCCAGATTGTCAGGCTCAATTAAGGGTGTTTACAGAGAGCACGTTCCCGGGCAGGTGGCTCAGGCTCCCGGCCGCAAAGACGACTGAAGTACCTGCATTTTGCTCATCTTGTCCCTGCAAGGGCCTCTCCCAGATGAAATTCACCTCCCTTCTCTCCATCCTTGGTCTTTAGGGAAAAACACAATCACAACAAAAACAAATTTTCTTTTTGTATTAATTAAAATGCCTTTCCCGGGAATATGATTGATAGAATTTCGCTGAGACTTTTGCATTGAGTATGCAATGTGAAGGGAGAATTAGTTATTTTCTGCAGTAATGGGCCTTGCCTGGAGCCCTGTGGGCCACTGGAGGAGGAGGGGGGAGGAAGGCGGAAAGAGGAGGAGGGCAGAAGCAGCAGAAGGCACAGACCTGACTCCCTCCCTATTTCCCTAGAGTACAACCCAATTATTTGTTTTACATTTGGGATTTCAGTTTAGATTTCATTAAAGTCAAAGGTTACCTAGCTTTAAAAAAGAAAAAGAGTGGGTCTTGGAATCCATGCATTTAGATGATGCAAATAAAACCTGGCACTTATTTGCCTTAGTTACCTGAATTTTTTAGACCTAAGCTCCTGGGTGATTTCTTCCTTTGTCCATAGAGATGTTGCTAGTTTCCACTAAAGTGTCTACTTTATTCACAAAAATTAAATTCTGTCCATTCTAAAATTTTTACCACTTTATATTCCTGGGTCTGCCTTCAGCTCAAAATAATGAATTTATTCATGTATTATTTAGGAGTAGTAATGCGTTTTTCTTTTTTCTCTCCATCTTTTAATTCACTCGTTCTCAAATGTTAGCATGCATCAGAATCACCTGCAGTATTTGTTAAAACAAGGACTGCTGGGCCCACCCCAGAGTTTCTGACTTGGTAGGTCTGGGGTACAGCCTGGGAATGTGCATTCCTAACAAGTTTCCTGGTGATGCTGATGCCGCACTTTGAGAACTCCATTTTACTTCAAAGAGGTACTGGAAGTAGTTGTCAGAATGTGTGAGGCAGTGGTGAAAGGCCACATCTGTGGGAGCCCAGCCGCCTGCTAGCTCAGTCTTATGCCCAAGGGCGCATCTGGAGGCCTGACTGCCTGGTGCAGATGGTGGTCAAGTTCAATGCCCTCATTCATGCTGAATCAGCTGTGGCTGCTGCCAGTAGACACAAGTATCTTCACCAGGAGCCACAGTAGGGAGTGGCTACATGAAGGGATCTGAGATTCACAGGGGCTCCTCTCAATCCAGTCAGCCCATCCTCTTCAGACCTGCCCCAATGACTGCTCCTTGAAATACCACCTTTACTGCTGGGTTTCTTCGTGAGGCGCTATGCCTTG
The DNA here is from genome assembly GCF_041296265.1 of Equus caballus. Lineage (NCBI taxonomy): Eukaryota > Metazoa > Chordata > Mammalia > Perissodactyla > Equidae > Equus > Equus caballus. The sequence continues at coordinate 46,541,222 of NC_091697.1, forward strand.
TTTAAATACAATACCTAGTGGGAAGGTGGGGAATGCCTTGAAAGGTTAACAACTAAGTGTATTTGGTCCTGGCAGAAGAAGTAATTTGGAAAAATGTAGAACTTTAGAGGTGGATGTGATCCTATGTTTCAGTCTTCTAATTCTAAAAGATGGAAATGAAAGTTCAAAGAGGTTATTTTCCTAAAGTTCTAAAGCCAGGCTGCCCAGAGAGTGGGGGAAAAAATTGGTTCTGATAAAACAGGGCAGGCCTGGAGGTGGAGAAGTTTGAGGGATCCAGGAGGGTCTAGGAGCATGAGGGCTTGTGGGGACCAGAGTGAGCAGGAGGAGATAACGGGGTAGGATGGAGAGTGAATCCCTCCTGAGTTCTCTCTCAGTTAACAACACCATCAACTTGGCCCCAAAGTGGAAACCTGGGGGTCAACTTCACCTTGTTTTACAAGGTCCTCACTGAGTCACCATGTCTTACCAGCACTTCCTCCTGTCCCTTCCCTTTGCCACGGCTGAAGTCCAGGCCCTCTTTGTTGCCATAGCCTCCTAAATCATCTCTCTACTCCTCCTGAAATCAGTCTTCCGTACAGCCACCAGAGCTCTCCATGATCAATCCATACCCCTATTTAGGGGTCTTCGGTAGCTGCCTAGTACCAACAGGCAACAATCCCGTCTTCTCAGTATGGCACTCAAGTTTGTCTATTCCTGAATAGACAACTTGCTTTTTCTCTTTTATGTCCTTCCGCTGTCTTCCATGAGAACTGTGTTGCAGCCACATCACACCACTTAGAAGTCCCTGAACATACCCTACACTTCAACACTCTGATTTTGCTTTAAATGCCCCCTACAACTACCTCTACCTACAGTCAAAATTGTCCCTATGATTTAAGGCCAATCTCAAACTCCCTCTGTGAAGGCTTCCCTAATCTACCAGTTAGAATTGATTTCTCCCTCTCTTTGATGACCGTGTGGCATTTTTATTTGTGAGTCTGTCGTAGGCCTACCTTAACGCTGTCTATAATGAGGACATGAGCACACCCATACCCACATCCTACTCTCCTTGGTCCTGAAAAATCCCTGAAGGTAAGAGTGGTTGTTTATTCCTACTGCCAACATTCTGATGAATCCTGTCCAAACACCAAAACTGTTATGGAGTGTTTTCATTTTTTTTCACGATAAGAGTTGAGATTTGAAACTTGCCTCGGAACAAATTGAAACATGATGTATATTTCACAATTTATATTGCTGATTTTATGAGCTTGGGATAGTTCTATCCATCCAACGGTAACAAATTATTCCTACCACCTCTAGAAAGTCCAGAAGGGGAGATGTTTCCCTCTTGTGCCCCTGCCCATCCTGTGTTATGCTCATGCTCCCTGACATCTCCCCTAGTCTGGCCTTACTTCTATCGTCTTGCGTATGTTTTATCTCTCCTATCTTCTGGAGCTCACAGTCTTGCTCACTAGAATGGACACTGCATAACATTTTCTTCTGAGCCCCCCAGAATGATCCCTGGCAAGTAGTAGCTACTCAGGAAATGTGGAGTTGAACTTGTAGGAAGGCAGGTAGGTGGATACCTAAGACAACCTTTATTTCCTTTCTATTTTTTAACAAAGTATCACAGTTTGCTTCAGTGAACTGGGAAGTGCCCACATCATCTCTGAATTCAAACCTACACATTCAGCCTCAGAGAATTAGTTCTCTGAAGGCAGAGCCCATCCATCATTACACCCTAAATTACAGTACCTATTTCCTTGGGGCCCCAGCCTCAGCAGAGAATGTAGCTTTTTCTACAGACAGATCATCTATTACTTCTTTCAACAGATAACCATCAACTATTACTATGTGTTAGAAACTGGGCCAAGTACTGAGGATACACTAGTGAAAAAGGCTTGCACTCCTCTGGCTTAATGTTAATATAAATGCTGATTACTATGGAAGAATATTGCTGGGAAGTAAAACCCAGTGTGGAGATTCAAAACTCTCCTCTCTGAAGAAGTGCCCTCTAAGTGGAGATCTGAAGAACGTATAGGAGACAGCCAACTGAAGATGGACGATAGAGTATTCTGTGCAAAGGGAACAGGATTGTGGAAATCTCAGAGGCAAGAGAGTAGCAACCTAAAGCACTGAGATAACCACTGCCTCTCAGAAGCCTCTCTGGGCCCTCCCAATCTTGAGATGGGGGGGACCTCCTATATGTTCCCAAACATTCTAAACTTCCATCATCACAGCCCTGTCACTTTGCATTATAATTACCCATTTACTTGTTGGTCTTTCCCACGAAGTAATCATATCCACAAGAGCAAGAATTAAGTCTGTCTTGACCATTACTGCATCTCTTGCAGTTGGTACAGTGCTGGGTATGTAACATCTTGGAGGAAATGCCCTTCATATTGTCTTCTCACTCACCATTGCTGTGCACGCTTGCCTGCCTGCCAACCATCAGCATCTGAAGTGTGGGCAGAGCAGGCCCTTCAAAGAGTCACAGATGCCAGGGAATTAACACTCCATGAGCAGCCCCAGCCAAGGACTGTTGGGGTTGGTGGGAAAATGCTGCGGCAGCTCTCTTGTCCCTCAGATGGGATAACTCTGAGGTATATGTCCTACAGCAGGATTAAACTCCAGTGGTCCCCAGCACTAAATTGCTTGAAAATGCATTCTTTATTGGCTGCCTTCCCTTCCCTTCTCACTTCCCCACTCCCTTACCAATGTTTCCTTGGATCACCTCCCCAGTAAACCACTCACAGTCAGGTCCTTGGCTCAGGGTGGGCCTCTAGGAGAACCCAAACTAAGATGATACTCACCAAATATGTGTGGAGTGACTGAGTGCCCTCCTGACTCATCTGCTTATTTCCTTGATTTGGCAAGTTATTATCTCTCTGAGCCTTCACCCTTGTCCCTCCTTCTCTGTAAAATGCCCTCCCTACCTCACCAGGTTGTTGCTTGGCTCCGGTGACATATGGTGCATGAAAAGTCTGCTTGAGCTATGGTGAGTTGTTGAAATGGACCACTGCCCTGTCACATGCCCATCTAACTCAGCTGGGGCACAGCAGAGTAACAGCCAAATGCTGGAAGCGATTTTCTGACTGCCTGTCTTGACCTCAAGAACCCAAAATCTGCTCAGCTATTCCTGAAGTGGGTCTATACCCAGAGGGAAAACACAGTGCTTTTAATGAGAGGTAGTTTTCTGTAGGTCACATATAGCTCTGGGGCTTCTTCCTGCCTCCTGGCCTAAATAGGAGCTCTGGATCCGCAGAGATTGCTGCTAACCATGCCAGTGTTCTTACATAGGGAGCCAGAGTTTGTTTCATGTGTGACTCACATTCATGCAAAAGTATGTTGGATGTCTCTAGTTAATGTGACAATGACAATGATGTCATTAATGATGATGACAATGATGATAGCGTCATTTATTGAATCCCTGCTATGATCTAGGAGCTTCACATATACTACCAATATAAAATCTCCAAACAGTTTATCAGGTTGTTATTATTATCTCCATTTTAAAAATGAGAAAGCTGAGGCTTAGAGAGACTACACATCTGCTCAAGATCACACTGTAGGAAGTTATAGTTAAACTCATGTTCTAAATCTCATGCTCTATGTAGTCCTTACTGGATTCTCCAGCAAAAAAATAGAGAATTAAAGAGTTCACTGGAGATAGAGCTGCCGCCTTTTCTTGGTCTTACCTCAAAGTAACAGATTATCAATCATAGTACGCATGCCAGTAAAGGCCAAGTGGAGAGCCTATATTTCCACCCCCAAGAGTCTGTAATGAAGTATCTCAACATCCCCACTGAGGTGAGGTCAGAGAAGGCCAAGTAGGAACCTAGGACTTTCATCCACCCAGGTGGAAACAAGGTTCCCTACACTGCAAGGAAGTGGAGACCACATGAGGTGCCTGGATTCCACCCCTGCTTGACAGCCGTGAAGTGGCTCTTCTCCTCCCCACTAGGGGTGTGTCAGAGGATGCCTAGTGGAGAGTCAGGACTTTTGCCACCACCTAGCAGAAACAAGGCCACCTCCCCCGCAACATGACGTCATTGCAAAGAAGCAATAACAAAGAAATCCTACCTCTCCCATCCAGGGAGGTATCAGTGGAGGCCTACAAGGGAGACAGAATCTCCTCTCCCCACCTCCACTCCTGTCCAATAGGAATGAAGAATCTTCTTTGTCAGGTTTCAATGGAGGCCAAGTGAGAAACTTGGATTTTTACTCCCAAAACACAGTTACAGTGCTGTGCCCCTCCCCCTTTCCCTTGCAGAGCAGTGTCTGAAAAAGCCAGCTAAAAAGAAAGTTTAAATAAGATCCAGAGGTTCATAACGAGTCACCCAAATATCTAGGTTTCAACTGGAAATCACTCATCATACAAAGAACCAAAAAGATATTCAAACTGAATGAAAATATCAATAAGTCCCAACACTGAGATGACAGAAATATTAGAATTATATGACAAAGATTTTTAAGAAGGCATCGTAAAAATGCCTCAATAGCAATTATAAACACACTTGAAACAAATAAAAATATAGAAAGTCTCAGCAAAGAAATAGAAGATATAAAAAAGGAGCTAAATGGAAACCTTAGAACTGAAGAATACAATAACAAAAATTAAAAAAAAAAAACAACCAAGGGGTGGGCTCAGAAGCAGAATAGAGGAGACAGAGGAAAACATCAGTGAACTAGAAGCTAGAACAATAGAAATTACACAATCTGAAAAACAGAGAGAAAATAGCCTGGAAAAAAAATTGAACAGAGCCACAAGAGCCTGTGGGACTATAATAAAAGATTTAACATCTGTGTCATCAGAATCCTAGAAGTAGAGGAGAAAGAGAGCAAGGCTGAAAAAATGCTCAAAGAAATAATGGCTGAAAACTTCCTATATTTGGCAAAAGACATAGACCTACCTACATATTCAGGAAACTGAGTAAATTCCAAATAGAATAAACACAAGGAAATCCACGGCAAGTTATATTATAATCAAACTTCTGAAAAGTAAAGCCACATTAAAAATCTTGAAAAGCGTGAGACAGAAATTATATCTTATGTATAAAGGAAACACAATTTGAATGATAGTAGATTTCTCATCAGAAATCTTAGAGGCCAAAAGGAAGTGGCAAAACATTTTTTCAAGTATGGGGGTAAAAAAACCTGCCAACCTAGAATCTGATAACCAGTGAAAATATCCTTCTGGAATAGAGGAGAAATCAAGACATTCTTAGATAAAGGAAAACTAAGAATTTGTTGTCAACAGATTAACCCTAAAAGAATGATTAATGGAAGTTCTCTAAAGAAAAAGAAAATGATAAAAGACAGAAACTTAGACTATCAGGAAAGAAGGAAGAAGATGGTGAGCAAAATTGTGGGTAAATACAATGGATTTTTCTTCTCCTCTTGAGTTTTCTAAATTGTATTTAATGGTTGAAGCAAAAATTACAACACTGTCTGATATGGCTCTCATTGTATGTAGAGGAAACATTTAAGGCAATTACATTATAAATAGGGGAGGGTAAAGGAATGTAAAGGGGAGATAAGTTTTCTATAGTTCACTAGAACTGTAAAATGGCACCACCAGTACACTGTGGTAAGGTTTGGGTATATAATGTTCTATCTAGAGAAACCAACAAAAAGGCTATATGAGAGATGTCCTCAAAAACATTATAGAAAAATCAAGATGTAATTCTACAAAATAGTCAAGTAACTCACAAAAGTCATGAAAAAGAAATAAATGAACAAAGAACAGAAAACAAAAATAAATGTAAAATGGCAAATTTTAGACCTAATATATCAAAATTGTATTAGATATAAATAGTCTAAATATACCAATAAAAAGAAATTAGGAGAGTGGATTAAAAAAACCATGACCCAATTATACACTGTCTGTAAGAAACTCACTTCAAATTTGACAGTATAGGCAGGTTGAAGGTTAAAGGATGGAAAGAGACAAATCACACAAACATTAATCAGAAGAAAGAAGGGGTAGCTATAATTAACATCAGATAAAGTAGACTTTGGAGCAAAGAAAATTTAAGAGACAGAGAGGGACATTATATAATGATAAAAGGATCAATTCGCCAAAGGACATAGCAATCCTAAATCCTAAATCCAGACAGCAAGGGTGAAAAATACGTTAAGCAAAACTGATATAATTGAAAGGAGAAATAGGCAAATTCACAATTACTGTTGGAAATTTCAATGGTAACAACTCTTTTTTTAAGAACTGATAGAACAACTAGAAAGAAATAACAAGGATATGGAAGAATGCAACAACACCATCAACCAACAGATTCTAATTGACGTTTATCGAACGCTACAGCCAACAGCAGCAGAACGCACATTCTTTTCAAGTGCCCCTGGGACCTAGACCATATCCTACCCCATAAGCCAAAATTTATCAGATTTAAAAGAATTAAAGTCATATGGAGAGTGTTCTCTGACCACAAAAGAATCAAACTAGAAACCAATAACAGAAAGATAATAGAAAAATTTCTAAACACTTGGAAACTAAATAACACACTTCTGAGTAGTCCAGGGTCAAAGAGGAAGTCTCCAGGGAAATAAAAAATATATTTCGAACTGGATGAAAATGAAAATACAACATATCAAAATTTGTGGGACGTGGCTAAAGCTGAGAGGGAAATTTTTAGTACTAAATTCATACATTAGAAAAAAGAAAAAATCTCAAATCAATAATCCAAGCTCCTACCTCAAGAATCTAGAAAAAGAAGAGCAAAATAAGCCCAAAGCAAGCAGAATGAAGAAACTAATAAAGATAAGAGCTAATTAGAAACAAGACACTACATGTGGTTGGTTTAGGGGACATATTTTGTTTTCTCTGATTGGTCCTAATGTGGAATTGAGGACAAAAAATAGGGAAACTGGGAGTCATTGACCAAATCCTGAGCATTCTGGGCCAATTTCTGCAGAGGTTGTGGTTTGGGTTTCTAGGCTGGCTGCTGCAGAGGTTGTGGGTCAGAGTTCTATTGCCATTGTCAGTTTGAATATTCATTGTCTCAGTTTATATATTCAGTCTCTCAATTCTGTTTATATGACATTCTTGAAAGGACAAAATTATAGAATTGAAGAACATATTAGTGGTTGTCAGGGGTTAAGGATGGGGTTAAAGTGGGAGGAAAGTACGTATGGCTATAAAAGGACAACATCAGGGATCCTTGTGGGGATGGGAATGCTCTGTATCTTTATTGTATCGATGTCAATATCCTGGCTGTGATAATACTATAGTTTTACAAACTGTTACCATTGGAGTAAATTGGGTAAAGGGCACAAGGGCTCTCTTTCTTACAACTGCCTGTGCATCTATAATTATCTCAAAATAAATGAGTTTAATTAAACAAAACATTCCCAGAGAGAAGAGAATGGTTACCTTCCAAAGAATGACAGACTGACAGCTGAATTCTCAGTAACAACCTTGAGGGCCAGATAACAAAGACTGGAATAATTGATTCAAACTGCTGAAGAAAAACAATAGCACCCATCGGCATGGAGGACTTTATCGAGCTTAACTCTCATTCAAGACTAAGGACAAAATGGAAACTTCTGATCATAAGGACTCAGAATTTACTGCTCAAGACCCTCCTAAAAAGAAGGATTGAAGTATGAGCTTCAGTAAGAAGGAAATTGAGGCCAAAATGAAGGAAGGGAATGATTGAATTAATTACCTCAACACATATGTATAGAGTGCCTACTATGTGCTGGTGCTATGCCGGAGGTGAGGCATACCACAAGGCACACAAGCAAAATTTCCTGCCTGCTCTTAGGGAGCTGAGAGTTCTGGTAGAAGAAGACACAAGAAACAAGCAAAATGAGTAAGAAACATAGTATTTTAAATGTTCGGAAGTTGCACTGGGTTCTTTCTAGATATAGATGTATTTTTCTTTAATGTTTTCAGGAGTCACTGTTTTTTGAATTAGAGTATCTATATAAAAAGAAATTCATAAATACACCCCTCCCAGAAATTGATAGGTCTAACAAACACCAAAAACTAGTAAGGATATAGAATATTTGAATAACACGATTAGCTAGTATCATATAACAACATGTATGTATGTGAAATCGTGTATGTACAAACCAGAGACGGCAATTCTTTTCAAGCACATGTAAAACTTTCCAAAAATTGACTACATACTAGCCTCAAATCAGGTGTGAACAAATACTACAATAATCAGTATCAGAGAGACCACAATACCATAAAATTAGAATCAGTAACAAAACAAGAGATAATATTCTTTGTTTCATGCACAAGTCTCTCCCAGCCCACTTAGGTCCACAGGGAAAGGAATGCAACTCAATTTTAGCTTGGATATGGGAACTTCCATTCTCTCCCTTGAACCTTCCTCACTTGCTTGTCTTTTCTTTTGTCTCTTGCTCCCACCCCTGTTCCTAACCTTAATCTCTGGGGTGGGTTGTCAGTCACTGGGGTGCCCTTCTGCATGACACTATCAGGAATAGGAGGGAACGGGTAAAGGAGACAAAGATTAGAGTTCTCATAAGACCATTAGGCCGTTGATCCTGCCCAAATTGACCTTCTCTTTGCTCACTATCTCTGCTGCATCTTGCTCAAAGGATTTTTAGCTTATTCCCTCCATTGCCAAGATGTCCTCTTACCCTATCTTCAGTATAGTCCAACTCCAGTAAGGAAATGGGGCAGGGGGGAAATACAGATACATGAACGCATTTTTATTTTTTATCAAAATGGAATCATATAACATACTGTTCTGAATTTCTTCTTTTTGTAAAAATGTATTGTAGACATCTCTCCATAACAATAGATACGTCTACTTCCCTTTTTTAAATAAAAGAAAATTCTTTTGTTTAAAAGATTATTTTTAAAAAATTCTTTTTTTGTTGTTTAAAAAGACAAGAAAACCACAGAGTTATATTGAAGAACACAAAACAAAATTTAAGTATGTGAGGGGGGAGAGAGATATTCATTCCAAAATGGGTAGATTCGATATTTACTCATTGGTTCATTTAAGATTTATTTATTGAACACTTACCTACTCTAGACACTAAGGATATAGCAATAAACAAAACAGGTGAAAAACCCTGCTCTCATGGAGCTTATATTCTGTTGGAATGAAACAAAAAATAAACATAATAAATAAGAAAATTATGTAGAATTTCATAAGTGATGAATGCTATGGAGAAAAAGAAAGCAAGACAAGGGGAATAGGGAATATTGAAATGGTGGTGCAATTTTAGACAGAGGGATTAGGGAAGACCTCAATGGTACATGTGAGCAAAACATTCAGAAGATGCAGTTACCTAGGAGAAAAGTGTTTCAGGCAGGGGAAATAGCTAGTGCAAATGCCCTGAGGTAGGTGCATACATGGCCTGTTTTAGAAGGAACAAGGAGAACAATGTTATTAGAGTGGAGTGAGTAGAAATGAGAGAAGTAAAAAATGAAGCCATACTTCAGGACATCAGCTTTTCCTCTATGTGAGATGGAAAACCACTGGAAAATTTTGAGTAGGAGAGTGATATAAATGGACTAATATTTTAAAAAGACAGCTCTGTCTCTTGTGATGAGAATAGACTTTAGAGGGTTAGGAGTAGATGCAGGCAGATCAATTAAGAGGCTATTGCAATAATCCAAGAATAAGATAATGGGAGCCTGGCCCCAGGCGGTCGTAGTAGAGGGGGTAAGAAGTGGTTAAAAGCTGGCTGTTTTTAAAGGATGGTCTAAACAGAATTTGCTGACAGGTATGATATGAGGTATGAAAGAATAAGGAGATTCAAAGATGGCGCCAACATTTTTTGACCTGAGCAGCAGAAAGATGAAATTGTTATCTGAGATGGAACATACTATTGGAGGAGCGTATGTGGAGAGAAAAATCAGAATATTGTAAAATATCAATCCTGTGCAATCCATTTCTCTCTCAATATCCATGCTTTTTTGTTTCATGGTGGAGTGGTGGTGATGCGGTGGTAAAGGGTAATCCTAAATATCTATAGTAAAATTCTTCAGGAAGAATGAATATGCAAAGGTAACCAAGAAAACATCAAAAAGAATAATAATGAAGAGGAACTTTGCCCGCCTAATTGGAATATAAAATTAACCTACATTAAATAAATCCATATGGCACTGGGACCAGAATAGACAAATAGCTCATTGGAACAGAATAAAGCATCTAGAAATATATTCATATATATTATAATTTGGTATGTGAACAAAACAATGTTTCAAATTGATGGGAAAGGAACAATTTATTCAGTAAATTTTGTTGAGGCAATTAGCTAATCGACTGGGAAAAAAATAAAATTCAAAGTTGCATCCTTTTCTTACACCGTATACAAAAATTAACTCAAAATGAATCAAAGACCCAGATGTAAAACCTAAAACTATAAAACTCTTAGAAGAAAACCTAGGAGAAAAGCTTCATGACATTGATTTTGGCAAGGATTTCTTGGTTATGATACCAAAAGCATAGGCAACAAAAATAAAAATAGATAAGTTGAACTACTGCAAAATTTAAAACTTCTGCTCATCAAAGGACATAATCAGTAGAGTGAAAAAGCAACCTATGGAATGGGAGACAATATTTGCAAATCATATATTTGATAAAGGGTTAATCCAGAATATATAAAGAACTCCTACGACTCAACAACACCAAAATAAATAACCCAATGAAAAAATGGGCAAAGGACCTGAATAGACATTTCTCCAAAGGAGATATGCAAGTGGGCAGCAAGCACATGAAAAGATGCTCAACATCACTAATCATTAGGGAAATACAAATTAAAGCTCCGATGAGGTGTCTCCTCACACCCATTAGGATGGCTCCAAAAATAAATAAACAAACAGAAAATAACAAGTGTCAGTGAGGTTGTGGAGAAATTAGAAGCCTTTTGCGCTGTTGGTGGAATGTTAAATGGTGCAGCCACTGTGAAAAACAGTATGGCAGTTTCTTAAAAAATTAAAAATAGCGGCCGGCCTGGTGGCGTAGTGGTTAAGTTCCCATACTCAGCTTCAGCAGCCTGGGGTTCTCAGGTTCAGATCCTGGGCAAGGACCTACCCACCACTCATCAAGCCATGCTTGTGGCAACGTCCCACATACAGAATGGAGAAGGATTGGCACAGATGTTAGCTCAGTGACAATCTTCCTAAAGCAAAAAGAGGAAGGTTAGCAACAGATGTTAGCTCACAGCCAGTATTCCTCACCAAAAAAAAATTAAAAATAAAATTATCATATGATCCAGCAATACCATTTCTAGACATATCTCTAAAAGAAGTAAAGGCAGCATCTCGAAGCGATATATGTGCACCCATGTTTATAACAGCATTATTCACAATAGCCGAAAGGTGGCAACAACCCAAATGTCCATCAACAGGTGAACAAATAAACAAAATGTGGCATACACAGACAATGGATATTATTCCGCCTTATAAAAAAAGAAGATTCTGACACATGCTATAACATAGAATAACCTTAAAGACATTATGCTAAGCAAAATAAGCCAGTCGCAAAAAGATAAGTATTGTATGATTTCACTTAAATGAGGTATCAAGAATAGTCAAACTGATAGAAACAGAAAGTAGAATGGGGATTGCCAGGGGCTGGGGAGATGGAGAAATAAGGAGTTGTTGTTTAATGGGGATAGAGTTTCAGTTTTGCAAGATTAAAAAATTCTGGAGACTGGTTGCATAACAATCTGAATATACTTAACACTACCTAGCTGTACTCTTAAAAATGGTTGAGATGGTAAATTTTATGTTATGTGTATCTTATCACAATTAAAATTTTTTTTCATTTCTAAAATAAAATGAGATCCTTTTATTTCATCACACATATATATGTTTTTTTTTTTAATTCCAGGGGCATAAAAGATCTAAATGTAAAAATAAACTGTAGGCTCTTTCTTGAAAAATAAGTGGAAAATTTCTTACTGTATGGAGTATTTTATACCTTGAGGGTCTGCATTATTTATCTATTGCTACATGACAAATTACTCCAAAGCTTACCAGTTTAAAACTTTTATTATCTCCGTTTCTCTGGGTCAGGAATCTGAGCATGTGTGAGCTGGGTGCCTCTGGCTCAAGGTCTCTGATGAGGTGGTAATCAAACTATCAGCCAGAGTTGCATCATTTCAAGGTTCATCTGGGGCTGGAGGATCCATTTCCAAGTTTATTCACAAAGTTGTTGGCAGGCCTCAGAAGATGAGCCTCCAAGCTAACTCACACAGGCCTCTGTGCGAGGCTGCTGCATTGTGTGGTAGCTGGCTTCCCCCAGGGGGAAAGAGCCCAGAGGCGGAGAGAGAGAGCCCAAGATGGAAGCCACAGTCTTTTTCTAACTAATCTCTGCAATGTCATCCCATCACATCTGCCATGTTCTATTTGTTAAAAGCAAGTCAGTAAATCCACCCCACATTCAAGGGGAGGAGAATACTTAAGGATAGGAATACCAGGAGGTGGGGACCTTTGGTGTCCTCTTAGATACTATCTACCATAGGATCCTTGTAATACTTGAGAAAAAAAAATCCCATATCTTAAAAAAATTTGAAAATCACCGTGTAACACTTTGATCATACCTCCATTAAAACATTCAGGTAGTCAAAAGTTGTCAAGCATCTAATTATTATGCTAAATCTGAAAATACAGAGATGAATGTGACTTACTCACAGATCTTCTGGTGAAGAAATGAATCAACGTGACACAATTTCCCGTGTTGCATAGAGTCCTGCAAGGAAGGCTGCGAGCCCAGTGATTCAGACCACACACCCCAGGGCTGCACTGCCACGTCTAAACTCACCTCTGCCACTTACTCGCTGTGTGACCTTCAACTAGTTACTCTTCTCTCTGGGCCTCTATTTTTTAATGTGTGAAATGAGAGAACAGTAGACCCTGCTTCATGGCTGGTTGTGATGATTATAAAAGTTAATATACGTTAAAGGGCTTAGAAGAGTGTAAAACACATGGTTAAGTGCTATGTCAGTGTGTGTTATTAGTAAACTAGACCTGTTGCAGGACAGAGTCATTGATTTTCCATCTGCTTTGACTTTTTTGTTCTTTTTAAATATAGTATTGCTTTTATTCACGTTTAAGCTCATATGATACTTTCCTGCCCAAAGTCCAAATAGATTTACAAGAGTTTACTGTTTTTAACCTCATTTTCTTGGTTCTTCAAGCAAGCAAAAAAAAATCCATCTGAAAAAAATCAATGTCACTTAAAGACTTGAAATCATCGTTTTGCTCTTCTTCCTCCAGATTATTTACGCAGATTTAACTAAGGATGGGCCTTGGATGGATCTCTAGGGAACAAGGATCCCTTGCGCAGTAGTCTTCGCAAAGCTGGTCTACTCGGACATCTGTAGCTGTTGTTCTCTTTACAGCAGGGACTGTCTCTGACAGAGCTGTTTTCTCCAAGGACGTGGACGCTTGAACTTCCCATTTGGTTTTTGTATAGAACCTTTTCTAAGATATTTTAAAAGTAGAAGTAGATTACACCATTTATCCCTATTGTCGGTATGCCCGTGTACCGCCTTGAAGAATTCTAGCATCAAACACTATTCCTCCTCATATAATCAAGCGGCGTTTGTCTCCAAATGGGGTTGACTTATAGGTGGGGAATTACCAGCAACAGACTTCTTACAACCCCAAATCTGTAGCTCTAATTGTAGATTTAAAACAATGCCAGGAACGAGGTGTGACTCTGATGGTCTCTGCCCTAACTTGCTGCTTAGCTCCAGACGGCAGCCACGCTGTTAAAATAGGATCAAGGTGAGGGTTGCCTGATATGCCAAGGGTAGCTCAAAATAAAAATTGAGCCCAAAAATATTGAGGTCAGTCTATATGTTCAATAATATAAAATATGAAGGTTTTGTCCATTTATTTATATGTTTGTTTGGTTTATCTGCCGTTATGGAAAGAACACCGGAATTTGAAATGTACAGGGCTCAGGCTCCTATGCTTTTTTCCTGCAAAATTATCTATTGCAGTTCTAATAAAATAGTGGATAATAGACTCTGATAAATTGCTGTTGGGGAAACTGAGTAGCCATACGAAAAAGAAATAATATCAGATTCTAGTCACTTTTACGCCAAAATAGAGGTAGCTCAAAGACTTACCTTCAAAAAGTAAACTATAGAACATTCTAAAAACCATCATGGAACAGACAAGGTATTTCTAAGTGTGATAGAAAACCCATATCTCATTTTAAAAACTGATTAATTTTATTAAATTAAAAATTTTGAAATCTATATTTTAAAAAAAGACAGTAAAAACCAACAAGAAATGGTAAACTGGGTGAAAATGTTTAATTTGCACTACAGAAAAAGAGCTTATTTCTCAGAGATTGATAATAAAAAGAATGACAATTCAACAGAAAAATGGGTGAAATGATAAGAGAAATTTCAGAAAATACAGACGGTTCTTAAACTTATGAAAAAATGTTCACTCTCATTCATAAGATAAATGCTAATTACAGTTTCACTAAGATTTCCCGCTTGATTTGGAGCTTGACTTAGTGACTCACATTCAAAGAACAGAGTATGGAAAAAGGAAAAGAGTAAAGTTACCGTGGAGAAACCTGGCAGACACTCCCTAACCAAATGAACAAAGTTACCGTCCCTGGTCTAATCATGAGAAAAAACATCAGACAAACCCAAATTGAGGGGTATTCTACAAAATACTGACCAGTTCCTCAAAACTGTCGAGGTCATAAAGAACACGGGAAGGCTGAGAAACTGTCGGAGACCAGAATACGGAGCCACAATGACTAAATGCAATATGGTCTCCTGGATGGGGTTCTGGAACAAAAAAGAGACATTAGTAGAAAAACTGTTGAAATCCAAACAAAATCTGGAGTTCCATTAATAGCAATAGATCGATATTGGTTTCTTAGTTTCGATGAATGTATCATGTTAGTGTAAGATGTTACCGTGAGGGGAAACTGCGTGAGGGGAGTCCAGGAACTCTCTGTGCTTTCTTTTCAACCTTTCTATAAAGTCTAAATTATTCTAAAATAAAAAATTTATTGAAGATACATTTTGCACCTATCAATTTGGCAAAGACAAAAAGTTTGTAACATATGGTGTTGGAAAATGGTGTAGGAAAACAGTATTTCATACATTCTTGGAAGAAGTATAAATTGGAATGTTTATGCAGGTCAATATCTGTCAAAATTACTAAATTTGCCCTTGACTCAGCAGTTTTACTTTTAGGGATTTACCTGATAGGTATACCAGTGTGTGTGCAAAATATACAAGATATTGCATCATGACATTGTTTGCTTTGCAAAATATTAGAAATTACTTTGCACATCAATAGGGGACTTCTTAATAAATTGTGGTACATCCTTTCAATTGAAAATTTGCAAGTGGGAAAAAAGCTTTCAGCATATATTGTTAAGTTAAAAAAAGTTCAAGATGTCCTAGTGTGGGTAACATGTTACCATGTACTTAAAGAGAGGGGGCATATGTAATGCTTTCTTTTGTGTGTATTAAAATACATCTGGAAGAGTAGACAAAAAACCAGAAAATATCATCTGCCTCCAAGGAGGTGCCCTGGGGGAGGCAGCAGTAAGAGAGATCGTTCTCTGTACACGTTTTAGTATATTATGAATTTTGGAAGATATGGATTTATTCCCTACCATCTTTCATAAATCCAAGATGCTATACATTATAAGATGCAGCATTCTTTCGTATACAACTAAGAACAAAAATGCTGCCATTTACCCATAAAGCACCACGGACTATAAGATAAATCCTGACTTTAAGATGTGCATCTTTAGAAGCAATAAATGTATAACTTTTAAATGTGCACTTTAGAAACAAGAAAATGTGCTTTCAAAATAAAACTTTAAAAAATGTTTTAGAGAAATAGCCATTTGTTTTTCTATGTGAAGGAAAGAATCTGAAGCAGTATGGGCTGAACAGTTATGGCAATTATTTCCAGGCTGTTGAATATGTGATTTTTGTTTTCGTCTTTCTGTCTTCTGTATTTTCTAAATCCTCTGCGAGGATAATGCGTTGCTTTAATGATCAGAAAAGGTTAGGAAATGCAATGTGATTGTAAGTTTTAAGGGGGTAACTCAATGACCTTGTTAATGGTGAGGAAGTTTTTAAGAAGTTGACCTTAACGATGATAAGCCTCAAGTTTCCCTGTCTCCACTCCCTGCCTTACAGTCTCCTTTGTAAATTCCTCCTTCCCTGACTTAAATATTCATTTCCTCAGGTTCTGTCCTTCTTAGTCTGTGTATTTTGAAACAGAAGCAGCCCCATATTACAGTCCGGAGTTCAGGTTCTTGTGCCAGATGCACCAGTTTGAGATCTGGGCTCCGCCTCTTTGCTGTGCAACCTGTCTAGGCCTCAGTTTCCTCATCTGCAAAGTGGGGATCATGATGATACCTACATAACAGAGTGGTTGCAATGATTAAAAGAGTGGGTCTATGTAAAATGGATGGGCAGTGATGGCCTATAAACTCAACCGATTCTGACTTATCCCTGGATGATCTCATCTACACACATGGCTTTGGTTGTTATCTATTTGTTGACAACTCCCTAGTTTATTTTCCAGCCCAGATCTGTGTCCTCAGCTTCAGGCCTGTACGTTCAACTGATTCCTGGATATCGCCACTTGGACGGCCCACAGATTTAACCTGCATAAAACCGAACTCACCATCCCTCAAGTCCATTACCTGTTCTCCTTCACTGGCTCCTACTGCCAATCATTTCCTAGGTTGCTTTTGTCAGAAACCTCAGTATCATTCTTGACTTTATTTTCCTCAACGCTGCCCCCCGCCACCGAGAAACATACATATACATATAATCAATCACTTTGTCTAGCAGATACAACCTCCTAAATGCCTCTTGATTCCATCTGTTATTCTCCTTCCCCATTGCCATTACCACTATGCAGGCACCCTTCATCTCTCTCCTAGATTGTGGCAGCATCCTCTGGTCTTGCCCCCATCCTATCTCTTTCCCATACTGCAGGCAGAATGATCTTTCTAACAAGAAATCTAATCAGGCTATCCTGGTATATACAAGCTGTTAATGAGCACCCACTAACCTTAGAATGAGCTCTTTTAATATGGTTTGGATGTGCTGGCTCTGTACTTCTCCTCTCTCATAATCTTATTTCATGTCACTCTCTTACCTTGAACGCTTGATTCCAGCCAGAATGAAATACTGTGTATTTCTAAAAGGTTCTATTGTCTGGTTTTGCTCAAGACCTTTGCACAAAGTTGCTTCCTCCATCTGGAACCCACTTTCCACCCTTCACATAGCTAATCCTTCCTTTCCTTCAGGTCTCGGATTAGATGTGTTTGCTTCAGAAAACTTTCCCAAGCCCCACGCTTAGCTGGATCTGCCTCCTAAATGCTCCCACAGCGCCTTGTACTTCCTCCTCACAAAGTATTTCACAGTATTTGCAGGTTTTTACCCAACTCAGTTGTAAACTCCTTAAATTATGAGGCTAGGTCTTAGCAGTGGCAACTGAGCTGACAAGCACCAGCTTGCAAAAGCCCGTTGTTAAATGTCCAGGATGGTCGCAAGCTGGTTGGTAAACACGGCCATTATCAAAAGTCAAATTACATAAGCTTACAATTAAGTATATTTAAAATGAAAATAATACTCAAAATTTATCCCTTCCTGCTTACTACATTTTACTATAATCTACGTTCTTGAGATTATGTATATCTATACTGTACATCTCTTCCCAACTCCATGCTCAGTGACAAAATATTGGTAGCTTGACCTTGGCCATGATGGGCATATTTATACATGAAAAGTGGCAAATGCTACGAACCAGGGCTTGATTTCTTGTTTTGTCGATTGTGAAACCACTGTGTCTAACTCACTGTGACGTTCCCAGCACCTGGCGCTGACCTGAAACAGAGGTGGCACTTAATAGATGTTCATGGAAAATGCATAAATATATGAAAACATGAATAAATGAATATGGGGAGACCTAGAATTTCCCCGAACCCTCTCACTGCCAGTTGCTTTGGAAGAAAGGTTCAAGGAAGGATGGAAGCTGTCTGAATTGATGCCCGTGGACTGATGTTGCCACTGTCCTTAGGGCATTGCCTGAGCCTCCTTGCCCGGGTCCAGAGAGCCAGGACAGACAATTCAATAAACATAGGGCCAAGTTTCCCAAAGTGCCTGTGGGTAGCCCCTAAATAACTTTTCATTAACACATAATGGGCAGGATTGTCCTAGATTCATGGGACCTTGGTTGCATTCCTTCCGTGGTAAATGCTGCTTACATAAGCTGAGTGGGCTGTCTTTGAGCAATGTCCAGGACTTGAAGGGGAAATTTTCCTTTTCTCCATCACTAGTTTGCTTACTGCAGTGAAGATATTTTTGGATTTTGGCTGAGTCAGTCTCTCTTTTTGGCCTGTGTGCCCCTAGGGAGTTGCTACTTCTGCAGATGGAAACTAATGGAAGAGTAACCCTAGGCCAGGATTGCAAACAGGAAGGGAAGGGGAGCCGCAGGGTGCACTGGCATCCCTTTCTGTTCCGACTTAGGCACAGTTTCTGAGCTGAGACGTCCCAGGAAGTGCTGCACAGGGGGAGGGGCCCTGAGACTTTCTCCAGTAGAGGGAGTGCACCAGGATGAGCCCCCTAGAGAGGTTGCTGGTGCTGAGCAGTGCATCCTGAAGGCAAACTGCCTGGGTTCAAGCGAGGGCTCTGGCTTAGAACCTGGGTAACCGTGGGGACATTACTTAACCTCTCTGTGCCTCAGTTTCCTCACTTGTAAGAGGGAAATAGTATCAGTATAACCTATTTTACAGGGCTATTGTAGAAATTAAATGAGATCATTTGAACCCCACCTGGCACATAAAAGCTCAATAAATCTTAGCTGGTTATTATCTTTGAAGTGAAGATACAGGAGACATCATCGATGGACCAATCAAGCCCTGGCTACAAGAGAATCCAGATGGAGATTTAGCTTGGGAGCAAGGCATGTTTCAAATGCTTAGCCAAAACTCAGGTCTGGGTTTCCAGGACAGAATTAAGAAAGCCCTTTTTATCTGTGTATCTAATAGAAGGCAGTGCGTTGTAGTGAAAAGAGCAGGACTTTGGGGATTAGACAAGACCCAGGTTTTAAATATGAGCTGAGTGACTTGGGGAAAATTTCTTCATTTCTATGAGACTCAGCTATAAAATGGGTGAAACTATATTACAGATGACAAAAGAGAGAGGATTAAATAAGATAGGGCATTATAATGCTAGGCAAAGAGGTGCTATGATTACGGAACTGGGAAGATCACTTCCAGGCCCTGGACATTTCTGATTCTACATGAATGGGGCATGGCCCCCAGCCAGCAAGCTGATTATAAAGATGGAATGAGATGATCTATGTCCAGAGCTTAGTCCTGCGCCTGCATGTAAAAAAGGATCCATAAACGGTAATGCTGTGACTGTTAGCTTTATCATTGCTACTTTTGATTCTATAAGCAGCAAAACCTTTGAGCACCTACTATGTGCCAGGCCCTGCGTTTGGTGTGAGGGATCCGTAGAGGAATACGGACGACATGGCCTTGCACTCAGGGAGCTTCCTTCCATTCCAGCTGGTGGGGAAGGAGAGTGGGCTGGGAAACACAAATAAGCAAATAAGTAACCGTTTTTCAATTACAATATGATTTACGTAGAAAACAAAAGGGTATTATGGGTTAGAGTGACGGGGGAGGGCCTGCTTTAGATCGTGTTGTCAGAGGAGGCTGCTCCTTGGCTCAGATCACGTGGCCAAGGCCAGCCTCAGTGAAGGAACACAGTTTTCACGCCTTTGTGTCAGTTTGACAACTGCATGAGGATCCAGGGGAGTCTACATAAGCAGGAATCCCCAGATCTCTCCCTGGGCATGGCTCCAAATCAAGAAGCTGAAACCGTTGTAGACGCAGTGGACAGAATAGCCTCTTGCTCCCATGACCAGGAGACCTGATGTAACCTCGGCAATTCTGTTGCCTGCTTGGGGCCTGTCCATCCACCAGGTGGCAGTGTTCAATAATGAACAATGACAGCGTTAATTAAAGAGGGCCTCTGGCCAGCACTAATATCACAGGCCGCCTAATGAACATTTGCTGCGAGCACTAATTACAGTTATCCTTTCTGAAGCCTGCGCAGCATTCCTGGCC
Organism: Equus caballus; assembly: GCF_041296265.1. Classification (NCBI taxonomy): domain Eukaryota; kingdom Metazoa; phylum Chordata; class Mammalia; order Perissodactyla; family Equidae; genus Equus; species Equus caballus. The sequence goes on from NC_091697.1 coordinate 46,561,306, forward strand.
TTGGTACCGTGACAATTTTCTTCTGGATCTCCTTTTATTTTGTGTCTGAAATAAAAAATATTTTTAACTGATAAAACTGAGCACACACGTGCCCAGGCACCGTACAAAGAGCTTTACAAAAATTGCTACATTGCACTGTTGCACCAGCTTTGCAATGAATCCTATTATTCCCACTGTACAGATGAAGAATCTGAGGATGAGAGAGTAGCAGCTTGCCTAGAGATGCACCGATGGTACATCACAGTGCTGAGTTCGAACCCAGATTTGTCTGACATCAAAGTCTAGCTATTAACCATCACACTGTCCTGCTCTGTATTTTAAGAAGAATAATTATTACTAAAATAAGTGTCATTGAAAGAAATCAAATCGTTTCCCTTATTGAGGTATCATATTCTCATCCATCCAATATTAGTATTAATAGTATCAAGGGGAGTGTTTACGTAGCACCCACCTAGCTCTAGGAATGGCTGGGAACTAAGGAAAGGGAGTAGACCCAGAAACACTTCTGAGGACTGATGGCAGTGGCAGGCATGTCGCCAGAGGACAGAGGGTTTTTACTGTGGCTGACAGTCCTGCAGATGTCTCCAAGGAATGAAGAGCGAACTCAATATTTTCTTTCTGTGGATGAAGAATGTAAGTCACAGAGAGATAAAGTTGCTGCCCAAGGTCCCACAGACATTCACTAGAACCGCTCTGGAGATTCCAGAGGCTTCCTCATTAGCCTGGAAACTGGCTGATAAAGAGAACCTCAAAGCTCTAAAAAAGTGAATGATCGTGTAATTCCAGAGGATACTTTCTACGATTTACTAGCAGATGGGAGAAAACTAAGATTTATAAGTTTAAGATTTCTACAGCTTGAAAAAGATTATTATCATTTTTGTCTCTGGGTGACTGGATGAAATTAAGGGCTATAAATACACAGCTTACTACGTTTTTTATTTGTGGCTCCACCAATTCCAAGTCTAGGTATGGTATGCTAGAAATGGAAAGGAAGTTACAGACAATCTGGGGCAATGCCTTCATTTTACAGATGGGGAAACTGAGACCCAGAGAGGTATGACTTGCTCACAGCCACCCAAATAGTTGATGGCAGGATCAGGCCTAGATTCCCAAAAGAGGGCCCTCCACCAATTCCTTTTAAAACACAGGTGATCAGAACTCAACCCAGAAGCCTGTCCAGAGTGGGCTCTTGTGGGCTGCTCTGCAAGGTCAAAAAAGACCCTGAGGTCAGACAAATCTGAGAAACACCAAGTCAAAAAGAATTAAATTATAACAGGACTTGTCAGAACCTTTAATGCACGATATTTACGACAAATCTCCAAGAGGGGATCAGAATATTTACAGTTTGCCAAAATTGTTTGACCTCAAACTTTTATTTTTACTATTCACAGCTCACACAACAGTGTTCAAGAGAACACAACTGGGAAACATGACTTAATTTTGGTTGTCTCAGTTTCCCAAAGTATTTGGTGATGGAACCTCCATTTAAGACTATCTTACAGAAGAAATGTGCTGGACGCATACTTAGGAACTGCTTCACTGAGCTACGAGCAAACAAAATCATCCTTGAATCCTAGTCTCCAACTAGTTTAAGGGCTGCATCTGGGGGCTCGCCTGCCTGGAAGGGGTCAAGTCTCATCAGAGGAAACTCAGCCTCCAGAAAAGGAAATTATACATAGCACAGAGCCAACTTTGTGAAACCTTCTGAATGAGATCTGAAAGGTCAAGCTATTTTAATTGTTTTCTTTTTAGAAGACAACCCCTTTATACAGTATTTTCAGAATGAGCAAAGATGGTAAGATTTCACTATACAATGAATTGGGGAGTTAGTGTCATTAAAGCCAGAATTCTGGAAGTCAGATACACATGGGTTTGAATTCATACTGTGCAATGTGTTAGCAGTGTGACTTTGAGCAAATTGTCCTTATTGACCTTCAGATTCTTTAAAATGGGGATAATTACATTAAGTAAAAATTGGGATAATAATACTACCTGTGGGAAAAAGATGGAGAAAAAAATGGAGGCTGCCATATTTGTTCAAAATAATTGCTGACAAACCACTTGGAGAGAAAAGTGGGACCCCAAGAAAATGCTTGAGTAACAAAATATGCTCAATTGCTCTGAACAGCAAAAGGATAAGAAATTCCAAGTGTGGGTGGAGAACTAACCTGGCAGAGGAGGTAGGAGCCAGTGAGAGGTGAGGCAGAGAGCAACAGGAGAAGGGGAGAGAGGGAAAACCTCGCCCTGCACTCCGATGCATCCCCACTCCCTGTGGTGCTAAGAGGAGGAACTCAGAAAAGAGAATATCTGGGAGGCATTTTCCCATGAAATCCTCTATGTGATATCAGCCCAAGGTTTAGCCCCACAAAATCTGAATGAGGACAGCAAATCTCACGCAACAATTTCTTGTGTTGACTTTAATTTGAAGGTAACTGACACCATGTTATGACTACCACAGAGGGTTGATATAAAGACCCCCTAGGAAAGGCCCCTAAATGAGGAGCTAAGCAAAGAACATGGGGTTTAACTCACTTTATACAACATGTTCTTGAATAATTGCCCTGATCCAATGTGTACACATTAATAATGTTCTCTGGTTATATTGCATCATCATCTCAAAGATGAGTCAGCACAGTCCAGGGCACCAGCTGTGGCCTGCTGGTCAGGGGTCTGCATTCTCCATTCAGCTCTGCCAAGAAAGTCTGAGTGCGTTAGGCCAGTTGCTTAGCCCAGTGGGCCTTGGTTCACTCACCTGTAGAACAAGAGGGAGCAGACAGTGATTTATGAGGCATTGTAGGGTTTGGAATCATAGAGACCTGAGTTCGAATCCCAGCTCTGCCACTATTTACTTTTGTGGCCTTTGGCAAATTCCTTAACATCTTTGAAATGTAGGTGGTCAGAATCAAAAAAGTTTATGCTTGTAATTCTGAAATGGTATTTCTGATTGGGTCTCCAATTGGTATTGGCTTCTAAGACTTTTAGCTTTAAAGTTTTTTATCCTTAAAGCCCCTTATCTGTTTTTAAAACACATACACACACACATGCTTTGCTAGACCTTCTGCCTTCTCCTGCAAAACAAAGGAGATGGAAAGCATTAGAAGCCAAGTGAAGAGAAGCGAACGGGGAAGGGTTGGCATGAGCAAAACCCTGGACTGACCCCAAAGAAAAAACAAGCATAATGCTCTTCACATTTCGAGTGCTTTGGGGGTTCAGAGCACATGAGTGTGAAGAAGAGCCCCCACCATGTGCAGCTTCATAAAACCGGTTAAAAAAAAGACCTGGAACAGGAGTATGGGGGTTGCGGGGTGATTTTCTTTGACCCATCTTTTCTCTTGGGAGCTTATATCTGGCTGATTAAGCAAATGATTTCCAGACTAGCCGAATAAGCTTTTGCCAAACTTCTTTCTCTCTGAAACACCTTAGATGGTGACTCCATGATTCATTCAATTTTCTAGGGATGCACATAGGCAATGACCAGAAATTGCCAAAACTAAAGCAAGTCAGAGACCAGATTATTTTACTAACTGGGCCACCATAGAAAATCCCTTGTGGTTTGTGATTCATTTCTCTTGAAAAGAGCTCCTCCCTGGGGGACTAATGTCTTTGGGGTTGTGGATTGCTAAGGTTTAAATATATGGTACAGATATTAGGCAGAGTTTAGGTTAGAAGCTATCCATAGGTGACTGGACCAAATTATAAGTTTTTGCCTATAAAATGGGTTTTCAGTGAGTTAATACTCTTAATATACAGAAGGCATCACAAACAGAAATATGAGCAAGGGGCGTGAAAATGCAATTCATGAAAAGAACACCTGCCTGATAATCAGACGAAAAGGCATGCAAGCCTAGTAGAAATCAAAGAATTAAAACCACAATGTGATGCTCATTTTCTCCTGTCAGGTAGGCAAGGTTAGAACCAGGGATAACGCTGAAAATTTTTAACCATGGAGCAAAACAAACCCTTTTTTTTTGGTGACTTTTGATACCACCTTTCTGGAGGGCAGTTTGGCAACCCGTAGCCTAAGTTTTAAAAGTGCACACCATTTGGCTCCTCAATTCCATTTCTTGAATTTTAAGTAAATAATCATAGAAAGGAAAGCGATTTCGCTACATGTGTTTGTCACAGCCTTCCCTCTCCATAAGTTTTTTTTGCCATTATGAATAATCCAAGTGTCTATGAAGAAGAGATTGATAAAATTATGGTGTATCAACCTAGTAGAATACTCTGCAGGCTTTAGAAACCATGATGTAAACACATATTCACAGTATATTAAGTAGAAAAAAGCAAACTTATACAACTAATATTCCTTTCAATAACGACAATAACAAGACAACAACAATAACATTATGTACATGTGAGAACTAAAGCTTGGGAGAGTTGCTCCAAAATATTATACCTGGTTGCCTCAGGTTGGTGGGATGAAGAATAATTTTTGCTTAAAGTTATTTTTCTGTATTGTTGGAATTTTTACGAGGAGCACAAATAGCAAATGAGGCAGAAAATAGAATAAAGAATTGGGGTGGAGGAGGTAGGGAGCGAACAGCACACAACAAGAAAGGGCTTGCAGCTTCAACATGCTGGAAATAAAACCCGTCATTTTACTAGCTTAGCAAAGTTACTACTTATCTTCCTCAAACATGTGAAGACCTGTCACCTGGGGTTTTGCACTGATGCTCTGCCTGAAAGATGTGTTGATCTGAATTCTGAGTCTAATTTGTTTAGATTTGTCTATACTACCTGGTCAATTTCCATTTTGGTCTGGTGGCTTTCCATTCTAATTACTATGCCTCTCTCTTCAGCTCTGCTCAGATTCCGGGTGATTTCCATTTAAAAGAGCATGTATTTGTCTTTTCCCCCAATAGCTTCTATAGGTTTGGAATGAGATAGTATCTCATAGATGGAGTGTGCTTTGTAGCAGAAAAAGGGTTTGGGACTATCCTGGCCCAGGGAACCTAAGGAAGGACACAGGAGAGAGATTCATAGTCAGTCAGGTCTAGAACTGAGCTGCAGGAAGGAGGACCTCTGCTCATTAAGTCCTAACACAGCTGCATATAGCATTCTCGAACGAAGCCATCCCTATGGAGGGTTAGGGAAGAGGGGTTTGCAGGTTTATAATCATGACATTTCCCTGCTTAAAACTTATCAATGGCTCCTCCACGGCTTTCAGAATCAGGTTTAAAATTCTTAGCTTGAGAAACATGATCCGGCTGCTGTTGACCTCTTGAGCTCTTTCTCTCATTGTTGCCTCCCTCTTCCGCTTCTGGTCTTCCTTGTTCTTCCTCAGTATGTTGGTTGGTTCGCATTTCTCTCTGTCCCCCAGCCTAACCTGGAAATTCTTTCCCAGACCCATAATCAGCATCACAACTCACTCACAGCACTCTTGTCCATTTGTTCCTCCAAACCCTCTCTCCCCAACCCCTTCCCTTGCCTGGCTCACTCCTCCTAATTCTTCACTTTTCATTACCCAGTTCAAGCACCATCTTCAAGGACTGGAAGTCTTCCCATTGTCCTCTCCCCCCATCCCCACTGACTTAGCCCCTCCCCCAAACCCTATGGCCTCAGCACCACCATACTATGTCTATTCATTGACACACGCATTAATAAATACAGTCCTCTGCCACATAACAATGTTTTGGTCAACAACAGACTGCATATATGAAAGTGATCCCATAAGATTAGTACCAGGCAGCCCAGGTGCGTACTAGGCTGTACAATCGAAGTTTGTATAAGTACTGTAGGAGAGGAAGAAATTTTCTTCTACAAGTCTAGGTTCTTATAGTTGGTCTATTAAATTGTCATGAGACAGATTAACAGGAGAAGAACAAACAAAAGTTTAATAACATCTATACGTGGGAGAAACCCAGGAAAACTGAGTAACTTGTCAAAGTGGCCCAAGCCCTCACCTTAAATACCGTCCTCAGTAAAGAAAAAAGCAGATGGGGAGAGTCACAGACTTTAAAAAGAAGGAACACGATTCACAGCTAGGTGAAAAAAAGCAAATGTTTGGAAAACAAGTGTTTGGCCACATAGAAACAGAAGAACACAGAGGGGAGCCCAACAAACAGGCTTTTCTACATTCCTCCCTGTCTACCACCTAGTTCATGTTATGCTAAGGTGATAGCTCACTTCCTGAGACAGGTTTTTTTAATCTGAGTTCTTTTGGGCAGTTAAGGGGAAAGTAACAAAAATTTTGAGTCTTCTGTTTCTTAAAAGTAAACAAATACGTGGTTAAAGAGAACAGATTAGTGGTATCCAGAAGGGAAGGGGCTTGAGGGATGGGCGAAAGGGGCATGTATATATGGTAACAGATAAAAATTAGACTACTGGTGGTGAGCACAATGCAATCTAGATGGAAACTGATAAATAATAACGTATACCTGAAATTACACAATGTTATAAACCATTATGATCTCAATAAAATAACTGAAGAAAAGCAAAATGAATAAAAGTGATTTAAGAGAAGGTGCCAGATACAGAAGATAAGTAAAAAGTTTAATAACAGCAACAAAAATAATCAACCTAAAACAATCCTCATATTAAAGAGACACATTTTGGTGTGATAAATTTTGTTCCCCTTCAGTACATTCTGTGATGTTCATAAAACAGCAAAATCACCTGACGACACATTTCTCAGACCATACCCCCGTTGTCAAGTAACACTTGCTACTGTATTTGTGTTCTCACTCTCTGCCAGGTCCTGGGCTAGGTGCTAGGTAGGGATAAAGCAGAATAAGGCAGAGATCCTGTCCTCATGAAGCTCCCAATCTATAGTAGCACTTGACACCCTGTACTATAATCACTGGTTTCCTTCTGAGACTCCTCCACCAAACTGTAAGCTTCTTGAAGTCAGAGCTCTTGTCTCAATCCACTTCGATTCCTCAATCCCTGAAACTTCAGGCACTCAGTAAACACGTGTCAATCATTGAACACCTGAGTAAAGAAATTAATGTCAACAAGATATCTTAGGTAGGCAGGTTTTGACCATTTACTACAAAATTCTGTTTAGGATTATATTTGAAGGCAAAGACCCTACACTTAGAATTTCTAGGTTCCTACTGCACTCTCCCGTTGAACTGAAACATACACCTGGATAACTCGGTATATTTTCTTAGATGTTTATTAAAACACCTTGAAAAGTTTGGATTGAATTGGACTAAGGCTGCTATGTAAGAACAAAATATAAAATTTGGAGCAGTTTTAATAACAGTATCTCAACAACTGTTTTGAATAATTTGGATCCCACTTCCGACCACGTACTAACTGGATGATCTCGGGCATATGGTTTAATTTCTCTATGCCGTAGTCTTCTCATCTCTGAAGTGGGGATGATAAAGCCCGCTGCAGAAAGTTGTTGTGAGGTTTAACTGAGCTAGTACATAGAAAGAGCTCCACTCATAAAAGTTTAGGTACTATGATGACGGTGATGATATAGTTCATTATTTGAAGCAAAGGGAGTGGGAGTAGTATTTATATATTAATGAACACCGTGGCCTCTGGAGCCAGACAATGCTGAGTTTGTGTCCTGGCTCTGCTATTTATTAACTGTGTGGTTCAGGATAAGTTACTTGAAGTCTCTGCTCTCTTGTCTAAATGGGGTTTAATAATAACTACATGAGGGTGATGAGGTGGCCGAGTGGTAAGGTGAGGGACTGCTAGTGATAACTACATCACAGAATTCTTGTGAGGATTAAATGAAAATCATGAATATAAAGATTTAGGACAATTAATGGGCACGTGGAAAGTGGGATGAATGTTATTTTTAATCGTTATAATAATAAAGTAATCAGGACGGTTACAGAAGTAAGATGGCTGACACTGCACCTGTTGACGACTCATCTCTCAGAAGGAAACCTGGAAAGTGCTCATGTAGGCAGATCAACTAGATGATATTCTCATCAAAAATGAAATGAAAACATCTCTCTGGGATTAAAGTCTTTGGAATGAATATAAAGACTCAATTTAACAGAGTGAAGGGCTGGCAAAAGCACAGATACGGACTGGAGACAGTGAAAATTGAGAGTTCTCATGGGAAAGGAAAGGTATGTTCTTCACAGACGTTGTCCTGAGGTTGAAAGGGTGGGGCCCTCAGGATATCTGTGGCTAATGGCTGCTTAGTGTCAAATCTGAGGAACTCTGGATATTGGTTATTTAATTAATGTCTTGGCAACACCATTTGGAGAATAGAAAACAATCAATAAGATGTTTGATGATCATCCCCCAGCTCAACCTCTCCCATTTCTCCAATTATTTGACGCCTTCTCCTAGTCCAAAAGTTCACTTTATATTTTGAGCAGGTGTATAACGTTTGAAGTGCAGTCAACACAGTGGGGTGTAATTGCAGCCTTCCCTCCAGGATTCTCTGTGCTTCTTATCAAGTGATACATGGGTCTATGAGACTGAAAACTGGTGAACAAGAAATGTGGCCCTTGCATTTCCCCTGCTCTAGTCCCACTTCCAGACCAGTGGTCTTTGCACAAATTAGAAACAGACACCCTTTCTTCAAGATATTTTGTTGCCATATGTCAGAAAATTAGTGCAGTAAATACACACAACTGTGATAACTATAGTATGATTGGTGCCCCCAACATTGTGAAGCATGTAACCTACATAATGTCATGTGCCAGCTGCCTCTACCTTCTCCCATTGCCCCCTACATTTATCTTCAACAGTCATACCTCAGAAGATGTATTGTTTGCTTATGTCCCATCAACCATTATCTGCTAAACTTTTACTTCTCTCTGAAGACTCGATTTAAACACCCTCTTGGAGGAAGCCATCCTTAACAGCCTTCCCTACTCCAGACTAAGTAAAATTCTTACTCTGCTCCTCTTCACTGCTAGCACTGTGCATGGTGCACATTGAATTTACCCTGATGGATTATAATTATTTGTTTGTATGACTGGTTCCCATTCTAAACTGTGAGCTTCTAAAGCAAAACTACCTGGGATGCTTACGAAAATGCTAATTCCTGAGCCTGTCTCCTCATCTCCTGAATCAGAATTGCTAGGCAGAGAATCTAGAAACTTGCATTTCTAAATAAGACTTACCAGTGCAGCTTAAGTCCTCTCAACTTCAAGTGCCTTCCTCTAGAGAGCAAAGCACATATTTACCGCAGGCAAAGAGGTGTTGTGTTTCACTTGAAGAAAGACTTGGCTATTCACGCCTTCCCAATAAAAAAGGTTTTTGAGTCCCAAAATGTATTAGAAACTCTAGGATATATACCTACATGTCTATACTGTCTTCTGGAAATAGGTTAAATCTCAAGTCTGTGAAATGATGTGTGTGAGAGAGTGTGTCTGGCATGGGGGGAGTTAATGAGAGGAATGGAGAGCACTCTGAGTTTGAATGGTTATTTACAAAAATAAGCATGATGACAATATCCTGGGTTATTTTAAAAGCTGGCTGACTGAGTTGGACATATTTTTCCTTGTAAGATCAAAAGACTAAACTTTGGTCAAATAAAGGTTGATAAAATCATGAACAAGCTCTTTGGGGAGTGACCAGGGAAATTAGTTTTCTGCGATGACAGCTCCACATAGTTGTGGATCAGATAGGAAGATGAAGAGCGTAAGTCAAGAATTCAGGCAGAGGTTTTCCATTCATGAGATCAGAGTATGTAGGAGACGGAATTGTGCAAGGACCTTGTAATAACAAACTTGAAAAGTTTTCAACGACAAATATATGGAAGTTTGATGCCAGAGAATATTCGAGTTAATTAAATCTTTTTGTAAATCTCAAAGAACACGTCATTTGCCTTTATTCTGAGTTCTAATGATGTTGTTGATGTCTCTTTAGAGACCGTCTTTCCAGGACTCCTTAGAAGGTTGCCTGTTGTCGATTATAACCTGTCAGATAACCAGACACAGGGACAGAATCCATAACGTCTTCCATGTAGAAGTAAATCAGGGCACCTGCACTCTGAGAGGAAGCTCCTTTGTTCCAGTTCATCTTGTGTTGAGTTTTAAAAGAGAATATTTCTCTCAAGAATTACTTAACAAGCATTCATTGAATGGCTTTCTTTCTGCAGGTCTAGCACTGTGAGGGGATGGAGATACTTTACAAGATTCTTAAGGTGCTTACAATTTTGTGTGGGACACAAGAACTCGTGATTTTATTACAGAACAAATTTAAAGCATTGTATAACTAAGTGCTATGCTCTACTGACTTGCTACTCAAAATGTGGTCTGAGGACCAGCAGCATCGCCATCACCTGGCACTTGTTAGAGATGCGGACACTCAGGCCCAAATCCAGACCGATTGCTATTTAACAAGATCACCAGGTGATTTATATGCACGTGGAAGACTTACCAGTGGATTCTTGGTCCCAGACTGAGCTGCATTCATTAAAATCACCTGGGGCTTTTAACTATTCCGATTCCTAGGCTCCAACCTAGTATATTGTATTTTAGCATAAAGAGTAAGAGTGTGAGCTCCTGCCAGAGACTAATTAGGTTTAAATTATGGTTTTGCCTCTCATTAGATGTCTTAATGCCCTACAATCCAACCTGACTTGGTCTGCTACCTCCTCAACGAAAGAGGAAAACGATACCTATTTGGCAGGACCATTTATCATGGCTCTTGGGATATAGTAAATAATGGAAGAAATGCTGGCTTTCCTTATGGTGATGGAAACCACTACACTGTGGCAATGCACTTGGTTTATTTTACTGATCAGAGAATAGGTTCCCTTGGGTAAGAGCTGATCGAAGGAAACTCTCAGTAGTTGTATTGCCACCACACCCTCAACACGTGTACACATGTATGCACTCGGCTCATGTGTTTCTCTGCAGCTCTGGACTTTCTTTTCAGTTCATAAGTTTTCCAGAGGTCCAATTGTCTTAAAAACTGGCCCAGGCGTCATTTCAACATTGATTATTCCACATTAGCAGAGCAGTATCTTTACTAAAGTGTCCTTATATACTCAGGGTTCCTGGAGAATTAATTCCAAGAAAATACCTTCCAGAAAGAGTGAGGTATTCAGAGGAGGGAGAGAAATTGACCCCATTTAGCTCCTTAAGTTGAAAAAAAACCTCTTTCTTGGTAAAACCAAACTATGTTATCTTTTCATCTTCAGGACACGCTGACGTAACATGGTATTTATAGGGAAAAGAAAATGGCACGCACACACATGCACACCCTGGTCAGCCTCAGAGATGCCAATCAGTAGAGCACTCCTACCCGAGAACTGGAGACCTCAGTTCTTCCTTAGCAGCTGACCAGAATAGTTGACAGTACTTAGCAGAGCTTCTGCAATTCTCCTGTAACACATCTCTACCTATTTTCTGGCTTTGAAAGCCTTGTTAAAATATCCACATTTGTTTTTAGATGTATGCATTCCTACATAGGAGTTTGACATGGGACGCAGCCTCAGCAACTGTTATCATTTAAGCCTGTTTTTAAGAGTTAAATTGGAATCATAACTTCCTCATAGGCTTATTGTAAAATTAACAGAGACAGTGTTTACTAAAGGTCTCAGTGCAATGTTTAACACAGACTAAGCACTCCATAAACGGTGGCCATAAAACCAAATTCACTCCACTAGGTGGGGTTCATTTCCTTCCAGTAATTCATCAAATTCAGGTTTGTATCACTTTATGTCACTTTGCTATTTAAATGACAAGTATTTGACCAACTCAATTAACACCTCTGAATTCATTTTGCCTTTCCCCGTCTAAGTGATGTGAAGTTCCCCTTAGTTCAGAGTAAAATGCTTGTTCCATGCTAATCTGCGGCAACTCAACTGAGCTCCATGCTTGCAGCTGGCTGTTTCCATGGTTCCTTGGATGATAAAACTATACCTGAAATGCCTTGGTAACAGTTTTGCAAATGACTTGGAGTATTTTATTTCAGACCTATTACAAATTGCAAATATAAATATGTCTATGTAAGTGTATGCGCATGTATTTTTAACCAACAGCTATAGGTCAAGAAAATGAAGGAAGTAAACACTTTATCAGCAGCCACATTGCAGATTTACTTATAATCAGTAGTTGTATTCATATGTGGATTCATGAACATTTCTTTTTATATTTTCTAAGTTATAACTCAGTGATGTATTTTGATTAGTGGGAAGGCAGGTAACTTGGTACCAGTCCTTTGGCTTTTGGCTTGTGAAGCCAGAGCTTCTAAATGGTTTTTATAGATTTCCTTATAAATGAAAGTCATAATTAACTTCAGGTATGGATTTTTTTTAATCTTTGCAGCTGTACCCCCAAACTTACTATAATTATAATCCCCCACCCCTCTTAGTTATTATCTGCTGGTCCTTATTCATTTGCTAACATTGTGCCTGAAGTGGGTATCTATCCAGGTTGGCTATTCTCTAAATATTGTGACTCACACACCTAACAGGCAAGGTTGGTCACATAATCTCTCTTTCTCACACTCTCCCCCAACCCTGGCCATAATCTACCACCAGTCCAGACAACACAGATTGCCTGCAAGTTCTTCAGCTGCAAGCAACAGAAACCAACTCTCGAAACTGTAGCAAAACAAGAAATTGTTGGCAGAACATGGGTAGTTCAGCAAATTGACAGTCTAGCTGAGAAAGGGCAGGAATCGGGGCAGCTCAGGGTATGCAGGTATCTAATTGACTGTCTGATCCAGAAGCTATTCAGAATGAATCAGCCCCAACCTTACTTTTTTCTGTCCTTACGTTACTCAGCTCAAGGTCCAAAGTCTTAAGAGAGAAAACCTGATTATCTTTGCTTGAGTCATCGGCAAGGCATCTTGACTGACAGTCTCACTAAGATCAGAGACCATGGTAAGGAAGAGATGCCCCATCCGGATGCTGTTACCAATTGAATGAATGAGTGAATGGATGGAGGAAAAAAAGTCACCACAAGCATTATATAGTGTTGTTTTTCAGTTTATAATAATAATAATCATTATAGAAAATGTAGCCACCCAAAAGAAGGATAAAACATCAAATAAAAGGTGGAATAAAGGTGGGAGGATAATGAAGACCATGGTAATAAGATTTTCTGTTTATTCGGGTAGGCAGAGTTTTATCTATAGATCTTCAGAATTAGAAAAGTGCTGAAGATGAAAAATTTCAGTGATTCTTAATGCCAGGGAGGACCAACTATACTAAGTCCCCAGGAAGCTTTTAAAAAACAGGGATTCCAGAGTCCCTCTTTCAAAAATAGTGTTTTATTTAAATCTGGAGTCGATCTCCAGAAGTAACTTTGAAGGACTGCCAAGCTGGTGAGTGGAGGCCTCAGACAGAAGGGCCATTCGCCTGGGCCTCACCATCGTGAATCTTAAGCATCAGCCTTATCTCTGCATGAGGTTGCATACTATCACAGAACTCCAGTGGCAGGATTGAAAGATGGCAGCAGTCACACCCTTTAAGTTTGCATCCATACTGCCTAAATATTTGGGCGCTGAGAATAAAACGTTTGTTATCTATCCGTTAATTATCTGATGCATGACACACCTAGGTAGTATCCTGTTTTGTGCTAAAAGCATTAATTTGTTAAATGTAAACCTCTGAAATGTATCATAACTTTCACCTCCCTCTTTTGACATATCTTTAATAGAGAGATGTGGCCTCCCTTGGCATCTGTGAGGCACAGGCCTGACCCACACAGGAGTGCCTGCATCTCTGATGCTGGACCCAGTGCTGAGGATCTTCCTAGGACTGCTGTGGACTCCCTGAATGGCGATTCTTTAGCTGCACATTTATTGCCACCCGGGAGCTTTTAAAAAGTGCTGATGTTTGGCCTCATCACACACCAATTGAATTTGAACTTCTGAGGATGGGCTCCAAATGTCTCTGTTTTCCGAGGGCTCTCCAGGTGATTCACTGCAGAGCCAAATTGAGACCACTAGACTCAAAGTAAAAAAAAATATTGTCACATACTTTGGGATCAGTGGAACAACTGTTAGACTCTGTGCTCTCTCTTTCACAGTGGCACCAGGAGAGCTATTCTCAAAACTCAGTTGTTCTGCTCATGTCAAAGGTTAGCAAACTCCTAATCATCTGTAAGAACCCAGCACACGCATTGCCCCCACCATACAGCCTTTTTTGATCCATCCAGGCAAAGATTACCATCCTGTCTTCTATTCCAGGAATCAGCCATGGAGATCTGTTATAGTTGCAGATATATGACACTAGACCCGGTGTTTCTGAAGCTTCAGGGATGAGGCCTGAGATACTTTGTTTTTCGCAAAATCCTTAGCTGATTCTGATGTGCGGCCATTTCAAGAAGCATCACTCTACTTCTCTTGTTACACATTCACTCAATTATAATTATTTACTTACCTTTCAGAATCACCTACTACGCCATGAGCTCCTTAAAGGCAAGGGTGTTATCTTAATCAATTTTGATTCCTAGGGCCTTGTCCTCTCAATAGATGTTTTCCACCAAATGAATGAATATGAGCAAGTCTCAAAACTGTCAAATTATCTTTCATGTCTCATGATTTCTCACAGGGACATATGAACTTAAGAAAATAAAGTTAAAGGATTCCCTTTTCTACTTGGCATAAGCCTTCTTTTCATCATTGCATTTATATTTTTGAATACCTATTTTATGCCAGGTATTATTAGACACAAGAAATATAATAATAATAGCTAATATTTACTGAAAATTTACCATGTTCCAGGGACTGTACTAAGTACTTTGCATAGATTAATTCATTTCATTCTCTCAACAAGCTGTGAAATAGGTGTTAATATTATCCCTCATTTTACAGATGAGGAAACGAAGGCACAGAGAGGTGTACTTAGACCACACACCCTAGAAAGTAGTGGAACCGATGCCTGAACACAGGCATTCTGCATCCAAACAGCCTCTGAGCCTAATGATGCTTCCTGCCTCTGAGTGATGAATAAAGCATGGTCTCTATTCACAGCCTCAAAGGGGAGAGATGGGCTGCCTCAAAAAATATTCTCATAAAGTGTTAAAGGTTTAGAGTAAGGGAAAATAATTATGAGAATATAGCTAGGAAGTTTTAAATTTTGACTTGAGGGGAGTGGAGGAAAGTATTAATGAAGACCTCAGAGAGAAGTTGAGTTTGGGTTGAAACATGAAGGATGATTAATGGAATCTGGCCGAAGGTGTGGACTCATGAGAACACATGGTCTATGTGGATAGGCCAGATGCACTTATGGTAGCTCCAAGGAAGGAAATGGTAGATGGTGAGATAAGAAAGGGCATTGGTGGGAGATAAAACGGGAATGGTGTGCATAACCATTAGATCTCTTATAGAAAGTCCAATCCAAACTGACTTAAGCAACAAGAGAATGTATTGTCTCATTAAACAGAGTCACAGGATAGGGCTGACCTTGGGCGTAAGGGTATGAGGCCTCAAACCATGTGCTGAGGCACCTAGAGTCTTTCTCCTGGTCTCTCAACTTGCCTCTGACCCTCAGTCATCTCTTGCTTGAAGCACAAAGCTCAGTAACTGAGAGTCCCTTTCTCCAACAGTTCCAGAAAACCTACAGAAACAAATTTCTTTGACCCTGATTGACCAGATTTGAGTCACGTGCTGGTCCCTGCCATTTCTGGCCCAATCACCACAGGGTAGAATGCTCACATTGGTTTAGCCTTAGTCATGTGCTTTGCCCTCGGAAATCATGAAGTAGTAACAGAGCACATGGGCTGAGAATAGAGAAGAGATATACCCCAAAGTAGACTTGGGACATAGAGTCACAAGAAGAGGGAGTAAATGCTGGGCAGACACATGCCAGAAGTTCAGATTTTGAGAGGCCTTGAATGTTGTCTGTAAACTGATCAAGGCTTTTTTGCATCACATCATAAAGTATTTTTCTCAACCTCAGAGATTTGTCTGGGCACTGGCAATGCAGAGAGTTCTGGTTTGTTCTTTTGGGCTCAAACTGAGTTGGAGAGCTGGTTTCTGTCTTTCTTTCATTTGCGAGGATGTTCAACATGGAACATAATGCAGGATACTTGGATTTCTAGAGAAAGTCTCTCAGGTTCCCTCTGCTGACTGTTTGCCAAAGCTGCCTAGACCCACCCACCCAGCCAATTCTCATCCTATTGGCAGCCGCTTTAGAGGGGAGGTGCCTGCGCTGGGAATAGTTTAGACAGAAACAATCCTTCTGTGATGTCCCGGGCCTCCTCTGGCATGAATTGAGCATTTACTGTAGTGAAATCGTGTTTTATTTATGTTATTTCCTTAAGACCTCTGGTTAGCTTCTCTGTTTGCAATGCAAATCAGACATAGAAAAGGTTTTATATATTCTACATATAATTTGCCATAATCCACAACCAGTGACAAATAATCTCTTTGCCTAGCAGTTCTAGTGTGATTTCAGATAGTAAAAATACTCACCACTTACAGTTGTAGTTCATACTAATAGACTCAGTCATCTGAGATGCTGAGACAAAGCAACAGACTTCGGGCTCAGAAAAGTAACACCACTGATCACACTGTCCTTTGAAGGGGCAACTTGCAATGGGATACCCTAACTTAAACCTCAGAACTCAGAAGGGAGGAACCGATTACCATGAATTCAAGCACCACTTAGCATTTGAGTTCTTGCTGGTATTCTATTAGACTCCAAGCAAAAGATTCAGAGCCACCTTTGAAGAAACAAAAGGGACTTGTCTCTCTGCATCTGGTACTGCCTGCAAGTTGAATGCTTAGGTTTTGTACTGGGGGAGTTGTGCTGTACTAGCTACTAGCTAACGGTATGCCCTTTTGTGTAAGACTGTTGCTTAAGTGACTATAGTTTAGGAGATGGAACACAGGAATAAAGAGGTTTTAGATGAATCACTTTATATAAGCCACATGACTAATGACTGGATTGGCTCAAAAACTAAATAATAGATAAGAATGAACAACCCAAATGTGAGAAATCCCACTCAGCCTTCTGATCACCCTTCAGTCACTGCACAATCCCAATACAGTCATGTATTGCCTAACAGTGGGGATATATTCCGAGAAACGCATCATTAAGTGATTTCATTGTGTGACCAGCATAGAGTGTACTCACACAAACCTGGATGGTATAGCCTGCTACACACCTAGGCTATATGGTACTCACCTTGTGGGACCACTGTCGTATATGTAGTCTGTTGTTGACCAAAATGTCATCGTGTTGCGCATGACTGTATTTGTCTTTGTATGGTAGGAGTTGCCACAGCTGATGACATACTGGCCATGAGGCAGGGTCCATAGTAACACCTTGTTATTCAAAAGACCTGACACAAGTACGTGCTACCTCCCTTTCTCTCATTATCCCTCAGCTCGTTATTGAAAACAATGGCTCCTTCTTCTGTACTATCAACAATATTCTTTCTCAAATTAGATTGTTTTGCATGATGATTTTCTGCCTTCAAAAATTAGACTTGTGCATAATACATTACCGTGTTATCCATGATGACAAGGCTGAAAATGCCTACCCCTACTGTCCTCTAAACTTTCAGGAAAACAAATTGCTATTTTTATTTCCCATTGGCTCTCCCGGTGGGTGCACTCTGGAAACACAGCCCTTAAAACACAGCAGCACAACTTCAGCCACTTGTAACCGACAACCTCTGGATTGCAACAGGGAGCGAGGTAATCAATACACTGGACTTAGTTCCCAAAACAGCTATTATAATTCAGACTATGAATTTTGGCCAAATTCTGGGGAATTAGCTGCCTTCCAAGATAGAAATCTGTTTGGCAGAGAAGAAATGTTTGTTTTAAATGAAATCCATTTGGTTAATAATTAGCCACCCAGTTTTGCATTGCTTTCCACAGTTCTGTAAATAAAATTTCCTGCATTGCCTTTCCCAGTGATTGATGAAAAGTGGACGTACCCTTTGAGGAGTGGATTCTAAGAATATGGCCAAGTCCTCATTTCCCTGTTGGTAATAGTTGCATCTCGTGTTTTCTGGCTATTTTTCCTCCCGAATTCATTAGATGATGTAGAAGGGAGCCCCAAAGCAGGCATTCATCAGGAGTTGGAGAGATTCAGCATGGGTCACTAAGGTGCCATAAGTTGGCCTAATTTGAAAAGAAATTCTACTAACTATGGCTGATGTTCATTAGAAGTCAGGTTGTCTATCTGGGTAATTGGGTTTTTACAAATCCTAAGTTGCCCGTTAGAACATTTCTGTCAGATAGCTGAAGGAGCAAGTTACACAAGGGCACATTTGGTTAAATAACAAGCCGATCTAATCACCAATTTGCAGTACCTTTTAAACGAAAGCAAAATATAAGGTTCCTCTAAGAAACCATATCAGACATTTGGGTTTTTTCTCCATATCATCCAGATGCCCTCACTTCTTCACAGTATTTCTTTACTCTTTAAATAAAAAAAATTTTTAAATGTTGACTACCAAGGGTTGGAGGAGGGTGGGGATCTAAGGTTGAAAATAAATTTTACTGATAAAATCAGTTTTTTCAGGTGCTATCAACTTGAAATAAATAGAGCTCTTACACGCCTACACAGCCTTCTTGCTTATGTGAATATTCTCCCCTTTTTTTTGCCTTAAATCACAGAACACAATTCTGCTTTCTCAAGAGGTACATCGAGTTTCAATCAAACTATATAAAAATCCAACCAGATAAAATCAGGCACAGGTCCATCACCGTAGTAAAGTAGAAAGGCTAAGAATGCTGCTTTGTTTAATCTTATGATTTCTTTAAGCCTTTCAAATAATTTCGAGTTTCTCTGGGTTGCATAATTTAATAATGAAAAGAAAATAAGATTGTGAAATCTACCTTTTCTCCCTTTCTCTCTCTCTCTCTCTGATCTACAGCTTGAAAATCTCTTTTCAATCCCTTCCCTTCAATTAATGAAATAGTTTCCCACCCCACTCCCATCCTGCCTGGAGATGCCATTGCCATGGTTACCTGGATACCTGTTCTCAAAGAATATATGTAGTAGCAATTCGGCAATTTAAACGTCTCAATGTGTTGCACTTAGGAACAGTAATGAGACCATTATGAAACGACTTGTAGTGAAAATACCATGGATATTACAGTCTGAGATTAAAACGTGAATTTGTATTCATCTACTCATTTAAAGAGATACGGGTGAGGAGGCTGGACTCTGTAACTAAAACGCAGTCACTGACATAAGGCATTATGTCAAGGCATTGGCGCTGCCTCTCCTTGAACACACGTTGATGAAGCTGAAAGAAGAGAATCATCCAGCAGCCCAACGGAAAGTTAATAGTAAAAGGCTAGTGTGAAGAATGGTGTATTTTGAGAGCAAGTGTTTTTCAATAGTGAATCCATGTGAGAGTCCAGGAAAAGAGATACTCAGGGATGCTGTCTTCATTTTCTCTGAAAACATTCTTTGGTAAGCTTGACTTGGGACCTCTGATATGGGTCCCTACAGATTTTCTCTGGGTAAAAACATACCTTCCGCTGAGCTTTAGCTTTTTGCCATCAAAAATTTTCAGTGCCTCTGTGAACCAGGGGTCTTAACCTAAGCCTGTTATAAAGAGTTGAAAGATGATTTGCAAGTAATTTGAACGAGTGATAATAGAAAAGACCAAAGTTTGCCAATATTGCAATTCAAAGAAAACAAATTAGAATGATTAAAGATTAACGGTGTAATGTCATTGATTTTCACAATCTCATAAGCTATTTTGAGTGGGAAAGAAAGGGGATAGTTATAGCAAGAATGCCGAGAAATTCAATTAACCACGAGTATCCAGGCTAAAAGTCCTACTTATTACTATGTGCTCAACATTATGTTGCTGATTGCTATTTGAAAATGCATTTTTCTGTGAATTAGTATAATTTCTTTTATTAAATAAATCTGATCCCCTGGAAAGGGGAGCAGGAAACACACTGAATTTCCCCATTCACATCCCCAAACAGTACAGACTTTTAAGGTGAATTAAAAATCAAAACAAAGAAATGAAACTCAGCTCTATCAGAATGTCAGGATTGCAACTCCCTACCACACACCAAAAAACAAAACAAAATAAAAAATTCTGGATGGGTGGAAGATTTAAAGATTTAGAAATCAAATTAGGAAAATACTAGACAAAATTATGGATTCCTGTTTGTTATCTAAGAATGAAGAAGAACCATGGTTTAGAATTCCATAAAGGAGAACATATGTAAATATCCATAAATTTAAAGTTTTAAACATATATTTCATTAATACTTGTAAGCAAAAGGGCAAAGCAGGTGGGAGAAATGAGAACTCTCATGCATTATTGGCGAGAGTAAAAGTTGGTGTATCCTTTCTGGAGGATAATTTGGTAGTATGAATAAAAATGGATATTTTGTTCTATCCAGACATTTTATTTATAGGCTTTATCCTAAACAGGTAGTTGTACAAGTGGGACAAAAAAAAAAAAAAAAAAAAAAGAGCAAAAGAAAGAGAAGGGAAAAAAAGCATATCACAGCATCATTTATTATAATTTGCATGAAACTGCAGACATCTTTAACTGCCTCTGTCCTTCAACTTGACTTATTTCTGATGGTAAAGAAAGAAACCATTTGGTTTATATGAGAAACATTTGAAAAGATGTTCACCAAATCATTAACATGGTTATTTTTGGTAGTAGAAATCTGGGCGGTTTTGAATTTCTTTTTCATCTTCTCATTTTACTATTTTTGTAGTAAGCATGTATTATTAGTATTACAATCAGGGGCAACAACTAAAGCTATTATGGGTAGAATTGCGTCCCCCAAAAAGATATGTTGAAGTCCTAACTTGCAGTACCTCAGAACGCGACCTCATTTGGAAAGGGGATCTTTGCAGATGTAATCACTTTAAAATGAGGTCACACTGAATTCGAGTGGGCCCTCATCCAATATGACTGGTGACCACATAAGAAGAAGAGAGACGCACAAGAAGACACCCATGTGACAATGGAGGCAGAGATGGAGTGATGCATCTACAAGCCAGGGATACCAGGGACTGTTGGCAAACAGCAGAAGTTAGAAGAAGCAAGGAATGGTTCTCACTTACAGGTTCAGAGGGAGCACGGCCTTGCCAACACCCTGATTCCAGGCATCTGGCCTCGAGAGCTAGGAGACAATAGATTCCTGTTGTTTAAGCCACCCAGTCTGTGGTACTTTGCTACAGCAGCCCTAAGAAACCAATATAAAAGCCATTTTAATTTGAGGGGACATTCTGTTTACTCTATAGACGTAATAAGAAGATACACCATTCTACCATGCCGCACAGGGAAGGGCAAACCCTACATTAACAATCCTGCATCCAATATACTAATCTGGAATGGAATTCATGGTATTTAGAAAAAGGAAGTGAAAATGTCCTACTGCTTAGATGTTATACAGATGACACAAATGTTGAAGTGGTTCTGAACACACCCCCAGGTAACAGAAGGATTACTCCCCAGGGCCTCCAAAAGGCTCCTTCTTCTGTGAACTATCATAAATATCATGAAGTATCTAGAGATTGGTCTCATTGATGGACTAGTTTAAAGAATTATAGGCCAGCTTATCATAATTTTAATTTTTCCTTCAACCATATGAAATATGACTGTAACAATGAGCTAAAAGGAAAACTAGGTCCCAAGTGTTTTGGCATCTTTTCAGTATCGAAGGTCAACCACATAGCAGTGAGCCAGAATGCATTGTGAACAGACATATGGCATTTGTTTGGGAGAGGAGAGGCTGGGAGGAGGAGTGTCCTGTTTTCCAGCTGCCTTCTAAAGTCAGCCTGAATTTCTGTAAAATCTTACTGCTTCTTATATAGCCTCATGATCATTTTCTTTCTAAGTAGTCTTCGATAATCTTGAGAACAAAGAAGATAGGACTCTGGGAAACCCAGGCCTTCAGACTGTGCTGGGTCTTTGGCAAGGTAAGATTGAGAGTCTAATTGCCTCAGGAGTGGGTGAATATGCCAGTTCAGAACTAAAGTCTGAACACAAGGGCAAAGGAAACAATAGACATGGAAAACTATGGTAAGGCTGCAACTTGTGGAAAATACAACACTGGGGCTGAAGTCACTCACATTCTTTTTAGAATAACTATGCTCTAATGCGATTTTAATAAGACTGTACCTATGTGGATGCTCTTATGATAGAGAATTCAACTGAGCACAGCCAATCCTACATGTACAGAGAGCATATGTATGTACCTAGCATGATTTGGAAGTTAATCAGAAGACCAAGGATTAGTCAAGAACTTGGGCAGTTTCGAATGATAGAAACTCAACTCCAACAAGCTTATAACAAGAAAAAGAAAGGGATTTTGTTGGGAAATCAAAGGGTGGAGGTGGCATCCTGTGTCTAAGGACTCATCATTAAATGTGTCTGTCACTGTGCTCGCTCTTAGCTCTGCTTCTCTTTGGGTAGTCGCCTTATATTCCCTCCTGCTAGTGGGCCTCTCCCACACTGCCAGAGCTAGTAAGGTTTAGCTCCAGATTTGTGTTCCCATGACTCACAATCCAAGATGAAAAAGAAGAGAAAAATTCTCCTTTCTCAGTGTCCATACATAAATAATTCCAGAGAAGTTCTCTGATTGCTAGGTTTGGATTTGGTGCCCAGACCTGAGTCAATTATTCTGGCTGGGTGAATGGGGTGCTCTGACTAGCCAGGCCTAGGTCTGCAGCCAGGAGGGCAAAGCACTGGGGTTGGCAACCCTATTAAGACAACATGGGGAGGAAAGATTAAGTTTCTCCAATGAAGGGAGGGTGCTGTTATCCAAGAAGAAGAAGAAAGTGATTCAAGGAAGACAAATAGCAAATGCCTAATAGAATACCCAAACTTTCCCCAAATACTGTCCCCTCTCCCATTGACCTAGGGGAGGAGCTTCCATGTCGCTTGAAATCTTTGTTTTACTGTTTTAGGTTACATGTGTCAAATATTACATTAAAAAGATAGATGATTGATAGACTACAAATCGATCAAACCTTGCAGAGTTGACAAATGAAATGACACACCCAAGTCTACACAAAAATAAATAAAAATTGATTGCAAAATAAAACTTTTAAAAGAATGAGCTTTAAATTAAGGAAAAGTTAGATATACAGTGTTGGAAAGCATAAAAGACAGGTTATTTTTTTAAAAGCAAGCTATAAATAAAGAAATATAAAGCTGTATTGAAAAATATATCAAAAAGCAACTCATGAGTTTGGAGATAAATTATACAAGTGGAATGCATAGATACAGTCTTGCCTATTCAAGCAGGAATGCTATGATTGACCATTCAAAAAAAGTGTCTCCTGTGGACTCTGGTAAGACCAGAGGTACAGTCAAAATGTTGTGCTTTATCCTTAAAATGGGGTCTAGGCTGCCAAGGCTTTGTCTATCAGGAAATGACTTCATCTATGAAGAATTGATGAATTTGTTGCAGGTGTGGTGTTGTTTCGAGACCGATCCAGAGGATTCGCCATTTTAGCCATGGTAAAAATTGAGGCCTAAACTTGACTTCTGATCACGACCCTCCCTCCCAAATGTAGGACCTAGAATTTGCCTTGCCCAAGCTCAGGGTCTCACACTTTGCCTCAGACTAAGATTACATCACAAAGTTGGAGTACCCCAGACTTTTTGGCATCGTTGTGGTCTGCGGTATTTATTTTCTTGTTTCGGTACCAACTTTTGAGGGAAAACTCCAGGTGATGAAGCGGTATTTCCAATTGGGAACCCAACATCCTTCTCCACAGCTTTTAACCAGGGACCTAATTTGGAACCACCTGGAAGTGGTTGGACCCTCAGAACCAGCGTGGCCCACTCATTTATGAAACAGGAAAGATTCAAGAACATATTCCACAGAAAATTAAGTTTCTAAGTTGAGGTAGTTAATTTTCCATTATCCACCTGCATATTATCTACTTAAAAGTCTTAGTCTAATGTTTGGTTTTCCAGTTTTTGAAAAATTAGGACATAGAGAAAAGAAAAAGATCAACTGTTTCCTACTTCCAGACAACCCCTGTTAACATTTTGATATAGATCATTCAAGACTTTATTCTTACGTAAGTTTGAAATGTGAATGTATTTTCCTTTCACAGCAGTAATTTTGTCCTATAACAAATGTTTTACTACTTGATTTTTAAAACTTGGTGTATCATAAAATGTTTTTCCACTTAAGTAAATATTTCTCTATCGTCACTTTAATATATTGTGTAACTCTAACATAATATACATACAAAATGAAGATTTTGGGGTTATTTTTATTTTTTATGACTATAAATAATTCTGTGATGACATCCTTATCAACTTTTATGTTATTTCCTTAGTCTCAATTCCTAGAGGTACAATTGCTGGGACAAAGTATTTGCAGAATCTTTAGAGTTTGGATTGTTAGGGTAAATTGCCATCCAGAAAGGTGTTAAGAGTGCTCATTTTCTCTCACTCAACCAGAGTATCCTTACTTTTTAGAATTTCTGATTATTGAGAAGGTAGTATCATCACTATATATTATCTCTTTAAAGACACCTTTTTCATATTTTAACATATCTGAAGTCAGATTGCGTCTTGCAATCTAACATTGTGCAGTAGTTTAATTTGCAGAATTTTTTCTTGCTTAGTAATACATAAAGTAACAGCATGCCTGGTAATCAATGGCACCTTAGATTCAGTGAAATACGGTATTCGATCTAAGCAATTTTAGGTTTTGGCCCAGCTTTTCTTGCCACCCACCAAGCTTCTGGGACCAGTTGCCCTTGCTAACTACTGACAGCGTGCTCAAAGTATGTAAATTTAATTCAACTTTTATTCAAGTCGCTCTGCATATGGCTCAGGGAATACAAAGACGAACATGACAGTGCTGAGAAAAACTTAATTAGGAAGGTCACTGCATAAAAACCATGTAATGAATTTTACCTCAAAACCTTTGCAAAATGAGGCAGGATATAAATAAATAAAAACATTATCCATACAGAAGCCAAACAGACATGAGTTTTAGGTCATCTCTCCCTCATGTTTCCTTTATTGACGCAGATAACCAAGAGCTCTTCTGAGCTACCTGCATTTCCTTGAAGCCGTCCTCCTCTTGAAGGTGTAAACGCTGCTCCCTCTGAGTCAGAGGCATCTGCTTCTTCATGCTCTTCATCTGCCATTCCTGCTCAGCCTTCCAAACTCGGTGCAGAGGCTATTCCCTTGAAAGTTACTCTGGCCCCGACTCTCCGCTCCTCTCTCCCTGCCTTCTGTCAGTACTGCTTCCACAGTACTTAGGACCTTTACTACCACGCATCATGGAAACCTATTTACATGCCATCAAGAATGCAGGGGTGGTATGGCTAGTGTTCAAAAGCGGGAATCTTGGGTAAGACTGCTCCAGCTCAATCCCAGCTCTGCCACATATTACCTATCTCTCCTTGGGCAAGTCACTAGTAACCACTCTTAAATCTCAATTTTCTTATCTGAAAATTGAAGTTAATATTGTCTAGTTCAAAGGGTTGTTTGGAAGATCAAATCTAATAAAATATATGAAGCACTTAGCACAGGTACTGGACATTGGAAAACATTAAATAAAACACTAACTTACTGGCTGTTTCCCCCAGAAGACCAACGACCTTCAGGAGGGCATAAATATGTCCTTTATCTCTATGATCCCATTTACCTGGTATGGAGTAAGTTCTTGCTATAGGTATGTTACAGTGCTCATACAGAAAAACCAAGCCCACAGCCTTAGGGGCTAAAAGAAATTAGCCAAAGGCTTGTCTTTGTGGCTCAGGAGAGCTTTTTTGCTCTGTGAGTGCTCTCCTACTGTCTATCTATCTATGGAGAG
Source organism: Equus caballus (assembly GCF_041296265.1). Taxonomy (NCBI): domain Eukaryota; kingdom Metazoa; phylum Chordata; class Mammalia; order Perissodactyla; family Equidae; genus Equus; species Equus caballus. Next base: position 46,586,935 of record NC_091697.1, read on the forward strand.
AGGTTTTGTTTGTTTGAGCCCAGTGATGTGAAAAGCAATCAAAAGAACTGTAAGAATCTCAACAGACCCGTCTTTTTTTAGAAACCATCTGTAATAATAACTGTCTAGGGTTGGGATTTTTTTTTCCTGCTTACCAGGGTCTTAAGCTGATAACAAAAAGAAGGTATCTTATGTATTAGCAACCCTTGCATGTGGTCAATAGTTTATTTCATTTATTTCTTATGTCCGTTCAGAGGGGGACGTGATGGCAATTTGAGGATCTTATCAAGCAGCAAGAATGACCAGAATAATAAGTGTAATAGCAGATGGACACATTACCTAAAATGATATTTTATCAAGCGACTCCATTGCTTATATTAGGAAATCTTTGCTCTCTTGAAACTAAAGATAAGACTAACCGTTCATAAAGAATAAGTATCTGAGAAACAACAGGAGATTAACCCCACTCCAAAATGCCGACAGGTCTAGCCTTGCTAATGACAGCAATAGAGCTTACTTTCTCTGAGATCTTATTCCTTGCTGGAATGCCCTTGTATGTGGCCATTCTAAAAGGAACCTTTATAGCTGTTATTTATTGAATACTCCAATCTGCCAGGTAGAGACGTATTTTGTCATTTAATTTTCCAAGCAATCTTATGAAGTAGGTCTATCCCTATTATATAGATAAAGAAAACAAGGCTTAGAAGTAAGGTGACTTACCCAAGTTGCTGGCAAAGATCAGAGCTGAGAGTCAAGCCCAGTTCCATCTGATTCTAAGCCTTTGCAGATCCCAGAGGTTAGGTCTCAAGTCAGCATGGCTGTAAGTTTTGCTCACTCCTCTAGCCACGTTTTCTACCACCCTCTTCCAACTGAACACCAAAGACATTCAAAACTTGTTTTAGTTCCTCCAACATACCATCAGAACCCTTTTTTCTTCTCCCTCCCCCTTTGCTGTCAATCCTCATTTACCTGGCTCACACTTTCAGCCTCAGCTAAAATGCTGCTTCCTCAAGGAATTTATTTCCTGGCAGCTCAACACCATCCCCAGATGTTGTTGGGTGGTCCCACTAAGCACTCCCTGAGCTACTTGGCCTTACCTCATGTTAGCAAGGGCCATATGGCATAGTTATGTCTTGTGTAATTAATCGTTTGCATCTTTCATTAGACTGTAAGTAGCATACGGACTGGATGTAAGTCTGTCTGGTTTATTGTTGTATCTTCAGTGCCTGGCAACTGGTAGAAGTTTAACACATAATGGTGGAATGAATGGATAAATACGTAAACAAATCAACGGTAACTAGTAGAGCAGGAATGCATTGCAGTAAGTGAGGGATGACTTCCCCTCTATTTTTCTACACCAACGGGCAAGTCCCGCCCTCTCCATAGTTCCATATCCGGGCCAGCCCTGCCTCTTTACGGACATTACCAATTAGCGATCTGGTTCACCTTAACAATACCATTCACTCAAAAAAATGTTTGTTCTCTTCTCCAGTTACTCTTTCAGCTTTGATGAAATAGGATCCAAGTTTTAAATATTTGGTTTTCAAATTTGAGCTACAGCTAAATCTAGAAGTTGTACGTACATTCTTTGAGCCCAAAGTCTCCCCTAGTCACACCTGCAACACACACACACACTTTTTTTTCCCCTCACTTGTGAAAGATTACCTCTTTTAATTCCTCATAGGTTCTGTTTGTCACAATGGGCCACATATGCCTAGTTTACATGTGTCTCGTTTTGCTTCTAGCTAGATGCTAGGTAATCTGCCTAAAGTAGAAATTTCAGAATAAAACAAAGTGATCATTAATAGCATCACAAATATGGTTGATAATAGGGTCCTTTTTCTTTCCTTTTGTTTTTTCTCAAGAATCAGGCACCATAGCCAAAATGCTTATCTGATAGAGAAATTTTTTGAAAAAAACCTCTAAAATAATTGTAAAAAACCTTTTGATTTTTAAAGGAAATAATTAAGGTGAGGTTTGACCTTCTCACTAAGCAGAGGTTTGGGTTCCCTGAACACAGGCTTTGTGCTATTCTACTTAACCAAACAGCAACTTGGGCATTTATCCAGAGAACTCCTCAAGGATCTAATATGTTAATTGAAAAAAAAAATCTTAGGAAATAACTTGACAAGCAAACAATTCACCCAATTGGAAACACATGGGATTATTTTCCAATCCCTTTGACTTGAAATCTTAGCTGCTGAAGCAAAGGATGTTTTAAAAAAAAAATCAGAATTTTTCAGAGCAAACAGAATTAGTTATAATTCCAAGGTAGAATACAATCAACTTTAATTAAAACAGCATGCAGTATAATTCCCACATAGACATTTTAGCCTGCTTAATGCTGTTCCAGGTAAAGAAACAGTTTCCTAGGCTGTCCTTCCAGATTCCCCAGGCCTCTTTCATACCTCCACGGCTGTAATATCTCCCATGGATATAGCTTTCTCTACCTGTCCTCTTCCTCAAGGTGGTTCTCACAATACGCTTCAGCAGGAGCTATGTCTTGGCATGCACGAGGCAGTTAGTTTCCCATTTCTCACTGCTCTGTGACCTTGTTTATCATGATCACAGATGCGATGTGCATAAAGAAGCTCTCAGCTGGGAGAAAAGGATTTAGCCACCTGCACCGCTGGACCCTTCAGTCTCTTCATGGGATCTATTGTCCAAAGATTTGCTATCTTAGGTAATTCAACTGATCCCTTAAAGCCAGGATAGAAAACTGAGGGGCAGGCTGATAACTTGATAAGCTCTAGAGCACAAAAGGATTTGAATTTGAGAATCCTGGTTCCCTGGAGATAATTGTGACTTAGTATAAGAAAAAAAGAAATAGAGTGACATGGTGTGAATGGTTACTGAATGAGTGGGTTGAGACTGTCTAAACGATTGAGCACAAACATACTAAGGAAGATCCAAAGAGTTTGGAACTCTCCTGACGCCTAGGGAAGAATGATGGGTCATGTACCAGATTGCTGCTAATGCTCAGACCTGGATGAGCTGCTGGAGGTTAGAAAAAAAGAGTTTTGATTAATCTGTTCAAGCCCATATTAAAAACAAACAAAACTCATGCACGTATATGCACACTCATGCACAAACACATAACATACAAGTGTGCCCACACCTGCACTCATACACACGGTTCTCTTCTAAATTATAATCTACATTCAAGATTTGAGGATATAACTTCTTTATTAGTCAGTCATGAAGTAATTCAGACATGTTTTAATTAAGACATGTTTCTCATTTATAGTAGTTAAGACATGTAATTAAGACTTGTTTCTCATTTATAGTCAACTCTCGATTATCCATGAAAGAACAAGCTAAGGTGGGACTCATGAAAACCTTTAGAGAATTCTCAGACCTCACTTTGGACAATTTCAATCCTTTCTATCACCCACCCAGGTTTTTCCCATACCTGTTAATGAGGAGCTACAAGTGGCCTGAATTTTCTCCCCAATGCCTTTTGCTTACCCTCTGCTAGAGTTGCTAAGAATAATGAAATTGCTTGAAAGCCAGGAATTTGAGAAAGAGGGAGGATGACATCTGAGTAAATCCCTATAGGCAAACAACCCCTCAATCTTTGAATTAGTATCATAGGGTACCCTTGACTGGGCTTAGATCTGTCAAGAAAACACCACCTATGCAGAAAGGAAAGATTATTGAGAATGGGTGCTATTTCTGGACATTACCAAGGAGGCCCACTATGAGCAAGGATTCTCATTAAGAATTTTGTTGGGGCCGGCCTTGTGGCGCAGCGGTTAGTTTTGCATGTTCTGCTTCTTGGTGGCCCGGGGTTCGCCGGTTCGGATCCCCAGGTGCGGACATGGCACCACTTGGCACGCCAGGCTGTGGTAGGCATCCCACATATGAGGTGGAGGAGGATGGGCGCGGATGTTGGCTCGGGGCCGGGCTTCCTCGGCAAGGAGAGTAGGATTGGCAGTAGTTAGCTCAGGGCTAATCGTCCTCAAAAAAAAAAAAAAAAAAGAATTTTGTGATGCTGCAGGGAGGTCAGCAATCCTCTAACCTCCCTTTCCCATTGTGTAGCAGAAGAATAACAAACGGAGTGGTTCTGCCATCAGAAACAATAAGATCGGAAACAAAAGCATGCACACATAAAATAATATCATCACATTGTCACTTGCCAATGTATTATTGCAGAAGAATCTGGTTTGAGTTACAGAGGTATCACTTTCTCCTCCTTTCAACTATAATCATTGAGAACAGCACTAAAAAAAATTATCCTTGGCACAAACAGAACAAAATTTTCAGTCTAGTTTGGCAAGGTCAAATGAATACCAATGGAAATTTATATTCACTGGGCATGTGGGGAGGGTTTTATGTCTGGTAAAGGACTTAATTATGGTATGCTGAGTAACTGAGCTTTTACAAGCTAAAAGTGATAGCGTATGGTGTTTGCTGAGCATTTTCTTGGATGTTTAGTTATACCCAAGAGATTTGTCTCTACCATCCAAAAAGGGGGACGTGGAGAAAGAATGCACAAAAGAGAATTTTCAGACTAACATGTCAACTGAGAGAAATGAACATAGGTTTCAACAAGAATGAGAGCCTTAGAGGCCAGGGGAAAACACAGTATCAATAAGACTCAGGTATGGACCTTTTTTCTGAGTTTTTAATTCATATCCCTTTACCCTCTGAGTTGGTCATTCATATCCAACTTAACCCCACTGCCCTTTTTTGTGGATAGGGGAGAGCAAAGATCACCACCCCAACCTGGAAAACCTATTCAAAACAGGCTGGTCAATTCCCCCTGAATTCCAAGACTCTGATAATTGCATCTCCCTTCTTCTCCAGACCCCTGGGTCATTGCTAGAATTCCCTAGAATGGCTCTCCTTTCCTCCCAATAAAAGACTATAAATTGAGAGGTCATCGCCTAAATCAAGACCCAGAGGTGTTGGTGGTGTTTAAAGCAGTACGGATGCCATTTCTCTCCTGTATTCTCCATGACCAGCCACATGGACTTTTCATCTAATCCTGACCAAGCCGAACTCATTTCCACCTTTAAACCCCTGTTCTTGTTCTTCCCTCTGCTGTGCTGCTGTTTTTCCAGAAAGATCTTTGCTTGCCTGGCTCTTCGCTGTTGAACTCTCAGTGCAAGTGTCCCTTGCTCTGAAAAGCCTTTTGGACTAACCCAATCTAAAGCAGCCCTCTGTTCCCCTCTCTCTATCACATAACCCTGATGTATTTTCTTCATAACACTATCACTATCAGAAAGTGTTCATTGACGGTTTACATATTTCTAGTCTGTCTCCTGCCTCTAGAACATCAGCTCCAGGAACCCAGGAGCCAATTTCTACTTCTGTATCTCCAGCATCTAGGATAATACCTAGCAGATCATATGCATTCAAATAGTTTAATTTAAAAAATTATAGGCGTGCTTATTATGTACTTGATACTATTATATTATTTAATCCTCACTCAAAACCATGATATACTACCATCCCATTTTACAGATAAAAGAGCTAAAGCTTAGAGACACGAAATAACTCCTGTAAATGGCAAAACCAAGATACAAACCCACGTAGTCTATCTCCAGAGCCCACACTCACAAGTGGGACTCATTTTACTTATATATCATAATATATAAGCCTTTTTTGGAAGTTTGAGATTGGATCAAAAAAGTTAAGACTTCCAGTTTCCAGTTTCACATATAAAGAGCTTAGAAATTGCCACTGTATCTTAACAATAAGTAAAAAGCTGAACAAACTGAGAAATCAGCAACTCTTCTTGGATCTGTAAGAGAGGGGAGGACACAGGGCAAACTCCTGCCCCCCAGGTTGGAGAGACAGACAGGCGAGCACAGGGAGTCTCATCTTATCGGAGCAGAAACTCTCAGGAGGAAACTGCTTCGGAGACCATTGCTGGGGTAGGAAAACCTGAAGTGGAAGTGATGTGTTGCTCGAGGCTCAGTGTGGACAACTCTAAGAGTTAAAAACTTCAAGGGGACTCAGTCACAGAGGCGCCCCATCATTTTGTGAAATTTACCTCCAAGAGGTGGACTAGGCTCTCACAGTAAATATCAGAAAAAAATCCCTTCTACTTTGGCAGGATGAGGAGAAAAGGAACCAAGTGGAAATACACCAGAGCACTCTGTCCTTCTTAGCAATGTCTGCCCTCAGGAAGAACTAGTTAAGCAGAGCCTAACTGACCCGGGGGAACTGACCTCCAGTCAGCTCTAGCCTTCCACAAGGGAGGAGGGAAATACCCAACTCCAGCCTTCTCTAGCCATCTTGTCCCACCTTAGGAGAGAGAAAAAAACTGAGAAACACTTGTGAAGTTCACAGCCCAGAGGCATAGGCTCACTAAAAGATGAAGGTATAATCATAGGACATCTCTGCATCATATTACTAAAAGCCTATTTCTAGCAGTTCCTTTTACCCAGTACATCATGCCTAGCTATCAAGAAAAACATTACAAGCTACTCTAAAAGGCAAAAAACATAACTCGAGGGGCTGGCCCCGTGGCCAAGTGGTTAAGTTCGCACGCTCGGCTGCAGGCGGCCCAGTGTTTCGTTGGTTCGAATCCTGGGCGCGGACATGGCACTGCGCATCAAACCACGCTGAGGCAGCGTCCCACATGCCCCAACTAGAAGAACCCACAACGAAGAATATACAACTATGTACCGGGGGGCTTTGGAGAGAAAAAGGAAAAAAATAAAATCTTTAAAAAAAATAAATAACTCTAAGAGACAGAGTAAGAATGAGAACCAGATATGGCATGGATGTTGGAATTATCAGACCGGGAATTGAAAACAACTATGATTAATATGCTAAGGGTTCTCCTGGATAAAGTAGATGGCATGCAAGAACCCATGGGCAATGTAAGCAGAGAAATGGAAATCCTAAGAAAGAACCAAAAGAAATGCTAGACATAAAAAACACTGTCATAGAAATGAAGAATGTCTTTGATGGGCTTATTAGTAGACTGGACATGGCTGAGGAAAGATCTCTGAGCTAAAGGATATATCAATAGCAAACCAAAAAGCAAAGAAAACAAAGACTGAAAAAAACAGAACAGAACATGCAAGGACAGTGGGACAACTACAAAAGATGTAACATATGCACAATCGGAAAACCAGAAGAAAGAGAGAAAGGAATAGAAGAAATATTTGACAAAATAATGACTAAAAATTTCCCAAAATTAATGTCAGACACCAAACCACAGATTCAGAAAGCTTAGAGAATAACACACAGAAAAAATGCCAAAAAAACTACACCTAAGCATGTCATTTTCAAACTATAGAAAATCAAAGATAAAGAATATGATTCTGAAAAAAGCCAGAGCATAATGAATTTAAGTCCATTTGTTGCCTGCAGGACTTCTCAGAACCTTTAATATGCTAATGTACCCCAGGACTTGTCGAGATGAGGATATAATCTCTCATTCAGTTTTTTTTTTTTTTTTTTTACCACTGACTCTTTTTCATGAAGATTCTCTTAACATTTCTTTGAACTGTTTCACTCCTGAAGTTTCTTTGGGAACTGTTCTCATCTTTAGTCCTTGTCTTCAAAAACACCTACCTATATCAGAACCATAGATCCACCACTGATTCACTCATTCAACAAATGAATACCTATTTGAATACCTATTCTGCACCAGGCACTTTTCTAGAAACTTTGATACTATGCCAGTGAACAAAACAATAATCTCTACCTTTCTGAGCTACATTCTAGAGGGGGGGAGACAGATAATAAACAATAAGGATATTAAGTACGTAAATTCTACCATACAGCAGAAGTTAACATACTATGGAAAGAAAAGAGAATGTGGAAAAGGGTGAGAGGGATGTGGAAGAAGGGCAAAAAGGAATGGCAGTGGGGGAGAGGCAGATGGGAAGGATAGATTTGCAATTTGAAATAGGGTGGTCAAGGTGGGCCACATTGAGAAGGTGGCGTTTGAGCAAAACTTCAAGGAGGTAAAAGAATGAGCCACATGGATATCTAAGGTAAGAGCATTTCAGGAAGAAGAAACTGCCAATGCAAAGTATCCAAAAATAGTGTTTTTAAAAATATCAGGGAGGCCAGCATGCCTGGAAAGGAGTAAGAGGTAGTATAGTGAAAGATGAGATCAGTGAATTAAAGGGGATGGCAGGACTCACAGTGCAAAGTATTGTAAGTCATTGAAAAGTCTTTGGCTTTTATCCTAAGTGAAATGGGAAGCCATTGGAATGTTTTAAGCAGAGGAGTGACACAATCAGCTTTACTTTTGAAAAAGATCCTTCCAGCTACTATGTTGGGTATAAAATACCAGGGATCAAAGATCACTCTGGAGACTATGTTGACTATAGGATAGAGTAGTGAAGTAGTGAAATCAGTTGCAATAATCCTGTGGGAGATGTTGTGGCTCACACCAGGATGGTAGCAATGACAGTAGTAAGAAGGTATGGGCTTATGATTTATTGTGAAGGTAGAAGCAATAGGATTTTCTGATGTTGTGAGAGAGAATGAGAAGAATCAAGGATGACTCTAAGTTTTTTGGTCTGAGCATCTGAGAGAATAAATTTAATATCAATCAGGATGGAGGAAGCCTAGTGGGGAGGAAAAGATTCCAGGTGGAAAATCAAGAGTTCAGTTTGGGGCATGGTCATCTGAAGATGTCCTTTAGACTTCCAAGTGGAGATGATATGTAGGGTGTTGAGTTTGGGGAAGAGATTTAACCTAAAAATATAAATGTGAGAAGGGCCAATAAGTGGATGGGATTTAAAATCATGAGAATGGAGGAAATCACCAAGGCAGTAAGTGCAGAGGTCCAGAAGAAAAACTGAACTGAAGGAGCTGAGCCTGAGGCCCAAATAAAAGAGGACATATTCCTCAGGAAACTAAACCCAAAGCCTTGACTAGTGGACAGAAGCAGAGCAGATAGTACAAAGAGTTACAAACTTCAGCTTCGGGGACTCAAAGAAGGTATGGCTAGGAGGTCTCATCTCCTCAACCATGTAATGGCTGCCTGGAGTTCTGTTTGAGGAGGACTCTGGGGCCATGTCTGGAGTTAGCAAGAAAGGAAGTCACAATTGATTAGTGATGTCTGCTACAGTTGCGGAGCATTGATTGACAGCAAGCCGGGCAGCATCAGATATTTACCATTCTTTGCCTAGAGGGAAGACCGCATGACAGAATAGACAGCAAGTGGTGTTTGGAGAGTTGACTGAATGTTTCCAACTTGTTGCAAGTCAATTTGTGTGCTTTATAGCAATAGCAGTGTGAATTGTTTCTGCAAATTGTCTTAGAAGTGTAAGAAAGATTTTATTGCTCTTGAGCCATTAGCATAGTTTGGACTTAAGTGTGTGAAAGGAGATCCATGAAAGAAGAATAGAGAAAAAGAAGATCTGTAACAACCAGGATGGCCTACATAATTTTTGAATTCAAGGCAGAAAAGGGAAAAGTCAAAATCATTAGCTGACCACTAACGTATGTAGACACAGGAGCAACCTCTAGCAAGCCAAGTTTAAAAAGAAAATGAAGGATATATATTTAAAACTAAAGCCACAACAACAACCTAGCAGAGGCATTAGTGACCACAGGGGAAACATATTTCACAGATTTAGCCCAGTCAAGTTATTAAAGAAACAAAACAGCAGCAACAACAACTTCCAAGGGAAAAAGTATCAGAATTCAGAGTAGCTGCAATATATTATCTAGAATATCCATCCCATTTCTGAGAGAAAAATTATGAGACCTGCCAAGAAACATGAAAATGTGACCCATACTCAGGAAAAAAGCAGTTAATAGAAATGGTCTCAGTATTACCGGATATTAGTTGACTAAGGCTTCAAAGAAGCTATTATAAATATTTTCAAAGAACTAAAGGAAACCATATTTTAAAAAATTAAAGGCAGATGTGACAACAATAGATCAATAAATAGAAATTCTTAATAAGGACATATAAATTATTAAAAGTACCAAGTGGAAATTCTGTAGCTGAAGAGTAAATAATTGTAAAAACAAGAATCACTACAGGCACTCAACAGTAGGTTTGAGAAAGCAGAAGAAAGAATCAGGGAACTATAAATTAATAGAAATTACCCAAGCTGACAAATAGAAAAAAGATTGAAGTAAAAAGAACAAAGTCTCAAAAACCTGGGACAAGATCAAGCATAGCAACATCCATGTAATGAGAGTCCCATGTAGAGAAAAGAGAGGGACAGAAAAAATTATTTGAAAAAATAATGGCCAAAAATGTCTCAAACTTGCCTTTTAAAAAAGCATTAACCTACACATCTAAGAAGTTCAAAGAAACCCAAGTAGGACAAATACAAACAGATCACACCTTGACGCATCGTATCAAACTGTGAAAGCCTAGGCCAAGAGAAAATCTTAGAAGCAGCAAGAGAAAAACAACTCATCATACATAGGCAAGCATCAATACGGTTAACAGCTGGCTTCTCATCTAAAACCATAAGGGCCAGAAGGCAGTAGAATGATGTATTCAGAAGGTGGAAAGAAAAATACTGTCAAACAAGAATTCTATATCTAACAATACTATTCTTCAAAAATGGAGGCAAAATAAAAACATTCCCAAATAAACAAAGACTGAGCAAATTTGTTGCTAGTAGATCTATCTTACAAGATGTACGGAAAGAAGAAGCCCTTTAGGAAGACACCAAAAGGTAACGCGGACCCACAGGAAGAAATGAAGAGCGCTGTGAATAATAAATATGTGGGTTAGTATAAAAGATTCCTTAAATACTTTTTTCTCATTTTTTCCCAACTTCTTTAAAAGACATGAGATTGTATGAAACTATAATTTTAACACTGTGTTGTTGGGTTTATAACATATATAGATTTAATATATATGACAATAATAGCACAAAGAAGGGATGAGGGAATGGAATTATATTGGAGGAAAGTTTCTATATTTTCCAGAATTAAATTAGCATTAATCTGAAGAAGGCTGTGATAAATTAAAATGCGTATTGCAACCCCACTGAGAATATAACAAAAAATATAGTAAATCCACAGAAGAATTACAACGTCACACTGAAAATATTTGTTCAGTTCAAAGAAGGCAGTCAAGAAGGAACAGACAGTCAAAAAAGAGAGGAGGCATAAAGGAAATCTAAGGCAGATCTTTGGTAAGATTTCTAGTCTTTTTGCTCTTGTGTGATTTTAATAGAAGGAACTGAAGATCTATGACAAGCAGGACAGGCTGCTTAATTTGCAGACTAAAGTAAAAGTTAAAATGAAAACACAGGGTCCTTTGCTCAAAAAGTATTAAGAGTTTCAGGATGGTGACAGCAGACCTTTAAAACAAGCAAGATGTGCTCCTGAGCAGAGGGCCCTGTGTGACTGTACAAGTTGCTTACCCATGAAGCAGACTCTAATAAGAAGAGGTTGCCATATCCCATTTTCTCACTCTCACGATAAAGCTTTGGAGATTCAATGCCTGCTGTTCTAGTCTCTCCCTGTTGTCGTCTCCATTCTCATCCTCATATCCAAAATTTCCAGCATTTGGGAAGAACCCATTCTTCATAAGTAGAAGTCTAAGAGGTCAAATTCAAGCTGTCACGTCACCACGAGGCAGCTGTGATTACAGTTTGCTGCAGGTTGTTTGCATGAAAACCTGTAATTCTTTTATTTGTGCTGAATTTATGATTTTCAAGGGCAGTTGTCGTTGTAAGCAAAGGCAGCATAGGGGTCTCAGAGAACATCATTCTCTAAGTAACTGATATTTATTAATTCATTTGAAAATGTTGAACATATATGAAACCCAAGAAGGATCTGTGTAGGGTAGCACTGGGATGAGCTGATCTGGTGCTTAGGGCAGCCATTACTTCTTGGTCCAGTTATGCAGTGATCTCATCATGTCTTCATAATTAGGCTTTATGACTACCATAGAAAGAATTGACTGGAACGCAGTTCACTAGTGTCAAACACACTTGAGGGCATTCTGTGAGATTACAGCCCTAAATCATGCAGGCCAGTTCCACTCAGGCTTTGACAGGTGAATTTTGCCTGCTTGCAGTTTGTGATAAGCTGTGGTCCTTCCAGACTGCTGTCACTCTCGCTGTTCTGAAAAAAAATTAGTGAATATTATGATGAGCATGAAACAATCAAAGTTATCACCTGTATATATTATGAATCTTTTAATTTTAAGTCAGAGAAAATCTGGCTCAAAACTAGCTTAATCAATAAAGGGAATTCAGACTCTCATGTAACGGAAAAACCTGGAAATAGTCCAAGCTTTCGAGCAAGGCTTAAGTGGCTCAGCTACGGCATCAAAAACAATTTCTTTCCGGTTTTCTTCTTGGTCTTCTGTGGTATCTTCCTTAATCCTAAGGTTGGATTCCTTCATAGTTCCAGAATGATTTCCCACATCTTCTGGATCTTTCTTGTTCTACCTAAATGTCCAACAAGGAGAGAGAGAATTTTTCCTAGTAGCTCTCTGAACCAGGAAGCATTTTTCCCAAAGGCCCCAGGAAACATCTCCTTGTTTCTCACTGGCTTGAATGGCATCTTCCTACTTGAACTAATCATTGTGGCAAGGCCAATGGATGTGCTGACTGGCTTAAACCAACCAGGGTTCTACTCTAGTGCTGAGTGGGGTGTAAGTCCTCCAATCACGTGGCTGCATGGCAGAAGTCCTGTTACTAGACAGAGGGACAAGACTATGTGCTGAGAGGGTTAAACCAGCAAAAGCCCAGTACCCTCACCAATGGGAACATTGACTATTGTGAAGTCAGTGGCCACTAGGCCTTGAGCTTCCTGCCATGTGACTGTAGAGCTCAGGATGTTGAAGAGAGCTGGGAAGAGGTGTCAAGAACATTGGGCTGCCTCCTACCATCTAGCCTGCAGCCCAACATGTGAGTAACACCAATGCAAATGCAAAGCCATGGAATGTGCCCTATTGTGAATATCATCCCAGCAGACACTGAACTAGGAGGTCAAGTCCTGGAGAGGTGTTTATTTTCTGATGTAAAGAAGGTAAGAGGAAGTTTCATGGACATTTTTGGATACCCAGTACTGATAATAATCCTTAGCATCATGCACACCTGGGAAAAATATATAGGAAAGCAGAAACTGCAAAGATTTAACCTTAACTACCAAGGGGATGCAGGAATGAATTATATTAAGATAGTCATTTATTCCGCTGACATTTTTCAGTGTCTACTATGTACTTGGCTCTGACCTAGCCACTGTATGGAATACATACAGTTTAGCATAGTATTTCAGAACACAGGCTTTGGAATCTTCCAGACTTAGAAATGAATCTCAGCCCTGTCACTCAGCCTCTCTGAGCCTCAGTTGCCTTATGTAAAGTGAGGATGTACCACCTCAAGTGGCTGCTGTGAATATTAAATGACAAAAATTAGAACACTCACCTGAGTGATTGGCACATTTATAATCACAAGAAATGGTAGGCATCTTAATGACAATTGTTATTATTATTACCATTAGTTGTTGTTGATACTGTCATTGCTGTTGTACTTGAAAGGCTAATAAGACATAGTTTCTGTTCCTGAGATGCCTGTCTAGGAGAGGAGATGTGAAATGTGTATAAGTAATGGATGTTGGACTAGAAGTAGAGATGAAATGACATAGAAGTTTGCAGGAAGATGAAATTTCTCCTCTGTGTTGGGAGCTGAGAAGCCTCATTGATAGGCATTCTATATACATAAGCTTGTGGGATTGTATTTAACTTTAGGTGACGTCTTTTGGGTCTTTTCTCTTATGTCTTTTAAAGAAACCGAATCTTAAGTGTCAGTACAGAGGCTGTAAGGGAAAGCTGCATGAGTAACATTGACACTCGCCAAGAGTGCGTTCTCTCCAGAGAGGGCGAGCGGCCGGATGTCTCTACTGCTCTGTCTTGCTTCACATGGGAGATAGGATTGCTCTGTCCTGTCCATGTGGCAAAAGGAGTAGCTGCTTGATTCATGGCTTAGTTGGGGCTATTAGATTATGCTCCCAAAGGCATTTGATAATCTGTTTAACTGAGCACAGTCATTTGTCTTGTTTACTGACTACTTAGCAGATGGATTTGTGATTTTGGTAATTACTATCTGAACGTTAATAAGACATGATATCTTCTATTAATTACTACTTCATGTGGTTTGTTTTTCAAAATAGCAAAAACTGGATGACTTACAAATATTAATGAGTCACAAGTATTAGTTTTGCAAAATTAGCATTTGGAGGTTATTCATTCTAGAGTGGTTTTCCTCTCTTGAATTTTTCTTACTCAAGAACAAAGACCAGAGCCATGCATTGTACTCTGCACCCCAGAAAAGGCTCATTTGGTCTGCTCAGCCAGAAATCGTCTAATTTAGAGAAGTGCTTGTTTACTCATTTTCCATTTTAATTCTCTCCAAAGAGGTTTTGGTGTTCAGTGGATAAAATACTTTCAGAGAATCTAAATTATGCCTGAAGAATAATTTTATAATAGAATTAAATGAGGTTTGAACCTGTTCTTCAGAGGTAGATGGGTACTGCTGATGTATCCACCTCTCTGCCACACACACACACAAATACACACACACACACACACACACACACACAGCATACTAGGACACCATGGTGTGCAGGAGGCTGGGAGTAGGTTAATAGAAGTTTCATCTACTCTGTGGTTCTCATCCCTGTGGCCAGCCTCTTCCCTCTGTACACACACACACATACCAGCAAGCCATCCTGAAAGCCGTTTCTTATTAGGGACTGGCAGTCATGCAGTTATGTAGCAAGGAACAACAACTCTTCCGGGGGAACTCAGTTGGGAGGTACTTCTGAACGAAGCAATCAGGTGGCGCGTTGTTATTGCCTTCCCTGAAGAACTCATTTAATGACTCCTAGGTGGGTACAATTTCCTTTAAAGATCCAGATACCCACAGTGCTTTTTTCTTTTTGAGGAAGATTAGCCCCGAGCTAACTGCTGCCAATCCTCCTCTTTTTGCTGAGGAAGACTGGCCCTGAGCTAACATCCATGCCCATCTTCCTCTACTTTCTATGTGGGATGTCTGTCTCAGCATGGCTTTGCCAAGCGGTGCCATGTCCGCACCCAGGATCCGAACCCGCAAACCCTGAGCCGCCGAAGCAGAACGTGCACACTTAACCGCTGTGCCCCCAGGCCCGTCCCACCTGCAGTGTTTTGAACTGCGTGACCAGCCCATTGTTGACAGCTTTAAGCAGCATTTCCTGAGCACCCACTGTGTGCTTCACACTATATTAGACCTAGTGAAGGCTTTCTAGAGCACAGTAAAGACAGCTTCTGTCTCGAGTGGTTTATAGCCCACGTCGCTGGTTGTTACAGGAGCAGACATGACACCAACTTGCTTTTGCACTAAAACAGCAAATTGATTCAAAGGAAGAGATTGCTAATCTCTCTGTCCAACAACCTTTTCAGGAACTCAAACAAACCCTAATAATTACTGTAACTTTCATTTATTAAGTGCTGATTATGTGCCACACCTTACCTGAAGTGCTTCATGTGTGTTTTCTCATTTACTCCTCAGAAAACACCTTTAGTAATTATTTATATTTAAAGCACATTTTATAGATGAGCAAATTTATCACTGAGACATTAAGTCATTTCTCAGAGGTCACACAGCTATCAAGTGACAGAGCTGTGTCAGGGCTGCCATTACCTACAAACTCATCTAACAATTTTGAAAATCGACGTTCAGTTCAATGGCTGGTTTCTTTTCTTATTTTAAGCCATAAAATTGGAAGTTCTCAGCTTTTACCGCCTTTTGAGTTGCTATTCTGACAGTTTACAGATTAAGCAATGGGCTTTTCACCTGACCACGTAGAAAGAACCTGGAGATATTTGTTGGCTGTCCATGGGGATGTCTTTACAAACTGTATCCAGTTGGGTAAGGTGACTCTTTCAGCAACACCCAACTAAAAGTGTGTAAGAACACACTTAGTTGCTGTCCCAACAGAAGTGGGCATCAGTATGGGAGAACACACAGATGCTGCAGCGTGTCTCAGCTGGGCGGTCTGTTGCTCTGGCTCTGTCTTTTTTGCCTGGGCAACCTCTCTCAGAATGTGAGAAACTTGCTTTCTCCTTATCCATGTACATCTGTGGGAGGGACTAAAGGTTGTAGCTATAGGTTTCCTGTTATCTGTTGCCACCTGTAGTCAAGAGGCTGAAGCAATGTTGTTTGAAAACACAACACTGCGCCCAGGGTGCAGAAAGATTCAAAATCACCCAGATTCTCTCCTGTAGCTCTGAAATCAGATGAGGGAAAAGTCACCCCCCATGAATCCCAGCAGCTTTTTCTACTCAATTTTTCTGTAAGGTAAACATTCTATAGTAATCATCTTTATTTTTTGCTGTTAGAGCCAAAGGAAATTTTGAGAGAGCAATGCTGTAGAATGATTGCAAACATAGGTTTGGGAATCAGTCTTGGGTTCAAAGCTTGGCTTCAGCACTTGCTAACTATGTGTCTTTGGGCAAATTATTTAACCCCTCTTAACCTGTTTCCTCATCTATGAAATGGAAATGCTCATATACAGATTTTGCACATAATTGATGTCCGTTCATTTGTTCAGGGTCTACACATGTGGTCGGCATTTAGCTAGACACTAGGGAAACAACTGTGTATAAGAAGACACGGTGCCTGCCAGCCTTCACAAAGGTTACATCTAGCAAGAAAGTACATACCTAACTAGTCACTACAAGTTTTGAGTTACAAAATAGGAAGTCGAATGAATCATGGAAGCAAACAACAGGAACCCGACCTAGTTTAGACGGAATCAGAGACAGGCCTCCCCAAGAAAAAGATACTGAAGGGAAAAGATTTGAAGGAAAATTCAAGTTACCTGGGTGAAAAGTGGAAGAAATGTTATTTCAAGGGAACATATTTAAAGGCCCATAAGCAATGGAGAGCACAAAACATAGGAAGAACCAAATGTATCTGAATATAGATGAGACCAGACCATTCAAGAGAGAAGCAGAGTGGTAAAAGATGAGGGTGAGAGAGAGGCAAAGGGTGATGGAGTCATAGGATCTCGTAAACTATGTCAAGACATTTGGACTTTATCCTAAAGGTGATGGGAAGTCCTCAAAGGGTTTAATGAAAGTGATGTGTGAAGGAGTTGTGAGGATTGAATAAAATAATGTACACAAAGACTCAGCATGGTGTTACCATCTAGTCACCTCTCAACAAATGGGTGCTGGCATCATCATCATCTTTTTTGACTTTTCATTACTCTTAGTATTTCCAACTTTGGTTAAAAGGCAAGAATCTTGCCAGGTACTGTGGAAAGAGACTTAAAGTAGTTTGTTATGGAGCAAACGTGTCAATTCTGAAAGGCCAGTAAAACCATTCTCAAGGACGTGCAGAAGAGGTGGGAAGCCCAAAGTACATTTCTCTTCATGTGTATTCTTCCTCCTGTTTCTCTGCTCCTCGGCCTTGTTATCTCCTCGGTGAATTCATATGCTTCTTAAGCAGTGAAGTCATCATTCTTTCTGGCAGTTCTGTCATTTTCATAATGGTTTCTTTGCCAGAGCCTAAATACAAAAATGCAGGTGGACCAGATTATATTTTTTCAAGAAAAGGGTGGGTCGAGGCATTCTAACACTCAAAGTTGAGAGAGCAGCTTTGAAAAGCACAGATAGGTTGCAAAATGACGTGAATCCCGATGTGTTTGAGATGAATAACATTTGTTTTGGGTGAGGGGAGATGTCAAATTGCTTGGCACTTTACTATTAAATAAACACTTTGCCTCCTTGGGTAGCAAATATAATGACAGGTCTCAGTAAAAGGTGAGGAAAGAAGAATGTAATGTTTCTAAGTTGATTAGACTGTTCACTTTCTTTCTCCTCTGATCTTGCTACATCTAGGATATAAAATAAGACTAGGCTAAAGGATTGAAATGGTTGAGGTTGACCATCACTGTGGTAGGAGAGAGAATATGGGCTGGGAGCCAGGAGAAAGGTTATTTATTTGTAACCCTCCTTGTTCATGAAAAAATGTGAAAAGGCCAAAATGATTACATTTTGAAACCAGCTCTGCCATTAATTGTGTGTCCTTGGGAATAACTTTAAACCTCTCTATAAATAAAGGTCCCTTATCTGTAAAACAAACTTCTTAATTGCACACAGAATAATTGATAGACACCCATGAGTAGGACACTTTGCTTTTTTTTTTTTTCGGCTCTGAGGAATCTTGTACAAGGAATGACCCTGCCCTGAGGCACCTATAGGCACTTGGTGAGAAAAGCACAAACACAGATAATGACAGTCCAGGGGAGTATACAGCAAGGATCGAAGAGTGGCCACAGAAAGAACCACCACAGTTACTCAGACGACTGAGAGAAGTCAGTACAATTTCGCTGTGGCACATGGGCTTGTTATCAGATAAACCTGACTTAGAATACCGGCTCTGTCACATACTAGCTGCATGCATTCACTCGTTTATTGCATATCTCTGGGATGCCAATCATCTGCCAGATATTGGGTTTGGCTATGGGGGTACAATGGCAACCACAACAGAGAAAGAAGAATGAAGGGAAATGACTTGCTTTATTTCTCTGTCGTTCTCTGCCAAGTGTGCATACTTGTAATCATGTGATTAACTACACATATGATGAGACCATACTGTACCCTCAGGGAGACAGAACGTTCTCTGAGTGGTCAAAAAAATAGGGAACATCTGGTTAGAATTTCCTTTTTTATTCTTCTGGGTTGGAAAGAATTTGAATAACTCAAATACCTCTTAAAAATGTTAACCCTTTGCATCTTTTTGTTGTGGATAATGTGTTTATAACAGATATTCGAGTACCAACTATGGGCCAGATGCCATATAAGCCACTTCAAAGTGAATGAAATTGGTGATTTTGTTTAGAGATGTTGTACTAATGCACTGTCTTCAAGGAACTTTCAATGGGAAACATAGCTGGCCCCAAAGTGAAAGTCATGTGTCTGACAAGTCCAATTTCTATAAACGGGACTTCTCCTCCATTCCTGGAAGGACAAAGGCATTCAGAGTAACGAGGTCTGTTTTCTTAAGAATTTGATTGCAAAAAGGGATGAGAAGAGAACGATGTAGTAACAATGTTGAGATGGAAGTTTCCTTTGTTTTTGTTTTTAATGATTTTTAAATATTAGCATGGAGGAGTCAAGCACAAGAATTTGGACAGAGGGAAAGGAGCCAACAGCAATTGATTTTTGTTACAGTGGCTCAGAATACAGCACAACATATGGACCAAACAAAATGGTATCCTGGCAGGGAACAAAGGGCAGTTAATCCATGAGTCAGTCATTAAGGAAGTGTAATGATTAGAGCAGATTCCTTCTCTAAGTCTGCGCCTGGACTCAACAGCTAAATTGAGGGTAAAGGAACAGCAGCTTCACGACATAATCTTAATGTCTAGGGTGTTGAAATTTCACTTAGCAGAAACTCTCATGAAGAAATTGTAATGGGGGTATGTATAGTGTGTGTGTGTGTGTGTGTGCGCGCGTGCGCGTGTAGGGAGAATAACTTCTTTGACGAGGTGGGAGAGGGAAGAGGTAAATGAACAAGAGAGATCTGAGCATACAAAGGGCTGTGGGAAGAATATTTTCAATTGAATGCCAGGGTAAGCAATCAGGATTTTATTCGGAGTACAAGGGGAAGACATTGAAGGATTTTTTTTTTTTTTTTTTTTTTTTTTTTTTTTTTCTAATATAATGCATTCTTTTTTTTTTTTTTTAAAGATTTTATTTTTTCCTTTTTCTCCCCAAACCCCCCCGGTACATAGTTGTGTATTCTTCGTTGTGGGTTCCTCTAGTTGTGGCATGTGGGACGCTGCCTCAGCGTGGTCTGACGAGCAGTGCCATGTCCGCGCCCAGGATTCGAACCAACGAAACACTGGGCCGCCTGCAGCGGAGCGCGCGAACTTAACCACTCGGCCACGGGGCCAGCCCCGACATTGAAGGATTTTAAGTAGAAGAACAAGATGAACTGATCCATATTTTTTTTAAATGTTTTTCTCTAGCTACTTAGCAGAGTACAGATTTCAAGGGGAAAAAGTGAAATGGGGAAGACTGGTAAGAAGACTTGCCTTCTCATGGAGGTGATTGTGGTGGTGGCTTGGATCAGAGTGGTGGCCGTGAAGCTAGATAAGGACTATTTGAGAGCAATGTAGAAAGTAGAACCATAGGATTTGCTGATAAAATAGATATAACGGAAAGGAAAAGAGGAAAGAGAAAAATGAAACCCCAGTTTTTAGCTCTAGAATGTGTGCAATTTTAACTGAGACATCCAATGAAAATGGCCTTTGTGGAAGCCACTGTTGATTCTAATGCTGAGAGTGGTGGACTAGTTAGAGAGATACTTTAGAGCTAGAGAGGGACTTTAAGTACCTGGGCCCCAGTTGTACCACACAAGATGTGGCAATTCCTAGTAGGTCTCTTCAGAAGTCCCATTTGGGCTACCAAATCTGCTTTCTGCATCATCTGGTAGCCAAAGAGATGGTTTTGTTCATAAAACCCAATCCTCTAATATTTATTCACTAGTATATGGCCTTTATTCTTTGCCAGTGTCCCCATCCACTGATGTTTCATCCTTAACTTAGGGCCAACCTGGCCAAAAACATTTTTTGGCAACAACAACAACCTCATTACTCCATTTGGATGCCTAATTGGTTCCCAAATTTGGAGTTCTTTGTTTCGGGGATCGTGCCATGAGATCAAATTTGGAGATAGTTGTGAACATATCCTAAAGTTGGAGATGAACAGATATGAGAAATGGTGCCCACAAAAACGTATAGATCATTAACTTTTGGATGTGACCTTTATACAGGTTGTAATGAGGTACCAGGATGCAGGCCAGTGGGACAGTTGTGTAAATTGCCACCACCCTAACTGCTGCTTCCCAAAGGACCCCATGGATGGTCTCCTCTGAGCCCAAGTTACACAAGCTGGATGGATAAAAACCATGTGGCTTCTTTGGCACTTCATGTTGCTCATGATAGAAGGCCCTCTTTAGGTGAAAGAGAAAATATATGGCAATAAATCCTTAAAAGTATCGTAACATTCAAAGTGTCAATATTGGTTTGAAATGATTGCATCATTTTCTGAAATAATGATTTGTGTAAGGAATGTCATGAATTATAATTAATTTACATATGCCTTAAAGTCCACTTCCAAAGAAACGCTCTTTTCTCTTTCAAACATTGGAAATTAAATATTTATACTTGTTGTGATTTCATATATACATAGTTAATATTGCTTCTCAAAGCCACCTGCTCTCCACCATATGTCATTTTCTCTGCTGGTTCTTCATAACCCATAGATTTGGAGTTGGGTTAGGCCCGACTGAAAATCCTACCAAAGACCACGTAAGTGGAGGCTGGAAAGCATGAGCTAGTTCCATTTCAGTAGAACACAAAAGGTAAATGGGGTATAAATAGTCTCATCACTTTTAAGGATCCCTCCTTACAGTTTAATTCACTAAAGGATTTAACAGTTTAATGTTTAGTCCTTGAACTTGAATTGCTGAGGGATAACCAAAATATATTTATTGTATTGATTTGAGATTATGGCCCAGTTCTTCAAATTCCCCATGTCTCAGTTGAGTTTTATCTTTTCATAGTAGGGATAATCATGTAAGTCAAGGACCATGTGCTGTGGGGTCCTTGGATAAAGGTAAATAAGAGATTGGGAGGCTGAGGGAGTTGTTTTAATGTGACAGATTTAGAGAAATCATTGAAGACCAGGAAATCAAAAGATAGGCCTAGGATGCAAAGAGAATTTCAGCCTTCCTGGAAATACATAGTGGCCTCTATTTCTTTCCATTCTCACTAAGCAGAGAACTTCCTTCAATGTTTCTGCCTTGGGGTTAGGGCTTATTTGAAACTTGGAGCTAAAATGACGTCACTTAATGGGAGACAGTAAACCCCAAGGATTCCTCCCTGTCTTTCTCAAACGCAGGGCCTCCTTCTCCTGGCCAGTTGCATATGTTTTCCAAAGCACCAATCCTTCTCCCACCATCCTAAACAATAACAAGAACAAGGCTTTATTTAGCATTTTTTTTGTTTTAATTACTTGGCTCTGTCTATGCTTCTGAACTCACAGCAAATAGACGCGTTTAGCCAAACATAAACAAAGTCTTGCCTCCAAAACATCTTAACCTCATGAACAGACAGTCTCCACAGGACAACTGTGTTTCAAGAATGGCCTGAAATGAAGTATTAGGCAGGTATCTAACTACCGAGCGGAGCACATGGTATTTTTAATGACATTTCCTGCATATTAAGTAGAGTTTCTCAGATACAGATAGGATTTAAACATACCAGTATATAATCCCCCAAAAGAACATGGGACTTGTCTGTCTTTTCTCCTACGGCATTTCCATTCCAAGGTAGTACTTAGCACCTTGGAGGGACCTAAGTGTTTGTTGTGAATGAATGAATGAATGAGTGAGTGAACAAATGAACAACTGAAAGAACAAAAGAGATTGTGGACTGTGTCACCTCTTTGCAAATGTGCAGAGTGCGTTGACATTCTTCCGCTATCCCTGCTCTTGGGCACTGAGAATTTTGTTTTTCTCCCCTCCTCTCTTTGTGCGCATAACTCCTACTCATTCTTCAGGAGCCAGCTCACAAAGTCACCTCATTCAGGAGGTGACCACCGATTCTTCAAATGGCAAGATCACTCTCCTTAGGGCATCTTGAACCTCTTTTAGGAAACCTAATATTCACTTAACTTAAATCAGAGCTCTGTGAGTGTGGCTCCCTCCCCACTCTGCTGAGAGAACCCTAAGTACAGACTGTGCACCTGTACTCATTGTGGATACCCGGCCAAGCTTAGCGTGCTACCCATTCTAAGCACTCAACAAATACTTGTGGACTCATCAATATGCAGAGAAGGTGACTGCACTTGGAAGAAAATAGGACCTAAGTGTGGCCGTGTAGAGAAAGGACTCATTTGAGTTTATATACGGAAAAATAAGCGGTAAGAAACTGTGCTATTGTGACCTAATCAGAAGTATGTATTTGGTTTTCATCCCCGTTTCTGGCACAAAGCTCCTGAAACCCTTGGAATTTCCTAAGTGATGAGAGCCATAAAGGTGTCTTTTGTTATGTTAATGAGGTGACTTTTGGACCGCACCTAAGGATGGGGGCTGGCTGCCAGTGGAGCCAAGCTTGTGATTAGAAGGTTGGACTGTTCAGTCCCACCCCACATCCCCAGACCCCTCACCCCAGACCTCCGGGGGAGGGAGGGGAGCTGGAGATTGATTTCAATCGCCAATGGCCAATGATTTTAACCCATCATGTCCATGTAATGAAGCCTCCATAAAACCCAAAAGCACAGGGTTCAGAGAGCTTTCAGGTTGGTGAACTCGTGGAGATTTGGGGGAAGTGGCCTGCTCAGAGACAGCACGGAAGCTCCACACACTTTCCCCGTAGCTTGCCCCATGCATCTTTTCCATCTGGCTGTTCCTGAGTTCTGTCCTTTCCTATCAACTGGCAATCTAGTAAGAAAAATGTTTCTCTGAGTTCTGTGAGCCGCTCTAGCAAAGTAATCGAACCAGAGAAGGGGGTTGTTGGAACCTCCAATCTATGGATTTATCTGAGCCCAGGTGACAACCTGGACTTGGAATTGGAGTCTGAAGTGAGGGGATGGATGGGGCAGTATTGTAGGACTGAGACCTTAACCTGTGGAGTCTGATGCTATCTCCAGGTAGATAGTGTCAGAAATGAGTTGAACTGTAGGACCCAGCTGGAATCCAAGCATTGCTTTGTGTGGGGAAGCCCCCCCACCCCCACCCCCAACACACACACACGTAGGAAGCGGTCCCAGAACACTTTAGAACTGTTAATACAACAGGCAGTGTTCTCCCACATGAGGTAGTGCATGCTTTGTGCCTGGCTGAAGATAGCCTTTATCAGAGATGGGGCAGTGGCAATATTATTTTTATATCATTCCTTAAACAATTATTTATTGTTACCCACTGGATATAACCACTGATTAGAAGCTACTATGCTGGAGACAAATTACCAATCAAAGCAGAAAGGTCCCTGCCTTCTTGGAGTTTAACATCTAGTGGGAGAGAGAGACAGTAATCAAATAATCAGACAAATAAAAGCAGAAGAGATGTGATTTGTTTTAAAAGCCAAGAAACTGACAGATCTGATCTAGGCCCTAAGGAAATGGTGGTTGAAATGTAATATGAAGGAGAAAGCAGAGTTAACTATGTGGAAAGGGATGGTAAAATGTTTCAGACTGGGAACAGCCTGTGCAAAGTCCCTGTGGCAGGCCGAGGGATATGGAGTATGATGCATTCAAGAACTCCAGAGAAGACCAGTGTAATTGGAGTACAGAGATTTTTCGGAAAGAGTATTAGAAGATATTGCTGGAGAGGTATGCAGGAACCAGATCATGTGGGCTTTGGGGACATTTTAATGATTTTATACTTTATTCTAAAAAGAATATAAGAAACTACTGAAAGCCTGGATGTAACATGCTTAAATTGTATAATACCACATAATTGTTTTAGTCAGCTTGGGCTGCCATAAGACCATAGGCTGGGTGGCTTAAACAACAGAAATTTATCTTTCACATTTCTGGAGCCTGGAAGTCCAAGTTCAGAGGGTCAGCATGGTCGGGTTCTGGTGAGGGCCCTCTTTCTGGCTTGCACACAGCTGCCTCTTTCTGTGTCCTTACATGGTGGAGATAGAGCAAGCCCCAATCTCTTCCTCTTCTAATAACAATGCTAATCCCATCACGGGGCCCCACTCTGATGACTTCGTCTAACCCTGTTTACCTTTCAAAGGCCTCACTTCCAAACACCATCACTTTAGGGGGTTAGGGTTTCAGCATATGCACTGGGGGGAGGGCACAATTCAGCCCATAAGAGTAATACATTATTAATAGTAACATCATTGAACATTTATTGATGCTTATTATGTGCCGGGCCATATGTTAAGTGCTTTATGTGAATTATTTCCCTTCATCCTCACTGCATCATCATAAGGAAGGTTGTTAGTATGCGCACGCTTTTGCAGATAAGCCAACTGATGCTCAGAGGTCAGGACCAGGACTAGAGTTAAGGCAGGAGGTGCTCACTTGCAGGGTAGTCCCACAACCCTGAGAGTGAACCCCTTAAATTTTGCACGCTAGGCACCTCACTTGTTTCACTCCGTCTCAAATCCTGGTTAAATAACCTATGCTGGGTTACTTTGCAGTTCATAAATGATCGAACTAGGTTTTGAACCCTGGCCTGTAGAGCTGTTTAAAATTTTTTCTCTCTCTAGAATTTTTTTGAATTTCCAAATGAACACTCTGCTTCCCTCCTCATTGTTGGACTCCCATAAAAATGAAATTATTTGTGATGAAAGATTAAATTTCATATTAGGCTTCAAATTGTAAATAGCTAGACTCAGCTGAAATGAAGTCAGAGGATGAAAACTAATAAAATATAGGAGTCATTCCAGAGAATGGACTATCTCAACGTTATTCAGGAGATGAGAAAGAATGAGTCAAATATTTTAAAAGTAAACAGGTTTTTCCCATTAATTTTATGCCCACAAAATGAAAATTAGATCTTCTCACTGCAATTAGATAAATGGATGTCAATCAGATATGAAACTGCTAAAGAAATTAGCCACGGGGTAGTCCTTAATCTGCTTGGGCTGTTTTTGTGGGATGGTGGAAATGTAATCTGTTATCAGCACAGGTATGATTGAATTATTAATAATATTGTGCAAGGCCACCTAGAAACCAGAGCTTGGGGACTCTTAAATCTATTCTAATTGAAACAGAGAATCAGCAGACTGGAAAAGACCCTGACTCTTCTCAAGATATGTCACAGTATGTGACACGGAGGACACGTGGGGTTTGCAACACAGTGGCAGCTGCACGCTGACCTTTTGGCAAATTTAATCTGCAAATGGGTTCCTGTTTAAGATGGTTAATGCCTTCCATTATTAAGGAGGCTTCCTTCTATATTTTGGAAAGCCTCGTTAAAAATATTTCAGGCCAGGTTATTATGCAGATTGTCTAACAGGAAGATGATGTATGCAAATAAATCAGATTTTAAAATAAAAGGTTTTACTGACCTCTTAAGAGGATAGTAATACATGCATAATTGTGAGGAAAATGCTCCTAGATCATCAGGATGAGAAAAGGGTCACATTGTCATTCCTTGAAGTGTGCTGAGGTTAGAATAAAAATCCAAGAACACCTCAGAAGCTAATGAACTGAATTCAAGAACTGCTCAACTTCGTTCTAAGTTACTCCCTCTTTCCTCTGCTGTTGGTGGGGGTAGGGCATCTTAGTCCAGGAGGATGGATGAGCTCCTCATGGGACCCCAAGGAAGTCACTTAATCTCTCAGTGTAAATTTTGATTGCGGGAACTGTTGGTGGTTAGAAACAGCTGGGGTCACTGACCCTGCTTCTTTCTGTGACCTCCAACTGCCCTCTCTTACCCCTAAGGGAACTCCTCTCTCACTATTACTTCTCCATGGACCACCTGCTTTTTCTTGGCTCACTGTGTCCAGGAGCTGATCTGAAGGATTTTAAAGTAAATCTAGGAGGTTGAGAGCATGCATTTTACATCGAGGGGAACCTGGGGTTGAATCCCAGGTGTCTGGCACTTACTAGCATGTGCCCCTGGGCAGATTCCTTCGCTTTCCAGGTTATCAGCTTCTTCTACTAGAGCATGGGAACAATAATGTGAACCTGATAGGGCAAAGATCTCTAAAGTCTCTCAGTCCCAGAGCCCTCATTGTCTCAGTCATTGTTTCACAGAGCCCCTATATGCCAAAAGAAATATCTAACAGTTCCTTTAGTAAGTAGTTAGGTCCAAACAACTTAATATGTATTTATGTGCAAACAAGTAAGAGCCTTTTGAAAAAATACATATGTATATATAGAGAAAATATTTTTATTTAATTTTTAAGTAACCTCAAGTACTTACTAATGGGATGTGTGCACCTATTGAGCACTGCACAATTTCTTGAAGCTTGGAAACTGATTTGCTCTTCCACGTTGATTTTTGCACCATACTTGGTTTTAGTCACTTCCACTGTTGAAAAGCACACTTTGCAAAGACATGACACAGCACAATCTAATGTTGATACTGTGATCTACCTCAAGATAATCGTTTACAGGGTGTCTGACAGACGTGTTTCCCTCAAAAATTTAAAACCTGCCACAGCACCCCAGTGAGTTTGCTGTGGCGCCCTGATGTACCTCATGTCACTTTGGGTACCATGGTTTTAGGGATCATATTTGATTTTAGAGGACAAATGTGGGAAAGTATATAAAGGACTTGACTTTGGGCATGTTCATAAAATGGTACCTACTGCTGTTCTTCTGCTCTACAGATTTTCTCTATGGCCATATTTATAAGGAAGAAAAAATGCAGTTTTCCCTCCAAGGGAATTAAATGCCGCCATCACCTGATCATCCAGCCTTAATGCCTAATGAAGTGTGAAATGCATGCCCCCACGAACCTCACAATTAGGTTGGGGAGACAGGATAAACACACATGTAGCAATAGTGAACAACTCAGAATAGCTAAGTGATAAGTAGTATAGGATTTCCAAGGAGTGGAAAATGAAACTGGCATGAGAGAAGGAGGCAAGCGAGATGGGCCTTGTCGACCACACACCATTTAGATAGGGCCAGGGAACAGGGGCTCTCCCAAGCTAGGGGACTTGGCAATCAGGAGTCTGGTGCTTTCCTCACAACAGCCAGTGGGGTGGCCTCTGGGCAAACCTTCAGACCCACCTTGTCCTTAGCACCTTCTCCAGCTTTGTGAAGACCAGACAGCACATACATGCCCTTGCTGACTTGGCCTATCTATAATGACATTAATTCCACAAACATTCTTTGACTACCTGCTACACCAAAATTTCTGTGAGCAGAATATTAGCCAAACTTTGACAACATTAATATGGAAAATATTCATTTTTACCAGGGTCCTGGAGAAGCTCTGGGGAAAGTGCTACTTGCACTGGGCCTTCAGGAAAGGGCATGTAGATGGCTTAAAATATATAGTCGAAATAGTCCACCAACTCACTGGTACAAAAATCCAGCTCTGTTTCTTAATTTTAACTTACACTTCTGCTGATGGCAAAAGATGTAGTCTGGCCCATTCATGGTAATCCAATGACTTTCAGATTTAAACTGTTAATGTGGGATCTAAACATTCAATTTCACGTACATCCACCCCTCCTTTACCTTCTCCCTTGCCTGTAAGAATGGCATCCTTGTTCCCATCCTCTGCTCTCACGGGAATCAGCTGAGGAGTGCCTCACCTTTTCTGGTCTTCCATATGGGCCTCTATCCCTGCAGCGCCCGCTTCCAGGTATAGCTCATCTGGCCCCCCTCCATGATGTAACTTATATTGTCCCCACCACGCATAATCATCTTGTTCTTCCCAGATGTTACTCATTTGACCCTCTGCTCCAGGTGCAACTCATCTTGTCCCCACCCCCCCCCCCCCCCACAAGTGTAACTCATCTTGGCTGGTCTTCCTGATGGCTCTTCTTTGATGTGGATTGTTTTGTTTATTTTAATCTGTTGTTGAGGTGTAATTGACATATGATAAAATTTACTAGTTTTAAACAGAGAATTCAATAAGATTTGACAAGGGCATACAGTCTTATAATTATCACCACAGTCATTATAGAATAGTGCCATCTAGTAGAGATATAATGTAAACCACGTAATATAATTTAAAATTTTCCAGTGGCCACATTAAGAAAAAGTACAAGAAACAGATAAAATTAATTTTAATAATATATTTTATTTTATTTAATATGTCCAAATATTATCATTTTGACATGTAATCAATATAAAAATATATTAACAAGGTATTTTACATCTTTTTCCACATTAATTCTTTGAACTCCGTTGTGTATTTTACACTTACAGGATATAAAAATTCAGACACTAAATTTTCATCAGAAACACTTGATTTATATTTAGATTTTATAAAATCTACGGTTGAAAAGTTGATTAAAATGCCCAAGTTCTTCCAAACATACTTAAAAGTTTCCCATTACAACTTTAATCTCATTTATATTTAATTTAAATTATATACAATTAAAAGTCCAGTCCCTCCGTCATACAAGCCATATGTCAAGTGCTCAATAGCTGTACGTGGTTAGAGGCTACCATATTGGACAGCATAGAGAACATTTCCATCACTACAAAAAGTGAGCTGCTTCTCTTTTGGAATCAATCCCTTCCTACCACTGTCTGGAACTAGGAACCAATGATCTGCCATTCATCACTATAGTTTTGCATTTTCTAAAATGTCACATAAGTAGAATCATAGAGAATATAGCCTTTTGTTTCTGGATCCTCTCACTTACCACTAGATTTTGAGATGTATCTTTATATTTCTCAGCAGTTAGTTCTTTTTAGTGGCTAGATCATATTACACTGTGTAGATGTATTACATCGTTCACCAGTTGGTGGACATTTGGGTTGTTCCAGGTTTTGGCTATTATGAAGAAAGCTGTTAGGAACATTCAAATACAAATATTTGTGTGGACATATGTTTTCATTTCTCCCGAATAAACATCTAGGAGTGGATTGAATGGTGTGTTTTTAACTTTATAAGAAACTACCAAGTATTTTCCATAGTGCCATTTTACGTTCCCACCAGCAGTGTGTGAGACTCAGTTGCTCCACATCCTCACCAACACTTGATACAGTTAGTCTCAGCCGTTCTAGTAGGTATGCAATGCTTTCCATTATAGTTTTAATTTGCATTCCCCTAATGACTAATAATGCCGAATATATTTTCATGTGCTTATTTGCCATTTGCACATTTTCATTGGAGAAGTATCTTCAATGATTTTGCCCTCATTCTTATCAAGATGTCTTTTATTATTGAGTTGTAAGTGTTGTTTTAAATAGGCTAGATACAAGTTCTTTATCAAATATGTTGTGTTAAATAGACTAGCTATACGTTCTTTATCCAATACGTTTATTTATATTTTCTCCCAGTCTTGGCTGGGGTGTGATTTTTTTAAATCTGTTTCCTGATGTTAATCAGCTGCTGCTGAGCGTGGTCCTGCAGTGACCTCCAGTCCAACATCCGTGCATTCATTTTGACTCCCAGCATCTTTGGATCCACCAGTGTGTTCTTAACTGTGTCTGTTTTCTTTCAGGGAGCTGTAGGAACTTCTAGCCGTTCTTCGAGCTCTTTCACCCCATGCTGAGGTTGCAGGACCCCAAGCAGATGTCCTCAGCCAGTCTACATGACCAATTGTAACTGTCACTCAGGCCCCACGTTGGCTAGACATGAGGTTTCTCCATCTTCAAGAAGCTTACAACCTCTCCGGGCTATACTTTAGAACTTGAGGCACAAGTTCCCACGCTGTCTATGAGATTTCCCACAATCTACAATTTCTGTCACTCATCTGCCCATCCCAGGATTGAGTTTGTTGAGCCTTATCAGAGACTCAGGCAACTTCCAGT
This sequence comes from Equus caballus, assembly GCF_041296265.1. Classification (NCBI taxonomy): domain Eukaryota; kingdom Metazoa; phylum Chordata; class Mammalia; order Perissodactyla; family Equidae; genus Equus; species Equus caballus. The sequence continues at coordinate 46,617,287 of NC_091697.1, forward strand.
TTGTAGACTTGCCCTTCTGATCTTCCTGCTTCCTGCCTCTTGGTCAGACTTTGGGCTCCTGCCATGATAATGCTCTTATGCAATCAACCTGCATTCTTCCCTTTTTTTCTTCCCCGTAGAATAAGTGCCAAGCTTTCAATCTTCCAGACATTGGTGCTCAGTATTTAAGCCAAGCTTTTGATCTTCACAAGTCCTTTTTATTCCCCTCTTAGGCACCAGACTCTAAGATTGATATCCCTGTTGTAAGTTATAAAAATCCAGTTAGAAAGTAATAAACAAAGAATATTACACTTTGGTCTTTCAGCTTCTGTCTTCTTCCTAAGTTGAGTACACAGAGAGAGCTATCTCTTCTGCTTGAATGGTTGGTCAGAAGATGAGTGAGAGAGAGTTATTCTTCTGCGGTTGGCTCTTGGTACGTGAAGTCTAGGCGAATAGTTCCTGCCTAGACAAGAATATCACTAACAACTCAGAGACAGGAAAGCCAGAGCATATTTGGAAAAGGACGATAAAAATGATTGTTATGTTGATCACGATACTGGCAGAATCTACCATTTGTTGTGAGTGTGCCATGTGCCAACTCTGGCTCAAGCATTTTGTTTCTATTATTCTATAAGGTTGATAATTATTAATCCCTTTTACTATTGAGGAAACTGAAGATTCTGAGGCAACTTTAACTTTCTTGAGGTCAAAAAGTTATTAGTATCTCCAGGATTTAAACTCCAGGTCAATCTGATTTTAAAGCATATATTCTTAACCATTAGAACAGTGGTTCTCAAACTATTTGAGCACCCCTTTACAATCTTCAAAATTGTTGAGGACCCCAAAGAGCTTTAATTATGTGGGTAATATCTATTTATATTTAATTTATCAGACGTTAAAACTGAGAGATTTTAGAAACATATATTCATTTTAAAATAACAATAATAAATCCATTACATAACATCAACAGCATACTTTTATGAAAAATTACCATATTTTCCAAAATAATTAGTAAGAAGAGTAGCATTGCTTTATATTTTTTACAAATCTCTTTAATGTCTGGCTTAATAGAAGACAGCTGGATTCTCATATATGCTTCTGCCTTCAGTCTGTTGTGATAGCTCACGTTATGTAGCCTCTGGAAAACTCCACTGTACACTCAAGAGAGAATGAGAGTAAAAAAGGCAAATAACATCTTAGCATTATGAAAATCGTTTTGATCTGTAGGCTCCCTAAAGGGACTTCAGGGATCCCTAGAGAGGCCCAGACCAGAATTTGAGAATTACTGCATTAGGATAATTACAAGTATATTGATTCCAGTGTTCCACAAATGTATTATATATAGAGAAGAGGTGCGCTGTGAATTGGGAAGTGTAGAGTGGGACCAGATCATGAGAGTGAGATTACCAAGTTAAGGAATTTGGATGTTGTTCTGGAATCACTGAGAAACCATAGACAGCTTTCAGCTTGATCAGAGCCCTGTGTGGGGAAATTAGTCTGTCAATACAATGGGTAGGATGAATTGGAAAGAGGATAGAGAAGAGGTAACCAGTAAGAACGCTATAAAGAGGTGGTGTACCATAGTATCTCTGGAGCCTGATACCACAGGATTCTTGTGAAAAATAAACGTGTTAATTTCTATAAAATGCATAGAACAAAGTCTGCTCCATAGTAAGCACTGTCTGTGTTAGAAGTACGTATAGTAGTTGTTCTTAATAGCAGTAGTTCTATTGCTATTATTATTAATATTAAGTGAGCAATAATAAAAGCCTGACCTAAGCAGAAGTGGACATTTTGCAAGAAAGTTTATGGGCTGTAGTTGCTGATTGGATGTGGGCATGAGGAAATTGAAAGTGTTTTGCTGTTTGACTAATATAGGGACAAAGGATGTATTTTGACAAGACTTGATTCTCAATAACTATTTGAAAGGGCAGGAGGGAGAGAAGAGGAATGGAAACAAGTGGAGCCTTTTGGAGCAAGAAGGATGACTTCTGAGTCTGTTGATTTTGAGATGCCTGTGGAACATGCACCTGATGAGGTCTTTAAGCAAATAAAACACAGGACCATACACCAATTCATGTCTCTCCTGTGCTTTAAGAGGATTTTCATCACGCCTTGGATTTTATTCTAATTTCTTAAAATAGCCTACAGGATCGATGTGTTATGATTCTAATTGCCTTTCCAATTTCTTCTTGGGCTGTCCTCCCTTTCCATTATTTTGGCCCAATATTTTAGTTCCTTAAAGCCTCCAAGCTGTTTCCTACCTTGGAGTATTTTAACTACTATTTCCCTTCTTGCAGTGCACCACCCATCACACCAACCCTTCACCTAGCTGGTCCTTTGAATCAGTTGAAGCGGTGCATCCTTGAGAGCCTTTCCCTGCTCATCATATCCTAGTAAGACTCCCTCCCCTTACATTCTTTCCTCTCACTGAATCCTGTTCATTGCCTTCATAGATTGAATGTTTCATGAGGATAGAGACTGTATTTCATTCATCATTGTTGACATAGCACCTAGGGAAGGTCCTCAGATATAATGCGTATTTGTTTTATGAGTGAATAAATGGGATCCAGGAGATAGACTGAAATAGACAGGATTGGTTTGACTTTATTTGTACTGATATTTCAACTTAGCGCCAATAAGCTGATGATCTTTAATCGGAGCTTCTTGATCACATTTGGCTTCAAAATTGGGTGTGCTGCAATTTCTGAAATCTCTTCAATTATATTTACCCATGTTGTCAGCTGGAACACTAACCTTTGAAGGTTGCCAAGGTAGCAACAATGACATAATGCTATTTTACAAATGTAACAGCCTACCCCTTGCCCAAGTCCCAGTAATGGATGCCTCTCCCTGCTTCCACACTGCCGCTTCTTCACTCTGTAAGCTAGTCACCTTTGTGTTTTCAAAGACCTAGTGATATATTCTGGAAGAAGAATGGCAGATTGACTCAGGTACATTTTCCAACTCTACCACTTATTCATTGAGTTGACCTATTAGCAGATCTCATCTATGGAATGGTAAAAATAATACTTCTCTTAAAGGAATGTTGCTATTTCCAGTAAAGCATCTAACAAAAGAATGGCATCGCTCAATAAATTTTAGGTTCCCCAGCCATTCAGTCAGTTAATTGATAGTATAGAATTCTTGTTTGAAAATAATTCTCTCTTGGAATTTTGAAGTTGTTGCTTCATTGTTTTTTAGGGACCAATGTTGCTGAAGAGAAAATTCCAATGACTTTCTGAAAGATACTGCCACATAGATGGCCTGTGTTTTCTTACAGGAAACTTTTAGAATCTACTGTTTATCCTCAGTGTTCTGGAAATTCACAATGATTATGTAGTTGTGGGTCTTTCTAAAATAATTACTATAGATACCCAATTGGTCCTTTCAATCTTGAAGACTCATGTTCTTCAAGTGAGGGAAATTCCCTTCACGTATTTCTTTGATAATTACTTTCCTTTTGATTTCCCAATTCTCCATTTCTGGTACTTCTATTCGTTGGATATTGTATTTCAGAGAATAATTACCTAATTTTGTTAGCCATAATATTTTCTGTATTTAAGCTTTTTGTCCTGATTTTTTTCCTCTGGCTTTATTGAGGTATGATTGACAAATAAATGTGTATATTTAAGGTATACAACATGATGTTTTTATATATGTATACACTATGAAATGATTACCACAATCAAACTAATTAACATATCCACCACCTCATGTGTGTGTGTTTGGTAAGAACACTTGAGATTACTTTCTTAGCAAATTTCAAGTATACAATACATTATTGTTAGCTATAGCTCTCATGTTCTATATTAGGTCACCAGAACATACTCATCTTATAACTGACAGTTTTTACCCTTTAATCGATATCTCTCCTCTTCTCCCAACCCCCAGCTTCTGGGAACCACTATTCTATTCTCTGATACTATGAGTTGTGAGAGTTTTTTTTAGATTTCACATGTAAGTGAGATCATGCAGTATTTGTCTTTCTGTGTCTGGCTTGTTTCACTTAGAATAATGTCCTCCAGTTTCATCCATTTTGTTGCAAATGGCAGTATATCCTTTTTTAAGGAATTGGTCCTGAGCTAACATCTGCTGCCAATCCTCCTCTTTTTGCTTGAGGAAGATTGTCCCCGAGCTAACATCTGTGCCAAACTGCCTCTATTTTATATGTGGGATGCCACCACAGCACGGCTTGATGAGTGGTATGTAGGTCCACGCCAGGGATCTGAACCTGCGAACCCCAGGCCACTGAGGTGGAGTGCATGAACTTAACCACTATGCCCCCGGGCTGGCCCCTCTTTTAACTTTTTGATAATAGCCATCCTAATGGGTATGAGGTGATGTCTTGTTTTGGTTTTGATTTGCATTCCCCTGATGATTAGTGATGCTGAGCATCTTTTCATGTACCTGTTGACTATTTGTATGTTTTCTTTGGAAAAATGTTCATTCAGGTCCTTTTCTCATTTTTTAATCAGATTGTTATTTTGCTATTGAGTTGTATGAGTTCCTTATAGATTTCGAATATTAGCCCATTATCAGACAATCTTGTCTTCCATTCTGTAGGTTGCCTTTTCATTTTGGTTGTTTCCTTTCCTGTGCAGACTTTGTACTTTGATGTAGTCCCACTTGTTTATTTTATTTTTGCTTTTGTTTCCCACGCTTTTGTACTATATCCAAAAAATCATTGTCAAGATCAATATTAAGGTGTTTTTCCTGTTTTCTTCTAGAAGTTTTACAGTTTCAGGTCTTCCATTTAGGTCTTTAATCCATTTTGAGTTGATTTTTTATATGGTGTAAGATAGGGTCTAATATCATTCTTTTGCACGTGGATATCCAGTTCTCCCAATACTATTTATTGAAGAGACTATCCATTCCTCATTCTGTATTCTTGGCCTCTTTATCAAAAATTAGTTAACCATATATGCATGGGTTTATTTCTAGGCTCTCTTTTCTGTTCCATTGGGCCATTTCCTTGACTATATCTTTTAACCTTCTAATAAGTTAAAAACAAATAGCCATATTTTTTAAACTATATGAATTTTGTCTTATTCTCTGTTTGTTCCTTTTTTCTAGCGTTGTGTTCTTGATTGGCAGTTTTATTCTCGTTTTTAATAGTTCTGCATGTGTTAATTAGGATTTCTTTATTTCTGTTTCTAAAAGTATATGTTCCCCCTAGTATCTGTTTTCATGTTTGTTTATCTTGATCTTTTTTTTCTTTTACATTGTGGGTTTTACTCAATTGTCTAGATGAACTTACGTTGCCCAGTCATATGTAAGGATGAATCGATAGAACAGTCACATGAACGTGAATAGGACTGATCAACTGGCTGGTTTCATAGTGAGTGAGCAGGCAGGGAGATGATCTTGCATCTTGGAATTCCTAAATGCCAGAATGCAAAGCACTTCGCTTTGGAGACCCAACTCTAACACGTGCCCCCTTCTCCACCCCAGACTAACTACATTTTTTCCCAAGGGAAGAACCTTCTATTGTATCCTCCCAAGGTAGGGTAGGGAGGGGAGTTAAACAGTAGAGGTGAATCGCAGATGAATCTATTTTTCTCTCTATGGATTTTATTTTAGCACCCCCTCCATTTATCAGATCTCATCTCACATCGCTTTGGGTGTTTCTAAGTCCCGAGCTTCTCCAGGTTTCTGCAAGATAGACGGGTGCCCTTTTTGTCTGTGCCACCTCTCCCCTTCCTCTGTCATCCTTCCATTTGCTTTTCTTCTTCCAGAAACACAAGAAATCCATAGTCCACTTAATGACCCTCCTTATATTCTCTTTATTGTTGTGAGATTATATCTGCTTTGCTCCTTTGCTATCATTTTTAAGAGGTCTTGGGAAAAATAAATGATGTGTATGATCTGTTCACTATTAGCCTTAATTTTCTTTTTTTGCTTGTCCGAAATCAAAGAGGACCATTACCCTCTTAACAGGCTAAGCCAGTCTCCCTTAGTTGGTCTACTTCTATATTATGGAACTTCATTTTAAGCATAAAAGCTATTTTCTTTGACAGTTTGAGCCTCCGCTTTTCCTCAATTATGCCGAGTTTCTCTGCTTTCAGGTATTGACAACTCTTTCTTATGCCTTTAAGTTTTGGAATATTCAGTTTTATTTAATGTGTAGGTGTATAATGTTCTGACTAACAGAGAGAAGTGAATCACCAGAAAACACAGACATGGACTTAAAAAATTTTTAAACAAAAAAACCCCAAAGATTTCTTTATAGTTTCATAAGTTCTCACAGGACACTTCAAACTGAACATATTTTTTGAGAGAAAAATCATTCTGATGACTGCTTGTGTGTTCTTTTCAAAGAATAATGGGAATTATAGCTCTTTGTTTTTTTGACAAATATTTAGTATGTACTTATTCGAACAGAAATTTCCAAGGGAAAATGTAAGTAGAACCATTGTGGACTAGCTGGTGAAGAGTCAAGTAAAGCTGGGTTCAAACCCCGGTTCTGCCCCATTCTACCTCCTCTCAGATAGTCAACATCTCTGAGTCTTGGTTGCCTCAATGCTAAATGGTACTAAAAAAATAATACCTCCTGTATAGGGTGGTCAGGAGAGACATAATGTATATAGGGAGAAATGAGCACATGCCTGGCTTTAGTGAATACCCATCAAATGGCAACCGATTTGATTTTGAGGTACACAGCCTTTATAATGTTATTGCTTATGAATATCTCTTATTTGCACATAAATTTTAGCATTTATCTCTGCAGTTGAGTTGTGAATTCCTTACCAGCACCTAAAAAGGCCAGGGCTGAGCACATAGTAGGCAGGTTGTCCATGTTTACCATTAGAATGAATATGTGCCTCTACTATGAGCCCACTGACATGAACAGTTTCTTACTCCTTTGTAAGGAAACCATGTCTCTGAGGTAGCTTAACAAAAAGGAGAAGGAGCAGATCTACCAAAACAATTCAAGAACGAGAACTAGAAAAGTGAATAAATCTGGAGTCCATGTGGACAACAAGAGAGCATGTAATAATGACAATATGCAGCGCCTCATACCAACAGCAAATATTGATTGGCCGTCTATTATGAGCTTTTTTAAACGCTTTATATATATCAACTCATTTAATGTTTACAACAACCCTATGAAGTAGAAACTGTTATTGTCAGTATTTTGCAAATGAAATTGAAGCACAGAGTGATTAGGTGAATTGCCCATGATTATACTGCTAGGAAATATCAGAGGCCAGATTTGAGCTCAAGCAACCTGTTTCTCAAATGTCATGCCTTTAACCATGTGCCTCTTACACTTTGCTGACCCATCTTAGAAAGGAGTCTCACATCTGGCCTTATATCATTGCTATTAAATGATAGCTATATATGTGATAGCTATTATTATTCTCCGTATAAAAATATGCATGGGAGGTGATGGCACTGTAATTCTAAACTTGCGTTTAATTTTGGACCTTTCTTTGGTCCCCGGTCTTTTTTTTCCCCTTTCTTTTTCTGTGCATGAAAGAGACACAATGAGTCAGCATTTGGAAGCAAGAAGTACTCCAAACTATGTTTTTTTTCTGGAGAGAGGGTCCAAAACCTTCATCAAATTCTCAAAAGGGTCTGTGACCCTAAAAATGTTAAAGTCGCTGCTTGGGGCCTATGCGACTTTTCAGATGTAAATTCATAAACACTAGTTATTATCCTTTGTTCACCCTTGTAGTGCTGTCAGATCCAAATGGAAATTACAAAGGTCTCTATTTGAGGGATGTTTAATATAATTATTTTTGTTCTGTATTTATTCTATAAATATTTATTGAGTTTTACAATATATATAGACTAGCTTACAAGTTCAAGGTCCATCTAGCTCTTGAATTCGGCTTCTATAACATCTCACTAGAATGCTAATGGCCACAGTGTTAACCTTGCTTGCATAACACTTTGAACTTATCAAAATGTTTTCCTGCATGATGAGCTAAGTTTACCATGTGATACGTCCTTCTGAAGGTGCTTATACTTAGAAGGAGAAAGTGGCAGAATGTGGTGGTATAGGGAGAGGACGATTTATGCTGATTCTCAGGGAGCATAAAGGCTTCCTTCCCCTCCACAGCTGTGGGTCAGGAGGATTGATGAAGCTTTTCCTGCGGCTCTGCCCTGGCCCACCTCAGGGCCGAAAAACAGCGATGATGGAGATGAAGAGCAAGGAGCTCTATTACTTCAGAGCTGACTTTTCAAAGAGAGTAGCAATTTCTTCCCTTGATATTGACCTTAAAGCACTGGAGAGTTAAGCCAACTTAATTGCCCAATAACTTTCAACTTGCCCTCTTAAGAAAAAATGGTGTGTCCTCCAAAACAAAAGTTAAGGAGAGTCATTGTGGAGGGGTGAGCATGGGAGCCCCAGAGCACCAGAGTTCATGCTCTGGATCTGTTAGCAAATCACCAGGTGACCCGGGCAAGTCAGTTCTATTCCCTAGGCTTCAATTTCCTCATCAGCAAAATGATGCGCTAGACGTAGTGATCTTTAAAGCACCTTTTCGTGTGAATCTTGCTGGATAGGTGTTTAACATCATCCAGAGTTAGCCAAACTGTCAAGTTTAGGGCAGAGTTCCCAAGACTGTCCTCACTTCTGACATCACCTACAATTTTTGGGGCTTTCTAAACTACCCACAGTTTCAGTTATTCACTAGGACTCACAGAACTCACAGAAAACTTAGATACTCACGGTTGCAGTTTATTACAGGGAAAGGATACAGATTAGAATCAGACAAAGGAAGAGATGCATAGGGCAGAGTCTAGGAGGATTCCAAACTGGAAGTTTCCATTGTCTTCAAGACACATTACCCTCCTGGTATTGATGTATGACAAAATGCATAGAGTATTGCTAACGAGGGAAGCCTCCCTAAGCCTCACATTGAGTTTTTATTGGAATTCCATTACATAGGCATGATTAATTGATTGATACATTGTCCACATGGTTGAACTCTAATCTCGTGACCCCAATCCCCCTACCCTAAATCACACCGTCTTTCCAATGTGGCCAATCCCTACCATCAAATTGTCGGATGTGACAGCCTCCACCCAAAACAAAGACACTGCTATCAGGTCTGACATAGATTACCTCCCAGAAGCCTAGGACAAAGACCAGACCTCTCCTGGGGCATGGCCAAATTCTTTACCACACAAGCATCCTAGGTTTATTGTTCATTAAGATTGCTTCGGGGCTGGCCCTGTGGCTGAGTGGTTAAGTTCGCGCGCTCCACTGCAGGAGGCCCAGTGTTTCGTTGGTTCAAATCCTGGGCGCGGACATGGCACTGCTCATCAAACCACACTGAGGCAGCGTCCCACATTCCACAACTAGAAGGACCCACAACGAAGAATATACAACTATGTACCGGGGGGCTTTGGGGAGAAAAAGGAAGAAAAATAAAATCTTAAAAAAAAAAACAGATTGCTTCATGCTCAATCTTCATTATTAAGCAAACACACATTGACTCTTTCATTCTTTCAAAAGGTACATTAGAGTAACCAACATGTGCCAGGCACTGTTCTAGGTGCCAGATACAGAGCAGGGAACAAAAATATTCCTGTCCCACTGGAAGTTATATTCTACTGACATAATAACCACAGCCAAACAAATATATACTGTCAGGTAGCAACACAGGGATAGGGAGCGCTGGGAGGGAGGAGTGTTATTTCATTTTATATAAGGTGGTCAAGGAAGGCATCAGAAAAGTCAATACTGGAGAAGGCGCCTAAATGAGGTAAAGTACTGAGCTATGCTGCTGTCTGCAGGACAGAGGGAACAGTAATGCAGAGGTCCTGGGAGGGAGGTGCTTTTCCTGATGTGTTTGGCAAACAATAAGGATGCTCGCATGTCTATGGCAGTGGGGGTGGCGGAGGGTGGATTCCAGAGAAGGCAGTTGAGGCAAGAGTTGGCGCTGCAGGTGAGAAGTGAAAAAAAAATAAGGACAGAGCTATGGCTGGAGCCAAGTCTTTCCAGCATTTTAAGGAAGTTTTACTCTGAATGTGTAGGAAGCCAATAAAGGGCTTTGAGCAGAAAAGTGACATGAAGTGATTTGCATTTAAAAGGACCATTCTGCCTGCTGCATAGAAACTATTCTGTAGTGAGGGGAAGGAAGGATCCCACACTGGTTAGAGTCTATTGAAACAATCATGGCAAGAAGCTCTGGTAGTTAGAACGTGGTAGTAGCAGTGGAGGTGGTAAGAAGTGGTTGGGTTCTGGGTGTATGTGGAAGTTAGAGCTAGCAGGATTTGCTGATGGACTGTACGGATGTGGGCAATGAGAGAGGAATCAAGGAACAGGAAGGTGGAGCAGGGACGGTAGGGGCAGCATTAGGGATTGAGATGCCTTGTACATACGCAGTGAAATACCAGGTCAGCTGTCAGTGATGTTAGTCTGGAGGTCAGGGGAGAGGTTTGTGCTCAAAATTCAAGTCTGGAGTTTTGTCGTCATGTGAGTGGCAAGCTGCTGTGAGACTGGATGAGGTCACCGAGGATGGGCCTGTGGGTAGAGAAATCTGAGAACTTTGAACACTAGGGTTCTTGTACGTTTAGAGGTGAAGCAGTAAAGAGGAGCCAGCAAATGAGTCTGAGAAGGAGCATGCATTGAGATAGCAGGAGAATCAAGAGAGATGGTGTCCAGGAATCATGAGTGAAGAAAGTGTATCAGGGAGGAGGGAGTGCCCAACTGCACACACGAAACTTTTTACATGCGTGTGTTAAAGGCAATGGTGTGCCTAATTCAATAAATCCTCAGAAATTAATCCACTGATCATGTGACCACAAAATTCTACTCTATCATCCAATCTAAAAGATTACTCATAGTTCTCAGCCAGATTCCTATCACTGTACCTTTAAATTTCTCTACCTTTAGCGGCCATGATAGAGTTCGGATGCTCAGCTGTGAAAATCCTTTTTTTGGCAGTAACATCTGGCTCTTTGGCTTCTTCTCCTGGCTGGAATTGAAGCCATAGGTGTTGAACTAAACAGTTGGCCTATTAGGGTGGTAACTATTACAGTCACTGAATTACGTCTTTCTTGCTATCTTAATAAATTGTTATATGGTGTCATTTTAGCACTTTTAGAATCTTGATCTTTTTTATTCTATTAATTCAACTTACTAGTTTTAGGGAGAAATTTAGATTGGGTTCACATTTACTATTATATATTACATGTATATATGTGGGTATGCCTATATTTTCATATTCAGTTTGTATTACTTTAAATAGTTGTGAGGTTCATTAGATTAATGTTGGTTAGTTTGATTACTTAGTTTGGTTACAAACTTAGTTTGGTTTTAGCATACAATCTAATCAAGTTCTTAGTAGATAAAAATTTGTTTTTGAAAGAATATGATGAAACTCATTTTGTGAGTGGAATGACAATTTTGGAATAGTTGCTCTATTCCCGTGCAGTAGCCACTAGGCACGTGTGGTTATTGAGCCCTAGAAATGTGGCTAGTTCTGAGAGGTGCTATAAGTATAAAATGCACACCAGATTTCAAAGACTTGGCATGAAAAAAAAGAGTGTAAATATATCACTAATAATTTTATATTGATTACATGTTGAAGTCATAATATTTTGATATATTGGATTAAGTAAAACATTTTCAAAACATTTTAAAATATTTTTGAAAATATTAATAAAATTAATTTCATCGGTTCCTTTTCACTTGTTGATGTGGCAACTTAAAAAATTGATTTTTGATCTTTTCAGTACAACATTTCATCCCAAAAAGTGTTTCATAAGATTAAAAAAACTTTAAAAAATTTTCTTACTACAGTAATGATACATGGTCTCAATTTTCTTTGTCTAAAATATGAACAACAAAGAAAGCCACATAACCACTGCTATGTTTATACACTCCTTTTGGCATATGCACATTTTTTTAAAACCAAAACAGGGGACCAGTCAGTATACGTTGTTTTTTGACTTTTTTAAACCACATAACATGCACATCTATCCTTGTCATTACATACCTTTAAATTTTTTCTGTACTAATATTAACTGAAGGATAGAACTAACACTGGCTTCTGATAGCAGAGATAAGAACAGCTTTATTGAGATACTACACTATAAAAATTCACCCTTTTAAAATATATAACTTAGTGGTTTTTAGTATATTCAGAGCTGTGCAACTATTGCCCTTATCTAATTTTACAACGTTTTCATCACTCCAAAAGGAAATCCCAAACTCAGTACTTCTAATTCACACCCATTTCCCCAACCCCAGCCCCTGGCAACCACTAATCTACTTTCTGTGTCTACGGATTTGCCTGTTCTGAACATTTCTGATAAATGGAATCATAAAACATGTGGTCTTTGGTGACTGGCTTCTTTCACTTAGTATAATGTTTTCAAGATTCACCCATGTCATAGCACGTATAAGTACTTCATAACTTTTTGTATTTGAATAATACGTGATATAACAATGATACGATATATATGAATGACAATCTCTTGTACGGATATATCATATTTTGTTTACCCATTTATCAGTTGGTGGACATTTGGGTTGTTTTCACTTTTTGGCTATTGTGAATAACGCTGCTATGAATATTTATGTACAAGTTTTGGTGAATATGTGTTCTCAATTCTCTTGGGTATAAACCTGGAAATGAAATTGCTGGGTCATATGGTAACTCTGTTTAACATTTTGAGGAACTGCCAAACTATTTGTGGCTACTCCATTATACAATCCCACAAGCAGTGTGTGTGAGAGTTCCAATTTCACCACATCCTCACCAACAAAATAGTAGTGATGTTTATCTAAAAGGATGTTCATTCCTAAGATGGTCAAATCTAGTGGTGGGTGGTTTGGAAAAACACCTTCAAGATTCTGTTGTCACCTTAACCCATCCCAACACACACACACACACACATCCTACAAACACACAGAGCCAGGCTCCTATTTTTTGACTTTGGGTATACTATTTATTTCTATTAGTCCTGGCAAAATGGAGATAGTAATAGTACTTACCTTAGAGGGGCTATTGTTAGGATTAAATGAGATGATGCTAGTAAAACCCTCTGCACAGTGCCCAGTGCATAATAGATACTCAACAAGTGTTAGCTGTTAATATTATATCAATGGCTCAATAATTTTCCATTATATGAACACACCATAATTTGCCTAACCAATTCTCTTGTTGGATATTGGGTTGTCGTGAGTTTTTCATGATTACAAACAATGCTCTGAGAAACAATTTTATGGCTAAATTTTTGCCCATATCCAACATTATTTTCTTAGGATAAATTCTATAAAGTGTTATACCTTGTGGCATTTTAAAGAAACTTGAAAGACATTTCCCAACATATATTCCAGTTTAAATTATACCGAAATTTTACTTTGAGAAATGGAATCAGGTACTAGACAACAATCGCTAAATGGGTTTTATAAATCCTCATCTTGCACCTAACAAATATAATGCAGATTAAGACTGTCTTAGGCAGGACAGCCTAAATTAGATTCTAAAACCACTGAATGAGAAAAGGTACTAGAGGATATTTTCTCTCAGGCTCTCAGATCTGGACTCTTGGGTTTTTGTTCCTTTTCTCCCATTGCCTCAATACCCAAACTAAACAAGTAGAAGAGCTGTCAGTGAAATCAGGCCTAGTGGATGCTTTTGTTTTGTATTTAGGCAAATCAAGGGCAAAGAACAATAGAGCTTGAATGGTAGAAAAGAATGATTCGTCAAGAGTGGGCATGCACCTAATGTTCCTTACGTTATCAAGTCTAGGGGCCCTTTAGGGGCAATCACATACAGGTCTGCCATTGCAATTTCATAACCAGCCTAGAAGGGATCAAACAAAGGCATCAGGTTTTCTCTGATGCATATGGGAAAGCTTCATGGTAAAGGTAGTATTTTAAGAGTTACTTAACACCATGGCTGAAGTTTGGTTGGATGATGGAATGTTCTAGAATTTGACACAGCTTGGGAGACTTAGCATTGAGAAATTGGAAGGAACTCTGCACAGATAACAGGGATGAGTAGAAAGATATATCAGTAAGTAATGTGTTTCTACTGGTGTGCTGGTAAATGTTTAACAATCAGCTCTGAAAAAAATGTTTTTTTATTTCCTTAATATAAATATCCCACCATGGCAGATTACAGATTTTAAGCTACCAACATGATGTCACTCAAAGCAGAAATGGAAAGAGATGTGTATAATTGCCACAATCGGCTCTCAATAGCCGGTACGTACCAGCTCCAGGATACCACTGTTTATTTTCATAAGTTGTTGTACTTGGACAATTGAGGGAACATTTTACTTGGTGAAATCCACTAAGTATCCAGAATCTAGAATTAATACGACATTTTGAGAGCAAGATGTTTTGTTTTCTTTTCCTAGGTTAAATGCCATGCTAAAGGCTCACTCATGTGTATTTCACGTTGTTCCATGCACAAAAAGGAACTGCAAACCTTGCTAGAAACTCAAGAGGTCATCCTCTGGGCAGTCAACACATAAACCACCTCAGAGAGATAGCTGTGCATTCGCTGCTGAGTGATCCTGGAGAGGGATTCCGTATGATTCCACAATAGAGAAAGGTGATGAGGTCTGCATGTACACACAGCGAAAATCAAAAGAAGATAATCCTAACTCCTTCTATTTACACAAGTCATTGTGGCTTATAAAGGGCTTTTTGCAAGATGGTAAAATTTCATGTATCTAGTTTCCAGTTGCTCATTAAGACAGATTGAGAGGTGGTAAAACTGAGGTTTCCAGGGCACTTTTGTTCACACGAATGATTGACTTATAGTACATCTGTCCAATTCTCTGTGCATGGAGACCCCGATGGGCCACTGCTAGCAGGGAGAACTGACATTTTAGTGAGGCCTGGCTATGGGCCAAGCCCATCCTAAGTACTTTCCTTACGTTGTCTCTGAAGCCACTCAACAACTGTATGAAGTAGCTCCTATTATTTTCTTCCACTTTTGCAAATACTGAGGCTCAGAGATGTTAAATTATTTGCCAAAGGTCATGAAATTCATAAATGCCTAAGCTGGGACACAAACCGGGATTGTGTGACACCTAAAGCCTATACTGAGAATCTCCAGACTGGCATAGGTCAAAGGTTTTCATAAAATTGTAGATATTTAAAGTGCTAATTGGACAGGATGACCTAAAAGGTTCCAGTGTAGGCAGCACTAACCTAACTGCGGTGAGGTTGTATGGGAGGGTTGGGGGAAGGAGACCATGACAAGGGTGATAAAAAAAGAATGTGTCCACATGCTGTCATGCTGAATTGTGTCACTTAAGAAGGCTGTGTACTTGTAATTGGCCTTTTCTGTGTAAAGCACAAGCCTGAATTAGGTCAGCCTTTCAGAGTGTCCTCTGCGGCCCCTGTTGTAGCCTGTGGCCCCCTTTACATAAACTGTAAATTAGACACTAAGTTCCATGAGAGCAGAGACTGACTATACATCTTATGCATTGACATTACTGAATCTCCAGTCCTATCCCAGTGGCTGACATAGTAAGTGCTTCAATATCTGTTCAGTATTGATGGTGGTGACAGTAGTAAATACTCAACAATAGCAATATAATATTTCCAAGCATTATCTCATTTAATCCTCACAATAACTCCATGAAGTAGATACTATTATTCTCCCTAATTTATAGATTAAAAAAACGGCTTAGAGAGATTGTATAACTTGCTCGAGGACAATAAGTGGTAGAAAATCAGCTTTGTTTGATATCAAAGCCTTGGCACTTAACATTATGCTATAGTCTGTTGATTTACAATGCA
Source organism: Equus caballus (assembly GCF_041296265.1). NCBI lineage: Eukaryota > Metazoa > Chordata > Mammalia > Perissodactyla > Equidae > Equus > Equus caballus. The sequence continues at coordinate 46,632,993 of NC_091697.1, forward strand.
TTTGTTGTATTTCTAAGAATTTAACGTTATTAAAATCAGATGATGGAATTTCAGTTCTATAAAGAAAGGAACTCTGCTTTGTTTTAACTATATCCCCAGCACCTAGAATAACTTTTGTCATATTTAAGTGCTCAGTAAATATTTTTGGTGCATATGCATGCAGGAATGGGTAAGACAATTATTTCAATAGGAATAGGAGTTCAAGCTAGAAAATTACTGGCTCACCACAGGCATTATTGTTGGGGGTTTTTTTGGCAAGAATTTTGATAAAGGTAGAGCTATAAAACCTAAATATCACTGAACAAATTCAGTAATTCATTCATTCAAGAAATATTTATCTACATTCAACAAATATAATTGAGCATCTACTACGTGACAGATACTTAACATCAGAGGTATAGTGAGAATAGTTGACAATAATAAGTAAACAGCTATTACAAAATGCAATGTGCCGTAAAGAAGACAAAAAAAAAAGATGCAGAGACAGAAAGGAGGGGGCGTGTGTTCATGGAATGCCCCATTGAAGTAAGGACAGTTCAGCTCAGACTGAAGAATGCCAAGAACATGAGGAAGGGGCATAGAGAATGGCATGTGCAAATGCCAAAAGCTTTTGGAAAGAACTTGACATGTTGGAGGAATAGAAAGGAGGTCAGCGAGTCTTCTGAGAAGTGGTCTGCGCAGTCCTCTTCCCACCACAGAATGGCACAGGGCTTCTTTCATTCCCTTACCTCCTCTACTACACGTCGTTTTGTGAAAGCTCAAAGCCAACAGCTTATTTTTCTTGGTTTTGGTTGGAGGGGCTCAAAGTAGAAGAGAGTGGTGCACAAAATTGAAGCCTTGGATCTGCTTAATCCATGGAGATCTATCTAATTTGCCTTCTCAGAACTTGTGTCCTAGGAAAAAAATTGCCTGTATTGTTGAATAAATGCAGGAGGAAATTAACAGGAAATGTGAAAGGGAAGATTTAGTAAACCAAGAGGTGGGATCTATGGAGGAAACATTTCTCCCATTGGTTACAGTGGCAAATTCCTCAAGCACAGCCTGGCCAATGAGCCCGGGCCTACCTGATTCATCAGGCAGCTCTGTTCCAGTCTAGCCCACGTTCCAGGAAGACAAAGGGGAGAATTTCCCAAATACTATTCCAAGGTCTCTTGTTGCAGCTTAAGGCCGTTGCAGTTGAAAACAAGACGCCTTCTCACCACTTTGAGATGAAATTAGCTTTTTTCCCCTCTACCCCTCCTTTCCCCATTATACGGAATTACAAGAGAAGCTGGACGGTATAACTAAAGATGAGCTGACCACTGGAGCCTTGGTGATGGATACAGCTCATTATGTGGAGAACCAACCATGGCAACTGATGCTGCAGTGGATTAAACTAAGTTGCACCAGCTCTCATCTGTTACTGGAATTTCATACGTGAACTTTGAACAAATAGTCAAACAAGCATGTAAGACTTAACCACCAGACGCAAATAAAATGGAGTCTATTGAAAGCTGAAATTCCCCCAAAAATTATACCAAAGAATGTTTCTACTCTCTTCCCTCAGAGATGTGCGATCGCTTTCTGGAGAGAGAGACAATGCCATTTTCCACCTGCTGGAAGCATCTATTCTTCATGGAAATCTAATGGCAATTCCCAACCTCAGTTACGAACTTGTTTTCTCATTTTTTTGAACTTCAAATACTTTCTAAATTGTGTTAGTTGAAGCATTGTATGTATATAATTAACTCACAGGTCCCTCTGGGCTCATCTAGCTAAACTTGTGGAGCTTAACTGAGCAAGACAGTTGCTAATGTCTCTCTCTGCAGTGTGACACCCACTGAAATGAATACCTTCTACAAGAGGAAACCGGGGAAATTTCTCTTCCAAACTGGCTTTCTAATGATTTGGGTTGCTTCATAAATGATTTTAGTTGTTTCATAACAATAATGATCTAATTTTCTTTCAAATAAGGAATTTGCAATTGGGGGAAACACGGGTGGGTAGGGAATTCTGTATTTTCCTCCTAGTTGAAGTAGGAAGAGAGGCCTCTTCTTTGTATTCATTGGATGTTTGAAATTCCCTCAGGTAGCAGCGGCTCTCTGTGGGCTCAGGGCTCCAATGTACCTTCCATGTTGCAAGTATTTGTAAGCCGTTCCTGCAATGTTGTGTCTTCACAGCAAAACCTGCAGGACGGCCTGCAGCAGTTTGTCCAAAAGTGCAAAGGGCTAGGTAAGGGGAGCTTTTTCGGATTGACTATATCGACTAGATTCATAACTCAGCCCTCTGCTTCCCTCTGCCTGTGTAGACATAGACGCCTACAGTTAGCATGAGATATTTTTGACTCTGTTTGGAATGGAGAAGTCAGATGTGACCATAGAAAAGTTCTGGCCCCTGCTCCTCTTTCTATGCCTAGCACAGAGGGCTTAAGCTAGGCTACGAGCCGCTCGCCTTCCCGTTCTCTCCTCTCTTTCTGAGGCTTCCAACCCCAGGCCTCGCCCTTTAACTTCATCAAGGGACCGCATGCATCACATAAGGCTGAGCAAAAGGGACCTGGATGTAGGCTTCCTGTCTACCCAAGGGAACATGCTTCTCCTTGTCGTTCTGAAGCGCAGGTGTCCGGAGAAAGGCAGCGAGCTAGGGACTCTGGGTGCTAGAGTAAACGCCGGCCGCCCTTAGCTGCGTGGTACAGGCTGAGGGAGGTTGGAAGAACACGTTTTTGCTTTTCACGTGAACCTGCAAGCTAGCTGCTTGCTGACCAGGTGCCGGTTCGCGGCTGCGTGCGCCCCACTGCCGCAGAGAGTAGCCGCAGCCTCTGCCTCGGCCACCACCGCTGACGGGGAAGAGTCCCGGGGCTGCTGACGCGGTTGGGAGGAGCCTCGCCTTGAACGCACCAGCCGCCTCCAGCCTCCTTCTGCAGCAGCAGCAGCAGCTGCGAGTGCGCGCGTGTGGGTGTGAGGGTGAGTGCGCTGGCGCCGGCCGCAGCGCCCTGCCCAGCTCCCCGCTGGCTTCCTAGCCCCCGCCAGCCGGAGCCACCCTCCCGTGGGACTAGCACCCTCATCCGGGCCGGGCAAGCCTGAATCCTGCCCCTACCATCTCGCCACTGCAGCTCGGGTCCAGAAAGGCACCATTTTGTCGCGGCTGCCCGCTCTCCCAGGGGGAGGAGGGATCTTTTTTGCATTTTGGAGCGGCTGCCAACGAGGGGAACCTGTTGGGCATCTCCCCAGCCCCGCTTGTGAGCGCCTCCCGGGCGGCGGGCGGGACCAGACCCCTCGGGGCACGGCGCATCTTGGCACCCGGAGGCAGCGGAGGCAGGCGCAGCATCCTCGCTGGGAATTGGAGCTGGAGTGAGCGCACCACGGGAGGAGCCGCCGCAGCCTCGGAGATCCCGAGTGGAGGAGGTGACAGCTCCATTGCCGGGTTTTTATTTTTTTTTCTCTCTCCGCCTCCCCGTCTCCTCCTCAGGCTCGGACCATGGTGCAGTCCCACTGGCTCCCCTGCCCCCCTCTCCTGTGAGACTGGCTGCGGGGAGGGATCATGGATACTTGTCTGCCGGCTTCTGGTTCCCACGCAAGTAAGCCTGCTGTCAATGGAGGAGGACATTGATACCCGCAAAATCAACAACAGTTTCCTGCGCGACCACAGCTATGCGACCGAAGGTAACGCCAGCCCCACCGCATTCCGCCGCTGGGGCCGGGCGCAAGTTGCGGATCGCTGTGCTCCGCGGACAGCTGGGCGCGGAGTGGCGGAGACTCCTCTGGGCCCCGGGGCTGGGGCGGGGGCTCGGCTTGCAGGGGCAGCCGCCAGTGTGCCCCACATCAATCCAGGCTCCGCGAGGCGAGCCTGGCGTTCAGCAGCAGGTGGACCCGGCGCCCAAGGGAGTTAAAATGGCCCTCAGGGATTAGGCTTTTCAGGGTGGGGCTCCTGGCTGGAAAAATGACCCCCAGAAGGCAGATAACCGCTCCCTCAAGATGTTTGCAGGGTTCTTGGGGGGAGATAAGAAGGAAGGGGCCCACCAGGACCGAAGGTCCTCCCCTCCCTAAGCGGAATGATGTTGTCTCTCTCAGTGGCTGCAGGGAGGGCATGGTTTCATTTCCTGCCCGTTCATCTCTCCAGCCAGGTTACCTGCTCAGACAATCAAAAACCCAAAAGGGTGAGCCTCTCTCCCCTTGGAAGTGCATTAGCAAGAAAATAAAAATGTGACTGGGGAAGCAGTGTTCCAGCAGCGAGCGAATGAGTCTGACACGTGGGGCGAGCAATGCGATCAGTGGGGCCTTTAAAAATCACCATTATGAATTCTGCAGCAGTAGTTTCTGCTGAATCAACAGCCAGCAGAAAGCAAGAGGGTTCAGTAAGCTGAGCTTTGCCAGGAGGGGAAATTTTCGTCTCTCTCTCTCTCTTTCTCCCAGCTTGTTCTGACATTAGCCTGAGTGCCGTGCGGACGGGCAGGGAAAGTCAGCAGGTGGAATCTCTTTCCGCCTTTTGTGTGTGAATAGAGAGTGGAGGCATTTTTTTCCCCCCAAATACCAAAACTTCTGCATTTTTGCTTTCATTATCTACCCGTAGGACTTCATCCTTAACCACTCATATAAAATGTTGGATTTTCACATTGTAATAGCCACGTGAGAAAATGGGTGTGAAAGTGCTTTAGGAAAATGTGGCGATATATTAACATTATTCTTATTATTCTTGGATGCTAAAATTTCTATAATATTTAATCAAATCAACACTACTAGAGAGATGGGGTGGGAAGAGTAAAAGAGTTCAACATCTGAAAGAAATGAAAAGACACAATTTGGGGGTAAAGGTGGCATCTTCTATAAACATCCCTGGAAGTTTTAGATAGAAAGAATGCCCAATGCTATTGAAAATATATTGTCCATTCATCATTATCATTGGAGAGCATCAAACCTAATATGTCCATGGTGCTAGACAGATTAAGCAGAGTTGCAGATCTCTGGCTTCCAGGAGCTTAGAGATGGCTTTAAAGATGTTCAGCCTATCCCTCCCCCATACCAAGCACCATACTTGCTGATTCTTTCTATTTGCATGATAACAACGTGGTTGGAAGATGTTCTTCCTCAGTCTTACTGCTTTGTCACTGACTCAGTTACCAGGTAGCGTATGATTAGCTCTGTGTCTAAGCATGTCATCCAAGAGAGAAGTTGGCCTTGGGTCTGTTGACATTTTTGGGGACACTTCTTCCTGTTTGTGACAACAAAGAAAGAGGGCTGCCTTCATATTTTCTTCTATATTGCATTATGCCTCTAAGTGCAGGCAAAGGACACTTACTGAGCCCAGAAGAGGGGCAAATTGTGGCCACATGTATAAGAATGTCATCTGTAGAATGAAGAAATGGGTTTAAAACGGTATTCCTCATTGCTTTCAGGGCCTTACACATTACCTAATCTTTGTTGCTATTTTGTGGCATTTTTATAAACTCTGATTCTGGATAAAATACCTGGGTTCATATAGTGAAAAATGAGGTATGAGTTTATAGCAAAGAGCTTTCAAAAAATCTTTCTAAATCAACCTCTCAGATATCTCTCTGTCTCTCTCTGTCTCTGTCTCTGTCTCTCTCTCTCTCTCTCTCTCTCTCTCTCTCACACACACACACACACATACACACACGCACTAAACACACAAAACTAAACAAATCTTTATTCCACAGTAGGCTTCCAGGTTTCTTTACCTGATCTTGGTGAAGCTTTGGGAAGAAAATTAAAAAGGAACTTATACAATGTAAATAGCGGAAGTTGGGCAGAGCAGGAAGTTCTCTCTGGTCTTAACCTGTTCATTTTAGGGAACATTCATGAATGGCGCCAGCCTGAAGGGAAGCATCCTCTTCTTCTGATGGAGACCTCAAAAGTGCTAGTACACCCTGAAAGAGCACCAGATCAAAAGGTTCTGTGTAAAAATCCACTTTATTGGGGGTTTCCCCCCAAATTTCTCTTCCCATTTATTAACTTAAACCTGCTTTCTGGGGAATTAGCTTAGAGGTCCTTCTATAGACTTTGCTTTTCTTTTTGTTTCTTTTGATATTTCTGCATTTTCCTACCTGGCCAGATATGTCAGATTTTTTTCTTCACGATCTCCTTTGCATTTATCTCTGAATTTCTCTTCCCTCTGCTCAGATCATTCCACACTGCAGTATTCTATTTAAAGCTGAAAGGGTTTTGCTGTGTAGTTAGTGTGAAGGACTCTAAGCTCAATTTGCATTGTAAGTGGTAGCTGCAGGCAAGTTCATCTGGCTAAGAGCAATGCAAATGCTAAAGGACACTTTTACCCAAGCTCCTCTCTCTCTCTCAAGAATGCATGATGTGCATTTAGTAAAGATTTCCTATGACTCTTCTTTTACTCTGGGCATCAAGGTTACCACCCTCCCCTATCTTTCCTCCCTTTTTAAAGTTGCCATCTTTGAGCATCTTCCATGTTCCAAGCATTGGCTGAGCTTTTTATATCTATCATTTTAATATATCCAAACCCTGCTAAGTGGATCTTGTTATTTCCTCTTTCAAATAAGGAAACTGAGCAACTGAGGCCCAGAGATGTTACTAATTTGCCAAGGTCACACAGACAGGGGAAAAGCTTTTCTTCAAACTCAAAACTGTCTGAAACCCATACTCTTCCACTAGGACATTCTGCACTGCCTCATTTTCCTTTAACCATTAGTTCCTTTTATGGGGGAAATCACAATAGTTTTAACTTTGTGTGTAAACTGTGTTACATCTGGGACAAAATTCTTTGCAGGGATCATTTGAAAGTGTGTCTACGGTGTTATATATGAGGAAAAGCACTGGGGGGCCATGGGGTTGGGGTTGGAATGACCACAAAAATAAGTCAACATAATGATTTTATTGGCTTTTTCAGATATGGAACTCTGAGTTTCCTAACCAAGAGTTCATCTTTTAAGTCTCTTTGATCTGTATGTGGATTTCTTTCTGTATTTTTAGACTTGTTAGAACCAACTAAAACCCTCTCTCCATTATAGAAGTCTGAGAGTTCTCTAGATTAACCTTCCTACTTTCAAATGGGGCCAAAGAGAGAATACTCTATATTGGTGGAGTTTATAGGAGTGGCAATGTGTTTAGAAGGGAAAGTCAGACAACATGTTTTTAAATAACTACTGTGTTCTGTTACCTGTAAAATGGGGATACAATGGAACCTGTGCCACAGGAAAAGTGATTTAATACAGGGCAAGCACTCAAGACAGTGCCTGACACTAAGCCAGACCTGGATAAATGGGCTCAGTACATTATAGCTATTGTTGTAATTACTTAAGCTATATTGCACAGCAAGCACAGTTTTTCCTTGGCTTGTGTGTTGAATCAGAAAGATCCTGAGGGGAAGGGCTGGTGGAGATGGAGGAGAGGTCGCTAAAATCCACCACGGTCTCTTCTTGGCTCAACCACTAGCCATGGATCTTGCCGTTTAGTAATTGGTCTTAATGTACTTGTTGGTTATATTCTGGCAGCAAGTAAGTTCCATCTTCTCATGGAGGCCTTTAAAAACCCATACCGTTTGCACATATTAAAGAAAGAACAAATTCACTTACTCCATATAGCACCTTCCAGTTGTTTATTCATTCTGCCTTTTAATTCTTTCAACAAATATTAACTGATTTTCTGCAGAGGTGGTCCAGCGTGTTCCAGTGCAGACTGGTCTATGTCCTCATGGAGCTTACTGTCTAGTGGAGGAGATGCACATTAAACAAATAATTTTGCAAATAAAATTATAGTGACCAATTGTGATAAGTGATTTTTTGGGAAAGCCCCAAGTGCCTTGAGACCATAAATAAGGCAGGAAAGCAGATCTAATTTAGATTGGGGGTGTAGGGCCAGCCTTTCAGAGAAAGTTGAAGCTGAGAACTAAAGGATGAGTTAGGAATTAACAAGAACTGAAGACATTGCAGGTAGAATGGACAATAGGTCAAAAGCCCAGAGATACAAAATAGTCTGACAGATTCAAGGAAGGGGAAGATGCCTCTGGCTGGAGTGTAGGGACCAAGAGGAAGAGTGATGAAAATGAGACTGGAGCCTGCAGTTTACTTTTGAAGGCACCAAAATCAAGAAAGATTAATGCTGGATAGAGGGATGGATAAATGGATGGATATATGATAAAGCAAGTATAAAATGGTAATGGTAAAATCTGAGAGGTCAGTCTATGGGTATTCACTATAAATTTTTTTTCAACTTTGCTGTCTGTTTGAAAATTTTCATAATAAAATATTAGAAAAAAGATACTGGAGAGATACTCAGGGACCAGATCACACTGAGCCGTGTTGACCACAAGGAGTTTGGACTTTATGGATAGAGTGCCATTATCTATCTAGATGGATAGAAAGCCATTAAAGGATTTTGATGGGGGTGGGAAGTATGATCAGGTTTGTTTTTTTCAAAAGCTCAGTCTGTCCACTAGGAAGGGTGGGGTCATACCACAGGGTAGGAAGTGAATAGGAGCAGAAGCAGGGAGATAATTAGGAGGCCATGGCTGTGCTCTAGGACGGTGGCAGCAGCAGAAATGGAGAATTAAATGGATTTGAGATATGTTGTAGGAGAAGAATGGATAGGACATACTTGGTGTGACAGATTGAGTGGAGATGGAGAAGTAGATGAAATGGTGTCAAGGACAACTGCCAGGATTTTGCCAGGAGAATGACTGCATAGTGGAGCTTCTCACTGAAAATGGAAAAAGACCTTGGAAATTGCTTAGTTTGAGGGACCTGTGAGATATATAATCTCAGAGTGAGACTCTCAAGTAAGCAGCTGCATATCTGGGTCTGAAGCTCAGAAGAAAGACCTGGAATAGATATATAATTTGACATGTCACCAGCATATTGCAGGTTTTTAAAACCAGGTGAGTAGATGAGATGCCTAGGAGAAGAGCACTCCAGTGCAGAATTTGAGCCAATGAGTAAGAAATTACAAGGAAACTGATCTTAGCTTGGTATAAATAAATTGTAACAAAGAGTACCTCATAATGGAATGCCTTGGTCAGCATAATTAACTACACACTGGAATTATTTAAATAACGCTATATGGCTATTTCTCAGCAATGTGATAGAATAAGACGAGTCCAGTCCTGGGTGAGTTGAGTTTAAGGGGTCTCCAAACTTGACATCTGTGTAACTTTTAAGATGTTATAACTTCTTAGGGACACAGGAATAAAAGATAGTAAAGGTCCCTGCTTCTTCCGCACACACGCTCAAGAAAGAGGGGCATTATGATGAATAAAACTGGGAAGGTACATGAAAATGGCTTTTGCTATGAAGATGCTGGGAAGGCATTGGAAAAAGAAAAGGAGGTGGTATCATATGATGGAGAGCTGCCCGGTAGTTTCTTAAGTTGCTTTGGTATTTGTATGCAAAGGCCAGATCAGAATAGTATTTCCAATGCATATGGATGAATGTTTGAGTTCTCTGCTGTTCTCAGAAAAATCTGAAATGGAAGGTGGAAAGAAGCTGCCTTATATTATTGTAAATGACCTTTCTGGGGATGGGAAATGTTCTGCTACTAAACATAATAACCAGAATGCATTGAAAATCACTAGCGAGTATTCATTATTAGCATCCAGGTCCCCAGGGGCAATCCAGAGCCCTTTATGAGGGCTGGTCGGAACCGTACCAATGAACCTGGGGTGAATAATATTAGGCCAGTCCTGTCAAAATATTGGTAATGCTCAATGAAAAGAGCACAGCTGTAGACTGACATTCCTAGACTCTGGCATTTACATTTATAAAGAAACTTAAGGGTCCAATTTAGACACTTAGCTAAGGAAAGAGAACTAAGGTTTCTTGAGTACTGACTGTATTCCAGGCATTTTCCTGGGTGTTTCTCATATATTTACTCATTTAATCTCCTTCAACAACCATGAGAGAATTGTTACATTAACCCCATTTTTCAGAATAAGAAATTTCAGGGTTCGGAGAAGCAAAGAAGCTTGTATAAGGTCACATGTAAATGGCGGAATCAGACTGGGATCCATGACTGCTGGACTCTAGGCATGTGCTCTTTGCCCACCCACACTGCCTCTTGCCAGGATTTTAGGGGAAGAGAGGCAGGTTCTAGCTTCTGTATGTAGCCCCATGGCGCCCTTCAGTGCTACTCCATTCACTTGTTCCATCTCTTCCCAGTAGGGCAGTGCACATGTCTGGGTGCACTTCCTCCTTCCTTCCCCTTCCTCCCACAGGGAGGGAGCTTAACTCTCCCACCCAATTCCAGAAGCCTTAGCTGACTTATTCCTGTAGATTTATTCTGCTCTACAAGGAGAGAAGGAAAATATTTATGGAATTGAGCAATCAGGATGTGAAAATTAGCTGGGTTTTGATAGCCTTCTCTATGTCTCTCACCCTCAGCTTAGGACATTCACCATGCAGTTCCTGGACTGAGCTGAGATGGTCCTACTGGGCCACCTAGACACCTGTTCTCCAGAGCTGATGGCAACTCCTGTAGTTGCCTGGAGCAGCGCAAAAGGAGTGGGACAGAGGCAGCTGTGTGATGGCACATGTTCTTTTGCACATAAATGTGGAGGTGTCTGAGACCTCATTTTGGCCAGAGCAGCTCTCCAATGCTGCTCCCCTTATTCCCTATTACTAAGATGAGTTTGCTTTAGCCAAACTTACCATCTTTACCATCAAATTTTCTTCTTTTTCCTTTCCGATAGAACTGTAGAATCAGGCTGAAAATCAGCTGTGACATGACAGACCAGTTCTGACATAACTATCTCATTGGAAGCACAGATTCTTTTTATATGACCAGTAGGAGATTTGTCTTAAGTAATCCAGGAAACTTTGAATTCTTATGCTCCAAGTTCACTATGGAAATAGTGGGGAGGGAGGATGATAGGATATGCATGTGTGAAATCTGTGGAAAACTAATTAGTATTAATTGGTTTCTTTGGAGAAGGGTCATCATGAGTAATGGAAAGGGATGGGTGTATAGAGGGGGAAGTCAGACTCTCAGTTCTGTGCTTTAGCAGAAAGAGACCTGATTGCTTACAGCAAATATAAAGAAATGAAGGGGACTCTGTGGGTAAGAGGCAAAAAGATGCAGGAAGTCTAAGGGTCTGGAGGGGCCCCTACGGGCAGGTTTTAACCTCAAAAAGATGAGGTCTTCTAGAAGGAGTGTGCCAAAGATCCCTTACCTGTGAGAAGATGTATTCCAGGTATGCTGGGCTTGATGCTGGGGGACTGACAGCCTCCTCCATCATGCACTGCTGATTCCACTGCTGTAAATCCATTAGGTAATGAGCCTGAAGTAGTCACAGAATGGCAGGCCACCTCCTCCGCTTAATGTAGGGGGCTCAGCTCTGTGACCCGCAACAGACGCACAAGGGTACGGAGGATGAAACAACTGTAAATGGCTCGAATGGGGAATATTACAGCGAGATGCTGAGCACTCCCAGGTGATCTGAAAGACAGAACTCAGATCCCTCACTACAAAATATCACCAGGAAGTGTTTTACCAAAGGGGAGAGCTGTACAAGGAACTTGAGGAGAGTAACATTGCTCATGGAACTTTACAGAAGTCAAGTTGGGGCCAGGTGCACCCAAGTTAGGAGGTCTGTTGGTTCACAGCAGCTGTATTCTTGTCATTCACATTCCTCTCTACCTTTATGTCTTTATTTAATAAGGCAAATAATACATAAATGCCTTCTTACTTGAAAGGATTTAAACATTATAGAAGTAGATTAAGCCAAACATGATCACCCTCCATCCCACACCCACCCCGCTTCCCGTTGCAGGTTTACCATTGTCAATAGCTGGATCTGCTTCCTCATAGCACCTTTGTGTGCATTTTCATACATTTAAATATACATGTACAGATATACATGGGGGGTGTTTGCATAACTGAATGCATACTGCTTATTTGCACTTTGTCTATTCTCCCACTCAGTGATGTATCTGAAAAATCTCTCCATTTCAGGACACCTACCTCTGCCTTGTTCTTTTTAATGGCTGTACAGTGCCCCATGCTATGACGGTACCACAGTTTATTTAGTAATTCCCTTGTGGATGGATGGAAAATTGTCTCCAGCTTTTTATATTACATAAAATGCTGCAGTGATTATTCATATGTATGTATATACACACATACTTTTATATATATATGTGTGTGTGTGTGTGTTTGTTTAAATGTTATCCTTCTTGATTTTATCAACTTTAAGCCAAGATGCTGGTTTCCATTTCTTACCAAAATGGCAAGAGGGAATTTCTGGCCCTTCATTTATTCTCTAAGTAACCTTGGATAAGTCATTTAACTTTGTGAACTTGAAATTCCTAATGTGGAAAATGGGAATACCTGGCACACTTATTTGTATGTGCATAGTACTTTATATTCTGAAACCATTGTGATTTCAGTGTTAATAAAGAACAATGTTGCTTGCTAGCAGTCATGGAGGGCTTGCTATGTTCCAGGAACAAACTTTGGGCTTTAAAATATTTTCCTTGTTTAATCCTCACAACTCTGTAAGTTGTTCTTATACCACTTTAAGCGAAAAGTTGAAGCAGAATGAGATTATTTCATGTCCAACTTCACCCAACAGTAAGTGGGAGAACAGAAGTCACTTCCAGGTCTGTCGGTGTAGTACACGAACACACCTGTTTAAAGCCAAAGTCATGATGTTGACACAGAGAAAGGATTATTTATTTTTCTAAAGAAATACTCTTTTGAATCAATACCACTACACAGGGTTCAATTTTTATCAAGAATTTGAGAATGAATGGAGGAAAAATTGGAAGACAGTGCAGTATCATAAGCAGTGATGTGGAGTGCCCATCAGAAGACCTAGGTGTTATTCCTGGTCCTGCCACCATCATTAGTCAATTTTACTCTCTGGGCTTCAGTTTCCTAATCTACTAAAATGAGGCTGAAGATGGGGGAGGGGAGGCATGCTTTCTATAGATTTTGCTGGCTCTAAGTTTCTGTGATGCACTGTGTCTTTATGTGATCGTCTAGGTCTCTTTGGTGTGTCCTGACATTGTGCTCAGGGGTGAGTCTGGGGACACAGGCATAGTTAAATGGCCCCAGAACTCCAGGCCTGGCTGTATGTACTGATGGGTCAGATCATCCTTCTGGCAAGAAGGCTCTGGTGCAGCCAAGAGGTGGAGCCAGAAAGAAAAGCGTCTCGTTGCCAAAAGCTGCTGCAGATGGAGGAGCCAGTCTGTCTGGGCGGCCCATGACTTTGAGAGGAGCCATTTGGCAAAGTTGTTGGCAGGAGCTGCCTTGCAGCATGAATGCTGGAGACTGTCCTAGGCTGGAGTGAATCGGGGATGCAGCAAAGGTGGCTGGTGGAACAAATAACCATCTGGTGAGCAGGGTGCTGCTCATCTTGCTGCACTGACAGGGATGAGCAAGTGCCAATGGGTGAGGCTGAGCTCTCAATGACGCGATCTGACAGGCACAATAGAATTTCTCCCCTGCTATTGTATACTCCATGGAGGGGGTTATAAACCCCAGGGGAACCTGGTTCTTTCAGAAATCAAGAGGGCCCCAATTCCTTCCACTATTATAAAGCAGGAAAGAAAATTCATCAAGTCAAATCAAATTTATTTGTTGTACTTATTACGAGCTGCTATGCCAGTTGTGCTAGGGAGTTCTTGTTCTCAAGCATCTTTCCATCAATTTGGGCAGATGACACTCTGTCCTTCTCAAAATGTACTTAACCGTATAAGCCAGGTTGTGTGAGTCTGCTGCGTGTGCCTGTCTGGTATCACCAGGTAGCTGAGGTAGTGGAAAAAGAGCCCGCCTGGCTCTTGACCCACTTCCAGCAGTACTAGTTCTGTGGCCTTGGACAGGTCACTGCATCTCTCTGATTATTTTCTTACCTAGAAAACATGGCAGGGGGTGAGGCAACATGCCCCTTGCTGACCTGTTATTGTTTATACGTGAGAATTAAATAAATACAAAAGAATCCCTCTCTTATTCCATGCATTTGGGACCATAGCTGATGGTAAATTGGGTAGTTAAGGCAGAGAATCATAAAAAATGATACACCTATTTTAAACAGCATTGCCTAATTTCGATGAAGAGCGTATTGAATCAAGGCTTACTCTTTAAGTATGAGTCTGCTGATTGGGGGTTATATTTTTCTTGCACAAACAACACCCAAAATAACAAAGACCGTGTCTGAGTTTGGTTTCCTTGAGGTTGGACAAGAGTATATACACCTGAGAAGTAATCTTACTACAGACCCTTCTAGGATTTTATGATTGTCCCCAATCTTTTGTCTCTCCCACGTTTTATTCAACAGTTCTTTGTCATCTTTTGAAAACATTCGATTTAGTTTTCATATGAAATAATCATTCTCTTTCTTTTCACACCATTCTTTTCATCACCTTCCATGATATTTAATTAAATAAAAAGTATAACCAGCCTCAAGAGATTTTGGAACAAACACAACTGACTGTCAGTAAACATGCACTTCACCCAGAAGAAGCAGAAGTGTGCCTGTGTACCTGAGATTAGCCTACTACATTAGCTGTGAGTATAGAACATGCTATATGCCCATTTTCCAGAGGGAGTGGAAGGCATTTTTTCATCCAATTAGTCAGCTTTCTAGAGGTCTGTTAAAAGAGCTTCTGTTGTAGGGGCTGGCCCCGTGGCCGAGCGGTTAAGTTCACGCACTCTGCTGCAGGCGGCCCAGTGTTTCGTTGGTTCGAATCCTGGGCGTGGACATGGCACTGCTCATCAAACCACGCTGAGGCAGCATCCCACATGCCACACCTAGAAGGACCCACAACGAAGAATATACAACTATGTACCAGGGGGCTTTGGGGAGAAAAAGGAAAAAAAATAAAATCTTTAAAAAAAAAAAAAAAAGAGCTTCTGTTGTAATTAGAATGAGGAGGAGGAGCCACCAAATACTAAGTGCTTGCAGCGTACCAGGAATTGAAGTAAGAGCTCTATATGTGCTATGTATGATGTACTATATATAATGTATATATGTATATATTGTGTACTATATTGATGTGTATATATATATGATATAGACACATGCATGTGTCTGTATCTATATCACTTGATCCTCACAACAACCGTCAGATATATGTGCTATTAAAGCTGACTTAGGTGAGGGAGACTTTTAGGTCTTATTCTCCATTATCCATCATCCATCTCCTAGTATAGTACCTGGCAAATAGCACTCATTACGTGTTAATTAAGGAAATGAAGGAATGGATTTCTATTTTACTGATGATGAAAGTGAGGCTTAGAGAATGTGTGTAATCTGCCTAGTATCAATCAGCAGACTCAGGACTTGAATGCAGGTATGTGTGACACAAAAATTTGTTCTTAAGAACAAATTTAAGTATGTTACAATAATTTCTTTATTACAAAGCTCTTGGGCATCTACTTTGGATCCCATATCATCCTAAGAATAGCCTTCTAATTGGACAAAAATTTGGTATTATCTCCATTTTACACAAGCAGGTAGGTGTTCTAGAGCAGGGGTCGGTAGATTTGTTCTGTAAAGGGCTAGAGAGTGAATATTTTAGACTTTGCTGATCATACAGTCAACTCTGCCTTGGTAGCATGTGGGCGTGGCTGTATTCTAGTGAAACTCTATTTACAAAATCAAGTGGTTGCCCGTGGACCATGGTTTGCTGACCCCTATTCTAAAAAAGTGTTCGGAACCCAATAGAAGTTCAAAAAATGTGGATCTTCCAAGTGAGTGGTTGTAGTAAGTGCTAGAGGGAAGCTTACCTGAACAGGAATGGCTTAGTGGGGGAAATGGGGTCTTGGTGGGATTCTGACGGGTGGAGAGGAGTGGCCAATGGAGAAGGGAGTCTTGTGTGATGTCAGGAGGCAAGTGTAAGCAAGGAATATAGTATGTTGTTTGAGCAAATGAGGTGGAGACTAGAGACGTAACAGACTGTCTGATAGCCCCTTACAATCGATAGCCCCTTACAATCCCCACAAGGTAATCATACCTCTTCTGACTAGTGTACCCCAAATTGTTCATTCAATAGTCATTTAAAAAACATTTATTATTATATTAGGCACCATGCTAAAAAAACAAGTATATACCACTAAAAAAAAACAGATGTAGACCTTGCTTTCGTAGAGCTTGCATTCTGTTGGGAAGGTACACATTAAATAAACACAAACATAAGAATATGAATTTAAATCTTGTTAAATACTATGTAAGCAAAGAAAAGAGGCTATGAGAGAACAAAATATATGCTCACTGATAAAAGCTTGAACTATAAAGAAAAGTGCAAAAAAGAATCAAATTTACCTCTAGCCCAAGACACAATCGTTATAAACACTTTTTGATGTATTTTCTTCCAGACTGTGTGTGTGGGGGGTGGCATGTGTGTGAGAGGGAGAGAAAGAGAGAGAAAGAGAGAAAGAGATGGATGAATACTGAAATTATATGTAAAATGCTTTCACATCTGTTGTTGTTTTGTTTGTTTTGGTCTCAAACAATACTGTGGGCATTTTTCTGTAATATCCTATAGTGAAACCATAATTTTACCAATCACTTAATGCTAGAAGTTTAGATTATTGCCAATATTTTGTTATAATAATTTGTGATAAATAATTGCATGGATCTACATCATCTCTCTGGTTATTTTCTTAGAACAAGTTTCTAAAATCAAGATTGCTGGGTTAAATGGTATGAAAAATTAAGTTTCTAGATAATATTAATAAATTGCCTTCTAAACAAGTTGTACCAAGGAATACCTTTGCAATTGCTGTGGCCCTCTCCCACCTTTGTCTGCTCTGTATTTTGCCTCTACCTCACATTGTTGCAGATTTCCAGAGTGTTCAAGCTCATCCCAGAAAACTCGTGTGGGGTGAAGATCAGAAAAAAACTCATGAAAAGATAACCGTTGAATTTTAACTTACTCCCATTGCCCTTGTCCTGCCCCAAAGCACCAGGTACTTTTACTCATTCTGACGGGGAGGCAAGCTCAGTGCACAGCCTCTGCCATTGAACACATGGGTGAGAAGCTTGTCCTCTAGGATTTAGTTGCCCACCTATATTAAATAAAATGACTGACATGGTTCCAGGGCATCAGTTGCAGACAAGTATATGGAACCTGGTGACCTGGAAATGTTAATTTTCCTCTAACTGGTGAGTAGGTAACTTCAAAGAATGATTGACCCAGTATGACAACCACTATGCTTGTTTAATGAGCTAGCCTCTCATGGGATTCAAATTTGACATTTCTGAAAGCTGTGTTAACTTTTCTTTTTATTAATGTATGTGTGGTTGAATGCTATTTGAACCCAGGCAAATCTGAGAACACTAGACTCTAGCTATTATTAGGTTAATACTTCCAGATATCTTTGGTTTCCCTCCCAAAATGGGGAGCATGATTTGATGGAAATGAAAAGTACAAATCTTATAAACAACCACTGGGATTGTGTTTTTAGTGAGTGATTTTTAGTCCCTTTTCAAAGTATGTTGGCCGTCTGCATTTCAGCAGTCTTTGGGGAATATAGTTAGGAGTCAATCTGAAGTTTCAATTCACTTTGCTTGAGTATTTGGGGCACTTTTCTCCTTCTGAAGTGTTTTGAGGCATTGAAGTGAGAATACTAAGTTCTTTGATACAGTTTTTATTTAAAATTTTTATGAAGTATTAAAAAATAATACACAGGTTGTGACCTGAGTGTTCTGTAGATAAAATTTAAAGAATGCACAGCTGGTTGGCTGGCTGATTGGATGTATATATGTATGGGCAGTTAAATGGATAAAGGTTTGAGATAGTTAACAGGAGATTTAATTGCTTCCTCAGAAGACCGAGAGTATTAAGGTAGCTTCTAGAAACATCAAATTCCAATGATGATTTGGGACTGTAATATTAAAATCTACTTCTCATTTCCTTTCTCTTCTGTCTCAAAAGCCAGGGTGGGTGGGATGGAGTCAGAGAGTATGGATTAGGACAGCACAGATCCATGGGGACGTGATTCCAGGAATTCATCATGGCGCTAGTTTAAAAGGAGAAGATATGACAGAGGGAAGAATAGCTGCCCTGGAACCCAGAGTTAACAGAAGAGACTGGGAAAGTTCAGTGCTTCCAGCCGACATCTCTTAGAGTGACTAATATCTAATCTCATTCCAGTTCTATGGAATGAGTGTGGAGACATACTATGCCTTGGAAGTCAGAACCTTCCGGGCACTTTATAGCATGTAGGGGCAAATGTTTGGTGCAGTTCTGTTTGTGAACAACGTGTATTTCCCTATAGCTTCTCTGATCCTTGTAGGGTCAGAGATCAAAAATTTGGTAAAGTCTCCCCAGGACCTGAAGAACTCTGTGCACTGTCGTGAAAAATGCCAAAGCCATCTGATTATCGTACTGTGCTTCTGCTGCCAACATGCTTACTCAGTCCCTAAGCTTCCTCAGCACAATTTGAGATGGAAATTTTCTGATCAGAATTTTTCCTATAAGTGTTAGAAACTTGGATTTGAGCCCATTGTGCAGGCCAGGTTTGTTCTTTTTCCAGTTACTTGACAAGCAGGGTGCCTTTGAGGTACTCAGATGAATGGCCTTGATCTAGACATTGGCACATGTTGAAAAGGCAAAAAATATTTTCCTACTTTTATTTGACCCTTTAAGAAGATTAGTCTGTTCACACTGTTTGCCTGTGCTTATAAACCTTCATGTTTTCTGCCTATCCCTCATCTCCGAGCGTCTCCTAAGTGATCTTCAAACCAACCGGGCTAGCTTGTACTGAGTGCTCATTACCCCAGGCCATTCCTGCCTTCCTGCCCCCATGTGTGCTGTTTTTCCTTCCCTGGTACCTACGAGGCCTGCCTCAAATTCGCATTTTCCCATGAGGTTTTTCTTGAATTCCTCAAGTTCTTTAATCCTAACAACAACCCTATGATATATAGGTATTATTACCATTTCACAAATGTGAAAACTGAGGTCCAAGATCAGATAGCCTGCCAAAAAGAGGCAAACCTGCATAATGTCTCCCTGACCAGAAAGAAACTCCTGGAAGGCAATCATTATATCTTTACTTCTTTAGTTTATCCTACAGAGGACAGTGCAGTGCTTGGTAGGCAAGTGCTTAGTAAATGGTTTTCAAACCTGATTTGAGTTTGAGAATAGACTGATAATGACTCTGTAGTTAGGACAGTAGCTAGTTATGTATTCTTTACTTGGGAGTTTAAACTTGAAGTTTCCACTAAACATGTGGAAACCAGGTTCTCTTACCCACCCTAGAGTTTAAAGATCTAGGGGAGATGTCAACAGATGTGCTATATGATTTTTGCAAGCACTTGGAAACTGTACTGCCTAATTAAGAGTGTAGACTATTGTTTTTTCTTTCATCCATTTATTTGTTTATATGTTCTTCATTTCACTCTTTAACCATTTAATAAGTATTGGTTGAGCAACTGAAACCTCATTCACCCCATATGAGTTGTTATATGATGCTATCAGTATGAAAAAAATATATAAAAGGTTATTAACATTGGTTATGAGGGGGAGGGGAGAAGTAAGCAAAAAAAGACTGTAAAAAAATAAAAGGTAGTCACATCCATGATAAAAGAATATGTATAGTATGATTCCTCTTATATAAACTTCTGTGTGTGTACATAAAGAATTCCATGAAAAGAATGGCTACCAAAATATTAATGATGGTTATCTCCAGCTGATGGAATTTTAAGTAATTTTTACTATTTATCTTTTATATTTATCAATTTTATATTTTCTAATGTATGAAAGTTGTAAATAAGTATATACATGATTTACATGATAAAAACAATAAAGCTGTCATTATGGTGAAAAATAGTTCATAGAATGTCTACTGTTTGCAAAGAACTAGTCTGGATATCAAGGTAGTAAATATTCACCTGGGTTCTTCCTCTTACTTTGAAGTCACATTAATCATTCTTAAAATGAAAATTAGTTTGAACCCTGTAAGAGCAGTGATAAGTGGACGCTAGTAACTGTCAAATTCTGTAACAAGAATCCCATTCAAGCTGGTACCTGTAGGTCTGGTGAAAGGGCTTTGGCAATGAGCTCTGTCCTTGGGTTCAGGGCCCCTTTGGTCCTGTGTCTTGGCTGAAACAATAAAGGTAAGATGATATCTCTGACCTCAGCCAATCATTTCATAAGGGGGCTGGGATAGGGTCTGGAGGAGTCAGTGAAAATCAATTGCGATGATGGAAAAGCCATCTAAGAATAAATGTCCTAGAGCCCGCGGGTCAGAGCCAGCCCCTCTGAACATGAAGGATCTCACAGTCTGTGTTTATTGATACAGAAGGTGGTTTTAATTACCCTGAAGGAATTTCTGGCATGTTTTGCCAAAGCCAGTCTTAAAATGTTTAATCAGTGGATTAGTGGCAACTAGACCTACTGGAGAGGTCTGCACATGGGGGCAGGTAGTCCGCTGTGGTGTATTGTGACATGGCTGTTAGTGACAGAGCATAGGTATGTTTTATCAGAGAAACACAGGCAGGGAAATACCATCATACACTCGTGAGATAGTCTTGGCTCTGGAAAGTATGGCATGTTTTATGTCTGAAGAGCCTTGGTTTCCTTCCCAGTCGTTGATCATGATCTAAGCAACCTGCATAACCTCTGTTTTTGGTATATTGAAAGTAAACTTCATAAGATGATCTAGAGCCAAAGTCTGAGTGATTAATCAAACAATCAGCTTTATAGCCCCACAACTAGTGACTTGAAAGGATGAATATGCCTTTACAAATACAGACCCAAGGAAAATTTATTCTTAAGATCTTTAGTTTTACTTGTTCGTGTTGACCTACAAAATATTTTAAGAACTGTAATAGGGAGAGCAGGATGATGGTGTCACATCATAAAACCATTTTAATCTGTCAAATTACTTGAGGGAAACCATAGTCCAAGATAAATGTAAAGGCACCGAGGAATTGTTTCCTTGATTTGTACCTCTTTGCTCTTGAATCTCTTGGTTGAATCTTTCCAATAAGACATAAAAACAATCATCATACTAAATACTATCTTTTATTCATCTCTCCAAATTTAACTCCAGATGGAATTTCTTTATTTTCCTCTCTGCATAAAAATGTCCTTCACACTATCCCCTTTCACAGCTCTTGCAACTAGTCTCCTCAATTCTACTCTCTAATGTAGACATGCAAGGGAGAATTACTGGATACCTTGAAATCCGAATAGGAACCCAAAGGCATCTTTGGTAAAATACATTGAGCTCCCTTTGTTAAGCTACTGAGAGTGTCTCTGTCCTGCTTCGTGACATAGTGGTTTGGTGATATTCCTTTTTGCTTTCACAGAAAGGTTCCTCAGGCTGTTTCTTAATGACATTCACTGATCTGGGGATTTGCCAGGCTTATAGGGAAGTAAGGCCATTGGAAATGAATCCCTCTTAACCATCAAAGCAACTGAGCAAATAGTTCTTTGCTTAGAACTATTTGTTCTTTGGTACAGCTGAAAATTATCAGTTTAAATAGTCCCCCTTCCTTCCTCTTGCCTTTTAAATTAGTCAGGAAACCAACTTGGCTAACCAGGTTGATACATTAGCAGCCAAATTTTAGGCAAGGAAGAAGTTACATAAAATAGTAATGCCATCTTATACTTGTGAAGGGGTTTTATATTTCTGCAAAGTATTTTCACAGCTCTTATCTACTATGCACAACAAATTTGGAGAGTAAGCATTCTTTCTTTTCATTTCCTCATTGAGGAAACTGAGATCCAGTGGAGCTAATCAACTTGCCCATGGTCACATGGCTGGTTTGTGGTGGAGACAAGACTGAGGTCCAGAGACGGTGATGCCTCAAATAGAGCTCTTTCCATGATATTAGAATACTAAATAAATCAACTTTCATTGAACTCCCAACTAGATCAAGTCTTGCAGTCTTGGAAAAAGGTGTTCATTCTTGCTGACTCTCTCTGCAAGATGTTGGCCACCTACATCCTTAGGAGAAGGTTCTTTGGGTAGAGAAAGTGCCATGGCTCTTTGATTGTGGGGCTCAGTGTGGGATGTCTCATTCCTAAGGCCATTCATTGTTACTATGGCCAAGTAGAAGAGTCTCTTGGGCCATACTCCTGGCCAGTGGTACAACCTTAAAGAACTAGGATTTGTTGATCATAAAAATATGGAGAAGCCATGGACTTAGTTCCATTTCATGACTGCGTACTGCACCCAAACATCTAACACACAGATACTTGCCATTTGGAAGAAGTAAGAAAACAGATATGAAAACAATGGATTTATCATCATCACCACCTTCCTTATCTCTGGAAATATAATGTAAGGGCAGGGGAGCTACATTTGCTAAGTGGTTTTTATGTGCTGTGTACATCTTTTGCTTTGTTTCCACTTAATTATGTAAGCAGGCAATTCTTTATTAAGACTGGCTTATTGCTTAAATCTTCTAACTGTAGTTGCCCATATGTAAAATCTGAACAATAGTAATAACTGCCTCCTATGGTTGTGAGCACTAAGTGAGACAGTAGTTGTACAGTGGTTAGTTCAGAACCCAACATAGATTGAACCTTCATTAAGTGGCTGTTTGGCTGTTTTTAGTATTTCTAGAAGCTATAAAGGGTCAGAAGTATTATTTGCACTGGACTGTGCATTCTTTCTGCCCTCCAAATCCATAGAGTTCAGGATTATACTAAAAATATACATAAGTGGTTAAGAACACTAACTCTGGAAACCAGTAGGTTTATATCCTGGCTCTACCACTTGCTAGTTCTGTGACCTTGGGCAAGTTATTCAACCTCCCTAAGCCCAGGTGCCTCCTCTATAGAATGAGGATAATAATACTTCACTTCCTAAAGTTGTTGTGAGTATTAAATATGACGTGTATGTCATATGTTCAGGACAGTCCCAGGTACGTAGTATGTAGTAACTGCTAAATAATATTAGGCTGTATTTTCATTAGTATTAATACAGTTATCTGTATGTCCTAAAGCATAATCATTACTGTCAAAAGACAGTTGTTTTGATTATAAGACAAAGAAATAAGTTAACACATCAACCTTAATCTTTGATCCAGTATCAGTTCTCGCTGGTGCGGATTGATCCCCTTTTAAATAATAAATAAAATCTCATATAATAATAATGGAATCTTATGAGAGTCTAAGCCAACTGCTGCCCTTTGCTGAGTATGAAATAAAGCATTAGGAGATTAGAATCCATTATCTACTCTGTGCACCATCAGTAGGATAGTTTTTAAAGGTAAGAGCTTTGAGATAGTAAAAAATTAATGGTAAGAGATTAATTATAAACCTCTCTTTCTATATAATGGTATATTGAAGCTTCCTATTAAGGCTTAATTTTGTTTTTCTAAAAAATCTTGCATCTCTATTATTGGTACTTCTTATCATATTGCCTTATTTATAGGTTCTCCTGAAGTATAACCTTGTACCTCTGAACACTTCGAGAGAGAGGAAGGGAGCCCCTTCCCACCAATGAGATGACCTACTCTTATTTCTGAATAATTCCAATTGCTTAAAAGTTGTTCTATGTATCAGAGCAGTCTCTGATTTTTTACCCATTGCTCCTAGCCCTACACTATGAAGACTTACCTCAAAAGCCTAGTGTCCTATGCACATGACCCCCTTCTTTAACTATGTGAAGACAGCTCTTAAGCACCCCAACCTCCTCAAAACTCCATGGATTGATTCCCTATGGCAGTTGTTTTCAGCTTTAATGTGTATTAGAATCACCGGAAGTGTTTGTTAAAGACAAATTTTGGGGGTCCTTCCAGGGTTTCTCATTTAATAGGTCTGGGATGAGGCCTGAATGTTTGCCCTCTGACGGTTTCCCTGGTGGT
Source organism: Equus caballus (assembly GCF_041296265.1). Lineage (NCBI taxonomy): Eukaryota > Metazoa > Chordata > Mammalia > Perissodactyla > Equidae > Equus > Equus caballus. The sequence continues at coordinate 46,656,711 of NC_091697.1, forward strand.
GGTGGTGCTGCTGCTGCTGCTTCCACTGGTCCAGCGCAACTCTTTGAGAACCACTGCCTTCTGAAACCCGAAGGCAGTTGAAACCTCCACTTTCAGTTGAGGAGGCTGAAGCACAGAAAGGTTTTGTGGTGTTGATTTCGTCACCTTATTAGGCTGGATTTTGACAGGCCAGGAGCAACCTCACACAAAGAGACTGTAGGGGGATCTGGGAGTGTATAATGCACCTGTGTGTTACCAAAAGTTGAAGCATCACTACCTCATGGAGTCTGGATCTGAACCCTGTGTTTGTCACAGGAGCCAAGGGAGAACCCAAGACAGAGAATAGTGGCACAATAATGAAGCATGAATTGTTCAGATGAAAGCACCTATGGAAATAAAGGTATTAGTATCATTATTTATACCTACTATTCTTAATAAAATAGCAATATGGAAGTGCTGAATAGTTCCAATTGCTTAAATGTTGTTCTGTGGGACCCAAATCAATTAATTCACATTTTCAAAAGAAAGTGTAGATAGGAAGCATCATTTGACTTATTATTTTAAGAACTAAGAACATGTTTTGATGGAATATTGTTACACAGTGATGACAAAAAATGACTGGTTATAAAATTACAAGGAGAGAGACATTAGGCTTGACAACAGAGACCATGCTTTCTAGATGCTAGACAGGTATGTAGAATAGGCTAGTGAGCCAGACAGATATATGAACTGCTCTAACAAAGAAAAGTCCTGGGGTCAGGAGAAGAAGGAGGGGACAATATGGGCTTCTTACTTTGTGTATGATGAAGAATAAAGGCTCTCACTAAATGGGTAATTTAGAATTAAAAAGCCAACCTAGAAATGGCTATGTAGGAAAAACAGTAACTTCTAACCTGTATAAATATTTGGAAGCCCTTTCAGTATAACCCCTTAGTCCCCCCTGATGTGGATGAGGTAGCACGAAGACCTCTGCTAGCCTTTTATATTCATTTCTTGAAACTGTGTGGTGAGACTATTGAGCTTTACAGCCTCCACATTTTGTTGTATTTTGGGGCGCTGGAAAATAAACTCTAGTACAAAAGAACTGTATATTTCTATTTAAGAAAAAGAATCATCAGAGATTCTTCCCTGAGGTGGAATTTGTATCAGAGGTAGATAGGAACTCTGAGATGTATCAAAGAGTATGACAGTGAGAAGAAAAAAGCTCCTTTTAAGAAAAGGAATGGGGAAAGAAACATATCCAAGTATTCATCATAGGGAAATAAAATTAAAAATGTGGTCAAAGACTTAAAGGGAGACGAAAATGAAGAGCAGCTGTGTATATTTATATATGTATATGTATATATGTTTATGTATATTCTTCGTCAGCCTTTGGATAAGGATGTGTCAGGCACTCGTGTCCCAAGGGAACTATGCAACCTTAGTGCTTTCTGCATTTGTATAGATTGCACACAAGTTATATTTCTTAATGCGTGTTTTTCTGTAAGATGGTGAGAGAGCAGGGTTTGTTTTTAAATAATACTTTGGGGTGTTTGTGGAGTTCAGCTCTTTCCTTGCTATAGAAAATTTTACGTGTTACTTTCTGACCTATTTTAATAAAGGGTTTATATCTGTTGTGATTTCAATGTAACTTTCTTTCATTTCTACCAACCAAGTAACATTTTCAGTGCATTCTAGTATAGTATTGATTGGGGCGGCGGTGGAGGGGGGCGGTGTCTGAGTTTTATTTGCTTTACCCTCGATGACAGGACTTTAATGAAATGAGACTAGATAGGCTTTGAATGGACTTCCCCGAACCTTCCAACTTTTAGACCCTCTGTCCTTCCTCCAAGAGGGACCAAGAGAAGAAAGATTGAAGTATTTTGTTATTTGGTCTTGTTTTTCTGGTCTGTGTCATGTCAGACTCAAAATTTCCAAAAACACAAAAGCTGCAAGTGAGAAAGGGATAGTTCAGAGTCAGAATTTTAAGAGCTTGTTGTGAGGAAGAATACAAGGATGAGTGCCTGCTTTTCACTGTGCCTCATCAAGTCCAAATGTTTCTGGAAAATCCTTTCGAAGTACAAGGAATGGCGCCCTTTTCAAAATGCTAAGGGGTTGGTGACTATGTAAGCATTGTGCCTAGCTTCGTGAATAAGTGTGAGGTATGAAATGAATAAGAGTGTGTGTGTTAACACAATTTAAGAGTCACTTCAAGGTATTATCTTCATACGTTAAGCTACTTTCTTCAGAAATGGAATCCATTAGAATTTGACTAAGATTCCCTTGAGCTTTCAACATGAGATTAAGATTATTTCATAGCAGTTTAAGGCATGAAACCATGTATGGCTATCTATGATTTCCCAAAGTGTGCTCCAATGAGAAATAATCCTTTAATATGTGGTGGCAGATTGGTACAAAAAGAGTCTGCCATCTATCGTTTTACTTATTAAGTATTTATTGAGCATGTTCTATGTTCCTGGTGCTATGCTCTGCACTGGGGATGCAAAGGTGTAGGACACAGACTTGGTCTCTTCTGTTAAGGAACTCCGGGTGTAGTGGGGGATACAGATAGGATAACAGGTAATTATAAGAAGTTCTGTAATGGAAGAAGGACAAGGGGCTGTAAGATGATGTAAGAGGGCTTAGAGGAGGACTCCTGAAGAAGATGGCTAAGCCATGACCTGAAGGATGAGGAGAAGGAATCAGTTGAAGGGAAGAGGAATGAAAAGTGTTCCAGGTAGGGAGAATGGTGTGGTCAGAAGATAGTGGGTTTGTTGTTTAGTAGTTGGGTGACTTGAGGAAAGACTCTATTTTGGTGATTTAGTTTCCTTCCTTTGGGTGATGGTGGTGGTGACAGAGATGATGGCCATGGTGGGTGGTGGTGGTGGTGAAAGAGGTGAAAGACATAAATAATAGCAGTTAATATTTCTTGAGCACTTATTATATGCCATGTTTAATTTATATTAAGAACTTTCCATGCATTAATTGCCTGTTTCAGTTTCATGGTTACCTTATGAGGTAGCCATTGTTATCTCTGTTTTACAGATGAGGAAAGTGAAGTTTAGAAAGGCTAAGTAATTTGCTCAAGGTCACCCTGCTAGTAGGTAGAAAAGCCAGGATTCGAAAACAAAGAAGTTGCCTCTAGAGCCTGCATTTTCCATCATTACTATGCTGTTAATAATCTAACTTTTTCTTAGGGCTGATATACAGATGACCGGGATAACTCGTTTGAAAGTCCTTTTTAAACTGCATGGAACACTATACTATCATTGTGCCTATTGAACTCAGGCGTGAGTCACATGCTCAGCACCTGGCCTAGAATAAAAAGTGAAAATGGTTTCAACAATATATGGGCTGCTGTTACTTGCCTTGTTAGCCGCTCCTCTAATTCCATGGCCTCAGCACGTTAGTAGTCAAAAGTGGTGTTCCCTGGGAGACATTTTTTGAAGCAACAGAACATTAGATGAGCTGGACCATGGGTTTGCTCCCAAATGGCAATTGCTGTGCTAGAGAGTCCTCAAACATTTCTGAGATTGTTAATCTGTCAGTCACTCCATGCCCCTCCATGACTGCTCAGCACAAAATGACAGAGACTTGGCAATTATCCACTTCTGTTCAAGAATCTTGACTTCTAATAAGGATAGTCAAAAGCCTCATATGGACTTTTAAAAATTCTGGACTACCCAGTTGACCATGTATATATATTCTGTGCCCTGCCTCCGCTTTTTTGCCAAATAGACTGTGTTCCTGTCACCTAGTTATTTCTGACAATCCCCAACATGCTGTTTGCATTTATCTGCACTCTAGTTAGCCATATGTTGTGAACTTAGGACTGTCTGTACTAGTATCACACAAGCAGGTCCATTTTGCTAGCTAAGGCATTAGCAGCCATTGGGAATAATTGAGAATGTTCCGGGAGAGGCGGTTGCACATTCTGGGCACAAAGAGCATGCCTCCACTACGAAAGGAATAGCTGGTTCTACAACAGGAAGATCAACAATGAAGCAAAATAATAAATCTTTTGCATCATAGTTCACTTCTGGAGGCTAATTGTTAGTTTGTTTAAGTCTCGCTTGGGGCCCGATGGGGGGGAGGGGGGCGGGTCCCTTTGGAAGCTTGATTGAGCTAGTGTGAAAGGAAAGACTGTGTAATTCAGATAGACTAGTGAAATGCAAACAGTTTCATGTATTAATGGTCACTAATGACTTGTAATCAAGCTATGATTGGTTAGGTTAAAAACAAAGATGCAATTAGTTTATTTGTTCAAGAGTGTAAGCAGAAGAATTTATCAATCTGCTGGTTATTCTTTTCCATTGGAGACGGCGGGCTGGAGCATTAGTCTTGAGCCATGGCACCTCGGGCTGCCATTGTCTGTTACTGAGATTCTCCCAGCTTTCTGACCGACCTCTTATAAGTCTGCAGTCTTTGTCAAAAGGGGATGAAGAGAGTGCTGTTCTTGGTGTGCTTTTTCTGTGGCTTTTCCTCTTGGTAAGTGAGCCACTTCAATTTTCACTTTTCTTTTTCAGCTCCGCTCTGGTCCCATCCTTCAACTGGCTAATTTTCTCAAAGTATCACCATTCATTTAGCAAATATTTAACACATAATTATTGAAGGCCAGTTATGCTCCAGACACTATCCTACACCTTAAGGTTTATATTGGTGATCAAGAGAGTCTTGGCTCAATCTTTGCAAAATTTACAATCTCTCCATAGATGTCTTTGGGATGTTCTGTACCACTAACTACTCCTTGAATTACTTATCACTGAAACCAAATGAAAAACTCTTGGCATGAAACAGATGCTCTGTTGAGATATGCATCTTAGAGAACAAGGCACTTTGATTCTTTGGGTACCTCTAAACTGACAATAGAGATTTTTGAGGGATTATAGTGACTCCTTAGAAAAGATATACCTTGTCTTTTGCCTAGTCTTTTATTTAATTCAAGGAAGTGCATACATTTAAATCCTATGGGAGACCATGACATTAAAACAAAATCCTTTAATCCTTTATCAAGTGAAGACACTATGATCTGTTTGATACCACAGAGCAGTAATGATGCAGGTTATCCCCATGAGGCATTTGGATCACTTAAGATTGTGCTGAAACAGTGGGAATGATCTTATTCACATAGAACATGGCTTCTTTCCTTAGCAGCACTAATCACACGCTAATCTGAAATTCACTAATGGGAAATTGCTATCAGTCTTTGTTGGCTCTCTCATCCACTAGAAGTTAAACACCTTGTGTCTCTTGCTCAGCATGTATCCCAAGGTCTAACACAGTGCCTGGCAAGTTATATATATATGCTTAGTAAATATTTGTTAAATGAAGCCCAGGCACAATCATTAGAGCTTGAAAACCAATAGAGGCAATTGGGATATTGTGAAATAAAGCAAAATTACTTGATAACAGTGATCTTAAGAATTAGGACTAATAGATGATCAGCACCATAGTTGACCTCTTCTGGATAGGATTGTTTTTTCATGTCCCCTTATGTCCACTTCCATATAAGCATCTATTTCAACACATTAGTGACCCATATGATAAAAGGGACCTCCTGTTTCTCTTTGGAAACTAATAAAGCCTAGCAGTGATATTTCTTATACTTATCATAAGGGTGACCAGTCAAGTTTCTGGTGTGAAATGACATAATCTTCAGAATCCAAAGAGGAGATTTAATGTTCAGGAAAGCCTTAACCATAGTGTGGATGCATGGTGTGATCATTTTTCATTCATTTATTCAATTAATATTTATTGGGCACTTATTGTGTGCCAGGCATGGGGTTAGGTGCCAGGAATATGGAGCAGCAAGGCCCTCTGGGGAAATACATTAATCAAAGAATAACAGAGATAAATGTACAATTGTAACTGTGATGTGCACTGTAAGGAAGAGTCTGTGGTGCTATGAATGTGTGTAATACGAGCTGGACCTGGACAGAGAAAGCTTCCTGGTGAAAGGGTGACTGTGCTAAATGCTAAAGCCATAGTAGGACTTAGCTCCGTGGAAGAGGAGATGAAAGGATGACCCAGGCAGAGAGAACTGCATGTCCAAGGGCCTGTAGCAGTAGAAGGAGAGGGAGAGTGTGCTCAGAGAAGTGGAAGGTGACCCATGTGCCTAATGTTCCCACGGGGTGGGCACCGGACAGAAGCCACATCTTGCAGAGTCTTGAGGGTATATTAGGCCTTATTGCTTTTTATCCTAGGAGCAAAGGGAAATGTTAAAATGTTTAAATGTGGGGAAGGTGGAGAGCAGTGACCAAATTTGTTTTTCAAAAAGATCATTTGGGCTGCAGTGCAAAAGAACAGATTGGAAACGATCCACAACAGATTTAAGGAGACGAGATTTGTTCATATGAAACTGACACAGAATCTGCATTATGTATGCCCATGTGAGGCATTCCCCGTCTAAAGCACATACCCTTCCAAGAGATTCAGGATGCGCTCCTCCGTGGTATAATAGAGACCTCTTCAGATTTCCTGTGTCACGCACACACGCTTCCCCAGACCTAAATTAGCATCATTAAAGCAGAGTGTCACGTTGGAGCCCAGGTCCCCTTCTAGCTGATGCATCACTTCAGCACCTTTCCCTTTGTACTTTACCCAGGTCTTATTTTCCTTCCCAGAAGTGTGAGATTGGTTTTTCTGCTGTGCTATTAGAGTGATCCCCCACTTAGAGACTAATCTGCCATGGCTTCGCGCCTGTTTGTCAGGAACTTCGAGAATATATTAAGATATTATACAGGGTACAAGCTCGATTTTGACAATGATTATGCCTATTATCTATTTAAATAAATGTAAATTGCTGTGGAGAAACAAACCATTTTATGGCACTTGAATCCTTTTCAGGGAAGCCTGAATCCTATTCGCGTGGCTTAGATGTATTACTGTCATTTTTTCTTCACAGAGTTGAAAAAACACACTTAAATCAGACCTTTATTAGTGCACCCGCTTGTACTGTTTTAGTGATTTTAGTCTTTCAAATCTGTATTTGGTAACACTTGCAAATTTATCTCTAGTCCTTTCCAGAACTGAAATTATTGGGTAAACTCAACCGTAAGTCAACATGTGCAGTATATGTGCCAAGCACTATACTTGGCATACAGCAGTGAATAAGGCGCTAATGCTGCCTGTAGGAAGCTTACAGTCATTTCTCACTGTTTGAGTGAGAATTTACAGATAAGCAAAGACAGGAGGTTGGAATGATCCATGTGGTGGTGAATTAAGAGTTGGAGACATCAGTAAGAGCTCATGTTTAAGTTTGTGTAGATAAACATAATTACATATAGAAATATTTATAAGTATGTGTATACTCACAGGTTTGTATACATACATATATTTCTTTCTGTGTCGGCTGGGAGAGCCTAAAAGAAATGACATCCCATAGCAACAAGCACAACTAGCACCCAGCTCTCGATTTCTAAAACCGTTCTCCAATAAAAGGAACCAGGAATCCTTGGAGAAATGTCAGATTCTAGGACTAGGGAAGGAAATATACAAGATGAGCCCGGAGCCCTATGCCGAAAAGTAAGGAAGTGCTCAAAAAAGAAAAAGAAAAAGCCTACACTGGTGGGAGTGTGTCAGAGGGACACAGGAGCCAGGTGAGCTCCCGATGGCTAAAGTGGAACAATTTAGCAACAAAATAAATAAAGTAGTATTTGATTATATCCCAAAGTATTAAAAAAAAATCCATGAGTTCAACCTGATATAAATCATTGAATAAATTAATAAATGGGAGCGGAGAGAAAAATCCCCCATGCAGAAGAACTCTAAATGAATTATATGGATGACCCAGGCTGAAGGAGCGTAACAAGTGGGCGTAGCTCCCCACCCATTAAGTATGGGCTGCACATAGTGACTTTTTCCTAAAAAGTACAGTTTGGAAAGGGGGGAGGGGCAGGAAGAATAACTTTGCAGAGGAGAAATCTGACAAACACTACTTCAGCTAGGTGGTCAAGGTCCACATGAACACCAGGAGTCACGTGGATGGTAGGTACCCTTGATATGATGTGATGAAAAGGGTACTTTACCTCTGTGATCTTCAATCATGAAAAAAGTCAGGCAAATTCCGATAAAGGACCATCCTATAATATACCCGACGAGTACTCCTCAAAACTGTCAAGATCACCAAAAGTGAGGAAAGTCTGAGAAACTGCCACAAGGAGGAGGAGCCTAAGGAGATACGACAGCTAAGTGTAATGTAGTATCCTGGACGGGATCCTAGAACGGAAAAAGGACATTAGGTAAAAACTGAGAAAATGTGAATTACACTATGGACTTCAGTTAATAATAATATGTCAATATTGGTTTATTAATTATAATAAATGCACCACACTAACATAAGATGTTCATAATAGGGGGAACTGTGTAAAAAGCCTATGGGAATTCTCTGTTCTATCTGTTCAGTTTTTCAGTAAATCTAAAACTTTTTCAAAATAAAGTCTATTATAAAAAATACAAAAAAATTAAAGACTAAGAAGCTTACAGTTTAGTGAAGGAAGCCAGATATATAGAGAGTGATGGGGAGAAACATAATGGAGCATCTGACTGGTCTTTCAAATCCTGACTTGACCACTTTGGGCAGGTTACTTAACCCTTCTGATCTTCTATTTCTTCACCTCTGAAATAGTGATAAAACCTGCTGAAAGTCAATATAGGCTGTAAAGTCAAACTGCAGGAGCTCAACCCCCCAGCTGTGGAGCTGGGTGCTTTACTAACCCTATCTGGCTTCAGTTCCTCATCAATAAGTGGGATAATGATAGGACCTACATACCTCAGAGAGCTGTTGTGAGGTCTGGGATAATGTATGTGACATGCTCAGACCAAGTCCTGGCACACAGTGCTAGATAAATGTAAGCTGCTGCTGCTGCTCTTCTCACAGCTTTATGGTGAAGACTCGACAGGATAATCATGGAGAGTGCTTAGCGCATGCCTGGCATGTCATAATCTCTCTTCCAGTGGTGGTGGTGGCAGCAAGGAATAGGTTCCTGGAGGCCAGAATGTGCCCTCCCCTTGAATCCTGCGTGCCAGACACAGTGGCCTTCTCTAACCCTACACAGAGAACAGAGCAGGTGTTGACTAGATAAAAAGAGGGTGGTGGGTGTGGGCTTTGGCAGGAGGAACAAATGTCCAAAAGTGAAAGGAAACATGGCATGTTTATGGAACTTCAGAGAGTTCAGAATGGCTGGAGTGTGGAGTCTGAGGAGGGACGAAGAGGAGAGGTAAGTCGTCCAGAACTGACGACTGGATTAAGGATGTGGACTTTATCCTGGAGTCAATGGAAAACTGCAGGCGTGTTCTAAGGAGGAAGGTAACAAGACTGACACTCTAGAATGATCACTGGCTGTTTGAAAGAAATGAATTGGAGGTAGAAGACCAGTTAGGAAGCCGGTTCACTTGTACAGGTGAGAGATTGTGGTAGCCTGGATTATTATAGTAACTCTGGAAGCAGAGTGAAAGAATTCGAAGGCTAGCAATAGGGCAAATAATGGTCGTACAATTTTAGGAAGATCTTTTTCTGCCCAGGAATCTGATGTATTATAGCGTATGATACCTGGATGATTGCCTAATATCTACATTAGCTAAAAAAAGCTGTAGGATAACATTAAGAATTTTAGGCAGTGACTTTGAAACTTCTACATATTTTCCACCCCCAATGTATACCATGATAGATAGTTTAAAAAAAAAAAAGCATAAACATAAGAATCAGATTAACTTTGAAATGCGGAGTGGATAGGGAAGTATTCTAGAGAAGCATCATCCAATAGAAATATAATACAAGGGGCTGATCCTGTGGCCAAGTAGTTGAGTTTGCACGCTCTGCTTCGGCAACCCAGGGTTTGCCAGTTTGGATCCTTGGTGTAGACCTAGCACTGCTCATCAAGCCATCAAGCCATGCTGTGGTGGCATCCTACACAGAAGAACTGGAATGACCTACAACTAGGATATACAACTATGTACTGGGGCTTTGGGAGAAAAAAAACAGATGGAGATTGGCAACAGATGTTAGCTCGGGGCCAATCTTCCTCACCAAAAAAATAAAAAAAATAATGTGTATATATATATAATATAAGCCACATATGTAATTTTAATTTTCTAGTAGCCACATTAAAAATAAAACAGGTGAAATTAATTTTAATAATTTGAATAATGTTTTGTTTAATCCAGTATATTGACAATATTATTTCAACATGTAATCAAAATAAAAATTATGAATTAGATAATTTGTATTATTTTTCTCATGTTGTCTTCAAAACCTATGTATATTTTGCACTCAGTTCAGACTAGCCTTATTTCAAGTGTGCAGTAGCCACATGTGGCTAGTGGCTATTATATTGGACAGCACAGGTCTAGAGCTTCCAAACTCTTAGTCAAGAAATCTTTTTTAAACAAGTTAGTCAGCATTTTTGCTTTAATATATGCACGTGGGAAACAGAATTTAGTGTACATGCTCAAATTGCCTATTTCTTTCACTCAATAAATACTTACGAAGTGCCTACTATATGGTAGTGGAACACCTACTATATCAGAGCTGGCTGTGGTTTATACACTGGAGTTCTGATCATGAGTTGACCACATGGTGCCTATACTTCATGAAGCTTAGAGATCTGTGGAGGAGACATGCAAGTACAAAACAAAACCCAATAAATGAAATAATCATAAATTATGCCAAGATGAAAACAAATGAGGGACTGAGATGCTGGATAACCATGGTAGGATTGCTTTTGATAATCTCAGTTGAGTTGACATAAGCTGAAAGATAAAGGATGAAAATGAGTCAGCCACACAAAGATTTGGGGCAAGAGTAAATCAAGTAGAGGAAATGTGCAACATGTGCAAAAGCCCTGAGGCTTGTGACATGTTGAAGGAATCTGAAGAAAATGAGTATGACTGAAGGTTGGTGAGAAGGAATGAGCGGCCTGAGATGAGTCTGTAGAAGTGAGCAGGGGCCGGGTCTCATTGGACTTTGAAAGTAAGAATTTGGATTATTATTTTAAGTGCTCTGAAATCTAAAGGATTTTAGGAGAAGGGACTTATTGATTATGAAGATTGCCTTAACCTCAGATCACTGTGTAGGCTAAAGATAAAGATTCAGTCAAGGGACAGATGGAAGAAAGTTTGTTCTGCACACCTCACAAGGTTATTAATGAGAGAAAGATGGAACAAGGTATGTGAAAGTTCTGTGAAGACTGTGGAATGCTGAAAAGAAAAGAAAGGAGTGTAGGGGCTAAACCCAGCTGGCTTTGTGAGCTCTTCTTTGTAATGGAATTGCATGTTTTCAGTGTCCAGGGTGTCTTCTGAATGACATCTCAAATTTGTTTTCAAAAATTAAGTTGCACAGAGTCATGCTGGGTGTGCAGGTCTTCTGTCGTGCCTGTGGTTTCTGGTTTTCCAGATAAGTGGTGGGCTGTTCCTGAAATGAATGCTCGCAGATGCATAGTGACATCTTGCTGGGGGTCCTGCCAACAGTTTGTGTGTATGTAGAAAGAGCAAGGATCCGAGAAGGCTGAGAAAGAAGAGGATCTCTTATTTGTCTCACATTTTGGGATATTTCAATCTATTTTTGAAATCATTATCTCATGGTTACAATAACTCTGTAAAGTAGGTGAAGCAAGCTGAACCGTTTCCCAATTATGGAAGAATAAACTAAGGCTTTGAGAAGTGAAGGGTCACACCGTTAGTTGTGGCCAAAATGGACAATGAGATGATATCTTCTAACTTATACTTTTTTCTATAGTGTGAGACACCACCAGTGGCTTTTCTGATCCTACTTCAATCTATTACAAGGCCCCTCTTTCAGGAAGATATGAAATAGGATCTGAGCTCATTGGGAATACCTTTTCCTTGGGACTGTTTGAAACCTAATCTCCTGTACTCTATCATTGCTGGGAGGAGTGAGGGTGGGGCAGTTTCATGCTTTCCCTTATTGATAAAGCAATTTGATTGTAAGCCTCAAAGTAACAGGGTTTATATACTTCTCCTGGGGTAGTGCTCAGTAGAGTACCAAGTGTCGTTAGATAGCTACTAAAAGACGATGCAATCAAGACCCAAGGTGGTCATTATTCACAGAGTCTGGCACCTGGATAATTTTTAAGTATTAGAACTGAGAAAAATCTGCATTTAAAAATTACTTTAATCTAATTTATTAGAGTCTATGAGTCAGACTTTCCAACAGTTAGTACTTGGTTGTTATTAGCAGACAAGAAACACAAATTTTTTTTCAAGTGTGTTGTTTTTTCTTTTCAAGTTATGGTTGGAGTGAAGCCATTTGGAAATGATATAAATAGAAATCTGACCCCAGTAGATTTAAAATACAGGCTCTTAAACTTTTGAGGGGACCAGGGATTGGGAGCCCTCACGAAGCCCTTTGAGAATCTGGTGAAAGCTAAGGCTCCTCTCTACAGGGAGAAGAATGCTGAGAAAGCCATAAACATACAATGGGCCCTATAATTTCAGAGAGATCGTAGGTTCCCATGAAGTTCATCCCTCAGTGGCTAGTCAAGCATTTCTAATCTAGAAGACTGAAGAAAGTTGAGGTGAACAAATGTGCAGAACATAACTGAGGCGTGAATGTGCAGTACTTTAAGAGGAGGATATTAGATTTCATGCCAAGAATGGAGTGCGGTTGTTCTGGCTTCCGAATGGTGTGGCTAGGGAATATGGATGAGGCCTGTCTCAGAGGGCTCACCTCTGAAGCTTGTCCAGTCCAAATAGCATGTAGAATTTTCAAAGCTTTCTAACGTCAAACCTCTTCATTACTAGCCTGATCTGATTCCATTTCTAGCTGGTAGGAGGGCAGCCCTGCTGTCTGGGTTGTGATTACCTCCTGCCCACAGGAAAGTTTGGGAGGTAGGAGTGAGAGATTCTCACAATTAGAAAATGCGAATAGTGCATAACCCACGCATTTCTTTTTCTTTTCGTTTTTTGGGGAAGTGGGTGGAAGAAGCAGCAGAGCCAGGTGGACTGAACTCCTCCTTTGAAGATGCTACAGTGATATCTAAACCAAATATCCTTTACCCAGGAATAGTGAATGCTGCCTTTTGGATGAGATGGGACCCAGGTAGAATTTGTATCAGTGAATAATTAAGGAATTGAGAGACGACACATGCATTCAGAAAGAGAAGGCAGGCATGATTGCAGTTAGCTGCGGCTGTGTTTTGATGCATTTGATCTTTATGTACAGAATCCCACGTTTTTCCCCCAGAAGCCTCCTTGACTATGCCAATCTCTTCTGATTCCTTATCTGAGAGACTCTATTTCATAATTTAATGCTTACAAAATAGCATATTTGCCACTGTCATTTAATATATCTTTGTCTTGTTTCTTCTCCCTGAGAACAGACATTATATCTCTCCTACTAAAAGTAAGCGCCATTGGGTCTGCCCGGTGGCATAGTGGTTAAGTTTGTGTGCTCCACTTCGGCAACCTGGGGTTTGTGGGTTCAGATCCCAGGTGTGGACCTGGCACTACTCATCAAGCCATGCTGTGGCCTCATCCCACATACAAAATAGGGGAAGATGGGCACAGATGTTAGCTCAGAGACAATCTTCCTCACACACACGCAAAAAGAGTAAGCTCCATCAAGTCAGAGATACATTTCTTCTTATTATTACAGTAATCCCATGGCAATGTCTCACACATTACAGGCAATCAATAGATAATTTTGAATAAGTTCTAATATTCCAGCACTATTTGTAGTTCTAATTTTTATACTACGTGTGCCATAGTTGCTAGTAATTGAAAAAGATTTATCTTTACTTTGCATAAAACCAAGTTAAGGACACAGTTGGACTAGTGAAGCGCTGGTGTCTGAGACTGCTTTTTGAAATCTGGCTGTCATAGTTGATGGACCTCCTCCCAAACTTGGGGTATTTGGGAAGTGTCTAGATAGATGGAACTCTGTTGGTTTTATTTTTAGTTATATAGTAGAGCTGTACTTTTAAATCACCAGTTGACTCAAAGGAGAGATTAATTTGGTTATTCTGATGACAAACTAAAGAAAGAAGTATTTTTGAAGCAATAACTATATGCTAGGCACTGGGCTTTGTAACTTTGCATATGTTATCTCATTTAATTATCATAAAAGCCCAGCAAATAGTAATGTATTTTCTTCTTTTAGATGTAAAAACAGATTCAGAGAGTCCCACTTTGTTGGACTTTAAGTTCTGTGAGGACAAAGCGTCTGGCACAGAGGAGCCATTCAATTAAATATTTGTTAAATTAAGTTTATCTATGAGTACTCCGTTGGGCAGCAATTAACCAAGGCTGAGTTTGAACCCAAAGCTGTTGATAGTTGAAGCTCGTCCTCTTTTCACTATTCCCTCTCCTCTAAAGAGACATTCTTATAGAGAAAAATAGAACCAACATTATTAGCTTTTCATTTCATCTAGCTCTTTGCTCTTTCAGCTCAAGCAACACAAATCTCAAGTTTTCAGCATTTGGCCCCAAACACCATTTTCCTCTGTGCTATTTGCCCAGAGATGATGCTAAAGATAAATTTGACTTGCTGGCAACAACTCAGAACAATTGTGTTAGAACATGCTCTTCCTTGATACCCTAAGGAAGCAAAAATAAACACTTGGAAAGAAGGGTGAATAAAGTTGCAGAAATGGTGACACTATTTGCATTCTATTCTGCCTCCGCCCCCCACCCCAGGGTGGGTGGCTAGTGGCTGTCTAAACACAGCCAAGAAGTCAACAAGTTAGAACTTTATCCTGTTTTATCATTACAATTTGCAGACTTGTATTCCATAGAATCCTGGGTCTGCAAGTTGCTGATGGCTATTTAGCATGGTCAGCAGATTTAAAAGTCTTTTTCCTAAGCTATAGTAAAAATGAGAGAGTATTAAATTTTATAGGGTCAAAGTCTAGTTCTTACACTTTCCTCCCAGCTGACACAAATACATGATTTTTAATTTTTTAGAAATTGCACCTACATTTTAGGACTCAGTTTGAAATTATGCATTTTTCAATAATGCGTAAGTAATGTTTGCTTTTCTGCTATCCACACCAGCATCAAAGAGATGAGGCATGCCATATCCATGAGAAGAACTGAAGAACAGTATCATGTGGTGCACAATTAGAGCCAGCTCCTAACTAATTGGAAGTTATAGGGAGGGAGACTGGAGATGAGTATGTGGAATAATCTTCTGCTGTTCAGCCTGTCAAAGAGTGGAAGGGATGGTCGTAGGGGAGGATGGTGTTTTCACAGGGAGGGTGGATATCCACTTTTCAGAGATGTGGAAGAGGGTGGAGTGGGGAAGATTGGGCTAACCTTCTAATGACTAGAGTTTCTCTGATTCTCACTTCCCAGAAGGCCCTTTGCCTTTGGAAGCTAGAAATTTGTCTTTGTTTCTAATTTCAAGGAAACCTTATGAAGGGAGACAGAATGGAGGTCCCAGGGATAATATATAATGAATTGTTTAAGATTTGTTAAACTAGGTAGTGTATGTTAGTCATAAATATGTTAGTACATAACACACACACACACTATGGGGATGAGGCAGAGGGCAGACTCTTCACATATCCCGGGCCCTCTTGCTACAACCACCTTAACTCTGTGCTGTGGCTCACCCTTGCGTCTAGTCTACCCTCATGCCGCCCTCTGTAAGTTCTCTCTCCTGTTAAGCCTGTCTGTCCATTCCCCTTTCTTTTCCTTCTTTCTAGCTCTTTGATCTTGGGAAATCATTTAACCACTCTGTGCTTTAGCTTCCTCTCCTATAAAATGCAGATATTAGTGGCTCCTTGCAAATTCATTCTAAGTGTTAAAGAGAAGGTATGCAGAATTCCAACACAGGGTCTGGCAAGTGGTAAAAGGCTGTTTTTATTTTTCTTTCATATATTTATTCAACAGATAAAGACTTTAACACCAGGATGGGTGTTGTTAGGCTAGCTGTTAGGGATATGAACATTGAACCTTCTCCCTAGAGACTTAAAACACTGAGAAGGAAGACACTGTTACTGTAGTGTGGGACAGGGTGCTGGGGAACAAACATACCCCAGAAATCAGCTCAGATACCTACGTGTCTCATAAATCAACTTCTGTGATTCTATTCTCCTCTACTCTAGAAGCAATTGTTCCCTCTTTTGAACTTTCTAGAAGTGTGCTAATCCAATAAGGTCGCCACACATATTGTGCACTTGAAATGTGGCTATTTCATTTGAGATGTGCTATAAGTATACATATACACCAGACTTCAAAGACTTAGTACAAAAAATGGGATTATTAAAAGCATTAATAATGTTTTGATACTGATTAAATATATAGAAATGATATTTCGGATATATTGGGTTAAATAAAATATAACAAAAGTTAATATTTCATCTCTTTTTTTTTTACTTTTTAATGTGGCTAGTAGAAAATTTATAATTACATATATGTCTCACATTGTATTTCTTTTGGACCATGCTGTCCTAGTACTTCACTGTGCCACTTTATAGACACATCATTTTCTTCTCCCATCCCTGTATGACTTTCTAATATATTGTACTTGTCATATGGATTATTTTTGCCTCAAACTATAAACTCCTCCAGGGCACTATTTACCATGATTACTGATGCTGCTATTTGTTCTCATAGCACCCAACACCAAGTCTTCAATACAGATTTGTTGGATGGATGGATGGATGGATAGTTGGACGGATGGATGGATGGATGGATAAATAGGAGCTATATTCTGAGGCCTTGTGAACTTCAGAGGAACATGTTCTCCCAATATTGTTGATGCAGAAGGCAAATCCAATGACTGCAAATTGTCAAAAAGTCAACTTACTTCCCCAAGATAGTATTGTGCCAATTACATAATAAAGATCTAACCAGAGGCTAATCAATATGTCCTAATACTACTCTTGTGTCTATACCTATCTCTGTGCCCTTTGGCAATGACATGTCTCTACAAGGAGCAGTTCTCAGAATTCCACAGATGTTTGTGTTTTACAATGACAGGGATCTGGCTGTCATTCATTAGGCAAAGCCACAGAACCTCAAAGGCACCTGTCTTCCTGACAGGTCTAAGAGTCCAGAAGTGGGAAGAACAGTGGTCTCGAAAGGATTCATCTCAGGAAAGCAGGCAAAGAGCATCCTTCAGGAGCTGAACAGCGTCAGCTGAACCTTATAAAATAGAAGTGGAGTCTAGATAGCTGGAATTTGGAAGTGTTGTCTCTCATTCTAACTCAGCACCTTAAACAAAGGAAGTCAGAAAATAGGTGTAATTCTTGTCATGGATCTTAACGTTATAATCATGACAAAATACCCTTGTACAGGATACTTGCCAGTGCATCCCTACCATATCGTTATGGATGGGCCTTTCTTATCACCTTAGCCAGAGGATTTCCCAGTGAAGAGCCTTGAGAAGTCTGTGGTAGGCCACAGGTAGAGTGTAATTGTAAGTGGTTTCACAGGAGTTTGTACTCCAAGTGGGTGGGGGACATGTGTGTGGTAAGGGTGAGGAGTGAGGTGGAATTTTTTCATCTGTTTGAGAGTTTAACAAATAGTGTATTGACTACAGTAGGTTTGTTAGCAGCTGAATGGGCAGGGAATGGTGGGCAGAATTACTTGTAGACCTAATAGTGAATTTTCTGTCACTATTTGGCAAAATAATAATGATAAGAAAAATAATAGTTATTGAGTGTTGATTATGTTAGACACATTGTTGAGTATTAAATATGAATTATTGCATTTATATTTCACAAACAACTGTATGAGATTGGTGGTGTGATCACCACCTTCTTACCCAAGCTTGGGAAGGTTTTGTAACTTACCAAAGGTCACACAGCTTACAACTGGTGGAGCTGGGACTCCAACCCGGATCATTAGGCTGTAATTAACATAGTATACAGATATCTGTGCAGAATCAGCAGCATCTCTTTTCCTTATAGTAAGGCGGTTTCTGGTTAACAACATTAGGAAGAGAGGACGTTCTGTCAGCTCTGTTCTCAAATCATGAATCCTTTACAGGTTATCTGCACAGTTCAGCCTAAGCTGGGGAGAGAGTGTGGGATGGTGGAAGATGCATAGAACTGGCAATGGGGCCTCAGTCTGCCCAGGCTTTGCCAGTTTGCCACCTTCCTGAAGCTGTTTCTTCATCTCTAGACTGCAAGTGCTGGAATAAACTGAGTTCTAAGGTTTTGTGCAGATCTTGGTGACTTGAGGAAAAGGAGGGTTGTGAAGCAGAAGTCATTCCACCCCAGGTTCAGTGTGGACCATTGACAAACCAAAGAAGAGCATCTTCCCCAGAACTAAACCTGCCTCGTGAGGGTGGGACCGAGGCTCACTCACCTGCTGAGGTGGGCATGGTGCTGCCTCAGAAAGTGGGGCACTGGGAAACCAGTCTCTGAAATTTCTATTTGACTTGGCCACATTTCACAATTTTCAGTATGTTTCTTGATATGTTCTTAAAGGAGCATTTTAATGTTATTTTCTCTATAAATAGAAGATATGAAAAAAAAATCTAAATTGAGTTATTTTTAGTCATTAAAATTTTCTGCTAAAGTATATCTACAAATGGGCAAATAGCTTCCCAATTTTTGAGATCATCTTTTATCCTGATTTCTGAAATCCGGTTTTGGAACACAAACTAAGGTTTGAACTTTCTGAAAAATCGTAAAGGTTTATGGCTTTGCATATGGACAATGCAGTCAGTATTATTCACAGCACCGATTAGACGTCTGAGCCTTGATAGTGAGACCTGAGTAATAAGATGTTAGGTGAGTTGACACAGTGAAATATTTATAGCTAAACCACAACAAGAATTGTTTGAAATAATTCACTTCACCAAGAAAGGCAGTATAAAGCAGTATGAAGACTTTTGGCTCCTGATTCAGATGGAATGATTCTAAATTCTAGTTCTGCCACTAATTAGTTATAACCTTAGTCAAGTCACCCATCCTATCAAAACATCAGTGTCCTCATCTGTATAAAACATGAATAATAATAATGGGACTTACCTCCATAGAGTTGTTATGAGAATGAAATGGATTATGTACTTAAAACACCTAAGACCTTGCCTAGTATTGTGTGCCCTCAATAAACGTTAGCTATTTCTATTATTACAAACAAGTTATTTGCCATGTATAACAATTATAACTAGTATACTTTTTAAAATTCTAGATATCATAAATTATATTTTACCAAGGAATCGTTAGACAATAGATTACTATAGCCAGAAAAGAAGTAAGAGCATTTCACCAGGGCTTTTTTAGAGCCACATTAGCTAAAACCCTGGGATATGGATAGAAATGGCAGCCATTTCTCAATCTTAAAGAGATAAACTGATTCATATAATGAGTCGTCTCTAATTTCTCTGCAGTATTGTGTGAAAAACAGTTCTTCACATTGAATATTACTTGGTTCTTTGGACGATGACTATTGATTGTTAGGAGACGAGGGGATCGATATTAATAAATGTTTGAAGTTGTCAGCTGTGCTGCTGGGGGGAGGATGGGAAGAGAGAGAGAAAGAGGGAGGAAGAGAGAGAGAGAGAGCGAGAGACCCACGGCTTGCTTGACAGAGCACTCTGTGGTCTATCTCATTACTTCCCATTCACCAGAGCTTAACGTGAAAATGCCTTGGAGAGTGGAGAAACTGTTTTAACATGTCATTCCCATGGTAGGTGAGATGTCAAGAATTCAGAGCCATTGAATGCCCTGAAGTCAGACACTGCCTTGTCACATTGAAGGCAAAGACTAGGTGGAAAATGCCGTGTTTCCATTGCCAGTGTTCAAACAGGCTGGGGGAATTTGGTGTGACAGTACAGACAGGTTTTGTTTCAAGGCAGCCTAAGAACTTTGCTTACTTAGATCCTTGCGTGTACTCTTGCTGTGACTCATGAAAGGCTTAAAGATGACAATGAAATTATTAGCTAGTTAGTAAACATTCCATGAGAGGGAACGTAGCATAGCAAATTCTCCCTGATACTCAGGAATGTAGATAAAAATCCCTTTGTAGAATGTGCTCACTCAAACCGCTGCACACTGCAGACATCTGTAAGGTGTTCTGTTTGATGATGAGCTTGATACATTAGCATTGAAAGCAGTTTAACTTGATAAGCTAATGTGGGAATTTCAGAGATGGTAATGCTGGAGACGAAGTAAGAAGCAACAGCAGCCTGTGAAATATCTGCTGGAAGTATCTGGAAATGTTTTAAGTAGATGGCTCTCTGATAGTAGCAAAAGTATGACAATGAAGATGACAATATCCCCTCTATGTAGTTTCAGAGAGCATGTGATACCTATACCTCAGTTGCTTTCTAAAATGATAGTATGGTGGCAAGTCACCTGATGACCTTCGTGACGATAAATATTAAAGTTGATACACAGAAGATAACCTTGGTTAATTATGGGATACATGCAGCCTGGCTAACCAAGCTGGAAGAAGAGTAAATTAATGTTGGTTAAGGTGCTGGCACTGTGGTTGAGCTTTATATACATTATTGCATATAAGTGTCTCATCAACCTTATTGAGTGGATATGACTATGATGAAATCATAACAGCTAATTTCCATATAGGAGTTAGCCTGTGTCAGATAGTGTGTTAAGCATATGACAAATTATCTAATTATCTAATATGACAAATTATCTAATTTGGTTCTCACATTCCTATAAGGTAGATATGGTTAGCTCTGTTTTACAGATGAGTGAACTGGAGAATATTGATCAAAGCTTCTCACGTTCAAATCTTTCCAACTTTTATAAGCACCATGCATGTGGTAGTAATAAAAATTAAATGTAAATAAATAATAAAGACAAAGAAGAAGAAGAAGATGCATCTATCGAGTGTTGACTGTAGAACAGGCCTATATGTTTTACATAGAATATCTTATATAACCCTCACAATCCTACTGTATCTTTCTTATTGATGAGAAAATAGAGGCTTATTTAAGTTAAGAAACCTGCCCAGTTTTATTTAACTAGTAAGATGCAGACAAAGGCGGTGAACTCACTGCAGTGTGACTCTAGAACCTAAACTGTTAACCAATGTGCCTGTGATAAAAATAGATTCTCACAATTTTAGGACTGTCTATTTTTGATTTTAAAAAGAGAGATTCCCTTTAAGGTAGGATAGTTACATGAATAAATGAAATTTCGTGGGACGGATCCTGGATTCTCTGGGTAATCTGAGATATCCTGGATTCCTTACTCATGTGTTTGAACCTGTCACCTTTGCCTCTTTTGTCTAGGTCAGTTTTATTTTTTTTATTTTCAGGATTTTTTAATCTGCTATCTCTATGAAATAGGCCACAGATAGGTTTGCCTGGAATTCTTAAAGTGTAAGAGCAGAGAGTTCCCAGGCAGCTCCAGCATCTTAACTGAGGCTGTACCTCTCGCCTTTAGCTGTGCTTGGCTTCACGAGAACAATGCGATTCTACTCATGTTGCAGACCAAAGAGGCAGATATGCTGATCCCTTGCCATTTGTTTAACGATATTGTTTTCCATTGCATACAAGCATTCCCATTAATATTTCTATGCTGCAAAACATAAAACTCACATTTGTGCAACTCACAAAGGTACCCTGCCAAAATATAATTTAACCATTACATTTTGTGATGAATCACATATTAAAAAATAGTTTTTTCCCTTCTTCATCTGGCAAGTTACTATACATTTTAAAAAACAAAAGAAAGGTTGATATTTATAAAACTTTGGCCCCAAAGAACCATGACATGACATTAAATCTGATAGCTGAGTTACTCTTATCTTGAAATGTATTTTTCTTACTCTCCTTAGAATAAAGATGAACTAAGACCGTAGTCATGTTAAATCACGTTAAACAAGATTTTTTTGGGTCTTTTCTTCCTAAAAAGAAACGTCTAATGTGTATTCAGTTCGTTTTTCTCTGTGTTTGGGAAAATATTTCTGATGCAGAAGACTGTCCAAGATCAAATTTTAGTTTTTCCTTGAATAATTGCTGAATTGTTTTATTTCTAATTTCCTGTATCTGGATTTCATTTTTCTAACTCAGAGTTGTTAACCCATCTGGATGTTTTTGTTTTTGTAACCTGTGTAAGGAGTTATTTGAATAACAGAAACAGTGATAAATCACATGTGATTTAGAATCAGACCTGAGAATTCCAAAGGAAAAGAAAATTTCCTCGGAGAGTTTGGCTTGCAATAAAACAGGATTGTCGCGTTTTTAGTGTTCTCTGTTTTGCATTGGGAAAAAAAATAGATCAATTTTTGTCCATGCAGTCACCCTCTGGTATTATCTCCATCTGGCTGTCTCTGCAGCCCTGCGCCTCTTAGCTCAGAGTAAGTGTGTACCAGCAGCTATTAATAGCCGAATTCTACAACAGTCTGCTGTCACAGATGGAATCTGAGCTTCTGAAGACTAAGACTAGAAAAACTCATTACAGAGAAAGCAGTACATTCTTTGGCACTTAATGCAATTAAGCTATCTATAAATAAGGAACATTTTTAAAGCATTACACTAGCCGTTGATTCTAGTTTGTGGATGTCACTCATTGATTTGGTCTTTGATACGTAAGTTTCTCCTTTATGATGTTGTGCGGATCTGTAGTATTAATCCAAACCTATATGTAAAATTGTAAGAGACTGTCTTGCTTTGGAAAAAAGTAGTATTTAACTTGAGGGTATAATAGAAAATACCATCACAACAAAGAAAAGGGGAAGAAAACTTTGAACTAGAGAATGTGCCTCCTGGATGGTAGAATCCGTGGAGATATGCATATCCTTGCAGAAGAGAGTTGCTTCTTAACCACCTTGAACCATGACCATTGCAGAGGCCAGGACACCCACCCTGAAAGAAAGCATCCTTGACTGTTTTATACATATACACACACATTCACTCCAGATATTTCCATGGGAACTCCCAATTATTTTTCCCCTAAGCAAGGCAGAGATTGCTCCTTTTCAAGGAACTGTCTTAGTATTTCTATTGAAGAGTATAGGAAGAATATGGAAAAAGGAATTAAAGTCTATTTCTGGACCCTCTTTCTCCATGATCCCCTTGCTTCCCCAGTATTTACCAAGAGAATTAAAGGATTTATTAAATCAGATTAACTGCTTGTGTCATCTGTTCTACACTCAGTAATATCAGAGATGTGGCAAGGCTAGGAAAGCGAAAACCCAATGCTGTGCCTGGAGTTAATTCTTTATCAATACTTATTGTATAAATGAAAGGAAGACATTTCTTTTATTGTCTAATTATGTTAGAATGTAGGTTCTATGAGGGCAGGACCATGTTGGTTTTGTTTACTTCTCTATCCCTAGCATCTACTACAGTAAATATTATTGAATAAATATATAAATATATGGAGTTAAGGCAGCTTGCATGCTCTTGAAAAATGTTCATATAAATTCCTTCTCAGCTGTGTGCTGAAATATAATGCCTCAATACTTTCTTGGTATAAAACACTTAGAAAATAATTTACTAATGTATTCTGAGTGCCCTTTCCCTTTATTCCCGTGTAATTTTTTCATGATCCATGCTACCTTTCTTTTGATATCTGGGAACAGAGTTTCCAAACACAAATCTCCTATGGTACTCTCCTATGGTGCTTTGAAAGTGATTCTCATGTGAAATAACATAAATTCATCTTGGAACACAGTTAATCCACTCGAACTAGATTTGAAATTTCCTACCAATAGCTCTTAGGGTAGGGGTGGGAGTTTGGGCATTCACTGTAGGATAATAGTCCCTGTCAATTCAGCTGGCTCATTTATTCATTCCTTTATTTATTCCACTTATATACATAAGCTCCTGTGATGTGCTGGCACAAAGGATACAGTAGTGAGTATGACCAAAAATATAGCCCTGCCCCTGTGTACCTAATGTGGGGAGAGGATGGAAAGAAAGCAGAAATTCCACAAGCAATTTTAATGAAGTGTAGTGAGTGCTCAGTTCAAATAGTTTTTGAGCACCTACTAAGAGTGAGTCTCCAGTAAGGTTGAAGAAATAAGATATAAGTGTGTTAATAATTATACCTTATTAATTATGTTAAATAGCATGAGAAAATGGAGAGATATCACAGGACAATAGGTGATTTTCTGAGAAATGGACGATGTAGGCAGAAGTGATATGAATACAGAGAAAGAGTAAATTACTATGAGTTGCAGCCATCTGTGAATATTCATGGAGGAAGGAGAATGTAGCTGGGTCTTTAAAAATGGGAAGGATTTAAATGGATGGAGAAGGAATTGCACAATAAATGCAATTTTAAAATAATGTAATTGTTAAAGTGGCTGAGTTTTGAATTCTAGTGGAAAAACAAAAACCCCACCAACATACATCTTATTAGAATCCCTTTATGATGCATGGAAATAACTGCTAATTGGTTTAGGGATGCTGAATGGGTCATTTGTGAGTTAGTTCATTTGTGATTCCACGAGTTTATTTTCCTTCTAATTTGTTGCATCATGTAATCTGGGGAGTTTTCTGTGGGTCAGAATTCACAAGGCAAAGATTACAGTAAATTTCCCTTTATCTCCCTGCTCCCAAAAGAACTTGATTCCATTATGACCTCTAATGTGCTAGATAATGTACTCTCAAAAGTTCTACTCCAGTATAAGAGATCCAAGCAATTCTGGCTAGCTTCTTAATTAACCCACATCCAAAGGACCCATTCAGATATAGGGGGCTGTGGACATGATGGTTAAGAGAATAAACTTTGGATTCAGAATAATTTAGCTCAAATTTTGGCTCTGCCCCTCTTTGTTGTCTTGGGCAGGTTATTTAATCACTCCCAAATCAGTTACTTTCTCTGCAAAATGAGCATTCAGATTAAATTAGATAATCTATGTATACATCTCATGCTGACTGGGGCATTATCTCAATGAATGCCAAGTACTGGAAAGATGGAGGTGATGATGAGCCTGGAGATAACTGAGAGTTTGGATCTTAATTTTTGAATGATTTACTGGGGTCCAAACTTCACAGTTTTTAACTTTCTCTGCCTTCTTCCTAGTCAGTCTTCCTTTACATTCATAACCTTCTAAGATTGTCTAGGCATGACATGGTTTCTTAATTTCCATAGGCCTGTTCTGAATTGAAGGAGACAACAAAAACTTTAATTGTGAATGCTGTTTCAAGAATATCTTGCTACATATGATACCAAAAACTCCTCAATATGATAAATACTTACAATTTTATAGCATATTACAGTTTTCAAGGCACTTTGAAATACACCATTGCATTTGACCTTCCCATAAAGTTAGTGACTGGGTGGTAGTCACCTCCTTTTACAGATAAAGAAACTGAGGCACAGAGAGTAACTTGACTCAACCAAGTTATCCAGCTAATAAGTGATGGAGCCTAAATTTAAATCCAAATGTTCCAACAAGTTCATGAGTATTTCCATGACTATTGAGCTTACAGTCCATTTGGAGGAATAGAACACTTACATTATGGAAAAAATGCAGGCAAGTGCAAATTAACATACCTCAGTGTGGCTATTAATATCTTAAAATACAAAGAGTAAAATGAGAGATTTTATTGAGATAGCAAAATCAAACTAAAGCTTTCCAGGAAATCAGAGCACTAGGAGATTCTATGTATTTTTTTTTTTCAAATAATCATGGAAGTGTGGGTCACCACGTTATTTTCGAATGTGTGTCTCCTGCTAAACCGAAGGGGAGAGAGCTGCTTTTTTTCAGCACCACGGACAGCTCAGCAACTCTCTAAAGAGTTGTTCCATATACAGCACGAACAAAGTCCTGTCTATTTGATAGCATCAGCTCTGTGAAGCCCAGAGGAGCTGACCTGACCTTGTAATGTTCACTCAGTGAGGAACGTAAATTTAAAATAGCAGTGGAGTTACATTAAATGCTTATTCAGGAGGTTTCATTAGTGTCAATAAGTATGACACATTTGAAATTATTGATTTTTGTATTTTTCTCAATTTGGAACTGGGAGAGGCTCAATTAATTACCGTGAAGTGCCTTCATATAGCTTTCTCTCTATCTCTGTTAAAGCCCATTTCAATAATTACCCATCTACCACAGTTGAGTTTCATGAATCTACTTTTTGTAGTGCACACCCCTCCTCCCCATTTTACTCAATGCTTTCCCCAAAATTCAACTGCACAATATATGGCTAACCCTACTCTGTGGTGATAAAGACAAAATGGAAATCCATAGATGCTAATCCTGAAGCCATTGAAGAAAGGGCCCTAGGGAGTCAAAGAGCTGACACATAAATCGGAAAGAGTAGAATGTGGCTACTATACAAGCAATATCTGCCCTTATTAGCCTTTAAGACCAAAGAGTTAGTCGTAAGAAACATAAACTGAGGCAACTGGTTCTAGGCACCAATTTGGACACCTTCCCTCTGATTTTTCTATGTCATAAATCTCTATTTGATCTTTAAGGCTGAGGTGGGAGGATGAGACTGACTCTTTGTCCTAAGCTTTTGTAATAGAAATAACCTTACATTCCATAAGCTTTTTGATCTTCACTAAATTATGCTGTTATCAGATTTGACATAATTACATAGATCTAATCAAAACCCTGCTTTCTGTAACTTCCTGTGGTACCTAATAAAGGAGAATTTGTGGCTCAGCTGTTTAAAAATGAAGAGGAAAATCAAATTCATTGGGAGAGAGCTTGGAGTTTGTGCCTGGATTCACTTTATATGCACATCAATCACTGGAGATCCAGGAAAGTAATGGATCCCTAGCCCTAACCTTTCAGATGGTACTTGCTTACTTGCAAGCAAGGACCGTTACAGCATGCATTTGATTGAGTCTTTTCCAACTTTGCTTTCTAAAACTAACCTGAAATGAGACAGTAGGGACTTCTGTTTTGCTAGGTTTTACGGAGTCACTCTGATAGATTACAGGTGGGCTGCTGGGTGCTGTTATTGTTTCATGTTATTAGGAGGAAAATTAGGAGGATAGGGAGAAGACCCATGTCATCCTTCTACTTGAGAAGAATATGTATTTGTCATGGCTAATTGAATCAGTTTCCAGGATTTTTAACTTTAAAGTGGATTAGGCACTATGATATTAGAAACAAAGCGTCCAGATCATTTTAAAGTTAATCCTGGAAATTAAGCTACTTTAAAGATCACTTCTTCCCCTCTTGATGCACATTTTGCTCTTTATATGGTATAATCTCTAAGTTAACTCTCTGGCAACAGAGCGAGTCCACCATAAGCAGGGACAGGCAGGCTGTCAGATAAAATCTCCAGATTGAAACCAGAACAGGGGGCTGAGCTCCAAGTGGAAGAAGCATGTGTGACCTCTTGGTCCAAATGGTGGGAGTGTCTCCAAGCAGTCTCCTTTGCCAAAAGACTCAGCTTTCCTTGGATATAAATAAAAACAAGAGTCCTTTGTTCTCAAAGACGTAAGAATGATGTTCACTGTTGGCTCACTTCTTCTTACAAGTTCTAATTTTGGGGACTGTATTGCTTTTAGTTTCAAGGATGTTCTATCAGTCTAGATTGCAAATGCATGGAAGGGTTTATCTTGGTGTTTTACTGGTGATAAAAGAAGCTTATTCACTCATCCATGTAGCAATGTTTACTGAATACCTACTATGTGCCTATGTACAGAGCAGTGAGCAAAATCAACAAGGTCTCTCTCTGTTCTCATAAATATTATAACATTATAAACATTATATTCTAAGAGATTAGAATAAGTTAATGATATAATAGAGAATATGGACAGTGGGGAGCCAACATAATAGAATACACAGGGAAGGTCTTGACACTAAGGCCTAAAAACCAAAATGGTACCAAGATGAGGAATATCTAAGGAATGAGGACTCTTAGAGAGAAAACAGCAAATGCAAAGGCCCTGAGTCAGTAATAAGCTTGGAGACTATGAGGAGCAGAAGGCCAGTGTGACTTGAGCATAATGAATAAATGAAAGACAGAGTGACAGGAGAGGTACTGGATCCAGATCATATAGAGGCTTGGAGGCCCCGAGATGAAGATGGGGATTTTATCCTGAGGTCAGCGTGAAATTATTGGAGGGCTTGGAGGTAAGGGAGTTATGTAATCTGATTTATGCTTTCCTAAAGATCTTTTCAAATTTGTGTTCTCATTTGCAAGGCTCTAAATTGGGGAGCCAGTTCTGGCATCTTACTGATTTGCTATTTTACAAATTTATTTTCTTGTAAAATAAGCATATTTTTAAAAATACCCAGTATGGTGCAAATAGTTGGACATCCATATCCTTTTTAGATAGACTCTTCTAAAATGTGAGACAATATTTGACACGTAATAATAACATTTGAAGGCTGAGTTCTAGTCTCTTCCGGGCTAAGTTACTTATGTTCTCAGTTTGCATTTCCCTACTGGAAAAAGGGTATATTAGTACCTCCTTGGCTTACCTCACATAAATGTTGAGAAGCTCTGATGTGACAGTATACTTGAATATGTTTATTATTAAATTGAAAGGAATGAGAGTGAAATCTGTTCATGTAATTAAACATTTGTTGAGTATAGGACATGAGAGGTCTAAATAGTTTTAATAATAATGGTTGTAACTTTATTAAGTCTTAAGTAGGTGCTTGATACTATGCACTTTTTCATTTACTTCTGATTCCAGCCCTATCAGGTAATGGGGTTATCACTGCTTTTTGAATGAGAAAACTGAAGTTCAGAGACTTTAATTTCCCAAGCTGGTAACAGATGGCTGGATTTTACCCCAGGTCTGTTTGCCCCCAAAGCCTGTGCTATGCTCTTAAGTTCTGCAGCCTTTTTAGGATTCCAATGCCCAGTAGGAAGGCAAGACTAACCAACCTTGTTGGTACATTGGGATATGCCTGTACAAAATGATCTGACAGCCTGGAGGAGAGAAGGGAGCAAGTTCAGCTGATTTCATAGTTCATGCTTTGAACTTGATCTGGAAGGATAAGTAAGAACTTAAAGGGATAGTAAAGGGTGGTGTGACGGTGAAGGAAGGACATCTCAGGAGGAAAAACAGCCTAAAGAGAGATCTGGAGATGAAAGAAATGGAATGGGGGAATGGCAGAATGGTTAGTGTGACTTGAAGGTGTGTGTGCTATTGTGAGTGTGTGTGTGGGGGGGGGGGGAGGGGGGGTGTATTGTCTGTGGATAATTTTTTGGTGTTGGAGTGTGTGTGTGTGTGTGTGTGTGTGTGTTTATGTCTGTGGATTTGTGTGTGTGTGTGGAAAGCTTGTATAGTGTATGAATACAACATATGTGAGAAGGCAGGATGGGGCTGGAATATGTCCCTGTTGAAGAGGTGGAATGACAGAATGAGGGAAGTCTGTTAGGAGGCTAGTGCACTAATGCAGGTGAAAGATGGTGTGGGCCAGAATGAAGGCAGTATAGAGGGTCTGGAGTGAGAAGATGAGACTTACGAGAGCAATATTTTAGAAAAAGAATCAGCAGGGTTTCTATCTACAGCAAGTGCAGCTGAGAGAGGTGTTAAGAATGAATCCTGGGTCTTTAGCTTGGCAATGATGTAGATGGAGTCCTAGGAACTTAAATGAGGGAAGTGGGAGCAGAGGCAGATTTGGAGAGAGGAGGAGGTGGAGGTAAATTTGAGACTTAGTGAGTTTGAGCAGCATGACATCCACATGGAGACACCAGTGTTGGGGCTTAGATTTGGAAATATGGTCCAGAGCTCAGAAGAGATTTAACCTAGAAGGATAGTAATGGGGAGGAAAGATGCCCGCAAAGTATGGCACAGTATGGTATACTTTTGTTATCACATTGCTCTCTTATATAGCATTTTAAACTCCCACCGAACACAGGAGGTTTTCTGAAGGATTTTTTGTACCCCTAAGAAAATATAGGTCAATTCTCAATTATCCACAAATGAGCATCCATGGCAGTTGTTTTCATTCTTAGACTGGCTGTTCCATTCTGCCTTGCATATTTTTAAGGATATCTCCATTATTTGCTCAAAGCAAACTCAATAAATATTTATCCAAGAAAAACATAGATAGGAAAGTAAATCTTATGGGGGAGAGTTAGAAGCATTCCAAGAGCTGGTTTTAAAATAGTACATTACATGGAATTATCTTTCTTTGTCTCTCTGTTCTTCTAATGGTCGAGACAATCATGTGTTGACACTTTTGGATTCTCTGCATTCAAAGTCAGGTATCATGTTGCAATCCATTTTGGTTCTACTGTCTTACCATTGCATCTCTATCTACATACCTCCATCCCACCCCAGTGTTTTATTTACTTCAGATTTATTTCTTGAGACTTTGCCCATCCTTATGTTTTTAACCTTTT
Organism: Equus caballus; assembly: GCF_041296265.1. Lineage (NCBI taxonomy): Eukaryota > Metazoa > Chordata > Mammalia > Perissodactyla > Equidae > Equus > Equus caballus. The sequence continues at coordinate 46,686,832 of NC_091697.1, forward strand.
GCAAAGAATCTTATTGTGACAAGAGGAGAACTTTCCATGTAGCCCACTGAGAAATTGTTTGTGGAGATTAAATGTCTTTATCTGACAAAGCAGAAGAAGCAGGAGAGCAAGAGCCTGATGGTGAAAGTGATGAATCAGCTCAGATTTACAGATTTCTTGGGCTGAAAATAGTTCATTTTCGGAATATATTATTCAGAGCAAGGCCTGAGCAAGAGAAAGAATTAGAGCTGATTTCCAGCTGGAGATTTTGTACAGGAGGAGAAAGACTACATTGATTTGTAGGCATAACTGACCTTGGTAGGAGTGTTTGATTTTCAAATGAAGAGAAGGCCATCTGTTGGTTCTTGAGGGTAGGGGGATGAGGCAAATAATCACTCTTACAGCATGCTGTACTTTATCGCTATTCAGAAACTTGTGAAGGCCTGGTCTCAATTTGTCTTCAAATATTATCCCTTTATACCAGGAAGTCAAAACTCAGAGATCACATGATTGGCTTAAGTTCGTCCAAGGAATTCGAGGCAGAAGATGGACTCAAGTTCACATCTCCTGATTTCCAGGCCAGTGTCCTTTCCATTGACTACCTGTAAAACAATGTGAAACTCTTGGTATTGCTTGCTCTATGATCTTGGCCAAGTAATTTAGCCTCTCTGAGTTTCACATTTATCATCTGTAAAATAGAAACAATGAAACAACTTCACTGGGTCACTGAGAAAAATAAATAACCTAAGATTCAGGAGGATAGCATCTGCACATAGTACATGCTCAGAATATGTGAGTTCCCTTGAAACAGTGGGGCTGATATTGGTGATGCCGCTCTAAGATATTTTCAATGAAACTTACTGGTTTATAAATCTCAGGAGTTTTTATGTGGAATTAGGGTAGAAGAAAATATCCATCAACCAAGTGAAGGGAGCAGACACAGATTTGGAAGCGTTGCCAGAAAAATCCCCATGATTTTTCTATGCCTAATTTTTTCCTTTAGCATAGATGGATGTCCTTGGGTTTCCATTCATTAATTCATTCAACAAATATTATTTGGACATCTTATGTGCCAGACCTGATGCTGGGGATGTAGCAGCTGAAAAAGATAGTTTTGTTCCCTGCCTTCAGGAAGTTTAAAATCTAGTGGGAAAGACAAACCTTGATCAAATAATCACAGAAGGAATATATAAACTTCAAGACTGAAGGCTCCTTTCTAACGGAGTCATCGTAAGCTGTGCTAGGATAACCTGACGTAGTTTTGTGGGATCAGGGAAGGCTTCCCGACCGAGTGACCTTTAAGCTATGGCTTGTGGGGGTGGGGCAGCCATGAGAGGCAGAGGGAGCAGCATACAGCAAGGCCATGAGGTGGAAAAGCACCCATCATTTTGGAGAAGAGGGAGTGGGACTGAGCACTGTGAACAGCTGGGAAGATGGCATCAGATGAGGCCAGGAGAGAAGTAGGGGCCAGATCATGCAGGACCAACCTAAGATCAAGGAAAGCCTTTGTGGAGTTTTAAGCAGTGTGTACATTAGTCAGATTGATGATGGCAGAGCCATCCAAAGGGGTGTATACACGACTCCTGTCACTCAGTCTGGGAGCCCCACAGTCTTCCAGTATCTCACCTATCTTCCAGGTACCACTCTCCTAACTCTGGGACCATGGGAAAAGAATTAAGTAGTAATATACTTGAGTTACTGGCAAAGGAGATGAACTGAGTTCCTTCCAAGTCAAATATGCTGATATGAATCCACCAACCAAGCTGTGCCTGTGCACGTGATAGGCTGGTTGCTGGTGGATTTATATGCTTTTAATATTTTCTTAGAGGCAGTAGGGTATAGGTAGGATCCTGCTGATTCTTCTTCTTCCACACTCTTTCCCCTCTTTCGTGTGCTTATGTGTGCATTTATTTATTCATTCATTCAACATCCATTCATAAATTGACTTATAATATAGTTGGAGATATAAGATATATTCAGTAAATTACAATACAAGCTTGAAAGAGGTGAGTACCATAAAATATAAAAAATGGAGTAGAAGTTTCAGAAGAAGAGAGGATCTCCTCTAGTTTGTTAGGAGGAAGCATGAGGTGGGCATTGATCAGAAAGGTGTTATGGATGAGGCAGCATTTGACATGAACCTCGAAGGATGCAGGAATGAATAGGCAGATACGTGGAATGCAGGTAAGAAAAAGGAGATGTTTGCAGAGAAAGAGAACAGTGAGAGTGAAAACACAGAGGAAGTGTAGGATGAGTGGGATAAAAAATCTGATTGAATTTTAACCTATGTGAAGGAAAGTTCTTAGAAGATAAGTGAGGGTCAGGTATGAGAAGCTGCAAATGCAAAGGCTTCTGAAGAGAGCTGCTAGATTTCAACAGTGGGGGCTATTGGAATTTTTCAACTTGGAAGTTGTAGGGGAGGAAGACATTTCCTCTTCCCAAATGTGGGTTCGTCTGGCCGGAGAACGAATTAAATTCACATGAGACAGAATAGCAAGAGAAAATTAAACAAAGCTTTATGAGGAACCACTTTATGAAGAAGTGGGGTGCACAGAGTGGTTATATACCCCCAAACATGGTGTTTCACATGTGATTGAAATGTCCCTCCCACAATAGTCACAAGATTGCCCTGTCGGCACAGCGCGCTTGATGGACACAGCAGGTAGTGGTCTGCTGTCTCAGAGGGCGTAGCAGGAGGCTAGTCGATTGTCTGGAGCTGGGCGGTCACAGGTGAGCGCAGCAATCAGTTCCTAGCCTAAGGAAAGATGCTTAATCCTTAAGAAATGCCAACGTTGGGAGGGGGAGGGAAGTCTGTTACAGGAGGTTACCAGTCTAGCACAATAAAATGCAGATTTTAAGTCCTTGCCTTTGGTATTGATTAAGAGTTTTTAGAGAGAAGGTCATCTCCTTTCTTCTTCCTGGTACAGCGAGGGAGGCACATTTACAGATAGAGATTTGCCTTACAAATGTAAATGTGTCCTAACAAAGGGCAAGTTCCATTCCTCAGAGCCTCCTTCCCTGTCCCAGTTTATCAAAAGCAATCAGCCTCAAATAATCCTGATGCCAAAGAGACATATCTTGGGGTGGCCATTTCCAGGTCCCCACAAAGTGTTGTGACTGAGGGGTGAGGAAGTGGTCAGGAGGGAGAGGTGGATGGATGTCACCAGAGCACCAAGCCCAAGGCATCAGGCACGTTGGCCTCGTGTCTGAATCCACTGGACCCAGACCTTGCCAAGCATTAGTATAGGCTAGGATATTAGTATAGTCCTGAGTCCTACACCAACCCTACTGTGTAAGATTCAATGGCGAGTATATCTTGAGTACCTGTTATTTTAAAAACTCTCCCTATATGATCCTTAGGAAGCCCAGCATTTGGGAACCACTCTTCTATTGACTCCACATGCAGCCCTCATAGAAACCATCTAGTCTAAGACAGTTGCTGAAGGACCAGCAAAGTCTTAATTTGCTCTGCCTCTCGTGGTTATGAACTGGGCCACTTGAGATGGTGCTTTGGGCAGCAAAAGCCATGAACTGAATCGATCATTTAAAATTGATACCAAAATAAATTATTATGAAATGAGTAGAAGAAACATTTGATTGTTGGTCAAAGAGGTAAAACCAAGCCTAGCAGAGAGGTGCACAGAGCCTTCTGTATACACCGCCTTGTTAATAGTGATTGCCTCAGGGAAGTGAGCTTGGGGATGGGGGGAGATGTTTATTTTACACGTTTTATATATTTAACACATGTTTTACAATAAGCAAATACTACTTTAGTAATTAAAAAGCCTAGTTAGAGACTTTTAAGCACAAAAAAGGACCTTTTCAAATCTAGAAACCAGTATCTAGATAAAAAGGGGAAAGATAGCCCTCTGTCCTCAGTGGTGACCAAGCTACACTGTGAGCACCTGTGTCAGAGGATGTCCAGGTCAGATGGTGAAGAAAAAAATATATTATGCTTTCTGGCCTACAACTTTGGGAGTATTTACCTTAGGAAAGAGGATGTTTGCATGATAAGTACCTGAAATGTCATTCTGATTGAGTTTTAGGATGACTCACAGCTGGGAGGAGGAGCCAGAACAGAGAGATCTTGACAGTCTAGTTTGATGGGCCAAATCCAATAACATGAGTTGTATGCGGATCAATGCCAATATCTTCCCTGAAGTCCTGCAAAGCCACCTGCATGCATTCAGGGAGGGGAGTAGCCTTTAAGAGCAGCTCATCAGAACAAGCCTCCAGGGTCTTAGTTCACTCTAAGAGAGAGTCAAAAGAACGATGTGGCTGCCAAGAAAAGGGATATGATGTTTGGCAGCATTAACAGCAATCTAGTTTGATTCTTAACCAGTGGTATGCATCAAAATCAGCTGAGAGTCTTTTTTCCAAATATGCTCAGCCCTCACCCCCTAATCTCACTGTATTCCAGTCTTGGGGGAGGAGGGATAGGGACTAAGTACAGGGATATCAGAAATGGTGCCCTCGTATAGGCCTCTGGTTTTTAAAAATTGACCTAGATCAAGGGAGGAGCCATCTCAGACTCTTCAGTGTTAAAGGATCTGCAATCTGAAATTTTTAATTAATTTCTAAAACCACATTAAAAAATAATAACCTGTGTTTTTATTTCTGATTATGGAAGTAATTTTTGGACAATATTAGTTTTCATTCCAATTTGCCGTCTTATTCAAATCGACTTTAAATAAAATAGTTTACATAAAATTAGGATCATGTTGTATGCAATGTTTTATAATGTGAGTTCTTCATTTCATGTTCTAATATGAACGTTTTTCTATGCTCTTCAGCATGATTTTTAGTAGGTGCGTGAACTGTGCATTATAGAAGATGTACCAAAGTTTACCAACTTCCTATTGTTGTATATTTGGATCTTTACCAGAATTTCTTGCTATTATTAGTTGCACTGTATGTACTTGTGTGGTACTACACTTTGAAGATGAATATTGACACAGTGGCGTGGCCAGGATGGTGGGAGTTTCGTAAGCTTGACATAAGGAACAGCGGAAAGAACCTTAATCTGGAGAAGATTTAGTGCAGTTAGAGGAGGTGGTAAATATCTTCAAATATTTGCAGGGAAATCAAACAGAAAAAAGAATTCAATTTGTTTTGCTAGCCTCAAAGGGACAATTGGGTAGAAATTGCAAGGAGGCAGCTTTCAGAAAAAGGTAATGAATTTTCAAATAATTAAGTTTTGAAGGTCCTGCCTGCCCCTCCATCCTTGGGGATGCCGGAGGCTTAGTTAGCATTTGTAAAGGAAGCAATTGAGGAGATTCAAATTTCTAATGGAGGGGGTGTGGGGGAGCTGTAAAATAGAGTCACAAACTCCAGTGGCCCAAGCTACAACCCAACAGTAAATGGGTTTGTTCAGATAATAGACTCTTCTAAAACAATTTGAATTCAAATGCCTTCAGGCAGAACATTCACTCCCCAATTAGCCACAAGCCACACTCCCCCCGCATTTATTTTACCTGCCTGGGCTCCTGAAGGCATTTGAGTTTACCACCTCTGGTAGATGCTCTTTAAATCCTTTGATGCTGTGAATATCATTCATTCAGATGCTTAATGAGCACCTACTGTGTGCTGAGTATTGTGTGAGATGCTAGACATAACAATGAACCTGGCAGCCTCTCTGCCCTTAAGAAGCATGCAGTGAGAGTGTGCAGGAGGTGGGCTGTGTTGAATGACTATGGATTGGAAGAGAAATACAGAACTCAACTCCCGAAAGTCTAATTCGGACCAGTGGTTGCTGCTAACAGCAAGGTGACTTTGATTGCTACGAAGAGGAGCTTTTATAACCAAGTTCTAAAGGAGGAGGAGGAAACTTCTGGAGGCGTTGCCCTCCACCCTGTCCCCCGGCAGACTGGTGCAGGCAGAGCCAGATGGCGCATATATTTGTTGGGGGTGCTGTGGAGGCGATTCTGGCCCTGCAGGAGAAGTTGTATACATGGCTCCTGTATCCCCTTCCTACCCAAAGAATGGATCATCCTTCGATTCCGTGCAGAGCAGCTGCAAAGGAAGCAAGCAGCGTTTGGAAAAAGTTGGTAAATTAGAACACTAATATTATCCGAAAAAGAGACTGAGGAGTGTGGACTTCTTTTTAGCTGTCTCCCTTTCCTTCAATATTTATTGCAAGAGGGGGTGTTTTACTCCATTCTGTTGCCCCTAATCTATTTTAAAGCATATATTGAGTGCATGCCTAGTACTAGAGACTGTGCTAAGTGCTCTACTTAGAAAAGTCTATTCATCCTCCTGATGCTCTGGGCCCTCCGTTCTGTGGATGAGGAAACAGGTTCAGAGAGTCCGAACTTACCAAATGCTAGAGCCCAGCTTCTGTCACTGCTGTGTGTGCCCAAGTCGAGGCTTTAACCACCCCCACAATATGCTGCCTTCTCCTCCTGCCTTCTGATTGTGGTGTCTCTCTTCTCTATCCTTTCCACTCCTGTCCCATAGAAACTCTTGCCACCTTGCCAGGACTCTTCCCTCTTGCTCTCTCCATTTTTGTCCCCCATGTACTCCTGGATTCTGCTCTTCTTGCCGTCTGTCAAGGCACCATTTTATCCTTCCTGCTGCTTAGACAAGTCTCCTTATCTTTGGATCAGTCCACTCTTTGGGAGCCAAACACATTCAGGCAGTCGATTTTCTAATAACCAGAGTAGCAGCAGAGCAGAGCAGTGGAAAATGGCTGTGGTGTTGAATTAGGAGGTAGAGTTTTAAAAAGGGAATGCTCTCCTGATGCTAAGAAATTAAAAAAATTGTCTTCTTGTATGGCCTGTTTCAACTCACTGAGGACTCGGGCAGCTGCTAGTGCTCAGTTAGATTTGTGCCCACTGAACAGAGCTACACGCCGATTCTTACCTCTAAACATTGCTTCCACTAATACAAAGAATGGCATCTCGTTGTTTTTTTTTAAAGATTGGCCCTGAATTAACATCTGTTGCCAACCTTTTTTTTTTCTTCTTCTCCCCAAAGCCCCCAGTACATAGTTGTATATTCTAGTTGTAGGTCCTTCTGGTTCTGCTATGTGGGATGCCACCTCAGCATGGCTTGATGAGCGGTGCTAGGTCTGCGCCCAGGATCTGAACCTGCAAAATCCTGGGCTGCCGAAGTGGAGCATGCAAACTTAACTACTTGGCCACAGGGCTGACATGGAAGGCATCTTGTTTTTGGAGTGACGTGCTACTCGGTACAAAGTTTCAGGAAACTGTGCTTGAAGAAGCTGCTCCTGAGGTTGGGTGTGACATAATATTCATCTTCAGTGACATTTTCAAAAATTTATTTCCATGTAACTTAACATCCAAATTCTTGGTGTAGAATTTGAGTTGGTATGTGAGCTGTGTGTGTTTGTGTGTATGTGTGTGTGTAAAGGGAGGGCTTTTTTAAGAAAAAGAATGAAAAGGCTAAGATTTATTACATGCTGCTTATATACCAGGCACTGCTCCATACTATATACTACACACACACACACACACACAGGCACGCACGCACTGCAATGTACTAGAGTTTATTTAATCCTCAGAAGAGCCCTGTGAAATTAATGCTGTTCTCATTAGTTCAGTTCAGAGAAGCTGACTTACCCAAACATAAACAGCTAAGTATTAGAACCAAGCCTCCTCGAGTCTGCTGGATTCCAGAGTCTTCACCTCTGGGCCATGCTGAAGGAGGATTATGTTATTGATGCTCTAACAAGGGAGACACCATTCATGTGTATAGTTTTTATACCTTTTCAAACCCTTTCACACATATTAATTTGGATTTTATGCTCACCCTGTGAGATCAGAGGGCCAGGTTTTAATTTCCTTTCTTTTGAACTAAAAAGAAGCTAAGGTTCAGAGAGATAATGAGACCTTCCAAACATCACAGAACTAACTAGTTATAAAAGCCTAAACTCAACCCAGATCTCCTAAGTCCCAGTTCCCCTCAACGTGCTGATGAGAATGCTAATCCAGGCTCCTGACCCTTGGGTTATGTTGGACAAGTCCTCCTTTCAAGTTCACCAGTGACCAAGAATTCATTTAGCAATCTGCATTGAATTATCACTGGATAGCTTCAAGATTGGGCCAGGTTTGGTGGGGCAGTGATGGACATTGCAGATACGTCCTGCATTCATAGGGCTGACAGTCTAGTGGGGAAATCAAAGAACTAGACAAGTAATTGCGGTGAAGTTTGATGTACATTAAGGGAGCAAGTGGTAGGAGGATGAAAACCATATCTAAGATTCCAGAGAAGGAGAAGGGGTAGCTGGGTGCAGGTGGGGGTAGGAGACAGAGTTTTTCAGACAGGAGGAATGTTTTGAGCCAAAGATGAGCCAAGGAAAGCTCTTAATATTAAGGACCAATCTAGAGATAGGAGCTGTAGAGATCTAAAGCCAGAAACTGAGAAATTGTGGTGGTGAGGCAGTGAAGTCAAAGGAAAGAGCACATGTGAGCTTTGCAGACAGTCAAGTGTTCAAATACTGGCTTGGCCATTCACAAGCTGTGTGACTTTGGGCAAGTTCCTTGATCTCTCTGAATTAACCAGTTTGTAAAGGGAGATGTGAAGACCTGCTTTTGCAAAGTGAATCATCAGGCTTGCAAAGATTGAATACAAGACACCCAACCCAGTCCTGGCAAAGGCACCACTACCCACCAGCTACTCGAGCCTGAAACTTCGGAGTCATTTTCCATTCTTGATTTTTCCTTACCTACTCCCACACAACAGGTTGGCTGGCAAGTCCTTTCTCTACTCCCCCAAAATATCTTGCAAATTCTTCCATTTATCTCTATCCACACTACTACAGTGTGAGTCCAAGCCACTTTCATCTCCCACCTGGATTACCCGTCTCACTGCTTCCACTCTCTGCCCCACCACGACCTCCAATCCATTCTTCTCTCCTCAGTTAGAGCGATCTTTTTTAAAACATAATGCACATGTCATCCTCCTGCCTCCAACCTGCCAATCACTTCTCATTGTTCTCAGTAGAAAATCTAAACTCCCTCCTAGGGCTGACCCAGCAATATCTGGCCTCTCACCACCTCCTGGCCTCATCTCCACTCCTTGCTCACAAAGCTCTGCTCGCCCTGACACACTGCTTCATCCTTCAAGTTTCCCCTGATAGGTCACCTCCTCAGGGAGGGTCTCTTCTGACCACCGTGTCTGAAGAAAGCCTCCCCTGTTAATTTCTACAACAGCACCCTGTTTCTTTCATTCCCAGCCATTATTAAAATTCATCACTATGCATTTACTTGGCTGCATACTAGATGAATTTTCTAGTTCCCTTTCTAGGTTAGGAGTTCTATGAGCCTCGAGACTATTCTGTTCAGGGCCCGATGGATCGTAACATATATCTGGCACAGAATAGTAAGTTGGTAAACATTTGCCAAATTAGTAGACAAGTGAAAGAGGGGCCCTCAATAAATAATAGCTGTTACTGTTCATTAATACCCGTCAGAGAGACTGTTATGGTGTGTTTGGTTATGAGTATTTGGTAAGAGCTTCTTTCTGTCCCAGTTATTTGCCTCAGTTTCCAAAGTAGAAAGCCTGGAAGCCCAGGAGAAGGCTTACATCTGACAGAGAAGGGGCAGATCATTCTGTGTCAGTGGATCACTGCAGAGAATTGCCCTGAAGCCCCTGACACTGGATCCATCCAAGACACACTTTCCCGGCAAATTCTTGGTATGTTTTTTGTTGAGACTCGGGGCCCCATGGACATTCATCACTGGAGAAATGGGTACCCATACACACTCCTGTGTTAGCAGCTGGCATTTCTGCCTCGAGGATTTTACATTTACAAGGTAATAATAAAAGTGGTATTAGAAACCTGCAGATGGTCTGTCCGATAGAGATAAATGTTGATTGCAAACTCCAACATGGAAATGGGATTGACTAGAAGTGTTACTGGGTAATTTAAGGCCCTGTAGCGAATGTCCCTGGAGATACCTTGGCCAGTCAGTTCTGTTTTATTTCAGGGAGGAAATAAAACTCGGCCTGATTGGACTTTTTTCCCCTGACAGAAATGAGTAGTTGTCACAGTGAATCATAAGGCCAAGGCTGCAAGGCTGGCCATGCACCGAAGCCTGACTTCTCTGTGAATGCGGTCTTTGAACTTGAATCAGGGTCAAGTTTTAGGACTGTCCTCTTGTTGGCTATCTCAGATCTCTCAGTTCTTCTTCCCCAGACAGCTTCGTACCCCTTAGTGGAGGGGTGCTGAGGTGGCTTTTCTACGTGTGGGCATTTAAGAATAGAGCGTTCCATGCTCAGAAGTAGTGTGTATAGGACAAGCCCAATGAATCTCTAAAACAACACTATCCAGTAGAATTTGCTCTGATGAGGGAAATATCCTGTATCTGTGCTGTCCAACATGTAGCCACTAGGCACATGTGACTACTGAGTATTTGAAGTGTTGCTAGTACAATAGAGAACTGAATTTTAATTTAATTTTAATTTTAATAGCCACATGTGGCTACTGATTGGCACATCGGACAGCACAATTCTAAAATATCGTATGATTGGAAGGAAGTGTAGTGAGAATGATGTGCAGGACACAAAGGTTGAGTAGAAATACCTAGGAGAAGATACCTCAGGAGTTTTAGCCAAGTGGCTGGGAGGGCATGTTCCATGGTGGTTAAAACACACACTCTGGTGTGAGACAGATCTGGGTTCAAATCCCAGTTCTGTCGAGTTCTCGCTGTGTGATCTTGGGCAAGTTACTTAATATCTCCAAGATTCACATTTCTCATCTGTAAAATGTGGATGATAATAGAACCTACTTCCCAGGGCTGCTTTAAGTATTAAATGAGTTACTATGTGAAAGTATTTAACACTTAACAATTTATGTCTTAGCAAATTTGATATAGTATCTTTTATGAAATATGATCCTCTTGTGTATCTAATGCAACATTTGGGTAGCAGTATTGGCGAGCTTTGTCATTGGAGAGATAGAGGAGGAACAAAGAACTAACTAGACTCCTTTGCCTATGCAAACATATAGAGTCATGTGATACTGATATTTCAGTCAACATACTGAATGTTTCATCGGCATACTGATGTTTCAGGCAACAATGGACCGCATATGCAACGGTGGTCCCATAAGATTAATATCTTATAGGCTAGATATGTAGTAGGCTATACCATCTAGGTTTGTGTAAGTACACGCTATCATGTTCGCAGGACAATGAAGTTGCCTAATATTGCATTACTCAGAACATATCCCTGTTGTTAAGCGACGCATGCCAGTACTTATAAAAAACAAAATACCACCATGTGTCCTCAGCCGTGAATAGCAGGTTACGCAGTGTCTCATGCAATGGATGATCTGTGACAGTGCAAGGCACTGGACCATTTATGGTAGAATTATAGAATGATAAACGTGGAAGGGACAGTGATTCTCAAGCTTTAATGTGCAAATAAATCACCTGGGGGTCCTATTAATTGTAGGATCTGATTCAGTGGACCTGGGTGGGAACCGAGGGTCTGCATTTCTCCCAGGCCCCCAGGTATTACAGATGCTGCTGGTCCAGGGTCTACACTTGTAATATCAAGGTTGTTGAGTATCTAGAGTCTAGGGCATAAAACAAATACCGTATTTTTCTGCTGAGAAAATGGAGACCTAGAGGGGAGGCTTAAGGTCATGCAACAATTAGAAGTAGAGCCAAGTAGAGGGAACGAACTTCCCCTGGCACCTGTCCAGTGTTGTGTGCACTTTTGCACTTCCCAGGCAGCTGCAGTCTCTTGTATTACATGACACTCAGCAGTTTGCAAAATGTCCTTCTGTCCTGTCCTTCCTTTTCCATTTGTCAGCAAAGGATAGCAAAGGGTGGAGATGACTCCACTTGCCCACGCTTTTCAGTTAGTGACCACTAGTTAAGCTGGAGTTAACGTTCAGATGTACTGACTCTTCTCCTGAGGTTCCTTCCGTTATACCAGCGCACCTCTGTCCCTCCAGTCTCCATCCTGAGGAAGCGCCAGGCTGGGTATGATGATGGCTGACAAGTCTTTGTGGGGACTTAGGGTTCAGTCTGCCTTTAACATACTGTGTAGCAAAAAATCGAGGAGTTTAAGAGTCAAGCATTGGGCCGGCCTTTGGCTGAGTGGTTAAGTTCACACGCTCCACTTCAGGGCCCGGGGTTTCACCGGTTCGGATCCTGGGAACGGACATAGCACCACTCATCAAGCCATGGTGAGGTGGCGTCCCACATAGCACAACCAGAAGGGCCTGCAACTAGAACATACAACTATGTACTGAGGGGCTTTGGGGAAAAGAAAAAGAAAAAAAACAAGATTGGCAACAAATGTTAGCTCAGGGCCAATCTTTTTAAAAAAAGACTTAAGTGTCTCTTCTTTCTTTTTTCTGTGTCACAAACGCAGGATTCTAGAGTAGTATCACAAGCTGAGAAGTAGCAGTGTGCTTAAAGCCCGTGTGTAAGCCATTTCCTGGAGTCATATGTTTCACTCCTAGGGAGCCTAAAATGAATGGCAGCTCCAAATGAGAATGGGGAAATGAAGCTCCAAGCTGTCAGGAAAGAGAAAATGTTTCCTTGGTGGGCACGAACCACACAGTTTCTTTAAAAAAATTGGTGAGAGAGATTGAAACTTCGAACAATTATGATCTCTGTTACTGACTATGGGTTATCTTGGATAAAGGGGTGTGCGTTTGTGCACGTGTGTGCATGTGCAACACAGGCATACACACATATTTACCTCCCTACTTTCCCATATGTTCAGTGGCACGCTCAGTTTGTGTTATTATCAATCTGATTTCACAACTGTGTTGTCAAGATGAGTGAAATGGCACCTGCAAGCCTCCCAGAGAATTCTGGAAGATCTGGCCTTTTTCTCTCTTTATCTGCTTTAGTGACCATGGTAAAGTCAGACAGTTTTCTACGTCTTTGCCATCATATAATTTGGATTCTAAGAGATAAATCTCAAGAACTAGGAATTCAGAGTTGTTAAGCTGCTGATAATTAAATGAATTTGTGGCCTCTGCCTATCAGGTCTAGGTCATGAATGGAGCTACATATTTTGGGGACCCAGCTTGGGCGAGCTGGTAAAAACAGCTTTTCCCTTGAGACATGTCCCCTGGGTCTCAGTTTATTGGGATACTTTGTGAGCCAGTGAAATATCATTTAAATAAAATACCGCTTTCAAACCAATCCATTTTTCTCCCAAGGTGTGGTTTGTACTCCAGGCGTATCTAACTTAGCACGTTCTATTGCTGTCAATGAATTCCTTCAAAAGGTTAATACAGTTCAGAACTGGTTGAATAGGAGGGCTTTGGCTAGTGCAAAAACTGCAGGATACTAGATGATGTCACTCCTCCATCTTCTGCTCAAATGTCTTCTTAGATAAATGGGAGTGATCTATCTGCTTTCCATTTTCAAAACCATTGATTTTTGCTGCAATTAGAGAATGAAGAGCTGGACCGGGCAAGATTCTTTTCCCACTTTAAAAAACAGCATTCTAGGATCCCAGCTGTTTTATTGGCTTTCTCCATTTCCACGGGTCGGGGGAAAATGTTCCTGAGTCAGCATGGCATTATTGCCGGGTAAGGAAAGAGTGTTTCTGCGGTCTGTGGGAAGATGCAGATGACTTCATGCTCAAATGACTCAGGGTCCCCAAATGGTTTCCCAGTCTTCAGCTTTCCATGTAATAAGAGCCGTGGATATTTCTGAGCACCGTTTGACCTGCATTCTATTGATCTAATCATTCGGCTAATCGCTCTCTGCAATTAAATCCTTCTCCTTGCAATAAAGTTAATCTCTTCCCGGCACATAAAATCTGACCCCCACAGCTTGAGCAAGGAGAATTGCTATTGTTGATGTTACCATCTTGGGACCCAACAACCTTTATTCTGAAGGCCAAAGCAACTCTTGTAGCTTGAGAAGTTGCACCCTCCTTGAATTAAAGTGTTAGAAAGCTTTCTTTCACTTCTAGATGCAAAGTCCCCACTACGCTGCCTTGTTCCTGCTCAGCTTCATTTCTTCTCTAGAGCCCAGCATGGAGTGTGATCCACTGAACATTATGCTTTTCCTCAAGCAACCTGCTTTCATTTGTTGTCAAGACCATTAGCACACACTTTGCAATTATTCTGTTGGCCCCCTTCTCTTCCAACTTGAAGACATTAGTGTCCAGTACATAAGTAAGTAATTTCAGAAAGTCTACAATCTCTGCCATACTGTCAGCTCAATCTTCCTAAGGGACTTCTTGTTGCTTCTAAATGGAACCTGATTTTGTGTTTCTAAACAACATTAGAAGATTCATTCTTTTACTTGGCAAATATTTATTAAGTGACAAGTCACAGCCCTGGCTCTCAAGGTGTTTACAGTGTAACTGAGAAGATGGTCAATTTAAAAGGCAATGGGTCAGGAGTGGGGGTGGAGGCGAGAAGGCAGACAGCAGAACAATGAACTTTTCACAGATGGCCTTGAGTTCCAGTTTCACATCTGGCGAATGCTAGTAATGATGCCTGGAGCAAGTTACTGATCACTAAGCCTCAGAAATAGAGATAAAAGTGCCTACCTCATTGGGTTTTATGAGGATTAAGTAAAATAATGTATCTTAAAATGCCTGTAACAATGCCTGGCACATATAAGTGCTCAATAAATGTTAGCTATGATTATCAATTTTTTTAATCCTCACAACAACTGTATGTGCTGGATCCTACTTTTCCCCCGCACTTTGCAGATGGGAAAAATAATTCCCCAAAATTGCATAGTTTGTAAGTGGTAGGCTTAAACACAGGGGTTCCTGACACTGTCATTCATATTCCTTACCCTTACCCCAGACTGACTGGGCTAAGCTTTCCTTATATTTTCAGGAGCTACCAATCCAGAGGGTTTTGAGAAACTTCATTGGCTAGCTCTGTTAATGATGACTCAAATGCAGCCACATGACTTTGCTAGAATATAACATTTTTCAAACATTCGTTCTATTGTGATTTTTTTGCCCTCCCTATATCCAGTGAGTATTTCTCACTGGGTAGAGAATTTTTATTAAATGCCTAATTAAAACTGGTTGGATTCTCACTTATAACAGTTCTCAGTTCTGAGTTTAAATTTAATGGTGTGTTGAAATATTAATGACCTTTATCTTTAAAAGTGTCTCAATTGCACTAAAGTTAACAAATGTGGCTGATAATACCCAGCAGTGTCTTGGAAGATTCTCCCACACGAGGCATTTGCTTGGGCTTGCGTCGTTCTAATGGAGGGTTTTAGACAGCACTGACAAATACACAATGTAGGAAAATTTTGCATCACAAATTGGGGATTTGCTTTCCTAATAAATACTATAAAAGTGCTCTAATTCAAGCTAAGTAATAATAACTGTAAAACATTTAGAGGAATTGACAGTGTTAGGCGTGTGTTCTATGGAGTAAACACGTTTCTGAGAGAGAAGCAGCCTTTGGATCATACAGAGGGAGCAACCCATAAGCTCAGTTTATTTCTCTTCCGTGTATCCTACTGTCTATGGCATGAACGTTCCTTATGGCTCTGCTTTTAGCTCCTTGAGAATCTTATTAATGTTGATAGTGAAGACAGCAGTAAAATTTATCTGAGGCTTAATTCTAATAGCCAGGTTGGACTCCTTCCAATTCCCCAGAAGTCCTTTGGGTTCAAAGCACTTGCATAACTCACGCTGGCCGCTGAGCCTTGGGGCTTAACATGAAGTTTTGGTCTCTCTCTCTTTTTTTTTTGCAAGTGTGTCTTTTGTGGAAAGTCCTTGATACATCTTTGTCCCACCCCCACCATGGCTTGAAATGTCCAAGCTGAGGGACAACTGTTTACCAACCTACTGACAAAACCCTACTTGTAGGAAATCCCACGACTTATCTGGCTAAATAACTCGGACCATATGTTCAGGTCCCAAAGCTTGGGATTTTTCAGAACAAGTTCAAATGTGCCTGTTTGCATCACCTGGGGATATTGAAATTCCAAGCACAAGTTCATTTTCACATAACTCATTATCCTCCCTTGGATTTGGTACTTAATGTGAACTTTGGCAACAGATGGAGTGAGAGGATGTTCCAGGAGCACTTACTAATTCTTTTGTGCTCACAAATACACACAAATAGTGATAATTTGCACTCAAATGAAACTTCCAGAGCTAGGCAGTGCCCTCAGGTAGTCATTTGCCACCCCCTGTTGAGTTCTTGGGTAGAATTTAATTATCCAACAAATTTGGGGATAGCTGTGCCAGATGTTGGGTACTGACCCAGACATTCAAATGGAAGGATCTAATGCATTCCTGAGAGAGCAGGGAAAGCAGATTTTGGAGGTTGGACTCTTGATGGAAAGGGGGGCATGAGACTGGGGACTGGAAATGTGTGGTGAGTACCTCAGAGCCAGGTGTTACTCCTTAAGCCCCAAGAACCACCAAGCATTTGAGACGGTCATTCAGGAAGGTCTGGGAGCACCCCCTGACCTTTATTAGATACAAAGAACCTCACTTTAGAACCAGTTGAGGACCCAGCTTCTGTCTATTCACAATAAAAACAAAATTACTGAGTTGATTTGAATGATGGACACATGCAGCTGCTCCTCCCTCTAAGTCTGGGGTGGTTAGTGGAGGTGCTTGGAGCACTAACGAATCTTTGAATTTGGGACTATCTGAGGAGGACTTATTATTGCAATTATAATTTGTATTAATAAAATATATTAATAGTATTATGGTAATAGCTAACATTAGTAAGTGTGCTAAGCACCTGTACATCCCTTTCATTCTCATAGCAACCTTACGAAGTAGGTAATTATAATATTCCCATGTTATAGATGAGTGAATAAAGCTTGGTCTTAGACCATAACTGCCCCAGGTCCTACAGCTAATCAGAGGCAGAGGCCAGTGGCCTGCCTCCACCACATGTGCCTTTCCTCACCATCCTCAGGGCTGAACTGACTTATTGATGTCGGCGTCCCCATCTAAGGGAATCTACCCTGCTCTGATCTCCACTCAGAGTGTTCATTGAGGGGCACTATTTTGTGCCCTGTGTCATCCTCACCTCATCCATACACAGCTGATTAGACTGGAGGGGAAAGACTGACAAAAAAGGCAGCCAACCCATAGGCTGACTTGTGACCTCTGCTGTGGAGTAGTACCAAAAAAAAAAAAGAGTTAGCTGAGGCTATCAGATTCCTTCTCCTGGGAATTTAGACTAGGAAATACCACTTTCGCTTTGAGAGCTTAAGATGAAATGAAGCCAGGAGGTCAAGTTGGGGCTGTGAAGTAATGAGGCAGGAGAGAATATGAGTAAGCAGAGAACTTCATTTTGTAGAAAGAGCATCAGAGAGAACACACGTGGAGAAGTAGAGCGGTCATGAGAAAGGAAAAAAGCAGCCAGTAGTGAGGGATGCTCCCAACCTTGGTGCCTTTCTGGTTCCAGTACATGAGGGTCCTTACAATATGTAGCTGGGAGGGTGAAGTGAGATCATTTATGTAAATCACATGGTCATATGCCTGATGCATAGTTAAGTGATCGATACGTGTCAGCAGTATTCTTGTGTCTACTATGATTGAAATTTCAATGTGATTTGTCTTTTATTTGGAAGATACAAAGCATCCTCTCATTCCTAGCTTACCAAGGTGCATACAGCTAGAGTTATGAAAAGCCATATTCTTTCTTTCATCCTTGAATTGGATTCCTTAATTGTTATAATTTATAATTCAAATTTCAGCTTATGATTATCTTAGTTTTCTTTCGGATCGATTCCACACCCACTAATGAACTATCATGTCGAGCAATGGGGAGCTATTCCCATAATCTGTTTTCCTCCAATCCCCCTTCAGATGCTAATGAGAAGTACCATGGAGACATCAGCCATTAGTATACATGGGCTGGTATAAATCATGGACTATGGATCATTGAGCATCTTTGTTGTAAAACAAATGGCCTGTGGTCAGTTAATCATACAAAGAAACATCTCCAGGGCCTCCTGGCTTTATTCATAACCCCTAAATCCGTTTGCAGTTTTATAAACAGAACATCTGTTAAAATATGCAGAAATTACAGCCACAGTCATTAGCAGAGAGCTATATAGCTTTGGCAGATCTTTTTAAAGCTTTTGATGTAATCTCCTCATCAGTGAGTCATGCTTCATTCCCATTCTTGCTGAATCCCTTTTGTTCCCCTCTGTTCTTTTGGGTTATAGCACTTTTAACCCAAGACTGAAAAGTGGACATGTGTTGTCCCAAGCTAGGTTGGCATCGTGCCATTCTGCAGCATAGCAGAGTGGCTGCAGCCCAGTCATACTTCCTTCAAAACCATGTATTTTGAGTATGCAATATGCATAGCCTCAAGCAGCCAGAAGGTGAGAAACCCTAATTGGTTTCACATTTCTTTTACTGACCTTGGACTCTGGCAGTACTGGCATTTAACCAAAAGTAAATAGAGTTCCCCACCAACACCACCCCTAATCTCTAATTGTTTCATTCATTCTCCCTCTCTCTCTCTCTCAGTTCAAATTTTTAGTGTGTTCATATTTAAATTAGCCTGGTGCAATTAACCTCTTAGACAAAGACGGGAGAGATATGGACATTGATAGGTAACAAGATTCGATATAAGAATCTAGATAGGCCCCCTTCTTGTTAGTGGAGGAGTCATTATTCCACCTAAGAACTGAGGAGTAGGTAAACATTCTTTATCATGGCTTTGTTCTGTCTGCCAAGGAATGAGAATCAGGAGACATTCTCTACAGAAATTGGAAAGTCACCTCTGAGTGTTCAATGTGTCCATCACCTATCCTTATACATAGGGTTTTATAAAGTCTCAGACAGAGTTGCTCTGGTTGAGCCTGAATAGATCTAAGTGGGCCCACAAGGAGAAAGGAGACAGTGCAATAAAGTCACTAAGAGAGGATACTCTGGGATCAGACAGACCTGGACCTGAATCCCAGATCTGCCAGTTGTTAGCTGTAGGCCCTAGAGAAAGTTAACTCTCAAAGATGCAATACCCAGTCCATAATGTCAATGCCTACCTCATAAAGTTACTGAGAGGGTTCAAAGAGAAAACCCAAGCAAAGCACTTACCCATGTGCCTGGCACATGGGTAAGTGCTGAGTAAATATTACTTTCTACTAATATTTTTTATTGTTTTTTTCCTTAGGTCCAGCGCATGGTTAGATTATGTTAGGTGTTGATTTTTAACATCGGTAGAACTTTCTTAAGTACTTAAATAATTTAAATTAAAGCATTCATCTGTCCAAGAATATTTCCTAAGCACCTGGTCTATGCTCAGTACACTGTTGACTGTTGTGTGGGGTATGAAGATTGATCCCCCCGCACATCTCTGTCAGTAATAACTCATGGGTGCGATAACCATAGAATGTGTTATAGGGAAGATCCAGTCAAGGTCTGTGGGAGTTTTGGGTAAGAGAAATAAATGAGCACTGGGGAAGCCTTCATCAGGGGAAGGCAGAGGAAGCCAGGGTTATGAGAAGCTTGACAAATCTCTCCAGTGATATGTTGGAGAAAGGGAGGTTAAATCTCATTGGAAGATGAAAAAATAAGCAAAATGAGGCAACAGAGGGGAAAAAGTGGGATAAAGTAGGCAAGGAATGGGCCAGGTTGCCTTCTGGGGGAATCAAAAAGGATTGGAGGGTCAAAGCCAATTAGAGGATCAAAACCCGACTCACCAAGCCCCTGAAGAACTGGGGGATAAAAATGGAAAGCTCTTGAGAAAGAGACTAAAAATAAGACACATGCCTGTCTAGGAGGGAGCAGTTGCGGGAAGGGTGACTCTGAAAGAAGATTAACATCTCATTGGTCTGTTTCCCAGCCTGCACCTGAGACAAGCTCCGGTTTTCTTCCATATTCGTAGCATTTACTGGCACTTGTGGCTGCACAGCTCCCTGCCAACCTCTGAACTCCAGGAGCTAAACTGGGCGTCTTCAGACAGCAGCTTTCTAAGCTTTCAAGAGGAAAATTGCAGTTGTGTGTCAGAGTGCTCAGTGCCAATTAAAGTGTCAGGCTTTGAAGCAAACAAATGCAGATAACAAAGAGGGGCATAATGTTTTAAAATTAGGTTCTCAGGAGTCCCCCATTAATTTGGAGCTCACAAGACAGTTACTGCATGTTCGATAAATACCATTTGATGGCAGTAATGGCTGGTAGCGGGAGATGCCCAGCAGATAGGTCTCTTTAAGCATGCGGTTGCAAATATATCTTATTATATCATACTCAGCATGGAGGCCGTGTCTTTCAGCTTTACAGCTCTTAGGAACATTAATCCCTCCAGAGGCCAGAAAGATGGGTGTTATTGTCCTCCTGCTAACAACAGAGGAAAGAAACAAAGCAAGAGAGCTGGTTTTAAAAGTCAGGATGGTGAGTGCAGTATACACAGACCCACTGGATGATGCTCAGTACACACAAAACCATTGCATAATTAAATAAACTGTGTAAATACCCAGAGGTTGTTAGTGGGGTAGCTTGTGGAAATGAAAAAATTAGCAATAGTGGCATGGATTTCTTAAAAAGCAATTATTTGCTTTATGTGATGACAAGAATCCACAGATGGTGCATCCTCAAGTTCTTCAGTATCTTGAAAGCCTTTAAAGCATGATTGTATTCACACTGCAAATAATAGCCAATAGGATATGCATGAGAGCCCTTTATTCTATTGATTACAATGGAACAGTGTCTGTTGTATGGATCATGGTGGGTCATCTCCATGCTCTGAGAGCATAGCAGGGATGTCGAGAGCTAACTCCCTAAATTTTCAGAAGAGTTTAGTTGATTTCCTACTTCCACTGTGGAAGGTAGAGCTCCTATGGGATGAGGGCACAGGCTGGTAAAGTCAAACTGACTCTTTCCATTGCCATTGGTCTATATCAAATCACTATCTCTATTACAAAAGACCAGAGTGGGCCTTGGGTAATAGCAGTAAGCACAGGGTGATTGTACTCACCAGGAATCAGTGGCCTAACTAAGTAAAAGCTTGTGCTTCCTGGCCAGGCTTAGAAATTTCAAAACAAAGAATACCTTTTGGCAATGGTAGCTACAAACACCTTCCTAAATTTGGCCTGATTAGTTTCATTTTCTACCCTGGGCTTGTAGATGGGACTGCCCAAATTGTACATTTGCTCATGCATTCAGCAAGTCTTTATTATGCATCAGTTATAGGGCAGGTCCTCTGCTAGGCATCTGTTGGAGAAATAGAGTGTTCTTGGGGTTGATCATTACCTTGATTCCAGGGATCTTGTCTTATTTGCCTCTGTTTCCCCCAAGGCACTTGGCACAGTGTACTGCACATAGTGGGCACTCCATGAATGTAAATTGAAAGGAAAAGAGTGGTCTGCCATTTGCCGTTATCAGAGCAGTCAGATGCCAGGGAAGGGGCGTTCTATCTCATAATAAGCTAAACCTATCCCTTCATAAAAATTGCATTGCACATAGTGAGACCAGGTGGGTAATTTCAAATTCTGCTCATTCCATCCTTTGTGATGATTCTGTCTTTTATAATGACTTGGCTGAGCACAGTTACATATAGACTTGGAAGTGTGAGAGCAGATTACTTGAGTGTACCCACTTCACCAGCACATGTGGGCTCATCATGAAGATGCCCTTTGTTTTTTCATTTCTCAGTTTAGTAAGAAGATGATGCCACTGCATTTCTGAAATCCCCTTCAGATGTCAGATCATTGCAATGCCATTCTTAAATGGGTGTTATCATCTGTTGATGTTGCATCATTTGAGTCAGCAGCAAAAATCACTGAATGAATGGCTACAGTGGAAGAGGTAAAGCAGAGATGCTTATTAGGCAGTAACTGGGCAGCTGAGTGCCACAGTGAAATGCACAGTGGCAAAAAGGGATAACCTGTCTGCACGTTTATACCCAGATGAACATGAGCATAGATAAACATGACAGTCACTAACAATGGCAGAGCATTTATTGTCTGTCAGACACTATGCTAGCAATTTTATGAGTGTTACCCAGCTAATTTCTTAACAGTCCTTATGAGATAGATACATTCACTAGCCCCAGTTATAGATGAAGAGACTGATAATATGCTCATGACCGTGCAACTAAGAGTCCATGATCTTAATCACTGCACTGTATTGCTATGTAGATGTTTAATACAACATGGTTAAAAGAATGGATTGTGGATGGACATTTGTTTGGCTGGGAGTGAGAAATTATTCTCTCTTGCTCTCATATTTTCATTTGCAAGTGAAAAAATGTGCAGAAATTTCTGTTTGGGACGAGGAGACAGGGGAGGCAGAAATCACTGCTTGTTGTCTTGGTTTCCCTGCTTTAGAAATTAGTCCAATTCCATTTGATAGCGCCCCACTGAAACCAATAAATTGGATGAGTCAGTGGTTCTGGAAAAATTTTGAAATTAAAATGCAACTCCACCATATTAATATGGTGATTAGTCACAAGGCTAAAATAGAGACAATTTGGAAGGACTGTTTTCAAAACCCTAAGTAGAAACAGAGAGCAATAGGATGTGCAAACATTTGGCAATGGCGTTTGGTATTGAAGAAAATCTTTTGTGCAATTACCTTTAGATTCTAACCAAATTGGGAGCAAATATTAGCTATTTTCCTCATATTTTTCTGGGCTTACTCAACTGCTAAATTATTGGAGTTATAATATGTACATTTCTGAGAAGCTCTGTACTTGTCTATTTGATCAGAACTAAAAAGGAAGTTGACTTTCACACCAACCCACTTTATTTATGGCTCTGCTGTGGCATTTTTTTAAATAAAGGATAGTCACTTATTAGCTTAAGTTAAATGCTGTTACACTTTCATTGCAACTGTCATTGGGTAAAGATATCCAACTAAGCTGGGGTCTCCAGTGACAAATGCAAGACAAATTTCTCACACATCTTATCTTTTCAATGAGTATTTAGTAAACACCCACCATTTGCTATTGCAAAGTTCAAGCACCATTTCATTTACTAACATGAATAAGTAAAGAATAAGATAAATTTTAGTTCAGGTAACAAATTGATTACCAATTAACAGAAGACTGAAGATCTTTATGAAGAATATCAAACTATTTTTCCAAGCTTAACTGTAGTCATTAGCCATGTACAGAAATCTTCTTTCCATCCCAATCCCATCCGTGAAGCTAAAATGAATTAAAATCCAATTTTATTCGTCTTTTTGGGTGGAGAGCTACTGGACAAGGATAAGCAAAGTAGATTTCCTATGGTAGTGTTTCTCAAATAGCTGCTCAGAATTTCCTGAGACACGTGTCAAAATGAAATTCCCAAGCTCCAGTCAGTATCTACTGAATCAATGTCTAGGATGATCGCCTAGAAACCTGCGTCTTTTCACAGGATCCCCAAGTAAATCTGATTGATTAGGTATGAGGACAATTGAGCAGACTGGTCTTCCTGTGTTTGGATACAATGACTCCAGCTCTTTGTCTTGGTAGCGTTATATTTACAGCCCAGTGTAACTCTGGAGGCAGAAAACTAAACTCTTTTAGCTCGTTGGCCACTCTTAGGTGCCACATACTCTCTTTATTGCTAATCCTAAACATCCATCAGTTGATTAAACAATCCCGCTTGGAAACAGCAATATTGAGTAATAGTTAAGAGCACAGACTCTGGAGCCAAATGGCCTGAGTTTGAGCTGGGACTGAACAAACCTTTTCTACCTGTAATTGTCCCTTTCTCAGTTGATGGCAACTGTATCCTTCTAGTTCCTCAGGCCAAAAACCTTGGAGTCATTCTTGACTCACATTACACATGTAATGCATCAGGACATCCTATTGGTTCTATTTTTAAAAGCTATCCAGAATCCAATCTGTTTTCAGTTTCCGCCACTACCCTACTGATCCAAGCCACTATCTAACAAGCATTGTTGCAACAGTCTCCTGCTTCCACCCTTTCCTCTGACCCCCAAATCTATTCTACACACAGTAGCCAGAGTAATTCCTGTTAGAATTTAGGTCAGACCATGTCACTGTTCTGTTCAAAATCTTCCATGACTCTCCATCTCACTCAGTATAAAAGGGTCCTTATGTTGGCCTGTAAGGCCGTATATCATTGGCCCTTCAATTTCCTCTCTGACTTCACTCCTGCTACTTTCTCCCTGCTCAGCAGCCTTCTTGCTGCTGCCTGAACTCACCAGTCCTCAGGGCCTTAGAACTTGCTGTTTCTTCTGCCTGAACTGCTCTTCTCCCAGATATTTGCATAGCCAATTTCCTTACTTCAAATCTTTATTCAAGTGTTGTCTTTTCAATGAAGCCTGTATTGACTACATATTTGAAATTGAAATCCCCTTCCACCTTTGGCCCTTCTGATCTGCCTTAACCTACTCTATTGTTTTCTCAGTCATCTTCTAACATACTATATATTTTACTTATCTATCATTGTTATTGTTTATTATCTATCTCCCTCCACTAGAATCTACGCTCCAAAAGAGTATTTAGTTGTTTTTTTATTACTAAACCCCTAGTGTCCTAAAACAGTACCTGGTATATAAAAAATGTTCAAATATTTATTGAATAGATAAATGCATGAATAATTTGGAGTTGACTTAGAACATAGTTTATAATTTCCCACAAGTTTCTATCTTGGCTCTTGAACGGTTTAACGTTTTTTGTCACTGTACTAATCAGGAATTTTTTAGTTGAAGGGCTGAAAAATCCTATTAAGAATTTACTTAATCAAAAATTTGGCACACATAACTTAAAAGTTCAAAAGGACACTGGCTTCAGGTAAGGCTTGGGCCGGAACTCAGCTATATCTCCCTAGATGGATAGTCTCTCTGCTCTGCTTTTTCTGTAGACTCAGGGGCTCTGTGTTCCAGGCTCTCTGTTTGTGGTGGAAAATTGGCTTCCATAGTAGGGCTTATGTCTCCTTAAATCTTTAGGAAATGACTCCTAACATCTTGTTAGATCTGTTTGGATTCTGTGCCCGTCTCCTAAATCTATTCCCTGTGCTCAATAAGATAGAATACCTGATGGACTTAAGCCACTTGGGCCCTAACTCTGATGTTGAGGGAGGAATCAACTCTACCCAAATTTTACTTCAGGATGAGAAAGGGGAAAGTCAGGGAACTGTTGACAGAAGCAGTAGAGAATGGTTGTTGGGGAGACAGCCAGTGGTCTGGTATAATAGTAGTGAGTACGTGCTTATTAAGTTAGATCTATAATAGCATAAGCTTTAGGCATTCAAGCCAAAATAACATATGGAAGAACTGATGGATTTCTTCATTTATTTAAAAAATGGAATAGCATCTGCAGAAGTACAAAGGTATGAAAATGTTTGACATGTTTGTGGCGCTGCAAGGAATTGGTGTGAAGGGTGTGAAAGTAATATGTGGAATCTTCTCAATGTAGCAACAAAAGTCTGGACCTAACTCTCATTGGCCCAAGTTGGATTATTTTTTTATGCCTGAACCAATCACTACTGCCAGAGGGATGGAGTATGCCAATTAGCTCAGGCCTTAAAGATGCATACATACACACACACACACAGATTAGACTGAGAGAAAGGAAAATTAGGATTTTCTTAACAAAAGAAGGGAGAATTGATACTAAGGAGGTACCAGAAGCAGAAAAAGATCTGTAAATCATCTCAGAATAAACTGTACGGGGGGAAGACATTTCCTCTTCCCAAATGTGGGTTCGTCTGGCCGGAGAACGAATTAAATTCACATGAGACAGAATAGCAAGAGAAAATTAAACAAAGCTTTATGAGGAACCATGGCCTGGGGGCTTTCTTCCCGAAGGAAGAAAGGGCACCCAAGAAGTGGGGTGCACAGAGTGGTTATATACCCCCAAACAGGGTGTTTCACATGTGATTGAAATGTCCCTTTTACAACAGACACGAGGCTGCTCTGTCAGCACAGCGCTTGGTGGAGGCCCATAGGTCTGCTGTCTCAGTGAACGCCACGGGGTGGCAGGTGTGTTGCCTCGGGCTGGGGGGGTCACAGATGAGCACTGCAATCGGTTCCCAGCCTAAAGAAAGATGCTTAATCTTTAAGGAATGCCAAAGTTGGGAGGGGGAGGGAAGTCAGTTACAGGAGGTTACCAGACGAGCACAATAAAATGCAGATTTTAAGTCCTTGCCTTTGGTATTGATTAAGAGTTTTTAGAGAGAAGGTCATCTCCTTTCTTCTTCCTGGTACAGAGAGGGAGGCACCTTTTACAGATAGAGATTTACCTTACAAATGTAAGTGTGCTAACAAAGGGCAAGTTCCATTCCTCAGAGCCTCCTTCTCTGTCCCAGTTTATCAAAAGCAATCAGCCTCAAATAATCCTGATGCCAAAGAGACGTATCTTGGGGTTGCCAATTCCAGGTCCCCACAAAACCAATGGACCAAGATACCTCAATATGATATTGGCACAATTTTAAAGTTATGTGACATTGAATGTGGTGATAAGAAGATATGATGTGAGAATTATAAAATTCCCTGGCACTTCTTTTCAGATGCACCATCCAATTCCACTCATTAATTTTTGAGTTATATACGTGTCCCTCCAACGGGCATGAGCAGGGAAACAAGTCCAGAAAGATAGGTGATCAGGTAGAGTTGACTCCTCCCATTGCAGGTAGCCTATTTTTGCCTTTTCTTATTTTTCATCTTCCTTTGGGGTTTAAAGGATATGTTTTTGAGTGGAGAAAAAGAAAGTCTAAAAGTTAACTAATGTAAAGCATTGGTTGTGACTTTTGTCCTTGCTACTCTGCTTATGGACCTAATTAGGGGATTCAGCTTTAAAATTTGAAGTCCTGGGGCTGGCCCCGTGGCCGAGTGGTTAAGTTCGCGCGCTCCGCTGCAGGCGGCCCAGTGTTTCGTTGGTTCGAATCCTGGGCGCGGACATGGCACTGCTCATCAAACCACGCTGAGGCAGCGTCCCACATGGCACAACTAGAAGGACCCACAACGAAGAATATACAACTATGTACTGGGGGGCTTTGGGGAGAAAAATAAAAAAATCTTTAAAAAAAAAAAAAAAATTTGAAGTCCTGGCCCTTCTCTTAAAGTTCATTTTAGTCAGCCCCCAAAACACCACTTCAGTCCCTTCTCTTCAGTGCCAAGTGGGAGGGGGGATGTGGACAATCATAATATAATACTTTATTCTTCTTGGCGTTGCCAGATTTTTGGAGAAGAAAATGTGGCTGTCTGATGGAGAGTGTGGACGGTGAGAGAAGTGGGGAGCATGAGGATTAATAACTGGTGACGTTGTCCTTGGGAGGAATATTCAGGCAGTGCTACCTTATAGCTCTCAGTGCAGATGTGCTCATGGGTGAAAGTAGACATCGGGGTGTCTTTCTGTGCTTGTTCCAAGGCTCCATCATGTATTCATCCCCCTTCGCATGCTGCTTTCTGTTGCCTTGCTGGCGTAATTAAGCACTCCCATTGCTACTGCCCCAGTTTCTGGTCTGTGGGTATGGAGAGCTGCCCTCACCCGTGCCAGCCCCCAGCAGGTTCCCTTGTTAAATTATGCATATGCTAATGAAGTGTGAAAATCAGCCAAATAACAACTCTTTCTAATCACTTAAGGTCCCAAGAGCAAAGGGGCTTTTTTTTCTGTTCTCTTAATTTTGGGGTGGTTGTTATGATTTGCAAGCCAATCGGAAGCACAATTCTCTAGATGTTTCTGCTCTCCCAGTTCCCTTCCTCAGAAATGAGGGTAATTGGCATTCTCACTTCTACCTCAAGTGAGAAGAGTCTTCAGGAAAACCAGTGACCCACTGTGCCCTTTTCATTTGCATCTGGGGCTGGATAATCCCTAGTTTTACATTCATATACAGAGCAGTCCCGAAGGGCAATTAACAAGACTACATTATTTCCTGCCCCCTGGAGGGCCAGTGTTTGAGAACATCCCTCCAGAGATGGTGCGTGCCAAGGCCCTTGTGTTGTGATTACATTTTACCTTTGTGTTTCACTCATTGTCTCTGAGTCTTTGCGAGTCTGCCCGTTCTCCTTGCAGGCCTAGTAAAGGTCTCTTGTTTCTCTGATCTGCCCCTGCCTGCCTTTCTGATCATCTTCTTTACCCTCCTCCCCATCACTTGCCTTGTACCATCTTGGGCCATTTGCATGTAGCTCTTCCATCGTCTTGGAAAGCTTTATCCACAGATCTTTATATAACTGGCCTCTTCCCATTCTTCAGGTCCCAGTTCAACTGTCACTCCTCAGCCAACCCTGACTACCTAGTTAATGTTGAATCTTATCTGTCATTATCATACATCATCCCCTCTCTATTCCCTTCAAAGTCCCCCCTCCCCACCCCCATCACTGATACTATCTCATTCCTTAGATTTATTGCCTCTCTCTCTTGAGGGCAGGGGACATTAACTGTCTTCTTTGCCACCACATCACCAGGGTCCAGCACATACCTGGCACACAGCAAATGTGCAGGAAATGTCTTTGCATAAATCAATGGTGTTTTGCAAGAATCTTTGAGTGATTTCTTGTGTTGTAGCGTAACACTTTTATTTCTCTGGCTGTTTCACTCTAGACTGTTCCTCCAAGGAAGGGACTTTATTGTATTCATATTTGTTTTTCCATGTTGAGCACGTATGCTAGTTATACTTAATATGGACTGTGTTACTTGACTCCAAAATCATTGATGACAGAGAATATTTCACTGAAAGATTTATGGAGAGACTAGGCAGAGGGTTAGATCACACACTCTATGATCTTTCTTCTATCTCCCATGTCTTGCCTATTTGCCTCCCAAGTTTCAGAAATTTTCTCCCTCCTCTTTACCCGCACATCCAGTCAGAAATCCTCTTTCTCTCTCCATTGTCCTGAGAAAATCAGCTGTTGCCCTCAGAATCTACCTTACACAGCAAAACAGAAGTCTCCTAGTGATCTGAACAGTGGCCACCTTTTGTTCCTTCAGCACACTCCTTAGGGACCTGAGTTCATCCCAACATATTTGAATGAATAAATCACAGCATAGATGTTATCTTGGTCCCAACTGATCTGAGCCCTTCTTCCATTTTATTCATTTATTCAACAAATACTTATTAATGTTTGTGCCAGGTGCTAGGGATACAACAGTGAGCAAGATTGATTTCCTGATGCTAAGGTCTCTGGGAGAAGCTCAGGAGGATGAATGAATACAAGGTTTTTGTGAGTCTCAACCCAAAGCAAAGTGGTTTGCTTCTGCTGTTGCAAGGAAGCTGATTGCCAACAAGAGGACTGTATTTAAAGATACCCTTTACCACAGATTTTTAAGTGGTTTTCCAAATCATCTCATGCTAAGATTGTGGCCTTCTCTGCCCAAACTCAACCTCCCTACTTTGGAGAACAAGTTACTCTTTTTTTTTTTTTTTTTAACGAGGGTGTGCTAAAGAGAATAATGTGGTTGATGAGTGTGGAATTTACCATCACCTCTAAAAGTTGAACAGAGAAAGTTGAAGTTGAACTCTATTTTTTAGAGCTTCAGAGGAATTTTTTTCTTTCTCCTCCAAGACACAAAATACAGCTAGTCTCTGGAAGGCAGTATGTAGCTGCACCATGTGAGAAAGCCGGAGGCAACTCCAGAGATGCTGACACAACAGCCTGGAGGGGAGAGAGGGACAGGTTCTCATCACCAGCTGGAAAAGCAGGCTTCTAGCAAGCCTGCGCGGTTTTAGCATTGCCTCTTAGAGCAGAGATGGGAAAAAGAGTCTGTCACTTTGCTCCTTACCGCGGTGGCTAGAGAGAGAAAGAGATGTAATGGTTGGGTCAGAGATGTTTTGTGTTATTGAAGCAGGATCTTATTATCACACTTGTCAAGGTTTGAGCTTAAAGAAAGAAAGAGGCAGGGGTTTGAAACTGGTGGCCTGTGAGCTAAACTGTGCCTACAAAGGGCTTTTGTTTGGCCAGTATAGAGTTGGCCTAATGTTTAAATATTTTTAATAAGTCGCCAACATTTGAAAATCAGGTGATTTTTAAAACATCCGTATCGCCATCCTGCCTTGAAAACTCTGATCCTGTGGGCACACTGAGTACATGGATCCCTCATGGTCACAGCTAGCTGGAGTGGGGCAGCAGTCACTCTCCTGAAGATCATGTCTGAGAACTCTAGGCTGCCTCAGTCCCCTCCCAGCCTGCTCCACTCTTGGAAATACCTGCCTGCCACCTGAGTTTGCAACCCCAACACAGGCCATGGAAAGGAAAGTAGCTGGGTGGTTATAAGCACTGTTGTTATTTGTTTGATTCTTGACAGACCTAAAATTCAAATCCTAGATCTGCTACTAAAGAACCAAGTGATCTTGGGCAAATCCTTAACCTCTCGATGCTTCACTTTCTTTATCTGCAAAATGGAGATTCGTTATAGTAACTGCTTCATAGAAACAGTTACTATAGTAGTTGGGAGGAATGAACATTGGGAGGAGTAAACAAGATAAACCCTATAAGGTATTAGGCATTAGACTAGGATTATGATAAGCATAAGGTAAATAAATGTTATTGTTCTTAGTTTGGTCGTAAAGAAAAGTTTCCTGAGATGGTTGAATTAAAGAAAATTTTAGAGGTTCTATCTTTTTCTTGCTTTTAGGAGCCATTCCTCTTTCTCTGAAGACTGCTCTATAATAAGAAGGAAGTTGCTAGGTTACATCGTACCCAAATGTGTCTTCATTTTTTTCTCTGCCAGTTTTGGGGGCTGTGGGGAGAATTAAACCAAATCATCTCTCTGTGAGTGATACCAAGAAGCATTAACACGGGCAAAGGAATAAAACAGTTTATGAAAAAACAGAGTTATAAACTAAGAGCTCGGAGAAGGCAGAGGGCAATATAAAGATCTTCAATTGCGTGTAAGTAACCTGGCCCCCAAGGCAGCACTTTGGCGCTGGTTATCAGTAGCTCCCCAGGTGGAGGGAGTGCTGTGGTAGCCAGGAGCTTCAGGAAATGACAGCGCCTTCCTTATCAGGATGTGGGATAAACAGGAAGGTGCCAACTTCCTAATTGGTACCTGGCTGCTATCTCGGGGAGCACTTAACTTGACAACCTAGGTGAACCACAATAATGCACTTAAAGTAGTACTTACTGAAGCATGTGCCACAGAAAAGTGGGGAGAGGGGGAATGAGGGTGAGGCTCTTCTAGAATCATCCTAAAGCTTAGAAATGGCCCTATTGAGGGGGTTCTTCTCAAAAGTATCCTACACCTTCTTGGGTGATTTTTGTTTTCTGTTTGCTTCTTTCTTTGCAATCATAGGTTTAATAAATTGATTCTCCATCCTCTTTCATTCATTTCTGAATTGGTTTCTAACTTACGTGGTCCAGTCCTAAAACTTCCCGATTCTGACTTGTCAGTATGTCTAAGACTGAGCTCATCAGAAAACTGGCATTCTGTAAAGTTAAAAGTAATGGAAGCTTCTTTTGTGAGGTGGAAATATTTATCATAATAGAAAAATGAACAATGTGTAATATCTATTTGGCAGTCACCCTTCTGAAGAGCTGAGATCTAAGAGAAAATAAATTATGTTGATATGTTTGTCAATCTGATCTAGCACTTTTAATAGTAAATTTAAGACCAACATATAGTTACATTGTATATATTTAGAATTCCAGTTCTGAATTGATGTCAATTCTTTATTTGCTCTTACCAGAAGTTATGACATTTACTAAAGATGTGAAGAGGATAAATAAGATTGTAGGGGAAGAAATGTCCAATACTCCCAAGAGTATTCTCTTGAATCAACTTCCTACCAGTGTTACTAGTGTGAATAAATTTCTTAATTAGAATAGGTCTAGAAGAATTTTAATTCACGGTGATCTTTTAGGGTGATGTGGAAACTTTCTTGACATAAAAGTAGTGACTACATTTCTTATACAAATACGTCAAAATTCATTCTGTTAGAGGACTGAGACTGTACTCTTTTCACGTTTTTAGTTTAGTTACTGAGATTCCATATAGAATTTCAGATAGATAGAAAGGTAGGTAGGTAGATAGGTAGATACATGGATAGATATACAGATTGATCAATCAATCGATCTTCACTGAGAAAACCTTCTTTGCAAAACCTGGAAGTTGGATGAAATTTGGGGGAAATATTAGACTGAAATAGTCCATTTTCTTATTTCCATTTAAAGGAGGAAAGGATAAATTTTTAACCAGCCTGTTTTCTCCTCACTGCATGAGGTTCTGAGGTATTTTCATCAATCCTTCCCCATTACAGAACGTCTTCTTCCCTTGTGGGCCAAGTTCTGTACGTCTAGGAATTGTCTGCTGAACACACACATAAGCAGGCACATGCAGGAAGACGCACGCACACAGTCCTATCTTCTTTCTCCCTGATATTCTCTTGATGCAAGAAGTTGCTAATGTGGTTCACTATGGCAGAAACACAGCTTCCTGCTCCTCCTATCCTCCAACCAGATAATGACAAAATTTCCGTCGAGCCCTGGGCTGGAATTGATGTTTAGTGATTAAAGGCATTGGTCCTGAGAGGCTTCGTTTTGTGTTCATGGACAATCATCACACTGCTTTCGGGCATTTGCACGTATGTTGTCTGCAATCCTGTGTCTGTTGACCATGGCAAAGAAAAGCACCCACCTTCAAGAAGTTTCTTTTGTGTTAGAGGAGTGTTTTCTTAAACTATTTACAGCCTCTAACATTTTATTTTTAAACTAGAATGATTTTTAACTAATTATAAAAATTATGTGGACTGTGGACAACAGGAAAAAATGCAGCAAATCATAAATGGAAAAAATTTTAATTATTTACGCTATTTAATCAACAATTGAAGAGAAAATGATAGGTCAGAAACAGATCCTTAAAGCACCCAAAGATATGTTCTGTGAACGTTTTTGTGCAACATTTTGTCTCTTTATTCTGTGCATTTATTTTTAACAAAACTAGGGCTTATACTGTACTACACTATACCTTCTACAGAGCCTGTAACATTTCCAGCAGTAGCATCTGAAAATCTTCATTTCAGTCTAGCTGATTATGCCCTGCAACCTGAGCCATAAATTAAACCTGAGGATGAGACTACGGCCATGTGTGCATCTGTAATAGAAATAGATCACAAATATGTCATCAAGTATTCTATCACATGACTTTCAGTAGCTGTATAATAATAAATGCACCTGAATTTATTTAACCTACTTTCTATTCTTAGATAGTTGGTTGTTTCCAGTTTTTTGATACCTTAATAGTCTTTCCTATACTTGCATGATTTTGCATATTTGGGGGAAATTTCCTAACAGCTGAATTTAAGTCAGAAGAGGTGATAGCAGTTTTAAGGAATTTTTTTCTATGTTGATAAATTATCCTATGACACTGTTATATCCCCATTTCTATCCACACTCCCTTTTTCTGTCTCTTTTATCTTTTTCTTTTTTCCTCCCTTCCTCTTTCTCCCTCTCTGTCTCCCTCCTCCCTATCATTCATGTTCACTTGCTTGCCTGCGCTGGCTCTTTCTCTCTCCGCCTCTGTCTCTGTCTCTCTCTCACACACACACACACACTCACGCACACTCACACACACTCACACACCATCTCTCCCCAGTTAAGTCAAGTGTTTCATGTAGCAAAATAACCAAGGAGAGTTCAGGAACCAAGGAGGTCAGCATACATGAAGTGCAGGTTGGAAAAGTTTGAACCAACTCTATAAAAAAAAAATAGGCAAGAAAGAAAACAACTACTGAGGTGTTAGGTTGGGAGGATCTCATGCCTTTTGCTGCAATGTGATTTGTGCAAGAAGTGAAAATCAAGAGAAAGTGAGAGCAAACAAAACTCTGCTAAGAATTGGAGGAGTAAGGTAGCCATCGATGTCAGGCTGAAGTGTTAGCTACTGTGAGCCATCTCTGTGGACTCTGTAACTTTATAAGTTGGTGAGAGATCATGGCTATGCCACAGGGACAGCTGCTTTAGGGGAGACTTCTGGATCCTGAGCTTCCTAGATTAATACAGAAACTGATTTATTCTAAATGTAAAGGGGGTTCAGAATGGTATCTTTATTTTGGTTTTAAGCAACAGTGTTAAGACCCTCAATATCTACAAGAATTCTGGTTCTTTTATGGCAGTGGAGGGTGAAGAAGCTGGGTTGATTCAAAATTCACTTCATTCTCAGTGTCTTCCTTCTCCCTTTTCTTGAACCTCAGTTGGGTTTGATCTGGTTCAAACGAACTGTTTTCCTAAAGTATCACATTCCTAAAGTACCACATGGAGTCCATGACACTTTGTGATGGATTGAAAGGAACTTCATTTTTCCACTGGTCATGATTAAGCAAAATATACTTTTTGCCTAAAAGTTTTGTCTTGTTTTTCCGTTCAGATCTTTATGTTCTGGTTTCGCAAAAATGCCTTGCCTCAGTATTATGTGGAGCCAGGAATTAAGATAAAATCTGAAATGCTTGCTTGAGCATCAGTTTTCCAAATAGCCAGATGTTTGTATTCATATAGACCAAATATCCAGGTGGTCGAGTGACTGCACAAATTTGGATAGTTGGTGTCAGATAGGCAACTGTAATGCCCAAGTGTTCTTCTTTAAGTGCAACTCGGTAGACACACCTTCACAGCTGTTTGTGTTGAGTTGAGAATTAAGAGAGAGGTAGAATAATGTGGTGGCCAAGAGCAAAGTTTTAGACCTGGGTTGACATACTGACACTTCCTTTACTAGCTATGCTATTTGGGGGCAGGTTTACTTAGTGTGTCTGTTTTAGTTTCCTCACTTGAAACATGGGGTAAGGATAGTAATAAACATATGTCATGGTGATGCTGCATCTGTGAGTGAGATAATTATATGTGAGGAGATTAGCACAGTCCAGAGCAAATAATGTGTTCTATCAATAGCATTAATTGCTCTTATCATCATCATCATCATCATCTGGAATGTGGATGAGAATGGGCAGTCAGGTGGCTTGCTCTGGCATTGAAGACTGTATCCTCACAAAGCCCTAGATGTTCCTATCCTTCCATGCAATGCAACCAACATATGTGTTGCCTTAACCATTTCAAAGGAGGTGAGATATACGTGACTCAGTAAATGAATGAATGAAATGGACACCAACAGTGCACTACTGTGTTCTACGTGGTATTTGAGGTAGACTCTGAAGAACAGGTAGAGAGAGAGGTTTTTTTTTTTTTTTGAGGAAGATTAGCCCTGAGCTAGTTGCTGCCAATCCTCCTCTTTTTGCTGAGGAAGACTGGCCCTGAGCTAACATCCATGCCCCTCTTCCTCTACTTTATACGTGGGACACCTACCACAGGATGGCTTTTGCCAAGTGGTGCCATGTCCACACCCGGGATCCGAACCAGTGAACCCTGGGCCACCGAAAAGCAGAACGTGCAAACTTAACCACGGTGCCACCGGGCCGGCCCCAAGAGAGAGAGAGTTTTAATGGATGAGCAATTGGGAAAGAACATCTAACCAGAGAAACCAACAGCAAAAGGCATAGTGATTAATTCTCTCTTTATTTCTTACATTCCTCGGGTGCTTGAGATTGTATTCTGCCCAGGCACGAGAACAAAGCTTGGGGTGTTTGGAAAATATAAGGAGTATAACCTAGTTTGGCGCTAGCATAGGATGGGGAGAAGAATATACCAAAGAGAAGGATAGAAAATGTCATTCTTAGAGTTTGGGTTTTATTCCGGCAAGTTGAAGGAGGCCCTTTTGCTAATGGACAGTCATCCTTTAAGTCTGAACCAGTGCGTGCTGCAGCATCCTTTGTGTCCCTGGTACCATAGAGTCTGGCAGTAGGCAGTCAGCAAACACTGGTTCTTAATTTTAGAAAGGTAGAGACTGTCATTTTTAATGTATTTTATTGTTATTTTTCTAACTCTATAAATGTTCATGTTTTCAATAATTCAAAATATCAAGTATCCCGCAATCAATTCATTGATTCATTCATTCAACAGATATTAAACATGTACTGTTTCCCAGATTTTGTGCTAGGCACTGATCCCAGAGATAATTGAGGCTTTTGTTTGTTTTCCCTTCAGCTCTACAAATTGTTCAGCACATAATAGATCCCAAATAAATTGTAGTTCCATATTCAGAGAACCAGTATTGTACTGTAGGAGAGAAAGTCTACCCTCATCACATCATTCTTTGCATTTTTGTGTTTCTAAAAACAACTTGAGCCACTCCATGGAATACAAAGAAGCTACCTAATTTAGTGTCTAGACTCGCCAGTACTAACAGAAACCAAAATATATCCCCTATAATTCAAAAACAGACTTTTCCTTTACCCTCCGCTTTGTCCATAATGCAT
Source organism: Equus caballus (assembly GCF_041296265.1). Lineage (NCBI taxonomy): Eukaryota > Metazoa > Chordata > Mammalia > Perissodactyla > Equidae > Equus > Equus caballus. Next base: position 46,722,900 of record NC_091697.1, read on the forward strand.
GTTATTAATCCAGGCATTGGACTGAACAGAGGGAGGGAGGTACACACCTGACTTATGCAGAGCTGGTGACGTTTCCAGCAGTAGCATCTGAAAATCTTCATTTCTGTCTAGCTAATTATGCCATGCAACCTGAGCCATAAATTGAACCTGGGGATGAGACTATAACCAAGCGTGCATCACTGATGTTTATGAGCTATAAGGTCATTGCAGAAAACAGCAAGGAACATAGTTGTAATAGACTGTTGGCCTCTAAGGAAATTATTAATTAAATTTTATCTTCTCCCCGGCATGCTTCAGTGCCACCACTATGGGTCTTTAGACCTGAGGAAACTACACCTCGGTAATAACTGGCCTTATCATCCGGCTGGCAGTCATTTAATACGCTCCTTTGTCTGACACCAATCATGAACTGCAATGTGGGATGTCAAGGATTCTGCAAATGCCAATCGCACGCCTCACTGTACATCAGGCCCAGGGTTCAGATCTCATGATAGGAAATCCAAGAGTCAACAGCAAGCAGAGTAATCCATTTTCTGGAAACTAGAGGTGGGTGGGCACAGTCCCGTTTCGAGCACCCAGCCCCTTCATTTTCCAATGTTATCTCCCAAAGAGCTAAAATCACTCTCAAAGACCAAAGGAAAAGAAGTTGGAGTGTCACTGTGTAGACACCATCAAGGTGGAGTGCTATTTTGAGTCACTGGCTTAAGGTGCAAACTTGACTAGGAAAATCAGAGCTGAAATGTCATTTCCAGCTACTTTCTTTGAGAGACCTCCCAGATGGATTGGCTCAGCCCACGAATCAAATGGCGTTTTTGTTGTTGTTCGTAACTGCTTGCTGTGTCAGCCAGCTGTGTTCATCCTGCTCCACACTGGATCCCCTGCATTAAATATTTCTGATCAGCTGGCAGCTATTCTGAGGACCCACAAAGCAGATTGGCGTCCAGCTTTGTTTTTCCATAGATGGGTGGCCCTGCCCCCCTAATGGAGATTTAAGCATCTTCATTTCAGGCAAGCCAGCAGGTAGAGAATATAAGGCACAGATGTGTTTGATTAGATTCTGAATTTTCCAAATTGTTGCTTAAACATGCCTTCTGTGGCCCAGCTCTGTATTTTGATGACTGGGCCATTTGCCCTGCTTTATGAGTTTGAGCCACTGACCCATCTCCTCTCTTCACAGTCCTCTTTGTTATAGAAAACTCATGATACAGAAAGCCTAGGAGGAGTGGAAATTTAACTCAAGAGATCTTGACTGAATGCCTGAAAGGAATGGTGCTGTGTGCCAATAAGACCAAGAATGAATAAGACACAGTCCCTAGGAGGAAAGAAATCAAGAAGTGACAACACCAACAATAACCGTGACAATTTTTACTCAAATTGCCTCTGAGTAGGCTGCATATTTGAGGTCCAGCATGTGTAGAAATTACATTCGCCTCTTTATCGTGGCGTTCCTAATCATGTCACATCCCCGGATGTTCTCCTTGGGAACACTCTAGTGGAGACACTTAGGGTTGGGACAACTTTATTTTCTACATTACAGTTTCATAGAGGAATCTGTTCCATTCTGGAATTTAAAAGCTATTTTAGGGTGATCTGCTTTATGGAACCTGATAAACTCTATGGACGTTTTAGGCAGGAGATGGGTAGCAAAAAATATTTTCAGTGGGGACATCACCCTCACCTTGTCCAGCATTCTGCCATTTGTATAAACTTCTACCTGCTGAATAATCATCCAATATTTTCATGAATCACCTCAGTGCTAGAAATGTCAGTCCTTCTTAACAGTGCATTTATTTTTTTAACATTTGTATACTTTTATCAATGAATTTGGCAGAACTGATGAAGGCAATTTAATCAATTAAATTTTACCTGTTCTAGCTGTCTTAGCCAAAAATATATCTAAATTCCAACATGTGAAGGGCATTTTTTCTTTTCTAAATTATGCATAGAAATATCTTGAATGGTTTTGTACTTGTAATAGCATAGCACTATTACTAATTTCAACAATGATACTTGTAGGTTTTTTATTTACTTTCTTTATTGTGATAAAATATATATAATATAAAATTTACCATTTTAAGCATTTTTAAGTGTACAGCTTAGTGTCATTAATTACATTCAAAGTGTTGTGCAATTATCACCACTATTAACAAAAATTTTCATCTCCCCAAACAGAAACTCTGTACCCATTAAGTAATAATTTCTCATTTCTCCCTTCCCTCTAGTCCCTGGTAACCTCTAATCTATTTTCTGTCTATATGAATTTGCCTACTCTAGATATTTCATATAAGTAGAATTGTATAATAATTGTTTTTTTGTGTCTGACTTCATTCACTTAGCACAATGTTTTCAAGGTTCATCCACATCGTAGCATGTATCAGAACTTCATTCCTTTTTATGGCTGAATAATATTCCATTGCATATATATACTACATTTGTTTTCCACCCACATGCTGATGGACACTTGTGTTGTTTCTACCTCTTGGCTATTGTGAATAATGCTGCATGAACATTGGTGTACAAGTATCTGTTTGAGTCCCTTCTTTCAACTCTTTAGGATATATATATCTAGCAGTAGAATTTCTGGGTAATAGGTTTATGTGGTATCCAGTTTTCCTAACACTATTTGTTGAAGAGACTATCTTTTTCCCATTGTGTGTTCTTAGCTCCCTTATATATGTGTAGGTTTAATTCTGGGCTCTTTATTCTGTTCCATTGGTCTATGTGTCTGTCTTTTTTTTTTTTTTTTAAGATTGGCTCCTGAGCTAACATTTGTTGCCAACCTTTTTTATTCTTTCTTCTTCTCCTTCTCCCCAAAGCCCCCCAGTACATAGCTGTATATTCCAGTTGTAGGTCCTTCTGGTTGTGCTTATGTGTCTGTCTTTATGCCAGTATCACACTGTTTATTATAGTTTTGTAATGTATTTTGAAATCAAGAAGTATGATGCCTCCATCTTTGTTCTTTCTTAAGATAGCTTTGGCTATTCTGGGACTTTTGTGGTTCCATATGAATTTTGGGATTGCTTTTTCTATTTTTGTAAAAACTCCCATGGGGGAGTGACGTTAACAACATGGTAGAGTGAGATGTTCCCTTTTTCTCTCATCCTTTGAACTACAATTAAATGGGCGTTCACTGATCAGTGGAGGATACCCACACAGCACATTAGGAAGTCTGAGAGGCCACACAGTTGTACATCTGAAAGTGGGTGGACTACCCCCGGGGAGGTGGTGGAGATAAGTGAGCACTCTCTGGCCCCCCGGCAGGACTGTACATGCATGCAACTGCTCTCCAAGCTGGAGTGCCCGTACCATTGCTGCAGCCCTGAGAGTGGGAGTACACCTTGGCATGACTGCAGCAACAGATGATGGCAGCCCTCAGCCCCTGAGTGATACCTTTCTCGTCCAGTGGGAGAGCCCACAGGACCACCATGGTCCCCAGGGAGCAGCCCAGGCTCGGACCCAGTGGGGAGGCCCCGGCCACCAAGCACAACAGCTGGTGTGACCTAGGAGGAGATGGCAATGGACCTGCAGGCCCAGGCGAATGAGTTCCTGGCTGCTGCAAATGCCCATAGTACCACCATGGCCCTCAAGAGGGGAGCGTGTCTCAGCGGGACCATGGGAGTAGATGGCACTAGCCCTGTGCCACCTGCATGATCACTTTATTGTCTGGTGGGATAGTGCCATCATGGTCCTAGGGAGTGGCTCTAGCTCACATCGAGTGGGGAGGCCCCACCCACCAAGCACAATAGCTGGTGCAACCTAGGAGGAGATGGCAATGGATCTGCAGGCCCAGGTGAACAAGTTCCTGGCTGCTGTGAATGTCCATAGTACCAGTGCAGCCCCAAAGGGAGGAATGTGTCTCAGCTGGACTGTGGGAGCTGGTGGTGGCAGCCCTGAGGCCACAGCAATTGCTTTCCCACTCAGTGGGAAGGCCCACAGGGCCACTGAAGTCTCAAGGAGTGGCCCAGGCTCAGACTGGCACAGCTGACAGGAATCACAGAGGGCTCAGAATACACAGCTCCCCCCAACTGGCAGCACATGGAATCTGTGACCAGATGCTATCACTATGTGAAAGCACAAATCCACCCCATCAAATAGTATGAAGAAGTATAATACTCCAGACTAGAAGGAAAAAGTCACAAACCCAGAAATCAATCCTGAAGGCACAAAAATCTACAATCTAAATGGCAGAGAATTCAAAGTAGCTATCATAAAAAAATCTCAACGAGTTACAAGAGAACTCATAAAGACAGTTCAGTGAATTCAGGAACAAAATTAATGAACAGAAGGAATTCTTCACAAAAGAGATTGAAACTATAAAGAAAAAGCAATCAGAAATGTTGGAGATGAAAAACAATGAATGAGATAGAGAGTCCTTAACCAACAGAGCTGATATTATGGAGGGTAGATTAGCAATATAAAGGATAGGAATATAGAAATGCTTCAGATAGAGAACAAGAGAGAACTAAGACTAAAAAGGAATGAAGAAATCCTCCAAGAAATATCTGACTCAATTAGCAAATGCAACATAAGGATTATAGGTATTCCAGAGAGAGAAGAGAGGGAGAAAGGAGCACAGACCTTGTTCAAAGAAATAATAGCTGAGTACTTCCCAAACCTAGGGAAGGAGCTGGAATTACAAGTAAAAGAAGTAAATAGAACTCCTCATTACATTAATGTAAAAAGACCTTCTCTAAGGTATATATTAGCAACACTGGCAAAAGTCAATGACAAAGAAAAAATATTCAGGGCAGAAGAAAATAACCTACAAGGGAACCCCTATCAGGGTTTCAGTGGATTTCTCAGCAGAAACATTACAGGCTAGGGGAGAGGGGAATGATATATTGAAAATTGTGAAAGACAAAAACTTTCAGCCAAGAATACTCTATCCAATGAAAATACCCTGCAGTTATGATGGAGAAATAACAACTTTCCCAGATAAACAAAAGCTGAGGTAGTTCATTGCCACAAGACCCCTGTACAAGATATGATCAAGAAGGCCCTCATACCTGAAACAAAAGGGTTTACAGAGCCTTGAGCAAGGAGATAAACAGGCAGACAAAATCAGAAAATTGCAGCTCTCTATGAGAAGAGATTAGCAAACACTTAATTATAACTTTAAAGATAAAGGGAAGGAAAACATCAAGAATAACTATAATCACTTCATTTTAACCACAGACTCACAACGCAAAATGGAATAAGTTGTAACAACAACAACTTAGAAGGGGAAGAGGAAAGAGATGGAACCTGCTTAGACTAAGGAAATAAGAGGCTATCAGAAAATAGACTATCTAATCTATGCAATCTTTTATACAAACCTCACAGTAACCACTAAACAAAAAATCAGAACAAAATGCAAATGATAAATAATGAGAAAACCACCATAGAGAGCCACCAAACTGAATTGGCAACTGAAATACATGGATTGAGAAACAAGGGAAATAAGAATAACCAGAAAACAAGTGATAAAATGGCAGCAGTAAGCCCTCATATATCAAAAATCACTCAAAATGTAAATAGATTGAATTGCCCCAATCAAAAGATGCACAGTGGCTGGATGGATTAAAAAACAAGACCAAACAATATGCTGCCTCCAGGAAACACATCTCAGCTCTAAAGACAAAAACAGGCTTAGAGTGAAGGGATGGAAGATGATACTCCAAGCGACTGGCAAACTAAAGAAAGCAGGTGTTGCTATACTTATATCAGACAAAGTAGATTTCGAGATAAGACAGGTGAACAGAGACAAAGAGGGGTAGTATATAATCATAAAAGGGACACTCCACCAAGAGGATGTAACACTTGTAAATATATATGCATCTAATAAAAGAGTACCAAAGTACATAAAGCAACTATTAATTGACCTAAAAGGAGATATCAACAGCAAAACAATAATAGTAGGGGACCTTAACACCCCATTCACATCAATGGATAGATTAACCAGACAGAAAGTCAACAAGGAAATAGTGGAACTAAACAAAAAACTAGACCAGATGGACTTAATAGATATAGATAGAAGACTCCATCCAAAATCAGCAGAATACACATTCTTCTCAAGTGCACATGGAACATTCTCAAATATAGACAATATGTTGGAAACGAAGTCAAGCCTCAATAAATTTAAGAAAATTGAAATCACATCAAGCATCTTTTCTGATCATATGCCATGAAACTAGAAATCAACTACAAAAATAAAGCTGGGAAAGTGACAAACTTGTGGAGACTAAACAACATGCTACTGAAAAACCAATGGGTCATTGACTAAATTAAAGGAGAAATCAAAAATTATCTGGAGACAAATGGAAATGAAAATACACCATACCAACTCAGATGAGATGCAGCAAAAGTGGTCCTAAAAGGGAAATTCATAGCAATTTAGGCCCACCCTAACAAACAAGAAAAATCTGAAAGAAGCAATCTTAGACTACCCCTAACAGAAGTAGAAAAAGAACAAACAAAACCCAAAGTCAGCAGAAGGAAGGAAATAAGAACAGAAACAAATGAAATTGAAACAACAACAACAACAAAAAAAACAGTAGAAAGGATCAATGAAACTAAGAGCTGGTTCTTTGAGAAGATAACCAAAATTGACAAACCCTTAGCCAGACTCACTAAGAAATAAGAGAGAAGCCTCAAATAAATAAAATTAGAAATGAAAGAGGAGAAGTTACAATGGATACCATAGAAATACAAAGGATTATAAGAGAATACTATGAAAAACTATATGCCAAGAAATTGGACAATCTAGAAGAAATGGATAAATTCTTAGACTCATACAATCTCCCAAAACTGAACCAAGAAGAAATAGAGAAACTGAATAGACCAATCACAAGTAAAGAGTTTGAAACAGTAATCAAAAACCTCCCAAAAAATAAAAGTCCAGGACCAGACAGCTTCTCTGGAGAATTCTACCAAACATTCAAAGATTTAGTACCTATCCTTCTGAAACTTTTCCAAAAGTTTGAAGAAGATGGAATAATTCCTAACACATTTTATGAGGCCAACATCACCTTGATCCCAAAGCCAGACAAGGGCAACATAAAGAAGAAAAATTACAGACCAATATTGCCAATGCACATAGATGCAAAAATCCACAACAAAGTAATGGCAAACTGAATATAGCAATACATCAAAAGGATCATACACCATGATCAGGTGGGATTTATACCAAGGGCACAGAGATAGTTCAACAAGTGCAAATCAGTGTGAGACACCACATTATCAAAATGAGGAATAAAAACCACCTGATCATCTCAATAGATGCAGAGAAAGCATTTGACAAGATCCAACATCCATTTATGATAAAAAACTCTCAAAAAAATGAATATAGAAGGAAATCACCTCAACATAATAAAAGCCATATCTGACAAACCCACAGCCAGCATCATGCTCAATGGGTAAAAACTGAAAACTACTCCTCTGAGAACAGGAACAAGACAAGGGTGCCCACTCTCACCACTCTTATTCAACATAGTACTGGAGGTTTTGGCCAGAGCAATTAGGCAAGAAAAAGAAATAAAAGACATCCAAATCAGCAAGCAAGAAGTAAAACTCTCGCTGTTTGCAGATGACATGATTTTATATATAGAAAACCCTAAAGAATCCATTAGAACTCTATTAGAAACAATGAACAACTACAGCAAAGTTGCAGGATACAAAGTCAACTTACAAAAATCAGCAGCATTTCTATACTCTAGTAACAAACTAACAGAAAGAAAACTCAAGAGTACAATCCCATTTACAACTGCAACGAAAAGAATAAAATATCTAGGAATAAATTTAACCAAGGAGGTGAAAGACCTATACAATGAAAATTATAAGACATTATTGAAAGAAATTGATAATGACATAAAGAAATGGAAAGATCTTCCATGCACATGGATTGGAAGAATAAACACAGTTAAAATGTCCATACTACCTTAAGTAATCTACAGATTCAATGCAATCCCCATCAGAATGCCAATGACATTCTGCACAGAAATAGAAGAAAGAATCCTCAAATTCCTATGGGGTAGCAAAAGACCCCAAATAGCTAAAGCAATCCTGAGAAGAATGAACAAAGCTGGAGGCATCACAATCCCTGACTTCAAAATATACTACAAAGCTATAGTAATCAAAACAGCCTGGTACTGGTACAAAAACAGGCACACAGATCAATGGAACAGAATTGAAAGCCCAGAAATAAAAGCACACGTCTACAGACAGCTAATCTTCAACAAAGGAGCTAAGAACATACAATAGCGAAAGGAAAGTCTCTTCAATAAATAGTGTTTGGAAAACTGTACAGCTACATGCAAAAGAATGAAAGTAGACCGTCATCTCTCACCATACACAAAAATTAACTCAAAATGGATTAAAGACTTGAAGGTAAGACCTGAAACCATAAAACTCCTAGAAGAAAGTATAGGCAGTACAGTCTTTGACATTGGTCTTAGAAGGATATTTTTGAATGCCATGTCTTCTCAGATAAGGGAAGCAAAAGGAAAAATAAGCAAGTGGGACTTCACCAGATTAAAGAGCGTCTGAAAGACAAAGGAAACCATGAACAAAGTTAAAAGAAAATGCACCAACTGGGAGAAAATATTTGCAAATCATATATCCGACAAGGAGTTAATCTCCAAAATATATAAAGAGCTCATGCAACTCAAGAACAAAAAAACAAACAACCCAGTCAAAACATGGGCAGAGGATATGATCAGACATTTTTCCAAGGAAGATATACAGATGGCCAGCAGGCACATGAAAAGATGTTCAACATCGCTAATCATCAGGGAAATACAAATCAAAAGTACAATGAGATATCACCTTATACTTGTTAGAATGGCTATAATTACCAAGGCAGAAAACAACAAATGTTAGAGATGATGTGGAGAAAAGGGAACTGTCATACACTGCTGGTGGGAATACAAACTGGTACAGCCACTATGAAAAACAGTATGGAGATTTGTCAGAAAATTAAAAATAGAAATACTGTACAACCCAGCTATTCCACTGCTGGGTATTTATCCAAAGAACTTGAAATCAACAATTCAAAGATACTTATGCACCCCTATGTTCATTGTAGCATTATTCACAATAGCCAAGACATGGAAGTAACCCGAGTGCCCATCGACTGATGAATGGAGAAAGAAGATATGGTGTATATATATATATATATATATACTATGGAACACTACTCGGCCATAAAAAATAGACAAAATCATCCCATTGCAACAACATGGATGGAACTTGAGGGTCTTATGTTAAATGAAATAAGCAAGAGAGAGAAAGACAAACACCATTATGATTTCACTCATGTGGAAGATAAGCAAATACATAGACAAAGAGAACAGACTAGTGGTTAACAGAGGGGAAGGGGCTTAGAGGTGGGAATAAGGGGTAAATGGGGCACATATATATGGTGACTGACAAATAATAATGTACAACTGAAATTTCACAATGTTATAAACTACTATGACCTCAATAAAATAAAAGAAAAAACTGCCATTGGGATTTTGATGGGGACAGCATTAAATCTGTAGATTTCTTTGGTAGTATGGACATTTTAACAATGTTGTCTTCCAACCCATGCTTGCAAGATGTCTTTCCATTTGCTTTTGTCTTCTTTAATTTCTTTAATTGACGTTTTGTAGTTTTCAGCATACCAGTCTTTCATCTCCTGAGTCAAGTTTATTCCTATTTTTTCTTTTTTTATGCTATTATAAAAGGCATTGTTTTAAGTTCCTTTTGAGTTGTTCATTGCTAGTGTATAGACATACAACTGATTTTTGTTTGTTGATTTTTTGCTGAATTCGTTTATTAGCTGTAACAGGTTTTATTGTGAATTTCTTAGGTTTCTTAGCTATCAGATCATGTCATCTGTGAATAAAGATAGTTTTGTTTCTTCCTTTCTGACTTGCATGCCTTTCATTTCTTTTTCTTTCCTAATTGATCTAGTTAGGACTTCTAGTACTATGTTGAGTAGAAGTGGCAAGTGGATATCTTTGTTTTGTTCCTGATCTTAGAAGAAAAGCTTTCAAACATTCACTGGTGCACGTGATGTCAGCTGTGGGCTTTTCATAAAACTTGAATAGTCCGTGTGAATTTTAGAATTGGTTTTGAAACTTCTGCAAAAAATTCCATTGGAATTTTGATAGTGATTATGTTGAATTTGTATGTCACTTTAGGTGTGCATACCACATTTTCGTAGTGTTATTGTCATAACAGTAGTCTTCCTATCCATGATCACTGAATGAGTTCCCATTTATTTTGGTCTTTAATTTCTTTCAGCAATGTTTTTTAGTTTTCAGTGTATACATCTTGTAGCTCCTTGGTTAAACTTATTCCTAAATATTTTACTCTTTTTTATGCTACTGTAAGTGGAATTTTTTTTAATTTCCTTTTTGGATTGCTCATTGCTCATGTGTAGAAAAACAACTGAGTTTTGAGTGTTGATTTTATATCCTGCAACTTTGCTGAATTCATTTATTAGCTATAACAGGATTTTTTTCTGAATTCTTTAGGGTTTTTTTGATATAAGATCATGTCATCTATGAATGGAGAGAGTTTTATTTTTTTTTCCTATCCCATTTGGATGCCTTTTATTTCTTTTTCTTACCTAGTTGGTTTCTCTAGAACTTTTTTTTTTTTTTGAGGAAGATTAGCCCTGAGCTAACTACTGCCAATCCTCTTCTTTTTGCTGAGGAAGCCTGGCCCTGAGCTAACATCTGTGCCCATCTTCCTCTACTTTATATGTGGGACACCTACCACAGCATGACTTTTTGCCAAGCAATGCCATGTCTGCAGCCGGGATCCAAACCAGCGAACCCCGGGCCACCGAGAAGCAGAACGTGCGCCCTTAACCGCTGCGCCACTGGCCCGGCCCCATGGCTAGAACTTTTAATACAGTGCAAACAGAGGTGATGAAACAGACATGTTTGTCTTATTCCCTACCTTAGGGGAAAAGCTTCTAGTCTTTCCATTAGGTATGATATTACTTATGGATTTTTCATGTATGGCCTTTATCATGTTGAGGGAGTTTTATATCTTACATTCCTAATTTGTTGAGCATTTTTATCATGAAAGGGTGTTAGGTTTTGTCAAATGCTTTTTCTGTATCAATTAACATGATCATGTGTTCTTTGCTTCATTCTATTAATGTGGTGTAATATCGATTGATTTTAAGATATTGAATCACCCTTGAAATCCTAGAATAAATCCCATCTCTCAAGGTGTCTTTGTAATATTCTGCAGAATTTGGTTTCAAATTTCTGTATCAATATTCATAAAGAATATCAGTCCTTAGTTTTCTTTTCTTGTAGTGTCCTTGGCTTTGGTATCACAGTAATGCTGGCCTCATAGAATGAGTAAGGACGTGTTCCCTCGTCTTCGGTTTGTTTGGAAGAGTTTGAGAAGGATTAGTATCAATTCTTCTTTAAATGTTTGGTGGAATTGATTACATGTGGTCCTGGGCTTTTCTTTCAGAGGTTTTGATTATTGATTCAATCTCCTCATTTGTTATAGGTCTGTTCAGATTTTCTGTTTCTTCTTAAGTCAGTTTTGGTAATTCGTGTGTTTCTAGGAATTTGTCTAGTTCATCTAAATTATCCAGTTTGTTGGTGTACAGTTGTTCATAGTATTCTCTTATAATCCTTTTTATTCCTGTAAGGTCAGTAGTAATGTTAGTGCATTCATTTTAAAATCTGCCATCAGTTAGGAGTTTTTCCTTGATTTTTACTAAAATCTGGATTCAAGAAGCTTTCAAACAGTTGAAAGTATATTACTGGTAGTGATAATAATGTGTATTACTGGTAGTGATAATAATAATAGCAACAATAGCTACCACTTAGTAACTGCTTTTCACATGCCAGGCACCGTGAAATATGCTTTTACAAATACTTTATCAGTTAACTCTTACAACAACCCCATGGGATAGGTATTACCATCCTATTCTATCAGTTTTCAGGAAAAATGAAACACAAAGGAGTTAAGTCACTCATCCAGTTAGAGTAACCAAAGATCCCAGAGATCAAAAAAAGAGATTTCATCTTGCCCAGGTTAGTCCAATGCTTATAAGTTCATAGAATTCACCAAGCCTACAAAATGTACATTTTCTCTTGTGTTTTGCCTATAAGAACTAAGATATTTTATTTCCTTTTGTGACTGACATTACCAATTACCACAGGTTATTACAGGATGATCTTGGAGCAAGGAAAGGGGAACATGGAAGGGTGAGGAATTTGGGGAAAGAGATGGTCTATGTAGGTAAGCTGTCACTGGGTGATAGATTATCTGGATAATTCACATCAAAAAAACCTTACAGCAATTAAAACTGGCCTCTATTGTTAAGGTATTTCAAGCAAAGCTGGATCGATGTGGAGATAATTTTCCCTAAAATAGCTGTTTAGTTGCTTTATTTTATACATAGAGAGCAAAACTTAGAAGAGACTACCCAATTGCAGCAACAAGCTGAAATGAAGGTAAAAGAAAGAAGGAATGAGCTTTCATTACCTTTGGGTTCTGTCTGTCATTCAGTCCACTCACTCTGTATTCTTTCAGACAATATTTATTTTTGTAGGTAGGCCGTAATTCATGATTATGGTGGATGTGCTAATGCAAGAGAAAATGTGCTCGTTTACCCTAGTCAACCAAACCCTGAAGTAGAAGTGTATAGAAGTGTGAGACCATTTCCACTGCTTTAATTCAAATCCAGATCATGTAATCCGCAGTCTAAAAGAAGAGCGTGAAGCCTGCCTCTGCTTTGTGCAGACCTTTTCAAAAGATAAATTGGGAAGTTAAAGTAGAAAAGACACCACCTCCCCAGAATTATATCAGACATATTAATCATGGAAGGTCCAAAAGGAGTTCCTGGAATACAAACAGTAGTGCACATGATGGTCATTTCCCATAATCCGTCGTGTTTTCCAAGTCGCTCTCCATCAGCTGGATAATACTGTTTAATCCCTTATGCTGATTTAAAATTCCATCAGAGGGAAGTAATGTGTTTCTCTTCTGGAGGTTTACTATGGTAAATGCCTTACTGGATTAACTTTATCTTCACTATTACAGAGGTCCTTTAGGTGCTAACACAATTTTAAAACAAAATAGAACAAAACTCTTCTATTTGAAAATGTGTTTTCCATATCAGAACTCACTTATGATATTGAGTGCTCTTTGACATCTGAAAAACTGAAATCTTGTCCTTTGAGAAATAGGATCCTTAACAGTAAAAAACTCAACAGTCAAAACCCTTACATGATCTGGGATCAGCCTGTGAGGTTTTCATCCTTATTCTTTTGTGAATGTATGTTAATTTTCTGATAATGAGCTAGGTGGGTTGTTCTTAAACTTTTGTTGGCAGAGAAGCCTTTGATCAAAAGAAATCTCACTTGCAGGTATAAATAACTAAAGCAGATGAAGGTGCTCCTGGAGGAAGGAGGAGGAATGCCTCACTCTTCTCAAACAGTGATCCTGGAGGGGTTGGTTCCAAGACTAGGCCTTGGCAGAGCAATTTTTTGTTCCGTTATTGGAATGTGTTCCACTAAAAACAATTCAAATGCACAAATGTGTTCCCATAAAAAGGATTCAAACAACACAGAAGAATATAGACCAGAAAGTTAATATCCCCCCTTTTACCTCCACTCCCATCTCCAGAGGTCTCTGTCATCAATAATCTGGTGGGGATCATTATGGATCTTTTTTCTGTATTTAGAAATAAACATATGTATGTTACCAATTAAAATATAGTTTTAGGATTTTTAAGTATAGATTCTGTGTGCATTTAAGTTTCAAAAGGGCAAAGGTTTTTGTCTATGTTGTTTGCTAGTTTATCCCCAGTGTGTAGAAACAGTGCCTGACATTTAAACCATCAATAAATGTTTGCTGATTTAGGGAATGAATTATCATGCAACTTGCTTTTTTGTGTTCAGCAATAGGTCTTGGGAGATCTTTCCATGTCAATAGATATAGAGCCATCTCATCATTTTTATTTATTTTACGTGTGTGAGGGAGAGTGGCCCTGAGCTAACATCTGTTGCCAATCCTCCTCTTTTTTTTTTTGCTTGAGGAAGATGGTCCCTGAGCTAACGTCTGTGCCAATCTTCCTCTATTTTGTGTGTGGGATGCCACCACAGCATGGCTTGATGAGCGGTGTGTAGGTCCATGCCTGGGATTTGAACCCATGAACGCAGGGCTGCTGAAGCAGAGTGCACAAGCTTAACCACCATGTCACCAGGCCAGCCCCCATCTTATCCTTTTTAAAGATTGCAATGTATTTTATAGTATGGATGTTCCAGAATTTATTTAACTCTTTTCCTATGGACGTAATTCTAGTTGCTTCCAATTTCCTACTATGACAAGCAATGCTGCAGTGAATATCCATATAAATGACTCTGTGTATGTGTGCAAGTACTTCTGTAGGATGGCTTCCTTGAAGTAGGATTTCTGACTCATAGGCTATACCATTCTGACTTCCTGTAGGTAGGTCCTTGAATTCCTTTCTCTTCTCCTGGCAAGTGGGAACAGAGATAAAATTTACCCTAGGAGTGTTTTATGGACCAGGATATGGGGCATATCATCTTCACCCACATTCCATTGGCTAGAATTCAGTCACATGGCTTTTCTTAACTGCAAGGGAGACTGGGAAATATTGATTAGCTGTGTGCTGGGGACAAATGGAAGGATAGTTTGGTGAGCTTCTAGCATGTCTACCACAGCAAGGGCAGCTGGAAAATGTTGTTTCTACCTAATGATGTGCCCAGCTAAAACTTGATTCCTGTTGAAGAAGGGAAAAACTGGTTTTGTAGACAACTGATCATCTGCCACTGATCTATTGACATTGAGTTTGTAACCTCTGATATAAATCATCTCCAGAGCAATTCCCTCTGTTTAAACCACATGAACCTTTCCCAAAATTTATATGTAACTGAATTTTTGCTAAATCTGAGTATGCTTCAGGTCAACAGGTTCTCATGTAATTGACCTGAAAGTGATTGACACCACAAGATGGGTCTTAAAAAAAAAAAATTAGTAGCACCTGTTCACAGGGATTTATTGTGTTTAGTGATCAGAAGCTGAGACCTTATCATCTGTCTCCAGGTTGTCAAGCCACTTATCATGGCCTTTGAAATTTCTCTATTGGTGCTGAGTGATGAAGGAGCATCAAAGAGGCATTTTCCTGCTCGTTCAGTAATCTTGCCCATTGACGATGGCCAGACCATGGAATTAGGTCTGCCTCTAAAATTCTGGCACTGGGAGCTTTAGGTCTAAGATATAAGTTATCTTTTAATGTCCCCCTCTTTCCTCTTCCATCTGATGTTATCTCATAATAATCCAGCCAGAGTGAAGCCGTGGTATGGTTTCTATTTATTTATATTATCCTTTACACAACGGGAAAGCCTGTGGCTTTTTGAAATGCTGAGAAGAGAGCCATGTGGAGCATGGATGGCCTATCATGCATAAGTAAGCTCTGATTTTGATTAATAAAGAATGCCACCATCCATATGGGGCTTTGTTTTGTTTTGAGAAGGTAAACAAACAGCTTGCTCTTCATGGGGTAATTTTGGTGGAGAGCTGCAAATCCCCCTACAACTGCTTCAGCCTCCCTGAGCTTCTCCTTGCCCCCCAAACACACTCACCACTTTCCTGACTCCTCTTTCATTGATGTCTCTTCCCGACACCAGCTCCCATGCGTTCTCAAGTCCCAGCTCAGATGACACCTCCTCTGTGTTGACACTCTCCACTCCACAGTGCAGGTTTACTTGCTCCTTCTGCTCTGACCTATTGCCCTTGACTTTTTTCTCTAATGATAATAGTGCATTGTAGAAAATTTAGAAATACAGAGAAGGATAAAAGGAGAAAAATTGTTACCTATTATCACACCACCTAGCAACTTCTGTTACTATTTGGGTGTACACCTTTCCAATGTATCTAAGTATGTTTCTATGTTCAATACATTAAATATACTTCTATACAAAAAAATACATATATATATACTGAATATATACTTTATAAGACTGTATTTTATAGTTTTTGTGAACCTTTTCACATGTCATTAAGAATTCTTCTAGGGGCTGGCCCCGTGGCTGAGTGGTTAAGTTCCCACACTCCGCTTTGGAGGCCCAGGGTTTCACCAGTTCGGATCCCAGGCATGGACATGGCACCACTCCTCAAGCCATGCTGAGGCAGTGTCCCACACAGCACAACCAGGAGGACCTACAACGAGATTATACAACTGTGTACTGGGGGGCTCTGGGGAGAAGAAGAGGAACAAAAAAAAAAAAAGAAGAAGATTGGCAACAGATGTTAGCTCAGGTGCCAAACTTTAAAAAAAAAGAATTCTTCTAAATTACAATAAGTTTTTTAGTATTCTGTCTTATATCTAGGATAATTTTTGAATAATTCTCCATACTTTTACATCTAAGTTGTTCCTGATTTTTCTTTTTTTGCTAGTATAAATGATGCTGTGATAAATATCCTTTCGATAAATCCATTTGTACATCCCTGGTTATTTTCTGAGAATTAACTTTTAGAACTGGAATAACTGAGTCAAAAACAAGTGCAAGTACAGTCATGAGCCAAAAAACGTTGTTTCAGACAGCGACGGACCATGTATACGACAGGGGTCCCGTAGGATTAGTGCCATATAGCCTAAGTGTTCAGCAGGCTATACTGTCTAGGTTGATATTCGCACAACAGTGAAATCACCTAACAACGCATTTCTCAGAATGTATCCCTGTCGTTAAGTGGCGCATGACTGTATATTTTTAATGCTTTTGATGGGTTTTGCTAGACTTTATTATAACACTTGTCAGAATGAAATAATTGTGTTTACCTGTTTTTTTATCCTACTTATCTGTAAATTCTTTCAGTACAAGGACTTGCTCTTGTTTGTATTTATATTGTCTGAAGCAATGTCTGGCCTATAATGGATGTCAAATATTGAATAAATGAATGGAGATAAAAATTGGTGGCATGTGGTTCATGACACTTGAGTTTAACCATAAGCTAATATACAGCTTATTTAAAGCAGTATTTCCCAACATGTTTTCCATGTCATTTGTTCATTCAAGAAATATTAATTAACCTCAGCTATGTTCCTAGACTACAACAATGATTACTGACTAAAGTCCTATCCTTACAGTGCTCGTGAGGCTAGTGAGGGAGTTGGACAAACCAAGTTAAATAAAGAAGAAATCATTAGTTTGTGATAAACATGCAGGAAATAAACAGGATACTGTCATAGAACAGTGCAAACTTTAGCGTGTCCGAATCCCCTGGAGGGTTTGTTAATACACAGGTGGCTGAGTCCCCCGCCCCTAGAGTTTCTGATTCAGCAGATCTGGGGCAAGGCCTGAGAACTTGCATTTCTGACAAGTTCCCTGGGGTTGCTGATGCTGTTGGTCTGGGGGCCACACTTGTGAACCACCGTGATGTGGAGTAACAGATTGAGAAGGGTGATGGAGAGGGTTGCTGCGTAGGAGGTTACAAAAGCTTTGTCTAAAGAGAGGATAGCTAGACTGAGACCCGAGGATGAGGAGCTAAAATATTCCAGAAACAATATTTCAGGCTGAGGCAAGAGCAGATGTCCAGAAACAGGAAAGGCTTGGCTTGTTTAGGAGCTGGGCGGAGGCCCGTGAGGCTGGAAGGTACTGAGGAGGAGAATGATAAGAGTGGCAGTTGGAGGGGTGGGCAGTGGGAAGGAGTTCCGATTTTATCAATGCAGTGGGAAGCCAACAAGGATTATGAGCAGAGAAAGAATGAGGTGCAGTTCATATTTTAAGGAATCACTCTGTCTGCTGAGAGGAGAAAGGGTAGAAAGTTAGTAGGAGTGATGTGGAGAGACCAGATTTGGAAGTCATGACTGTGGACTTGGGTGAGAGATGAGGTAGGGGCATAGCTAGAGAGTGACAGTGGAGATGAAGAAGGGGAGAGAATGGAGCTGTTTCACCCCCAAAAAATGTTGGGGAAGCATTGGCTGCCACAAATTTAGAACCAATTTTTAACTGCTGGACTTCTTAGAGTCTTTAAAATGAAAATGCTCATTGTGAATCTCTGATAAGGTATTTTTTCCCAGAGCACCTCAGGTAGTTAATGTTTCACTGGGAATTAATAGTTGAGGATTCCATTGTTTCAAAGGCTCTGGCCCTCTGTTGGCCTCAGCGGCAGAGTCATCCAGTGAGAAGCTTCACTCTGTTCCGTGTAAAGAATGAGGGGCAGAACAGGGCAGTCATCACTTTCCTAGCTAAAGCTGGAGGCAGTCTTAGGAGCTTGGTGCTAAGAGCATTTCTGAAATGGACTGCTAGCCCCAGGCAAAATATGAATGAAACAAAATGTGCTTATAGATTAGATGACTGTACAGTCTCTGAGTTCTTTGGATTCCTTGAACAGGTAAGCCTAGCAGTGCTCATGAGGGTGCAAATTTTGAGGATCTGAGAGATTTCCATACCCGCTCAGATATGCCTGTTCCGTGGTTGCCTCTTCAACGTAAACATTTAGTGAAGTCTCAGCATAGGCAAGGAGAAATTCGAGAACCCTACCTAAGATACTTTGTGCTGTTACTGCTTCTGCTAAGCTTTTCGTGGTTGCCACGGGGCAGAGGGACAGTGCAGTAGCTTTCACTGTTGTGGGAGTAGCTCTGCAATTTACTGTGTGTGTGACTTTCTGGATTTAACCTCTCTGAGCCTCAGTTTGGTCATTCAACAATGGAAATAATGGAACTCAGCTCATGAAATGCTTATGAGGATTAATGAAATCATTCAGGTAAACAATGTAACACAACATTAGCTGTAATAATAGTTGCTATTCTTGTTAGAAGGAATTATGTGTTTTCTGCCTCAATTTTGGCCAGACGATAACTTGGCTCTTTTCAGCTTCCAGAAGCCCCAGCCTGCTCTCCTCCTTCCTCCCTGCCTGCTGCCTCTTGAGGGATTTATTCACAGTTCTTCCTACTTGGGGTGGAATTCTGCAGGTGTGATATCTCTGGAGAATGGTCGTTCCTCTAAGCACATGTTAATTTAGAGAAATTTTTGCGTGCATTTTTTTCCAGGCATCTTGTTTAAACCTGAAAATATTGAAATGAATTTTCTTTTTTGAAATGGAATTTGATTTTTTTTTTTTTTTTTGTCATGAGGAAAATACAGCAAAGACTACTGAATGTGTGGGAGGACAGTTCTCATGAGCGGGTGGAGTTAACAAAGACGTCCTTAAGCATTTCAGCAAAGCACACGTCTCAGAAAGTATGATGGGGGCTTTTCTGGAGAGTCCACTGGCTCGCTCTTTCCTCCTCATTTCATTATTAGTGACTTAGTAATCATTTTCTTTGAAAAGAACATGTGTAGGTGCCACCATCTTAAATTAATTCTTTAATCACCAGAGTGTGACAAATGCAGAGTCTAAAAAGAACTGTCCAAAACAGCTGATCTAAATACTTTCCCAAGGCGACCCTCTGCTGGGCTCCAAAGTTACAACATGAGAAATGGTGATCCAGTTGAAGTCATTCTGTGTGTCAGGGGGACTTAATTAAAGTCTTCCTGATGGCTGTTTGGGAAAACTAATGAGTTTCTTTTATCAAGTTTATTCCAAGCACTTCCTGTGGTGCGAAATCTGAATTAACTATCTTCTCTATAAATCTGATGAGGAAACCAAGTTCTAAAAATAGAGTACGTAGTGCTGGAGGAAAGCATAGAGGCCAGCATGCTGGCTGTGAAGAAAGAATGTACGGTCTTGATGTTTTCAAGTTGGGCACGATTTAATGACTTGTTACAATTTACAGCAGTACAGATGTCATCAAGAATAAGCCAGATGCCAACATACAGGGCTTGTGGTCACGTCTTGCAGTGTGAAGTTTATGCTGTGCCTCCGTGGTCTGGGTGTTGCTCTTCAAATGCAGGCCTGACCTTAAGGCTCAGAGGAATAAAAGAGAGTAAATTTATCTTCTTGCTCTTAGGCTTATAAACCTCCTTATGAAGCTTTTCTTCCAGAATGATAGTAATTCTGAAAATTATCCTAATACTGTGTGGGAACACGCCCATTGCCTGGACGGGGGTTTCCTGTGCTCACTCTAACTAAGGAATATGAAAGCATCAGATATCAGATGAAAACTGTGTCTTTTAATTTAGAAATGTGGACATTGGCAGGTGGAATAGAGTTATTTATAATGGCCTCTCTGAATTACTTTTTAAAATTAATATTAAATTTTCCACACCATATAAAAAAACCTCATCATTTATTTGGAGGTTAATAAAGGAGTTAAATTTGTTATAAAATAGTGTATATGACATGCTTTTGACAAAATCTACTTCCTTCTGAAATCTCTGTTTACAACTATGTATTTTCTACCAAGAGTTTGATCATGGGCTTCATTAGCTCTTATTATATCTGAGAAGAATAAAATTCTTAATTGTGTTGCAATAAAATATGTGACTAAATAATGTAGCTTAATATTTGATTAATGACTGTGCAGGTCTTCGAGGATGGTTTAGATAGGGCAGAGTGTGTGTATGTAGGTGTCTATGTGTTTGGTTGTTTTTGTTTTGTTTTTGTCTCTTTCTTTAGAGGGATGGGGATGATCCATACAGACAGACATCTTTCAGCTGGCACAGTTGATCACCTCTTGAGATTAGAGGGACTTTAGTTATCTTAACCTTAGCAGACACCAAAAGGGCTGGAACCTGTGACCTTCGCATTGAGGTTACTTACGACTGAGTGGAGATGCATAATGGAGAGTAATGAACTCAATCTTGCAGACATAGCAGAAGTGGACGAATATGTGATCAAGGAATAGGGACTCTGGGGCAACAGGGAGTGTGAGAGCTGAGAGAGGCCTGCTTGAAACAGTTTGTCCATTAGGGAATGATTAAGTGTCCAGAAGTCACCCTTGGTTGTATACTCACTGATTTGAGCACCCCCCCCCCCCCCCCCACAGAAGAGGCTGTAGATTTGTGTATTTGCTTGGGTTGGAATGGAATGAAGAAAGAACACCGCAAATACTGATGAAATAGTAGCTTTTCCTATTCCACCTTGAAGCCAAAGTGATGTGTCCAAATGCCAATCCACTCCTATTTAACAGCCTTCAGTGGCTCCCATCTTCTCGGGGTAGCTTCCCTCGAAAGTGGACCCACAAGACTTGTGTCACCTGGCACCTGCCCATAGCACTGGCCTCAGGTCCCTGCACTGCACACACTCCATGTTATTTCAGGCCTGTTTGTCTTCAACGCTGTTCCATTAAACTGGAATGCCCTCTCTCCCTCTCCTTATAAGGCTGACTTTGTGCTTATCCTTTATACTCAAATCAATTTCCATCTTACGCTGTTGAGCTAGTCGCCCTTCTCTGTGCATCCTGTCACCTTGCACATTCTCTCTTCTATGGAGTCTCTCTCAAGAATTATATTTAAGTGATTTATGTTCTTCCAGGTTAGAGCCCTGGTCTTAATCACCCTTGGGTCCCCAGCCCTTAACACAGTATGTGGCACATGTTTGCTGTTTAATAAGTATTCTTTGCAAAGAACTTTGGAAACCTACATTGTTGTAGCATTTATTTGTGTGGTTAGTAAATGATTTTCACTGCCTTTGGCCTTGCTCACCTCCTTATGAGCAGCAGAAAAGCTGTTCTAATAAGCTATCATTTACTGAGCATCTTGTGCTAGATGCTTTACATGCATTGATGCTCACTAAATTGCCAAAACAATCTTACAACTCTTAGTTATTATCCTTTCCAAATACAAAAAGTGAGGCTCAGAGAGGTTGAGAAACATACCCAAGGAACCCCAGCTGACGCTTAAACAAGCTGTTTTCTTTCTACTCCACCACACTGGGAAGCCATCCCCGTGTGTGTTCCTGTTTGTAACACAGCACATTGCCGTATCGTCCTTCATGTTCGCTGACTGGACTCTGAGCAGATCACGCAGCAAAAGCACTTTGGCTGTTAGTGACAAGGGCGCAATTCCAGAGTTGAAGGCTGATGTTTTAAGTGTGCCTCCAGCTCAGGTTGTATTGATTTCTCCCGTTTCCACTTTGTTACGGCCAAGTGCTCTGGGCAGAAATCTAGCAAAACAGACCCACAGAGCTGCTCCTGGGGCCAGGAGGGTCACAGGTCACGGCACTGATATGTGGGGAACATTAGCCAAATGACAGAAGCTCAACTAGAGAGCACTAAGTGACTACAGTCAGATGTTGGTATATTCTACACATGTTACTTATTACCTGCCAGCCTCAGGCAGGGCAGACCTGAACTTGGTCTGGTTTGCCTCCAGGACAATGAAGCTGGTCACCCGGACCTTCTGTGAACCCAGAGCCCCTTGACCACAATAGTCACACCGCATTGTAGTTCCTTGTCTGCATGTCTCTCTTCCCTCTTATGAGTTTCTTAAACACAGGGATTGGGTCTCTTGCATCCATTCATTCATTCCTTCAAATCACAGCTATTGAGCACACACTATGCTCCACATTCTGTGCCTGACTCTGGATAGATGGGGATGAACAGAATGGATTAGATCACGACCTCTCTGTCCCGGAAGAGTTTGCAGACACGTAAGAAACAACTACTAAAAGCTATTATGAGAACTCAGGTATTCTTTTCATCTCTGTAGCTCAAATTCTTAGCATGGCACCTGGAATAATAAGAGTTCTGAGCATTTATTGAGTACTAACTACGTGCCTGCCACTGTGCCAAGTGCTTTATTTTCATTATCTTGTTTAATCCTCATAATCGCTTTACATGGAGCTGTCAGTACTATTATCATACCCATTTCACAGATGGGGAAACTGAATTCCACAGGAAATGTTTGAGTGAGTGAATTCAAGAATGGTCATACCATGGGGCCCACATTGTTCAGAACTGCTTATTGTCTCTTCTTAAAATATCTTATATGAAAGATTATTCAGTATCCTGTTTGTGTTTTAGCCAACATCATTAACTTTTTTTCTTTAACATTTTATCCATTCGAGGAGTTCTTCCAGTCCCAAGAGCGTGTTGCATGAGCTCATGTCATTCCATTGTGTTAAGTGGCCGTTTGGAGTCAGAGCTATTTAAGAAGAGCCATCAGCCTAAGATGTCTTTATGTTGGAAGGTTTAGATCCCAAGATAAATTGAGAATGTAGGGCTTGTTAGTTCCTTCTCCGCCCCTGTCTTGCCTCAGGTTCAGCACAAGCTCTGCAGAGAGCTCAGAGCAGTTTCCTGCCTGATGTATATCTTAGATCAGGGATTCCCACCTTTTTTCTCCCTCATCAAGCCGAGGAAAAACTCCTAACGTTAGCTCTCATTAACTAACATTGAACATTCATGTACACTGGGCATTGTGTTGGGGGCTTTACATATATTTTTTCGTGACTGTAATTATTACTTCCCATTTTGTGGATGGGAAGACTGAAGTTGAAAGAGAAACTGGACATGACCAAAGTCTGAACCCAGGCAATCTGGCTGCAGAGTTCAGACTCAGTTACTACCCTCCAGATATTTTCATCAATACCCGTAGCAGACGTCAGCAGTAATTCTTGAAGTATTTGTGTTAAGGGTGAGTGGAGTGATGTTTAGAAAGCCCCCACGGCAAGGTATTTCCAATACTTCCCTCACCCACAAAATCACAGCAGATTATGCAGACTGTAGAATAGTTTCAAGTGCAGCTCAGGTTCTGAGGTCTCTCCCGACCCCTCCAGCCCCTCATCTCTTCCTCCTTTAAACCCAGAGCATATTTATTTTCAATGCTTAGTTGACTGTTCATTGTGTATTGTCTTATCACCTCTCATCTTGCACTTAGGTATCTTGCCTGTCCTTTCCAGCTAGACTGTAATTTGCCAGAGGGTCAAGAGTTTATTCCATCCCATAGAGCTGCTGTCTAACACATTGTGGGGTGCACGAACGCTTAATAAGTGCCGCTTGTTTGCTTTAAAGAGAGGTTAGATAGCTTAATGGATTCTGGAGGCAGATAGACTTAGTTTTCCACTTACTACCTATGCAACCCAGTGAAAATTACATGAATCCCATATACTTCAACTGCCAAATAGAGATTAAAACAGTATCTTTTAGGATTGTTGGGAATGATAAGAGGGTACATGTAAAGCACTTGGTGTAGTTCTTGGCACATAATAAACACTCAGTTAATAGTAATTATTAATGTTGTTATAGAATAGATGAATTCATGGGGTATTTGCTGTGTGTTGCATGCTGTGCTTTGTATGTAATTGTCTCATTTAATTTTTACATAAGATAGAAAAGGTTTGTCAGCTTCAAAAAACATAACTTTCCTTTTACCCAAAAGTTATTTAAGAATGCTGGCTGCTGTCACTGTCTTCAGAATCATGTTGCAGGACAGGCAGGCATGAGTATGGTATTGTAACCCACTATTGGTACACAGTAATTAGCTCCTAACGATAGCTAAAGCATTGGAGTTGACAAATGTTTTGCGTTTTTATGTAAATTAAAGTGAATTCAAGATCATTATAATACTGTCACTCTGTCTGGATTCTGTCCCTATGCCTTCTCTCTCAAGTGAAAGAGAAGAGAGTCAGGAGAAATGAGTTTGCCACTCAGAGCATCCCACACGGACACATCATGTATGTGTGCTGCTGTCCAAAAAGGGTGAGAGCCAGGGCTCCAAGCACCATGTGTGGCATGAAGTCCTTTACAACCCTGAAACACCTGTAAGGCAAACAGAGCAGAAGCTGTTTTATTCAGTGTCACCTGGACCAGGATGAACCATAATTCTACAGTGTGCCAGTCCGTGTACTTTACGGAAAAAGTAGAACAGCTTGGGTTGAGAAAGCCGTGCCCTGAAATTTTTTTTCATCAATTTGGTGCTAAATTAGAAGCTAAGACTTTTCCGGCTGTACTATAGTGTGCTTTGATGACTGACAAAGGAATCCTGCAGAGCACAGAGGACTTTTAGGGCAATGAAACTACTCTGTATGACAGCACAATGGTGGATACATGTCATAACACATTTCTTCAGACCCATAGAATGTACAAAACTAAGATATAAACTATTGTCTTTGGGTGATAATGATGTGTCAATGTAGGTTGATCAATTATAACAAATATACCACTCTGGTGGGGGTTGTTGATAACGGGGAAGGATACGTATGTGCGGGGAAAGTATGTGGGAAATCTCTACCTTCTGCTCGATTTTTCTATAAACCTAAAACTGCTCTAAAAAATATAGTCTATTGAAAAAAAAAAAAACTGAGGCTGACCCCATGGCCTAGTGGTTAAGTTCGGCGTTCTCCACTTCGGCAGCCTGGATTCAGTTCCCAGGTGTGGAGTTACACCACTTGTCGGCAACCATGCTGTGGTAGAAACCCACATACAAAATAGAGGAAGACTGACACAGATGTTAGCTCAGGGCAAATCTTCCTCAAAAAAAAAAAAAAAAAAAAAAAAGACGGGAGTCTTGTCCAATTAAAGAAACATATTAAACATCTGCTATATGTCAGACTATGGGACAGATTTGAGGGACACCAAAGCAATTAATTTGTGCATGCCTACAGTGAGAAAAATGGAGGGCATATCCTTAGTGAACTGGAGTCTAGGAGAGAGATGAACAAGAATGTAAATTGCGAAAATTTCAAAAAAAGTTTTACAAGGATACGTACAGAGGATGTTGGGAGTAGAAAGGAGGAGGATGTACCTAATTGGACCTGGAAGGTAGAGGTAAGGGAGGCTTCCTAGAGGAGGTGATGCCTGAGCAGGCAGGGTCTTATAGAATGAGTAGGAGTTTTCCAAACCCACAGGGGAGGTGGGTGAAGCTGGGGACAGTTCTTTGATTGAATAGAATAGACATGATTCTGTTGCATATTGGCTGACTCTAAATATGTTGCTAAGGTGCCTTTAAATTCAGGTTTATTTTTCTGCAGTGGATAATTCCTTTTTCCTGGAGTGTAATGAGGTTGGCTTAATTAATGTTTGTAAAGCTTTCAGTCATCTTAGGGTGAAAGGGGAGGTAGAAGGGAAGTATATTACTTATTATCATAGCTTTACCAGCATCTGGGTACACAAGGAAAATTCCCTGAAAGGTCATTTCTAAGAAGCAGTATTATCTGGTGGCTCTCAAGCCTTATGTAACTTCCTGGAACAATGCAATAGCAAGGGAAAAGAAAATGACATCAACATGGAGATAATAATGAATTTAAATCATAAGCCTTATTGCCTTACTGCAGCTGCTGAGGACGAGACAAGCTGGGAGCTTCTAAACTTAACTCCGCCACTGCCTGGAAGCTTCTAATTAAAAGTTTTCAAATAAAATTGATAAGTTTCAACAGATAAAAGAGCAGATGGCTTAAGGACAAGAACTGAAAGACTGCATTAGGAAACCATTGGATTTTAAATCCATTTGAAAAAACATTCCACATCTGAGAAAGCGGGGCTGAGAAGTGGACAGACTTAGGAGGCTGGAGAGGTGGGATCAGACCCTGTTCCTTCATAAATTTCACTGTCAAATTTTAGTTTGTGGCACAACTAAACCTTTCTGTTGCTCAGAATCCACACCTGTGAAATGGGAGTGATATTCTCTGTCTTCCACAAAGAAGTGTTCATCCATTCCCTAGAGTACTTTTTATTCATTCTTCCTTCTTTCTTTCATTCCACGTGTGTACTGAGCACCTAAGAATACTGGTACTTTGCTGGGTGCTGGGGATTCAGGGTGAGCAAAATTCAGACAAGGTTTTTTGCCCGTCCTGGTACCACGTTAGTGCAGAACTCTTTATTGAGTGAATTGGCTAATTAAATACAGCAAATGAAAATATTTAAACATCTTTAAATGTTGTATAAACAGTTGTTGTTATTTGGTGATGATAATTATAGTGCCATATTTGTGTTTTATTAATTTGATAAAATACATTGATATGCATTGTAGTTAATCCTTGTGACAAATCTTCGAGGTAAACGTTGATAACTTAACCTAGAGGAAACTGAAATTCTGAGGATAAGGGTTCTTGCCCAGAATCTCAAAGCTGGCTAATGGCAGAGTCGGGACTGGAACCCAGCTCCTTCTGGGCTAGTTTGCATGTTCCTATGCTGCTGCAGGTGAAACCTGTTGGGCAGTCATTTGGAATTTCAGTCATCTGACCATTGTGAAACACTAATCCAAAGAGAATGCTTAAATGAGCAGTTCCAGAGAATGCTGACATCACTGATGTTAATATTGAGAGGTGGGGGTAGCCTACCAGGCAGAAATATTGCATAAGCAGAACTATGATGTGGGCAAAAGGAACTGAGGAATAGAGTCACAATGCCAAGCTCTTTGTTTGGACAGGTCTATTTAGCTATCACTGGGAGTTCCATGTCCTTCCTCGGTTGTTGTCATTGGGACATCAGTCTGCCTATGTCTACTCAGCTTCAGTTCAGTGCATAGAAGGCTTCCATTTTACCTCAATGCCTTGTGGAAAATGGAAGGTAGGGTCTGTAGGTCTCCTTGGTCTTCAGAAGCCAAGGCGAGGTTAGGGCAAAGCGGTGCAAATCAAGTCCTGGTTATTTTCGAGCTTCCTTGTGGCTTGGTTTCACAGGGTAGTCTAGGTACCATTGTAATTTGGGATACAGGAGAACTCCGACATTCCCTCTCCTACGTCACACCTATATCCAGATTTCAGAGATCCATACAGTAAATTTGAGACACTCCAGGTAAGATCCATATGGCCTCTTTGCAAGATATACAACAATTAGTGACGCCATCTGTGTTTTCCAGACACCCCTGCATGTCTAAAAGTGATGTCCTCTTCAAGGTCACCTCAAATGGTGCTGCCTTCTCTGGTTCTCCACCTCCTTCCTATGAATTCCAGTGGCATATTCTACTTCTCTGCTGGCATGTGTCTCTTCTGTTATTATGTTCCTGCTCTAGTCACTCCATTCCACAATCCTTGCCACACACAAGCGCCAGTACTATCCTTACATATACGTATGAGTGTTGTAAATATTTATATATGATGTAATTATATTAGATTAAATTTTACTAAATGTCATACATTTATGTAATTTATATAAAACCATGTTACTTCGCTGTGTCAAGCCCTTCTGTGGCTTCACTTTACACACAGGACAAGACCATAACACTTGGCCATGGCCTGCGTGCCCTGTCTCCCATTGTCTGTTAGTTCCTCAAACCCACCAAACTCTTTCCTCCTTCGTGGCCCTCACTCATGCTAGTCCCTCTACTGGGACTGTTTCTTCCCCACATGTTTGGAAAGGCTGGCTTTTTGCATCCTAAAATCAAAGAATAGCCTGTTTTTACTCATTCTAGCCCTTCATGCTCTATCTCAGCTCCCCATTTTTTATCCCTCTCTCACTCCATTAGCCTTTGTGTAATTTTTTTTTTTCTCCTCCACTGGAGTGTAAGCCTCCTGAGGAAAGGGACACATCTGATGTATCTTCACAGCTTGGCACTGTGCCCAGCAGAGAGCTGCTCAATAGTACATTGAAAGAATGGACTTGGGATATGTCTTGTTACCCATCCAACCTACAGTGCAGCTCACTGTACATAATAATAATAGTAACAATGGTTACTAAGTGTCGACTATGCACCAGGCACTCTTCTAAGCACCCTATGTGAATTCACCCCTTTAATTCTCATAAAAACCCTATGAGATTTGTACAGTTATCAGCCCCATTGTTCAGACGAGAAAACCAGTAAGTTTTAAATATTTAACAGATCAATAATTTGCTCAAGACTGTACAGCTGGAAAATGACAGAGCCAGGATTCAGGCCCAGACATCCAGGCTCTCCAGCCCTGCAGTTACCTGATAACCTTGCTGTCTTCCTGGAGCAAAGAGTCCCATAAACATTTGAGTTCATCAAAAGAAACTTGGAACAGGCTGCAGCGTGGGGAAATTAATCAATCTCACACCTGTGACAGTGTACCCTCCTGCAGCCTGGGGAGGCCAGGCACCGCCACGTTGTTTCTTTACTGTGTCCATATGAAAGGAAAACCAGAGTAATCTCTGCAGATGCTGGGACTGAAAGAACCATTGTCCCCTCATTGGAAAGCATAATTAAGAGCAGCTCTGCCCGTTAAATGAGGCAATGAATGCTAACGCATTTCGTAGAGTGTAAAACGCTCTATAAACATTAGTTATTCTTATCTCCAAGCTCCACGGGACAGTAGCTTATGTTATGGAACTGCTGGTTCAGAATGTTTCAGAATGTTTCAGAAGTACTAAGTCTACCCAGTAGTCAAGGAAAGGAAATGCCTCTGGTTTATTCTCTCTGATCATCCTGAAAACTAAACAGAAATTCATTCTTTCTCCTGCGTTTCCAAAATCCAGGGTCAGAGATATGCAAATTTAAATATGCGGGCTGCTTCTAAATGATACATGAAAGGGATTTTTGAAATGAATGTACTATGATTGAATTTCTGGTCAGTCACCCAGAAGGCATTTTGCAGTAAGCTCTGGACCCAATTCTACTGAAAATGTATGAAGCTTTGGTGCCTGCAGCCAGTCTAACCACAGACAGGGTCCTTGCCACAGAACTTCTATTAAATGATACAGACCCTGAGGCTCAAAGTTGAAAAACAAATTAGCATAAGCCTGAAAGAAATCCGATACAAAGTTACTTTAAGAATACCTTTTCCGTAACCTTAGCCTAACAACAAAACCTCTTTGATTTTAAATGTTTGATAAGACCAGCGTGCATTAATATGTAACTTGGCTTTTTCAATGGAGATAGCTTTGTCACTTTCATAAGAATTTAGCTACTCTTTGGGAGTAAGAATCTTGCTATCGTGTGGTTCAAATAAAGGTCTCTTTGACCTGTCTTACCGATAGATAAGAAACAAAGGTAAAAAATCACTTACCGTATGTGACTTACAATGAGGTCATTTTTAAGAATAACTGACAGCAGTTGGCTTTCTTAAGCAGGTTGGAGAGCCCCACTACTCACCTTGTTTATTATTAAACGAATTTGCTAAGCAACCTTGTTTCTTGGAGATGATCAAAGGTAAGTCTCAGCTTTATCTGACTCACCACAAAATTCCAAAGTAGCAGAATCTTAAATTATATTTCCTGCCTTTTAGTGTTTTTTTAAAATTCTGCTAGTAATGCACTTATAAGGTCTTGTACAACAAAAACAGAGACAGTACAGGTGAAACTAATCTCACCCTCAGCCCCCCAGTCCCCCACTCTTCAGAAGTAACTGCCAGAGTCACTTTGGTACATCTCCTTCCAGACCTTTCTCTACACATTTGCCTCTATGTGTATATGTATTAAATTTTTCAAATTTATTGTAAAATAAGTTATCAATCACCATCACAAAACTTAGTGGTTTGAAATAACAAACCTCTGTTATCTCACACATTTTCTGAGAGTGAAGCATCCGTAAGTGTCTACACTGGGGGCTGGGCTTATGATCCCTCATGCAGTTGTAGTCAGGATGTGAGCCAGGACTGCAGTCATCTGAAGGCTGGATGGGGGCTGGCGGATCTGCTTCCCTAATGGCTCACTCACTTGGCTGTTGACTGGAGGACTCAGTGCCTCACTGGCTGATGGCAGGAGGCTGCCACATGGGCCTCTTCACAGGGCTCCTTGAATATTCTTACAACATGGCAGCTGGCTTCCTCTAGAGCAAGTGATAAGAGAGGGAGAGAGCAAAAGAGAGAGATCAAAGGGGAAGCCACGCTGCCTTTTTATAAGCTAGTCTTGAAAATAACACATTGTCATTTCCACCATGTCCTACTCATTAGAAATGAAACACTAAGTCTGGCCCACATTCAAGGGGAGGGTTATCAAGCTCCACCTACTAGAGTATCAAAGAATTTCTGGACACATTTTGAAACTACCACATACAGCTTATTGCACATATGATTCTGTAACTTGCTTTTATCACTTTTTATTTTATTTAGATTTTATTTTATTTTGTTTGGACTATTTTATTATGGATGGATTGTTGTTATTATATGCAGCGTCATTCATTTAACTGCTGTATACTATTCCACTATTTATTTAATCATTCTCTTCTTGATAAACGCACCTTGAGACTGATCTCAGATTTTCACTTCTACAGATGACAGAGCAATTGGATGCTTGCTTATGCTTCTTTAGCACGTGTACTGGGATTTCTCTAGTAAAAATGCATTGAAATGGAATTGCTGACTTGAGGGATCTGCTTATCATAACAGTTACTGTCAAATTGCCCTCCAAAATGGTTGTTCCAATTTCTCACTGTTCATCCCTCCTTGACACTTGGGGGGCCTTATGGTAGAACTTTATTAGGTAAAATATCTTAGGAGACTTGCAGATTATTTTGGCCCTTTTCAAGTCTGGGTTTGCGAGAGACCTGAGAATTGTCCCATTTGACACCCACTTTACTCATGATTGCAGCCTCACTCCTTCAGTTCTGCTTGAGTTAAGCAAAACTCCAGGAGCTTGTCCCTCAGGAGCCAGGAAGGCTTAACTGTTGTTTACGAAGGGCTCAGAGGTTCTCAGGTACAAGGTGCCCCTGGAGAGCCAGGTTGGTTAGTGTTCATTCGAAACCACTTCCTCTATTTCAGTAGCAGCTGAGAAATCACATGCAGCAATCCAGCATGTGGATTTCAATGCAAAGGAAATGCCATTTTAGTAGCAACTATTCCTGGACTTTGCTGCGCCTTCTTATTGCAAGTTATTGATGCATAAAATCACTGAATCCTCTGGGCCCTCCCACCGTATAACTTATCCTTACTTTAAAACCAGCAACCAGACTGACTTCCTTCCATTTAAGCTGCCAAGTGTCCTTGGCTGGTAAGAATCATTAATAGCAGCTACCAACCCTGATCAATAATTAATAATATCAATAATTAACAGCAGCTACCAACCCAGCAACATCTGAACCACACAAAAGGGTTTGGCCTGATTTATTTCTGTTTACTGTGCCAGTGAGAACAGCTGGCCGAATCCAAAGTAGTGTGTCATTGAGGCAACCATCATTCATTCATTCCACATATATTTATTGAGCCCCTACCATGTGTAAGTACTGTGCTGTTTGATGGGGGGGGGGGCGGGGGGGGAAGAATATTAACATGATTAATACCCTTGAGAATATGAAATCTTATGATTATGACCAGGTGTTTAGCGCTTCTTGTGTACCAGGCACTGTGGTAAGCTGTTCATAGACACTAACACCTTTCATTCTCACAGCAGTCCTGTTTAATGAGGTAGCATTGCCATTTTGCAGATGTGTCATGATCAATGCAGAACCCTAGTTGTGTCATGAACCAGCTGCTCCTCTCTATCCAAGTTCCTAAGCCAGCTCAGCCCCACAGGTGAGAAAGCTGGACTAGTTCAGCTTTTGCCAAAACGTCTTTCTTCTCGGAAGAAGCTCCATGAAAACTGGGAGCCATAATCACAGCATATACCCTGCTCAGACATCCCCGAGGCCCACAGTGGCTGCTCCTGTGGATCTCAGCTCAGAGATGCTTTCCCTGTGCTCCTGACACGCTTGGACCCCCAGAGCCCACACTCTCATAGCTCTGTGGACCTTCCTTTCTGATTCTTAGCACAGTGGAAGGCCACGTTTCTGAGATTATTTGCTGTGCCTCCGTCAGGATGCTGTGAGCTCCACGAGGGTGTAGACTGTGCTTTTTCTGCTCACTTCTGTTTCCCAGAGCTTGGCACAGAGCTTGACCTAGATAATCAATATTATTTCGTCTGTTGACTAATTGCTGTGCTAAAGGCTCTAGAAAGAACCACACTAAAGAAGCTTGGAGACTTGTTCAACTTGTTTAACTTGTCCCACACTTTCCAAGCCTTATTCAACAAATATTTATTATATCCTCTGATCCAGGCACTGAACTAGGTACTGAAGATGTAGCAATAAACTAAACAGACATGGTCCTATTTTCTTGGGACTTGTATTCCAGTGGGGGATCCAGATGCTAAATGAGTCAAATAAAATGAATAAGATAATTTCAGATATTTGTAAATACTGAGAAATAAAATTAAACCAAGAGCTGCTAACAGGATGAGGGGTGGTCAGGGAAGCCCTCTCTAAAGAAGGGACATTGGACTGGGACTTGAATCATGATAAGGAGCCAGCCTTGTGAAGTTGTAGACACAGAGTTTTCTCTATCTCAGTAAATGTATCAGTTGCTCAGGACAAGACCCTTAGAGTCATCCTGACTCCTTCCTCTTGCACTCCTGTTGCCCATATCTTCAGAGTGTTTTAAACTGACCGGCTTCTCTCCACCCTCTCTCCACTGCTACCACACTAGTCCAAGCCATCACCATGTCTCACCTGGACTACTGTAAAAACCTCCTAACAGCTTTCTCTGCTTCCATATCTCCGCCCCCTGTCTGCTGTCTGTGAGTCAGATCATGTCAGTGCCCTGCTCTCATCT
Source organism: Equus caballus (assembly GCF_041296265.1). NCBI lineage: Eukaryota > Metazoa > Chordata > Mammalia > Perissodactyla > Equidae > Equus > Equus caballus. The sequence goes on from NC_091697.1 coordinate 46,756,167, forward strand.
TTCACTGTCTCCTTCTTACACTGAGGGTAATATCCCATTACTAACCAAGGTCTGCAGAGTCTCACATCATCTGGCCTCCTCTCTACTCCCATTTTCTACCACTCCCCCATTCCAGGCACATTGCCCCTACTGCTATAGGCCAAACATTTTCCCACCTCGGGCTCTTTGCACTTGTGGATCTCTCTTGCTGGAAAGCTCTTCTCCCTATGCTTTTGTGGTTTGCTCCATCACTTTATTGAAGTTTTGTTCAAATATTAACCAGAAGCTTCCCCAACCCCCTATCGAAAACAGCAATCACCATTATTTCCTATACTTTAATCCTGTCTAACTTTTCTTCATAGGACTCCTCATACAAGGCGTTATGTTATGTTTGTCTGTTGTCCTCTCCTATTAGAATGTAAGCTCCGTGAAAGTGGGAACTGAGTCAGCTTTGTTCACTGTTGTATTCCCAATACCTGAAATAGTGGTCCTCAACCAATATTTCTTGGATGGACGGATGGATGACAAAATGTAAAGACCTTGAATCTTGATATGTTGGAAAAACAGAAAGAAGGCAGGAGTGGGAAAAGGGAAGAGGAAGCCAAAGAAGCAGGCTGAGGTCAGACCACCCAGGACCTTGTAAGTGATTTTAAGAAGCTCAGAATTATTCTAAGAGAATCACGAAGTTGTTCACCTCTGGAAGGCTTTTGCTTTGTACTTCCTAATAACAAGTGACATGACATTTGGAGAAACATTGAACTATGTGACCTCTTTATTACGTTCAGTGATGTCCAGAAACAGAGCTTCGCACTGTTCTTTGATCCTTTCACTGTTCACTTGAGATGCTATGGATTAAATAGCACATATTGAATTAGCTACCTTGACTTGCTATGTACACGCACTTTCCTGGGGAGCGATTCCTGACCTCCCAAAGCAGAGTTAAGGGTCCTGCCACATGCTCCTACAGCTCCAACTGATACCAGAACATGTGGTACTGCTCTGTGGTGGCTGTTTGTCTGTTGCTTCCACTGTAGTGTAAGCAACTTGAGTGGGGACCTTCTCTTGTTGCCTACTCTAACTCAGAAAGCTCAGAGAGGCTGCTGGTCATCTGTATCCAGCCCATGAAGGAGTGTCTTTCACATTTTGTTTTATGTTAATTCAAAGTAGCTGCCAATGTTTTAGATTTTTTTTAAATGTATTTCTGGCTTCTGTTGAAAATTTATAAGACATAGTAATGCTGTTCCCAGGGTCTCAACAACTAGAGGAATTGAGTAGAAGTTACACCATTCATAGGAGGCATGCATTCTCCAGCAAGCCACGTTCCCCAGCACTCCCTATTAGTTTCTAATCCTAAGATTGAGAGTTTCTTGTCATTTAACATCTGATTGAGTTAGAGTTATTGTTTTCTTATGGTAGAGAAATAAAATTCTGTATCCAGGGCCCAGCCTGGTGGCACAGCAGTTAAGGTCATACATTCCACTTCAGCAGCCCAGGGTTCGCTGGTTTGGTCCCCAGGTACAGACCTATGCACCACTTGTCAATCCATGCTATGGCAGGAGTCCCACATATAAAGTAGAGGAAGATGGGTATGGATGTTAGCTCAGGGCCAGTCTTCCTCAGTAAAAAGAGGAGGATTGGCAGTAGATGTTAGCTCAGGGCTAATCTTCCTCAAAAATAAAGAAAAAATTCTGTATCCAATTTGCCATCAAAAGGCTACATGTTATTGAACCTAGTACATGGAGCCCCTTTTGGGCAGTTGAATTTGTGACCCTAGACCCAAAATAAACAAGTGTTGCTATTTGGTGTGTAAAAACATAGGCCTTGACTATTCAACATAATAAAGATATTTCTCCCAAAATTGACATATAGATTTTTATACAATTCCTATCAAAATTCCACCAAGATTTTTTGTAGATACAGACAAGATTATTCTAAAATTTATGTAAAAAGTCAAAGGAACTAGAATAGCTAAAATAATTTTTTAAAAGAACGATAAAGTGGGAGGAATCAATCTATTTAATGTCAGGACTTATTATATAGCCACAGTAATCAAGACTGTGTAATATTAACACAAGGATAGACTCATAGATCAGTGGACCAGAATAAAGAATCTGGAAACAGACCCACGCAAATATACCCAATTGATTTTTGACAAAGGTGCAAAAGTAGTTTAATGGATGAAAGATACCCTTTTCATCAAATGGTGCTGGAGCAACTGGATATTGATAGACAAAACGTGAACCTCAATCTTTACAGAAATGAACTCTAAATGGATCAAAGACTTCAATGTAAATTGTAAAGCTATAAACTTTTTGGAAGAAAATATAGCAGAAAATCTTCAGGATCTAGGCTAGGCAAAAAGTTCTTGCACTTGACTCTCAAACACAATCCATAAAAGGAAAATTAGATAAATTTAACCTCATCACAATTCAAACCATTTGCTCTGCAAAAGACCCTGTTAAAAGGATGAAATGGTAAGCTACAGAGTGGGAGAAAATATTTGCAAACTACATATCAGGCAAAGACTAGTCTCTAGAATATATGAAGAACCCTCAAAACTCAGTATAAAAAATAATAATAATCCAATTAGAAAATAGGCAGAAAGCATGAAGAGGCATTTCACCGAAGAGGACATGCAGATGGCAAATAAGCACGTCAAAAGGTGTTCAATATCATTAGCTGCTAGGGAAATATTAATTAAAATCACACAATGAGATATCACTACGTATCTATCACATAGCCTCAAAAAATAGTGACAACACCAAATGCTGGTGAGGATGCAGAGAAACGTGAGCTCTCATATATTGTTGGTGAGAACCTAAAATGGTACAGCCACTCTGGAAAACAATTTGGCAGTTTCTTAAACTAAACATACAACTACCATATGACCCAGGAACTATACTCCTTGGCATTTATCTTAGACAGAAAATAAAAACATGTTCACACAAAGACCTGCACAGAAACTTGTACACAATGTTTATAGTAGCATTATTCATAATTGCCAAAAACTGGGAACAAGCCAGATGCCCTTCAATGGGTGAATTGCTAAACAAACTGTGATACAGCCATACCATGGACTATGACTCTGTAATAGAAAGGAATGAACTGTTGATACACTCAACAATCTAGGTCAATCTCCAGAAAATTATGTTGAGTGAAAAAAGCCAATCCCCAAAGCTTGTGTACAGTATGACGTACCTCTTCTTAACCCCTGGCATCCACTAATCTGTTCTCCATTTCTGTAATTTTGTCATTTTAAGAATGTTATATAACTGAAGACCAGAGTAGTCGTTACCAGGGCTTGAGGAGGCCGGGGTGGGGGGGGGGGGGGGTGGGGGGGGAAGGTGCTGCAGAGAGGTGGGTGTGGCTATAAAAAGGCAACGTGAGACATCATTGTAATGATGGAAATGGTTTGTATCTTGACAGTAGAAATGTCAGTATGCGGGTTGTAATATTGTACTATAGTTTTGCAAGATGTTACCATTGCAGGTTGCCGGGTGAATGGTACATAGGAACTCTCTGTATTAGGAACTGTCTGTGTTATTGCTTGCAAAACTGCATGTGAGTCTACAGTTATCTCAAAACTAACAGTTTAGTTAAAAATAATACAGGCCTTGGATTTAAATCTCTGCTCTGCCATTTACTATGATTAAGTGACCCTGGGCAGTTTGTTAGCCTCTCTGAGCCTCAATTTCCTTATCTGATAAATGGGATCATAAAAACTCCATGCTCACATTGTTTTGGAGATTTAATGAGGTCATGCAATTGCAGTGCTTGAGTCTGGCCTGTGGTTAAGATCCCAGGAAATAGGAGCTGCTTTTGTTGCTGCTATTGTTGCCAGTGGGGAATTCAGAGGCAGGGTCAGCTCTGGGACATTTCAGGGTAAACCGGGATTGGTATAAAGGAACCTCAGTTCATGGCACCCTTAGTGTTGCAGTACTTTTTTTCATGTTGTTCCTGGGTCAAAAGAAATACCTAACACTTCTGTTTATTAAGTAGTTAGGTCTAAACTGCTTAATAAGTATGTACACCCTTACAATTTAGTAAGTGTTTGAAAAAAAGAGTACACATAAATTAAAAGAAATCATATCTGATTTCATTCTTAACTACAATCACTTGCAATGAAATACGATATGTGCCCCTGTTGGATTCTGCAGTTTCTTAAACCTTGCAGTCAGATTTGACACCGCTACCGTCATTGTCTGTTCCACCTGGATTTTGAGGCAGTACTTGTTTTTAATCACATTAACTGCCCAAAATCCAGCTTTGCAAAGATGTAGTCATGTGTTGGGGTCTACGTTCTGAGAGATGCGTCATTAGGCGATGTCTTTGTTGTGTGAACATCATAGCGTGCGCTTACACAAACCTAGATGGTGTAGCCCACTACACACCTAGGCTATGTGGTAGTGATCTTATGGCACCACTGTCGTATATGCAGTCTATCATTGAAAGAAATGTTGTTATGTGGCACATGACTGCACACTGTTATTAAAGGGAATAAACACACACTAATGTTGAAGCAGTGAGCTCCCTCATGCTAGTAGTTGTCATAATATCTAACAGATGTTGACTGTTGCTACTTTTCCCTCAAAATCTCAAGCATCCTGTAGCACCCCTGAGTGTTTGCTGTGATACCATGGGGCGCTTTGGTGCATAGAGTGGGAACTACAGGTGTAATGGTTCATTTTGGCCTCTTCCAAAGCAGAACAGAATAGACCCAGACCAAAAGCTACCCTACTGGGATCTTCCCAATTGGAATGATCCACCTGCTACAGGACATACTTGTGCCCCCAGGATGGTCTCACAGCCAAACTGCCCTCCTCTAGGGGACAAGGGTCGTTTCTTCTGACTCAGCCAAGGCAGAAGAGATATTAGAAATGGATGCTGGACCTTTTAAATGCTCTGTCTTTGGGATACAATCTCTCTTGGGCAAGGCTCATTCCAGAGGTAGTAAGCAGTTTGGGAAGCTCCCCTTCTCTCAAAATTAAATTCCGTAATAAGCGCCTAGATGGTGACAAACACAGACATAGGTACTGGGGTCACAGGAATAAGTCTAACCTGGTCTCCAGCCCTTGAGTAATGACTCTCCCACCAATGACAGGCAGCATGGTGTTATGGAAAAGCCTTGAAGTCCAGAGACCTGAATTTGAGTCTGGACTCTGCCATGTCACTTGTTAGATCAGCCTTCCTGAGCCTCAGTTTCCATATCCGCAAAATGGGGGTTACAATATCTTCACAGCTTCTTTATCTCACAGGGTCTAATTAGATAAATGCATGTGAATGCAGAATATTATGATCAGCACAGAGTGAACTTTGTATTTGCCACCTTTTTAATCACTAATGAACCCAGGCTGCTTTGCCCAACGGTGAAAAGAAATCCAAATGATAAAATGTATTTCTTGTGCTTCTCAGAGGAGATGGGCATAGCAGGAATTGGAGGAAGGAAGAAAATTCCAAAAGATTTTGTCAGTGAAAAGCTTAGGACTAGACAGAATTGTATTGCCCCGGAAGCCTCATTCTCCTTTTCCTTTTGCAGACCAGAGAGTAAATGCCTGAGAGCTAAATTGATCTTCTCATCCCCCTGTTCTTTTTTCTCTCAAATACACCACTTAAAAGAGGTCAACTTTCTTCCCCCTGACTCTCACTGTCATCTGGGGGCTGTTTTATCCAGTGAGTGCCTCATGTGACATTTTTTTTCTTCCCAGCCCAAAAGCCGTTTCAAAGTCAGAGTTAATATTTCTTCACAGATGTTGTGTCATTCCAGGCCCCAGTGATAGATGTTACTTAGTTGAGGTGGATCTGATTGGGATCTCTCTCCAAAAAAGTGATAATGTGAGAGACCATAAAGCAGCTGTTAATTTCCCTTGTCAAAGTGAGGAGGATTATACACTGTGGTGGAAAGCAGTTTTCTGGGTCCCCAGCCTAATTGTCTTGATTAACACGCTGCACGGCCATCACAGGTGTAGCACATAATAGCTCTATAAGGTTTTCATAGCCAGGCCAATTAAAATCTGTCATGGAGCCAAGAACTAACAGTGTGTGCATCGTAATGCCAAAAGTCAAAACGAATTCTCTAAATAATAATTGCTTGCCTTTCTAGGACAATTTATGGTTTTAAAGCACAGTTACATTTCCTTTATCCTCATTTTCTCCTCGTGGGGAAGGCAAGCAGTTAGCTGGGGAAATGGAAGTTCAGAGAGATTCAGTGACTCAACCAAATTATAGGACCCCAATAATTGTGCCAAACTGCTCATGGTAAAGATAAGTCCTTAAAGAATTTCCCCCTGTCCATATGGCAGTAACTAACATTTACATATCACTTACCAGCTTACAGGATGCTACTATATTTATCTTCATATTAGGTCTCTCATAATAGCTCCGCGAATCAGATCTTTGTTAACCCATTTTATGCACAAAAATCCTCCAAACCTTGGAATATTAGTTGAAATCCTGCATCTCATTTTAGAATTGAGGGAGCTGTGGTTGTGGTGAGGTTATGTCACTTGTTCAAGGGCATATGGTTACCAAGTTAGAACTAGAATAAGACCTCAGGCCTGCTGACCGATCCGGGATTCTTTACCCATCATTCCACATGTGGGCTCTCTCATGCAGGGTGTATTTTAGAACTTGTGGGCCAATAGGACGCTGCAGCTGAGGCTGTGCTGCAAAGACACAGAGAGCTCCTGTTGCCACAGTGCCCAGCATTGAACAACTGAATGATTTATTTTCCCAGTGAATTGGGAATGGGCAGTTTATTTTCCAAACCAAATATAAACTTGACCCCTGGTCTCTTAACCACCTGATCTCTGTGGTGCTGACCATGTGTGTTTGATGAAGGTACGTTAGTGGGTTTACAGGCCACCCACCAGAGGCCCAGCAGTGCATGGAAAGGGTCTGCCTGGCTGTGAATGGCCATGAAAGCAGAGGATAAATGTCCTGGCAGGCAAGGCACGCTCAGAAGTCGAGAGACAGCCTACCTAAAGGAAAATGAGCCCTAAGCTCTTCTCAGTCAGAACCACAACCAATTTCTTGCAGTAAAATGTGTCATTCTTTGTTTCCCAGAGAGGAGGAATGAGGAGGAAGCCCTCTTTGGCTCTTCTGATGATTTTTTTAGGTTAAGGCTGAGCCCCTGAGTACAAATGACTGCCTGGCTCCTGTCCCAGGACTGATGGAGCACACAGGATGGTTCCCTGGCGACACATGTAAGGGTAGGAGTGGAATTTCACATTTCTCACTGCTGGAAGGGCAGGGTTTTCCACCCATTGTTCATTCTGAAAGCTCTCTTCAGTCCTAGTCTGTGTGTTCTCACTGGGGGAGGGAAGAGAATGAATTCTGTGTTCCCTGTGGTGCGTTGAAGCCTACAGGCCAGGTTCCTTTAATCTACAGAGCCAAAAATGATGATTTCCTCAAGAGCAAATGGCTTCCTTTGCCTCTTTGGCTGCAGTATATCTGTGTCTGCTCTGCCGTTCCATCCTGAAATCTGGGGTGCAGCTAAAGTAGCCAAGTTGACAACATCTCAACACAAATAACTTCTTTTATTCAAAAAAAAGAATCAAAATTGGAAGTGGGAAAAAATGTAGGAACAGCCTTATGTTCTGTACTATTTTGCTTTATATTTTTAAATATTATAAAAGAAAAGAAAGAGCAGGTATCTATATGTAAATTCATAAGTATTTATTGATAAACGAGGATGTATATCTGTATATACATAAAATTTTTGCATTTTTATAGAGACATTTCCAAGCATAGTATGAATAAATCTACACTTGGCTTAGGTTAATGCAGTTGAATTGATTTCTGCCTGCTAACCTGTGATTCCCTCTCAGTGGGGAAGAATCAATAAGATCAGTCGGGCCCACTTTTGCACATCATTGGTCCTGGTTTTAATCTTGGTAATCCTGGCTACAGACCACTCAATATGGAGGCAGACTGACTGGCAGCAGTATTTGCTCAGGGATTTTTGTGACCATATTTGGTGCGCATTTTAGCTTATGACTTGGTTTTTGGTTCCTTCTCCTTTGGGCTCCATAGTTTGGTGTCTGTTTTCTTCCTTGTACTGCAAAGGGCCTATTGGAAGGAAGTTGGGGAAAATCAACTTGACAAGGGGTAGAATTCAAATAAGTTTTAAACAGAATCAGAAAGTGAAATTAAAAAACAATTAAAGCACTATGGAGCCCTAGGGCCTGAGAGATTGGACTTGGATTAAACTTGGGGGAGGAGGCATTTTGTCCAGAAGTAAAAATGCCATCAGAGTCACTGGACTAAAATTAATACCAAGTCCCTGTCACTGGGCGTACAGGAGCTACCTCACCATCTCCTTCTCTTGAAATGGGCATCTCGTGTGTATCACAACTGGGGAGAGTCCGAAACATGATGCCTTCTAGTAGGCTTATACGATAGTTTTATAAATTTTCAGCAAAGTGACATAGGCAGGGAATGTGAATCCTACATCATTTCCCAGCTCCTTTCAGTCCAGCATGCATGGAAAACCCGATAGAATGTACTGTTGGTGGTGAAAGGGAAGAAAAAGAATTCTTCCCGTACCCATCCAGCCATTCATTTCTTACCGATTAATAATTCATGCCAATCTTCAGACCATAAGACTATTGTTAAAGAGGCTTGAAAGATAACATAAACAAAATGCTTAGCGTAAAACCTGGTTCGTGTATGACTGTATTAGTTTGCTAGGGTTGCTATAAGAAAATACCGTGACTTGAGTGGCTTAAACAACGGAAATGTATTGTCTCACAGTTCTGGAGGCTGGAAATGTATTGTCTCACAGTTCTGGAGGCTGGAAGTCTGAGATCAAGGTGTCAGCAGGGTTGGTTCCTTCTGAGGTCTGTGACGGAGAAACTGTTCCAGGCCTCTTTCTCAGCTTTGGTGGTTTGCTGGCGCTCTTTGGTGTTCTTTGGCTTGTGGATGCATCATCTTGATCTCTGACTTCATGTTCTCATGGCGTTCTCCCTGTACACACATCCCTGTGTCCCAATTTCTCCTTTTTATAAGGACACCAGTCATTAGTTTAGAGCCCGCCCTAATGACCTCATCTTAACTAATTTTATCTGCAGTTACCCTATTTCCAAATGAAGTCACATTCTGAGGTATTGGGGATCAGGACTTCAACATATGATGTTTAGAGGGACACAATTCAACCCATAACAATTACTATTATTTGTTATGTTTTCGTCATTATTTAATTCTTAGCTTTTCATGATTTCCTCTTCACTATGGATCCACCCTCTTTATACTACACATTAAAATTTGTAAAAAAGGGAATGAAGAACTTGGAATATTGTTGCATAGTGTGAATATCTTCAAGTAGCTGAAAAGTTGTAGTATGTGTCCAGAATGTCAGGACATTCATGGGCGAGGTAAAGGGAACCAGGACAATTGGCCAGCCCCATGGAGCAGGGCAGCATGGCTAGTCATTAGTTACACCCAAAGCCATCCAGGGTTTTGGCAATCTCTCCAGCTTTAAGATTCTGGTATCCTCCCACAGTGAGCAGGCAGGCAGCAGCCTGCCCAACCTCACCAGATGGTGTGGAGTCCCCCGTGCCACTGGCGTCATGCACATTTTAGATTTATTAAAACGCCCATAATAAAAGAAATACCCTTTGGAGCAATAAAGTCTCCAAATCCGGCAATTTCCTGCAGTATCACAGCAAAGTTCCCCCCAGCTGTTGGTGAGATGGTTAGCCAGTAATTCTTCAAAATGGTTTTCTTCTGACACGTACACAACATTTTCCTTTGTAAGAACGTGAAGGTTTGATTCCTCCAGAGCCCATTACATCGACAGATTGGCCCCTGAGATAATTACAAGAAGATAGTCTAATGGGCTCGATTAAGGAAATCCCATTACCTCCATGAAGAATCACCAGGGAGGTGCGAACCCAGACAAGTCTCCCTGCACAAAAAAATACAATTTCAGATTCTTGCCTACAAGGATAGAAACAACATTCAGTCCACCTGTTTATATTTGGAAAGTAGGCTGATATCGATCTGTCAAAACAGGATTGTTGAACTAGAATATTTTTACTCCACTCTGTTTCAAAAGAATTTGGGATGACATACAAGGGTGTATCAAATATGACATGATAGATTAAATTAAAAGTTAGGTGACCTAAAATCGAGGTCTCTCAGTACTGGAAGCCACCTTTCCAGCACTGGCAGGACTGGCAGCTCTAGAAAATGATAGATGACAACCCAACCCTTCCAGATCTGACATGATCCTCAGAGCCCTGGGGCTTGTTGACCGCCTCCTGAGAGAGGCAGCCCCTTGGGATTGCTTTTACCCCAGCTACTGATTCCATCCTGGACTCTAGATGGGTAGGAGACTGAAGAGTACTCCGTTGTCCAAGAGGAAGTACGATGTCTGCAGGGACAATGTGAGTGGTTTCACCCTCCATTCGCAGAAAGATGGGATCTGTATGGATATACAGCACTGTTGGCTCGTAATTTATACCTGCTGCCTTCCCCTTCCACCACCATTTCCAACTTCAGATTATAAATGTATTTTTTTTTAATGTTTATGAAAATGTTTTGGATGGTGAAGAAATCACTTTCACTAAATCACTAAACGAAAGTTAAGAGGGTGTATTAAGCTCATCTCTGTCCCACGTCCTCTTAATGTTGAAAGTGCTGATGCATATATGGCGAAGAAAGGCTGCCTGCTGGTTTTGACCCTCCCTCACTGAGTGTGCCTCACCCTTATTGACCAGATGTTTTCAGAACCCCTGTGGTGAGCATAAGAGTTACCTGAGGAGTTTTTTAAATTGCAGATTCCCAAGTCCCACTCCTAAAGAACCTGATTTAGTAGAACTGGGGTCAGGCCTAGGAATCTGCCTTATTAATGTGTTCCTTTGATGATTGTGAGCTTCATGGCCTGTGAAACATGATTTGGGAAGTCCTGTGTTTTCCTATGGTCTTCTTTCTCCTGGAAGGTTAATTTTTGCACTTCTGTCCTACCATTGTTTATTCAAAATGGATTTTTTTCCATGTGAAGTGCCTAAAAAGCAAAATGTGCTTATTATTTTTTTTTAAATCAGACAATATAAGTAAAAATCATCAATTTTCCACTATTGAGACAGAATTATCATAAATATTTTAATGGCTTTCCATCAAGAACTTTTTCCTGTTTGTGTGTGTGTGTGTGTGTGTGTGTGTGTGTGTGTGTGTGTAATCTCCATCGTTTAAAAATCTTATTTTAAGCTTGCAGACCCAAATTTGTGAACAAAAGGGAGGGAGGTGGCTTCCACGAGATGTTTCTCTTCCAGGGATAATAACCAATAACTGCTTTTTCCTTGGATTCTGTCTCTCTACGGGCTCTTCATTTACAAAGGCATCTTCCAGTGGTGGTTTCAAAGCTCCTTATGGCTCTACTGAGGACACTTTTCTTTAAGGACTAGGTAGCCAATAATTGCCAACTCAGGAGACATGAGGGAAATCGCTGCACCATCTCCAAGGTTCTTTTCCCTTTTCTTGCAGACATTGTCTTCCAGCCATGACACTGTTCTCTTTCACCACTTCTCTGTCTCCTTCACTTGGAAACTTAGGTCACACCCACATCTGCCCATTCATTTTGCTCCCTTTGGTGTGAACTGTCCTTTAGTGTTTCACCTCTGAGAGGTCTTCCCTAGATAGAGAGGGCTTCAAACTACATTGCCCAAGGGTCCCCATTTATTCAGTGCTTTGTAATCATTGTGAGGTCTTAGACCCCTTTGAGAATCTGGTAAAAGTGATAATCCCTCACTCCTGAAAAAATGCACATATTTACACTGCAATTTTTGCATGTAATTTCAAGCGATCCAAGGAATCTAAGTTAAGGACCCCTCCGGTAATACATTCTCAGCAGACTGAGTCTCCTCAAATCTACCAAGGATTCCCACAGATGTCAGTCACGAAAATTAGTATTGAGCATCAATTACCTGACAGATATTGTATTGGGGCACTGGAGATACACAGAGAAATAAGACAGGAGCCCTATCTTAAGGGTCTCAGTGTAGTGGTAGAAGTAGATATCAAAACAGTGACCACGGAATGTAAGAAGCACCATAATGAAACACAGCAAGGGCTATAATAAAATATTCTTAACACTTCTCAACACTTAACAATTCTCACTTCTCTCCTTACAAGCCTTGATGTCTCCTCCTCCTATCATCCGTGAAGACCTTCATCGTGAACCTCAAGCTTACTTCCAAGCATCATCTGGACATGCTTCCTTCTTTTGCCCAGCCCTGGCGCTTCATGATCCTGTCATTAAAGTCTCTGTTAGTCCCCAAATATGCCATGCTCTATGGGTCTTCTTATGAGCTGTCCCTTCTGCCTGGTATACTTTCCTCCCTGTCTTTTGCCCTTTGGTCAGGCTGACTTTCGTTTGTCCTTTAGCGTTAGACTTAAGATGCTTTCTTTAGGGAGCTTCTCCCGATTTCTCCAAGTTCAAGTCAGATGCTCCTCCCAAATGTTACCATAACACTCTTATCTTAGTTCCTATCACACAATATTATGTTATAATTACAAAATTAGTTACATAACACTTACCTTAGTTCCTATTACACAATATTAGGAATACCTCTTCCTATGTCTATGTCCCTCACCAACAGTGATATCCTCAAGGGAATGGACCATCATGTTCACAGTTCTAGTCATATTAGCTAGTGAATAATAGTTAATAAACACTGGAATCTAGATGGTATATAATTTGCTGCCAAATTATGTAGTACAGACTGTAAGATGACATTTATAGTCACTTCTAGCTCAATTTTTCTGTGAATCTAAGATTTTTAATACCACTTCACTGTATTAAACACTCTTGTAGCATGATTTCCAAACCAGGCTGAACGTGGGGGTCCTGTGTTGCTAATCTTTGCACCTCTAAGGTTGAGCACAGTTCCTGGTCTGAGTAGATTCCTAATACAAAGGAGAGGGAGACACCTGGATGAAGAGTTTCCCATCTATAAATTAACTGAGATGAAAGGTCTGTATACTTAACAAGCATAGGGGAATCACTGTGCATTGCATTAGGGGCTAGGAGAGACCTGCAAGAATTAAGGTGGCATCAATGAAAGAGTACAAGCTTCAAAATCAGCATAGCTGATTCAAATCCCAACCCTTCTGTGAGCTTGCTAAGTAACCTTCCATTCATTCCATAGCAATTTGGTGAGTCATGTTCTAGGCAAGGCAACATGCTGGGTGTTGAAGAGATAGCGTTAGATATCCCCTATGATCTTAGAGCTGCCACTCACTTTCCTCAGTTTCTTCACCTAATGTGGGGCCAACAATATTTTTGTGGAGAGCTACTGGGAGGATTAAACGTGATATGTACAAAAATGCTAAGTACAACCTTGGCATGTACTAGATACTCAGTAAATGCCCCTAGAAAGCACAGTCCCTATAATCTAGTCAGGAAAGGTCAGTGAAAATTCAAGAAGCAGCTAGAGCTCACTGTCCAACATGGTGGCCCCACTAACTGTGGAGATGTGCTGTAACACACCAGGTTTTGAAGACAGTATGAAAAAAAGACGTAAATAATTCACTAATAATTTTTTTGTTCATTACATGTTGAAATCATAATATTTTCAATAAATTGGGTTAATAAAATACATGATTAAATTAATTTTACCTGTTTCTTTTTTTTTGAATGTTGCTACTATAAAATTTAAAATTATATATTTGGCTAGCATTACTTCTTTTGGACCCTTCTGGGCTGGAGAATAAAAGTAAGTGCTTCTGAAAAGAACCAATAAGAGATGCCACCAGTGATCCAGAAACATGTCCCACAGAGTAATGACTGAGCAGGGATGAAAACACAAATCTACAGTCCTTATTTCATACTCTCACAGTAGTATTGATAGTAGGTACCAGGTAACACCAGAGCCAGAACATTCTAATTCACTTTAGTTCATATACCACTTGTGAAATGTACCTACATACATGCCTAAGAAAGGGGATGGGGCTAGAAGGTGGGAGGAAGCTGGCAGAGATGACTTCACTTCTCACAATGGCTGTTGTGATTTGCTTCCTCATCTGGAAGCAGTGTAATAGCATCTGGGCTTTAGACAGATGGGGTTTACGTGTCAGTATCATTTCTTCCTGCATGATCTCAGGCAAGTTACTTAATCTCTCTGAGCCTCAGTTTACTCATTTAAAAAGAGATGGTGACAACAGTAACTATTAATGTGCTCAGGCTACCATAACAAAATACCACAGACTGGATGGCTTAAACAACAGACATTTATTTTTCACAGTTCTGGAGGCCAGGAGTCCAAGTTCAAGGTGCTGGCTGATTCAGTCCCCCAGTGAGGGCTCTGCTCCTGGCTTGCAGATGGCCACCTTCTCACTGTGTCCTCACATGGCATAGAGAAAGCAAGCAAGCTAGCTCTCTGGTGTATCTTCTTATAAGGACACTAATCCCATCATGAGGGCCACACCCTCATGACCTCATCTAAGCTTCATATGTCCCAAAAGACCCCATCTCCAAATGCTATCACATTGCAGGTTAGAGCTTCAACATATGAATTTGACGAGGACACACTCATTCAGTCCATAAGATCATTAGGTTGTTGGGAGGATTGAAGGAGCTAATGCATGCAAAGAATGTGGCACAGGGTAACCACTCAGTTGTGAGTATTGTTGCCATCATGTCTGTTTTGTGTAATTATGTATCCTCAGCTCTAGAACAATGCCAGGCGCGTATTTGGTGTTCAGTAAATGTTTGTTAAATAAATGAAATAATTCCTCATCAAATCAAGCAATGACTGATTATTCTAGTTCCTGAAATTCCAGCGTGAGCAGGTGGCATCCTCCAGTTGTCCTCTGGGCCATGTCTCTGAATGTGGCTGTAGTCCTACCACGCTGCTGAGAATGGGCCATTCTGATGACTAAATTGTCTCTTGCTTTGACATTAGTGTCCCTCAGAGTTCACTCCACCTTCAGGCCATTCCTCGGTCACCCAGCAATGCCCATGGCTTTATGTTTCTCTAATCCTTTCCATTTTTCCATTATACCCAATCGTGGGACTCTTTTCTTTCCCCCATCTAGTTTAACAGTATAAAACCTGCTCTGATTTAGAATCTCCTTTGCAGCTAATTGAACCTTGCAGCATTCTATTAGCTCTCTGTATTTGCTCTAAGCCCAAGCTGAGGCATCTGGGATTATTATGTAATAACTTGGGCTCATTTCTGGCCAGTATATACCATTCTTTTTCATTCTGCAAATCCCCTTGGGGTTCTCTTTCTGTTTGCAAGGGGTGAGAGAAAGGGTTAGAAGGGCTGTGGCTGGGGGGGTTGGGGTGGGGAGAGTGTTTGCTATGAGTTATTATCCCACACTTATCAGTATTAAACTGGATTTGACAACTCATAGCCTAGGATTTAAATGATCTAAATCCTTCTTCATTTGGCAGCCTGGTTTTCCTCATTATTTATTGTGCTGCCCAATTTATTATCATCGGCACTCTCGGAGCCTTGGCCTGTGGTGCCTTCACAGTCAAGTGATTTATACAAATAATAAAAAGATAGCGTTTCCCAGCAATGAGCTCCAGAGCAATTCCCCCTTCCCTTTCCTGTCATCTGGCTCAGTTCATCTCCTACACATTAACTCTGGCCCTCTCACTTCTTCTCCTAGGAAATTCATCCTCAGCTTCCTTCCAGGCCCAAGAAGGAAATGACATTGGCAGGGAGAGGGGAGGCTGATGAGAGCAGGGATCTAGTTCCAATAATTGGTATCAGTTCTTTATATGGGAGGCACCATGAAAACCCTTTCCATATATCATAGGATTTCGGTTGTCACAGCAGCCCTTTGTGGTAGCCCATTGATTTTATCCCATTCGACAGCTGAGGAAACTGAGACATGTTACATCTCATTCTCACTAGGACAGGCAGAGTGGGAGAAAGAAGGATGGGGGCTGGGGTGGCGGGAGGTGGATATGGCCACAGTATTACCAGAGGAAATACTGGTACCAAAGTGTAATGTAGCAGTTAAGGACATGATCTTTGACATCAAACAAACCTGGAGATGAATTACAGCTCTTTCACCTATTGGCTGTGGGACTGTGAGCAAATAACCATTCTGTGCCTCAGTTGCCTCATCTGTAAAGTGGGAATTGTAAAGTACTCACATAGGTAATTGTGAGGATAGAATGAGATATCACATATAGGGCACTTAATACATTTCTCCATCTATAAAAAAGAGATAATAGTACCTAACCCATTTTACCTTTACAACAACCTTATGAAGTAATATTTATTACTTCCAGGCACTTAAAATGTGCCTGGAAATACTCATAAATATTAGCTCTTGTTGTTGTTACAGATACTACCACCACCACCACCACCACTGTTATTTCTCCTATTATTGTCATGATTCAAACTAAAATTCAATACAGAAGATTGGTACTGTCCGACCACTATGTTGCAAAGACCTTGCAGTAGTGCCCTCGCAAGCAGAAGTCACCCACCCATGATAGTAATTATGGCTTATACTTCTGTAAGAAAAAAGGCATGTGTGTGTTTTACTTTCCCTGCCCCAAATCTACCCATGCCCTTTTCAAAATGGATGCCAACTCTAGGCTTTCCTGAGGGAGGTTTGGTCTAAAGTTCTAGCACAAGCCTAGAAAGAACATCCTTCATTCAGGAACCCAGTATCCTGTCATCCTATCTCACTAGTCTCGAGCCTTGGTAAGCATACTTTTATGAGGCCGTATGTTTCTTGCTGAAAACCAAATGTTGATGGATAGCCTCTAGAGATCTTATTCATCTATTTAAAATATAGAGCAAGGGTAGCCCTGTTGGGAGCATCTACTGCATTGAAACTAGATAGAAGTCCCCCATCCTCCAATTTCATACCTTGCAAAAATATTTCTGTTGACATTGACCTCAAGTAACCTTTAGCAACCACATAAATGCCTTTTTTGTTGTTGTTGTTGTTTTACCTCCTAGCCCTGTACTTTGGAAATACCATAAACTTATCCCATATTCTCATATAACTTGCACTGAATGTGCTACTTGAATGTTCATAGTTGAATGCAAGAGTCTCTAGATTTCGAAACAGCACCCCCACTGATTTACGTTTGTAAAGGAAGTGATGCCAAGAGTTCACAGTGGCCTGGAAATCCAAATTGGCCCAGATTTTCTCCTGTATCCTATACCTAGAGCCAAGAGTAATGTTGAGTACTTCAAAATAATTTTTGCAGTGTGTATATGTCAATAATTTATAGGCAATGGATAGCATTGTTTTCAACACAACTCTTCTTTGCTGGGGCAGCAGTAGCAGAGATTGGGTTTTGGAATCAGTCTTCTTAGCTGGCTGTGTGGTCTTGAACAAGTTATTTACCTCTCTAAGCCTCAAGTTCCCCAGCTGTAAATGCGTGTAGAAGTAGAACCAGTCTCATAGTACTGCTTAAGGATTAAATGAATGATGGCATTTAGACTTTGTAGCCCTGGCCCTGACATAAAGTACTCAAAGAAATGTAAGCTATTAGTATCTCTTCTTTCATTGGTTTGCACATTCCTAAACTTCTTATATTCAGTAAATGTTATCGATGTATCTTTGTTGGTGATTATAGTATGACAGTGATAGTCTTCTTAAGGCTGTTCTTGTTCACGATTATAATCGTAAATTTTACCTTTATTGTTTTAAGAAACCTTTTATGTTCCCCCTTCAACTTCTGCAAGGTTGCCCTTTATTCCTAATTTCAAGGCCAGAGTCACTGGAAATTCCAAATCATGCCTCCTTTCTATTTCTGTCCGTCCTCCCTTTCCATCACCTGTCACATGGTTTTCACTTGCTCTGCAGAGGAATGGAGTGGCTGTTAGGAGCTGAAAGCCTGAGGCATCAGACAGAATATTATCATTTAGCAATGCTGTAGCATTCATATTAAGGAGGACTTTGCAAGCATTTTTATGAGTGTAGGTTTGTTAGAAATTCTTTTTTCTCTTGTTGTCAAGAAGATGTTCTTGAAATTCTGATTCTCACACTCAGCCGTGTGCTGAGTGACTTACCTCTGACCTTTCACCATAACCGAGAGGAAGAATAAGTGAATGATGATTTCAGCTGCCTCCTTCCCTCCCAGGGTAATGAATGAGTCAGCATCAGGGACTTTGCCAGGAGGCCTGAGTCATAAATATCCCTGCAATCCATCAAAAGTCACCACAAAAGGTTGTTTTTAAATAGTAAATGAGGAGAGAGTCCTTGAACCTTATCTTAATAATCAAGTCAGCAGGAGATATTTATGGTTCTAACTTTGGGGTCGAAAAGAAAAGCTTTAGCCAACAATAGAGATAAGAAAAATTAGTTTGAACGCATTGTGAGATGATGAATTTTTCATAGAAGAAAGACAAAAAAACTTCAGGGAACATGCTCACTCTGCCCCCAAAATCTTGTCAGTCATGTCACATTTTTCCCCTTATCTTTCTAACCTTTATTAAAGACTTATCAGATGCCAGGCCTGGTGCTAGCTCCTTTATTTGCATTATCTCCTTGCATCCTCACAACTAGCCTGTGAAAGAGGAAAGATTTTCTTCACTGTGTTACAGTAGAGGAAATTGGAAATGAGAGTGACCGACTCTTCCAAGATCTTGCAGCTAATAAGAGACAGGACTGTGCTTTGACCTCAGATCCATCTGACTTCAAAGCCCAAGCTCTTAATTACTCAGTCATACTCTATGGGAAGCCAGGGAAAGTGAAGAGGGAGAGAAGAATATACAGAAATGCAAGTGGGTTTTCTCTCTGCTACGTTAAGATGCTAATTGTTTGACAACACATATAGTATGGTATAGTTAAAGTTTCTGGCAAAATGTTTCTCATTTTCTGCCCAGTACTATAAACAGAGAGCCCCTACACAGATACCTTAAGACCCGAAAAAGTCCCAGCAGCAGACTATTCCTGAGGATGCACCAAACATCAGGGACCCAGCAGTACTGCAGATTTTATGGACGTTTTAAGTGCCAGTAATTGCAATAATTGTATGTATCTGAAAATGCCCCATTTTCCTCTTCATCCATTCTAGCTTACTTGGAGTGCAGTCTGCCATCAGGGATGCCTTCGTGATATGGATAATATTTTATTTATGAGAAGATTAGCAAAATACGATTGTTGGATTCGCTAATAAAGAGACGACTGGAAAAGGAGCCAGCTGGCATGCCACATGCACCTCCGGCAGGAAGACACATCTAATCTGTGTTTTTCTCTCCAAACTCACACCTTGTAGGCGCCTGGAGCTCTCCCCCTCCCACTTTCCCCTAAGTGCCTCAAAGACCTCATCAGTTTCTTCTGAAAATGGCAGAGAATGGCTTTGTCTACATTTCCTGCTCAGACTGCCCATGACTATCCAGGCTGCTCTTTCTAATGAGAAAAGTGTAATCTTGTGCAAATGTTGAAACATTACCTTGTGCAGATGGAAGGGGCAGGAGAGCAGAGTGTTAACCGACAGACTCCAGAGTCCAGCAGACCCACGGAGATCGGTGAACTCTGTGATGCTGGGTACGTAAAGAACAGGATCTCTGAGCCCCATTCTCTCCCTTAGAGAAAAGACACACACACTCACACACATACATGCTTACTTCAGGCTTTCACTGCTTAATAAGTAATAATTCTTATTACTAAATATGGAAGAGGAGTCTCATTTAAAAATATTCCATTTATAGGTCTCATACAGTGGGATGGATAATGCTGGAGATTAAGCCTTTTTTCCCCTCCCTAATTCTGAGCCCTAATAGGTAACACTCACTAAGTCAGTGTCCTCTTCCCTGTCTTTGCTTTTCTATTGTTGGGGAGTCATTGCATTTTTTTTTTAAAGTGAGTTATTTTGTGATATTTAAAATTATACATGCTCGTTACAGAGAACTGAGAAGTAGAATTATCTCAACGAAGCAAAAGTAAAATTTAAAGCCTCATAATCCTTCCCTTTAAGCCTTAATACACTTCCTTCCTGTCCTTTTCTTTTTAAAGATTGACACCTGAGCTAACTGTTGCCAATCTTCTTTTTTTTTCTGCTTTTTCTCCCCAAATCCCCCCCAGTTCATAGTTGTATATTTTAGTTGTGAGTCCTTGTAGTTGTGGTATGAGGGACGCCACCTCAGTGTGGCCTGATGAGCCATGTCGGCGCCCAGGATCCAAACTGGCAAAACCCTGGGCCACCGAAGAAGGAGCGCGCAAACTTAACTACTCGACCGCGGGGCCAGCCCCCTGTCCTTTTTTTTTTTGGGGTGTATATATCAAAGATAGTTGAGGGGACCCACACTCTTTGAAATGAAGGGAAGTGTCTATAAGCTAATACAGTGAGACCTTGTTCTTGCCACTGTTTTCTATGAAATGAAATTTAGTATACAGCTGATGAATTTTGAATTTCCTGCAAGTTGGTTTAGCAAATGAGTTCCGAAAGAGCCCCCTTGAAGAGCCACCTCAGAACACTGGGTGTGCTAATTCTATAGGGTGAAATCTAGCATCCTGTCATCCAGCAGTCCCTTATGGAAACATCTCTATGAACCCGAGACAGTCCTGCCATAGTATATGTCATAGTTAGAGGCATGTGTAACTCACTCTGTTCAAACATCTACCTAGCCACAGAACTGGTTTTCCTTTTGGAATCTGGAATTTTATATGGCCCTCTATGCATCCTGAGGATTGCCCAGAGGCATTTATGCACAAAATGGACTTTGGGTAATTTACACAGCAAAGGAGACTATGGGAAATGCTTTGTAGAGTAATTCTCTCAGGTGACATCCCATGAGCCTGAGATTCAGAACTGTATAGTTGCTAAGATATTGGCTCAAGGACCAGACTGCACAGGTTTGAAGATCGGCTCCACTGCTAACTGGCTTAGGATGTTAGGCAAGTTACCTCGCCTTTCTAAGCCTCAATTTCTTTCTATGTTAAATGAAAATAACAGGGCCAGGGCCGGCCCCGTGGCTGAGGGGTTAAGTTCGCGCGCTCCGTTTCGGCACGCTGTCCCTGGTTCAGATCCTGGGCGCAGACATGGCACTGTTCATCAGGCCATGCTGAGGCAGCATCCCAAATAGCACAGCCAGAGGGACCTACAACTAGAATGTACAACTATGTACTGGTGGGCTTCGGGGAGGAGAAGAAGAAAAAAAGGAGGTTGGCAACAGATGTTAGCTCAGGTGCCAATCTTTAAAAAAAAAACAAAATAATAGGTCCAACCTATAGATTTGTTATGAGGATCAAGTGAGTTCATGCATATGCGGTGCTTAAAAAAGTGCCTCGCATTTGTTCAGTAAATATTAGTGTTGGCGTTATTGTTACTAATCAGGGGTGGATGTGTTTGTACTCAGCCACACCCCTTCTGCACAATCCAAAAAAGAATCCCTTCTGGACTCTAAACTTCCTGGCGGCAAAAGTTCTTGTGCTCAACTTTTGTCTCCAGCAGCACCTAGGACAGTACTTGGTTTGATGTAGATGCTCAGTACTTACTCCTTGACTCAAATTGGCTCAAATCCCAGTTTTCTTCTGGTTTTTGGTGCTTACTAATGACTTGACTCCAGGCTGTGCTGAGTGGGCATCTAATGATGGAGAAGAAGGCTTCGCTGGCTGGTACTGCTCAGTGCACCCCCACTCCCACCCCACCCCTGCCACCATCGATTCTTCCCTTTAACCCCTGATTGCTTCAAGATAGGGAAGGAGAAGGACTCTGGACAGGAGAGACCATGAAAACCAGGAGGTGTTGCTGACGCTTGTTTCTTATTTACGTGATTCCCTCTCCATTCAACATATCAGCCCATTGATGCTTTACAAGGGAGACCTCAGTGCTTCAAAGTCACCCTTTCATAGTTTTCTTGTTATCGTTTTCATTTCCTCCATGTGCTGTGCTAGGCACAAAGGTACAAGAGCGTTCGGGAAAAGCACAGGCCCTGCCCTTTTAGGGTCTAATGGGGAAGATGAACAAGTAGAGGGGTAAGTATTAGTGTGACAAATGCTATGTCAGGAAATTCAGAGTGCCGTGGGCATCTTAGGAGGGTCACCTAGCTATTTTAAAAAGGAAGGAAGGCCAGTGATTTGGCTTTAGTAGAAAGCAAAGCTCTCCTTAATAAAATACAGAATAGGGACAGTACTGTGGGTTTGAAGATTTCCTTGATCTTATGTTTTCTGTGCTGAGAAGAGGACGGTACATTAAAAATCAGGTTACTTCTTGTAACTCAGTGTTTTATGGTCAACTTACACCACCTTCAACATATGGAGGAATTAAGATCGTTTCCTCCCAACGCAGGCTTTTCAACGTCTAGCTGCATGCATGCATATCCTAGCTTCCAGACATCTGCATCCGTTTCCCTATGGCTGGTTATTTTTTCCTCTGAAATTTTTTTCTCTTTCTAATAGTATAGTGGCACAAAGATATAGTTTCTTCATGCTGTGTTTTTACTTTCCATTTTCCTGGTAAAACTGTATCACTGCAGAGGAAATCAAATCTAATCTTCAATATATTTAGCATGAAAGCAATAAAAAGCATTAATTTACTCCAGAAAGAGCGAATACAGTCAGGTACTCAAAGGAAGAATCACCATGGAAACTGTTTTCTTGAGATTCTGTACTCTCCAGGCTCCAGGCATGACTAAGTGAAGAAAGAAAGGCGAAGAGAAGAAATACTCTGCCCTTTCTGTTGTCACTAAAATGCTGCAGAGCAGTTGCTATGAATTATTGATTGCATGAATAGAAGTATATATGAATTAGAATTATTAAACTGTTGTCTTTCAAATGAATGTGTAAGAACGCACTGAGAACTTGTTCCTCAGTGTTCTCCTTTCCTCGCTGTCAGAATCCCATTGAGCAATCAAAGAGCTATCCTAAGGTCAAAAGTTTGCAGAGAAGCGCTAGGAATTATGATGATTAAAGAATTACGCGAGCTATAACTAAAGTCGACTGCTTTTGCATATAACTCCCAGATACATTTGCCTTTGTATACCATTTCACGATGGTTATGGTTTCAGAATTTTTTCAAAGATATTAAATATGTAAAGATCAGAGGCCAGCTCTTGCCTTTGGGACCGTGTTAATGGGATGTGATGGAATTTCCCTAAGGAATTTCTTGTGGATTAAATTCACTCTGTTTATGTGCACATGTATGTATCTCGCAATGTGCCTGCTCTTCTTGCTTTCTACATTTTTTGCCCAATTCATAGATTCTTCTCACGGAAGCTACACATCTGTACTTAATAGCTCTGATATTAATATCTACCATGTGTTAAATGTTTCCTGTGAGTCCATCACTGTGCTAAATCCTTTGCATGGTAATATTAAGAGCGTGGACTTTTATTTGGATATGATTATGGTTTATTTAGCAAAATGACTAATTCAACAAATGTTCCTAAATAAAATAAATAACTATGTTTTCACGGAATCCTCACAACAGCCCTATGAGAAAGACCCCGTTTTACAGATGAGGAAACTGAGTTTTGGTGATAACAATTGATTACACTGGATCACAGAGCCAGTGAGTTGAAAAATCTGGATTTGAAACCCATGTAAGAATCCTAAGTCCATGATCTTAACAGTGACACTAAGTTTTCACCCTAGAGGACATAGACAACTTGTCTTTTTAATCTCTATGCAAGCTCATAACTGCCAAGAGTCTGGACACGTAGGTAAGCCTTCATCATATTTGTAACAAGTATATATTTAGAATCTACCATTGTACCAGGCACTATACTAAACATAAAAATTGAAAAGAAGATAAAATCTCTGCCTTCAAGGAACTTAGTCTTCAGGAAATGTTGACATGAATGAATGAACCAGACAAAATAGTCAAGGGTTCAGAGAAAAGAGAGGTTAATGAGATTTGTGGAGAATGGGTTTGTCCTGGTTTTTCAAGAATGGGAGGAGTAAAGAAGACATTCAAAAAGCCAGCAGGTACATGAAAAGATACTCAACATCACTAGTCATTAGGGAAATGCAAATAAAAACCACAATGAGACATCACTTCATGCCCATTAGAATGGCCATTATCAAAAAGACAAAAGATAACAAATGCTGGCATGGATGTGGAGAAAAGGGGACCCTTGGGCACTGTGTGAGGGATTGTAAATTGGTACAGCCACTATGGAGAACAGTATGAAGGATCCTCAAAAAATTAAAAATAGAGCTACCATATGATCCAGCAATTCCACTTCTGGGAATATGTCCAAAGGAAATGAAAGCACTAACTCGAAAAGATATCTGTACCCCTATGTTCACTGTAGCATTATTTGCAAAAGCTAAGACGTGGAAACAACCTGAGTGTCCGTTGATGGATGACTGGATAAAGAAGTTGTGGTATATATGTACATATATGTAGGATAAATAAGTACCAGGGATGTAATGCATAACTTGATGACTACAGCTAACATGGCTGTATGATATATACATGAAAGTTGTTAAGAGAGTAAATCTCAAGAGTTCTCATTGCAAGAAGAAAATTACTTTTCCTTTTTTACTTTCTTTTCTTTTTATTGTGTGTATATGAGAAGATGTATGGTAGCTGAACCCATTGTGGTAATCATTTCACAATATCTGTAAATCGGACCATCGTGCCAAATGCCTTAAACTTGTGCAGTGATATATGTCAATTATTTCTCTGTAAAACCGGGGGGCGGGGAGCCGGGGGGGGGGGGGGGCGTGGGAGAAGAATGGGAGGAGCTTCCAAAAGGTAAAAGAGAAAGGAAGAGAAATGAATATTTAGGGTGAGACAGCATGATTTCAAGCATAGGGGTGGGAATGAATGAGAAGAGTTTGAGGACCTGTGAGAAGATGGGGGCATATATTTCAGAGAAGTGAGTTTGAACAGATAAGTTGACAAGTGGGGCCAGTGAGTGAGGGACCTTGTACACTGGGGCAAGGTAGTCCAGATTTTATCCAATCAACACAAATGAGCTTTCAAAACATCTGTTTATTTATACTGAAGTATTAGTTACTTAAAGAGCATTATTTTCTCATGTTCAACTCAAAAAATCTTTCATATGTATACACCCATTTCACCTACTACTCAGATCAAGACACTTTTAAGACTCCATGCCCCCTCTCTCTTAACTCCCTCCCACCCCCGAGATTATCACTATTTGACTTCTATATGATTGTCCAAAGGGAGGTAATAAGAAGACATGATGAAGGTTTAAACGGAAGTTTAGTGACTTCTAGGATGTAGCATGAAATGTGGAGGTGAGAGATTTCAAACATAGAAGCCATGCAAGAGGATGTTATAAGGTTCACAATCCCTCCATCCATCCATTCAATTAAATATTTATTGGGTACCTATGAGGTAGTAGACCCATACATTGGGGAGACAATAGTAGCCAAAATATGCTCTCTCAATGAAGAGACCAACAAATAGACAGTGACCTTACATTCTAGTAAGTGCTGAAATAGGAGGAAACACAGGTTGCACTTAAAATGGGCACCTAAGCCAGAATAGGAAAGTCAGGGAAGGCTTCTTTTCCTGGAGGAAGAGATGTCCAACCTGAGGCTTGAGGAAAATAGATGTTAGCCAGACCAAGGGGAAGACTGAGATGGAAATGGTTCCAAGCAGAGAGGGTGCATGTACGAAGGTCCAGAGAAGACAGATGACCTGGCCACATTGAGGTAGAGGCTTGGGCAGAAGAAGAATGGAAGAAAATAAGGGGTTTTCAAATGACAGAAGTAGCCAGACTTAGTAAATGATATTATATTACAGGAACCATGTCCAACGGGGTTTTTTCAACACCACTGTATAATTTTTGCAACCTGATTGTGTAACAGTCTGCATCCACTGTTCAAAAAAATTTCAGATGTTCAGTGTGGCACCCTTTTTCTTTGTTATTTTTATTGTAAGTAGCCCACCTGGTTGTCAGTCATCTCTCTTTGAACTTGCAGCCAGAAAAATCAGTCAGGCCATGAGATTTCCAACATCTTTCACCTACCTCTTTAGGATGAAGCAGTTTTCTTATTCTTTGTGCATTCTTTGTCTCCTCTTTTTCTGGAGTGGTCTGAGCTGTGCAAAGCAGCCAGGCCACCCCTCTCTTCTGACTTGTCCAACAGGTTTCCTGGTACAGCTGTGAGAAAGCTATTGAATTCACACCACCCCTTGTTCTCTCGTGTATGAGCAGGTAACTCAATAAGCAGAGTGCAGCCTTTGTAGATCTGCAGACCTGAGTTAAGTCCTGGCCCTGCGACTGTCTCCTTGCGACCTGGATAAATTAATGTTTCTGGGCTTCAGCTTCCTTGTCTGAAAATAATAATACCTACTGTATAAGGTGTGAATAATTAAAATATAATGTAGTAAATCCCCTAGGATAATAGACAACACCTAGTAGGTCTTCCATGAATGTTATCCAAGGTAGCAAACCAGAGTGGTTAAGAGCAAAGCCTCTCAAGTTGGACTGCCTGTGTTAGAAGGCTTTGCTAAAAGCTAGCTGGGTTACTCTGGGCAGGTCACATAAGCTCCTGATGCCTCACTACTCTCGTCTGTAAAATGGGGGTGATAATAATGACCACTATTAACAATAATCATGGCTTCATCATGAGAGTTAAATGAGTTAATGCATATTAAATGTTTCATATAGAGTCTGGCGTGTGTGTGTCTATATCCTTTATTAGTAGTGTTCATATTAACATTTATAATTATTATTATTTTTGTATAGTTCTTGGTCATATTTGTGAGGATGGGAGAGCAGTGCCTGCCTACCTTACACAATTGTTACCAAGAGTGGCTCATGAAGAGGTGCACATGGCTCAGAGCCAAGCACACAGTGGGCCCCCAATAATGTTTGTTGAGTGAGTGAGAGCAAAGTGCTTCTCTCTAAATGTTTTCTATAAATGTTTCATCTTAATGATCAGTGGGAGCTTCCACACAGAAGAAAGTGCCAAAGGAGTTCACAGGGTGGCAGTCTGGGCTCAGACCTGGCAGATTCTGATTATGTTGGACAAAATAGATTCAGATCAGTTTGTTTGGTGCCACTGAAACTGTGCCAATGAGCAGCAAAATGTGATGTCATGTTGGGTGAGTGCCAGGATCCAGATTTATAAATCAAACCCTAGCTATTTCTAGCACCCTCTTTCCCCTCAATGGGTGTTTCTTACCCCTGGAAGAGCTTCTGGACGTTTCACAAAATCAGGCCCCAGATGTTTGAAAGACTTTTGCAGACAAGGTAATCAATCCATTTGGTGGCCAGATGCTGTCTGAAAATTTTCCTGCTACAGCACTGTGAGTTTCTAAATTCATTAGAAACATAAATTAATTAAATCTAATCAACAGTGGGTGATGCAGAAGATTAAACAGTGGAAATAAATACATTTCCAACTGGGTCATATTAGATGCAGAAAAAAAACAGCTCCATTTTGGAGGTGAAAGTCAAGTTAACCCTTCCTGTGATATTCTCAGAAACCTTTGCCAAATCTGAGGCCCCAGGGGAGGCTATGGTTTTTTCCAAACTAAGGCTAGCCTAGTGGGCTCATTGACTTTTCAAGAAATAGGTTGTGTGTTTCTCTAAGAAGGTTTCTGGAGTGGTCTTACTTTATTATGCATTAATGGGGGGAAATTCTCCATCATTCCTGTAGCATGAAGGGCCTCTGGACATGGGTTCTGCAAAGGACTATACATTATACTTAAAGCAATATTTCCCAGTAGCATTATGTGGTCAGATAAATTTGGAAACACAGTGAAGCATCCTCCTTTACTCCATACTAGAATAAGTTATCTGAGTTCAGGGAGCTTGTGTATCAATGCTGAATCCCCAACACCTAGATCAATGCCTGGCGCATAGTAGGTATTCAATAAATATTTGTTAAATGAACAAGTTGTGGATGAACTTCTTTCTTATAGGATTTCTGAGTCTTTAATTTGCCCAAGATGGGAGCTAATGTATGAACTCTTTCCCAAAAATCGTTTGACTTTTTCACCCAAGGAATAGCGTCTTACAGGACTGATAATCCATAAGTTATATTTTAGAGAACTAGGCTCTAACGCATTGTTGTCTAGCACCCCTATCCTTTGTCTCATATCCTCTACCTTTAGTCTAAATGGATCTGGAGATGATTCAGGGTGAGTAAATCAAGAATTTATGGGGTCAACATTTGGGTGGGAGGCTGTTCTCCAAGGATGTGCTCAGCTCAGTAGAGAGACCAGCCTTTAGCTGTAGAATTGACTCATTATACACTTTCATTTGCCAGTGCAGACAAATGGCCTGAGGCTGTGTGGATAAAGGGGTTGCTTCCTTATGCAGCCTTGTAGAGATAGCCCTTTCTAGAGGATACCAGTGAATAGTCGAGACCTGCAGCTGCTAACTCAGAGACCAAATGATGCCAAAGGTGAAAGCAGAGAGGTAGAGCAAAACCTCAGGGGATAAATGGGAGTTGACTTTTGGCCTCAAGGTTGAGGGTAACTAGGGAGAAGTAGGAGATTCAGTAACTTCAAGACCTGGTGCCTTTCTAAAGGGGGCAACCACTTCCCAGGTCAAGCCAGGGGTGGCCATGTGGGAGTACCAGCCCAATGGTGCCAATATTTTAATTTTTCTAAAGAAACTGAAAATCTGGATTTTTGTATATGAAACTCCACAATTTTTGAATGTTGGCAACTCATTAAAAAAATTGACAACTTTGGGCTAACCATGCGGTGCCAAATAAAACAACTCTGCTGGTCAGATATGACCATCCACTGCAATTCTTGTCCTCTGGGCTATTTGGTTCCTACGACTTGGAGCTGTGGAGCCTTGCTCTGCCCTCTGGGATCTAAAGGAGTGATCCATTTGGAGGAAAACAACAAATTGTCATATTTATTGAGTGTCTACAATGTGCTAGGTATCATGCTAAGCTCCTTACCTTCCTTATCTTGTTTAATCCTCGTTAACTCCCCTTCAAAGTGGTGCCAAGATTATTCTTATTTTACAGATAAGAAAATTGAGGTTCAGAGAATTCAAGTGACTTGTCCAAAGGCACATCAGTTATAAACAGCAGAACTGAATGTTCTCTCTCTGACATCTCAAGTGCTATTGTTAACCATTCACTATATTACATCTAGGCAGAGTATTATTCTAACACTTATTTAGTGCTTATGTGTGTCAGGCACTGTTCCAAGTGCTTTGCATAAATTTACTCATTTAACCTTTGGTATAATATCATCATCCCATTTTATAGATTAAGTAAGCCATGGAGAAAAAGAGGTTAAGAAATATTTCCCGATTAGCCAGCTAGTAAGTGGTGAAGCTGGAATTTAAACTGGGGTTGGGAGACTGCTATTGACTACCTCCTAGAGTTATTTCTCAAAATGATGCCCAGATTAGGCAGATAGAAGGTGCTCAGCAAATAGTTTTCAACTGACACCAAACCTCATTTTCAGCTGTGTACACTTTTGGGATCCTGAGCCTAAGGGTGTGTTTAGTGACCGTGGGTAGCTGCTATTTCGGCCATTACTCCATGTGACTCTGGCACCTGTCACTCAAGCAGCCTTCACTGTGTCACTTTCCAGGCATGCAGAGCAAAGACCGACAAGCCCTAGAGGCTGGTTCAGCCGCTAATGAACTGTCTAATCCAGAAATCCCTTCTCAGCAATCGAGCAATCCAATTCAAACTGCACGTTTGACAAATAGTTCACTGGGTCAGGCTTTTGGACATATAACGATCTTCCCACCCAGTCTCTGGCGTTCTATTGCCCTTCTTCTTGAAAATTGAAAGGGTGGAGACTGGTTTAGATAAGGGCTAGAATTTAAGAATCAGCAGGGTGTATATACATTTTACAGTGCTTGCATTTTCATGTATATGATTAGCTAAGCAGAATTAGAAGAATGAAGCAAATGTAGATTTTATGGAAAATGAGGCAGATTTAATTGGTTTTTAAATTTTCGTAGTCACATAGGTCTGCTCCACCCAGGTTGACTGAAAACCAAACGTGTGTGTGTGAATAGTATTAGAAAGAGGATATGAACCCAAGTGATCAGACAACTATTAACAAATATTCTAGAAAACTACACTTTACTGAACATTGATTGTGTGTCTACTATATATCAAACACTGGATTGCGGGCCAAGAATACTGTGGTGAAAAATCAGCTATGATCCCTGCCCTGGTGAATTTTATAGCCGTATAGGGAAGTAGAAATTAACAATATACACCCAAACCAATATATGATGAATTCTGATGGATGCTTTAAAGGAGGAAAAGAGTAGGGTAAAGAGCGATGTAGAGTGACGTTAGAACAGGCTGCCAGAAAAGGCCTCTCTCAGGAAGTGCTGTCTAAGCTGGAATTTAAAAAAATGAATAGATGTTAGCTGAGGAAAAGGGGGGAGGGAGAATAGTTTAAGCAAAGAAAGAGAAAGAGAGAACAGCATCTTTACAGACCCCAAAATGGGAAAAAGCACGGCATTTGTGAGATCCTGAAAGCAAACAGGTGGGGCTAGGATGTCGTGAAACGGGGAGATCAGGGAGATGACTTAAGGTGAGGTTTGAGAGGTAGGAAAAAGTCGGTTCCTGGCATCACCTTAATGATAAAGTATCAAAGGGTTGTGCTAGCCCAAGGCTTTCTCAAAATGGCTTCTGGTGCATTTTATTGTTGATTTAATTTCAGTTGAAGAAGCAGGCAGAGATTGTGGCCAGTGTTGTCTATACCTTTAGCATTTACCTTCTATTGCCTGATAAAATATTGACATTTAATTTCCTCCCATGGGCTTTGCAGAAAACAATCAATGCATCACAATCAAGGCTAAGAACCTGCTATGGTGCGTGTTAGAAAGAAATTTTGCTACTGTAGTTAATAGTTATTGGCTTTTTCATGCCCTAAGCTTTTCCATACTCTCCAAAGGCAATAACTTAGGTTGCTAGAAACAGTGTTTGAAATGTCCCCAAAAGTAGAGTCCTGGGAGACATAGAAATATGATCCCATTTCCACTCCTCTCTCGTCTACTATGCTTAGGGGAAGTGCTTCTGAAAATGGCCTTGGTACTTGATTTCTCAAGTACTCGTTTTATTTCAGAGATGTCCCAGGAATGATCCATTTAAAAAATAATAAGCTATAAGCAAAAATGGAGCATTTAAATTTAGGGGAGAACTGTCATATGCATTACATGTGCTAAGAATCACTTGTTCCCATGAGAATCCTAAATCTCCAAGTGTGGACCATTTATGTCATGTTTGCTATGCACAGAATGAGATGCTAGATGCTCATAAAGATGCTGTCTATTAGGGAAATAAATATGATTCTGTCTTCAGGGAACTTATAATCTAGTTAGGGAGACAACACACACACACAGTGTATTCAAGCAGTCTATCAACATTTGTACCATAATCCAGTATAAATGAGTCATTCCCTATAAGAAGATGCCAACTAGGTTAGTGAAATTTTAAATGGAAACTATCCTTACTTGGTTTCTTAAAGAGGCTAATTTTCAGCTGGGTCTTGAAAGGGAAGGGAAAGAAGATAATTTCTAAGAGAATAAATTCCAGGTGGAGGAATTTCTTGGTAGAGTCAAAGATGAGTAAAATAGGAACTCTGCCCTTAATGAAATCATTTCAGGAAGGAAAATAGAGTAAGTACACACACAAATGAAAATGTCATAGGTGGCACTTGAAAAGTACGAAGAGTTGCAGAAGTTGGGAGGAGGAAGGTATTTTTTTCCAATCAGGAGTGCTCATGGAAAGCTTCACGGAGTAGGTGGCATTTGAGCTGGCCTTGAAGGATTCATGTGTTCATTTTTTCATTCAGCCACTCAACAGGAATTTTATATAAACCTCCTAAGTACCAGCAGTCCCTAGGCTAGGTCCCCAGACGGAAATAGTGAGTAAGATTCTGCCCTCAAGGAGCACACTGTCTAGGAGAATAAGATGTCAGCAGGCACAAGTAATGGAAAGAATGTCTCAGGGAAATGAAATAGCATGACAATTGGTCAGCAAAGACCGTATTTACTTACAGAGCCCAAAGAACTAAACTTTGCTGAAGTGTCAGGTGTGTGACAAGGAGTACAGAAGATAAGATGGAAAGTTTAAGTTGAGCCCTGAAGATCCACTCTCCATGCTAAGAAGTAAAGCTTATAACTATGAGGGAATGATTAAGAAAGGATCGGAAAAAACAAAAACAGAAACAAGAATCATAGACGAAAGAGAGTGGGGACAAGAAATAATAGAAGATGGGAAAAAAAGAATCAGGACCCAAGAGGCAGGTTAAAAACATGGACTTTTGAACTAGAGTTGAGTTCCAATGCCAGCTCCACTATTAGCTTCCAAACTTGGCCAAGTTATTTAACTTTTCTTAGCCACTATTTCCCCATCTGAAAAATAAAGGAAGATACTGAAATCGTGAAGTTTGAGTGACAATTAAATGACGTAATATAAAACACAAAGCACAGATCTTGGCCAGAGTGGGTGTTCAACAACTGAAGATGATAATGCAGATTGACGAAGAAAGTAGATATGAAGGGTCTAGTACTATGCCTGGTGGGCAGTCAGCCAACTCAATAAATGGTAGTTTCAAAGAAACATTGTGCTTTTCTAAACAGTGCAATACTGGTGTTTTTCTGAATCTGAAATATCTGGAGGCCAGGTTAATCGCTCGTTAATTTCAGTGAGTCTTCTGTATGACAGTTGCAATCCGCTCCCTGTAGTCACACCGTAATAAAGGAATGTGCAGCTAGAAGAGTTTTCCATTAAGACTGACTTCCTGGAAGGGAGCCCTACAAATCACTTGGAGAGTTCCAGGCACCATCATCTGGGTCTGGTCATTTGCAAAGTGTCTATAAATCTTCCACAGGGCAGGATGAGAGTATGGGGTTTTTTTCTCTCTGACAGACTTGTTTCTTTCTATGAGATGTTAGGAATAACGGTGAAAGTTATCCAAGAAAGGCCATAAGGAGGTCAGGCTACCCATGTGGAAGTGATCTTGTAGTAGACGTCTCATCCTTTTGAAGTGTATACAGGTAAGCAGCCTTCTGCCTGGTAGGCAGATAGGCGGTACTGGACATGGAGCTTTGTAGCAGAACGAATAGAGCCCTTTCTGCTCTCAGTTTCAAAGGAAGGAGGGAAGAGAGGAAGGAGGAAAGGGTGGAAAGAGGAGAAAGACAGAAAAAGGGAAGGGAAAGAGGAGAGAGAGGAAGAAGAGGAGGGAAGGGAGGAAGAAACAAAAACTGAGAGGTTATTTTCATTCATAGTGATGACATAGATCTCTGAAATGTTGATTTATGGGAGAAACTTGTAAGATACTAAATGTTTTAAGAATCCTGTTAAACCTGATATGAAGATAGGGTTTCAATAGCATTTTTCTTTATATGCATCTTTTGGCTGCAGGTAGGAATTGAACCTGTGCAGATTTTATTTTATTTTATTTTTATTTATTTTTTGGTGAGGAAGACTTGTCCTGAGCTAACATCTGTTCCCAATCTTCCTCTTTTTGCTTGAGGAAGATTGTCCTTGAGCTAACATCTGTGCCAATGTTCCTCTATTTTGTTTGTGGGATGCTGCCACAGCATGGCTTGATGAGTGGTATGTAGGTCCATGCCCGGGATCTGAACCCACAAACCCCGGGCCACCAAAGCGGAACAGGCAAACTTAACCACTACACCACCAGGCCAGCCCTTGTGCAGATTTTATTTTAGTTGTTAGTGGTGGACCAGTCCTAGCTGCTGTGTATTCATTTATTTATTCATTCATCAATTCCACCCTCTTTCTTCTTCACCATTAATTTTTCCCTGGCTATCGAAACTTTCTCATCAGCATATACATATGCCATTGTTTCTATGATATTATAAATACAGTCTCTTGATCCAGCTTCCACCACATTTCTTTGCTACTCTTTGCAGCAAAATTCCATGAAAGGATTGTCTATAGTCACTGTCTCTAATTCTTCTCCTCCCATTTACTCTGAAACCCACTCCAGTTGTTTTACCCCGACTGTTCCACAGAAAGGGTACTTGTCAAAGTCAAAAGTGACTTCCATGGTTCAAATCCAAAGGTCAGCTGAAGCCTTTCACCTTGCCTCTCAGCAGTGTTTGACATGATTGACCATTCTGTCCTCTGCACTTCACATGGCATCCAGGATGCTAAGCTTTCTTTATTTTCCTCCTGTCTCACTGGCTGTTCCTCCTTGGTGGTTTTCCTGGTTCTTCTTCTCCCAACCTTCTAGATTTTGGAGTGCTCCAGGTTCAGCTCTTGGTCCCCCTCTCTTCTTTTAATACTCTCACTCCCTGAGATCTTGTCTAGCCTCCTGTCTTTAAATACTATCTGAAATGCTAATAATTCCCAAATTTATATCACCAACTCAAATGCCTCTCCTGAACTCCAAACTCTCATTTCCAATTATCTACTCAACATCTTTACTTACAGAGCTCTCATACTTCACATGCCTAAACTGAATGTCTCATCTTCCCCAAAAAAGCCTGCTTCACCCACAAACTTCCAATCTCAGTGATGGCAGCTCCATCATGCCAGTTGCTGAAGGCAAAAACCTTAGACTCATCCTTGATTCCTCTTTCATGCCTCATACCCAATCTGTTAGCAAATCTTGTCGGATCAACTCTCAATATGTGTTCAGAACCTGACCCCTTCTCTCCACCTCCACTGCCCGCGCCTTGATCTGAGCCACCCTCATCTCTCACCTGGATTAGCTCAGGACACTACCTGATTCCACCCCAGCCCTCTACCGTCTATTCCTAACACTACAGCCAGATTGATACTTATAAAATGTCAGACTATATCACTCTTCTATTTAATACCCTCCAACAACCTTCCACTTCATTTTTTTCTCACTTTTTAAAATTGTGGTAAAATTGTACATAACACAGAATTTACCATTTTAGCCCTATTTAAGTGTCCAGTTCAGTGGTATTGAGTGCATTCACACCGTTGTGCCCGTTTCAGTTTTAGTGAAAGCCAAGTGCTTGCTATGATCTACAAGACTCTACATTATCTACAAGACCTCCCATTCCTCTTCCTTCATTTTCCTCTTGTTTGTACTGCTCCAGCTATTCTGGTCTTCCGACACAGGCATGTTTGTCTCTTAGGGTCTTCCCGCCATCTGTTCCCTCTGTGTAGCACGCTCTTCCTGTAGATACCAACATAGTGAATCTCCCTAACCTCCTGCAAGTCTGCTCAGGGAGGCCTGTCACAATCGCTCTATTTAAAATCTGAGCCTCCTTTCTAGTTCCAGCACTCTTAATCTCCCTTCCTCAGCTATATTTATTTCCCCATGTACATAATGCATGATGTAATTTATTATGTTCATTGATTATTGTCTTTTCTCCACAAGTATGATATAAGTACCATAAGGACAGATATTTTATCTGTTTTACTAATTCATATATATCCAATACCTGGAATAGTGCTTGACAGTTGTAGGTGTGCTCAATGAATGCTGACTGAATAAATGGAACTAGGAATGAATCTATTAACATTTAGTTTTTCATATTTTTCTACATTTTATATTATTTATTGGTGTCTCCAACTGCTACATGAACAGAAAATTCAAATATAATGGATTTTCTAAATACCCAGTTTTCAGTGGATAGAAAAAAGCAGTAAGGATGTACTATAGTGCTTTTGTCTGATGAATATTTGTTAAAGGTTGGGTCTTGCTGATGATGAAGGTCAACACTAGTTTACTCATTCTATCTTTTATTGTTTACCTACTATGTGTATTGTATTCATTGCTTTAAAATATGCACATTATCCAAAAGAGATTAATACTTTATAATATTCTTCAAAACAACACAATTCCAAGCCAAAAAGAGAGAAAAATGGGAGAGGGGAGAGATGGAAGGAAGGGGGGAAAGAGGAAGAGAGACACAGAGAGATAAATACTAAGTGATTCACAGAATTGTAAATGGCACATTTGGTTCTAACACTTTCCACCTTTTTCCCAAGACCATTGAAAAACCGTCATAGCATAATACCTTGTGAACTGTTAGCAGCATCTTTATTTTTTTTGACATAGAAACCTCATGTTTTAGAAGGAAAAATCCAAATCCTTTCCTATTGTATTCTTCATTCATTTCTTTGTGCCCATCTAGAGTTTAGCAAAGGAACATATTGCGTTTAGTGTTCAAGTTGTCCTTTAGAGAAATACAAGAGATTTTGAAATGCAGGGATATGAATGAAATATGAGTTACTTCAATTTAGTGGCTTCCATTGATCTCTAGGTCAAAACTTGGGTTCTTATTCTGTGGCTCAAAGACTTCCATCATAGAGTCTTTGAATAACCTCTTCGCCAACATTTTTTACTATATCCCAGTCGACCACTACTTCCCAGTCCTCTAGATTGAAAGCTCCTTGAAGGTAAAGACCAGTTGTGTTTTGTTTATTAGCATATCCCTGGCACACAGCCCAGTGACTGCACATAATAGATGTTCACTAAATAGATTCCTTGCATCTCAGACTTTTGCTCAAAATACACTTTGGATTGTCTCATTGCCACCTGCACGCCCTCTCCCAAAGAGCACCCTATTCCAGTACCTTCTTTTCATCAACCCATCTGCTCTTTTCTCTTTCTGTGATTCACAAGACCCTTAATCCCTTGCCAATGCCATGAAGGCTTTTTAGGATGAATTCTGTCCTTTACTGATCAATCTGTCTGGT
This sequence comes from Equus caballus, assembly GCF_041296265.1. Classification (NCBI taxonomy): domain Eukaryota; kingdom Metazoa; phylum Chordata; class Mammalia; order Perissodactyla; family Equidae; genus Equus; species Equus caballus. The sequence continues at coordinate 46,792,647 of NC_091697.1, forward strand.
TCTAAAGTCCTAAAATACTATTGCAAATATGAGCTTCCCCTTGCCTCACACCCCTTAACAAATGTTTCTTACATTCATTTAGCATAAATATTTTGTTTATTGATACCCTGTTTCCATGATCACTGTGTTGGCTCTCTTTGAGTGATGGATTAAAGAAAAAAATTAAGACGCATCTGTTATATGTTAAGACACTCAGCTGGGCACTGAGGGTTCAATGATGAACACGTTCCTCATGGAATTTACAATTCAGAGACAGAGAAAGGCATTTAAAATGATTCTTTTACCATTGTGATAAGTGCTATTGGTGATCACTGTGGTGGAGGAGAAGCGTGGGGAGCAATGAGGCTGCATAATAAAGGGAGCTCTGTTGGTGTGGGGAGGTCATACAAGGCTTCCCTAAAGAAGTGATGTTAGAGCCAACCCACAAACACGGGGAATTTTAGCTCCCACAAGACAGGTGCCATGTCTTACTGACTTCAGAGTATCTGACACAGCAAAATTTTTGACCAAAGATTGCCAAACAGACTCCATGTGAAGTGTGTTTGGGTGGCGCGCCACCTGCCTGATAGCTCCTATGCTCCAGCAAACGTGATGAGCGTTCTCATTTTGGACCTGGAGTCTCACTGCCTGTGGGGTCACTGGTAGATGTCCATATTGTGTAGATAATAGATCTGAATGATTGACAGAGTTTGCATCGCCTGAGCAGTTAATTACTCCTCTGCTTTCTGAACGAGGGGGTGACAGATGGTAGACACCTTGAGAGCAGATTCCACTGTAATCCACACAGGCTTGTAGGCAAGTCTGGACTGCTACCAATTTCCCACTGGATTTTTCTGTACTTAGAGGATTTATGATTTTTAAAACTCCTTTGCCCTTTAGGCAAGTTTTGTTCCAACTACAGGGAAATTCTCTCTTCTAGCTTCTATATTGCAGGAACTTGTTTTGAATTACCACGTGTCTGGGTTGTCTCAAACCTGGTTAGTGCTGGGGATTTGGTCAACATGGGGAAGCTGTGTGCATTTGAATGGAAACAGCATGGCAATCGTTACTCACCTGCTTCCTACCATCTGGACTTTCATAGTTCAGCAAACACGGTGGGTTTCCTGCACATTCGCAAGGAGAACTTGACGCCTAAGGAGTGCACGGCTAGGTCCCTTTGAAGTCATAATTTTGTGATGGCCACCGTGATAAATTGAGGACAGGCAGTCTATCCCAGTAAGCTGCTTTCTTATTTGGATGATCGGAAAGCATTGTGCCATTTTCACATAGGGGGAGGGGTAAAAACAAACTACCTCAATACTGGGAACTAAGCAAGTATGAAAGAAAACTGGTTGTGTGGTAGAGTGAAATGAAAATGTGCATGTGAGAGTTTGTGTGTGGAGGTTGCAGAACGAGGGACCATTTTTTTCCAGTTCAACATGCATTAATAATCTGGCCCTGTGCAAAGTGCTATGAGGAAAACAAAGATGGAAAGACATGTCTATTAGCATGCATTAAGATGCAAAGAACAGAAAATCTTTCTAGCAGGGGCTTCAACCATAGAGTATCTATTGTCTAACAAGTCCAGACTTAGACTGTCCCTAAGGTGGGTTTTGCAATTCAATGATGTCATCAAGGATGTTTTCCCATTCTTCTATCTGTCATACTCAGCCTCTTGGATTTTTGTTTGAGGAAGATTAGCCCTGAGCTAACTACTGCCAATCCTCCTCTTTTCGCTGAGGAAGACTGGCCCTGAGCTAGCATCCATGCCCATCTTCCTCTACTTTATACATGGGACGCCTACCACAGCATGGCTTTTTGCCAAGCAGTGCCATGTCTGCACCCGGGATCGAACCGACGAACCCTGGGCCTCCGAGAAGCGGAATGTGTGAAATTAACCGCTGCACCACCGGGCCAGCCCCAGACTCTCAGTTTTTTTAAAGTTCTTAGGCTTGTCACCTCATGGTCAATGATGGCTGCCACAGCTCCACATATCATGGCCACATATAACCACATACAAAGGCAGGAAGCAAGAAGTAGTCAGTGCAGCCACAAGGCCTCCCCTCACTTCCTTCCTTCCTTTTATTCAGGGAAGAAAAATCTTTCCCAAAAGGTCTACCTCTGGCCCCCAGCAGATTTTCCTGTATGCCCGCCTTGGCCAGATCTGGGTCATGTGGCCACTGCTAACCACAAGGGAGGCTGGGGAGCAAGTATCTGGTTTTTCAGCCTCTACAATGGGAGGCAAGCAAGGAAGAAAGGCACTGGGTGGGAGGAGCCTACCAAGAGTGTCTGTCACAACACGTCACCTGCCCTTAATGAACTTGGGACAGACTAGCATTTAAACAGTGCCCATTTCCCAGCACTGTGCTTGTGGTTAAATAGGAAACAGCAGTTGTGATAAGACCTGGGGAATTGGGGCTGTTGGACCCTTCCACCTGGATTCTTTCTTATAAGACAAATACCAGCACCAGGTTGAAGTTAAAACTAGTATGTACAGAATTAATTATATTCAAATGAAAGGAAAAGGATTCGGTATCTAATTACCAGACACTGGCCAGATGAGAAAGGAATCAAGTCTGAATTAGACAGGAAGTGTCTGTTATACACAGTGAGTCAGGAGACCAAGCAGGTGGCATATTTGCTGCCTCTTTCCATGTCCATGCCCATGCCAGACATGACTAATAGATCATAACACTCTCCCACCAAGCCCAGCTATGACCTTAGAATGCTTCTCAACAGGCAGCTTCTGCCAGTAGATCAAAATTGGTAAGTAAGATTAGATCCATTTGTTATCACTACTCAGAACTTTATATTTACTACTTCTATCACTAGGACCAAGCTAAAGGAATGTGAGAAATCATGTCAAGTTAAGAAGTTAATACTATTGAACCAAGGACTCAAACATAGTCCCATTTAAAGACAAAGGGAACTTTGCATCAAAGGGTTGAAAACATCATGCATAAACCTAGTTTGCGATGCAGGTTAACAAAAGTATGCTGACGAATTGAGCTTCCCATCACTCTAAACACAGAATTCTAAATACAGTAGTGTCCCCCCTTATCCGCGATTTAGCTTTCTGTGCTTTCAGTTACCTGCGGTCAACCGCGGTCTAAAAATATTAAATGGAAAAGTCCAGAAATAAACAATTCATAAGTTTTAAATTGCCACCATTCTGAATCGCCTGATGAAATCTTGCACTGTTCCACTCTGTCCAGCCCAGACGTGAATCATTCCTTTGTCCAGTGTATCCATGCTATACACGCTGCCTGACTGTTAGTTACTTAGTAATCAGCTCTATCAGATAGATTATGGGAGTATCATGTTGCTTGTGTTCAAGTCACCCTTATTTTACTTAATAATGGCCCCAAAGCAAAAATTGTTCACTGCAAAGGGGTAACATGAAGGAACTTTTTGGGGGTGATGAAACCGTTCTCTATCGTGATGGTGGTGGTGGATACACATCTACATGCATTTGTCCAAACCCATAAAACTATATACCATAAAAAGTGAATTTTACTATATGGGAATTAAAAAATAAATTTTTCTTCTTCTTCTTTTTTTTTCTTTGAGGAAGATTAGCCCTGAGCTAACATCTACTGCCAATCCTCCTCTTTTTGCTGAGGAAGACGGGCCCTGAGCTAACATCCGTGCCCATCTTCCTCTGCTTTATATGTGGGATGCCTGCCTCAGCATGGCTTGCCAAGTGGTACATAGGTCTGCACCCGGGATCCAAACCGGCGAGCCGTGGGCTGCTGAAGCAGAACGTGCAGACTTAACCGCTGTGCCACCGAACTGGCCCCTAAAAAATAAATTTTTTAAAAAGTCTAAAAAGTTACTGAGATAAATGCTAAAATCTTTTATACAGTTTGAGAACCAATTAAAATTGTTTACAGCTTAAAAGTTGTTCAAGTATTTATGGTCATGGTAAAAAAAAATTAGAAAATACTGAAAAATTAGAAAAAGACTATAAGAAAAATTAAATCATCCACATCCTACACTAAAGCAATATCATTTTGGATACTCCCTGACAGACTTTTTCCTGTGAATATTTGTGTGTTTGTATTTATAGAAGTTAACTATTATCTTTGAGGGTGATTTCATTTTATATTTTAAGCACCATCTTGGTATTAATGGAAGTTTTAGTAATAGTATATTGCTTTACCGGTTTAAAAAGATATTTTAAAATGAAAATACTGTAACAAAATTGCAGTCATTTGACACATACTGTTTTATTGCCTGATTCTTTTGAAAATTTTACAGTTTATTAACATCTTTTTGAGGCCTTTGTGTCATAGTCCCAGTAGCAGTATTTGGGCATATCTTGTTTGGCCATGCCCAGACTTCTTTTTCTCCCCCTGTTTTGGTGGAAAATGCACTCCAACACACTATTTTAGTTATCAAAATTTACCAGAGAAAACCTTATCTGAGAAAATGGATGCTGACTTTGGACTGTGAACCAGAATGCAAGGAGTCCGCAGTTTTATGTAGATGGAAGGAGTCATTTTAATTCCCACTGGGAAGCCTGAGAATCTCCTGTTTGTTTAATGATCCACAAAGTCATTGCTGGTGGAGCTGGAAGCCCTTGTGCAGTGATGACACAGGACACGTGTGCTGCCTCCCCGCTGGGGGACTCATTGCCAGTTCATCTCAGCACTTCCACTGGAAGTGACCTCCAAAATCCTTCTCAGTACAAACTTTCTGGCAAGTACCACCATTCTACCATTGTCATCGCTCTGAAACCTATTTCCTATCCTTGCTGATGTCCTTGTCCTTAGCTGAAGAAACAGAAAACTGTGCCTAGATCCAACCTGATCATCAGGGAGAAAGCCAAGGATTGAGTGGGCAGAACTAGTCAGCTGCTCCAAGTAGGGTAAATGACTTTATAGTATTATCTACAATATGTTTCTTAGGCGAAAGAGAAAACATTTAATAGGCTTATTTCAGTCACTAAGATGGATGCTGAGAGTCCAGCGCCACTGACCTGGTCGGTAAGATCTTGTCCCATCAGAGGGTTTGGATTTAGGTCCTCTCTAAGTCTAAACTGAGCCCTCATTTTATCCAGACAGTTACGCTCCTGTTTGAATTGTACACGGCCTGATAATTACACTCAGCCCAGTGTGCTGGCATTGCATAGACTCCAGCCTAGCATGGTGCTGTGGGAGATGAGGGCGTGAACTAGGGGATCCCTCCATTTCTTGAGCCTCACAGTCACATGAATATAATTGCCAAGTCGAGTTCTATTATGCAGGTAAATGGAGACTTTGTGTATGAAATTACTAGTCTGGTACCTTTGTTGAAGGCTGAGATTGGTTTTAAAAACGAAAAACTCAGTCTTTGCAGTGGCTGTTGAACTAGAAATGGGGTTACCAGGCCACCGTCTTGTGGAAATTAAATTGGCACAAACAGATGTGGAGCAGAGCAAACGTCATGCCTCCCAAGCTTTCCTTAAAAAGTTACATTAACTAGATTTGACCTCTATAACTGTTTTTGGCTTCTTTTTTTTATTTTAGTCAAAAATGTGCACTTTGCCCACATCTCTAAAGAACAGAGGGAAAATGTTTAAGTTGATAGCTTTTTGCATAACAGCGTGAATTGGCCGGGCATTGAATAAAATGAGTTGTCATTTTAAGGCGACAGTCATGTTGAACTTGATGAACTGATTTCTGTTGACCGTGATTTCAGATGAAGTTATCTCTAAGTTTGCTGGTTTATTGTTACTGCCAGATCCTGTTCTATATTCAACAAGAGTTATTTTGTCTTGAGCAGCGCGGTTTCCTAGTTTCACCTGCTCTACCAAAAGCATGTTGTAAACACAAGAGTACTTGTATCAGAACTTTCAGCATCTTGCTATTGGAATGTGGGGTGATTCATGAGTTTCGCATCAATTATTAAACAGTCATAGATGAAGATTTGCAGAGATGGATGGGGCGGTAAAGTATTGTGGCTACACCTACTGGCTTAGTAATGATAAATGAGTCAGGAAACATGAAAGTTCAAAACAGGTATTAATGTGAGCTGCAATGCATGTGCTCTGAAGGGCTGTAGACAGTAGCTAGATACAAACAACCTAATATACAGACCAGCTGGCTGGCAGGATTAAAATAATCGTAAGGTCTTGGCAGGAGGACTGAGGAATTTGAGAATCCTGCCATGCCCATCACCCTTTCTCTTACAAGATTCTTAAGGGAGACGTAGCACAAATAATGATAACCTTTGGAAAACAAAGGGGACATTTTTATTAGCTGGGATGATATTTGATATCCCATAATGCAGAGTTCTGATAATATTGGCTTGGATCACGTGGCTTAGACTTGAGCTTGAATCCTACCTTGTTTGACTGTGTGGATCTTAAAGGGAGAAGGAAGACGTTTACACAGAGAGTTGGGCAAAAAAGACAGTGTGAATGTCATCCCTGGGGGAGTGAGTTTTGTTTCCCTTGGAGTAACATTTTCTTGGAAACTGACCCAGAGGCTGCCCTTGGAAAAAACTACTTAACTCTTCCTCCTGATACTCAGCTTCACCAAAAGGAAGGCCCATCTTTTGGTTCTCGATGCACGCACCCAGGAGCCCACCTAGAACCTACGGTCTGTGTTAACATCGCTGCCGAGTGGAAGGGTGTAAACTGCCCTTAACCAGAATCTTAGCCCTAAAGACATGAGCATGGAGCTGTTAACGCCCAGACCTGGCCTACCCACCACCCACTCATTGCTCCCACTCCTCTTTCTCTCTGGAAGGCATTTGTGTCTTGAGCAGTTTGAGAGCTTTGACTCGTTCCTTAGTACCTGACGGAAGCCTGAAAGTGAAAAGAAACAGCCACATCTGCTTTAGGTTCTACTCTAGTCAGGAAGCTTCATGAATGACCGTATTGCTAAGCACTCATTGAAAAGCCAGAAGCAGTACCTGATGTTAGAAGTGTATCCTAGCACTCGAGTGCTTTCAACCAGGGCCTCCCGAGGCAACAGCCAACATTAAACAGTCTTCTTCTCTCCTCTGTGCGTGAGAGTGCTTTGCTAAGATGCACCAACTATAACAAAGGAAACTGGTCAAATAATTCACCTGAGGTGGCTGGCTTCCCAGCCTTGCTGGGCTTTCTTACTCTTCAATGGGCCCTTGTTATAGAAATGGGCCTTCTAAACTTACATCAGGAACTGAGTAACCACATAGCTTATTCTGTGTTTCCTAAAGGTAGTATCTACTTGGATGGGTCTTCTTGAGTGAATGCATGAGATTTCCATTGAGATCATCACTAAGGAATGGGGTGGCCTTTCCTGAAGGAAGCCTCTACAGACCAGAAGTCAGAAATGGGTGACCCACAAACTGTATTCAGCCCGTAGACAAGATTATATTTTTTACATATCATGGCATTGAAAAAAATATATAAAACTGAAGAGATTTTGCATAAAAATCTGGATTGCCAGCTTCTTTTAAAAACATCACAATATCTGGCAACACATAGAGTATTTCATGGCCAGAGTTGCCTTAAGCTGAGCAGCCAGTTATCCCTTAAGAGGAGACACAAGCTTTCTACTTCACCTTGTGGCCCTGTAGGGTTTTAATTTGCTACCCTTGGAGTCAGTTATCTAAGAGGCCAAAACAAGAAATCGTGAACTATACTTTTGCATTTGCATAACTTGAAAGTGACTATGGCTTATGCCTTATTCTTTTTCCCTCTGCACAAAGAGTGACCATTAGAAGCATTTTCATATATGGAAAAGGACAGTTATATGTAAAGTAGAGAATTTGCCACTACTTACCTGAATAAATCAGGCATACAAAGACAACCCTGAAATAATGATATTAAAGTAAGATTTGAGGTTTGAATTATTCAGGGGTAATTGCCTTAGTTTTCCACCTCACTGTTTCCCTTTTGCTTTCACCCCATGGACATAATCTTTAGAATGTTCCTCTGTCAAAGGCCATAGTCATAATTCCCTTGCCTAGTTTTTTTTTTTTTCTTTTTTTTTTTAACTCATTTGCACTCTTGGTAGCAATTGTTGGAGCCCTGCGGGGGAATAATTGCAGAGGAATTAACCTCTGACATTTTTCTAAAAATAGCCCTAATAAATCCAATCATAGGTAATTTACCTGTCCTTGTTCCTCCGGGGGTAACCAGAGTTGAAGAAAGACTTGGCAGGCTGGCATTCCTTCAGCAATTATCTGTGATCTGAGTTCCTGGTGTCTGTGTATTTTCTCCATTTAGAAATACAGAGTACAAATTGCCCTCTCCCCTCTGACCTCTTGACCCTGTTTTCTCAGCACCCTTCTCCTGGGGTTGGAATAAAGCCGTGCTCTTCCGGAAGGGTCTCTCGGGCTCACCAGAAAACAGGGAGCATGGGTCAAGCTGGAGCATTTGTGGGGTCCTTCCTTGGATTTCCAACTCACAGAGTTTTCCTGATGAATTCTCTGTGTTCCATCCCTTCATCTCTGGTGTCTGAGTTTCAAGCATCCCCACCCTGCTTCATCACAGTCCTCAGCCCTCCTTTGAATAGCCGCCACTGAAACCTGTTTAGAGAAGTTTCTCAGTGTAGAAGAAAGGGGAATGCAAAAGGTTGTGAGTGGGTAAAGAGTCTGTGGTGGGTAGAAATTATCAAAGAAGACTGCCATTTCCCTGAGCCATAAAGAAATTCGTTTTCTCCTGCCCCAAATGAAAGGTTCTGAATGTGCTTTTTCCTTTTCTTCTCTCTGGATGTTTCAAGAGCCCACAGTGCAGTGTGGGCATCTAGGAAATTTACTTCCCAAGTGCCACTACTAGGGGCACTTAAAATACAGAATAAAATCCTTGTAAATTCCACTGCACAGACGAAGCCCTAAGCCCTTAAATGCACAGAAAAGTGTGTCTATTATCTATCGTGTGCAGTTACTTAAATTGCCTTTGTCTTCTTCTTTTCAGCTGACATTATCTCTACGGTAGAATTCAACCACACGGGAGAATTACTAGCGACAGGGGACAAGGGGGGTCGGGTTGTAATATTTCAACGAGAGCAGGAGGTAAGTGGCAGTGAATGCAAAATGCCCATTTTCTTCTCTTTTTCAGGGAGGCCTCCTACTGTTCCTTAATCCTCATGTGTCACCCTTAACCTTGCTGCTTCTCTAGCAAACTAAAAACTGCCAAAAAGTCATTAACATCAATGGTTCCAACTTCTGGCTCATAAAAGCACCTGAAAATAGAGCCTTTTCTGTGCATGGCCTTATCTTTCCAAACCTGGGCATTGCACATTCAAAATGACTTCACTTCGTGTCTGACCTGCAAAATTTCATGGGTGCTCGTGGAGCATAACTCCTCCTTTTGGAGTGGGGTTCATCCTCCAGCTATTGAAATTAAGTATCCCCTGATTTCAAGTGCTCTTATGGTATATGTAGGAGAAAAAGAAAATAGCTCTTTGCCAATAGATCTGAAAAGGATAACTTGGGTCAGTAGAAAAGAAAATGATAGCTCACCCTGCTGAAGGCAGTGAAATCCCACAAAATGACATCTGAGCAATGCGTATCGCACACACTTTTCTATAGGTGACCTGCAGGTCCCTGAAGCTGAATGCTGTGTGCATTCTGAGCAGGACTTCTAACTTCCAGTGAATCTCAAAAAGCCCATTGCTTCCTGAGACTTGGGTTCCACTAGGAATTGTTTCTCTATTTCATATAAATTGAGTTTTTTGGTGTCTGCTTCAGTTTTGTCAGAATGGAATTATGGCCCAGTTTGATTTCCCTGGCCTCCCTGGCATGGTCCTGGAGCTTCCAGCAGGCCAGTCTGTGTTCTAGGAACTCTCCCATCTGCTCCCGCCTGCCTCTGAGATGCACCCGGCACAGCGTGGCGGGAGGCCCATGCAGAGGGAGGTTGCACAAGAGACTTCCCTGGCAATTTCAAGCCTGCTTTGTGCCTCACAGCCATTTGTGTTACACCTCCCCTCAAAAAAGGAAAGCCTCATTTAGAGGTGATATATTTGGTAATTGCACATTATTTGCAATTAATTTCTATAAGGGCATCATAATCCCTCGAGGTTCTGTATAAATTCAAGTGTTCAGCATTAAATCAGGCACTCAGCCTATTGCGTTGGCCCTGGAAACATGAAAATGTGGTTGGCAAGTAGGAACTAATGGCTCTTCGTGACCTGGAATTTTTCCTGCTTTTCCAGAGCTGCCTGGTGCTAATTGGTCTGGCACATAGTACACACACTTGACAGTCTGATTTGGATGGTAGCAAATCAACCTTCTGATAAATTTATTGTTAAGGTGGACTGGCGCTCTCTGCCACGAGCACGCTAGTAGCAAGTATGTTGTCAACATTTAAAGTCCTTTGAAAGCTGATCTTCAAACCTTCTTCAATTTTTTAAAAAATCCAATTAGGTTCATAGTGATGATAAAGAGGAACCAGAGGAGCTATTTAGCATAAATTACCCAAGGCAGCATGTTGCCAGTAATATTCCGCTCCACGTTTTCCATTAGCTATTTCTAGGTTTCACCTATTTTAATTTACTGAAATATTTAGGAAGCCTGACTCATTAGTAGGATGAAGGGGACACATTTTCCAAAGGAGGATGGTTTTGTTCAATAAAAAATAAATGTCCAGGAGAATAATATGCAGTTACGTGTTTGGCTTTATGACGAGGTTTGGGGTTGAAATGAAAACTAAGCTTAAGAAGCAAAGCCATATGACAGCATCTCAGTCCGGCCTGCTTCCCACTTCTGTGGATGAATTCTCAAGAGGCACAATGCTTGAGTTTGCTCCTAGGAACCTCAGTGCCCTCACAGATATATTTAACCCCTGGGTGTCAGCACCGTCATCCATCGGAAAGTTGAGATTTTGGTTTGGATGTTCAATATCCACCCAGAAATATAAATTTTTTAATTGACCGTTTTATTAAGAGTCATGCTTTTATGACAAATGTTTAATAAGCCCTAGATTTGAATTTTTGAATACAGTTTGCAAAGCCTGAATCTTGAAGCTCTTGGTAATCAAGTCCTAGAATAAAACCGCCCTTCACTCTTTTCTCTTCTTCTCTTTCTCTCTTTCATACCCTCTCTTTCCTCCTCTCCACCTTTCTTCTCTCTCTTGCCCACTTCTGTAGACCCTCTCCTTTATGTTTCATTCTCTCATCATTTATTTGGTTCCTGCCATTTGTGCTTTGCGTAATCGGAACTAGGGGAAAGCCAGAGGTAAAGTCTCATGTTCTCCCAACGATGCGGATGTCGGCTCTGTGCTCCCGTCTATTTTGTTACTCATGTTGGAAAAAAAGGGGGAGGGAGAGATCTGATGCCCAGATCTGCTACTTAGAAGCTGTTTGACCTTGGGGAGGTCATTTTAATACCTCCGAGCCTCTTTTATCCATTTCCATTTCTCAAATTCTGTGAGGACCTGATCAGATTTTAAAAGACCAATGAAAAGTGCAGATGCTACAACTTTGTACTCTTTGTAAGGGATTGATATATGTATATGTGGACGTCAGCATGGGATGGGTTGACTCCAAAGGGTATCCGAGATGTCCATTAGGGTACAGAAAGAAATTATTAGAACTTCTATTTATATTGATTTTTAAAATTTATATTGATTTTAAAGTCATGTCCTATTTTAACTTCTATTTCTAGGTATATGTTAAGATGTACACCATATATTAGTGTGGAAGTTCGTGTGTATAATTTATAAATAACTGTATGTATATTGGAGGTACTAATATTTACCAATGCAGTTACAGGATCAGATGGTTTAGAGGCCACTGAGCTAAAGTAGACCTTGTGGCTGTCATAGTCCTTCCCTCATCCTACTCTGACACGGCCTGCCCATCCTACCCCTAATGACTCTGCTCAAAAAAAATAGCAATTGGTGACTTTGCACTTGGCTTATGTGATGTAATCTTTTGTGCATTTTTTCTCCTTCCTACAGAGTAAAAATCAGGTTCATCGTAGGGGTGAATACAATGTTTACAGCACATTCCAGAGCCATGAACCCGAGTTCGATTACCTGAAGAGTTTAGAAATAGAAGAAAAAATCAATAAAATAAGATGGCTCCCTCAGCAGAATGCAGCCTACTTCCTTCTGTCTACTAATGGTATGTGGAGGTGACTTTTCCTGTTTGCTGTTTTCAGAAATATGGTCAGCCAAACTATATATTTAAATCTGTCTTAGACTAAATTTTCCTTTTTACCTTGCTGGCTATTGAAAAAATTAGGAACAATATTTTCAAGATGCCTAGCAGAGTGCCTGGCACCAAGTAGGCCCTCAGTAAATAAGAATTATTCTTTTTAAAAATAACAAAATTTATGACTGAATTATATGAGACCCTTTATCTGCAGTTTTTGACTAATGCCAATTATTTCCAGGTGTTTTTGGAATGTGACTTCCTGTCTTCAGATTCACTGAATGTTATTCTGGGGAACACATTCCAGGGAACTCAACATGCCGTCCCTGTGGGTTTGGCATACTGAAGAGAAGTTATTAATCCCTGAATGTATTTGGGGGTTTGTAAAGCAGATGTCTGTGTCTCTCTGACAATCAAGTTCTCAGCTAGCAGCCCAGGTCAAGAAGAGACGGGCACTCTACCAAGGAACTGATCAGAAATGGTTTCTTTCTCTTTCTGCCTCCTTACTCTTCTCATACCACTTGTTGGTTTGGGGGAGTTGATCTAAATAGGTCAGAGAGGGAGGATGTTGGGGTTTGAATAGAGAGCCAAATTCCATGTTAATTCTATAAGCCTTTATTCAGTGGAATTATCTACCTTACAGGTTCTTAATATCCTTGCTGAAAGAAGCCATCTCTGCTCAAAACAATTCAGAATAAAATCATCTGCTAAAGAGTGCTAATTGAATAGCATAACAATTAAGAGGATTAGTGTATAAAAATTAAAACCCTCTCCCAAGCAAAAAAGCTGAATGATGATTCATTTCATCCTCTATGTGAGTCCGTGAAGAGTATACATTTAAATATAAATCAAGAAGCAAGGGATTTGCTTTTGCCTATCCCCAGCATTTGAAAAGAAAGGATCATGTCCATAAGTCAAGTGAAAAAAATGTGGACTATGTATACAATGTGATCAAATGTATATTAATATTTTTAAAGACTGGAAAGAAACACACTCAAAGGTGTATCATGATTAATCTTTGAATGTGCATTATGAGTTAGTTGTAAATGTGTTCCTTTTAGTATTTTTATTTTCTAAGTTCTTACAATGAGTTTTATTTTAATCTTATGAAAAAAGGGGTAAAAGTTTTTAATGCACGTGAACCCAAAATCCCCCAAATGTAAAGCCAGTGTACAAATCTAAAAACTGACAATTCTGAAAAAGCCAGTTTAGGGTTATTCAAGCATAGCTTGTCACAACCTGACCAGATCTCCACTCATCTGTTTTTCCAGATTCCAAGTCATTTAATTCTTTCTCATAATTGTATTTACTGTTCTGTTTACTTTTTCCAACCCTGATTTCTTGAAAGCCAGACCACATGAATTTGTTTCAGTTTCTTTTAGTTTTGCTGTTTAAGTTTCACTCAAAGGTTCTTCAGATTCAACATGACTTAGAAGAAAAGAGACTTCTGATGATTTTGATTTAATTACTTCAGGCAGAGAAAAAGTGTCTGATTATCTTCTATAGCTAGCTTACTTTATATTATGAAATTTAGTCTATTGATTATTACAATAAAATTCAAAGACTTATTAACTGCTTTGTGGGGGGGTGGGATGGGAAAGAAATCAGTGAAATGCAATGAAGATTAATTATATAGCATAATGTTCTGTTAATTGAGTTTTTAAATAGTTTTTTGATTAACAAGGATATTATCTTCCCATTTGGGATGCTATTTCATATGCCAACAGCATCTCAAAATGACTCTGATGAGAAAAATTCCCATGTTCTTATGTGATTTTCTTTTTTATACTAACATTGAGGTTGAGAATTCCCCTTAAGCTAAATAGGTTAACATGCAAAAATTAATGGAAGACAATTGGAATTACTGTACAAAAGAGAAAATGAAGATAGATGATAAGATTGTGTTTAAAAGCTGCCACAAGTAATGATAAACTACTCAGAGGAAGAAAGAAAAAATCATTACTCATAGTAACAGCCACATGTTCCTCAGACTTTTTATCCACAAAGCTTCAAGAGATGGAGTCAAGAAAAATTGTGTGATAATAAAGTCAGGAATGACTCCAGGCAACCCAACCATGGGGAATTGGATTGAATTCACCATCAATTATCTTTTTTAAAAAAATTGTGCTTATCTCATTATAGTTGGGTGCAGTTTTTACATTCTGCTAAAATAGATTTCCAACTTTATGATTTTTAATGAAAAATAAAACCAACATTCAGTTGTGAATCGGGACCTTGAAATTATTTCCGGTGCGAGAACACATTGCTTTACCTAGCTTCCTACTTCTGTCTTAATCCCTATGATAAGAGGGGAAGTTATACTTAATCTGTTTTTCATGCTATGAAAGCAATATGTGTTCATTATTAAAAAATTAGAAAATTCAGAAAAACAAAATGAAGATAGTAAAAGTGAGAACCACTATTAGTCTTTTATAGAAAAAAACAAAGAGGCATGGATAAATCTGTTTGTTTCTTAACAAAAATGTGATATATTCTATAAACTGTTTTACAACCAGATTTCTTATTTAATAATAATAACACTTAATGAGGAATATCTTCCTAATTGTTAAATATTCTTCTAAAATACCCTAATGTTTTCGATGACTGCATATCGTTCCCTTATATGATTCTTCTATTGTTTACTAATAAATCTCCCATTATTAGACCTTTAACTATTAACAAATTCTCACCATTATAAATTATATATTTATAGGAATAGATATTGGTATGGATAGATACGATTAAGAAAAAAGCATATTATAAGCTATGTGTAGCATATTATGTCTATTAAAAATAGTTATATAATTGTACACACAAATATAATGAAAGGCTGTACACAATTTTCATAATAGTTATCTCTGATGGGATTGAGAGAGATTTTAATTTTTTACTTTATGTTCATTTTTATTTCCTGCAATTACATGTACCAGTTGTGTAAGAAAAAGAAGGAAATAAAATGAGAAAACACAAAATCTACATATGCACTATTATTATAGGTTCATACCCCTCCCCAAAAATTGCATAGAAAAAATACAAGGATCTATGCAAAATGTTAACAATGATTGTCCCTGACTGGGGAGATTATAGGTGATTTTTATTTTTCATGTTTTATCTATGATTCTCTATTTCTCTATATAGCAATTTATCATTCATAATAAGAAAAATGTAAGAGGAGAATTGTTTTACAGATGGGATGGGATACTTTGCAAAGCCAAGCAATAGAAAATATTTGGTGTTAAAATTCACCGATTTGGGTTCCTCTAAGCCACAGTAGCTGATCTACTCTGATTTCTGTTCAGTAGCTAATCAAGTGACTGTATAAATATGGCCCATGTTTCATTTTCTCACCCAAAAAAGCAGTTCATTATGCAGCAGGATATCCAGAAAGGATAGGACCAGACGAGTGTTAGTGTATAGATAGAAAGTTCTAAATTCAACCCAGCATCTGGAAAAGGCTTCCTCGCCTTCTGTCCTAGTACAAGCCTGGGAGAGTGCACAAATCTCACACTTAGCAGTCTTGCCAGGCGTGCCAGTAGACACGACCAGCCCGAGTGATCCCCAGATATTCGGAAACAGGGACACATCTGTTAAAGTAGCCAAATTGTTGCTGGAAGCCCACTTCACAATGTGGTGCATTTCAGACCTCTGAGGACGAGGCATTTGGTGAGGAGAGATGGAGGAGTGAGCCGAGGGGGCAAAAGAGAAAGGGAGTCCTAATAAGACAGGGTAGAGGGGCAGCTTTTCTCCTGACAGACTACAGAGAGGAGAAATAGGATGTGCTGACATCATCGTGGGATGAAGCTAACGCTGTCAGAACAACATGCTATTATTGCAGAATGGTTGTCCAATTTGCTAATTCTAATAACAGCTGCCATTTGTGAGCCATTATTAGAAGCCCGACACTGGGTTAAACATTCTACGCGTAGTGTTCATTCATCTTCATAAGAGCCCCATGAGGAAGACACTGTTTTCCCCAATTTACAAACAAAGAAACTGAGGCATAGAGAAATTAAGTCACCTTATTTGTAAGGTTAAAATATTTGAGGCATACTTATACTACAAAATGATTGATTGTTTATCTGAAATTCAGGTTCAACTGGACATTCTGTGCTGTTTTTCCTGCTAAATCTGGTGCTCTCATTTATTCGTTATTCAGTAAATACTAGTTAGGCGCCTACTGCATGGAACTCCCAGTGTTTGTCCACGTGGCCTTCAAATGACGTGAAATTTATGCACTGGAGGTGGAGTGGGGATGGGGCTGAAAGTTGTCTGGTTCCAAAGTCTACCTTGTGCAAGCACGGAGGAGGATACAAAGAAGGCAGGGGAGCCTCCACCTTCCAGAAGAGAAGTTAAAAAGAGGACAAATAATGCAGAATCTGAGAAGGAAGACCCACAAAGGCTTTCGGTCCATGGACATGATCTGTTTGGCCAGAACATGTTTCCTTAAAAAATGGAGTCAAAAGCCTGCAGGTGGGGCATGGCCTCCCCAGCTCCCCAAGCCCTGAGCCCCGTTCACCCCTTCCCCGGGCCTGTTGGAGCCCTGTAGACATTGGAGTTCTCACCCTTTTTTAATGTTCTAGAGAATGACAGGTGTCAGCAAGTGGTACAAAGTGCTGGGACAGTACAAAGGCAAGAAAGGTGGTTTCCAGCCGGGGACTCCCAGGTGACTGCAAGAAGAAAGGAGCATTTTGATGAATCTCCTTACCCTTTTATTTCCCTGCATATTGCTAGCAATTTGCACTGTGTAGATGAGATTCATTCATTCATCCAGCTAGTATTCATTGAACATCTACTATGTCCCAGGCATTGTTGTAGGTGCTGGAGGTGTAGTGATGAACAAGACAGGCAGAATCCCTGCCTCCAATGATTTGACATTCTGGTGAGGGAGACATATTAAGCTGTCGGTAGTAAAAAGTACTATGAGGAGCAAAAAGGCAGGAGGAGGGCGATCGAAAATGGTGAGGACAACATTTCTATGTGTATTGGTTAGGAAAAGCCCCTCTAAGGTTGGGACATAAACAGAGAGAGCAAAGTGAAGGAACAAATCTTGTGAAAAAGAGGGGCAAAGGGCTTTCCAGGCAGAAGGCACAAGTGCAAAAGCCCTGAGGCAGGAGTGGGATTACCGTGTACAAGGAACTATAAGGAACACGTGTGGCAGGATCACAAGGAGTGGCAGGGAGTGGGGCAGACAGAGGAAGTAGGGGGTGCAGGTCATGGTAAGGACAGTGTTTAGTGAGGTGGGACATTAAAATGGGGATAATAATATTACCTACTTCTCAGGGTTATTGCAAATATTTAAATAAATTCTCCATGCAAAGTGCTAACATAGTTACATAATTAATTCCATATTTGTGGCTACTCTTATTATTCAATATTCAATAAATATTTTTCTTAAGTGAATCAAATTAATCTATAAGCTATAGATTTAACAGCACATTGTCAGCGAAACTATTTGTCTGGGCACAATATATGTTTTTGTTTTGAAACACAAGCTCTGCCTTCAAATCACATGAGATTTATGCACTGAAGACCTCAGCCTGAGCCAACTTCTGTAGCGATTCCTTCCATCATTATCTCCACCTCTCCCTGCTTCCCCCCTACCCCCTAAAAAACTCCTTTACAAGCTTTCTTTCACTGCAATTTCGATTTCCTCTGGTTGCCTTCCACAGATAAAACTGTGAAGTTGTGGAAAGTCAGCGAGCGCGATAAGAGGCCAGAAGGCTACAATCTGAAAGATGAGGAAGGCCGGCTCCGTGATCCTGCCACCATCACAACCTTGCGGGTGAGCCTGGCGGCTGCTTTGGCCACCATCTTTCAGCTCCTTGCCCACCAGGGTCAGTGGAAGGGCTTCTAAGTTTGGCCACGTGCTGGCTGCTGCTGTAGGTTGCAATGGTAATGTGCGAGTGAGGGAGATCAAGCAGAGACCCAACCTTCCTGAGTCTCTGGTGGCAAGCAGGGAGCAGGACAGGCGCTAAGCTCTGATGACTACAAATCCACCCACTTCCTTTTGTCTCCGGGTGCTTGCCCACATGGCCACTGCCATACATTACTATGTTCTTAGCCTCTGTTTGCGTTATCTAAAATATCTTGAGCATCTTCTGTACAGAAGGTACAGGGAATGGGACTACCTAGAGGGAAAGTTGGAGTCATGTGATTCAGAACACGAACTTCTGAATCTAACAGGCCTGGGTTTAAATTCTTGTACTTAACCAGAATCTCACACAGTCACTTTTTGAACTTTAGTCGTGCAAGTTATTTTTAGTTTCTCCATCTGCAAAACAATGAGCCTTATACTTCCGCCTGTGGTCTTAGGAGGATAAAATGCAATGAGGATGAGAAGCCCTTGCTCTGTGGCTGGTACTCAATAAATGACCTCTACTATTAGTCTGAGAATCTTCCTTCCTGCCCTCTAGAAATGCAGAGTCTGGTAAGAAAGCAGGATTTGTAGAATGAATATGCAAGTGATTCTGACACTAAATAGAGTAATATAAATACAATGAGAATCAGAGAGTTGCAGTTTGATCAAAGGAGGGAGAAATTATGTTTGGTTCTGGGAGACCAGGAAAGGTCTCATAGGGAAATGATGTTAAAAATGGATTTCTAAAAGTGGACTTTTAAGGGAAGGCTCTCTAGATATAGGTTAAAGTGGTTCAGGACTGAGTGATGAGTTTGGTTGTAGATGTGTTCAAGGTAAGTAGTGAAGCAGGCTCATGCTAGGACCAGCCCTAGCCCCAAGGGACTTTCAAAACTGTGTAAAATATGTGCTTTCAGACACCAGCTGCTCTACTGAAGACCAAATATTGAGAAGGGAGACAAAAGTACATGGGGGGAAAAGAGGTTGTCTCCCTAGGTTTACAAGCTGCTATGGGAATTGAATGACTAGTGTGTGCCCCATTAGCTCACTTGTTTATGTGTTCATTCATTCATTCATTTATTCGTTTGTTCATCTGCTTATTCAGCGGATGCTTTTTGAGCATGGACTCTTTGCTGACCACAGTCCCAGGCTGTTGCATGTTTATCTGGTACTAATGGCTACCTGGTACTAATGGGTACCTGGTCTTCTGTTGCGCTCCATCTGAGCCAACAAGCATTGGCTGCTCTGTTATCTTTCGCCGGCTGTGCCTTCAACCTGGAGAACTGCCCCACAAGTCTACCTTATCAGACTGGGTTGATGCTCCAAATGCTCAGAGGTTTTAGCGACCAGAGGATAGAGCAGTGAGGAGTATGAACATTGAGTCAGTCTTTCCTGGCTTAGAATTCTGGCTCCATTGCTTTCTGGCTGGTGACCTTGCACATATTACTTGAACTCCCTATGCCTCCAGTGTCGCCTCTTCATAACCGGGATGATAGTCACTGCTTCCCAGGATTGTTGAGGGGATTCAGTATGATATTGTGTGAGATAAAGAGCTTAGCCTGTCGTGTCTCACTCACAGAAAGCACTCAGTAATGTTAATTCTCTGCTGTTGGTTTAGTATTCCTATCATCATCATCATCATCATCATTTTCATGGCTGTTATTACCTCCTACTGATAGTAGGACTATGTGTATGAGAAAATTCATATTTTTCTTTTCACATATTTTTTATACTGTTGTATTGATGCTACACACTATTCACTGATATCAACTAAGTGCCAAGCACTGTGTTGGTGATACAAAAAGGAATAAGAGCAATTCTGTGGGGAAAACAAGTGGATTAGATGCCACTGGGGAAGTTATAACATGACCTTCTGCCCAGATGTTACTTTGCCCTTGTTTGCTATGTGGATGGAATTTCTCAGCTGCCATGTGTAGTCCCCACTATGAATTCCTGTTGTCCATGGCATCCAGTGGGGTTCCATATTCTGTGTTTAGCCCCTTGGAGAAGGCCATCCCCATGAAGAAGAGGAGAGAAGGCCTATCTGTAAGTTTCCACTAGAGCAGAGATTGTCTCCAGGTAAGACAGTGATGTTATGAAGCGGACTCACATATCAAACATGGAAGAGGGCCCTGAGGTGTGGCTGGGAGTTAGAAAATCCCATTTCTGGTTCTTACTTTCTTATTAACCATCTGTGTGACCCTGGGCCAGTGATCACAGTTCTTCTCTCCAAGCTTGGTTTCTAAGCTGCTGAGCACAGGACTGGACACAGTCAGTGGTTCTGCACCTGTGGGTGCTAGTTACAAATGCAGATTCCCAGGCCCCAGCCCAGTGATTCTCTTTAGCAAGTTTGGTGGTCTAGAGGAATCTGCATTTTTAATATGAGCTCCTGGTTGTTGAGACAAAGAGGTCTGTGGTCACTGGACTCCATCATCTCTAAGGATCCTCTGAGCTATTTTTTTTATAAGCCTCTATTACTTTTCAGTCGTTTTGATGGTTATTGTACCAACTTGGGAGACACGTTTGCTATAATACTGTAAATACTCGTATCTGATTTCACCTTGTCTACTTTCCTAGGCTTTCAAATATTGTGCATTTCAGTGTAAACATCCACACTTCAGCTTTCTTTCAATGCAAACAGTGAAAAGGCCAGCCTCCTTTCCTTTTTGATCCCTGTAGAAGAAGAAAAAACCAGGCAACCCTGAAGACTGTAGATTCAGAACAATGACTCCAAACAGAGAATGAGCCGACATGATATTAATCAGACTGTAATTTACTAACATGCTCTGCTCTTGAAATTTGCACTGCCAGCAGTTGGGGCTTTTTTTCTTCTCTGTACTATGATTACCTCTTGCTCACTTTCATAGTTTCCAGTTCTACGTGGATCTTGAGAGTGAGAACGTTTAATAATACCCAACAGCTAATTAATCCTCACTGAGTAATGAACCTGTTCTGTTTCAGTGCTGGGAGGCTCTGCTTTTCAAAGCAAGAATGTGGCTATTTTTTTTCCTTTTTTCATGGAAAATAGCCTTTCAAATCCAGTCACTTGTTACCCAGAGAGACATTGAGAAGCACTTCTATGAAACTATATCTCCTGCTCAGTATCGTAGAATTCAAAGCAATAATCATGATGATAATTTAATAATAACACCTTATAGCTATAAAATGCCATTTACATCACAAAGTGTTTTCTTATCTAATCCTTTGATTCATCTTTAGAACAGCCAATAAGGAAGGCAGGACAGGTATTTGGCAGATGTAAACGCTAGTATCTAATATTTATTGAGCATTTACTATATCCCATGCACTATGCTGCACTGTATCTGCATTAGCTACCTCATGAGATGTGGTTCCTGGTTAGAATGCTCATTGAACAGATGAGGCTCAGAGAGGTTAAGTAACATGCCTAGGATCATGCATGGCTAAGAATCAAACCTTGATCTACTTTGCTCTGCCACCCGAGACCTTAAACCTGATACAGGCTGAGAGGGAAAGTGATTTGCCCAATGTCTGTCAGCTGGTTATTTCAGAGCTGGAACTGAAAATCAAGAGCTATGACTCTTAAACTTGGACACGTACCTTTGGGCATTTGAAATGGTTTTCTTAATAATTCATGCCATTATTATTCCAGGTCAGGATATGTGTGTGTGGGTGTGTCTGTCTCTCTTCCCTCTTCCCCTCTCCCTCCCTCTGTCTCACTCACACACAGTGCGTTTCCAGATCCCTGACCTCTCAGCATCCCCTGAGGTCTCATGTAGTTCTACTTAGCAAGATTCTCTGTGCCCTTCTTTCCCAACCTCCCAATACTCGGGGGTAAGGGGCCCTCAGAGCCCTTTCTAGACAGCAGAAACTCATAGTTCAAGTAACTCCATCAGCCTGGGTGGGAGCTGGGTGCTGAGAAATCACGCTTAGCGTACTTCTCCCTGCAGGATGAGCCTGGAGTTATTATTTCCCTCATTATGGTTGGCTGCCAGTGCCCCGGGAACCTGGGCCAGGTTGAAATTTTCTTTTTAACCAGTTATAAATACAGAGCCTAGAAGTTGTGATTTGTCATAACCTCCCCCAAAATGAAAGGGATGTCATGAATTCAAACTTCCTAATGGATTTTTTCCAAACATTCCCTACAGCTAATATGAATAATAGTCATAATAAAGTAATAATAATAGCTGCATGTACTGAGTGCTTACTATGTGCCAGGTGCTGGATGTTATATCCTTATATTATTAACTATAACAATCACTCTCCCAGGTGGGTTCTCTTATTCTCTCTGCATCATCCAAAGCTTTACTTCCTCAGAGAAGCCCTCCTAGGATACCCAGGAGAAAAGAGCACCCTCGCATCGTCCCGTTCCCCTCGGTGTCGTTACGCTGCCCCTTTTTTCTTAGCCTTTACCTTTCCTGATACATCATTTGTCCATTGTCTGCCTCGCCTCCACCTCCACTGAAATGTGTGCTCCGTGAAAGCAGGAAACACGCTGTGTCCTCTCCCGTAGCTCCATGAACAACGCACGCACATGGTGGACACGCAGTAAATCTTTGGCCAACGAATGGATTTCACAGACGTGGAAACTGATTTTAGAATAGGCAAGGGAGTTGCCCAAGATCTCACGGCTAGAAAATGGCAGAGCTGGGATTCACCCCTAGTCTGTCTGACCCCAAATCGGATGCTTTCCATTAGGATTCCCTCAGCTTCTGCTTTCTAAGAAAATATCAATTTATGATCAAAGGGCAGGAGAATTTCATTATTTGTGTCTCTCAAAATTATTTGGCAAAGCTTTCTTAACATGTTAGCTGGATTTTGGGGGAGGGGAGGGCGAGGGGGGTGGGCTAGACAGGCTTTTCTGCCATAGGGTGGGCACATAATAGAGGCACTCTTTTTTAGAGAAGAGATTAAATTACATCATGTTTTTACACACCTGCCTTCTGCTAGTGACTGCTTCTGTCTTTCTCTCAACTCAGGTCACACACGTTCTTGTGACTTTCCTGGACTAACGTTTTTCTACTTAGGACGATCCTGAAATTTGCAAATCCCCTTGGTGATAATTTAGACACCCCCCCACCCCCAACCTCAGTCTGAGACACCACGGCAAATCAGGAGCTTTTACCAGCTCCAAATTCTGAAGGGGACTTCTAGAGGATTATTGCCAGCAGGTCATGGAATTGGGCAGATTGACTAAACAGACTAGCTTTTTTCCCAAAAGTGAAAACAACTGTTAGTGAAACAACCAGTTTAACTACCTGATCTGTTTTCTAGAGAACTGATTGAACAGACCACTGTTTAAGTTTACTAATAATAGCAACTATGTTGATTCAGCCCTTCCTAGTGACAGGCTCTGGACTGAGCAGTTTTATGTACATTTTACAATTCTCTCTTCATCACAATCCTATGACTTAGGCATCATGCCCATTTTACAGATTTGGAAACAGAGGCTCATGGAGTTAAGCACCGGCTTAAGCCCTCACAGATAATAAGTGGCAAAGCCAAGAATGGAGTCCAGGTCTATCTGATCCCAGAGCTCCTACCCTTCACCATTACGCAAGATGATTTACTGTGTGGTCCCTGATCTAGACAACAATGAGGATGATAGCATCTGACACACAGAACTTTTCAGTATTTTTTTTTTTTTTTTGAGGAAGATTAGCCCTGAGCTAACATCTGCCGCCAATCCTCCTCTTTTTGCTGAGGAAGAGTGGCTGTGAGCTAACATCTGTGTCCATCTTCCTCTAGTTTATATGTGGGACGCGTGCCACAGCCTGGCTTGATAAGCGGTGCATAAGTGCACGCCCAGGGTCCAAACTAATCAACCCCAGACCGCCAAAGAGGAGTGCACGAACTTAACTGCTATGCCACTGGGCCAGCCCCATCAACATGTTTTTATCCTATTTATTGAGTGCCTCCTATGTGCCAGGCATTGTGCTAAGTACATACTACAAAGTGAGTCTTACAGAGATGAATGAAACATACTCCCTGTCTGCAAGGAGCAAGGAGGGGACAAGTTGCAAATGTCTACAACGTGAAATTAATTTAAGCAGTGGTTTTCAAACTGGCGTGACTTGTGGTCACCTGGGATGCTTTTTAGAACACAATCACTGGCCTCATCACCCAGGGATTCTGGTTTCAAAGGTCCGAGTTGTACCCAATGACATCTTTGACAAGACCCCTCCTGGAAAAGCACCAGGTGATTCTGATGCTAGTGGTCCTTGGGCCGTGCTTTGAGAAACACTGGATAGGGTAAGTGTCCTGAGAAAAACCCAGAAGACTGACATGGCAGTTCAGAGGAAGAACGGAAGGGAATAGATATAGGATCAGGAAAAGGTTTTCAAGATGCTTCTTGAAGGATAGATAGTCTTTCATGCTGGGGGTCTCATTTGATGATCCCACGGATCCTAGGAGGCAAGTAGGACATGAATTGCTATTTCCCTCTTTTTAGTGGTATGGATTTGATTATCTCCATTATAAAGGGGGGAAACTGAGGCTCTGAGAGGCAGAACTGAGAGTCAAATGCCTCCTGTCTACACACAGCCTTTATGCTTTCTTGTGCCTCTGTGGTGACCATGTGGTGATGCTCACTCCGGGAGGATGGGTAACCCCGACCCACTTTCAGGGAAAATGACTGGTGGAGTCAGGATCGGCCGTCACTGCCCCAGGTTTTAATTTTAGGTTTATGCTTTGATAACCGAGGCCTCTTAGAACACAGATACAGCCTTCCCCTACCCATTTTTAATTTTTCTAGACTTCATCTTGTGATTTATTACTGCTCTGCGGGCTTAATATACAATCCTTTTACAGTTTCCTCTTTCCTTCCTTATATTTGTTGCAAATAACAATGAATGTTTAGCTACTGCAGTGAAAAATCAATCAAGCCTGTTCCATATTCACAGGCTTGCAATGGCACCCGGATGGCCCCCTGGATTAGATTAACTTTGTGAATGTGTCACTCTGGTGTGGGTAATTTCTCACCCTTCGCTCCATCCCTCCCCCCTCTGCCTCGGCGGGTGGATATTGAGATCTCGCATTGATTGACTGCACTGAAAGGGGATGCTGGCATGTGATGTGTGTAACTCAGCGGGACGCACATAGTCTGTGTTTATGAAAATAAATAATAATTTCTGTTATCGTTATTGATTGCCGTCATTATCTGATTGTATCTGTCTGTGTCATGGGGTTTCAGTTATGGGATCAGAAAGCGCTCCACGGGAAGCTCAGGCACTCCCCTCCCCGACAAGCCTCTGTGCTTTGACATGCTTTGTCTTTTGGGGGTAAGACTTGGGGATGTCCCTGTCCTGTTCTTTGGCTAATGTTCGGTGAGACAGTGTTAGTTGTGTTCAATGTCAAACAAAGGAATAATTCAGTTGAAATAATAATAAGAGCAGCAAACATTTATTGAACATCTGCTGTGCTCCAGGAGCACTCTGCATACGTTGGCTGATTTTATCTTGAAGTTAAGCCTATCTTGTAGGTACTGGTGTTATCCTCATGTTAGAGATGTGGAACCCAGTGCCTGAGGTCAGCCGGCTTGTAAGTGGTAGTACTTGGATTTGAATTCATGTCTTCAGGATTCCAAAATCCATACTTCTATCCTGCCTCTTGTATTAAAATAGAATGCCTGACATATTCATCTGAATATTCAGTGTAAACCAAAATATGAGTAAGCAGGGACTAGAGAACAACCTGTAGAAGCTGCTTGGGATAAATGGGTTTTCCATTTCATTTTCGGGGAAGGTGGGGCAGGAAAAATGCATGAAAGTAGGTCGTGGAGATCATCAGTCTCCAGGAACATCTTAAATCATCCCCAGCTGACTGACTCAATCTCCAGGAGCCGGGCCAAGGCATCTGCCCATACTTCTCAGCGATATTCCAGGCAGTCGTGAAGATCAGCTGGGTTTGAGGGCATTGGCATAATAACCTTTAAGATCCACTGCGAAGTGGGGGTTCTCTGACTTGATTTTTTAAGTTCTTCCTTTGTTCTCTTTCCTCCTCTTAACTCAAGGTTCTAGATAGAATAATCTGAGGGCAACATTATTATCATATCCTATTATCATGTTATTATAACATGGTTGCCTTTACACTAAACGAGTGATTTGATTTCAAGTGAGCTTCTGCAAGCCAGTCAGGTTTAGGTTGCCTGTGAGCTGTTCTGCCCAGTATAACTCAAGTTCTTTTCTTCTCCAACTCCTGGTCAAATCAGGGGTCAGCCCACCTAGTGGCCAGTATGCTGTAACAGTAACAAGATTGCAGACTTTAATTAAATGCTTACTGTGCACCAGGCCTTCTGCTAGGCACACTGCAAGCACCATCTCATTGCACCTGGCAGCAGCCCTACGGGATGGGTACTGTTGTTCGCCCCATTGTACAGATGAGGGCATTTGATTCAGAAAGCTGAAGCAACTTGCCCCAGGGCTACAGCTACTAAGGGACAGAGTCACATTTTTTTTTTTTTTTAATTTTTTTTTTTTTTTTTTTTAAAGATTTTATTTTTTCCTTTTTCTCCCCAAAGCCCCCCGGTACATAGTTGTGTATTCTTCGTTGTGGGTTCTTCTAGTTGTGGTATGTGGGACGCTGCCTCAGCGTGGTCTGACGAGCAGTGCCATGTCCGCGCCCAGGATTTGAACCAACGAAACACTGGGCCGCCTGCAGCGGAGCACGCGAACTTAACCACTCGGCCACGGGGCCAGCCCCGGGCAGAGTCACATTTTTAACGAGGTTTGGTCTGACTGCAGAGTCTGTGATCTTCACACCA
This sequence comes from Equus caballus, assembly GCF_041296265.1. Classification (NCBI taxonomy): domain Eukaryota; kingdom Metazoa; phylum Chordata; class Mammalia; order Perissodactyla; family Equidae; genus Equus; species Equus caballus. The sequence continues at coordinate 46,819,291 of NC_091697.1, forward strand.
TGCTACAGAGTCTCCACGAAAGAGCTAGGGCTCAGGCCACATGTCAACCATCATCTGTAAAACGGAAATCATCATACATCCTTTCTGCAGAGGTCACGCTAATAAAATAGAGTAACATGTTGGCAGTATCATCAGTACATGCTCAGTATATGTTATTATCTTTCTCCTTTCCCTTCCCATCTTGTCTTTCACCTGGACACTAGGAGTTTCAGGAAAGCCTGATGAATACATTGCAAAGGTTCAAAGCATTATTACATTTGGGGGCCGGTAATCCGTTATGCTTTATGTTGAATGTGTTTGTAATGCTCTCCTAAGCTGCCTTAGATTCAGAGTGTATATTCACTGACAATAAAATATTTTCTTTCATCCCAAAGCTACCTTTATTATGCTACATTTAACATGTAGTAATTAGATCCAACATAAATGTAAATATAAGCAGAATCCTATACCTGGTTTAAGATCGAGTTGTCTTTGTCTCTCGCTTCCAACCCTTTGGAAAGCATCCATGGCTTCTCGAATGTGATGGGACACTCCCCATATGTACACTCAGTGACTGGGGAAGCTGAGAAGTCCACCAGCATCAGAAAAAGAAAAGAATCCTGTTTGAGAAGAAAATCCAGATGTTTCCATGGCCTCCGGTGCAGTTTCTCTTGAAATTCCCTGGCTGTGAGGCAGGACAGTATTCCAGGCTGTGATCTGTTCGCTCTTCCTAACTGTGGTCATTAAATGGTCTGAATTGCAGAGATGTGGGAAAGTTGACCAGGCCAGGGCAGGCTGCTAGCCTTTTTCAGGCTTTACAAGGAAGGATCTTGTCACTGTGTCAAACCTAATTCACACTGACCCAGATGGATTTTTCTCAAGAGGGAAGTTATTAGTATGACTCCCCCTGTCTTTTTCTTTAAAGGGCTCTCTGTATACTTTTAAAGTAAGTGGAAAATCCAGGCATAATTGGATGATTCAAGGAGAAAAGTACCTCCATTTTCTGAATCTTTCAGATGGAACTATCTGAATTATGAGTGAAAGTGGAAAGACGTTATCCGCAGACCAGGTCCCGGCTCTGAAATGTGAGCTCACTGTTGCTGGCGTGAGAGGTGTGAGTTCCAGCCCATGAAACGACATGGGCCTGTATATCTGTGTGCAGGGGTGCACATGCTACTGAAGCAGCGCATTGCTCAGGAAACCTGAGAATGTTCACAACGCCTAGAACTGATTTGTATTTGTTTTTCAATTAGACTTACTTATCCAGAGATCAAAAATGTGTGCCCAGATCCCTTCCACTACCAGGTTACGCAAAGAACTGATTTGAAATCACGAGAGGACTTCTAGGGCCTCTGCTCATTATACGTAAGATTTTTGTAGAAAATAATTAACACAGATGGATTGGGAATCAAGTTCAGGAAAGGACACGATCACTTTGATCCTAGTACGCTGCAAACCAGGCATCATTGGAGGCACTGAGGTGAGCATTTTAAATACCCATCCTTACCAGAAAAAAAGATTTTAAATATTTCCCTAGAGCTTAGTGTATAGGAGGATACTTTCTTTTATTTGGTGCATAAAAATAAGAAACTGGTTGGAGGAAAACATATTATAAGGGTAGTTTTATCTTAAAGAAGATTGTTATCAACAGGGAAAGTATTTAATTCTCTGGTTTCCTTAGAATGATTGAGCCAGAAGGAAAGGAATTTTCTACCTGAAAGGCGTTAGGTTTGTGTTTATTCGAGTGGAGGACGGTGGGTCGCACTCTTGTAATTTGTTGTTGTGATCAGATGATCACTGGGCTGGTGGTCTTTACCAGAAGAAGGTTCAAAGCAGTGGTAAAAACGAACACATACGCATACACACCCACAAATGTTTCTTGCTCAAGAAGGATGGGAAACCCTAGCTTAAAAACTTTTAGACAAACTTATTTACTTCAGGGTTTCTTAGGACCTCTAATAAACTAAAATACAATGTTAAACTCCAAGAAAGATATCCAGCATGCAGTATTTTCCTAGCTTATTTGACCATGAAAAACCCTTTCTCAATTTATGCGATTACTGTTCTTTATAACATTTTACTCAAAATGTGGTCCTTGGCCTAGTGCTTGTTCACAACGAGATAAAGAGCTTGTATCAGAATATGAATCGTTCACATCACTAATCCACTGTATAGTTCAGCTGACACTTTTATTTTTCATAGCAAGACTTTCTCAATGGATGAAGCAATGCACTGATTCTGGCTTGAGCTCCTTATCTTGTCATGGACCATTAACAAACAGTTCATGGATCTATTATTTTGAGTAGAACACTATAAACCTCGTTTTGGGAAATGTTGGTTAAAAGAATTGGGTCAGGGAAGAGGGCTTAACCTGGCAGCATTTTCACTCTGCTCTTGCTGCCTTTCAGTCACAGAATCACATGATGATGAAAGATCCTTAATACTGACACTCAAGTTCCTTAACATTAACTGAGAACCCACTAGTTCCTGACACTCTTGCAGGCTCTTTGCATACTTCCTCGTTTAATCTTCACTGTAACCCCATTTCCCAGATGAGGAAACTGTGCTCCGTTTGGAGGAAGCAATTTGTGTAAGGTCACTCACTAGCAAGTGGCAGAACCGGAGTTCACCCCTGGCTATCTGACTGCAGATCCCCCCCTTCTTAACCACCCATGCTATCTGGCCTCCCGTTAGCAATGGTTTTCACCATCTGAGCCAATGGAGGCTTTATCCTACTGTCAGAGACTTCTTAAAGCACGAACACCCCATTAGCCAATCTGAAAACTATCGCTGTTCTCAAATGCTTCCTTCTGTGTAACTTAACATCTACTAATCTGCATTTATAAAAAGAAGGTTCCATGTATATAGTCCAGGTTCCACATATGTAGTCCACACATATAGACCACATGTGTGGTCCCTGCCCTCATGAGGCTTACAATCCAGTGAGGAACTACCTGGCTATGAGCTTTTATTTGAAAATCCTAACAGCACCAACTTCGTGTTCCCATGCCTGACATTACAGCCAAGCTTGTTGTGTAACATTTCTTCTCTGCTCAACATTTTCTTCTCTGCTCTGTAATCTCACTTCCTCTAATTATTTTTAGGGCTTGAGAGTTCTGCAACTTTGAATTAAATAAAGACATTGTCTGTTTAATGCCAAAACATTCAGACACAAGGGTGAAAACTTCATCCAATTATCCTGCTCTTTCAATACCAAACATGCAGATGTTTAGAAACTTCTGAAAGCCAGATTTTTTAAAAAATCATTTGCTTTCCAAATTTGAAGAGCATCTGAGAAAAGCATCCTGTGGTGGAAACATAAGATTATCAATGCTGACAAGAGAGCAGGAGTTCAGGAGTTGTAAGGTTAGATATTGAGATAAAAGTGACAAAATAAAGCCACATTTGGTTACCATTATTCCTTCCCATAGTAAAGTCATCTCTGAAGATGCACTCACAGATGACTATCACACCAGTTCTGATTACAAGTGCCTTTGCCGTACTTGATGGTCAAATCAGTTAAGAACATAGGCATCACCAAGGTCTCTTGCTTATTCATTTTTTCACTAATTCCACAAGGATTTATTGAGTACCTACTGGAAGCCAGGCACTCTGATGGGCCCTGGAGTTATAGCAGTGAACATGAATGGCACAGTCCCTGCCCTCATGGAGCTTACAGTCTCTTTTGGTTGACAAGGGTGTGCATCAAAAGCCCCTAATGTAAAACGGACACTGGGATGGGGGCTGCAGAGAAGTGTTTGGTGTATAGGAGAGCAGATGATGGGGGAATTCCATCCATTCAGGGAAAGCAGACAATAATTTCCTGAGCAATTAACAACTGAGCTGAAGCAGGAGGTAGGTGAGGGGAGGAGCAGGAGGAGCATTCGAGGCAGAGGAATTGCCACGGACAAAGGCTATAAGGTGGGAAGTCGCACAGAACAGGATGGAACGAAGGCCGGAGTGGCTGGAATGCTGAGCACAGGGAAATGTGTGGCACCGGCAAGAGGCAGGTGACAAGACAGGCAGGTTATGGCCATCATGGCCATGTTGGGTGTCATAGAACTTGCTGAGAAATTTGCTCTTTCTCCCAAGAGTGATGCAAGCTGTTTTTTCTCTGCACTGGTCATATGTGCAGATAGTTAAATGTTCTGCACCCAGGACAGGATATATAGCAAGGTAGAAAAGCTGCAGGCCCAACCTAGGGAGTTCCTGGCGGATGTGAGTAGTTTAAAGGTAGGACGCAAATGGCATTTTGTCAGTGTGGCCATGTTGCCCTCCAGCCTCTTAACTGCCACTGTTTTGATACATGTCAGGGCACGGCCTCCACAGAGCTTCTCCAATATCAAGGCGTCCTCCTTCCAAGGTGAATCCTCCCATGAGTGATTGAATTGTTTAGAGGCTCATAGAACCTGACAGCTCCCTATTACACAAAGGAAAAGATAAGCTTCCGATTAGTCCTGGGGCTGGAGGAAGCCAAGATAGAGTGCACCTGTCAGAACTGCTTACGACATATAAATCATTACCTCAATTTTCCATGCAAGAATTGGGCCAGAGAGAGAGAAAGGAGGGACTGAGGTTGGGTAGCAGTGCAGAAACGTATTAAAGAACTCTCACTTGGCTCCAAAGCAGGCTTTGCTCTGCTATCCATGCAGGGAGAACAGAGCCCCACGCCCAGAGGAACGACAGAGACAAATGCCCACTGGCTCCAGGAAGGGCAATTTGTTTCTCTGGCATTTACTAACAGCTTTTATCACTAATCTAACAATAGCAGGCACCAAAGCTTTCCCGGACTCCAAAGCGGGGTGCATTTGGTTTTGCGCTGCCCTATGTGTGGTCCCAGATTTCTCTCTTGTGTAATCGCCAGAGTAATCATTGTTATTGTTGCCATTTTCCTTTTGCTCGTTCACTGGGCAAACGTCTCTGAGATAGCTGGGGGCCATCTGTGGCTGACCTGCTATCCCACTGTCCGGTATATGAGGGTATTTCTAGGGGCATAAAACTGAAGAAAGATTGAAGGAAGGACAGCAAGTCAGAAGAGGTTATTTAAAAGCTTAAATTGATTGGGCAATACCCAGATTTTCATTGCTTTTTATATTCTATAAAATAAGTAGCTAGCAGAATGTGAGAACCTGGAAGACTCCAGTTGGAGAAACCCCAGCACTGAGTAAGCCCAAACTACTAACTTGTGCAGCAAACCTCAAGAAATATTGTCTTGTATTTCTTCTGGGCTGCTGTAGACAGAGTGAACAAAATGGTGGGGGAACTGGTTCATTCTCCGGCATTGACAGAGTTAAGCCCAGTTCCTAGAGCTGTGAAAGGGACTTTGGTCAGTGTCGGCTGCATTAAAAGGGAACCATGTATCTGTAGAGCCAGACATTCCTGCTGCCAGTGATGGAGGAGCCTTTCTTCTTTTCCACATTCATGTGTTTTAAAGAGAGGCATATCTTCAGAATTATGGGACAGCCCAAAATGTGTTGGCTGCCAGTTAAAATTCCATAGGACCTGGAAGAGACATGCAGTATATTTTATGTGAAGCAACCCAAAACATGAGTCAAGACAGAATACAGGGAGATGTGGGAGCTGAAGGAGTGGGTCACGTGGATGCTTTAAGACGAAACAGAATAATTGCCCGTTTGTTCAGAATGCGTGAGCAAGATGTTCATATTGTCTGGAGAGATATGAGACTGACTTATCTCCACTTATCCTCCGGTAGGGGAGGAAAGCCCACCGTCAGAACTGTTCTGGGAGACAGTAGTGTGGCAGCCAAAAGGCTTTAGAGTAACAGCTCTGGATTCAAATCTCAGCTCTGTCTTTGTTTGGCTTTGGGCCTTTTATTTAAGCTCTCAAAGGATTGGTTTTATCATTGGTAGAGTACCTACTTCATAGGACTTGTTATCAGAAAAAAATACTAGCACAGTATCTGTCTTTAGTACTAACCATTCGATAACAGGGAGCTAGCTCCAGGTTGGGAATCAGGAATGCTCAGAACACAGAGAGAACTGGTAGATGCCAGTTGCTGCTTTGGATGGAAGCATGAAGTTCTGTGAGGACAGGCGAGAGACCAGGGGCTTCTAACATGATCATATGGTCAGAGTTTATTTGCCTGAAACACATCAACCCTAAGATTTAAGACTCTTTAGTGAATGTTCACATCTCTTGCCTCAAGGAAATTCCCATTAAAGATTCCTAATAAAACTCTGTAAATGAACATAAGGAGAGAAGGGAAAACAAATCATCAGTTTGAGACTCTATGGATAAATTGGGGTAAGTGTGTTCCCACCCTGCAAGGCCTGTTTTTGACAGACTAGCGAACTTTCCAGTTCTCACTGAGCTAAGAAAAATCATGTGCTTGTTAGTAACTCCTTCATAGGAAAGAAGCTGCAGCCAGGTCTCAGGTGACGGTGGCACTCTCTGGGAGGACAGCACTAACAGTTGCCTGAAAAGTTGACTCAGGACTCTGGTTGCGAATCTTCCTTTAGATTTTCTGCTTCAGTCTCCAACCATCAGTCATCAAAAATGCAGAATTCTCTGGGCCGGCCCGATGGCACAGTGGTTAAGTTCACACGTTTTGCTTTGGCGGCCTGGGGTTCACCAGTTCAGATCCCAGGTGTGGACCTACACACTGCTTGGCAAGCCATGCTATGGTAGGCATCCCACATAAAATAGAGGAAGATGGGCACCCCACATAAAATAGAGGAAAATGGGCACGGATGTTAGCTCAGGGCCAGTCTTCCTCAGCAAAAAGAGGAGGATTGGCAGCAGCAGTTAGCTCAGGGCTAACCTTCCAAAAAAAGAAAAAATGCAGAATTCTCTGCCTAGGTCAAAGGATCCACTGTCAGATGTTAGACTTTCTGTCTTTATTTTCTATTAGCAATGAAGAAAAATCCTCCAAGTACGTCACTTTTCCTCAAATAAAAAGAACAAAAGAAGTTATCTTGATGTTTTCTCCTTTGTCTTGACCACTAAGAAAAAAATTGTATTTTTTTCTTCCAGCACAAGCTCCTTATTAACCTGTTTAACATTCACAAATTCAAATAGAACATTGGACACTAAAGTTGACTTTCCAGAAATGTTTCCCTTAATTAGACTGCTTTTCTGTAGAAATCATCCTGCCAGCATCTGTGGTGAGATAGATTCTGGAAAAACACTGTGCCAGGCCGAATGATCAGGTAGAATTAGATTGCTCTCTATTTCTGTTTGATAACAACTCTGTGCCTTTGCATAATTCTTACTGATTATCAGAAGGGAAAAAGCCGTAACTCAGGCAGCTGAGCTTTATTGGCATTGGTCCCTTCTAAGGAAGGAAAAAAAATGTATGAGCAGAAGCATTTGCAAGTACCGTATATGTTGAGAGATTGAAATTCCAAACAGTCTGTAAACTTAGCTTGTCTAAATCTGCAACCTTCAAAGATGAAAATGCCTCCCTATATTTGGTTTCATAACTCATGAGCTGGGTTTATCTCATTTTCTATAATCCAAGACAAAAAAATGTACATATCTATAAATATATCTAGAATAGAATGTCATTTTAAATCAAAGAGTTTGCGTGGAGGAAAAATAAGTAGTTGGGGAGAGTCTCAGACAGACTCCTTCAAAGACTCAGAAATTAAGAAGAAAATGTGAAATGAGCACTCCAAACTGAGCAGGTGCCTATGCTGCTTATACGGGAAAGGAGGTTGTCTGCCACCTTTATTTGTTTCCATGCTGAACCAGAGTATGGTTTCCATTTTCCCTAGCTGTCCTTGTTCGTCTCAGTTCCTGCTAGTGGTCTCCTCTGTTGAGATAAGGGACCTTTCATCTGTAACATTTGGACAAACCGCTTACCCTTTCTGTGTGTTTCAAGGCATCCCCCCACTCCAGCAGTATCTTTGTTGAGAAGCTATTCCTTTGCTTCCAACTCTAGACTCTCCTCCTTCCTCTGGGAGAGTCTGAGAGACCCAGGGAGCCCATTCCCTGAGCAAAACTGTCTTCTCTGACTATTCTTGTGAGACACAGGAATATTTAGTCCCCGTTTCCTGCACCCTAAACAGCTTCGGATATCTGTCAGCGTATCTGTCAGGGCCGACTGTATGGTTTGATCCTTGTTCAGCATCAAAACTGATGCTTTAAGAAAAAAAAAACACAAGAAAAACAGTGCCTTCCCTTTTGAGGACTTGAAGACAAGACTCTTACTTCATAATCTGCTTCCCCTGGGAAATTTACATCTCTTGCCTCCTTGGACGTCTCCCATTGTGAAAACTGCAACAAATAATTTTCCTCCTCTATGTCTTTCCTTTTGGCACATTCTTACTTGTCGATCAATAAATTACCCCCTGCCAAGCTCCAGCAGCCTGGCTTCCTGGTTCACCACTTACATTCTCCTTTTGTGTTTAAAAAAAAGGGCTCATTATTTTTCTCTTAACCTCCAGTGAAATCTTCTCTTTATTCTCTCCCTTTGTTTTGCGTATCGTTTAACTTAATTCTTAATCAACAGGCCCCATCCACACCTGCCTCCATTCTCTGCATTTTCTCCTTCAGAAATTAATGAGACTACCATTAGAATCACGTGCTCCATTTCTGATTCACCCCCCCCCCCCTCGCCCCACCCCAGGATAAGGAAATAGGATTTAAATGGCAGTAGCAGGTGACACAATAGAAGAAAAGCCATAGTAGGAATCTCAGCTAGTCAGGTAGGTAGTTTTGTGCTCACTGGGAGGGGTAAGGTGTCCTGTCAGAGCCGAGCCTCGATGTTCTCATCTGAGAAATGAGGTTAACCATCACTTATGGTCCCTGCTTCACACGGTGGTTGTGAGGATTAGATGAGATCAGTCATCTCATGAGCTTGATGGAGTGGCATATAGCAAGCCTTCCAGAAGCAATAGGTACTATTATGATTGTAGGAAGTAAGTGTGAAAGACACAATCCCATACTTTTCTGGGTTTGGAAGATGAGAGGAGAGAGAGAGAGATGCAGTCAGTGGCCAGCCAAAGGTCCCAGCTCTCTATTTATTTATGCAGATAACTCATCAAAGGAACCATTTAGCAATCCCCAGCTATGAAAAGACTCATGGAATAGCATTGACTAACGTAAGGACAGAAGCTATCTTACAAGCTGTCCTATTCCCAAAACCCAGTATTGTGCCTAACACAAAGTAGATTACCTTAATATATTTGAAATCAACAAATATTAATCACCTAACATGTCCCAGGTGCCGTGCTGGTCACCTTCAAATATCACTACATTCCCCAAAGTCTGGGCCGTATGTTTCTGTTAGTATAAGCACAGCCTTAAGTCCTATTGAATCACAACTGAAGAAGTCTTTCCCTTCTCATTTCTTTTAAAGTGATTCTGATTACATCAAGCTCAAAGTCTTACTTTGATGTTAATTTTTTTTTCAGCCCTCTAACAACCCTTGTAAATCCTGAATTTTTTAAAACTGAGAGTTGACCTTAAGCTCTAACTCTTTCCGAGTGACCATATCTGTCTAGAATTTAAGAACAACTTTTTCATTGAATTTATTTTTGTAACATTCTTCTGTTCTTTTGGCAATTTGTGGAAGACTGGTTTTTCACGTATTACAGTGATATAAAATTCCTTATCAAAATTAATTAACTAAAAAGCCGATCTGTTTAAAGAAATTATTAAGTAAATAAGAGTCCAGGTAAAACAGATAAGGTGAAATAAATTGAAGGGAGTACTAAAAGAACTGAGGTTTGGCAATCACTAATGTATATTCCCCTTGATTATTTGGGGAGCTTTTTAAAAAGCAAGATACCTAAGCCTCACCTCAGAACAACTGAGTTTGAATCTCAAAGTGCGGATCTGGGCAGTCAGTATTTTCTATTTCTCTTTAAGAGCTCTCAGGTGGTTCTGATGAAAAGCCAATTTAGAAATAAAAAATAGTTATAAATCTCTGAATGAGAAAATCTCCAATTTTCTTTATATAAAAAAGGGGTTTTTTAATTCAATCAACAAATATTTGTTGAGTATCTACTATATGTAATACTTTATTTCCTGGGTGCTGGGGATAAAATGGAAAACAATATAGAAGCAGACCCTGCCACCAGGGAGCTTACATTCTAGTTGAAGCTCATAAATACTGTGTTACCTGATTTTTCGCCTGCTTAAGAGTGTTATTTCTATGCTAAATCACAGCCTGAAAGAATATAAAATTGTCATCACTTTGTGGCCACTGGTTATCCTTCTGACACTGAGTTCACTGTAGAGAGAAGTCTAACGCCAGCCTCCTTTGTACCTCTTCTATTTGACTCATTTTTTTTTTTTAAGATTTTATTTTATTTTTTTTTCCTTTTTCTCCCCAAAGCCCCCCGGTACATAGTTGTATATTCTTCATTGTGGGTCCTTCTAGTTGTGGTATGTGGGACGCTGCCTCAGCGTGGTTTGATGAGCAGTGTCATGTCCACGCCCAGGATTCGAACCAACGAAACACTAGGCCGCCTGCAGCGGAGCGCGCGAACTTAACCACTCGGCCATGGGGCCAGCCCCTATTTGACTCATTTTTAAAGATCTGCATAACCCATAAATCTTCTTTATACTTGAAGTAAAATAACTTCGCCAGGGTACGCCTTGGTATGAACCATTCTCTATCAGTTTTTCTTGGAATACTGTCCCCTTTCAATCTTTTCAATCTTGGATTTAAGTCTTTGTTTCAGGCAATTTTTTAAAACATATTTAAAATTTTTTTCCTGTTTATGTCTTTTGGTCTCCTCATGACCAACAATTGTATGTACATGCTCAACATGTTGAGCGTCTAATATTTCCAACAAATATTGCTTGGAAATAATTATATTAACTCTTCTAAGCGTTAGAATATCATACTGTAAGTAGACCTTGACAAAGGAAGATAGAAGACCCCCAGTATAAGCCAATGAAGAGTTGGAAAGGTATCAAGATTTCAGGTTCCCTGACATAGAAAAAGCATGGTCCATGAATTCAGATGGTGTTTGAATCCTAGCTCTGCTGATACTAGCTAAATGACCTCATGACTTATGTCATTTAACCTCACTGAGCCTCAGTTCTTTTATCTGTAAAATATTGATTAAACAATATCAACTGTGGGATTTTTGTGAAGTTTAAAGGAGGTAATAGTGTATGGGAACTAATCAGTATTTGCAAAGGGGTCAGTAACATGACAGTTGTGCAGAGGCTAGGTTCCAAAGTCATCCTATAGAACAAGAGTCACCTTCATTCAAAAATATCCTTGAAAAATCCCTTGTCACCCATAAGAGAGAAAGTTCATAGTTTTTATAAACTGTGTACAAAATAATGTGTATGTAGAAATATGAACAATATAAAGAATAATGTACAATATAAAGCTATGCAAAAAATGTGAAAGGCCATTTATGAAAAGTAGACTTCTTTAAACCTTAGTAGCTCGTTCAACATATCAAAATGCTTGGAGATGCGATCCACACAGTCTGTCTGAGGAAAGAGCAGATTCACTCCCTCCATCTTATACTTACTTGGGTGGAACCACTGAGTGGAATGCAAGTTGCAATAGTCAACATTATTTAAATTGTTTCCTTCTTTCTTTTTTCTGTTTTATGCTAAGCATGTATAGTTGACTCCACATATTAATGCATATGCAATACAATTCAGTATATAATTATTATTCCCAGATTAGAGGCAAAATAAGTTCTCAATAGAATGTGAAATAGGTGGAAGTCAGGTAGAATAATTTGATTTTCAACTACAGTGATTTTAAATGAACTGCATGTTTGTCCTCTTTTCCCTCTGTATGATTAATTTTCCATTCCTTTTAACTGTTAGCCTCTGAGCTTTATGGTCCTTGCTTTGGCTATTTGAGAAAATATTCATATTCCTCCCTTTAGGAAGAAAGAAAAATTAATGGAGTTTATAGTCCTATGAGTCATCCTCAAATGCTATCAGCTCCATCCTGCCACCCTGCCTCCTGCTCCCCACCATTGTTTAGGCTCACATTTCACAAAACTAGGGAGCAAAGAAGAGGTCAAGAATGAGTAAGGAAATGGATGGCAACCTTGAAAACCTGAAGGGAACACATAGGATACAGAGTTCTAAAAAGACAAAGCATAGTGCTAGTGCATGTGGAGAGAAAATTCAGCCATTCATGTGTAGAATGTGGAAAGACAAAGTGAATGTGCAGAAAAAGATCCCAGGGTCTTAGTGAATAACAATGTAAAAATGTTAATTAAAACTAGACCAGGCATAAATCATTCAAAATAGTATGTTGCTCCAGAAACAACTACCAAATTGTCTTCAGTTCAGGATAAACTTTTATTGTAACACAGTTTAACGATCTAGTCTAAAAAAGTATATGGTTGCCATGGAAAGATCTCATAGAACTTGTAAGGTTGACAGGGAAGTGGGGGAAAATTATAAGAGAGAGTTAAAGAAGTGGGTTCATTGCCTGCAGAAGATTGAAAGGCAATTATAACAGTATTACAAACAAAAGAAAATCTCTATCCAGGGAATAGTAACTAATTGTGCTTTACTCTGCTTGAACAGGAGACTGCTAGAAGTCTAAATTAGAACACCAGGAACTCAAGTGAGGAAATGATTCCAAGAAGACTGTCAAAGTAGTGCCAGGTTCAAGACAGAAGCTACAGAGTTAATCTTTTTCTTTAGGTCTCTTAAAAATATCAGATTATTCTCCACTGGATTGGGTGGATACCTAGTAGGAGGAATGAGAGTTCCGTTAACTGGAGCAGTCAGGATCAGGGAAGACATAGAGAAAGAGGTGATAGAAGCAGGATGACCAAGGGGAGCCTGTAGGAGGAGGTGTGGAGGTGATTATGAATGTGACAGGTTCGAGGGCAGGGATGGGACTGCACCGGAAGGTCTGCCTCCTGCACCCTTCTTACTTTCTTTCCCTCCCTGCTTCTTCCCGTCTCTCCTTCCTACGTGCTGACTGCTTGGTTACAGAGTTACGGAGTCAGCATTGGAGTGAATCATTGGCGGCTGTGTTCGCGCTGGCAAACAGATAAAGTTGACTTTTGTTGGTAAAGAAAGGAAAAAGGGCCTAACATCCAGAGAGAACAACTTAAGAGACCAGTCGGCTCCTGAGAGAGACAGTCAGAGAGACAGAGAGACCAAGGGTAGCTCCCCAGGTCCTTAACAGCATGCCAAGTCCCTGTTCCATCTCACGTGCACCATTTCCAGTCCTGATGACCTGCAAGATTTTTCTATCCTACAATAATCCTTTCAGTTTTTGTTATTTTGGGGTTTTTTTTGAGAAGGTTTCTCTTTATTACGTCTGAGAAGTTGAAGGTAGAATATCACCTCCTCCCCTACCCCTCACTTTCCTCTCTCTTTCCGCATTCCTATTTCTGGAGGTTGGCCATCCTTTTTCTCCTTATAGTCCTGTGTGCTGCTGCTGTCCCCAGATACCTTCTTCCCTCTCTCATCCCATTCCTTCACCTCTATTCTTTGCCTATTTCTGCTCTCTCTCCTTGGAATTAGCAAACCTTTTCCTCCAGAGCTCTCTCTTCCCCCATCCACTTCACGTAACAATTTTATTTGCCAGCATCAGTACATTTCAAATTCAGCCCTGCCATTGGGGAACAGAAGAGCTAAGGCACCTCCCACCCTCCTGCCGGACTTCAGAACACTATCATTGTCACTCTCCATATTCCTAACTGATTCACCCATCTTCTGACCCATCTTCTTCATTACGTAGAAAAAAGCCAATTATCCAGAATCCATAATTCATTAGATTCCTACCACCATCTCCCATATTCAAACATACTAAAAACATACTTAAAAGTGTATTTCACTTTTAAGAGAAAGGGATAAATCCCAGGGAAGAGAATTCAGGAAATCATGTTCAAGTTCAAAACAGTCAGTAGTGTAGAAGAGATTTGACTTGACATTAGTTTATTTGAAAAAAGACCTGGGAATTTTAGTTGACAATGCAAGATTGACTATTACATAAGCAAATCAGTTTTAAGCTACATAAGTAGAAGGCACATGTCTTGTATAGAATACGGGTCCCTCTGTGTTCTGAACTGGTAGATTGTCAGTAAAGTAAAGCATCAGTAGAGGTAAGTGGCCCTGACCAATGAGGTTGAAGATTGGAGACCAAGTCTTGGTATAATTTATTGAATGGGGAGTGGGATGGGTTGAGAGCTGTCCTCAAATATCTGAAGGGCTTCTGCATGGTGGAATGGGGTGAACTAACAGCTGGACAGCTCAGGAAAGCAGATCTAAGCTCACAGGAATGAGGAAGCCATGCTCATTAGAGCTACTTGACCTTTCTCAGGAAGAGTCCAGTGCAGACTGAAGAATCCTAAGAATCCTGCCATCATGGGCCATTAGACATGAGGCCTTCCCTTCTGTTTCTTTTACATTACAAAACTAATGCATGGTTATATCGCGGCCCCACATCTCAAGGTAACTCATTTTACTAGTTTAGTGTGTCTTTCCATACTTTCCTCTATGCCTACACAAACATATTAACATTCATGGATGGATATGATTTTATTTTGTTTTTACAAAATTGAGATCATACTATACGCATTACACTGCTTAGTAACATAAACATCCCTCTGGGCAATTCATCTTCTTTGAAATAGCCACAGATATTCTAAAGTATGGGTATACTATAACTTATTAAATCATTTTCCTATTGATAGACAGTCAGGTTGTTTCCAGATTTTGCTACAATGCAACTGTAACTAACAATGCTGCAATAAATGTTCTCAAACATGTATTATCACAAACTGATGTTTTGTTTTTGTAGGATAGTTTCCATCGGAGTAGGATTTGCTAGGTTAAAAGATGCATGCATTGTTTTAATAACTACTTCCAGATCACTTTCTGAAAAGCTTGTGGCTGTTCATACTCCCACCAGTAAGTGCCCATTTCCTCAAACTATCTCCAGGTCAGGCTGTTATCAGTCATGGCAATTTTTGCCCATCTGAGTAGAGATACCACTGAGAAGGGAGCTTAGAGTAGTGGTTAAGGTTAAGGATGCTCTTGGCTAGAATACCCAAGAACCCATCTCGGCTCCAGCAAGCTCTAGTTGTGTGACTTTAAGTGAAGACACAAAACTACTTTGTGTCTCAGTTATCCTTATTTGTAAAAAGAGGTATGATATGAATATCTACCTCATAAAATTGTTATGAGTATTAAATGAATTAATGATTATAAAAGACTTAAAACAGTTACTGACATGTAGTAAAATTTTTATAAGTAAAGATTAAATATTAAAAGATTAATAAGATTAATCTTCCATAGGATTAAAGATCAAAAAATCTTAACTTGAATCTCCTTCACTACTAATAAGGTTGGGCATATTTCTATATATTTCTTGGTCATTTGCTTTTTTGCTTTCTCTAAATTTTCTGTGCATGTCCTTTGCCCATATTTTTATTTTCTTTTTATCAATTTTTAGGAACTCCTTATATATTATGAATAGTAACCCTTTTCTTGTCATTTTTATCTTCCATAAATGATTTCCTTTTTATCAGCTTATTTAAAAAAAAAAATGAGTGTTTAAAAAAAAGTTAACATGAAAACCTCAATAGTACAAAACTATAAAAATAATTTTTAACACTCATTTAATCTCATACTTCAAAAGAGAACCACTGTGAAGAGTTTGTTGTATGGAAACCCTTCCATTTACCCCTCATATTCATTGGCTCTCAGCCTTGCCTCTACATATTGGTCATTTAAGATGCTTTCAAAATACCAGTTTTGGGGTTCCACCTCACAGGCATTCTGACTTCACTGATCACTGCTAGGGCCCAGACATCAGTTTTTAATAAGAGACTACATTGGATACTACTGTGCAGTCAGGACTGGGAACCAGACGATGCAGTCCTGAAAGGTCATTCGTAAGTCCATTTGTTCCTACATTGAGGCGTCACTAGTAATCACTACTGCCATCTGTTGGCAGGAGCCAGAACTGACACGGTTTAGCTATGTATGTAGCTTTGTTCGTGTCTGTGAAAGGCCATGTTTCAAACTTCTTAGAGATGCATCTTTGTATACCTTCACCACACCTTTTTATTTACATCTTTGCATCTTTTGTGTACATCTATACATCTTTGTGTACATCCACCACACCTTTTTAGTGTAATGACTTCTCAGGTAACTTCCAACTCTAAGATTCTTGGAGTTAATATCAAATTTATATTAATCTTCTTAGTTCTATGTCTGCAGTGATAAATGACAGAATGTACTAGGATGCTCCTGACGTTCTCTCGATCCTTGGTCATCAAAGATTCAGTGATATTTATCCTAATCATTAATAGGAGAAAACACGTGGACAGATTTTAGAAACACTTTCATCAATAGCAGTTGAAAAACAACACAAAAACAATTTTTGTGATTAATCCTAACCAAACAAACCAAAAATTAAGCCCCCGCCTCTTCGCATCCCACCCCTTCCCCACCTATAAGCGTTAATTGAAATTTTCCTCTACTGGGATATTTTAAGATGTCTCTTTTTTCCTGTGAAATTACACAATGTAAAACATCAAGGAAATAACAGGAAAGGCAGTGAACAGGGAAACACGCTTGGAGAAATAGCAATGTTGGCAGAAAATGGAAGTGTCTGGGAGAAAAAAATAAGATAAAACTGCAGAATTACAAGCTGTTGCATGGGCTGGTAATTAGGTAGTGAGTTTATCTTCTGAGGGAAAGATATTTTTCCTCTCTTTTCCGTAAAGAGGCCGAAAGAAGTCAAAGACACTGAGAGCATGAAATTATTAGTCTGCCATAAAAACCATCTTTGACGCATTGGATTTGAAAAATGTATATTAATTCTCCAGGCAGTTTTTCTGGGTTGTGTGGTGTTCTTGTAGCTGGTAATAGGGTATAAGTCTTTCATTCATGGATATATATATATGTGTATATATATAAATTCTTTTTAATCCAGAACATCTTTATGAACTGAAACTTTGTGCTGCCTGTTGTGGAAGTTAATACTGGGTTTCTTTTATCTACCCTAGATTTAGACTCTGTTCCAGACGGGTTTCCTTAGGAGCTAGAGTTTTCAACCTGAGAACTGTTGACATTTTGGGCCAAATAATTCTTTGTTGCTGGGGGCTGTCCCGTACATCGTAGAGCATTAGCATCATCCTCGGCCTCTACCCACTAGATGCCAGTAGCATATCCCTGTAAAACCAAAAACTTCTCCAGACATTGTCGAATGGCAAAATTGCCCCCGGTGAAGAACCTCTGATTTTGAGGATGCTTATGGCTTTGCTTTTCGGGGGTGATTTGTCACTCCTCCAAAAACAATTTACCTAATTCTCCAATCTAAATTAGAGCCCCTATTTCTTTTAAAGAAACAATATCTTTTCGTCTCTTGAAACAACATACATCTCTTTATAGCATTAGTGACGGTTTATAACAATATATCTACTTTGAGACATTAATGTCTTTCTTCCCTGTTAGACTTTAAATGCTACAACGAATCCGTTTTGTTCACTCTGTACACGGACCACCTGGAGCAGTGATTGGCACTTAATAAATGTTTGTCAAATGAAGGAATATAATTCTAAGATATTTCAGAACCCGAAGCATAAAGCCTGACTTCGTCCAAAGGGGTTTTTCCTCTCGGGCTTATTTCAATCTAAATGACAAAGCCAGTAAAAGAAGAAATCAGGGACATATTGAGGCTGTTGAAGGGTGTGATCAGGGAAATCTAAAAATTATATTATTTGGATAGGATTCCCTGGGGTTTTTGGCAGGATGCTGTTGAGTGGCAGTTTCTTTCTGGAAACAACAGCTCTGATAAGTCGCTGTAAGCTGGAGCCGACCTAATGCTCCTGTGTTTTTGAACTCCATCCACCATTGAGGAAACAAGTTTTTTGACCAGGGTGAGGCTTAAGGCTTCATTAAGTCTCTGAGAGAAAATGCCCCAGGACCAGGCGAGTTGTGCCTATAGAAAATAAACCCCAGCACAGATATCACAAGAGGCCTTTAAATGCTTCTTCTCATGTTTTTTAAAAATGGAATTAAGATGCATATTTTTTAAAATGAAAAATGACTGGCATTCTTCCCACTGAAAGTGGGAAGTAATTTAATTTGTTAGTGGTTTATTTTATTTGACAGTCTTTGTACATACTCGATTTGGTTTGTTACACTGAATTACCCTTTAATAATGGGTACACATAATGCCAGACTCTGCCCCCCAGGTTGGTTTGATAATTGGATGAACGACCATATTGTTCAAGGTTTTCATGACAATGTGGACAGAAGCTATTCGGAAAACTCCTAACCAGAAAAGCCTTCAGCTTTTGCTTTTTTTTTTTTCCAATGAAGTTAATTGCTACCCAGTGACAATCATTCCACTAGCCACTTTTCCTGAGCCCTATAATCATAATTGAATTCCCTGAGTGGATGGAAGGGATGCCTAAACCCCACAGCTAATAGAAAAAGTCAGAAAATCTTCCCTGGGCAATCTCTCAGAATGGACCATTTTTCTATCATTGAAAGTTAATGGTAAGAATTCTAATAATAGCTACCATAGGGGCTGGAGCCACACTGCCAAGTTCAAGGGCAGCTCTGTTGCTTTGTGGCTGTGTGACCTTGAGCAAGCTTCATGACCGCCTTTGCTTCAGGATCCACACCCATCAAGTGGGAACAATAGAAGTACCTACCTCTTAAGGTCGTTGTGAAGATTCAGTACCGTGGTATGCATAAATTACTTAGCACAATCCTGGCACAAAGTTATCCATAAATGTGTCTTTGTTAGATGGTGTGTATTAGGCCCTGTGCTAGGCTTTCTCAAGAAGCTCCTGAGAGAGTAGCCATTTCTAGCATTATGGAAGGGAGATTGATGTGGAGAAAGGTGAGGGAAGAAGCCCAAGGCCATGCAGCCCGTAAATGGCCCGGCCAGGAGTCAAGCCCAGCTCTGCATGACTCTGAAAATTCTCTTACACCATACCATGTCAAATTTTGTGCTGTGTACCCTCTAGAAGAATTCTGAAAAGCTGTGTACCTTCCTGAGCATTTTAAGTAGACAACTAAGCATTTCCACTATAATGTTAAAAAACTACAGAGAATGTGGTTTCAGTATTTTGAACACAGTTTAAAAAGAACTGTTATATCACCTTTTGAATGCATCTGATGGAATTTAAATACCATCGCAACTGGATACCCAACAATATCCATTACAAGAATATGTGAACAAGTTCTTTAAAAGTCAGAACTTTGCATTGTTCCTGTTTCTTCTTTAAACATGTATTTTCACTGCACCTCCCTCGAGTCAATGTGAAAAGCTTGTTTTGATCATTTCTACAACAAAAATAGACTTTTCCTCCCTATGAATGTATGACTGTAAGTCTGAAATTCTCTTGCAGATTGAATTCTCTACAATTATTAATAGAATACAGTTGGCCAAAACAACATAAGCATATGATTCTGACCAGTAATGGTTGAACATATAAAGTAAAATTTTTTTAGAAATTGATATTATAGTGAGCTGGGGGTGGAGGCATTTGCGGGGCCTTGATTAAAGGGATCGCCAAGCTGTCCCTCTCAGAGTATCTGTACCTTGGGTGGTGCACTATTCTAAGATCCAGGGCGGGTGAAGCTGTGTCTTCTATGTCTTTCTTTTGTGAAGGGGACAAGGAGAATCTATGCGGTGGGTGTCCCTTGAGATGATTTGATTTTAGAAAGGAAAATAAATGAAAGGCAGAATTGGAGAAACGGTTTCCTTTAAAACTGTTCCAGAGAGTTCTTGGGAAGTCACCGCATGCTCTGCACCACTAAGCTGTGTTGCTTTGAAACAGGGCTATTTACAGGAGGATCCAATGGCTCTCCCATTTTCAAGATGACTCACTCCCTCTTCCTTGACAACCAAGTCTGGGTGCTCTTTAGCTATTGGCTTTATCCCAAACCTACAGTAATTGGAGAGTCACAAAGGATGTTTCTTTTCTTCTTCTTTTTTTTTTTTTTTTTGTAAGGAAGATTGGCCCTGAGCTAACATCTGTTGCCAATCTTCCTCTGTTTTATGTGGGATGCCACCACAGCATGGCTTGACGAACAGTGCTAGGTCCGTGCCCAGGATCCAACCCTGCAAACCCCAGGCCACCAAAGTGGATCATGTGAACTTAACCACTACCAGGCCAGCCCCACAAAGGCTGCCTCTTGAAGGAAGCCCAGCAAAAGGCAAGGTGGCAAACTTGAAGTGAGGCTGGAAACTGGAACTTCCTAGCCTTTCCACCTGCTTTACCATTTAGTGCCTCCAGATGGGAAAGTGTAATACCCCAGATTCTCCACTGTGCCTCAAACCTGTGGCCCCAGAACACCAGGGTCAGGGTTTCCTTATACCAAGCAGGAGGTGGACAGCTCTCATCTGTCTCTTTTTTAGAGTAAGCAGCCATGGTTTCAGCTTCCCAAAAGGGCTGGTCATGAACAAGAAGAAGGGACAAGTGGTTGTGTATCGTCTGCCCACCCCTCCAAGCTTCTTAAGGATTCTCTGTGTGATGACTGTCTAGCACGTAGTAAATGCTCAATAAATGTTTATTGAAGGTTTTATCTGGGGCCAGTGTATGGCCATAACATTTCTGTATGCATTTCCTAATTCATGACACAGAACTCCCCTAACCCCATGACCTTAACATATCCTGTCAGTCTCAAGATAAAGTAATCTCAGTTATTTGGGGACGGCAATGGGGAACATCTGCTGAACACTGACAAGGAGATATGGAGAAAGCATGGATTTAAATTGATAGCAGTTTTTTTTGAAAGCCCCCATAATATTGATTATGTTGATTATATTTAACAACCAAGGGTATTCAAATGTTTGTCTGCTGCACTCAATCAGATTCGACCCGAGGTTACTGAGCAGCTCAGATCCCTTCCCTTCCTTCTACAAGTAGACGTCTCTGTCTCTCTTCCTTCTCCGTGACTCCATCCTCTTTCTGTCTTTAGCTTCTGTCTGGCCATCTCTTCTCTCTGAGAGTCTTGCTTGAATCTGTCGATTTCCTGAGGCACTGGAGGTTGCCATGGTAAACACAGCTGTTGTTTTCTCTCTGTCAAGAGTCGGTGCAGGAAGGCACTTGAGTCCTCACCTCTAGCCTCTCCCTGCTGTGCATTTTCACAGATGTCACTGAAAGTGGGGACCTTGGGGGCTTCCAGGATTCTGCTCAGCTTTGTGTGTGTGTGTGTGTGTGTGTGTGTCTCTGAAGGGGCGTTTTGTGACCCACCGACACCTGCTTAGGTGAGGTGGAAGATGGTGAAGAATCACCCGTGTGGTCACCGAATAAGCCCAATGGCAGCAACATTTATTTTGTTAGTAAATGGGTTCTTGGAAGTGAAAGATGGTCTTGTATTTCCCAAGAGGAGAGGTGTGAAAGATAGTGAGGAAGACTGAAAGATGGGTGGGGAGAGACAGAAGGAGTGGAGAGGGAAGAGGGAGAGAGCAGGAAGGAGGGAATTTCTTAACAGGAAGGGGAGTCAGTATTGGGCAGCTACCTGCACCTCCCTGAGTCTTCCTCATCCTCACAATAACAACTGACTACTGATCTGACATCTTCTGTCACTCTCCTTCCTTATTCACTCCTATCTAATCCACAAAGTCTCCTCGCTCTTCCTCCTACACTCTAAGCACACTCTAACCTCAGGGCCTTTGCACTTGCTGTTCCCTCTGCATGGAATGCTCCTCCCCAGAGAGCACATGGCTCCCTCCCTTATTTCATTCAGATCTCTACTCACATGTCATCCCCTGAGGGAGGCCTTCCATAACCATCCTACCTCATATAGCACGCCAGCCCTTCTCTTTTGCTCTGCCCAGCTCAGGTCTTCATGTGTGTTATAGAGGAGGGATTTAATAAGTATTTGTTGAGTTTAATTAAATCACTGAACCCCACCCCCAGAAACGTGGAGTCACACACTTGCACACGTATCCTTGGCTCTCTCCCCTCTGAGCTTTTGCACATGCTGGTCCCTCTGACTAGAGCACAGCTCCCTCTCCTCCCCGCCCCCATGTCTGCTTCGGTGGACTCCCCCAAACCCTTCGCCTCCTGCCTAGTTTAGTAGTCCTATCCTTTTTGAGGTCTCCCTTGACTCCTCAGGGAGACACAGGACCCGTTTGGCCAGCCCTGCCTGGGTGCTGCCTCCTGACCTCCATCACAGCATGGATCAGCCACACCAAAATGTCTGTTTACCTTTCTGTCTCCCACACACCTGAGTGTGCTCTTCCAGGACACAGAATACGGAGCAACTAAGAGCTTAGACTCCAGAGTCAAGGAGTGCTGAGCATGAGTACTGGCTGTATGACTTTACACCAATTACTTAACCTTCCTTGCCTCAGTTTCTTCATCAGTGCAGCAGGGATCATAATGTCTACCAAGCTAAGTCATAGGATATTTATGAGAATTCATTGATGAATTGCTTAAGTGTTTAAAACACTCAAAGCAGTCAGCTGGGTAAGAGGATACAAGTGGAGGGGGTGCTATTTACGGTGGGGTGAGCATGGAAGGCCTCTCTCGGGGTGATAACTGGACAGAGCCCTGAATGATGTGAGGGTGGGAGCTATGTGGCTCTCCAGGCTCTTTGCATTCTCCTAATATTACAGCTGAGATGTAGCTCTGTCAGCTTTATGGCAGGCTGGACTCTGGGGCTGCCCTCTTGGGCCCTGGGACATCATTTAGCAGATTTTCTATTATGATGCTGGTTGTCTTGCCATCCAGGCGGGGGTGCTCATCCTTGGGAATCAGGCTCAGGGGGATGAGCTGAAACTAAATCAAGGTCAGGGAGGAGCATGCGGTGCCTGCACGAGGAGCGTGACCAAATTCCAGCAGCACAATCCAGAACCACCTACACCCTCCGAGGAGGGCCGAGGACTGGCCCCCGTTCTCATTTGCAAGCACAAAACAGCACGGCCTTGTCTCAGAGCTGATGCTAGCTTCATCAACCACTGCCAAGATCTCAGAAAAGAGGGTTTGGACTACAAGTTAAAGGTCCTGGCTTGGTCGTGGGTTTTGTCTGGTTCTGTCATTTGCAAGAAGAGGGCTCTGTGGAGGATGGCTCAGAACATGGTGCGGGGACAGAGGGAGCTCTGGGGTGAGAGGCAGAAACCCAGGCTGTGCTAGCAGCCTCTACCTGGGCGACCGTGGACAGCACAGCTCAGGGTCTCGATTTCCTCTTCAGGAGCTTTCAGGAACTGCCCGGGAGAGTTGTTTTCGAATTTTTCTTATCCACAGAAATAGTTATTTAAGCAAGATGTGATTGAGAATGATGAATGGGGTAAGGCCTGGACACCACGGCCTCACACTGTGTCCCCGTCACCCCAGCGCACAAACACGCAGATGCCAGCCCTGAAAGAGGCTCTCAGGGCCCCTCTGAGAGTCAGTGTTCCATGATTCAACATCCCACCCACATAGCGTGGAGTCCTTCCAAAGCGTTAGGCTGAACCCCGTGAAATTACTGAGATCTGACAATTTTCGACTTGCAAAAATGGCAATGTCGTATTTCAGCTTGATAGTTTCATTTGCAACAGGGTTAACGTTGCTCCTCAGCTTGCTGTCTGTGTGACGTTGCACAAGATACCTCACCCCCTTCCGCCTCCCCTGTAAATGGGCAGACGGGCATTTTCCTCATGAGGCTGGCTCCTGAGAGGGCTGAATGAAACTGCCGCAGAGGCGGGGCAGGCAGCTCTAACACAGTGATCGGCACACGGCGCGGAAGCCCTCCATGAGCATCTTACGGAGAAAGCCTTCACTGTGGCCTGTGCGCTGAATGCAGGGAACGAGGCCCAACCCTTCTCCCTGCCTGCGTGAAAGGAGTGTGTGGACAGAACAGAAGGGAAACAGTCTCAGCAGGCCTCCAATCGGTCACCCTGTCCAGAGCCCCCTCTTCCTCCTGGTGAGGGGTGTCCCTGGGCAGTGGACAAGCCTGACCTGGGTGTGGGGATGGTGTTGGAATAGCATGAGTGACACTCTGGGGAAAGCATAGGAGGCTCCCTCCCCAGGTACCTGCGTGGAGCCTTCCCCCTTAAGTGGTACATCATGGAATGTGTCAGCCTGAATTAGCAGGCAGGCCCGTCACATTAAGCTGAAGCTCCGGGCTGGCAGTTCCCACTTTGTAAAGCCTCTTGATCCAGGCTGTCATGCTCCCCTCCCCGTCACCACAGCCCAGGGAAGCCTCTGCCGACAACGCACAGCAGTGAAGGAGGCCCAGGGCAGCGTTTCAGAGGAGCCATGGAAAGTCCTCGCAGATGCCATTTCTTCTGTGGCCCCGGGGAGCCTGCTCTGAGCTCTGCTACCTTGGGGGGCAGAGGAGCAGGTAGCACTCAAAAGCTTCATGTGGGGAGTTTTTTTGTGACAAACTATAAAAGCACGGCTTGTGTTTCTGAGAGCACACAGAATGGACACCCTATTCAAAGACCATGAACACCTACAATACCGAGTTGAGGTTTCTAGAGGCAGCTTAACCACCGAACTCTACAACTACCACTACCATTATTACTATCAATAATGCTATTGATTCCATAAATTCCACTGGCACTTCACTCGGGTCACCTACAGAGCATTTATCTCTTCCCACCCTGATGGTATTTGAGGGTGGTGTGGTACAGTGGAAAAGGCACTAGCTTTGCAGTCAAGGATACTCTGCTATCAGATTCTAGCTATGCCTCCTATAGCTGGGCAACCCTGGGCCAGTGTCTTAGCCTCACTGAACCTGAGTCTTCTCTCTGTAATAGTACTTTGTATGAGTATTTATTTCACAGAGTTGTTGAAAGAATTACTTGAGATGATGTATGAAGAATGACTGACACAGAATGGATGCCCAACAGATATTTGCAGGGAGAATTCCTAAGAGCAGAGTCACTTTTTTTATCCATTACAAAGCCTTAACTCAGATGCCCCCTTAATTGGTGCTCATAGTGTATCACCTTCCTTTTCAAACTTCTACCTCATTCATCCTCTAACGTTCTCCACTGTATGTCAGGAATGATCTAATCGAAACTGAATCTGATCATGTGACAATCATTGTAAATCTTTTGATTTCTTCCCCTTTATCTTAGGATAAAGGCAACAATCTTTCTTGGGGCTTGCCTCCTACCTACTCTGTCACTTCATCGCCTACCATGGTTCCTATTACCCTCTCTGTCACAGCTGCACTGAGTATTGAATCTTGCCTTGCTCATCCCCACCACAGGACCTTTGCACATGCTATTTTCTTGGACTGGAACATTCTTCCCTCCCCTCCTGGCCTAGTAAACCCCTTCTCATCCTTCACAGCCATCCAATTTATACTTCCTCAGCAAAGCCTCTCCAGACCTCTCTGAGCCTGTTAAATCCTCCTTTGCACTATTTCTCTTCTTTGGGGCACTTACTGCATTTTATTATGAGATGATTTCGTATCAGCCTCCTCCATCTAGACCAGCTATATGAAGGTGAGGCCTGTGTCTGGTTTTGCTCACAAGTTGAAAAACACCCCCTCCCCTCGACCTTGGACCTTGTACAGAGCTCAGTAAATGTTTCTGAAGGAGTGACTGGGAGGGTGAACCCGGGGGCAAATCATCTCAACAGACCCCAACCACCCTTGATGATAATTAGGGCACACTGGGTATTATCATTGTTTTTCAGACAAAGCCCAGATGGGGCAGGTTAATCGCCTGTGGTCACCTAGCCTGTGGGTTAGTGTGAATCTGTGACCAGAACCCAGGTCGCCCGGTCCTTGGCATCCCTGGGCTTGTGCTGCAGAACCATTATCCCTCACTGGGCTGGCGGGCTCACAGAGACTTCCTCTCTCCTCCCTCTCCTGGTACTCAGAGGACCCCTGACTCTTCCTACATCCACATCTGAAGCTACCTCTGGTTTCCAGGATACCCAGCACCACTTCTATATAGACTCTGTGATTCCTCTGAATTGTTCACTGAATTTTAAAACTTCCTCAAAAGTGAGCTAAACTCCTTCAAGACTGAGCTGGGAGCATTCTGTTTTGTGAAAGGTTATATTGTTGAGGGGGCTGCACTTCACAAAATTTAACCTTTATTTTCGCCGCCTTCTCCTCACTGCTGGGTTGAAACAAATCCAGACGTTGAAGTCTTCATCAACACCTGGTATCAAATCAGTCAGGGCTCGGTTGCAAGAGATGACTTCCTTGAAAAAAAAATAGCTTTTGGTCCTTCCAGTTTATTGTTTCTGTTAAAGGACCACACCTGTGTTTTGTGTTTCTTTTGTTCTGCGTCTGTCCCATCTCAGGCAAGAGTGTCCTCCCTCACTTTCTCAGGAGCCTGTTCCCCTGGGTGTCATGAGAAGTACCTTTGAATTCAAAGAGGGAGTCAGATGAGTGGTGGATCTTTGCTCATATTTGAGAAAGAGCTTCCTGTGTGGGAAACTATTTAATTGCCTGATTCTCTCTGACCCATGGGGAAGAAAACATTTACTCACATATTCTTACTCACTTATTCAACAAATAATTGCTGAGTGCCCTTTATGTGTCAGTGTGATGGCCATATAGTTATGGTCCCAACTAGGACAGTTTTGATATAAAAGTGGATGCTACCTGGTTGGTATGCCAAGACAACAGGTATAAACCGAGAGTTTCCCAGGTGAAATAGGACGTCAGTGGGTGCCCAGTATATTAATGGCTGACTTTAGACTATTAGAATCTTGGTTGATTATATGTTTTTCCAAATGCCCTTAAGGACTGAGGACCCCTGGTTGGGGTCTAGGCCTCCAAAGCCATGAAGGATAAATTTGGATCAAAGTTAAACTAGATGTTTCTAAAATTTCCCAACAACTTCCTTTTTAAAATGTCTTTCATGTTTAAAAAACACGTGAACAGTCTGGAACAACAGCTCTGGAAGCTCATGACCACACTGTGGATTCTAAGTTCCCCTGAGATGAGGCCACCTCGAGGGGCCTGGGACAAGAACTTTAGATCTATAAGGGATGAACCTGCCTATCAGGGCTAAGTGATGGTGACATCTTTTGAGAAAGGAGTAAAACTAAAAGGAACGGAGGGAATAGGAACAACATGATTCATCGACTGATAATACATCATCTTCTCTAACTTCAATTTGTTTCTCTTGCATCCCAGGTGCCTGTCCTGAGACCCATGGACCTGATGGTGGAGGCCACCCCACGAAGAGTATTTGCCAACGCACACACGTATCACATCAACTCCATATCAGTCAACAGTGACTACGAAACCTACATGTCAGCTGATGACCTAAGGATTAACCTATGGAACTTTGAAATAACCAATCAAAGTTTTAGTATCCTTTCCTTGGGGCCAATAACCAATTGGCTTGAATCGCAAGGATTCAGGTATGAGCAGGCTTGAGGGGAAATGGAATAGGAAGGAGCAGTTACACTGCAACACCTATCACTTGGGGAGAACTGTTTCCTTTTAAATCACATTGGCATCTGTCTTTCATCCTCACAAAGGTGGGGAAGTATTGAATTACACGTGGTGGGCCAGGGCTAGCCCTGGATTGGAACTGTAAGCAATTCCCTCATGCAGAGGCGTTTGTGTGTCATGAATTAAAATCAGATGTGACTCTATCAACTATAAGATAAGACCCTAGAATTCAGTTAGTGTTCCTTCCTCTTGTTAAAGGATTCATAAATGGCCTGTATGGACAGCGTGGACCTCAGGTACACAGGACATGTTTTCATTGTATCATAATAGTGAAAATAGTAATGGCTGCCATTTGTTGAGTTCCAAGCACTGCAATGGAAACTTTGGGCTTACAATTTTGAAAAGTTCACATATCATAATTGTACCGCTTGATGAATTTTCACAGAGAACACCTGTGTAACCAGCATCCAGGTCAGGAAACCAAACTTTATTAGCAGTCCTCAAGTCCCCATCACACTTCCCTCTAGTCTCCACACACCCAGGGTGTATTTGATATAACAACCCCATAATGTAAGTTTTATTATCTCCTATTTAGCTAAAATTTAGAGAAGTCAAGAAAATTGCTGAATGAGCATCTGAACTAATATTCTCACCCCACTATATTGACCCTCTATTTAATATTACAAATAGGTCATTTATTCACGACCTATCGTGTGGTCCATCCCACCACAAATGTGACTCTTCACTTGAATTCCCAATTCTCAGTTAATAGTTTCACCACCCAGGCACCGGAGTGACTGACCTAAGAGTCATTATTGATTCTTTTCTCTTACTTACCAGTGTCTCCACCTCCAACGCAATCTATCTGTGAGCCCTGCCAATGCTTCCTCTGAAATATATCTCAAATCAACTCATTTCTCTCCATTTCCACTCCTCCCAACCTAGACTAGTATAGGCCACTGTTCTCTCACCTGTGCGACTGCAATAATCTGGTCTCCATTTTTTCTTGCTCTCCTACGTAGTACCTGTTCCCAGACAGTCAAAGTGGACCTCCAGATGTAATTCAGCCAACATTCCTCCCCTGCTTAAAACGCTCTAGTAGCTTCTCGTTGAACTTAGAGTAAAATCCTAGTTCTTTACTTTGGACTACAAGATTCTCCACAATCTGGGCCCTGCCTCCCTCTCTGATACCCTATCAGCCCATCTCCCCTAGTCACTCTGCTTCAGCCAGCTACCTCTTTGCTGTTCCTAGATAAACCTTGTTCTCACTTCCATTCTTGGCATTTGCTGTTCCCTCTTTCTGGAATACTCTGTCCCCAGAGTTCACATGGCTAACTACATGTCATCATTCAGACATTAATCTCATGTCACCTCCTCAGAGACACTTCCCCCTGTTAATTCCTAAGTAGCTTCAATAACCCTCTATCCCAGTTATCTTCAGAGTACTTATCACTATTTGAAATTGTCTTTTTGATTATGCATTCTGGGTTTGCCCATATTCAAATGTAAATTCTATGAGAGAAGGGACTTTGTATGATGCATTCCTGTATCCCAGTACCTGGAACACTTGACATATAGAAAGTACCATTTTGGTTGGACCTGTCAAGTTTGAAACAATAGTATGCCACCAAAGTGGAGATGTTAGGTGATTATGAAATCTAACCTGGAAATTTCACTTTAAGAATGTATTAGTTGTAGTAAAGCTCTGGATGTTCTGATGTAAAATAGACCCCATAATGGCTCAAACACATGAAAGATTCTTTCTCTTGAAAAGTCCACTATTGATGATCCCCATCAGGAGGCAGCCTCCCGCACTCAGTAATTCAGAGATTTGGGCTCCTTTCATCTTACAGCTCACCAATGCCCCCATGCTTATCTGCATCAGGACAGCAAAAGGGGAAGATTATGGAGGACCACACATCAGGGAGACTCCTGTGAGCCAGGCCCTGAAACAGCATGCATTCCATTGGGTAGAACTCCGTCACATGGCCACCTCTAACTGCAAGGCAGGCTGGGAAATGTAGTATAGCTGGACACATAAGAAAGAAAGGCGTGGTTTTGGTACACAGCTAGCTAGTCTCCACTGCAGAAGACTGCTCAGTAGTTCCCCAAGGCTTTTCAGGGAAGGCAGCTTTAAGCAGGTACTGGTGATTATGAAGACACTAGGAACTGACCATCAGGACCATGACTGGCATCTTTTGTTGATCATGGAGCAGACTCGGCATACTGTCTGAGTCTGAGAGAACCTGCCTACAGATTTTGCCTAGAAGTGCAGCTGCTAATAGAATGAGTGTGGGTGGTGGCTTCCTTTCTCCCTTTACATCTATTCCAAGAGCCAGAAATCTGCTCAGGCTCAGCTGCTGTCACTCTGAGCTTCTGCTGTCTCCAGTCTGGGTGACATGTTTTCTGAATTTTGCCTCTAGGCCTTCAAGGGGGAGGGCGGTTTCTTTAGGCAATTTGGGAGACAGATGCCTTGGGGAGAATGCAAAGGGGAAATATTAATAGCACAATTTAGGTTATATTCTGCAGATGTGCGACAGCCTGCCAGATGCTGGCATACAAATGAGACTGTGCCATTCACCCTTAAAGCAGCCATATGTAAAATAATCATTGTCATCATGAGAATGATGATAACTGATGTCTATATAGTTCTTTTCAACCAAACCGCCTTAAGCACTGAGCAGACTGTTCAAACCGGTACCTTTTTGCCTCTCCTCACTGAAGTGCAGCTGCCTCTCAGGTAGGAAGCATCCATCTTTCCAAACAGCCTCGGAAAAACGCCAACCACCAGCAGATTTTCTGAAACTATATGTTGTTTAGCACCATTTCTAGAAAGCCTCTCATCCACTAAGGAGGCTGAAGAAGTGTGATTCAGGATAGAATAATGTGGGGTTCCCAAAGCGTAGTCTGAGTACCACTGAGGTGGTGGGCAAGGTGCTTCTGGGCAGTCCGTGGACTTTTTCTGTATTCATAATTATGTATTTATGATAATGAATATTAGAAAATACAATGATCATATCAGTCATATGATTTCACAGATACTGAAAAATCCATTTAAATTATCAAGTAAGTATATGTGAAGAAAAGTGGTTAGTAAGACAAGTGGTCTTGCTATACGGTTAAAAAAAGTCACAGCTCCCAGTGCCTGACATTGAGTGTGACATTGGCATTATGGTTGAGAACACAGGCTTTGGAGTCCGACGAGCCCAAAGTTCTCACCAGCACTACTACTGGTTGGTTGTGTGAGCTTTAGCGTGTCTCCTAACTTAGCCAAGCCTCTGTTTAATGATCTGGAGAGAGGCTCTTTATCAAAGAGGATTGTGAGAATTTTTTTTAAAAGACGTTTTCTATATATATAAAATTATCCATATATATAAAGTATATATTTATATATTTTTAATTATAATATAAAATATATGCATGTATGTGTATACACATACAAATGCGTGCACATACATGTATGCTTAGGGCAGTACCTCGCTAAGTAAATGATAAACAGGGACCAACACAATCATGATATCATTGAAAGGACAAGGGAACTCAGGAAGTTAAATGTTAGAATGGTGGATTCTATTCTGCTAAATTCATCATCTGGATCATCTTCTCAGTTGTAGACTCCTCCTTTGGTTCTGCAGTTGGGTGCTCTTTGCAAGATGTTGCTCATTATACCCTAGTGAGCAGATATTTGCAGGCTCCCTGAGGTCCAGGGCCTTATGTTTAGCACCATCTCAGAGCAAGGCGTTCCCAGCCTCGTGGCACCTGGTCTTGAATCCTCTCCCTTCCATCCATAGCCGGGCTTTCCCTGTCTTGTGTAACAGGTTCTGGCTTAAAGTGGTCAAACTTTGGCCTTAATGGGTTAACTACATCAGGACAATAATAACTCATTTTTAGATGAGTGATATTCTAGGGCAAGAGGTAGCCCTAACTTTTCAATAACAGAAAATTGCTATAAAAAGATGTTTCTTCTTTATGAAAACTATGGTATACCTAGGATTCTTTGAACTCTCTTCTCAGGACTAAGAATGAGCTGACCTGGGCTTTTACCTAGTCCAATGTGGACCCTATTAAGTAGACTCATATCAAGTAAAAATAGGTGCTAAGCTGTATACTGAGCACCTGGTTGTTCTAGGCACTGCACTAAGCCATGGGGATGCAATAGTGAAAAGAAATAAATTTTCTACCTTCAGAATGATGTTCATCAAATAATCACACTAGTGAGTATCATTACCAACAAAAATAAGTCCTGTGAAGAAAGGGAATATAGTTTTGTGAATGCATTTCTTAAAAACATGATATAGACTAGGGAATAAAAGAAGACTTTGCTGAGGAACTGATTATTGAGTTGGGATCTAAAAGAGGAAGAGTATGAGCAAACTTGACAAAGAGGTGTGAAGAGATTGGTCCGGCATGTGCAAAGGTCTGTGGAAGGAGGGAGCATGAAATCTTTGGGTCACCGTGACTGGAGCCCAGAGAGTGAGGTGGAATGTGGTACAAGGAATGCTAGAAAGGTTAGCAGAAGCCAGACTTGCCGAAGTCCAGTGTCTAGGAATCAAACAAAGGATTTCTCTGGGAGAAGCCAACTGGACTCCAGGGGTGCTTCATCTTTGACCTTGGTCTTAGCAGCCCTGTGCATAGCTTCATTTGGTAACTAAGCTGAGGCCCTTTGAGAGTTGATTCTCTGAGCAGGGAACCACATAACCTCAATTCTTGGCTTTCAGCTTCTCTCACCCCTAAGTACCATGGACAGCGGCCTTTCTTTTAATCCCGTGGGATTCTACCAGGCAGGCTTTGAAGGAAGCTGGGGGCCTAGTGTAAATTTCTCTCCCTTGTTGCTGCAGTGGCTTTCTTCCTACCGGGAGATCAAATGGACATATAAATCTCAGACTAGCATTTAGCATAAAGGCAGAGCATCGCTTCCAGTGACATGTCTAGCACATTGGCCTGTGTGTGCCAGGGCAGCCCCTCCATCCTGTATTAAATGCAGCCATGGTGGATTTTCCCAGTCCTGGTGCCTTGCTTGTGTGGATGCTGACCCTCTGTATCTGAGGCAGACCTAGGGCTTTATAACACTGGGGATTTCTTCCTCAATAGGGCAAGCCCTTTGGGCCTCAGGTTGTCAGGGGAGAGGGAAGGAATTCAACTTTGCAGGCTTCTCTTGGGCTCCTTGAACTTCCTCAGAGCTGTATAGCTTAGTAGTTGGGAATAAAGGCTCTAGAGTCAGACTCACTGACTTGAATCCAGCTTCATCTCCTAAAATCTGTGCGACCTTGACAAGTTGCTTAACGTCTCTCTGATCCTCAATTTTCTCATCAGCTAATGAGGATAATAATACTGTCTCTCTTATAAGGTTGTTGTGAGGATTAAAAGAAGTAATCACGTAAAGTTCCTAGCAAAGTGCCTAGCACAGAAAGAAGGCTCAATAAATGGTAGCTATTGTTTTTTGGAGAATTTCCCCAGCCCCCTGTTCTTCTTACCTTATTACTTGGATTCCGTTCTCTCCTAAGAAAACCACAGGCTAAATGAGCCACACTATACAAGCCTGGATTCTTAGCCTATTGACCTACTATAGGCTTTCTGCATTTTAAAAAACCTTGCCTAAAGAAGGCTGCTAAGTCACAAGAATGAGTTAAAGTAAAATCCATAAATATTTATTGAGCACTTACTATGTGCACTGGATATACCAAGATGGATAAAACCCCACCCCCAATATCATAGCCCTTGTAATCTGGAGGGTGGGTATATGAATCAGAGTTCACCCAGAGAAGCAAAACCAGTAGGAGAGGGTGTGCATGCATGTGTGTGTGTGTGTGTGTGTGTGTGTGGAGAGAGAGAAACGGAAAGAGACTGACTTTTTACAATAAATTTCCCTTGCAATTGTGGGGCTGGCCAAGCAAGTCCAAAGTCTGTAAGGCAGGCTATCAGGAATGGAAAGTCCCAAGAAGGCTGGAAGATCACGGGCATGAGCTGAAGCTTGTCGACAGATGGCCATGAGGAAGGAAGATTTAGGGGGAAGAGAAAGCAATTGGAGATCCAGCATCCATTTGAAGTCCCTTCCTCAAGGAAGGCCTAAACCTTCTTTTAAATGTCTTCCAACTGATTAATGCAGGCCCACTCAGGATAATCTCCCTTTTGATTAACTTAAAGTCAACTGATTAGGGCCTTTAATCACATCTGCAGAATCTCTTACAGCAGCATCTAGATTAGTATTTGATTGAGTAACTGGGAGAAAGCGCATGTATGCTGCAAAATGACTGCTTCTTCCTCCAGCTTTCCTGAGAGAATATACCTTATTAGCCATTACCAGAAACATCCTAGAAAGGGAATTCTAAGGACTGTAGCTCAGCCTAACCAAGTTAACATATCACAAAGCCATGAGAGTGAGTATGTGGACAGAGGGGGACAGACACACAACCATGCTGGGGAAGATGAGACAATTTTTGAGCCTGTATTAAGTGCCAAGTACATTACACATATCATCTCCTGTAACTTTCTTTCTCTTTTTGCAGATCACTTAACAAGTTCAAAGACATTTGAGATTAAATAACTGGTCACAGGATTTGGAATTAAAATCTAGATCTCTCAGGGCTGGCCCATGGCGTAGTGGTTAAGTCTGGCATGCTCCACTTCAGCTGCTTGGGTTCACGGGTTCTGATCTCGGGCAAGGACCTACACCACTTGTCAAGCCATACTGTGGCAGTGACCCAGATACAAAATAGAGAAAGATTGGCACGAATGTTAGCTCAGGGTGAATCTTCCTTAAGCAAAAAGAGGAAGATTGGCAACAGATGTTAGCTCAAAACAAATCTTCCTCACCAAAAGAGAAAAATCTAGGTTTCTGTTACTCCATACTCCAGTAAAATGTATTCTATGACACTGTCTCAAATTACTCAGTTATAATAGTATGGATTAATCGTTCTCACAGAGGTGCATTCAAGGTGCTATGGATACGCAGGATAGGAATCATGAAAGAAGGGCTGGAACGCTTCATAAAGAAAGTAACATCTGAGTTGGGCTTTGAAGGAAGTATTGTATATTTTCTAATAGTGGAATTTCAAGCTCTATGTTGCATAAATCGGGAAGAGTCTGTGGTTAAGGAACTTTCAAGTGCCTCCCGATCATAAAAGCCATTGCAGCCCACTGTTTTTCTGCAGCTCAAACATATTTAAAAGCAGTAACTAACATGGCACCATGCGTCTCTTTGTCAGTCCTCTCATATTGAGCCCAGCAATCAGCAAACCCTCCATGAATGTTTGCACATTGGCTTTTTCTAAGCTCTTAAGAGAAGAATATCCCTTGGAGTCCTCTTTGGAGATCTCCAGTGTTATCATCAAGCAACGTGTCTGCTCAGCTAACAAGATCTAGATGCTTTGTAATCACTGCTGAATATCCAAAGATTAAATTTGGACTTTGGAAAGGAAAAAAGATTTCAAAGAAACTCATGTTCCCTAAAAGGGAATCCAACTCTAATATGCTCAGTTTTCAAGGACAAGATAAGGCTATTCTCCGTCTTCAGTATTGGCAGACTTTAAGTGCTATGTGAAAAGCCTCAACTGCTTTGGAGCATGGGTATATTACCCAGGCAGACTTAGATTCCACTCTGCAGCTTGGCCTGCTGACAGGCCTCCTGCTTGGCTCTCCTATATTTGGTTGGCTTAGACAGGACTTAGAAACAAACAAACAAAAGCT
This sequence comes from Equus caballus, assembly GCF_041296265.1. Lineage (NCBI taxonomy): Eukaryota > Metazoa > Chordata > Mammalia > Perissodactyla > Equidae > Equus > Equus caballus. The sequence goes on from NC_091697.1 coordinate 46,854,208, forward strand.
TGTAAGTATCAGCAAAATCAGCCAGAAGCATATGAGGACAGTCACCTTCAAAAGCCCACAAAACTAATACATATAAAAGCTATCCTTGGAAAAATATATGCTTCTTTTGGAAGCTAGGATTATTCAGTCCACAATAAATCCATTTAATAAATAACTTTTTCTCCATTATCTTATTTAGTAATCAAAATTCTCAAAGGCTGACAGTTAATAGGATTATACCCATTCAAAGGCAAAGATATTGAAACCCAGAGAGATAAAATGACTTTCCCGAATTCTCTGAGCAAAATAGAGTTGGAATCAAAACTGAATCCCGATCTCCTGAACCCATTTTCTTACAATCACAGTATTATCATAATCTTATCTTGAACTTTACCCATAGAGATGAGGCTGTTGCTCTCTCAACTCCCTCGCAGATGGGTCTAAGTCAAGGAAACTGCTTTTTTTTTTTTAATGTTTATTGCTTTCTTTGTTGAATAATATGTAGTCACTGTAAAGATTATAAGGTGACCTATAATCTCTAAATTTTGGTATAAATACAATAGATTTACATCACAATTTTAACATAACGCTAGCTAACTCAACTATAAGGGCTCCGAACAATAAATAAATATGGAAGTAAAAGAAAGGAAAAAAAAAATCTGAACTCTTGATTTATCCAGGAGCCTTCTCCTGTTTGATCTGGGACACACACCCCCTGCCACCCATACACATGCACTCTCTCTCTCTCCTGCTTTATTTTTCTGCTTAGCAGTTACTTTATCTAATATACTATATATGACATTTATTTACCTGGTTTAGGGACCATGTCCTCTACTAGAATATAGGCTCCATAACGCGGGGGGTTTTGGTCTGCTTTGGTCATAGCTATATCCCCTGCACCGGGAGGACTACTGACAGATTCTTTGTTAACATTTATGGAATACATGAAGGAAGAAATGAATGAATGGACACAAGCTAGAGTTACTAAAGGGTAACTTACATGCTGACTTTAGGATCGAAATGCCCTGTAAGATATAACTACATTTCCTTCTGTTCTGCTCTCTCTCTCTGATGTGTTTTTACATGGCTATGGTCAGACTGTATATATTTGTATCTAAATTTCCTCACCTAAAATTTTATGTAGATATGTATGTATATATACATATATATATTTATATGTAAATAAATATATATATGTATATATAAATGTATATATATATGTATATTTATATATATATAAAATAAGCATTGACAGTCTTGTCTTTTTCTTTTCTTTTCCTTTAAAGATGGCACCTGAGCTAACAACTGTTGCCAATCTTTTTTTTTCTGCTGCTTCTCCCCTCATCCCCCCAGTATATAGTTGTATATTTTAGTTGTGGGTCCTTCTAGTTGTGGCATGTGAGATGCCGCCTCAGTGTGGCCTGACGAGTGGCGTCATGTCCGTGCCCAGGATCCAAACCAGCAAAACCCTGGGCCGCCAAAGTGGAGCACGTGAGCTTAACCACTCAGCCACCGGGGCCAGCTTGTGTCTTGTCTTTTTCAATCTTAAAATACTAAAACATTACTAAAAGAAAATGTGGAAATGATAACTGATAATCGAAAAGAAAAGGAAAATTCATAGACCCGCTCAGAATTATCACTAACATTTGGTATCTTGCCTTTTGGCTCATCATTTTGAGTATAAGTTTTAAATGACATTATGATCATAATATAGATAGAATTTTTCATACTTTGTTTTTTAACAGACCTGGAATTTCAGTGCATAAACAGTTTAATGAGGAAGATCAAAATTTACTTAATCATTTTCATATTCCTGTGTATATATAGGTTGTTGTCAATCTTTTTCTTCTGTAATGTTGCAGTGGACTTTTTGTTTTGTAGAAAGCTTTTTCAAATTTGGGATTAAGGAAATGACTTTTTAATGGCCCCCATGCTCCCCCTTAGCATCCTGCCATAACCCTCTCCATTCTCTCACCCACTGCTGATGTAATTTATGGCTCTGGCTTCTTATTTGTTTAAAGCTGATCCCTTAAGAGGTGACCTCCCAGTGTCTTCAATTATGATTTTTAAATGATGCCTTAGGCCACTGCCTGGCACAGTGGTGCCCTCACCTTCCCGCCTTCTGCCTTCTGAGCATTGAGCTCAGCTGCCAAACTGGCTGTGCCCCCTCCTGTCCTCAGAGTTGCCTCCAGAGTCCCAGCAGAGAGGCAGATTAACCCCTTTTGTTAGCAGAGGTAATTTGCCTGGGCTCAGCATTAATAAGGAATGCCTGAGCAGTTGGGGTCAGGAAGAACAGATCTGTCAAGCCCCAGGGTTAATTTAATAGCAATCTGTTGGCTGTCTGCCTTGTATATTAGCCATGAATCCAATGCTATGTTTTGCTTTTGCCATTTAGTTCTTTGGAACAACAGGGAAATAATTTGGATAGAGAGCCGTAAAGGATAGGGAAGAGAAAATGGACTGTCAAAATGTATCATTCCATTTTCAAGATAATACGGGGAGCCATGCATTGCTCATCTCCTTTCTCCTTCCGTCCCGACATAAAGGGCAAAACCACATGTGCTGAACGTGCGTATCTCCCTTTTGAAGAGCGTAAGGAAAAAGGCCTGAGTTTCTAGATGATGCAGATGTGAAATATGTTCTCCCATCATCCTCATTGAATTTTGAGTGACTATACTCCTTCTCCCAAATGTTTCTGGAACTCAGCAAATCCTCCCTAAGTTAACAATTCAGGAATCGTGTTTCTGTCCCAACTTTCAGTTCAAAGAAGAAAAAATTATCACATCATAGGACACAAAAATCCTAGGTCAGATGCTGTATCCAAATTCTGGTTCTGAAAAATGTGGCCTCCAAAGTGGTCAAGGAATCAAGAGAGCACAGGCCCAAAGCAGAAGAGATGGAGCTCCTTCTCCCATTAGCCAGGGGTGTTTCAGGAGAGCCAGAATTGCTGCACTCAGAAAGGCTGTCTCTGAGCCACTGGAGGGGGGCGGGGGCATGTGATCAAGAATCCAGGCTTTTGAGTCAAACTTGGGTTCAAGTGCCAGCTCTGCCCCCTGCTGGCCATCTGACCTTGAGTAATTTACCTCAGTTCACTGTTTCCTCTGCAAGAAAATGAGCCTGTTAATAATACTGACCTCAAAAGGCTGAGATGAAGGTCAAATGAGCCAATATATGGCACTTGATAAACATTAACTGCTGGTTGTTATTATCCTCCTTGTTGTCCTTATCATCATGATTATTAAAAAGAGGATTAGAGTCCGGCTGAACCCCATTGAGTCAGACCTAAATAAGCACTCTAGTCAAAAGAGAGGTGCTTGGGGATGAGGGATGATGGGTAGGCTTAGAGGCCCAGAATGGGTGGGTGGGAGGGAGGATGGATCCAGAGGCAGCAGCCCTAAGCAGAGTCAGTGGGCACATCCCCATGATGGTGTTCTCGATGGTGGGGGATGTTCCTGGTTTCGTAGATATGTTTAAGCATGTCATTTCACACGTTCTGACTTTTGGGCTTTATTTTTAGGTGAGAAAAAAATAACCATAGATGTGGCACCTCCCCTTCCCACACAGCAAAGATCCCTTCCAGTTAAGCTTGTTTTTAGAGCTGTACTGGTAGAGGTTGAGAAAACTGACACCAGATTTTCTTTCCCTATTTTTGGAAAAGAGAAACACACTCATTGGCATAGTAGAGTGTGGAGGCTCTTTCTGGGAGCCAATTAAATCTGACAACAGCTGAGCTCCAACGTCTACTCACCCCACCCCGTGTCGTGGCCACAAGGCCCACACATGAGTCAGGGGCCTAGAGAGAACATCAGAGCTGCAGCCTGGAGCCACCTTCTGGGGGGCATAGGTTCCTGCTCCCCAGCATGTGGTGCTAACTGCAATAATATTTCTAACTCTGGTGGCAGTCGAGTTGAAAGGTAGTGTTTTGTGAATCCAGGGGACTCATATGCTCCAGAGACCCAAGTAATATCTGCATCTGGGTTTGTGCAGGAAATTGTAGTAAAACGTAATGTTAGTTCAGTCTCAAGCTAATTTTAGAAAGAACCCAACAGGATTTATAAGAGATAATTGAAGGGGAACGAGGCACAGCCAAACGCAAAGCTGTTATTGCAACCAATGGCATGCTGGAATAGTTGTACCAGGAGCACAGGTGATGTTGGAAAATAGATGACTACTTTGTTAGTGCTGGTGACTAAAAAATATCACTGCATGTAGTTGTACCTCATCTAAACTAGGGAGAGGACTATGCTACTGACTCCATGAAAAACATAGACGATTTTCATCCATCCCAGTCTAATAGCATAGTCTGATCAAGTTTCTGCTTGTTGCTTCAATGCAATGTTCCCCAAAGTATGATACATAAACTCCTGGCACAGACATAAACGTTTTAATTTTAATTGTTATGCATTTATTTCATGCATATCATTTAAAATATAACTAGCTCATTAAAGCTAGATTTTATGACTCTTGGGTTACTACTTGGACAAGGCTAAGGAAAGAAAAAAGTGAATCAATTTAAATTGATCTGAAGAAAAAATGTCAAGTGAAAAATACTAACTGGTGATATACAGGTGGGGCAGCATCACCAAGGTGAAGTTTAGGAAAAGGGGGAACCATTCTGGTCAGCTTTCCCGTGTCACAGCATCCACATCACGAGCCCTGTTCCTTTGCAGGAAGTTGCTGGGTCCTCAGACAGCATCTCAGCCCCAGCCAGCTGCCTCCCAACCTGCAGCAGGTCCCCCGAGCTCTTGGTCGGAATATGACAGGATCAGCACGAACCCCCTCCCTCACGCATGCCAGACACCCTACTGAAGGTGTTTGTTTCCCTTGAGTCACTTTCACAATTGAGAGGCCAAATGTTTGACTTCATTATAAAGATGAGGCCTTTTTTTTTTGAGGAAGATTAGCCCTGAGCTAACATCTGCCACCAATCCTCCTCTTTTTGCTGAGGAAGACTGGCCCTGAACTAACATCCGTGCCCATCTTCCTCTACTTTATATGTGGGATACCTACCACAGCATGGCTTGCCAAGCAGTGCCACGTCCACACCCGGGATCTGAACCCGCGAACCCAGGGCCGCCGAAGCAGAACATACGCACTTAACGCCTGCATCACCGGGCCCACCCCTAAAGATGTGGTCTTAAAAAATAAAGGTATAAATAGGGCTGGCCCAGTGGTGCAGCAGTTAAGTTTGCACATTCCACTTCAGTGGGCCAGGGTTCCCTGATTCAGATCCCAGGTACAGACTATGCACTGTTTGTCAAGCCGTGGTGTGGCAGGCAGCCCATGTATAAAGTAGAGGAAGATGGGCATGGATGTTAGCTCAGGGCCAGTCTTCCTCAGCAAAAAGAGGAGGCTTGGTGGCAGATGTTAGGTCAGGGCTAATCTTCCTCAAAAAAAAAAAGTGGAGGTATAACAATTCTTGATCAAAAGAGAAAATACTGAGGAAAAAAAAAAAAACCAGATGCTAAAACTAATGGTATATTCCATGGAAGACTAAAACCATCCTGCTGTACAACTGGATGGCTTCTTTCTGACGCTTAAATTCTCACACAAGCTCTAAGCAAACAACAACTTATGGAGACTTAAGGTCCTGTATATCTTCAATAAGACAAATTTTGCATAATTACTAAGGAGCACAAGTTTTGCACCTGGGATAAAATCCAGGTGCTTCCACTCATGGGCCATGTGACTTGGGACAATTTACTTTACATACTCTGACCCTCTGTTTCCACCTCTGAAAAATGGGGATAAGAAAAGTGCTGATTATAGAGCTGTTATAAGGATTAAATGAGATAAAGCACATGATATGCTTTGCACAGTGATTGACCTTTAGTCTGTGCTCCATAAATGGTAGCAGCTATTATTATTATCATTATCATCAACATATTATTAAGAAGATCTCAGGGATTTCATGTAAGAGGATTTACAGTCTATCACAGATATCATTTATCAGCCTAGGCGTCTAGGTAAAGATTCAAATAAATTGGATTATTTAGTTAGAATGGAACTAGTTTCTTAACCACTGTTGTAAAATGAGAAATGTAAGTCTTTGCAACTTGGCACCTTTTAAAATGATTGCACGAGCAGATAACTTTGATGGTGAATGGGGCGTCTACATCTTATGGAGGAGGAAATACTAATAAGGACTACGGAGACCTGAGTTCTAATGCTGCCTCTGACCGCTGGGTAACCCTGGGCCTCGTCTGCCTGGGACCAACAATGCCTGCCTCTTTGCACATGGAGTTATTGTGAGGATCCACCAAGTGTGGTAAATGCTAACATGTTACACTGAAATATGGCAGTGCTGTTAGTAATCACCCCCGAGGTTCTGCCCCCCTTCTCCTGGTCCCCTCCTTGACTCGTCTGTGCCAGATATCGTGGACATTAAGCCAGCCAACATGGAGGAGCTCACGGAGGTGATCACGGCGGCCGAGTTCCACCCACATCACTGCAACACCTTCGTGTACAGCAGCAGCAAAGGGACAATCCGGCTGTGTGACATGAGGGCATCGGCCTTGTGTGACAGGCACACCAAATGTGAGTAGCCAGCAGCTCAGGGTTGATGGGGAGGGATGGGCCACTGGCCCCTGACATGCAGGAGGATATGGGGAGAGCCTAGAGGGTTTTGATCTCCTTTCCCACGTTAGACATGCTGGGAGTAAAGAGGCTACACGTGTTGTCCTTACGCGGGAGTCAGCTCCATATTTGATATTTCAATAAAGATGAAACCTCACGTTCAACTCCATAAACATTCGCTTCAGGCTGTGGAGTATGGAAATGAATAAGACATGAGCCCTGTCACATAACATTGTGACAGGATCTGAATTGTGTTTTAAGATCACTCTTGCTGCTGTGGGGAGAGTGAACCTGAGGAGTAGAAGGGGAGACCAGCTAGGGGATTGTGTAACATCCAGGCAGGAGATGAGCGTGGCCTGGACAAGGGTGGAGATGTGGAAACAGAAGAGCCATGGTCTCTGGACGGATCTTGGCAGCAGAGCTTACAGGACCTGCTGGACTGGGTGTGCGGCTGAGAATATACAAGGAATCACGATTGGCAGCTGGGGATGGTGACTGAGTTAATAACACTGTCTTGTACATGTGAAAGTCACTAAGAGAGTGGATCCTCAAAGTTCTTGTCACAAGAAAAAAAAAATTTGTAACTGTGTGTGGTGACGGATGTTAACTAGACTTGGGCTGATTATTTTGCAGTATATACATATATCAAATGATGATGCGTACACCTGAACCTAATATACTTTGTGTGTCAACTATATCTCAATATAAAAAAAGAATAGCAGCTGGAGGGGGGGAGCTGGTGGCTTCTTGGAGAGGTTGTAGCTCTGAGAACCAGCACTCTGGAAGTCCCAGTGGTTCTAGTGGGCACCAGGGAAAAGCTTCAGAGACAGGGGTTGGGATAAAGTGCAGCCAGACTCCCAGGCCCTCAGATCATGCTGGAGTTCTCAGGGCATTGACAGAGCAAAGCAGCTGCAAAGCTAGGGGGAGCCAAGTGTTTGGAGGCCAGAGGCCAAGACTGATGTAAGCAGGTGAAGCAAGTGTCAGCTGGCGCTGCCTGCAAGTGCTGGGGTAGACGGGACGGGCCTGGAGCTAGCAGGAAGGCTTTCTAGAACAGAAACTGCTGCAGGAGTAAAGGTGCATGGAAGGCAGAGGTAATCCATGTCCAGTGTCAGACCAGACAATGTGCAGCTGCCAGGATGTTCAGAAGCGACTAGAGCCGTGTTCGTCTGGCCAGCACCCCTGCCAGTGCTGGTGGCCACTCCAGTTTGCTGTGGAGAAATGAAGACCTATCCGTCCCACAGTCCCGGCTCTCAGCTTCAATTCCTGTGTGACGTGAGTGACAGGGCAACACTCTTTGTAAGTGTCTGATGGGAGAGGGGTGAAGATCTGGGTCATGTTGATCATTTCTGTTGGCTCATTTGCTGTGAAAAGGGTTGTATGGGGGAGCTGGTCTGCAGAGTGTAGTGGTACGTAGACTTGTGGCTTCTAGAGGCACACAGACCCCGGTCCAAGCCAGGCTTCACCCCTTATTAGCTAACTTTGTCCAACTTTCCCTAACCTTCCTGAGCCTCAGTCTTCTCAGATGTAAAATGGGTAAAATCATAATATCCACCTCATGGGTTTGTCATGGGGCTCAGAGGAGATAGCTCTTAAGAATTAACGAGGTTTGTCCAGGCTAGAGGGTGAAAGGGTAACGGGGCACATGTGTATGGTGACGGATGGCAGCTAGACTTTTGGTGGTGAACACAATGCAGTCTATACAGAAGCCGAAATATAGTGATATACACCTGAAATTTATGTGATGTTATAAACCAATGTGACTTCAATAAAAAAAAAGATACACATAACAAAAAAATTATTAAGGAGATGTTTTACTTTTTTTTTATACTAACTCTTCAAAACATATGTATTTTACACTTACAGAAGGTTTCAATTGAGATTATCCACATTTCAAGTACTCGATAGCCACAAGTGGCTAGTGGCTACCACACTGGACAGTGCAGATTTAAGATATTTCCATCATTGTAGAAGGTTCTCTTGGAGAGTGTGGATCTAGACCATCAGCTCCTAAGGACACGGACTTTTCTGTTTTGTTCACTGCTGTTGCTCAGCACCTAAAACGGTGCCTGGCCCGTGATAGATGCTTAATAAATACTTGCTGATGTGTGTGCTGGTATTGATCTTTGAGCGGTACTTACTTATAAGCCAACAAGGGGAAAGGTATTTAAGGCAGAAGGACCAACATGTGCAAAGGTACTGAGGCATGAAAGATCATAGTGTTTGTGGAACTGCAGGGTAACTGATTTGGCTGGTCTGCAGGGAATGACTTGGAGAAGGAAGAGAGTTGAAGCCCAGGAGGAATCCAGGCTTCTGGTCATAATGGCCATGATGAAGAACTTGAATTTTCTCTAAAAATCAGTGAACAACCACTAAAGTAACCAGGGGAGTAATATGATCAGAATTACGTTTTAGAGAAGTTAATTAGACAGAAGGCAGGGGGATGGAGGTTCGGTTCTGACTGAGAAAATAAAGAGACAAGGAAACAAGTCAGGAAGAGAGTGTAATGTTGACAAGGATTTCTTAACAGTGACACTAGTGAATTTTAAGCACACAATTCTTTGTTTGGGGGAGGGGGTTGTCCTGTACATTGTAGGGTATTTAGCAGCATCCCTGGCCTCTGCCCCCTGGATGCCACTAGCAAAAGCCAGTTGTGACAACCAAAAATGTCTCCAGACATTGTGAACTATCCCCCGGGGGATAATGGCTCCCAGTTGAGAACCGCAGATCCAGACTAAAATTCATTGTCAGTCCTTCAGCATGATTGATTTTCTTGTGTCTGCGATATATCTGTTACTATTAAGAACTCTAAATTGTCCAATGGAAAGGTAAGACTTAGCTCGTACACTCAAGGCATTAAAATTTAGCTGAAGAGGCAAGATGTACCCAGGAGACATTTCAGGAACAATGTATCAGGCAGTGTGTGTATTAATACCCAAATGAGTGGTGGAGACGATTAGGAGCTGGGACGTTCAGAGGAGAGTGGGATGTTCGGGGCTAGACCTCCCAGGGAAGGCAGAGGCTGAGTAGTAGCGCTAAAGCACAGCTGGGGTTTGGTTAGGTGGGAAACAGAGAGAAGGCTGTTTCTGGCAGTGCATGCAGAATGGGCAACAGCCTGAAGTTAGGAAGTTACATGGAACCTTTAAAGAGTCTTAGTAACAAGTGTCAGGCTTGGGTGAAAGGGAATTATTAAAGAATGAGGTCACATAGGGTTGATGGTTCATATCAGGTCAGTCTTTGAAGATCAGAGTCAAAAGTTTATGCCTTCATGTATTCATTCATTCCTTCATTCATTCATTCATTGAGTTCCTACTCTATACCCAGAGTCTGAGTCCTGTGGTAGCCAGTCCTTCTTAAACCTTTCCACCAAGTATGCACTCCCAGGGCCAGCCCATGAACCTTGCTGCCATGAGGAAGGGCACCCAGAGGCAATCTAACCTCTCTGATGTGCTCTGGGGGCCAGCCTATTAGCAGACAAGACAGCACATGCCTGGCAGAGGCAAGAGACCCCAGGGGAGATGCTGACCACCACAGATTGTCTTTGAAGTCTTGTTTTTCCATCTTAAAATTTCACATGAATTTTGTATTTTATTCCCATAGAATGTCTACTTTCCGTTTAATTTAATAATTACCTTTCTACCCAGCCCCAAATTTCAAGCAAAATTGATGTTCCCAAAAGATGCAGCATTTATCCTATGGCTTCCTGCACCACTTGGTGCACCCCTATATCCTCCTCCCCCGACCTCCAAAGATACGTCCATGTGCCCCGGTTTGAGAAGCACAGTTTCTAGTGAGTGGAGAGCGATTTGAGATCATTTGGCTGGAGAACAGAGTTATAGAAATTATGTTTTATGGGTGATTAACACAGTGGTGGTGGGAAGAAACATAGGAGAATGAGGGTTTTGCTTTAGTCTCAGTACAATGGAAATTCATACCCTAGATAAATGATAGCTATGGAGATCAAAAGGAAAAAGGAATGTTTCTTTTAAAATAACTCTGGGTGATGAAAGCGATAGAGATTGGCATTCGTCACACGTGGATGTTCGTTGTTCAGGGTCCTTCCTAAACTATAAACCCTCTGAGGACAAGAACTGAATCTGTTTTGCTCACATCATGTTGCCAAGGCCTGACACATAAGTAGGTGTTCAATAAATATTTACTCAAGAAATAAATTTATACCTGATGGTTGACATAAATGGCATGTGGAAAGGGGACTAATAAGAAGTGATACTAGGGGAGAGCGAAGGGTTGGGGTTCAGTTTGAGATATGCTGTGTGTGAGGTGACATGAGCTGTCTAAGGAGGCAGGCCCCTCTGGTGGGTGAAGGTAGCGCCGGGCTTGAAGGGCCACCGACCCAAAGTGGGCGCCAGAGATGGCACAAGAAGGCCTGGTGAGCTCACAGCCCAGTGTAGCAGACACTAGTCTGGGCTGTGGAGTCAGACAGATGCACACGAGTTCTAGATATTGAGGAATAAGCTTACTGAGAGACTTGATGAACCTTGAACTCAAAATGGACAAAGGACAAGGCCTTAGAAACTTCTAGAACTAGAATGGTTTAGAGTAGCAGGTTTGGAATCAGAAGTCAGCTCCGACACTCAGTGGCTGTGTGACCTCGGGCAAGCTATTTAATCCCCCTGAGCCCCAAGTTCCTCATTTGAAAGTAGAAACAGTAAAGACAGCCTCCTAGGGCTGGTTGTTCACAACAAGTAAATGTCATCATGCGTGTAAGAGCCGAGCACTCTGCCAGGCTTGCAGGGGTCAATAACCGGCGGCAGCAGTTATCACAGCCCTTCCTCCTGAATTCCCCTGTCCCAGGCCAGCAGCTGTGTGGCGCTTGAAACACCAACCCTTTTCCCAGATATGTGAAGCCCCATTATCCGTTTCCTTAATTAGTATTTGTGGAGCACATACTGTATGTCAGGTGCTGTGCCAGACTCTGGGGACACAAGGGTGAGCAAAACCAGACCTGGTTTCCTCCCTCTTAGAGCTCACTGGCTGCCTTAGTGAGGGCTCTCCAGAGGAACAGGACTGATAGGGGATCGCTCTCTTTCTCGTATATGTATACATATACATATGTGTGTTTGTGCGTATATATGTGTGTGTGTGTGTATCTGTGCATGTGTGTGTAAATGTGTGCAATTTATTATAAAAGTGTCGACGAAAATAATCCATAACCAATCTATAAATGGAAATTGGGGAGAGTTTATTCTGAGCTAAAATCTGAGGACCATGGCCCGGGGCCTTTCTTCCCAAAGGAAGAGAGGGCACCAAAGAAGTGAGGTATACAGAGTGGTTATATACCCCCAAAGAGGATGCTTCACATATGATTGAAATGTCCCTCCCACAATAGTCACAAGATTGCCCTGTCGGCACAGCGCTTGATGGACACAGCAGGTAGTGGGTCTGCTATCTTGGTGGGCGTAGCAGGAGGCAAGCCTATTGTCTCGAGCTGGGTGGTCACAGGTGAGCGCAGCAATCGGTTCCTAGTCTAAGGAAAGATGCTTAATCCTTAAGGAACTGCCAACGTTGGGAGGGGGAGGGAAGTTGCACCTTTATCTCAAGGGCCTTTGTTCTTGCCATAGGGAATGTCTAAAGCAGATATACAATACATGCTCAACAGCCATGGTCAGGCCCTTTTGGAAAGACAAGGTCAGGCCGAATTAGGTTTACACCAAATGGCTTCCTCATATACTCCAATATATCCTATTGCTTGCCATTTCTATTTGTCATAAGTATTTGGTCCATATGATATGGAGGCTGACACGTCCCAAGATCTGCAGTGAGACCCAGGAGAGCCCACGGTATAGTTCTAGTCCAAAGGCCAGCAGGCTCGTGACCAGAAGAGCCGATGTTTCAGTTCGAGTTGCCTCAGCTGGAAGGAGTCAGGCAGCGGAATTCCCTCTTATTTGAGGGACGGCCAGCCTTTGTGTTCTACTCAGGCCTTCAATGGATCGCAGGAAGCCCACCCACATTAGGGAGGACCATCTGCTTTCCTCTGTCTATCCATTTAAATGTTAAAGTCATCGAAAAACACCCTCACGGAACACCCAGAGTAACATTTGACCAAATATCTGGGCACCCGATGGCCCAGCCAAATTGATGCATAAAATTAACCATCACACTGTGTAAGGAGGAAAGATGCACTAATCAGAGAATCACAAACAGATATGACTTTGCAACTGCAAAAGTGGGATGAAAGAGAGGCACATGGTGCTGTGAGGGGCTGTGACAAGGGCTGTATACCCCAAGGCAGTGACTGCTGGGCTCCACCCTAAAGACTGAAAAGTTACCTGGGGAGAAAACAGGGAAGAGTCATCAGGCCCACACAAGCAGGAGGCCTGGCAAGCCACACCCCCAGGGGTGGCTCCTCCCTCCAGCCTGGGTCCCACAAAGCCCTAGAGAAGCAAAGCCCCAGGGGATAGTCACTAGGGAGGCCCAGGAGCTTGCTAGCAGCCTGCAGGCCTCTGCCGCAGCCCTGTCTCCCCACACCCCAGCCCGACACCAGCAGTGCTCTGAATTGCCAGCTGCCAGCCTCCTAATCTAATTAAGAAGCGAACAAAATCCATTTTCCTGACTCGTCCAAAGTGCCGACCTTCTTCGGTGCACATCTACCTTTGTTCAGCTGCTGCAGCCGCGGCCCCCAGCTCCTGCCAGCTGGGAAAACAAGTTCAATCTGACCTCTCGCCTGACATTTCATATTGATTTTCTCCATCCTCCTCAAACGCCAGCCTGCAGTCGACCACGGTTCAGCCGAGGTGTGCGAATGGAATTGAGACAGTTCATCAGAGTTCAAAATGAAAAGCAACATTGGCTTTCGGAGATGAGCTCTGAGAAGGAGGGTATTTAATAACCGTCGGCGTTTAATCAAAACGCCGAGGAGACTCATGTTATCAGAGCTGCATATATTAATTTCCATATGTCCCTCACTCTGCGTTCTCAGCAGGGGTGGGAAGGAATGGTTTTCTCCTTCATCTCTCTCTCTTTTCTATCACTTCTGGCATAATGACGGGGTTGTGTTTGCAGTTTGAGATTCTAATGTCTGAAACAATAGGGTGCTAATGGCAGTAGCAGTTGGCTGGGCTGAATCATGCCTTCTCCTTTCGGTGCATGACTATTGGGAGTTGAGTGAAGAAACTGGCCAGGTATGATGAATGACAGCCTAGGACATGAAAGAGAAATTCAGTCTGAACTCTTTTCCAATGGCCTGCATGAATCTGGTCCCTGCCCACCTCTCCAACCTCAGCTCCCCGTCGTCTGGCCACACTGGTCTGCTTTCTGCACCTTCAACACACCCAGCCCTTTCCTGCCTCAGGGCCTTTGCACAGGCTCTTCCTCTGCCTAGAATGCTGTCCTTCCATGCTCCTCAGTTGTCTGGACTGTTCTCATTTTAGGTCTCTGGGAAAATGTTTCCTCCTCAGAGAGGACTTCTCGGTTTACCCCACCTGCACCCTATTTCTGTCTCATCACCCTATTTTATTTGTCTTTCTTTCATAGTGCTCATCTATAGATGTTTACTTTTCTTCCTCTCTGTCTCCCCAACTAAAATGTAATCTCCACGAGAGCAGCAACTTTATTTATCTTAGCAACCACTGAATTGCCAATAGTTAGCCTAGTGCCCAGCCACAAGTGGGGCTCCACTGAACATCTATGATAGAAAGGCAGGCAAGTGGGAAAAGACAGGTGAAAGAAGGTGGATTGGTTTCCTAGAGTTGCTGTCACAAAGTACCACAGACTGGGTACAGAACCGTGTTGTCTCACAGTTCTGGAGACCAGAAGTCCGAGAGTGAGGTGTCAACAGGGTTGGTTTCTTCTAAGGGCTGTGAAGAAAGGATCTGTTCTAAGCCCCTCTCTTTGGCTTACTGAGGATCGTCTTCTCCTCACCTCTTCACATCATCTTCCCTCCATACATGTCTGTGTCCAAAATTCCCCTTCTTGTAAGGACACCAGTCAGGTTGGATTAGGGGCCACCCTAATGACCTCATTTTAATTTAATTACCTTTTTAACGATTCTATCTCCAAATGGTTACATTCTGAAGTCCTGGGGGTTAGGACTTCAATATAGGAATTTGGGGTTGGGCAGGGGGGAGATGGGGACAGCACACCATTCAGCCCATAGCAGAAGACATGAAAATAATTGAGGGCCCAGGCCCTGGAGTGGACCGTTCCAGGCGTGGATCCCAGGCTCATGTTCCGCAGGTGGCTGGTGCGAGGTGCCAATGATGATACTTCCTCTAGAAGGAGGGGTGAAAAGTGATTGTGGACACGGGGCTCTCAGCACAGCCCCTGACCCACTGTGAGCACACAGTTCACATGGGTCTCATCGAAGGTGGTGGGTTGAGATTGTACGTTGAGGGTACGTTGAGTCTCTACACCTCCCCATGGCTGTGTGCGTGTTTTGTGGTGATGATGCCTGGATCTCTTCCTGTGGTGCAGAAACATGATTTCTCTCTGAACAAAGGGGATGTTAATTGATTTTAGAGGCTGTGAGGTGCTAAGGAGCCTGTTTCCTACTCAAAAGCCACTCTTAAGAGGGAAAGGTCACGAATAAGCAGTTTGTTTGAACAGCATAAAAGCAGGAGGTGCAATCCTCAAACGGGAGTGGGAATAGAGAAGGAGTTCCGTGAAGGGCCATATGGATTTACCTTGCCCACCGTCTGGGGACACAGTTACACTGGAGCAAGTGGGGAAATGCTTAGGATAAATGTTAAAGCAGGACGCGAAGTTACAAACCCACCATGAACGCAGCAGTGTAAAGATGAGTGTGCGGACCAAGACTGCCAGGGGCTGTGTGGAAGGGGTGATGGCAGAGCAGCAAACTCCGGGCAGCTCCCCCCAAGGTTGTAGTTTTACTGCTGTAACTGGGATAACAGGGGAGGCCTGCTGGCGCCTTAGCTCTGGGGTGGAAAGATCGTGATTTCCCCCGACACACCCTTGACAACACCTGTCTTAGGTACTAGGATGGGCAAGGCAGTGAAGAGCCCAGCATGATGTTCCCCATCTTGGCCCATTTGGGCTGCTATAATCCAATACCACAGACTGGGTGGGTGAGACACCAAACATTTATTTCTCACAGGTCTGGAGGCTGGGGAGTCCAAGGTCAAGGCACCAGCAGATTTGGTGTCTGGTGAGGACCGGCTTCCTGGTTCATAGATGGCCGTCTTCTCGCTGTGTCCTCACATGCAGAAGGGCTGAGGGAGCTCTCTGGGATCCCTTTCATAAGGACATTAATCCTATTCATGAGGGCGCCATCCTCATGACTTAATTACCTCCCAAAGGGCCACCTCAAAATACCACCACATTGGGGTGTAGGTTTCACCGTATAACTTTGAAGGGACACAGACATTCAGTCTTATAGGATTCCCTGTAAGCACAGCCCAGACATTTTTGCTTTGTTTCTTCCCTTCTTTCAAACTAAACTGATAGTAGTGAGTAAATTCAGAGACACGGTCAAGATAGGGGAGGAAAATCTACATGGTGTCACTGTCCGTCCATGTCCGTGGCCTGACTGGGTGACCTCAAACGGGTTACCTCACTTCTCTGTGTCTCAATTTACTCATCTATAAAATATGACTAGCGGTAGCACTTCCCTCTAGGTGCTTGTGAGGATTAAGTGAGAGAACAGCACGCAGCCCTGGAACGGTGCTGGCCTGTAGTGTGAGCTCTGTGCTAGTTGTGGGTGGGATGATGCTGCTGGCTCGCTTCTCCTCCACGTGTCTTTAAGAGCAGGGACAGGAGGAGGAGCAGCAACAGCTGTAGGTGTGGTAGCGGCAGCAACCATAGTCACAGCTAACTCCTATGACATTTTACTATATCCAGAAAGCAAGCCAAGGTGTGAGCTCCTCCAGTTCTCCTGACAACCCTACGAGGTGCACACCATCATTAGCTACATTCTGCAGATGAGGAAACTAGCTAAGAGGGGAATGATGCTCTCATGGCCACCAAGGAACAAGATCTGGGATTTGATCCAGACCTGTACCTCTTGACCAGGACTCCAGAAATCACTTAATCAACCAAGACTTATTAAACACCTACTCATTCCTGCCTTCACGGAGGTTATATTCTAGCGGGGAGGGAGGAAAGAAAACATACACAGGTGTACAAATGAACGAAATAATTTCAGACAGTGATAAAAGCTATAAGAAACTTAAACAGGACTAAAGAGTAGCTGGGGCGGAATTATTTCCATAGGGTGGCCAGGGAGAGCCTTTGAACTGAGACCTGAATTGTCACAAGGAGCCAGAGATAACATCTAGGAATGAAGGCCCTCACACATGAACAACCTTGTGTCTTCAAAGAATAGAAAAAAGACCAGTGGATGGAGACTAGTGGGCTGGGGACTGGTGTAGAGGATGAGGCTGTAAAGGCAGCTGAGGCCAGATTACATAGAGCCTTGTAGACAAGGCAGAGTGCCTGGATTTCATTCTGACTGAGAGGGAAGCCAGAAGATGGTTCTAAGCAGGGAAGTGAATACTCTGTTTATGGTCTTAAAAGAGTTCCCATAAAAGGGGTGGCAAGACTCGAAGCAGAAAGACCAAATTAGGAGGTTCTTGCCATAGTCTGGAGAAGAAACGACGGTGGCTCTGCCAGGGTCGGGCAGTGAAGGGGTGATACAAGAAGGCAGAGGTGGAATCCACTGAGGAGCTCAGGCTAAGAGGACTTGCTGAGAGGCTGGAAGCGGAGAGCTGATAGAAAGGGAGGAATCTAAGATAACTCTTAGGTTTTGGTCTTGAGCGACGGAGAGTATGGTGGTAACCTATACGATGAGGAGTCAGGAAGGAACGGGTTTGGCATAGACAAACCAAGGCTTCTCTTTTGGATGTTTCCGGATTGAGATGTCTGTGATATACCCAATTAGAGAAGTTGGGTAACAACTTCCCTAAGTCTGGAAGTCAGGGGAGAGGCCTGGGCTGGAGCTCTAAATTTAGGAATCATGAGTATGTTATTGTTTTTAAAGCCATGGGATGGGTGAAGTCACTTAGGAGAGAAGGGTGTAGATGGAGAGGAGAGGAGAGTCCAGGATGGAGGTGGAGGACATGCCAACATTTACCAGTGGGGTAGGGGGAAGAGGAGGCAGCCTTTTACGGGAGACTGATTGTGAGCTGCCAGGGAAGTAAGAAGAAATCCAAGGGGGAGGGATCAGGGGCTGGGGGTAGGCATATAAGCTGAGAGAGGAGAGGGATTTAGAAAGATATAGGGATCCATAATGTCCCATGCTTCTTGAGAGGTCAAGAAAGATGAGAGCAGAGAACAGATCATGGGACTTGGAAATCTTTGGCCATTAATTAGTTAATTAAAACAAAAGCAATCAGCACACTGCCCGGCGCATAGGAGGTTCCCAGTGCACGTTTGCTGGATGAAATCAATCACGGAGGTGAACAGCATGCTCAGTGTCTGATGACACAGGACAGGTTCACCGGTTACATCTTTTTTTTTTTTGAGGAAGATTAGCCCTGAGCTAACTGCTGCCAATCCTCCTCTTTTTGCTGAGGAAGACTGGCCCTGAGCTAACATATGTGCCCATCTTCCTCTACTTTATATGTGGGACACCTACCACAACATGGCGTTCCAAGCGGTGCCATGTCTGCACCTGGGATCCGAACCGCCCCCTGGGCCGCCAAAGCGGAACATGCGCACTTAATCGCTACACCACCAGGCCGGCCTCCCCCCACCCCAGTTCCACCTTAATTTCATCATAGTTTTAATCACCCCTCACCTGCCCCAGAGTTCCCATCACGTTGAGAAGGAGTGGCTTGTGCAGGACTTGCAGGAGATGGAGCAGGCCAGGGAGGCTCGTGAAGACCAGGGCGAGGAGCTGGCTCCTCTCAGCCCCAGGGATAGCAGTTCGGCTGCTCCAGTCCCCTTGCGCTGGCTCTGCCAGCAAGTCTGCTGCCTGCAGTCATTGTATTTCAGTAGCCTGTAAGAGCGGGAAGGGAGGAAAGAAAACATACCAGTGTACAAATGAATGAAATCATTTCAGACAGTGACAAAAGCTATAAGAAAATGAAGCAGAACTAAAGTGTAGCTGGGGTGGACCTACCCTCCCAACCTCCTCCCTCCCTGGCAAGGCCCTTCTGCACTGGCAAATCTGCAGCTCAAGACTTGGCCACAAAAATTGCCTGAGTTCCAATGAGAACGGGGCAAAGTTTGATGCCCAACCTAACAATTCGAATCAGAAATTCCATTTTCCTCCAAAGGTGTATATAGTGGAGGAGGATGGATATTATTTTTGAGCCCTTCTGTGTCTCATTTAAGTCTCACAACAACTCCTGAAGACTGGTATTAGTAACTCCTGTTTACAGATGAGGCACAGAGAGGTGAAGAAACTTTGCCCCTGATCATGTGGAGAAGTCAAGATTTGAATCCAGGTCTGTCTGCTTCCAAGAGAAGAGTTCATTCCTTTCCTGGGTATTTGGCAGCAGGAGAAAGAGCATGATCTTTTTCTAACATCCAGAAGGGTAACCTCATGGGGCATCATTTTATATAATCCCCATGAGCTGGATCCCCCAGCCCCCCAGTTTCCAACTGCGGGACTAACTCTGCCCTTGCACAGAACAGGAAACCCACTGCCTCATTCTACAACCTCATCTACAAACTTAGTTGCCGAGTCCTGGTTCTGTGGCCACAAGATCGCTTAATAGTCCTACGGCCCATTCCCCAGGTCTCTGATGGAATGTAGCCAAAGACATCAGCTGAGACTGCAGCTGCAGTGAATCTTAAAACCTCCGAGGTCTGGCGCAGCTTCCAAAAGGGGTTCAGTATTGATCAGGGGCATAATTAACATTGTTTATTTCAGGGGGGCTTGGTTAGGTTAAAAAAACAAAGCCCTTTATTAAAATCGCTTTTTGCCTGATGACAGGATTACAAACACGCACAGACACCCACCCCCCCTCCTGGAGGAAAGCCAAACAGACTTGCTACAAGGAGCAGATTCACTGAAACCCGCTCCCCCTTTCCAATGTCTACCCCATTCAAGCTGAGCAGCAATTAACAGCGGAGCAGGCAAAGCCTAAGCCACAGAGTAAAAATAGAATCCATTCCCCCTTCCTCCATTCTCATTTCCATTTTTGATTAATTTAACCAGTTCTGTCCATTAGTCATCCTGGAGACTCCAGTTGAGTGGATTTTCCTAAGAACTGGAAAGCTTATTAATTTTGGAGGCGTATGTCATTCATTAGCAGGTGACACGTTCCCTAGTCCTGCCCTCTCTCTCACTAGGGCTCTTGAATGAGAAGGCAGCGGAGGCCCAAAATGGCTCAGGCACATGGCTGCAGCCCCAGAGACATGCAGGAAGGAAAGGTTGGCTGTGAAGTTACGGTGGCTCTGTCTGCTCTGGGCTTGGGACGTCTCAAGGCCAACTTGCTATCATCATCATCTGTGACAAGCCATCACTGGCAAAGCAGTCACAGGTACTGGGTGAGCATCCTGAATTTGAGGATCAAGAGAACCCCAGTGAGGGGCTGGCCCCATGGCCGAGGGGTTAAGTTCGCGTGCTCCACTTTGGCAGCCTGGGGTTTGCCAGTTTGGATCCTGGGCACAGACCTACACACCACTCATCAAGCCATGTTGTGGCGGCATCCCACGTAGAAGAACTAGAATGACCTGCAGCTATGTGCTGGGGCTTTGAGGAGAAAATAAAGAGAGAACCCCAGTCCAGGGACTATCTGAGAGGTATTTTCCTCAGGGAGGGGCATTGGCCTGCCGGAGCCTAGGGAGGGCCCTGGCCAGGGCAGGATCAGTGTTACACTAGGCCGTCCCTTCCCGCCCTTCCAGAGGCAATATCAAAGGTCACCCCTTCTTCTTTGTTTTAGTTTACTATGGCTGCTATAACAAATAAGCACAAGCTTAGTGACTAAAAACAACACAAATTTATCATCTTACAGTTCTGTAGGTCAGAAGTCTGACATGGGTCTCACTGGGCTAAAATCAAGGTATTGTTGGAGCTGTGTTCCCTTCTGGAGATTCCAGGGGAGAAGCTGTTTCCTGCCTTTTCCCGGTTCTAGAGGCTGCCTGCATTCCTTGGCTGATGGCCCCTTTCTCCAAGTTAAGCCAGCAACAGTGGGACAAGTCCTTCTCACGTCACCTCGCTCTGACTCTCCTCTTCTGCCTCCCTCTGTCACTTTTAAGGACCTTTGTGATTACATTGGGCCCACCCAGGTAATCCAAAATAATCTCCTTATTTTAAGGTCAGCTGATTAGCAACCTTAATTCCACCTACAGTCTTAATTCCCCTTTGCCATGTAAGGTAACATATTCACAGGCTCTGAGGATTAGGATGTGGACCTCCTTAAGGGGTCATTGTTCCGCTTCCAGTAGTCTCCACGTCACCAAGTTGGACTAAGTGCCCTCTGTCAGAGCACCTGATACCGCAGGTTGAAATTATTTGTTTCCATTTCTGTCTCAACCACTAAATGGTTCCTCCATTACAGCTAATGCTCTTTATTTTTTCCTTCGGCACTTAACATAGTGAAAGTGCTAAATAAATGCTTGTAGAACAGCTATAGTCATGGAAATTGATAAATTTGCACCTGGTACTTCCCTTTACATAAATGAAAAGGCTCACACTAGAAAGTGGGTGACCCGTCAGTGTTCACGCATTTCTAGCTGTGGGAATGCATTCGTGTTTGCAGGCAAAGGCAAGGGAAGAGTCGTCTATGAAATGATGGTAATCCACCTACTATTCATTTGTTTAACAAATGTCTATTGTTGCTACTATGTATCAGGCACTGTTTTAGGCACTAGGAAAACAGTGCCTCCTGCCCTCATGGCACTCTATCCATGGAGATGGAGAAAGACAACACACATAGGCAAATAAGATAAAGCAGGATTTGGTGAAAAGTGTTTCGGGAGAAGCAGCAGCAACAAATGCAGAGGCTCTGAATCTGGACTGTGCTTGGCATGTGGAGGGGCAGAAGGAAGACCAATTTGGGCATCTATAGTGTCATGAGGAGCAGTGAGGGGGAACGGGTGAGCAGGCTGGAAGCCCAGGTCAAGTGAGGACTTGACACTCAGGGCAGCCACCTCCCTCGTGCCCATTGTATTTTATGCAAAGGACTTGGGAGTTAGGCAACATGGTAGCCCTGGAGGCAACGATAGGGAATTTGGCTTTTACAGTGGTCCCCCTTATCTGTAGTTTCACTTTCTGCAGTTTCAGTTACCTGCAGTGGGCTGTGGTCCAAAAATATTAAACAGAAAATTCCAGAGATAAACAATTCATGTTTTAAATTGCACCCCATTCTGAGTAACGTGATGAGATCTAAAACAGAGCAGATTGTCCTGCTCCATCCTACCCAGGAAGTGAATCCTCCCTTTGTCCAGCGTATCAACACTGTATACACTACCTACCCATCAGTCACTTAGTAGCCGTCTCAGTTATCAGATCAACTGTTGCGGTAACACAGTGCTTGTGTTCAAGTCACCCTTATTTTACTTAGTAATACCCCAAAGCGCAAGAGTCGTGATGCTGGCAGTTAGGATATGCCGAAGAGAAGCCCTACAGTGCTTTAAGTGAAAAGGTGAAAGTGCTCCATTTAATAAGAAAAAAAATCATATGCTGTGGTTACTAAGATCTATGATAACTTTTATAACAGTATAATGTTATAATTGTTCTATTTTATTATTAGTTATTAATTTCTTACTGTGCCTAATTTATAAATTAAACTTTATCATAGGTGTGTATGTATAGGAAAAAACATAGTCTAAAAAGAGTTTGGTGCTATCCATGGTTTCAAGCATCCTCTGGGGGTCTTGGAATATATCATCTGTGGATAAAGGAAGACCACTGTATTGTATTCAGAAAGGGAAAATCTAGGAGGGTTTTGTGTAAAGGAGTAACATGATTATACTTGTAAATATATCAGTCTGTGGCTATATAAAGAATGAAACATCAGGAGGAAGAGCGGATGCTGG
Organism: Equus caballus; assembly: GCF_041296265.1. Lineage (NCBI taxonomy): Eukaryota > Metazoa > Chordata > Mammalia > Perissodactyla > Equidae > Equus > Equus caballus. The sequence continues at coordinate 46,876,666 of NC_091697.1, forward strand.
GAGAAGAATTAGCTATCAAAATGGTCCAGGCAACAGATGATGGTGGCTTAGATGAAGATTGGACCAATTTGGACTACGCTTTGAGTGTAAAGTTAACAGAACTTGTTGCAAAGCTAGATGTTTTGGTGAGGTAAAGGGGACACTCCAGGATGAAGGGCACTGAATGAGTTGGCAAAGACTACGGAGGGGACAGTTTGGGGAGGAAACTCACAATTTCTGTGGACTCAAAGATTCATGAAAAAAAAAGAGCATAAAATGATTAAATTGATACCTTTGCTGTTTTAGCACTTTACCATTTATAGAGCCTCTTCTCATCCATTATCTTAATTGATCTTCACAAAACCCTCTGAGTTCAGAGTATTTCTTCCTTTTTGCAGCTTGAGGAAATCAAGGCCCAGAGAAGAGAAGTCTAATACACTGACAAAGATCGTAGGTTTATCATGGGTTTACTTCTTACTTCACATGACTATGGCTTAGTCCTTGCCCAGCGCTGGAGGATAGGGAAGGGAAGGGGGAATCGCTCGTGTATGTAATTGACCCATGTTTAAGTATATCGGCTAATTCGAGCCCCCTGTGCGGTTCACATAATTCTATTTTGACAGCTCAGTAGGTGGCATCAATAACTGAGTTGTGAGATCTGCTGTCCACTCAAGCAGCTTCCAGCCCCATCAGCGCAGGTCCCTTTATCTGCTGAAATACTCGAAACACCTGCTAGCCTCCCATCATCATCAAGCACAGCCTAGAGGCAGCAGAGGGCAGGGGAGTGCTCGCCCCCACAAAGCTTGTAGTGATACTTGCTTTTTATCTTCTCTACATCTTCCTGAACATACGAATTTAAATAGGATTTATCTCACTGACAGGCAACCTTAATCCTGGGTCAACTAGTTCATCCTGAAATTTGGGGGTCATTTGAAAATCCCTATAATGTAGTGAAATTGTCATTGAGGAGTTACATAGGAGAAAATGAGATCATCAAGCTCAGGAAAAAGATGGTGAGATGGAACAAAGGAATCAGTCGATCAATGTGAACAAGGTATTGTGCTAAACACAATGGATAGACAGGTTTAGAAGACGCAGTTCCTGCCTCAATGTACTCATCACTGTGGGACAAGAGGATATGAAATTATGGAATGTTCCTAATATAATGTTCATTTTAAATTGAATGTGAAATTTAGATTCCCAGTGTCAAAGAGAAAAAATGCAGACTAAATTGTGTTTATGCTGAGTACGTGTCAGACTGTAAAATTGAACTGTGATGCCAAATGTCATATTCCGTGTAGCCTAGGTGTTCCCCAAACTTCCCCTGCATAGCATTTTTCAGTCCCTGTTGACTGAGAATCTTCTGTATTCATGTCGTCATAGGATCACTAAACTACAAGTTTGTATTAATATGACACATGGCTGCCAGCCCCTAGGGAGGTTATTAGGTAGTGGAAGCATCCCTGGGACGGTGCCTGATGTGTCATGGGTACCAGGCCATACTTATTGAATGAATGAGTGAATGAATGAATGATATGAGACATGCTTATAAAAGATCTAACATCAGATAAAATGTGATACGTGTCTCACAATACACTAGAGCTATGATTCTTAAGCCAAGTGTGTAAATGAAGGCTTTGGGTGTTCACTTCTCCCAATGCTCAGGGAAATCAAATATAAGCTAAAACTCAGAATTCTCTCGATTTTGAACTTTTCTCCTAGACGTTTTCCTGAAACATTTATGGTCTACATAACAGACTCTAGTACAAAATAATATATTATTTCATATCAAGTTATATATAATAACTTACTTTAAGGATAATATCATAATATTTTATGGTGTTCTGCACCATGACTCTCGTATTCTGACCAGAACTTGAGAACTCTGCTCTAGAACTTCAGAGAAGAAAGTCTTTCCAACTCAACTGTCCAGAAAGGACGTAAGGGGTGGTGGGAGGGGGAGAGGAAGCAGAGTCAAGCAGGGTCTGGAAAGATGGGAAGGATTTTACCTTTTGAGGATGTCTAATGTTACTGAACAACAGTCAGCACCTTTTGAAAGCTACCTAGTGGCTTTCAGATAGGAAATTCCCAACTCCGTTGAGGTTCAAGGAGGTAAGTCACAAAAGGCATTTTACAGGTGTTTGTGCGACTCTCATGGTTGGAAACTTGGCTTTAGTGAGGATGGAGACAAGGGGACAATAGTGGTCAGTAGTGTTTGTTCCAGGGTCAGACAAGCCCAGTGTGGGTAACTTGGACTTCACTTCTTGCACTTGACTTTTCTAAGCCTCAGTGTCTCCCTCTACACAATGGGGACAATAATGGAGCTTGCATTATTAGATTGTCAGGATTCAACGAAATTATGCCTGGCACACAGTAAGCACTCAGTATTTGAGTCTTTTATACTTATCGAAACAATCCATGAGCTCAAAGTTATAGATGAGAAAATGGAGGCTCAAAAAAGGAAGTAATTTTACACAAAGTCAAAGATCAAGTCCTAGGTAGAGCCTAGACTCAAACCCAGGTGTAAAACCCATGGTTAACGTTGTTGATAGACAATGCCTAGAAACACTTCCCATCTCTGCCTCACCAGCCTGAGGGGGAGGTAGCTAGGCCGGCCAGGTACTGGGAAGAGCAGAGAAGAGCTAAGGCATTTTGCTGGTGGAGTCTGGCTTTCAGGAAATCAACACACCGTGGTTCCCATGTTGCCTGAGCACGTACGGAGGGGGCCCCTGAAGTGCGCTACGTGATCACCAGTGGGGATGGAGAGATCTCTTGCTTGTCAGCCAAATTCAAAATGAAAACAGGGTACAGGCTGTCCCTTCTTCCCCCACAACCAAGTCACTAAGCGCATGTGCTTGCTGAGAGATAAAGCCTTTGTTTTCTCCAGTGATTGCCAAATCTGTCCTCTCTCTGCATCCGAGAGGACTCAAGGTACTGGAGGCGCCCTGGCAGGGAAGGAGGGCCCCTGTGGTGATGGTTGTCTGGAGCCAGTGGGAGGGCCTAGCAGTTGGTAAGGTGCTCACTGAATTTGGTGACTATTGTCCACATTGCCCCTGGTACATTGTGTTAGGTCCACAAAGAGATGTTCCACTCTGGTTAATTCTCTGTGATTGGTGAGAGCACACAGCCAGTGAAACCCAAATCAGAGGTTTATTCCTTGGACCAGTTCATTTTACTGGGACCCTGCCCTCAGAGGTGTGGGGCTCCCTATGTGTGTCAGCCCCAGGTTGAAGGGGCCACCCTTTCTAATTATCAGACTAGAGGAGAAATGATGCAGAACGGGGGTCAGTAGGGGGCTGTAGAGCCGGAGTTGGGTTTACATACTAGCTCTGCCTCTTCCTGGCCTGTGACAAGGGCAGATGACTCTCAGAGTCTCATTTCTTCATCTGTAAAACAGGCACATCATGAGAATGGAATGGAATCCCATACATAAGAGTCTAACACAGTGCCTGGGGATGGGAGGCTGTTACTCCGTCTACTCCAACACAGTAGCTATTACTACTCATGTACACAAGTTGCAGGAACATTCAAGGCACAGGTCCAACTGTCAGTGGGTTAGGAGCAATGTTTCCCTGTAGAAAGCCAGCACTGGGAACACAAAGGCGTAGCACTGGAGCCAGGAGAAGACAGTGAAGCAGTGACCAGTACACACCAGAGTCCCTCTCCAGCCATGCCGAGATGGACCCTCCTACTCAGCCACAAACCCCTCACCTTGCTCTGCAAGGAGGTGACTGTCAGCAGGGAGCTGCTCCTCTCTCCCGCTCCGTGATTGTGCCTCTCATTGCGGTGATTATGAATACAGGCTAGAAAACGGGGACATCTCGGGAGTGCGGCCCCAGTCCCTGCAATGCCATGACAACCAGCTTCTCAGCAATCACCTCTAATAATGGCCACACACTCACGGTCTCTTCCACCTGGGCAGAGGCTCCCCAGGGAGTTCAAGCTTCTCTTGGAGCAGCTGTGCAAAGCTTTCTGCTGGGAACAAATTACGAGAGAGAGAGAGAGAGGGAGACGAGAGGCCTCTAACCTGTGATGTACGGGTGGGCCCAGGAGCCTGGGGACGCTGGCTTTGGGAACGTGTGATTCCACAGGAGAAGGCATAAGGCCCCAGGGGTACCTCTGCCACTCGCCCGCCCTATAGAGAGGGATACGATGGAGAGAAAGACCAAATATGAGTGCTTGTAAAGCTGCCCTCGCTGCCACCAAATTTCTTCATTAAGCTCCTGTCGAGACACCCACTGCCAATGCATCATCTTGCTTGTGCTGGGTCCGCCTCCCTTTACTGCTGCCTGCTGGAGAGAATGTGCTCAGAGACCTCCTTCAATCAATATCTTTCCAGAACAGCAGTTCTCAAAAAGGCACTGGCCCCGCTTGGCTAATAAATGATTATTCCTCACAAAGGAAGGACAAACAGGCCCCCAATTAATAAACTTGTCTGTGGAGGTTAGCCCAAATTCAGCCTTTAGATTGACAGGTAAGCCCTCAGGCAAACACAGTTTCCCACATCCCCTCTCTTTAGATCACAGACTCCGGCTGAGGCTCCTTCATGAGGAAGGTCTCCCCCAGAGCTAACGAGCCCTTAAGATGCTGTTCTCACTCAGGGAGCACGTGGTCCTTCAGCTCCCAGTCTCTCCCAGCCTCCGTTTCCCCAGCTGTGAAATGGAGAGGTGCCGGCCAGGGAACTCCTGCTGTTATCACCGGTGCCGCCTGTGGGGCCTGTTCCCTGAACTAGGATTGTGTAGCTCCTTGTGAATTCCGGAAAAAAACATATTTTTTAAATAACAGGGAGAAGTCTGGAGGGTGGCCAAATTAACTAGGATGAGGAAGGAAAGAATGCAGTGGGCCGAGGAGGTTAAAGAAGACTTCCTGGAAGAGACAGTGAGCCCTGAAGGTTGACAGGAGACAGAGACACAGGGGAGCTGACATAGGTGGTATTCTGGACCGAATGTTTGTGTTCGCCTGGAATGCCTATGTTGAAATCCTAACCCCCAGCATGATGGTATTAGGAAGTGGGTCTTTGGGAGGCGATTACGTTGTAAGGGTGGAACCCTCATGAATGGGATTAGTGTCCTCATAAAAGAGACCCTAGAGAGCTCTCTTACCCTCTCCACCATGTGGATACAACAAGAAAATGACCCTCTGCAACCCAGGAGAGGGATGTGCCAGAACATCCAACCAGAACCTAACCATGCTGCCACGCTGGTCTCAGACCTCCAGCCGCCAGAGCTGTCAGAAATTTCTCTTGCTTATAAGCCACCCAGTCTATGATATTCTGTTACAGCAACCTGAACTGACTAAGTCAGGTGGGGACTGAGCATGGATCAAGTCCTAGCACGTGCTAAGTGCTCCATAAACATCGGCCATCATTATTCCAGGGTGTAAACCAGAGCTTACAAACTACGACCCACGTGGCTTACACATGAATTGTGTTTTATCCACACACTAAAATTTTTAATTAGTTGCTAACAGTGAAACATCAACATTCCTCAGGAAAAATTTAGATTTTACCAATGAGGTGATCTGACTATGCTGGACCAATTCCTTCATGGCAGCAATCAGCTGGAGCTGAGTGGAAACTACCCCCTTTATAGGGTGTTTGCCACAGTCCTTACCGCTCCCTGTTATGTACTCATGAATGCTTCATCTATGTCATTACCTGTCTGGCCCCAGGAGGCAAGAGGGCTCTGACCCTGGGGCAAATGATGAGTGGGCCAGTCAGGGCACAGTGGGGTATTTGAGGAGGAGAGAAGTGGGCAGTAATATTGGAGTGCTGATCTAGGGTCTGATATGAAGGGCCCTGAATGCCAGGCCAAAGGGATGGGACTGTTGGCAATTGACAATGGGGAGTCACTGTAGATGTCTCAGCAGGGAAGTGGTATTGCTTTGGGAAGAGTTACTCAGCACACAGCTGGATCACATGCAGGCTCAGGTTCGCCCACTAAATCCTGATTGTCTAAGCTGCTTGGCTTGCTGTGTCTTTGCAGCTGATGTGTTCTCATTTCTCTGGACCATGTCAGCCTGTGGGTACAGCAGCAGTGGCAGCAGCAGGAATGCTGGGAGGAGATGGTAGCTGAGTTTGGTGGCTCACCAGCTCCCTTGGAAGCAATGAACCTGTCACAGTCCATGCCCAGAGCAGCCCACTCTGGCCTGCCTTCTGGGCCAGCTGTAGAGGAGCAGCTGCTGAAAGGGAGCGGGCTCTTCAGAGACCAACAGGGAGAGAAAGTTGCCGCTGGGGTCCAGAGAAATAACAGCAGCTTCCCAGAGTGGGCGGTGAGCTCATAAACTCTGTCCCCTCCCTTTGTTGACAATATGGGGAAAGAGGGGTGTTCATTTCCTAATGCTGCTTTAACAAATTACCATAAACATAGTAAACTCGGTGACTTGAAACAAAACAAAATTATTATCTCACAGTTATGAAGGTCAGAAGCCCAAAATGTGTCTCACTGGGCTCAAACCAAAGTGTCTTCAGGGGCTGTTCTTTCCTGCAGGCTCTGTAGGAGAATCTGTTTTCTGGCCTTTTCCAGATTCTAGAAGCAGCCCACATTCCTTGGCTCATGGCTCCTTTCCTCCATCTTCAAAGCCAGCGGTGGTAGACAAGTCTTTCTCACACTGCGTCACTCTGACATTGACTCTCCTGCCCCCTTCTTTCACTTATAAGGACCCTTGTCATTGTGTTGGGCATAGCCAGATAAACCAGCATAATCTCCCCATTTTAAGGTCAGTTAATTAGTAGCCTTAATTCCCCTTTGCCATGTAACATATTTTCAGGTCCTGGGGATGAGGGTATGGACATCTTTGTGTGTGGTGGGAGACGTTATTCTGCCTACCATGAAAGGAGCAACTTGTCTTCCTTTAAGAAAAAAATGCCCCCAGCCCTGATAAGTAGGTGGGTCCCCTCTGTGTTGAAGGAAGTACCAAAGAGCCAGGGCCTTTGTCTTTGTTGCTCGCTCTTGTAACCCCAGCCCTTGTCCAAGTGCCTTATACCTCTTAGGCACTCAGTGCATGTTGGTTGAATAGTGTGTGATAATAGTTTTCGTTGACTTCTGACCATGTGCCAGGCACTGCACAAGGTGTCTTAGCTGCTTTTATCTCATTTGATTCTTATAACTTTGCAAAATGGGAATCAATGTCTGCAATTTAAAGATAATGAAGCTGAATCTTAGAGAGGTACAGAAATTTGACAAAGACAATCCAGCCTGTACATAGTGGAGAATGGGTTCTAGCCAGAACTTGTCCATTAATGTCTCTGTTCCAGCTGAGAGACATACCTGAGGAAGGCAATTTGAGGTTTACTGGGAAAGGTGTCATCCTCCAGCCTTTCCACATGATGTCTCTGTGTCACCAGTCCTAGGACCGACCCCACTGTCCCCGAAAAATGTATTTGTCTCCTCTGGCATTTACTTCTGCTGATTCCCCTGTCCGGCACAGGAGGTACCTCTCCTAGCCCCCAAACGCCATCATCAGGGGTCAGCAAACTGTTGTCTACAGCCAAATGTGGCCCACCACCTGTTTTTGCACAACTCTAGCGAAGAGTAAGATTTCTACATTTTTAAATGGTTGAACGAAAATCTAAAGAAGAATACTGGTTCACAACACATAAAAATTAGATGAAATTGAAATTTCAATGTCTATAAAGAGAGCTTTGTTGGAACATATGCTCATCTGTTTACATATTGTCTATGCTGCTTCCCCCCCATGAAGGCTTTTTACAAAAGTGCAGCAGGGACCAATGGCCCTCAAAGCCTAAAATATTTACTCTCTGGCTCTTTACAGGAGAAGTTTGCTGACCTCTGGCCTATCCAGAGCTTACTGATCATTCGAGGTTCAGCTTGTTATTAAGCCTTACCTAATCACACCAGCCCAGATCACACCACACCAGATTGTCTCATCATTTCTCCCCTCTGTGAATTTTTAGTCCATTTTTTCTGTCTGAAAAAAAGTTTTGATTCATTATTTCTTATCTTTGAATGATTAGTTAGTAAAAGAGAAGATATTTGTGAAATATATCTAGAAGTATTTTGAAAACAGTTATATAAATCGGGGACCAATGTAATCTCTTCTAGATTAATTGCTCATTCTCGTGCTGCTATGCATTTTGTTGCTACTGTGTTCACTGTTGAACAGTTGTTTGTAGAATTAATGAAGGGGTAGATGAAAAGCAAATTGCAAACGTTGAGCAATTGGGCTTTATTGTTTCCCAATTCAGAATCCTCTGAGTCTTAATATGATCTAAGTTCCAGTCTCTAGCCCATATCTGGAGACTATATCATTAGGCCCATGGTAGTACAGTAGCCACTAATTAAATCTTAAACTTCTCTCACTGTCCTCAGCTGGGTAAAGGCCAGCATTATCAGTCCGTGGGAGTTCTTTCTCTCCGTGGGAAAACTGTTGGCCGTTTCTCTCATTGGGCAAGATTACTGGATATGTCTTCCGTGTAGTAAAAATTACTGGCTGCATCTCAATCACTGAGCCTTTTCTCTCCAGGGGCAAAACTGTTGCCTGCATATCTCTGAAGGTAAATTGCCATCTGCCTCCCTCTGTAGGAAAATTGCCAGTTGTGTCCCCATTATGGGGAAATTGTCAACCATGTCTCCAAACGGAAAAGCGTGCCAGCTGCGCTTCTCCATAGAAGAAATGTCAGCAGAAGTGAGCAGTTTAAAACCCCAGGCGTGATTCTGAGTCTGTTCCTTTTTCATCATGAACAAACCCTCACATGCCCCTGTCTGGTTTCCTTTGCTCTCTCTCTCATCTGCCTGAGTCATCAAAGCCAGGGTGTGGTGACATTGTTCAGCACCAAATGAGAACCACGTGTAAGAAGGAAGGTGCGTTTCAAGTGACAGTCCAGAGATTAGCTAGCGTGTGTCTGTGTTACAGACCAGTTAGAAGACCTAGAAGTTGATTTAACAACTGGTCGCTCTTAAGATCTGGCCCAAATGGAAAAACACATCAGGCTTTGGGACTCATTTCACACCAAGCTTGCTTAAGTAGCACCCACTTCTGCATTGCTGCTGCCTTCTCTATTATTCCGGGTACAGGCATCATGCTAAGTGCTTGACATGAAAGACCTCATCTGTCCCACAACCACCCTAGAAGGTGGGGACTCCTCTTATCTCCATTTGACAGAGAAGGAAAATGAAGCTTGGAAGGAGTCTAGCCACTTGTCCAAGACTTCATAGCTTATAAGCATCAGAGCTGGCTTTCAACCCCGGCCTGCTGAGCTTCGAACCACTTGTACTCTTAGCCACCACACCATATGGGATGGAGTGTGAGGAGGCCTTCAGGATCAGCTGTGGTGGCCTTGGATCCCCCTCCTGACCCTTCAACACGAGCCTGAGTTCCTGTGCAGTGTCCAGTGTGAGGTCCGGAGAAAGGAGCCACATGCAGGAACAGCCTTTACTGGGGTTTCCCCACATTCTCTCTTCTCTCTTCTCCTGTGCCCGGAGTCCACCACCAGCACACTGCATGCTTTCTTTCTGCTTTTGCCTCAGTGGTAATGAATGTAGTTTTAGCCTTAGATTTCTCTCAAGTCCGCAGTTTTCTTCTTAACTCTTCCTCTCTCTTATATGTGATTTCAACTCTTTCCCAGGATTCTGGTACCTTCAGCTAGCCAGTCACCTGAGGTCTCTCAGGCGAATAGCCCTGTGCCAGGCACCATGAAGGATGACATCAAACATAAGATACTTTCAGTTCCATGGAGACGTATTCATATCTGTAGGTGTTATAACACAAAACGCTGTCCACCTAGGACACCTAACATAGCCTATAGGATTTGAAAGGAAGTATCAGTTGCTTTTGACTATACCATTGTAACCCAAAGTGTATGCTGAGGACTCTGTACTAGAGAAACACTGGGCTGCCAGTGATTTGCCAAAAAAATGAAACAGAATAGTAGGGAGGGAGGTGGTGCGATCCAATAAGATTTGAAAGCAGAATTAAGGCAGTGGTTCTCAATCAGGGACAGTCATGCTCCACTGGGGACATTTGGCAATATCTGGAGCCATTTTTGGTTGTCCCAGCTCGGGATTGGAGATTTACTGGGCAGAGGCCAGGGATGTGGCTAGACACCCTACAGTCCCCCAACAACAAAGAATTATCCGGCCCCAAATTCAATAGTGCAAAAGTTGAGAAACCTGGATTCCTAGGCTAAAGAATGGTAATTTTTTTTTTACCTGCAGGACTTCTTGGCACCTTTGATAGGCTAATTGCATTGTCAACCCCTAAAACTGAGTAGGAGTTTCCCAAGTTCATCTGACCTCGAAATGTGGAATTTCTGACATATTCCTGAGAGTTCTGCTGACATCGCTTTGGGAAGCCTGGCCTAGAGTAAAGGGCATTAGTAGAGAGAAATGGAAAGACCAGACTAGTAGAATTCAGAGATCTTATCGTCTCAGAGCTAGGAGGGACCTGGTAGGCAATCCTACCTCCCTTTCAGTTAGCGGCTGTCAACAGGCACAAGAGTTGATGGCTCCCAGTCATTCAAATGAGAGGCAGTAAGACAGAGGTAAGAGCATAGGCTGGAAGCAGACCGAGTTCAAATCCTGGCTCTGCCTCCTGCTAGCTGTAGAACTCTGTGCCTGAGTTGACTAAGTAGACTGATTTGTGTAAAAGGGAAATAATAATACCTATGAATATTGAATGAGTTAATACATGCAAAGCACACAGCATAAGTGCTCCACAGAAAGTAGGTATTAAGAGGTGGCTAATTTGTGTCCAGGCTGGATTCCAACTCAGCATCTCTGACTCCCAGCCTGATGTTCTTTCCAGTATCCCTTGATGGGCACAGGAAGAGGTAAGGAGGAGCAGAGGCACAGAAGTAGAGATGCACCAGTATATCTAGGACATGAAGGAGCCCACTTTGATTTGATTGTTTCAACGAGAAATGATATTGATAAAGCAAGGAAAGCCCTGGTGGGGGAGATAGTGTAACAGGCAGACAGATGGTGAGTTGAAAGCCCATCTCTCCTCCTCACAAGCTGCGTGATCGTGGGCAAGTTATTCAACCTCTCCTGATCTGTCTCATCTGTAAATGTGGACAGTGAGAGTACCTTCCTCATAAGTCTGAGCGTTAAATGGGATAATGTATGCAAAGCATGAGGCCTAAGAAATGGTAGCAAATGCCATTATTGTTGGTGTTACTGTTATTATTGGGTTCTCCGAGACACAAGCTCCCTGTTGGCAAATCTGACACATCCCCAGTGACTAGGTCTGGGCTATTAGGATTCTCATCAAGACTGCTTCCTCACAAAGGGAGCAAAGCTTGTCTTATCTCCACCATGGCTCTCTTCCTTTCTTCTCTTGACGTCTTTATTTTCTAAAAGCCAGTTGGAAATCCTGCAGGTCAGCAGGATTTCTAATGCCAAGCCAACGGCCTCCAGGAGAAGTTCCAGTTTTGATTTGTCCCAAGATCTATCACTCAAGCACTAGACACCTTTGTACCACACGTTCAGTAGAGTACATGGAACACACAGGAAGGGTCCATTTGCGTTCCACTCACTGCTTCCCCAGCACCTTTATTCCCCTCTGATAATGCAGTAAAACCTCACTTATTCACATCCATAACTAACCTTGTATAATTGTTTAACATTTATCTCTTCCTCTAGCCTGTGAGTCCCATGAGGGTAAGACTGGATCTGTCTTACTCCTTGTGTCCTTGGCTTGTAGTACAGGGCCTGGCATGTGTCCATCCAACAAATGCTTTTTATTTGTGTGTTCTAGGTCATGTACTAAGTGTTGTGCATGTGTGTGCCTGCGTATAAAAGACACTTAAATAGCTGATAAAGGATTGCTCAGCCTGACTTAGTGAAAACCTCGTATTACAGATGACTTCCCATGGAGTATAGTTTCTCCTACTTTTCAAAGACTTAAAGAAACAAATCTGAAGTGAATAAAGCATTGCTTAGATAGGTTCCTTTCAGGACCTGTTTAATTGATAGGTATTATTTTCATTTAAAAATTAAAATGGTTTGTCAATATTCACTCATTTAACATATATTTACTGAGCACCTCCTATTTTCCAGGGAATACAGCAAAACAAAACCCCCTGCCCTCATAGAGCTTGCATTCTATTAGGGGAGACAAATAAAATATATTAAATTGCAATGCACATTAACTGGGGGAGAGGGACAGTGGGAGGAAAAGGTGCCTCATCGCTGACAGGCCACAGGGATTAGGATCCAGGGGTGAGCAATGGCCTGAGAGTCTGGGCTTTTTGTGGTGAGGGTTTTGACAGGTCATACAAAGTCCTAGGGTCCCCAGTCTATACTTGCCACTGATGGCGTAAGGCTTGAACTCATGAATCCTAGGTGTAGAAGCCATGCTCCTAAGTGTTTGAAATGGATTCACTCTCTTAAGGACTTTGGCTGTATAAAAGGATAGAGTAGAACTAATCATCATGCAGAACCCTTCCACTAACTTTCATCTAATTAATGCATAATAAAAAAAAATGAGTGTGATAACCAGAAAAAAAAGAGTCTTCCAGTTTCCACTCTTTTTTTTCTTTTCTTCCTCTTCTCCCCAAAGCCCCCCAGTACATAGTTGTAGGTCTTTCTGGTTGTGTTCTGTGGGACGCTGCCTAAACTTGGCCTGATGAGTGGTCCTAGGTCTGCGTCCAGGATCCAAACCAGTGAAACCCTGGACCAGTGAAGCAGAGCGCATGAACTTAACCACTTGGCCACAGGGCTAGCCCCAAAAGAGCCTTCCAGTTTTATAATTCCATGATTCTAAATCGATTCTACCCTGATATCTTCTTACAGCTCCTAAAATAAGGTCTTATACATAGTACAAGACAGAATTGCATTATGGTTAAGAACAAAGACTTTGAAGTCAGACAGTCCTGATTCATAGCACAGCTCCCACTCTGCGTAGCTGTGTTGTCCTTGGACAGGTTACAAAACCTCTCTGTGCCTTAGTTTTCCACATCTATAAACTAAGGAATCATCATTCCTACTTCAAGGATCATTGTAAGGATCATGAGATAAAACCCGTAAATCACAGGGCCTGGAACACAATAAGCTTCCCATAAACAAACAGTAATTGTTCACACTATTACACGTTGCTGCTGAATGAATGAAAAGAATTCATGGAGTTGATATTAAGACTTGGATATGCATAGAATGAACTACAAAGTGCTGTGCTGGTTGGTATGTTATACTTATCCTGTATACATATCCTGTGTATCCTATGTAAATAATTAGTGGTGGGTTGGTTAAAGAATTGTTTTCTTTCATTTCACCTCCATCGTCTAGGGCTTTCATTTTGAGGCCTTGCAATGTTGCCATGCTGGGCCCCCTGTATGCCAAGTATTTACAGAACAGATTCCCAGGTATAACCTTGTAAATGTCCTTTATGACATTTCAATATCCCACAGGTTCTGTGGTCCTCAGTCCCAAATTCTCAAGAGTCTTCATGAGTGAAATATGATTGGCCAATACAGAAGCAGTGCACGCTAATGATGATAAAAATAGCGACTGACATTTATTGAGGACCTACCATGTACCAAGCAATATGCATCCCCGTTCTGCAGCTTGGAAAACTGAATCTCAGAGTAGTAAATAGAATGTGAATAGCTGGTAAATGACAGAGGCAGGAATTAACTGATCCAGAGCAGAGATTGCTGAGCCCTTCCCGCTACGGCCTCAAGCTGTCTTTACAGGTGCATCAGGTGGAGGTGACCAAGTCTCAGAGTTCCACTCCTCTCTCTGTTGAGGTGTTTGCATGGGGTGTGTCTGGAGTTCCTAAGCCCCTGGTCCTAATGAGATTACCTGAAATAGAAACTAATATGAAAATCTGCTTCTCAGCAATGAGGATACCAATCAGAGTCCAGGGGTCTTCATTAATTGCTTGATTGAAGTCCAAGAGATAAGCACATGGATTGAGACTTTGGGTCAGAGACTGTAATAAGCTCATGTTTTTCCATTTCAATGGATTTTTTAATTCTCAAGTTCAATTCTGATTGATTGGGTTTTTTTGTTCTCTTTAATATTAGTATTTTGCTTTGGCTCATGGTTTAATTCAGCAAGGTTTGAAAGACAACTCATTATAATCTTAGGTTTCCTACGTAGAATTTGAGACTGACTATGTGAGTGCATTGAGCAGGCAGGAAGAGGAAGCCTTGGGGGATGAGTTCACTCAGTAACCTGTAGGCTGTTTGGTTCAGCCAAAATGGTGATACAAACACTTATTAAGTGGAACTATACTTAATTGCCATTCTTGTAGGTCAAAAATAATTATCAGTAAGTATATATAGCTTGACATCACATGTGCTAAGCCCCTAGAGAGCAAAGAATCATTAATTTATCTGGCTTTGGTTCCAATCAATCATCAAATATTTATTGAATGGTTGTGTGCAAGACTCTCAGTACAAACATAAGAAGAACCATAGTCCTGCCCTCAGGAACCCACATCCTAATTGAGATAAGACAAACCCATGGAATGTTAAATAATAATGTGAAAAATGATTGTTTCACTGTTAAAGTACCTAAGCAAATACTAAATAAATGGGCCAGACCAACTATGATGGTGCTTCAAAGAAAAAAAAAATCATTTGGGGCTAAAATAACACATAAAACATGAGAGCTATGAATCAAGCAGAATTTGAAACAATGAAGGAGAAATGATCAGGCAGAGCACAGAAATGTGCAATGTCAAGATATACTCTATACATTCAACGTGAACCAGAGAAGTGCAAAAGCAAGGTAGAAAGACAAGGCAGCTTACAATGGGCTTCCATATCAAACTGAGGAGCCACGACTTTATTCCTGTGAGTGGAAATCAGCTGAAGCTACTGAGAGAACTAATAAGGGCCTGGACATTAGAGGAAATGCACAAAATCCACAAACAACATTGTAGCCACAGTTTACTGATGAGACTGAGGCACAGGAAAGGTAAGTAACTTGCCCAAGATGACACAATTAGTAATTGGCAGTGTGACCTTAGACCCAAGGCAACAAAGCCCACTATTAAACACCGTGATCCAAGAGATATGAAAACATACATCCACACAAAACTTGTACATGAATATTCATAACAGCATTATTCACAATAGTCAAAACGTAGGAACAACCCAAATGTCTATCAACTGATGAACAGAATAATATGCATGGTATATCCATGCAATGGGGAATATTATTCAACCATAAAAAGGAATGAAGTACGGATAGATGCTACAACATGGATGAACTTGAAACCATTACACTAAGGGAAAGAAACTAGTCACAAAAAAATGCAAGTTGTATGATTCCACTTATGGGAAATTTCCAGAATAGGTAATTCCATAGAACCAGAAAATAGATTAGTGGTTGCCTAGGGCTGCAGGAGTAGAGAATGGGGAGTAACTGCTAATGGGTATGGAGTTTTTTAGGGGAGTTGATGAAATGTTCTAAATTTAGATTGTGGTGATGGTCGCACAATGACATGATTACACTAAACCATAAGTTAGCAAATGTTATAGTCTGTGAATTATATCTGAAAAAAGCTGTAAGGAAAATTTTTAAGCATGTAAGATGACTCGGGTTTTGGTATGTGCCATAACACCCAGAGACCAGGGGCAATGTGAAATGGAGTTATATATCCATATATATAAGTACTATAAATACATAGTAGACCTGGAGCTTGGAAAAATGGTCAGTGCCAGATCTATGGATGGGACATTTCCCATGCCAGTCCTACCAAGAGAAAGAAAATAAAGAAACCAGGGTCAGCTTTTCCTGCTGCCAGGAAGCTGACAGTTCTCTATCAGCAACTTACATTCTGCAGATTCCAGCCCTAGTCCCAGTTCAGCTGTTGGCTTTCTTGCCAGCCCAAACATGTTAGAGTCAGTTGATAAAGATGTTCTAAATTCTTCTTGTTTTGCCTCTGTTCTGCAGTTTTTGAAGAGCCGGAAGATCCCAGCAACAGGTCATTTTTCTCTGAAATTATCTCTTCGATTTCGGATGTGAAATTCAGCCACAGCGGGAGGTATATCATGACCAGAGACTATCTGACAGTTAAAGTGTGGGATCTCAACATGGAAAACCGCCCCATCGAGACTTACCAGGTATAGACCACCACCCATCCATAGGTATATTGAGCATTTCCTTTGCAGACTTCCTCTGCCTGCAAAGTCTTACAACGCAGAAGGAAAAAAAACAGCACATCGTGATAATAAAATGGTACAGCCTGTAAGTGCCATAGGCTTTAAGGCAGGGGTGCATATGGAGGGGCTAGAGTTCAGTCTAACTTAGCACTTACTGTGGGATGGACACTACAGATACAGAGATGAAGAAGACAGACAGGGGCCTGCTCTCGTGGAGCTGACTGTCCAGTGGAAAAGCCAGATGATGGACAGGGAATTGAATGTGCAGTGATGGAAGAGATGATACTGAGTGCCACAGGAACCCATACAGGGAGGGCCAGCCCAGTGAGAAAGGCTGTCCTGAAGAAGTGACCCTTCGGCTGAGTCTTGACTGCCACAGGCTAGCCAGAAAAATTGTATTCTTAGAAGAACAGTATGTTCGAAGGCCTGGTGTCAAGAGAAATGTGGTGTGTTTGGAAAATAGTTCTTTACACCTTGAATATGGAACACAGGGGCAGAAAGAAGAGCGTGGGGTCATAGGCCCTGGTGGAGTCGATTAGGTTATTCTGTCTTAATCTCAGTACAATAGGGAGCCATTGAAAGGTTTTGCACAGGAAATGACATTATGAATTTTTTGTTTTTACTGTGTGTTTGACATTGCAGTTTGCCAAGGAGATTAAAGGAATTTAGACAGGAGGAGACACTGGCAATTTTGCCTGACACAGTGGCATGCAGAGAGGGAGGGAGAGGCAGGATGGAGACTCTGTGAGGCTCGCTTGCTGATTGAAGGTGAAGGGAAAAGGAACCAAGAAGACTGTGAGGAGGTGTCTGACTTAAGCATTGGCTAGATGCTTGGTAGATTAGCTGACGAAGGGAACAAAGGAGAGGGCGGTGTTTAGAATGACTTTTTTGAAAGAAGAAGACCAGACTTTGAGGTAGAAAAGATTTGAAGAAGCTAATTCCAGGCAAGAGTACAGTTGAAGCAAGGATCAAGAGGCAGGGATAAACTGGTCTTATTTTAAGATTTCTTAGGTTAGATAAAAAGAAGGGGGAAATTCTAGCCAAAGGAATTTGATTTACATATTTTTTCTGGAAACATAATTCACATAGCATAATATTCACCCTTTCCAGGTGTACATTAGTATATTCACAAAGTTGTGGAACTATCACCACTATCCAATTCCAGAACATTTTCATCATTGACTAACATTTTAAAGTGAACATCCTGATTGTGCTGGTGAGGAGAGACTAGGAGGGGGCACGTGAGGAGACAGAGAGAATAGTTAGGAAGTTATTGCAACATTCTGGCAAGGGGTGATGGTAGCTTAGATAAGGGTATTAGCAATGGATATATTTCCAAGGTAAAACCAACAGGATTTGATGACAAATTTGATGTGAGAAGTAAGAGGAAAGAGGCACCAAGGATCACTCCAAAGTTTATTAGAAAAATGGGATTGCCATTTTATGTAGATGAGGAAATTGAGAGTTCGGTTTTGGACTTGTGGAGCCAATTAAACATCCAGAAATGGCAAGTAGACAGCTCAGTGTGAGTCTGGAAATATCCTAGAGAAAAGAAGAGGTCAGGAACCGTGCCCTGGGACCCCAGTGTTTACAGGTTGGGAAGAGAAATGGATTTGACAAGAGATTGGAGAAAAGTACCAGTGAGGTAGGAGGAAAACTGAAAGGAGTGTCCTGGAAGCCAACTGAAGATGCTGTCTCAAGGAAGAGGAAGTCACCAACTGCCAAATGCTGAGCCAAGTAAGAAAGGACTGGATCACCATTTGATTCAGTAATGTGGAGATTATCAGCAACCTTCGTGAAAGAGGTGTAGGTGAAGTGGTACGAATGAATGTCTGATCGGAGTGGGTTCAAGAGAGACTGTGAATAGAGGATGTGAACATAATGAGTATGGAGAACTGTTTCAAGAAATTTTGTTCTGTAGGGGAGCAGAGAAATGGGGTGGTAGCTAGAATGGGATACAGGCTTAAAGAAGTTATCACATGTAGAGAGGGAAAAAATTGAAGCAGCAAACTCCTTGAGGGAAGCAAGAGGGAACAGAGTCCATTGCAGAATTGGCCTTTGATGGGAAGATGGACAATTCATCCATCAGAGGAAGGACAGAAGAGTACATAGCAACAAGCGCAATGGGTTCATAAATTTTGTGATGGAACCATGTAGATGGTTTCTTCTTATTGCTTCTATTTTCTGAGTAAAATAAGAAGCGAGGTCATTGGCTGAGTGAGAAGGAAAAGTGTACTCATCTAAGAGAGTGAACTGACTAGGGAGTTGTTGTAGGGTTGCTCAGGGATACTCTTGAGGCTTATATTATTGATTTAAAGTGTGACTAATCTATATGGTTGTTTCTTCCCAGCCACATTCATCTGCTTGGTGCGGGTAAGAAAGGGCAGAAAGTTAGATTTAACTAGTGATGGGGTTGTTTGGCTAAATGAGTACACTGGAAGGAGAGAGAAAGGCAAGTTTGTTGAAGGTATACACTGAGGGAGTGACTGTAATGATGGACCACTGAATGTAAGGGAAATAAGGAGGAAAATAATGGGCAGGGGAAAGCAGTCAGAAAAATGGATTTGAAGAATTGATAGAATCAGGATACTAGAGGGAGTGAAGTAAAAATGATAGGAGGTAGCAATAGAGGAATATTTGTTAAACAGGTACAGTTATAGGAATGACAAGGCTCCTAATATGACCAAGGAAGCAAAGGACAAAAGTCACTGAAAATGATGAGGCTAAGTAACAGAGATCGCGGTGCTAGAATCGCTTCAAGGAATGAGGCAAAGTGACTGAGAACTGTTGATGGCTGTAAGAAGGATGGGTAGCAGGAAGGTTAGTTTGATGGCATGACTTCAGAGGAGCTGAAGACTTTAGACTGAAACAAGGAGCCCACCCAGCCTTGGCACATGAGAGCAAAAATCCAGCCACCACTTGAGTGGCCTCAAGAGAAGTAGTATCTTCAGGGGAGAGCCATATTTCACTCAGAGGAAGAAGAAGGAAAGGCCAGAGAGGAGGTTGAAAAGACCGAGGACTTTGATGACTGACTGTGAGTCCCAGAGGGTGCCGTAAAAAGGTTTGGGGACCAGAATTCACGACCACACATGTAACTGATATAGTTTGGTTACCCCTGTGGTTCAAATAGCATGCCCTGTATATAGAGAATCTTGTTCCCCAAATCCTATTCAGACTTCAGGGACCAGCTCCACATCACCTGCCCCCGAGCTCGCTCTCCCAGCCCTTCATCTTCAGCCCAGGGCTGTGTTCTCTTCCAGCTGCACAGACAAACCACCTAGAGTTACAACCCTTAATACAAAAGAGAGACAATGGGAACCAGAGCCCGAGGGTGGGTGGTATTGACAAAGGGGTGGCCTTCTGGAGAGCCTTGATCAGAGAAAAGTAGATTTAGGCGAGAGGGATTAGTACTTTGATTTTAGGGAAAGGCTTTTAGAAGAAAGCTAGTTTTAGAACACAGCTAACTAGCTATGACATGGAATAATCAGCATTTTAAGATCAAGGTTCTCAAACCACGTTCACGTTCAGCTAGTGGTAGACTGGGAAGTCTCCTTTGTAGAACACTACAAAATAGAAATGAAATATTATAAAATTTTATTTTAACTTATTTTAACATTAAATGACATATTTCAAAGCAATTTAGCTAAATTTATATACTATAGCAAAAATGGTAAATAAACTCTGAGTGTCTAGAACACTGTTGAAAAAGATTGAGGCTGGTCCAATGGGAAAGAATTCCATAATCCATTATTACTGCCTTCCTGGGCAGGGAAACAGGTAACACTCCTACTGTGTATTTTCATACATGCATCAACCCATCTCAAGCATGTTTCCATGAATAACAAGCTGTAGACAAGTACGACGAGCTATTTTCAAGTTTTCCTATAGAACAGGGGTTGGCAAACTCCAGCCATCTGTTTTTGTAAAAGGAGTTTTATTGAAACACAGCCACACCTGATCGTTTACATATTATCCCTGGCTGCTTTCATGGCCATGTGACAGAGACCATATGGCCCGCAAAGCCTAGAATTCCTACTATCTGACTCTTTACAGGAAAGTTTGTCAACCCCCTAAATATAATAGCATTTACTCTTGCTCAGCCTCATGAGCAGTCCATTAACCATACAACAGCAGGCTTCTGCAAGTTCATAATTTGAGACCACTGCATTGGGAGGCTCCATTTGGTTCAACAGGCTCAAGAAGGCCATACACAAGATAATAGGAACACAGAAAAGAAATAATATTTGGAGCATGAAGAGAGAAGCATCACATAGGAGGAGCTTTAAATTCTCTCTTGCGTGGCTCTTTCGATGTTTCTCACCTATGTATCTTACCTTATTCCCTCCTCTGATGGAAAAAGATCTACCTCATTTGCCTGAGGTTTTTTTTTTAACAACAGAACATAAAGACAACATACCATCATAGCAGATGTTCTTTTCCTTCAGATGCCCTCAATTGGAGGCAGGCAGGACCGTCCCAGAGCTTAGATGCTGGGGAGGAGAAAATAATGGTTCAGACTAGATTTTCGCTTGAATCTCTCCTGACTTTCGTCTTTCAAGAATTATTTGTAGAGTTCTTGGCAATGTGTTTCCTGCTAATCGGCCCATGCTGCCAGAGCACACACTTTTTGATATTTATTACTCACCTGTGGCGTTTTTCTAAGACAGAATGCCAAAGGTGAATGGTCAGGGGTCAGGAAAGGTTCATAAAGAAGAAGACAGACTGAGCCAGGCCTTCAAAGACACACTACTGCCCTATTTATAAACCTTACTGCTCTGCCCCCTCTCTACCTGTCAAAATCCTAATTATTTTCAAGATAATATTTGGTACTTCCCCTACCAAAAAAAAAATAGAGTGAAAATAAAACCTTTTTATTTATAGTGAAATAAAATAATATTCTATCCCTTGCTTACAATTTTACAATTCCTTGACCATTGTAGGACTCTGAGAAGTCCTACAGGCATCATAGAAACCTGCTTAACCAAGTGTTCTGAAAACTTGTTCCCCCTACCTCAGAACACTCACATCTGTGCCTTGTGTTAAAAATGCTCCATACCAGATAAGGGGAAGGATTAGGGAGGGCGAGATAAGGCTGAAAATAAGGATCTATTACGCTCATCTTTTCCTCCAAAAAGTAGGAGAGCTGGAGTACTGGAATAACAAATTCGGCTTCCATTGCCCACTGGATTAATTCCCAACTTGGCATCCTTGCCCTTCAGAAGCCCCAGCCCTCTTGCCCCTTTATTACACAGAGCCCAGAAGCAAGTCAATAGTAAAGTCAACAAAAGGTAGGAAAAAAACCAGGGGTAGGCAAAAGTATGACCCAGAGGCCAATCCTCTCTGCCACCCATTTTTGTAAATAAAGTTTTATTGGAACACAACCCCCCCACATTTGTTTATTTATTACCGAGGGCTACTTTTGCATTATAATGGCAGAATTGAGTGGTTGTAATGGAGAGCATATGGCCTACAAAGCACAAATATTTACTTTCTGGCCCTTTATAGAAAAACTCTGCCAACCCCTGGTCAAGACCAAGAATCAATCCTCTTTTTTCCCTTGGACTCTTCTTTGTTCCTTTGCTCAGATTCTTAACAAACAGAAATGGCCTTCTAGATCAGACTTGAGCCCCTTCTCATATGCCAAAAGGTGGCAAGAGAGGAAGGGAAAGACAATGAATTAATTTATAGCAGAGATACCAAGCACAGGACACAAGCCTCACCCTTGCATCCCCGTTCCCCATCTAGCAACACCGACAGCCCTGCCGCAGGTAGATTCCTTTATCATGATAGCGCCGAAGCACGTACCCTGACGAGGCCCAGAACTGTTTGGGAACAAGAGAGTAAAGGTGGAGGAAATTAATTTGCAGAGTTAGAAAAATACTTACACTGTCCAAATAACTCAGAGAGCTTTTAAATACCCAAAACATCTAATGGAACATGGGATGAATCTGACCTTATTCCTTTGCCCAGTACTAAGCACACAGCTGAGCCTCTGAACTCAGCATCCAGCAGGACTCTGGGGTCAAGGGAGGAGAAGGAGTCTAGGCTGCAGGAAAAGGGAGATTGAAGCATCACTCTTAATTTAAACAAAGTTAAAACAATGTTTTTTATAACATCCCTCTGCCTTCACCCAATTTTGTCTCCCTCTTGACCTTGCTTCGATTCATTATCATAGCTCCTATGTAGGACTGAGACCCAACGTAAGATGAGACTAACGTGGCAGAGCAAGTGGGAGGCAGAGTGCTAGAGTAGTCAAGAGTGCATCCTCCAGAACCCAAATACTGGGGTTCAGTTCCCATCCTGTCATTTTCTTTCCTGTGTGATCTTGGACAAATGATGCCATACCCCTGTACTTCATGCTCCAAGTGAAGTGAAGAGAATCACAGTACCTATATCATAACATGTTTTAGAGATGAAATGAGATTTTATGGCTAAGGGTCCTGGCCAATAACAACAAGCTAGCATATTGTGTATGCCTTTTATTATTACCCTTCCCTACTAGCAGGTTCAGAAGGGATCTCCCTCAGAGAAAAACTGAACCCAGGTCACTACCTTCTAAGCCTTGTTCATCTGCTTTTTTGGCATCTACACCTCAATTGCTAAATGTAGCTGTAGAAAATTACTCAACCATGCTGACCAGTCTCATTTAAAATTCACATCCAACAATTTCAAGTGGCCCTCAGTGCCTTCCAGCAATCCATCACAGTTTCCCAACCATTTCCCTCCCCTTCCTCACTTTCAGCTGGTAAAGTGGCTTCTTATTTCACCAAACACTAGAAACAGTCAGGAGAGAATTGCCACATACTCCAGGACAGCGCCTTTCACATCAGAGTCTATGACAGCTCCACTTTGTTATCGGACCCAAATTATGGTACCCAAAAATGAACATGGCAACTCCGTCCTTCTACTTGCTCAAGAGAAAGATCCAGAAGCCATCTTTGACTCCTGTTCTTCTCTTCACACTTCACACATAATCCATCCACAAATCACATCAGTTCTCCCTCCAAACATGTTGAGAATCTGATCACTTCCCAGCACCGCTATTGCCCTGGTCCCACCCACCGTCCGTCATCCCATGATAACTGGTCTCCCTGCCTTCGTCCTCACACTCCTACATTATCACAGCACAGCAGGCTCAGCGACCCTCTCTGGGGTGTCTCTTCACCTTATTCAGCATAAAGGGCCCATGTGAACTGGTCATCTGCCCCCACCTTTGGATGAAAGCTCAGCAAGGGTATTCTATTCGCTGCTCAATCCCAAGCACATAGCAGTCATTCAATAAATATTTGTTGAATAAAAGACTGAATGCATGGTGTCCTCTAATTCCTGTTAGCAAATCAGCTTAGAAAATGGGAATCCACCACTTAGCAGGCACCGCTCTAGCCACCGTCTACCTGAGGAAGCTTGATTAATCCACACTAGCCACGTAAGCAGCTCACCAACCCACGCTAATGTCCCTCAGCTGGAAAAGCCCAAGCCATCTGATTCCAGGCACATTTTACACTGAGAGAATTAACAGCTCACACCAAAAGAGGAAGTAGTCACAGAAATAATCATTTTTAAAGATAATAACTGACCCTCTTGATGTGTTTCCCCCCTAGGTTCATGACTACCTCCGCAGCAAGTTGTGCTCCCTCTACGAAAATGACTGCATTTTTGATAAATTTGAGTGTGTGTGGAATGGGTCAGACAGGTAAGAAAGGCTGTGTGGCTGGGGATCCTTCTGAAGGCAGGCTGTCTCCTTGCAGAGGCCCTGGGCGTTTATCCTGAGAGGGTACAGCCACAGGGAGGTCAAAATCCGGCCCCGAGGCCTAGCAGGGAGGCCGTGTGTGGGTCACTGGCTTCCCCTTGAGGTCAGGCCTGGAAAGAAGGGGAAGATGTAGTGAGACCCTTGAAACTTCTTTCGGGCCTGGTGTAGGTGACCATTCAACATCAACGAGAAAATCCTATCTTCTACGTACAAGACACCCCCGAAGCTAGGTTACCATGCCTAAAACGAAAATCACTAATAATCCCTGACAAATTCCAGCGTGAATAGTTCAGATTACTGTGAAGTGCACTTTCTAAATTGAAAATTATCCCTTGAAGCTGCTGGTATAGACCTGACCAAAGGCTCTGGTGGTTCATTAGCTGAATTCTCCTTGGTCTCATTTATCATATTCTCTCAAAGTGATTTATTACTGTTTGAAGCCCTTTGATTTCAGCAATACTTCATATTACTTCCCAATAGTTCATTTTTAGTTTGACACATACAGATGATTCTCTGACTTCCAGGAGAACTATGTATAGGCTATCAGGGAGGCTGTTCCGTGATGAAGGCGGCACCAGCAACAGTGCTTGGGGGCATGGAAATCCTGTCTTGGCAAAGCGCTCAGATTCCAGCTTTCAGTGAACACGAGCTCTCTCTCTCTGACCCTTGTTTGGATTTTTCTGCCAATGAACCAAAATGACCCCTCCGCTTAGGGCCCTGGAAGGAATCATGATGTGGCCGAGGACCTAAGTCACGCCATCCAGTTGGTATAGGGCAGAGAGAAGAAAGAGCAAGGCACCTGTGATGTATGAACAAAAGCTCCCAAGGGGGAGAGAAGCTAACCCCAGCCCTATTATTTTATTATCTATTTTTATTTAAATACATATATAATTTATTGTTTATTACTTAATAGATATTATTATTTATGTATTTGTTGTTGTTATTGCTCCAATTTCCCCTCTATCTTAGCCTAGATTCAAAAACAACATTTATTAAGCACCTACTATGTACCAGGCACCTTCACACATGTCATGTTATTTAATCCTGACCATAGTTTGACAAGGTTGATTTCATCATCCCCGTTTTACAGTTGAAGAAACTGAGGCTCAGCAAGATAAAGTAACCTGCCCAAGCTTGTGAACTAGTAAGTAGTAAAGACAAGAGTAAGAAGTTTTGAGTTTGAATCCTGAGATCAACATTCTTTCCACAACATCACAACTGGAAAATTTTATTTTTGGTTCAGATAAGGTTGAGATTTTTTTTCCTAAAAAAGACTTTTCACTTGCTGGTTTAAAAACAAGTTGGGTGACGGTGGGGGAAGCGAATGTCAGTGCGTGAGAGGCAGCGAGGCCAAGTGGCTGAATGCTTCTGCCCTGCAGTCGGGCAGATGTGGGTTGGAGGCCCAGCTTTGCCGCTTCCTAGCAGTGTGACACTGTGCAAGTTACTCACTGCTCCTCCAGTATAAATCCCTTATATGGGGATAAGGGAAGTGAAATGAGATCGCGGGGGCAAGCACTCAGCACCCGCCTGACAAGGTAATAACAGCTCACTCTGCTACAGAGACAAACACGTTTCACAGCATCAGTTCCCGGGCCAGAATAACAAAATCTAACCCTTGATTAATTTGCCTGGCACAGCTACGAAGTACCCAAACTCTTATCCCTTGCTGTAGCCCCATCTTGTCAGTTTCCTGCACCTCTCTACATACCCAAGTCACATGAAAACAGATGAGACGCTGCACTCTCCCGTCCTAACCAGCCAAGCAGAGCTTCATCCAGAATCAAAGCCTCTCCAGCCTCTCCAGGGGACAGCCACATGAGGAGCACTATCTCCCCCTCAACCTGTCACCACGTCCAACCTGTCACCGTTAAACATTCAGTCCCTTGCTTCTGGAAGGCTTTTGGCATTCACTGCTCTTCTTGATCAATTGTAGATACGCCTGAGAGCGGATAACTCTTGTAAAAATGTAGAAACCATCTGTCAGTCCACTACAAAATCTTATTTCCCCATCCCAAATCCTTTTAAAATTCGAATTTGTTTACTCTCTTCCTGAGTGAGTCCGTGATGACATCCATTTTCCAGGTAGGTTCTCTGAAAAGTCTGAATTTAGAGCTAGTTCTTAGAAGAGGCAGGACACGCATGGGTCAGTGCGCGGTACTATCAGCATTTCTGCCACCGCGCTGATGCAAGAAAGCCTTGGCAGTCAGGCAGCCCGGAAACCCCACTAGGGCAGCCGTGCTTTCAATGTGCACAGTGACTTATTGTTTTCAAAGTGTTTCTCCTTTCATAACCTCACTCCAGCCTCACAATCCTGATGTGAGGTGGGTAGAGCTGGGATCATTAAAACCACTGGACTCATTTACTAAACCAAAGGACCGAAAGGAACCTATCAAACAGAAGTAAGTAACAAGGAGGGTTATTATGGTCCTTCGTTTCTAAACCCAGCCAAAGAGCTTGTTTCTCTTAGTGATTCCCAAGGAACTCAACAGTCACCCTATAGAGCCTGTTTGGTTTTTGGTTTGTTTCTAATAAAATGTTTGGTGCCATAAGCTGGCCACAGCGTGGTGTCATTTGCTCTAGAAAGACACAACAGGGATGTGGCACTGCCTTTCTCTACAGCACTCAGTCACTTCCTCTCTCCTCTCTGCTTTGCAGTGTCATCATGACAGGCTCCTACAACAACTTCTTCAGGATGTTTGACCGAAACACCAAGCGAGATGTTACCCTTGAGGCCTCGAGGGAAAACAGCAAACCCCGGGCCATCCTAAAACCGCGAAAAGTATGCGTGGGGGGCAAGCGGAGAAAAGACGAGATCAGTGTCGACAGTCTGGACTTTAGCAAAAAGATCTTACATACAGCTTGGCATCCTTCAGAAAATATTATAGCAGTGGCGGCTACAAATAACCTATATATATTCCAGGACAAGGTTAACTAGGAGGACAAGTTATTACTTAACAATCTCACATACTGAATACTAGTCAAACACGTTTTTAAATGTTTCTTTGGGTCTTCATTTGATGCATTGACTTTAATTTCCCTATGCAGAAAACAATTGGAATAGAATTAAAAGGAGTCCAACTTCCCCAGATCCCCCATTCTAAGAGACTTTTGTCAAACCCAATAGGTTCTGGGACACTTCTGTTTAGAATTGAGAGCTGCCAGCTAACAGTAATTCTTCCATAGTTGACTTGAATTTCTGATGATGCTTTTATTGCCCAGTTTTCTCTGGTGGGTCCCGTGTTTTGTTTCTAGGTGTCTGCTGAGATAAAATGAGGTTGTCTGTAGTATTTAAAGAGAAAAGAGATAAGTAAGTTTTTTTTTTTAATTAAGCGATTCCATTTGATTGGAAAAAAATCAAAAAATAAACACCGTTTACTCTTAGAGAAATTCTCCTTGTTTTGTGAAAAATCAGAACTGTTCAGCATCTCCCACCCCTACAACACTTCTTTTTTCCCATTTTCCATTTTCTTTTTAATGATTTCACTTGAGCCAGAGATTTATTTCACGAGGCTGCGGAGAGGATGCAGAATGAGAAGGGAAGGCACACATCGACCCCGCTGTACTCCTTTTTTGTAAGCTCCATAGAAACAGCCTGAGAATTTGGCTAGGAAACGCCGTGAACGCTTCAGGGGATATAAAGGGAACAGTTTCCACACAGTGCCTCTCAGAGTGAGCTGGCAAGGCCGTGGGGGGCCAGATTCCATCGCCTGCTTTGTTACTCCTGCTTTTTGTAATTTTAAATGGCTCCGTAAAATCCTCTCCTTACATGTTCATTGGCTTTTTCTCTTCAACCTTTCCAGCTTATTTATTCCATTGACTTCTAAAGGGCGAGTCCTGGTTGTTTATTCTCTGGCCTTCTAAACGAAGCAGTAAGTTGGAGGCAGTGGCACCTCCTCGGCTCCCTGAGAAAGGCTGGTCTGTTCTTTTTTGGGTGTGTCTCCTAAGCAGCCCCCTCCCCTCCTCCTGGGTCTGGTAACCAAAAGTTACAGTCCATCAATCTCCACTGTAGCTAGAACAAAAATGGCCAATAAAACTGCTGATTTCAAAGTCTCATCAGGAGCTTCTAATGCACCCCCAAGCTCACCATCTGGAAAAACAGACCAAAATTCCTCCAAAAATGGCATATGGGGGAATCAAGAAGCTTTGACGTTGGAGTAAAGTCTGATTGAACCTGGGGAGGCTGGTTCATCATTCCCCCTAGTTGAGGATTCAGGTTTATAACTTCCAGAAGTTTCTATGTGGTACATCTCTAGGAAGGAGACTAAATGAATTCAAAGGACATAAATTTGAGAAGGAGGGAGGTACCCAGAAATTGGGGTCTGGGCTCAGTGTCTGCTCCTGTCATGATGACTCATTTCCCCTAACTTCCACTTAGTGAATGGGAAATGGCTTGAGAGTTTTTATTTTAAAGAGAAATTTTCTTTCAGTTTGTGTATTTATTAGAAGTCCCAACTTTCAAGTGTAATTTGTTTTGGAAAAGAAAAAAGTCATGAAAGAACCATATTTTGGTTCTAAGCTACTATCTATTTAATAACAGCTTTCTGACAAGGAAATAACTACTTAAGGGAGCACAATTTTGTAAGATGCAATTTCGGAATGAATAGGTACATCTCGAAATTGCGGGAGCATACGAAGACATGACTTTCTCCTGGTGTTTCTCATCGTCCCTTTAGTGAAAGCCAGCTTCAGGCATCACCCATAACGTGGCCCAGGCAGAAACTCTTGGGGCAGGATTCCTGGCCCGACTGGGGCAATGATCTCGGAGTAGACCTGAGACAGTGTCAGAAATAGCCCCAACTCATAGAGAATTGTGATATGAGCATAGATAGAAAGACGAGTGGGTTACTGTCCCAAGTTTACTCTCAACTCCCTTATGGCCTTTTCTCTGCTTCTCTGAGACTCTGCTCCTCGTCTGTACCAGCTGGGGTTTGGGAGGGATCACTGTTCTCAAATTTAAGCATCAACCCACCTCTGTACTATTACTCATTTAACATTTATTTAAGTCACCTTTTTTAAAAGCAAGACTTAGCCTCCCCCGAAGAATATTCATGAAATGTCAGTTTTAATGTTATTTTTTTTCTAACATTAAAATAATCACATAACCATTAATATAACCGACATGTACCCGTGCACCACCTACCCCCGTTTTATGAGCCACCAAGCGCAGGCTTATCAAACTTCAGGACACTGAGTAACTGATACCACAGAACATTTAAACCTTCGGAGGCAGCAGAGTCTTGACGAACAATGGTTCTTCACAAACTGGTGTCAAAGTGCTCCCCAGAACACACACAGGAGCAATTTTGGTCATAGTTTTAAGGGGTTCACAGGCCCTGCGGTCCGTCTGTAGACTCCACATAAAAGCCCCTACACTAGTCTGAGACCATCAGCACATAGATGTGCAGGCTGAGATGCAGAGACTGGGAGGAATTTGCCAAAACCTCCTAGCCGAGAGCAGAAGGCAGCCATCCCTTCCTTCACCCCGAACAAAGGATGCAACCACCCAAGACTGCTAGAGGAACAGGAGGGGAAGGCCCTGGAGATCAGGCCTCAGGCAGCAATAATCACCACCACGTTGCACCAGTGACCCGCTCTGTGCCAGGAGCTCAACTGGCTATTTTATGGTTGTGATCTCCTTCCACCCAGTGCTGGTGATTTCCTTGACTGGTGGCACCTAGAGGTCAGTCCTTTTTTCAGCAGATACTAAGAGCTACTTGGAAGCTAACTTGCCACCTTTTCAACAGTTTGTTGCATTCTAAGAGCCCTGTACCACTTCATACCGTGAGGGCTGCTGCTTGGTACAAGCCATCTGGGTACACTGGAGGATGTCAGTTGACTTAGGGAAAATGGGAGCCATAGCTTCCTGAGCTTTTATTAAAATCATCTTAATGCAACAGTTAGTTCCTTAAAAACAAGCGATTCGAAAGTTGAACTTTAGTGGACATCCATGCTTTTTTGTCTGGAGGAGGAAGATGGACGAAAAAACGAGAGACACAGCCAGCAAGAAGTAGCAGGATAGACAGAGGTGAACGAGCAGTAGGAACCCATCTGCTTTTTAACTCTGTAAAGTCTGGCTCCTGCCTTTCCTTTTCTATTGGAAAAAAAAAAAATGCATCTTTAAACCTCTTGCTGGTCTTGTAATTAACTCAACCATATCAGCATATATTAGGCAACCAGCATGTGTAAGGCAGAACAACTGTCAGGTGGAAAAAGATGAAGCTGAAATTCTTTTAGCTCAGTGACCCAATGAGATAAGTCAGCTGGCTCCGATGTGTTTCTTTTGAACACTCCAGAACCCATTATAATAAAGTTAAACCCTCAAACACTCAATCGCTGACAAGCTGGGAGACCATGATCTCCCTTCCTTCAAACCTGCAAAGCGACTGCCTAAAGCTTCCCTCTTATCTTCCCACCCCCCCAAACCCCCTGTTCTTTCTTAATCCTTCCACTGACTGCCTGCAGGGCTCAAGAATGCCCCCTAGGCCTAGCAACAAGACTTTGGGGTGACACTAGAATGCACAGCCTGAACAAGGGAACCCAACCTAATTTGTGCTCTTCCATTATGGGCATGTGTAGACAAGGGTGGTGTGTTTTAAACAACACCCCCAAAGACACAGCAATCCCCCAGGTCACCACTGGGTAACATTCACACTGCAGCCTGGTTGATTGCGCATCTGTCATGCCTTAACCCGCCTCTTCCCCCTGTACTCCTAAGTCAAGTTTCAGGAGCTGCTTTCCATGGGAGTGACTTGCCTCCTCACTGAAAAGAACAAGGAACTAGGAGATAGGAAATATGGATCTTGCTCCTGACTCTGCTGCTAAGGATCTAAGGACTTTAGGCAAGTCACTCAGTGCCTCAGTCTTGTTGCCCATAAAATAGTCAGAAAGCTATCTGGCCTAGCTCACAGAATTATTGTAAGGGGCACAAAAAATTCATTTACTTTTAACTGCTTTCTAAGTTTAAAGCACCATAAAAATAATAACAGTAACAACACCCCCTGAGGACATACTGGGGATTTCCATGATTCATCTCATTGTCTCCTTCCCTTAACTCCATGAGATTGATGCCATTATTATTCCCACTTTGAAAATGAGGAAATAGTGTAGACTCAATTTGTCAACCTAGCCAAGGGTACATAGACAGCAAGAGATGGAATCAGGACTCCAGCTCAGGGTATCTGATCTAAAGCCAGAGCTCCTAAAATGCTGTTTCTGATACTACACAATAGTAGCTAACATTTATTGAGCACTCATGATGGGCCAGGCTTTGTCCTACAAATTTCACATGTATTAATTCGTTTACCCCCAAAACTGTAGATACAGATACTATTATTGTCCCCATTTCACAGATAGGGAAACTGAGATTATATAACCTAAGTTTACATAGTTCACAAGCGACGGAGCCAGACATCTTGGTCAATATTCTTATCCTCTATCCCCATCTCACATTATATATATATAGATGGAAGTTAGTGATTAGAAACAAGTGCCAGCAATGACCCATAAGTTCATCAACATTACACATTTATTGTGGTATGTGTCAGGCAGGCCCCAGGCAAGGGGCTGGAGTTACTGAGATGTCTAAGCCACTGGTGCCCACCCTCCAGGAGGATGACATCCATGTAGGAGCAATATGTACATTGTAAACATATTTACAATACAGTGAGATATGTACAAAGTGCAGAAATAGCTTGTTGTTGATGCCATACCATGGATTCTGACTCCTAGTCTGTCCTATGTACAGCAGAGTGGAACCCTGCCTGATCTTTTTGCACCATCCTCTCACCTTCAGGCTCTCTATTAGACAATGGTGCATTGTTATTCATAGGGTTTTCATGGCCAATTTTTTCAGAAGTGGGTGGCCACATCCTTCTTCCTAGTCTGTCTTAGTTTGGAAGCTCAGCTGAAACCTGTCCACCATGGGTGACCCTCCTGGTATTTGAAATAACCAGTGGCATAGCTTTCAGCATCACAGCAACACGCAGCTACCACAATATGATGGGTGGTGTAGTTCCTTGACCAGGAAACAAACTCCAGGCCGCAGCAGTGAGAACGCAAAATCTGAACCACTACACCACTGGGGTTGGTGCAGAAATAGTACAGAGAAGGAAATGGTTAACAACTGAGGACTGATGAGAAAAATAAAGATGTCTCAGAATAAGTGACATCTAAGCAGAGTTTTAAAGCAGTTCACTCTACAGACAAAGCACAATATGGCATTTCCAATAGAGAGAACAACACGTGTGAGGTACTAAGTCAAGAACAGATATGGCGTGGGAGCATGAAGTCAACGTTTCTCTAATTCTATTAGAAACACATTTTCAACTTACCAGAACTGGCCTACCCCTTCTTTCTTTCATCCAATAACAAATATTTATTAAGCTTCCATATCCAAGCAGCATATCTAAATGTAAAATGGATGGGAAGAATGAAAGGAAAACAATATTTGTGGGCACCTATTATGTGGCACGCATTGGGCAAGGCACTTTTTTAAACCATTACAATCACCTGATGGGTAAATACATTTGTTCCAATTTTGTAGTTGAGAAACAGACTCAAAAGGGTTAAATGACACAGTCACTGTGACACGGCCAGAGGTTTTCTCTAGATCTGTCCTATTCCAGATCCTGTGCTTCTTCCATCACAGTGATCACTACCTTGTCTTGTTTTTATCCACTAGTGAGGCTACTCACAAACAAACCATGTCTCTGCTATTGCGTGACAGCTGATCAGGGATACAAATGTGGTCTGTCACCAAAGCAGAGAGTGAAGTCAAGTGGCTCACAGAGGTCTCCAACCCCTGACCTCGACCTTATTATCACTGTTTAACTGTCCCTCAATTTAGATCGTCCCCGCCCCATTGGTTAAACTGCTGGTGGCAGAACCAAGGTGATCTGCTGTCTCTGCAGATTCCTGCCTTGGACACCATCGAAACAATGATCATTGCTGAGCCAGAAATGGGTTTCGTGACTGCCACGTTCTCAGTCCATTCCCAATCCATTCCCTACCCCCAATTCCCTGAAAAGTCCACCTTGGTCTCTTAAATGGACAGCCCTCACCAAAGCCCTTCCTGCTCATCCATCTCAGGACTCTCAGTTGCATCCCCAATCATTTGGGCTGCTGCGTTTGGTTTGAGTGAGGGAGGAGAGGACATTTCTCCCAAACTCATCCTTGTGCAGAAATCTAGAGACCAGAGGGAAATGGGAGCGGCCACAAGTATTGGGATTCTTGCACTGGTTGGCTAGTGATACACGCCCTCCCAACCAGAGCAGTAAATTCTTGTGCAGGTCAAAGAGAATTCCTGAGAGCCTGGAGAAGTAGTGAGGGAAGGGGGCTGCCTCGTTGGCAAAAGGAAAAGCAATAGTTTGGCACTCTAAACAGTCGCTCAGTTGGGTGATATTCATGCACTCCTTCAATAAAAATTTAATGATGGATAATGTACGGCCTGCCAAGCCCTGTGCCAGAGTGGTCTGGGGAAGCTGTAATGACAGTCCCTGTCCCCATAGGGCTTACAGTGACATGGGGGATACAGGCAAACTCACAGGCGATGGAGCAGAAGTCATGGTTAAGAGCCCAGGGTGCCTCCTGCCTGGGTTGAAATCTGAGCTCCATCACTTATAAGCTGAACAACCTTTGGCAAATTACTTAACCTGTGTCTCAATTTCCTTATTGATAAAATAAGGATAAAAATGGCGCCTATGTCATAAAATTGCTGTGAAGATTGAATTATTTAATACTCATAAAGGTCTCAGAATGATGCCAGGCCAACAATAAGACTCAATGCATGTTTCTTGCTATTGTTCTCCTACTACTGTAAAATGGCATGGTATGTGCCATGACGGGTCTGCAGGATGCCAGGAGAACACAAAGCAACACCACCTCATCCAGACCAGAGGCGCCCCAGAGGAGGTTCCCAAGGTAAAACCTGAAAGATAAGTAGGGAATGGGCTATCCAGGGGAAGAGAAAGGAAAAGAATATTCCAGGCATCAAGATGGTATATGTAAAGACAAAAAAGCACGTGGTATATTTGAGGAACTTACAATATTCCAGTGTGTGACAAGTAAAAACCATGAATGCAGAGCAAGAAAAGTAAAGGGACATAAAGTGGAGGGACAGTAATGCATGATATGAGAAATAATAATGCATGGCCTTAGTGAGGTTCACATATCAGGGGTTTTCCAATAGCTAGGCTCCGAGCCGCTCAGTTGAAGAATTATGATTTACATAACTTAGCAAATATGAATGGTCCGGACACAGAGAATACATTGATAAACTCAGCTCAAGTGTCAACTCCTCAGAGAGGCCTTTCCTGACCACCCTCACTTCCATGAGGACTAAAAGATTTTTCAGTTTACTCTTGTATCCCCAGAGCATAGAGAAGTATCTGGGTCATAGTAGGTGCTCAATAAATATTGACTGAATGAACAAATCAATGAGTGAGGAAGCCAGGCACAGCCTCTGACCTCTGGAAGCTTACAAGATGAAGAGTGTGCTATTGGAAGTTTGAGTTAAGGGGAACTTGGTGTATGGTGTCACAGGACTGCTCAGAGGAGTCAAGGAATTAAAAAGAAAAAATTGAGAGCCAGTGAGCCAAGATGTGTTAAGAGCAAGCAACCGAGCTCAGATTGCAGCATTAGTTAATAGTGCACATGTGTCCCTGCCTGATGCATTACCCTCCCAGCAGTAGTTAGCCTTCTGGGACCCTGCAAAGCATGCAAAAAGGTTGACAGCTTACAATCAATACCATGTTCACTGATGCAGGGAGCAACATTATCACATCCAAGATATTGCCCCCACATCCCGGCTCCAGCACTAAATAATCCCCATAACAAGGCTAAGGGAAGTGACAAGAGCTATTATTTTCAACCCTCCCACTTGAAAGCAAGAGGTGAGGCAAAGCTTCTGCTGGATGTTCTTAAGGGAAGGCAAGCCAGTTCCCCAAAGAAATTGTGCAGAGCCGAGCACATGCCTAATACAGCAAGACAGGGATGGGAGAAGATTGGCATTTTCATTTGCCTGGGTGTCCACAGTATCGAAGGGGAGGCTCTGTGGGTAGCTGAGAGACACAACAATAAATTAGAGGGGGCTGGATGGTAGAGTTGGCAGGGAATGTGTGAGGTGTGAATGCTGGATTTTATTCTACATGCCCAAGTCACTAATAAAAAAGAAACTTGACTCCCTCCAGTTTGGCTTTCTTATTTCAGCTTCTCTGACTGCAGCATAATTGAAAGTCATATTTCATCTAGGCCAATGCTTCCCAACTCTAAGTGCAAGTGGCTTATAAACAGTCAGCCCAAATTTATCAAAGAGAACAGCAAACAACTGCATGTTAAACACCACCTATTTCTCAGCAGGGGAAAGCGGAGCGGGTCATATTACACACAGCACAACCCAGCACTGTCATTGGGTCCACTGTAGCCTGGCTCTTCAGCCTATGATGGGACTCTAACAGGAAGAAGGCTGGGGCTAGGACACCGGGGTAGTTTTCTTAATTCCATCATGCCTTTATTTAATAGTAGGCTCACCATTTTTCAGCCCTTCATTTCCTCCCTGACAAGATGAGGAAAACTGCTCGTATTTTTCATATTCTTTTTGAAAATACAGAAAGGTTGATTAGTTATATTTGTGATGCTTCTTGATGAAAGAATCAGCTGAAACTCAAAGATGAGTATGTTCATTGAAGATGTGATGAATGTCATAGAAACTGATAAAGTGTCCATCACGAAACAAGAAAGCTCAGCTCAAAAGCGAACGTTTTCCAAGGTGCGAAAAGAATGCATTTCAGGACCGGACCATGGATCAACGCAGCTCTTCACTTTGATCAGCACAGGGAGGGTTAACTAACCCCATCAGTCTCAGATGACGTCCCGAGAGGAACATTGGGGAAGCTCCTGCATGAGTGGTGATTACAGCATTTCCCTGTTCTCCAGCATTAAACACATGATGGATTCTTCTTAACATGACATCACACACACACACACACACAGCCTCAACACCCTGCTAAGAGACCCTCTTTTCTCACAGAATCGTCTCTGAATTTGTGATCCTTCCTTTAGGAACGGTGGATGCTTCCCAGCTGCTTAAGGATGCAACCTGGAAACAAAGGTTGTTAATTTTTTTATTGCACTTTATATCAGGACAGAGGATCCATGTACAAATTAAAACTCCACTGGCTTGGTTGATAATAAAGTTATATGACTCCACATAAGATTGTAACGACTTCCTTTTTCACCTGCTCATTATATTGCTCGGTCACAGTGATGCTTTAGGTGGAATATCTGTCCTGATGATGAGCAATAATTGAACATTATTGTTTGTGGAGACATTTCAATTTACTCAGGCATGTTCCTGACCAGAGAAGTGGTGCGATCTTCTCAAGGTTACACAGAGTTACTCCAAGACCAAGACGGCAACCAGGTCTTTCGAATCTCTGAGTTCGCCTTAGTTCATTGTTGTTTTTTCATTTTTCCATGCACCTAAAACCAATAGGTCTGCTCAAATCTAGGTCAAAAGCCCTGATAAGAAGTTTCAATTCCTCCTCAAGGAGACTCCAGCATTTCTGTCTGTGGTACAAAAGACAGCTCTGCACGTGGGGCTGGGAGAACTGCCCCACGCAAGACTCGCTGGGGTCCATGTTGGCACAGATTTGCACAGGTGGGCCCACTGTATTTATTCACATTAAATACCATTGACCCACAAAATTAAATACTATAAATTATTTACTTTCCTACAGATCACTTCACCAATTATTGATGTCTGATCATGTGCTACAGAGTTAGTTTCATAGATAAACAAGGCACAATTCCTGTCTTGAGGAATACAGTATAATGGGAAGTGCAATTCCAACAGGTAACTTCAATGTAACATGGTAAATGCATTGGCAGAGGTACATATAGGTTATCATCATCAGAGTTAGAGCATCTGATCTCCTGTAGAGGATGAGACAGAGTTCAATCCTACAGGCCCTGGATGGGGACCAACCAGGTGAGCATGAGCAAAGGCACAAGGCTGAGAAGCCCCACCTATCTCTGAGGACTATGGGGAGTTTGATTTTGCTGAAAGGAAAGACTCTTGGCTAGACTTGCTTGTGTGCTGATAAGGGAGCAGGACCCAGACTGCAGAGGGCCATTTGGAGAGCTTAGTCATCACTCAGCAGTCCATGAGTGCTGCTGGAAGATTTTTAAGGGGAGAGTTGACATAGCTGGAATTACGTTTTTGAAGATCACTCTAGCAACTGTGTAAATGACACATTTGAAGTGTACAAGACTGAAAGCAGGGAGCCTACTTAAGAAGCTGTTGAAGTGGTCCAGGAAAGAGATGAAGGGGCCTGCACCAGGGAGGGAGTAAAAGCTGAAGAGGTAAGATCAATGTAACTTAGAGATTGACTTGATGAGAGCAAAAAGGGAAGTCAATAAAGATGCTAAGGTGGAGAGCTAAGATGATAATCAATGGCATGAACAGAGATGGAGACTAAAGGAACAGGAGTAGGGTTAAGCGGGAGGAACAGAGAAAGATGAGGAGTCTAATTTGGGACATAATGAGCTTGAGGAGGGCAGTGGAGCAGCCAGATGGAGGGAGATTTCCAGCAGGCATCAAGATAAAAAGATCCATGACTGAGAAGTCGCTGGATATGATGGAGTGTTAGTCATCAGTATGCCCTGGTCTTTATGGAGGGGGTTATACTGGGAGAAAGTAGAATGAGATTATGTTACCTGAGGAGACGATCCTGGGTTGTAACACATTAAGGAGCAGACAGAGGAGAGGGCCACTCAAAGCAATAGAGAAGGAAGCATCAGCAGCATAAGAACCATGGGCAAAGTATATCATGGAGATAATGGAATACAGTTCACACATTGAAAAGTACAGTTCCTATACATTTATTTTTTATCTTTTTAAAAATTGGCACCCGAGCTAACATCTGTTGCCAATCTTCTTGTATTTCTTCTTCTTCTTCTTCTCCCCAAAGTCCCCCAATATGTAATTATATATTCTAGTTGTGAGTGCCTCTAAATGTGCTATGTGGGATGCCACCTCAGCATGGCCTGATGAGCGGGCCATGTCCACACCCAGGATCCAAAACAGTGAAACCCTGGGCCACTGGAGCAGAGCATGTGAACTTAACCACTTGGCCACAGGGCCAGCCCCTACATTTATATTTTTTAAAAAACAGAAACCCAGTAGAAAAATGGGTAAGGGACTTGAAGGAAATTCACAAGATTAGATATCCAAGATTTCAATGAGCATAAGAAATGTGCTCTACTTAGTAATCAGGGAAATGTAAATACAGTCGTGCCCTGCCTAACAATGTTTAAGTCAACAACAGATGGCATATATGACAGTGGTCCCATAAGATTAGTACCATATAGCTGAGGTGTGTAGTAGGCTATACCCTCAAGGTTTGTGTAAATACACGCTGTGATGTTCACACAACAATAAAATTGTCCAATGATGCATGTCTCAGAATGCCTCTCTGTTGTTAAACAACACATGGCTGTATACCATTCAGCCACAAAATGAATGAAATTAGAAGGACTGACACTAACAAGTGCTGGCAGAAATATGGCACAGCTGGAACTCTCATACACTGCTGGTGAGGTTGCAGACCCATCACTTTGGAAAACAGGGTGGCACTGTTTACCAACATTGGAGATATTCACACCCTATGGCCCAGCAACATAGTCTACTTCCGTGCATACTCAACAAATTTGTACACGTGTACACCAAGAGACAAATTCACAGCAACACTATTTGTAAATGCTAAAATTGGAAAATAACACAAATGATCACCAGTAGGGCAAAACAAGACATTCCTCTCGCAAAATGGGATACTATCAACAAAAATGAATGAACTAAAACTTTGGACACTATGGGTGAATCTTACAAATATGAGATTGTGTAAAAGAAACCAAACAAAAGAACATATGCTTCTTGATTAAAATTACATAAAATTCACAAACAGGCAAAACTAAACTGTAGTGTTAGAACGAATACTTAGGTGGTAAAACTGTAAAGAAAAACAAAGAAGTAGTTACCATAAAATTAAGCACAATGTTCAGGAGAAAGAAAGGGGTTTGGTCAGGAGGCAGCATTCACAGGGCATCTGGGAAATTGGCACAAAACCAATTTACCATTTTAAAGGGTTTCCCTTTATAATAATTCACTAAGTTCTACATCTGCAATTTTCTGTGTGTGTGTTATATTTCACATTTTAAAAGATTTTTTTTAAAGGCTAAGAGAGGGACTCAAACACCGTAACAATATGAGGCTATTTTCTGTTGGGGAAAACAGCCACGACTGCACGTCAAGAGCCCTGGAGGGTGTCATGAATCACAACACAGGACAGTATGCTTATAATGACTGTGAATCATCAAGAAAACATCAGGTTAATTCTGCATTTGCTGCCGGACAAGGCGAGGAAGCATGAAATGCATAACAGAATACAGGAAAGTTCCAGAAGTTGCAGCAGCTGTGGCTCAAAGAGAACCTGTGCTCAACCTGGGAGTGAGGTGTAGCTTTAAATTCTCTCCTTTCCTTTCAGAATTCTTCCTCATTCTCCGATCTTCCATGATCTTTTTCTTGACAGTCCGCAGAAAGAATAGCCACTAATTAGTGCCGAGCTTCTAGAGGGAAATAAGCATTCAACCAAGAAACTGGGAGATGGAGACATCACCATCCCAGATTTCTGGGTACATGACTGAAATATTTCCATCCAAAATTTCCATTTACTTCATTAAATAGGAAAATGTACTAAACAGGGTATTATTAATGCAGCCAATATTGGTTTTCACTACCCAGAATTTTGCCCTCTTTTTCTTTTTTACAGTAAAATCCTTAGATGTTTCTTAGGGTAGACCGCTCTTTCTCACAGCTGTCCACATACCTTGAATGAGGCTGACCTCACTCCTGGGTCCAGGGATGGAGCGTGGGTCCTGGCCAAGGCAACTAGCCCTGGTCACAGTTCATATTTGACCTAAATCAGGCCAATAAGGGCCAATAAGACTCAGTTCTAGGACTTTGTTTGAGCAATCAAGAAATTGGATATTCTCTTTTTTGATGAATATGAACAAAAAAGGATTAGGAACAGAAGCAGCTGCCCCATCTTGCCACCATGCAAAGCCTGAGAATGGCAGAGCCCAATATGGCAGAGTCTAATACGGCAGAGTGGTTTAGAGCAGGAGTCAGCCAACTCTTCCTATAAAGGGCCAGAAAGTAAATATTTCAGGCTTCGCAGGCTGTATAGTTTCTGTTGTAGTTACTCAACTCTGTCATTGTAGTGTGAAAACACCTATTGATAATACGTAAGTAAATGAGTGTGGCTGTGTTCAACAAAACTTTACTTACAAAAATGGGTAGGGGTAGGATTTGGCCTACAGCCTAAAGCTTACCAACCACTGGTTTAGAGTATGGGCTCTAGAAACATCACATAAACTCAAATCCTGACTCTATTACTTGCACAGTCCTAAACAACTCGCTTAATCTCTCTATGCCTCACTGGAAACGGCAATAATGCCACCTACCTCATG
This sequence comes from Equus caballus, assembly GCF_041296265.1. Classification (NCBI taxonomy): domain Eukaryota; kingdom Metazoa; phylum Chordata; class Mammalia; order Perissodactyla; family Equidae; genus Equus; species Equus caballus. Next base: position 46,916,991 of record NC_091697.1, read on the forward strand.
GACTCATTATGAGGACTAAATGAATTTGTAAATGTGCTTAAAACAGTGCCTCGCACACTGAAGTGCTGTGTGTATTAGCTGCTGTTACCATTATCATCATGATCATTGTCAATGGTGCCAAGAGAGAGAAACCCAAGATCAAAATGGGCCAAAAGCCTTTAGCCCAGGCTGTTCAGTTACCTGAGATAACAAATTCCCTTTTCTGGTTAAAATAATCTGAGCTGGTTTTCTGTTGTATAACTGAAATTATCCCATCCGTCTAAATGAATGAAATCACTGTAGGCGTGACAATTACCTAACACCCATGAAGTAACTTTCCTCATTTCTGCACCATCACAAACATCACCAATCACAGCATTCTCTCCCACTAGGGACAGGGCCTCAGACATTGCTACGCACTGAATTGTGTCCCCTCCCGCCGAATTCATATGTTGAAGCCCTACCCTCCAGTGTGATGGTATTTGGAAATGGAGATTTTGGGAGGCAATTAGGGTTAGTTGAAGTGATGAGTGTGAGGCCCTCATGAAGGGATCAGTGCCCTTATTAGAAGAGATATCAAAGAGCTTGCTACCTCTCTCTCTCTCTCTCTCTCCCTCTGCACACACCAAGAAAAGGCCATGTGAGGACACCATGAGAAGGTGGCCCTCTGCAAACCAATGAGAGGGCCCTCACCAGACACCAACCCCGCTGGCACCTTGATCTTGGACTTCCAGTCTCCAGAACTGTAAGAAATAAATAAATTCCTGTTGTTTAAACCAGCCAGTCTGTGGGATTTTGTTCTGATAGCCCAGGCTGATTAAGACAGACATGTTTCCCCCCCAAAGCAGGACCTAAGCAGTCTCTACAAATCAATCAAAGTCAGCATGTGGAATGAAACCGCTTTATCCCTGCTTGAGGTCATGAATTCCAGGGGCTGATCCTTAGTAATATTAATGAGCTTTGTAAATATTCTCTTAGTGTATGTTTGTGACAGAGAAAGAAATTTGCCAAAAGAGCTATACATGTTTAGGTATGTGGTCTCCTTTTCTAACTTCTCATTTATGAGTCTTTATTCCATTTCAAACCCATATACTTTAAACTGCCTGCAGAAAAACTTGAAATCACCCTACATTCCTTTGTTCTTTACCAAGTGCCTTTTCTCTTAGAAGGTTCAATAAAAGCTGTTTGCATGAAGGAGGTCAGCAAGACTGCTAAAGAACAAGTTTCTCCTCTAACCCAGAAAGAGGTAAAATTAATAGACTTTAAAACGTACAGTGCCACTGATTAATGTAACGTCCTTAATCTATGGTGGAATAAATAATGGCTTAATTAACTTGATTTGTTTTACATTCACAGAAAGAGGGGCTTTTGAATTCAGAATGCAAATGAGCCAAAAACCTAGATACTTTTTTTCTTTAAAATTTAAATAGCTTATTGCTAGCAATATTCCATACTTCCCAAATTCTTAACCCGTATGGTGAGTATACCATTACTACCTCTCTGAAAAATTACTGTGATACATTTCTTCTTCTCAGATGAATGGAGATGCCATCTGTTTGTTAGGAAAGGATTCCCTAATAATTCTACAGTTATCCATGAATTTTTTGGAGCAATGGTTCTCAAACTTGAGCGTGCATCAGAATCACTTGGAAGTTTATTAAAACACACTGCTGGGCCCGTCCCCAGAGGTTCTGATTCGGTAGGTCTGGTGGGGCCTGAGAATGTGAATCTCTAGTTCCAAGGTGATGCTGGTCCTGTTGTCTTGGGGACCATACTTTGGTTAATGGCAGAGAGGTCTTGGCCTAAACCACTGGTTCTCAGTCAAGTAGACTGAAACCTGTCTTTAGTAACCTCTATCTGCACCACTCTAATTCATTCTTTACATCATGTCTATGGTTATTTTCCTGTTGCTCCTGGCTGCAAGTGAAAAAACCCAAACTCAACTGGCTTAAAGAATACTGAGGACTTATTACATCACATATCAAAAAATGTGGAGAAAAGATGGCTCCGAGGTTAGCTAATTGGGCAGCTCAAAGACATCATCAGCGTCAAAAGTACTTTTCAATGTATCAGTTTGACATGCTCAGTCCATCTTCTTGTTCTCAGGCTAATTCCCTTCAAGGTCACAAAGTGGTTCCAGCAGTTTCAGATATCACATCCAGTCCAAAACGCAGGTAGCAGGAGAAACAGGAACCCTTCTTGAGAGCCTCTTTTGGTCAATTTGGAAACCTCAGCAGGTTCCTTAGCCCATCTCTTTGGCCAAAATTGTCACATTCTCATTCCTAAATCAGGCACCGAAAAGAGGACTGAAATTACCATGACAATTTACACCAGGGGTCAACAAATTTTCTCTGTGGAGGGCCACATAGTCAATAGTTTAGGTTTCGTGGGCTATGTGGGCTCTATCGCAGCCGCTCAACTCTGCCACGGGCAATTTGTTCCAATAACCTTTACTTACAAAAACAGGGGTCCTACTGGTTTGGCCCAGTTAGCCACCCTAGGTTTTAGGTCAATCAAGATCAATTTGTGAGTCACATTAAGGAAGGATATATTCAAAAAACACCAGGGTTCTTCCAGCAAGGAAGAAAGAGGGAATGACTTTTAGAAAGGCAACCAGCAGCATCAATGGGAACATTCTCCAATTCCTAATTCAAATACTACAAATGAAGTTTTCTCCTACTCTTCTCAGACTGAATTAATCATTTCTCTTCTTTGAGGCCCTGCCAGTAAATTGCTCAGGTCTCCGTTTGGAACTGTAATGTAGCCAGCAGCTACCGTAAGGGTCTCCGTGAATAAAGAGCATGCTCTGTGTTATGCATCTTTGCATTTTCCCCATCCCCTCTCCTAGCTTAATACCTGACACACAAAATGTGCTCAATAAGTTTTAACAGAATGAAAACAGTACAAATATACAACCTATGAAATAGTCTTCAGAAGCCTGGTTCTTCTCCTTGGATATTTATCTGCCAACAATTCACACTTCACAAATTCCATAATCCACCAGCATCCAGAAGCTCCCGTCGGATGCACAGTTCAGCTTGCAGGAGTAAGAAAAGTCATTTTGTCATGGCAACCTGTATATACCTCTGTAGTAGTTTTCTATGCCACATAACAAATTACCGTAAACTTAGTGTCTTTAAATAACACAAATTTGTTATTTCACAGTTTCTCTGGGTCAGGAGTCAAGGCAAGGGTTAGCAGACCCTCTGCTCAGGGCCTCACAAGGCGGCCAGAGCTGGCGTCCTCTCCCAAATTAACATGGCTGATGGCAGAATTCATTTCTTTGCAGCTGCAGAACTCAGGGAATCTGTGTCTTCAAGGCCAGCGGGAGGGTTTCTCTTGCACCTTGAATCTCTTCTGACTTCAGGAAGAGCCAGTCCCTTTGGATGGCTCGCCTGATTAGGTCAGGCCCACCCAGGATAATTTTTCTTTTGATTAGCTCAAAGTGGTTTGATTAGTCACCTTATCACAGGAGTGATATCCCATCGTATTCATAGGTTTTGCCTACCATCGAGGGTGGGGACTACCTGGGAAGGGGAGTGTACACTGAGGGTTCAAGAACCTTGATGGTCATCTCAGAATTCTGCCTACCACAACCTCTATTACAGTAGCTAACCCCACAGTACTGCATTATAAATTTGCATGTATCTCCCTACTGAAAAGTGCTCATTTCACCTCTGTGCCCTGTATGCCAAACACTGAGTGCCAAAAGAGATTCCATAAATAGCAAACAGACAAACTAAAGGATTAATTCTATCCTATTATCTCCTAGTGGAAACCTTTTCTTCTCTACTCATTTCAACATTCTTAAGTTGAAAGTTTCTAGAAAGGGTAAATGACACATTTGATTACATGTAATGTGATTGGAAAAACTGAGGAAAGGAGCAAAAAAATCCCTAAGCGAAATTCTAACAACATGTGGAGGATGCTGGCTTGAGATTACAAACTCTACATGATAAATACTATTCAGTCATTAGGGAAGTTTGAATTGGTATTGCTGAAAGATTTAACATATAAGCTTTTACGCTTCCTCTTGTGCTTGACTACAGCACTTCAGTTTATAACTGTCACTGTTATTATTATTGATACTTATCATTTGAGTACATATATGCCAGGCACTGTGCTAGATGGTTGCAAGGAAACATTGTCTTAAAATGTCCTGTGGTCCCACGAAAGGTAAAGATGGTTTCTCTCTTGTTCACTCTGTATCTTCAGTGTTAGCCCACTGTCAGGCCACTAGCGGGCTCTCAACAAAACAGTTGTCAACTGAGTGACCAATAACCCTCAGAAGAAGCTATTATGCCCATTTTGAAGGTGAGGAAACCGATGCTCAGGGAAATTAACTGTCTTGCCTAAGGACGCACAGAGACAGAGACAGGATTCAAACACAACAGCTTCACTCCAAAGTCCACACCTTTAAACACACATCTGTAACCCTTCACTTTCATCCATGAAATTACCAAATCTCAGTAACTTTTCACAGTCTAAAAACTGGACTTAAATTGGCCCAAGTCTCTTACACCAAAATCTTTCTTTGTGTGTACCAATTCCAGTTCTTAGAAATATCTGTCCACTAAGTGAGCCTGTTTCAAGGAAGGAAGATGGGAAAGAAGACCATCAATTATGAACTACACTCACGTAAATTTATGCCATTACGCTCTTTTCTTAGGTAAAGGAAGAAAGAGCACTGACAGATTCACTTAGGACTTACTCTAGGCATCTCTCCCAGATGCCAAATGGTTCTTGAAGTTGTCACCATCCTGGAAAGATCTGGACCTTTGCCTGACCAAACCCCAGGTGGGTATTTCAATTTCTTCCCATCAAATAGAAAATTAACCCACAAAACATTTGTATGGGAAGCATATCGTTTTAAGAGGTAGTGCCAGAAATCTAAGTTGTGTGCTCAAAAGTACCGGGGTATAGAAACAGGAGTAGGGTGGCAGGAAGTGTAAACATGAATGGGAACCCCCAAAGGCCCTGGTAAAAAAATCGTGAAACAGGCTTATGACTCTTTTCCTCGGAGCTCAGTCACACATTGGTCACCTCCCAGAGTCCCTGGACCTGGCAACCAAAGACTGCTTATGATGCGTTCTCAGGAGAAATAGAAATCGGTAGTGCTGGAAACCTCCTTGGTGGACACATTCTGAGGTGTTTCCTTCGCTCACCGCTTATCCCATCCACAAGGGCACACGCCAGGCTGCCAAGTTTTCACTCTTTGCCCCAACCTGGTGGCCACAGCTGCACAGACCAGAGTATTGTGTAAGACCCTTAAGCAAAGCCCGACCCACACTTAGAGGCTAAGAGATCACAGTTCTGTTTGGACCGGTTTCTTGTAGGCCAGTGCAAACTTGATTGCTGAGGGGAGGTGCTCCACGGTGGCTAATGAACTATAGCCATGCCCGCCCACAAGCTACTTGCCACCAGACCCTGAGGAATTAACTACAATCTGCCTTCAGTATTCACAGGGGATTGGTTCCAGGATGCCCACAGACACCAAAATCCACGGGTGCTCAAGTCACTTATATAAAATGGCATTGTATTTGCATATAACCAATGCATATCCTTCCATATACTTTCAATCATCTCTAGATTACTTAAAATACCTAATACAATGTAAATGCTATATAAGTAGTTGTTATACCGTATTGTTTAGGGAATAATGATGAAAAAGTCTGTACATGTTCAGTACAGACACAGCCATCATAGGCCTTTTGATCCACAGCTGGTTGAATCCACAGAGGTGGAACCTGAGCATACGGAGGGCTGACTGCACAGAAATTGCAAACAGCACTTAGGAACCCTTAGAGCACTTTGACAGAGTAAAGGTACGTCTATGAAATCTAACAATAAAGCTTAGGGTTTGTTTCATTTCATTTTGGTGTAATTCATTTCCACCGCATTTTAGCACAGATAGTCTGAAAAACACTGGTTTTCAGAGAAGCAAAAGTAGATCTGCAGAGAGGACAGACAGGTGACGTCTGTGAGGGCCCCTGGTTCCAGTCACCCCTGAGGCCTGAGGACATACGTGCCTTAGATTCCAAAACACGTCCCTGAGTCCCTATAGCAAGTGGTCCTTTTTTGCTGAAGCTTGCTCAGGCGATGTTATGGACCTTGAAACTCAAGTCCTAATAAATATATTCACACCAGTCTCTGAGGGAAAAAAAGGCAAAAGCCCTACTGGTCTCATCCTAGTTTCCTGAGAAGTTCTAACCCAAGACTCCATCAGACCAATCCAGGGCAGCAATCGCCTCTCATTCTCTTCCCTGGCTAGACCCTTAATTCTAAAATAAAACGCTTCTTGACATAGGAATCATAGAGAAGAGAAGGGAAATGGCTGAAATAAATGAGACTTAGTCAATAAATATGTATAGAGAGGCGACTATGTGCTCTCACTGAGTGAGCGGTATGAGCAGACGCACACAGTCTTGCCACAGGGAGCCCACATCATGGTGGGGAGAGAGACAGCCAACAACTAAACAAATAAATCAATAAACAAGATAGTTTCAGAGAGTGATACATGCAAAGAAGGAAATTATATATGACAAGGAAAACAGACCAGCCACTCAAAACTACTAGCTAAGGCAAGGAGAAAGGTGAGACAGAGAAGAAAGAAGGATAATTATCATAAACATTCATTAAAGGTTAACCTTGTGCCAGGCACTGCTAAGTACTTTAAATACCCTCACAACCTCCCTGGGAGATGCTGTTGTTATCCCCCTTTCACAGATGGGGATGAAAGTTCAGAGAAGGTCCCTCACTTGCGGAGGAGAACAGTTGGGAAGCCATGAAGACAGGGCATGAATCTACGAATAGCTTACTCCAAAGCCCATACTCTTAACCACCAGGGAACATGACAGAACAAAAAGGTGAGCCTCAACAAGATGAGTATTTTTCTTTTCTGGTCTCCCAGAACAGTCAGGCTCAACCATTCTTGCTTCCTGGCAAAAAAGACCATGAAATCCGTTCAAATACACGTTCCCTTCCAAAAATCAAATGCAAGGGCCTCCTGCTCAGTGAGGCTGGCCTGTATTGGTTAGTAGAAACCAACAGTAGCCAAGTGCTTTGGGCCACATAAAAGCTATTTTTGCAGGAAGCATCTCACAAAATGAACAAGAAAGAAGGTTGGACCTTATGACGTTATTTCCCCAGGCGGTGGAGGGGAATGGCTGTAAAATGTCTCATAAAATCCCATCAAATGGACAAATGGCATGGACTTAAACAAGCTGAACAGCAACTGAGTGAGTCACTGAACATCTGGCCTGGATCTCCAACAGCCAGAAGAGCCTGCGGCTCAGACCTTTGTTTACAGGTGCTAACCAATCCATCACCCCTCCATCCCTATTTAAGCCACGTACCCCTCTCTCCAGGGCCTACCTCTCTCTCCCTCCCTCTCATTCTCTTGATAGCTGAGTGCACGTGTTCTCTAATAACAGTTTCAGGGGACTGAAGTCATCCATCTTTCTGGACCTTATAGGTAGGCAGATTCTGAATTTAGGCCTCCAAAACCAGCTCCAGGCAGATTGCTTGACATCCAAGCAATGAACAAAGATGAAGGCAAGAGCACTGGGTGCCTTGAGGTGTGGAAGAGATTTATGGAACCGTGGCTCTGGTGCAATAAAAAAAAATAATAAAACATCCTTTCCAACCCCACTATTCTAGCATTCACAGCAATCTAAGATAATTTTTACTGGCTTTACCTGTATGCTGACTGTGAAATGAAAGTACACTGAAGCACTTAATATTTTCAAGTACTTTACCAAAATTAGCTTCCTGCAAAAACACTATGGTTATTCATCTAAGTGTTATAATTGACCAGATATCACTAATAATAATATTAAGTGTCCAATAAACATCAGTTGTGTGTCCGACCCCATCAGACTAAGTATCACCACAATCCTATGGTATAGATGGTGTTATTTACACTTCAAAAAAAAGAATAAAATTAAGGCTTAGAAATTAAGTATGTTTCCCAAGGGCGCAACAACCAGGCAGAAGCTTGATTCAAATCTGAATCCAGAGACTTCAACCTCAATTATTCTACTAGAAAGTCCAGACATCTATTTTACAAAACTGTTAGCAAACAGCAGACTTGTCTTCTCCCATCCTGGAACAGAAGTTCGGTTTCCCTGTAGTTAAAAGTCTTTCCCAGCCGTGGAATGTTCTCACAATTCATGATTCACTCGCTGAGCTGTGAAGCTCCTCTCGACATTGATCCCATCCTTTGTTGTTCCCTCGCCCAATCTGACTGGCATCTCCATGGAGAGGATGGGATATTGGAAGTTCATGGCACAATAGTCCTAAAGTCCCACCAGGGCCACCATGCAAGGGAGCCTCTCCTAGTAACTCCCATCAAGGGTCAGTTATTTGCTCAGAGGTCCTGGCCCAATGAGGCCCACCTTCAACACCACCTTTGCACCAGACTGGATGCAAAGGATCCCTGGGGCTGTAGAGTTCATTGATACCTCATCCTTTGAGCCTTCTTGCTCTCTCCAGAAGCATCCCTTTTCCTGGGATGCACAGGCCCTGCATGGCCCTGTATTTCAGAGAAAATTCTGAAAGTAAGGTGTTCCAGCCCCTACAGGAAACAAATTCCAGGTTTTATCTAACAGGAGAGAGAGGGTTTCTGGTTAGTCTAAGTAAAGTCAAACCTTAGGACCTTGGGAAGAATGACACTGACCAAAGACTCTGCTCATACCAGGAATTCACATATCAGACCAAAACTGGAATTGAGCAAACTGCTGAAACTAAAGACTATGCAAACCCCCTCTTTTTACACTGAATTACAGTCTACCTCCCCTCTCCTACTAGAGAGAGAGAATTCAAATAAGAATCTAACCATGTTCTGTGTGCTCATAGAGCCAGAACTAATATTAACCTAGTGGAAGTCGAACAAAGGCAGATTTTAACTCAATATATGAAAGGACTTTCTCATGGGTCATGGTATCAACCACAGGCCAGAGGCAATTATGAATCACTAGAATGATCAAGCAGACCCCAGAAGACTGGAGCACCAGGCAGGGATGCAGTAGAGGAGGGTACTGTGTAGGGTGGAGCAGTAAGAGAGATGATCCCAAAGATCCCTTGTGTGAAATAGGTCTCAATATTTGGTAGGACTCTAGCAACAGTTTGATACACTCTAAAACAACTCCTCCACACCCACACACGCACACTTCAAGCATTATCATCTAATGTCTAGGAACCTGGACTTTAGAGTTCGGTAGTCCCAGCTTCTGCCACGTTACAGGTTGTGAGACTTGAACAGATTACCTAAGCTCTCTGAGACTCATTGCCCCCATCTGTCAAATGGCAATAATAATGGAACATGAATCCCAGAATTCTTGCAAGAATTAAGTGAAAGAGTGTCCATAAAGAGCTTAGAAAGTGGGAAGAACTCAATAAATCATGGTTATTAATATGGCTAGTCTCTCTGTAGTCCCCAAACATGGGGTATCCATTCCTAAATCAAAGTGCTTACTCAAATTGTTCTCTTCCAAAAATCGTGTCCACATCCCTCATTATTTTATCCACTCTACAAAGCAGAGAGCAAACAGGGATTGTGACTGTAGACTTAGGGAAGGAAGTGTAATACTAACATATGATTTGATTCTATCAAAACCTAAAATCTACATTCTCTTTAACCCATAGATGCTACTTTTGTGAATATATTTTATATGGTTATACTCATATCAGTACATAAAGACGTATGCTCCTGGATATTTATAGCAGCACTGTTTTTAGTAGCTAAGGACTGGAAACAACCTAAATATCCATCAGGAGAGAACTAGAAGATCATTTATGATACTTGCAGGCAATGAATATTCTACGGATGTTAGAGTGGAGCTGCTCCACCTGTATGGAAACGTAACCAGCAATCAAACATCAAGTGGGAAAAAAAACAAATGAAGAGCAGTAGATGGCATACAGTAACATTTGTGTTTCAAAAAGAAGAGAATAGCTACTTCTGGGAAAGAAAATTGAGGACTGGGGTCCAAGAAAGGAAATAAATTTATTGTGTCCTGAATACCTATTAATAGCATTTCAATTTTTTACCATATATATGTATTAATTTTTAAAAATTGTTGAAAGTAATTAAAAGTAATTGTTCAGCTCAAGCCTCTCCTCTTGGATGAAGTGGTCCCTGTCTACCCCAGCCCCTGGTGGTAGCTCCTTCTCCAAGTTTCCAGAGCCTTGTATGCGCCCTGACCTGCCCACCTCTCCTGATCCCTTAACCAACTAAACTGCCTGTGGATCACAGACACACCCACTAGATTACAGCCCTTACAAGCTTAACACAAAATTACAAAGCCATGTGGGAAATACTGTAACAGTGGCCCATGAATTCTGAAGTGTGGTTTCTGGAAAGCTGAACAGCCTTTGGATTCATCACCTCTGATTTAAATTGTTGAGCCCCCAAGCTCAAATATCTGACAGACTCTCTGAGACTTTATGAAACATAAGATAAATGATGCTTCTAAAGGCATCAGTTCCCTTTACCTCTCTTTACGGGCCACTAGCTGCAAGGGCCCTGGGCTGACCCTCTCCCTGCTCTACCTATTGACTGAGAATATATCCCTGGAGAGAGAAGAGAGTTAAGTAAGATTTAGAACTATAAGATGCATAAGAGTTCAGGCTTGGAATCTGAAAAAAGGAAACACTTTCCCCTGTGGCCAGGCCTCCCTTGGTGATAAAGCAGTGAAAAGGAACAAGGAGCCTTTTCCAGGATTATCAACCTCTTTCCTGCTGCCACTGAGAGACAGACAAAACCACCCAGGAGAGTTTTTGTGGACCACGAGAAAGTGACACCCAACTGGCCAGATCATTTCACCTAAAGGGCTTGTCTGTTTATCTCTCAAACTAATCTGTGAGTTTTCTTCATTTGTAAAGGAGGAAATTTCATTATTTATCCCATTTCTATAGCTTTCTGTCTTAGTTTTCAACTCCCTCCAAACTTTCCCCCACCACCCAACCACATACTCTCTGGCTGGTTCAGATGACAAAGTACTCCAGGTGGGGGCAGCACAGGAAGGGTGCAGGATGAAGCCAGTTCGTTGGGGTGCGGAATTCACCGATCCCCATACATGGGCAGATGGTGCCGTCTCATCTGTTTAAAAAAAAAAAAAAATCCCTGGAGTCCCAAGGGATTCTTTTTCCTAAAAGCACCTGCTGTTTAGAGCTTGATGAGAATCATCATGTCCCAGGTAGGTAGAGGCATGACGTCAGAGGGAACCCAGGTGCTGCTGAGGAAGAGGAAGAACTGGATCCACAACCACTAACCGCCTCTCAGCTCCAGGCCTTGTCAGGAGAGGCCTCATGGTTGCTGCGATCTCTGCTTCTGGGAATTGTCCCAAGAAGCCAAACTTTGGTTTCAATGTGGCTCCCCTTAGCTAAAGTAGTATTTCCCAACGATGAACCAAGGAACACACATGCTACAAGATGTTAATAAGGTTTGTGGACAAAAGGGTCTCCAGTTAAAGCCAGTGGGAATGGCTGTACTAAACACGGACTGGCAGATTCTTTATTACAGGGCTCATCAGAGCCTGTATCAGGCAGTTTGTGAATCTACAAGAAGGGTGTCTAATATGCAATATTTCTTGGTTATTGGACCAAGAAGTCTTTCTTTGAGCAGATCCTTGCATGACTAGTATTCCTCAAAACATCCTCTGAGAAAGAAGCAGCCACAACAAAGCTCTCTAAGGGTCTTCTTTTCCAATGTCTCTGTCCCAGCTACATCAAGGGGATTGGGGGAAATGTTCTCTAAAGTCCTTGCCAGCTGTCTAATTCAATGACCAGCTGAATGTGGCAAAATATCAGGACCCCTGATCTGGGGTTTTCATTTTAACTGGTGCAAGACTTCTTCAAGCCAAGAAAACAACAGTAAGGACAACAGCAGCAATAACCAGCTAATTTACTTTTTATTGTGCACATACCTGCTAGGTCCTGTACAATGTCACCTGAAATCTTCCTAAGGGCCCTAGGAAGTGGGTTTCCCATTTTACAGATATGGAAATAGGACCTTAAAGATGTTAAGCAGCTTGCTCCAGCTCATGCAACGAAACGGTGGCAGAGCTAGGACCCTGAGCCTAGAGCTCTTGAGTGGCATGTTATGCAGAACCAGCACATGTTCAATGAAACACAAGTCCCTTGAAAAAGTCCTGGGGGCCCACGGGAGGGGGTGCTCTTTCTACAAGCAGCGCAATGAACGTTAGCATAATAATGGTTTCCAGAAGTCTTTCCACATTCTTTATAGGGACCAGCACAGGTCTGGGTGCTCAGTAGGCTATCAATAAAAAGCTCTAAATAATGTCACCCTCTGCTCAAAAACATTCAGCTGTCTGAACAGAGCACACAGAGAGAGAAGAGGAGAAAGCCAAAGAAGGAGACAGAAGGAACAGGAGGCCAGGGCCCACAAAGCCAGTGAGAAAAATGCCCAAGGCAGGGAGAGGCTGATACATTTCATCAACCAAACTTGCCATTTTTCTCTAGTTTTGGGGGTAGCCAAAATCTAAATCCTACAAAACACCCAGGAGCCATCCCCCTCTCTTTCCCTCACTGCCCCCTTGCCCACATTCAATCCACTAGTAGATTCTTCAATACACAGAAGAGCTGGCATTGAATTTCAGAACTTCCAGAATAGCTCCTGAACTCATCCATTTACTGACATCTCCCCACCGGTATTGCCACTGTCATCTCTCACCTTAGCTACTGTAGAGCCTCTCACTGCTCTTCCCACTTCCATTCTTCCCCCTACAACCTATTCCACACACTCTAGCTGTAGTGACCTCCCCACCACCAAGAACCCAAATACGCCATGCATCTGCTTAAAATCCTCCAGCTGTACGAGAATGCAATCCAAATTCCTTACCACGACCTCCAAGTTCTCAACCTGCCTACCTCTGATCATCGCAGACCACCCTTTCCTGTTACACTGTCTTCCTTTCTGCTTCTAAAGTGACAACTCCTTCCCATATCAGGCTCAAACTTGCAGCTCGCTTGGCCTGGAATGCTGTTCCCTGAGATCTTCACATAACTGGCTCCCTCCTACCCTTCAGGTCATGGCTTCACTGTCATCTCCTCAAAAAGGCTTTCCCTGACGTCCCACCTCACTCGCCTCCATTCCCCATTGCACCACATGACTTTATCACCTTCATAGCACCCATTACTACCTGAAATTCCCTTGTGCACTTGCTGTTGACTTGATTTGGGTCTGTCATTCCCTACATTCTCATGTAGGCTCTGTGAGAGCAAGGCCTTCCATCGTGTTCCCAGCTGCTCCTTCACAGCACATGCTAGGAGCTCAAGGAATATTTACTGAGTGAAAGGATGGATAGATGGTGTTTCTTTGAGGAAATTAAACAAGAGAGTCACATCTAGTGGTGGGAAGGAGGCTGGGGAAGGAGAGCAGCACCTGCTGGACCAGGCCCCCAGGAGAAACCCTCTACAGCACAGAGCCCTTCGAGAGACACATGAGCTTCACACCAGGAACTTTCAGAGACTGCAGAATGGCTTGGTGGGCCTGCCACAAAGTGTGGCATAAGGAAACGGCAGCTCCATGAGGTTGGGGGACTCAGAATTATGTGAATTAGGTTATCTAATTTAATCTTCACAACCACCTACTGAAATTGGCATGATCCCTAAACTCACAAAATGAGGAAACGCAAGTTTGGAAGGTTGAGTCATTGCCTGGTGGCAGAGTCCCTGCACTCCCACATTCTGTCAACTGCTCCGTATGCTGGGTTGAGTTATATTTACCATGTGGCATTTGCCGTCTTCTCAGACACCCATTTTTGGTATCATCTAGGGCTGGAGAAAATGCTTCATTGAGAAGTCAACGGAGAGAAAAGTGCATTTTTCAGACATAGCAAACTTGAGGTGGTGTTTAGATGGAAACTTAAGAGTATTATGTTTACGGATTTATTCAGCTTTTCTCCACCTCTGGGAAGTTGTTTCTCTGCCTGGCGGGGGGTGAGGCAGGAGAAGAAACATCTCTAAGAGAAAGTTTGAGGGTCTAGCCCGGTAGTGTAGTGGTTAAGTTCGCACACTCCGCTTCAGTGGCCTAGGGTTCGCCAGTTCGGATCCCGGGTGTGGACCTATGCACTGCTCATTAAGGCATGCTGTCTCAGCATCTCACATATGAAATAGAGGGAGGTGGGCAAGATGTCAGCTCAGAGACAATCTTCCTCAAAAAAAAAAAAAGAAAAAGAAGGTCTGAGACTTCCTGCTGTCCAATGAGACTACCAGGGGGGAGCTGGCACTGAATTCCAGAGTCCCAGTGACTGTGCTGGGGTTGGGATTTATAGCGTTTGGTTTTCCTGGCTCCTCTTGATGTGAATTTTCCCTGCAATGATATCTCAGAGTGATAAATAATTGACATAATATTTAACACATATGAAGATCGATGTAATCACAAGGCTATCAATTTATCCATTTTAATGCTTCCTTTGCCCACATCCCTGATGGGCCCAGAGATGAGTGGGGGAGGGGAGGTCCTGCAGAGGCCGAGGGTGAAGGTGGCAGAATAGCCTCAAATTATAGTGCTCCCAGGATTTTTTGGGGGTGGGGAAAAGAACTTGGACTTGGCAGCACCTTGTTAAGGCTCCCTGGGGAGCCACTAGTCAGACAAGAAGGCAGACCCCAGTGATGGATGGACTTCTTGTGCCTTTCTTTCTTAGTGTCTTTTCTCTTCTCAGTCATAAGATGGCTGGGAAAGAATACAGATGCAGAAACACACACACACACAGAGATAAATGCACACACAAACACAGAGGCTTGGCAAACGCCTGCTTAGTTTTCAGAAGGCCTGCTAGACTACTCCCTGTTTAGGTTAAAAAGTAAGTAAATAAATGACTACAGGATGAATTTTACCTTTGGAATAAGAAAGAAAGGGATAATCTGCCGAATTTGGGAAACATGGTATTTTCAATGAGTCTTGTATGAATATGAAAACTCCGAAGCCTCCTTTTAATTCTCAGGAATCATGAGACCAACCCAAGAAAAAGCATAAATTATAATTTTAGTGAGTTTCTCAGCTTACTTTTATGAATGGGGGCCCCTCTTAACCTATTTGTTTAACAGTGATGACAACAAAAGACTTCTTAGCAGTGAGAAGACCAATATGTATGAATACGAGATTACTGAGGTTACTGCTACAATAATTATTCTGCTCCATACACTTTACGTAACCTTTCTAGTATCCCTGTAAAACCCATTTTCCCAAGTGGTCAACAGCACTCCAATTACATGTTTCTGGCTGTAGTTTTGCCACTTGGCAATCCACGGTCTTCTCAATTAGTCTCACAAACTTCTCCATTAGTCTCAAGGTGATCAGCTCACTTATCTTTTAAAATAATGATGACTATGATACAGATTCATTTGACACAATTACGTAATGGGGAAGAATTGACAGGTGACATTAACTAAACTCTTATTCATGTCCCTGTGTGTACAGCTTTGCATTCACTCTCTGATGTAATCCTCACGCCATGCCATGAGATGGGCTGTTAACCCTACTTTACAGATGGAAAAAGTGAGGCTAGGAAAGATTCACTCATCCTGAACCAGGTAAGTGGCAGAACAGAGTTTGGATCTTGCTCCCCTGTCCCCTGACATTCTGACAGCAAAACCCATGCTCTTAACAACTACATTATTGTGAATAATTGCTAAGTGGCCAACTCAGACATATTGTTTTGGGGGGAAACAGTGGAAGGAATCATTTGTAAACTTATACATTCTAACATGTGCCCTCAAAAAGGTTGCAATCAACTATTTTATTTATGACAGTTCTTGAATTCATAAAAATGATAGGCTCAGTGCCAATAACCCCAAGGAATCAATAACCAATAGAACACAAACTGCCTTTATTCCCCAGCCAGTTCTGAACTGACTGCTTGCTTCAGGAAATTTGCCACCAATGAGCTTTGGGTAGTCTATGAACCCCATAAAGCTAAAGTCAACTTTATCTGTACCTGCATGGATTTTTCTGGCATGAAATTCCACAGCTTTGACCAGTTTCTCAAAGGGCTCCAAGATCACCGCACTAGAGACAGGCAGCTTTTAGATACTGTACCAAGAAAAAAACTCTCAGAAATTTAATCTCTCTCTAAACGATGGCGGTACCACCACCAAAGTAACACCATTTCAAGGAATTAAAAAAGAAATTATATTAAAAGTGCATGATTTTTAACTAATAACTGCATAGCTTTACTCATTTCTTGAGTCCCGTCAAGCAATGTTTGAGACTTAGTCTATTTCAGAGAGTAAAGATCCTTCTGAATCACTTTCTTGGACTGTCTTGTTGGCATTGTAGCAACACTTAGCTTTCCCAACTCATATTTGCCACTTTGACACCATTTTAGGAGTAGGAGTAAAATTTCAAAGTACTTCAAAGTGTATTGTTAAATGAAAAAAGCATAGTACTGAACATGTCCACTATGTTTCCATTTTTTTTTTTTTAAAGAAGAGGAGGAGAAGGCAGCTAGAGAAGATACACATATTTGCTTGTCTTTATATACAACATCTCCTCAAGTTTACAAAGGAAACTGCTAACAGTGGCTGCTCCCAGAGAGGAGAGGGTAAGAAGGAAATACTTCAGTTTACTTTTATAACTTGAGTTTGAAACCATGCAAATGTATAACTTAAAAAATACTTTCAAGGCAAATCAAAAAATAACAAATTTTCCTCTTCATTCCCCATTCAGTTAAACTCATCGTCTCTATTTTCCTCAACTGAAATATATCCCACCAGAGGTTAAAGAGCTTCTTTCTAAAGTCATTCAGAGGAAATTCAGGTACATGAATTGTCACACCAGCCCCTTAGAGCTTAGAAAATTGTGTCAACTATTCCAAGACATTTAGAAAATGCTACTTCCTGTAGTTGCAATGTGTGGCAATCTGTATATATAATAACTTTTGTTTCCATGTTGCATGATAGCACGATCTTTTTGAAGACATTTTAACCAACAATGAGATATCCATGTTTAATTTAGATTTATCTTAAATGGTGCTACCAAACAAATCTTTCAGCAAGGTGACAATCAATGAACAGATTCCTTCTATGAACTCTAAGTTCAAAGTTAAACAAAGACAACCTCTGATCTGTCACTACTCGTTCCTCTGCCGGGTAAATTTCTTTGGAAATTAACTCTAAAAAGCATCTCAACTTCAGATGTGTTAAAATAGAGAGAGGGGAGGAGAAGAATACAATACAGCCACCAAAATGACTAAATTGCAAAAGACAGGCAATAGCAAGTGTGAACAAGGATACAGAGCCATTGGAACCCTCACATACTTCTTGTAGGAATGTAAAGTGATACGATCACTTTTGCAAACAGTTGGGCACTTTCCTACCCTAACTAGCCCTGGAGAGATGTTTTCTCAGACTCTTTGTTCAAAGCTCAGAGGCTCCTTGTTAAATTAGAAGCTCTTATCTTCTAAACAAACCAATGGCCTCTAAAATGCAAACTGGTCCTTTGAAGTATGGAAGTATTTATTACTTTAATCAAAAAAATAGCGCTTATGCTTTACTAATATTTAACCTATATGGAATCAGTAATAGATACGTAATTTATAAATAAATATATATAAGGTAGGGTTTCCTTCATAATTTTTGTATAGAAAGAGATATATGACCTAAATAATGTGAAGCTCCCCCTCCTGTTTTAGACCTTTGAATTTCATGAAATTTACCCACCTAACCCAAAAATAGAGACCCACATGTTTTGGGTGTCTTTTTGTTGTTGTTTCATTTTTTGCCTTAAAAAAAGGATGATTCCATACCTTCACTATAATTTATAAAAGAAAGATAAAGGTAAAAGGATATAATCTCAGGATAAAAAAAATCCTTTAAAACAGAATAAATTCAGCTCTATGAATACAAGATATTATCTTGATTTTTCAAATTTTCCTAGAGAAGGAAGAACATTGCAAAGCAGTTCTGGTGCATAGTGTTAAATGCTAGTCCTCTTGAAATTTCAATCCTGTTTTATTTTGCTTCCACCAAGCTCACATATGTGGCAGAGAAATGGCTCAGAAATTTTTTAATGTAAAATATTGATGATTCCTAGCAGAATAAGAAGAATTTGACTTTGGCCACAGTTAAAGTTAGAATCTCGGGGCCGGTCCCGTGGCTGAGTGGCTAAGTTCACACGCTCCGCTTCGGTGGCCCAGGGTTTCGCCGGTTCGAATCCTGGGCACGGACATGGCACCACTTATCAAGCCATGCTGAGGCGGCATCCCACATGCCACAACTAGAAGGACCCACAACTAAAAATACTCAACTGTGTACCGGGGGTGCTTTGGGAGAAAAAGAAAAAATAAAAAAAAAAAGTTAGAACCTCAGTAGACACAGGGCTCTTGCCTTCTTCCTGCCTCCTGTGGCTGTTCAGGACACCCATTGGAAAGCAGGAAAACCTTGGTGATTGATTGAAGAGTCCTCCAGGACCTTTAAAGCAAAGGCAATGAATAAGTGTGTCCAGCATAATAAGCTGGGGTGGCCACAAAAACCAAATAAGTCCAACACTGCTCACAGGAACTTGGAACTGAGAATCACTACCCACCAAACACGTGAGGAATTGTTCCTCACCAAATGCCCCAGCAGACTGTCCTACTTCCCCCTTCTACAAGTGGCATACGAGATAAATAAATATGGCCACGGGAGGAAATGGGAGGGCTGGGAATAAAATTTTTGTTTTTAACCTGTAGACTAAGGGTTGGCTGAATCCAGCCTGCTGTCTATTTTTTTATGGCCTGCAAGCTAAGAATGGTTTTTACATTTTTCATTAGTTGAAGAAAATCAAAAGAAGAATATTCCATGATACATGAAAAAATATGAAATTCAAAACAGTGTTCATAAATAAAGTTTTATTGAAACGTAGCCATGCTCATGTGTTTACAGATTGTCTACGGCTGTTTCACACTACAACCGCATAGTTAAATAGTGACCGCATGGCTCACAAAACCTAAAACATTTACTATCTGGCTCTTTCCAGAAAAGGTTTGCTGATCCCTGCTCTAGACTGTAAGTCTAAAGGGCAGAGACAATGCTCTCATCGATGTGTTGTTATTTTTGCTGCCTGGTCTCCATGCTCTTCCTTTCGAAGGCCCACCCTGATTCCTTTCAGAAGGAACCCCCCTCACTCACTGGACTCAAAAGGTCCAGAGAGAATTCTGGACTTTCAAGGGTTGTCTCACTTTGCTGCAGTACATGACCCTAAGGAGACGTAGAGCTGGAATCGCTGCTATCTTGCCACTCTGAGAGAGAGCTCATCTATGAACTGCGCTAACACAGAGCAAAGGAAGCAGAGAGAGACAGACAGACACCAGGTGCTGACTACATTGAGCCTGGATCACACAGAGTCTGAAGCCAAATCCACTCAAACTCAGAGACATTTTTGCTCAAATTTGTCTGAATTATATTTTTCTATCACATGCAATAAAAAAAAGAAGTGATTTCGTCCCACTCCCCTTGCATTCCTGGAAGCACCGACCTGCACAGCATTAACACAAGAGGGCTCTATAAATGCCCATGAACCAGGATGACAGCTTGAAGAATGTGCAGCTAGGAACAGGAAGCCTTGCAGTACTGTAGGTGTACACAGGGGAATAAACACAAAGAATGTAGGACTCTCGAAGGCAAAATAAGTTAAAAAACAACAACAGCAGCATATCAACGACCACTGACTGTCAACATGTGTCCCGCATTGTGTCACATATTGGTGCGAGCTTACCCGGTCTTATGACAACTTATTAAAACTCCATGTAACAAACAGGGAAACAGGATGCTCAGAGAGGTTAGTTGTCAGATGACATACAGGTCATTAAAGGAGACGATTTGAAACCAGACCTGCCCAACTTCAAAGCCCATGCTTATGAATCCTTTGCCTATTGGAGATCCTCTACCTCAGAAACAGGTCCTATCAGATAAAGCAGGCTGCCAGGGTCAGAAGACACAGCTCTGGGGTGACAAGGGGGTTCAAGTCCTACTTATTTCTCCCTATGTGACCATCAGCAACTGACCTTTCTGAATCCCAATTTCCTTACCTATAAAATGGGGTTGATACTGCCTGTAGCAAAAAGTAGCCTCAGAAACACACGAAGTTCCCAGTACAGTAAATGACACATCCCAGGAGGTGGCCAAGTCGTGGTCCTAGGCTCCCATGCCTTGGCTGCGTCAGCGTGGTGCTGTTTTCCTGGAAATCTCCACTCAGTTCCAGCCCTTCACGAATGCATTCTGCAGAATTCATTCCAAAGGCAAATGCACATGCCCAGCTGCTCTTCTGGGACCCACAGCAGGCACTAAACGCTTGAGTCTCTCCTTCACTGGCTCCTGGTAATGAATTGTGCTTTTAACCAGCCTGATGCAGCCAGGCCTCATGTTCCCAAGCCGAAGCCCATTAGCATACACAGCCCCATTTACTGATAAATGCATGTAATTTGAATCCAGCGTGTCACTGTTTTATGGCTGCTTCCTGTCTTGGGACTCAAGTGATGAAATTTTATGCAGTTGTGGTTTTTACCTTTTAACTGGGTTTTAGATTTCAAGAAACAAAAAATTAATGTTTAATCTAAAATCACTCGCGGGTTTGCAATCCTTTGGTGCAGTAAAAGGGAAAAGAGAGGTGAAAGGAAGAGAAGGGAAATCTAATAGATCAATCAGGTAAAGACGATCAAGGCAGCTCTTATCTTGTTAAGTGGCAGAAACACCTAGTCACGTGTCTTTCCCAAAGAATAGGCTATCCCGCTGTCTTTCTTAGATGCTGTGACCACATCTAATGGATCAGGCAAACAGAGGTAATAGTCCCTCTGCTTGGCCAGTGATTGGCCATGAAGGAATGGATTCTGATGTCTGATGTCTGTGGATTGAGTCTCAGTCCTGCAACAGATTCATACAAGACCTTGGTCAAGTTACTTAATTTATATGAATTTCAGTCTCTTCTCCTATAAAACAGGAGTTATAACAGTACTCAATTCATAGATGTGACAGAGTACTTGATTGCAAGCAAGAACTTATCAGAATCTACAGAAGTATAGAGGGGCACACATGGAGGACCAGCAGGAGCCCCGAGTGCTCTGAAGACTGGGCAGTAAGTCTGTCTAGAATGCCGCTGTCAGCAGCACAAACATTCTGCCATCCCCGTCTCTGTCCTCTTGTCACCTGACTCATGCTCACATTCAAAGAATCCAACAGGAGTGTCTGATGGACTGACCTGCCTCCCAGAGGCAGGGCGGGGGAGCCTGTGGCACCCCTGGAGGTAGGGCACTGTCTGGATTCCCCCACACAAGGAGAGGCTCATGAAGATATGCTCAAGGGCAACTCTCCCCAAATCTACAACAATTGGATGGTTGTGAAGAATAAACGACATAATGTATGGAAAGCCCTTAGCAACCTACTAGAACATAGCAGATGGCCAATAAATGGCAGCTATTATTATTGCTATAATTAGCATTATTTTTAGCAACTACCATTCTGACCACCAGGAGTGATACAGGCAGATGATAAAAATAGACTCATTTTAGATGAATTCATGGTGAAGGATCATGGGGAGAGGGTGGAACTATAGACATTCAACATATAGGCTGATGCCTCTGAAGAGTGACACCTAAGAATATTAAGGCCATTCGGGCCTTAATGTGAACTACCCTTGCCATCACTATCACCCTGGACACTAGGGGTCCATTGCCTGCTCTGCAGCAAAACTGACGCTGTATGCCTCCCTTCCATTTTCCAGATTCCACCGCACCACGAGCAAGCTCCTCAGCTCTGCACATGAGGGCTCCTCCATTTTAATGACTCACCTCAAGTCTCATGTGTAGGAAAGATAGATCTGAGGTCCTCCTGAGGTTAACGTGCAGGCTCAACTTTGTAATTTAAAAAGGACATGGGTATGCTTGCCTATTGTTTGCATCAAAAATACAGCTGAAGTCTAAATATTAGCCCAGTGTAACTATGCAGAAAATGAAGCCTGACATGGCAATTAATCCTTTGCATCTCTCTACTGTCTGCAGTGGGGATTGTTTTTTTTTAAGGGCAGCATTCTCACCATAGGTTCAAGTCGTATTAGTCAGTGGCTTGGAGCTAAAATTAAAAGTGAAACAGTACCTTGGAAACCGTTGTCCTGAAGTCATTCTGGTATTGCAGAGGAAAAGAACTGTTCTCTTAAAAATGTGTGGTTTGAGCTGTCTCCAGCAGTCCTAAGCTGACCTTGTATTGCTTGGTCCTTCCTCACAGCCAAGGTGTATGATGGTATGTAAATGATGAACCTGAGGCCACAGAAGGCTCAGAAGGGCATTGTAGTCAAAAAATGAATGAATAAAACCATATTCAGTATTGGGTAAAATTCAGTGAAATTAATAGAAAATTTAGTATTTGGTTTAAAGTTACTGTAATCTAGAATACATAATCATTTAGAGATACCCTACTCCACCTCCCCATCCCGCCAAATCTTTCACCCGTCTTAATACATTCAAGTTGTAATCTAAGTTGTGGTAGTGGTAATGCTAAACAGTGGGAATTAACTAATCAAAATTTAGTTAAAAGTTAATGCACTGGGTAGTCATTCCTTCATCCAAACCATATCTTTCCAATGCCTGCTATATGCCAGAAACTGTACTGAGTTCTGGAGATGCAATGAAAACCAAAGGCAGTCAGGACCTCAGGAAGTTTCCAGGCTAGTGGAAGAAGATAATGATTGTATAAAGAAATGCAAAGTAGTAGAAATTATCAGTGCTATCAGAAGGGTAAGCTACCCTGGTAGGACAAAAAGGCTTCTCTGAGGAAGTGTGGCAAACAAGCTGAGACCCAAAGAATGTGAGCTGGTGCCTAGGTGAAGAGTGGATGGGGTAGGTGGAAAGGAGGATGTTTTGTCAGGCAGTCATCCAACTTGCCTCATCCTCACTCCTTCCTAGGAAATTCAGAGGTCTCTGAGCATCATAATTAACAACAGGCTCAGAAGTATATATGTGCCCAGACCCATCCCTGGCATGCCAACAACCTTAAGGACAAAAATTCTCAACGACTGTTGTTTAAGCCTCTAGGAACAAGCCAATGAAGAGTATACAAATGAGAAGAAGGTCTGGTTCCTTCCTGCCCTCCATAATACCCAATGCAGTTTTGAAGACAAAACAAATTTATTAATAGTTAAGAAAAAATATCTAGGCTGTTTAATGCAACATGAGAAGGCGTACTCTTTTATTCATTCAGCAAATATTTATTTGGCAATTATTATGGACTCAACACTGTGTAGAAAACAAAAATGACTATGACTCATTATTTGGGTGAAGAAAGATAGGGTTCACTATGCACCTAATAGAATGACCAAAATCCAGAACACTAACAGCACCAAATGCTGACGAGGATGCGGAGCAACAGGAACTCTCATACACTACTGGAGGGAATGCAAAATGGTACAGCCACTTTGGAAGACAGTTTCCAACGTTTCAAAGAAGACAATTTCTTACAAAGCTAAACATATTTTTACCGCATGATCCAGCAATCACACACCTTGGTATTTACCCAAAGGAGTTGAAAACTTATATCCACACAAAATCTGCACAAGGATGTTTATAGCAGCTTTATTCACACCAAGGTATACCCAGACAATGAAATATTTTTTCCTTCATGAAATTTTTGTTTCATTTGTATGTTTGTGTGTACCCAGTATTGATGTAAAATGTGTTTCTTTAATTGAGATTCGTAATAGTTTACATCATTGTGAAATTTCAGTTGTACATTGTTTCTTGTCTGTCACCACAGAGGTGCTCCCCTTCACTCCTGTGGCCACCCCCTACTCCGCTTACCCTGGTAACCACTGAACTGTTTTCTTTGTCCATGTGTTTGTTTAGATTCCACATCTGAGTGAAATCATATGGTGTTTGTCTTTCTCAGTCTGGCTTATTTTGCTTAGCATAATACCCTCCAGGTCCACCCATGTTGTTGCAAATGAGATGATTTTGTCTTTTTTTATGGCCGAGTAGTATTCCATTGTGTGTGTGTGTGTGTATATATATATATATATATATATATATATATATATATATGCACCACATCTTCTTTATCCAATCATCAATTGATGGGCTCTTGTATTGTTTCCATGCCTTGGCTATAAGACAATGAAATATTATTCAGCACTAAAAAGAATGAGCTATCAAGCCATGAAAACACATGAAGGAAGCTCAAAATGCATATTACTAAGTGAAAGAAACCAATCTGAAATGGCTATTTTTTTGAAAATTGTACTATGTAATTCCAACTATATAACACTCTAGGAAAAGGCAAAACTGTGGAGACAATAAAAAGATCAGTGGTTGTAGGAAGGAGGCGTGTGTGAATAGGCAGAGCACAAAGGATCTCTAGGGCAGTGAAAATATTCTGTTTGATATAATGATGGATGCATGGCATTGTACATTTGTCCAAACCCATGGAATGTACAACACCAAGAGTGAACCCTAAGGTAAACTATGGATTTCCAGTGATTATAATCTGTCAACATAGGTTCATCCTTGGTGAAAAATGTACAATTCTGGTAAGTGATGTTGATAATGGGGGAGGCTATGCATGTGTAGGGGTAGAGGGTATATGGGAAATTTCTGTACCTTCCTCTCAATGTCATTGTAAACCTAAGACTGCTCTAAAAAAATTAAGTTTTTTTTTAAAAAAGATAGG
This sequence comes from Equus caballus, assembly GCF_041296265.1. Lineage (NCBI taxonomy): Eukaryota > Metazoa > Chordata > Mammalia > Perissodactyla > Equidae > Equus > Equus caballus. The sequence continues at coordinate 46,941,624 of NC_091697.1, forward strand.
GTTTCCACTGGGTCTTCAGCAAGGTAGAAATTGCATTGGTGGAAAAGTGAAGAAGTACAGCCTGAGGAGATGAAATAGAGGAAATAATATCAGGGAAAAGGGACAGAATGTCCAGTTTGGTTGTAGCTGAGGAACTGATTAAGTTGGCCAACTCCCACCCAATAATGACTGATGTCCATTCTACTTTTCTCAGATTTCCAGAATCTTTCTTTCCAGTCAACCACTCCCAATAAGCTTTAATGTGAAACTTATCCAGCAAAATGGTGGCCCCATTAACAAAAATAAAGGAGAGACAAAAGAGAGCTGATGTTTGAGGGAAACGGAAAAGATTAATTGAATTCATTGGTAAGGGTGTGTCTAGGAGCAAACTAGTAAAATTCAGCAAGACCTATTAACCTGGGAATCAGCCTCATAAAGGTGCTTCCAAATCAACATGGACTCTCTTGAGCCCTCTTTGCTAGAGAAAACCACAAACCCAGGCTATGTTGGAAAAATATGAATAAGCTCTTCACTGAAGAGGTTACGTAATTGTGGAGACCAGGTTGCAAATTGAGTGTTTGCAGAAGTCTGCGGATGGACTAGATCAGGGCTTTTCAAATTTCAGTCATTCACATAACTCCTGTTAGTGACTGTAAAAAAGGCGGTAATAGGCATACTAGCAGCTAACCAAGACATTATCCTTGAACAATGAGAATAGAACTGAAAGAGCGTATACCTGTGTGAGTTAAATGCTACCTATGGTGGGTCTGTATGCCACAAAAAAAACCCCATCTGTTGGATCATGTATGTCTCACATTTTTGAAACATTGGACAATACATAACTGGATAAAATTTATTGAGCATGTACCAGTCACCATTCTAAAAGTTTTATGCTCAAAACAAGTCTATTACTAAGAACAGTTTAGTGGATGCCAGGGGAGAGGTGGGGTGGGGGGTGGGCACAAAGGGTGAAGTGGTGCACCTACAACATGACTGACAAACATTAATGTACAACTGAAATTTCACAAGATTGTAACCTATCAATAACTCAATAAAAAAACAAAAAAAAAAAAACAAGTCTATTAGATAAAAATCATCATCTCCAGTTTATACATGAGAAAAAAATGAGACATGGAGAGATTAAGAAATTTCCCCCAGTCACACTGCCAGGAAAGGGTAGAGCTGGGATTCAAACATAGTCAACCTAGCTACAGAGGCCATCATCTAACTATAACACTATGCTAGCTGGCCAGGGATAGTGGAGCATCTCTGCAGAGGGATGTCATGGGAAGGTTGACCTATAGGTTGCTGAAAGTGTCATGGACAGAGAGGAGGGTTTCTGGAAATCCAGAGTTTTGAACAATGGTATATACTCCATAGTTATATGAACACAGAGAATAGCATGTAACTGTTGGAGAATGTTAAGGTGGATCTTCCTCCATGGGGCAGAACACCACGGGATTAAGCATTTTCAAAAAATATAATTTAATACAGTATTCAAGATAGAGTGTAAGTGTGTGTGTATAGACAGAGAGAGAGAGGGAGTGAGAGAGAAAGAATAGGTCTAAAGTAATGGTTATTTACTGGTCAGAGTTTAGTGCAGGAAACAAAAACCACTCTAGCTATCTTGAGAAGAACTGGATTTATTTCAGGTATTAGATGCTTGCAAAAAATCACTGGATGAGTTAGCTGAATGGAATTTAAAAGGCTGCCTCTAGGCTTCTGTGGGATTCATAAGTACTCTTCACCAAGTATTTCCAGCTCCCCATGTTCTGGGAACAATTCCTAACCCCTTTGTGGTTAGGTGGGACTTGTGACTAGTTCTGATCATTGATTTTTGAAAGTGACATGTATTGCTTCCACGTTAGAGCATTTAATTGCCCTCAGAATATCCCTACACCTCTCCACCCCTCTGACATGGTACCCAGCAAAGATTGAGTTGATGGCAGCTCTATCAACTAGATCCTAGAGTCTATATCCTAGAGTGAGGAGACACAAGGCATGCCCCTTGGCAATCCACAGTGGTCACATAGTACAAACAAGAAATAAACCTTTATTGTTATAAACCACTTAAGATTTTGAGGTTGTTTGTTACCCCAGCAGAACCTTGCCTCTACTGACTAAAACAGATTCTGACTTTAAGATTATAAATTCCCAGAGCCACAATCCAGAGGGCAGGAACTATTACTGCCAGTAAGAAGTCAGGCTATTGCTGTTCCCATGGCTACCACCGCTGCTGAAGCCACAGCCTCCCCATACCAAGAAGCTAAAGAATAAGTAGTGAACATGGAGTCCAATCGCTGCCAACATTCACATATATTGGCGGCACAAAATCTCAGGGGGGAAAATATGAATGTTTTTGCCTCCCTTCCACCTTCAGAATCTCAAGGGCATCTCCTTGCCAGAACCTAAACTGTGTCCAGAATCCTAGAGCCCAAAGTGTCAGGAGAATGTGCTTTTTAGCCTTCTAGTCCCTGTAATGGAGGAACATGGGGATGTAGAAGGTGATGGAAACAGATGTTGAGTGCCAAAACACAAGATATAGCACGAATTGTCAAAGTGTGCTCCAGGGACCTTCTGCATCAGAATCACTGGGGTGTGTACCCCTAGATGCCAAACATGCACAGTCAGAATCTCAGAGGCCTGGGCATCTGCATTTTGACAAGGGCCCCAGGTAATCCTTATACACACTGAAGTTTGAGATCCTCTGGCCTATCATAAAGGGGATTTGCCTATAAAAGAGAGAGAGAAAAAAGATCCAAAGAAAAATGGCTCTTACATGAAAACTGTTTTAATATTGTAACGCTCTCTGTAAGTTTTGCGTTTCTTACATCGTTTTAAGTCATACTAAAGTTGCAGATCATAAAAGTTAGATTTAGACCCCACAGAAAATAAAACCCAACGCTTTCATTTTAAAAACAAGGAAAATGAAGCACCAACAAGTTAAGAATTTTGCTTACAATGAAATATTTTTAGTGAGAAAGAATTTTGTGGACCAAAGAAAGATTGAAAACCAAATAAATTAGATTTAACCTCAGAAGACCAGCCACCTGAGTATTACCCACAGAGAAAACAGATCTTGGGAAACCCTTAATCCAGAAGCTACAAGTGGGTAGCCCTCAAGCCACAGATGTATTCTTTTATTGTACTTTATGTATTCTTTTAACATTTGAGCTAACATCTAAAGTTTGGAAGATTTCATATAAAATCCATATATCTAGTTTCTCTTGAAAAATTAGAAGAGCTAGCCATTCAGGTCCCACATTCCCAACTGACTATTGGCAACTCTGGAAACCAGCTGCCAATCCACTGCCCCACCTCCAACGGTATACTCTTCAGTTTGCTACAAGCCTCACCACTCCGTACTGTCTCCTGGAATTTCAGGCTAAGGGCCAATCTCCACCTACCACCATGCTTGAAATAGTCTTTTTTATTGTAAAGAAAAGATTTCTCATATATGTCCATCAAAAGTGCCAAAACCAATGTGGCTGTGTGAGTTCTTAGACCTTCCCATTTCAATCATTTTTATTGCCTGCCTGGCCCCTCGGGACAATTTGCCACTCTGGCCTTAGAGTATTTGCTAGCATTTCGGTCCTGACCACAGGTTTGCAGCAAGTGGTCTGAAATCCAATTGAGGAGAGCCCCCACCTGGTCACCTGCAAAATAGCACCCTGGAGAGCTCCCGATTTTTCCATTCTGGCACGCAGGGCAGTCAGCGCGCTTCTCTGTATGGGATACCACCGTGCTGTGTGTTTGAGTTAATTAGCCTGGCTCTAAAATTAGCAGTTAAATAAATGTTAATGAACAGCTGTTCCCAATAAACAGGATAAATTGAAATTAATAATTGCCGTATTCATTTAACAAATGAATTACCCACTTTTTAAAACATGCCGACATAATACGCGTGTGATCTCCTGCCAAGCTGGGCCAGCCTAAGAAAATTTATTTAGTGACAAAATAGGGCAACCTGGGAGCTGAGCAAATCTGTGCCTCTCACTCCGAAGATTCTGAGAAAAGGTGACTGCTTTGTTTGCTTTTGCTTTAAAGGGTAAAATTAGCTGATTGACTATGATCCAAACAGCAAGGAGAAGAGAGTAATATCATTTTACCAAAAGTGGGATAAAGTTGTGCAAAGCATTTCCCAAAGGGATTTGGCCTGATGACACCCTCATCCTACCTCGTACCCGTATTTTTTTTAGGGTATTATTTGCTCATGGATCTTTAAGGAAGCTGACTATGCAGTGTCCCAGGAGTACAAAACCGCTAGAAACTGGTTCTCGGGCAGTGGGAAGAGCATGAGCTTTGGAGGGACACGTCTAGGCTCAAGTCTAATTACCTCAGGTTCCACGTCTGCACAATGGGGACAAGAGTCTCCTCATAGGATTAGGGTGAGCTTCCCATGAGATCACACAGGTCGAGTAGCTAGCACAATGTTTGCACATTGCATTCCTTACAAAATACAACATCACTATTGTCAGAAGATGTTACAGCAAGTATTGAGTCCTACACACTCTCCAGCTCAGAGTTGGACCTCAAGCTATGATTGGGCTGAACAGAAGATCTTTTTAACCCATCTCCATTCCCTCCTTTGTCCCTCTCCCTACTCCCAACATCCACATCACTAGTTATCTGACTGATTTGCACATGGAGGGACTCGATAATGGTTTGTGTTTATATTGTTAAACTACCGTAGGCATATGCAACATTTCAGCATGGGTAGGAGACCCTAGTCAGCTTGATCTGAATCCCAGCTCTACCATTTTCCACCTATGCAAGAGTGGCCAGTTCCCTTAACCTCCTTCATGCATCAGTTTCCCCACCTATAGAAGTGGGGAGAATAGTACCTATCGAGAAGGTCAATGATAACTCATAGAAAGATCTCTGGACGTGACATGTCATGCATACGGTAAGTGCTCAGGAAGTGTCGGCTCTTAGTAATAGGTCTTCAGTACACAAAGCTCTGATTGACACAAGTCTGCTCCACTGGTGACCAAGATGTGGCTGTAAAATAGACAGTTACGTTCGAAACTAGAAGGAAATTTAGTAGTAAAATTACTTAATAGACAGAAAGTTTGAAGTTTTAGATAAAAACTAATTTACGGATCTGGTGGCAAACTCTTTAGTCTCAGCAGGCATTTCTTGGAGTCACTATAAGGTGCTCAAAACTTCACAGTAATATAAAACCAAGCGCAGGCAAATTTAAGTGAGACAGAACTCTCATCCACGGATGGAGGGGGTATAAAATAGGATGGCCAGTTTAGAGGCAAGTTTGGCCATATCTGATACATGGTGAATGTGCATAAACTTCAACCCACTCATTTTGATGTGGATTAAGGCTGCCCCAGCTAGAGAAGCCCAAGGTGACCTGGCCTACGTGCCAAACTATACGACCCAGTGGACTTTTTTTATGGTGTGAATTAGGACTGCCCCAGGGAGAGAAGCCCGGGGCATCCTCACCTGCATGCCGATCTATATGGCCAGATTCGTATCTAAAGTTATATGACCGCACAATAACCAGACCCCATCTGCACTGAAATCATTTAATGACTTTTTACATCATCTTTTCTTTTTTTTCCAGTAAAAATAAGTCACGTACCCATGCCTTATAAAATTAGCCCTAACCCTCAACTCAGGGCAGCAGCAGGAGCTCTGACAGCCCATGGGTCCTGTCCCCATGCAGAGGCAGCAGCAGGAGCTCTGACTGCCCGTGGGTCCTGTCCCCACGCACCAGCTCTGCCTGCCCATGGGTCCTGTCCCCATGCCAGCGGGGACAGCAGCAGCTGCTCTGCCTGCCCATGGGCCCTGTCCCCATGCCAGTGGGGGCAGCAGAGGCAGCAGCAGCAGAAGCTCTGCCTGCCCATGGGTCCTGTCCCCATGCTATTCCACACTATTCTCTAAATAAAAGAGCACTACTGCCAGATCTTGAGAGTCTAAGAAATCTTTCTTTCGACTCCTCGGCTCACCGATCCCGCATCAATTTCATTTCTCAATATCTCTTCTGGAATACAACACCTGCTATGGTCTGATTGTTTAAGTCCCCCCAAAATTCACATGTTGGAATCCTAACGCCCAATGTGCTGATATTAGGTGGTAGGGCCTTTGGAAGGTAACTAGGTCGTGAGGGTGGAGCCCTCATGAAGGAGATTAGTGCTTTTATGAAAGAGGTCCCACAGAGCTCCCTAGCACCATCCAGCATGGAAGGACACGGCAAGAAGTCAGCTGTCTGCCACCTGCAAGAGAGCTTTTGCCAGAACTCGACCCTGTTGGCACCCTGATCTTGGTCTTCCAGCCTCCAGAACTGTGAGAAACACATTTCTGCTGTTTATAAGCCACCCAGTCTGTGGCATTTTGTTACAACAGCTTAACAGACTGAGATAACACCCAAGTGTGCACAAGAACATCATCCAAGGGTGTTCATCGTAGTACTGTAACAGTGAAAAGCTAGAAATTAAATGATTGCCTGTGGAGAATAGCTAAACAAATTACAATTTTTTCACAATATGGAATACTATGCAACAGTGAATGAAGTACAGTAGAATTACAGTACTAACATGTTAAGATTTCTACAACATATTGTACTCAAAAAAAAGTTGCAAAATGATGTGGTATACTACACGAAAATAATGCTATGTACTTTTACACACACATTATCACGGCAGAGATTGCTAGCTGCCTTCTCCCACTGCTATTTAATAATAGAACCATGATTTTTATTTGCTGTAGCAATGGATTCAGCTGAAAGATTGCAGTTCCCAGCATCTCTTGCAGTTGAGTATAGCCTTAGGACTAAATCCTGGTTAATGAGATATAATCAGAAGTGAATGCAAACAAGACCTCCTTCCTTCCATGTCTGGCCTGGGATGTGGATAGAATGGCTAGCACATGCCGCCATATTGGACCAGGAGGTGACCTTGAGGATGGAGACAATGGACAGAGAATGGCAGACTGTTGCCTGGATCCCTGCAGACATCTTGGAGGCACTATGCAGCCCTGGGTTGCCTACATCCAGACTTTCCTTGTGTGAGGAAGAAACTTCTAATTTATTTAAGCTATTTTTATTTGAGGTTTCCCTATCATATTCAGCCAAATCTAATCCTAAGTAATACAGTAGGCAAATCCACCAATCTGCAAAGATACACACTAAACTCATTTCAGTGATCATCTCTGGGGAAAGGACGGGAACACGGCAATCACAGAGAGAAGTCCAAGGAAAATACGGCTCTTTCATATTTCATTTTTTAGAATTCATTTATGTATTTGTACATCTAAAAGTTGATTTTAAAATAAAGGAGAAACATCCACGTTAAATTAAACAGAGAGAGGGGGTCTGATGAAGCAGCAGCTGGCAGGGCTCAGGGCCTCAGGTGCTCCAGAGCTGCTCTTCACCACACTCCTCCGCTGCAGGCCGCCACATCCGAGCCGGGCCATTTTAGCAACCTCCTCCGCAGAGGACTTTTACCCAGACCGTCAGCTGGACACCCCATCAGAGACATTTCACCTGTGGACTAACCACCAGAAACCATCCAGCAGTGAATAAGCCTGGTTCCTTCCCGATAAACATGCATCCCAGCTGAAATGTTTGCAGGGCATTGTAGCCATTGAGTCATCAGGCCCCAGAGGCAAGGGTTAGGTTCAATTACTTTCCCTGTCAGAGAATTGTTTTCTCTTTTGAGATCACTGTTTCTAAGTCGAGAGGATGTATGGATGTGACAGAGATGATGCTGTGTCTGCATGCTCCTGTGTGCTGAGTGACACCAGACAGTTCCACCCCGCAACAGCGAAAGACCCAGGAGGAAAGCTTGACTTACATGTTCTGCTGGTCTTACCGTATCTCCCCAAATAACAGAGATATGGGAAGCTAATTAACCAGATGTAGGAAGATATGGGATACCTACTAAGATTTTTTAAGTCCATATTCAACTCACATTGACCAACTTCATATTATTTCCAAGATCAGCAAGAAACCCCAGATGTATCAACACAGGGGCAAAAATAGAGAGCAATCTTTCCTGATTTAACATGTCTATCTTCATTTGTTCCCGAATTTGGCACAACCCCAATCCTGAATAGCCCAACCATCAACTTCCTCTATGCCCACACCTGTAGAGCCTGGCCTGGGCAGGCAGGTATCATTATAGATCAGCATCCCTAACTTCAAATAAGCATTCAACCAGACCCAGCTGTTTCAACATAACAGGTCTAAATTTGTCCTAATTCTCAAATGTTCCACCCTCCGTCCCCTGCTACTTACTGGTCCTAATCAAGAAAACAGGAGCTGCCACCTCCAAATGGAAAACCCTCCCTGTGTCTGCACCCATCTGCCGCTTCTGCCCTCTTACCCAGCAGAGAACTGCCTTCCTCCTATTTAACCCCAATCCCCCACATGAGATCTGGATCTTCCACCCTCCTCACTTCCCAAAGCAATTGCCACCCCTTGGGCTATTGCCACGTCTCTGATGTGGTCAATCTTCCCTTTGCCTCCGCATCATTCCTCCCAACACTCACATTTGCTCTAGTGAAGGGGAGGGGCCAGGGCTGTTAACAGGAGACTTGAGGTCACAAGAAATATCAGGGAAGTCTTCCCAGAGGAGAAAATGCTTGAACAAAGATCTGAAGGATGAGGAGTTAGCTTGGGAAGAATACTATCCCAGGCAGTGGGACCTTGCCTATTCATAGACCCTATGAAAAAATAAAGAGATCACATGGTACTTTGAAATTAATGTGTTAGAATCCCCCATGTATTTTTACTTGCAAAAATAAATTCCAAAGAAGGATAATCTTTCAGACAGTTTCTTAACAACCAAGTAATCTATATCTGTCAACTGTCTCAGTCTGTTCAGGCTGCTATAACAAAATACCACAGACAAGGTAGCTTGTAAACAACAGAAATTTCTTTCTCACAGTTCTGGAGGCTGTAAGTCCAAGATCAAGGGGCCAGCACGGTCAGGTGGGGGTCCTCTTCCTGGTCCCAGACTTCTCATTGTATCTTTACATGACAGAAGGGGCTGGGGAGTTCCATGGGGTCTCCTTTACAAGGGTACCAATTCCATTCATGAGGATTCTGCCTTCACGACCTAATCATCTCCCAAAGGCCCCACCTCTTAATACCATCACCTTGGGGATTTCAACACATGAATTTGGGGGGGGAGACAAACATTCAGACTATAGCAGTAACCAATAGCCGTATGTGGCTTTTTAAATTAAAATTAAAATTATTCAGTTCCTCAGTTGCACTAGCCACATTTCATATTGGACAGTACAAATATAGAATATTTCCATCAACACAGAAAGAGCCATTGGACACGGCTGGTCTAAACCATTGGAAGGAGGAGGGTGGATAAGAGATTCACTATAAGTCGAGGTTTTGTTTGCTTTTATTTATACTGTTTGGGTTAATTATAGGAAGATCAGTGAGCAGATAATCTGTGATTAATACTACAAATTTGGTGGTGGATATTCTTTAACAAACATGTTAACTGATGCTGTTTTCCTTACAAGTAGCTTCAAAGTTATAGGTTCACAACCCTGGAAGATAACTATGACAGCCAAAAACTGAATATTACAGAAGAGTTCTTTGCCCTTTTTAAGTGAATATTTAAAAATTCAACTTTATGTTGATAAGATAATCAGTACAGATTTAACTCAAATTTTATGGTTCCCAGTTTGTCCATATTCTCCATCCTTTCCCTTACATTTTTAAATAAAGGATAAAGAATAACTAACTCAAAAACAATGTTGACATCACGTTTTCTCAGTGTTTCTCATCATGTACCAGAGAAACTGTTGCCTGTGGTTTCAACTATAACTTTAACTAAAGCTTTATTGGGGGGTTTAAAATAGTTTTGTTCTAAAGCTCCAAGGTAAAGAAAACATGGTAAACGCAAGGCCAAGGTGGCTGGAGTGAAAGAGGAGAAAGAAATGGTTAAGAAATCGGGAGGAACAGGCATGAAGAGTTCCATCTTTAACCAGCAAGCAATAAGAAGCCACTGAAGGATTTTCAGAGTAAAAGGGAAGAAAGACGATCAAATTTGAGTTTTCAAAATATGACTCTGGTTGCTGTGCAGAGAAAAAGAACAAAGAAAAGTCTGGAGGGAGGCCAGAGTAAATGCAAGCAGATCCATTAGGGGGCAATCACAGGAGCACTTGAGGGCACCTCTGGGTCACCAGCCAGAGGGTCACTACGTTCCCCAAATCAAAAGTCAACACACCATACTGACAAGCGGGGAAGTAGTTACAGGTAAACGAGGCCAATATTTAAAAGTCAAATAATCCCACGAAACCTGGAGCATGTGGTCATTCCTACAGCGGTAGGCTTATTATAAACACTTATTATAAATACTCAAAATGTAACTTGTTACTTGAAAGAGAATTCATGTCTACCAGGCAGCTCAACTCCCACCTCAGGATTCCAAAATAAAAATGTATTATCACTTTGGAATTTTAATTTCAATGGAGACTGCATGACTTTCCCCTGAAATTTTAAAGCAGCTCTACCTTTGTTTTCTAAAATCCACTTTCCTCCCTTTTAAAGAAATGCTATGGAAATTTCCTCTTATAAAAAGAGACAAATATGTCTGGGCCATTTATAATTCTAGGATTCTATAGGTCTTGGCAAACCACGGGCCTAATTCAGCCCACTAACGTGTTTTTTGTGTGTTGGCTTGGCTTTTTGCCTGAATGATGCTATAAAAGAAATTAAGCAATATTTTTAAATCAGAAAATTTCACAGGGAATTCTGGAATGTCTTCTTTTCCTGAAAAAAATCAGAAAATCTGGCAACACTGGGGCTTTCCTCGACAAGGCAACTATCAGCTAGAACCGCGTGCAAGCTAGTCCCTTCAGACCTGGAACCCCTCCCCAGTTCACAAAGATCTCCATTACCCACGCCATCTACGGATTTGAATTCACACAGGTTTCGCACTATTTGTACTATCAGCAAGGTACTACTTTAGTCCCTCGCCCTCTGCTGGCAAGTCCATGCAACTGCACAAAACTACCAAATTATTCCAGCCTCTTGATTACCATCGGCAGGTAGGTAAGTCAGTCAACACCAAAATTCTCTTCACCCATGTGGCTGACCTTCTGCAAGCGTCCAATGATATGTAGTCAAGGAATGCGAACTGAATTTGAGTTTAACAGGCCACCATTTAAAAAGCAAACAGGAATGCCAAATAGCAACTACAAAGTTCTCTCATCACAGTTTAGATTTATCAGTGAAGAGAATTCAGAATTGCTTTATTTACATAACAAAGCTCTAATTTTTTCCAAAAATAGTGTATGAGATCATTTCCTACTGTATTGCTGAATATGATTAAAGCATATTTATCTGGTCCTGAAGTTTCCATGAGCTTTACTACACTTAGCTATCCCCAAAACTGTGACTCTCAACGTCTTCTTGCAAATTGGTGCTGGTCACAACAGTGGCCATCACAGGGGCCAAAACAAAACAAGAGGCTCTTTGTCATTGAGCTACTGCAAAGTGCAACCCTCCCAGCAGGGGGAAATCACCACCTCACAGGCCATTCCCAATCTGCATGCAACTTTCTATAGCCCATTCCAAGTTAACACACTTTGACAGCTCTATTTTGAAAGATGTATATTCAATAAGAGAGACTACTGCTCTCTCTATTTTTTTTTCCACCACCATCCCCTTCTCTCTAGAAGATAAAATAGGACAGGAAAGCCAAGCAATGCTTTGATCGCACCCTGCAAGTTCATCCCCACATTCCCAAGGAGCAGCAGGAACAGCTGAAACACACAAGATACCAATCAAATTTTTTGCAGCTGAAGTAGAAATCTAAAGGTAATTGCCAAGTGCACCTAATCAAAGATTCATATGGAAATACGATATGACCGGAAGAGTGTAAGACCAATCCAAATTAGGAAAAATTGAGAATTCCTATAGAAATTCTTTTTCATGCTTTCCAAGTTCATCCCAGCAGAACTCTGCCCCATCAAGAAATTAATTAATGTAGAAGGATAAATAGGTTGCCTTCAACTACATATATTTGCTTACAATGAATGTACTTTAACCTTTTAAACCACCAATTTTCTGGGAGTCCCTGAGACCCTCTCAGGGGCCCATAGAACAAAACTTTTTTTTTTAACAATACTAAAATGTTATTTGTCTTTTTCCCTCTCATTCTCTTGAGTGTACAGTGGAGTTTTCTAGAGGCCGCGTGATGAGGATACCTCCACAGATTGAATGTAGAAGCAGACAGGATAATCCAGTTCTATTCAATTGAGCCAGGCATTAAAGAGATTTGCAAAAACAGAACACCACTCTTCTCACGAAATTTTCGTGTTTTAGAAAGCGTAGTATTTCTTATAAAAATATTACTTATGTTAACATGTAACGGGTTGATTATTGCTATCTTAAAACAAATATTTTAAATTTTTTTCAGCTTTAGTTTCTAATAAGGTCAATATTGATAGATATAAGTCACATAAACAAAAGCTCTGTGGGGTCCTCAATAATTTTTAAGAGTGTCAAAGTGTCCTCAGACCAAAAAGGTTGAGAATCACTGTTATAAACAGTTTTCCTGCTGTTTATCAGATTAAGCAAGCTCTTTGAAACTGGTTTTATCTTAAATAATCCTTTTGCATCACTAACGAAAAGAGTGGGTCAAAGTTTCAGAATTCAGCCCTCAAAACTCCCAGTGGCCTCAGCATCCCCACTTCCTCCTGCCAAAACTACAGCCTTCACTTCTTCAGCTGAGGCATTCCATTCCATCCCACTTGCTCAAAGACCACGTTTACAGTGATTAGAATAACCACAACCCATCTCTTTTTTTAAATTTAATGAGCACTTACCATTTGCCAGCCATGTAGCCTTCATTCTCTCATTAATGAATTAATAAAAAGTGCTTAGAACAAAGTCTGGAATGTGGCAAGCCCTCATTAAATGTTAGCAATGACGATGGTGACCGCTGCCTTACAGTAATCCTGTGAGGGAAGTCCTGACATTATTCCTCATATACAGATGAGGAAACAGAGGCATAGAAATGTTACTTGTGCAGGTTCACACAGCTAGTAAGTGGCAGAGCCAGGATTCCAACCCAACTCTATCTAAGTCTCAAGTCCATGAGCCAAACACTTCCCTATACTGTAGGCCAGCGCTTCTCTCAATTCACGGTGCAGGTGAGTCATCTGAGGATCCTGTGAACTGCGGATTCTGATGCAGGAGCTGTGGGATGGAACCTGGGATTCTGCATTCTGACAAGCTCAGAAACAGTGCTGTTGCCTTTAGTCCTCGATCCACAGTTTAGAAGCTTGTACACTTCCCCTCACAGATCAACGATTTTTATCTCTCTGTTCATTTCCTGTCTATACTCAAATATCCTTATGCTAGTTGAAAGTATTTTTGTCCATGTCCCATTCAGCGTTAGTCCCTAACCTTCATTCAACCTGTATTTTTGTATGTTACTCACTGACACTCACAAAGTACCTTTAGAACACCACACTCACTCTTTTCTCTATCAGCTGAACTAGTATTTTGAGCTGTCACAAGGGGGCACTGCCTGCTAATGAGTAGTTCAGCCTCAGCCGGAGTCTTCTGAGTTGTGGAATTATGCAGTTATGTGAGCATATTATTAAAAACGGATGGGAATTAGAAAAATAAAATTGTGTGTGCTGACCAGAAATGTAGGTCTCAAATGTAACACAACTGAAATAGCCATAGACATCGTTAAGCATGCCCAAATGAAATAAAAATGAAAACTATTTGGCCTTAATGAGGCTTTTATAGCAGTCAATTGTGTTTACGAAAGACAAGAATGAAATTAAGAACTTTTTGTCTGAGTCCAGGAAATAGATCAAATACTAATTCTAAATACAAGTTATTACTGAGTATTTTATGATGTTTATTAATTGCACTTTGAACCGATCTCCGCCTCCTCTTCCTTCTGAGTCATCTCCACACACACCCCGGGCATAAAGGTCTCTTAGGCCACTGCATTACACATATTACACAATAAGAAAGAAAGTGGATTCATTCACAATGGAATCTAGTAGTATTCCATTCAAAATTACATAGGTGTATACAATTTATTTGTAAACGTGCATAAAGAGATATATGGAAGGGTGTTCACCAAACTATTATTTTTACAGTAAGTAGGGCTGCCATTGAGAGGAGACCCCAGTGAGATGTCTAGGTTCTAGTCAAAATCATAGGTGAAATAACCACTCCATATCAGAAACACAGTGTCTATTACATCCATTTCTACCACTCACCAGGGGCTGCTCCCGTCCCTCCCTTTGAAGACTCATTACCGAGCATTACACTTATTGGGAAGGAAGCCTAGTGTGGAGACAGGTCAATGCTTTGGAGCTCAAGTGCCAAAGCCAGACTGCCTGGATCCAAATTCCAGGCCTGTCACTTACCAGCCACGTGACCTTGAATCAGTTACCTCATACAGTGGAATGCTCACAATTGGGTGGGAAAAGACCCTGAAATAGCCATGTAATTCCTGTGTCCACATAACACAGAAATGCAAAAGTCTGTAACAAGACTTACAGCCAATTCAATGATCTCCAGGGTCCATTGGCATTAATGGGCAAGGATGGCCCTTTCTAAAAAATAATTGCTAAGGCTGGTTCTGAGTCAAGAATATACTGAAGGTTGACAAGAATGTCCTGGCTGATATCAGTGACAGGAGATCCTAAAGACCCTTCCTTGCCAGCCTATTATTCCCTGTCCTGTACAAAAAAATAGAACACTCAACAGTCATTTTAAAAATGTAGATGTATTGATAACAGATTTACTTATGACATAAACAAAAAGAAAAAGCAAATTTATAATGACATCTAGTAGGATCCTTCCAAAATTACTACATGTATAAATGCATTTGAAAATATACCTTTCCTGTGCAGCGTTCTCTGAGACACCTAGGAACTCTCCTGCCTCTGAGTTTTAAACCCTTTTCAAGATTCTAGAGTGATTTATACACTCTAGGGTATCAAGAAGGTACTTCAAGGACCACAACAGTAAGTGAGGGAGGCCTCAGAAAATAGGACCAAGTACCATTCCATCCTACACTTGCTCCAAACACTACAGCTCCCCTTATCTGTTGTAGATATTGGGCTTCTGCCTAAGATTTCATCTGAAAAAAGGTTTTCCACAGTTAAAATAAGCATGAGAACCATCGACCCTAACCTTAACTTGGTACTTGCAACATTTCCTATGGCATAGTCTCATGTAACATTACAGATGATTTTTTCACCAAAACACATGCTGTCTCCCCAAACAGAGTGGCTTCAAAGACTAGACAGGACCTTAGTCCTACTTCCTTGATTTTCCCACAATTTTAGAATGGCTTCATAGATTCTTGCTGAACGATTGAAGGGTTCTTCCACTAGGACATCCATGTTTAGGAGAGATTGTCAGCTAATCAACACCCCAGATAGTTCCATCCAAGACTAGGACACAGTGGTTTACAAATTCTCATTGGCTCCTCCCATGCACCGGAAATCCTGTTTTACTATTATCTCCCACAAGACACATCCTTTTCAGAAGCACTTTCTAAAGCTTTCAATAACCATTTGAAATAATATTTGATACCAATTAATTGTCAAATACAGTATTATGCTCAAAAGTAAATTAACTACAGGGGCCTGGGCTTAGGTTAGACTTAAACATTAGATGTGGAAGAATAAAGAGCTATGCTGTCCAACGTGGGAGCCACTAGCCACATGTGACTATTTTTATTTAAATAATTAAAATTAAATAAAATTTAAAATTCAGTCACTCAGTTACTCTAACACATTTCAAGGGCTCAGTAGTCACACATGGTTAGTGGCTACTCTACTGGACAGTGCAGATACAGAACATTGCCATCATCATAGAAAGAGCTATTGCATAACATTAATGGAGAGGCCACCAAATTTATCATCTCATAAAGTGCTCTGAAGAATACTGTCCTGGTAAGATGCTATGATCCTGGCTAAATTAATCTGGAAAACTCTGCATCCTAAACCCCCTGCCTTATATATTAGAATATTAATACTATGAATCTCCAAGACTCCAGCTGTAGCATCAGATAGATCTGAGCTTGAATCCCAGCTCTGCCAGTTACTAAAGCAGTGTGACCATGGGCAGCTTACCTAACTCTGAGCCTCAGTTTCTTCATTTGATCAATGGGAATAATAGAACTCCTTAGGATTGTCATGAGAATGAAATTATACATGTAAAACTTGTCAAAGTGCTTCACAAACAGTGAAGTCTTCGCAAACATAAGCTATAGTAATTATTACTTTTTTAAAGTGCAGAGAAGTCCTATTTAACTTTGTTTAATCCAGCATTTCCCAAGTTTACAACCACCAAAATTTTTTGGAAGACATGGAAGACAGAATAATAGCCCCCAAAGATGTCTATGTTCTAATCCCAGGAACCTGTGAATATTTTACCTTCTATGACAAAAGAACATTGCAAATGTGATTAAGGTAAGGATTTTGAGATGGGAGGATTATCCTGGATTATCTGAGGGGTCCAGTGTAATCACAAGGGCCTTTTATAAGACAGAGGCAGTAGGGTCAGAGTCAGAGAAAGAGATGTGATGAGGGGAACAGAAGTCACAGAGAGAGAGAACAAGACCGAGAAAGGAAGTTACTGTGCTGCTGGCTTTGAAGATGAGGAAGGGGCCACGAGCCAAGGAATTCAGATGGCCTCTAGAAGGTGGAAAAGGCAAGGAAATGGATTCTCCCCTACAGCCTCTGGAAGGAACACAGCCCTGCTGACACCTTGATTTGAGGAATTTTGATCTCCAGGACTGTAAGATGATCTATGTTGTTTTAATTTGTGGTAATTACAGAAACACTAGGACACTAATACAAAATACTTGAAAACACCTCTCAAGATACTGATGTCCCATTGGGAGCTGGTCAGGTGGGAAGAGCTGGAACCAGAATCAGGAATACAAGGTCTGTCTCAGCTCAGCAACTAAGCAGTTTTGTAACTACCAGCAAGTCAAAACATCTGGGGCGCTTCAGTTTCTTCTACAAAATGATGACATTATCACCTCCTTTACCTAATTTCCAAAAATTTTATGAAGGTAAGAATTATAGACATACTTCATGCGAATATCTCAAACTTGCATATTTCAACTTCTCAACTACAACTACTGAGCAAAAGGGTAAAATAATGCATAAGGTGGAAAAGTTTTAGAAGAAAACTTTTAGGAGAATTTCCTGAACTTTCAACAAGGATTTGTGATGAGGGACTGAAAAGTGTTAAAATTTTGTACTTTAATACAATCAGCATAAAAGCTGATTGATGAATAGTCTGTACATCAAGGTACAGAACATTTGCAATCAAGTTCTAGCCTCTCTTCCCCTCTATCAAAACATCTCTTCTTTCAAAGATTTAGAGTTACGATATTTTGTTGTTGAGGAATGTTAAAAAAAAAAAAACTTTTTTAACTTTTTTCTCCCAAGAGTAAACATAAATGGCAAGATCTATAGACCATAAGAGCTCCCTCCCTGCCGTTTTAAAAAGGAAAGCAAAGTCCAAGACTCAGGGATGGCAATGTACTCTCCTTTCTTAATATGCCACCAAAAAATCAGGTTAGCGTCGATCTCTGAACACTGTGCATTCCTTCCCCAGCTCATCCAGTCCCAGGAAACATGTGTTATGATGCCATGCCGCCTGCTGGATCTGGTAGTCATGGAAACAGCTCTAGTCAGTGCTGAAGACAGCATCATATCTCCACTAGCCACTCAGGCTGGGCAGGAATGTGGAAAGAGGAAAACACCAAAAACTACTGAATTGTACGTTTTCAGTGGGAGAATTGTGTGGTATGTGAATTATCTCTGAATAAAGCTCTTTTTTGAAAAGAAGAATGTGAAAAAAATTCATTGTACAAGGTGATTGGGGCAATGGAATTTTGATTTTAACAGCCAGACTTTCCTCTAAATGATGGGACATGTCATTCAGTAGACCCACAGCAAAGGATACCCTAGAGAAACAAAATAGCGGTAGCAGGGATGGGCTTATTATGTCCAAAGCATGATTTTAACCATTATGGGCCCATATAGATAGTTTAGTCCCTTTTTTTGTTAAAAAGACTCTGTTCTCCTAGGACAACATTTCCTTATAGAAAGCAGACTTGTGTCTTCATTGTGGCGCAATCAGTCCTTAAGACAGTTCTCTCAGGTCTTTTTGGTTGACCAGGGCATCTCATTACAACAAAAATCATAGCTGCAATTATAATTTGCATTATAACAATGTCAAAATATAGCAAACTCTTGTGAAGAAAAAAAGAGGTAAAAATACATCATAGCAACCACAGCTGTGTTTTCACAGGACTACCAGTGATTTTTTTCAAGAGAAAGTTCAATGTTCTACATAATCTGGCTCAGCGCAGTTACCTTCTTGTGTTCTTACCATTCTCTTGGTTTCCAAAGAGCCTTCACATCTACGTCCAAATTTTACCCTCCATAAAATCAAAACATAAGTTATTAACAAAGGCAAAAAACCCTGGGAGGAAAAAGTGCAAGACGATGGGAAGAACGAAAAGTTTCAACCCGACAGCTGAGATTCCTGGGTCCCAGCTCGTGTTCTGCCACCAAGGAACCGGTGACCTAGCACAAGCCACTTACTGTCTGAGCACCTGTCCCCACATCTGGAAAATGAAGATCTGACTCAGCCAATCCAAAAGGGCCTCATTTTTTAGAGACAGGGTTCAGACCTCCTGAATCCCAGTCTGTGGAATCTGAAACATCCAGGATAGCCGTCAAGTCTGGAAATATACGCCAATACACAATAAATTATTACTGATATTAGATAACTGGATAAAATAATGACCTATGTTTCCAGACTTGATGACCACATTGTCAGTTAGAGCACAATCCATCTTCTTCCATCATCTTCCCTACAGTGAGCTTAAGAGCCACCTAACCAACAGCAGAAGCAGGAGGGGGGTTGCCATCTTGTAGGAGTGGCCACTCAGACCCAGCCAGACTACTCAACACTTCCCTCAGAGATGGATCGTCACTCAGCTTGAACCTGCAGCCTGGAACAACACTCTGAGACACCAGACATTAAATAATGGGATATGCCCTTGAGGAAAGCCCCACAGCAAAGGTACTCCACGACGATAAGATACCTGCAGTCCAAAAAGGAGCACGACCATGGGACTAGAGAAAAGAACCCTCAGTGAAGCAAGGCTGTCAGCAAAGAAGGAAACGCCGACCATACATTACGGACTCTTATCTTTGGGAGTAGGAGTGAGGGGACGGTAAAGAAATTGCAAAACTGAGGGCTAACTTATCTAACGCCCACACAAATGGAGCTGAGCATGCTCAACAAGCTCACAAATGGCAGCTGCTCAGCAAAGCCCAGCCTGCTCCACTCTGCCCCACCTAGAGCTTCACCTGCAAGGTTCAAGCCTGAAAACCTATAGGTAGAAGGAGAGGTCAACTCTGAGACCCGAAGTAAATCATGCTAACTTGTCTGATAAGCAGCAGCTGTGTTCTGGTGCGTTTAGTACACAGATACTCAATACACTGCAGTGATGCGTCCCAAAAAGGCTCTGGCGAGGATGAGCAGGTAGGCGAGTGGCTGAGGGCTCAGCTTAGATTTCACTTCTCCAGGAAGCTTTGCCTGACCCTCCTCCCACCAACTCTTGATTTGCTCCAGGTGGCCTCCTCCAGACATCCACAACAGTCAGTACTCTTGTAGCACTGACCTTGACATTTCTTGTTTATTCACCTGTCCAACTAGATTGTAGCTCCTCAAGAAAAGAGACTCTACCACAGTGCATTCCCAGGGTCTAGCATCGTGCTTGGCACAGAGGAGGAAGTGGCCCAAGACACATTCACTGAAAGAAAAGTATACGGGCTTTATATTCCCAGTGGCAAAATGCTCAGTACAGCTTGTTGAGCTGAACTATACCAATTTGACAATTGCATTGCTTAAAGAACAGGATTTCATAGCTTCTTTATGGAGGCAGGGTAGCATGCCACTTATGAACACCAGCTCTGAAACCCCAACTCTGGGGTCAGACCCATGGGAGTCTCTATCCCAACCCTGTCATCTACTAGCTGTGTGATCCACAGACCCACGGGAAGTTCATCTCTCTGTGCCTTAATGTCATCATCTGAAAGGGGATATTCATAGTCCCCCTCTCCAAGAGTTGTCCTGAGGATTCAGTGCATAGACTGCTTAGCACAGAGGTTGGCATTAAGACTCGCTCAATAAATGATTGTTATTATTATTAGCCCTTCCCTGGAATGAGGATAAATTTTGTCCAGACCTGGTAAGAGGTCTTACTTACCTCTGTTTTTGTCAGAAGCCACTTAAAAGTATGCCACCAATTTGCTTTGGGTTCTTTTCAAGATTAAACTGGCTGAGGTAACTGTGCAACTTAAAATTTGAAGAAAAAAAAAGGAAAAGAAACCTACAGCTCAGATTCTCCATTGTTTTCTTACTGCTTCTCAATTTCCAGGGGTTCCCTCTTGGCGTCATCACCATGGGTGGTGTCCCCGTCAGGAGAAGCAGCCTGGGACCCAGCTGAGGCGCTTGGGGTGGTGGCTGCACTGTTGCAAGGGCCTTAGCAAGAGTCTGGAAGCACAGGGAGGCCGTGCTGAAAGCCCATTTCCAAGCGGAGGAAACCAGGCGGCAGGGCAGCAAATTCGGAGTCCCAGCTTTCTGGGTCTCCCTCTCTCCCTGCTCCCCTCGTATGTCCTCCTTTCCCACCTAGTACTGTCCTTGGCTTGGTCCTTCTAGGCCACAATCTCTCCCTGGCTCTATAATTTTTTTTTTAATCACAGTCTCAGAATAGAATATCTCCTCTACTGTAGGCTGCTCTGCATTCTAAGAGCAAAGAAATCTGCTCTTTACCTTTTCTCCATCCCAAACAACTCTGCAAAAAGCAAAAACAGCTTTAATTAACATACCATAAAATTCATTCATTTTAAGCATGCAATTCAAGGTTTTTAGTACGTTTACAGAGCTGTGTAACCATCCCCATGATTCAATTTTAGAACATTTTCATCACCCAGAAAGATGGTTAGTGCCCATTCGTAGTCACTCCCCTTTCCCAGCCCCAGCGAACTGCTAATCTACTTTCTGTCTCTATAGATTTGCCTTTTCTGGACATTTCACATAAATGGAATCTTATGATACGTAGTCTTCATGTCTGGCTTCCTTCACTTACTTTTGAGATTCATCCACCGTTGTAGCATTTATCGTTCCTTTATATTGCTGAATAGTATTCCACTGTATGAATATATCCATTTGTTTGTCCGTTCACCAGCTGGTGGACATTTGAGTTGTCTCCAGCATTTTGGGGTGGGGGTGGGGTTGTTTCCAGTTTTCATTCCAAATACTGCTCCATCCACCTCACCCATATCATCTCTCCCCCAAATCATTTCTATGAGACAGGAAAGGGGTCAAATACTAAGCAACTCCCCAGGATAAATACAAATAAGGAAACCTGACAAATGTCCACTATGCCTACAACTGAATCCTGTCTTTTAAGTGAATATACTGTTAACAAAGATCAAAATAACTTCAACTTACAATGTAAGAGAAATGTATGTGTTCATTTTCTTTTAGGTTTGCTAAGTTACATTTATCTTTTAAATGGAAATGCTGTTAAAGTAAAGAAAAAGTGAATGCAAGCTACGTATCACATTTGTCAGACACCTAGATGCATATGTGCTGATATATTGAGACAAACTGATACCTGGATTGGGTATTGAGGGTTGCAAAGCAGAGAATTCCTTTTTGCTACAAGCACGTAGTCTCATTTTGATTTTTGTGGCAAATGGTAATCCGAGAAGAAAACTCAAAAACTCATTTCCAATTCTCAAGTGATTTAGGAAATAATATGTATGTGTATGTGTGTGTATATATACATATATATGCATGGGTGTATACAGAGAGAGAAAAAGAGTGAGCAAATGTGGCAAACTGTTAATAATTGGTGAATCTCGATGAAGTATAATTCTTTGTTCTGTTCTTGCATTTTTCATATAAGTTTGCAATTATTTCAAAATAAAAAGTTAAAATAAATTTCATCCAAAAGAACATAGAAAACTCAGTCTTCCAGTCCTTCAGGTTAAACACTTTGTCTCTAAGTGGGTCACCAGAGCATTCTTGCCTGAGTCAATTTCAATAGATTTGAGGAGAACCATATGACAGTCTTTAGTTTCTCTCAATGGTCTATTAAAAATCAAACTTCTGTGATGGTAAAGGCTTCTTGAACTCATGTTGCCTTTTGTCTTCTGTATCTTCAGGAGCCATGGGAGTCATAAGCTTCTAAGTCATGATGTAAAGTAGTATTTGTTTTCTGGTCTTGAACTGACCTCTTCTACATTCATCAGGTGGAACCAGCTTTCTTCTAGTTTATAATTCACACATTTATTTGCTCTAAGTAGCACTCAAAGTGTTTCTCTACACTGCCCCCCACCATTTTCCTCCTCATAAGATGGTGAGGGCCTCTGCACCCCCACAAGTAGTGTTGTTGAGGCTTAAGGATATTTCACTGCCCACAGCCCTAACTTGGGGTTACTGTGCATCGCTCCCAATTTGTTTCATAGATACAACTACTTCCCAGGAGGAAAAGGAAACCGAAAAGGAAACCCAGCACCACCAACAGCTTTCCCAACATTCAGTACGTATTTATTGAGTTAGTATTTATTTGTGGAGTTCTGGGGTTTCGGGGAATTTTTAAATGTGATCCCCTTAGTTTCCAGAAAAAAACTGGTGAAGTAGTTAGCACCAGTTAGTTAACTAGGTAGTTATTTGGACTCACAGCCCAGTACACTCTCCACCGTACGCTACTAAGCATTTCTGACACAACTACACGCAAGAGTAGGACAAATCTTCATTTCAATCCCACAAACCCCTTTCCTGGAACAATTCTGTAACCGAGCGAAAAGGGGCTAGTTCTGCTCACTGCAATCTAGTGCCAATCAATTGCAGACAAGCCAGTGGTTGAGAAAAGAAAGTTTATACGATTAGCTGGCATCATCGGAAGATGGTGGACTAGTGCCCCAAAGAAGCATCTTAAGATCACACAGAATCCTGAGGCAGCTATGCAGGGAGACGGACAGGGAAGGAGGGGGCTTAGGGACGTCAACCAACCGGTGACAAACTTCAAGGCACCGCATTCTCTCTTCTGTCATTTGTGATGAGTTTTTCTTTCTGGAGGTCGTCATGTTCCTGTGGAACTCAGAGAATAAGGTTGTCTTATCATAGCTGGGAGATTTATGTAAGCAAGAGTCATAGAACTAACAGATCATGTATTTTGTAAAAGCAGGAGGTGCTTAATCATCTAGGCTATGACCAGGCTAAAATGTATTCAGAGACTAGTGAATCAGGATCATAGTTACAGTGTTGCTTCTTTTCCCTAACATGGCTTCCTTCACGTAAACTTAAGATCTGGCTGTTACAATTCTAGCTCCTTTGATCTCTACAGCATCTTTCTACTGCCCATTATAATATTTCAAGACTGGTTCTAGAATCATCTTATGCAAGAATTTTGTCTTTTCCCAACTTTAAAGTGTCATTTTCTATAAAATCTCTTAAATACCTTTCACGTAGAAATTGTTTATTTCTTGTCTCAGTAAATCCTTTAGGAATTCTCTCTGAAAAGCAGCTTAATTCAAAATTTGGTTGCCTTAATCACCGCGGTTGTTGAAAAGTCTTACTAGGTTTAAACCTGTTCTAATTCAGAGCTCTAAAATCACCTATAAAAAACTGAAAATATTTAAAGTCATCCATAATTAGACTTTTTTTCCCTCCCCAAAGCCCCAGTGCATGGTTGTATATCTTGTCATAAGTCCTTCTGGTTCGTCTATGTGAGCCGCAGCCACAGCATGGCAATTAACAAACAGGTTGTGTGGTTTTGCCACCGGGAAATGAATCCAGGCCACCAAAGCAGTGACGGCACCCAACTGTAACCACTAGGCCATCAGGGCTGGCTCCAGTAGACTTTTCAATAGGACTTCTTTCCAGCTTTTTTTCATTATCCAGCTCTGTGTGTTTGATCTCAGCCAGCTGTTGATGGGGCTGAAGTGGTGGTGAGGGCCGGGTAAAAGAAGAGGAAGCTCGTTTCTGCAGGGGAAAAAATAAGCAGCATCAGTTCTTGCTTTAACAGTGTGGTCCCCAACCTGCAGTATCAACATCCCCTGCGAACTTGTTAGAAATGCAAATTCTTGGACCCTACTCCAGACTAACTGGATCAAGCTATCCAGGTGATTCCTGTGCAGGCTTAAGTTTAAAGGACTCGATTCAGATATAGTGTTTACTGAATTACAGACCACAGCCAGGATTTTACAAACGGCTGGTTGAAAATAATTGCCTTGACTGGCTCTAGTGACCCCCCAGAAACATATCCCACTTACATGTATGTTCTCCTCATTTATCATTTATGGGTATACTGGTTTTTTTACTACACAGGGCTGCCAGTTTGACATTAGACTTGCTAATGAGCAGTAACCATGTGCTCCTGCGGCCTGTCATTCAGTGCAGTCAAGGTGAATCACAGGCAGCAGAGAAGAGCTTAGCAGTCAACCTTCTTCCACATCCTGCTCTCAGGAAACAAGCAAGAGGAGGAGCCAGAGGTGTCATTTGACACTGATGACAGCGTATTTATTTCCTATGCAAAACAGCCAAGGCAAAAAGACAAAGAGAAGCTAACTTCTGTAAGAAGGAGCTGGATGGAAAAGGTGATGCTGGCAGCTGCCTTTGCAGACTCCAACTCCAGCACCATGAATGTGTCTTCTGCTCACCTCCACTTTGCTGGAGGGTACCTGCCTTCTGACTCCAAGGACTGGAGGACTATAGTCCCAGCTCTCTTGGTGGCTGTCTGCCTGGTGGGCTTCGTGGGAAACCTGTGTGTGATGGGCACCCTCCTTCATCGTGCTTGGAAAGGAAAGCCATCCATGATCCACTCCCTGATTCTGAATCTCAGCCTGGCTGATCTCTCTCTCCTGCTCTTTTCTGTGCCTGTCCGAGCTACAGCATACTCCAAAGGTGTTTGGGATCTAGGCTGGTTTGTCTGCAAGTCCTCTGACTGGTTCATCCACACATGCATGGCAGCCAAGAGCCTGACAATCGTTGCAGTGGCCAAAGTATGCTTCATGTATGCAAGTGACCCAGCCAAGCAAGTAAGTATCCACAACTGCACCATCTGGTCAGTGCTGGTGGCCATCTGGGCTGTGGCCAGCCTGCTACCCTTACCAGAATGGTTCTTTAGCACCACTAGGCATTACGCAGGTGTGGAAATGTGCCTCATGGATGTACCCGCTGTGGCCAAAGAGTTCATGTCAATGTTTGGTAAGCTCTACCCTCTCCTGGTATTTTGCTTTCCATTACTCTTCGCCAGCTTTTATTTCTGGAGAGCTTATGGCCAATGCCAAAAACGAGGAACTAAGACTCAAAATCTTAGAAACCAGATGCGCTCAAGGCAACTCACAGTGATGCTGCTGAGCATTGCCATCATCTCTGCTATTCTGTGGCTCCCTGAATGGGTAGCTTGGCTGTGGATATGGCACGTGAAAGCTGGAGGCCCAGCCCCACCACAAGGTTTTATAGCCCTATCTCAAGTTCTAATGTTTTCCATCTCTTCAGCAAATCCTCTCATTTTTCTAGTGATGTCAGAGGAGTTCAAGGAAGGCTTCAAAGGCTTATGGAAATGGATGATAACCAAAAAACATCCCACTGCCTCTGAGTCTCAGGAAATACCAACTGGTAACTCAGAGGTCCTTCCTGACAATGTGCCATCTCTAGAGTCCCCAACATCCACACGAGACAAAGAGGAAACTGGTTCTCCCTCCTGCAGCAAAGAGAAAAGTGACAAGGCAGAGATTCCCATCCTCCCTGATGTAGAGCAGTTTTGGCATGAGAGGGACACAGTCCCTTGTGTACAAGACAATGACCCTATGCCCTGGGAACATGAAGGTCAAGAGACAGGCGGAGATTGTGATAAATAGATTAAGTTTCAAAGCAAATGCGATTATTGTATTTACTTGTACTGCTGCTTATCAATACTGCTGACTTTACCATATAAAACATGCTAAAATTATTACTGTTAAGAACTACAAAAATGCTTCACAGTCTGCATTTTCAAACTGTGCAACTTGGTAAGTAGAACACCATGTTAGGAGTAATAATTATGTTTCAGAATTATAACCTGGCTGCCTAAAGAATTAACCGTAAGTGTTCTATGAAGATGCTCCTGCCACAGTGATTAGAAAGCCCAGCTATTTTGCCTCTTGTTCACAATGGCTGTTTTCGGGTACTTTTTAGCACCAGCCCTTTACTGGTTGGAGTAGAGCTTATTGTCAAAGGCTAAATAAACCCCTTTACCTTTAGTTTCCTCCTGAATGTGCTAGCTCTAACTTCACCTATCAAATTTTATTTCACATAACCAAAGCTCAAAATCTATTTCCAATTAAGAGATTTTACTTTAACACATTAACAAATAAATTTTAATGTTATCTTTTTTTTAAAAAAAATCTTAACTTACTTGATGAAAATCCATACAGAATTTCCATGACTGAAGGCTGCAGAATAAGGACCAGCACCTTATTCTCATTCTGGGCTAATTTCAAACCATGGCTTATTTTGGCTAAGTTCAGGTAAATTCAAACTTTGCCATATACTAAAACCTGCTTCATTGGTCTTTTTAAGCCACCTCAGGGAGACTTCAGTTTCTGAGGATTTTAGCAGCTTAGCATGCCATTCTATTTTGATATGGAGAAAGAACTTAAAGACTATCCTTCCTTCTCTTCCCAATTATCTACGCTTCCAAATGCAGGAAACAGTTACTCTTCTACAAGCTAAAATCAATCTGTCCCAGTATCTCTTTTCTCTCAAGATACACTATAAGCTATGGTAAATGACAGAGGTATTACCTACTGAAGGCAACCCTCAAAATACAGATACAAAGGAGGAATAGAGATGGTGCTCTTTCTTGTTAAATGATATTAAATGTTTCCATATATTGAACTTGAATCATGCCCAACTTTTAAAACACCTCAGGGCTTTTAAGCTATAAGGGTAATCAAGAGTAACCAGAAAAAAGAGAGATTCATATGGAAAAGAGAAAATTCAATGGACACAAGACAGATAATCTGGCTAAGAATAGAAAACAAAAAGCATGAGGGCAGTACAGAAAGAAAAACAATAAAATTAAATGTTGTGTTCCCAAACATATTAACAGTGTAATTTGAATAACAGGCAATTACTGTTCATTTTACAGCACCGTAAAGCATACGTAATGACTCTGATACATTTATTCCCTTATTAAACATAATAAGGACATTTATCCATGATTCTTGATTACTTTGTTATGGAAATCCTGGGGTATTTTCACTGAGGGTTTCCCTCAGAAAAAACTGCCTTTAGGGTAAGCAATGGAGAATTTGAAATATAAAAATATGCTGTGGACAAAATTTTTATTTAAAAAAAAATGTTCAGTGTGGGTTTTTGGGGTTTACTTTTTTTACAAATGGTTATGGTTTGTTTTTTTAACACAGAAGATATGGCTATTTTCTTTTCACTTGGTTCATTACAAATTTTATTTTAAGGCTCACAGGATAACATAAAGTACAATTTATCTCAAGTATAAAAAATAGTTTTGTGAGACAATAGTTATACAAAGGGATTACCTTTAAAATTGTCTGTGATGAACTATTTGAATTAAAGATTTTTATGTTCATTATATATAATAAATGTAGGATGTAAAGCTTCCAGTGTCTGACATTTTAACTTGTAAACAAATAAAACAATTATGTTTTACTTCAGATAGTTCTGGCAACTTAAAGCTGTCTTTGTCTTGAATGCTCCTTTCAAAATCATCATTTGGCACAATGGGGCTTCATGGGGAGGTCAGACCTTAACACTGGCATTGGGCTCAGGGTAAACTGAATCACGTATTTTAAAAGCGTTTGCTGATAAGCACCAAATCAAGATGCAGATACTGACACACAGTGTAATTACAACGAGCATTTGATTAAGAACCTAATACACAAAGTCCTGACTTGATCCCTGTAAGAAATCTGCACAGAAAAGTTTGATTTGCACCTTATATGAACAATCAATCCCAAATACTTTATGACAAAAGCAGGACATTATTAGGATAGATATCACCAAACCATTTTCTTCACACTTCTCTACTGTGAGAAGCAGAATGTAGTGGGGAAACAATACTACATGGCATTTAGAATAACAAAAGAAAGCATTCTAGAAATCCACCTTTGTAGGGCACTCATATTTCTATAATAGTTGTGTTCCTTTTGGCAAACACTCAGTTTCACTCCTCATAGAACTTAGAAATCACTCAATGAATTTATAAAAATAAATTTCAAAAAAAGAGAAAAAAGTACCCTATTAATTATCAATTTTACAATTTAAGACCTTAGTCAGATAATCAATTCCAGGTTTCTACATACAGAGTTCATATACTTTCTGTAGCACTTCATATATTTAAGCTAAGTAGTCAGTAACACAGATGTGAATGTTTGTGTGTGTGTGATGTGTGTGTGCACATAACACAAATACAGATCTGGTGATATTCCTTCTTTTTAGGTTTTGTTGAAACCATAGTAGGTGTGAGATAATAGGGAAAATAAAATATCCTATTAACATATGTTTCTTAAGCATTTTATTCATTTACTACTCTGAAACTTGCAATCTATAAAGGACTGAAATAGAAGGGGTTTTTAAACTGGGGAGATAAAGCTAGAAAGAGCAACTGGGAATCAAAGATAAGATTCATGGTATGATGTGCTAACACATTAAAAGGATGCCAAAAAAGCATTGATCATTAATATGTTAATATAAAAGACAAAAACAAGAAAACAAAAAAATCAGCATCTTCTTGCTACGAAGCAGTAAGATTTTGCTAAGAGACTGAGCACCAAAATGGTTCTTCACAAACTCCTTCCCTTTTATACTGCAGATAATTTATTATTACATTCAGGTCTTTAAAAACTGTGTGATATTCAAGACTTAAAGTCACCTTTCTTTGTGCCACATTACATTTGCTGCTGCTTTTAAGAAAAGGTTTAAAAGAAATTTTTATAAATTATGTTAACAATAATCATATACAATCCACATATATAAAAAGGGTTGGTTTATTGTAGTTCAAATACATAAACTGAACATTCAAACATCTTAAAATTAAACTTTAGAAACAAAAGTTTAACATTCAAACAGGAGTATAGTTTACAGGGAACACCCAAGAAAGGTAATTTGTTGTCTAATCCAGAATATTGAGAGATCACTTAATGGTGAATAAAAATGTGTTTAACCAGCAGTCCTATTCTGGCCAATATGTTAGTTATGACCGTGGTTCCATACCTGAGAAGAAATTACTAAATAAATCTTCTCTTACGCTAAACAACAAGACGTGGCCTATAATGCAGAGGGGATAATCAAAGCACATAAGTGAACAAATAAAACTAAAGTGTTCTTTAGAGACAAAGGTAAAAGTATGTCCATTATAATAATCTTAGCCTCTGGAAGATAAGAATTCAATTTTCAGTGTTTTCTCTTTTACCCGCTTTAAAAAACAAAATCGAAATAAAACAAACCCCAACTTAGGTTTTCTTGGAGTCTGTGGTATTTGCATCTTGCAAGTTCAAACCACAAATGCTCTCACGTCTTGCATGTATAACACTGCTAGAAAGAACGTCACCAAAGTCACTGACTTCCACACCTCATAAAAGGATGATTTTTAGCTTCAAGATTTTAGATTTACTAGAGACAGCCTATATTTGAGTATGTATGTCAGTCATGCCACACAAAGAAAAGCATAAATATTTCCAAAGTGTTCTCTGTTCAGAAACTGATCATGAATGCTTCTCCTCCTGTTCATCAGATGATTTTGAATAGTTTGACTAATGCACATACATGTAAAAACCTGAAAATTGGCTCATGCAAGCGTTTTGAATTAATAGATACCCCCGTGGAAGAGTTTTCAGAATTATTTTGTTGATCGTCTTGTGGGCTCTGATGCCGTGGGAGGTGGGGGTGGACCCCGGCGATCCAGGTCATCCACATACGCCACAATCAATTTACGCCTCTCCTCTGGCACACAGTCTAGTACTAGATACCGTTTGTCGTTCTGCAAAATTTTTTCTACATCTTTCAGGTGCTGATCAGATTCCTGAATTAGCTTTTTGGATCTGAAAGAAGAAAAGAAGTCGAAGAATTACTGCCTGCTGTTCCTAGGTCTTTCAGAAATGAGCTGGAAATGTCCATCTAGTTCCTAATTGTGTTTCCATTTTTATTTTTTTAAGAAAAACTGCACTGCAGTGGTCACCTTTGTAAGTCGCCTCAGCAAAGACTCCAAGGAGTGAAAGGGCCTCAGAAGCTGAATTACCCTCCCGCCCCTACTGGTGGTCCCTCCAGATCAGGGCTGAGGGTGGGTGGGTAAATCTCGCCCGTGCTGTACCTGTTCTGTGGATGAACAGAGGACTTCAGTCTGCGGGGCTGCCAATCCCAGCATCTTTCACAAGCTTTCACTTTCACATCTTTCACTAAATTAACTATAAAAATGTAGAAAGAAGTCTTACTTCACATCTAATTTAAAAGCCCAAGCTGATGCAAAACATTAAGGATCCTGACCAAAAAATCCAATGACAAAATATCTAAAAACCACACCCTCAGCACTATCTATCCTCCCGTGCACATACCCTTAAGATGTTTCAAATTTTTCTCATAAAAGAAGAAAAGCTGGAGCATGAAACAAAAATGGTTTCCTGCATACTGATTGATAAGCAATGTAAAATTGTTTTGCTGATGATAAATTGTTGGCATGGGGAACCACTGGATAGGTCACAGAGAAATCTCGTTTTAAAGCTCTGATTTTATCATTTAAATTTTCGTTTACAAGTATCCAGCAAACTCCTTTCCTCTGAGAAAAAACATTTTTTGCTGAGCTTAAATAAGATGATTTCTAGCTGTAGAAGGGTTCAACAACACTGAATAGTCTTCAGAGGAGGCAATGGTAATTGACAGTGAAGAATTATTTAAAAAGTCTCTTCATGAAATGCAATTCTTATATACTTGGGGAAACTCCTAAAAAAGCAGTGAAGTAAAAACAAAAGTATGTTTAAAAAACTAGATGGGTGGGTAACAAAATAAGAATTGACATCTGGGCCCTTTCTTAAAAAAAAAAAAAAGGTACGATAGATATGGGCTGTATTTGGCCTTTTTGATAAAAGTTGGCTGCTTCTTATTCCTAAAAATTAATAATGTCAACATGTGTGTGAATGCAAAGTTTGCCTTGGCCATTAGAGTAAGAGCTAGTAAAGACAATGACTGCCGATATGAAACATTTCATGGCACACACCTATATGTTATAAATTTGGTCTCTTTCAAAAGCGTCCTGAAGTC
This sequence comes from Equus caballus, assembly GCF_041296265.1. Taxonomy (NCBI): domain Eukaryota; kingdom Metazoa; phylum Chordata; class Mammalia; order Perissodactyla; family Equidae; genus Equus; species Equus caballus. The sequence continues at coordinate 46,972,954 of NC_091697.1, forward strand.
AGCTTTGGCTGTGATGTATTTGTCTCTGATGTATTCTTCAAATTCTCTTTGTTTTTTCTGCAAAAAGACAATAAAATTAGAAAAAAATCCACTAATTCCAAAATTAGTATCAATTATTTACTAAACCAGTAATTTTTAAGTTGCATCATAAAAACTGCACAAGAAAAAGGCAATATAAGGTTATTTTTGCTCATATAAAATTTATTAAAATGCAAAATCTGCAATGTACATTGTTAAGGCCAAAAGAAAGCAAGAAAGAGAAACCATATTGATATAACAGCAGTAGCTAAAACTTGAGGGCTTGCTATGTTCTACACTGTGCTGAGGGTTTTATGAAGATATCTCCTTTACTCTTCATAACAACCTCTTAGATGCTCTTAAAAATAAGGAAATTAGGGGCCGGCCCACTGGTGTAGTGGTTAAGTCCGTGTGCTCCACTTCAGTGGCCAGGGGTTTGCAGATTTGGATCCTGGGCATCAACCTACCACCACTCATCAAGCCATGCTGTGGTGGCATTCCACACAAAATAGAGGAAGATAGGCACAGATGTGAGCTCAGCAACAATCCTCCTCAAGCAAAAAGAGGAAGACGGGCAACAGATGTTAGCTCAGGGCCAATCTTCCTTACAAAAAAAAAAATAGGGAAATTAAGGGTTAAATGTGCATTTCCTGCAGACTGTATTTATATCTTCAAGCACAAAGACACTAATGTAGTATAATTTATGGATACACTAACCATGAGATAACACCCAGAACCTAAGTTTTACTAAGCCTTTAGCTTTTCTTCTAAGGGGACAGTAATGATAGGTATAAACTCTTTGGGCTAAAACAAAGACCTTAGTATCAATTCTAAAGAGTCAGAAAAGTTAAAAAGTTAGAGACTGGCTCTCTCAGCTATCAGTCTACCCATCTTTCCTAGCCATGTGTATTTTGTGGTCTGCACATCTAATAAAATCCAACTTAATGAGGTGTGATGGGAAAGGAATATTAGATCTATGGGTTTTTGGACTCTAGACCTAGAAAAACCAACCAGGAGAGGAGAATGACAGGAAGAGAGAACAAATGAAAGGCCAAAGGATAAAATGGACTTTAGTAAGCTACACTTTCCTTGACATTGTTCACTATTTCAGACCCTAGGTGAGTTCGTTTCCCACACAGCATCAGAGTGCACCAGAACAGGGCTCAGCTTCTACAAACTGCACTCACCTGAGGTTCCTTTACCCCACAAAGTCTCGGAAGCACATAAGAACTAGAGATCACATTACGGTGTTCTGCTAGCATGGCTTAAGAGTCAGGCACTTTGACAGCCTGGGACGAACTGCCAGCCTGAATATATCTATCTAGTGGGACCTGACTATACAATAAATAGAAACTATAGCTTCATTAAATCTCTAAGATGCCAAAACACAGGATTAAAATTTTTAAAGTTTCTGTTGTGCTGTCTTGTTCATATATTGTACAACAACAAAAAAATACACTTAAAATTCAGATTTATTTCTCATACGATTAAAAGTTATTCACCTAAAATACCAACTTCATTTTGGTCAAGATATTAGTGCTGCTGATTAAGCACCCAATTAATATTTATAAATTCACAGTAAATTTCAGACAAAACCCACTTACCCTGTCACTGGAGGAGAACTTAATGCACCGAGGATCTTCTTTAATGATTTTTTTTACTTCTTTCCATGTGGATGTTAAGGTAATCTTTGAAATGACAAGTGAATAAAAAACATAAATACAACTCACTCTTACTGTGGGGGTCAAAGTGCAGCACATATGGTACATAATATTACACACTGACCTGCGATCTCTTGTAATGCCCAAGCGTAACTGGACTAGTTAGGGACAGGGAAGCAGCTTTAAGGTAATTTCTTTTTGTTGGCTTGCCACAAGAGTTATTTTCATGGCCATCCTTTCAGGGTGGCCTAAGACAATCACCTGCAAACCCTGTATCTCCATGGGCAACATCATAAATTCTGAAGAAGCCATCGCCAAAAAAGAGAGCAGATAAACAGGAACAAAACCTGGACAACAGAGTGTACAAACTGCCAAACAAGGGGGCCACAGTACCAAATTGAAAATGGAGCGAAAGAAGGAATCTATTAAATCTATCATCACAAGCGATCAATGATGACATACAGCTAAGGACATCCTGAATTACCACAGGAGCAGATAAGAATTTGAAAACTCCAAAAGGAAGTAATTTTTAAATAGTAAGAATGCCATCAACATTTTACTATAAAAAAAAAAAAAATCAGAGAAGAAAGAATCATAAAACCCACGAATTCCAGTAATGGATCTAAAGACCATGACACTAAATATCATATCAATGTTTTACTTTCTGGAATTATTAACGAAGATTCGTCTAGATTAAAATAGGAAAAGACTCTTACTGCAGAAGTTTCATCCAGAAGTTGCCTAAAGTGCTCCCTCTTCTTTTTGGTAAGTGCTTCAATGTGTTCATTAAAAAGCTTCTCTTTCTCCTCTCTTTCCAGCAAGGATCCAGATTCCCAGCGGTGATCTTTCCGGAGAGTCCTCCGAGTATCAGACCACGAAACATCTGAAGAACGTACCTTAAAACAGAGAACTGTATCTATCACCAGACAGACTTATCTTTTCATATTTCAACAACAAAAGGCTCATTTTTATTTAGCTCAGGAATGATACACTTAATAAAAGCAGCTTCTGGTGACTCCATTTTAGGTAAGAAGTCACTGAAAATCTGCTTCTTGAAGCCAGAAATCTCACCTCCCAGAGCAAACCTAAGCTATCAACTACGGGTTTAGAGGTAGGAAAGGATGAAAAGAAGGTATCTCCCATCAACTATCGTCCCTAAGAAGTTTAACAGTACATGTAGATACTCTATTTAACAGCTTATCAACTTCTAATAGGAGAACTGGATACGGATAAAAGAGGAAATACATTGTCTTCCTGTAGCACTAAGTAGCTCACAGAAAAAAAACTCAACAAATCTTGAGCTCAAACTTGGACTTATCAACTGCATATTGAAAGTGACACTTTCAAGCAGAAGCAAGAATTAACATGGTTAAGAAGATAACAGAAGACATGACAGATCTGGCTGGTTCACCAACCAGTAGAAAGGACTGCTTCATTGCTGGTAAGAGCATTACTAGTTAAGTCACAGTGCTGCCAATGCTAAGAAATATGGGAAGCCGAAAAGACAGAAAGAATGAATGAAAATATAAAAACATTTATTTAACCAACATTTATCAAGTATCTAAATACATGTCAGGTAAACATTGTGCTTGGCACTGGGAATACATAATAAATAAGACACCAGCCCTCCCTTCCTTCAAAGGGCTCGTCTTGTTTAGGGAAGACACACATTTAAGTAAATAACTGCAATAACATGGAGTGAGTGCAGCAGAGGTGTATGCTGAGCCCAAGGGTGGTAAAAGGAACAGTGAGGTCAAATCTGTCTAGAGAGGTCAGGATCAGCCTCACAGAAGAGAGATGTGAGTGTGCTCTTGAAGAATGACAAAGTTTGCCACCACAGTGCGAAGTTTAAAAGCATTCTAGGAGGTGGGATTGGCATGAGCAATGGTAGGATCTGTTAAATTTAAGTACGGTTCATTAGAGGTAAGTTCAGCTAGGTTAGAGCATAGGGAGCAAGAGGAAACCAATGGGCATAAGGCAATAGGAAAGTCGGGGAGTCAGGGAAAGAACAGAATATTGCGCTAAGGAGACTGAATCTGAAATGCAGATAACTGCTGGAAGTAGGGAGAAATTTCACTCTCTGCAAGCAACAGACAGAGTGACAAAATCAGATTTGCCTTTTACAAAGATTTCTGAGACTGCAATAAAGAGGATGAATTTGGGGAAAGTAGAAGCAGGGAGAGAAACTGTAATTGTCCAGAGAACAGAAGCAGGAAATGGAACAGAGACCAGCAGAAGCAAGGAAAGAAATCAGAAGAAGCAACAGGAGTGATGAGAAGAGCCCCACTGAAAGACAGAAAAGAAAGAGCAGGAGAGATGGTGACAAGAAGAGGAAAGAAAAAACAAGTAGAACAGCAGAGCAGTCTGGGGGCATTCACTGTAGGGACAGAAAACCCTACATACCTCAACAACCCTGGGTAATGCAGAAGGATTTTCAAGAAAGTTCCAGGCTATCTCCAACAAGCCTGGGTAATGCAGAAGGATTTTCAAGAAAGTTCCAGGCTATCTCCTGGGGTCAGTATACCTTCAGTCCTACATCTCATACCATCTACATGTACAATAATTGATCATCACAATGATGACTCTAAATCATCAAGAAAAAGATTAAATTATATTCAGCACGCTTTGTGTATTACTACTGCATCTAAGTGTGTAATAACTTAAGAACAATAAAAAATAAAGCTTTGAGACTAAAAGATTATGAATTTTTTATATATACAAAACATCTAACCTCTGAAAATGCTAAATAACTAGGGTTTTCCCATTCTAATGATGCTAATACCAAGTACTCAACTGTAAAATGCTTTATAAATAACTTACCAAATCATCCCCCTGAGAGTCAAGTTAAAGAGTACGAAACGTTCACCAATGAGGTTATATAATGGATTTTTGTAATATCCACTACTTTAGAGGAAAATATCAAAAGAGTAATATATACCATGTCAGACAGAAGAGCCTTGAAATTCTGGATAGCTTCTTCTCGTTTGTGTTGCTCTCTCTCTCGATCGATTTCTTTTGTTTGTTCTGAACGAGCCTTCTGAACCTCTCTTTCTCGTTCTCGAAGGCTTGCCTCAATGCGGGCTTGCCTTTCAAGCTCCTTTTCTTTTTCTGAGTCTAAATTCTGTAAAAGTAAAATTACATTATCCTTCTTACCCAGTGCATCAAAATATGCTTCCACAGAATAGCTACTTTACCAAATACAAAATTTCAAACCTAGTTTTTTACCAACAATATATTTAAACGCTGTACCTCATTTCCAAATCAACTACTAAAGATTCTTATATTAAGAATACCAACAAGGAAAACTCCAGACCCCAAACACCAGCAATTACCTTTATAGTGCAATTAAGGATTTTATTATTTCATGGTTACAGTACAAGTAAACACAATGGTTACCTTGGCTATTTTTTCAATGTACTGTTTGAAAAGGTCTTCTCTCATTGATGAACTATCCACAGCTTTGTAACGTGGATCACTTTCTACTTTGTCTTTTACTTTGCTCCATCGAGACTGACTGTCCAAGTGATGATTAGATAATAGTTCAAAGAAATCCGATTTAATCTGTATTTCAGAACAGGTAGTAGGTTGGGAGGAAAACAATGTGCCCATGAGAAATTCTTGATATCTAAATGTTTACAACTAGAAAAAAAGCTCACTTACCTTAAAGATGAGAATAATAACTTTTTAAATACACTCAGAGCGGAATAAATTTTAGTAAAAAAGAGTATCAGAATTGCTCTTTTATGGGAAATATAAAAATCAACACACACATAGGTTCTCATTTAAAATCTACCAAATTCAAGATAAATCATATTCTCCAATGATGATCTCAGATCTGCCATGTTTTATAAGGAACATGAATTTGCATTTATTTTTGGCTAAGATTCAGGCTTATGAACTGACAGTAAAATACTATAATATCCAGATGGTAAGAATGATTTATTTTAAAAAGTATATAAATAAAATTCTTGTTTGTTAGATAGGGGAATTTAGAAATAGTAAAGCACAAATAGCAAGTCTTATACATTACAACCTGAAACTATACTGTCAAATGTCTAAAAACAAAAAAAATAGGATAAATTTTTATATTTTGGTTAAAAAAAGAACAATGTTTGTACCCTTATATATAAGAAAGTTATATATTTCTACGGTCATAATTAATCATCACTAAGAAAACTATATTCAGATTTTCTGTACTTTTTAGCCAATAAATTTATGCCTTTAACATTATATAACTAAGAAGGTAAGTGTTAACAAAATAGTACTCTTAACAAATCAAGTACTAAGTTAGTAACATTATATCAAAGGTATTAAATAACATTAATCCTTTAGCGTCAACATATACAATACTTAGAACTCCTCTTCCAAACTGTATTTTTAATTTTTTTAAATAGGGGAAGAAAGAGATAAATGAGGCATTTATTTTCATGCATCTTTAAGGACCTGTTTTAAAATTCTGTCTCATTTAGATCATTTTGTACTCTACTTCTACCAGGGAAGTCACCCAAGGTAACCAAAGTTATTTCACCAGAAGATTCTGGCCATGTCAAGAACCTCTCCTCCCTATACGGATTAAAACTGCTGCCTTCCTACCTGACCAAGGGAATGAGAAATCAGGAATGGAATCACAATTTAAACTGTGTGGGCACAAAATAAGTGAATCATTCCTTCTGCCCATTCCCCCAAAAACTTTAATTCTCCATTAGGGGATTAAAAGAGAGGTTGATCTCCTTTCTGGGTAACACTTGTAGGGTTATAAGAAACAGAATTTCTGCGTTAGAGAATTTTTAAAAAGACAAAAGCTAACCAGCTGTGGATTTCTCCACTGTTGAACTTGGCTCTTGACTTTGTTTGGATTAATGAGAAATACTCCAGTATTTCCAGATAGTGATAAAGAAACTACTTGATGTAGTGATTTAACATAATTTTTTGGTTCATCTTGTCTAGTTTGTATCTGCATGATGAACACCAAATTCCTAGATGTATGTGAAAGTAGAAGGCAAATTTACAAAATTTATGTTAAATAAAACATGAAAGCTATTATCAAATAGGAATCTTTCTAAGTCATAGGAATTTATATTAAAACAATTTTCAAATATGAGACACAAAGCCTATATAGTAAGGATTATCAAAAAGTTTTAAAAATGTGTGATGTATAAACAAAGTGAACTTTAAATAAGTTTTACTTCCTTTCACTGTACCATGACAGGCTATAAATGGCTTACCAAAGCTGCTGTTTGTATGAGAAAAATTACTTAACAACTGCATAAAGGTCAAAAAATGTCAATTACCATTAGCAGCAATTCAAAGCCCTATTTTCCCTATTTTCATCTCTCCAAAAATGCAAGTATCTTACCATCTAGGCTGTTCAGTTTAATATGGAGACATAGGGTCTTTGGCCTAATGTAACAAAAATACTTAACTTGTTCAGCAGGAAATTTAAGAGAGGGAAGAGAGAAAAATGTCAACTTCATAAGAAGATTAACTCCATTATGTGCAACTTCAAGAGGGTTGTTCCAAAAGGTAAATTATCTGAATCACAATTGTATAACAATTGGCTACAATAATAAATAAATTGTAGTAAAATAAATGAAAACTTGAGGGTAGGTACTTTGGCAAACTAAATAGTCTAGTAAAAATAAACAGTGTTCTAGGAGCATTTTTTATAAAACGGAAAATTACCAGTGAAACATACATGAAAATGATGATTATACCCTTAGCCTGAAAATGCCTACTGAAGAAAAAAAAGGATTTCAGCAGAAGTCAATGTTCTGTGAAGGTTTTTGACCCAGCAAGTAATTACTTTTAAACTCTTACTGTTCAGCTATTGATTCAGTTATCTCAATGTTATAAAGACCAGTTAGAGAATCACAAGAACAGGAAGAAACTTCAATATGCCAACATGCTACTGGTACTGATTTCACCATTCAATTACACACAGTTAACATGTGATTTAAGAAAACAGTGTAGACAATATGCTTCATAGGAATAAATATACAGAGAAAGTCATAAAGTGATAAAACTTCATTAACCAGAAACTTCTCAGAATGTGAATATAAAATATACTATATTTAAACCCTTACTTTAAAGATTTCTGCTTTCATAGCCTAGTTAGTAATTTATTTTGCATTCTTTAAATTGGCTGAGAAGGTTTCACTTTAGTAATTTCCTGCTTTATTTTTTTTAACTTAGTAATGGTACAAAGCCAAATCTATAATGTAGAGAATTAAAATTTTATAATAAAAAGACAATAAATCTGAACATATTAGGTTGATTTAGATGTAATGTCTATTTAATTTCTTATTTTAATTAACACATTCTGGGCACAACTCTCATTACTTCATAAGGAAAAAGACTAAAAAATGTAAAGTACCGGAACTGCGGGAGGCTAAAGTCACCACACAGAGAGATACCAATTCTTTCCTCACTAGGAAATCCCATAATACTTTGCGTATCAGTGATTGACAGCTGTCAGACTGAACTGATTGACAGGCCGCACAGCACAAAACTGTCAAGTCTATCCACTTGTTATAAAACAGAATACACAAAATAGTTACAAAAGAAAATGTTTAGAAAAAGAACATTAGTTACAAATGCAAAGAGAAAAACATTCAATTTGTATAAAAGCAATCACATAATATCAATCATTTATTTTTACTTGGTTTTCTTTAATCAAATAGGTTACTACTAAAAGTCAAAAGTAGCAAAAACAATTCATTAAGATGATTCTAATTCAATATATAAAATGTTTATGTAGAACTCAATTTTGCATATTTCCTCTGAGAGGCATAATCATTTACAAAAGAAAGTTAATAGTGAAATAATTCTGGAAAAATCTACTTTGAAGCCCAATAAATCAGACAATCAGGGAATTTCAGATATTTCTGACAAAAGTTATTTCACCTAATACTGTGACTATTTTCAATGAAAGAGTCTTCCTCCCAACAAGAGTGATATTTACTTCCTTAACAACATTTCTCAGTAGAATATATAATATTTTAACTTTCTGGAATAATAGGTAACTGTAAATGTCAAGAACGATTAGGCTTCAGAGGGTTTTTCTTCATTCACAAAGCATACAGGGACACTAAGAAAGAGTAGCTGCATGTTTTGATGGTTCACGCACCACTGGTGCCTTCTCCCTACCAGTCTGCCTCCCCAGTGCTGTGCTCCTCTCCACTTCCTGACACTGCTATCAAATGACATTTGGAATTCATTAATCTTTAATAGCTGACCTTTAGTTGTGATAAGCAATAATTTATATGTAAGATATGTTTACTAAAAGATTAGAAAGTCACTAAAATGCTATCTTTTAGAGGGCAAAAAGATAAAGAAGCTTTTTGAGATTTAAATGTTACCATCATAGAGAATCTTGAAATCTTAGCAGGCACCAGTGGACAGAAAGGCCTAACAACCAGTTCTGGATTTACTGGGCATCTTAATATTAATAAAATGTAAAGCAAACATATGTAGTTTAGTGAAGCTACTAGAAATAAGCATTATGGAAGTAAAGTAATAAAATACACACATATAAACAAGTGTAAATGTTAAGTTAAAACGCTAAACAGTAAATGTGGGTCCCGTTATTTACGCCCATTTACGTGATTAGAAACACAGCACCAGCTCAGTCCCTTCCCATTCACACTCCCATCAATCACACCACTGGAACTAAAACCATCTTACCTTCTCACCTCTGGTCTTCGAATCTTCTTTCTCTTTCTTCCTTGCAGCTGCCACAAATTCATTAAACAAGGCTTCTCGATCTTTCATCTTTTCAATTGCTTTGAATCTTGAATCTTTAGCATGCTTGGCTGCAAATTCACTAAAAGTAGCTCTGTAACAAAACGGCAATTGTGCTAACTTTGATAGAGCTATTTCTGCTGGTAGAAAGATATAGCAGAAAATACCATTTTTCCAGCAACAGTATGTGCCAAAGAGACACTGAGTACCAACATTTGCCTAGCCAGTGAACAATGAGCTAAAGAAAGGAGTCAAAAGGGCTAAAGGATAAAAATGTGGCTAGAGATTTGTATACTATCAGCATTGTGTTAGGGGGGATACACATCAGAGAGCAAAGAATTTGTTTGCTTCAAGAGACTTAAGAGCTCATCTATTTCTACCCTTAGATGAGACTGAGTCTTGCTTCTAGGCGTGGTGAAATCTCACTGAATCAGCTCTCCTTCCATAAGCAACTATAAAACTGGGACAAAATACATGAAGCAACCAATTTCAAGCAGTGGACAACAGGCAGAGTAAGAATGAGGTTAAGCGCCATTGCCCTCTCCCTTAGGACAATTTCCCAGGGTGAAAAGAGCTAGAGTCCAAGCACAGCACAGTGGTCCCAACGAGGTAGAAACAGCAGAGATCAGAGTTTGGATGCTAAAATGCCAGAGGAAGAAACTATAGAGAGCACCCCAGAGGAATACCACACAGGAGTCCCCATGAGTAGAAGGCCAAGACTGAGCTGTACAACAGCAGAGAAAGGCCACTCCTGTACCAAGCTGCTACATGGGTAACCGCAAAAAAGAGATACTAGAGACGGAGTAGTGCTGGGAAAAGAACAGTATTACAACAACAAAGCCCACAAAAGATCCACAAGGGAGACAAAGTTGGGAAGTTGAGAGAAATACCTTCCACTTCCTGAGGTCCACACTAACAAAGCATAAAATCAAACCTAAAATTAAGGTGATCAGCCTCTAATTGAAGGGCATACTAAATCAAGAATCTACTCTCTTCAGGGGAATATAAGACTTCAGAGTCTCTACCTATTACCCGCAATTTCCAATATTCAATTAAAAATCACTAAACATTCAGTAAACTATCATAATCTTAATAAAAAGTTTAAAAAAAAATCACTAAATGTTCAAAGAAACATGATCCACAGAAAAAAACATTTTGAAGTCAATAGAAACTGAACCCAAGGTGCCCAGATGTTGTTCTAGGTAGACAAATCCTTCAAAACAATTATAATTATACTGAAAGAACTAAATAAAAATAGGTCAAAGAATTAAAAAGATGGTCTTAAAGAATGAACAAACGGGAGTTTCAGCAGAAATATGGAAAATAGGAAAAAGAACCCAAAACTTGAAAGGAAAAAGTCACTGGATAGGCTTAACATGAGAGGAGAAATAGCAGAATAGAGAGTCAATGACTTGAAGTTAGATCAGTAACAACTATCTAATCAAAAGAGGACACAGAAGGGGCCAGGCCAGTCGTGTAGTGGTTAAGTTTGCACACTCCATTTCAGTAGCCCGGGGTTCTCGGGTTCAGATCCCAGGCATGGACCTAGCACCACTCATCAAACCATGCTGTGGCAGCAACTCACATACAAAATAGAGGACGAATGCCACTGACGTTAGCCCAGGGCCAGTCTTCCTCAAGCAAAAAGAGGAGGATTGGCAAAAGATGTTACCTCAGGGCAAATGTTCCTCACACAAAAAAAAGAGGACACAGAAAAAAGATTGAGGGGAGGAGGAGAACAGTCTCAGGGACATGTGAGATAATATCAAGCATTTTAATATAGGTGTAACAAGAATCCTAAAAGAGAAAGTAGTAAATCAGGGCAGAAAAAATACTGGCCGAAAACTTTCCAAATTTTATGAAAAACATCAATGTACAGATCCAAAAAGTTCAGCAAATGCAAAGCAGGCTAAATAAAAAGATGAGGTCTAAGAGGGCTAATGAGGCATAAAAAAAGAAGTTTCTCCATGAATAAAAGGCACTTACAAAACCTTCATATATTTGGATATGTTTCAATATTTGAAGCTTTCACATTACATAATAGGAATTTACCCTTATAATAAACACTCCCATATTTAGCATGTTTTTAGAGGAGAAAAATAAAGCTTATTTTCCCTTTTAAAAACTATTTAACTATTTTGCCCTAACTGTGCAAAAATAAAACACATTCTTTAGGTGTTAAAACAGATTATATTACAACTTTAATTAGAAAGAAAAAATTGACTGGTTAACTTCAAAATTTAGAATTTAAAATATCAACTGAAGATGTGGAGTACCACTCACAGCTAATATTTGCTATTTTTAAGCTTTGCTAACCAAAGCCAGACTCTAATAAATTTTTTATATGCAACTGTTATTACTCACAGTCTAATTTCGTTAATTCAACATTTTTAACAGAATATACTGCAAACCTGGTTTGAACAATGGATATGTAACTATAATAAAATTAAGGTAAAATAAAAATGCATATCCCAGAAAAGGGATCACATGCAGTACATTTAATCTGTTTTCTTTTCATGATAAATTAAGCACCTTACTTTATAATTTTAAGCTAGAAAAGGCAATTATTACGATAAAAGAATAAACTTTAAAATGTAAAATCAATGTGTAAAGTAAGAATTCAATTATTGTACAGTTATATTACTTATAATAGGTAAAATAATTAATATTTTTTACCAGAGCTGACTAAAATGAAGTTTTAGCACTAGATTCCCAGGGAGATTTTTTTATATGACTCATCTCTTAAAAAAACTGCTCCTTGGTCACAGACATGGTATAAGAATCCTTCTCTTGGGGGATGAGGGGTGGATAATCGTTGGTGGTAGGGGATAGGGAAAAGTATAGTGACCAGGAGTTGCCTATGGGCGGTGCCTGAAATTTCGATTAAAAAAGAAAAAAGGCATAAAAGAAACAGACACTAAAGTTAATTCTCCGCAGTCATTCTTTGCCTTCCAGTGCTTTCTATCTATAAACTCTACTAAAGAGTTTTGTGATTGTGGTCTTTTCAAGAGAAAATTAGGTTTCAAGTCAAAGAGAAATTTATGTCAGTGGAGAGTATTTTCTCAATTTTAAGTTTTTCCTCCTTGTTTCCTGCTACTTAGTGAAATTGATCCTAATCTCTATGCTAGCACTAAATGTATCAATACAGCAATACAACACAATGCCCCGAGTGTTAGGACTTCCAGTTATGTGCCTGATGGCTTTATTTTCTGAAGTAACCTGCATATTTCACATCACTGCAACAACTCTATCTGCCCCAAAAGAAGACGAGTAGGGTACTGTGACTTAATTCGTCAAATCCACAAGAGGGAAACTTCTTTGGAATCTCAATTATTCCCAGACTCATAAAGGGTTTCAATAAATAGGTATGTATTCGGGAATCATTTGAAAATAAGCTGTAGACATCATGAGACTTCATCTATAAATACTTCAGTATGCATCTCCTGAGAGTAAATCCTTTTTCCTCCATAACCACAATAACCCAAGAAAATTACTAATTCTCGAATATCATGTAATACCAATCCATGCTCAAATTTCCCCAACTGCCTCCCAGAATGTCTTTTATAACTCAGCCTCAACTATTTTGACCCACAAACTCACCCGTTTGATTAAGGAAAACCCCAAGACGCCCTGGAGAGTCTGAAACTCTATTACCCATTGAAGATTACTACATTCTTCACAGCCACAAATACTTTTATTAGTTTTATTTTCCGAAATTAGTCTTAATGCCACAGCAGGCTTCTCTTCACATTTCAAATATGAAATTATAATACCGAATATACTTTCTCAAACATCATCACTCTTCCTCCACTGACAGAAATAACTGTTTAAACAAGATGAACTTTCATAAAAAAAAAAAAAGTGCCATTTAACCCAGAGACTCCATGATTCTACCCTATAGTTTTAGAAATTCTCCATGTTCTGAGAACAACTTAATACCACCATTGCCACACCTAAGCCATAAATAAGGAACTAATTCTCCCTCCCTGGACTATTCTGTGTAACACTGGAATCTAGCTGAAATCCCACATTCACTTGGGCAAGTTACCCAATTTGTCTATGTCTTACTTTCCTTCTCTGTAAAACAGGTATGATATGAGTACCTAAATCATATTGGCTGTTTTGAAGATTGAATGAGACCACACACACGTAGTTTAGGGGCATATATGTACACATATAGGTGTAAGTTCATATATATATCTAAGCGCACATAATATATCCAATAATTGATGCTATTGTTGCTATAATGCTAGGCACATAAGTTTAAAAATGTCTCATTTTCTTCAGCCCATTACATATATTCAATACATATCAACAATCAATTGAAAGCATCAGACAAAACCACAATCCAGACACTTAGAAAATTTTGAAATGAGAAATATCTATTTTATACATATGTATTTTTTTTAACTGATCTTAGGAGAAAATATATACATATTTTGATATTTGACAGTAATCACCCACATACCTTGGATTAAATTTTGCTTCTTCCATCATTTTTTTAAAATCTTCCTTGGCTTGCATTATTTTGTTTTTCTTTTCCCTGCGTTCTTCCTCTGCCCTGGTCTTTACATACTGATCAAATACCTATCACAAAAATAAACCAATTTGACAAATTAGTCTTTCAGGTAATCTAAGTACCAAATTATGGAATCTACAAAAAAAATACTAAGTCAATATCTTTGCCCAAACTATAATATATACCTATAATTAATTATAGGTAACTCAATTATATGCAGATTATCTACAGCAAGTCTCACTCTAAAGCTGCAGTTGACAGTAATACACAAGCACACAGTCCTCTATGTAGGCTTCCTAAACAGAAAAAAGTTAAAACGCCCCTTTAATTTTTATTTTCCCTAATCACAAACTGAATACATGTTTATTAAAAAAATCTCAAGCAATTTAGAAATGTTTAAGAGAAATCAGTCACAACATTAACAGTACTGGCATCTATAGTTTAATTTTATTTCTGTGCTTCTCTTTAAGACATCACTATTTTCACCAAAATGTAATCATACTTTACAACTATTCTGTATTTTTCCCCTCTTAATAATATATAGTCAAGATGACGTACTGAACATGCACACTTATTTCCTGCCTTCTTCAAACACCAATGAAATGACAGTAGAGGAATTTCTTTTTTTAAGTCACAAACCAACAAGAACAGGAAAATGAGAAAAAGAGAAGCAGCAACTCTGAAGTTGAAAAGCAAATGGACAAGCAGCAAAGGATTTAGCAGATATGAGAAAGTTGACCCTAACCCATCAGTAAAGAAAACAAAGGAACCAATTATTTTTACTAGAGAATCCTCAGTTAAGGAATTGGTAGCACCGGATAGCCATGGAATTGAGGGGACAGTACAGCTACAATATGGCTGTTTAAGAAACAGTTCAATCACTAGACGCCTCCTCGCCAACTTTATGTATCTGGGTCACTGCCACTTCTGAACCTCAGTAAAAGGCAAGCGGTTAGTCTCTAGAGGAAGAATTGACAAAATCATGATCTGCTGGCCAAATCCAGCCTGCTGCCTGTTTTTATACAGCCCAAGAATAGTTTTGACATTTTTAAATGATTGGATAGAAAAACAATAGAAAATTTCATGACACATGAAAATTAAACGAAATCAAATTTCAGTGTCCATAAATAAAGCTTTCTTTGAACACAGTCATGTTTACTCCTTTACAGATACCTATGGACGCTTCTGAACTACAACAGAGTTACACAATTGTGACAGAGACCATTTGGCCCACAAAGGCTAAAATATTTATCTGACCCTTTATGTTAAAAACTTACTGACCCCTGCTCTATAAAGTAAAACACTGTTTCTGGACTCGGGGAACATGAATTGGGAATGAGGTATACCCGACTGAGAACAGAGGGAATTAAGGAAACATTTATACAACAAATATTCTAACATAGTTCTTTCAGAACCAAAGCTTCAAGAACTGTACCCTCCAGCCAGGAGGTCAGAGTCCTTATGAGGAATCTGACCTGCCTAAAAATTATTTGCTTCAGGGGGTTCTCAACAAACCAGCCTAAGTGCAACCTCAGCACTTTCGACGTTTTGGGCTAGATAATGTTTAGCAGCATCCCTAGCCACTAGACGACAGCAGCACCCCCTCAGCTGTGACAACCAAACTGCCTCTGGTTGAGAACCACTGCTCTACAATAAAGCCCACAATCGTGAGAGCCCACCCAGATGCTAAGATCTCCCAAACAGTGTTCTAGTGCCTCATTCCTAATCACGAGAAGTCAGGGTCAACAAGACATCTAAGGAACTCTCCAACATTAAAAACACAGACCAAAACAGAAAAAACTTAACAGAAACAGACTATGCAAGAAAACAAAAACTTAAAACAAGAAAAATCCTAAATGATCTAATAGAACTAGGAAAAGATACTGAAACTATAAAACAAGAAAACCTCAAAGAACAAAAAAAGAACTCCTGGATATTAAAAAATGACGGAAGAAATGAAAAGTCTAATTAAGGGTTAGACAATAAAGGTGAGAAAGTCATCCAGACAGTTTAAAAAGACGGAGGAAGAAAACAGGAGAGAAAGGTAAGAAAAATTTGAGGACCACCCCAGAAGGGCAAATTCTCTGTCCCAGAATGAAAAAATAAAGAACAAAGCTGGAAAAAAATCAAAAAAAGTAATGCAAGAAAATCTGCCAGAATCTAAAGGCAGGAGTTTCCATATTGAAAGGGCCACCGAGTGCCCAGCACAATAGGCCTTTCCACCAGGGTACATAAGAAATTTCGGAACACTAAAGACTACGGAGGATCCTACATTCTTACAGGGAAGGAAAGTCAGTCAGTCTACATACAAAGGAACAGGTAACAGAATGGCTTCAAAAACGACACCGAAAACTAGAAGCAAAAAGATTTCCAACTTCAAATTCCTTAGCCAACCAAGTAATTCCCAATAAGGGTACAATAAATACGTTTTAAATATGTAAGGCCTCAACAGTTTATTTCCTATAGGTATTCTCTCAAGAAGCTATTACAGGGAAGGAATGCATCAAAAGGGAGTAAAACAAGAAAGAAAAGACTTACGATATATGAACAGGTCAACTCCCCTGCTGCCCACCCCGCAAAAAACAGAGACATAGGAAATCCCCAGGATGATGGTAAAGTGCTGTCATCCTCAAAAGTGACAGCTGTACATCAGGTGTAGAGGGCAATCAGTCCAGACTGAAGCAAATCAGAAGGCTCTGGAAGAAATGACTTCAGAAAGATAAAACTGGGCAGCAGTCTAATATTTTTCCTAACATATCTTATAGAACTATTTGGCTCTTTAAATATGTGCACTTACATTTTTGGAAAAAGTGAAACAACAAAAAATGTTTTCTTTAAAATACCTTAAACATCTTTCCAGGTCAGTCCAGAATATCTACCAATCTTTAAAAGCTGTATAGAAATATCTTTAATTATCTCACCAGTCTGCTGCTAATCATGCAGGTCATTTTCAAATCATGAAAGTATCTGCATGCTGATGGGAGGGGGAAAGAAGTTGTTTCCAATCCCTCTCTCCTTTCTCATTATATACTTTTTTCTTTTCTTACTGTTTTTTTTGGTGAGGAGGATTGGCCCTGAGCTAACATCTGTTGCCAATCTTCCTCTTTTTGCTTGAGGAAGACTGTGAGCTAAATCTGTGCCAATCTTCCTCTATTTTGTATATGGGACGCCACCAGAGCATGGCTTGTTCAGCAGTGTGTAGGTCTGCACCCGGCATCCAAACCCCTGAGCCCCAGACCACTGAAGTGAAGTGCACGAACTTAACCACTACTTCACCCGGCCAGCCCCATATTATTCATTTTTAAATTTGTCAAAACAAATTAAAACATTTCTGATCCCTTAAGCAACCTTTTATCAAAAACAAGATTAAATAAGGAAACTCCTAAGTTAAAATTTTCAGCTATGATTATATAAAACACATCTTTTATAGTGATGTGAAATATGTGAATCTACAGATAACCAGAAAAAGAACTGAAAGAGATATAATTTTAGATGGGGCATTTTCAATGAATGAGAACCTTTAAGTAGAGTTTTTATTTAAAATAGACTATGGGTCGGCCCCGTCGCCAAGTGGTTAAGAATGTGCACTCTGCTTCGGCGGCCCAGGGTTTCGCTGGTTTGGATCCTGGGCGCAGACATGGCACCGCTCATCAGGCCATGCTGAGGTGGCGTCCCCTATAGCACAACCAGAGGCACTCACAACTAGAATATACAACTACGTACCTGGTTGGGGCGGGAGGTGCTTTGGGGAGAAGTAAAAAAAAAAAAAAAAAAAAAAAAAAGAGAGAGAAGATTGGCAACAGATGTTAGCACAGGTGCCAATCTTTAAATTAAAAAAAAAATTCCAATACATAGAATAATACTTGATACTTTTCTCTTTTTAAGTGTTAAGGAGTTAGCACCATCAGCTTACAAAATGGCTCCAAAATTAGGAAAGAATTTTAGTTTTCAATATATACTTGTAATTTTACTCATTCAGGAACTATAACGCTCAGTGCCATGAAGAATAAGTCATAAGAGTTCTAAAGTAAGTCTTCAGGGATATTTTGGTTAAGCATTGTTTCAGGAACTACACATAGAGCAACGCACAAGACTAAGTTTCTGCCCTCACAGAATTTATACTCTGCAGTAGGAGAAAGATGATAAACAAGATAATTTTAGATAATTACAACTATGAGTGCTACGAAGAAAGTAAAGAAAGCAAAGAGATAGGCTGATCGAAAGGCATCTGGACAAGTACCTGAATGAAATGGTAAGAGCCAGCTCTGCAAACACCCGGAGAAAAACATTCCAGGTAGCAGGAATACCAAGTAGAAGGTGCCTGGCTTGTTCAAGGCACAATCAAGG
This sequence comes from Equus caballus, assembly GCF_041296265.1. NCBI lineage: Eukaryota > Metazoa > Chordata > Mammalia > Perissodactyla > Equidae > Equus > Equus caballus. Next base: position 46,991,239 of record NC_091697.1, read on the forward strand.
CCAGTGCGGCTAGGATGAATAAATGTGAGCAAACAGTTTCAAGAAGTATGCAGGCATGACTGCGTGTAGAATCATGAAAAATAGTTTCAATTTTATCCTAAATGACCCGGGAAGCACTGCACAGTTTTTAAGCAAGGAAACACTGCCTTCATTTGTCAATTAAACTTCAAAATTAATCTGGCTGCTGTGAGGAAAAAGAAGTGACTGCACAGGAGCGAGAATGGAAGGATGCAAGGAAATCAATCAGGGGCTACACAGATGATGAGAATCTGTCATGAGGGCTTTTAGAGTGTTACTGGGGGAAATGCTGAATAAGAGGTTGGATTTACAAAAGTTTTTGGAGGTAGATTTTGCTGACAGACTTGAAAGGTGCAGTGAGGAAAAGAACGAAGGCTAATTTATAGGTGTTGATAGGGCCATCAACTCAGGTGAGAATGAGACCATCACACAAATTTAAAATTAAAAGAAAAAGATTACTGTGCTTGAAATGCAGGTGTAAATATATTTGGTAAGTCATGTCTTTCTATTACAAGGACTAAAATACATGTCTGGCACCGTAAATTTCCTCTCTTCATAAAAAGTCTATGTTTAGACCTACGTACATAACGCAACAACCTATGTAGAGAATTATTCCAACCATTAAATTACGGAAGATGGATACTACTGTTACCAAACGAAATCTGGTAGCTCAACAGCACTGCAGTAAGTGGTTCAACATACTCACCATTTTACAGAGATCAGTGACGGGGTGATCCAGGTAACTCAGAAATTATGTAAGTTGGAAGTGTGTAATGCTTTAGAGGAAGAAGCAATCACCATGAGATGATATGTGTCACTGAATCATCATGAGAATGGTAACTCAGTAACAAGGCAACTCTAGTTCACCAGAGACCCTGAAGCATCCACCATTTCTCTAAGTTTATAATGAAAAGACATTTTAACAAACGCCACTTAGATGCGGATTTTGTGTGTGTAGCGTGTGTGAGACATAAACATGTCTTCAAGTGTTGTCCATCCACAATACACACACATATATAAGTACAACAGCACACAACAGTCAGGAAGGCTATAAAGCAGTGTTCCATAGTGGTCCTATATGTTGGGCAAGACAGTAGGTGGGGTTTTTTTCCTTCCTACTCATCTGTATTTTGTTATTTTCCTACTCTGAATTTGCATCATACATCCGATAAAAAGTAAATTAATAAATGCATTTGAAATGAATTTTGAAAACTTCTTTAGATATAACCTCAGTGTATATGAGGCATAAGGACAAAATGTGCATAAGGCAATAGCCACATCCATAAGGGCAAAAATATTAAGTATTTCTGAGGCAGAAATGTCCACACTGAGGATGACTATGTTCTAAGATCTGAGACTGTTTTTAAAGTACCACGTTAGGGGAAAAAAAGGGATGGTACTTTATTCCTGACAATTTAAAAATTATGCTGGCAAAGGATATACATTTCTTAAATAACGTTGTTTTCCTTTTACCTGTTTTCTCTCTTTAGGATTGAGAAGTAAGTACCGAGGATCAAAAACTATCTTGTGCAACTCCTTCTCCCATGTTGAAAAAGCAGACACCTTTAAAATAAAATATGTATTGCCTCATAATTAAATTTGCTCTAAAAACATAAAGGTCATATAATTTTGCTTGAAATCTACAGGACATCTGCTTAAAAAGGAGACATAATAAAAACCATACTGAAGTTTCCATCACTAATAAATGACAAACAGTGGGAGGTTAGCAATTGCAAATTTCCACACTAATTGGCTCTGAACATTTCTATATTATATAGAAATAACACACATTTAATTACTCATTAAAATAACCACTACTGTGTGACATTTTAAAAACCAGTACATCAGAAAAAGCCTTGAAGATTTGCATTTTGATTTCCCATGCTTGCTCCAATCTTGTGAACAAAATGCTGTGATTCAAAATTGAACAATTTTACTTATTCAAATGAATCTGTGAATATAACCAAAAGGTTGAAATCTCTTCTCAATTAAGCTTCATTAACAATAATATCATAAAGTACCAGTTCTCCTTCAACCAAAAGCCATTCTGAAAATATTAAAGGAAGAATCATATAAACCTTACCTATCCCAAGTAGTCCGCCATTCTGTAATGTTAATACTCGTCTTATTATTACTCACCAAAATTTAATGACCCAATAAATGTTAAATGTTATTTGTACTTAAAAGGATAGTAAAATGGCATTTAGTTAAACATGATATGATTAGCCAAGGAAAAGGCTTTTGAAAAAGAGTACAGTAATTTGATAGGCTTCCCTTATGCCCCCCCCACAACATGAGCACTAACCTTAGATTTGACCTTTTAGCAAGACATATTTATATTACTTATACAAAACAGAAATATCTCCCCCAAAGATTGTTTTCTGACCCCTCTCTCTAGCAGCATGTCCTTGAACTGCTTCATTCGGGCCTCCAGAGGGACAATGGCCCTTTCTCGGGCAGCTTTAATTTCAGCTTCCATGGCAGCTTCTTTCTCTGAATCTATGTCTTTATTATCGTCTCTCCTATAAAAAATAAAATATAAAGCATGAACTGACAAAAATACTAATAAGGAATCTTACTAAAATCTTAAAAGCAATGGAATATTCAAGACTCACTACTGAGCAGCATATTTTTGGCAAAAACAAATTATATTGAGGGTTTCAAATGAACTCTAAGGGATAAGCGACTTTCATTACAATAATAATAATATTACAGTGAGCTTCTAATGATGTTACAGTGGCTACTTTGTTAGGAAAAATATATACCTTTAATGTGCTATCTCTCCCTGACACTAGTTGATACACAAAATGAACTAGCTTACTTAAAAAAAAACCTTATCTAACATTCCAGTAAAAGTCTATGTTAGAATCAAACAGTACAGAAAGTAATTTTTAGTTCTTGAAATGATACAGGAAAAACAGCATTTTCCAAAATGTTTTACAGTATAAATACATGAAAGATTTTTAAAAATCTAATAAAAATTGGTATAAGTCTTAGTAATCGCAAATATTTATTTTGAAAATAAAATTAAAATATCTGCAAACTCGGCCAAGTGGATATGTGAGATATATACCTTACCTACCTGACATTTTTTTTACTCACTTTCTGGGTGATAAGTGGAGATTTAAGTTGAAGGACAGGTCCCAGAGAGCAACATAGGCCCAGGAGTAGTTAGGTGGAATTAGAACTGTTCATCAATGACTAAACTACTTCTTGTTCCTCCAAAAATGCACCTCAGGGCTAAGAGCAACACTGTTGCTGTATGGTACTCAAGTGAGATTGCAAACATGAAATCAAGTCACCTCTCAAACATCTGCACTATGAAGAAGGCCAGTTCATGTAAATAATCAAAAAAGTAATTCAATAATAGTCAGGTGTGTGTGAGCAGATCTTCCTTCTTAAATATGATCTGCTAAGTATTAAAATAAAATTGGTTCATATTCCCTACATAAACTTAAGGGAATTAGGAAACCAGAACATCAAGAAAATTCAAAAGCATGCTATATAGGGAAGTGAAGGTAGCCCAGGAGATTTAAATGAAACTAAGGCTAACCCACAGATATGGCAAGTGAGAGGTAATTAAAAACTTAGGGAAGGAATCAAAAGAAAGAGAAGACTTAGTCCGGGACCTGCAGGAACTTAGCGAGATAGTCTGTGACCTACGATATGCACAAAACAAACAGGTAAAAGCAATTTGCCAAACAATATACCCTCTTATAATAATTTATTTAAGAACTATTTAAAATAGTTAAAGAGTTAAAAGACATCCAAGAAATATAACTAATGAAAACAAATAACCTTTACAGAATTATACTAAATGAAAATGTCACAATACAAACTATCACTATCTATCTCAATAAAAGAAATAAAGAAAAACTAAGCCAGGAAAAATAGGCTTTTAGCTTTGTACCTAAATAGAGAAGCTCGGGCAATCCACATAAAGGACTTCTTTGACATTCTCCTGATAAAAGCAGTTAAAAACCTTACAGAGTTGTCTATAAGAACAAACAATTAAAAACAACCTAAAAGTTTAACATTGTAGGAACATCCAAAATTATGGTACATAAACAGAATGAATACAGTCATTTATAGTAATTAAGAAAACAAATGTCTTATTCTAGATTTGTTTAAAAAAGAACACAAAATCAGTTGATTACAACTAAATAAAAATACTCATACATTTGGTCAAAAACCAAAAAGCCAACTGCAAAAATGAAAAGAACTGTAACTGTGGCCGATTATGAATGACTCTCTTTAATATCTTAATTTCTTTAAGTTTGTTGCCAACAAAGAAATTTTTAAAAGAACCACCCTTGACAGGGGTTGTCTTACTGATTTCTCTTTGCCATAATTTGGCTGCATTCAATCTGTCCTTTTTAGATAAGGACTATAATCAACCAGTCTCAGATAATATCTTCAAACTTTCCTTTTTGCTGCTAAATAATGGTCCCATTCCTCCCCCACCCACACACAAACACCCTCTACCCCACCCTTCCACCTCCCATAATTACTAACATTTATATTTTACCCAACTCTAGAGCACTGGCCAAGCTAATGCTTGTACTTATAGCAGTCTCCTTCTCTTAGAGCACTTTCTAAGTTCATGAGTTCCCTCTTCACCACAAGTATGACCACAGACTCAAGGACTAGGGAAGCAACAAGCATATAACAAGAGAAGTCTCTGTATTTATGAGATTTCTGGAATAGTGCCTTTTGGGGTATATATTAGGTAGGAAACTTATAAAATTCAGGCCTAATGAATGTCTGAAAATAATTTATCAACTAACTCCTAAATGTCACTTGGCTTCAAAATACATATTTGAATAACCAAATCTTTTGGAAATCTAGCAACAGAAGAACATCATTTCTACATTGTAAGCAAAGCTTTTAATTAATATCAGGCCTAAGAGAGCAATCATGACTCATGTGTCCTAACAACATACACATTACCTGTCTCAATCACAAACTGACTGCGACCTAATCAACTTTTAAAAGCTAAACTCTACCTGAATTACATAAACTGTAGGTATTACTTACTTCCGTTTTTTGGCTTTAACAGGTTCATCTTCATTAATTTCTTCCATTAATTCTTGTTCTTCTTTAACTGTAAGATAAAATTTAATTAAACTCTGTCAGAATAGAAAGAAGCAAGTAACAACTGAAATACTTAGGTATGACTCCTCCTGCTATCCACTACCAGATGACTTGCTTTAATAGCATTTTAAGAAGCTGCAATTTATAGTTAGTCCACTCACTTGCACTCATAGAGAACTGCCACTTCTGGATGGACAGCATTGTCGGGGTCGGGTGCCCTGGCAAAAACATTTCAAATATTATTATCAATAGTTATATGCATATATTACACAATCTTTTCTTTTAAAAAATTTTTATATAAATCCCATAACATTCAGTCCTTAATAAAACAGTAAATAAAGAATAATTCTACATCTCCTCTATTAATCCTCCCTTTATATAAAATTTTCAATTCATTATGAAATGATTCTTTATGATGCACGTATTTATCAAATAAATGGATTTAATATTTGAAAACAGATTCATAAAAACAAAAGCAAATCACATACTTTCTTGGCAGGATTCAATACTATAGTTATAAAGTATTATCAATATCACAGCTATAAAACAGATATTGCTGGAGGGGAAAAACTGGTGCCTACTATCTTTAGCCCCAGGGAGGTAAAGTTCCACTGACTTATAAATCACTTGTAAACAGAAAACGTTAGTAAAACATATATACAATCCATGACGATTTCTGAATTAATATGAATGACATATATTAGGGGTTGTTTCATTTGAAGTACTAAATGATTTATTTATCATGCTTCTATACTACAAGGGGAGATTTTATAAAAACACAATCATATCAATACAAGTGCAAATTACCACTGAAACATATGCAATAAAAATTAGGTACACATATTTGCCTTCATTATATATACTGGAATGCTGTCTGAACATGAGGGAGATTAAAAGATAATCAAGGTTTAAGTGTCTCTATACTCTCAGGAATAAGGATTACCCTCCCTCAATTTCAACTAGCTTAAGACTAAGCTTTTGTATTTTTACAAAATTTTGTATTTCACAAGATTTTAGTAAACAATAAAATATTTTAAAAATACTCTGTATGGTTATGATTATTTCAAAAAATATATGACTAGTCACAAAAGGTGCTAAAAGGCTCACTGAGGGGTGTTTCAGTATATTACTGAAATCTTGAAGCATGAAGTAAGCATCAGTCATACCAATGTATCTTGTGCTAACTGAAATCTTGACAAGAAGTTAGAAGATATATATATAAATATTTTACAAAAAATAATTTTATCCAAATTCTCTATTTTTTCTATCTCTATTACTGAACTCAAATTAGCATTATCAGTCTATTTTCCATTTCTCAAATTTCTTATATTCCTTGAAAATAGAAAGTTTTTCTCAATGGCCTCACATTTTCTGTCAAAACATGAAAAGAACCTTAAAATTGGAGGATAAATTCCTAATTTAAAACTTACTTAGTTTCTTCACTTCTTCCATTCCTTTTTTATGAGGGGGCTCCTGAATGATTTTGTCAACATCCGCCCTTCCAATCAGATCATCAGGTCGGTCCCACATAGAAAGACGAGTGGTAGGATTATAAAAGAAGACCCGCTCATCACCAGTCCAAACAACACACCTAAGAATTGATTCAAATATTTTCTTATGTTATGGAAAATGCAGTGTTTTCTTTCTTTTTTTTTTTTTGAGGAAGATTAGCCCTAAGCTAACTGCTGCCAATCCTCCTCCTTTGGCTGAGGAAGGCTGGCCCTGAGCTAATATCCATGTCCATCTTCCTCTACTTTATACGTGGGATGCCTACCACAGCACGGCTTGCCAAGCAGTGCCATGTCTGCACCTGGGATCGAACCGGCAAACCCCAGGCCACCGAAGCAGAACGTGTGAACTTAACTTCTGCACCACCAGGCCGGCCCCTGGAAAATGTTTTATAAGTAGGTCTTTTACTGTCATCCTGTCAAAAGGGGAGGTGGTGGTAGGGAAGGACATGTCCATCTTAATACTTATTTATAGAAAACCAAGTATGGTTTTTAGAGCAGAAGAGAGTTGATTGGCTAAGGTTAAAACAGCAACTTAACATATTAATTGATAAAACCAGGGAAAACAAAGCAATTTGTGATCGGGGTTTAGAATGCTCAGGAACTTGGTTTGGCACACTAAATTTGAAAGTCCTACATTTTAACCTATTACAACGGACAAGTTCAATGGCAACAAATGATAATGCAAATAAGCAGTTCTAAAGCTAAAGAACAGACCATAGAAACCTAGATATTATGTAATACTTAATACTTCCTACCAAACCAGAATTACATGGTCAAATGCAAACTTCTGTGAAGCCTTTAATATCTGATTATATCTGGTATAAGAAATAGAGAGAAGTGCCCATTATGCTATGGCACTGTAGCCCATACAGCCCACTTTTCCTGTTAATTATGACTAGAAATTCAGACAAAATACAAAAAACAAGTACATGAGGACTCTGAACAAAATTTAAAAAAAATAAATAGAAGTATGGAGAGTCAAAATTCAGAGAAGGAAATGCAAGGGTGTAAATTTCCCATTTCCCTCCCTCAACCCTCTGCCCTGAGAGTGCCACAGTGGCATGGTGGCAGTAGCAAAGGCAGCTAAAACTCCAAGAGAAATCAGGTCTTTGTGGCCAGATAATCAAAAGTTAATCAATAGCTGCCAAGCCCAAGGTAATGTAGATGTTGAAATTATCAGACAAAGCCTCTATTATTGAAATAATTTAAAAGCAGCAACTATAATGAGGCTTTATGAGATAAAGAAAAACAAACTTGAACAAAAAGATAGAAGTCCTGAGCAGAGAAATAGAAACTGTAAAAAAACAAAAACAAAAAATCCCAGAAATTTTAGAAATGAAAAATACAACTGAAATTAAATTTTTCTGGATTGGCTCAAGAGCAGAACGGAGATGAAAGAGGAATGATCAGTGAATTAGAAGATAGATCAATAATTATCCCATCTGAAGAATGGGGTGGGGGGGGTAAAAAAAAAGGAATGAGTAGAGTCTCAGGAACCTATAGGACTATATCAAAATGCCTAATACACATGTCATTGGGTTCTCAGAAGAAGAGGATATTGGGGGCAGAAAAAAGGTTGAAGACATAATGACCAAAAAACATCTCCAAATTTGGTAAAAGACAAATATTAAAGAAGCTCAGTGAACCCCAAATAGGACAAACTTTGAGAAAACCATGCTTAGACACAACATGATCAAACAGATGAAGAAAAATCCGTAATAGCAGCTAAGAAAAAAACATGGCAGAATACAAACAGGGGAACAAGTCCAATGACCATGGATTTCTTACCAGAAACCACAGAGGCAAGAATACAGTAAAAGAGCTAAACAGTTAAAGTTCTGGGAAAAAAGAACTGCCAACCCAGAACTCTCTACACAGTGAAAATATCCTTCAGGGACAAGGGCAAAAAAGATATTCTCAGAAGAAGGAAAACTAAGAGATTTCATCTCCAGCAGACTTGCTCTATAAGAAAGTTTTTCAAGGCTGAAAGAAAATGAAACTAAAGGAAAACCTGGATCTTCAGGAATGAAGGGGAGAAAACAAATGGTAAATATCAAAGATATTGTTTTCCTAAGTTATTTAAAATATGTGTGAAAATTATAACAGTCTGGTGGAGTTTTCAATGCATGTAGAAGTAATACATACGACAACTATAACATAAAGGTTAGCGGGTATGGGATTAAAAAAGAACCTACACCGTCAGTTCCCAAACATGGACCCACACCACTTGTCAGCTGCAGCAGTGACCCACATACAAAATAGAGGAAGATCAGCACAGATATTAGCTCAGGTTGCATCTTCCCCGGAAAAAAAAAAAAAAAAAAAAAGAAGAACCTATATGGTAGCTATGTTTCCATATTTTATATGAAGTGGTACAATAATAACTTCAAGTAGACTATAACGGTTAGGTGTGTAACACCTAGAACTAAAAAATAATGCAGAGATATCACCAGAAAGCCAACAAATAAATTATTAAATGGAATGCTAAAATATATTCAAGTAATTCAATTGAAGGTAGTAGACGAGGAAGAGAGTAACAAAAAACAGAAAACAAAAGATCTAAAACCAACCATAATGAAAAATTACATTAATGCTAATAGTCTAAACACTCCAATTAAAAAGCAAGACACTACTATAAGCTGTCTTAGGAGACAAACTTTAAATATAAAGCCATAGAAATGCTGAAAGTAAATGGACAGAAAAAGATATACCACACAATTAGCATAAAGATAGGAATGGCTATTTTAATAACAGATGAAACAGACTTCAAGACAAACGGTATTACAGGAGACAAAGAGAATCATTTCATAACAATAAAAAAGACAATCAGCAACAAGTAATCATTGTAAAAGGTGTATAAGTCTATTAACAGAGCCTCAAAACAGATGAAGAACGGACTAAATTAAAGAAAGAGAAAATTACACAATTATAGTAGATTAATCCCACTATTTCTGAGCAATTGATAGACCAATCAGACCCAAAAACAAACAGTACTAAGACAGATCATGTGCTGAATAATAAAAAAAGTCTTAATGAATTTGAAAGTACCAAAATCACATTCTCTGACCACAGGGCAAGTGTATCAGTAACAGTAAGACATCTAGAAAACCCCCAAATTCTGGAAATCAAACAACAGCCTTCTATATAATTCATGAGTCAAAGACAAAATCAAAAAGTAAATTTTAAAATAATATGAACTGAATGGCAATGAAAATACAACACATCAAAACTTGTATGATGCTGCTAAAGCAGTGATTAAAAGGAAACTATGGCTTTAAAAGCTTGTATCAGAAAAGGAGAAATAACTAACACTAATGACCTAAGAGTTCCTCATAAGAAACTGGGAAAAGAAGTGTAAAGGAAACCCAAAGCAAGCAGAAGGAAAGAAATAATAGAGTAGAAATCAATTAAAAAAAAAAGACAACCAGCCCAAAGCTGGTCTTTTAAAAGACCAACAAAACTGGCAAACTCCTAGCTAGACTGATCAAGAAAAGAGAACACATCCCCACTATCTGGAAAGGAAAAAGGGGTTATCACCACAGATCATAGAGACTTTTAAAGGACATTAAGAGAATAATATGAACAAATTCAACAACTTAAGACAAAAGAAGCAAATTTCTTGAAAAATAGAACTTACCAAAACTGACAGAAGAAACAAAAAATCTGAATAGTCCTATAGCTATTAAAGAAGTTTAATATATTACCAAAAACCTTCCCCAAAAGAAAACTCTAGTTCCAGATGGTTTTATTTGTTAACTCTATAAAATCTTAAGGAAAAAGTAACACCATCGTACAAACTTTCTCAGTAAATAGAGAAGTAGAAATCACCAATCACCACCCAAGTCATTTTATGAAACCAGCATAACCTAATGCCAAAACCTAACAAAAACATTACAAAACGACAGAACAATATCCCACATGAGTATAGATGTAAAATCATTAATAAAACATTAGCAAATCAAATCAAATCCAACAATATAGTAAAAAAAAGGTTAGAGATTGGCCCCATGGCCGAGTGGTTAAAGTTCTGCATGTTCCGCTTTAGTGGCCCGGGTTCACAGGTTCAGATCCTGGGCACGGACCTACTCCACTCACTGGCCGTGCTGCGGAGGCATCCCACATACAAAATAGAGGAAGACTGGCACAGATATTAGCTCAGGGTGAATCTTCCTCACCAAAAAAAAAAAGGTTAATTTACTATGACAAGGTTTATTCTAGACAGGCAAAGCTAGTTTAACATTTAAAAAATCAATGTAATTCACTATATTTTAAAGAATGAAGGAATAAATCTAACTCTTTTCAAAAGATGCAGATTTATGATAAAAACACTAGCAAACAGAATAGTAGGGAACTTCCTCAAACTAATGGAGACTATCTATGAAAAACCTATAGCTAATATTATATCTGACAGTAAAAGACTGAATTGTCTCCTTCCTGATATCAGAAACAAGGCAAGAATGCCTACTTTCACCTCTTCTATTTAGCATTGCACTGACATTCCTAATAAGGAGAGAAAAAGTAATAAAAGGCACTAAAAATCAGAGAATAAGAGATAAAAGTGCTCCTATGTGCAGATGATATGATTGTTTGCATAAAAAATCTCAGGGAATCCACAAAACTACTACAATAAATGAATTTAGCAAGATTCAAGGCTACAAAGTAAACATACAAAAATTAATTATATTCTTACATACTAACAGTAATCAACTGGAAAATGAAATTTTTAAAAAATCTAATTTGCAACAGCATCAGAAAAAGTACCTGGGACTAAATCTAACAAAATTTGTCCAAGACTCTACACTGAACACTGCTGAAATAAATGGAAAGATCTGTTCATGGATTAGACAACTCAATATCGTGAAGACGTGAAATCTCCCCAATTTATCTACAGATTCAATGCAAAATTCATTCAGTCAAAATTCCAGCAGGATTCTTCTTTTGATAGAAAGTAACAAGCTATTTCCAAAATTTACATGGAAATGCAAAGAATATAGATAAACCAAGTTAAAGTTTTTAAAAATTGACCCTACCTGATTTCAAAGCCTAAGTTTCCATAATCAAAACAATTTGGTATTGGCAAATGGACATATAAATCAATTGGAACAAAACAAGAGAGTCCAGAAATAGACTCTCACAAATTATTTTTGACAAAGGTACTAATGCAATTCAATGGAACAAGGAAAGTCTCCTCAGCAAATGGTGGTGGATCAACTACCCATATGGGAAACAAATGAACATGGACTCTTACTTCACACCATCCACAAAAATCAACTCAAAATCGATTCCAGACCTAAATGTAAAATCTAAAGCCATAAAACTTCTGGAAGAAAACATGGGAGAAAATCTTTGTAATTTGGGGGTTGGGAAAGGCTTCTTAAAACATAAAAAAGCACAAACCACAAAGAAAGACACTGACAAATTGAACTCCAAATTAAAAATTTTGCTCTTTGGAAGATATTCTTAAAAAAATGAAAAGGTAATCCACAGATTCCCAAGGGAAATATTCTCAAACATAAATCAGACAAAGGACTTCCATATCCAGAACATATAAAGAACTCAAATTTCAGTAATATGAAAAACAATCCAAGAAAAAGTAGGCAAAAGATATGAACATATGCTTTGCCAACAAGATATGAATGGCAAATGAGCATGTGAAAAGATGCTCAATGTCATCAGAAATCAGGGAAATGTAAATTAAAACCACACCTATTAGAATGGCTAACATTTTCAAAATCTGAGCATGCTGAATGTTACAGAGGGTAGTGAGCCACTGGAACCCTCATACACTGCTGATGAGAATTTCAAAATGGTAGGAGTGCTTTGGAAGGCAACTGGGTAGTTTCTTAGGAAGTTAGGCATATATACCAAATAATCCAGCCAATCTACCCCTCTTTATTTACCCAAGAGAAACAAAAACACATCTACACAAAAGCTTGTACAAGAATGTTCATAGCTGTTTCATTTGTAATTTATTGAGCTGTTTCCAGTTTCTGGCTATTACAAATGGGCAAATATCTAGGAGTAGAATACCTGAAGCCTGGAAACAACTCAAAAGTGCATCAACAGGTGAATGGATAAACAAACTGTGGCATATTCAAACAAAAGCATGCTACTCAGCAATACATAGGAATAAACTATTGAGACATTCAGCAATGTGAATGAATCTCAAAATCATTATTGCCAAGTGAAAGAATTTACCAAGTCAGTCATAAAAGGCCACATACTGTATGACTCCATTTATGTGAAATGTTCAGAATAAGTAAATCTACACAAAAGTAGGCTAGTGGTCGCCTACAGCGAAGGGAGATGACAGGAAATAGGGAGTGCCTGTTAATGAGCATGCAGTTTCTTTTTGGGGTAATGAAAATGTTCTAAAATTGATTATGGTGATGATCATATAACTCTGTGAATATATTAAAAATCATTAAGTTGTATACTTTAAATGACTGAATTGTATGGTATACGAATTATCTCAATAAAGCTGTCATACTTTTTAAAAAGAAGCTAGAGAACGTATAAATGATTCTTGATATAAAAATTCTAGAAAACGCAACGTGATCTATAATAATAGACAGGAGTGGGATGCTTAGGGATGGGGACAGAGGGAAGGATGGACTACAAAGAAACACAAGGGAACTTTTGGGAGTACTGGAAATGTTTACTTTGACTGTAGTAATGAACTTTAAACATGTGCAGCTTATTGTACTTCAATTGTACCTCAATAACAAATAAAAAATAAGAGAAAATGTATAATGTACTATTCAACCAAAATCTTCCGTGGAGACGGACTAGATACCCTTTTTTTGTCATGGAATCCAACCAAAAGCTAAGGCTTACTGATCCTAGGGAATACACAATGCTTCTAGTTTCGACGTCTTTTCACAATCAATTTTAAAAGCAGGGATGGGGAAGATGAATGTTATACATTTTCATCCAACTAGTCAATGCAGAAATCTCTTCAAGAATTTCCATTAGAACCATCCGGAGACACTTAAGGCCTCATGTTAGATGTTTAACTTTACTCAGGAAAAGAACTAAGCCTAAATTTTCTATGCCAGGTTCTAAAACACTGTTTGATCTTTATTAACAGCAGTAACTACTTTAAGATGGAGATGCTATTCTACTAACTCACGTAGGCTTCAAAATATCTAAGTGTGCTAACACACCTCCAATGGTATTAGTGGTAAAGGTGGAGTGAGAAGTTGTCAGGACATTTCAAAATTAACGGAAAAAATATGGACAAAGAATTCGTGTGTCATAAAACTGCCCTGAGCTAAAAGTATGCATGATAAAGTGCTTAGAGGAGAGGTATACTGATATCTGCGACTTTTAAAGCATCAAGAAATAAGACTGACTGGCAGATGCATTGAGGGATGGATAAATAAAGCAAATAGGATAAAATGTTAACTGTAGAATCTAGGTGGTCAATATATGATGTTCACTATTCTAGAAACAGTCTATCAATGTTTATGTTTCAATTTTTTCATAATAAAATATTGAGAGTAAAAACCTATGGAAACATAGAAAAAACACTATAGAAACAAAGCAGCAAAATTAATTAATTAATTAAAGGCCTTATGCCACTTTCAGTAAATACAAAAGCAACCAAAAGTTCAAAGATAAATTTTTCATAAGTTAAAACCCAGCAACACAGACTACAGACAAATAAAGCATGGCAAACACAGGCAGCCCCTCTCTCACTTTGCATTTAGTACAGGACAGTACAAATACTGCAAGCTAAATCTGTGTGACGCAGATTAGTAAGAAATGGAAAAAATTAAAATTGGTTCATGACCTTTAAAAACCTGTCAAAACACTAAAACTCTCTTAGAACCAGAACCTAAGTTCACTGATCCTACAGAATATAAAATGCTTCTAATTTTGACCTCTCTTTATTAATTAAAAAAAAAAAATAGTCAAACTAATGGCATGAAACACCAGGAAAAAAATCCCAACATAGGTAAGGGAAACATGAAACTTCATGTTTTACCTTTAGCTTCTTAACATCTCTAAAGAAACAGTAATTTGAAGAGCAACATTTGAAGCTATCAACAGAGAAAAAGACTAATAAAAATGTGATTATCCAAATGAAGTGGCATACAATGCTTAGCTGAACAAATTGTTTAGCTTAAAGTCAGCACTCAGCTGTTTTATAAGAAATGGAAAATAATAAAATAGGGAATTAAAGTTACACTGATGATACACTCCTTCACTGACAGAACTCGCAAGATAATCTGGACATGTGGTTATCCTTCACGTACTCAGAGGGACTGTAAAAGTACTGGGAACACACAGTTGCACGTTGGGGAGTTTTCTGGGGGGATGGAGATGCTTCTTCCTAAGAAAGACACAGAACCTAGAAGCTATAAATAAAAAGATCAATAAATCTGACCTCACCAAAATATAAAATTTATATGATAAGATATTAAAACAAAAATCATGAGATAGGGAGAAATTGTAATACAGGTAAAGGTCAAAGGGTTAATAGCAGTACACATAAAAAGCCCTCACATATTAAGAAAAAGACAAGTCCATGAAAAGATAAGCGAAAACTGTGAAGAGGCAATCCATAGCCAACAAATATGAAATAGGTTCATTTATACCAGCATTCTGGAAACATCTAAGAAGATTCCTTCTCCTATCATGTTACCAAAGATTTAAAAGGAATATCCCTACACTGGTTGGAGTGAGGGAAAACTGGTACTCTCAATCTGCTGTTGGGCATAGGAACTGGTGTAGCCCCTCCTCTATTCCCCCCAAAAAATCCTTTCTGAGATCTATTTAGCAATATCCATCAAAACTTAAAATAGCTATACCACTTAACTCAGCAATTTCATTTCTAGGAATCAATCCAACAGAAATATTTGCATGTGTTCACAAAGAAATATGTATAACGATGTCCTAAACAGCAAAATTTGTAATGCCAGGGGCAAAAAAACAGAAAACCACCTAATCATCCATTTGTAGGAAAATTGTGCATTTTCATGCAACGGAAAACTATGCCATGACAAGTAGATTTAGAGGTACTAAAACTGCAACATTTCTAAGACATATTTAGTAAAAAATACTACTGAGGAATAAGATGCTTTTTTTAAGACACTATGTGCATATACACCACACATACACACACACACACCTCTACACATACACATACATACACAAAACACAATGTAGGAAAAGGTCTACAGGCATATGTACCAAACTTTTATTCAGGAAGAAGCATGGTGAAGATGGAACTCCTCAATTTTTTACTTCATATAATTCTACCATATTGTATGCTTGTTTAATGCATTCATGCATTCTTTTCTAATAATATCATACCAGATCAATGAGAAAATAACTCAAAGTAGAGCACAAAAACTAGAGATATAAATCATAAACGAAAAAGTAAGGGGTTTAGAGAATAACAAATACAAGAGACTTGACGTGCAAACTACAAATGTTCCAGAAAAGGAAAAAAACAGATGCAGAGAAGCAATAATAAAACAAGTTCCAAAAGAAAATTTCACTAATCTGAGGACAGACTCAAATCTGAAAACTGACGAAGCCCACAAAGTTCCAGACTGGTGGGGTTTGGAGTTGGTTAGCAGCTTTTCACGTACAATACTTAAATGGAGAAACTATTGAGGAATATACTCTTCGAATACAGATTGTTTTCATAACTTTGATTTTGGAAGCAGACAAATATTTTGCATAACTGTTTTAAAAATTGAGCCTATGTATCAAGTTGGTGGAATAACTATATAGAAAATAACTATTCCAAATGCCTTTAATACACAGTAACTTGGGGCTGGCCCCGCAGCCTGGTGGTTAAGTTCGGCACACTCCACTTCAGTGGCCTGGGTTGGCGGGTTCGGGTCTCAAGGGTGGACCTACACCACTCGTCAGCCATATTGTGGTGGTAACCCATATATAAAATACAGGAAGACTGGCACAAATCTTAGCTCAGGGCTAATCCTCCTCAGCAAAAAAACCAAAACAAACAAACAAAACCACAGTAACTTAACTATACATCTTTAGAGTGATATACCCTAAACATAAAAATAACTAGGGAAAAAAAAAGCTTAAACTCTCTTCAGTAACCACACTGTTAGTGATAGTGCTGGTATTGTTATTCTGTGACTTGTGAGAAAAGTAAACGAGTAATTATGTTGCTACCACTCAGAAGCAGGATTTTTCAGCAGGAAAGGAAAGAGTGAATTAAGGCTCAGTAAAAATCTTGTAGTAGACCCGAATTCCAAGTAATGGTATGAACTCATGATGTATCTTTAAATGTATGTATCTTCCATCTGTGTCTACCAAAGATGTCTAAAATAATGACTAAGGCAGTAGTAACAACTATCCTGAGAACCTACTCCATGGCCTATAAACGCCAGTGCCCACAAAAAGAAAACAGGGCTCCTTGGGAAAATGGCTGAATCTAGGTCTGTGATAGGACATACATGAAATAAGCCAGGAACATCTTGTTGGAGCAGACAGCAAGGAAGGTATCAAAGTTAGAGTTGTAACAAAAAAAACCCTCAAAAGTCAACCTTTAGAGGCTTCCCCTAGCCAAAGATGAAACAACTGAACATCAGTAAGGATAATAACTGCAATGGATAGGAATATACAAAATACAGTCAAATCTGTGAATTTGTAATATTCAAACCAACTCATCATTCTGAAAATCACTAAGTCTTTTCTTTCCTATACAACTTATACCTCTAAATAACCAATGTTGGCAAGGGAAGTACCTCTAAGTACTCCAGTTAACAAATGAAAAAGAAATTATAGAAATACATTATCACCACTTTCAACTCTTAAAGATTTAATGGATCTAGGCCAGGTTTTGCAACCTCACCACTACTGACATTTTGGGCCAAATAATTAATTCTTGTAGGGAGCTGTCCTGTGCATGGTAGGACGTTGAGGAGCATCCTTGTCTCTACCCACTAGATACTAGATGCTATTAACACCTTCCAACTTAAGACAACCAAAAATGTCTCCAGAGGTTGCCATACATCGGCAGGGGGGCCGGGGCCGGGGGAAGGGAAGCAAAATCACTCCTGGTTGAGAATCAATGATCTAGGTAATAATAATCAGCAATGGTTGCTAACAACACAAAAAAAGAGACAACCAGATGCATCCTGAGGGAAAGGCACATTATCATTTATGAACTAGTCTTGCCAGAAAGATCAAACCTGAATCTGATCACATCTTTCTATCTGCCTGCTAGTTTGCAGGAAATTCAGGAAGGGAGGACTCTATTAAACAGTACCGCGGGGATGCAATAATAAAATCCAGACTGTGGGACTCCATAAAACAAACATTTATTTTTTCAATAACAAAAACAAGAAGGAAAACAAGTTGGAATGGAACTTATAAATTCCATGACTTAAGAAACAAGCCAACTCATTACAACATGTGGACCATATACGAATTAAATGAGTTGGAGCACAAATAAGAGAGAAAGCACTGATGCAGGGAGAGGAAGAAAAGAGAGAACCAACAAAAGAAGAAAAGAAAAAGTAGACTACTCAACATTTAGATAAAAAGACATAGTTTTACATAGTTCTATAAACATTATCACACGTGCGTATATGTAAAAGCTATTTATATAAAAGCTATTTTTTACAATGTTAAACAATAAAAAGTAGACTCAGGATCTCAGTGATTCAAGTCTGTACTTATGAAAATAAACATTAATCACGAAGGGAGGAAGACACTGTAGCCATTGAGTTTTAGGTGTGAACACCCAAAATACAATAAATAAGAACTCAAATATTCAGTAGATAAAAACATATATGTGACATATACTTTTTTTGAAGTAAAGTATTTTTTCTTCCTACAGAATAAACCATGTAACAATCAAGTATGGCAAAAATTAAATAAATAAATAAAACTTACTCATTAAGCCAAGTACATACCATGGAGTACCAGGAATAGGGGTAGTAGCTACCGGCTTTGCCTTCTGGGCAGCCTTTTCTTCTTCGGTCATCTCTTCTTCTTTGGGCTCCTATGGGAAAAGATATTACTTTCACTTAATTAATATCACAAAACTATACCTGAATATTCCACAAATACAAGTATCACTGCCGATATCTCAAAGTACAAACAACATAAAGTCTGTTGCTAGCACAGGGAGGGGAGACTGCGTAGGAATTTCTAAGAAAGTTCTAAATCCTTTCCCCCCTAGACAGAGCTGAATTCCACAAGAGCAGATCCCAAAGCAGCAGATGGTCCTATCTTACACTCACTAACCACCTTCTTAGCAGCAGAAACGGGGAACACAGTATAGAAAATTAGAGGAGACCTCTTCATTTAGGGTCGTTTCTCTTTTCTGCTAACTTCCTTACTAATAAAACCCGACTATGAGTGGTCCCTCACTGAATAAAGGAAGCTTCCTAAAAGCAGATTTCTTTCACTGCTGTATAGAGAGCACTCTATTCCAGGAGAGAACACATAAAATATAACGAACATTCCCCCAAACATGAAGTTGTATTTATGGTGGAACATGTATCAGTCTATAAGTCGGGCAGCAGCTGGGTATCAGGGCCAAACTCTGGCCCAAGGCCTTTTCTTTCTAGGGGCCTCAGTTTAGTATAAGAAGTAATTTAATGAAACTTTCAAAAGAAAAACTGAACTAGAAACTTCAAAGAATTCTAAAATTTCAGAAATCCAATTTATAACAATTATCTAAAACCATATCAAATTGTTTTTCAGTTGCAAGTAAATTGTACCCGACAATGTTGGCTCCCAGGGTAACAGGCCGTGGCTCTTTACCTCCTTTATCTCCTTTATCGGCTCTTCTTTAGGATCCTCCTCCTCCGTCTCCATTGGCAGAGGTTCTTCGGAAGGTTCTTTAATTGGCTCTTTAATCTTCTCCTCTAATTTTTCTAATAAAAAGTTAAGATAATATCATTCAAGGATTTTTATGTAATTTTCAAGAACTTTCAGAGGCTAAGCAGTTAAGATACTCCATTTCTAGTTACTAATCCCAAAGATAAAATTTTTTCCTTGTAATATCACTAATTTGAATCTAATGTAATGTTCAACTTCAAATACCTCGCTATGCCTATCAGGAAACTGTCACTAGAAAAGAACTACTGATTTCAGAGGGACATAAAGTCTTTCAGGTCATTCATGTTATCATTTGTAGCAATCATTCATTCTGCTGAAAGGGATAAGATACTAAGATACTCAGGAACAGAAACAGAGTATTGTGATGTAAAAAATTATGAGTCATCTTCATCTAAGACTCCAAAGGCCTAATTTTGTTTTCTTCAGAACACATACAATACACACATTACTTCCTGATCAGTACTATCAGTCTCAATAAGGATAACAATAATTATATAACAGAATAACTATGCAACTCCTGACTACAGTAAAAATATATATTTGCATGGATGTAAAAGTTAATTTCTCCAGATGGAAAAATGACGGACAAATATTAAGTAGAAGAACTGGCTTTGAAAATAAATATACATTTATCAATTCCGTAGAAATAAATAATCCAACAACTATGTAATTAGAAAATCCCTCAAATGTGTTAAAAAGGAATTAACACAGAATTTCAAGTAGCATTGTATTTATAATATCATAGTTTGTACTATGTTCCACCAACTCATTAAAACTATACCTTTTTCCTTCAGTTCTTGGGGTTTTTCCCAGGTTGATTCTAATGTTCTATTATTATAATAATATGTCTTCCCATCTGCTGTTTTATATTCAGTCCACTCAGAAACTGCTGTCGCTCCAGCTAAAGTAGCAGGTGAAGCTGCAATAGCGACCTGGGGATGTATCATGGGTACGATAGGAGGGGCCATGCCTGGCAATACACCTAAAAGAGAATAATAAAAAGTTAGAGCCGAGCATAACATTTCAATACAAAGTAAAACTTGAAAACATAAGCTAAATGTTTCTATTAAATATTAATAAATGAATGACCAATTGGAACAACACAAAAAAATCATATAAAATGTGATTTAATTACTTAAATCTATATCCTGGTTTAGTTCTAATGCCTAAACTCAATTAGATTCAGAAATTCAACCCAAGAAGTACCTTAAGAACAGCCAGAAATTTGGGTCATACCTATCATGAAGTCTTAATAAGTCTTTATAAACTATAAAAATTATGGTGCATTATCTACTTATTAATAGAAATATATTTTTAAAAAGAATTTCTCAAATTCTAATGAAATCAAGGCAACAAGCATATTTACTGAGGCAAAATTATTTTCTAGTTTTAAGGTACCTAAAAGGGTATGAATAAAATTCTGCTTTAAAGTAAATGACTGAGTTTATTAATCTATTTCAATATACTAACTCAAGTCAGTTATCCCTGTAAACTCTATCAGTTTAGTCTTTTCCTAAAAGAAAGTAAAGTTTCTTCTATTTTTTAAAAAGGTAAGCCAAGATTTATATTTTTTATAAGACAGCTAAACAAGCTAAGGAAACAAGAAACAAAATTGAAAAATAACCCCTCAAATCCTATACTAGAATTTAAGTTTCAGGTAGTTATCTTCAATAACTTTAAAATGTAAATTTATACTATACACAAATATTCACACACATATATTCACTAGCATGCAAGCATAATCACATCACTTTACACATGAAAATGATTTTTTTATATTTAACTTAAAAACACATCAAAAAATAAAACTAAATGTTATGAATATGAGAATGAAGTTGTTTACACTTATTACAAAAATTAAGATATAAAGTGATCTGACCTTATTTGCTTTTGTGAACCAAAGAAGCTAATACTACAGGCAATTGGGAAAATTAAGTGTTGGCCAAATATGACAACTGCATTTATACTGCTCATTAAAAAGAAAAATATAAAAAAATCCACTCACTTGGGCAAAAATAAATAAATAAAAGGATAAACAACAACATTCACTACCATGCCAACTTACAGACAAAACAAACTAAGATGGTTTTAAAAATTACCGGTCTTGGTGGTAGCGACTGTCTTTACATACGGGCAGCTGACTATTTGCATCATTGCTACACCTGTAAAATGGATAAGCAAGCATACGTTGGAAAGCTGCCATTGTATGTCAGCTACCACTGGGATTCAGGGAAATAATTTACCACTACAATTTAGAATGCTATTTCCAATGAAAAAGACCAAGAATGGAGTAAAATTTCTTTATGTTTGACATTTTGTGGGAAGTGGTGCCAAATCCAATGATAACTAATTCTATGTTTATAGCATCAATTACCTTTTTATTAAACCAGCTCTGATAGTATTTGAAGGAGTCTTAGGAGTTTAAATTCAACAAAGGAAAGCCCCTTCATTACATATACATAACAAGTTCTCATGTGGGACATTTTCCCACAGGACATCAAACCCATGCTGCTGTTGCTTAGATACCAGTGAAAGGCAGATGCAGCATGACACTGACAAGGCACTTTCTCTATGTGCTGCTAAGTGGAAACTACATGCAGAAGCTGAGGCATGGAGCATAACCATGCAGAAGTAGAAAAGGAATAAGATAGGACAAAGAGGAGTGGGAGGGAAAGGAAGAAAATAAGGCATGAGATGGATCCAAATATTCCGCTGCAAATAATACTTTAAATAAAAGAAGGGCAAAGATGAAGAGGGTAGCATTCAATGAACGAGAAAATATCCATGTTGAGTGCCTGCTCTGTGGAATGCCATGGGCTTAGAACACTGTGGAGGCAGGCTAACACAGCCCCTTTAATACCATTAATGACAACATGGGCTGATTGCTTCAAAAACTTCTATCATTTAAGCCAGCTAAGGAAGTAGCACTTGTATTAAAGAATGGAAATTACGTACAGTTCTTAGAAGAATGAAGACTCATCATGATGCATTACAATGGTGATAAAAAGGGGATGAAAGGAAAAGCTGGAAAACTAAGACTGATTAATTGAAGAAATTCAAAATTAAGAGTGAAAAAAATTTTTTTAAAGGAAAAGGGTTGGGAAATTAAATTTTATCTTCTATTTGTTTTGGCTGAAAAAACTGAACCTAGTTTGGCACCAATAAAAATTAAAAATAATAAACTATTTTCCCCACTAAAGTACAGGAAAAGAAATTTCTCCTAATTCAGAGACGAAAATTAAAATTAAACCTCTGGGTTTGTAAATAATGTACCTATGTTCACGCACACACACACAAAAATACTGCCAATTTTTGAAAAGTGCCTTTTATTTCTTAATTACTATTTTAAATAAAGAATATTAAAACTAAACTTTCTATTCACTGTGAAACTAAAACAAAAACACTGGACCATAACAGCATGATGAATAAAGTTATATGTATAGTTTTATTTTCTCTAATGTTTAAAGAAAGCAATGGAAAAATTCATTTGGTTAAGGAAGTTACAGCATGTATCAGGTTTAAATTAGTATAAATACTGCCATCTGCAGGACCACTGAACCTATTAAGTCAGCACTAGAAACTCAATTCTTAGAATATATGAACTTTATTCTCAAAGACTATTCTCCAAAACCATCCCCCAATAAATAATTTTAACTACACAACTTAAGAAAAAATCAAATCTATTCATATTTAGGCCTAACTGCCATTGTTAAACATACACAATTCTTGTTATTTGACTGCTGACATACAGACCATACTGAAAGGTTGTATGTGTTTCTTCTCATGATAGAAAAAAAAAAAACTTGGGGCCGGCACACTGGTTAAGTTCATGCTCTCCTCTTTGGCAGCCTGGGGTTCACCAGTTCAGATCCCAGGTGCAGACCTATGCACCGCCTATCAAGCCATGCTGTGGCAGGCGTCCCACATATTATTAAAAAAAAAAAAATTGAAGAAGATGGGCAGAAACGTTAGCTCAGGGTCAATCTTCCTCAGCAAAAAGAAGAGGACTGGTGGCAGATGTTAGCTCAGGGCTAATCTTCCTCAAAATAAATAAATAAAATAAAATAAAACGACAAACTTAAGGTTTTCTCTGAGAGTGATTACATGCATATCATGAAGACTCACAAAATAACCACAATCCGGGGGCCAGCCCAGTGGTGTAGTGGTTAAGTTCGCATGCTCCACTTCTGCAGCCCAGGGTTTGCTGGTTCGGATCTCGGGTGCAGACATACATATAACTTATCAAGCCATGCTGTGGTAGGCGTCCCACATATAAAGTAGAGGAAGATGGGCAGAGATGTTAGCTCAGGGCCAATCTTCCTGAGCAAAAAAGAGGAGGATTGGCGGCGGATGTTAGCTCAGGGCTAATCTTCCTCAAAAAAAAAAAAATTACCACAATCTAAGGGCCGGCCCCATGGCCAAGTGGTTAATTTTGTGCGCTCCACTTTGGCAGCCCAGGGTTTTGCCAGTTCAAATCCTGGGCGCAGACGTAGCATGGCTCATCAAGCCATGCTGAGGCAGCATCCCACGTGACAGAACAAGAAGGACCTACAACTATGTACTGGGGGGCTTTGGGGAGAAGGAAAAAAAAAAAAAGAGGAAGATTGGCAACAGATGTTAGCTCAGGGCCAATCTTCAAATGAAAAAAAAAAAAGCAGCACTGGGGCCACGAACCCAGTAAATAAAAAAAAAACCACAATCTAAATTTTTAACCACCTTTTTGAAGAGCGCATTTGTTCAATTTTCCTACAACTCTATCTTCAAACTATGTTCTATAAGAAACCAGAAAATTCCATTTAGTATTTTAGATAATTCTGACGTCACTGACAATAAGTTTCTTAAAATTCCAAAAAAGATTTTATAGTCTTCAAGTAGAATCCTATAATCCTAATTAAATTTACTATCCCCAATTCCACCTCTTATTCCTATATTTTACCTAGTTCTTCCACTTTCGTCTTGACTATCCCTTAATTATCCTCATTAGAGCCATACATTGCTATTTCAAACAGAATTTAAGGCTCCAAGATAAATCATATCCAAATCCCTCCGATTCACCTTGCTGCTAAATTTATATAAAGAAGGAAAAACAGAGAGAGATCTCACTGTACCGAAAACCAAAAGTCGTCTTTTTCTTTTTCACTAAAGCACCTTGGAGGACTGAATTAAAAGGAAAAATGAATGACTGTTAATACCAAAGATGCCTTACAATATAAACACATATTATTACTTTCTATAAAACACTAGCTCCCTCTCCAAAGAATCTTGTTATCTTGGACAAAATTTTACTGATTATCTAAACTCAGATTCTCTACCAAGTGACCTATAAAATGTCAGTAGTGGCTGCCATTTATTAAATGCCTTTTACTGCCAAACTTCATAAGACTACTTCATTTGGTCATATGGTCACCACCATCTGTTCCAATGACGGGGTGAGGGTCAGAGAAGACCACGACATCAAAATAGAGCTATAACTGAAGCAAAACAAAAGTCCTCTTAGATGACAGCCTTTCAAATACTTCAATAATGTTATTATGCTACCTCTCAATCTTCTCTCTACAGAATAAACAACCTCAGCTCCTTCAGATAACTCAGAATCCAGGATCTGGTCTTGATACTATACTTGACCCCAAAGTAGACCAAGATGTAAGAGATTACGATGAAAGTCAAGCTATTCTCCATTCATCACTTAGTTTTCTACAAGAAGTAGATCCAAAGAGGACAGTATCCAGCTGCTTGTCTTAGACTTAATTTAGAAAAAGGGTAATCCCTAGTAATACAGAAAACATTTTGGTTTGGTTTTCTTACTTTAAATGATACGAGTTTCGTAAAGGTTACATATTGGGCATTTAATTAACACTACATCAACAATGTGTAAAAGGTTTTCCTACCCAAAAAACACTAACTCTTGAAATTTTTGGCTTCTTACTTGCTATGGTGTAACATCTGAAAGTGTTCTTTTCAAAGTGGTCACAAGAAAAAAAGACAATTAGAGCAATAGTGATATTTAAAATGTGTGCAAATCCAAGAAATAGCTGTATTACGACCCTATTCTTACACAGAAACTAGTACAATAAAGTAGCAATAACAGACAGTGGGAGGAATGTAAAACTGGGAAACAAGAAGCCTAGTCATCTTTGCTACAAATTAGCCCTGTGAACTTGACATCTCTAAGGTATCACTATTTTCAACTATAATACTAGGAGAACAGACCATGGATTAAGGATTAAATGTGTTTGACAACAAATGCGTTCAAAATAGGATGCCCAACACTATCCCTGTTTAATCTGTACAGGAAGAATTCTACTTCACAAACTTAATCCCTTCTCTAGTTATAATGATTTCCCCTAAGACAAAAAAACACACAAATTCACCATAGTTATTTAAGTGTTTACATGGTGCATGTTATACTTAACTTCACATTGGTATAAGGGAAACTTCTGGTTTCCATTTTAGATGAATTTTTTATAGTCAGGTGACTCACATTTCTTTCCAGTATAACAAAGCTATTAAGAGGATGGTATTTGGATTTGGAGTGCCCAGGCTCAGATGCTAACACCATCACTTATTAGCTATGTGTCCATGGGCAAGTAATTTAACCTGTCTGTGTACCTACCTCAAAAGATGGTTATGGAAATTAAATGAGTTATTATATGCAAAGTGCGTCGAACAGTGCACGACATATAAATCCCTCAACTTGTGTTAATTGTTAATGACTTGTGATTTCTCAACTTTATAGACTCAATCCCTTAAAAATATTGCATTTAGAACATATTTACACAAAAAGATCATTTTTAATTCACTGAGGCCATCATTCAAAATGAATATAGCTTTAAATGTGGCTCTAATTTTAAGACATGTAAACAACAACAAAAAAAGGACATTTACCAAAACTGAAGAGAAAATATTGCAGTTAGCCATGAATCTTTCAAAAACATTTCAAACAGGTGAGATTCAAGGCAAATTTCAAATGCAACAGACACATGAGAACAAACTAATTGACAATATGAAAACATAGCTGGAAAGACTATTATAATCTATTAGTTTACCTGGAAGTGGAATTGGCATGCCAGGAAGGGGAACACGAAACGGAGGTACCATTACTGGCGGAAAGGCAGGTATTGCTGCTGCTGGCTGAGGTACTGAATGAGGAACAGCAGGAGGTAACGTCTGGGGGTGCGGCTGGGGAACGGTTTGCACGGGTGTGGCTGTAGGAGCAGGAGTTGAAACACTAACTGTAGGCGTAGCAACTGAAACGGCAGAACTTGGGGTCTGATCTTGTGTTGTGGGTGCTGATAAAAGATAAAACAAAAATATGTATCACTCCGTCATAAACCATTTTACTATATTCATTCATCATTCACCCATTCAGTAAGTAAGTATTTAAGGGCCCATTCCAAGCACCGCAAGAAATTTGTAACAAGGTCTCTGCCTTCAAGAAGCTCGAAAACAGTCAGTTAAATGAAATGCAAAAATAACTAAAACACAAAGTGAAATGAGATAAATGTATAGGAGTGTAAATCAAGAACCAAAGACCATTTTTCTAACTGTGAGAGGGTACAGAACGTTTTATACTGTGATGATAGGCCTTGAAAGATTAGGATGGCAACAAGGAAAATGAGGAAGTGGAAGGAGAAAATAAGCAAGTGGTGGGAAAAGTGAGTAAAAGCAAAGAGTAGAGGACAAGAAGGAATTGTTTAGAAAATAGAAGGCAAGCAGTCAGCTAGTAAAACCCAAGGCATACCAACAGAACCAGTGAGTTATGGCTGCAAAGGTAGGCCAGAGGCATAAAACAGAAAGCCCTGAACAGAAGGCTAAAGAGTCTGCACCTTACTGGGTATGTAAATGTAGAGAAATGATCTAGAAGAATGCACAACAAAATGTATTAACTCGTTACATCTATGTATATCTTTCACTTTTATTACATGTGCTTCATTAGAGTTTGAAATTTTTATTAGAAGGCATTCACAAATATTTGCGTAGCTTTATGAATGTAAAAGGGGTGTGAGGGAGGCAGAATGAAGGTTTCTGTATGGAAGAATAATAATCAGTGTTCATTTGATGAATTAACCTGGTAGATGCAGGGGAAGAAAAGAAGAACAGAAGTGAGAAAACCAATTCTAACATATCTGGAATTGTCCAACCAAGGAAGAATAGAAAGAAAAGATACGCAACCACTAATGACTGCCTGGATATGAAGAAAGGGAGTCAAAAACCACTTGGGTTTCTCTATAATTATTTCAAAATTAAAAGGTAAAAAAAGAAAAAAAACCCCTCAAGTTTCCAGTGTGAGAGACCAGGAGAATGTGAAATTCAGGATAATTTGGTTCTGTTAATACATTATTTTTAAGTATCAAAAATAAAACATTTAATCCCTAGTAATCACATTTAAACTGAAACTGTGACCCAAAAATAAAATTCATATTTCATAATTACAAAAAAATTTCAGTTCTCAAATATTACAAAATATTTCTGTTATTTATTCATAACTCATCTAGTTCCAAACAAAATTCACTGTGGTAATTCACTGGTAACAAATAGTTCATCATTTTCTCGATGTAGAGAAAAATGTCAAACTCTATCTGTATTGAACTAAGAACGAGTTTACCAAACTAAATGAAATAAAACAGTGCTTTCCCAATCTTTACATCAATTTTATTCTAAGGGAAAGCACACTGTTTAATACAAACCACCCAATAATCCAACTGACAACAAAATTCGTCAGTATCTTTTTTCAGTTCCTAATAATGAAAAACTCACTTAGGCTGGGAAGATGTGAGCAATTTCATACTTGTTAATGAGGGACTCACCTTGGCTAAATAGACAGCAGGGCCAAACAAGTATCTTCAGGGGCCCAGGAATGAATTGTTGGTCTAGCATAGACCTAGCCTTAGGGTACAGTATCATATTAATATAATTTATAACAGTGTGAAAAATACAAATTACATGCAACATTTGCCCAGTCCCATACATATATCACTTAGCATTTGTAATCTGCTGTAATGGCTGAAAACATATCTAGTTATTCTTCCCAACCTCCCTGAGAAGTAGGATTTCATCAGCATTTTTCACAGCTTCCACAAAATAAAATGAGTTCATGCTCAACTGGGGTTAAAATAGAAATTCCTTAATTTTTACCAGGTGTATACTACAGTTCACAGAATTAGATTTTTAAAAATATTATGGTTAATAGTAGTTAAATATATTACTAAAATTATGATACCAAGTACTTTAGTCAGGAAAATAAAATAATGAGTTAAAAAGGCATCAAATCTTAAGTGGAAAGGAACACCAATGGAGACGGCAAAAAGTATTCACTCAACCCATTCCTCTTGCTGACACAGGATTTTCTGAATTTGATGCGTGGCTGTGAGTCACGAGAGGAAAGAGATAAAGGCAATAAAAGAGTTAAATGGGAAACCGGGAGGATGGTAGTTAGGACTTAATAGTGGATAAATTCCTACTAGCTCCATTTGCTAAAATAACTAGGGAAACACTAGGCCTCAAAATATACTACTAATCCAGCCTCAGATCTTAACTAAAAAGGACAAGTGACTATAATAAATGGAGCTATATTAAGACTGTAGTATGGCAACACTTCATGACACTGAATCAGGTGAAATAAAAACAGACATCAGGAATACTCAGAAAGACGACATCAAAGTTGATGTTTAAAGGCAGTAAAAGGAAGATGATTTCGCTATTCTGTTCTTGGAATAAAGGTCTTCCAATCACTGAAGGGCAATAAAAAAGATGACAAATGGAACTTCTGAATAGAATAGTTGATAATCACAAGATAGCTATAGGACTGACAGACCACTCTGATGTAGAAATGGAATATGTACAGGATAGTCAAAGTATCTAGCTACCCACCTTCCTTTAAACAAAGTACTACTATTTCTCTTTCCTAAGAAGGCAGAGAACAAAATAGAAGCAAGAGGGAGCCTCCAAAGAGAACCGCACTGCTGTTATTAATCCCCTTCTCCCATTACCACCTCAGGTACCCCATAAAAACTGGCAGTTCTCTGCCCTGCCAGACAAGCTTTAGAAGCACTAGCCCATAAAAAGGAAAAGACCTGCAAGCAGGTAGCTAGTATCACTGCTGTACTTCCAAGTCAGAATTCACCTTGCCTATGAAAGAAAACACTTGTAAAGCATTATTTACATCTTCCTATTAAGCACATTTCCCGCAAGCTGTCTGAAAAATATAAAGTAGAGCTTTTAAAAAACTGCCTCCATGTTACATGTACCTTACTTCTTTAGATAATTCTTATATCAATAAGATAAAATAAAATTTGATTCTACTATGATTAAATTTCTCTCATATACCTATTTCCTACAGGGTAATAGACACCAATAATTCCCAAGTCCCTGAAGTTACTGGGGCGGTAGAAGGGACCACCTTTTTTTTCTTATTCTCATCTGTCATCCAGGTAGCAAAATAACCCAAATTATAATCACCCTATAGGGATAACTACATATTTTCATACCAGTATAACAAATAATCAAATCAATAAAATCATTATTTAAATATTTTTGGGCTCAATCTCAGCCTGTAGAATAAGAAACAACATACACATATCAAAAAAAAAAAAAACAACGAAAAACCAGAACTAGTAATATAAGTATCAATGATAATTTTTTAGGCAAATTAACAGATTCTTCTTTCCTCATTCCTGAAATCTACTTTAATCACCTCTCATTTTTTCAGAAAAGATCTAACCTTTGGGCCTGTGACTTCACCTGAAAATTCTCTTACCTTTCTAATTGCTTCTATCTCAACTCCCCATTTCATCTGCCTGTGTCTCATTTTAGGACCTACCCACCTCTAAACAAGATTGTTGAAAAGTTCCTAATAAGTTTCCCTGATTTCAACACTATCCAAAACACAAGCGCCAGAAAAATCTTCCAGAACACTGCATTTATATAGGACCCCTACTGGCCATCTGCCTTACCCATTTGCCTGGTTCTTAAAACTCTTCATAACCTCGTCTCACTCTTACTCAATCTATTAACCTATATAAACCTTCCCACCTCAGAAGAGTTTCTTAGCAATCCCATAAACACATTTATCCTCATTTCCTGGCCTCTGTTTATGCTGTTCCCCCCTACCTGAAAGACCTCTCTTTACTTTTGAACCTACTCAGATCCTACCACACATGCTTCATGATCAACCTCAACACCCATATAGTCCACCCACTTCTCTCTCCATTTTCTTGAATTCTTACATCTTTTATCTTCACTGTATAATTTTGCACACTATTCTCTAATTGTTTCACATGTATTATTCCTGCTTCCTCAATTAGAAAAACTGGAAGTTCTGTAAGGTAGGGGCCAAGAATTACACTTATTTTGCAAACGCCACAGCAGACAGCATTACTGTTGGTCAAGTTAAATAGGTAACTGCACTTCCCCAGCTTAACTTCACAAATTCCAAGTGGGCAGATACTTTCTTCTACGAATGTAAATTTCTGTTCCTCTTTAACTCAAAAGTCAAAATGTATTTTAAATAATATCAAGGACAACACCTGAAACGCTAGGATAATTTTGGAATGCAGTCCCTACTTGTCCACCTCTGTGGCCCCTAAACAGAAACACATACTGACTGGTACTCACTTGATACTGTCTGTGAAACCGAAGAGGCAGTTGTTGTGGTAGAAGTGGTGGAGGATGGGGTGGATGATGATGTTGAAGTGGACACTGCAGGTGCTGGGCTACTGGTCGTAGGGGTGGAAGCTCCTACTGCTTGTGCTTGCACTTGCACTTGCGCCTGCGCCTGCGCCTGAGCCTGCGCCTGGGCCTGGGCCTGTGCCTGTGCTTGCGCCTGAGCTTGGGCCTGGGCCTGGGCCTGCGCCTGGGCCTGGGCCTGCGCTTGAGCTTGTGCTTGTGCCTGAGCCTGCGCCTGGGCCTGGGCCTGGGCTTGGGCCTGAACCTGTGCCTGGGCTGCAAGCATAGGTGTCAGTTCTGATTGCTGAATAACCTTAACTCCATCTGGCTTGGTCCATGCAGATTCACGTGTCCGAGCATTGTAATAATAAACCTGCAGAGGAAGCAAAATCACTGGTATCATGGAATGTCAATTATCACTAACAAAATGCTAATGCAACAACATTTTCTCTTAAACAGTTAAAAAAAAAATGTAGAAAAGAGAAAGTCCATCAACATTGGCTGTTCATATATTATGGGACTAGGTAATTTTTCCCTCCCTTCTCCTCTTCCCCTAATTTTCTATAATAAGCATACGATATTTTTAACACACACCAAAAAAGGAAAACCAAGGTTATATTTTGTGCAGAAAATTAATGTAGCAGGCCTGAGACTGGTATCCTTAGAAAGCTCTGCTTGCAAAGCTGGCCCTTGGCTGGAGTCCGGGTACTTGGATCTCGGGAGGGGGGTTACCACAATTCCCTAATGGGCAGGAACGGTTTGCTGTGCCTAAACTGTTTACACAAACAATGCAGTTTATGCTAAATATCTGCCTTCCTTCTGGGTTGCTGGAATTTGGGTATGTGCTAGGCAGATGGCAACAGATACATGACCAGTCCAACAAGCTCCCTTGGTAGACAACACCTCACACGTAGTCACAATTCCCTTTCTAAGTGATTCCACTGAAAGGACTCTTGGAAACTTGTGCTTCATTTCCTCCAGACTTTGCCCTATGCACCTTTTTCTGTTTCCTGGCTTTGCTCTCTATCTTTTCACTGCAATTAATCTTAGCTGTGAGTACAACTATATGCTTAGTCCTGCATATAGTCAGTCCTCCTAGCGAACACTCAACCTGAGAGTTATTTTTGGGGACCCACGACACACATTTAAAATACAAGCTTCCAGAATCACAGGTAAATGTATGTAAGCACTCCAGGCAACCTTATTTCTGCACAGAGGCCCAATCCAGTGAACCTTTCCTGGAGTTCTATCCCACCTGGTGCTTACTCAAGGCTCACTGTTAATTAGCAAGGATACAGTCCCTGATCTCAATCTGCCAAACTCTTAAGTTTTACTCTTCTGTCACCAAAGAGATGATAACCTAAATATATTTTATGATTTACCTTCCCATCTGGAGTTTTATTTTCAACCCATATCTCCTCAGTAGGAGGCAGTGCTGGAGTACCAGGAGCAGTCACAGGAGGCATTCCTGGTGGAAACATCATACCCGGAGGAGGAGGCATGGTTCCCATGGGTGGAGGCATGAAAGGTGGTCTCTGTTAATTCACAAGAACAATAATGGTCACTTGTATTTATCTTTTTTCCTTCAAATTATTACTAAATTCTACCCAAAAGTAAAGAACTATAAGAGACACTAGTTTTATAGTCAATTTGAATGGACAATAACACATTCATCTAGGTTGTGCAAGCAAAGCTTCTCTGTAGTATGGATTATAACACATTCATCTAGATTGTACAAGCAAAGCTTCTCTGTAATAAAAATGATTACTAAACTTCTGGAAAGAAATACCTCAAAATACTAAGAGTAGCCATCTCTGGCTTATAGCACTATGGGTGACTTTTGCTTTATTCTTCATAAACTAGGCAGTGGATTACTTTCAAAAAGAAAAAAACTGATTTTTACATATTGTTTAATACCAGCACACCACAGCTCACCTACAAAAGGAACCAACCACAAGAGAATCATTTTATAAGTAACACAGCAATAACTAAAAAGGAAAAACGAGATACCCTTTTCTTTTCCTACAAGGAAAAAAGTATTAGCTAGGAAAATATTCATCATTTTCTATTTTTCAAATAATAATAATGTACCTCATCAAAGACGTGAACATCAGTAAGTTTCAAAGATACAGTAAAATATTTTACTTTTAGTGGAAAATAAGAATTTAAATGGTATATATTACAATTTAAAAAAATTGTCCTGGTGCCACTATTGATTCAATCCTATCTCTGACAATTGCTTCACTGTCTTTCTTCAGTGATTGCTGATGTAACACAAGATCCCAAACCAAACAATTGAACTGTAACGGCTATATCTTACTAAAGCAGAAGTGGCCTGACATTTTTAAAACAGATTTTGAACAAGGATTTAAAAGATTTCCTCTATAATCTACAAGTAACATTAAAATTTAATTATCCAAAGCACCTTATTCTGGATAACAGATTTGACACTACGCTAACAATGTGAAACTGTATTTCATTTTCCTAAAAGTTTTCTTTCCCGTACTCCAGGTTTTTTTTGGATTTAGTTTAGTGTCTCTCAAGCATCAGCACACACACCCATGTTCTATAAAATATCTACCCTAAATATGTCTCATGCACCATTAACTGGAAATCACTTGGATTTAATGTAAAACCACACAATTATCCATCAGGACCAAGAAAAGCATCACAACACTAGAAAGTATCACATTACAACATTTGATATATTTCCATTAGCAGGTTACATCAGTCCATT
Source organism: Equus caballus (assembly GCF_041296265.1). NCBI lineage: Eukaryota > Metazoa > Chordata > Mammalia > Perissodactyla > Equidae > Equus > Equus caballus. Next base: position 47,025,103 of record NC_091697.1, read on the forward strand.
ACAATTTACAATTTTCTGCAAGTAGGTTTAACTATTAAAGGCACATATTAGAATAAATTCACATGTAACAAGTTATACCAGAGTCAGTGGGTCAAAAAGCTATTTTTTTATTCTAATCTTAAAGAAAATATAAAACCATTTAACAATGTGTTTAAGGGGGAAAGGAGCTATCATTACTAGGAAGGCAATAAAATTAAGCAAAGTATTAAAACCTTGTGTCTTTTCCATAAGTATAACCCTATCTAAGCAAAGCTAACATCACTTAAATAATACGCCAGCTTTTTCTATTTTTACTAAGTTCCTTCTTGAATATTTAAGCTCATGGAAGGCAGACGAGATACCACTATATTTATTTGGTTACAGAACTGTACAGGCTTGATAAACTAAGAAAACACAGATACATACTCAAACAAAAAGAATACAACCTCAAAAGTGTAGTCATTTGAGAGCTGACACTCTCGTGACTTCATTTCAGACAACAACCTAGTCTACATACACTAGAGGGGGATATATGTATGCCTCAGGTTAAAATATCAGAAACGTTTTTATTTAAAGAAATCCTACAATAATTCTATTTCTAAAATTGTAAAATAACCCAACATTTTTTTTCAGGAGAGAGAAAAAAATGCAAATATGGTGCTTACAAAAAGTGTTTGTTGTCACTTTCTAGATTCCATCCTAGGCATCACTTCTAAGGAGAACTGCTCAGGAGAATTGCTCAGGAACATATATGCATACATATTTATACTTATTGGCAACATGTATCATTACAAATAAACATCCTCCACTCTGTACATTAAGATTTCAAACTTCATTTCTCTTAAAGAAGACAGATTACTAAAGACAATCTCAGAGATAAAGGCAGGTAAGAACTATCTTATTCAATAATAGTTTTATATGTATATTTTCCTATAACCATGTAAATTCCAATTCTGAATTTCTATACTAATTACTGTTACTACTGCTTTTGGAGCAACACATTAATATATGGATGTTCTCTTTAGCCCCCATTTCCCTATAAACTGAAACTAAGAACACAAGCTTTTAAGGCAAAACTCATATATAACATTGGTACTAATGCCAACAAAGAAACTGCAACCTCTACATTCTTTACCTGGAGGTGTGGAGGGCCCATAGGTGGAGGAATCCCTCCAGGAGGCGGCATGGGCGGCATATTAGGATCGAAAGGAGGACGTCCAAAGGGGGGCCGAGGTGGTGGAGGAGGGCCTCGCATCATACCAAAAGGCGGAGGAGGTCGCATGAGAGGTGGTGGGCCTCGCATCACTGCATTTGGTGGGGGAGCAGGGCCTCGAAACCTCAAGGCCTGCTGTTGAGCCATCCTGTGTGGGAAAGCAAAGAATAAATTTTTCTTTCTCAAAATTACCAGAATGTAGCTACTGATCTCTAACTACACCGAATTTAAAAGGCCCTTAAGAGTAAGTGGAGTTGGAAAGTCATAATTTTGCAACCATCATGGTAAAAAGTGCATCAGTAAGAAGATCAACGGATACCAAATCTAGGAGGAAATTGGATGAGGGGGATATTTGGACGGTCTTTAAATGTCTCCCCACGTTACTTATAGAAGCAAGGGAGGATGAAAAAAAAAACACTAACTAATATGGAAGTTGGGCAACACCCTGACCAGGAGAACAAAATTAATATCATCTAAAAAGGACAAAGGTACCTCATGTGACTGAGAGGGACACAATTCACCTATTCCAGGCAAGAATGTATAACCTCAACCTAATAATGAGGAAATATTAGACAAACACAAAATGAGGAATGTTCTGTTAAAAAGGAGGGAACAGGGGCCATATTCTTCAGAAACACCAATGTTATACCGAAAAGACAAAGGTAGGCTATGGAAATATTCTAGATTAAAGGAGGCTCAAGAGACATGATAGCACAATACTAACTCTGGACCAGATCCTGGACTAGAGGGAAGAAATGCTAGACAGGACATATTGGATTAATGGACAACACTGGAATATGGACAAGAGGTTCAAGTACCGTATCACTGTAAATTTATGAAGTTGATAACTGTGCTGTAGTTAAGTAAGAGAATATCTCCGTTGTTAGAAAATACACACAAGTATTTAGGGGTAAAGGGCTATGGTACATGTAGCTTACCCTCAAATGGTTCAGAATAAGAGTATGCACACATACAAATAATAAAGCAGAAGAGGTAAAATATTAACACTAAGTACACTATCTTTATTTTTGAAACTTTTTAGTAAATTCTAAATTACTTCCAAATACACAAAGTTTTTATGAGGGGAGGGGTGGCAGCTTAAGAGACCATTAGGATTCTCTATCTAAAGGGACAGTCTTTCCCTACACTGCACGCCATCCCACCCTTTAATCTCTAGCTAAACATCCAGTTTAATCTCTCCACAGCATTTAAATAATAAATAACATCACATAAGATAGTATTATCTATCTCCTCTCAAAAGTGCTTTTTTGAAAAAATCACTAACTCTTAAAAGTGCTTACTACATGCCAGGCAGTGCTCTAGGCTCTTTCGAAGTCATTTAATCATCATAACAACCCTAGGAGATAGATGCTATTATCAACCTCATTTTACACATGAGGACATTAAGGCACACAGTAACTTGCCCAAGGCCACACAGCTGGTTCAGAGGTAAAGCCAGGATTCAAACACTGGCAAACGGCTCAACACTCCATGCTGTCTATCTAAGCCCCTTTAGAGTAGGAATTCTGTCTGTCCTGTTCACCCTTATATCCTCAGCACATAGTTAGGTCTGTACATAATGGGGCTCAATAAATATTTGTTGAATAAACCAATGAATACCTAAGAGATACTGTACCTAAGCTACCTTATAAATAGGGTACGTAGGTACGCATAAAAATTATTTTTACTATAATTTGCAACAATTTACTGAGCACCTATCACAGTCTTCCCAATAGCAACTATAAATCTCTCCATTACACAATGTTTACATTTCTGTGCTCAAGATTAACAATTATATTCCTAATGTATATTTGAAGATAATCATTCTTACACTCTCTCCTCACCAGACTCTTCCAACTTTCCTATATTTTTCAACTGTCTGCTTAAGACTACCCTTTGAAATCTTCTCTATATTTTCCACATTACAGCTCAATTTTGACACACACAAAAAATCCTAATAAAGAACCAATTTGCCCCCTAAGAGAAGACTAGGATTGTAAACAACTCCAGAACTACTATACCAAGACCATTTAAGCAAATTTGTAAATTATCCTACACTCAAGGTTATAAAGTATGAGTTAAAATCAGTGACTGCAAAAAAGGAGTATGGACAGTATCAGACTAATCAGTCTTTTTCAAATTATATGCACTCCCAAAAGACACACAGCCACTGTTACTGAAAGGCATGTCTTAACCGTTAGGACAAAAAAAAAAAAAAGTTAACCAAGGAAAGATATACTGTTTCAGCCTCGAGTTAACAATGTACCTTAATCTTAGATTTCCTCTGAGTCTGCCTCTCCCTTTTCAAAAAATCTACAGTACTTCTTTCTTTAGAATTTCACACTTCCTAGTTATAGCTCGAAGTTAAGCGTTTAGCCTCTAGAATCACGAAAAAGTCAAATCAGGGCTCTGCCTTTTATTGTCAGGCTAGTTACATAATTTCTGAGCCTGAATATATTCAGAAGCAAATGGGCGAGGGAGTAGAAATAAAACCTATCTCATATCTTTCCTCAATGAGATAATCCCCATGAAACATTTAGGATAGTACCTGGTATAGTAAATTACTTTAACTACCATTACTTTCATCCCCCCACAAAACCTAGCACAGTGCTCTACCTGTAAAATGCACTTCATAGTCAATGTGACTAGATGGCTTTCAAAAGTCTGCCCCTGAAATGGTAATAAAATCCATGTAATTTCCTCCACCAACAGCCTAAAGTTGCCATTTTCTAATGTCAGATGTTGGATCTCATGTGCTGAGCTCTTCACATACACTGCTCCATCACAAACACTTCACATACACGGCTTCATTCACACACACTGCCTACCAGAACCTGAGTGAGGATTAAATGAGCTAATAAAGTACTTAGAACAGTGCCTAGCACATAAGTGCTCTATTTAAGTATTAGCTATTAGCACTGTTGCTATAACGTTAGTATAGTAATAGTATTAGTAAGTGTTAAATGGTATTAATATTAGTAATAGCGTTAACTATGATTATTATTATAATTATTATCAGGTTCTATATAACCTGGCTTTTGTTGACTTCTCTATAGACTATAGGCTTCTTTGCCATCAAATACTTCAAGTTCATTATCTTGAAGCCTCTGCACTTGTTGTTCTCTCTGTTTGGCCTGCTTTTCCCCAGATCTTTATATAACTAGCTCCTTCTCATTATTCAGCCTCAGCTCAAATGTCACCTCAAACTCCTTCCCCACCCCTAGCCTCCCCCAGCCCCTCTCTGGCTCATTACCCAATTTGAGTTTTCAATTGTGAGAAATGCTTTGAAGAAATCTCTCACTTATTTGTTTACTTTTGTATTATCTCTACCCACTAGCATATAGTTTGCGGTGCATCCCAGGGCTCAGGATGTAGGCGTTCAAATATTATTGTTTTAACAATGAAGGTGAATACTGGGTAATTCCTATATACGAGGCACAGTTATATGGATATTACTTGTACTAACTCTTTTAATCCTCACAACAACCCAGTAAGGTAAGAGGAAACGATGGCACATTTTTAACCGATTCCTCATTTTTAAAGAGGAAACTATGGCACAGAAAAATAACTTGTTTAAGGCAGCTAGGCTGTGGTAACACCAGCGTATTCTTATTCCTATTTTATAGTTGAGGAAATGTAGATTATAAGTACCTTGTCATCTTAATTCATAAAGTATTAATAGGTAAACAAAGGCCCTGGGTAAAGGATCTATACAAATATGACTCTAAAAGTTATCTTAACGGCCCTCAAACATAAAGGGATGGATGGCATTGGGATCTCTGAATAAATTCTGTCTACTGTAGGTTATTTGCATTCCTACCACTTTCAACATTTTCAGAAAACAGAAGCCTACTTGCATGAACAGAAACACAAAAAAATTTTTTTACAAGAGCAAATATATTTCTCTAGAAGTACTCTATCCAGATACACAATCTCCCCAATGGTATAGACAAGACTGCAAATACTTGAATAGGACAGGCAATAATGGAAAGACACTACTGATACATGGGAGGCAAACTACGTAGTAGACTGTAAGTGAGGACACCTAGGTTTTAATCCAGACCCTGCCAATTACTTGGTGACCTTGCGTAAGTCTTTTCACATTTGCAAGCTGATTTCCTCATTTGATGTGGTTAGTTTAGTTTGGAATTCAGATCAATGTTAATTGGCACGGAAGCTCTTCAAGAACAAAGGTTTTTGATCTGGTTCCAGGCTCTCCTGCCAGCACCTAGGTCAGTAACTGTCACATAGCACACACTCAATAAACGTGGATCCAATAAGCAACCCACCTCTAAATCTCCTATATTCATTTACTTACCATATATCCACTGAACACCTTATTTGCCAGGCTCTATGCTAAACACACCATGAAATACGGTCAGGATATAAAGAGAAAAACTAAGCCCAAATTTCTGCCATCAAAGAGGCCACATGAACACCCAATTTCTCTTAAGCCATGAGAAATGCTAAAACACAGGTGGGTACAATACGCTCTGGAAGCAACTTCCAACCTAAGAGGCCAAGGTAAAAATATTTGCAACACAACACCTAATTCAAAGCCCTATTCAAATCAGTTTTGCAACAAAGTCCAGACTACTATTAACAAAGTCTAAAAGGCTACTCATTGTAAAGATGAAAAAAGATACTCTCTAAAATTCAAAGTAATGTTCCCAGATAATCCATATGAGACTAGCTAGGTAACCCCTTGAGATCAGAATCAGGAATAAACCTTCCACCACTAATATTGAACGACCCTGACAACGCACTTAGATCACTCGCTACTGAGGTGTACATACGGGGTTTAAAGGATCTGAGATTCATCTCTGAAATAAGCCAAGATTTCATTCCTGCCAAAGTAAGGATTTTGTGTGTGATAATTCAGAACCGAAAAGATATGTTTTCCCTAAAACCTTGAAAAAGAATACCCATTTCCTTAAACAATTTCACCTTGAGCTCCAGACAACACTAGAGTGCTCATAACCTACACTGCTCTTTTTCATTTTCAACTGCTGACAATGGCACGATTCAGAAGGGGAGCTGAAACATCTGAAATGAGATTTTTCCTATGCAGGGGAAAAAAAAAAAGGTATCCACTATACATAAAGCTGAGTACCTGTTTTTCCTCAAAAACCAATGGCTCAAGATTTTTCCAAGACACTTTCACTTATCAAATCTTAACTACAAATTCCAGAGGCATTGAGAAACCAGGGAAAGGAAGGTCACTGCCCTCTTTAGGGCAATGGCTGAGTAGACTAATAGAACAGCGATCGCGATCGCAGGCTCTGGAGCCTGAAGGCCTGGGTTCAAGCCACTTCCTGGAGCCACAATTCACCTATGCGACCTTGTTCTACATCGTCAACCTCTACGAGGCTCAGTTTCCTCACCTGTAAGATGAGCAAATAACTTAACTGAAGATGGCTCTGGTCTGTGGCCTGCAAAAGGAGACCAGCAACCGCTCCCAAGGGTGGTTGTGAGGATGCAATGAGACAACTCTAAGTAAAGGGCCTACTGGCACCGAGAAGCGTGTAATAGACGGCGGCGGCGGCTGCTGTTATTCACAAATACCGGATAAGGAAGAAAGGGACGAGAGGAGGAAGAGCCACACGAAGTTTTTTTTAAAAAAATTTTAAAAAGGCAAGAGATGCGGGGAAGGAGGGACGGGGCAAACGTGGGGACCCCCAAAGGCCGCGGAGGGAGCGGAGAAGGCTGAGCCAGCAGGGGTGGGGGTCCGGGGAGTCACTGCGGAGAGGAGGGGCGCCGAGGAGGGAAACTGGGCCCGCGGCGACCGGCTCGCAGCCGGGAGGAAGGCTGAGGTCGGCCGAGACGGAGGCGGCACGCGGCTGAGGCGGGGCCCCGAGGCGGGAACGCCGGGCCCGGCCCGGGCCTTGGGCCACGGGCCGCGAGAGGCGCCGGGGCCCCGCGAAAACCGCAGGAAGCGCCCAGAGAAGGCGCAAGAGGCCGCGGCCCAGCCCCGGCCCGGCTCTCTCATTCAAGCCACCTTCCCCTTCCCCCTTCTCTAACCCCATGCGGTCCCGGCCCCGAGCCGCCGCGGCTCCTCTGCCCGCCCTCCACGCCGGACCTCCGCGCGGCAGGCCTAGCCTTTAGAACCCCAGCGTGGCGCGATGTGAGGAAAGGCAGCGCCCCTTACCTTAGCTCCCCCGGATTGAATCGCTCACCGTCCCCCCCGTCCCCACCACGCTCCGCCATTACAGAGGGCCGCGTTTATCCACCCGCCGACCCGGCGTCCCCTATTGGTCGGACGAATCGTCAATCTCGTGCGAGAGAGGCGGAGATAGCGGAGACCTATGAGATGATTGGTAAAGCTTTCCATCAATCCTCGACCTGAGGGTATCTGCCTCACTATTGGTGAAAGGGCCCGCCGACTTTGAAAGCGGTATGGAGACAGCCAGTTGATTGGTCGCTCGGAGGCTTTATGGGAAATGAGACTTTAGCCACGAGGAACGGCCGGCGCCCTCTCGCGGTAAGCGAAACTAGGTCCTCCCACGTACTGCCCGGCCTGCGGTAGCCACGTGTCTGCCGACTTCCAGGAAAGCCAATTGTGGAGCCATATTGCCACATACTGGCCATATTGGCTCAGGCCGAAACCATTTCCATTGCGAGAACCAATCAAAAATCGAACTGGGTCGCGCCTAAACCAATCACAGAGTTGTTGTGGAAATGAGCTATTTCCCAGCTTTTCAGAATCAGGAGTCTTAAGCCGCCGCCCGATTATAGCCTTGTTATTGAATAATATGTTACTGACTACAAGAGTACCTCCTAACTTGTATTAAATGGTTAGTTGCAGGCTGAGTGTTTTAAGTTACTATATTAAGATAAGTTGGGAAGGCAACCCTTTTCTGCAATTTACAGTTTAAAGCATCTGTCCTTCAATTTCAAAATGCGTTGTCTGAAATTAGCACACCGTGATATCCAGAAGGAATTCTGAATATTTATTTCTCTTGTTATTAAAGAAAAAAATATTAGGCTCTGAGGTTTCAAAGGCACAATGAAGATGAACTCTATCTTAAGGAGCTCAAAATATTAAAATAATAGATAAATTTTATTCAGACCTAACCATATATACCAGGCACTGTCCTAAGTACTTTCCATGTATTATCTCTTAGGCTTGTAAACACTAAGAGATGGTACTATGAATAGCCACAGTTTATGGATGAAACTGAGGCACAGAGAAGTTAAGTAACTCGTCCAAGTTCACACAGCTAGTAAATAGCAGAGCCTGGCCTTAAACCCAAGGTGGTGTGGCAGCAAAGCCCAGTTCTCAAATACCGTGATCCAAGAAAATTGAAAACACATCCACACACAAACTTGTACACAAATGTTCATAGCATTATTCATGATAGCCAAAAAGTGGAATCAACCCCAATGTCAACCAAGTGATGAATGGATAAAAAATGTGATATATCTATACAAAGGAATATTATTCAGCCATAAAAAGGAATGAAGTGCTGATACATGCTACAACATGGATGAACCTTGAAAACATTATGCTAAGTGAAAGAAGCCAGACGTGAAAGGCTACATATTATATGGTTCCATTTATATGAAATGTCCAGAATAGGCAAATCCATAGAGGCAGAAAGCAGATTAGTGGTTTCCAGGAGGTGAGGGGATGACTATACTGGGTATGAGATTTCTTTTTGGATGATGAAAATGTTTTGGAATTAGATAGTGGTAATGATTGCCCAATTTAGTGAATATACTAAAACCCATTGAATTGTACACTTTAAAGGGTGAATTTTATTGTATGTGAATTATGTTTCGGTAAACACCATGCTATACTGAATCCCAGTTAAATATTCAAAATCAATGAATTATGACAAAATGTGATAAGGGATGAACACAGTTCTGAGCATGAGCAATTGGAGAAGGGAAGGATGGTTAAAATTTTACTAAATATAACCATCTAAACTAAAAATAACTAAATATAACTAAATATAAATATATAAATATAATCGAACAAACTGGAGTCTGACTAACAGTGGGAGGTTAGATCCCTTTTTCAACATCCACATGCGTCCCCAAGTCTTGGCACACTATCCCAAAAATAATACTGCCGTACATGTCTCATGACAAACTACTTCCCACTACTGAAAAAAACACTCAAAATGGGTACTTTATAGAAAGCGAGTCACTGGCATATATAAAAGATGAAAACAAACTCAATTTGAATGAATGGAAGAAACTCATTGAAGATGTAATGAAAGTTTTATTTGATAGTTATGTTATTTATATTTCTATATATTTATGATATTCATATCTTATTGTATTATCTTATTTTTAAACATATAGAGCAGGTGTATATACATATGTATAACTATGGGGGTATGTTCTGAGAAATGTGTCCTTAGGCAATTTCATTGCTGTGCAAACATCATAGAGTGTGCTTACACAAACCTCAATGGTATAGCCTACTCCACACCTAGGCTATATGGTGCTAATCTTATGGGACCACTATCATATGTGTGGTCCATTGTTGACCAAAACATCGTTATATGGTGCATGACTGTATATTTATCATACGTATATGATTATATATATATAATCATTTCATTGTTTCATTACTATAGTTTACTCACATCAACATGTCCTTGAAATTTAGGAGTTTTGCACTCAATAGTTATACAAAACATATTGCAAATATCTGATCTGAACTGTGTCTACAGTGAACTGTTTTACTGACTCAATATGAAAAAAGAATTAGAGAGACTCAATGTATCTTTTAAGAGATTGAATGGACTCTCCTGTAGTCAAAGCTTGATCACTCTTAGGATACTGAAAATGCGCATAGCTGTACAGAACAGAAAAACAGATACCATCCTTGCCCAAGTGGCAGCAGTTGAATTATAGATCCTAAAACTTAGGATATCAAAGTGAGGTGAAGAGACAATGTTGGCTTAAGACTAATTAATATCATCAGGGCTCTAAGTTCTGGCTGTGAAGTGACTCTTCAGAAGTGACTCTTGAGAAGTGGTTCCAATGCAGAATCAAGCTTTTCTTATTAATAACTGCTATTTTGAACACCTATCTTAAACCGGTACTTTGCACCGGTAGGTACTTTGCATACACTATTTTTAATCCCCTCAACAGCCCTGCAAGGCAGACACATTGTCCCCATTTTACATATGGGGAAACTGATGCTTGGAGAGATTGCATGACTGGTGCAAGGTAACATTCACACAGCTGATAAGAGGCAAAGGCAGGATTCAGGCACAGATGTATCTCACAGCACAGGCAGTTGGGGACTACTAAATCCCGACTCTCTCCCGAATCAGAAAGATAGCATATGCTAATACATCTTTCTTCCTCTTTCCTCTAGACTGTGAATACTTTACAAAGACTATTTTCCTCACTGAATCTCCAGCTCCTAGTCAAGTGTTCCTTCACCCGTAAGGCGAGCGCTGTCTACTGTACTGTGCAGCTATATCCTTCCTTACCTGATATACTGATCTTCGAAACATTTAAAGAGATCTCAGGAACAGAGAGCACCTGGCCAGATACACCTGCTGGCTATCTCACAGGCAGTATGGATAGCAGTTGCTAACAGACTTTGGAGTAAGTGGGATCAGGATTCTAGTCCTGGCTCTGTCAACTACTGGCTGTGTAATCCTGGGCAAGACACTTGACTTCTCATAACTTCAGCTTCTTTATTTGTAAAATAAAGAGTTGCTGTGAGATTTTGTAAGTATTTACCATGGCCTAGGCAGCAACTAACAAGCCTCAGTAAATAATATTTGTTAACTGAGTTGATTTGGGGCATTTTCCTAGCTAGTGCTTTACCTAAAAGGTCAAAATCATGATACTTCTTAATTTGCTAATCATCAAGATCACTGGGAGCCACCTTCTCTACCACACTGTCTTTCAGGTCTCGACTTACACATGGCTTCCTCCAGGAAGCATTCTTCAGAGAAAAAATCTGACCTCCTGTGCCCCCATCTAGGTAATTTCCCTATGATGTTCTTCTCCTGTAGCACCGATGTCTTTGTAACATTCCAACCACTTGTTGCTACATATTGCAACTTGAGCATTAAGTGTATATGTTTTACGTATTTTATCTTGTTTCTTTTCCTGTCAACTCACTTTATTGTTTTTAATGCTGAAGCACTTTAAAGTAAATTGTAAACGTCATAACATCCCATCTCTAAATACCTCAGTATGTATCTCTTAAAAAAACAAGTATGGTTTTGTACATATCAAAGATTACATTCTCACACCTAACAAAATTAACAGTAATACCAATTCCATATTCAAATTTCCCCAACTGTTTCTAAGATGTCCTTTTCAGCTGGTTTGGCCAAATCAGGATCCAATTCAGAACTGTGCAACGCATCTGGTTGTTATGTCGCTTAACCTACAACAGTCCCTTTTATCATGACGTGACCTGCTGAAGACACCAGACCAGTTCCACCTTCTGGATCTGATTGCTTCCTCTAACCTTTGTATTTCCTGTAAGCTGGACGTTAGATCTGAAGACTTGGTCAGATTTAAGTTGAACATTTTTATCAAGAGAACTTCATAAGTAGTGCTGTGTATTTCAATTATATCACACCAGGAGTCACATGAATATCTGATTGTCCCACCCTTAATGATGCTCCGATTGAGTCTGGGTTGAGGTGATGAAGTGCAATTCTTCCATTGTAATCAGAATATTATCTGCACTATTAATAATTACATTTGGACAACCATCAAAAACCAAGACTATCTCCAGCAAAATTGGATGAATGTTTACCTTATCTATCAACGAGTAACCTAATGGTTTAGTGGTTTTATCTTTTCCCGAATCAATACTTTCCTTAGGGGTGGCAAAATAATAATTTTATAATTGTGTGTTACCTTCTACATTTACTAGCTATCAACTCTTTTGTAAATTAGAGATTTCCTTCAACAACAGGCGCTATTTAGTTACCCCAAAATACAGTTGTTTTTTTTTTTTAAAGATTGGCACCTGAGCTAACATCTGTTGCCAATCTTTTTCTTTTTTCTTCTTCTCCCCAAAGCCCCCCAGTACGTGGTTGTATATTCTAGTTGTAAATCCTTCTGGCTCTGCTATGTGGGACGCCACCTGAGCATGGCTTGATGAGTGGTGCTAGGTCCACACCCAGGATCCAAACCAGCGAAACCCTGGGCCACCAAAGTGAAGCACACGAACTTAACCACTCGGCCATGGGGCTGGCCCCCAAAATACAGTTTCTATTTAAAAAAGTGGATAAATACTTAATTCTTTCTCTTTATTTATCAACTTTCAAAATAAAAGGATGCCTTGATAGCCATCTTAATTGGGGACCAATTAGTTTTTCTGACTTCTTTAAGTATTATTATGGATTCATGGGTTTTCAATAGATTCAATCCATTCAATTAACTACAATCAATAATTGTTTTTGATGCTAAAATTTCCATACCTTATCCATTTACTCTTCACAACAATCATCTAAGTTAGGTATCATTACTAGCCCCTTTTTCATAATAAGAAGCTGGGACAAAGAAGTTAAGTAACTAAGAAGTTAAGTAACTAAGAAGTTAAGTAACTAAGGTAGCTCAGAGAGTAACGTCAATGTCCAGTTGAATACATATAGACTCAAGAGAGTAGGAAATGTATTCATGTTTTTTAGTCAGTTTCTCCTGAATGTAGCTCAGTGCCAGTCACTAAATCAGTCACTGAACAAATTAATTAATTGATTATCATTTGTAGTTGACATTCTAGACACAGAAAAAAATTCTAATACCTACTGAAGACTTTCAGAAGAAATAATGTAATATGTTCAAATTATTACCTTCAAAATAAACAAGAGTGGGAAGCAGCAAGGGAGGGGAGCCAGTGGCAGGGGAAGGGAGGGGGATATAAATGAAACAAGGTTGACTGTACCCTGATAACGGTTGAAGTTGAGTGATGGATAGATGAGAGTTCATGATATGATCCTTTCTACTTTTTAATATTTGCAATTTTCCATTAAATATTCTAAGCTCTTGAAACATTAAAATGTAGGGAACTGCGTAAAAGTATTTAAACTGAAACATAGCAAAATATATTTGCTTACATTATTAGTCTACAGTCTGATAGCAGATAAGAAAGTAAAGGTGAGCTGATGATACCAGCTATCCTGACACCAGCTAAATTAGTTGTGTAGAGAGTGAGAGCAGCCTCATAAAGAAGATTAAGATAACAAAAATCTCATGTTTAACTTTCTGTTGGAAAGCTGACAACAATGGCATGTGTGATTTTTTTTTGAAAACGCCAAAACTTGTGGAAAATCTGATGACTACAAAAGGAAGAGGAAAAGAAACCTGTGACCCTGTCTTCAATTTGGGTTTGTCCTGGAATAATCAGCCACTCATTTGCAGTCTCTTGGTTTATTAACATAGATGACTATATCTAAGTCCATTGGGTATGCATTCTGCTAGCTTAATTCTCAGAAATTTTGGATTTGTGCCAAAATACTCAATTTTGTCCCAAAATACTCAATACACATTTACAATCTCCTGGTTTATTAACATAAACAGTTAATTAAATCCGCTGGGTAAAGTCAATGCTATTTCTTTCACTGAGCTCGGGGAGGAGAGTCTCTCCTTTCTTTTTTTTTTTAAAGATTGGCACCTGAGCTAACAACTGTTGCCAATCTTCTCCTTTTTTTTCTTCCCAAAGCCCCCCCAAAGTACATAGTTGTGTATTCTAGTTGTGAGTGCCTCTGGTTGTGCTATGTGGGACACCACCTCAGCATGGCCTGACAAGTGGTGCCATGTCGGCACCCAGGACCGGAACCAGCAAAACACTGTGCCACTGAAGTGGAGAGCGCGAACTTAACCACTCGGCTGCGGGGCCGGCCCCTCTCCATCTTTCTTTTATCGACAACAATTATGTCTTTTAGGTTCATTCCAGCCCTAAAATCATACTATTAAATATTTTCTACTTCTCAGAGTTAAAACAACAACATCTCAGAAATCCTTATGTAAAGGTAATATTTAAGACTCTCTTATAATGCAGTTGTTTAATATACTATCTTTCATTTACAATTTCCCCCAAATTACCACCCTGAGAAGTTACAAAAGAAGTTGATTGGAGAGCTGAAATGACTCTTCAAGATCACCTGGGCCAACATTCTTTGTCCACAGCTGAGGAAATAGAGACTCTGTGAGTTTGATTATTGACTTTCTCACAGTCACAGATCCAGTTAGTGGCAGAGACAGGACTAGAACCCAAGTCTTTAGGATATTATGCTCTCTCAGTTAAATTTGACTAAAAGCTCTGTCTCTTAAAATTTATAAAACTCAACACCTACAGTGTGTCTTTAAGCACCACACCAGTCTCAGGACATGGGGTGAGGTAATAATTTTTTATTGCTATGGCAGTAACTCACCATTTTAGAAGTTACTTGAACTCTTCTCCATTACACAAACGTATCAGACCAAGTGTTTTACTTTGGGGTTCAGAGATAATTCATTTGTCCATGTGGAAAATCCGTTCATTTGTCCATCTGGCAAACATTTAATGAACACCAATTTTGTGCCAGGAACTATCATAGTTGCTAGAGACACAAGAGTCGTTCTCCATGGGTACACAGTCTAGAAGAGGAAGTAGATAAACCAAATCTTAGCCAAGACAAAGGACTAGTATTTATTAAGTAAGTAGCATATGCAAGCATTTTACGTGAAATTTCTCATGACAATTATATACACTAGCTACTTACTATCCCTTCCTCACAGATGAAGTAATTGAGGATTAGAGAGTTTAAGCAAGTTGCCTAAACACATACCACTTATGTGGTATGGTCACTACGCCACACTACTGCATTTGCTCTGAATCTTTATGCCATATGGTTTGACATTCAAGCAGAAACAGAGGAGGCTATGTTTAGAAGGAGACACTGTGGAGGTGGAAACTGAGGAAGCAAACAAGGACCAGGAAGGGGTGCATAGGAACCTATGACTAAAGCACTGATGTACAGGGGAGTGGCAGGAGATGGGGCTAGAAAGGTGGGTGAGGTTATGTTTTATTCTGTAGGTGATAAGATGTTATTATTTAAGGATTACAAGTAGGAGAGTGACAGGGTCAGCTTTGCTTCTTAGAATGATCTCTCTGACTACAGTGAGAATGGTGAGTTAGAACAGAGCAAGCTTGCGATTAGGGAGACAGTAGAAAGCTGTTGCGATTGACCATGATGGGACCTTGAATAAGACAATGACAGCGAGACTGGAGAAGAGGGGACAGATTCAGGAGCAATTTAAAAGGTAAAATCAACAAAACTAGGTGATTGATTAGGTTTTTGAGTGTGGGGTGGGTGAGGTGTTTTAGGTGACAGTAAAATTTCTGAGTTGGGCATCCTGGGTTAATATATAGGGAGAAATTATCCAACCTTATAGATCGAGTATATAGTTATAATCACAGACATATATTCTAAATAGACTTGTTCAGGTTCTGGACTTTGGTTTACTCTGCATCATATCCAAATTCCCTTGATAATGAACTCTGTTATCACCAGATGCTACAGAACTTTTAGAACAAAATAGAAAGTGGAGGAATGTGGAAATTAAGTAATTTACTCACATTCCAGTCACTTGCATGAGAACATCAAAACTTCATGAGCTTTGAATTGGGAAGTTTCCAGAACTACCACAAAAGGTCACAGGTCTCTTTATGCAGAAGAGCTTGTTAGGCCAAAGAAATCATACTAAAAAGTAAATAATAAAGTAAATCACTATTAGAGGAATTCACTATTAGTGAAATGACACATTCATTAATTCAAGAATTTTCATAGCCTTTCTAATTTGTACCAGTCCTATACTAGGAAATGGAAACAGTATAATAAAACCCAACTCCTGCCGCTAAGGAGCTTGTGGTCTAATGAGGAAGACTAAGAAGCAGAAATTGCTCACAGATGATAAGATCTCCAACACGGATTAGCTCAGCTGCTGGGAAGCCCAGCAGAGGGGCAGGGAACCCAGCCGTAGGGCAGTGGTCCCCTCCTCCTCCAGGTCAGGCCGGCTCCTCTAAAAGAAGCATATGATGGTGTCTGCACAGATGACGTGGGAGGGCATTTCAGGAGGTAGAAAGGCATGGGATGGAAGGACATTTTGACTCACTGTCATTTTGTTCCACAGGATGTTTTGGCACCACAATATCAAGAAGTAAGCAGTCAATATACAAGAACCATGGCAGCTTCTCTGTCATGGTCTGCCTAAGTTTGAATCCTGGATCTGCCTCTTACCAGCTATGTAATTTGGGACAACTTATTTCCAGTCTTTGTGCTGTATTTTCCCCCATCTTAAAATGGAAATAATAATTATATATATATGCAAAGAGTTGTTATGAGGGTTAAATGAATGTATGCCCATTTTAAGTGTTTAGAACAGGGCTCATAGTAAGTGCTCAGTAAACGTTAGCTAGTACCATTACTAGAAATATAATTTTAATTCTTTTTTTTCTTACTTCTCTTTTGTGTGTGCGAGGAAGATTGTACCTGAGCTAACATCTATTGCCAGTCTTCTTTTTCCTTGAGGAAGATGGTCCCTGAGCTGACATCCATGCCAATCTTCCCCTATTTGGTATGTGGGATGTCACCACAGCATGGCTTGATGAGCAGTGTGTAGGTCTGTGCCCAGGATCCAAACCTGCAAACTCTGGGCCACCAAAGCAGAACACACAAACTTAACCACTACACCACCGGGGGTGCCAGCCCCGTATAATTTTAATTCTTATTATTTTATTTCCTCTTGCTGTCTTTATCTCTCTATGTCTGAATCTTTGTCTCTGTTTTACCTAGCTCTCTCTGTTGCATAAAATACTCTGAATTTTCTCATTGGTTAGCTAAGAAATAAATACAAACTATTACTCTGCTGTTCAGTTTGTAATGGATATTGCTGGTAAAAATAACCAGTATAAATTAAAACTGAAAATGGCTATAATTGTACGTGGTAAAATGTGGTATTGACTGAAAATTGACTGAAGATCAAATATTGAAATGCAGATCTGCAAAAGTTGACCCAGGAATGTTGGGTCTGGTAGAAATAATAGTCGTTAAAGAAACTTCACACAAACAATATAAAAATTCATAAAATTTGATGCACACAGACCTGGATGCTTCAAATCTTCACCCTGAAATTTAAATGAAGAATTAATTCTGCCAAAATAACTTTAGTAAATAAAAAAATTAGTAGCAAAAATTGAAAAATATTTTATAATATAGAAAATTCATCCAGAAATGTACTGGTGTCTTTGGGGGTTGTTGGAGTTTATTATATTGGAGGTTATTGGGGCTATTGGCATTTGCTCCTGAAAATGCTTTCTCAATGTACACATAACAATATTTGTATAATTTTGATTCAATGTCCAAGTGCCATTAAGGTCCAAAGATCAGGGTCAGGATGGGGGTGTGGATCAAGAGGTGAGTGTGCACAGGTGTGATGAAGAGAAGTTAGGGAAAAACATAAGGCAGCATGGCTTCAGAGCTGGAGCAACATGCAGAATAGCCTCACGCTATTAGGAATCTCACGCTATCCTAACTGATGGGCCAGAGACAGAGCATGCATAGGCTTCAGGATCAGGCTGACTTGGGTTGCAAAAAGGTTCCACCACTCACTAGCTGTGTCACCTTGCAAAAGTCACCACGTCCCTGAGCCTCAGCTTTCTCCTCTGAAAATGAGAATGGCAATAGTGTTCATTTCACGAGGTTATCACGAGGCCCACCTGAGATAACGCCCTTGGCAGGTGCCTGACATGAGGTCAGCCCTCAATATAGATGTTAGCAACCATTATTTGCTATTGTTCTACTTTTTCAGTTTGTATGTGCTCCCAGAAGTTACTCATCCAGATGGCAGTCAGCTAGATGTGTAACTTATTCCGAGTAAGTCTGAGTAGGGTCTTCATATCATATTTCTTTGCTCTTCAGCCCAGTTTCCAGGACCCCAGCACAATGACATGGTTATCATATGATACCAGTGATTTTTAGCTGTATGTTGAGTGCATATTAAAGACAGAAAAAAGAAAAGTGGAGAAATGAAGAGAGTTGGGGTCGGGCTGTTAGACATATGGGGTGCATCAAAGGATTGCCAGACAGATGGTGAGCATAGGAGCACACCTGGGTACTATGCACTAATTAGCTGACAGGTGGGTCAAGGATTGGAAAAGGTAGGAAACAGTATGTTGTTTATTCCCCAGAATCAGAGGCTGCCTGAGGCCAGGTTCCCTAACGCCCTTACTCTTGGCTGAGTTGGTACAAGTTAAGAATATGTTCCACTTCACCTTGAAGAAGCCCTGTGCCAGGTGAAGGGAAGCTTTGCTGACAGGTTTGATAACTGGGCCTTTCAAGAAAGGCTTGGAGCCACTTTGGCCTCAGTGAGCACTCCACTTCCTCTGGTCATATCTTCCCCGAAACTAAAATACAGCTTGGAAAGACAGCTCGGTGCCCTCATAGTCGCTGTGGCTTCCTCAAGCCACGACACGCTCTCTCTTTTATGAGCCTGCGGGGCTGTAATTCTCATCACCTGACATTTATGGGAGACTTTGTATTAGCAAAAGGCTTTATAGCCATTTTTATGAGGGATGCCTCCCTGAGAACCGTCAGGTATAATCACCCAGACTGAGCAGAAGGGAAGAGAGCAAAGACACACAAGTAAATGGCCCTCACCCTCTGGCCCACAAGGAGCCAAGAACGGAGCCTACAGATGCCACTTCTCTTCAACCGCATGTCAGAGCTGATTTTCTTGCCCTTGTAGCCTTGGTAGCAATCTGTGTGTCATCATCTTCCACATCCAACTCCTCAGTGGGTCCTGAAGGCGCAACTCCCAAAGGCATCTCACGTCCATCCATTTCTGTCCATCTCCACGGCATCTCTCTGGCCCAGCCTGACTCCCACACAGCCCCGTCTGGCGCTGTCTCCTAGTCCTGTCCCCTGCCCTGCCTTCCATTATCCAAGCAGGAGACAAAGTAACCTTCCAAATGTTTACTTATTTATTTAATGGATGAACCTTTCGTAAACTTTCTGATACTTCTGGAAAAATCTTTATTGATATCCTACAGCGAATATGTCCTATTGAAAAGAATAATCTTTTAAAAACAAAAATAGCAATGCTTCAATAGCTTCTTCTACTGAGTAAGATTTATTCAGAATAAAATCTGAGTTCTTTAACAGACTGCAGGGTCCCTCGGTGACCCTCCCCCCTCCCCAACTCTCTGGCCTTCTTCCCACTCTGGCTCTGCTCCTGCCCTGGGTTCAGGGACCCACCAAGCTCTTTTCTGCCTCCAGAGTTTACACCCACTTCTCAATCTGCCTGGAAAGCCCTTGGGCCTGCTCTCAGCACAGCTGGCTTCATCTCACCCTTCCAGTCTCAGCTCTCGAGTCACCTCCCAGCCTGTGCAATCTGAAATTGCCCCCTCCCCACATTACCCTCTTACTCACTTTCAGAGCACTTTGAACAATCTTAAGATGTTTCTTACTTGTTGAGTTATACACAGCCTGTCTCCTTTGCTAGGATGTGCGCCCCATGAGAACAGGGACCTTGTGTGTATTTTTCACCAGTGTACCAATGCCTAGCACAGCATCTGCACAGAGAATAAAGTCAGTTAATACGTGTTGAGAAATTAAACGAAGAAATGAAGCAATCTGCTAAATAAGCCTCCCCACTCCTCTCCAAACCCCTGCTAGTCTTCATTGTAGTCAGTAGAGGGCAGCAAAGACCCTGAGTCATCCAACTTCTGGGGTTTATGCCAGAAAACTTCAGAAAACTTATGCTCCTTTGCCAAATAGCAGAGCTGGGTTTATCAGGAATTTCAGGAAAATGACCAGCCTTACCCACTCTTTATTCTCCTTGTTCCTGAAGCCTTCTGTGCACTGAATCATTTACAAATTTTTTTTTTTTTCAAGATTTCAGGCTGACAATGCTCCTTAGGATATGAAAGCAGATGTTGTATTGACTGAGCCAAAAAAGAAACCCAGTGGCCTGGAGCCTGTACCTTCCTGCCTGACAAGTTAGTATGGAAAAAAAAATTGCTCCTATCACAGCCAAAAGCTGTTTGGGACTTAAGGATTTACGGCTGTCCTTTACAGTGTGTGGGGAGGATCAGGTACCAGCTAGGCAGCTGCTGTTTGCTTTTGAGCACTTGCAAGAGCAAGTTGTGTGTGTTTATAGTTCTGTCTTCTGCACGTATCTGTTTCTACTTGTTCCATCTTCTCGTTTTGTTTGGCAATCCTCCCACCCAGGGCAAGAACCTCAACGTCCCCTGCCTTTGTGGGCTCCCATGGTACCTTCACCGAGAATACACACTGAACCCAGGTAATCAGCAGTAGAATCAGAATCTTAGAATGGTGTTTTCATTCACTCCCTGCCCGACAAACGTGTACCGAGTCCTATGATACACCAGGCCTGGGGCTGTGCCCTGTGGGTACCGATGCTCCATTTGATTGAAGGAACAGTTACTAGAATCAAAAGGGAGGCAGTGTTTCTCAAGCTCAGCACTACTGAGGTTTTGGACTAGATAATTCTTTCTTGTGGGAGCGTTCTAGGATGGTTAGCAACATCCCTGACCTCTACGCATTAGATGCAGGTAGCACCCACCCCCTAAGTTGTGATAAGCAAAGATGTTTCCAGACATTGATAAATGGCCCCTGAGGGGCAAATTCCCACCTCTAATCTTGAAAAACACTCTCTTCAGGATCGTGGTGGATACATTTGGGGGTATCCTTTCAGCCTTGAGTCAATGACCCCTTTCTCCTAGCACTGCTGCTCCCTAGCCCACGCTTGGCCCTTGTGACCTGAAGCCTGTGGACTTGGTATCTGACCCAACTTAGGCCTCTCAGCTTCTCTTCTTTGGGAATTTGAAACTAGGACCAAGGGACTGACTACCACCTGGGTTCTTTGTGGCGCCAACACTTTAACACAAATTTAGAAGGTATGTGTGGATGTATGATAACATGGGGCCCAGGAAGCAGAGACATCCTACTGCAGAGACAAGAATGAAATGGACCATAGAGAAACACAGAGGAAGAGGCAGAGAGAGGTCACCTAGTTCTAGCACTTTCCGGTTCTAGTACTTCCCAAGGATAGGCTAAACTTCCTGCCTTGCATGGGTTGACATTCCTCTACATTTATAACTAATTCCTCTTTTGTGCTAGGGCAGGGTTTTGGGTTTTTGGGGATTTTTTTGTTTTTTTTTTTTCTGTTATTGGCAAATTAATCCTAACAGGTAGATTCTGTGTGGCCTGGAACTGAAATCATAACCAAAAAACAGGGATCAAGGCAGTTAAGGGATCAATTTCTAACCCTCAAGGCAGCTCCACTCACCTCAGCACATGTGCCCCATTCTCCTTTCTCTACCAAATGGCTTCCTCACCCTCTCTACTGAGTTTTTTTCTTGTCTCCACCTTGGCTTGTACATGGCCTGGCGTGCCAAGGCCTCAGCTTAACTTCTTGCTGTCCTCTCACCATCAGCCTGACTGCTAACAGCAAGCCCAGGCCGGGTTTCTTGGCTCATATTCCTGAGTAAATGAGACCGATTGGCTCATGTGGCAAACACTGTTGACCGCCCATCCAACAACCATCCCTCCCCATCAGTTTTGTTCAACCCCAGGTGGTGAATCAGAATTGGTTTGTAAGGACAATGAGATGTAAGAGGAATCTTCCGGGGGCCTTATGGGAAAGAATTTTATTCTTGATATAAGAGGACAAAGCCCAGGGAAGAGCCACTCTATCCCCTTCCTGTCTGCTTTGGGTGTGTCATGTAAGGACATGATACCTGGAGCCATGGTAGCCATTTTGCAACCATGAAGTAAAGCCAAGAGAACTACAGGGGAACTGACAGAAGCAGGCTAAAGCATCCTTGAGCTAGCAAATTAACCAGCTCCAGAGCCATTTACCTTTAGACTTCTTGTTACATGAGCTAATTAGGTGTCCTTACAGTCTAAGCTACTTTGACTAGGGTATCCTGTTACTTGAAGCCAAAAGGATCCTGACTGATATATATAGCTCATCTTTTCAGGCCGGGTCACTCAGGTCCTAGGTGACTAGCTGGCTACCCTGTAGATTGATTGCCTTGGAGTCACACACATACCTCCAGTCCATATGTTCATCACCCCAAAACTTTTATTATGAAAAATTTTAAACCTACAGAAAAGTTGAGGAAATGATACAATGAACACTCAAATATCCTTCACCTAGATTCATCAATTGTTAACATTTAGCTGCATATGTACATTATACATATTTTCATATATATGGGGGTATTTTTTGACCGAATCATTTGACAGTAAGTTAGAAGCTTTGAATTTTTCAGGGGGGGTGAAGTTAGGGCTTCACCCCAAAGCGCTTCAACATTTATCTCCTAAGAAACAAGGACGTTCTCCTATATAAACAAATGGTCACTGTATTAGATTTAAGATTGATTATATTATTCTCCAATATAAAAATCTTATTGTTCAATTTTCCAAGTAATGTCCTTTGGAGTTTTTTTTTTGGTTTGTTTTGCCTTATTTTTATCTTTGCTTTTGTTCTTATCTGGGATTTGTCAGAATCACATGCTGTTTTAACGGTGATATCTCTATAGTCTCCTTTACTCTAAAACAGTTCTCCTGCCTTTTTTTTTTTTTTTTGTCTTTCCTGTCATTGACTTTCAGCCAGTTTTTTTATGGAATGTCCCACAATTTGGATTATCTGGTTATTTCTTCAGAATTAGATTTAGTTAAAGATTTTTAAGAAGTGTTGGAGAGGATGTAGAGAAATGAGTACCCTCATACACTGCTGGTGGGAATGCAAACTGGTGCAGCCACTGTGGAAAACAGCGTGGAGATTCCTCAAAAAATTAAGCATAGAACTACCATACAATCCAGCTATTCCACTGCTGGTTATTTATCCAAAGAACATGGAAACATGAATGCGTAAAGATACATTCACCCCTATGTTCATGGCAGCATTATTCACAATAGCCAAGACTTGGAAGCGACCTAGGTTCCCCTTAAGGGATGAATGGATAAAGAATATGTGGTATATATACAGAATGGAATACTACTCAGCCATAAAAAGAATGAAATCTGGCCATTTGTGACAACATGGGTGGATCTTGAGGGTATCATGCTAACGAAATAAGCCAGAGGGAGAAAGTTAAATACCATACGATCTCACTCAGAAATAGAAGATAAGAGCAACAATGAACAACCACATAGAGACAGAGATTGGATTGGTGGTTACCAGAGGGAAGGGGGGAGGGAGGAGGGAGAAAGAGGTGACTAGTCACATGTGTATGGTGATGGATTGTAATTAGTCTTTAGGTGGTGAACACAATGGAATTTACACAGAAATCAAAAGACAATGTTGTAGACCTGAAATTTATGTAATGTTATAAACCAATGTTACCACAATGAAAAAAATTTTTTTAAAGATTTTTCGAAAAAAACCCTACAGGGGTGATGTTGGATCCTTCTCAGTGCATCACAACAAGAGGCGCATGATGCCATTGTGTCCTATTATTGGTCATGCTAAGTTTAGTCAGTTGATTAAGGTGCTGTCTTCAAGAATTCTCCATTGTAAAGGCATCTTTTCTCCCTTTATAATTAATAGGTCATCTGTGGGATGGTACTTTGAGAATATGAGAATATCTTGTTCTCCAATAACTTTCATCCAATGTTTTAGCACCCATTGATAAACTTTGCCTGAATGAACGATTATAGTAGTGATTACAAAAATCACAGTTTTTCTAATTCTATCATTTTTTCTACATTTATTAGTTGGCATTCTACTTAAGAAAAAGAGCTTTCTCTTCCCTCACACTCACTTTTTAAATTTTCATGAGTACCATTATGAACTCAGATTATTCATTATAACCAATTTTCTTTTTTGTTTTCAATTTATCCTAAATTTGGTCCTTCAAATGGGAGCCCCTTTCTAGCCCTGTGGCATAGTGGTTAAGTTTGTGCACTCTGCTTCGGTGGCCTGGGGTTTGCACATTCGGATCCCGGGCACAGACCTAACACCACTCATCAAGCCATGCTGTGGCAGCATCCTACGTAAAAAAATAGAGGAAGATTGGCAACAGATGTTAACTCAGGGCCAATCTTCTTCACAAAGAAAAAAAGGAGGGGGCCCCCTCCAGCTGATCTGTGTCCTTCTGACATATCCCCATCAGTTTCGAGCAGTTCTTTGCTCAGAAACTAGCAGAGGAAATTCCAAACTCATCTTGTACTTTCCCTGATCCAGACCTGGAATCAGCCATTTCTCCAGGAAAACTTGGTTCCTTTCAGTGGGAACTAGTTCTTAGAAAGCAAAAACTGGGTGGTAGGAGTGCTCATTGCTGTTGAGGTGTCATTTCTTCTAGGCCTTGTTGGTGGACAGGGCCAGGAGTAGATTTTATTTTAAATCATGACTTTTATCATGACCCCCCACCTCCAATCCAACAGCACAGAGCTCTTCCTCTTTCCCCTCAGTCCATATTTCTATCTCCTCCCTCCGACAGCAAGAACCCTAGTTTTCACCAACAGCAGTCTATTGACTCATTTGCTCCTCCCTATCATACCCCCAATAGTATCAGAATTACTACGTCAATACCACCAGCAACCACAAACCTACTAATAAAGTTCAATATTGTTGGCAGCTTTTTTTAACCTTAGAATATTAGAATATAGCCCACTAAAGGTAAAGGTCATACATATGTGAAAGTTCACAGAGCCAAAACTGCACCAGCTCCTTTAGACCTTATCTGGGACCCCACACACCCACCTCTTTACAAGAGTGTGCAAAAACCCATCCTAGTTTCAGTTGTTGTTCTCAAGTTGGTCTACTTTGCTTTTCAGTGAGTACCTATTGCCAATTTTAGAATTCTCCTGTTCTCAGATCTGTTAAATACCTCATCGCTTCCTCCCGCACAGATACTGATACAATGTGGGTCTTTAGATTCTGGTAGTTTTCGTCCACCTGCGCATAATTTGGGGTTAATGAGGATATCTTCTTCATCTAGATTTTTTTACGATGTCAACATTGAGTTTTGGATTTTGCCATTAGAGTTGATCTGTCCTTTTTTATGGGAGCAGGGGGATTTAGGAACATTTAAAAACCTCACTGCCACTGCTACCATCTTCCCATAGTTTTCTCCATTGATTTATTTATTCATTCATGTATTCAACAAATAATTTTGAGCCCTGAATTGCAACATTTTATGCCTCTTCAGATTCCCTTGGTGCCATTAACTTTCAGAACCCTGCTGCCTCTTCTGCCCCAACTGCCATTGTAACTACCTGCTTCCACCTAGGCTCATAGGATTCTGCCACCCTGGGCTGATCATTCACTACTGGGGAAAGTCAAGAACCCTCTTCTCCACTGCCTCTGTGCAGCCACAATGAATAGCTACATGCCCTGTGTTTGTTGCTTCTCTTCCTACTTCTGAACTTAGATAAAATGCCACAGCACAGGGCATTTATCTGGCTTCCTAAAATGCTGCTGAAAGGATTGCATAAAGCAACATGAAGCATGGAAGAGTTAACTCTCCATGTAAACCATGACCAGTGGGAACTAGAAAAAAGGAAGGATCCTGGCAGATAGATTTCCTCTCCCTTCTCCCTCCTGTGGACTATCACGAGGCACATTTTCTTTGTTCTGCTTATCCTGAGACATCCATGAGGCTCACAAAGACATCGTCTGCTAGCCAAGGACTGTTCCATGACACTGTACCTCCTCCACCTCGAGGAGTTGCTTATTCTAATTCACACAAGAGTCAGATCTAGGCTGGTGGCTGCCCTGCTGAGGTGTATAAACAAAGATGGGCACCTAGAACAAGAGATAGGAAGCTCAGAAACCATCAAGTCTCACTTACCACCAAGTTCCTACTCTTGTATCCTTGCCAGATGCTCCATACTCTGCTCGACTAATCCACGAGGAAGTGCTCACTATCTCATTTGTGACTGCAGTTGTTTGAAAGTTTTGCCTTGGTCCTTCTGTTTATTCATTTTTAAGTCATATTTTTTGATCTATAATTTATATAATTTATAATGTTATGTTATAACTATGATTATATATACTATATACTATCATATAAACTACAAATATTAATATAAATTATAATTTATATCATAATTATAATACACTATATTATATGTAGCAGATAATATATTGTATAATTATAATTATAAATTATAGTATATAATTGTTCTGCCACATGCCCAGCTGGGTGAACACTGCGGGATAGATTGCCAAGAGACCAAAGGAAAGACCCAGAGACAGCGAACTAGACATATGGGTTTATTGGGAGTTACAGGGAAGGTCCAGTGGCGGCTGGCTGGACAGCAACGTGCACCTGCTACCGCCCCCTGAGAGAAGTTTGCTCAAGTAGGCAGAGGAACAAAGGCTGCATGCTTCCCAAGGGGGATCATTCCTGTATGACCTACATTCCAAGGACCAGAGCCCCCACTCGCCCCCCACAGAAGGCCTCCATGTTCCCTCAGACTGCGAGGGTCTTGGTGCTAACTCTCCCACAAGAAAACAGCTGTGTTGGCCAAGCCCAGGACTGTTATCATCGTGAGTGCTGGTGTGTTGCCCAGACAGGAGCCTCAAGGACACATTGTAATGCCCCTACAATAATACGTAATTGTATTAATTATAAATTACATAAATATATAATTACATAATATGTATGTATTACAATATTATACATAATAATATAATGTATATGATATACTATAATTTATAATTATATCATACATTATTATAATATATAGCTTATAATTATATACTATATATAATATACCATATTATATACTATATACTGTATTATATATTAATATAATGACAATGCAAACTATAATTTATGATTTAATCTATAGTTTACCCTTTCTAGGTATAAAGCTAAATGAGTTTTTTTTAATTAAGGTTATGAAAGTTAACATCCTTGTGAAATTACAGTTGTACATCATTATTAGTCATGCTGTAGGTATACCACTTCACCTCTAGTGCCCACCCCCCTTTCCCCTGGCAACCACCGATCATTTCTCTTTGTCCATATGTTAGCTACCACCTATGAGTGGAGTCATACGGAGTTCGTCTTTCTCTGTCTGGCTTATTTCACTCAACATAATACTCTCAAGGTCTATCCATGTTGTTGTGAATGGGACGACTTTGTCCTTTTTTATGGCTGAGTAGTATTCCATTGTATATATCTACCACATCTTCTTTATCCAATCATCAGTTGCTGGGCACTTAGGTTGGTTCCATGACTTGGCTATTGTGAATAATGCTGCGATGAACATAGGGGTGCATGGAACTTTTGGAATTGCTGATTTCAGGTTCTTAGGATAGATACCTAGTAGTGGGATGGCTGGGTCATAAGGTATTTCTATTCTTAACTTTTTGAGGAATCTCCATACTGTTTTCCACAGTGGTTACACCAGTTTGCATTCCCACCAACAGTGTATGAGGGTTCCCTTTTCTCCACAGCCTCCCCAACATTTGTCACTCTTGGTTTTGGATATTTTTGCCATTCTAACAGGTGTAAGGTGATATCTTAGTGTAGTTTTGATTTACATTTCCCTGATGATTAGTGATGATGAGCATCTTTTCATGTGTCTATTGGCCATCCGTATATCTTCTTTGGAGAAATGTCTGTTCATGTACCCTGCCCATTTTGTAATTGGGTTGTTTGATTTTTTATTGTTGAGTTGTGTGAGTTCTTTGTATATTATGGAGATTAACCCTTTGTCGGATAAATAACTTGTGAATATTTTTTCCCAGTTAGTGGGCTGTTTTTATTTTCCAATCCTGTTTTCCCTTGCCTTGAAGAAGCTCTTTAGTCTGATGAAGTCCCATTTGTTTATTCTTTCTATTGTTTCCCTCATGTGTGGGGTTATGGTGTCCAAAAAGATTCTTTTGAAGCTGATGTCAAAGAGTGTACTGCTGATATTCTCTTCTAGAAGACTTATTGTTTCAGGCCTAATCTTTAGGTCTTTGATCAATTTTGAGTTTATTTTAGTAAATTGTGAAAAAGAATGGTTGATTTTCATTCTTTTACATGTGGCTGTCCAGTTTTCCCAGCACCATTTGTTGAAGAGACTTTCTTTCCTCCATCGTAGGCCCTCAACTCCTTTGTCAAAGATTAGCTGTCCACAGATGTGTGATTTTATTTCTGGGCTTTCAATTCTGTTCCATTGATCTGTGCATCTGTTTTTGTACCAGTACCATGCTGTTTTGATTACTGTAGCTTTGTAGTATGTTTTGAAGTCAGGGATTGTGATGCCTCCAGCTTTGTTCTTCTTTCTCAGGATTGCTTTAGCAATTTGGGGTCTTTTGTTACCCCATATGAATTTTAGGATTCTTTGTTCAATTTTTGTAAAGAATGACATTGGAATTCTGATTGGGACAGCGTTGAATCTGTAGATTGCTTTAGGTAGTATGGACATTTTAACTATGTTTATTCTTCCAATCCATGTGCATGGAATGTCTTTCCATCTCTTTATGTCATCATCGATTTCTTTCAAGAAGGTCTTGTAGTTTTCGTTGTATAGATCTTTCACTTCCTTGGTTAAATTTCTCCCAAGGTATTTTATTCTTTTTGT
Source organism: Equus caballus (assembly GCF_041296265.1). Lineage (NCBI taxonomy): Eukaryota > Metazoa > Chordata > Mammalia > Perissodactyla > Equidae > Equus > Equus caballus. Next base: position 47,053,828 of record NC_091697.1, read on the forward strand.
TGCGATCGTGAATGGGATTGAGTTCTTGAGATCTTTTTCTGTTAGTTCATTGTTAGCATATAGAAATGCTACTGATTTATGTATGTTGATTTTATACCCTGCAACTTTGCTGTAGTTGTTGGTTGTTTCTAATAGTTTTCTGATGGATTCTTTGGGGTTTTCTATATATAAGATCATGTCCTCTGCAAACAGTGAGAGTTTTACTTCTTCATTGCCTATTTGGATTTCTTTTATTTCTTTTTCCTGCCGAATTGCTCTGGCCAAAACCTCCAGTACCATGTTGAATAAGAGTGGTGAAAGTGGGCACCCTTGTCTTGTTCCTGTTCTGAGAGGGATGGGTTTCAGTTTTTGTCTGTTGAGTATGATGTTAGCTGTGGGTTTGCCATATATGGCCTTTATTATGTTGAGGTACTTTCCTTCCATACCTATTTTATTGAGGGTTTTTATCATAAATGGATGTTGGATCTTGTCGAATGCTTTCTCTGCATCTGTTGAGATGATCATGTGGTTTTTGTTTCTTGTTTTGTTAATGTAGTGAATCACGTTGATTGACTTGCGGATGTTGAACCATCCCTGTGTCCCTGGTATAAATCCCACTTGATCATGGTGTATAATCTTTTTGATGTATTGCTGTATTCGGTTTGCCAAAATTTTGTTGAGGATTTTTGCATCCATGTTCATCAGTGATATTGGTCTGTAGTTTTCCTTCTTTGTGTTGTCCTTGTCAGGTTTGGGGATCAGGGTGATGTTGGCTTCATAGAATGTATTAGGGAGTGCTCCATCTTCCTCATCTTCCTCTATTTTCTGGAATAGTTTGAGAAGGATAGGTATTAAATCTTCTTTGAATGTTTGGTAGAATTCTTCAGAAAAGCCGTCTGGTCCTGGACACTTATTTTTGGGGAGGTTTTTGATTACTATTTCTATTTCTTTACTTGTGATTGGTCTATTCAGATTCTCTATTTCTTCCTGATTCAGTTTGGGTAGGTTGTATGAGTCTAGAAATTTATCCATTTCTTCTAGGTTGTTCAGTTTGTTGGCATATAGTTTTTCATAGTATTCTCTTATGATCCTTTGTATTTCTTCGGTATCTGTTGTGATTTCTCCTCTCTTGTTTCTAATTTTATTTATTTGAGGCTGCTCTCTTTTTTTTTTTTTAGTGAGTCTGGCTAAGTGTTTGTCAATTTTGTTAATTTTTTCGAAGAACCAACTCTTCATTTCATTGATCCTTTCTACTGTCTTTTTTGTTTCAATACCATTTATTTCTGCTCTAATTTTTATTATTTCCCTCCTTCTACTGACTTTGGGCTTTGTTTGTTCTTCTTTTTCTAATTCTGTTAGGTGTCATTTGAGGTTGTTTATGTAAGATTTTTCTTGCTTATTGAGGTGAGCCTGTATTGCAATGAATTTCCCTCTTAGGACTGCCTTTGCTGCGTCCCAAATAATTTGGTACGGTGTGTTTTCATTTTCATTTGTCTCCAGATAATATTTGATTTCTTCTTTAATTTCTTCAATAATCCATTGTTTGTTCAGTAGCATGTTGTTTAGTATCCACATTTTTGGCTCTTTCCCAGCTTTACTCTTGTAGTTGATTTCTAGTTTCATAGCATTGTGATCAGAAAAGATTCTTGATATTATTTCAACCCTCTTGAACTTATTGATGCTTGCTTTGTTTCCCAAGATATGGTCTATCCTTGAGAATGTTCCATGCGCACTTGAGAAGAATGTGTAACCTGCTGTTTTTGGATGAAGTGTCCTATATATATCTATTAGGTCCATCTGATCTAATTTTTCATTTAATTCTATAATTTCCTTGTTGATTTTCTGTCTGGATGATCTGTCCATTGGTGTTAATGGGGTGTTGAGGTCTCCTACTATTACTGTATTGCTGTTGATGTCTCCTTTTAGTTTTGTTAATAGTTTCTTTACGAATTTTGGTGCTCCTGTGTTCGGTGCATATATATTTATAAGTGTTATGTCATCTTGGTGGAGCGTCCCTTTTATCATTATATACTGCCCCTCTTTGTCTTTCTTTATCTGTTTTGCTTTGAAGTCTACTTTGTCTGATATAAGTATAGCAACACCTGCTTTCTTTTGTTCATTATTAGCTTGGAGTATTGTCTTCCATCCCTTCACTTTGAGTCTGTGTTTGTCTTTGGGGCTGAGGTGTGTTTCCTGGAGGCAGCATATTGTTGGATCTTGTTCTTTGATCCATCCTGCCACTCTGTGCCTTTTGATTGGAGAGTTCAATCCATTCACATTTAGAGTGGTTATTGAAACGTGGGGGCCTACTGTTGCCATTTTATCACTTGTTTTCCAGTTCTTTTGCATTTTGTCCTGATGGAGAGCTGTTACTTTGTGTTATTGTCTTTCTGCTTATCTCCGTTGTTCTGGATTTTGTAACCCCTTTCCTTTTTTTGATTTTTCAGGAATGAGGTTCTTCCTGAGCATTTCTTAAAGAGGAGGTTTTGTGGCGATGAACTCCCTTAACTTTTGTTTATCTGGGAAAGTTTTTATTTCTCCATCGTATTTGAAGGATATTTTCGCTGGGTAGAGTATTCTTGGCTGCAGGTTTTTGTCCTTCAGAGTTTTGAATATTTCATTCCCATCTCTTCTAGCCTGTAAGGTCACTCCTGAGAAATCTGCTGATAGCCTTATAGGATTTCCTTTGTAAGTTTTTTTCTTCTGCCTGGCTGCCCTTAGTATTTTCTCTTTGTCGTTGACTTTTGCTAGTTTCACTACTATATGCCTTTGGGTTGGTCTTCTTGCGTTAATAAAGTTTGGAGATCTACTGGCTTCTGTCACATGAAGTTCCATCTCTCTTCCCAAGTTTGGAAAGTTCTCAGCTATTATTTCTTTGAACAGGCCTTCTACCCCCTTCTCCTTCTCTTCTCCCTCTGGTATACCTATAATCCTTATGTTGCATCTCCTAACTGAGTTGGATAATTCTCGGAGAGTTTCTTCATTTCTCTTTAGTCTTAGTTCTCTCTCCTCCTCTGTCTGCAGCATTTCTATATTCCTATCCTCCAAATTGCTAATTCTGTCCTCCATATTATCGACCCTACTGTTCAGAGAGTCCAGATTTTTCTTAATCTCCTCCATTGTGTCCTTCATCTCCAGTATTTCTAATTGGTTCTTCTTTATAGTATCAAGCTCTTTTGTGACATAGCTCCTGAACTCATTGAGTTGTCTATCTGAATTCTCTTTTAACTCGTTGAGGTTTTTAATAATGGCAGTTTTGAAATCATCGTCATTTAGGTTATAGATTTCATTGTCATTGGGATTGTTTTCTGGGTGCTTATCATTTTCCTTCTGTTCTGGAGATTTAATATATTTTTTTCATACTGCTTTATGACGTGGATTTGTGCCTCCGCATAGACATAGAGTTTAGTCGCTGCTTCCATTTGTTGTGACTGGTGTGTGGGGGGGGGGCAGCTGTTTAGACTGCACCAACCAGGAACCCTGTCAGCTGTTACTGACTGGACCTGGAGCCCTCCTCATGTCACAGTGGTCCTGTGGGGTCCCTCGTCGGTTGTGGGGGCAATCGCAAGGGGGCCTCAGGCTGCTGGTGCCTACTGCTGCAGCCCACTTAGACGCGCTCCCTCCTTGTGGTCTGCAGTGGTATTGTGGGCATTCCCATCAGCCAGGAGCAGGATCACCTATAATCACCACTTTGTCCCTAACAGAGCCCACAAAATCACACTTGTCCACTATAGGTCCCAGCAGAGCTATGGGTATCTTCTACAGTCTGTCTTTAGCTCACCTAGCTGTGCTGCTTTTGCCCTAGGGCCTTCCTGCCTTGTGATTGCCAGTCAGGACCTCTCCACTAGTGCTGTGCAGAGGCTTTCGCTGAGGCTGCTGTAGGAACCTGGAGTTCCCCCCTGAGCTATGTAGCCATTTCAACAGAGCTGCACTCTGCCCTACTCCACTCTCACGGGATCTCTGGGAGCCCCTTGCCTCGTCTGGGACATGGCCAGAGTCTGTGGGCCTGGAGGTGGCTTGTAAGCTGCTGCCTTGTGGGGAATTCTGCTCTAGGGAGCTTCCTGGTGTTCCAAATGCTGGGAGGGGCCTCCCTGCCAATGGCGAGCAGAGGCCCTCCCTGCTGTGGGGGTGCAGGACCCTGGAGCGTCCCCCCAGGCTGCAGAGCCAGGTGTTGGAGCTCCACCCTGTCCCCAAGCGTGTCCACGGGAAGTCCGGGCACCCCCTGCACCGACCCGTGCGCCAGAGACTGTGAGCCCAGCAGCAGCTTATGGTCTGGTGCTGTGCTGGGGAATCTGCCCACCAGGAGCTTCCCTGTGTCCTGGATTCTGGGTGTGGCCTCCCTGCTAATGGCGGGCAGAGGCTTTCCCTGCCAGGGAGGTGCGGGACCCCAGAGCCTTCCCCCGTGCCGCAGAGCCGGGCGCTGGAGCTCCAACCGTGTCCCCAAGCACGTCTATGGGACGTCCGGGCACCCCCTGCACTGACCCGTGAGCCGGAGACCGTGAGCCCAGCGGCAGCTTGTGGTCTGGTGCCGTGTCGGGGTTTCCTCCCACCGGGAGCTTCCCTTTGTCCTGGATTCTGGGCATGGCGTCCCTGCTAATGGTGAGCAGAGGCTTTCCCTGCCGGGGAGGTGCAGGACCCCGGAGCCTTCCCCCATGCCGCAGAGCCAGGCGCTGGAGCTCCAACCATGTCCCCAAGCACATCTACGGGAAGTCCAGGTGCCCCCTGCACCGACCCGTGCACCGGAGACTGTGAGCCCAGCTGCAGCTTGCGGTCTGGTGCCGTGCCGGGCCCACCAGGAGCTTCTCTTTGTTCTGGATTCTGGGCGGGGCCTCCCTGCTAATGGCGAGCGGAGGCCTTCCCTGCCAGTGGGTGCAGGGGGCTTGGGTAGGGCTGTTGTCACCTGTTTCCACCGTTGCACCTTTGGTGAGTGCACACTCCCACCCTTGGTGTGTGGCGATGCTATGGGGGAGTCCGCTGGAAGAGAGCCTCCTGCAGGAACTAGGCTGTCTGGGGGTCGGGGGTCGTGGGTTGGAGAGTTTTCACCTATTTCCACCTCCTCCCGGGGGGAAGTCTGTCTGCCTTCCGATGTGTAGTAGCACAAGACTCTTAGGCATCTTGAGATGCTATCTGGATATCCTTTGTTAATCGGTGAATGTCCAATTAGTTGTGGATTCGACGGGGGAGAGACAAAGAAGACCACTCACTCCGCCATCTTGGTCCTGCCTCTCCACCAAAGCTAAATGAGTTTTGATGAATGTATATACATTCATCGTGTAACCCCCAACACAATCAAGATGTAGAAAAAGTCCATCACTCCAAAAAGATCCCTTATGCCACTCTCTAGACAATGCCCTCTTCTCACCCCTGGCAACCACTGATCTGATTTCTATCCTCAAAGTTTTCCCTTTTAGTGAATGCCATATAAATAGAATCATACAATATGTAACCTTTTGGGTCAGACTTCTTCCACTTATCATGATGCTCTTGTGATCCAGTCACATTGTTGCACATATCAGTAGTTTGTTAATTTTATTGCTAAGTTTTATTGCATCTCATGGATGTGCCACGGCTTGTTTATCCACTGACCTATTGATGGACATATGGATTGTTTCCAGTTTTTGGAGGTTTTGAATAAAGCTGTTATAAATATTTGTGTACAGATCTTTTTGTGGGCATATGCTTTCATTCTTTTGGGTAAATATCTAAGAATGCAATTGCTGGGTCATATGGTAAGTGTATATTTAACTTGATAAACAACTTCCAAACTGTTTTCAAAAGTGGCTGTATTGTTTGGCATTCCACCAGCTATATACAAAATTATTTTTCGTTAATTTTTAAAATTTGACTAGTACTATATGAACCCATTCTCTTTACTTAAATAAGTCAATCAATACAGAAAGGCAAATATCCCATTTCTCTTCTCCTCAATCTCCCTCCACTCCTTAAATGTGGCCACTGTGATCAGTTTGGTGTACATAAAAATTCTTGTTCCTATAGAAAAGAACTAGATGCTCCTTGAGGCACCACGACCACCACCAGATTCTAATACCTACTCAAATGCGTGATATGGTGGCAAGACTGTTGGCAGTGGTGTTAGCCAAACTTGGATTTTGATCCTGGATCTGCCACTTTCTAGCTACAAACAAAACTTGGAACCAGCAGCATGCATATGCTGCTTATAATTAAGATGAAGTTTTAGATAGATGTAAAATATATAAATTAATAGAGAAAAATAAAAATATTTAAATATAGAATTGTTACATATATTTGAGTTTTCATTTGCTGTTTCTAGTTAATATAGATTTCTAATTTTTCTGCCATTTCTGAAAAGGAATATATATCATATTAATATATTAGACAGCCTTGGATCCCAAACAAGTCACATTACTGTAAAATATTCATTTGGAACTTACTTGTCCAGCAAAGTCTTCAGGAACGCCTTCAGAAGATGAAAAACAGGAGTAGGAACTAAGCGACCCTGTAGAAGACATATGTAGCCCATTTCTAACATTTATAAATTAGCTATAATTGACCAAATGCAGTCGTGAGTTTAAAAGTAGTGAAAACCTAGAATGGTGCTTGCCAGGGCCTGGAGGGAGGGGAAATAGGGAGCTGCTCTTCAACAGGTATAAAGTTTCAGCTATGCAAGATGAAAAACTTCTGGAGATAATGCTGTACAACATTGTGCTTATAGTTAACAGTGTACTCTACACTTAAAAAGTTGTTAAGAGGGTAAATCTCACATTATATGTTCCTATCACAATATGAAAAAGGGACAGTAGTGGAAAATCTGAAATCTGTAATTTATTCAATGATATTGTATCCATGTTAATTTCTTAGTTTTGACAAATGGACAATGGTTATGTAAAATGTTAACATTAGGGGAAGCTGGCTGAAGGGCATACAGTAACTCTGCACTGCCTTTGCAACTTTTCTGTAAGTGTAAACTTATTCCAAAGTAAAACATTTATTTTTAAAAATGTACTGAAAACCAAGTCACCCATACAAACGTATACGCTGTATAATTTTTATAATGGCAAAAATTTGAAAAACAGTCAATTAAGAAGGAATTGGCTAAAAAGATTTAGCATAATATCATGTAGTTATTAATAAAATTAAGTTGATGAATTTTATGTAACAACCTGGAAAGCAGTGCATAATATAATGTTAAGTAGGAAAAGAAGCTTACAAAGTTTTTGTGTTATGATCTCAATTATATATATTTTTAAATTACATATAAGAAATATATGTAAGTATATGTCAGCATACAACATGCCAGGGTGGAAGGTCCCATGGCTGAATCATTAAGTTCATGTGCTCTGCTCCGATGGCCCAGGGTTTCCCCGGTTCGGATCTTGGGTGTGGACATGGCACCACTCATCAAGCAATTTTGAGGCGGCATCCCACATAGCAGAGCCAGAAGGACCCACAACTAGAATATACAACTATGGACTGGGGGTTTTGGAGAGAAGAAGAAGAAAATAAAAAGATTGGCAACAGATGTTAGCTCAGGTACCAATCTTAAAAAAAAAAAAATGCCTGGAAAAAGAAACAACCAAACTATTTATAGGGTAATTTATTCAGGTACTGGTGGGGGGAAGCTATTTCCATTTTATAAATATGGGTTGTACATATAAGTAGTGTTGGAATTTTTATTGAGCTCAAGACAGCCCTCAGATCTGGCCAAGAGGGGCTCCTACCTTGGATTTCATGTGTTAGAGAGTCTGAAATATCACAAACACACAATGAAAAGGTAAATTTATTAAAGAACCTATGGAATTGGATACACATTGCTGACACAGCAGCCATAACCCTAAACGTCCACACTGGTGACTAACACCATTGAGTCCCCAGGAAATGCTTCTCCACATCTCTTGCTCTCTGTCCTGGAAACAAAAGGTGATTTTATTCAGATGTCATGAAGAATCGTGGGTTGTCCTGCTGCCAACATCATGGAAGGATACTGCTTAGGAGTGCGAGGAGAATTTGAGCCATGGAAGCATTTAGGTAAGAGAAAAGACAAATTAATTAACTTGTCAAATCCTTCCTCTCAGATGTCATGAATGCTATAGACTCTTGCATAATAAAGTATTATGTCCCAGGAGTGCTGAGCATCTGTTTTCTTGCTTTCTTTGAGTTCCAGTTGGTAGACCTGTAAGTACTCACAAATTACTGCAGTATTTGCAAAAGTTACACCTGGCAGCCAAAGAACATTTTCCAATATTAAACAATATTATTCTTGAATCTTTTGTATACATACTCTAGACATAGCATGTTTGAGGCATAAAGCATAATACAAATTTTTTGCATTAGCAACTGACGGACATTGAATGCAGGAACTGCAAATAGTTTTGTTTATAAAAATATTTTATAAGATATAATTAAATTTTAAAACTAAGTAAAAACTAAGCTTTATTTGAACAATTTTTGTTTAAATTTTAATGTTCACTATTAATTATTTTTATTTTGCTCTTTAGCTTTAATAGATAATTTTGAATATTTTAGAAGAAAAATAACTTTTTGAGCCCATATAGGAAAAATAATTTTAATTTTTTAATATTTTAACATTTACTTTAATTACATTTTTGATGAAGTTGGAACCTTTTGAATATGATTACATTTTGTCTTTAATTCTACAGATCACTGAGAATGAGAACAGTTGAGATTGGGATATGAACAAAAATACGGAATTGGAGCTCAGCAAAGCAAGGGCTGAAAAGGAAAAAGTAGAATATATTCAAAGAGGTGGTCAGCTTCAATTTTTTAAATTGCAGATAATGAAAGTAAACAGATCTGCTAAGCAAACCTACATACAATTCAAAACGGGCATTACAAACTCTTCATTTAATGAAGATTTAGGTACTGAGCAAAACAATGAAAACAAATACAAAAATATTCTTAGCTGGGGCCGGCCCCGTGGCAGTGTGGTTGAGTTCGTGTGCTCCACTTCGGCGACCCGGGGTTTCGCTGGTTCGGATCCTGGGCATGGGAGTAGCTCATCAGGCCATGCTGGGGCCGTGTCCCACATGCCACAACTAGAAGGACCCACAACTAAAATACGCAACTGTGTACTGGGGTGATCTGGGAGAAAAAGGAAAAATAAAAGCTTTAAAAAAAAAAACAGTATTCTTAGCATCCACAACTTGAACAGGTCAGATGAAACACCTGTAACTTTACGTTCTTTACTAATGAAGTTTTTTTCCTGATGAAAAGAAGACAATGAATAATGTAATTTTTCATAGAAAATTCACAACTCAGAAGAAACAAATACAATTCTGGCCTGCCCATTAGAAGATAAAGAAATTGCAAGAAAATTGACAGATTGGATGACAAAGATGAAAACTTTGGATCTTTACTGTTTATTGGAAAGTGATCCTGGAAAAAGTCTGTCATATCCTTCTGAAATCATGAGAATGCTTCCAGAAAACAGAAGTTGATTCAAATTATTGGTTATGAATTTTCCGTTAGATAAATATAGCAGAAAATCTAATATTTCATATTAAAATAAAAAGACTTTCAAGTGGAGGAAAAATTGTAGAAGCTTTTTATATTTTAAAGTCAAAGACACTACTTTTTTACTATTATTGCATATTTCACAGTTGGTCTTCACAATCAGCTTTGGCTAGGGAAACTATTTGTTTTTTGTGTTTTGTTTTTTGTTTTGTTTTTTGAGGAAGATTAGCCCTGAGCTAACATCTGCCGCCAATCCTTTTTGCTCAGGAAGACTGGCCCTGAGCTAACATTCATGCCCATCTTCCTCTACTTTATATGTGGGACGCCTACCACAGCATGGCTTGTCAAGCGGTGCCATGTCCGCACCAGGGATCCGAACCAGAGAACCCCAGGCCACCAAAGTGTAACATGCAAACTTAACCACTGCACCACCGGGCCGGCCCCTAGGGAAACTATTTGTGACTGCAAATACTTAGGTTCTCAATTAAAAGAACACAATATGTTACTTGCACCAAAAAAAACCCCCAAAACCCCAGCATATGCAAATACTAGAACTGAAAAAAAAAAAAGCCTGAAACAACAGCAAACAATCAATAGTAGTCAACAAGAAATGAGTAAACAAATAAATATTGATATAAATATTGCTGTGATATCCTTAAAGAATAGTCATAGATGTTCTATATTTAGCCAAGCTTGACAACAACAGCACAATATTCATAGAAAACAATGGAAATTTTCTAGTTTAGTAGAAAAAATAACTTTCAAATTTGATGCCAGAATGCTCAAGCATATAAGATAAGTAAAAACTAATTTAAAAGTCATATTAAAAAATAAAGAATTCAAAATAGTATTAAAAGTGAGAAAATAAATTACACATACAATTTTTAAAATTAATAACTAATTTAATTAGATCACATCAGGACAAATCATATTGAACTAACATTTATCATATATGTTGTCAAACTATCAGAAGATAAAAATTAAAGTCAAATTTATGAATACTTTATTAGTTGTATGCCCATTGTAAAAAATTGAACTGCAAAAATAACTGAATTTTAGGCATTGATTTAAAAGAATATTGAGGGCAAGCTATTGATGATGGCAATAGGTAAGGAACAAGCATTTTTTGTGAGCCGTGGACAATGTGTCATTTGAATTTCTTATTCAGAGACATGTTCTCAACTGTGCCAATAAATGATGGCATCTTTGGACCAATTCAATGTTCACATAGGATATTTTCTGTATCTGCTTAAAGATGACACATCTTGATGAAAAACATATCATATTTGCCACTACGATCACTCTTGGACACACAAAGGAAATGCTGACTAAAATGCCATTAATGCAATAAAAGTTAATTTACACAAGGTAACAAGATGCACTAGAATTGTACAAGAAATAAAAGACGATCCTTAAATAAAGAGAATCGTGGTCTTTAACAGAAAATTATTATTATTATTATTATTATTTTGAGGAAGATTAGCCTTGAACTAACATCTGCTGTCAATCCTCCTCTTTTTGCTGAGGAAGACTGGCCCTGAGCTAACATCTGTGCCCATCTTCCTCTATTTTATATGTGGGATGCCTACCACAGCATGGCGTGCCAAGCGGTGCCATGTCTTAACCCAGCATCCAAACCAGTGCACCCCATGCCGCTGAAGCAGAACGTGTGCACTTAACCCCTGTGCCACCAGGCCAGCCCCTATTGAGACTATTTTGAAGCTATTATAGATCAAGGTATAGTTAATTAGAAAGATTTGAAAAAAATCACAGACATATTGCCATTTTTTGGTCTTTCTTATAATATTCCAGCTTTGAAAATTTTGAAAAAAGAACTTTATTTTATGGATCTAGATATTGCTTTTAGAGATAGCGAAAATTGCAATATAAGTGATAGTGATTTATATGATGAAATTGGAATATTTTATAATAGTTTCTATGATAACAATTTATCATAAGACTCCATCATACTATTTGATCTTTATATGTAAAATCCATTGCAAATTTCTGAATGTAAATGTTTCTATAATAACTTTATTGACAATTTTGGTTGCTATCAGGTTAACAGCAAGTTTTCTCCATATTACAATAAATTTGAGGGGCCGGCCCGGTGACATAGCAGTTAAGATTCCATGCTCCACTTCAGTGGCCTGGGATTTGCAGGTTCGCATCCCAGGTGCAGACCTGCACACTGCTCATCAAGCCATGCTGTGGTGGTGTCCCACATATAAAATAGAGGAAGATTGACACAGATGTGAGCTTAGCAACTATCTTCCTCACCAAAAAAAAATAAGAATAATTTAAAAATAAGAATACAATGACTTAAGAAAGGTTGTCTAATTTGACATTACTATCATTAGATCACAAATTATGTAAAAATCCTGACTATAACAACATTATTAGTAATTTTGCTAAAGTGAAAAAAAAATAAAATTTATATAATAAATATATAGTAATGTATGAATTATGTATTCCCTTATTACAACTCATCCAAACATCGGCCAAACAACAGAACTCCCAGATATATGCAAAAAATTTAAGACCAGTCAACTTTAAAGTTTGTTGATATTCAGTCACATAAAAACTTGTTTCCTAGATCTCATGTTAAGTGTTCTTACCACAATAAAATAAATTTTTTTTTTTTTGAGGAAGATTAGCCCTGAGCTAACTAGTGCCAATCCTCCTCATTTTGCTGAGAAAGACAGGCCCTGAGCTAACATCCGTGCCCGTCTTCCTCTGCCTTTACACGTGGGACGCCTACCACAGCATGGATTTTTGCCAAGCGGTGCCATGTCCGCGCCCAGGATCTGAACCAGTGAACCCCAGACCGCCGAGAAGCAGAACATGCGCACTTAACTGCTGTGCCGCCGGGCCAGCCCCTAAAATAAGCTTTTCTTTAAAAAAGGGACAAAAAAGACCTGTATTTGATTTTGTTACAAAGGTAGAAGGAGAAAATCTATTTTATTATATTTAACAGTTTGTTACGTGTGTATAATTTTTAAATATTTAGACATATAGTTCTCCATTTATATTTTTGTACCAGACCCACAAATTTTGGGGTGGGTCCGATGAGCATATGCTAATTTTATAATTTAATGCCAATAAGAACAGCTATTTATTGAATGCTTATGATGTGCTAGGCACTGAGCTAGGTCCTTTTTATACAGTAGCTCACAGCACTTCTATGAGGTAAATATTCTAATTCCATCCTACAGCCAGGAAAACTGAGGCTTAGAGGGGTAAAGTCACGTGCCCCAACCCTGTCAAAGCTGAATCAAATGGCGATTGGCTGCCCACCTGGAACTGGGGCTAGCTGTTCAGGGCTGACAGAATACTAGGGAGTGGGCTTGATGAATGCAAGGCCTCCTCTGGGAAATGTCTGTCCCTCCCCTCCAATTCATGCCGCCTGAAATTCCACTATTATGCACTGATTCCTTTTAGTTTTAAAGCCTTTCCAATCTCCAAAAGAAACCACTGGAAACGCAAATACCCCCATGGGGTGTATGATGATAGCATGTAAAGCCAGTAATATTTCCCATATTTTTTCCATCAAGGGAACCCGTCAGACCAAGAGTGAATTCTTAACCCCCAGGAGTCTGTGGGCTCAGCCGGAAAGATTCTGATCAATTTCTTTCAAATCTTGTGCTTTCTCTTTAAAATCGTGCATCTATCTTTCTCCATCCTATATATACATATTTTGAATATAAAAATATTTTCCCTCCAGATCTTCAAATAAAAATGATGCTTCAGAAGAGATTCCATGTTCCTATCAGAGTTCAAGGACTGTTGGGCGTACCGTCCAGTCATCTGGTTTGAAAAGCAGAGCCTTTAACTGCTACCTGGGGCCACCTTGGTGGGGTTTACTCTACCCTCAGGGGAGATGAAGGCCCTGCAGAAAAAGGGGAAGCTGAATTAACTTCTTCCCAATTTAGTTCAGGACCTGCCCTGTTCGTCTTTTATTTTACTCATCTTCCTTAGTTATTTCAAAGTCTACCTCTGATTGTTTTGAAGGGAAGTGAACTCTCTGTCATCAGAAGTATGCAAGCAGACTGGACAACTGCTTGCTTGGAGAGCCATGGGAGGCAGGACATCAAGCAACGAATGGAGGAGACTTTTAAATTTGACCCTGTGGATCCTGTAATTTTCAAAGTCCTCTGCAGCAGTAATTTCAAGAAAAGTGTACTTGATTTAATAAATATTTATTCAGCACTTTTCTAAGTGCCAGATACTGTACTATACTAGGCAGTGCTGGACAGGATGGTCTTCCTGAAACTCAGTTTGCTAGGGAGAGACATAAACAAGCATGTAGCTACAATACAACCTAGGGGCTCTCACAGGAGAAGCACAAAAGTTATGGAAGCTCAGAGGAGGGAGGGGCACCAAGCCTGGGACAGTGGAGATGGATCCTGGAAGACTTCCTGGGAGAGTTGACATCTAAACTGAGGTTTGAGGAATGAGTAGGAGTTTGCTCGGGTCCTTCTAAAAGCCCCTGTAGCTGGGATTAATTTTAACTTGTTTCAGGTCCCTTCTCTGCCTGGCTACATTTGGTTCATCCATTCTACTTGTCCACTCAGGAGATTACGGACAAAAGTACTGACTTTTTAATTATCATTTGTAACCATGGAGGTGTAGAGAGAAGAAGTGGTCTATTGCTTTGTACAAATCCGTATCAGACAGGGAGACCAGACTCCAGGTTTTGGGCATCAAAGTTGCTGGGCATATCCCAAACTCACTTTAGATATTCACGGCTGTTTAACCAAGGGCAACGGAGGGAGTGAGTCATGCTGCATTTGCCTCCTGGGCTGTGAACACAAAGGAAAGAAAATATTGTTAAGGGGAGAAGGAGGCTCCTCCTTACTGTAGTATGTTTTTTGGTCATCACGCAGCAGACAGCAGAGCCAATAATCCAGTCTGCAAAATTGCCAGCTAAAAAAACCAACCCCTTTGAAGTGGCTAATGAATACACTCTTTTTAACTTACTCCGATCTCATCGCTGAGAGCTGTGCAGTTGCTCCTGGGCAGAAGTTTCACTAATGTAGGGATGTTGACTGGCCACTGCATCAAATATTTATGAAGTCACAGATGGGAACGTACAAAGAGTTTGCAGAGAGGTTTAGTGTCTCCCTTTGGTTCTAGGGGAAGCACGACAGCGCTGCAAAATGCAAATCCACAAATCCACATCTTTAAGCTTCTGCGTCTGGTTGCTGACCTGTTTTAAACAGGTTAAATGGGGCCTGATTTAAAGAAACCACTTTTTTTCTTAAAGTAAAAGCAGTACACTTTCATGGTAGACATTTTTAGAAAATACCTTTACATGAAAAGAAGAAAAGAGAACTCACCCATAATTTCACCATCCAGATGCATTGTACCAGTTTTTAAATAAAATTAAATCATACGGTATTCAATGTTCCTCCTGTGTTTCACTCTTTTGCTTTTGTGCTTTTCTCATTTAACAACATTCTTTAAATCTTTACACAACACTCAGTATTTTTCTCCAGCTTATTTTCATATATTTACACAGTATTCTAGAGTATGAATGCGCCATGATTTACGCAACCAACCTTTTGGGGTCGGATGTTTAATTGTATCTAGCTTTTCACTATTGTAAGTGATGTTTTTGATAAGCATCCTTATAATTAATTATTTGTGCGCAGTTATGACATTTTCTCAGGCCAATTAGTGGAAAAGGAATTGCTAGGTCAAAAAGTTAGCCTGATATTACCAGTTTACATTTCCATCATCAGAATATGAGAGAGGGTGGGGCTGTCATTTTTAATGGGCAGTCAGCTCTCCCATTTCAAGTGAGATGGGCTGCGAGGTCCCTGAGAGCTACATATTTGTCTAGGAGTTTACAGGGTGGTTGGTTTGTATATTTGTTTGTCTTTGTAACACCCTCCTTGAAACTTGAACTTTTTTCCTCTTTAATTTAACAGCGATCTTATTTCGCTAATCTCCCATCTTTATTTAGTTACACTGGAGAGAAAGAAGGATCTCTTCAATGCTAAACAGCAGCGCCTGGGTTCAATAAGGATTTATGGCTTGCTGTTTTGCATTGCTGGTAACCACAATTATAATGCTGGGTCTATCAATATCTTCTTCCTCTCACAATAGAAGGCAAGCTGTTTCCTGCAATTGAAGTCTTCTAGAACAGAGGTTCAGTGATATATAGAACAAAATATAAGAGAGGTTGTTAGGATTGCCAGCTTTTGTTTTGCCAAGCAAAGATATTGGAACAACTACGATAAACATTGGCCATCTACTATCATCAAGAAATCACTAAGGAATGTGCGTTGTAACACATGCGCTCATACCAACAAAAGAAAAAGAACAGAATTCCAGAATAAAGTGCATTCTTACCTAAGAAAGAACAATTGGCATTCTTGCACTGACGTACACATGGTCCTTATTTTTCTTCTCACAAAGAATTTGGAAACATCATTTTGAATTGGCATCAGTCTGTGGACCCCGGATTAAGAACCACTGTCTTACAGGCTCCTGACCATGTCTTCTACATGGAGCAGGATGTGACCCAGTCCTCTTCCTCCCTGAACAAGAGACAAGTGAGAGAAACCCTCTACTCCTTCCAGGAGTCCTTCCTACTTGCTTGGTCTATGTGGTGTTCCCAGACTGCAGTAATTTGGGTACCAGTTTCATGACTTGCACATCTCCACAAACCACCTATACGATTATTTATTTAGCATTCATTTTAAATCAACACTTTTTTAACTTCAAAAATTAATTTATTTCAAAGGGAAACAATATCTTGACCATAAATGGAAAAACCAATATTGCGTGTGATAAATAAGGCAAAATGATGTTATTAGATTCTAGACCTAATTTACCTGCCAAAAGTACTGAGTCCTGCACTTTCTTGGTTTCAAAAGAGAGAGAGATCAGCAAGTGAAAGGTGTTGAAGACGTGTTAGCACAGATATGAGCCTTTGCCCTTGACGGAACTAAAGGGACTGAAGGAGAACTGGAGTGGAGATGCACTTCTCACTGTGTGAGGTGTATTTTGATGCTCCATCTACGTGCCACTGGTGGAGGTCCCACAGTTTGGAAAGTACCAGTAAAGTAGAAGGAGAGCTGGACTTGGTTTTGAGACCTGGCCTGGCCACTTGCTGATTGCAAATCACTTCACCTCATCTTAAAACCTCAGCTTCCCCAGCTGTAAAATGAGATGGTAACAGTCTCTGTCTAACGGAGATATTATTAGGAATAAATGAGAATAATTACAGCAGCTGTAATCTCTAAAATGCTATCCATGTCATAAGGGATTAGCCTCACTTGTGGTAGTATTTTTGTTTACGAGTATCAGATCTTTTCTCCAGTGGCCAAGAATATACTTTCAGGACAAACATCTCACTATAGCCTAAAATAAATAAGTAGATTAATGCCTTTAAAAATGAATTACTGGATCCCCTATCACGTGGGATAGGTTCTAGTAGGACTGATCTTAGTATTCTGAAGAATTCTAATTATTTGATCGATGGCTGTAAATGTCAGGAGGGCAGGAACCATGCCTGGTGTGTTCATTTCTACGTCCCTTGCACTAGTTCAGTGTGTGGTACATCAGAGATGCTCGATAAATGTTGAGTGAATAAAGAATGAGCGAATAAATGAATGAGTGGCTAAATAAATGAGATGACCTCCCTGTATGAGACTTTGGTCTTTGTAGTAGATATCTGTGCTTTTTGCCACCCAGTACTGTATTAATCATGCTTTTAATTTTCTATAGTTGATGACACTTTGACATCTTGGGGCCTTGTGGACTCAGGGAGGGAATGCTGCTCACAGGAATATCTAATTCCTAGAAATAGCAAACCACTGGCCTGTGAGCACTGCTTTAATATGCAAACCAGTCAATCCTGAGTCCATACCCCCATCCACCTCCTTTCATCAGCCTCCTGTAGTCCTGGACACTAATTCCCCCCTACCACCAGCGTAAATCACCGCAGGGCCATGTTCCAGATGTTCCAGGCAACTAGGGACTACCCCTCTAGCCCACAGCCCACCAATGTTATTCAAATTATTCAAACTAGCCAATCCTAAGCCTGCTCAGCTGTTTGCCCTTCCTTGCCCATTCCTTCCCGTGAAAATGGCAATAAAGGTTTTTGCCCATGCTTTCCCCTTGCTCCTTCTGCCTCATGGTGCTTCCCCCATGTGGCCCTGTGTGGTGTCGCATGCCCCCTCCTCTTGGGCACTGTGAGTAACGAACTATTTTTTCAAGGGTAATGGTCTCCTGATGTGTTGGCCTAGCCATATGTGAATAAAAACAAAATCCCGGGTATGTTTTAAAGTAAGTCCCAACCCGGAGCACCCACTCCAACTCCAGTCTCAATTCATGATTAATGGAGAGTTGTTCCCACCGAGTATGCAGCTCCAGTCTAAGCCAATCAATCTACCACATCTTGATTGTCTCAGAAGTGGACATACGACCACATTAAAGTTGCAATGAGTCTTTTGCTAGGACAAAAATTCTTGATATTTTTCCTGCTGGATTAGAAACTGGATAAGGATTAGGTCTGGAGCTATGCAGCCATTTTGCTAGCTAAAGGCAAAGAGCCTGTTTGAAATGGAGCCAACCAGAGAAAGGAATGCCAAGAGATAGAAGGAGAAAAATCAGTTCCTGGTGGCATCATTTGAGCCAACCCTTATCCTGGACTTTTCAATTACCTAGGTTTAAGGCAATTTAGATCGGATTTTATGTTCTTATAAATAAAAAACTTAACCTACAGGGTCTTCTTTCTCCTTTTCTTGATGCCCAAAACCACCTTTGGAGATATTTAAAACTGCCGTTTGAATTAATTCAGTTCCACACTTAATGTGTTCCAGGCACTGTGCTGGGCGGGCCCTAGTGATACAAAATCTAATAAGACCCTCGAAGACCTTCTGTTTATACAGGAAGACAGACATGCAAACAACCAGGGGAGAGCGGAATAAGAGCCTTCATGGAGGTTCAGCAAAGGCTGGGCAGCAGGGAGGGAGTAGTTACATCTGCCTGGACGTTCTCCCTCTTTAATCCTGTGTTAGTCACAACCTCGACTCAGCCACATCCTGTGGGCTGCCTCTCCCACTTCAGGGAGCATCAACTGTATTGAGTGCAAACACTTAGTGAGTACTTCCTGTGTCACTGGGCCCACATTCATTTCATTCTCTCAGCTCCTTTCTAGGGCTCATATTACTATCCCCACTTTAGAGATGAAGATTCCTCTATTCTGAGGCTTAGCTAGGATGAACAACCCTCCCCAACACAGTGGTAGAACCTGAATTCAAATGTAGGATGTTTGACTCCAAGGGCCATGCATTTCATTGCGAAGCCACTCTCCACTATTTGTTGAGTGCTCCTTGAATGCCAGACTCCACCCTATACTGTAAAAGAGGAAATAGCTTTCCAAAAACATTCCTTGTTTTTTACAACAGAATTTGCTATAGGATACTTTTACCATATAGTACGTGGAAAACAGTAGTCAACTTAGAAAAATGTTTTTAACAAAGTCATTTTGAGGACACAGCTGGTGAGTCAAATGAAGTGCACCTGTGTAGGTGTGCATCCTTGCTCAAGACCCCCAACTCTCATTGGAGATGTCTCCACCCAGTGGTTCTTCAAGAGATGGAGCAGCCAGATGCAGCCCCAAGTAGAGAGGACCCTCCTGGGCCCCACAATCAGGATTGCCTGTGGTCAGAAGGGGCTGGGTGAGATCTCCAACTGATGCTGGTCAAAGAATTGTGCCTTTGCTTCTAGCAGAGCATGGGGGCCTTCTGAGAACTCCATCGTGCCTGATGGAGGCACCCAAGGCAGCCTGCAGATCGGCCACCTTGGCAGATTTCCTTTTTAAGCTTCGTGTTGGCTTGTCAACCTCATCATCCCAAACCAGTTAAACAAACAATTTATTAGACTGACAACCCCTCTGGATGCTGCCACTTTTATTTAAGGGACTGTTGGCTTTTCCATTTTCAACTACATGTTAATGATTTTCTTTCCAGAGGAAAAAGGGTGCATCTTTCAGCTTGGGTAAGAAGTGTATTATATGGATGTGGACAAGTCGTTCATACACTGGCTATGAATATTCATAGGCTCTCCTAGACATATCACAGCAAATCTGTGTGAGAGAATATTTCACTTTAAAATCAAAGCTGAGTAGGATGCTTTTAAATCATTGTTAGTTTTTAGTATAAATGACTGCATTTATATTAAATTTGGATTAGATTACATATAATTCACACAATGCATAATTAGGTAACTTGCTTTCTTCCTTTAATGGTATTTCTCAAAGATCTTTTTATGATCATTTACTTTTGAGTCTTTTGAAATAGAGTGAATAGATACATTGGATTTTGTAACACATTACTGCCTCTTTTATTTCAAAATTGTCGTTTTAGCTTTCTTGACAACTAAGAATAGCCTTGTTTTTTTCTGGCACTTTTCTCAATGATTGGTCAGAAAAATAGGGTCACTGCCCTATTTAACTTTACTCACAGATGTCCACTGAATTCGCTCCTGTAAAATTCTATTTTTGTTGCTCATTTGTCATAAGAAATGCACGTCTTAATAATGACAGGAAGTGTCCTTTGCCAGTGCTTACTGTGCCACTCAACGTGCTATGCACATCACAGCTTGTTCAAACCTCATAACAAACCTAGGAGGCAGCAACTAGTTTTTCTCACTTCATAGTTGAGGAAACTGAAGTTCAGAAAGTTCAAGATACCTTGCCAAGCAACCCTGCTCATGAGAAAAGGAACTGGATTACCAACTGAATCCAAAGTCAGTACACATATCTTGTTTATTCTTTCATTCCACAAATATCTACTGAGCCCCTTCTAGGTCCCAGCCACCATTCTAAACGTTGGAGACGCCTGGAGAAGACAGACAAAGTTCCCTGTTCTCAATGAGCTTGCAATCTCCCCAGCTTCCCGATCAAGCCTGAATCACAAATCTGGCCTTTCACCCACAGACATGGTGGAAGGTCCACGTGTCTGGCATGACTGGATTCCCTGGCTAGTTTGAATCCACTGCTGAGCATTTCTCAGTTTGGGGCTGGGATTTATTTCAATGCCTCGTTCAGTGTCTGCAGCATGATAAGTTCTTAATAAATATTTGTAGTTGTTGTTTGACATTTAGGCCTCCAAAAGAGAGGGGGAATGTTGCTTCTGATGAAAACCCTTTATTTCAATATCCCTTTAAAAAGGTTCCTGCTTTGATTTTAATCTTGACCTGAATTTGCCCTCCTTCTTCCTTTGCTTGCAACTGCCTGACATGATTCTGAGGACGATTCAGAAGGAACTGACATCTCCTGCCTCACACAAACATTTCTATCCTTTCTGAGGACCAGGGCTAGACTCCCCTTGGCCTGGTCCCTCTCCTTCTGAGGCTGCCACCTTCCTGACAGTTGGGCCTGGCTGGATTCCCCTCCTTCTGTCTCCAAAAAACAACAGGGGAGATGAAAAGAGGGTTGCTATGTCTCAGTCCTTCCATCAAATTTACAGCGCCTGCCTCTTGATCAGCAAAAGAGAGGGAAGATGAAAAAGATGTGTCAGCCCCGCCCGCTCTCTCCTGTCTTTGTCAGAACTGCTTCTTCAGCCTCCAAAGCATTTGGAGCTTTCTCACGGCAGGAAACCAAAATGCTTTTTTCCCAGACATGATGGCTTAGGTCCTCCCCAAGCAGTGGGGCCTGTCTGCCTTCCATTGGAATCTTTCATCTTCGTTTACATTCCCTTCTTTCAGAGCGTCTTCAATAATTGATGGTGTTCTGAGTGGCACATCCGTGGCATCTGCGTGGTTGAATCAGAGACAGGGAAGAGGAAGGTGACACTGCTGTGGTCCCTGCCTCAGCAGTAGCCCATAGTCTCTTCTCCTATCCATTCCTCCATCGCCCATGCCCAGCACAGCGTCCATGGGAAAAAGGCTTGTCTTGATGCAGAGGCTGAGATGGGGATTCTTATGCAAAAGATCTACTGAGGGACCAATCTCAGAATGTAATGGGGAGGCAGAGGGGAAAAGAAAAAGAGGACAGAGCAGGGTAAGGTGCTGGACAAAGGCGTGGTTGAGGAAAAGTCCGGCCTAGACTTGATCGCAGTGGGAGCGCTGCAGGATAAATTGTATCACAGAGGTTGTTCTGCACAGATAGGGGTTGAGCTGTGATGCTCTCCCCATCAGTCAGCCGAATGCCATGCCATGCCCACCCTTGGGGTGGAGTGTAACCTCCAAGGCATCTCCCACCAAGAGACTCTCTGCAACCAAGGATAAGCCTTTTGAGAAGAGTACAGTATGTTAACCAGTAGCAGCCAATATCTGCAGCAGCTGGGGAAAAGAGGTTCCCATGTTCTAGGAACTGCTGCGAGGTCAGGGATGAGTTGGGGAGTTTGCCTTGACCAGGTGATGCTGAGCCTTGTAGGCCATGGGAAGGAGCCTAGATTTAATGTACCTGCAATTGGAAACCTTACTCAACTGCATTCAGACATGCAAAGAAAATGTAGTCTCTTTACTCCTTGCATGGATCTAGTCTTAAACATCTCCTAACTCCAGCAGAAACTTGACATTTCTTGACTTTTCACTCTCAGAAAATGCCGGGAGAATTTGGCCCTTTTCTTCCCCAAGATGGTCTCTGGGAAATGGGGAGCTAACACATGAATTCTCGTGCTGGCCAGGGGAGAACCTTGGACTCTCACTAAGAGTCTTTGTGTGCATCTTAGAGTCCTTTCTAGCCCTTGAAGCAAGAATGGGCCCTTGCTCTCCCCTCATTGCCTCCCTGTTACGGAAAGCTGTAACTGGTGAGCACGCCTCTTTTACGCCAAGTGGTGTTCTCCAACCTCCAACCCCCCAGCCCCATTGACTGGCCTCAATCTTGATCTTGCTGGTGCCGCAGACCTGCAGCCTACCCTTGACTTCCATTCAACCCCAGGGCAGCCTTGCAGTCCTCAGCTTTTCCATGGTCAGTAAGTTTTCCAAACAGCTCTACGATATCCCTCCACAGAGCACATGGGAACTCCTGGATACTTTCCATGCTGTCAGGGGCCAAGGCTAGACTTTTTGTAATTTAACACTACTCGTGTTATGCCACCAGCTTTTACCCAGATGTGGCTGTTCCACATTTTCCTGGATGGCACCTCGCATGGCAGTCTCCTCCCAGAGTCTAAATCAGCATCAGGAAGCCAGGTGAAAGTCTTCCCTCAGTCTACCTAACAAGGAAGATCGAGCACACATTGCACCATCTCTGTCCCCTAATCCTACCCCCCACCCCTGGAGTGGAAGCCGCTGGCTTCCCTCTTCCTTTTCCTCTGGTGTGGACTCCATGCCTCACTTTCTCCTTCCTCCAGGAATGACATCACCATTCACTCATGCCAGAGACTGAGTGGCAGATGAGCTGTTTGAGGCTCTTCTTTACGGGGAAAAGAATGATATCTTGGTCTAATATTTTCAAATTATTATTCCTGTTACAAATAGTATAAAAAGATCACTGCAGTTGCAGTGTGGAGATTGAAGGAGCCAAGGATAGAAGGAGAGGCCCCTGAAGCTGGTTTATGGTTCTCCGGGGGAGAGATATTAACAGCTTGATCTGGAGTTGCCGTGGAGTTGGAGAGAAGTAGATGGACTTGATACCTGTTTTGGGTGTAGATCTGGCCAACAGTCTGCTTAACAAGCACACGTTATTGAGCACATGTTCTGAACAAGGCCTGGGGAAGACTCAAAGGAGAGGAGGACATGGTCCCTGCACTTAAAATGCTTACAAAATAATAGCAGGAAAAGACATGGAAACAACTAATCTCATGCTAGGTTAGCACTAGAATTGTGTATAAGGGAGAAGTAGGAATTACCAAGGGTAGACTTCCTAGGTCCAGTAATGGTGAATGGGTTTCAATATCATCATCCCTATAAAAGTTGTGTGATCTTGGCTAAGTTACTCAACCTCTCTAAGCCTCAATTTCCTCAAGCCAAGAAAAAAGGATGCAATAATAGAGTGTACCTCACAGAGTTGTGTGAGGACTCAATGAGATCACATATAAGGCACTTAGGATATGCACTGGCTCAAAACATATATTTTTTATCATCCAACAACTTAATTGAGCACCTGTATTAGCTACGTGCCCTTACTTCACCTCCCTGAAATGCGCTTCTCCCTGACTGTATGTTTCTCCACAGTGATAGCAGGGCTTCCAAACTGTGCAGTCTTCCATGGCAAAGACAATGTCAATCAGCTGCTAGTATCCACCCAGCACTGTCTGTCCAACACTTGTACAGATGATGAGAGCGGACACACACCATCACGGAGCCTCTAAACTGATTGGAAAGATAAGGCTTTAAATGTGTGAATAAGGCACAATACAAGGCAGCATTTGACCCAGTGATTCGTTCAACAAATAATTATTAAAGGTATACAGAATGATAACAGGCTTATTCAATCCTCCCCCAGCTGTCCTCTTAGGGAGGCATGATCAACCCATTTCACAGACAAAGAAACTAAGGTTCAGAGAGGTTAAATAATTTACTCAAGACCACACAGCTAGTAAACACAGCTGTCAGCTTGACTCCAAAGCCCATGCTTGTATATGTGTTATCAGGCAGTCAGTAGCTACTATTAAGTGCCAGCTATGTACCAGCACTGTACTGAGCTCAGAGTACTCAGTTTGGGCTAGTTTCAGATTGTGATATAGACTTTCAAAGGATAGAAAGGTTAAATACGTGCCACCATGGCTGGGAGGCGCATTGGGCATTGAAGGGGCATAGAACAGCTTGTCTGGAGGAGGGACATAGCGTGTCTTAGAAGCAAGGCTTTGGAGTCAGATAAACCTGGGACGAATTCTAGCTACACCACTTAACTAGCTGTGTGCTTATGAGCAAGTTTATTGTACCTCTCTATGCCCCAGTTTCCTCATCTAGAAAATGGGAGGGAAAATCTACTTTTAGGGTAACCAAGAGTATTAACTGAGATGATATGTGAAATGCTTTGTCAGTGCCTACCTAACACAGAGGCAAAGCTTTACAATGGTAGCTGCTATTATGATATTGGATAAAACTAGGTATAAATGATGATGAGCATCACGAGTTTGCAACATTTCATGTTTCTTGGCACAACCTCTGACCCTATTAAGCTTATATAACCATTGTGTTGAACAAGCACATCTCATGGAATGTAATCATAAGGCAATTTAATTTCTGCCCCTTGTCCATTTCAATTAGCCCTGTGGGAGAAGTTCTCCTGCCACCGGATGAAAATTTAGGCAGGTCCCATGACTTCTCTGTTTACTCTTAGGTAACTTTTATTCACTTTAATTTATAAGACGTTCTCTCAGTTTGGTAATTAAGATGCCCAGTTGTCATGTAATAATAAATATATCTAATATGACTTAAAGTTAACCCCCTTCCCCTTTGACCTGGAGTTAGGGAACGAGACGTGAGAGGATTCTGTAAGTGCTTCTAATCTCCACCCCCATCTTAACTCCTGCAGGGCCAGGTGGGCTGAGGAAGAAGAGGCTACAAGAGCAGTAAAGTTCTCACTCAACAATGCTAATGTTAGTCTTGGCAGAAGTGTAAGGCTGACTTTCTCTTGAGTGGCTTTCTTGGGTCCTTTAGAATGCCCCATCAATGTAGATTGCTCCTTCAGTTTCCTTGACATGAATGAATGCATTCCTGTTCTGGCTGATTGCTCGTGACTCCACTCGTAGCCCCACTTCTAACTTCTTACTACCAAGTCCGCCTTGCCTCTTCTGGTGGTCCTCTTGGGCAGAATCTAAGACGGCCCCACACTGACTTTTTCTTGCACATGGTCTACATCTGCTTGTGGAAAACTCTCATCCATTCTTTGCTCCATTAAACTCTAGAAGACCAATTATTTCCCAAGTTTCAGCCCTCCGTTCAGCACCAGAGGACACCCTAGTCAACCTCACGCTCCTTAGATTTCTCGGACCCAGCTCACACCCATCCACTGTATACCAGAAAGAGCAAAGGACTCATTTTAAGCTCTTCAAGTGGTCCCCTTGAAGACTTTTTCTTTGTGCTTGAGGTGAAGGAGAGCCCCCACCCTTCCCCTTGGGGTGAAGAAAACCTCTTCAAAAATCCTCTAATCTCCAACTAATGGCCCTTTTATTCCCTTAAGGTGAGTGGGGGGTTTCTCAGCCACCTACTTTGATAATGTTTATGGCTTATTCCAGCACCTCACTTTAGAAGGTGCCTCGGCCAAAATTTCCCTTTTAATGTCCTATTACACTTACAACTCAGTGAATGGGCTAATGACTCATTCTCCCTTGTGGTGGGTGGAAAGGCGCCCTTAAACAGCCATTACAAGCCCTTGGTTCTTCTCCTAACCTCAGCCCAGTTTCTCCAGGTGACCTTGGAGCAGCCCTTTCATTGCCCTGGGTCTCAGCTTCTCCTCTCAGTGAAATGGAAATCAAACCTCTGTTCTGGCCCTCTCTCTAGGGAGGTATTGTGAGGAATAATAAGGCAATGCCTATAAAGTGCTTTAAGTACTTCGGGGAAAGACATTGGCTAAATACCAAATGATAATAATAACACCGTCATCATCATCCACATTATTATTCATGGGTTGAGAGGAGAAAGCGGTTGCTGATGGTGTCTTTGCTCTGTGGGAAGGAGGACTTCAGGCCCCAGGATGTTCTATCAATAAGTCAAAGCCAATAAATACAGAGCACTGGAAGTGGAAGCTATCTAGCCGTAAAGACTGAATGTGCATGCCCATTTGTATTGGAAATGACAACAACCAAACTCCATTTCTCATTTTTTATTTTTATAGTTAGTGCTCAGAGCAGTTAGAGTTGAGGGGAAATTGCATTCCTTTTCTGGGAGATGGGGGAGCAAAGAGATTAATATCTTTTTTTTTTTTACATCTCGGATTTTAACTACCCACTTCTCTCTTTTCAGCATACCTTCTTTTCTATACTCCCCACGTTTCCCTCACCTTTACCCTCCATTCCACTCATTTCTGAGTCGAAGTCCCAATCCATGGGCAGGGTGGCAGCTGGGTAGGAGACGAGGAGCAGAGAGGATCAGAGGTGAGCCACGAGGAGAACCAGACTCAGAGCTTGGGGAACAGAAGGAAGGTTCTCCCTCCTCTAAAGCTCCCATCCAAATTCACTCATTCTTTTGTTCATCAAGAAAAGAGTGTCACATTGTGTCAAGCACATGCTAGGTGCCAGAGCTCAATCTAGAACAAGAGACAGCTAAAATTTCAGTGCCTTAAGATCCTGCAAAATCTTCCTGGGAGGCCAGGTAGGACAGCACAATTCAGAGAACATCAGATCTTTACCCAGCAATGCAGTTAACAGGCGTTGATAACGTATTACCTTCAGAAGCCTTCGCCCTAAATGATTCCCAAGTTTACGCTTCTGGTTCTAGAGGAAGGTTTTTTCATCACCACCCCAAAGGAGCCGTCTATGGGCAGGAATTCACAAGACTGTTCTGAATGCACACGCATCTTAAAGCACGTGGTGGTAAATGCTGTGGACTTCAAATCTGAAGTCAGATTTCCATCCAAGACTACTACTTACCTCCTAAATTTCTCTGAGCCTCAGTTTCTTTACATGCTAATTGAGAATAAAAATGCCTGCTCTGTATACCTCCCAGAGTTGCTATGGGATCAAAAGAGATGCTAAAAGCCATGAAGAACTGTCAAGTTCTATTCAGATGGAAGCTATTATTACTGAACTCATGTTCCCACACGGCCGAGCACTGTGCTGAAGGATCTAGCCCCTGAACTCTATGTAACTGGAGATTTGAGCGCCAAGCCCAGCTCCCCTTGGGGACATTTGGGGACTTGCTGTTTTCTGTTCCAGGAGTCTGTGGGCACTGATGGACAGGAACTCAGCTTTGTTATCTTTTTTATTTTCAAATTGTATGCATTTAGCATTTTTGTGGTTATAAAAGTAAGGCATTGAGTCTTTGCAAAAATTTTCAGGTAACGGAAAAAGATATATAAAGAAGAAATTTAAAATATTATACAATCTTAGAGCTATACCTTTTAGGGGTATTGCCTTCCAAACTTTTGGCTGTGCATTCACATGTATTTTTTTCCCAAAGATAAGGCTTTTATATACATTGTTTTGCAACTTGTCCTCTTGACTTAAAAATATACCCTGGACAGCTTTCCACTCACCGTCATTTAAAAGGCTCTCTGAGCAGATCTGGAGGTCTCTTCTTGAGACATAGCATCCCCTTTGAGCTTTCCCAGAACCCTTTAGGGTCCCTTTGATGGGGTACAGTCACTTTCAGTGGCCACAAAGAACAAGAAACTTCCCCCAGCTCAAAGTAATCCAGATTGGGTACATTTACAAGCTCTACTTGCTAGCTTCTGAGACATTGACATCTTGTCATTTCCCCCCTCTTTTTCAAATTTCAAGTTGAAGTTTGATGTTGAATTAAAAATGTTGCCAGGGGCTGCCTGCAGGGCCCTCAGGCTAAAACAGTGGCAGCATCTGCCAGGGGAGACCCACAGGTCCTTCTTCGGACCATGGCAACGTACAGCTGGCATCTGAGCCCAGTGGAGGAGGGGAGAAACGTGCGTGTGAAGGGAAATTCAAGGATCACTACTTTTTTTAAAAAAAGCCAACCTTGGCAAGTACTTATCCATTTTATTTGGATTTTATGACTAAATACCTGTGAGACATTTTATGTTCAGATTTTTCCAAGAGGGTGAAGAGGGAGCAGTGACTTGTGGGAGAAATGCCGGACCTCATTAAATGTCTCAGGACCCTGGATGCATGCTGTGAAGGGGACAAGAGTGGATCCACAAATTTCTTTCATGCATTTGGGCTGTTTGCTGAGAGGGTCAGAAGAGAAGATGCACATGGGCGTGCTCCGGAAACAGGAAAACCCTCTACAGATGAAGCGCTGAATTCACCTGTATGCCCATTTAAGCAAAGAACTGGAAGGACTCACATAGAACTGGAAACAGGAGTTCCTGCTAGAGAAAGAAGCTCAGTGACTAGGAGAAGGAGCGTGAAGGAGAACTTACTTTTCACTCTGGATCTTTCTGGGTGTTTTTGAATCTTGTACCTTGTGCATGATCTACCTTTCAACATAAAACATAAATAAATTAATAAGCTCAAAGGAGCCTTGTCTCCTGGGACACATCCTTTAGGAAAACTGCTCTTCGGTAAGGGTGACCTTTCCTTATCCTAAAATCATGCCGAAGCCCACTGAGTCTTTTCACTGAGCAGAACTGATGGCCTCATTCTTTCCTACAGAATATTCTTCCTTTAAAAACAAAAAAGAGCATTCAAATCAAAGAACCAGCAAAAAGTCTTAAATTATTATTGTCTTTATGATTTGGTGTGCTATACATTTTCTGATTATGAAAAAGAAGTGATAGCCCCAGATGGCACGTATAGCTGTCAATTAGTGAGACTGACTTTTGCATAGGTCTTGTGATTGTACTATATTACTTACTATGCCTATTACTTATAAGTAGTGTTAAATATAATATTAACTTAAATTAACGTACTTACTATGTTATTCCAGATTGTTCTCAATCCCAGCTGTGCTGCCTCGGACATTTACCAACTGTGCTACCTTCTACAAATTACTTAACATCTCTGAGCCTCAGTTTCTTCATTTGTAGAATGAGGGCTAATAATAGGATCTCCCTCACAAGGTTTTCATGAATTAAATGACAGTGCATTAGGCCTAGCACATAAGTGCTCAACAAACATTTTTGTTATTATTAATATTTCTGTTATTACTACTATCTTTGGAAAGAACCAGATGTTGAAACCTCAAACTGATTTACGGATGTATTAAGGAGGAAATATGGCTGTATAAGGGAATGGAAGCAGTATGGAAAACTGCTGTGTCCCAAGGTCTATAAACCCTACTGGGCAAATCCATGTAACCCTCACATGCAATACCTTCCTAGGCAGCATGACTCTCAGTGTGGCTTCACTCTGATGCCTAATTTTATTTCACTACCCTTCGCTTTGCACCGTTCTCCCCCACAAGTTGTCTTGCACAAAAACAGTAACAGAGACAGCCACTGTGTTGCATGAGTGACTAAGAGTTAAGTTTCACTGCTCTGGGATGAAAGCTAATCGTAGTGATGACTATGGTAAATTATGAATGCTGGGAGAATCCATGTGGAATAGATGGACCTAAAATTGCTCATCCTTTTTTTCTTTCTTTCAACAAATAATCATTGAATGTCTGCTAGTGACTAGCACTCTTCTAGAACTATAGTTCTCAACTGGGGACTATTTTGCCCCCCAGGGGACATTTGGCAATGTCCAGAGACATTTTTGGTTGTCACTACTAGGGGGCGCTACTGGCAACTAGTGATTAGAACCCATGGATGCTGCTAACCATCCCTTGATGCACAGAATGGCGCCCCATTGCAAAGAATTATATAGCCTGAAGGTCAATAGTGCTGAGGATGAGAAACCCTGTTCTAGAGGTTTGGAAAAGTTAAACAGACAAAATCTTAAAGCAAAGATCCTTGCTCTTGTAGAATATAAGTTCTACAAGAAGTCAGAAAATAGACTGTAAAAGTAATAAGTAAATTAGAAAGTGATAAGTACTACCGAAAAACAAAACAAAACAAAACAAAACAAGACAAACTTGAGTAACTTTGTAAGGAGAATCAAGAGTACCGGGCCTGGGGAGTATAATAAAGGATGGTCAGAAGGTGTGTGGGCGAGATTTGAGCAAATATTTCAGGGAGGTGAGGAAGATAGGCAAATAGATATCTGTGGAAGAGTTTTCCAAGCAGAGGGAACAGCTACAGCAAAGGCTCTAAGTCAGAGTGGCCTGGCATGCTTACCTAACACAAGGAAGCCAGAGTGTGCATCAGAGTGAGCCAGGGGAGAGCAGTAGAGGATGAGGTCAGAGAGGGAGCAGGAATCTAGATCATGCAGGGCCCTGTGGGCCACTGTGAAGACTTTCCTCTATTTTGCATGTGGATTGCTGCCACAGCATGGCAGACAGTTGGTGTAGGTCTGAGCCTGGCATCTAAACTCGCAACCCAGGCTGCTGAAGTGGAGTGCACCAAACTTAACCACTATGCCATGGGCCAGCCACGTAAAGACTTTGATATTTACCCAGAGGGAATGGTTTATGGCACAGACATGACATGATCTGACTTATATTAGCTGCTTTGTTAAGAACAGATGAATGAGGGGCAAAGGGGGAAACCTGTTTGTTAGGAGGCTATTGTAAGAGATGATGACAGCCTGGATTAGGTGGTAGCTGTGGAGGTAGTGAGAAATGGGCAGACATATTTTCAAAAGCTAACAGGATTTTCTGATGAATTGAAGTGAAGAATGACTCTAAGGTTTTTGGCCTGAGAAACTGGAAGGATAGAATTACAATACACTGAGATGGGGAAGGCTGGGGCTAGAGCAGCTTTACTGAGGAAGATCAGGAGTTCAGCCTGGACATATTAAGTTTCAGGTGTCTGTTTGATCTGAGTGGAGATGTCAAATCAGCAGTTAGATATACAAGTCTTAAGTTCAGGAGAGAGATGAAGGCTGGAAACGTACATATGTGAGTCAACAGAACTGAGATGAGATTTGATGAGATGACCAGTAGACTGAATGTAGATGGAGAAGAGGCCCAAGGACTGAGCCTGGAGCACTGGAATTACGAGTTTGGAGAGAAGAGGAGGAACCTGCAAAGGAGATTGTGACGGATTAACCAATGAGGTAGGAGAAAACCAAGAGAATGTGCCAAGCTGAAAGCAAAGTGAAAAAGTGTATCAAAGAGAAAGGATCAACTGGTCCTTTGATCAACCAGTCAAATACTGCTGATGGGTTTAGGGTGCTGAGGACTGATTTTTAACCATTGGATTTAGCCAAGTGGAGGTCATTGATAAACATGATAGAGCAGTTTGGGTGGAGCTTGACTGAACTAGGTGCAAGAGAGAATGAGAGAAAAGGAACTGAAGAAAGGAGACACAGACAATACTTGAGAAGTTTTGATGAAAAGAAGAGCAAAGAAATGGAGCCATAGTAGATGGTGAGGGGAATGGGGTCAAGAGAAGATTTTTGCAAGATGGGAACAATATGCTGTAGAGAGCAAAAAAATGATTGTTAAGGGAAAGAATACAAACTTGCCAGAATTGTACCTTGAAATAAGTGAGAAGAGAAGGGATTTGGTACAGAAGCAAAGGTATTGGCTTTAGATAAGAGTACGGTAACAAGAAGGAAGGCAGAGTAGGTGCGTGAAAATGTCGGGAGGCTTAGATTTGGTTGCTAATTGCTTTGGTTTTCTCAGTGATGGATAAAACTGACTTGCCAGTTGAAAATGAGGATTGGGGAGGAGGTATTAGAGACTCGGAGAAGAAATGTGTGAAATAATTGTCTAAGATATAGGAGGATGAATGAACCAAGGACAAGTAATATGATTATCTGGTAGGGGGCCACTTGAGTTTCAAAGTCTTCCTTTCAAAGTGAGACCAGTTAATATGGTTATGGGATTTTCTCCAGCACATTCAGCTGCCTAGATACGGCTCAGAGTACACAGGTGTCAGATTGAACCAAAGCTATGGTTTTCATCAAGTATGAAGAAGCCAAAGAATAGCAAAGGAGTTAAGGATATACAAAAAAGAATAATTATAAGAGTTCCTCTCAGGATTTAAGCTATTCATTTTTTAATAATGTACATTTTCATAATGTAGGTATAATCTTGTAACATAGAAATGGGTAAAAAGCACTTTGTTGAGTCAGCCAGAT
The DNA here is from genome assembly GCF_041296265.1 of Equus caballus. Taxonomy (NCBI): domain Eukaryota; kingdom Metazoa; phylum Chordata; class Mammalia; order Perissodactyla; family Equidae; genus Equus; species Equus caballus. Next base: position 47,085,930 of record NC_091697.1, read on the forward strand.
CCCAAATTTGGCAAGCTTTTCATGAATTCATAGGAACAACATGGAGATGTCACCTAGTCCCTTCTGTCTGCCTTCCTAAGCAAGTGACAGTCTCTTGTATTTTGTGTTTCCTGAGAAGATGCCACCATTTCCCAGAAAAAACCAGGACAAATGTTTAGTAACCTAAGCTTACGGAAATATTTCCAAAATAACTTAATCAAACTTACCTTATTGTTATTTAAATATTTCCTTATCTTAAACTCATGGCAGTGATAAAGAATGACTTGCCAACTTTCCTTATATTCTTTTATGTTATTAATTAATTAATCAAGAAATGTATAATGAGTACTGACTATGAACTAGATACTGGGTGTAGGAATGGTGGGAAACCACTGTCCTTTGTCTCCCCAACTATATTGTCATGTGGCTAAAGACAGCTGATTTCAATATGCTTTGATAAGGGATATGATTGGGGAGGAACAGAGTCTTACATGAACACGTAACAGAGGCACTAACCCCGTTGATGGGGAGAAAGAGGGAAGGAGAAGCTCATGGATGGCTTCCAGGAAGAAGACATGTGGAAGTTGAGCAGGAGTTAGATGAAAAGCAGGAGGGACAAAAAGCATTTCAGGCAGTGTGGACATATGTGAAAGGCTGGTGGGGAAAGAGAGAGAGCACAGTATGAGAAGTTCAATGTACCAGGAGTACAGGGAGGCAGGAGAAAACCAATAGAGATGAGGCTAGTGAGGCTGGCAAGAGCATGTTAGGAAGGGCTACCTGTTTATACCAAGAATTTGGGCTTTATCCTAAGGGCAGTGGAAGCATCGATGAGTTTTAAACAAAGGAGTGACATCACCAATCTGTGCTTTGAAAGGTTCACTCTGGCTGCCTGGTGTGGGTAAAGAGTTGGAGGAAAACACCTCTGGGGATAGCAGAACTAACTAGAAGGCTGATGCAGTCATGGAGTGAGAGATGATGGTGGCCTGGACTAGGAATGTGGCAATGGAGCTAGAGAGGAGTGGATCGACTTAAGAGATCTTTTAGTTGGTTGAAGCAAAAGGTCTTGGTAATTTATTGGCTTTGGAGAGTCAAGGAAAAGGAAGAGTCAAAGAGGATGCTCCAGTTTCTGACTTTGAAAACTGGGTGGCTGGTGATGCCATCTGCTGAAATATGGCTCACAAGGGAATAAATCAGCTTTGGAAATGTTGAGTTTGAAGTGCCCATGTCACATTCAAAAGAGTGCTTTCAAAGGCTGTTGTAGACAGGGTCTGAGAGAGAAAGAAAGAGAGATACAGATGCATATTTAAGAATAATCTGCAAATCGATGGTAATTGAAGCCATGGGAGTGGATAAAGCAATCCATCATCTGTGTGGAGTATGAAGAAAGGAAGACCTAAATCAAAGCCCTGAAGAACACCAACATTTAGGGAATGGGCAGAGGAAGAAGCCTCTGGAAGATGCTGAGAAAAATCAGCTGGAGAAGCAGGAGGAAAAAAAATCAGGAGAATGTGAAGTCATGGAAGCCAAAGCAAAAGAGTGCTTTAAGAAAGAAGGAGTGGTCCACAGTGTCAAATGTTGCCAAGACACTGAATACAATGAGGTCTGGAAAAGGTCCATTGGATTTGACTACGGCAGCTGTGAGGACAGAAACCAGACTGCAGTGAACTAAAGAGCTATATGGAGATGAAAAATTGTAGACAGCAATTCTTTGAGAAGTTTGTTATGTCTTCGTGTAAAAAAAAATGGAGAATTGGGTACAAATATTCACATGACTTCTCTCTCAAAAGACACATTGATCCCAGGTGTCACAATATCTCAGGGGTAACATTTTTACATGAGTTTCCAAGACAATTTCCTCAGTTCTCTGTCTTGTTTGAGAGCATAGACTCAGTCATAGATAGCTATTCTAACTCAGCTCAAATTTCTTTTCTTGGAACAAAGTTATGTTTTCATAAGTTCTAGCACCCTCTGCTCATTTTTGTGACTATCCTCAAGATGCTTCCAAATTCTTTTTGCGTGTGTGTATGAAGAAGATTGGCCCTGAGCTAACATCTGTGCCAGTCTTCCTCCACTTTGTATATGGGATACCGCTACAGCGTGGCTTGATGAGCCGTGTGTAGGTCCACGCCCAGGATCCGAACCTTCAAACTCCAGGCTGCCAAAGCAGAGTGCATGAACTGAACCACTACACCACCGGGCCGGCACCATCAAGATGCTTCCAAATTCTTCAAGTTTCTCTTTAACGACTGTAGCATCATAAAATGGAAAGTTTACGTAGTAGGGACTCATCAGCTAGGCGAGAGAAACTGACTGGCTAACTTAAGCCAAAAAAGTGAGAGGACACATCAGAAGGCTATAGAGGAGCTCACAAAAACAAACACACAAAGCTTAAAGAACCAGAAAGGACAGAAACCAAAGCAGCTTGGGGCATCCATATGGCAGGTATTCATAAGAACTCTCTTGAAGGTAGCACTCTCAGGGTGCAGCACGATCTGTGTGGGTCACAAATCTACCTTAGGCCAGGAAAGGGAAGGACACTTTGATGGACAGTCCCAGCAAGACAAGGAATAGATGTCACCCAAGGAACACTGAGAGGCCAGAACAGAGAATAGAGGCTGGACATTCACCACAGCCCCTAGGAGACACTGGAGTACCCAGCTGCATGTAATTGAGCCCTGAAGAGTAATCATTCAAACCAAGATTCCCCACTGATTCCCTCCTTGATTTCCTCTCCAGCAACACTGCCTCTTTGGCTATCATTTCTACCTGCCTCTTCTTTCTCTATCTTCTTCCTGGACTTAAACATATAGATAAATCTTCATGCACTACAGCAAAACAGGGTATCGCCATCTCTCTGGCCAATCTTCCTCCTTCCTCTGAATTAGGGTTTCAAAATCCCAAAATTCAGCCTGGGATATTGATGGATGGAGTACCTCCCTTACCTGGCTCATTTGATTAGTGGAGACAGCTGAAATAGAGAATTCAGACCCCAAGTATGTTTTGAATCTGGATGATTCCATTTGGCTGGATCCCCAGAAAGAGGAACTGGAGAGCTATCAAATACCCATTTTCCTTTGTGCTGGGCACATGCAGCAGGCTCAGAATCCTAATGCCTTTGTAGTAAATAACCTCACACACTTCATTGTGATCCCAGACTACTGTTGTCCTTTATGCATCCCAGTCACCACTTAATTGTGTGCAAAAAGAAATGTCAAGATATTTCTCTTTTTAACTCAATCATGGAGAAATAGTTGCAGAGTAAGAAGGTTATAGGCAAATATGACTCTTCTTACACAGGAGTCTTATTCTGCAAAACAGATGTGTTTCTGGAAAGATACATGTAAATGATTTAGAAATTTTTTTCATTTTGTTGTTGTTAGATTAATTAATACCCCTTTCTCAAGGGCTACTAAGTTCAGAATGGCTTCATTTCTGTGTAAGTTTCAGTCTTTAGAAGCACGATAGCGGCAGTAAAGTGTTCCGGCTTTTGAAGCAGCCAGCCTGAGTTTGAATTCAGCTCCACTTTTTTACTACTTATAACCCTTTGAGCACGTTACTCAATGTTTTTGAATCTCGTTTTCTATGTTTATAAAATAGAATTTTTCCTTGTTTTAGTGAGCAATGCACAACAACACACGGTGTTTGGCACAAAGTAAACATCCAATGAATTTTAGCAATTATTATTACTTCTAACTCTTCTTTTCATTTCTGTGCTCTCCAACTGTGTTAAACACCACTTGAAAACAATTCTTTAAAAAATTTTTTTTATTGTAAAGTTAGAAGATGTTTGTAGTAGAAAATTTGGAAAATGTAAAAAAGAACAAAGAAAAACACATAAAAATGACCCCTAATCCCACCTCTGAGAGATAACTATCCCTAACATTCTGATGCTATCTGTGTGTGCAGATGCTCTTTTTTTGTACTCAGTCCTTCAAAGTAGTAAAAGAACTGTTAATTTAAGGAACCCTGCTCATAGGTGAATCCCTTTTTAGAAAAAATTTTATTGAGATATAATTCATAAATCACAAAATTCACCCTTTGAAAGTGTACTATTCAGCAGTTTTCAGTATGTTTACAAAGTTGTGTAACAATTACCACTATCTAATTTCAAAACATTTTCATCATCCCAAAAGAAACTCCATCCCTATTAGTAGCCATTTCCTGTTTCTCACTCCCCCTGGCTCCTGGCAACCACTAATCTACTTTCTTTCTCTAAGGGTTTGTCTACTCTAGACATCTCATATAAATAGAATCACGCAATATATGGCCTTCTGTGTCTGGCTTCTTTCATTTAGCATATGTTTTCAAGGTTTATCCATGTTGTAGCATGTATCAATACTTCATTCCTTCCTACGGCTGAATAATATTCCCTTTTATGGGTATAATCCAATTTGTTTATCCATTCATTAGTTGATGGACATTTGGGTGGATTTCACTTTTTGGCTATTATGAATAATGCTGTTATAAACATTCATTTACAAGTTTTTGTGTGGACATATGTGGTGAGTGTTTTTGAAAAGTAAAAACAAAAAAAATCTAGTATATCCCTAAACTTCTTTTCATAAAGCAGTTTAAATTTATCTTTAAATACTTCAGTCATAAGAAAAGCACAGAGGATAATATAATAAAACCAAGAACTTATCACAGAAATTAATAAATCGTAATATTTTAACGTTCTTGTCTCAGACCCATATATTAAGTGAACATGCCCTCTGAACTTACCTTGCATTCCATTTCCTTCCAGCTCTCCTGAATTAACCACTATCCTAAATCAAATTAAAAAGTTAGTTTTGCTATATAAGTATCCTTAAATAATACTATATTTTTGAGATTTATCTTTGTTGCTACACATTGCTTTGGTGCATTTATTTAATCTGTTGTACAGAACTCTGTAATAGTTTTATCCATTCTCCTACTGCTGGAGCTTTAGGTTGTCTCCTGGGTTTTGTTAATATAAACAACGATGCAGTGAACATCCTTGTGCATGTCTTCTTGTGACTCTAGATGTGAAATGGCTGGGGTGTAAGATATGCACATCTTCCACTTTAATTCATTTTGCCAAATAGCTCTCAAAAGTCAGATTTTCTCATTTGAGCACACTTCTGCACCGCCTGGCTGTGTCAGTGTTGTCTGTATAGATTGTAAACTCCCTGACTTCAAGGCCCACACAGTCTCTAACATAGACTGAGTGGAAAAATTTGATTTGGGACATTGTGGGGAAAGTATGAAAAGAACACAATTTATACTGTGTTATGGGTTGAATGGTATCCACCAAAAAGATGTTGAAGTCCTAACCCCAAGTAACTGTGGTGGTGACCTTATTTGGAAATAGGGTCTTTGCAGATGATCAAGTTAAGACAAGTGTGTCCTTATTAAAAGGAGAAATCTGGATACAGAGACATGCAGACAGGGAGAACACCAAGATGAAAGCAGAGATTGGAGTGATGCATCTCCAAACCAAGGGATGCCAAAGATTGCCAGATAACCACCAGAAACTAAGAGAGAGACCTGGAGCACGTTCCCCGCCACAGCCTTCAGAAGGAAGCAACCCTGCTGCACCTTGATCTCGAACTTCCAGCCTCCAGATCTGCGAGACAATACATTTCTGTTGTTTAAACCACCCAGGATGTGGTACTTTGTTACAGCAGCCCTAGCAAACCAGTACACACTGGAATGAGTCATCTTGGCATCCAAATTAAAGATCAATGATTTGAAGTTAGTGGATATCTGCTTTGGCATCAATTTCTCTTTCTTTTGTCGCCCTAGTTGGTTTCTTTTTGTTTTTTGTTTTTGTCTTTTTTAGCTCTTTATCATTCTGCTTTTTGTTCTTTTGGCCTAATTCCATCCACTGAGCCCTTGAATTTCCTTTGATCTTAAAACATTTGTACAGCACTTTTGCAATTAGCTATTGTTCAGTATAACTGATAGCATTTACCTTTTCCCTGCTTACTATAAGAGAATTTTGCCAGTTTTCATATTCAGCGGCTCAGGCTGCTTATGAAGAGTATACATTAGGCATAAGAGAGATCCTTGATTCCAAGGAGTTCCTGGATTCAAGGGGAGGGTCTTGGAGAAAAGTTGCCTCTAGAAAATATGTGGGAGTAAAATGTTGATCATGGACTTTTCTTTTCCTACTTCTAATGCCTAAGTCATGTTGATCCCTTGGAAAGGATACCTCTGGGGGCATGGTGTGGTCTCCTTACTTAAAAGCCAAGAGCAAGATCCATAAAGGAAAGAGTTGAGGGAAATTCAGACAGAGTGTGGCTATAAGTAAAGCAAAGGAATTGGAAGGGCCTAATTATTACACATTTTGAATAGTAATAGAAGAATGGAAAAATCAATTATGAGATTCTATACAACAGAGTTCATAAATGAACCAGAGCTGCATGTAGCAACGTAGACAAATCTCAAAAATATGGAGTTGTTTAAGGATACTTGTATAGCGAAAACAAGTTTTCAAGTATGCATGGGTAAAATAACTTTAGCATAGTGGTTACTTCTGGGGGAATGTGAATAGCAGAAAAAATAAGATTGAATTTGGAAGCACTCAGAAAGTGTTAAAAGCTTTGTGCTTGCTAACAACCACTTACTCTGCCAGGTAAGTTTACGTACATTATCATCAAATTGTCCCAATAGTCTCAAGAGGTAAATAATTTTATCATCTCCATTTTATGAGTGAAGAAAGTGAGGCACAGAGAGTTAGTAGGTTTCAAGATGTCGCCTCTGGTGAGTTCCAATTCCAGAGACTGTGCTCTTAAAGTCTTCACTGTACGGCCTCTTATAAATGGTAGAAATACTAAATTGCTGGTGATGTTATTACAAGAGAACAGAGCTGCTTTCAGTTCTTCTGCTGGAAACTCCTTTAAAAGAGCAGGCAGCTTCTCTGGAAGGATCAGATGCCCACTTGAACCTCAAATATTACACTTGGCTTATAGGACAGCAAAGCTCTTGCATAAAGCTGGCAGAGGAGGGGTAAATGGCAGCATTTAGCTTTTGTGACTGAACTGTGGGGGCTTGGAACCCTTCCACCCACTTGAAAAACGGTCGCCCATCTGACATTAATAGAAAAAGACCATTAAAAAGCTTTATGCTATTCTGTTCTCCTGGTTCTGGTCCCTCTTTGCCTTTGTTGCTGCTGGCATTTTATAAATTATGGATGCGCCTAGGTGCTGCTGTTCCCCGGTTCCTCTGTAGTGCCGCTCGCTCCCCGCGCCTGCATCGCATCCTTCCTCTGAGCAAAGGACCGCGCGGCCCAGACCCCACATCAGTGTAATTAGCGCGCCGCACACAGCTCGGGTGTCAGGACTACTTCCACTCACTGCCAGCCCTCCGCCAGCCCCTGTCACTCACACGAAAGTCAGCCAGGCGGAGGCAAAGCCAGCGGCACAGGCCCCGGCAGCGGGGAGGGGACGCTCAAGGTGGAAATTCGGGGTCCCCTGCTGCCAACTTGGGTCTGGGGACAACTCTAGGGTTTGGCAGCTGCCTCAGACAATGTCTGATCACAAAGGCAGACAATGTGGAAAGGAGGGACATGAGTATCTGCCCTTGGCTGGCTACAGAGGAGGTTGAGAAGGGGGTAGATAGAGGGTGGGTGGAAAACTCAGGAGTCTACAGCTGGATGGTTTTGGGAGAACCAGCAGACCGGTGTTTCCTGAAGTGTGCCACTGGTGGGATGTATTTGGGGTGGTATACTAAGGAGAACTTTTTATTTAATGGATTTGTATTATTTTAAAGTTGATAGGTGATAGATGCATCAATCGATAGAGCTCATCAAACCCACACTCACAATTACACAGATATTATTATTAAGGTAGATATACTCTTGCATCCAACTTTATTTTAGAGAAAAATTAAAGTATGTCAGGTGATATGCAGATATGGCAAAGATAATAAAGGACACACAAATGACAGAGGTTCAGGAAGAACTGGAAGGGGGCCAGGAAGTCTTCGTTGTTTGGAGGGTCATGGATTCCCTATAAATACCTGATGGAAAAAAGCCTTTATTTTTAATTTAAAATTTTTTTTAAACTTCATGAAAGCAGAGGACTTCCCCCACCCCCAAAATACACATACTCATAAATTTAGGGTGCAAGGGCAAGGGTTTTGCAGGTGCCCTGAAGGCCGTTCCTTGATCACTAAGGAATACATGGACCCCAGACTGAGACCCTCTGAGCCATCCTGTGGGCTCCTCAAAGGCAGGAACTGGGCCTTTTTCTTCACTGTACCCCAGGCACATAACAGATGCTCAAAATTTTTTGCTCAAGAAATCAATGAACTGTAGTTCAAATGCTCATATATTTTTTTCTAAGGTGCTCAGAGGGATCACTGGGTTTGCCCAAGACACAAAGCCAAGGCGAAACCTGTCTCCTGATGCCCAGCTCTCCACCCATGTTCCTGCCTCCCACCCACCTCTATTCTCTAACTCTTTAATACCCTCTCCTCACCCACACACACTACTTCTTCTGCCTCTTGCCTGCATCCCCTCCCAGGAATCCAATACTTTGGGTTTCCAGAGATGGAAGAAAAAGCAGAAGGTGAGAAGGAAATGCAGGAAAGGATCAAAGATGATGTCAGGTTTGGCCCTTGGCCCTCCCTGCTGACACTCCCACCCCACCCTCACCCCAAGCACCAGTGGAAGGGCCGCTCTGGTCAATACAGGAGATACAGAGAGAGCAGTGACCCCAGGGCGGCCCACTGTGCCATTTGTCAGTGATGGCATGGAGGAAGTAGACGGGTATATAGATTTAATTTCCTTGGAGTGTTCTACCTAAGCCCTTTCCCGGATGGTTATGAAATGCACAAAGTTTACATAAGAGACCCGTTAATGCTCCGTCTCTGGGGTTAATATTTAATTAGACAGTTTGAAAAAATGCATACTATTACCAGGGAGACTGCTCCAGTGCTTGTCTCCTTCCTCTGGGATGCAGTGTTCAGACACAGAGTTCTGAGCCCCTCAGAGTTCCCACGGAAACCCTTGCTGCTGGCAACTCCTGGCTGGGCACAGGGGGCAGCAAAGGCCCAGTGAAGACCCTAGATGTAGAAGATTTAAAGAGTTCTTTTTTTTTTTTTTTTTAAGGAAGATTAGCCCTGAGCTAACATCTGCTGACAATCCTCTTCTTTTTGCTGAGGAAGACTGGCCCTGAGCTAACATCTGTGCCCATCTTCCTCTACCTTATATATGGGATGCCTACCACAGCATGGCTTGCCAAGCGGTGCCATGTCCACACCCGGGATCTGAGCTGGCGAACCCCAGTCCACCAAAGCAGAACGTGCAAACTTAACCGCTGTGCCACCAGGCCTGCCCTTAAAGAGTTCTTAATCTCCTCCAAGAGTTCAGTCCAGTGTCAGGGACTTCACTGTTCCAAAAGCAGCCTATCCAATTTTTGGACCATTCCGGTAGTGCCGGAAGCCTTCTATAGACTAAGATCAAATCACTAGCTTCTTGTGATCTTAGTTCAACAATTTGTGGCTTCAGAAATCAAGTCTAATTCCTCTTTTATGTAAGTTTCTACCTATCATCCTCATTTGAACATTATACGTGGGTAGCTCCTGTGCTAAGCAATTTATGTACACATCTCACTTAATCCACACACAACCAAGTGACATAGTATCAATAGTATTCTCACTTTACAGGTGACCTGACCAAGGTTATACAGCCAGTAAACATCACAGTGGGATCCCAACAAACTCAGGTATGTCTGACTCTATATCCCATGCTTTCCACCATAATGGCACACAGCTTCCCATGGCTTCCCCTCAAGAGTCCTTGAGCTATTTGAAGTAAGTGTTCATGTCCCTCCTCCCCTCCTGCCTACCTGAGGCTTCTCCTTTCTAGACTAAACATCCTCAGCCCCTTCATCCCAAAGTACATGGTTTCTGTCTCCCCATCACTGGAGGCCAACGCTGGTGATTCTCCCATATCCACATTCCACTTGGTCTGTGCCCCACTTCAAGGGGGTGCCCACAACCCAGCCCAGCATTCCTGCTGGCTAGGTCAGAGTACCATGGGCTTTTTATCCCCCTCATTCAGTGAAGAGATTGCAGTGTGAAATGGAATGAAATTTCTGTTGGTTTACATTTGATGTTTAGGCTTAACTCAAGCCCACATGTATTTCTTTGCATGAAATTTTTTTTTGGTATTTTCATGTTTTCCAATCTATTGCCTTTGCACTTTTTGTTTGGAACTATGTATTTTTAACTTGCATTTTTCACTATTTAAATTCCATCCTTAAATCTAGTCCATCATTCCAGCCTCTTGAGATCTTTCAGAACTTGGTAGTCAATGAATTTATTCTTAACTCTCAACTCTGTGATGTTCCAAAATGTGATAAGCCTGCCTTCCAGGTTTCTGAGTTGTTGATAAACACTGAACAGAAGTGAGGACAGAGCCCTTAAGTTGAGACACGTTTGGATATTGCAGGGGCTTTATGTACCCTGCCCATGACCTCTGTCCACTTGGTTTCAGTGCAGTGGCAGATAGCTCGGTGTACATGGTCAGCATCTGGCGCCCCTTCTGGTGTCTCTCTGCTATTCAGCCTCCAGGCTTTCTCCAAGGCGGAGGATGGAAACTTGGCCCACACACAGCACAGCCTGGAAGTTGGGGGAAGTTAAATCTTCTAAGAGCAATTCTCAATCAATGTGACATAGATGTCAATGGATAAATGCCCAGCTTCCCATCATTCACAGGGACAATTCAGCACAGTTTACATGGTTCTTCAGAGGGTCCCCAGGGAGGCTGAGCTCCAGGTGCACCAGTGGTGAGCAGCTCATGAGAGACCCTTGTATGTATTAGCTGTTCTTCACTGCGTCTCACTTTCCGCATGGTTTCAGTCAGCCTTCCTGGCATCCCGAAGACAATACCTGCATCTGAGTTTGTGTCTCGGGTTTTGCCTTCAGGAAACCTAAACTGAGGCAGATAAGGAGCTGGAGGTAGCAAAGAGATAGAAGGTGGATTATTTTTGTTTGATTTCAGGACTTAAAAAAATATTTTATGTTTAAATTCTCCATTAAGAAAATAATATATAAAAAATAGATAAAATTTGGAAACTAGAGAACTGAAGGGGAAAATCTATGCATAATACACCACCTAAATAAAATTATTAGCCAGCGTTTTTTTTTTTTTAAAGATTGGCACCTGAACTAACATCTGTTGCCAATCTTTTTTTTCTTCTTCTTCTTCTCCCCCATGTCCCCCAGTACATAGTTGTGTATTCTAGTTGTAGGTCCTTCTGGTTGTGCTATGTAGGGTTTGACCAGCGGTGCCATGTCCGTGCCCAAGATCCCAATCCTTGAAACCCTGGGTCGCTGAAGCAGAGTGCGCAAACTTAACCACTCGGCCACGGGGCCAGCCCCTGGCCAGCATTTTTATATATTGTATTTCTTTTCAGGCTTTTTCTAGGCGTATTTTAATATCAAGAGAATTACACTCTATATATGGCTACATGTGAATTGTTTCCAAATTTTCAAGATTGCCATTCATGCTGTTGTGAACATATGGCAAGTAGAACATCTTGAATTTTCTGTCACCCCTTCCCTACCTGAAGCTATGTTGGCCGTCTTCATATAAGGAACCTTGGCAATCCAGTTCATGTGAAAAGTGGTGGAGCAAACAACTCAGAAAATGTCACTTATTCCGTTGGCTCTGCAGCTTACAAGCAGGAGCAGTTCAACTTGGATAAACAAACCAGGCAGGTAACCCTAAACTTGCTGTCCTTATTGGAAATTTCCATTAAAGTTATTCCATGCTAAGTAGCACTCTGAGAGTTCCTGGAGAGGGCACATTTTAATTCCTTCCACTAATCACAGACCTGAGAATGTCCAATTTATTTACCTGCTGACATCACCTAGTTTTCAAATGGCTTCTAAACACTATGCTGATGAATAAATGATAATCCAATAATAGTAATAATAGATCAAATTTATTTTTCACTTCTCATGTGCCAGATATGTGCCACTCTCATGTGCCACTTTACATATGTCATCAATCACATATAATTATCAGAGTGCAACTGTCAGAGGTAGCTACTACTATTATCCGTATTGAATAAATGAAGTAATGGGGACTCAGAGAGGTTAAGTAACTTCCCTGAGATTACACAGAAGGATAGAGAATAAAATATAATTTCATTTTATAGAATAAAATTATTTTTTACCAATAATTAAGAATGAACTTCCAGAACTGGTTCTATACGTAAGCGGAAAAGCTACCTGCTTGAATAGTGTAAACTGAGGGATATCAAAATATTGTCCTGACCTGAAAACTTTACCTCTTACCTTGTCCTGCCATGGGGCCTGGAGACACCATCACAAATTTACTTTGTGAGCTATGGCATTGCCTGCAGACAATCCACGTGAAAGAGAAATAGAATTGCCCCACTTGGAGCAGTATATTAAGACATTTGCACCCACTGACATGTCAACTCAAGATAGACTGTCAGATTAGCTAACCCCCTGGTTCTCAACTCTGGCTACACATTATAATTATTATTTCTGAGAGCTTTAAAAAATCCTGCTGCCCAGACCTCAACTCTCCCCACTGAGATTCTGATTCCACTGAGCTGAGCTGAGGCCACTTGAGCTGAGAATCCCCAAGCTAACTGGCCACTTTCTAAGACCCAGAAAAAAAGGAAATGTAAAACAAGAAGGTTTGTTGAGACTGTCTACTAGGATCTCAAGTGAAAAAGCAGCTCCCAAGTTCAATACGTAAGTGGTAAACACTTAACAACATGGGTGTGGGAATACACTGGAGATAAATTTTCTCTATGTGTTTGCCTTAGACCAACCTGTTTTGATAGAGTTTTATCTTGGAATTCTCAGTACTTTCTTCCATCTTCTACCTGATTGTTTAAGTGTCTTTAATGACAAGTGGGGTTTTAGGCTCCACGCTTAGTGCAGTGTTCCAAGGCCTGGGCTGGGTATGAAGTGGGAACAATACTGGTCAGAGCGGAAACCCAGATCAAGCCAAGAAATTCACTCTACTCAAGTCTCACAAGGGGAGGGGCAAGCAGAGAATCAGAAATTTGGCCTCAAACAACAGGATGGGAACTGTGGAGTCTAGGATAGAGGGAGGGGATTTGAGTGGAGAAGAGGAGGACTGGCCTGGAAAAGTTCCCTTAAACCCTGGCACATAGACAAGGAGGGCTTTTATGGGCACCTGTGCAATGACCTCAGGTAGGGAGGGAGCCACTGAGGTCACTGAGGACACTGAGCCAGGTCAAGATTTCTCCCATCCTCACAGGAAATTCCACCTGGCATCTGAAGAAAGAATGATTCCCTTTGTTTATTTCTTGTAGATGAAGCATTGAATCCCACTACAGTAGTAGTGTTAGAAATAATTAACTTACTGATTGCCTAATTTTTGCTAGATACCCTCCAAACTATTTCATTATTTTATTTAATCCCCACAATAACTCTATGACATAGTAACTATCATTTTCTGGGCTGGATATAGTCGGTTGGTATTCAGCATCAATTTCCATCTTCTGTGAGCTGCCTTCCTGTTGTCAAGAGGCTCGAAAGCTAATAATTGATTTCCAGACTCCCTTGCAGCTAGGGTTCTAGCTGTCATAAAGTAGATGCACTCAGGCAAGATTTAGAAGAGCAATTTCCGGCTATCTTTGCTATTTTCACCTGGCAAGAAAAAGGATGGAGATACTAATGTCTCATCTCCAGCTTCCAGAGGCAGTTGTAGTGGTAGTAGCAGCTGGTGTCCACAGTCGGGTGTCCAGACAATTGCACTAGCAAAGCAGGCTTTCCTGATCTCTGAGTAGCAGCCAAGATGGTGTAATCTGGACCTCGGTTGTTCAGGCGGCAAGCTGACAATTATTTACTATCCCAGTTGTGACAAAGATCATAGCTCCCATAATATTCTGGGAGTCATTTCTACATACCCAACCTACAGCCCATGCCTTCAGTGCTTCCAACAACTTCATAAGTACTTAATTGCCAGTATTAAATCCCTTTGTGCTTCAAAATTCCTAGGGTGATTTCTGTTTCCTGCACTCAACCTGTTTTGTGTCGATAAGGAAATTGAGTTTTAAGAGAGTATAAATAAATGTCCAAGGTTGCACAGCTAGTAAAAAATGGATCCAGAGTTCTATACTTCATTAGACGAAAAGTACTCCAGAATTTAGAAGAACAAATTCACAGGCTATATTTCTAATAGAGTTGACAAAGCAAAGGACTGCAAAGCCAAGTTCACATATACTCTCTTCCCACTTTTAAACCTATGAGTTGTACTTGAGATTGCGGTAAGTGCTTAACTTAATTGGTTTGCATCCATGCCGGGACCTCTGGGATGCCACTTACATAACTCATCCACAGGAGTCTGTCTTGCCACTAAGTACTTGCAGAGGCCCTCACTCAATAGCCACATTAAACACAAAGCTGTTCTCTGAAACTAGCTACTTACCTACCCTAATTCCTGGGGGTCAGAGGAACTAAGGACAAAGGAATAGTAGTAGCTGAAACTTATTGAGCACCTGCCATGTGCCCGGCATGGTTCTGTCACTTTACATTACTTTCTGATGTAATCCACACAACAACCCCAGGAGGTAAGCATGATTATTATCCTCATCTCAAAGAATAGGGAACCGAGGCATGCAGAGATGAAGTCACTAGCCCAAGATCTTACAGCCGGCCAGTGGTAGAGTCTAGATAGCAACTCAAGTGTTCTCTTCTTTATAATGCTATTCTGGAGCTCCCAGTCACACACAGAATGCTTTGTTTAATTCTATGGGCCAGAGTAAACTGCATGAAATCCTCTCTGTATAAGGTCAGATATTAATAAACCAACCAAAAAAAATTATGAATGAGGGCTTGCTTTGGAATCGGCCCCCAGTGCCTTGCCTCATCTCACCACAGCCCTCTCAGGGTGCAGCCTCTTCCAGGCATTGTTGAGTGGGTGTTTCCGACTGCTCTGAACAAGACAGACCAGACATGATCAGCCTCACTACAACAGTTCAGAGGGCTACGTTTGTTTGCTCCGATCCTCTTTCCATCAATATGTTACAACCACCTCATACACAGTGGCTTCCCTTTCTATGGACATACAGGGCACAGATACATACGGTTTAGAGCACAAATGTGCAGGCACAGAGAAAGAAATCAAAGATATTACTAGAAAACGGTTAGACCTCACCCTCGGCAGTCTCATGAAAGTTTAAAATCAGAGTAAACACAAGGCTCTCTAATTAGACAGACCTCTTCCTCCTGCCCAGCACTTCCACCAACTCCCATTTCTCCTAGAAATAGATCTACACGAAGACGAGCATCTTTTTAAAATTCTGCGCTACAGAGAGCCAGACTAAGATGGTTCTGTCGAAATTACAAACACTATACTTTCAAATAGCTGCTGAATTATTTAGTGACTTTACACTGTCCAAATGCTGGGCTCTTTGCGTAGACAATGTCTTGGTTTTCCTCCTATCTCTTTTGTTATGACATTCAGTAAATGGAGAGATATTGCTCTTCTTAATAATTCATAAAATAATAATCCACATTAAGGATCAAGCGCCTCTGATAGGTTTGGGGTTTCAAATAAGGTAGTCAAAAGAATGGGATGCTCAAAATTGTCTTCTAGTTCAGTTAAGTGATTGGTCCTGGCATGCTCAAGGTTAACTTTTCAGTATTTGCTTCCTTCTCATGTCAACTTTTTCTCCTTCCTATAACTTTCCCTTCACCTTGTTGTGAATTCTTGAACTGTAAACTGTATTTGGTGTCACTTCTTGGCATCTATCTGATTTGGTCTTATGGTGAAATATGTCTTTTGAAAAGCAGAAAGCGGGACAATGGGTTTTTGTCACACACCTGACATTTCAAACTTTCCTGTCTACTTTGGCAAACTCATTTTTTCCTCACCTGTTCCTGAAATAAAGAAGGAAGGAAGGAAGGAAAGAAAAGAAAATGTATTTAAGATGGGGATGGACTTCTTTTCTCTAGAGTACACAGGCATTCCCTCACCTCTGTGTACCATTCATTGCAAGGTGAATTCTGTGACAGCTATAGAAATTATTGAAATGAACAGGTATCCACTTACCTCGGATCAGAGAGTTCTAATAAGCACTGCAAGTTCCTCAACAGCAGGGATCTTGCCTTTTTCCTCATTGTTTCCCCAACAGAGTTTAGTACAATACCCTGCACGTCCACACAGTGAACATTAACTCAGCACTTGCAGCTCTCACTGCGGATACACAGAGGAGTAAGACCTGGAGTGTGAGTACACAAACAACTACGACATGTGTGATAAGGGCTATAAAAATGGCATGTGATGTGGGAGAACAGAGGAAGGAGCTACTGACTGACTCAGCCTAGGGAAGACAGGAAAGCATCAGAGGAAGTGGCATTGAGCAAGGACTTGAGTGATGAATGGCATTTTGCCATGCAGAGGGAACAGCATGTGGGAGTTATGGCAGCAGGAAAGAGTATGAGATGGGGAAACAGTGATACTTCTGAATGTTGGGAGTAGCGAATCCACACAGAGTCTGAACACATGGAGTGGAGGCTGAAAAGACAGGTAAAGGAACATGGATGGCGTGCTGAAGATGTCTTGGGGGTGTTGGCCAGAGTGGGGAGAAAGATACATTCTCTCATTACTGCTGGGTGCATTCAAGGCATACTCTTTATGGAGAGCAAACTGGCAATATCTATTAAAAGTAAAAATATACGCATCTCCTTTGACCCAGCAATTACACATCTGTAATTTATCCTAGAGACATGTTGTGCAATTACATATGTACGAGGTTACTCATCCAAGCATTGCTCATAAAAGTAAGACTGGAAAAAACCCTCAATTCCATCAACAAGAATGGGTTAAATAAATTATGGTACATCCCTAGAATGGAATACAGTGGGCAGCAGTTAAAAAAAGAGAGAGAGAGTGTGCAAATTCCTTATATACTGACAGGAGGAATAAGCTCCAAGATACAGTCACTATATATATAAAAAGAAAAGTGTAGAACAGTATGCATAGTTTGCTACCATCTTGAGAAAAAAAAACATGAAAATACATATACATAAATATAAATTCACACATGCACATATATAAGCAAATACATTATGTTCATAACTAATAAAACTTCTCTGGAAGGAGCTGATAATAGTGCTGGGTGGATGGGCAGAGGTGCAGAAGGAGGAAATTTCACTGGATACCATTTTTGCGCTTCTTCAATTTTGAACCATGTGAATGTACCACCTGGTCAAGTAAATTGAATACAATTAAAACTTAAAAGAAAAGAAGATATGACATAATCAGTATGTTTTTCAGGAAGGTGAGCACTGTGAGAAGCAACAAGCCAAGAGGAAAGAGACCAGCGGCTACTGCACCCATCCAATCATGAGGCGGCAAAGCCCTGAAGTGAGTGGAAGTGAGCAGGGAGGCAAGGCGCAGATTTCAGGTATCATTTTGGGGGGGAGGGTTACTTACTTTATTTTGAGCATTTATTATATTCCGGGCACTTTAGATACATGACGGCATTTAATCCCTCCTACTAACGTAAGAAATTTTGTCTGCCCCATTTTACAGATGAGGAAATTAAAGCTCAGAGAGGTTAAGTGACTTAGCAAGAGTCACACAAATAGAGTAAACGGTAGAACCAGGATTCAAACCCTTACCCTCAGGCCACTCTGGGGGCTTTTGTAGCACCAGAGGGAGTGCCCAGAACTGGGTGGGGGTGGGGGCGTGGCAACTTGCTGTGAATAGAAAAAGAGAGGAACCTCAAAGAGAGCATGGAAGCCTTTTGGCACCTCTGAAAGATCTCTGGAGCTCCTGAGGCCGTAGACAGCTTAGGAAAAAAACTCAGGGAATATACCCTGGTCTGTGGGCTGGAAATCAGGGTGACCCTTGAGGGGCAGATGGCTCCAATGTCCTGAGACTGACTCTAAAACATTGGCAGAAGCCCAGACCTCACTAAGACCCACTGAAGCCCGAGGCTCCATAAGACACAAGTCTCCGAGTCCCTCCCCAGGGACTCAGCTCACTGCTCCTGGGGCCTGCCAGGGCAAGCTGTGCCTCTCCCACCCCAGCAGGAAGTGCTAGAAAGGGGTTCCCCCGGGTGCCGTTTAGCTGGACTGGGCTCCATATTTTCCTTTCCCATCTCTCCGCGGTATCAAGTGTGTGACTATTGATTTCCTCCCTACATTTGTTTTTGTTATCCATTATTTATGGGATCATTTTTCCATCCTTCGTGCATGAAGGCAAATTTTGTGTAAAAATCAATTGAGTGAGCGCCGCCGATGGCTTGTTGCATTTTCTTGGCTTTCATCTCTGAGGCACCAGTTCTCGGGAGATGCAGAGCAGGATATTAGGGAGCAAGCCAGAATGGGCAAGGGAGGTGGGGGACGGCGCAGTGCTCAGAAACCAGTCTTCAGAGACCTAGCCCATCTTTCGCTTTTGGTCCCTGGAAGATTGACACTCTGTTGAGCTCACCTGGAAGTCTAGGTAGGGATTAATGTCTTCCTGCCCTCATCTGACCCCTACTTCCCGTGCACGTTTGCTGGGCTGCAGCACCTCTTCCGTTTCATATCAATTTATTTCAGTGTAGAAATCCACAGGACCCTCCAGGACCAAAGCTTGGGGGCCTGCTCTCTGGGGGCTTAACCTGAAGACCCCAGGGAAGTCACCCTGAAGGATTAGATGTGGAGGACTGGGATTAAGGGCAGGGCTGACATTTGTTAAGCACCTGTTACGTATCAAGTAAGAATATATGTATCACACATATTCCTACTTGAGCTTCAGCGCACCCTGTGAGGTATGTAGGGTGTAAAGGAAGGAGCAGGCGATTTGGTGTCAGCAAGTCCTAGTTAAAGTCCCTACTTGGCCCCTTCCTAGCTCTGTGGCCTTAGGTAAGATATTTAACCTCTCTGTGCCAGTTTTCTCACTTGTAAAATGGGAATAACATTACTGCTCACCTCAAATGAAGTTCTGCATTGAAGTGTAGGTGACTGGTGTGGGCTGTGAGCTAAATCTGGCCTGTAAACTTGATCTCAACCAGGCAACAACATCCATGAAATCATGGACTTGATGTGCCTGTGTGTGTGTCAGTGTATGTGTGTGTAGGTGGTGGGTGTAGTGACAAAAATAGACATGCTTTTCTTTGTACCCACTTAATTATCCACATGCCACCCATGGAGGAAGACATAACACACTTTGGGAGATATTGGTCTATCCTGCTAAAATGATTCTAGTATCCAATTCCAATGTTGGGGAGGGATTATTTCCCCACACCAAGAAGCAATGCTCCAACACCAGCTGGATGTCCTACAATTCAACTCAATTCTGACACTAACTACCTGGAGACAGCCTGAGATCCCACAGGTTAAGGGCTCAGACAACAACACCACTCCCCCACTTCAGGTGCCAGTGGCAAGTCCAGGATGTCACCTGTGCTTCTGACCAACCTGCTATAGATGAGGGGTTCCCATGACCTCCTCCTTGGGTTTGATTAATTTGCTAGAGTAGCTCACAGAGCTCAGAGAAACATTTTACTTCCTAGATTACTGGTTTATTATAAAAGGATGTAACTCAGGACAGCCAGATGGAAGAGATGCATAGGGCATGGGGAAGGGCGCAGAGTTCCATACTCTCTCTGAGTGCACCACTCTCCCCAAATGTGGGTCTCCATGTGTTCACCAACCTGGAATCTCTCTGAAGCCTCTCCTTTTGGGTTTTTATGGAGGCTTCATTACATAAGCATGACTGATTAAATCATTGACCATTGGTGATTGATTCAACCTCCAGCTGTCTCATCTCCCTAGAGGTGGGGGGAGTAGGACTGAAAGTTTCAACCTTCTAATCACAGGTTGGTTCTCCTGGCAACCAACCGCCATCCTTAGGTGTGGTCACCTCGATAACATAACCAAAGACATTTTTATGCTCTCATCATTTAGGAAATCCCAAGGATTTTAGGAGCTCTGTGACAAAAATGGGAGGAAAACCAAATATATACATATATTTATTATAAATTACAATATCACACCTGCACTGCCTAGTTCAGTAGCCACTAACCACAGGTGACTTTTAAATTTAAATTAAATTAAATTAAAATTTCAGTTTCTGAGTTGCATTAGCCACATTTGAAGTGCTCAACAGAGACAGAGTTAGTGGCTACCATACCAGACAATGCAGATACAGAACATTTCCATAATCACAGAAAGTTTTATTGGACAGCACTGGATCTTTCTAGAATCTGAAAACTACTAAGTATTTTTGCCTCTCTCACCATCCCCACCCCCACCCAATTTTGTGGCGCTCTTGTAGAAGTATAGCTCTTGGGACCAAAGCCAACACTCTTTCTTTATCTTATCTCCTCACCAGAGTGCACCCCTTCTTCCCCCCCCACTCTCTCTCTCTTTTACACACACGCACACACACACACACACACACACACACACGCACACACTCCAACACCATCAATTTCCACCCTTTGGTCTGTATATGAAGGATCCAGGGCTGCTCTCAGGACTCCAAGGGCCAGTCTAGAACCCTCCTGGGAAACACTGACATGGGAGCTTCCTCATTCTGGGCCACAGGCTCCCAATATGCATAAGAAGATTGGATTAGATCAGATGTCACAAACTGGTGTGGTCTGTGAGCTAAATCTGGGCTATACATTTTTTTTTTTTTTTTTAAAGATTGGCACCTGAGCTAACATCTGTTGCCAATCTTCGTTTTTCCTTCTTCTTCTTCTCCCCAAAGCCCTCAAGTACACAGGTGTATATTCTAGTTGTGAGTGCCTCTAGTTGTGCTATGTGGAACGCCGCCTCAGCATGGCTTCACAAGCGGTGCCATGACCACACCCAGGATCCAAACCAGGCGAAATCCTGGGCCACCAAAGTGGAGAGCGCAAACTTAACCACTGAGCCACAGGGCCGGTCCCTGGCCTATGTATTTTAGTTTGGCTTACCTGATTTTTTTAACTTTTATTTTAAGGAAAAAGAGATATAGAGATAACACATTTTAGAAATCTAGATTTCCACCTTCTCTGGAAAAATCAGAAGATTGGCTCACATTGGGCTCATTGCCCCACGTGGCAGTCACTGGCTGATTCGGAGTAACTTCTGCTGGCTTTAGGCCAGGGACGTACCCTCTAGTTCACCACAATCTGAGCTTCTCTGACGCCCTGTGTGTGGCTCATTGTTCTCATTTGTGATCTTTTGGCATTTGAGTCTGTTATTCTGAATTGGATAATCTCAAAAGTTTCATCAGTTACTTTCCACCTATGATTTTAAATATGTGAGTGATCTTTCCTTTGGATAGTGTGGTGATTCTTTGGACCTAGGAGAGAACCATGTACTACATGGTGCAATGGATAGGAATGAACTGGTTTTCAAGGACTGTTCAGTCCCTGTGATTGGAGCCTTCATCTCTTAACAGGATTGAAGAGCTCTGAACTGGCCTAATATTTTCCTAAATTTGAGAATCTTCAAGCCTGTGGCATCTTCTTCCCAATGTAACATATATTTGACCTCTGGAGAAGTGGTACTTAGATTTTGAGGAGGTTACAGATCATTTTGAGAATTTGATAAAAGCTATAGACTCAGCAAGGGCGAAAATATGCAATAAAGACATAATTTTTCATGTAGTTTCAGGGGGTACAAAGACTCCCTCCACTAAAGCACCACCCTGGCTCTCCCAGGCATCCTCAGACCCTAGTTCAGAATCCCGGCTCTGGAGACCTCCAGCTGAAGTAGGAGATTGGACACATGCATCAGTTCCACTCTCTCCAAAAACCTAACCTTAAAATGACCATTAAAGGATATTTAAAGCATAAGCCATCAGGGACAAAGAGAATGAGGGAGGAGCCAATTAGTACACTGGAAAGCAAACAGGTAAGAGGTCATTGATTTAACAGGACTCAAGAAAGCTGAATCCTAAGTCTGGCCCTGTGGCCAAGTAGTTAAAGTTTTGTGCTCTCCGCTTCAGCAGCCCAGGTTCACAGGTTCAGATCCTGGCTACAGACCTATTCCACTCAGCAGCCATGCTGTGGTGGTGTCCCACATGCAAAAAAGTAGAGGAAGATTGGCACAGATGTTAGCCCAGAGCTAATCTTCCTCAAGCGAAAAAAGAGGAGGATTGGCAATGAATGTTAGCTCAGGGCTAATCTTCCTCAGCAAAAAGAAAGAAAGAAAGAAAGCTGAATCCTAAGTCAGCAGTGAGAAAAGCTGAGAAGCAACTAGAAATGCACAGTAGATTCCCTGAAAGGCTTGTGCATTGTTAGTACCACATATCTCCGAAAGTAGGAGTTAAGATGAGGCTGCAAATGGGTGGCTTGGTTGAAAGTTTGTTTAAGAAGTGGTTAGACTTTCAGATTACCTCACCCACTTGTCGCAGGTGGGCAACTGCCTCACCCAAACCTAGCAGAATACTGGTAATTTATTCACTGGACAATGGGGGGTTTTTTTAAGTTATTGTATTTGGGACACCAACCATATTGGAAAAAGAGGAATGAAATAATATTTTACATTCTAAATGTTGACAATCCCATTACTTTTCCCCGACTCAGCACCTTGAACGTGAGCAGGCAGACATATATCCTCCAAACAGGAAATTGAGAGATTCTTCTCTGGCAATTTAACCAGTCCAAAATTTCCCAGAATGAAAGTAATGAGTTTCAAGACTGAAAATTGCTCAGCAGAATAAATAAAAAAAAAGAATGTACCCTAAAAGCTCCCAGAGAGAGAACACAGACTTCCTACAAAAATCAAGCATGAGAAGGGCCTTGAACTTTTCAACAGTAACCCCAAATGCTAGAAGGCAGTGGAGCAATCTCTTCAAAATGCTGAGGGAGAACTAATTCCAACCTAGAATTCTATAACTGGTCAAATTACCATTTAAGTGTGAGAATAGAAGAAAGACATTTTTAGACCTGATCATTTTCAAAGAAATCTGTGTCCATTGCACTCTCTCACAGGTAGCATGTGTCCCACCTAAATGGGTCATACACCTAAAGAGAAGATATAGATTCTGAGAAACAGAGAATTCAACCCAAAAGGAAACCCCTAGGATGATGGTGAAAGGGGATCCTAGGATGACAGCTGTCAGCAGACCTGGAAAGCAACCAGCTCGGCCTGAAGCAGGTCAGAAGACTCCAATAGAGACTTTTTCAAGAAGATCAAACTGATAGAGTGCTTTGTGTGTTTGAAAGTTTTGAGAGGAGATTTACATAAATGAGGAGAATTTGGAGCTCATTAATAATAAACATAACAAAGAAAAAAGCAATAATTATTAATGCCAAGAAAAATAAAATATCACGCAGGAAAGGAAAAGCAATATAGTACCTCACATGGCTCAGCAGTAAATGTTAGCTGAGAATAAAACATGTAAGACGCTGAATATTAATCTAACCCAAATTAAGATTTAACCATATTGGAATGCGGAGGGGCTGGGAATTGGCGTAGGGAATGAGAGAGCGCTAAATCCTCATCTCCTTACAGGGAACTGAACAATCAAGAGGTATCAATATAAACACGATATTTAGAGATAGTGAGGTAAATAGCAAAACAGGAAGCTGAAAGGGTTGAAAGTGACTGCCTGCGGAATCAGGGTATAAGGGGAGGAGGATGCAGGATAGTTCCTTTCCACACCAAGCCTTGCTAAAGATGTGAGTCTTTTAACTATGGACACATATAACTTTGATTTTAAAATTAAATTTAAAAGAAAATAAATCCTACTCTGACTCTTGGCAATAACATCAGCATCACCTAGTTCCTATCTGACCTTCTCAGACACAACTTGAGTTCTCTTCAGAAAAGAAGCAGCGCTTCTCATACTGCCCCCACCCTAGGAAAACACTTAAGCTGGGTTTAAACTCTGAAGAGTCCAGCTACATACAGGTCAGCAGCTGGTTTGTTCTGGAGAAGATGCGCCCATCGCAACTCGTCACGGACAAAGAGGAGGGCCGTGTACAAACTGGATCCGTGCAATGGGTGGCCAACGAGCAGACAGAGGGAGTGGCTCCATCCGTTAGTGATCTACTGTGGTGGCCAGGAATGCACACCTTCCTCTCCAGCTGACTGCTGCTTCTTTATATTGCTTTTTTCAAAAAATCATAATTAAGCTCCATAACTTGGTGCCAAATGACCTTAAGCTAAATCACAGGGTTTGGAGGTTTTCTGTCTCTTCTTTTCAGCTTCCATGACTTTTCTTTCTGGGGAGGAGGGTGGGAAGAGGAGGAGAATGGCATCCGTAGTTATATAGTATGCTAACAGAGCTATCCAGAAAAGTTGAGACTAGTTCCAAAACACTACACGCTGGTAAGGTCAGGTTAACTCAGTCAGCAACTAACAAACAAATTGGTCCTGACTCCCAGGAACGAGCTATCCGTAGTCCCCAATGTGAGTGTAAGCTCCATGGGGGCAGGGGCTGAGTCCCAAGCTCTCTAATAAAACAAATGACAAAAACAAATGTTTTGCTGAATTAACTCATTATATTTCCAGACCTCAGCTATTTCTGATGAAGCCAGGCATCTGCACAGAAATCAGAAAAGACTCCACTTTTCTTCAGTTCTTTGGTCAACCTGTGCTGGAGAATTAAAAAAAAAAAGCAAAAAAGCACAGTTCAGGGTATTCATAATCATTTATATAATTATATTTTTTTATGTTGGCTCAAATGAAGATCTTTAGAAACTTTAAACATTGAATACTTCATACTACCGCTACTTCTGTATGAAATTTAAAACACTATCTCATAAAACACATGGAAGGAAGTCCAGCACAATCTTGAACTTGACTACTGGAATGCTAAATATCAAATACTGAAGTCTTCCAAAACATCTTTTCTTATTTTGAGGCGTCTTTGCTTTGCAAGTACCCGAAGTGCATGTTTAGTCTGCTTTTTGGTAGCTCAGCCTTGGTTTCGAGGGTTCTCTGTGGCCTGTTGTCTCTGGAACACTCAAGGGTCCGAGTGAAAAACTTAAAAGCAGTAACCAGTCCTCCCAAGAACTTTGACACTGTGCTCAGGGAAAAGGAGACAGGGAGGGAAAGAAGTGAAGGAACAAAGGAAGAGAAGCTTTTCTTTTTTAAGGAAGAAAAGTTGGGAGAGAAGATAAAGCCATGCCAGTAGGCACAAGGCAGGCAGGGCCCCATCTGGTCCCTACTCTACAAAACCATTTTTAAATAACAGCTCCCAGTGATCTTCCCATTCTCCCCTGAAGGCTCTAGTTACCCCCGAGGATAACTCTACAGAGAGCAAAGTGTTGCCGAGTTCTTCTAATACACTAAGTTGGTCAAGGAGCAGAGCCCAATGTTTTTATTATTACGAGTTTCAAGTATATATCTTGGTATTCCGAAAGGCAAATGCAAAGAATAAAAATATTGAAATAATATTTACTTTCCATTCTCCTTTAAGGAAGTTATCAATTTTCTGGATGAGATAGTTCCTTTATATTTTTCACTGCTGGTATCTAGGAACAAACAATCCTCTGGAGCAGCATCAGCTCTCAGGTTGGAATGAGATGTCACGAAATCCCCCCCAGCATCATTCACTAAAATCTCTGCTTAGATCCTCCAAGACATGGAGGGGGTCATAGCACGGCCCACTCCTTGGACCGTGTTGACTGCCAGAGCCTTCTTCTTTGTGTGGCATTGAATATTTTTCTCTCTGTGACTTTCATTTCCTAGTTATACATCTCAGGAACCCACAAAACAAGAGTAGGGCTTCTTTCGCATAACAGTCCTTCAGATTTCACCCCTAAAGACTTAAGTCCATTTTCTTCTACAGGAACAAGCGTGGCATAGTGCAGAGTACAGCTCTAGAGGCAGACCATCCTGGGTTTACCTCCTAGGTTCTACCATTTATTAGTTGTGTGACCTTGGACAAGTTGTTTAACCTTTCAGATACCTCATTTATAAAACTTGGATTACAATACATATACTTCAACTAGGTTTGTAAAATATCTTAGGAGGGGCAGCTCTTTGAATACAGGAACACTTCATACCTTCAAATCTCCACCTTTCCTCCCTTCACCTTTGGGGGGAGAGGGTGTGGTCAGGAGGATAATAAGCAAGACTCACTCATTCATAGACTCAATTTCGAATATTTGTTAAATACCTACTACAGTCATGTGCCGCATGATGACATTTTGGTCAATGACAGATGACATATATAACGGTGGTCCCATAAAATTAGTACCATAGAGCCTAGGTGTGTAGTAGGCTATACCATCTAGGTTTGTGTAAGTACATTTGATGATATTCACACAATGATGGAATCACCTAACAACACATTTCTCAGAAAGTGTCCCCATTATTAAGCGATGCATTACTGTATTCTAAAGTGATCAGTAGAGATGTTGCTTGTTTTACTCTTATTTACCAGATTGCCTTTAGGTCTCATTTTTGCCCCATAAAAAAGAGTTTTCACTAGAGTTTACTGTCAAGTTAGGCTATTTGTTCCTATGGGCCACATATCACTGTGCAGGGTGTGTTTGTGGCCAACGGTTCTGGGTGCTGCAACGACTTACCCCATGAGAAGGAGACTAACACAGGAGTGGGAGTCGGGGCTAAACAGTCACAGATGTTTGTGAACTGGAGTGCAAAATTTCTACCACCTTTAATGAAATAAGAATTGAAAGGATTTTGTGCTTCAGGCTATATATCCAAACTCCAGTGTTGGGCACTTTGGTGGGGAAAAAAGTGTCAGAAACATCTTCTTAAATCTGGGTAAGTATTTAGAGTCACATGGATAGATTGTGAAGAATACAGATTCCTGAAGCCCCAGAATTACAACATCACATTCTCCAACCAGAGGGTCTACAGAACCCTTCTCAGTTCACATTCTAGGATTCCATATGTGTCTAACAATGACAATATAAAGCTTTGGAGTAAATATCATTAAAACTCTTCCTTGTGATGGAAAAAACTCTACTGTGACAGTCAGGAAATACAGGCCTTCCCCTCAATGACCTAATAAAATTAGTAGAAGAGATAGGCCATCTTACATGATGCCATAAGCAATAGAAAAATACTCTCAGTGAAAAAATCAAGAAGTAAAAACTATAGTACAGAGAAATTAAGTGAAGGTAGTCAAAAGGAGCAAGCTTCCAATTATAAGATAAATAAGTTCTGGATAGGTAATGTACAATACGATGACTATAGTTAATAATACTGTATTGTATGTTTGAATGTTGCTAAGAGAGTAGATCTTAAAAGTTCTCACCACAAGGGAAAAAAATGTAACTATGTAAGGTGATGGATGTTAAGTAATCTTATTGTGGTGATCATTTTGCAATAGATACATATATGAAATCACTATGTTGTCCACTTTAAACCTATACAATGTTATATGTCAATTATGTCTCAATAAAACTGGGGGTGGGAAGGAGGGACTATAGATCAGAAAGGAGAAACTCTGGCAAGTTGGAGGTGGAAGAGTTGAAGGTGGTTCATGTTCTCATCATTTTACCTGAGCAATGTGGCCAGTAATGCAGACCCTTAAAGGCTAATGAGCTACCGCTGCGAGTGTTAATCCAAGTCAGAAGGGTAGAAAAATGAAGATCTGGGAGCAGAGAACAGGAGCCCTGTTCAGCATTCTCTTATCTGTGGACTCCAGCCAGAGCCGGGATCAGCATGGGTACCCGGTGTCACCCTGGTCAGCCCACATGAATTCCTAGCCCCTCTGCTCCCCACTGCGCTGGGTCTCCCCAGACCTGCTGATGAACTGTCTTGACTGAACCAGGGCTATTTAGTATAAAAAATGTTTTAATTTCTTCCTGCCTCCTATACCTGCCCTGCCTTTAATTTTTAAACTTATAGACATTTTTTCAGTAGGAGGTGGGAGTTGTGTTTCTGACATATGGTTTCAGAAACCTCAACGCTGGGAACCCAGGAGATACCACAATCCATGGCCCCTTCTTCCAGCTCTACTTTGATCATACAACTATCCTTTTGAAAACAAAATAGAAAGATAACATAATCCAAAACAAATATCATATGTAAGACATGCCAGTGCTTATACACATAAGCTCACATAATATCACACCTCGAAGCTTCAGAAGTCATCTGGTCCAACCTCCTCATTTTACTGATAGAGGAGAGGCCAGAGCAGGGAAGTCCCCAGCTCAAAGTCTCAATTCTAGCTGTCGGAAGACTGGTTAAAAAAAAGCAAACCTGGATTTTGACCCCTAATGTAGTGCTTTTTTCACTCCATCACACTGTCTCTTGAGAGATTGATTATTGATCTGAAAAATAATTTTGCCAAAGCCATTTGGAGTCTTTATTGACAACCGGCTTATGGTCTAATTGACATTTTATTTGTGCTTTCAGTCAAATTCTTTCCAGTTTGCTAAACTGGTTTCAGAACTTATTTAATTTCAGTGCTTGTTTAAAAGCTTCTATTTAATCATGGATTCAGATAATCACATCAGGAAGAGCCTTTAGATCACCTAGTCCGAGGGGTCTTAACCTGAGACCCATCAACTCATGGGTTGAACCCAAGGGTCCATGGTTGAACTTCAAGAAGTTAGCAAAACTTTTGGGTGCATAGATGTGCATTTTTCTGAGTTAAGAAAACAGTTTGCCTCAGATTCTCAAGGGAGTCCACAAATCCTCATCAAAATTGAACTATCTAGCTCAATTTTCTCAAGTTAGAGTTGGGGAAACTGAAGCACTGAGAAGTGAATAGAGTTGCCAAGATCCCAGAGTAAGGCCTGGAACTCAGACCTCTTTGTGCACATTGCAGGTTCCTTCCCACTCCACCATGTGGCCTGTGCTCAGTATGCTGACCAGAGATGATTCCAGGTCTCCCAGGTGACTCTCTTCCAAGTCACGCTTTTCACTACAAGGGGACTTCACTGAGAGAGTGTGCAGGGTTCAATACAAATCAACCCCACCTGGAACAATGGCTCCTTGTACATCTCCCAGCAGTCAGTCAGGATCACCGCCTTGCACTTTCGTCAGAACACATATTCTGAGGTTCTTGCTCCCTCACACATGAAAGCTGAGATGAAATGTCTGCAGTCTGGTGCTCACCCCAACCCTAGATGGATCACTAGATGATATTGTCAATGTCCCCCCCCCCCCCGACCCCAGCCTCATCATACCTGTGTCCAGCAAGAAAAATTCATCTTACTGGAGAAGTCAGCTCACTTGGAGGAGACAATGAAGTGAAGATAAATTTTTAACAGAATCTAACAAAACCAAGCACTGTATGAATTGAAGTATCCAGTAGATAAATATACCTCCATTATATGTGTAGTGTCTAATTCCATAGTAATAACAGATAGGCTGCCTTAAATTCCATTTGGAAGGAGGTAGAAAGAACTCAAATCAACCTATAAACACTCTTTGTGTCTGTGAGTAGGCAGTTTTTATACATATGGGATCTACAATTCCAAAGTAATTGTTGGTCAAAGAAAAGATTCACA
This sequence comes from Equus caballus, assembly GCF_041296265.1. NCBI lineage: Eukaryota > Metazoa > Chordata > Mammalia > Perissodactyla > Equidae > Equus > Equus caballus. The sequence continues at coordinate 47,115,266 of NC_091697.1, forward strand.
ATTTTCAACTGCCCATTCATGTCCTACTTTTAAATTATTGATTTTATGCAAAACTTCCTAGGATTCTTGGTGTAGGAAGGTTATTCAAGATTATTATATCTCTAGATCTCTGACACCATAGCAAGAAGTTAATGCACAATGACTAAAAATGACAAATCAAGAAATGACAGCTAATAAAATATCTTTGGAGTATACACCAGAAATTGAGAATGTTATTTGCTTTCAAACAAAAGGAACTGGATAACTTGGGTCAAGGGTGGTAGAAAGACTTTTCACTGCAAATCTTCTATTTCTTTTGAATTTGAAGCATGTATTATTTAATCAAAATACTAGGAAATAAACCTTGAACTTAAAAAAAAGAAGAGAGAAACAGTGTCAAATATATATTATTTAAACATGTAATTAACTTCCAAAAGAAACAGCCAAAAGTGACTGAGGGTGGAGGTTGGTCAAATTGCCCTTCTGTACTCAATTTTTAACTATATGCATGAATTACTTTGACAAAATATAAAATTAATTTTTAAAAAGAAGGAAAATCACCTCCCACCAACTTGTTTTACAGATAGAGAAACTGAGGCCCCGAGGATGGGAGAGTCAAGTTTTGCCAGGCAGCAGAGCATAGATACACACTCAGGTTGCTGTGTCTCAGGCCAGAGCTTTCCTTAACATGGACAAGACTCTTGGAGTGGCTGGTGTCTAAATGCCTTCTAATTATTGCTATTGTTATTATTATTATTAGATTAAGACATTTTTTAAATATTTGAATAAAATTGACCTCTCCTCATTCTGATCCTCTGTGCTGATAATTGCACCCTTTTTTATTCATTCAATTACAAGCAAATTGACAGAAGACATTTATATGAGGCAGCTTAAGCCCCAGCTAATGGAGTGCCTAATGACTAATTGATCAGATCCCAACCCGGAGAGCAGCTTTGAGTGGCCTAAAGGAATTTATGCAATTAGTTTAGGTTTGGTAGAAATTGAGTGCATATGAAAGTAAGCTTTTTATGGTCTTGATTTATGAGAGCTGGACATTATATCTGCCAAGAGGTGAGCGTCTAGCAAAGCCCCAGGCATTGAGGGGCTCTGTCGCAGGGGCAGGCGGGGATGTTGGGTTTTGGAGTTGGGCTGGTGTGTGTGTGTGTGTGTGTGTGTAGGGGGAAGGGGGGTTGTGAGTTGAGGAAAGAGAGACATTGGGATTGGGAGTGGGGTTGGGCCAGAGACCTCTTGAAATTATGGTGGTTCTCCCACCTTATGAAATTCAAAGTAAAAACAATATTAAATGCTGTGTATAAAAAAGTCCCACAAAATTTTGATTTTCCCAGGACAAACACTAGGATTTTGTGTGTGTGTGAAATCTTAAAACCAAAGCTAAAACTCAAAAGAGAGAGAGTCCTGTATTCCGTACCAGTTTGCCTCCAGCGCCGGGCTGGGCAGGGCTGCGCTGAGGTAGGGGGCAGAGAACTGACGTTTTATAGGGACAAGTACTCCACTCGTTGGGGACAGGAAACACCGGCTAGAGAGGACCCCCAGGAAGAGCCTGGGCCTGGCCGTCCATCTTTCTCTCCGAGACGCTCCTCCCAAACTTCGGGGGGCTCCGCAGGCCGGAGCGCAGCAGAGGGGAAGCCCTCTCCGGAGGCGCTGGGAGGCGCCGGGCAAACCCCGACCCCGCGGGGGAGCCCTGGGAGCCGGGCGGTGCGGAAGCACCGTCGGGGGACGGAGGGAAACCTGACCTGATCGGAAAAGAGCGATCGAAGGGGAGACTAATTCGTCCGCCGGGGTCCTCGCTGGCTCTGGCTGCCCGCCGGGGCGGGGTTAGCGCGGGGGCTCCGGCAGCTCCGCGGAGGAGAGAAGGGGGAGGGAGCTTTCTGCGCGCCCCTGGGACACGGCCCACCTCGGTCTTGCACGTTGGGGTCAGAGCTTCGCGCTTGCGAGGCTGGAGGAAAGCTAAGAGCCGGTTCTCTGGAGACAAGTAAACAGACCGACAGACGGGGACCAGAGGTGAGAGGCGGCGCGAATGCGAGGGGAGAGACCCGCGGAGACGGAGCGCGCGGGTGGAGGGCCCGAAACCCGGCGAGGACAGCGGGCTCCCTCGGCTTCCCTCCCTCCTCTGCTCGCGCCGCGTCTCCAGCCAAATCTGACGCGCCTGCTCCACCTCCACCCCAGGCGGGCCCCCTCCCCTGCCCCCTACCAGGGTTAGGTCTCACCTGGGGAGGCGTGCCGTGAAGAAACCGGGTTTTTGCCAGATCTCTCCACGAAATGCTGTGTTCACCACTTGCCCTGGGCAAGTTACGTAAACACTCTGTGCCTCCAAGTTCTCATCTGTAAAATGGGGGTTAAAATGGTACCTGCTCATGATGCTGTCTAAGGATTAATAAATTAATACACGTAAAGTGCCTGGAACAGTACCTGACATACAGGAAGCCCTCAATACTTGTTAGATATTATTATTCATTTATCCAACAAAGCTTTGTGAAGCGCTCACTCTCTGCGAGGCCCTGCCTAGGTTCAGGGAGGCAGAGGGGAACTGGGCCGACGTGGTACTTGCCCTCCCCGAGCGCGTTTACTGCTAAATAAATAAACAGGGTGTTATCAGTGAGTAAGAAAGACTAAGAAAGAAAGAAAAGGGGTAGTGCGATGGCGTGACTGGGGAAAAGAGCAATTTTAAGTGGAAGGAGCCAGCTAAGTCCCTCTGCCCCTCTCTGTGCCTCAGTCTCTCCCTTCAGTAAAACGAAAGGCTTTTACTGACTCTTTCTAGAGCTGGGTGCCAAAGGTGGGAGCTGGGCGGGGGAGAGCGAATCAGAGACCCCATCCTCTTCGCCTCCTCTGCCCACTGGAGCTCCGCCCCTCAGGGGGGGAGCGCCGCGCTGAGTCTCCAGCGGTCACAGAAGCCTGATGCTTGCCAGGAATCTGCAAGGGAGGAAGGCTGGAGTTCAAGGAACCGCCTACTGGGGTCAAGCTTCTAGGAGGGAACTATGTATGCGCACCATGGACTCCTGGAGAGCGAATTCACTGTCCCCTCCATAACTGGGAGGCACAGTGTGCAAAGAGATTTCTTTTACACTTTCCGGCTTGCCCCTGACAACCACGTGGCAAGCCGGTGGACACTGCTACCACCCTCATTTTATAGATGAACAGACTGTGGCTCACAGAGGGGGAAATGTTAATCCCACCTGACTCTAAGCCCTGAGTTTGACCCTGCTACACTACCTCTCACTTTTCTGAGTATAAATAATGTTTTAAAGATACTAAATATCCATTAATGCCTACTATGTGTCAGGCCCTGGGCTTATGTGGTTTCATTTAATCATCAGAGCAATCTTGAAAGATAGTCTTTTTTCCAATTTTTCAGATAAGGCCACTGAGGCTCAGAGCCCTGAAGTCACTTACTCAGGAAAGAGATGGAGTAGATATTTCATCTCATGTCTGTCTACTCCAGAGCTGGAGCTGTTTCCATTTCAGCAGAAAGTAAAAAATTCAGCCTCCAATGGAGGGCACTCTACCAGGGCAGAGGTCACCGCCGACCCTCCTCCCTGTTTCTCCTCTGGGTTCCCAGGGCCTGGGTCATGGAGCAGCCCCTCTCTACCCATGATCAGCACAGAGTGAGGCAAAGGCTCTTCTGATTTAAACAGGAAGGAAACTGGCTGCCTTTGAATGGAAGCTTGAGATGCAGACACCACCTGGACCCTGAACCCACTTCCAGGGAGACTTGTCTATTCCCCAGGGTCTTTGTTCTTTCCTACAGTCCCTAGAATCCAGAGAGGATTGGGCTGGAAGGGGTCCTTTCATGTTACAAAACAAAAACCTTATTCATTCATTCAACAGCACCTATTGCCTGCCACTCTGGGCCAAACCATGAGCTGGGAGCTGGATGTGAAACAATGAACAAAACTGACACTACCCTAGGCACAGAGAGAGAAAGCTCCTGGCCAGAGGTCACACAGCTCAGACTCAGGAAAGGCAGGATTCCTGCCTCCAAGTTCTGCCTGCCAGGGCTTCAGCCATGCTGGCTGATGTATGCCTGGCTCCTTCCAGGTCAGGCCCTGGTTCTAGCTAGGGAGGTGCCTAGAAGCCTTTCCCCTGATCTACAAGTGACCCTCAAATTCCCACCTTGAGACACCTGATGCAGCTTTCCATACAAACTGTCCTGAACGTTGACTTCACTTTCTCTTGGTACAGTTTAAAGCCACTCCCAGCTGGGCCTTGGACAGTGAATGTTGCAAGTTGGCAGGATTTGGGAAAGGAAAATCTGCACCAGGGTGCTTTTCAATTACTCAAAAATAATTTTTGTGAGGTTTTACAGCCATCAGCAGAGGCTCGGAGAGGTGGTGTGACTTGACTAAGGTCACATGGTTAGGAAATAGCCCACCAGGAGGCAAACCAGGCCTGTGTGAACCCGAAACCGGCTGGTACCCACCCAAGCCCCACCTTCAAGAGGTCTGTGCCTCCGCCAGACAAGTGGCAAAGGCGACGGCACAATGCCGGAGAACACACAGCTCCCGTTGCTTCCTGAGCAAGCCCAAGGAGTGAGGCGGAGGCGCCGACGCGGCGCACTCACGGGGTGGGAGAGGGTGGAGCGCGTCGTGGACCGGGCCGCAACTCCCGCCTGCAGGTAGAATTTGGTCAAAACACTCCAGCGTGCAGGCGGTCCGGGGCGCCTGAAGCGGCCGCGGCGCAGAGGCGCAGGTCCCACTCGTAACCTAGCCCGGCGCTTCCGGCGCAGATCTTGCGCCCAGGAGGCTCATCTCGCCCTCTCCAAAAAGTCTCCCAAACTTTTGCGGTTATGAATTAAAAAAAAAAAAACTAAATAAATAACAACAGGGAACTTTTCAAAAAGGAGATGGAGGCGGATATCGGGTTCTTTCTCGGGCCAGAAAAGCCGAAGGCTCTTACCTGCAGGAAATCTCGCAGCCCGCAAAGGCGCGTCTGTCTGGAGCGCTTCGCTTCGGCTCGGGACGCTCACGGCCGCCTCCTCTGCAGCCCAGCTGGGCTCCGGCCCTGTGTTTTATACCACTATAGGCAATTAATATTGCATCAGCCGTATTTTAAATTTTCAAAACCCACAATATAATGTAATGGCATAAGGGCATTTATTATTAAAGGACACCCGATGGAGAGGGAGGTGGAGGCATCGCTGGAGCTGTTGCGCAAGGCGGGGCAGAGGGGCTGAGGTCCGGGTCTGGGGGCGATCCTCAGGATTGCTTTTGCAATAGGGGGGCGCGCTGCGCGGAGGGGAGACCCGCTCTGCTTGGAATTTCGGGCCAGAGATCTGATGACCCAGAGCTCTTTGAAGACGCAGTGGAGAAATGTGCATACGACTCCTGGACTTGGAGCATTAATTTTTAAATCATGAAGGTGTTTCTGCGGCTCACAAATAAAAAGGTTTCTTCCTCCTTTTAGAGGGAGTGGAAGAGAGAGAATGGATCTGGTATCTGCTGAGCATCTACTGTGTACAGGGCACTAGGCTAGGATCTTTGCAGCAGACATCTTATGTAGGCCCCTCAGAGAAGCCGAGATAGACCCTTGGGTGACAATTCCACGTGAATTTCTGAAGAGATCCCAAGGGACCTCAACGGACTCTGTCCCAGCGAAGAGTACTTGCCTGCCTGTTTGCATCCATCCCCTCACTTTCTGGCTAGCCCTTTGCTTCTTTTAAAATAGTGTTTCCTGTTAAGCGCCAACCACTACCAGGCGCCTTAAATAAACAATCTTAGTCCCGACAATAACCTTCCGAGGTAGGCATTAGCATCTTCATCCTGCAGACAAGCAATGGAGGCTCGGAGAAGTTAAGAAATTGCCCTCAGTATCGAACAGCCAATGAGTGGAGGCACTGGGGGCTCCTACTCCCATCAGTCAGGCATCAAAGTTTGCGCAGTCTGAGTGAAGTTGAGAAAAAGAGGCTGATAAATTCGCACGCGGGGACCCGTGGAGGGAAGTGCCTTGAAACCCTGAGGTCGGGAGACTAGCGGCGGGATCTCCTGGAGGGGATGAGGGTGAGAGGGTGAGGCGGCTGAGGAAGAGGAGAAAATAGAGCAGATGGCCGGAGACTGGCCTGCAGAAGTGACAGCCCAGCTCTTCCGGGTCTCACTTTCAAAATCCTTTCCAAGACTAGTACTTCTTAGCTTCTGAGAAAGAAAAGCACTGCGATTCGGGTTGAAAAATAAAGCATTTATTTTATAAGTTAATTCAAGGGTGAAGAGAGAAGAAAACAACATTTTATTTGTGTCTTTTCGGAGTATGAAACCAAAAGTCACACAGCAACACGCAAATTACATGAAGCAACGAAAGATAAAACGTGACGGGGCGGTCTGGCCCCTCTTTCCGCCCAAAACTATAAGTGAACTCCCACCCATATAAGGGGGATGGAAAGAAGCGAAGTTAAATAAATAATAGGAAACGATGCTAACAACAATAAGAAAAGCGCAACGAGGTTAGACGTGTTGGAAGGACTTGCATATGATTTGGAGAAGTTACAATTACTTTCGAGCGGCCGCCTCTACGCTGCGCTGGGAGTCTGGCTGGAGCAGCGAGCTCTGGTCAGAGAGTCCTCAATCTGTCCGGATCAGTACCAATCCCCCGCTCTCCAGCAAGCGGTAATCACCCCTCAAACGCTAGCAGATGTGGAGGATGGGCCAGAGCGGGTGCCGGCTGCTGCTTGCAAACAGCTAAGGGATCCCAGCATTTTCAGTCGCCAAATTGAGCCCACCTTGTCTGAAGCCCGACTTACCCGGAGAACAGCTCGGAACCCCAACTCCCCGCACCCTATCCCTGAACCTAATCCATGCCACCTTAGAGAACTTACAGCAGACCAAAGGATGAGGGGGATAAAATTTAGGCGGGGAAAGGAGTATAAGGCTATCCTTTGGAAACATACATGTATTTTATATATTCTAAATAAATCTCCAGTACGTTTGTGCCCCAGTTAGACTTTGTGTTATTATTTATCACTTCCTTCCCATCCCTTCACCGCTTGCCTAATTGCTCTTAGCAAAGTGGCGCCTTGACCACATAGTCGTGCGGGCAGGCCAATTCACTATCGCCTGCGTTTAGGCTCCTGCCCTGAGGTCGCACAGTCCGGCCCGCGAGGGTGATTTTCAGCACCACGGACAGCACTACTCCCTCCAGGCCTGCCTTTCATGAATTTTTTTCTTAGTGCCAAAACTTTTCTGGTGGGAATAGGAAGGAAAAAACATAAAGAGAAGGCCGGGAGGCAATCTGGCGGGATAAAGGGGAAAGTCTGTGGCTTCAGGGGAGAGAACCTGACCTGCCAGGAAATGTCCTGGAGTCCCCTATAACCGTTCCCCCCAGGACGTACACTCAGCTCTCCCGGCCCCGGACGCTGCGCCCCACCGCAGTCAGTGGACAGCTGAGTACTTCATTCGTTTCTGTTTCTGTCTCTGGTTGCAGAACCAGACCCTCACCACGTTCTTTTTAAGGTCCAGTTTCTCAGCGATGGCCGCAATCTTCTCGGAGGAGGGTCGCGGCTGGATAGCGAAGTAGGCCTCGAGTGAGCGCTTCTCCGGCGCCGCAATGGACGTGCGTTTGCGCTTTCTCTCACTGCCGTTGAAGAGCTCCGGCTTGCTGTTTTTCTCTCGGTAGGCTGCCTCGGCTTCCTCCAGCCACGCCTGGAGCACTGGCTTGAGCGCGATCATATTGTTGTGCGAGAGAGTGAGAGATTCGAACCTGCAGATGGTGCTCTGACTGAGCGAGCCTACGCCGGGAATCTTGAGGTTGGCTAGAGCCGCGCCCACGTCCGCCTGGGTCACCCCTAGCTTGATGCGCCGCTGCTTGAAGCGCTCGGCGAAGGCCTCGAGCTCTCGCGGGTCCGACTCCACGTCGCTGAGGCATGTGGGCATGGCGCTGTGAGGCGCCACGGCGTGTGGGTGACTCATGCCCATGGCCTGGTGCAGGTGGCCCATGGCGCCCAGGTGGTGCGGGTGGATCTGCGCCGGCATCACCGAGTGCTCCGGGGCACCCAAGCCGCTCACGCTCAGCGTGGGCGAGATGTGCTCCAGCAGGTCGCCCTCGAGGCCCTGGTGCACCGCGTGGTGTGGGTGCGAGGTGAGCGCGGCCGGGTGGGAGATGGGCACGGTGGACGAAGTGGACGTACAGGGCACGCTGCTCATGGTATGGTAGGTGGCGTCGGGCTTGAATGGATGGTTCTTGCCGTGGGAGACGATATCCACAGCCGCCAGAGCTTCGGCGCGTGCCAGCAGGCTCTCATCAAAGCCTCCAAATATATTACCCTGCAGCTGCAAGCGAGAAGGCGCACAGCACGGTCAGTGGGGAATACTGTCAACTCAGGATTAAAACACATTTTCAAGCAACCGAGATGCGTCTCCTCAAAGCCCAGGTCATAAAAATTAATACGGGGACAGAGGCTCTGCTGGAACAGACGTGTGGATCAGAGACATGAATGAGAGAGAGCGCGCGCCGGGAGAGAGCGTGGGGGAGACAAGGAGAGGGGTTCAGACAGCGGTGATTGTTCTGGGCAACATGAAAAAAACATGAAGCAAGTGCCTGTCAAAAAATGTGCCTTAGAGCGGTAATTACGCTCCACTACGTACCTGCGGGGCTGGGAGACAGACTCGGCGCATGGCCTCGGAGCCGGAGTGCAGGCTGGAGAATTTGGGTTCTTGAAGCACCGGGTGCATGCCGAAAGGCTGCTTGGTGTTCATGGCCATCATCTTCGCGCGCCTGGCAGGGAGGCAGCGAGGGACATGGATCAGGCTCTTCTCGTTCGCTCGCCGCGCTCCAAGTGAACGCCGCTCAGCGCCCGCGCTCTCCTCGCCCTCTCGCTCGCTGCCTCCCCTCTCCCCCACCTGCTTCTTCACTCATCTTACAAGCAGCCTGCCAGGAAGGGCCCGGGCGCGCGCAGGCGTGCTCACGCGCCCGGGACTCGCAGGGGCGGCCCGGGAGGCGAGGCCAGGCAGCAGCACTCCACGCGCCTCTCTGTGCCCGCCACGGTCGCCCCCGCCACAGCATTTATACCCCGGCCCCACTGGCTTCTCCCGGTCCGCCCCGCCCCACCTGGCTCCAGCCCGGCAGACTTTCCGGATTCTTTCTTCTTCGTAGACATTTTTCCCCCCAAGTCCCAAACATCTCCTGTCCTGTCCCAACTCGCACTGCCCAGATCGAAGGGCAGCCCCGGGCTGACCAGGAAGCTGACCCTACTCCAACCCCCTATCACACACACACACACACACACACACACACACACTCCTTGTCGGCCCGGCTGCCGCCAACTGCCCATTTCCAGGGCGCTCCTGGCCCCACGCCCGAGCCGTCCACCAGAGCCTGGCCCCGCGGCGCAGCGAAGAGGCGCCTCCAAGAGCGCAGACCGGCTCCAGGGAGGATGAGGGGCTGCCAGAATGAGCCCCAGGTGACCCCCACGTCCCAACCGCTGCCGGGGTGAAGGTGGGGAAAGTAACTGCTTGCCCAGTCCTGGAGGCCTGTGGCTTCCTCCTGACGCTAGCCTTTCTTGCCTTCGTTGGAAAAAGACAATTGGCCCCCTCCCCCTTTGCCCAACCGGTCAGTCTAAAGAAGCTTACTGAGTATTTTTTAGAATAGTAATAGTTCGGGACTGCCCACCGGCCTTGGGAGTCAGTGCACTTTCCCTGGGCTGCGAACGCTTGCAAGCCCCATTCCCCATAACCATGGCTACCATTATTTGAGCTGATGATATGTGCTAGGCAATTTAGAGAGCTAGCTCATGGTATCCTCACACCCTATGGAGCAGGTGCTGTTATTCCGTTTTACAGATAAGAAAAACAAGGGTCAAAGGGGTTACGTGATATGCCCAAGACCAACAGAGTTGGTTGGGAGCAGAGCCATTCACACTCGTTCAGTTATCCATTCCACAAGTATTTACTGATGGCCTACTGTGTGCCAGGCGTCAAGTCTGACTTTCCAGGCTCTTAACCACTTAGTTACTTTGTCTTCCTTCCCGAAGATTCGGGACCCAAGTGCCCGGGGCTTAGTACTGCCCCGCCCCCGCCTCCCCTCTGCTCTCATCCCCTCTTGGTCCCTCCTCTCCTCTCCTTTCCACACGCTAGTAAACATCGTGAATAATGGATGGGGAATCCTGGGACCGCGGCCGCGCAGCCCTTCGGGATGGAGAGAAGCCCTGCGCGCCCAGCTGAGCCCACCTCGCGGGGGACGCCGCCTCCGCCCTGGGAACAGCCTTGGCCTTCGGGGTTCAGAGATCCGACCAGCCTGCGGGCTAAAGCCTCGCGTCCCGGGGGCGGGGGCCGGGTTTCCCAGAATGTTAAAATGGGGTGAGGGGGTGGGGTGCTGAAGGGGGCCACCCCTTGGCCTAAGAGGAAGCCCAGCCTAGGTCCGGGCTTCCACCCTCGGTCAGCCAATCCTTCTTCCGCAACCGAGTCAGTGCCCTAGCCTGGGTCCCGCCTTCCAATGAGAGAAAAGAGCTCATCCCAGGTGCGGTCCTTTCACTAAACCTCTCTGAGCCTGGCTTTCCTCGGCTCTAAAATGGGAGTTGCACGACTGTTTGCCTTCTTGGGTTCCAGCGAAGATGTTTCCAGCTGGAGTAGAAAGGAAAGCATCCAGCACCCAACGTGGTGCTTGGTAAACCTCCTCACAACCTCAGGCTTTGGGGCACAGCCTGGCTCTCAAATTCAGTAGGCCTCTGGGCCTATTGCCGGCTGAGAGGCCATGAGCCATCTCAGGGTCTGGGTCCCACAGTTTCCTCATGCATCAAGTGAAGGTGGTAGTTTCTCCTCCAGTGATTGTTGTAAGGAATGCACTGAGATAAGCATTTGGCACAGTGCCTGGCACACTGAAATCATGGAAGAAATGTTAGTTCCTGTCTTCTTCCCCCCTCAACTTAAAGAGAAAGCTTTTGGGAGCAGGAGCGGCCTGGGGCGTCCCCCTGGAGATGGTGTGCACCTGGTTTGTCTGCATGTGCAAACTAGTTCCTTGCTCTCCTTCACTCATTCAACACCTGCTTTGTGCCAGACCCCACGCAGAGGGCTGGGACAGAGAAATGAATCAGATTCCGTCCCTGTCCTCACAGAGTCACCAGTCTAAAATCCACTACGGGAAAATGACTGTAAACTTGTACTACAGTGGAGATGCAGATTCATGCACCAGACACAGAGCAAGGCTGCCGGGGTTCTTGCAATACAGAATACACACCAGCATCTTGGGCCTCAGGAGGGCTGGAGTTTGGACAGCATTCTAACATTGGGCCTATGTGACCCTGGCTGGGCATCAGTTTATCCACAAGGGGAAGGCTGGACTGGATGATTGCTAAGTGCTTCCAGCTCTAGCAGAAGATTATTATTCTGGTTAATTTAAATGAGACACATTTTGAGCGAGTAAGGAGCTTCTCTCCAGAGCCCTTAACTCCCCAGGAGCTGAATGCAGCATAATTTTATCACTCACCAGCATTTAGGACCACTCATTCTTATTTTCTGCCCAATGTTGGAAGGCAAAAGGGAAAGGGGAAGGAAAGATGAGGATACTGGATCCTTCGGGGAGAAGAATCTGTAACTTGCCTCGCCCCATGGTGCCCTGAGACCTACACTCACTCCATAAGACCCTATTGTCTGTGAAGCTGAACCCCTAGAAACAGAGGGAAAGACTCAACCTTCCATCCTTCTCTGCTTTGTCCCCTCAGGGGCCTGGGAGACACTAGGCAGGGTGGAGGTCAGGCAGGGGTCAGACCCAGAGCAAAACCAGCTGGCCCCCTTAGGCCTCAAGTGCAGGCCTTCAGCTCACCAGCCCCACTCCAGCATTCCCAGGCATTAGATCAAAAATCAAAAATCACGCCTGCATCAGGCAACCTGTGTTCCCTGGGTTTTTCCTATACTTCCCTTCAAGAAGGTCTATTAGCAGCTCTGGGCAGCCAGCAGCAAGGAGACACCCAGCCTTAGGGACCGGTCTCTTTGAGAAGGCCCGGGAGGTAAGGGACTGGAGAAGAAAGGAGGAAAACATCATATAGAAGGCAATTGGAAGGAGAGCCATAGAACACAATTGATAACATCCTCTACACTTTATAGGATTTGCAAACTTAAATTCTATCAGGGGCAAGTCTGGTAAAATAAATTAGCTGAGTGTATAAAAGGGAAGATTGGGACTGTGGTAAGCCGGAGAGCACACGCCCCTGACCCCACGCCCATGGCATTAAATGACAATTAAAACACACACACATATACATAATTTACGAACCAAACAAAATCTGTCTGAGTGTCCAAGTAAGAACCACATGGGCATTTATGCAAGTGATGTTAAAGGGAGCATTTTCTTCATTTTACAATCATTTCAGAACACCTGCTACAGCTGAGTGTTGTGGTAGTTTCTGCAGTATAGAGTACACTGCTTTGAGAGCTCAGAGTCAGGTGGGGACATGGAATTGCCACATGTAACCCGAAGTCAGGACACAAAGCACTATGTCCTCCAGAAGGACCAGCTCTATAGGGATGCTGGGGCAGGGGGCAGAGGCATTTTCCTGTGGGCCAGTGGTTTTCAACTTTAGTACGACTGGGAATCATCTGCAGCCTCTTAAAATCAGCAACCTTGGACCACACCCAGAGATTTTGACCTCAAGGAATCAGGTGCTTTTTAATAGACATAGGTGACTTGCATGCAAGTGATCTGGGACCCTCAACTGGAAACTTGTTACTTGACATCATCATTATTATTGTTATTATTTGAAAGCCCTGACTTGATTATGTAAGTTTCACCCCAAGACTCAAAGAGAGAGTTTTCCTTCTTTGAGTCTTCTGCATCTTCCTCTATTATCTCTTGGTAAGAACATGATGTTTTATGGTCTCTGCTCCTTGAAGGATTCTGGGACCTCTTTGAGGATGAGTCATATCTGTCCTTGTGTCTCCAGTGCCTATGTCTAGAGGCTAGACACCATGTAGGAGCTTAATATAGTATTTTGTGTTGAATGAATGAATGTATGAATAATACTCTCCCCGGGACTCTGGCCTATGGTGATGGTGACAACAAGAAGAGCTTTTTGTGGAGCGGTTCCTGTGTGCCAGGCTCTGGGCTATGTGCTTTAGAACTATTGTACACTGAATCCCCACATCAAGCCTGTGAAGTTGATATTGCTATCTCCATTTTACAGATGAGAAAACCGAGGCACAGAGAGACTGAGCTGCTCAAGGTCACACAGTTAATTATGGTAGGGTAGGGATGGGAACCTAGATTTTTCTGACTCCCGAGCCAATGCTTTTAACTAACATCCTGGTCTGGCACCAGTTTTCCCTGCCACCCAAGCCAGGAGGCTGAGGGAATGGGATGAGCTGGCTTTTACTTTTCTCCCAGAAGGCAAGAAGGCCTTGCTTCCAAAGGCTCAGAGGCTGGCCCTGCTCCAGGCAAGCTTCCGGCTGAGGCCAGTGGGAGAAGCCAGCAGCTACCCGCTCCCACCTGCATCCCCGGCCAAGCTCCACCTCAGGGAGTTGGGAGGGGGAAGACGGGTGGAACGGGAGATGGCCCGGATAGGACTGCCGGCCGAACTCAAGATGCCATCGCGGGGAGGCAGCTGGTGGGGCTGCCTCGCCAGGTGTTCGCAGCCGCCCGCCTCACCTTCCTCTCCCTTTCTCTCGTCTCCTTTCACAAACTTCTCACATGTACCCGCCGCCTGCGCAGCTGCTGCCGGACTCGCCTGCCGGCCGCGCCCCGGCATTGTCTGCACGGACTCCGACGATTCGAGATGCCCAGAGGGACTCAAGAGGTGGAGGCCGAGCATCCGTGAGGGATCCGCACGTGCCAGGAGCCCTCCGCTTCCCTTGGGGTCCCTGCCTCGGACAAGCACTGGTGCTCAGGCAGGAGGGCTCCAGGCAGGTCCCTGATTCCTCACAGCCTCAGTTTCCTCCTATGAAAAGTGAGGGGACCCAGCCGGGGATTTCCAAGAGCACTTCGTCATGCATTCTTTTACTGACTATGTTTATTGAGCACCAACTATGTGGTAGCCACTACGTTAGGAGATAGAAATTCAGCTGTAAACAAGATAGACAGCCCCCTACTCCTGCTAACCCCTCCCCCACCCCCATGGAGCTGATGCTTCAGGGGAAGGTGAGCAATAAAAAAGACAGCCTGGAGTAGTGATAACTGCTACAGAGAAAACAGACCACAGTGATCAAATAGAGAATGCAGGGACAGAAAGGGAAGGAGTGACCTTTGAGGCAAGGCCTGAATGATAAAATGGAAGATAAGGGGAACAGCAAGTGTGAGAGCCCTGAGGTGCGAGTAAGCTTAGGGCCATCAGGGAAGAGCAGGAAGGCTGGAGTGGTGGGAGTATAGTGAGGAAATGTGGGAAACGGAGGCTGGCCCGGTGGCACAGCAGTTAAGTTCGCACGTTCCACTTCTCAGTGGCCCGGGGTTTGCTGGTTCGGATCCTGGGTGCGGACATGGCACCCGCTTGGCATGCCATGCTGTGGTAGGTGTCCCACATATAAAGTAGAGGAAGATGGGCATGGATGTTAGCTCAGGGCCAGGCTTCCTCAACAGAAAGAGGAGGACTGGCAGTAGTTAGCTCAGGGCTAATCTTCCTCAAAAAAAAGAAAAAGAAAAAGAAATGTGGGAAATGACATAGTCAAAAGGCTGGCACTGGAGTTTGCAGGGGGGGTAGGTTTTGCTCCAAGGAGAGTGAGGAGCCACTATCGTGTTTAGGCAAGACAGTGACAGGATGTGAGGTCTGCTTCTGGTGGCTGTGCAGGAATTGGGTTGCAGGGGTCCAGAGCAGAAGCGAGAGACCCTAGGTTTTCTGGGTTTGGTCTGCTGCTTCAAGGAGAATCCGAGTCAATGGTTTGGATTTGAGGTGCCACAGCCCAGTGGACTCTTCTGAATAACTTCCTACAGTTGGTGCTTGGTTTTTTCATACTCCCCCCTCCACTCCCAATGTATGTCCCACTGTGTCCATCTTTGAGCTCTGAACTTCAGAACCTCTCTGTCGTCAGCAGCATGGCCAGCTCTGTACCTGTCCTCAAGAATCTGGACTCAATAAATACATAGTCCTATTCCTGGCACATGAGGACTGGTTTTGCCTTCCTTTTCTCCTGTTCACGGCCATCTTAGAGTTCAAAGTCCTGAAGTCAACCCCCACGTGGCCTAGTTGGCTGTCATCTCTTCCATGGTCAAGAGATTAGGCCATTTCTCTTACCCACTCAGCTTGGTGTGAAGAAGTAGCAAAGGGTGGTGGACAGAGACCACAGGAGGTCTGGATTCAAACATGGATATGTAGCTAACCTGCCACATGACATGACCCTGGACAAGTCACTCATGAGCTCTGGGCCTCAGTTTCCTCATCACTACAAGGGAGTTAGGGAGATCGTTTCCACAGGCCCTTTCAGTGTAGACATGCCAAGTTTCTAAGCACAGATCTTGGAAAGAGGGTAGATGCCAAATCCATCACCATAAATGGAAACCAAGTTCTGATGGTTCTGCAGGGTGCTCTGCAGACAGAGCAGGAGGCTCTGTTGCTCCAGGTGTTCATCAACTGTTCACTGAGCGCCTCCTGTGTGCTGGGCACATGCTAGGTCTAGGAATGTGATGATAAACAGGCTACATGGTCCTATTTAGAGTACAGTTTAGTTTAGAATCTGCTGTTGTCTTATTCAGTCTTCATAATAACTCCCTAGAAGTGAGCATTATCCATCCACCTTTTCTTTATAGATAAGGAAACTGAGCCTCAGAGGGGTGAAGTAACTTGTCTATCACTTCACAACTCATTGTTTCTTGAGGTCTTACTCTGCCTGGCTGTGCATTATGTCACTTCATCCTCACAGCCACCCTAACTATGAAGTAGATGCTATTATTATGTCTATTTCACAGTGGGGAACACTGAGGCTCAGAGAAAGTGTGTGTTCCTTGAGGGCACACAGGAATAAGTAGCAAGGACAGCATTTGAACTCAGGTCTGCTGCTCAACACCACAAGCTTTCCCCCAACACTAGGCAGCCTCCAGGAAAAGGGGGTGAAACTTCCTGCCACCTCTTCACTTCCCATTAAGGCCTGGAACAGCAAAAAAAAACAGAGCCATTAACTAGCCTCTGTAAATTTAAAAAAAGAAGAACAAAAAAGGTGGAAAAGAAAAAGAAAGAGGGAAAACAAGCGAAGGCTTTGCTCCCATCAGGGGGGAAATCGGCGTCTTGTCGCCTAGCTCCATGCCCTGATTTATGATAAAAAATTTAGAGGAAATCATTTATATTTTAAAGGATCTAAATAGCTGCATGAAACTTTTATCTAAAGTGCCACTGTATTTATAGGCAGTTCTTCCATGCTGGAGGTAATTAATAGATGTATAAATCGCAGGGCTCCCGGCTCTCCTGACCGCAGGGCTGGATGGCGCGCGGGCCTTGGCACTGGGGGACGGTGCGGGAAGCGGGCGGCAGCCTCGAGGAGACTGCACCATACCCGGCCCCCGCCCCCCGCCCCCAGACTCCTCCGCCTCCCCCACCGTGGCTTGTGAAGCCTTTGCGGGACTCCAGAGCTAATTCATATTAGACTAGTGGATGCAGCCCAAACTCGGCCAACTTCTAGTGCCTTTCAACAGTTGTCAAAAGAGAGCTCAAAGGCGGCTCCCTTTCCCTTTTTTCTGCCCCGCGGCCGGTGCCCGGTATTTACCGCTCCACTCTGGCGGGTTTATAACTCCAGGAGGTCCGAGTCAGTGAAATCCTGGGCTCCCTCACTCCCCCACCCCAACTTGAGCCAAACTCTCATTTCTCTCTCTGCGCCCCCTGCTCAAGATGGCAGGCGCTTGTTTTGGAAAAGGAAGCCAGTTGCAGAGGCCGACAGCTCTCGGCTTACTTTAATTAATGCTGTGAAATATTGATGGTTTTGGCTCTCTCCGGGGCCGCCACACCTTACAAGCTGGGAGAGAAGCCCAGGGATGAACAAGCTAAGGAAGGCCAGATGGTTTGCCTTCAGAAAGGCCATACAGACCTGCAGAGGTGTCACTGCCTGAGCTCATCATTGAGCCCTAAATAATTGATGAGTCTGCTGAATTTGAAAGGGAAAAAATCCACCAAACTGGAAATAACAGTAATGACTCATTTGGGGGTGAACCTCTGGAAATGAAGAGAGGGTGTGCTTACCTAGTTGGCTGAGGATGGACAGGCTGGGGGACAGAGAGCACCACCCTGGCCTTCTTTCTTCATTGGGTTCCCTCTGGCCAAGTTGAGCAGCTTCCTGTTAGGATGTAGGACCGACAGAACCTTCCCCATCTAACCAGACTCCTTTCTCTTCCCTGGGGGACCAAGGGCAGGCATTCCTTACAGAGAAGAAACTATTAAGCTCCCTTTTAAAGCTCCTTAATTTCCCATGCTCTGATAACGTACCACCCAAAAGTGGGTTTAAAAGAAACTTCCACAGTGATCTATTTACTTCCCCATTGAATTTGAGCTGAAGGATGAGTTTCTGTTTATATTTCTCTTGCTTGTCCTGTGGCCCTAAACACAGCACTGCTAAAAGAGTTGCTATCCTAGAGCATCGAGATGTTTTGATCAAGTGGATTCATTTGTGACACTTGCAAGGGGAGTGACGTTGGTGCTGTTGGTGGTGGGGGTGGTGGGGGTGGTGGGGGTGGTGAAGACCTCATCTTCCAAGACCCATGTCTTCTGTCTGGTCTAACCCATTTGGGTGAACTGGGGTAAAAGATTATCTCAGGCTTTGACGTAATTTGACCTTGCCATTGACATATTTTGATACATTCACCTGGAAGGGTTTTACAGATAGATGCCTTCTCTTTACTAAAATTCATCACTTTACAAACAACACAAAATACAGTAAACAAACACTACCTCATTCCATTTCTTCCCATGTATATTTATCTAGAATTTACTGTATTTCTCAAACAACTCTTTTGATCTAACAAATAGGACAATGAAGGTTTGGCCCTATCATTTGTTTCAGCATTCAAATTCCAGAAGATTAGAAATACAGAGAACTGGAAGCTCTTCTCTACTGTTTTTTCAGACATTTTTTCTTTCTGTGAGAATGACAGTTCGTCCATTTCTTCTGCTCTTGCATCCTACTTCCTGAGCGGTGTAAAGAATTTTGCCTGTGTTTCCAACCTAATCTTTTAAAATTCAAAATCAGGTCTGATGGTAAATCGAAGGATCTGGAAATGAATGCCACATTCTAAAGGGCTGTAGGCTTCATGATATGGTAGATGGGTACTCTGCTACATTTCATTTCACATTTATAACCTCCTTTTTCTCCAAAGAGCATTTTACACATAATGGATCAGTTTCAGTGCAGACGGAAATGACTGCATCCTTTGTGAGTAAGTGGTAAGTCTTCCTGATTGGTGAGCCTTTGATAACTGCTGGGAGCAGGGAGTGGCTACGTGATAGGGAATGGCCAGAGGGCTTGGGGGGATATTCTCTGAGAAGCCTTCTCTGAGTTCTTAAAACCTGAATGAGGAGAAGGAACCAGCCATATGACAATCTCTGGGAAGAGTCTCTGGACAGAGAGAATAGCAAACGCTGCGCCCCAAGCTGGGAATGAGTTTGCATGTTCAAAGACCAAGAAGAAGGCTACTGGGTTTGGAGCCAATGAAACAAGAGGGAGAGGAAAGGGAGATGAGTTTGGAGAGGTGAAGGAATTAAGTAGGACCTTATAAACCTCAGTCTGAAACTTGTGCTTTATTCCAAGTACAGTGGAAGGTTGTAAGCAGGAGAGTGCTAAGTATGTTGATAAAAATCCTATAAAAGGGGACACAGCTCAGGTTAGAGGTAGGCCAATAGCAGGGAGGTTTTCCAGAAAAAAGTGGGTACTTGCTTTTCCCTCCATCTGGAATGCTCTTCCCCCAGACAGTCACATGGCTCTCTTTCACACCTCCTTCAGGTATCACCTTCCCTGACCATATAAATTTCAACTATCTTGCCCCCACCCCATATTTCCTATGCCTCCTCCTGCTTTATTTGTCTCCATAGCATTCATCATCTTATAACCTCATAGTTTTATTTTACTTATTCGTTAGTTCACTGTCTATTTTGCTAATAGAAGGTGAGTGGGATGAGGGAGGGACTTGGCTTCAGTCATTTCTATACACCTAGTATCTCAAACACTATCTAGAGCTCAATCAATATGTGTGGGATAAGTGCATTAACCTGAGCTGGGTTTTGTTGACAACATCTGATTTTCAAATGCAAAGAGTGACACTGCCTGTACCATTGATGAGG
Organism: Equus caballus; assembly: GCF_041296265.1. Classification (NCBI taxonomy): domain Eukaryota; kingdom Metazoa; phylum Chordata; class Mammalia; order Perissodactyla; family Equidae; genus Equus; species Equus caballus. The sequence goes on from NC_091697.1 coordinate 47,134,422, forward strand.
CATATATTTTGAAAAGTTCAGCTCCATCCATATCCCCTCATTCAGGCCCCTATGACTAAGGGGAAGCCACAGGGTTTCTTGCCATCCTGGAAGTTATCAAAGGTGAGTGGCCACTGTGGGCGTCAACCTCAATTCATACCTGCTCCCCATCATCTGTCTTGGCCCGACAGCCCACTCTCTGTCCCTCAGACGTGCTAGGCCCATTCCCATCTCAGAACCTTGGCCTTCATGTTCCTCTATCTAGAATTTTCTTTTCCCACTTCTTCACCTGCTGGCTCCTCTTTGTCCTTCAGTTCTTAGCTTAAATGTCACCTGATCAGAGAGGACTTCCCTGACCTTCCCTGACCACCAGATCAAAATTATTTCCATCTACCCTGTCCTCCCAGCCGTCACTCCCTATCCCATTACTCCATTTTTATTTTCCTACCTAGCACTTACCACTGTCTGAAAATTACTTGTTCCTTCACTTGTTTACATGTTTACCACCCATGTACTTTCACTAGAATATAAGCTCCATGAAAGCAGACAAGGTCAACCTTGCTTTTTGTGGGATCTCCAGTGCCTGGCACACCAGAGGTGCTCAACATGTGTGTTGAATGAATGCACAAATGAATAAATAAGTCAGACAAGCTAAGGTTGGCCTTGAGCTGCAGAGTGAGTGAGTGGCATTGCCCAGGAAATCCAATTCCCAGTTCCCTTCTCCCCTTAGACCACATGCTTTCCCGATGTATGTGGGAAAAGATACCCGAAAAGATAACCAAGAAGAGCTGGAACTGTTCAAAGCTCACACTAAAGGGGGAATGCTGCGCTCTTGCTGAGGAAAGAGGAAGCATGTCCCAGCTTTGGGAGGATCACTGCTTCCATTGTTCCCCTGGGCCTTTGGGTCAAGAAAGCAGATTTCTGACATCATAAAACCGATAAAGAAAAGAAAGAAAGAAAGAAAAAAAAAACTCAACACTGGCTATGACAGGACTGTTCCATTGTACAATCTGATCGAGGAAATGTATCTAGGATTACCCAGACAGTCAATTATTCATGAGCTAAACGTCCAGGCATCAATTACCTGGCTTGATGCTCTTATTCATTAAGGAGATTGAACAGCCCAACTTAACAAAGCAGGAGAAAGTTGCTAAGTAACAGAAGTTACCTGACCAGCCCACAACACTGCAACCTCCACAATATGAGTCCTCATGGCAAGAGAGGCCCAGGGATCACCAGCACAAGAGATCAAGTGGTAAACCCCACCGGGACTAGTTTTGGCTTTGGCAAAGGGAAGGGGCTTAGGGCAGATGGGCTGGATTTAGAGACAACAGAAGGAATGTACAAGATATAAGCTAGGCCACCTTTTCGAAATGTGGGGGATATTTATCAGGAGGAATAAGAATATTTCACAACACGTATTAATATTTTAGTCAAAGATCAAAGATGCTTATCTAGCATACAATTGAGCAAATGTAGACTACAAGAATAACAAAAATTTCCCTAGGTTCTACAACATCTTGGATTTTCTCTTTAGGCATCCATCTGCGAGGGAGTCTAAAAATCATTCTAAGCATAGGGAAATTTTTATAAATTAACAGGATACAATTTGTATAAATAAACAGGATACAAAAGTTAATTAGAGGACACAGAGCTTAATTATATACCCAAGGTAATTAACTTTCTCCTTATAAAAACTTGCTCCAAGAAGAAAAAAAAAAAGAGGCCAGCCCCATGGGCAAGTGGTTAAGTTTGCATGCTCTGCTTCAGCGGCCCAGGGTTTCGCCAGTTCGGATCCTGGGCGCAGAGATGGCACCGCTCATCAGGCCATGCTGAGGCGGCATCCCACATGCCACAACTAGAATGTGTAACTATGTACTGAGGGGCTTTCAGGAGAAGAAAAATAAATAAATAAATAAAAATAAAAAATAAAGATTGGCAACAGGTGTTAGCTCAGGTGCCAATCTTTACAAAAAACCTTGCTCCACTGTAGACAAAACTGTAGTCACTTTGACTACCGCCTCCAATACTTGTCTCTATTACTTTTATAATGAGGAAAAAAGATTTATGTATTTTCAGATTTGAGCATACAAATCTCAAGGAAAGGAGTTTGTGTTTTGGACTTCAGTGCATGCGGTGGTTGACACAGGGTTATCAAAAACTCAGTATGCTCACCACATCCACTGTGTTGGTGTGGGACATAGTGTTGGTGTGTTGGTGTAGGCAGGACAAGTTACATAATTTGCAGGGCTCAGTGCCAAATGAAAATATGGATCCCCTTGTTTAAAAATTATTAAGAACTTCAAGATGGCGGCAGCAGAGTGTTAAACCAAGCACGGGGCCCTTCTAAGCACAAGATCTCGTGCAACTGCACCAGTTACACGCCCAGGTAGCTGGCCCTGGGTTGCAGGGATAAGAGCACAGGCTTCTGAGTGAGACAGACTCTGGTGTGAGCCCTGGCTGCGCTGTCACGAGCTGTAAGGCCTCCCTGAGTCGCCATTTTCTTGGAGATAATAATGGGAGCAAAATGAGGATTAAGTGAGGCCATGCTTGGCCCATGATGACCACTCTGTTGCGATAACTATCTTTAATGTGGAACTTTTAAAGACAAGTTAGTGAGGCTGCTGCAGGCCTGGTGCTAAGTGTCTGCATGGGATCACTTTACTCAAGCGTGCAAAGTCCAAAATAAGGCAAGCCACTTTCTCTCTGCATTTGGGTGTCACCAGGTCTTACGATTCAGTGGAATTCCTTTCTTCCCACAGCTATTAGCACCTGAGAAGGGCCTGATTTGGGTTGATGTGAATATTTCATGTGAGGTGAGGCTGTTGCAAGTTTGATAACTGAGGTTCATTCTGAGCCAACTTAATTTGGCTCATTCATTCATTCATGAAATACTTGGATGGTTGTTTGCTGGCATTGGGGAAGCAGATAAATTATTAGCATTTCCTATCCTGATGGTAGGGGAGTAGGCATGAGAACATGCATTCTGGAAAATACTGCCACAGCCCTTCATGTGACTGACTGTTCACATCTTTTTAGGTCTCAGCTCAAATGTCAGCTCGTCAGACAGAACTTCCCCTAATAACTTCCCTAATGAAGACTGCCAGTCACTCTGTCCCATCACCCCATTTGTTGTCTCCATAGATCCTCTTGAGTTCTTTGTAAATAATAGGGCCCTATCTTGTTTGTCTCTGTATCTCTAGAACACAGAGAAAGGCCTGGCCCATAGTAGGAGTATAGTAAATATTTTTCAACAAATTAATAAATAAAATACTAGAGAAATTTGATGGTGCTTATGGGAGCACAGAGGAGCAGCACAGCATTCTGCCTAAAATTGTTGCTGATGTTTCCCAGGGGAAGGGCCATTTCAGAGGAGTCTTGAAGGATGACAGGGAGTTTGATAGGCAAACGAAGGTGGGTTGATGTTCCAGTCTGAGGGGACCTTGTGCAAAAGCAAAAGGCCCAAGAGAGTTCAGGAACTGCAGACTTTTACTGGGACAAAGAGGCAGGGGGCGGGTCACAGGAGGGCGGGAATGAGGCCCAGAAAGGGAAATGAGAACCAGATGACAAAGGATGTTTTATGCAATTCTAAGGAAGCTGAGTTTTATACTGGAGGCAGTAACACACCCTCCACTTATCTGCCTGCTGTGTGCCAGGCACTGAACTAGGTGTAATGGATACAGTGGTGAGCAGGTCCTACATGGTCCCTGCCCTCAGGGAGCTTACCTTCTAGCAGGGAAGACAGACATGTCATAAATACACAATTATTCATTATTTAATCATTAAAAAATATCATTAAGAGCATGTGATTAACCACTACAGAGAAGAGCAGAGTGTGATGAGAGCCTGTAACAGGAAGGTAGATCTAGCCTGGTGTAGGGATTGAATAAACTGACCCCCTTTGACACTCAAATCAGTCGTGGAAAAATCCATTGCTTCATGTCAGAAATCAACTTAAACTACATAAACCAATGGGGGAAAAGTCGGACATATATGCTGATGAGTTCAGTAAGTCTGTTCTCAGAAAGATACATTTGATTTGATGCCATTTATATAAAATTTTAAAACATACAAAATATTATTTTTGTCTACTGACACATGCACATAGCATAAAGACACGCATGAGAACAGAAAACACCAGAATCAGTATAGTGTCTCCCTTAGGTGTGGGGGTGAAAGTTGGAGTAAAGAATATCACTGGGAGGTTGAACTGTATGTATTATGTTTTATTTCTAAGCTGAGGATAGATACACAGGTTAATTTTATTCTCTATACCCTCTTTTTTTTGAAGTATTTCACTTTTAAAAAAATAAAGTTAACTGAAATGTATACTAAGTATTATTTGTTAGTCATCGCTACCACAAAAGAGATTGTAATACCTGTTCTCCAAGAGAGTACAGGAAATAGAAATACGTATGTGATACCAATTCTATCACCTATGGCAGAGTAAATAAATTCCAAGCCCGCACACATTTTTATTAGATAAAAAAAATTTCTCCAGTCCTGTAACTCCTTTCCAGAGATTCTCTATATAAACCAAGAAGTAAGTAAAGGAAAGAAATGCTATTTTTAAAAAATCTGTCCTTGTAAAAGCAACTCTTCTTGTAGATTGGGACTCTTTGGTGACTGGCTGGACCTTTTGCAAATTCCCTCTATCTTTATTTGGGAAAGAAGCAACTAAAATGAAAAGCAATCCAGAGAAGGCAGAAATAGCTGGAACCTCAAATTCTCACCAACAATGCCAAAGTCTAGGCGCCAGTGGGCTAACACTCTGATCGATGGCTGAGTGCATGGGAATGGCTGATCCTTTGCCCATCACAAATGGCTTTCAGAGGTACCCCTCTAAAGGGACTCCTTGATGTCATCCATGTTTGGGCTCTGTGACCGAGGTCAAAGCTGGTATAGAGGAGGAACAATGGGCTTCCTGTTCCAGAATATTTTCTCATGAGTGCACGGCAGGTCTTTGTAGCAGTCCTTAAAATAGCCAGCGAGGAGTAACTGGACTGGCAGCCAGTTATTGATCATTCAGCAGAGTGCTAGCAGCTGTCATCAGGCCAGAGTAATAGAGAAACCATGTTCCTGCCCTCCCCTGGCAGAACACATTTCCCCAAATCCTTTTGCAGACCCAGAACTAAAAGCCCTAACTAATCTGCTACCTCAGCAGCACAATGTCTAATAATATCCTGTGATTAATGGAGATAAATAGTGTTTGGAAGGTGGACAGTGCTTTCTAGATTGACAGCTCAATCATAGGAGACACAAAGGCGTCAAGCCATCATCCCAAGTAAAAGTCTATAAACCATCAGCAGCGGAGGCTCTTTTCCACCATAGACTTCCTTCTGTGGGCCTATTCAATTGCTAAATCTATCCATCCATCCAACCATCCATCAAAACATGGCTCAACGTCTATCTGTGTCACGTTCAATTCCAGATTATGGGATATGAAAATGACCAGGATTCTGAGCTAGAAGAGCATACAATCAATGTTGACCACATACCCACTGGAAATAGGACCTGGTATAAGATTTCTAAGGAAAAGATCCTCCCTCTAGCTTTGATATGGCAAGTGAACTAGATGATGAGATCAATGATAAAGGCTAGTCTTGTCCAGGAATAGCCAATAAGTTTGTTATATCTCTTGTGCCCCTTACACTCAAATGGTGATGGCTGTCTGGAGCATGTGATAAGAACGACTCTAGCATGAGTGCAAGTGGTGGGAAAGAATGTTGTGGTTGACTGGTGATGTCTGTACAAGTGAAGAGTGAGAAGGTGGCCACATATATTGTTTTCTCTGGTGTAGTGAAAAGATAACAGAAGTCTATACATAGAGACTCTGATTTTACTTCAATCAATAATAACTGTGCATCTTAGGCAAATTAGTTGCTCTCTCTCTCTGTTTCCTTATCTAGAGAACAAGGATGATAACGTATGCCCTGCTCTATCTTCCTCCAAAGTTTGCTAGTAAGAGATGAATGAGATAAAGTATGAGAAAGTATTTATCACCATACAATCATAATTAAACTGTAGGTTAATATTGTACTCAAAGAATGAGACTTTAATCTGGAGAGGGGAAGATCAATTAGCTTGTTTCCCTCTTTTGTGGATTTACTCTTGTTTTTCTGGTCAAGCCATACTACTCAAAGCACTTGTGTGAGGTAGGTGTTTTTGATGTCAAGGAACCTTCAAAACAGGAGAAGAGTATCATAAGAATTCCTTAAAAATGCAGGGAACATGCCTTCTCAGAGAAGTGAAGCAATAGAAAGAATAAACAAATGGGACTTCATCAGATTAAAGAGCTTCTTCAAGGCAAATGAAAACAGGATTGAAACAAAAAAACAACCCACTAACTGGGAAAAAATATTGGCAAGTCATATATCTGACAAAGGCTTAATATCCTTAATATATAAAGAACTCTCACAACTCAATCACAAAACATCAAACAACCCAATCAAAAAATGGGCTGGAGACATGAACAGACATTTCTCCAAAGAAGATATACTGATGGCCAATAGGCACATGAAAAGATGCTCATCATCGCTGATCATCAGGGAAATGCAAATCAAAACTACACTAAGATATCACCTTACACCCGTTAGAATGACAAAAATATCTAAAACTAATAGCAACAAATGTTGGAGACGTTGCGGAGAAAAAGGAACCCTCATACACTGCTGGTGGGAATGCAAACTGGTGCAGCCACTATGGAAAACAGTATGGAGATTCCTCAAAAAACTAAAAATAGAACTACCATACCATCCAGCCATCCCACTACTGGGTATTTATCCAAAGAGCCTGAAGTCAGCAATCCCAAAAGTCCTGTGCACCCCAATGTTTATTGCAGCACTGTTTACAATAGCCAAGACGTGGAAGCAACCTAAGTGCCCATCAACAGACGAATGGATAAAGAAGATGTGGTACATATATACAATGGAATACTACTCAGCTGCAAAACAGAACGAAATCATTCCATTTGCAATAACATGGATGGACCTTGAGAGAATTATGTTAAGTGAAATAAGCCAGCAAGAGAAAGATAATCTGTGTATGACTCCACTCATATGAGGAATTTAAAACTATGGACCAAGAACAGTTTAGTGGATACCAGGGGAAAGGTGGGGTGGGGGGTGGGCACAAAGGGTGAAGTGGTGCACCTACAACATGACTGACAAACATTAATGTACAATTGAAATTTCACAAGATTGTAACCTATCAATAACTCAATAAAAAAAAAATGGGGAAAAAAAATGCAGGGAACAGAGTTCTCACGAGAACCCAGGAAGAGTAGGGGCTCATAGAGACTGGTCCTCAGTTCAAAATGGGGGGGGGGGGGTATCATCACACATAGCCTCAGAGTCTTATCACTCTCTCTGCCCCTGAGAGCTTTCTGTGGTTATTCCTCCAGGTGATGCTGGTGACAATAATGATGATGAAGATGAAGATAGTTATTGATGCTGTGTCAGGGACTGTACCAAAGGCTTTATTGAGATTTCTTCATTTCTTCCAACAGTCCCATGAGGTATTCTCATTTTTGAGATAAGTTGAACCAAATCTTAAGAGGCCAAGCAACACCCAAGGCCATAGAGCTAGAGAGGACCATCTGAAAGCAAAATCTCTTGAGATTTCCTCCACTACACTCTACTGCCACCCATCCTAGAAGTCTCCAAGCTAGATGACGTAACCAGTCAATACACAGTGACTCATGACCCAGGCTGGGAGTTGGACTGACAACTCCGAGTGCCTCAATAGCGTGGAGTTCTGTGAATCGAGCCCCATGAATGTTGGTTGAAAAGGACCACTGTTTTAAGCAGAAGGGTTATTTTTCAGGAACAGGCAACTTGATGGAGCCAAAGTGAGCACAATTAACCCAGGAATGTTGTAGTCTATTATTCATGATTTTTTTTTAAAAGTACTTTGGATTTTTAAGTTCTAGCAATGCAGCAAAAATTAGAATTTTCCCCCATTTCACTCACATCACCTGTTTCTGTTCCCAGAACTCGTAAAATTTCCATTTTCTAATATCACATTTTACAGAGCCCTTGTCCGTAATGTAGACCACATCCTTTTAGCATTTACATCCTAGCAGGTAAATAACATTAATTTTAAGAAGTTCCCATCATATGCTTCTTACAAACTGACTAAAGTCTATATATAGAGCGAATGTTTGGGCCTGTCTAGACCACCAAAAGGAACTATTCTTCCATAGAACATTGGGTAAAGTTTGTTGAATTGACAGCCCCCTTATATTCACTGGTTTCAAAATATCTTGTTGAAACTTCACATCTTAAATTGTGTTCATTTTGCCCACAAAGTGATTACAGGGACTTACAGACTGACAGAATAGTCAGATGGAGCTCAGCTGTTCAGTCCCAAATTCAACTCAAGCTTAGGGGCCAGAAAGTCCTACCCTTGGGTAAGAAAGTTACAAGAGTAATTTGTCTGCATTTAGAGTATAGTATTTGGTATCTAATAATAAGGTTGTTGTAAAGGGAAAAATTAATAAATATCTGCAAAGTGCTCAGTGTCTGAAAAATATTTAGGCCCCATTAATGGAAACGGTTTTCATAGCTGTGGTGGTGGCAGTGGTTATCACGTCCATCTCTCCACATCAGCACATAAAGCTCTTCCTGAGCCTTTTCATGACTGCATAGTATTCCATTGTAAGACGTGATTTATTTATTCATCTGTATTTTCTGAATTTCTTTTTTTTCCCAGAATATTTTTTTAAAATTTCAGGTGTATATCATCAGAATCCTTATAGTTTAGTGAATTATGAATGAATATTAAATCATTCTTTTGTGTTTTAACAGATACCTTTTTTTTAACTCTTCCATGGTTGTTTTTTTTTAAAGATTGGCACCTGAGCTAACAACTCTTGACAATCTACTTTTTTTTTTTTCTTCCCAAAGCCTCCCCAGTACATAGTTGCATATTCTAGTTGTGAGCACCTCTGGTTATGCTATGTGGGACACTGCCTCACCATGGCCTGATGAGCGAGGCCATGTTGGTGCCCAGGATCCGATCCAGTGAAACCCTGGTTTGTTTTTTTTTAAGGTAACAGTGGCTTATAACATATAGATTTCAGGTGTACATCACTATAATTCAAGTTCTGTATACACTACATCATATTCACCACCAAAAGTCTAGCTGCTATTTGTCACCATACAAATGTCCCCTTTTACCTGTTTCACCCTCCCTGACACTCCCCCTTCCTTTCTGGTAGCCACAAATCTGTTCTCTGTCTATGTATTTGTTTGTTGTTGTCGTCATATTTTCTGAATTTCTTAGAATAATTATATCACATAAACAATTAAACAATATGAAAACTATTTTTAAAGACTGGTACTTGCATTTTCTTGTTCTTACTACTGAAAACATAATCCGACCTTGAAAGTCTTCAATAAACGCACACATTTGTATACAAGTGGAGTAGTACTTTAGAATTGTTGAAGAAAGTCTCACCTTGCTGATCTTTAAGTAACAACAAAAAATTTCCCCATATTATTACTAATTAAGCATCCCAGAGAGAACTTTTGTGTGGCGACATCCCTCTAAACTGAGAAAATTAGAGTTCTATGTGTGTTCTTTGCAACGTTTAGCAGTATCCAGACTGTAAACATTAATGTTCAGCTGGTTAACTAACGTCAGTAAGAGCCAAGTATGAATTTTAGCCCCACTCTTTGTTTCCCCACAACATTTTATTGTGAAAAATTTGAAACATTCAGAACAGTTAAAATAATTATTCAAAGAACATCTGCATATCCAGTTTAATTAAACTTTCGCTATAGTTCCCTGATACTATATCTATGCATATATTCACCCCTCTAATGATCGATCTCTCTTTTTTTTAAAATTATTTTATTGAGGTCATATGGGTTTATAACTGTGCAATTTCAGGTGTACATTATTATATATCAGTTTCTGTATAGACTGTATCTTGCTCACCACCAATAGTCTTGTTTTTATCCATCAACATACAAATGTGCCCCTTTGCCCTTTTCACCCCACCCCCACCCCCTTTCCTTCTGGTAACCACAAATCTGTTCTCCTTATCCATGTGTGTGTTTATCTTCCAAATATGAGTGAAATCATGTGGTGTTTGTCTTTCTCTGTCTGGCTTATTTCGCTTAACATAATACCCTCAAGGTCCATCCATGTTGTTGAAAATGCATGATTTTGTCTTTTTTTTAATGGCTGAGTAGTATTTCATTGTATATATATCCCACATCTTCTTTATCCATTCATTAGTCAATGGGCACTTGGGTTGCTTCCACGTCTTGGCTATTGTAAATAATGCTACAATGAACATAGGGGTGCATAGATCTCTTTGTATTGTTGATTTCATGTTCTTTGGATAAAAACCCAGTAATGGGATAGATGGATCATATGGTATTTCTATTTTTAATTTTTTGAGAAATCTCCATAGTGCCTGCACCAGTTTGCATTCCCACCAGCAGTGTATGAGGGTTCCTTTTTCTCCACATCCTCTCCAACATTTTTTATTTTTTTTCTTGGTAATTATAGCCATTCTGACAGGTATAAGGTGATATCCCACTGTAGTTTCGATTTGGATTTTCCTAATAATTAGTGATGTTGAGCATCTTTTCATGTGCCTGTTGCCCATCTGTATATCTTCTTTGGAAAAATGTCTGTTCGTATCCTCTGCCCATTTTTTGATTGGGTTGTTTGTCTTTTTGTTGTTGAGTTGTATGAGTTCTTTATATATTTTAGAAATTAACTTCTTGTTGGATATATGATTTGCAAATATTTTCTCCCAGTTGGTGGGTGTCTTTTCCTTTTGTTCCCGGTTTCCTTTGCCTTGCAGAAGATTTTTAGTCTGATGTAGTCCCATTTGGTTATTTTTTCTTTTCTTTCCCTTGCCTGAGTAGACATGGTATTTGAAAAGATACTGCTAAGACAGACGTCATAGAGTGGACTGCCTATATTTTCTTCTAGGAGTTTAACGGTTTCAGGTCTTGCATTCAGTCTTTAGTCTATTTTGAGTTTATTTTTGTGTACGGTGGAAGATAATGGTCTGCTTTCACTCTTTTGCACAGTAGCCCCCACTCTCATATCAGCTTGCTGTGCTCAACAGTGTCTTCTGTTACATCAGAATGGGCAAGTGGGCTATTTAAGACTGTACACATACACATGCAAATAAGGGTAACTATGTGTCACCTTCATTTTGGGAGTTGTGGAGACACTGAAGGGAAGTTCCTTATGCATTCAGATGTGTGTGCAAACAGTAGCTGGCGTTTACCATGCATTCACTAGCACATGCATGCTACTGAGAGTTTATGGGCGCCTTCAAATTTGGTCTTCACGACAAACCTAAGCAACAAGTGTTATCTGTATCCCCATTCAGTGTGAAAAGAGAGACAGGGGCCAGCCCTGATGGCCTAGTGGTTAAAGTTTGGGGCGCTTTGCTTTGGCAGCCTGGGTTCGATTCCTAGGCACAGTACCACACCATTTGTCTGTTAGTGGCCATACTGTGGTGGCAGCACACATGAAAAAAAAAAAAAAGAAGATTGGCAGCAGATGTTAGCTCAGGGCGAATCTTCCCCCAGCAAAACAAAACAAACCAAAACAAAACAAACAGAGCCAAAATGTTAAGGAACTACAGTAATGGAGACAGGAAGTCTCAGAGTCTGGAGTTGAACCCCACTGAGAGGCTGCTCTCCTAAGGATGCTGCCTGCCTAAGGCCATCAGGCCGGCCAGAAAGAAATATGCGCATAACTAGTGGGTTTGAATATGTACTATGCTTAAGCAATTTGATAGTTAAAAATTCACATTCACCCTGAAAAATATAATTTCTCTAAATATTACTTTCTCTCTTCAATTTCTTCTTTCTCACGCCATATTGATCACTGACCTGGGGGTATTTCAGCAGAAGTGGGTGCTACTACAAGAGGAAGAAAAGTACAAATTTAAAAATTTTTGAATTTTAAAAGGTTATAGGAATCAATGAGGGCTACTAGAGAACTTTTTGCTGGATTCCCACAGTCCCCAAGATATAACTGGGAAAATACAACTTATCTCTGTAAAAAATGTTTTCTTATTATGTGCTCATTATGAAACATCAGAAAATATCAAGTACAAAGAAGGCAACAAATGCAATACACAGGGGCCAGCCCGGTGGTGTAGTGGTTAAGTTCATGCCCTCTGCTTTGCTGGTGTGGGGTTTGCAGGTCCGGATGCCAGGTGCAGACCTACACATTGCTCATCAGCCATGCTGTGGAGGCACCCCACATATAAAATAGAGGAAGATTGGTGCAGATGTTAGCTCAGCAACAATCTTGCCCAAGCAAAAAGAGGAAGATTGGCAACAGATGTTGACTCGGGGCCAATCTTCCTCACCCCCCCAAAAAAAGCAATTCACAACCCACAAATACTGTAACATTTTAGCATAGATCATTCGAATCTTTTTTTCTTCCAGAAACTCATATTCATTCACACAACTATTGATTTCCACCATCTTCCCCCTAAGCTCTCTCCTCCTCAGTGTTGCCTGTCCCCAAAATAGTCCCACCCTTTGCTTAGGACAATAGTCGCTGAGGACAATATCTAGGAATGATGTGTGGTTCCTCTCTTTTACACCCCACATCCAATCAATTGGCAAATCTCATCTCTCCCACCTTCCAAATAGATCTTCTTCCAGGGCCATCACCCATGTCCACCTCTTGGCCACCACCACCTCCTGCCTTCTAACTGATCTGACTTCTGTCCTTACCTCCCAGTCTCTCCAGTTGATTCTCAAAATAACAGCCAGAGTGACCTTTTTAAAGAGTTTCATCATATCATATCCCTGCTCAAAACCTTCCAATACTTCCCATCACACTCAGAATAAAATCCCAAGACTTTTCCCAGGGCATACAAAACCCTCTGTGATCTACTCTGTTCCCCCACTGCCCCTACAATCTTTTCTTCCACCATTTCCCACTCCCCACTCTGCTTCCTGCACCCCAGGCTCAGGAATAGCAGGACCCCCCCCCCCCCCGAACTTACTCATCCCTCTGTCTGGAACCCTCTGAACTCAAGCTGTGCACATGACCTGTTTTCATGCAGATCTCTCCTTTATTTGTTTGCAGTCTGTCTCCCCCACCAGAATGAAACTCCATGAGGGCCGGGGACTTTGTTTACCTTGCTCACTGCTGAAGTCCCACGTTCTAGTACAGTGTTTGTCACATAACAGATATGCACCATGTATAAGTCTAAAAATTACACCAGCAAATGTAAAACTACAACTGCAATAAATGCTTGCATATTTATCAAGTCAGGACAGGCTCAGTTATGTTGCAGTAACAAACACTGCATGTCACTATCTCAAATAACAAAAGAATTGTTTCTCTCTCGTAATACCTGCCTGTCATACACCAGTGGGGGTAGGAGGTGGTCTCTACCCAGGTCCCCCTCACTCAAAAATAAAGGTTGACTGAGTCTCTACCATTGGACAGTTGCAAGTCCATGGCAGGGAGGAGAGATTAAAGCAAACTGGACTGTTTCTTAAAAGCTTCTACAGGGAATTGATACATGTTGTTTCCGTTTCCATTTCATTGGCCAAAGCAAGTCACATGGCCGCACTTAACTTCATGGAGGGAAGGGAAGCGGGATCCAATCGTGTACCTGGAATCAGAAGCACAGTGTGTCCACAAAGTCTGAAAATCTAGAAAGATAAATAAGAAGTAGTTGATTGGTGTTACAGTTTGTGACAGAATTATATTTTCTTGTTTCCAGACTTTTGAATACCCTTTGGTACCCTCTGGATACCATTTGCTCAACAGCACTAATGACCCTCACAGTGCTATGCAGAAAATGCCTGTCATCTATAGTCACTTTGAGAACAGAGAACAAGGATCTGATCCCAATTTGTGGGGTCGGAGAAGGCTTTCCTGAGGCAGTGATGTTTGAGCTGAGATTGGAAGGATGGGTAGCTGAAGGGAGAAGGAAGATGTTTCAGGGAGAGGGAGCTCCTTGGGTGATAGGCCTGAGGCAGGGAGATCCACGGAGAGTCGAGGAGAATAGTTCGTGATAGAGCAAGAGGGGCAGGCGAGACCAGGGGTCTGTGTGTATGTGCATTTGTGTGAGGGGAAGGGTACGTATGCATATATTATTTTCACAAAGCAGGGCAAATTGTTTCATACCCTGGGTTTTTTGGCTGAGGAAGATTCACCCTGAACTAGCATCTGTGCCAATCTTCCTCTGTTTTGTATGTGGGTCACTGCCACAGCATGGCTGACAAGCGGTGTAGATCGCGCCTGGGATCCGAACTTGTGAACCCCAGCCACTGAAGCAGAGCACGTGAACTTAACCACTACACCATGGGGCTGGCCCCCTTGTAACCTGGTTTTTTTTTTAACTTAACATTATATCATAAACAACTTTCCTTGTCATTATAAACACTAATACAACTTATTTTTAGTGACAGCGTAGAACACTGTTATATAACCAAATCATAATTTATTTAACCAATCTCCTATTGTTCAGCTTTGAAATAGCTTCAATTTTTTCACCACTGTAAATGACGCTAAAGAGAAGACCCTGTAATTCAATCTTTGTGCTCTTCTCCCATTATTCACTTTGGATAAATTACTCAAAGCACAATTGCTGGATAAATGGATATGCACATTTTTTTAAGCTTTTTTTTTTTTTAATGAGTTAGCAAGTCATCCCCTCAAAAGCTTATGCCACTCTGTACTCACACAAACAAATATGGCTTTATTTTAAACGTTAAGACATTTGAAAGATATTTTATTTCACTATTTTCTAGCACACTACATTATACTAGAGTCAAGGAAAGAGTTGGGAGGAGAGAGATCTCCAAGTGCACAGGAATATTTCATTGAGACAAAACAGCAAAACTCATATATCAGGCAATAGTTTCCAGTAAGTACCCATCATCGCATCCACAGTATAGATCTCGCTGGCAGCAAACATTTAGGGCCCATATAATTCAGGAGTCATTGTCGAAACAGATCAATGGGTCCTGCACATGAAAACAAGCTTTCACCCGCAATTGAGAGCTGGGGAGTCAGTGCCTCTCTTGACAGAGCAACCTGGACTGTGAATGGCAAATCACCGTTCAGCCCTCAGCGGGAGGCCGCACTTTCCTTCCAAGCCCAGCCCTGAGCGGCGGAAGGGGAAGCAGTGCGGCTTTGTGGTTTGAGCAGAGGACTGGGCCATTAGAACTTCAAGTTCTCTTTTGGGCTCTGCCAATGACTTCTCCCAGGGCCTCAGGACTGTCTGTCTCCTCTTTCCTAGTGGTGAAATAGAGACAGCAATACTAGCTTCTTCCACATAAAGATACATTCAAGCACTTAAAGACTTTTCACACGTCTGGGCATCCATAAAGGAAACTTTGCTGCCCAGGGCAATTAATTTTTTTTAAACTACCATTGTGTCAGAGAATCTGTTGTGTTATTTCAGAACAATATAGGTTTCATGGTCATGTAAAAGAGGGCAAATCAAAATGAAGGCACCAAAGAGAAATAAGAAATGTGGCAATCGTCTTTTCTTTGTCTCCGCAATGAACAAGTAAGCAAAAATGATATTAAAATATAAAGCTGATTGGAAGTATGAAAACAATGTAGAAGAAATATTTTTATAAGTATGGAAAGATAATAACAACTGATTGTTGAATGAAAAAGATCATGAAAGCGACAGGATCAGCATGATGCCATTTTTTAAAAATTGTGAGCACATATATATGTAAATACATTGAATACAGAGAAAAAAATCTAGAGGTCTATGCACAGAAGATTATTAAGTGGTTGTCTGTGGATTTTCATGTTCTTCCTTTTGGCCAATCTCTGTTTTCTGATTTTTCTACAATAAACATAAATTACTTGAATGCTAAAAATTACTTTAAAGTAAGTGATGAATATTTTAGAGGACAATGATCTTTGCAAACCTAAATAGAGAACAAAACGGGAAGCTTTCACGTTATATATATGGATATGATCCAAAACTGAGTAATATGAAATACTCGTTTTCATTGGAAAGAAGTAAATAAATCAAGGGGAGGAGACGTTTCCCGACTTGAAGTAGACGGATTCGGGGAGCTGATTAGGAATAGTTTCAGACTTTTGTATCACTGCTTAGAAAACTTTGTCTCTAAATGTCGTTACAGATCAGATTCTCCTTCTTCTCTGCAGATGATGTAGATTTTACTTCCAACTGCCAGCTGATTGATGTTGAGATGGAACATCTCAATATCCATTATCTCTTCTTATTGTCCTAGCAGTCGCCAACCCAAGACTGAGCACGACACGGTCTCATGAGAGTCTGGAGGGCTCTTGTGGCACAACACACATGAATGCATATACCACGTCCAAGCCTATTGTGCTGAGTAACATAGAGCTGAGTATGGTTGATCCGTGACTGGGATGATAACAAGCCTGTATACGTCAGCTCTTCCTGTAGACTGCTTGCTCATACCGCGCCTGGGGAGGGATCAAATGAAACGTTGAAAGAATAAAATGGACAACTATTTTTAACCTGACCATCATCCATTCCCCCTTCTACTATTATACACTCCAGTTTTGCTTTGGGGAGCTAGCCCTTCCTGAATGGATACAATCTTGGTGGGACTATCAGCCATGAGTCCTACCCTCTTCTGGCTGATGGTTTGATATGGTGCATGACTCAAGGTAGGCCAGGCACGTGTCTTCTGCAAGGATGCTGATTCCTGAGTGGACTGACAGGGGCTGTAGGAGCTCATTCACAATAGCACCTGCAACGTTGCAACACCTGAAAGTATAGTCCCTTTATTCCTATGACCTCAGAGCTACCTAGTTCCTGCCATTCCTTGAGATTTTCTGCCTTTTCTTCACTTCTGTATGCTACTCGGTATTTCCAGTAAATTCCTTTTTTGCTTAATTTAGCCAGATTTAATTTTTATTGCTCACAACCAAGGAGTCCAAAGAGATATAAAGCTCCTTTTTCATGGACCACTTCCACATCCAGCCCTCTGAGTTTCTGCAGAGCCGCAAGGTGATACTGAATAATTTCACACGTGCCTGCAGTCTGGCAACAAGAGGTCAGAAAATATCTGTTATTCCCTGGAAATGAAATTAATGCAGACATATGTATATATATATATATCTCATAATACAGTGCTCTGAAAATAGCACACTTCTGAGATTAAGATGAGTCCCCAATGCCACCAGCTGCTGTGAGAAGAAAATCATTCTAAAGTATAATTACTGCAAAATAAGCTGAAATTCTGTAAAATATAACCCAAAGCAATGACCATGCAGTAGCAAAAGTTTTAGAACGCCCAAGTAAAGAGTTTTGAAAAGGGAGAGGAGGATAAAAGAAGCAAAGATGGGACAACATAACATACAAGCTGCTCTGGGCTGAGAATCAAAAGATCTGGTCTTTAAGATGTCATTATGAGACTGATGACAGCAGGCATTTCTAAATGGCATCACTCAGATCTAGAAAAGAGACAGCGTTATTCCTCCACCCTCTCCTTTTTGTCCAAACTCCGAGAAGATAGTCTGGCTGATTCTGCCCACCAACGCCTGCTTTCCCCTAGGTCAGCTGTCCACCTGTGGTTCAACCACCTGAGGTCATGGAAGGACAAGGTCATGCCATATAAAAAAGGAAGCTCAGCCCTGGGGGAGCAGAAGACAGTTTTGGGAGGCAGGGTCAAGAGCTGGGAAGGCTTTGTCTGCTGCAGCAGAGTAATTTGAGAATAAGAGAGGGGGTTAGAAGACGGTTCCCATCTCCCAGATGAAAGTTTCAATGACCAGGTGACATTATCACTTAGAACACAAGCTTTATGATAGATCACATTAGGTCATTCCCAAAACCAAGCCAGCAATAGAGCACCATGGTAAAGTTTAAGTACAGTTTGAGAATTACTTTGTTTGTAAACAGAGAACATTTATTTGTAGCATGTTTTAATGGGGGCACGGGTGACATAGCATCTATTTTGGAGTCTGACTCCCTGAGTTCAATCCTGGCTCTCCAGTGTACCTCCAGTTTCACATAATCTCTCCAACGCCACCTCGCATGTTTATTTTGAGGCATACATGAAACAATCAATGCAAAGGACTCGTTGCAATGCCTGGCATTTTATTTTTATGAGAGAGAAAAATTCTCCCATCACATCGTGATAGCAGAAAGAAATGTATGAATAAAAGCGTTTTGCTCTCTGATTTCAGTTTTTAATCCATCATGAACTAATAATCTTATATGACCTTTTGCAATAGAAATCAATCTGATGTCAGAAATAATTCTTTATTATGATGACCTCTTAAGATAAAGTGGAATAAGCGAGACAGAAATCCCTATTTCATCATATAACCGCTGATAATTTTTTTAAGTGATTAAGGAAAGGGAAGGCTATTTCTCACTAAACCCTAGTTCACAGTGAATATTAATCCTTACTCTCTCCTTCCAAACCCCCCACCTCTGCCCGACACCCTCCCTCCCTTCTTCCTTCCTGTTAGCATCTCCCTGGCATTGTCCTGGCTCCTGTGATGCACCCTCCCAGGATTATCTTCAATAGAGGAAAAAAATACACTTTTTATTGATTTCATTTCATATACATTTATGCTGTTGGTTGGCTGCTTTTATGTTCCATCGAACCTTCAGAATTCAGGTTGAACATGTCATGCCATGATGTGCCGGCAGCCTGCAGAGAGAGCGCCCCTGGACTTTAATGGGAGCCGAGTACATTCAAAGGAAGAATTTTGCTTTCAGTGTATTTAACACTGTTTGCCTAGAGTTCTGTCTCCACAGGGGCTAACATCTGTGTAAGAAAGCAGGGAAGGGAGCTCCTGGCCTAAACCCTGCTGAGAACAAAGCCAGGACCTCCGAGAATTAAAGGGCTCCTTCCTTCAAAGCTTCCTAAGACTTATTCCCCTGCATATCCTGACACTTCTACTACCTATGTGTGCATCACTAAACAATTCATACACAAGATTTTTGTGCAAGTTTATAAACTTGATACAAATGGCACTCATCCTCTTGCCACCTGCTCTTGTTGATCAGCATTATGTTTTCAAGAGTTATCCACATCTCTTTAGTTCATTCATTCTAATAGCTTTACAGCATTTTCTTGTTCTTGTTTTATTTCTTGAGTGGTGGGTACCTTGGTATTTGCTGTATTCTTTTCTAAACTTTATAAGAAGTCTGAAATATTTCATGTAAAAAATCAAGCGAGTGCTGTCTTTCGGGTTTTCCTGGACCTATAATGCTTCTAGCAGCAACGCTTGGCTGTCCTGAGAGGTAGCCCAGTGCGGCTCCCCACTCACCTACATTCCTGGCGCTGGAGACGTGAGCTCACCAACTCGTAGTTTTATAACAATCCCTCGTTATGTTTACCGAACATCTATGGCGTACCAGGCACTGTGCCAAGTGCTTCGAGAGGGCAATCTCATTTAGTCCTCATAACAAGACTACAGGGAGGTGGGTGTCATTATTATCTTGCATTTATCGAGGAGAAAGCTGAGGCTCAGATGTCTGGTAACATGGCCAACATCTGACGGCTAGGAAGGTGTGGGACCAGTATTTGAAAGCAGGCTTGTCTGGCTCCAAGATTCATGTTCTCGCCACCATACCGTATTTTCCCATAGTTGGGGGAGGGAACGATGGCTTCAGCTTGATCTGGACACTCTCAGTTTGCCTGTTCCCTCCTCAAGATACTCTCCCCCAGACCCCAATGGTAGGATGGAAGGACAAAAGTGGCGCTGGGATTGTCATTCCTCCACCCAACCCTTCTTCACTGGAGTAATAGTGAGAAAACACACTCTAAGATGGCTTGATCTACATTTTGAAATGGTTCAAAGGACCAGACACTACTCCACATCCACTTCCACCCCACTGAACACAGGCGTTTGCCCATTGTCTGTCCCCCAACCCTAAGGCTTGGGACCCACCACAGGGGTTGGCCAAGTGGGTCTTTAGGGCAGGGCCTTTAGACCTTTGAGATTTTTCTCCAAATGAGCTTATACTTAAAGTCATGGTAACTTTTTTACCCTCTTTTCTCCTTCCTTCCTTCCTTCTCTTCTTCCTCTTCTTTAAATACTAGAGGCATTTACGTTATTTGATGCAAGGATTTTAAATATGCTGATTTCATATTTTTATGTTAGCATTTCTTTTATTTTTAATAGATCAGGAGCCGTTAAAACGTGGCCGTGGCCCTGCCCGCTGAGAGCCCTGCCTGGGCTCCAGGAGGAGGAAGGGCCCGGGTCCTTCTTGTAGATCACCCCCTGCATGCCGGGAATTCCCTCTGGTGCCCTGAGAACTCAGGCTGTTGCAACTGCCAGACAAAACGAAGCCTCTTGCGTGGTTCCATATTCCCTATCTGTCGAAGGCCTAATAAAAGGCAGCACAAAAGATTTCAGGTTTTGTTTGCTGTTTTCACCACATGCCCAATCCAAATTAGCACTGGCTGTGCACGAGCAGGTTGAAAACTGCTGTTGCAGGATCCAGCTGACAGGTGACACCTCTCAACGGCAACCTTCCCCCAAAACTGGCTCCAACAGCCTCACAGCTATTAATTGTATTCTGCAGCAGGGGCCAGCAAAATCCAAACCATTGAGTGAAAAAAAAAAGAAATAAACTTCATGCCTCTGAAAAAAATCAGTGTTTTATTCATCCATCAGTTGGACAAGATTGTTTCCTAGCCAGAGATCTGATCTGCGGTTTTAATAAGTCCAAACTCTGGGAGGAGGACCGCTGCTCCTTCTACGAGACTGCTGTAACTTCAGGCACTCGAGACAAAACCTACGTGAATTATTAGACAATTTCATGCTGGTTTGCAGAGTGATTAAAACAAGTGGCCTTGAATGATAGCATATGTTATAAAGAGATGGAGCCTTTCACTTATAAAAGATGTATCAATCAGGGGAAGGCAAATACAGATTAAAGTTTGATGAGCAATTGGATATTAATTGGTACTAACTCTGCTTTTTATGTCACTTTGATGTGGAGTGGATCATAAACATGGTAAGCGATACTAATAATGTATATTCACTTCAATACAACTTTATGGCGCCATTTATTCAAGAAACCAATATCGAGATTGAGTTGAGAGTGCACTGGTGTGCACTTTTCCTCTTGTGTACCTCTACCTAACTCTCGCCACGAGAGCTCTCAGCCACAGCCTAAGGGATGCACTGCAGTTGGTTAGACATGTCAGAGTCGCTGCCTAGCTTTTTCTTTATGCACCAATTCTAAATTATAGTGGAAACAGATTTAACAGCAAACTGGTGCTTTCTACTTTTTTCCAGAGATTTTTTACAGGTTGCCTGTTCTTTTCTGAATTTAAACAGCAAGCTCAAGGAAAGGAATGTCATCTTAACATCATTAAGTAGACACTAAATAGACATTGTAGTGTAGTACTATAAAGAGCCAACACGTTTGATGTCAAATATAACTCAATGTATTTTATCTCGTCTATAAAAGTAATTTTTTCAATTATAAAAATGCAAAAGTCATACATAATCAACAGTAAAAAAAAAAGGAAAAGAAAAACTGTCTTTTTTAAATTAAAATGGGAGCATACTGGATAATCAGTTTCTCCTTTAATAATCCATTTAGACAATTTTTCGATTTCATCTTACCTGGATTCATAGACCAATTCTGCCATTTCTTCACTGTGTGACCCTGGGCAAGGTACTTAATCTCTCTGTGCTTTAGTTTCTTATCTGTAAAACGGGTATGATAACATGCACCTTAAGGATTATTGTAAAACTAAATGAGACTTTTTAAAGGATATCCTTTACAACTATTATTTAAGACTGGGCGCTATGCCTAACGCGCTCAAGAAGTTAACTATTTGACAATATTATTTACAATGGGGTGAGGTCTATTTAGCTGTAGTATTGCCGAACTATAATTTATTTAATCCATCTACTAATGCTGGTCTTTCAGGTTGACACCAGCATTTCTCATTAATACCTGCCATTATTTCCCTGGGATAAATCTTCAGGAGCCAGCATGGCTAAGAAAACATCTAAGGAGTCCAGCTCCTCTTTCCTGTCATGGCTGCCATGACTCAGAATGTTAGCACAGCCATATATAGGAGTACGATATTTTGTCACTACCGTTAAGACACTTACTTCTGTTTTATAAACTTACTCTACTAGTTTTGTTGTTTTATTTTTAAATCAACCACAATTTGCCTTTGGTTGGGTGAAGGGTAGCCTGCTATAGCTGGACTGAATGATTTCTTGAGATCCTTGGGGAGTCCAAGAGAGCATTTTGCTGGCATTTGAGGGGTAAGCTTTGCCTACTCGGGGTGTCAGAACCAGGCAAATACTGATGTGCACTTGATTTCTTTCATAGAAGGAAATCTATTAATTAGGCTAAAGCTCTTAGGGAAGGATTTCTCTGGGCTCTTTGCCTCAGAACCTATATTGCTATTGTCTGCCCATTAATTCGAACAGATTATTTACAGGGGCTGTATATTCAGAAGTGGCAAGGAAGAGAACTAAAAAGTAAACAGGGGCAAGGGTTCCACTGCATGGACACCAACTTGGAGGAATCCTCCAACAGGTAAGGAAATGGGCCGCTTCCCAAAGCAGAAGGAAGGGGGTCAAGTGCAGAGACAGAAGGGATCCTCGTGCTTGGATTTGTTTGGTCAAAAGGCAGGTTTGTTGCAGTATTTTGTAAACATGTCAAGACAATAAATAGTTACTACTTGCATTAAACTGAAAAAAAAAAAGGCAAGTTTGTGTGGAAAATTAAAGAGATCACAGAACAGACACCTTGTGATGGAAGGCCTTTAGCAAACAAAAGACGTGTTACATCTCATTAAAAGAGGCTTCCTTTTATTGCCATTGATGGACTCAGATGTCATAATTTTCCTTCAAAAGTAAATAGCCCGTTTTCGAAATAGAGTCCCTGCTCCTTATATCTGCTCTTAATTCAAGAAATATATCTAACTGTAGTCTAACAAGAGTCAGTTTCAGAAGAAATTAATGAGGAACGTCCATTAATTATTTACGCTCTGAAACAGTAGGTCTGCTAATGTTTCTGCTAATCGCCAAAGCTAAACAGATGTATCTTCGTAAAGCCAATCTTGAATAGAATGAGTATAAAAGAGGCACAAATAGAAAAAATATGTATAGGTATAGCAATGACAGGAAACAATAATAGTGGATGCATCATTGCCCCAAGACAATATTTATCTAGACAGCAAGGCACAGTAAAATCGTCAGAGCAAGTTCTCACATTTTCCAATATTTCAGTATCATATTAAGCAGTAATAATGGGAGTTGAATGTATAGGGGCTAAAACTAATGCTAGAGAATGAAAAGAATGAACTGCTGCTCTTTAAAACAGCATTTATAAAGCTGCCCAATTTTCGTAAGCATATTCTAAAAGCAATTTCTGTCATGATGTTAAAGGAGCGGTAAGGTTGTAAACTTTGAAATCATCATGTACGAATCCGAAATGATTCAAACCTTCACTTTTGTCTTCATACAAATTTGGTCAGAATAAAATCTACCATTCCTTTTTTGAATTGCACAGGTTATGTTAAAACAGACCCCGCAGTTCTGTGATGTGCAGAATGGAGCAGTGGTTAAGGTGGGCCCATTTCCAAGAGCCGGACCACCTGGATTTAAATTCTGGCTCTTCCACTTACTAACTTTGTAACTTGGGCAAGTTAATCTCTCCGTATCTCAATTTCCTCGTTGCAAAATGGGATCACAAGAGGATCCACCTCGAGAGGTTATAAAATGAGCGCTTAGGACTACCCAAAATATGTGCCCAGTTTTTGTGAGCTATTAGTATTATTGTTTTCAAGACAGCTTCATTGTGATCAATTATGAGTATGACGGTACCGGGTATCTTACGTAGAATTCAGAGCCTGCAGAGCCACAGCTTTCGTGACGGAATGACAGTGACAGGCTCCTGCTTGCCTCCTAACTCCTATTCTCAGTCAAGGTGATGTTTCTCATGATCCTTTGAGTAGAACACAATTCCCTTCACGTTCCAAGGACGGTTCTTGGGATGTTTGGTACCAATGTGGTGATCAAAATGGGGGCCATAGGAGACTGGTTTGCCAACTTTGTCCTTTTCCCAGTGCTCCTTTCGTTCCACATGCTGGATACTGAGGATTAGATCCTTTCAAAGGCACTTGTAGCCCTCAGACCTTGTATCCAAAGAGTCAGGGGAAATGACCCCTCTTTGAGAGGGTCATCTATGTTCCACCCGCTGAATCACGTGTCATCAATATATGGAGTGATCCTAGGAAGCACATCTCATGCTGCACACCAGGATCACTTGAGGAAGCTTAAAATATATATATATGTATATGTGTAGGTATGTCTATGTATTTTTATATTGAATGTGTGTGTGTACTCAAGCCCCTTTCTAGGACAACCGAATTAGAGTCTTCATAGCTGGGGCTTAGTAACCCGTATTTTTTAAAGTTCCCTGGGAACCGTCTGGTGTGCAGTCAGATTTGGGAGCTACTGTTCAAAGGCAGGGATTCTCAACATCCTGTGTCACGGCTCATTTTGCGCGTCTCACATTGTTTGCTATGATTTAAAGAGTGTCAACATTTATGAAAGATCCGCTGTCATAAATTAGGGTGGATTTGAGGTTATCCCCTGTAATGAAGTCACTCTCCCTCACTCTCATTCTCTAATGGCTTGTTGCATGGAGCGAGGACGGAGTCACATTGCTAGAGCATAAACCGGCATCCTGTCTAATCTCTGCAGGAGTCTAGTGAGTGAGCGCCACTGATGGGCCCTTAGTAAATGTGGTTGAAATATGGCTTTACTTACCAGAAAAAATCAGGGGAGGGGGCTATTTCAGTCGCTAGTACAATACACTCATGAGAGTATATTGCTTGGATTTTTATGCATTACCCACCAGTGGGGCAAGGCACACCCTACCCTAGTCTACAGCAGACCAACAGCGTACTCTCTTATGGGCCAGAATGACTGTCTCACCTTTCAGGCAAGAGCTTCTCCTTGGCATGGGTCCACCCTCACTCCCCATTCAACCTCTCTTTAATGCCTCTGTACATTTTCCTCTCTGTGCCTACTCAGCTGGGATGGTTTCAGCCAAGGACCCACAGGAGATTGCAGAGGAAATAGACATGAACCAACACAAGAATGGCAGATTCCTTTAGTATCCATCCTCCCCTGCTTTCCACCACCCCTGCGCAGACTCCTTGAGCATCAATGATCTCTGGACCAGTCATTAGGTTCTGAAATTAAAATAGAAATACCACAAAGAGAGGAGAGCCTATTACCTAAAACCAAGCTCTCTAAAAGTAGCATATTAGCCCATTTGTCCAAATGTGGGGAAAATATGCAGGGACTGAGAAAAGCATACATGCCATTAGCTGTACTAACAAAATCAAACCCAACATGCAGCCAAAGCTTTCTGTGTCACTCCTGTGTTTTATTAAACAACATAACCTGTCAGGCCAGGTAACTGGCACTGCTTTCTGTACACAGACCGACTGAATTCAAAAAGCCACTCAGAGTATGGCAGCATTATATTAGGTCTTTCTACCTGCACTGGTCACGTTTCTATTTCCCTCTCCACACATTTCCAACCTGAAAGACATGCTTATTTGCTATGTGATCGGTAAAAACACACAAACTCTCACAGAGTCGAATGCAATTAACCTAAAGTAGAAACACAAACTCTTTATAAACCACAAAAATGAAAAAAGGTCGGGGGAGTTAAGAGAGAAATATTTTGCTGATTACCCAAACTGGTAATACTTAGGTGTTTTTGTGCCACATTGCAGCAAATTTTTCTAATTTGCCTATGAAGATAATCAAAATGACAATTTCCAGCCCACTCTTTTGTTTAACTGATCCACACAAACCTCCACCCAGGTATTTTTATTTTAGGACAGATGCTATCACCTTTAAGAAGCGACATCTGGAATTGTACCCATTACCAAAACATCTGCAGAGTCTATCACAATAACAATTAAACCAGCTAGTGGGAGGAAAGAAGAAAATTAAACAGCTATTCCAGAATTTCCCTTCTTCCCAGTGTTGCCAGCCTCTTATTGCTAGGAAGAAGGAGATAATTCTTATAAAAATTGAGCTAATAAGGTTATGCAAAATCAACTTATATGGGAGGAAAAGGCAAGGTTGTTTCCTCTGCATTTATCACGTAATTTAATATATTCTTCAAACAAATGGGCAGATGACACTCTTTTGTTCCTGACGCAAGGCAGTAGATGATAAGTTCTTCAAAAATTCTCTAAGTTGTTTTTCAGTATTACCACTAATGCATAGAGTAACAATATCAAATGAGCTTTTCCTGCGTGAAAGCCCCAAACTCATGTAATCTGTGATCCTAGGGTGGAAAGCACTATAACATCATAAAGGTTTGAATGATTACATAATCCCTAGGTTTGTTGCCTGAAAAAGGAGCTGTGTTGGTTATAAGATAGGTGCTTTTTGTTTGTTTTTTTTTTTTTGAGGAAGATTAGCCCTGAGCTAACTAGTGCCAAGCCTCCTCTTTTTGCTGAGGAAGATTAGCCCTGAGCTAACATCCATGCCCATCTTCCTCTACTTTATACGTGGGATGCCTACCACAGCATGGCTTTAGCCAAGCGGTGCCATGTCCACACCCGGGATATGAACCGGTGAACCCCGGGCCATGGAGAAGAGGAATGTGTGAATTTAACCGCTGCGCCACCAGGCCAGCCCCTTTCTTTCTTTCTTTCTTTTTTTTGAGTGCTTATCCTTTTGGATTATAGCATAGTGTTAGAATGGAATCCACAGGTAATTTTCATTACCAGTGGAAAAGGCCCCTTCACCCAATGTTCCAGATCTCATCCAGATAAAGCCATTATCAAAACTGTCACACCTGCTGTCCCGTTTTGATTTTAAATTTGAAGTGCCTCTGGCTTCTGGGTAGTCACATTAAGTTAATCACTCCAACAATAAGAAGGAACAAGGTAGAAAAGAAAGAGGGACTCCCGGTGAATTAAGCATAGTGGCCCTGGCAAGCCCTGAGGGAGTCAAAGTGCCATAACCTCCTTTCTTCCTAAAGGGGAATCCTTTGCTACAGGGAATGGCTTAAAAAAAGAAGAAGAAGAAAAAGTCTTGCCGTTTTCTGAATTGAGAGATGATATCCTGAGGAAGTGTAGAATAGAGACATAAAAACAGACTCAAAGAAGAAAAGCTCTCCCTCCACTTTAATAGTGCGGTGAGTTAGAAGGGAGGAGGGGCAAGCAGGCACAGGAAAGATTCCATCCTTTCCAGACAAAATGTGTGTATATTTTCAATTTGAGTGTTTAAAATATTTTCATCGTCCAGGATGTTCAATAAATCAATACATTTGCTTACGTGGTTACAATAGAACTCACTAAAAAAAGAAATGTTTAATACAGTAGACCCCCTTTATCCATGGGGATGGCCTTCTAAGAGCCCTGGTGGATGCTGAAGCCACGAATAGTACCAAGCTCTATATAGACTATGTTTTTTCCTATACAGACATACCTATGATAAAGTTTAATTTACAAATTAGGCACAGTGAGAGATTAACAATAATAATAATAAAATAGAATAATTATAACAATATACTGTAATAAAAGTTACCATAGATTTTAGCAACCTCAACATATGATTTTTTTTCTTTCCTTAAGTCAGGAACTTTCACCTTTTCACTTAAAGGAAGCACTTTAGGGCTTCTCTTTGGCATATCTGAATTGCCAGCATCACTACTCTCATGCTTTGGGGCCATTATTAAGTAAAATAAGGGTGAGGAACACAAGCACTGCCATACCACAGAGTCCATCTGATAACCAAGACACCTACGAGTGACTGATGGGCAGGTAGTGGATACAGCATGGATATGCTGGACAAAGAGAGGATTCACGTCTGGGTGGGATAGCACAAAATTCATTACGCTACTCAGAGCGATGCACGAAGTAAGACTTATGAATTGTTTATTTCTGGAATTTTCCATTTAATATTTTCGGACCGCGGTTGACCACAGGTAACTGAAACTGCAGAAAGCAAAACCACAAATAAGGGGAGACTACTGTAGTTTTAATCACATGATTCTTTTCACAGTGTGTATCATCTGAATGATAACTTTGTAAAGAGGTGGAGAAAATGACAATTTGCTTTTAAATATTTTTCTTCTATCCAGAAACACAAAGATCATGAACAATTTGTGCCATTTTTTCACATGCTTTGTAGTAACGATACATCTATTCATATAGCTAGTTCTAGCGTCCCCAAATATGCTATATGCAAAATAGTTTCATCAATTTTTTAATTTTAATTGTTTTCCTTTGATCACATTCTAAAGCATAATTCATTGACTACCTTTATATATGCAGGTATATACACTGTATAGAATTGTTTAAGCATGGAAAAATCTCATTTTACCTAAGTAAGGGCTTAGCAGGCTGGAGTAGATCCTACGGCAAACAGCAGAACAGCCAGTGAGGGTGATTCTGAAGTATGACTGTTAAATAAATTCCCAGGTCAAAGGGCCTGAGACTCAGGGGAAACACTTATGCTTTTCTATGGTATATTACATAAATATATAAAAAATACTTAGGTTCTGCTGTGGAAGACTGGTAAGGGGATTCTACCCAGGAAAGGAAGCCCCTTCAACCGTCTGCAGTAAGTGCCTTGTAAGACTGTCAGAACATACTGTGTTTGACTCATCTCTTGGCTACATGCACTGTGCATTTACAAGTGCTAAGGATTAGAAAATGTCATGAACTAGAGTCTGTTTGGCTTTATTTGATTAATGTGGCACATTAAAGGAATATGAAAGTGCAAACTCAAGTATGAAGTACTCCCTTCTCTTTTCTCCAACATGGCTAAATACATGTATTTAGGCAACTCCACAAGATTTAACATCCAACGTAGGAAATTCAATTGTAGTTGACATAAACTCCATTCAGAAAAAAAAAACTCAATTCAATGGAGGTTAGAGGATCTACTAATAGTGCTTTACATTTCACAAAGTACTTTCAGAGATATTACCTCATTTAATGCTTACTGCAATCCTGGGAACCTTAAATGGGTAGTAACATTATAATGCCCATTTTATGTGAGTAAACTGAGCATTCAAAAGACTAAGCAATTAATCCCAACTCACGTAGGTAGCAAGAATTGGGATGTGAACACAGTATCAATCAATGGTTAAAAGCCTTACTTGGAAGTCAGATATAACAAGGCTTCAAATCTTGGCTTTGCTGAGACTATGGGTGACACAACCTGTATGTGCCTGTTTTCCCTCATACAAACAGGGAAAAATCAGGGCCTGCCTGGTGGCGTAGTGGTTAAGTTCTCATGCTCTACTTTATTGGCCCAGGGTTTGCAGGCCCAGATCCTGGGCACAGACCTACACACTGCTCATCAAGCCATGCTGTGGTGGATGAGCCATGCTGTGGTGGTGTCCCACATACAAAAATAGAGGAAGATTGGCAACAGATGTTAGCTTGGCAACAATCTTCCTCAAGCAAAAAGAGGAAGAGTGGCCCCGAGCAAACATCTGTTGCCAATCTTCCTCAATGAAAAAAAAAGGGGGGGGGGTGGAAATCATAGTATACCTCATAGAGTTGTTGAAATAAGCATGTTTGAAAACGTGCAGCACAATGAGTCACTTAATAAGCACTGAAACAGTAACTAATATTATTTTGACTCTAAGGCTGGGGCTCTCTTGACCACTGTGTGGCTGAGGAACACCCCAGTAGTGGGAGGTGAGGTGCCTGCCTCCGACCTGTGGGTCCTCAGAGTTCTGCTTGCCATCCCTCTTTCAGACTAGGCATACTGACATTAAAAGCACTACACAAAAATGATATCATGCTTAAAGCAAGCAAGACTTAAAACAAATAATTCACAAGGAATATATTGAGAAGTAATAATAGTCTTCAAATTCCTTTTTCAAGCTTACAATCATTTCTTAGCACCATTTAAATTGACTGTGGTGAAATGAAATGAAAATTCACCCAATAAAATGCAGAGATTGACTGTTACTTATTACCTCTCCTGGTTCTTCAAGTCATTTACTTAACCGTTATTAAAGGGCTTCTGTGTGCAGAATAACTTACCCTGTATGATCTACCATGTTTTCTTAATTTCTTATTTACAGCACATGCACAAAAAATCCACCATGTTTCTGGGCAAGAATGGTCTAGGATGACCCTATTAAAATGTTAAACAGAATCAAAACTCCTACTTTTCTCCTACTTTAAGTGTGCAGATTTTCTTTGGCTTCTGACTCCTGTAGGCCACAAAGACAAGTGAGACCATCTACTGCACCAGTTCTCCCCCGCTAGTGTATGAAGCACAAAACGAGTGCCAGTGATAGTCATCGAAAGCTCCAAATGGATAAAAGGGCAATCTTCCTGGGTTGTAAAAATGGGAGGGGCACAATATCCTGTGTACTGTTTTTACAGACAATGTTCAAAGTTTTCTGAACACGTCTGAACATACTGTTAGGTTCTGGGTTTTTTTCTCTAAATATTGCATTTCCAAGAAATTGATAGGCACCTACAACTCACCAATAGCTTTCAAAAAATATTAGGCACTCAGCACAGAAGCTTGCCATAAAAATAGAGTCCTTGCATAAATAAGTCCTCGCTTCTAAGCAGATTTTACTTCATTTACTTCAATCTTTAAAGACTTTTCTTCAGCTTTATCTGATTTACCAATAATAGTCACTTGAAAATGTAAAACTAAGAGTCGAGGAAACTTCTTTGACATTCTTGGGGCCTCAAGAGACCACACAGTACCATTCTATTGAGATAACGCCAAATAATTTTCACATGAATGGCTAAAGTGCAGAAATGTATAATTTATTAGGATTTAAATAAATCACAGGGAGAGAAGTGCTTTAAAGTTATTGGTAGAAAATTTTCAAAAAATAAATTATAATGCTGAGAAATTAAGTTCTATGTATAAAATTCTTCCCCATCTTTAATATTTCAAAGCAAAACATGTTGATAATGCTTTAAAAACAGCACACATGCTTTTTTAGCTTTTGATGACAGTGAAGTATTTTTTAATGACATATTCCAATTTTTAGGAGGAAACACCTTTCTAAAAACATTGTTACCAGCAGAATGTTATAATCATTGTCTTTTGTCTCAGCAATTTCCCTGATACAGTTATCATACTGGAAATATTCCCAATGGCTACTAAATTTGTCAAGAATAAAAACTTTTTCTGTTGAATCTATTAGAACATGCCTGGTTTTCTCAAGGGCTGTCAAAGAATAAAGAGCCCCCTTTCTCCCAAGGCTGTTTACATCTTCTTTTCCTTCTTTCTTTTTGCAGATGACATTTATTATCATACCATTAGTAGTCAATAAACATTTCATAGTTGCCAAAATAGCTAAAATTAGAAATCCACAAGGATTTAGAATGACAGTATTAAAATAAGAAATCTGAACATGTGTAAAATCAAGTAACTCTATAAACAACAGAACCATGACATGAACGTCAGTTTTATTCAGAGGACATATTCTTTTAAAGAATCTATGGCATAAACGTAACTATAAATGAACAGAGCTATTCTCAGCACTTTCTGCCTAGAAAATTCAGTATCCTATATGAAAACATTACTAAATTAAAGCACATAAACTTATTTATGTACAATTTTTCATGCCAAGGTTAAAAGGAAAAAGGCACTAGAAATATTGAAAAACACAAAGAAGCCAGGTAGAAATACAGCTAGATTATCATAACTCAGTTTGCCACAGGGAAAATATTTAAGATAAAATTGAAAATAAAATAAACATAGGTTATGATATAGCCAAATTATTGTGAAATGTATCAAATTGGCTGGCCGTACATTATGGAGGTCACAGAAAATTTTTACTTTAGAATGCCTCCCCACAGATTAGCATATATAAACACCGTTCTCTGTAGTTTCCAATATCCTACCTAAAAACACAGTGCTGCTCCCCAGGGGAGCCTGGTTCTAATACAAGGCAGATGACAGAGATGGAGTCAGAATGGCAGAGTTTGACAGACACTAATAAAAAAGACCAGTGACATTTGACAGACTTCCAATATTCCATTTTATTATTAGCAGAAAAGCACACAGGTTACGAGCACGAGCTCCGGAGTTAGACCCGTGTTCAAATCCTGGTCCCACCACTATAGACCGAGTGACCTCCGAGAAGCCACTAAATCTCTCCAAAACTGTTTTCAAAGCTGAGCAAGGGAGGTAAGAGCACCTGCTTCAAAGGGCTGTTGCAAGCACAGAGTGCAGGCAAACTTCTGAGCCATGACCTACAGTCTGCATTCAATGCATGCCAGTTATTATTTTTAAAAAGTGAAGTTTAAATTACCAACCAGTTTAATTGAAAATATTTACTGTCCTGGTACTAAGGTATTACAAGAAAGTCAAGTTTTATTGCTTAAGGAATCCCAAAAGGAATGTACATGGACTAAAGGATAGAAATACTGAAATGTACAAATAATTTATATTTCCATGATTAGCGCTAATTTCACTACTTTGCAGACTTAACGGTTTTCTTCTGTGGATTTCTGAAGACATGGCAACATTCTCATCAACATGTTTCCAATATTTCTCTTTACATTTTACAAACTGGAAAAGCTCAGGCATGTAGAAATACAAATTACACACTTGCCTGAGATTAAGAAAAGTGGCAAGGCTTAGATAATTATTTTTTACATAGGAGTTTATCAATACCTCCCATAAACCTACAGGGAAATGTTTGAAAAGGGTGAAACTCAATGGCACAATGTTAGAATACATACAATTTTCTCACAGAGATATCAAATTTGCTTTGCTCTGAATGGTTGATAGTTAAGGTGAACTCTAAATGCAAAATTAAATTCAAAGCCAAATAATCCTTGACTGATTCACAGACACTGAGTAGTTGTAGTCTGACTGACTTCACAGGCAGGTCTTTTGTTTTATATATATAAATAATTTCTGAAAAGTGATTTGAATTTCATAAAAAGTAGCACCAATATACCAGTATCCCTTTCCCTTCCCAGGACGAATAATGACAAAAATATAAAACTGCAGGCGCAAGTTAAAAAAGCCACTCACAGTTGTCTATTTTAAAAATTAAAAACTATAAAATACTCTTATGTTCAAGAGCACCAAGTAGTCAATCAATAAGGACATTGTAGACAATATCTTAGACTAAAGGTCGACTTCAGATTCCACACTACTTTTCCAAACAAAACACTGAAAATAAGTTTATCATTTTATATTTGAAACGGCATTGATGACGTCACAGCAAGAAAGAGTGTGATTTAAAAAATGCAATTCACCCTCTAACTCCACAGGCCAGTGTTTCCAAACTGCAGTTTTGAAGGCAAATGGTCAGCCCTGACAGGAATTTTTAATAGAATAAAAAGTATCAGGGCATACTGGCTAGTCAGGGTGAGTTTTGTTTGGTAAACTTTGGTTTGGAGTGTGTGTGAATGCTGGATGGCAATGCAAAAGGTGTTTTTCACTGTGAGCTGCTGTGAAGAGAGATTCAGTCGCTGCTCTAAGGTCAACTAAATATTGCCTTCTGGAGCCCCCTACAGGCTCTAAACGTTAGAAATTTGAATCTTACAGTAAATAAATACTCCTTTTGTGGAGTGGTTCAGCAACTACAGCTCAACAGTTTATTCAGATGTTTACACGGATAACTAGGCAGTGTTTGGTCTAAGAACTCAAACTGAACATGTTTGCAGCCTCAATCTTGAAGCCAAAGCATCCTCAAGAAACCAAATTAATCTGGCAAGATCTATCTTAGCCCTTATTATTTAATTTAATTTAAAATTGGGAGAAACGTATCGCTATCTCATAACAGCTGTCTGGGGCCAAACTGAGACAGAATCACGAAGACTTCAGAGAAAACTGTTAACAAGACATTCATTTTCATGAGGTTTGTACAAAGCAACGTTGAGAATATAATCAACAGAAACATGGCCACTAAAAGGCTGTTTCCACACCCCTACTCCTCAACAAAGAATTGACTGACAAACAAGTAATTTCGAACAATCAAGTACCAAACAATTACCCCAACTCTAATATTCTAAGAACTAATGGATCACTATATCCAAGTAGTAGAACTCTAGTTTCTAACAGGCTACTAGATTAGGGCCTTCTTCCCTTGCTCCTCTTTCACAAAAGAAAGAGAACATAAATACAAAGAAAAAGTTAACAACGTTTATCACGCTTAATGACCTCCACTGGCAAAAACAAACTATATGCAGAAGCCTAAGGAAAAAGTAGACTCAAACTACAAATATCTTGCAAACAATCATCAAATACTATTCTGACCTTAATTTCACCTGTATCAAGTTGCCTATCTCAGAATGCTGGGATGGTTTAGTTAACCTAAGGTCGATTGCAGAACCAGGTAAGGGGCCAAACGGTAGATGATCCTGTAGAAAGAAGATCACTGGGCAATAAAATCAATTCAGCATAAATGAAGGTGATTGAAACTAAAAATGATACAAAAAGGGCAGGTCTGCCCTACAAGACAATCTCGGTCCACTTGTTTAAAGCAACCCTGACTCTCTCACCTAAAACGATCCCATGTGTTGGCACACACACTCCTAGCTTGTGTTTACCGTCACATAATTAGATCTAGGCTGGATAGGACACTGGTGGTCACGATTCAAAATTTATCCTTGGCTTCAGAAAAATCAGTATAAACTCCACACAAAACCAATGATTTCTGTTCATGAGAGCTTCATTTCAGTAAAATATTTGATTTGTTACTATTAAACAGATATAACTATGTTCAGAATTATGCTTGCCCCCCAAAAAAACTCCCAGAACTAATGTTAATAATAAACATAAATAGGATAAATTACCATCTATTCAAAATAAATGGTCACACAGAGCTTATTTGCCATTTAACTAACTCATAAAATACAGATAACATTTCTGTGTATTCCAAAACAATGAAAATGAAATCTATTCCCATTCTTTAGTATTTTCCTGTATAAACTAAGCTTTAAAGAATGACTCTTCTTAGACAATGCATAATCACTTGATGGGGAATTTTATAAGAAAAGCAATTCTTAAAACAAGAAAATAGGAGCCCAGGTGATACACTTCCCTGGTCCCAACACACCCGGTCCTTAGTGTGTAAGACCACTTCCTTCTCCCATTATTCGTTAAGAATATTCATCACAATTACAACTGACATATCTTTAGGTCATCTCTTCAAGGTGTTATTTCCCTTCTCTCTGTTCTACTTCAGGAAAACATTCTTCCTATGTTGGTAGGCATATTAATTAATTAATATCCTCAAGATAATATTAAAATAAGTGCTTTCATAACATTTTTTTGTGCTTTATATCTGAGATACCAAGACCCACCCATGAACAAATATGGCTATCAAAGGTTACTTACAAGTAACACTTTAATACCCTTCTCTTTTCAAGACTACCCTATTGAGGGAGTTATTCTACTAAATTTTTAATAGCCAGTGATTCAGTACGCAAATTCATAGTGAGTGGCACTCTCTCATGTACATGAACCCAACATAAAACACACATGCATATCTACTACTCACTCACTCTCACACACAAGCACACATACACACACATTTTCTTTCTTTCCAGAACAAGCCAGAATTACAGCTCTTTTGGTGATTGTTATAATTTTTGGAATGGTTCATAAATTTTCCAAATTCTTTTAAATTTGTAATACTTGTATCTTTTTTCTTTTTTTTCAATTGTGAACCATTCCATATTGCATCTTTATTGCAAAAGTCAACATGCTTCTTAGAAATTCAGATTGTAATCAATAAAACAAACATTACATATATGAATTTAAATGTATAAACAGTTAGAAATTCAACAATATCTCCTATTATACTATTACACAAGTTCACAATTTTGTAAAAACTATAATACAGGCATACTATACATCAAGAGGAACCACTATTCCTTTTCACATGATTTTTTTCTTCTTTTTGAAATAATGATCCATCACCATGGACTTTTTTCACTCTAACAAGACTGTTTTCCAATTCATCATCTTAGCTAGTGATAATGTTTTTCCAATGTTACAACATGAAGAAATTGAGGGAAATTCTGCATTCCCTGGGGTTACCTTTTTCAGCTTGGGCAGCAATCCGCTAGTAAACCAGGGTGACCTAGGCAGATTGGTGGTTGTTATTGCTCATCAGCTACTTAGAAAGATGTCATACACACTAAAAAGAACAGAATTTGCCTCAGATGGTATATGTTATTTCTGTAAATGAAGGTGCCAAGAAAACAAGTCATGGTAGTTACTTTTAAGGGAAATTCTAACGCTTGGGGATTTGAGGATGAGAGTAAAAAATCCTAAAGAAAAAAAATATGTTCAACTATTTTATGCTAAACTTAAATTTTCTAACATTATATTTAACCCATATTTTAAATTCATTTTTAAGATTCAAACATGTTTAAAAATCTTAAAGTATTTTGGTCCTATTTAAGGTGTACTGCAAGCTAAGTTTTATACAAAGGGCCTTCAAATCACTGGGAAAGGTATCTATCTATTCCTCAATTTAACACCCTTCTCTTTCATCTGCTCTCCCCCATAACTAAAAAGTCAAACAAATCCTCAACTCTCTCTGTAGTAAGAGTGTAATAAGATGTCAATTTTGAGGTTAAAAAATCATATGAAAAGGAATCTTATTCTGTTGAACTGTCAGTCTACTGAAAATTTTCTTACAGTTCCATTAATTTACTGTAATTTTCCATTTCCAAATACAAAAATACAACAATTCTTATTGAAATCTATACGCTGGTAGTTTTAGTACACAAAAAAACCAAACAAATTATTTACAAAATTATACAGTTTAAGAAAAAACTTTGTACAAAAAATATATAAATCCTTTGTTCCCTCTATCACGTTTAAACTGTCAGGACTCAAAATATTCACCACAATGAATCTTTCAAAATATATACCGACTGAGCCACAGACATCAAGAAAATTTCATTAGAGATGATGGAGGAGGAAGGAGCAAGATTGCTTATTCTAGGTACCCCATTGTAATGTTTTCCTTCTTTTATAAGCTTATTTTAGCTTCAGTGTTATCAGAAATATAATAATAGCCAAGAAAGAGGAAGTCCTCATTATTATGAAGGGAAAATTACATGAACATAAAAATGATCCTGGTTTGACACATCATTCCAGGAAAATATATAGAAGAGAAAAGATAATCAAAACGTGGGATTTAACTTCTAAGCTAAGTAAATCTAGAGTCCTGATGGTTTTAAGTTTCTTAGTGAATAGCTTCTATTTTGAGAAACACTCTTTATCTCAGGAAACAAAATCCTTGATATAGTGATCACCAAGAACCTTCTGAAGCCAACAGGAAGTTTCATATTTTCACACCACACATATATAAAAACATAGATGTGTATATCCTTGAAAAAGTGACATCCTATGTACATTAACCATCTTATTTCCCCGGGGTCAATACAGTGTAGTGTTGCTCCTCTGCTTTTCCATCTAACATTCAGAACACAAGGACATAAATTTACATATATATTTTACTTAACAGATACTCTACTCTATACAGTGTACAGTAAAAATGCACACAGTGAAGGAAACTGTCTACTGAAGGATGCATATGTTCATGGATAGCAACAAGCTACAAAATTATGAAAATATAAGGTCATCTGATCAAAGTCAAGTTATGACTCCCATTTATTACTAGCATACCTGTCCCCCCACTACATCCCACCCCACCCTACCCCAGTCACCTCACCATCATGGTTTAAATTTAGGAAAAGAATTTCAGACACTTTTTAACCCTTTTGTGTAACTATTAACTATACTGAAGCTTTAAAAAAGAAAAAAAGAAGCTGGTGACTCTTTCTCCCCCACAAATCCTTCTATTATTCTCATCAAAACATCACTTATTTATCAAGGTGCTGGTTTAAACTTTTTATTGGGGACTGACTTTTGGTGTCCCAAAAGAATCACTTATCTCAATAATGGGTAAGTCAGGCTTATTAATAAAAAGGCAGGAGAAAGAAAACGGAGACGAGAAAGGGGCAATAGGTGAAAGCCATTTACACGCTGAGAATGTTTAAAAAAAAAAAAAAGACCACCTAAACCAATGCTCACTAATTTCAAAGCAAACTGAGGATCAGTACAGGAGAAGTCTAGGAGAGTTAATATGATGAGAGAATGGAAATACCACGGAGCTAGCTACCATTGCCTTACAGCATTTAAGAACACAGAGTTTGTTATGATTTACACTAAAATACTACTTACTACTTACTGCACATAAAAATTCCCCCCCCCCAATTTAGATTGAATACAAATTGGGCTTCTCCACAGTAAAAAAATTAAAATAAATTTACTTTCCTTCCAAGACAACTCTTGAAAGCAAAAGGGTATTTTAATTACAAATATCTCTTACTGTCTGACGACCCATCCATAATAGCTGAGAGTTAAGAGATTCAGGCGATTTTGACATTTAATGAAATTTTATCAGCAGATTATAATCCAAAATAAAATTTCTGCACACCCTGTCATTTACATCATAATCCAACACCAATAGCAACAAAAACAGGTGGTGTGGAAGATAAGGCTCTAGAGATTATCCATGTCATTCCTGTGGATCTTCACAACTGTGTAAAAGTCACTAGGCCTTTGGTGTTTTAGTATCATGAACAGTTATGAGATGTGTTTAAATAGCAAACTTGCTGTCCCTAAACCTACTGTGTTGAAAAGAAAAATAAAAAAAATTTTTTTGGCTCATTGACTTCTTTAAATAATTTTAAAAAGTTGTTCTTCTAAACAATATTCCTAAAAATTATACAGCTCGCATCAGATTTCATCTTCGCCATGAACGAGACTCATATTCATCTTCATCTTCATCGTCATCATCATGCAAAAACAAATCTGAGGTTTCTGGTTCCTGAAGAAAGAGGGTAAGATCTATTTAGTGGTACAAGAAAGTTAAGTAAAATACTTTTTAGGCCCAAGGACAAATAGACTAGTATACAAAGCCCAGGCTGATTGACAACTGATGCACTCAGAGTATCTTTCAGGGAAGGAAAACCTAAAACATTTTTTTAAATGTATATATATTCTTCTCTCCTGCTAATTTTGCTAGTTTTAATGAAGATTTCCATTCTAACATCGTCAAGAAAATAAACTAACTAATATATGAACAGTAGGGGATTTAAAGAAAAATTAAGAAATATGTTTTTGATATTTAAATTAAGTATCAAATAAATATATATTAATATACTTTACATTAATAAAAATAAATAAATATATTAAAATTAATTTTATTCCATTAACTTAAAAATCAGGAAAATAAACGACCATTCAAACTCCTAAACCTTTCCCTTAATATCCAATTATTTGTGTTTGGAGAATATAATAACTTGCCCATGACACTGACATCCAAATCTTATGTAAAAATCTAAAATATTACACAAAGTAGAAATATCTACAAACATTCCCAAAATACCAAGATTTTTCTTTTTTTTTTAACATAAGAAATGTGTCTGCTTTTGTTATATAAAATTATCCATGCGGTCAGAAGACTCTTGATCAATCATAAAGGCCAAACATCTTTTAAAACCAAAATTATGATGAATCAGGAATAACTTGCAATGTTGGCTAAATGTCCATTTTAATAAACAAATTAGAAATACAGGGAAAAAAGGAAAAATAATTCTTACAATTTAAGAGAGGCTGATTATTTAGTACTTGGTATTATATGTAAGTCTTTGGTTTTCCTATTCTTCCCTCCTATGTCCAACTTCCTTACACTCTCATTTTAACCAATTATACATAGAAGGAAACAAGAAACTCAAATCTATTGTTTATGAAATGTGAATAAACAAAAAGCTAAAACAACCAGCTAAGATTTAATTGGTTCATGTAATCCATGTTCTCATTTACCAGAATAAAAATTTCTAGATCCCAAATAAAACCCAAATAAATAAAAATAAAAAAGAAGAAAAGAATAGTCTCTCTTGGGGCCAGCCAAATGGCGCAGCGGTTAAGTGTGCACATTCCCCTTCAGTGGCCCAGAGTTTGCAGATTAGGATCCTGGGTGCCGACATGGTGCTACTTGACAAGCCATGCTGTGGCAGGCGTCCTACATATAAAGTAGAGGAAGATGGGCATGGATGTTAGCTCAGGGCTAATCTTCCTCAGCAAAAAGAGGAGGATTGGTGGCAGATGTTAGCTCAGGGCTAATCTTCCTCAAAAAAAAAGAAGAAGAAGAAAATAGTTGTCTTTCCTGTACTAGAAAATAACCCCTGAAAGAGGTGCATATATTTCCACACCTGTTCTGATTATTTAATAAACTTCTAGACTAGTCTTAACTAACTGCATGCATGAAAGAAGAAATCAATATTTATATTTCAAACTATTTACTTTAATGTCAAGAAAAATATATAATTGGTAAACAATCTAATTCAACTCTTATTTTCAATCATTAAATTTACCTCCTCCTTGACTTCTTCCTCCTCAGTCTCAGTGGATACAGAAGGCACCTTGGCCTTGTGCCACGATATTTGCAGCCGACGGTCTTTGAATTTTGACCCTTGGTTTGCAGCCTAAAACAGATTTTAGAAGAACACAAAAGTTTGTACCCACATTTACTAACAACTTCTTCAAACTGTGTGCTATTTAAAAAGTATAATGACTTGGGGGAAAAATCTGTTTAAGAGGATCTACAAACAAATCTCCAAGAGAGCTAAAAAATAGTGAGGTCCCTTTTAATTAGAGGACCATATGTTCTGATTTGCCCAGGACAGTCCATGATTTACATCTGTGTCATGCAAATTTTAGGATTTGTCTTGGTTTGGATGATAAACTATACGGCCACTCTACTTAGAAAAGACATAATGAGGATAACAAATATTGTCTTAATACAATTACTGGTCTTTGGCTTTGATAATCTACATATTTAGACTGAAACCTTAAAAATATACCTAATTTTTACAAATTGCCTATTCATCTCATGACATTTTTTATAGCCCACCTATATTTGATAAAGCTAGTCCTACTTCTTCTTCTGAAATGCTATAAACAATGATAAATAGCCCTCAACTCATCTACGCATTCAACAAATGTTAACTAAAACACTTACTATCCTAACTCAAGGTAAAACTGCTCAGTTTCAAATGTTTTTCTTGGTATTACCGTCTAAACTTTTTTTTTCCTCCCCAGCAAATTTCAGTAAGAAAGCAAAAGTTTAATTTTAAAGACAAAGCAAGAGAGACAAAAGAACAGGGACTCAAAGTTTCATGACAGTGAAAGCTTAGTCATTCCTGCAGCTTTCCTATCCACAGTGCTGGACTGCAGAATATCCCCAATTCTTGGTTTAGTTCTGAAAACATAAGAGAAGGGGTTCTTTTAAATTTGGGGTTTCGCTCTAGTTTTTCTAGAAAAAATACAGATCAACTTCACGAAGCATCTTTGCCAAATGATTCCACAGAACACACAGATCATTGCATAGTAAGAGTATACAGGAGGCCCAATCCATACCAATCACTTACTGTCTGAATAGATATCAGCCTGTGATCTAAGGAAAAATTCTCATTATCCCTTGAGGGGGCTGAATGTTTATAACTGGACACCAAACATTTTGACTTGTGGGACATACTAAACTGGTGTATTGAAATGGCCCTATCCAAACATACATTGACCATCTTTTAAAAGTCAGGTAGTTGTTAAGAGAGTAGATCTTAAAATTTCTCATCACAAGGAAAAAAAATGTTAACTGTGAAGTGATGGATGTTAACTAAACTTACTTTAAGAATCATTTATACACATATCAAACCATTACATTGTACATCTTAAACTACTACAATGTTATATGTCAATTACATCTCAATAAACCTGGGGGGGAAAATCAGGTAATGGGTGTAACAGACATCCTCTGTCCTTACTCTCTCCTTTAACACGTAGCCCAATTACAGAGAGACTTTTTCACTGTTTATTTTGTTCATTTCTGTATTATTTGAATTCTTCTTTCCAGCTTTACTGAGGCATAACTGATAGAATTGTAAGATATTTAAAGTGTACAACATGATTTGATATACATACACACTGTGAAAGGATTCCCTCATCAAGTTAATTAACACATCCATCACCTCACATATTTACCTTTTTTGTGTGAGAACATTTAAGTTCTACTCTGAGCAAATTTCAATTATACAATACAGTGTTATCAATCTATAGTTACCATGTTATACAGGAGATCCTTAGACCTTGTTATTTGAATTTTTACATAAAGATACATTACTTTTAGGGGCCGGCCCTGTGGCCAAGTGGTTAAGTTCGCACGCTCTGCTTCGGCTGCCCAGCATTTCGCTGGTTCAGTTCCTGGGCGTGGACACAGCACCGCTCATTAGGCCATGTTGAGGTGGTGTCCCACATACCACAAATAGAAGGACCCACAACTAAAATATACAACTGTGTACTGGGGGATTTGGGGAGAAAAATCAGGAAAAAAAAAAAGAAGATTGGCAACAGTTGTTATCTCAGGTGCCAATCTTTAAAAAAAAAAAGATACATTACTTTTATAATCAGAAAAGGCAATATTTTTAAGCTATATTAACGGAGCTGCCCTCCAAAGAGGGTAGCAGTTCTGTCCTCCAAAAGGAATTTTAAGGCATTAAGTGTATTGGATATGTATTATTGAAGGAAGAACTAGAAATTTAATTTGTATTCAGTCGGGAACTAAGAATATATAACTTCCACTAACTTATAACAAAAAAAGATTAGTAATTAGAATAAAGAAGTATTTAATAATACCACGTTAGGGAACTCCCACACAGTACTAGCAGGAATCTAAACTAATAAAACGGATGCAGTTCATTCAACAATTCTACATATATCCAACAGAAACGTGCACGCATATATACTAAAAGACATCTATAAGAATGTTCAGGCAACACTATTCATAAAAACAAAGCGGAAATAACCCAAATACCTATGAATAGGAGAATGGAAAAATAAATCGTGGTATATTTATAGAAGTGAAAATTATCTAGCAATAGCAAACTAAACAAAAATAGCAAACTACTGTTTTATGTTACAACGCAAATGACTCTCACAAACATAATGTTCAGCAAAAAAAAACAGACAGAGAATGCATACTGTGCAGTTCCATTCATATAATTTTTAAAAAATAGGCAGAATAGGGCCAGCCCCAGTTGCCTAGTGGTTAAGTTTGGTGTGCTCCACTTCAGCAGCCCAGGTTTGGTTCCCAAGCACAGACCAACATCACTCATCAGTGGCCATGCTGTGGCAGTGGCTCACATACAAAAAGAGGAAGACT
The DNA here is from genome assembly GCF_041296265.1 of Equus caballus. Lineage (NCBI taxonomy): Eukaryota > Metazoa > Chordata > Mammalia > Perissodactyla > Equidae > Equus > Equus caballus. The sequence continues at coordinate 47,177,614 of NC_091697.1, forward strand.
GGCAACAAACGTTAGCTTAGGGAAAATTTTCCTCACCAAAAAAAAGGGAGGGGGGCAGAACACTACTAGAATATTTAGGAAGGCACATTTAGGTGATAAAACTACAGCTGATTCTCATTATTTGCAGTAGTTACATAAAGTCCACTGGAAGTACTTAATACCGAACAAGTGATCCTCGGGGAAATAGGGGGTTAGGTTCCTATGAGCCTCTAGTCAAAACATTTGCATCAAAGTTAATCAATACATAAACTTGTTTTGCATTTAAAGACACCTTACTTAATACATATTGTAGATTCATTAACACTGAAGTCACAGCCAAAAGCACGATAACTCAGGCCTGAACAAACCTTACCTAACATACGTATCTTCACCATAAGGCACATCACAGCCTTCTTGAACTTAGAAACGTGACACAGCACTTCAGAGCCACACTTGGAGGCCATTTTAAATAGTGAAATCACCAACAAAAAGCACAAAAATGAGAAAAATGTGGCACTAAACAGACTGGGAAAAGGACACCTGTTTACAGTACGAGAGCTGAAACAAGAAGGCAGAGCATCACCCTTTTTGACCTCAGCTAGGAATGTGTGTATCGATCAACTCAAATTTTTCAGAGCTCTGCACATGTCTGAAAATTACCATGAAAACATCTCAAGTATTGATCTTGAGGTTACAAATAAATTTTAGTGGGTAAGTGAATTTGCAGATACAGAACCCAAGAATAATTAGGATTGACTGTATAAAGACAGCAAGGATGCGATTACTATAAAGTGAGGATAAGTTACTTTTCTGAGGAGGAGAGAAGATAGCAACTGAAACGAGGCAGGAGGGGGCTTTTGGGGTGCTGAGAACGTTCTATTTCTTGACCTGAGGGGTAGGCATATGGGAGTATACCTTCTGCTAAATCACTGAACTATATGTTTCTAATTGGTACAGTTTGTTTTAATAAACATCTTAAATTGAGTATTATTTTTATAATTTTAAGAAAATACCAAACAGCTAAGATATTTATGTTAAAAAAGCAAGGTTTCAAATGCATCCCTGTATTTATAATATAATCTCCTATTTTGGTAAATTTTTTTTAAGTGAAAGACTTTACATACGTATTCTCATATTCATAATGTTTTTCCTACAAAGATATCCAAGAATACTGAGTACCTTTTAAGAGAAGCCAGAGATTAAGAAAAAGGAGGGAGACTTTTACTTTTTATTAACCATCTGCATGAATTAAATTGTCCATTAAAAAATACTTGTAAAAATTTAGGACTGGCCTCTTAAAATGTTACATACCTATTAAAATATCTAACTTTTCTATACACACATATATATCCTCACACAGATATCTATAATATGGCTTCAAGTAATTAAATATTGGGGAAAAGTTAGATGTCCATCAATACGGGATGATTTAAATCTAGTACGGTACATTTATGCAATGAAATATCATGCAGCCATTAAAAGAATAAAGCAACACCATATGCACTAGTAGAGCTCTCTCTCTAATAACAATCTAATACATATTAAGTGAAAAGTGCATTTGCAAAAGAGTGTTGTATAACATGCCACTATTTTGTAAAAGACGGATCAAATAATACAAATACATAGAGAGAGAGAATATCTTCGAGAGGATACATGAGAAACGGGTGACAGTAACTGCCTATGGGGAGTGAAATTGAGTGACTAGCGGTAGAAGGAAATCTTATTTTTCACCGTATACACTTTCATTTCTTTTACACTTTGTGTGTTGCTCCAAAAAATAAAATAACTCAAATAAGATATTAATATATATGTATATATGAGCATGTCAATTACATAGCATCAATGAAAATTTGTACGCAGTAACTTAGAGGTAAGTTACTCAGAGAGAAATTCATCTAGCCCAGACATTTTCCCAGATCAGAAACTGATGCCAACTCTGTGCCAGTCATCATTCATCAATCACCTGACTGGCAAAGATGAAAAAACAAACTTCAAGTGCTGTTGAGGATATGGGCAAATAGGTACTCTCATCCAACGTCACCACACATATAAATTAGCACGACATTCCGGGAGGGTACTTGGCAAGCTGTACCAAAATTTTAAATATGCATGCCTTTGATCCAGTCATCTCACTCCTATGAATTAACCTAAAGCAAAGGTTCTCAACTAGAGACAGTAACGTTACTCTAGGGGGTGTTCTGCTGTCATACTGACTGAAGAGTACTTACTGGCATTTACTAGATAGGAGGAGCCAGGAGTGCCAAAGGTCCTGCAGTGTGCACAACTGTCTCACATAAATTATTCTACCAAAAAAAGTCAAATCCGGTAAGACATATAAAAGATTGTTTAATAGTGAAAAAATGGGAAACACCCTAACTAGCTATTGATAGGCAGTAAATAACAGTAGTTCACAAAAGATCTCTCACTACTAAAGTTTTTAACAAGGTCTGATGAAGGGCAATCAAGGAAGCACTATTCAGAAAAGTTTCTCTGAATATTGAATTCAGAAAAACGTAACCTTTTAACTATAAGGCATTACTTTCACATACAGCAAAACTCTTCAATATATTTGCAGACACTTGGAAGATGGCAAAGGGTAAAAACCCTGTCTAGAGAGGCTGTACAGAAATAGCTAACTGTACGTGCGAAGTCTTTAGAAATTACAGAAGTACTCAGTCGCCTTACACGAAGTTCCAGGAACGACAGGGGTGGGTGAATTAGAGGTCCTTGCAAGTAAGAACACAAAAATTATAATAAATTACATAAATATTTTTTGGGGTACAGAAGCTCAGACTTCTAAACCTCTTACTTTCTTCAGACTCAAAAGGCTCTCTGGCTACAGATGGACGACTGACCATCCATAGTATGCAATGACAGTAAAGTGATTTATTTTTTAAAGGCATAAATCCATAAGAAAATAGAAAATGAGAAAGAACAAAACAAAGCCAAAAACACTTGGAAAGCTGGAAAGTAGAAGGACTAATGGCAACTCAATATATAACACTTAAAATTTAAAAATCAAGAAGAATCAATAAAGTCATACTATTTAGAAATGAAAAAATACCAAAAGAATCAGCTAAAAGAGTTAAAAGTGGACATCTTGGGAGAATGGAGCAGGAGACTGTGTAACAACGTCATGGCTGTCAAGCTCACTTGACTCTACAAATGATGTGCATGTATACCTTTTAAGAAAATAAAAACTAAAAAATTCATATCAAAAGAATCTAAGGTACTCAAGAACTGTTGTTGTTTTCTTCTTTCTCTAACTGCATACTTTGCAAGTTTTCTTCAATGAATATCATGGAAGATACTGTTGGCTGTCTAACCAATAACAACTTAGCCTCTTTCCTTTCTAGTAGATCTTGATTTTCACTGGCCAACCACCAGATGGTGAACCATGATTGGTTTAATTCTATCATGATAACTCCATTTCCCTCAAAAGGGATTAGTTTAGAACTAGGTAGGTGACACATCTGGCTAAGACACATGGGGCCACATCTGCTGAGTGAGAGTGGTGTGAGGGTTTCTTTTGGGGTGGGGGAGGGATACTTTCTGAAAGGGTTGATCTCATTTTTTTAAAAAATGTCCTCAGAAAGGTACTCTTCCTTTTCTGCCTTTGGACATTTTTCTTAGAGGCCATGATTTTTGTTACTGCTGCAGCCATCCTGATACTAGGGAAAAAAAAACCCATGAGAACAAAAGCCAGAGGAGAAATATGAAAAGAACCTGTGTGGCTGAGTTTGTGAATTAATCAATCCTAAAACCTCCCTACCTCTGCATTTCTTAACAAGAAAGACAATAAACGTTCAACATTTTCCAAGTTATTTGTTACCTGTAGCCAAATGCACCTTGAAAAACACGTACTATCTTCATAAACAAGAAGGAAAAACAAATCAAGCTCCACCCTACATCACCGAGCACAAGAGCTAAACCACACTGCCACAGTTCAGAAATCCTGTAGTTAACTAACGCATCCTACTTGAAAAATGCCAAAGTACGGTTCAAGTATTGCAAACATTTAGTAGAAGTAACTTTCCCTGGTGAAGCTACCAACAGGGTAGTTTCAAGGACACACACTCTCTTTAACCAGGGGTAAAGGAATATATCTTAGCTTGGCCTGTCTGTGTCCTTAAGCAAGGCCCCATAACTTCAAATTTTCAGCTTCTGACCTAGACTGTCATATTAAAATACTTAGAGAGAATTCTTCATGAAGGTTTTAATATCCTCAAATCTTGTCAAATGAAGATACATAAACAAAAATTCTTTTTGCAAAAAGTTCTTTCTGGACTCACTGATTTTATCTTTAAGATATATAAAATTCTATTTATATATTATATAATACTATTTCATATTTTTAACATAAATATTTACCATGTAAAGTAATACAATAACATATATCAGGGATCTGCAAACTACAGCCCTCAGGCCAAATGTGTCCCAGCACCTTGTTTTTGATGGCTTGTGAGCTAAGAATGCTTTTTACATTTTTAAAAGGTTAGCAAAAGGTTTTAAAAGGTTATTAAAAAGAAAAAAAGAAAAAAGAAGGAAAGTGGGGCAGGTGAAGGGAGAGGAAGAGGAGGAGGAGGAGGAGAAGAAAAAAATGTGAGAGAGACTGTATACAGCCCACAAAAGCCTAAAATATTTACTATCTGGTCCACTACAGAAAAAACAAAGTTGACCTCTGATATATATATTAAAATACGTATATATTATTATATATGCTTTATGTTGTTATATATAACTGCCATTGTATATTGAACATTCTTTATATTTTATATTTGTATGTAATTTAATTTATACATATTTTTTATGTAAGTACCTGGGGGGAAAAAGCCCAAGAATAACACATACTTCTCAAATTTGGTTTTAAAATATACAGTATAAAAATGTTGACACTTAATCCTGAAAGTGAATGTGAGGCTAAAAAGTCCAATTTAAAAAATATTATATGTTCATTTGGAAAGCATGGAAAACAAGGATGAGCCTAGAAGAAAAAAACAAAAAACTAATTTAAATTCTGCTACCTAGAACTAACAATTTGATTCACTTTCATTCCAAGTTTATGTATAATCTTGTATCCCACAGCTTTTTTTAACCTATAAGTCAATCTTGAGAATTTTCTCATGTCATTATTCTTTAAAAACATGTTTTTAATAGCAGCAAAGTACTGCCGAGCATTTAGATGGTTCTCATTTTCACTATTACAAAGAGTGCTACACTGAGCATACTTACCGCTATCGTCTACATACAACCATAAAGGATTACTAGACACAGAATAAACTGAAGGACTCCGGAATTAGGTCCTCACACTTCAGAACAGCTTCACTAAAATCCAGCCATCATCTTTTTACACAGATATGGTTCACCCATGATGCTTTCGCAATCATTAAGCACAGTAAAAGAATGGTGAAAATATACATTTTACCTTAGCCTTTGTGGGATTATAAAAGACCTTGAAGAAGAGTGACCCTTTAAGTTTGCTAAATCTATTTACAATAATGTCTAGGCATATGTATTTTTGTATTTCTTTCAAAGAAAGCATACTGAACTGCCCAAGTATCTTTTACTAGGGTACCTGCGTTCCTAGTACTCAAGACCATCTGACAGCACCCATCAAAGCCAACGGCAGTGTCTCGTTCTTGAAGTGATCTCATCTGCCTTGGCTTTGTTTGCTCCTTCCCCAAATGCCTACACATGCCTCTTTCCACAGACCAAACGTCATATTTCAGACTTATCAAACGTTACATAAAAATTGGTTATTATTAGATGCTCTAGAATGAGTCTACTTACGAGAAGGAGAGAGCTGCATTTGAGCATGACTTCTGGGTTAAAACATCTACATAGAGTCTCCAGTTACCCTCAGGACAGAGCATGTGGCTTCCTACCTAAAAGATTACCTACTTTTTGCAACTGGAACTTTGGGTAGAATTAAATTTATAAAAATTCTGCTTTACATAATCCACTATCACCTCACCACAGCTGGCAATGGGTCTAAATGCCCACCTTACTTGGCAAGGAGACTTCACCCAGCCTCCACAAGATACCCTGCACATGTACAGTGCTATCTTCTTTACTCCCCAAAGAAGTCACTTAGCGCTAGTCTCCCACTTCACAGAAAAAGAAAATTAAGAGTCAGATTAGTGAAAGAACTGCCTCAAGAGTGAACAGGCAGGCCAGATGGCTCTCAAATCTGGATACTTTATAACAACCTACCATTCTCCAAGGAGCTGGGTGAAATAGGATCAATGGGCAACCTACTAATAAGAAACTTGGAGTAAAGTCTTGCTCTGTAAGATTTCCCTCACCATCTTTAACACTTATTAGGGCTGAAAATATTTTCTCTCAAAAACGTTGTTTGAGGAATAGGAATCCTGAATGTTAACAGCCAACTGTGTGTTTTTATCTTGGTCCTGTCACTTACTAACTGTATGACCTTGGCTGACTTACTTTTAAGCTTTAGTTTCCCCATCTGTACACATGGGATTTCACATGCACTTTACACAGATATTTAAGATTAAATGAGATCATGCATGAAAATGCTCTAGCATAAATAACAATAAATATTTACTGAACAAATTAATCAGTGGTTGGAAAGAGGATGTATTGTGTTTATGCATAAAATAATAAAGACATTTCCCTGTAGTACATCTCTATTTGCATGTTTGTCTAAACATGAGTGGTTGCCACTGTATACAGAATATAACTAAATATATCCTTTATCCTAATAAGTTCTTCTTTGAATTTTGACTCTATCTCAGATTATTTTCACTTATTGATTATAAACACCTGGTAAACCATGTAATAACCAAAACCAAAAATCAAACAGCTTTGGAACAACCTGTCACTACAAATCCATTTATGTGGAGTACTATGGAATTACAGAGCCTGAGTTGCTTCTTGATCTTCAAATGTATCAGTAAGAATTTGCTAATGTTTTTACAACTTAATTTTCTAATCTATAAAACATTTGACATTAATACAGAATGCAGCTAAAAAATGCTGAATACAGTGTTTTTAGAGTTAGTATTTGCAACTTTAGAAACTTACTGAGAAATGCTGAAGTAATTCATCTTTTTCCTCCTCAATGAATCCCCCAACTGTTAGTGCTTTGGGGCGGTGGTCCACCACCATGTGATTTAGTGAGCCCCTTCCCCTTCCTCCACGGCCTCGGCCTCTTCCTCGACCTTGAGAGGACATGGTCTTTCCTCGACCCACAGGTAAAATACCTAATCGTGCAGCCTGAATAGCAACAACAAAAGGTAGAATATAATACACATTGTTAGACTAAATCTTGGAAAGTAGAGGAAGAGAAAACTATTTTTTGAGATGTTAAATGTAGTGGGCCAGTAACTCTTCTTAAATCTCACCTCAACCTGTAACTGATTGAGTTTTTTCCGTAACTCTGTTGTGTCTTCTCCTGAGGATAGCCTCTTGTGAAGGTCCAGTTCAGTATCTAATAGTTCTTTCTGGGCCTTTGGAAAAATTAAGAGTTAAAGTGTATTTTTTAGATAACTTCCAAGATCTTATTTAGAATATTATACTTACAGAATGAGACACATCTCTTTTAAGAAAATGAGAGTGAGAGAGATGCAATAAACATGGCTGTTTCAGGGAAAGTAACCTCACAGACAGAATGCTGAAAACATGTAGAGAGTATAATGATTTCAATAAAAATAACAGGCAGTAATATTGCTTAAGATGGCCTTGGAAATCAGACCTTGGAAAGAGTCATCAGAGATGAGGGGGCTAAGAATAATTTTCACAGAATAAGGCACCATAAATGAAACACAATGGGGCAAAAAAAATTCTATAGTAAAAATTCATTAATAGCACAAACATAACAGTTACATAATTGCTTTCAGGTGTGAACTCTATAATTATTGCTACTTTTTTTTTCTGGTAAGACATAAATTAACAGTTTTAGGTGGTGTGACTGTGAGATTTCTTTTTTCTCCCATATTCTCTTTAGTTTTTTAAAATTTGTACATGATCTTTCTATAATTGCGATAAATTTAAATAAAAATAACATTTTTATTGTATTTTTAAAAAGGAATCTTAATGAAACACTTTACATTCCTATAATAAAAGAGAACCACAATTTCAAATGTAATATAATATTGTACATAAAAATTTTCATTCTATATATCTGACAATTTATTCCCAGTTCTCAAAGGGCTGGAAATTAATCTAAAATCCCACTACAGAGCTATGGTATAATGGAACCACTGTGTAAATCAAGTATTCTCCTAGGGTAAGGAAACAATTAGAAATTACCAAAATTAGACCTAAATGGATCTACAACTTCTGATTATTATTTTCAATAGAATGCCACATTTTAACCTATATTAAAGCCAATGATTTTTTTGTTTTTTTGTTTTGTTTTGTTTTTGCCGAGGAAGATTCATTCACCCTGAGCTAACTATCTGTTGCCAATCATCCTCTACTTTGTATGTGGGTCACTGCCACAGCATGGCTGCCAATGAGTAGTGTAGGTCTGTGCCCAGGAACCAAACCCAGGGTGCCAAAGTGGAGCATGCCAAACTTAACCACTAGGCCAGAGGGCCAGCCCCAATGACACTTTTTAATTTTATCACAACATTATTATAGAATTAGAAAAAAACCTGCTGAATTAGGAAATGTCTCTTTTCTTGCTACCACTCTAGCAGTTTCATCTTCAGCACAGAGAACCAAAAAATTTGATTAAAAAACACATCTTTGTGGCCAGCCCAGTGGTGTAGTTGTTGTGGGTGTGCTCAGATACAGCAGCCCAGGAGGAAGAGGAATACTGGCAATGGATGTTAGCTCAGGGCCAATCTTCCTTACCAAAAAAACAAACAAAACCCACATCTTTGTTCAAAGTATTATCATCTCGTTCAAAGAGAGTACATAGCATTCATAGAAACATTAAAAAAAAAACGGTTCCTAGAATTGTCTCCCCATTAGACTATTAGCTACCTAAAGGTTCCACTCTACTTTCAAAGTGCCAAACACATAACAGATGTTCAATAATCCTGTTGAATAAAAAATGCAAACAGATACCTCTGTTTTTGTCTTTACTTTAGATGGCGTGGAGACTGCAGAAGATGTTTTTAATTCATCCTTCAATTGTGAGATCTTTTCTCCAAGCTCTTTCAAAGTCTTCATTATATTTGCTCTCTCTTCTGGTTTCATGTTTTTGTTTTTTTCTAGCTTGGATATTAGCATCTATAAAATAAAAAGAAAATAGTAAAACTATGCTTAGTAAATTTTACTATAAATATTTAAAACTTTACTATTAAGATATCTTTATAAAATCTATTCTATACATCAATTCCAGAAGGCAAATAATGAGCTCTTATCTTACCTTTTGGCATTCTATTTGTTTTTCTAACACTTCCTGCCTCTTTTTCCTCATATCTTGTTGTAGTTTCATTGCTTCCTATATGAACAGGTAAAGAAAAAATTAGTAATGGATAACAAAATTTGCCAATGATACATAAGGCTACTATATTCTCAACTCATTTCTTCTGGGTCATCCCTACATAAGATAGATTTTCCTCCTAATCAAAAAATAGCTGAAGCCAGAGATGAAACCTTTAAATATATTTTCCCCAACACTTACAAAAGAGTTTACATTTATAACTGTATTTTAAGAAATATTTAAAATACTCAACACTAATTAGCTGTATCTATGAGGTTTTATTCACTTCAATGTAGTTATGAAGAAAAGAGCTGTTTTCACTTGCCAGTGTAATAAGCCAAATCCTTATTTTAAAGTTTAAGGTTTAAAAATGTGAGATGTAGCTATAGGTTACAAATAATAGCAAAATCTATGGATTTTACCAAGAAAATGTTGCCTCCCACCACTTTGTTAATTAAATCTCAAATTATACTGAGATAATACATATATCTATTTTATTTGAAAACCTTTACATGAGTTCAAATCTAAGATGACAATGAAATTCAGAATTGAGTGATATGAATCACTTTATAAACATTTTATTTTATGTGGAACATTATCTAACTTACAAAGCTATGAAGGAATTAAAAGAGAAAGATAATGAAATACAAGTGTCTGCTTCTCTATCGGAGGGAAAAATAATGACAGCTTAAATGCGTTTACTTTTATATGCAAAAATCTCTTTCCTTGTGCTTGATGTAGCCACTGAAAGGCAACTGCAAAACATTTTTTCCTGTCTCATCTTTTTTTCAAGTGTACACTGCATCAAGCAGCAGCTAGATAAACATTATAATGTAGTTCCATAATAAGATGAACTGTTCAAAGGTATTAACATAGTCACTTAAGAATTCAGTGGATCCTTTCTCTTTCAGGAGAGAAGAATCAAGGCTGCTACCTGCTTCTTTTTAAGAACTTCTTGGACATCGTGAGATTTGGACCCTGAACAAAGTTTTGAAGGTGTCTTCAAGTTTGAGGAGCTGTAAATCATTTTTGGATGGCCCGGAGTTGAAAACATCTATGAAACACAAATTTGATTAAATTAAATCTTAGAAATGCTTTAAAATCATTTTTTAGAAAGACTTCATGTTTCTTTTTTTAAGAGTTAATTATCTTACATTTAAAAACTAGTTCCTCAAACGAGTCACTCAAATACAAAAACAAAATTAATATTTAGCAATAACGTTGTGTTTCTGAATGCAATCAAATATTTCTCTTCTCTTTATATTTTTTTAATTGTGAGAAAAAGAACCACAGCCCTTGACATCTAGGAGCTGGCCTGCCACCCACAGCGAGGCCTTAATGTCCCCCTGTTACAATCTCACAAAATATCAACCTCAGACAAGGCCACACTTGTGACCATGATGGATCAAGACAAACACAAGATCATTTTATAATCATGACTGAACACAAAGAAACATGAATACTATCCAAACTGTAAAAATGACTACAAATTTCCCTGCCCTAGCTAATACTGTCTGCAGGTTCTTTACAAACTACAGCTTTAGCCTCATTCTAGTCTTCCTTCCTAGGTAAGACTTAAGATATCCAATCACAGAATCACCCGTTTCCTCAAACCCTCCCTAAAATCACCTAACACAGCCCAATCCTAAAGTAAGTCCTTCCTAACACCCTCTAACTGAGATGCCCCATGGTTTCATTATGTATACTCCAGCACTGAATAATTAACTCCATTTGTTCAACTACAGGTGTGTTCCTGGTGGTCTTTGGCTGAAGGGTCCTGTCAGAAGTTATTTTCCATAAATGAAGTGCCAAATAAGAACTCATGTTTCTAATAACTGCTAAGCCTTCTAAGAATTAAGGTACTTTGTAATCATAATCTTCATACTGTATTTAATTAAATGCTATATGAGTTTACAATCAAACATGAGACAAGTAGTTAGCTCACAGTGGTGAGCTATCTTTACTGTGCTGGTTTTGGTATTCAGATTCCTTTCCTCGTTGGAACAGATGACTCTCCAGTTATTCTTCCCCTCTTTTAAGCCACAGCAGAGCTACGTGGTATACTACAATCTCTATGGTTCAAGTCTTTCCTAATACATTTCACTCTTTTATCTTTTAATTAACTTTGAATACATGATGTAAGGGACACAGGATATAATATTAAGAAATTCATGGAAAATTCAATCATGAAAATAATAAATCTAAATACACAACTTCTATCAATCATACAATACTTAACTGTCCTCAAAATTAAGATACTTTAAGTATAAAGGAAAATCTCTCAAGTATTGTAGGAACCCTGTATAGCTGATGTTCAAGTTGTTATTACTTACTAAAATAAAAATGGCAACACTTGTAATTTACTGAGCACTTATTATTGCTAAGCATTCCCCTTTTATGCTTTAACAACTTGAAATTTTTTAATCCCCACAGCAACTCAGCTTACTGAAAAGGAAGACAATGCTCACAAGTTATCTAACAGCTCGTAAGAAGCAGGTCAAGTCAGTCAGGGCTACCTGACTTCAAAGTCTGTGATTGTTTTGTTGTTCTTTCTTTTTATAATGGAATTTTTTGAAACAGACAAAAGCACAGAGCTATATAAAAAACTTCATGTATCCATCACCAAGTAGCAACAATTTTCAATACATAATCTTGTTTTATTTAAATCCCCAACTACATCTTCACACCAAACACCGTATTATTTTACCTGTATATATCTCAGTTGTGTCTCTAAAAGAGAAAAGAATCTCCTTTCTTTTTTAAACATAAAAATACCATCATCACACTCAAAAGATAACAATAATTCTTAAATATCATTCAATATTCACATCTCTGGACTGTTTTATCATTTTCTAAACATTTTTTTCGCATTTCAATTAAGATCTATTAAGATCCATAGAGTGGAATCAATTACGTCTCTTTAAAGTCTCCTTTAATTTCATTTCCCGCTCCATCTGTTTCTTTTCCTGGCAAATTATTTGTTGAAGAAACCAGGTCAATCATCCTCTAGTATTTACCACAGGATTCTATGGTGTCCTTTAACATGTTTCCGTTCTCTGAATTTCCTTTAAATTGCTAAGGCGATCTAGAGCCCTTATGACATTTTTTCATTCTTGGACAGGATTCTAGTAATCTTTGACAACTTTCTTGCTCTATGGTTTGACAAAATATTTTCGGCTCATCTGGAACAGTCAGCCCCAGATCTGGGGACAGTCATTTCTGCAAGGATTTCTGCTTCCTTTGGGTGCTGGGGAGCTTATTACCACCGGCTGGTCATTGTTTCTAGACTTTTTTCAGTGAATAGAATTAGGAAATGTTTTTGAGTTTCTTTGTCGCTTATTTGCTTTTTAGATAAAATACTATCTGAATTTATACTTTCAATTCAAATGCAGGACTACAGTGTTTTTATTGAGTCTCATCTATCTTCTATCTTTCTTTTCAACCACACTAAAAATCCCAGTTGTCAATGACACCAGTAATAAAATATCTCATTTGATTTATCCTACAATGCTCAGAAATCAGTGTCAGAACACCAACATAGCCAACAATATCATTGCTGAAAAGAATTTTTTTAAATTGCTTTTTGTCCTCAGGATGTATCTCATTAGGAATACACAGTCAAATAAGTGTGTTTTAAAGCACTCTCTATACAGACATGCTAGTTCATTTGTTTGATTTTTAATTTTTAGGCATTACTTTTATCTCATTTTATAATTACATGCAATATTTACATGGTTCCAAGATAAGACACAGTCAAAGTTGTCTACTTTCTTCCACCCTTGCCATAACCACCAAGATTTAAATTATAGAAATTTTTTGTTTTTTTCAGTTATAAGCAAATACTTATATGTGTTCATTACACCTACTTTCTTATATCAACAGTGGCTGACTATACATTTTTTGTTTCACTTTGCCTTTTTACTTAATATATCCTGATGATCACCCCCATGGGACATATAAAGACATTCCTCATTCCTTTGTAAAGTTTCACATACGCTAGCATGTGAATGTACTACCTTTTAAGTAACCCGTCCCCTACTGATGGACATTTGGGTTGTTTTCAGTCTTTTGCTCTTATGAAGAGTCTACAATTGCTAGTCTTGCACAAATGTCTTTTCCCAGTTTGACTAGTGTACCTTTGGCAGAGATTCTTAGAAGGAGGATTATTGGTTTAGAGTAAATGCATACATAATTTTGGCAGACACTGCCAAGTTTCCATTCATGGGCATTGTACTATTTAGCATTTCCATCAGCATCTAAATCTCAGATTCTTTTGGAAGTATCCTGGTTTATTATATAACTTAAAAAACAAACCTACTTTTCTATATGGCTATCCAGTTAACCAAACACCATTTATCAAAAAGTCCATTATTTTCCCCATTGATCTCAGATACTGTATTAGCATATAATAAATTCCTATTTGCAAGTGAGTCTATTTCTCAATCTTCTATTCTGTTCCATTGGTCTGTCTCTTCATGTGTCAGTATCAAATTGTTTTAGTTATACAGACTTCATACTATTTTTTAATGTGTAGCAGGGCTAGCCTCCCTTGTTGCTAGCTCTCTTTGAAATAATCACAATGCTGAAGAGTCATCATATAGATATATTCCCAAAAGCAAAAGAAACTACTTAAAACATATTTAAAAATTTGACTTTTGATTATGACAGAATCCCTTCACTATATTCTTAATTATAGTAAAGATGAAAAATTATAAAAGAAATGAATAAAGACATCTACCTATTCATAAATGGCTAAAATTCTCAAATTCCTACTTAGTTTTGAATAGAAAGAAAATTTAACTACAAATTTCTGGCTGAGTCATGGAAATCAGGGAAGTATACCTGTAACGCTTAGATTAGCGTTCACACTTATCTTGATTGAGGAAACAAGACACTACAAATCTAGATGATAATCTGTTAATTTCTTTGTGTCACTGAACAACTCTAAATGTATTTGAGGTTCACAGAAATACATACCTGGCAATCCTCTCCAGCACCACTCGACTGATTCAACAAGTGTGCTGCGTCACTCTGGTTACCACCTGCATGTCCAAGACGATGTTTCACAGGAACTTTGTTAAGAACATATGTACCCGATGTCTGTGGTTTGCTCATCATCTGCATATACAAAATAAACACATATGTGGTAAAAGTTCTACAAATGCCCAGGAATGATACAAACTTTGGATAGTGATTACCATAAGGACGAAGATAAGGAAATGGGAAGGGAGGGTGCTTCAATTATCTGTAAGGTTTTATTTTTTAAGTGAAGTGGTGGATATACAAATGACTGTTAAGTTGTTATCCACACTTTTTTGGATGCCTGAAATATGTCAGAACAAAATGCATGCATATATGTGTACACAGATGGTCCCCAACTTACAACAGTTCGACTTATGACTTTTCAGCTTTACAACAGTAGAAAAGTGATATGCATTCAGTAAAAACTGTACTTCGAATGTTGAATTTTGATCTTTTCGCAGGCTAGCAATATGCAATACAACACTACTGTGATGCTGGGCAGCAGCGGCAAGCCGCAGTTCCCAGTCAGCCACATAATCATGAAGGTAAACAACTGATACACTTACAACTATTTTCTGTTTTTCGCTTTCAGTACAGTGTTCAACAGACTGCATGAGATATTCAACACTTTATTGTAAAACAGTCTTTGTGTTAGATGACTTTGCCCAATTATAGGCTAACGAAAGTGTTCCGAGCTCATTTAAGGAAGGCTAGGCTAAGCTACAATGTTGAGTAGGTTAGGTGCATTAAACGCATTTTCGACTTAGGATATTGTGAACTTACAATGGGTTTATCAGTGTGTAACCCACTGTAAGTTGAGGAAGATCTGCATACTCGTACAAATCAAAATTTCTAATATTTTTTTATGTTCCCTTCAATATGTAATGCTTTGAAAGACTTAAAGATTTTAATTGACAGTAGCTTAATATGAATAACAGTTGATATCTTGGGCTGCATTAACTGAATAGGATCTAATGGATCACAGACGTGCTGGTATCACCCTTTCACACACCAATCAGTCAACATCTAGGCAAAGCTTTCACCTTTGGGCCCTAACATGAAGTGGAACATAGACAAAAGAAACGTAGGTTTAAGTGTAAATAAGCAGGATGATGAATGAAGTTAAGGCTATGTATTGTAAGGAATATATACATATATTTCTTAATGCGAATGCATTTAGTCCAACCAAGAGAACACCTTGGAGGAGATCATCATTCTCATCAGTATCTGAATGGCTCTAAGACATGGTGGTTTGTTCTCTCCTTCCTTCATCTATTCATTCAAATATGTTTTCAGCAGTATATGCCAGGCCTTGTTTAGGCACTAGGGATAGAATGAACACAACAGACAAAATCCTATCCTCCTGAAGCTTCCATTTCAGTTCTAAAAGGAACAGAATTTTTCTACATGGGAAAAAGGAGGACAAAAGGATGGGGACAAGGGTCACTAATTCTAGCACAAAACAAAGTAGTTCTAGATTCAGACCTGTTGAGTGGTAGACAGTTGTTATACTTTAGTGCTGACAAGAATCACTCAGGGTATGTCTTAAACATGTAGATTTATAAGCCCTCTATACCAGACACCAACTCTGTAGGTTTGGGAAGATAGGACCCAGGAATTTGTACCCAGATAAGTGATTCTAATGTAGAACAGTGCTTCTCAAACTTGAGGGTACATAATAATCACCTGGAGAGCTTATTAAAACACAGATTCCTGGGCCCCACCCACAGCAATTCTGATTCAGTAAGTTTGGGTGAGGCCCAAGAAACTGCATGTCTAAAAAGCACCCAGGAGATCAGATCCACCGGTTTGCAGACCAAACTGAGTGGTTCTGATGTAGAAGACCTAAGGACCCAAACTGAGAAACTGATCTAGATGGAGGAACTAGAGGACCTCTAATTCCCTGTGAACCAGCAGATTACCTTCTGGATACCTCCATGTACCGTTGAAGGAGGAGACTGGGCCACCAGCACCTGCTGCTGATGAAGGTGCTGTGGCAGGTGATGGTGCTGCTGTGACAGATGACTAAGTGTTTGCTGTTGCTGCAGGAGCAGCTGTGTTGGGGACTGCAGTGCTGGTTGCTCATTATTTTCCCTATGCCACAGGACTCGAATGAATCGGTTGTTTAGAACTGCTTCAGTGCTGGAAATGGCTTTCCTGGCCTCCTCATTAGTAAGATATTGGATGAGGGCAGCTTCTGGATCTCCCTTAAAAGCAACCTGTAAGAAAAAATAAACGCAACAACAAAAATAACCCACAGAAATTAACAAATAGTTAAATGCAAATAAATTGATAAAGAATTCAGAAATAGAAAACAGCATGCTTAAATCCATTGTGAATCCTTTGTAAATAAAGTTCTCCATCCCCTAAAAAATGATATACATATTTCAAAATTACATACGGAAGAATTTTATATTATTTAATAAATAATCCTAGTAATGTTACCCAACCAAGGAAAAGTTATGTTATATCCCTCCCATGATGTCTCACATTCAAATAAACTCCAGATAGAAAAATATTTTACAATAACAAACAAAAAACTCCATAGAAATCCAGAAGAAAAAAGGTGAATGTCTGTATAATCTGAGGGTTTGGAAAGCCTTTTTATGTATACCTATAAAGGTAGGATCTATAAAGACAAACAGCAGTAGATGTGACCACATAAAACTTTAAAACCTGTCAGTTCAAACATACCATAAACAAAACAAATGACAAATGGAAAAAGTAATTTTAATACATATGACAAGGAAAGGCTTAGAAAGGAATTATTATAAATGTCTTCATAAAAAATGGGCAAAGACAATGAATAGGTAAATCCAAAAGAGCTGCAAATGGTCTCTATAAATTAGAGTCTACCTAGTAATTTAAAAAAAGCAAATTAAAACAAGGATAATTTTTCACTTATCAAACTGGTGAAAAAATTTTTTAATGAATCTGGATTGCAGTGTTGATGAGGTTTCATACACTGCATTTGGGAGTATCAACTGGCATAATCCTATTGGAAAACAATTTGGCAGTTCAAATAAAAAGTTCTGAAATTCCCTTTAATTCAGTAATGCATCATTAAAAAAAAAATGAAAGGTTTATCCACAAGGAGGCTCACCACAGCATTGTTTTTATATAAAATAACAGAAACAACATAAATTCTCCACAGCAGAGAACAGTAAACAAGTGATGGTCTATTGCTATGGACTGAATTATGTCCCCCCAAATTCATATGTTGAAGCCCTAAGCCCTAATGTGACTGTATTGGGAGAGAGGGTTTTTAGGAGGTAATTAGGTTAAATGAAGTCATAAGGGTGAGACCCTGCTCAGACTGGACTGGTAGCCTTATAAGAAGTGGAAGAGATCTCGCTCTCCCTCTCCCTCTCTTTCCACCATGTGAGGAAACAGCAAGAGATGGCCGTCTGCAAGCCAGAAAGAGAGTCATCACAAGGACCAAATTGGCCAGCATCTGATCCTGGACTTCCCAAAAAATAAATTTTTGTTGTTTAATCGACCCAGTCTATGGTATTTGTTACGGCAACCTGAGCAGACTAATATACCCATCTACATTAAGCCATCTAATTTTTCTAAATGCCATAAAGAATAATGACCTAGGAAAAACTTAAGAGAAAAAAGGTAGTTAGAGATATTTAGTTAAGACCACATCTTTTGTAGTTTTTTAAGTGTGTGAAGTATTTTTTTTTTTTTGAGGAAGACTAGCCCTGAGTTAACTACCACCAATCCTCCTCTTTTTGCCCAGGAAGACGGGTCCTGAGTTAACATCCGTGCCCATCTTCCTCCACTTTATATGTGGGACGCCTACCACAGCATGGCTTTTGCCAAGCGGCGCCATGTCCGCACCCAGGATCTGAACTGGCGAGCCCCGGGCCACCGAGAAGCGGAATGTGCGAACTTAACCGCTACGCCACTGGGCCGGCCCGTGTGTGAGGTACTTTTAAAAAGAGACTATGTGTTTGTATATTCTTCCGCTTAAATAAATACAGTACGTCTTTTCATCAAAAGATCAATAATTATTATTGCTAAGCGGTGAGACTTGGGTAATTTGCTTTTTCACTTTTGTTTAATGTATTTCCAATTACCTGTAAAATTAAACATGTACCAATTGTACTAAACATAACTAACGCATGTACTAAGGGAAAAAAACTGCTTAAAAATCTCTGAAAAAGAAAAGAATCCTTTAGGTCAAATCTTTGAAATACCAAGTCCTCCAATACTACCTTCTTAACTATGTGAATTATACTTTGGTTTGATGGCTACATTCAGTATCAGGGGTAACTGACTGAAATTCCAACTTAAACAGGTCTTCAAGTACCCTCAGTTACAGCATAACACCCAAGTGCAAATTCATAAATTCAAATATCTAACAAGTAGACAGCAAGAAAGGAAAGCTACAATTTATTTGATTGTTAGCTAACATGTTACACTACCTAAAATTCTCAAGATTAGAATCATCCTTAGTCAATTACTATTTCACCACAACATAAAAGTTAGTCAGTAGACAAAGTCACAATCTTAGAAACTACCAAAAATCTCATCTACTTAGTTAGAATACTAATGCAGGTAAAAAAGTCTTGTCCAGTGACAGAGCTATGAACAAAAATACAGCAACTAGCCTAGTGTCCTTCAGAAAGAGGTTGCAGAAAAGAACCAAATGAATTCAGAAGAACAAATTCAGCCTAACAATTCCATCATGAAGTCACGTATACAGAATACAGTGGAATTTAAAACACTTAGCAGAGATGATCCGACTAATCACTGGCTTGTTTGAGCAAGGTGAGCTGATAGGAATATTTTCAAAGACGTATAAAATACATGGATTCTGTCACCAACAGAGCCACATTTACCTGGATGTTAACAATAGTTCCAAATTTGCTGAAGTGTTCATTGAGCTTGGTGATGTTGTTCAATTCCTGAGGGATTTTCTTGACTTCTAATTTGGTGTTTGTATACTGATTCTTTCTCAAGAATCCTGGTTTACTCTGATTGTTATTCCCTTGCCTGAAAGGAATAATAACAGATCTTGGTTAATTCTTCCACCTTATGTCTAGCCAAGAGATACGTCAGCAAAGAATCTAAGTTTATATTCATTAGATTGTCTTTTGTAAGCACCTTACATTCTTGAGAAATGATTAAGTAATTTTCACATCATCCTTATTACATGGGAACAGAACAGGTAGAGAGAAAGAAAGATGACTGAACGGCAAAAGATCACAAAAAGAAGAGGCCCAAGTGAGATCAAAAATCATATGCTAGAAAGATTCATCACATAGAAAGTTAACGATGCCTCTGGAAATCCTAACTTTGAGACATATCATTTGAAATCATTGATTAATGACAACTCTTAATTTTATAAATTTACTAATGCCAACAAAAATAACAAAAACACCAGTAAGATGTTACTAATTAGCAAATTATCTTACTTTCCCAGCCAAGGTTTCTTTGTGAGTGGCCCTTCCAAACCACTCATAGCTCTTTTTCGGCTATCTGGTTCAAGAACTACTCTGGTTATGTTGCTATTAATTGAAACAGGAACTGGTGGTTCAGTCTGGATGACAATGTTAGCAGCTGTTGGAAACAAAAATTAATGTTACTGACAATGCATTGTATTTGGGAAATTTCAAATGATTAAAATATTTAGTCTAAAAGCTAAAAGAGCACTGTGAATAGCTCCCAACTACTACCATTTCCTTATCAGAAATGTCTAACAACAAGAAAAAATTAACTGCCTCCTTTTTCTCCTTTTTTTAAACTATAATATCCAAGTTTAAAAAAGTCATAAGCAGCCCCATTATAATAACTGATTCAGGCAAGGGTCATCAATGGAAGCAAAAAAAAATAAAGATAAAAAACACACTGAAAGGTTGTCAGAGAACAAGATATTTATCTGGTGCCAAAGCACAACTCCACAAATTATTTACTTTACAATGAAGAGATCTAACAATGATCCCCTTAGGCAAGTAATCAACCTTAGCACCATAAATAGAGAAAAATTATTTGTCTCCTGACGTGATTCAACAAGAAGTTCACCTGGATAGAATGTTATGGAAGCATGATTTTACGTGTGGCAATGATATCGTGCTTATATAGCACTACATCTTATTCTTAGATGTAAAAGTAAAGGATCTGAGGTGTCACTAATCTCTACAATTTACTCTCAAACGGCTCAAGAAAAACATGAGGGGAGAAGGCAGAAAGGGAGAGAAAAAAGACTGTACACACGCACAAGCAAGCATTCATGCCCAAAGGTGACAAAATGTTAATAATTGGTGAATTTAAATGAAGGTATTCAGGTGTTTACTGTACTTGTTTTGATTTTCTGTAGGTTTAAAATATTTCAAACTTAAAAGTTTGGAGGAAAATCAAAGCCAATATTATAAACTGGTACATTTCATTCACACTACTTAAAACACTATATAGTTAGAAACAGAGCTTACAAGGCGTTATCTATGGGTGGGAAGAGGTGTGCTAAACAAAAAAAAGCAAGCAACACAAAACTATGCCTGGCGATACTCTGAGTAGTCTCCCTAACTTTAGCAACTCCACCGAAAGTAAAATCAGTAGCAAAGAATAACATATGTAGGGGTGGATGCTGGGGTAGGCATGGGGATCAAGTATGTTCCATTTCATCTGTGTGACAGGGAAATTACGATGCAGGTTCATTCGTTCAACATATATTTCTTGAGAAGCTGCTACAGCTCAACAATTGTATTACACCTTGTGTAAAAAATCAGTAAATAAAGTCAGTCCAGCAGCCCTTCCTTATCTGCAAGGGATACATTCCAAGACCCCCAGTGGATGCCGGAAACCATGGAAAGTACCAAACCCTATATATACTGTTTCTTCCTATAATACATACCTAAGATAAAGTTTAATTTATAAACTAGGCACAGTAAGAGATTAACAATAACTAATAATAAAATAGAACAATTATTATAATATACTGTAGTAAAAACTATCATAGATCTTAGCAACATCAGCATTTTTTTTTCTTGCCTTATCTAGTCGAGAACTTTTACCTTTTCACTTGAAGGAAGCATTTTAGGGCTTCTCTTTGGCATATCCAAATTGCTAGCACCACTACTCTTGCACTTTAGGGCCATTATTAAGTAAAATAAGGGTTACTTGAACACAAGCACTGCAATACCACGACAGTCCAACAGTCCATCCAATAATTGAGATGGCTACTAAGTAACTAACAGGTGAGAAGTGTATACAGCATGGATAGCTAGACAAAGGAATGATTCAAGTACTGGGCAGAATGGCATGAGACTTCATCACGCTACTCAGAACACAGTGCAATTTAAAATTTATGAATTATTTATTTCTGGAATTTCTCCATTTAATATTTTTAGTCTGCGGATGATCATGCTAACAGAAACCACAGAAAGCGAAACACAGATAAAAGGGGACTACTGTATGATCCCTGCCTTTATAGGGCTTATGTTTTCAGAAGGCTAACAGAGGAGATAGCAATTGTGACGGCATAAAGCATTCTAGAATTTGAGATGCCATTATGTATTCCCTAAAATAGCTGTTATCATTACCACTTGACATTGCCTAATGCTTTTCTTTACTGTTGAAATGCTTTATAAAAAAAGGAAAGAGATATAGCTAGAGGTTGAGTGACTTGCCCAAGATGACAAAAGCCAAGTCTGTTGTACAAAAACCACATGACTTCCACACTGAGAGATTATCTATGGATCACTGTGTACGAATGTACAGACAGACGAGGCTAGAGACAAAGGGAAAACTTGAAATTCTGAGATACAAACTTCCCACTAATTTCAGGTAACTTAGTAACAATATATGTATTACAGCATAGAAGATAAGAGCATATTCTTTGAAATTAGATAAACCTTGGTTCAAATTCCAATTCTGTCATTAATAGCTATGTGACCTTGGACAAGTTCTTTAACCTCTCTAAGCCTCAGTGTCTTTATCTACAAAAAGAGAATAAAAGCAGTATCTCTTTTAAGTAGCTGTTGGTAAGGAATATGGGAGATAATAATACATATAAAAGCATTTGGTTTAGTCTGGATACAAAACTGTTAGCCTGTGGCGGTAATAGTATTATTAACGGCAGTAAAGAAAAATTAACAAAATCAGGTTAGACAAGAAGGTGAGAACAGGAAAATGCTCACCATATAATTAAATCAGAAAAATATTGTCAGAGTGGCCACAGCCAGTCATTCAAATTGAAATTAAATACTGAAAATCTAACTATAATAATAAGTAACAAATCATAATCTCATCAAACTCTTTCACCAATCCTTTCTTGAGGGGAGGAGGAAAAAACCCATATTAAAGGTAAATGTTTCCATTTAATCTTTAAAGTTTGTGACTATGCTTTGTAAAGGTCCTAACAAATGGCTGTAATCATAGTATTAAAAATGGCCAAATGATAATGTTATCTCAGTGTTTCAGGTTCTCACTGTTATTAGTGTGAAGCACAGCTCTTATGACATAAAGCAGGCCCTTAAAGGATCAGTTCTTTGAGGGTAAGAGACCATATCATTTTATCTTTCTACACTTAATATCTAGCACAGTACCCAGTACATAGCTAATACACCCTAAAGTCCTTCAAAAATAGTAATTAAATAACATTAGTATTATTTATTTTAAAATAAGTATACTCTAATTACAGCTTTAAAATAAAATTTGTTGGGGGCCAGCCCCATGGCCGACTGGTTAAGTTCACGCACTCTGCTTCAGCGGCCCAGGGTTTCACTGGTTTGGATCCTGGGCGTGGACATGGCACCACTCGTCAGGCCACATTGAGGCAGCGTCTCAACTTGCCACAACTAGAAGGACCCACAACTAAAATATACAACTATGTACTGGGGGATTTGGGGACAAAAAGCAGAAAAAATAAAACAAAATAAAGTAAAATTTGAAGATAAAATTACCCAAAAACATTTGAGACGATTATATAGCACCCTTTAAAGAGAGAGTGCCTAAGTACCTTTAGAGATCTACTTAGTGACGTAAGACATGCTATACCCAAGTTCTGTATAACACTTAGCATCAGAAAAAGTTTGACGCATTCTCACCTCTTGGATTTGCATCCATATCTCCAGATGTTAGACCAATCAGGTTTGGGCGCTGTGTCTGTGTTCTTGAAAAGAACTGTCTGTACTGAGATCTACCAGAACTGGTAATACTAGGAGCTTCTGGATTATAACCATCTGGTTCATATGTATCTGAGGGAAAACAAAACAACAAAAATACATAACAAATAAGAGAGTAAACAGTTTCTCATTACTATAAAGTAAACAATTGCAAAAGTGGAATTTTCTTCAATATATCAGCCCATATATATTTCTCTTTTGAGTTACAGTATATCAATATGTCTATTGCAAGTGAAAGAAATAAAAATGCTCCTGTCACAAAACATAGATACATAAATCCACTCTTAATTACCGATATATTTCCAGATTCATTTACATAGTCATTTTTATCCTATATATTAATCACCAATCCAAACTTCAGTGCACATTTTTAAGAGAAATTTTCACATACACAAACACCATATATAAAGGACTGGTTGAGTCCCCTATGTTATCATGTCTCACCAATTTCCAGGTACTCTTTTAATTAGGAGGGAAAAACCAATCTATTAATTTGGTTAACTGTACTTTACACTGGAGATATAAGAACTTGTTTCATACATGAAACATATTTCAAAACGTTTTATTTCAAACAGTTAAATAAGATAAATTTTATATTTATAAGGGGGCCGGCCCCGTGGCCGAGTGGTTAATTTCGCGCACACTGCTGCGGCGGCCCAGGGTTTTGCCAGTTCAGATCCTGAGCGCGGATGTGGCACTGCTCGTCAGGCCATGTAGAGGCGGCGTCCCACATGCCACAACTAGAAGGACCTGCAACTAAGATATACAACTATGTACCGGGGGGGATTTGGGGAGATAAAGCAGGGGGAAAAAAAAAAGATTGACAACAGTTGTTAGCTCAGGTGCCAATAAAAAAAAAAAATCTCTATTTATATACGGAATCATTATCTTACTACCACTTGCCTATCAATGCCACTTTTATCACATTCCCTGTTTTCTCTACAAGTAAAAATTTAATTTTTAAAATTCTAACACTAAATAACTATTTTGCGTTAAAAAAAAACTCTGTGTTGCTCTCCACATGGTTTATGTCTTCTTCATGCTACATAAAATAAAAGAAGGATTAAGATTGAGTGAAGACACTGATTTTCCCAATTGTGATTTGATGTCCTTGTGTCTTTTTTATTTCTTAATGGAAAAATTCCTGATGCTGTTCATATTAAGTTTCAGCTACAAGATAAGGTACATGTAGATGTTTATTATTGACCATTAAGTTCTATGATTCAGTGTAAGATAAGCACATCATGATTAAAAAGTTTTCTGTTACCACTTGGCACTCTTGACAGAAAATCTCCTACAGTTAAGGCTGCAGAAAGTTTTAAAGAAGTTACATAATCAAATAACCATGTTCTATAATTCCTGGGAATACATAGGACCCCAAGCAACTTAAAGAGTCCTTTAGCTAATTAGGATGAACTGAGATCTAAAGGCACAGTGAGAAATGTTAAAAATCTCATGAGACACCCACACAGCACTCCACAGGTCTTTAAAATGTATGTCAGTAGGATGGAAGAGTTTTCAAGAAATCACAACATTCTACACAGCCACTCCATACAACAGAGAGAAAAAGACATGTTCATTCATGATCAGCAAGAAACCAGACATTTTTGTTTTGTTTTAAAGAAAAGTTAACCCAGTTTTCTTCTACGTATAACTGATTACAAAACATTCAAGTCAATATTCTCTTCCTATCTATCCAATTAGAAAGTTGTTCAAGAAATGAGCTTGAGTTTTGTTACCGAGGCACTGAAAGAAAATACAGAGGACACCAGAGATGATAGACACACAGGAGGCCTAATCATCTAGCAGCCACTAGGGACAAACCAAAGAAGCAGAGGAACAGAAAATAAAACTACCCAAGAGCTTTAATGGGAATTTGTGACAGCAGATCAGGATGCCAGGTCACGTCTTAGGCTAGCCAGCTTATGGTACAAAAAGATCAGAGACTTGGATGGCCATCTGCAGCAAAGCTTACCTGGGACCAGAGGGGTGGGGCTGGAGACTGAGGTATGGTACCCAATGGAGGATCCCATGAGGTTTCGAGGTGGCACCAAACGAGCTGCCAACAGAGGAGGCGGTGTCCCCAACTGAAGTCGCTCAGATGCAGCAGCACCATGTTCACGAGAGTACATGGGCTGTCCTATAGAGGAAAGAATAGGAGGGCAACCGGGAATGAGAGTCACAAGCTTCTCTTAGGTAATGATATACTTTCTGAGACTTGAGCCAAGAACAGAGAAAGTACACCAGTGGGAACAGTAGTCAAGAAGGATGTTACTGAGATTCTAACTCAAGAAACAGAAACGCAATTGGTTAGGATGTATGAGGTATAAAGATAGGGTAAGAATTAGGTAATATGATTGCATCATCTCCATCTTTTATCATCTTAAATGGAATAACTATGTGCTAATTTTACCCCAAACTGATCAACCATATTAAATTATTAGACAAAGGAGCCCTGAGTTATATTATTCAGGTAGAGTTTTGTATCCAATGAGACATGTAGTTATGAAGGCTGTCACATCCATTAAAAAACAAAAACACAAACACTGCTCTCCAAAATCACATAATTTCAGGTTTGCACAAAATATACTCCCATATCTCGGAGCAGAAAAAAGAATAGTAATAAAGGAACTAAAAAAACAAAAACAAAAACAAGCATGCCCTCACGAGAATAAGAAATGTTCAAAAGAAAAAATTAAACAAGATCGTGAAAATTTAACCCATGAGCAAGTAGATAAATATAGAGAAAGAAAAAAAGGACAAAACCCCAGATAAACAGACCAACTGTATGTATAAATTACCTCAGATATTAAGAACAATCTTCGAAAAGAAAGTACATTCAGAGTTTATACATATTGACGCAAGAATGTCAGACACAAAGAAGCCAAATTTCACACAACAGTAGAAAAAAAGAGAAGGTATCAAGGAGCAAAATCTCCCTTTGGTTGGTCATTTAATAGTATCTTTTTTCACTGACTACCCCATATGAGACCTACTTCTAAGATTTACTCAATATTTTATATCTATAGTCAGACATTCACTATGTGACACAAAACAAAGCGAATTTAGAATTTTTTTCCCGCCTGATACAAGTTCCTTAAAATTCCAAAAGATTTTTAATACACTTTAATAGGAGAAGCCACAAAGCAACCACCTGATTTCATAGTAAATGTAGAAGGGAAATAGATGTGCTAAACTTTACCACCCTTCTCTTCCTATATATGGAACAAAGGAGGACGTGACAAATCACATGGTACAGCAGACCACTTAGCTGTTTGCTTAGCACTCATCCTTTCAAAACTTACATTAAAAGAGGATCAATCATTACATTGCAAAAATAATTTAACATGTCCTCTCAACGATCTGAAAATAGTTGTAAGAATGACCTACTGCAGAGAATTCCTTGCAGAATGAAGTAGTGTGCTAAAGAGAAAAATGGGAAGTATAATCTGAGCCCATATGACTAATCTGAATTTCTGATACAACACTCAATGTACCAAGTGTATTTAATTATTAACTGTCTCAAAGTAAATTGGAAACTAAAAGGCTGGTTTGCACAATGTCTTTTTAAAACGAATGACAAAGAACATGCATCGAACACTTCAGAAAGATGGCTGTTTACTCAAATGCAGCCTGATTTTCTTCAACACCTATTGAGGTCTCTAAATACTACTTTAAAAAGAAATGGTTCCTTAGATAAAAGGCTGATTCTAGGTCTGAGCAGATAATTTATAAAATGAGCCTGGTACACACTGTGGTATATCTTGTCCTTCCAGGAGCAAGACAGCGATCAAACACTAGCATGTCAAAAACAAAACAAAAAAAAAACAACCTGCCGGAGCCAACATGAAGAAGCTCCCACTGGTCAAAGATGAGATAATTCGAACATCACAAAGAGCTACAGCAGCGAGCCCAACGGCGTAGTGGTTAGGTTCACACGTTCTCCTTCAGCGACTCAGGGTTCACCAGTTCAGATCCTGGATTCGGACCTACATACTGCTCATACTGCTCATCAAGCCATGCTGTGGCGACATCCCACATAGAAGAAATAGAAGGACTTACAACTAGGATATACAATTATATGCTAGGGCTTTGGGGAGAAAAAAGAGGAAGATTGGCAACAGATGTTAGCTCAGGGCCAATCTTCAAAAAAAAAGGGCTATAATGGGTGCAACATATCAAACATGTTAAAAATCCATGAGTTCATAATGATACTTAAAAAAAAAAATACAGTGGTCCCCTTTGGAAGATACTAGGAAACCAACTCATTGTTCTGAAAATTGATAAATGAAAGGAAACAGCATGTACCCTGTCTTTCCTGTAAAAATTGCATTTCAGGATCACCCAATGCTTAACACTGCCAAGTTTGACTTAGTAGAATGCCAGCCAAAAAGTGTAGAAGAAATTATAGAATTAGAATATCATACTTTTGTAACACCTAATGAAACAAAAGATCTAGGCAATGATCACAAATGGCTGCTGAAACCATGAGCAACGTTTTAAATGGACAGATGAGGATGAAAACAACTGTACACACTGATCAATATTTTTTTTTTTTTGAGGAAGATTAGCCCTGAGCTAACTGCTGCCAATCCTCCTCTTTTTGGTGAGGAAGATTGGCCCTGAGCTAACATCTGTGCCCATCTTTCTCTACTTTATATGTGGGACACCTACCACAGCATGGTGTGCCAAGGGGTGCCATATCCACATCCAGGATCTGAACCGGTGAACCCCGGGCCGCCAAGAAGCAGAACATGCGAACTTAACCGCTGCACCACCAGACCGGCCCCTGATCACTATTTCTAACACAGAAAGGAGACAGCTTGATATTATGGACATCATGATGTACTGCAGGAAGTATACAACCCCATCAATAAAATATTCATGCCAAAAAGAAAAAAGAAAAAAATGTGAATCTAATTAAGTCTCTAGATCTAACCTCCAATTTACAGGAAATAGAGGGGCTAGAAGAATATGTACAACGACACCATGGGATGCAATGTGCCAAGTCCAGAATGTGAAACAAATTCTTCAAGACAAGTGAACTGTTTCTTAAACAAATAGATGTCAAGGGAAAAAGAAAAAAGGTAGAGGAAGTCATTACAGATTTAAAGACTTAAGACACCTATCGACTAAACGTAACGTGTAAGCTTGTTTGGATCCAGCTTCAAACGAACCAGCTGTAAGAGGACATCTATGATACAACTGGGAAATACGAACACCGACTGGATGTTTGACAAGAGTAAACTCTCATAAATATTTTGGGAGTGTGATAAAGTATTGTCATTGTGTATATGTGTTTAATCCTTATCTTTTAGAGGTTCATAATGAAGTTTTTACAAATGAAATGTTGTTTGGGACCTGTTCTAAAATAATCAAGTCAGGAGTGAGTTATAGATGAAGCAAGATTAACCATATACTGATAAACACTGAAGCTGGTAAATGAGTACAAGAAGATTACTACAGTCTTTGTTTTCCTTCTGTGTATACCTGAAATTTTCCATAATGAGAAGTATTTTTAAAAATCAAATAGGGGCCAGCCCGGTGGTGCAGCAGTTAAGTTTGCACGTTCCGGTTCGGTGGCCCAGGGTTCGCCAATTCAGATCCTGGATGCAGACATGGCACCGCTTGGCAAGCCATGCTGTGGTAGGCATCCCATATATAAAGTAGAGGAAAATGGGCATGGATGGTAGCTCAGGGCCAGTCTTCATCAGCAAAAAAGAGGAGGACTGGTGGCAGATGTTAGCTCAGGGCTAATCTTCCTCAAAAAAAAATCAAACAGGTTACTATAATGGTGAAGATGAACCAGTCACAATTTATATTCATTCAATTTAGTTTTGATCAATGTAGGGAGTGAGTGGATAATTCCAAAGTGCCAACCCCCAAGTTCATTTTCCTATCTTAAGCTGTTCACATATCTTATATACCTGATACCAACATTTTGACAACATTCTTAATGTTAACTCTAGTCAGTTGAAGATGGTCTTTATTCTAATTAAAATTTTAGCTACTCTTTGTAATTTCCCTGATTTTACCTTTAAGAGAACTCATAGGATAAAAAATCCTAAGCCTCAAACTAAAAGCTCAATTAGAAAAAATAAAAAGCTACATCTGACAATTATTGACCATATTTATCATGTGTCTTCTCTATTAGAATCCAAGGTCCCTGGCACATCTTCTGAAGTTCCAGGGCCTAAACAGTGCCTGGTGCATAGTACGAACTCAATAAAGATTCACTTAAAGAGGGATGAACATCGGGCTGGCTCCGTGGCCGAGTGGTTAAGTTCGCGCGCTCCGCTGCAGGCGGCCCAGTGTTTCGTTAGTTCGAATCCTGGGCGCGGACATGGCACTGCTCATCAGACCACGCTGAGGCAGCGTCCCACATGCCACAACTAGAAGAACCCACAACGAAAAATACACAACTATGTACCGGGGGGCTTTGAGGAGAAAAAGGAAAAAATAAAATCTTTAAAAAAAAAAAAAAAAAAAGAGGGATGAACATTTATTAAAAGTATCCCAATGAAAACTAAGTATTTCTTTGGATGAATATCTGTATGTAGAAATGGGCAATACGATAACCAATGCAACAGAAATCCAAGTAAAATACAAGGGAAGAAAAACTCTAGACAATATACAATGACTCTACTAGACACTGATTCACTTTTCTGGACATCAAAATCCATAATCCTGCACAGAGAAATGTTACACACTGCACAGAATTAAATGAGGAATCTCAAGTGTAGGTTTTCAGCATTTTAATAATTTCACATAGTTGATAACAGAAAATGTACTTTCAGAAAGATACAGATAATTTATGTAAATTCATCTGAAAACTGGGAACTGCCTTCAACCTAAGAATCGTCTCTACAATCCAGGATGTTATATTTTGTTACTTTTTTATATACTCAGTACAATGAGCTTAGCTGTTATAAAATATTTCTATGTCTTCTTCAAAAAAGCAGAACAGATCGACCAAATTTAAGGCAGAAAAGGAAGTATACTTAAAAATGGTCCTGTGAAAACCAAAAAACATATAATCAGTTGGCAACTTCAAATTTGCATAAAATGTTTAAGTATTTCAGAGGAAACAGTTGATTCTAACAGGTGTATGTACTGCTGTGTTTCCATATACTTCCAATTACATCTCATTATTTAAGTTCTTTTCAGTGTCTGTGACATTTTAACTCAAAAAAAAAAAAGCTTCCAAGAGTTTTTTCTAAACTATAACCATTTGACATCAGTTTTTAAATAGCACTACCAGGAACCATGTATATCTTACCCAGTTTTACAGTATGGTAACCCTTTTAACGTTCAATTGTCTTCTTTGAAAACAAGTGATAATTACAGACTAGATGAAGGGCTTACTTTTGGCAGAATTAGTTCCTTTGTCACCTGTGTTTCTGAGGCATTCTGTTCACTTAGTTATAACAGCAACACTGCAATTGCTTTTTGTGGGGTTTTTTTACATATTTCTTTTCCACTACTACATTTTTAGGTTCTTAGGAGAAAAATCACTCTTATTCATCTGTATATTGCAGTACCTAACTAGCACTGAGCAGACTCCTATTCTTACCTCCAAAAACCCAAATCTCATTTTTCTTTGTTTACTTTGGATCCCTACTGATGTAACTAAATACCATCTGATATACTGTTTAGCACTTATAAACATTTTCTGTGCTGTCAATTTTAACGATAATTTTAATGGCAAAATAATAATTTAAACTTTCCCAACTTTAAGGACAGCTCAAGTTCTCTATTACATTGCAAACATACGTACAGCTTTTTACTTCATTTGAACTGAAGCAAGTTCTATTTTCCTGAAATTACCAGTTACAGTATTTAGAAAAGTAAACCTGAACAATTTTAAGGATTCAACTTATCTGTTTCAAAGGCAATTTTTTTAAAAGAAAAAAACTCTTTTTAAATCAAGTCAATAGAAAGATAGAAACAATTTATGACTGACAAACTATAATACACCAAAAAGATTTTGCTAATGCTTAGATTGTTATCAGGAACTATATCCCAGGTTTTCAAATTTCTCTATAAACTTTAGAATCAAATTTTACCTTTTAAGAAAGGAAGAAAGCAGTTCACAGAGTAGAAAGTTTTAAGTTGATATGAATATTCTGTAACTTTCAAAATATTCAGTTGCCTACTAACTAAATCTCTATAAACACTGACACAGCACATAAGACTATCCTCTAAAGCAGTAATTCACAAACGCCAGGAGGAACTTATCACCCTTTTATTAGTCTGAGACAAAAATAGGAAAAAATTTAATTAATATTTCATATAAAAGTATTGTCCTTTACCTTGGTATTGTCTTTTTTGGTGTAAAAATGTATTTTTTAAATTGAAATGATATTAGATGTTTTCATATACAGTCCTTAAGGTGGCAAAACAAGAAGTTGCTAACTGAATTGGTCCCCACAATTTTCTTAGAAACGTTACCAGCCCCTGAAAAACAGAAGTTTGGAACTTCTGTTCTATAAGGCCTTCACTGATATACCACGAAACATCCTTGCTTTTAAAAATAGTAGGAAAATGGTCTTCAAGTAACATGAGGTCAGGTATCTTGTTCATCTTGGCTCCCTAGTGTGTAGCACAATGCCTGGCACATAGCAGGCACTCAATAAATTTGCTAAATTAATGAATATTAAGCTAAGTCATTGAAATAAATGGTAACTGCTAGATTTTTTTAAATTAAAATCAAAATGGAATTTTTATAGTGAATCACAATGTTAAATTTAACAATATTAAAATAAATGGTAATTGCCAGATTTCTTTTAAATTAAAAACAAAATGCAATTTTTATCATGAGTCACAATGCTAAATTTAACAGTATAAAAATGTGCCATCTGCAAAAGACTCACAGATAAATAAACCATTTTTCATATTTACAAGTCCAAAGGCATTAAGAAATAATGTTAAGAGCTAATTCACCCAGGAACAGATGAAACCGGATTGATAAATGTTGAATACGTGTGATGGGGTACATGGGAGTTCATTGTAATAAATTCTTTATATTTATAAATGTTTGAAATTTCGCATAATTAAAAAATGAGAGAAGCAGTAAAACAAATATGTACTGTAAATAGGCTCTATATTAATTAGAAGACTTTGAGATATTAAATGTGAAACAGGAAGGACAATTACTTAAGTATCAGATGTGGCTTCCGTTCTGAAGACACTCAGTTGAACATAAGATTTACACACATGAAAAGAAACCAAACAGTAGGCCTATATACAATTATATGTCATTATGTAATAAATGTTTTTGGTGCTGTAGGAGTTTAAAACAGAGCAATAATGTTCTTTATGTACTTAGAAGACTTGGGCCTTGAAAGAATAGAAGAAAGAGCATATTACCAGGAGTAAAGACAGGAAAAGAAAGTTTGAGTCATGACTAGGGGCACAGTGTACAACTGGCCTGACCAGAGAAGATGCATGTGAGGAATCAGTGAAAAAAGATTACCAGGGAGGGTAGATTATAGAGTCAGAAGATACAGACAGGGGTTCATCCATGGTTTAGAAGGAAACAGCAGCCAGTGAAAAGTTCTCATGAGGAACTGTCACGGTTGGTTTTCTCAGGAAAATTAGCATAAGCAGCATTACGTGATGTGACTTGATTGGGGGGGATATAATGGAGTCAAGAAGATTGTGGCATTAATCCAAATGTGAAGTGATTCAAGTGTGGTTGAGGGCAGAAGCCACAGCAGCAATAGAGAGACAGGGATACTTGAAAGAAAGAGAGAAAGGATTTTCTGATTAACTAGATGTAAAAAAGTAAAGCAATGAGTCAGTCATGTCAAAGTTTCAATTCTAGGAGATGAGGTGGGTATTATTCCCACTGCCGAAAAATAGGGATGGTGGAGGTAGAGGCTTAAGGAGAAGATAACACGTTTGATTACAGAGAAGTTGAAATTTAAGGAGACAATAATAACTACAATATTATAACAACTAATCCTTATATATACCTTACTAGATGCCAGGCACTGTTATAGATGCTTTAAATGTATTAATTCATTTATTCCTTAAAATAACCTTAATGAGGTGAGTGATGTTATTATATTTCCATTTTACAGAAGAGGAAATCAAGATAGAAAGAGGTTAAGTAATTTGCTCAAGGTCACAATGACAGTAAGCTTTGGAACCAGGATTTGAATCCAGGCTTAATTACCCTGTTGAACTGCCTCTCCATGACATGATAGAGATGAAGAAATATTTATGATAAACACAGTTACACACAAGGTGAATTTATCTATAAAGTCACCTAGCTCTATAAATAAAATCTCACAATCTGACATTTTTAACAACCAACTACATCATTTTTCATGTTTTTGGAGAAAGGCATTTCTTTTAAAACCTCAGTAAATTAAAAACAACAACAAAAAAACACCTAAGAAATAAAAGAGAATTAAGATTCAAGAAAAATACATTATTACAGTTAAACACAAATGTTATAAATAGCCTAGCCACTAAATATTTTAGTTTAAATGATGCTATCTTCACTCCAGCATCCAAGTTAAATAACTATCAGGCATATTTTATCTGACCTTTTGTATACTCTTAGGAGATAAGCCTTACATTTTAGAAATTCAATCAGAGAAACAATTTTTGAATAGAAGCTTCAAGGTAAATTTCCTTCAGAGGAAACTAAATGTTGTTACTCTACAGCAGAACAGACTTCTCCAATACAGAAGGCCTTGTCTTCTCTCCCATTATTGCACAAAACTAAAATATGTCTATACAACATAACTACATATTAAACTGCCTGTGAATACAAATATAATTTTTATATGACACAGTCCATAAGAATAGAAATTGAATTTTTTAATAGTGTAACACTGCTATGAGAAAACTTGGCTTTACTATATCCTAGCAATTTTAAGCTAAACAATATATACTTACGTTCTGATACTGTATAAAGGAGGTTCTGGGATAAAGGAGGAGGTAGTCTTGCTCCCACTGGTGCAAGATTGGGCACGGCACTTGTCCCAGGCTGGTCACGGTTGTTTATCAAGCTTGACTGTGTGATAGGTGGTCCTACAGATAACAAAAAGTTAAAGGCAGAGCGTTAAGTTTTCTAACTAATAGAAATATTCACTATACTAGTACTAATTTGGATATCCATACTTAAAATAACTACTTTGGCTTAGAACAGAATTAAGGAATTTGATATATGCAGTCGTAAGCACTATGAACTGCATAATTAATTAAAATGACATTTTAGTTCTAGAATGGACAAAACTAATCCAGGGGGAAAAAAAAAGCAGAACTGGTTGCCTCTGGGGGGTGCGGGTGAGGGACTTGAAGAAACTTTCTGGGGTGATGGTAAAGTTCTACAGAACTTGTTTAGACAGATCTCTTTCTACATTGAAATAAATTCTTTTATTGTGGGAATTTCTACATATGAAGATGATTTTTTGTCTGAGGAATAAAATCTCAACTTGAGCTTCACAATCATACCATTTATGTGACAGTATTAAATATTCACAAATGCCATTAAAATAACCGTATTTCTAATAACCAAATCCATGCAGAAAATGTCTCCAAACCTTTATCAACTTTAACGAAATGTGTTCATAAAGAATGTTACTGCAAGAGAGCTGGGTGATGCATACATGAGATCAAGCTAAACTAATTTTGCAACTTCTTGTAAGTCTACAATAATTTCAAAAATAAAAAGTTAAAAAAAAGAAAACTGAAAAAGTATCACTTAAAGTGAATGGAAATAAATCATTTTTAAAAAACAATAATTTGTCATCTCTTAACAATGTTAAATGTCTTCAAAAAGATACTGTCTTAAATTTATGCACATGCAACTATTTACCTCATAATTTTTTCAATTACATTAAAAACAATTTAGTCTTACAAAATTTAGTCTTGCTTCTGTTTCTCCTAACCAGCAACGGTTAAGCTTTAAACACTTCCTACTTTTAATTTTGGTGGATGTGATAACAGCATATTAATCATTCAAAAAAAAAACAAAAACAAAAACAACCAGTCCTTATCAGTAAAGAGACTGATACTGAAGTACAAACCAGTGAAATGACATTTGCAATTTACTCCAGCAAAAAAAGTCAGGGGGCAGGAGGGAGATAAATGAGATTAAAAAACAGCTGAATAATGATAACCACTGAACGGGATGATGGTACATGTGGTATACATATGATTATTCTACCTCTGTGTATATTTGAAGATTTCCATAATAATTTAGGTTTTAAAAATTATTTCAATATGCTTGAAGAGATTTTCTTTAAAGACTAGGAAATTTCATTAAACTACTAGTACATTCTTTTTTCTGACATCTTCAAAACACTGGCTTTCTCAAAATGCTATCAACTAGCAAGATTTTGACTCCAGGTCAATATACATTAGGCCACTACTGATAAAATTTACAGTTACAAGTACTACAGTTAATGCAATGTAACAAATAGATGGAAAAAAGGAAAGAATAGCATCTTTGCTACGGGAAAATATTCCAAATTCTATTATTAATTCATCTTTCAAAAACTTTAAATCTAGTGTTAAGTTAGCTAACAGGGATCGGTTCTTCTAAATATAATTCTTCAGTAAAGAAAGAAATATTCAACAAACTTATATTTACTTGGTATGGGAAGCACAACAGAAGGCGGAGGCTGGCCATGTCCTTGGGGAACAGGAAGTCTCATACTGTGGCCAGGACCTGGACCTGGACCTGGACCTGGGCCTGGGCCTGGGCCAGGACCTGGGCCTGGGCCTGGGCCTGGCATTGGAGGCATTAACATTCCAGGAGGTGGTGGTGGAGGAAGCCCAGGAGGAGGTGGAGGGAAAGGAATCATGCTTGGCAGAGCAACTTCATCAACAACCAGGGGATCATTTCCATGATCAAACTGACAAAGGTCACCAAGTACACAAAAGCCTCTTTCTGTAAGAATAAAAGAAAAGTCTTATTATGATCTACTTAGAGTTCAAAAAACAAAACAAGTCCCTGAAAAACCCACCAATCTGACTTACAAAGTG
Source organism: Equus caballus (assembly GCF_041296265.1). Lineage (NCBI taxonomy): Eukaryota > Metazoa > Chordata > Mammalia > Perissodactyla > Equidae > Equus > Equus caballus. Next base: position 47,214,154 of record NC_091697.1, read on the forward strand.
TTTTTTCTCCAAGGAGTCTAAAGCCTTCTTAGTGTTATTCTGCTAATTGTCACAGATCCCTGAGGTAGGGGCAGGTGTATGTACTCTCTACCTTCTATACTATGAGACTACGCTTTGTTGAGATAGCAAACAAGAAGATAAGCAAATAAGGGGGACATAGAAAATAAACCCTTGCTATTAAGTTTTCATAATAAAAATTGAGATATTTTAAACAAATATTAATTTAGCAAAGGCTAGGAGAGGGAAGCAACTTGAACTAGATGATCTAATTTCAACTACCTATTTTCAAGATATTATTCTAAAGGAATCATTCTTGCTATATCTACAAGTTGAAACTTTAGTTTAAAATATTCAAGTGGGCATTACGTACTAGGTTATTTACTGCACCATTATTTGTAACAGCAAAATATTAAAACGTCCCAAACATGCATCACTAGGAATAGGTTAAACACACAATTCTGTAAGCACAATTCTGTAAGTAAGGAATACTAAGAAGACTAAAAAATACTGAAGAAGTTCTTTATGTATTAATTGGGATGATCGCCAGGAAATACTGCTAAGTGAAAAAAACATTATGCAGAAGAGTGTCAACAGTATACCAGCATTTATGTAAAAAAGAAACTTGGGCAGAATATATGTATTTGCTTCTGTACATATGCACAGACTAAGTCTGGAAAGATATACAAGAAATTGCTAACATTAAATTGGCCTTGGGAAAGAGATCTCTGTGGCTGGGAGACGAGGGTGAGAGTGAGGTAACATCTGAACTATGATTTGATTCTATTCCCTACTTAAAAATAAATAAAATTAAAAATATACACATTCTATATTTATAGAAAAATATGTTATGCTGTCTGCGATTTGCTTCAAATAATACAGGCCAGGGAGAAGCAGTGGGAGTACAGATGAAAGCAAGATTGCCCATCAGCTGATAACTGTTGATGTGAGGTTACGTATCACTAGATACACTGGGGTTAATTACATTATTTTGTCACCTTTTATACATATTTAAATATTTCCATAATAAAAAACTTAAATACATACACACACACACACCGATTCAATAATTCAAATGGAAAATTAGTAACTTAAAATTGTAAATAGGTTACATAAGCTTAACAAATTCTCAGCACAAACACCACACAAAGAAATCACAATTTCTAGTGTCTACCAAATTCTATGGTATACTTATAGCATAGGAAGTAACAAGAACAACAAACTAAAGGGTCAAATTTGAACACTCCCTTAGCAAGAGCCAAACCGTTAAATCAAACAAGAAAATAAGCATATGCCAAAAGAGATTCTCCTCCCCATTCATCCCATTTAACAAAATCTGGACTACAATAAAAAAGTACACAGTATTAGCAACATTTGCTTTACTAGTATTTTTGGGTAAGAGAAAAGAGGATTTTTACCATCGTAATCTCTGCATCGCCTCTTTGGTGGTGGGTTTCGACCAAAAGAATTGGAAGAGCTATGATTGTTATAGTAATTAGACCAACTCTCAGTTGTGTTTTCAGAGTGGTGCGCAGGTGCGATCACAGTAACAGTGCTGGGAATAGACTGTGCCCCAGAGGAATACTGCTCAGAAGAGTTGGGAGGTGGTGCAGACACAGGCACATAGGAACTCTCCAAGTCGTTCCTTTCACTCTTAAACTTTGATCTTTCCCTGTGCTCTGCTTTAGAGACAAAATAAAAATAAGAAATAAATAAGATCAGACTTTTACATTCTTAAACTATGTTTCTCACTTGCAGAATAGGAAAGATGAGAATATTAAAGTAAACTTAACTGAGCTTCCATATTTCAAAGTGCTCTCATTATTAATATAGCCTAAAAGTAGGAACATCAACAATGTGACATATCTTGACCAATGACTTGTGTAAAATCATCTTTTATAACATCAACATCAACACACAATGAAAAAAAGCCAGCTTCTCCACTGATGTTTAATAACAATGTTATGCAAGAACTGACTTCCAAACTGATACCCCAGGAAATCAGCAGTTGGGATCCCAGTAATCTACTTAAATTTTTTTCTTTTTAATTTTATAAACCCTAGGCAACCTTTTAGTGGGGGTGGGGAGTGGGGGAAGGAGTAGTGATAGCTTTGTTGATTAAAGGACATGTGTTTCAATTATACAAAATGACTTCAGTCTAGACATGTACTATAATATGCTTATGAAAAGCTTCTTTTTAGTCAAACTCCTTTAATTCTATCCCAAGAATAGAGCCCTGCCTTTGTAACAAAATCAATATTAAGTTTTTTGAGTCAATTCTAGATTTTACATTGCTCAGACATATTAAAGGTACATCTACCTTTAAGGGAAGTTCTGGTACCCTTGTGATATAGGAATATAAACTACAGAAATTTTAGGAAGAAGCCTCATCCACTCACCAACATTCCTATTTGGATCCCGGTCTTTGCTGCGCCCCCTACTCCGGCTTCGACTTCGACTCAGGCCTCGGCTCTTACTCCGGCTCTTACTCCTGCCTCTTCTCCAGTCATACTTCTCACGGTACAATTCACTTCGCTCATAGTATCGATCATAGTCTCTCCACTTGCCATCTTCTCTTTTTTTCTCTCGTGTCCTATAATACACAGATATAAAAGCCATATTACGCTACAGAAACCAAGTCTGCAAACAAATTGGTAATATAAAATACCCTTGATTCATCAAAATTTGTAACATCTATGCTTTTTTAGAAAGCCATAAGACTACCACATAATTCTTCTAATCCATTATATAAAAAGAAAAAACATTCCCTCAAGTACATTGGGTGGGGAAAAATGCAAAAAAGAGGTGAATCCAAAGTATGGGGGGAGGGGGTAAGGGAAAAACAAAAACAAGACTAGAAAAGAAAAAAGGCTCAAAACAAAGTTTTCCTAAATAAACATTTAATTTTTTGATAGTAGACTGATGACAACATATAAACTATACTACGTATAATACAAAATGCTATGAATGATCTTAATACTGAGCACCCCTAAGCAAATGGAACATTTCATTAATATTCTCTAAGGAGACTGCTCCCACCCGAGCTCTTGGGGAAAGTACATAATGATGATTGTTTATAAAAAGAAGAGAAAGTATGACAAAGACAAAAACAGAGACTGGAAGGAACTTTAAACTTTAATCAGTTTAGAGAAAGGAATCAGCATATATGTTAAAAGTTCCTTTAATGCCCTTATAACGTAACTGAAAAGCGAGTTATCAATGTCTTTCTTATTAAAGATAAACATAAACCTTCGTTCACTTGATTCTGAACGAGTCTTCTGGGGACTAGGATATTTCTTTTTCCTGCCATCTCGTTCTTCCTCTGCTGGCTCCTGAAATACCTATATAAAAACATTCATTAGAAACAAGAACAGTCCTTTTATAAACTGCAAAACACATCCATCTGATCATTTTTCTGGTGTAAGAGAAGGCACAAATAAATATAGTGAAATACTGACATGAAATCACATCCAAGAAAAGTTAGGCAACAGGGAAAAGTTAAAAAGATGCTAAAATTACTTCAACAGCAATATGTTAACTTTTAAATGTTAATTAAGGTAGAGAATAGCTGCGAAGGAGGAAAACAGCAATTCATTCTTTAAATTGAAACAGAAATAGCAAATCTCTAAGTATCACATAGTAAAATGGTTTATGTTTTCCTAATAAAACATGTTCACACACACAACTCATTTGAGAAGGACTGTAGATTTATCTTATAGAAAAGGTTTCAGGAACAAATGGTTAAGTTAATAAATGCTATAAATCTAAGTATTTCACGTGAATTATGGAAAAATGGTATTGGAATTAATGGAAATGTTAATGTTTCTTTTAAAGCCTAACAGTTAAGACTGAACACAAACCAAGAGCTGGTGATTTTATTGTTCTTAAACAGAAGTTAATCTCAAAACAAATACACAGGCTTTACTAGAGAAAGGTAAATAAAGTCCTCTGCAAGAGCTGAACAATGCCCCTCTAATGGAGAAGTTCACTTACAATTACCCAAATCAGGAAGTGAGTGAATGGAACAGGAGATAATTTAATAAAACTCAGGCAACATAAAATGGAAGCCACAATATGGCAAGCATACAGTGCTGGCAAAAGCACTACACAATCGTTAGACTATATTTAAAAATCATTCTCTCAACCAATTTACAGGATATACAGATGATATATTACTTCACTGGGATGCAATCAGCAAAATCCAGACAGCAAAAAACGCTACAGGACAAATTACTAAGTTTCTTAAACAAAATAAAATTTGAGGGAAAAAAGAGAATGAGGAAAAGAAGAATGAGAGAGACAAACAGGTAGGTATGAAGAAATGATTTAAAGATTAAAAGAAACTTAAAAGACATCAACTTGCAGATCTTTTTCCTTCTTTTTGCTTTTCTATATTTTCCAAGGGGTTTTTTTGGTGGATGTGTATTAACTCCTAATGGGAAAAACTATTCTTAAAAAGTCAAAGGATCCAAGAGAAATAAAAACATAAGGCCACAAAAAAACTCGTGCATGAATGATCACAGCAGTATTCAGAAACGCCAAAAAGTGTTAACCATTTGCCTATCAAGCCAAATATCCATCAACTGATGACTGGATAAAAGAAAATGTGATATATCCATAAAATGGAATACTATTCAGCCATAAAAAAAGAAGTACTGACTCATGCTACAACCTGGATGAACCCTGAAGTGAAAGAAGCCAGTCAAAAAAGACTACATATTGTATAATTCCATTTATATGAAATGTGCAGAAGAGGCAAATCCACAGAGACAGAAAGTAGACGAGTGGCTGCAGAGGGCTGGGGGTAGGGGGAAGACTTGGAGGATGATGGCTTAACTGGTATGAGTCTTCTTTGTATCCTACAATGGATCGTGGTGATGGTTGCACAACTCTGAAAACAATAAAAACCATCACGTTTGTACACGTTAAATAGGTAAATTGTATAAGTGAATTATATCTAAATAAAGCTATTAAAAAAACAGTCAAAGTGGCCGGCCCCATGGCAGAGTGGTTAAGTTCGCGTGCTCCACTTTGGCAGCCCAGGGTTTCACCCGTTCGGACACTGGGCACAGACATGACACCGTTCATTGGGCCACACTGAGGCAGTGTCCCACATGCCACAGCTAGAAGGACTCACAACTAAAATATACAACTGTGTACTGGAGGGATTTGGGGAGAAAAAGCAGAAAAGAAAAAAAGAAGATTGGCAACAGCTGTTAGCTCAGGTGCTAATCTTTGAAAAAGGAAAAAAGTCAAAGAGCATACAGGATATGGATGACTCTCACATAATAATGACCTTAAAAAGCTAGACAAAAGACTGCATTGATTCCTGTTACATAAAATGGAAAAAGCAGGGGGACCAGCCCAGTGGTGTAGTGGTTAAGTCCACATGCTCCACTTCAAGAGCCCAGGGTTCACAGGTTCGGATCCCAGGTGCAGACCTACACATCACTCAGCAAGCCACGCTGCAGCAGCATCCCACGTATAAAATAGAGGAAGACTGGTACAGTTGTTAGCTCAGCAACAATCCTCCTCAAGCAATAAGAGGAAGATTGGCAAGAGATGTTAGCTCAGGGCCAATCATCCCCATCAAAAAGGAAAAAAACAGGAGAAACTAGTACATAATACTAGAAGTAAGAGTAACAGTTACCCTGGGAAGAGGGAAGTGAAAGGGAAGAAGGAAGAGGGAATTAAACAAAAAAGACATTTTAATCAACTTGATTGGAGCTTGGCTCAAACAAATGGAAAAAAATGGACATTTATGAACAACTGGAAATTTTATCACTGGGTATCTGATGACATTAAGGAGTTATTGTTATTTTTATATATGATAAAGCTATTTGGGGGCTTTTTAAATATTACCTTTTAAAGATACTAAGTATTTACAGATGAAATGACACAATGTCTGAGATTTTTTCAAAATAATTTAAGAAGATAGAAAGTGGTTAAAGGTATAGAAAAAGAAGACTCCCCACAGGTCTACAATTATTGAAGCTGAATGATGGCTACGTAGGGGCTGAGTATATTATTCTGGCTTCTTTCAAATATTTTCATAATAAAAACTTTAAGTTAAAAATAATCTGCATTCTTTTCTATTTTAAATAAATTTTCTAGAACTTCCAGTGGTAAGGATATGTTTTTCCACAATTATTTTAAACTTTTATTCTGAAACAAGTTATATGGCATTATATTGCCTTCTATCTCTTGAATTAGTAATATACATGAAGACTTCATACACCAAAATCTCTTACCTACTTTGATCCTACTACTCTAAGACTATGAAAAGTAGATTTCTTTACAGAATCAGATTATGATCAAGCATGCAAACTTTTAAAAGTGTTTCTTCTATGTTTTCCACCTGACAAATTTTTCTACCTTACATCTTCTATTAGATGTGTGACCATTACACACATATTTAAGAAGTTTTAACTATTTATTTTTTTTGCTGGGAAAGATTCAAGCTGAGCTAACATGTTGCCAATCTTCCTCTTATTGCTTGAGGAGGATTGTTGCTGAGCTAACAACTGTACCAGTCTTCCTCTATTTTATATGTGCTCTTTTTTTTCCCCTCCCCAAAGCCCCAGTACATGGCTGTATATTCTAGGTACAAGCCCTTCTAGTTCCTCTATGTAAGCGGCCACCACAGCATGGTGACTGAGAGACAAGTGGTGTGGTTCCACGCCTGGGTACCAAACCCAGACCACCAAAGTGGAGCACACCAAACTTTAACCACCAGGCCATCAGGGGTGGCTCTAACAATTTATTATCTTAGTCTGTCATGGCTATCCAAGTCTGAGAGCCCCCATTCTACTGGACCATTTTAGATATAAAAGTGTACTAAACAGGGATGCAGACAGGGCACGACTGGCCATGGGTTGATGGGTTGTTGGGGCTGAGTGATGAATATATGGGAATTTGTTACACTATTCTGTCTCCTTTTGGTGTAGGTTGAAAATTCTCTATAATGGGTTTTTAAAAAATTCAAATGAAATATTTTCAGACAAACCAAAGGGGGGAAAAAACTGCCTGAGGTTCTTATATTTCTAGTCATAAATATATGCACTGGGTCTAAGAAAAACTCCCTTCTAACATTTCAGATGATCATGGTATAGTGTGAGTAAGGAATTATTATACCAAAGATCTACCATCTTTATGGATTGTTCTTTTACATGTTCGTGAACTCAGACAGACAGGGTAAAGGGTTTAATAACAGCCAATTATAACTACAGCAAATGTACAAGTAATTTTCTAACTATAGACAAAATGTATTGTGCTTCATAAATCATGGCACATACATACCAAGTGTTTTTCCAGTACCAGGATGAGTTATGCCAATGATCCAAATTCTCTCACCTGGTTCCCCATGTGACCAACAGTCTAACTGTAAAACAACTAATGGTACAACGTAGCTGGGGACCAAGGAAGAAAGTTAAAGCTACTAGTCCTTAAGACAGCTTTGCTCCTCTGTAACCTACTCAGAGCAACTACAACAATTGAGCACAGACAGAAAGTCAATTAGTCAAAGGTACTGTGATACCTCAAACCCTTTCCTTTCACTTCATCTAACAGAAGTACTATAAACTATTATATTTATACAATATTATATGAGCTTTCATTTAGGTCAGGAATGACAAGTTACACACAAAGTCTTAGAAAAATAGGAGAAATGCCAGAACACATCACTTGGGGTAGTTACACATAGAAATTTTTCACAATTTGCAAACTTAGGATTTACTATAAAGATACAAAATGAAATCGTGTACCAATTTGTTTTTTTAAAACTGTCCTTTCAAACCTCAAGATAATACAATTTTTCTCTTATATTCAAACAAGCTTTCTTTCAGACACTGACCTTCAATGATTGTAGAAAAGGACATGCGCCTAGGCATGGACTCAGCACCGCTCGTCAAGCCATGCTGAGGTGGCGTCCTACATAGAACAACTAGAAGGACCTACAACTAGGATATGCAACTACGTACCGGGGGGCTTCGGGGAGAAAAAAGAAAAAGACAAAGACTGGCAACAGATTTTAGATCAGGGTCAATCTTCGTCACGAAAAAGTGATACAATTAAAAAAATAAGACTTTATGAGAGAATTCGCAGGCAGGAGCCAAAACCAAAAAAGTGAAAGTAGTATCAACTGATCTTAAATATAGCCACATTTTGTTTTCTTTTACTGTTGGGTCAATTTAATCAGCCTAGAATTTAAAAATGTATCAGAAATGACAACTAAACACAATATGTGATGCTTAGAATGAATCTTGTACTGGAGAGGAAAAAGATATGCTATAAAAATGGAACATTGTTAGGTCGATTGACAAAACTGGAACACAGACAGTAGACTATTTTATTAATGTTAAATTTATTGAAACTGATAACAGTACCATAGCTATCTAAGAGAATATCCTGATTCTTATGAAATACACATTAGAATTTAGGGGTCAAGGGTCATGATGTATCTGACCTCCTCTCAAATGATTCAGAAAAATAGTTCTGGGTGTGGATTTTAAGGAGAGCTAATGGGGCAAATCTCCAATCTAGGTACATGGTATATGGGTGTTTTGGGTACTGTTCTTGTAATTTTTATTTAAGTTTAAAATTATTCCCAAATGAAAAGTTTATTTAATAATTATAATAAAAACAAAAGCTGGGAAATATTTCTGTAAATTAATCAACATTTATATGCCAGGCACTGGACTAGGATATGTGTGTGCATGTGTGTATGTATATATAAAATTTCATTTAATCTTCAATAAGATGAATGCTACTTTGATCATCATTTTCCTGAAGTGAAAATGGAAGAAGTTGTTTAACCTACTTTAGAACTACTATTTTAACTCATGCAGCCTGATTTTGGAACTCATATTCTTATCACATAATACTATGTCGTCTTTACATAAAAGGAATGAGAAATGAACTCTGTAAAATTTCCTCCTTGGTCCAAACAATTAGATGACCATCTATAATCACATCTTTACACTTCAACATTGTAAAAACATTTTTTTTCCTTTTCTTTCCTATGTTGACAGTGATGTCTATAATTACATTAACTATTTAAAAAACTCTATACAGTTAAAAAAGAAAAAATGAAAATGTGTTACCTAACGATTTCTCAAGGTTTCACTAACAGTCATGCGTCACTTAATGACAGGGATACATTCTAAGAAATGCATCATTAGGTGATTTCATTGTTGTGCAAACATCATAGAGTGTACTTACACAAACCTGGATGGTAACAGCCTACTACACACCTAGGCTGTATGATACTAATCTTAGGAGACCACCATTGTAAACGTAGTCCATCATTGACCAAAACATCATTATGCAGCATATGACTGTACTTTACGTTCAGTAGAGACTCAATATTTAACCAAGTTTTCTTTTTTAAAAAGTCATTGGATAAGATTTCTCTGAATTCCTCAATACACTAAAGTATTTCTTGGATTATTAACCAAGGTATCTGAAATTCTTCCAGCTCTTCAAGTCTAAGGAACTAAGAAGCCCTGATAAAGAATCTGCACATTGCCCAAAACCCAGAAACTTCAGTCAGCAGATAACTACTTCTAAGGAGGTCAACTTCCAACTAAGAATAATACTGGTAATAAGATCTAAGAAGCCCCCAAAAGCAAAAGAAAACTTTGCATTACCTCTTCTTTAATTTCTTCTTTTTCTTGGACTGGTGGTTTTGGCTCAGGCTTAACTAGTTCCAAAGGTGGAAGGTAGTTCTTAGTATAGAGACTTTCAAATAGTTTATCCACAAAACCTGAAGTTTCTAAGGAAAAGAAATAATATATAAGTATTGTACAAACAAAAACCAAAAGTTTGACAATGCACTCTATTGGCAAAGTTGAGGAAAATGGGACATCTCATACACTGCTGGTGGAACCAAAAATGAGCCTAACGTTTATGGAGAATACCACTTCTGGACTTTTAAATCCTTTGGACATACTTGCACATGTACAAAATGATATATATACAAGATTATTTGTCTGATACATAAGAGTAAAAGACTGGGAACAATTCAAACTTCCATGAATAAGAGACTAGTTAAAATAAATTACGTGACAACCATACAACAGAATACACAGTAGCTGTAAAAAAGAATGAGTGCTGATAATATCAGATCTCAAAGATATAAGATTAAATATTTGTATCTGTTTATATTTGTATTTAAAAAAACTAAGACACAAAAAATGACAAAGTTGTGTACGGAGGGTGGGAAGGGAACAGATAAAGAACAGGTGAGAGAGACTATTCACAGTACGTCCTTATACTGTCAGATTAAATGCACTGCCTACTCAAAAATTTAATTTAAAATATTTTAAAATCAGTTGAAAACAAATTTTCACATGAGAATGACATCAAATTATCTTTTTGTGTTTTACTTAAAAGTTGCTTTATTTTGTAACTTTTTCACATGAATTGAATGGGGAAAACCAGATGAACTTATTAAAAATATAAATGTCAAAATATTTATATTATGTTATTCGGAACAAATGTAACTTTCATTTGTCCTACCCTAAAAAACACCTAAAGAGCATATTAAAAGTACAACCAGGGGTACTCCCGTTAGATTGGCAAAAACATCCAAAACCAAGAGTGACAAATGTTGGAGAGGTTGTGGAGAAAAAGGAACCCTCATACACTGTTGGTGGGAATGCAAACTGGTACAACCACTATGGAAAACAGTATGGAGATTTCTCAAAAAGTTAAAAATAGAAATACCCTATGACCCAGCCATCCCATTACTGGGTATCTATCCTAAGAACCTGATATCAGAAATCTCAAGAGTCCGTTGCACCCCTATGTTCATCGCAGCATTATTTACAATAGCCAAGACGTGGAACCAGCCTACATGCCCAGAAACTGATGATTGGATAAAGAAGATGTGGTATATATACACAATGGAATACTACTCAGCCATAAAAAAAGACAAAATTGGCCCATTCACAACAACGTGGATGGACCTCGAGGGTATTATGTTAAGCGAAATAAGCCAGTCAGACAAAGACGAACTCTATATGACTCCACTCATAGGTGGAATTTAGTATATTGATATGGAGATCTGATCGGTGGTTACCAGGGAAAAGGGGGGGTGGGGGGAGGGCACAGAGGGGGAAGTGGTGTACCCACAACATGACTAACAAAAATGTACAACTGAAATCTCACAAGGTTGTAATCTATCATAACATTAATAAAAAAAAAAAAAAGCAAAAAAAAAAAGTACAACCAGGGGGCCAGCCCAATGGCGCAGCAGTTAAGTGCCCACATTCCACTTTGGTGGTCTGAGGTTCGCCGGTTCGGATCCCGGGTGCAGACATGGCACTGCTTGACAAGCCATGCTGTGGTAGGCATCCCACATATAAAGTGAAGGAAGATGGGCACGATGTTAGCTCAGGACCAGGCTTCCTCAGCAAAAAGAGGAGGATTGGCAGCAGATGTTAGCTCAGGGCTAATCTTCCTCAAAAAAAAGAAGTACAACACAGACTCTGCTTACACTGTAATCATTACACATTCTATATATTTAGCTATCTGTAAAATGTTAAATTAATTTTTCTTCATAAAAGCATCTTTTCATAAACTTCTTTGTGCTATTAATTTGTGTAGTGAGCATTTCCCATGATTATAAAACTATTAGCTCTTGTTAACTGTTACACATAACTTTAAGACAATAATCAGACCTTTCAAAAGCCTTTACGATCAGAAGACATTTCACATGCTTTTGTATTTTTAAAACATGTATTACAATTTAAAAGACATATAACCCAATGAAGAAAGCAAGCATAAACATCTAACATTAAACAATATTCAAGACATACTATTAAGTTGTTTTTAAAGGATATTACAGAAGAGTATACCACTTTAATACGCAATATAAACATATACATAAATCCAGAGCTGTGCCGTCCAATACAGGAGCCTCTAGCCACAGGTAGCTATTTAAATTAATTAAAATTAAATTTAAAAATCAGTTCCTAAGTCACATTAGCCAAATTTCAGTACTCAATAGCCACTAATAGCTGCTGAAATGGAAAGGGCAGATATAGGGGCCGGCCAGGTGGCACAGCGGTTAAGTGTGCACATTTTCCTTTGGCGGCCCAAGGTTTGCTGGTTCGGATACCGGGTGCAGACATGGCACCACTTGGCAAGCCATGCTGTCGTAGGCGCCCCACATATAAAGCAGAGGAAGATGGGCATGGATGTTAGCTCAGGGCCAGCCTTCCTCAGCAAAAGGAGGAGAATTGGCAGATGATAGTTCAGGGATAGTCTTGCTCAAAAAAAGAAAGGGCTGATATAGACCATATCCATCACTGCACAAACTTCGACTGGACAATGCTAGTCTAGAAAGGCACATATAAGTTGGTGACTGATTTATCTCTGGTGGCAAATTTATGGCTGTTTGTTTTCTTCTCCTTTTTAAAATGTTTTTATAATTCTTCCTCATGTATATTACTTTCATAATTTAGAAAGTTACTAAAAATCTTTAAAGCTCTTATAACAAGGAATTCTTAGATGTCTAAACATACATTTGCCTCCTACCCCAAAAGTCTTTGCTATGTTTTGCTTTTTTCCCCCACTTTTTTTCATGACTACATTTTTACAACATCTTTAACATAAACTAAGTGATAATAAACTAGTACATCTAGAAAAGAAAATACTCATCTGTACTGGCAAGGAATTCTGTATCAGATTTTTTTTGTACAAAAAAGTCTTAAAATGCACATACAAAAAATGTTATCCTGTGTTTTAGCTTACAAAGCCATATTTACTATCTTTTCTTTCTCAGTAGATACGTGAGTTAAAGGGTATCTTCTCATCACCAATAGCTAGATGAACCAGTAAGTGCGCATTATCCACATTCCTGTTCATCCATTCAACAATATTTACTGAATATCTTCTACGTGCCAAGCACTGTAGGTTCCAAGTCTCCACTCTCAACAAAGAGAAAGATAAATGATGGAGAGACAGGGAGCCACACACACAGATAAACAGGCAAAGAAACCTGTAACATGACAAGGAATGACAAGTGCCATGAAAAAAAATAAATAAAGCACGGTTGAGAAGAGGAGAGAGTGACTAGGGGCATGGGGTATACTCTATTGTATAAGAGTGTTCAGGGGACCCACTGAGAAGACGACATTTGAGAACAGACCAGAAACCATAGGTAAGAAACCAGGCATCAAGCAATGGTAAAGAGAGTTCAAAAGCCCCGAGTTGGGGGGCTGGTCTGGTGGCATAATAGTTAAGTTGTCACACTCTGCTTCAGTGGCCCTGGGGTTCAGGCATTTGGATCCTGGGCACAGCCCTACACACGACTCCATCAAGCCATGCTGTGACAGCATCCCACATACAAAATAGAGGAAGACTGGTATGGATTTTAGCTCAGGGCCAATCTTTCTCACACCCAAAAAAAAAAAAGCCCACAGTTGGGAACATGTTTGCCATGTTGGAAAAACAGGTGGTCAGTGTGGAGTGTGGCTAGAATGGAACAAGTGAGGGGGTGTGGTAGGAGATGAGGTCAGGGAAGTGTCAGGGGAGGCCTCCAGGAAGCTCTGTAGACTACAGAAAGGACTTTGGCAAAAAGATGAGAAACTAAAGGCCCAAAGAGAAGAGGATCATGCACATCTCTTGGATATCAAGAAGCCCCAGTGAAGAGGGAAAAAAATAGCTTTATTTTCCTTAAATTGTTACCTCAACCATAAACTAGGTTCTGCCACAAGCTACAAAGGACCCATTCACCTAACAAGCATTAGAGCTACCACTGCCTCAATATAGGAAAGAAGCAGAGAAGAAAAGGAAAGGGAAGAAAACAGTTCTGCCAAAATACATGATAAATAGTTAAGCATGAATGGGTATATTCAAGTATTTAAAGGACCCTGACCAATTTCTTTCCTTTCAAGTTTATATCTTCAAGATCTTATCAAGAAGCTTCAAATTTAAAATCTTTACTTAAATACTTGGTTGAAGGCCCATAATAATTACCTTTTTGTAAAAAGACATCAAGTTGGTCAGCACAAAAGGCTTTCAATTCTTTCTCAGGTTTGTCCTTCTTGACCAATGCTACAACATAGTTGGCTAAGGCCGAAGGGTCAGCATCACATCTAGTTAGACAAAGAGAAAATAAAAACTTTAAAACATTTTTTTCAAACAGTGATGTCATTAATGAAGTCATCCCATATTTTGGAAAACTAAAGGTAAAAATCTTTATTTTAAAAAGGGACTGCAAACACAGGCCACTATAATAACAAACAGCATGGACACAGCAGTGCAAGTGATATTTTCCTTTTCTGCTTATTTTATAAAACAGTTTGTCTCCTATCTTCAATGTTCTAATTATACCCAGAATTTTGGGCCAAATATACATTTTTTGCTCTCTCAATAGTAATAGGGAAAGGGTGCCAATTTGACCCTTAAGTTACAGCCTGACTCCTGGCCTGCAGAAGCACTGTCAATATCCTCAAGAATGATCTATTCCATGTGACCAATGAGGAAGAAGCAGGAGAAGTGATGGGACAGCTTTCCTCATCCCCTATGACCCTAGGTACCAGCATCCAAAAACAGCAATCCAGGTGCCGGCCCCATGGCCAAGTAGTTAAGCTGGCGTCCACTTCGGCGGCCCAGGGGTTTTGCCGGTTAGGACCCTGGGCGCAGACACAGTAACACTCATCAAGCCTTGTGGAGGCAGTGTCCTACATAGCACAACCAGAGGCACTCACAACTAGAATATACAACTGTGTACTGGGGCATTTTGGGGAGAAGAAGAAGAAAAAAATGTTTGGCAACACATGTTAGCTCAGATGCCAATCTTAAAAAAAAAGTGGTGACCAATTCCACTGCAAATCTTCTTAGTGAATATCTTAAAGACCTTTTTAAAAAGCAAGAACACAGAGCTGGCCTTATGGCGCAGGGGTTAAGTTCGCACGTTCCGCTTCAGCAGCCTGGGATTTGCCAGTTCAGATCCCAGGTGTGGACCCATGCACTGCTTGTCAAGTCATGTTGCAGCAGGCGTCCCACATATAAAGCAGAGGAAGATGAGCACGGATATTAGCTCAGGGCCAGTCTTTCTCAGCGAAAAGAGGAGGATTGGCAGCAGATGTTAGCTCAGGGTTAATCTTCACCCCCCCCACACAAAAAAAGTGAGAACACAAGAAGGATGGCACCTTAAACATTACTGGCAAACACTTTAGCAGCTATAAGAAAGAAAGGAAGGAAAGATCTGGGAATTAGAACAGAAAGGATAAGAGAAGTGGGGGAAGGGCGGCAGAGATAATCTTTATCTACTTCACATTTTTTTTTGTCAGTAGTAACCTGACTTTGACATTCGAAATCATCTCCTATGCCAGGTCAGCACATGATCCTTGAGTTGCCAACTCCTGACATATAGCAATCTACCAGACTTAACGTTTATCTACATTATATGAAACTGAAAGTTTTAATGTTATAAAAAATATATATGTATTAACATATGTGTACGTATGAATGTACATTTAAGTAACACATATCCTTTGTGGCTTCACAGGGTTATTGTGAAGGTAAAATGAAAAAACTCAGAATGACAGCAAATAAAATCATTATGCAAGCAAAGTGATCATATCCCGATAAAACATTATTCAAATCTAACTATAATTTTGTTCTATAATCCTTGAGCCTCCACTGCCAACCAGAAAGTTAAAAAGTTTCAGCTCAAGATTATTAATCAGATTTTCAACAACTTTATGAGATTAGAAAACAAAAGAAAAACCAAGCATCAGCACTTTTACTTCCTTCTGGTCTGTATTCTTAAAGTTCATAATTCAATAAAATAGCAGAATTTTTTTCACTGCCAATATTAACACTGTTGTGGGAAAGGCTGGTTCTTTAAACATCTATGCAGGGGCTGGCCCCGTGGCCGAGTGGTCAAGTTCTTGCGCTCTGCTGCAGTGGCCCAGGGTTTCGCCAGTTCGGATCCTGGGCATGGACATGCCACAACTAGAAGGACCCACAACTAAAAATACACAGCTATGTACCGGGGGGTTTTGGGGAGAAAAAGGAAAAATAAAATCTAAAAAATAAATAAATAAAGCATGCATGTTTGTAAATTGGATGTTTATTAAAAAAATCTATGCATACATGCACCAAATTCTAAGCAAATTTCAGTGATTGTCAATTTCACAAAACTCAGAGCTAATAAAAAAAATTATGGTCAAGGGTCAAAGTGCATTAGGAGAGAGCGTAAGTGTCAAAGATGATGAGTTACATATTAATAAAAACATGCAACTTAAAAGAAAGCTGGGACTTTTCTTAAGTAAAAAATATAAATTACATTTTGGAGAATTATCATTACCTTAGTAAATCCAATTGCTAAATTCTAAAACAAATATATTGCATTTCCATCTTCAAAAAATATTACATATGCCATGCCCACCTTGGCTATTCCATAAACACCTTAAAAGAGAGATGTGTAGGTAGACAATCTCACTCCTGAGAAGAGTAAGATATTTGATCAGCATAATTCTAATCAACATTCAAGTGGAGAGGAGAGGGGGGAAAAATCACATTTCTACCTTTACTTACAAAGTTCAGATCCTGGATAAGGAAGATATTCCAAAAATAGAAAGAAAAGGATTTTTTTTTAAGATTTTATTTTTCCTTCTCCCCCAAACCCCCGGTAGATAGTGTATATTTTTAGTTGTGGGTCCTTCTAGTTGTGGCATGTGGGATGCCACCTCAGCACGGCCTGACGAGCGGTGCCACATCCGCGCCCAGGATCCGAACTGGCAAGACCGTGGGCTGCCGAGGCGAAGCGCACCAACTTAACCACTCGGCTATGGGGCCGGCCCCTGGATTTTTTTAAATAAATAAGAACGGCAGAAAGAAGCAATGGTAATTTCCCTCGTGTTGCGGGACCCTACAAGGAGTCTCATGACCTGACAGGTAAAATGCTGGGTAAGGATATGAGGTTTCTAGCGAGAAACAGGCATAACATTTCGATTACTAGATAAATGAAGTGGGTTAAACAAACCCAGATATCTTATACATATATTAAGTATTCTGACTCTGAAAAACAAATGGAGAGTTAGGCTGCTTCTGATGAAATACACTTTGATGTGATAGTTAAAACACAGGACGAAAGTCACAAGAAGGTAAAAGAGTAGAAAAAGACTAGACACTAAGAAAAGAGAGTGATCAGAGATTCTAAATATTTGTTTTATGTGAGTGAACAACTGATTGTTAGTAAATGATAGTTAGAATTCTGCACCAAACACAAAAGAGTGTTTACAGCTGAAGGAATGGGACCATTTAAATTTAACAGCTAACATGTATCCATAAAGTGCACTATGAAGGAAATTGCCAGTCTGAAACAATAAGTCATACCAATTGGATGATGAAACTTAAATACACTGGGGAGTTCTACGCTGTAATTTTCTGTACCTTTATGATCTTATGTAGTCTTTCATAAACTTTAAAAACTGACAATAACAATACTGTAGTAGCTATGGTACCAATGCCAATAGCAGCTCAAGACTTCCAGAAGTGTATCTCAAAAATCTGAGTATGACTAAGATCCCTGACAGATTACAAGATAGATGCTGGGCCCCTTCTTACTTCTCTTTCCCAAGAAGAGTATCTGAAACCTTTTAGCTATTCATTTGTAATCAAAGCTTATGGAAATTTGTTTTTGCTTAACTATAGGGACAAGCATATTTTAGAATAAAAGAGATTTTACAATTTTGGATCCATGTCTATGTTAAATACACACGTTCCTAGACGAAAAGGGACTTCTGTTATAAGAAAGAGATTAGAAAAGGTAATAATATCCATCTAGAATTATTATTCCAGTAGAGAGTCTTTAAAAGGCCTAATAGCATAATCAAAGAATTATTATTCACTTTATTGATATGTAAATTTGTAAATATATAAAGACAAATTTAGTGATCCACTCAAGACCAGGCAGACAGCACACCTGTGGAACTAAAACTCAGCTGCAATTCCACACTAGTAAAATCTATTTCACAGCATTTATACTTGTCTAATGTATATCTGCACAACAAATTAATGCATTCTAACTCTCAATCAATAGTTACCTTTCAGTTAAAATAAAGAACCAACAGAAGAAATTTCCCAAAGTTTAATGGAAGTTAGAAATATGAGGATTCCTTAAAATTCACATCTTGCATAATAATGTTCTAAGAACATGTTTCAATTATCTTTTAAGTTATTCAAAAAATAAAAATCAACTCAATGAATTGTTTTATCAGGGCAACTCAACAGAAATATTGCTGCAAAAATGTCTTATCTGTATAAACCTCAAATTTGTCTTTTTCCTCCTTAATGAAAGTTCCATTGCAGGTATACGACATCTGCTGAGCTGGCACATTAGCTTTACAGATTTCAGACAAATACCCAATCCCAAGACCAAAGAGTAAAGGTCCTTCCTTGCCTTAGGCCCTAAGCCAAGAAGCACTACTAAAAAACCATTACATTCTAATTGTTTTAGGAAAAAGCCAAGACTACTTAAATCCTTTCCACTTTCAGAAAAATCTACATGTTTCTGACATAGGCTCAATTTTATGTTTTATCTTAGTGTGATTTTTGTTTCAGAGGCAAGATAATTAACAAATATGCAATTGGGCCACAGGGAAAAAACCTCCTGATTTTAATGTATATCAACAGCCATTAAAAATGTTCATATTCTTTGACTAATAGTTGTACTTATGGGAAAACAGCCTCAGGAAAAAAAGCCAAATATAGAAAATACTACTGGTACCTAAGAGACATTAAAATATATACATTTATTGTGTAAAAACAGCATTTTTAATAGAAAAAGCAAAGTCAAGGTAACCATTCTTACTGTCGAACGTTTATGAAATATTGGGCATCCAAAATGATGGTTATAAAAATAATACAGAAACATGAAAAATGCTTCTGATGTAATGTCAACTGGAGAAATCAAGATAAAAAATTTTATATGAATCTGATTACAGCTACATGAAAATTCATGCACAGAAGAGAAATTGGAAATAAATATACACAATTTTATTCTTTTCTCTCCTTTCTATATTTTCTGCAATGCAATAATGCTTTTTATTTTATAAAAAATAAAAAAACAAAAAGTCTGGGGCCGACCTGGTGGCACAGTGGTTAAGTTTGCACGTTCTGCTTCAGCATCCCGGGGTTCACCAATTTGGATCCCAGGTGCAGACATGGTACCGCTTGGCAAGCCATGCTGTGGTAGGCGTCCCACATATAAAGTAGAGGAAGATGGGCATGGATGTTAGCTCAGGGCCAGTCTTCCTCAGCAAAAAGAGGAGGAGCAGCAGCAGGTGTTAGCTCTGGGCTAATCTTCCTCAAAACAAACAAAAAAACCCAAAAAGTCTGACTCTGAGATCTGTGTTTAGTTTATTCCTTTGATAAGACAATACTCGAAAAATAAGTAAAATCTAAGCTGATTTAATCAAAAAGTATAAGTGAATAACCAAGAACTTTGTTAACACTATGGCTCCCACAGCAGTAGCCACCAGCTAACCATATCCAGAAACCTAGACTATTAAAAAAAAATCTTATATTTATGATTGTCAACCAACCTAAACATACATATGAGGACACTGATTCATTTAAACATTTACTGAGTGTTTACTAAGTGCCAAGCATCTTGCTTGGTAATGGAATTACTTTGAGTAAGACAGACCTTGCCCTGCAGTCACATGGCCAAGAGATGGATATGAAAATAATTATAGCACAAAATAGCAAATGGTTAAAAAAAAAGATTAAAAATGAAGTAAGTAACAACACCGTGAGAGGATGAGACAAGACAGTGGTAAGAAACATAGGACTATAACAGCAACTTCTGGCTTCTAGCCTACAGCAACTGGGCCAGGAAGAATGAAGTCAGACATATTTAGGAGACAGACCAAAGGACCTAAGAACAAATATGTTCTTAACTTAGTATACTAAAACTTGCCAAGAAGTCTTCTGGTCAAAATAATCCTTCTCTATGAAATAGTGAGTGGTCTCCTTAACAAGTCTCACCGGATGTAAGAGGCACACTAATTCTCTGAGGCCACTATATACACTTTAGAAAAATACCAGTACTTCTCGATCTTAAGAACATACCTCCAAAATACTCATTTCAACCTAGTAGTTTATTCATCAGGGAGGTCGGGTCTAACAGCTGCTAGGTGATGATTTTTCCTTCCATTTGAGCAACTGCACAGATTACTAGTAAGAGTTTAATGTGATAAGAATTGCAAACCTATAGTAGCATATAAACTCTAGAGTTCAACCAACTATACCCCCCGTGACCACTGAACCAATAAAATGATCTCAGTCAATGAACTTTATTGCTGTTTTTTCCATCATAATCAGAGATGACAACATAGTCAACCTCCCAGTGCACTTAAAAAGACCTCGATATGGTCTGAACTCTCAGAAACTGCACATCAAGACTACGGCCTTCACTAGCAATTCCTCTTCCTGCCTATAGGGCCTGCAATGAGACTCCAGCTCTATCATGCACTAGACTGCTTATTATTTTGTAAGTGGCAGTGGTGCTTAACATTAATAAGTAAAATACTTTCACAGAAAGGGTTTAATATATTTTCATATTTCAAAACCATAAAACTTCATTTATATTTAATGAGTCTGAGGTACACAAAGCACTTTTTACAGTCTGCATCATTAATACTCGTATCATATTTGTGAGGTAGGTAAAAGGCTAATATTATTAACTCTATTTCATAGGCAAAGGTTAGACAGTATCTCCAAAGTCACACAGTGAATCTAAGATAGATATAGAACTAGAAACTAAACGCTCTGATTCACGTAACAATGCTCTACTAGAATAGATGGATGAATGCAACTGTCCAAAAAGTATTAGAAACCCCACCACTGTTTGTAAAACATATATCAAGACAAACTTTTACAATTAGCCAAGTAAGCAGTGGCGAATTATATATGTTTATATATATTTAATATATACAATATAAACAATTTAAAACATTCCCCATTAAAGACGACAGTTTTGGGTAGAAACACATTTCTTACTGAAAAATGCTTGCCTGAACTTTTTCTTAACTTGTAGAAATTTCTTCAGCAATTCATTTATCCCTAAATTTACTTAGAACCTTACTTTTAAGGGGTTCACATACTTAAAAGAAGCAGTTATTCTGACACAAAGAAACCACGACATCTCCTAATTATGCATAATCCCTACATAGTCTCCATAACTAGGATATCTAGGATATTTTGAAAGTGAAGACAGATGAGGACCCCAAAGAGATCCATGAGTTCAGTCTGCTCATGAAGCAGTAGGAAAAGAGACACTGTATAAACTTCTTGACTAAGATGGCGTCTCTCCCCTTTACTACACTGCCAACAAAAATGGTACCGGGTTTTTCCCAGTCAGTGAAGGAGTCATTTCTTCCAGGCTCCCTCCTTCTGTCTTTTCTCTAGATTATGTTCCACATCTACAAAAGGAGTGGAAGGTAACAGATAAGCTCTAAGAGCACATGATATTTCTAATTTGTCTGCAGGGAATAATCACATGTAAACTGGATTGATTTAGAAATATCCCATTACATGCCTTTGTTTAACCAGTGACAAGATGTAACTTGCTTAAAAACCCCTAAAAATTAAAAATGTCATAAATTTAGTTAACTGTAAATTAAGCTAAATAAGAAAGTGCAATAATCACGTGCACAGCCACAGTATGATTCCAACTTCTCCACTGAAACTACATTATCTGAAAGCCTAACAACTGCTCTGAAATGTCATGTTGCAGCAACATGCCAATCTGTCATGAAAATTTTCTTGAATCTGGAATATGCAAAAAGTAAATTTACAAATACAATCCACTTTAGCATACCATTTATTACATTTTACATTTGTCTAAAGAAACAAAAAATAATCTCTCATGACAACATACTAAGAACAAAAATGTATGTGATATCTCCATTTGCATTTACTATTTCATATTAACACTTCCATTCAAAACCATTACTTAAGTGAGTTAAAAATAAGTATTTTTATTTTTAGTTCTAGGAATGCCACCTATACTATTAAAGTCAGTAGTGATTCTAGGCCTTTTTTAACTCTAAAAAGGTTACAAAACTTTTTAAAAAAGAAAAGAAAAGAAGCATGATGTGTGCTTTAAGTTGAACATATAACTCAAAACAAATGGGGAAATCAAACTCAATCATTATGAAAGATAACTTTTACCCATGAAAATTACAAAATATCTATGAATGCTTAGTATAAATAGCCAAAAAAGCCTAGTGAAAGACACCCTTAGGAAGTTTAACTTCCTACCCACACTAAATTGTGACATTAAGAAAAAAACTGTGGAACAGTGGTTAGGTTCGTGCACTTCACTTTGGCGGCACAGGGTTCACGGGTTTGGATCCCAGGAGTGGACCTACACACTGCCCATTAAGCCATGCTGTGGCAGTGTCCCACATACAAAACAGAGGAAGACTGGCACAGAAGATTGGCTGAGGGCCAATCTTCCTCACCAAAAAAATAAAAATTAAAAGAAATAAAATGATCTCTACCAACAAACAAAATCAGAACTTGTACAGAAAACCGTCACCAAAAAAATTTTCAAAAGGCAACAGAAATAGCAGAGCAGGTGTACAAAATCAAGAGATAAAGTTTTTTTTAATGTTAAATAACACTAAAGTAAAGAATTTTTTAAACAAAGGCATTTTTCTTTTTTCAGTCTTTTCCATATATGGTTGATTTCACTAAATCTATTTCATTATTTCCACCTTCATCACAATCCATCTCATCTTTGTGCTCCAAAACTTTTTATTGAAGAAAAAGTATGACGCATACTCAAGAGGCCCATATTCTTCTACAAGACTTCTGAGTGTGTCCAAAAGTCATTTTCACTTTAACTAAACCATCGCTAATGTAAAACTCAGAAGCCCCTGGTGTACATTTATTCATACCTGTGCTCTATTCACACACTCCTCATCCTCAGGATGCAAGTACCACTTCAGACATCAAAATTCCTCTAATGCTGCCTCCCTGATCCATCTTACCTTCACAAGACTGACACGCTGGACTACAGATGACTCTCTTCCTACGTGTTACCATCCCACCCCAAGAACCCAAAGTAGCAAAATGGCAAAAGTCAGTTAAGATTTCTCAGGAGGAGGAGGAAATAGATAAACAGGGAACAGGAAGTAGCTGTCTCCCAACAGGCCCAACTTTACCATACCTCCACACCTCCCAAACTACCCCTCATTTCCACCTCTGAAAAACTCAATTTTTCCACTAAAGCGATCTGATCTAATGAATCAAAGCCTGCCCATCTCTTCTCTACCCCTGTTCTTTCAAGGCAGAAAGCCCTCACCTCCAACAGGAGGATAAGGAAGAAGAAGAAATGAGGAGGGGGCAGGAAATGATCCCTCCCCTTTCCATGCTTTCTTTCCCAAGAGGACTAAAGATAGCATTGCTCTCCAACTCTCCAGTCAGCCTTCCCCCTCTTCCCTCCGGGAGATATGTTTCAGAGACTAGCTATACGCTAGTGTCCCAAATAAACACTCCACAATCCTACCCCCTTTAAAATGGTTCTAAAACAAAAAGATGATACCTCTCCTATTCCTTTCAAGCGTCCCAATATTTCTACAAGACTATCCAATACTAAAAAACAAGCCCCTCCCATGTTTTTCAGCCCCTCAACAATAATCTTACACCCCAATATCTTCAGTTGCCCCCTCAATCTTTCAGTAACATTTACAAAACTCATTCTACTACCCCTTTTATTCCTCCAATACCTGTACCTAAAAATCCCGAGATGCTGCAGACATGTACATCCCTTTCAGCTCCTCCTCCAGTAACATTAGATACCAGGGTTGCCCTTTTAAGCCCCAGCCTTATAAATGTCTCAATTTTTTTCCCAACCCTTAATGATATTTAAAAGTCATCAGTTCTCCCAGCATTATCAACTCCTCAATATTTTTAAAACACTTAATACCTTTCCTATCATACTTATCAGCTCCCCAACAATTCCTAAAATACTTCAATGCCCACATATCCCCTTCAACATTACCCCATTATTTTTCAAATCCTTCAATATTCTTGAACCCTGAGGGCTCATCAATAATCGCTATAAAACCTTCAATGTCCCTACAATCCCTTTCTGCCCTCATGTTTTTAAAAGGCCCTCGATACCCCGCTTCTAGATCTTTTAGTCCCGGAATAACATTGTTTGTAAAGCATTCCATATCCTGCTACTCCCTTCAAGATCCCAATATTCCCATTTAAAAATCCCTCGATAGCCCTGCTCTCTCCGTTCTCAAATAGCAATGTTTTTTAAATTCCCTCCCTATTACTGCTACCCTTTCCAGCACCCCGATTTTTATATTCAAACAGCCCTCGCCGTCCTTGGCCCCCCCCGTCCCCCCGTCCCCCCCGTCTCCCCCCGTCCCCCAGCCACACCGCCTCTACGCCCCTCGCTACCTCGCCCTCCCCCCCCGCCCCCCCCCCCGCCCGCCCCACAATGGTGATAGTACTACAGAGAAGACGTCTCCGGGACCTCCCGACCGCCGCCCCGCCGCTCCGCCTTCCCCCACGCCGCCTCCCCTCCCCCACGCCCCCGCGGGCCCCCAACGCCCACGTTCGCGGCCCTGGCCCAGCCTGGCTCACTCACATAGGCTCCAGTAACTTGGCCAGCCAGGACTTGAGGGCATCCACATCCTCTATAAGCATGGTGCAGGGAAGGCGGGCTCGGCCGCCGCTCTTGGGTAGGCCTGCCGCGGGTCTTCCCTCGCCGCCTCCTCACGCCCTCTTCACAGCTCCGGGTGTCCCAGCCCACCGGGCATCTTAGGAGACTTCAACCTACTCCCCAAGCCGGGGCCTAACAGGAACTAACCCAAGAGCCCTCACTCAACCTAGCACGACGGCTCGGGCGGGCGGGAGATAGCGCCAAGTGGCGGGCGCAGGAGCCAATAGAAGAGAGAGGGCCGTGCGCGCAAAGCCAATGAAAAGGCTCGCTTGCCCCGCCGGCCGGTCGTACCCAGTTATGGAGAAGGGATATAGCAAGGTAGGTGGAGAGCTTACGTGAACTCCTGGTGCAAGATGGTATCTTGGAGAAGGTGCTGTGCCTCTTAAAGGGGCCGCGGCGCCTTTTTCGACCACGCTGCCGCCCGCCGCGGAATACCGGTGTCTGCTGCTGCGAGTGCCTGGGGGAACCCGGCGAGCCCCTCAGTCTGGTTCCTTCCTCACATTTTTCCTGGAAACACACACTCGTGTCCCGAAATGACTCAGCTGTAGTAAATCTGCAACACAACGTGCAATACGTTCACGTTCGACACATTGCACAGAATGCAAAATTTTACTTTTTTTCCTTACACACTCGTTTTGCTTGGCACACATGCTTGTATTTTTTGCCGCTGTGCTTAAATTACGCAGAACGTCTTTGAAAACCATGCCATGGACTCCGATAATCCTCATTTTTAAAACGTGGCGCCGTTTTAAAACGGATGTAAAAAACTGAGGCCATTTCAATTTTACAGTATTTTTAGTATGTGCTTTTTTTTTAGGAAGAAAAACGATTCCAATATATTTTTGTTAATTCTCTTTTCGTTGCATATCTAAAAGTCAGTGTTTTGGTTTTTGGGTTTTTTTCCTGGAGAATTTTGGTCAGCTTAAAAACTTAAATACCGAAATAGGCAACTTAGTTTGTACCAGATGAGAAATTCTTTTTGGAGTTTTGAAATCACTGGCGCTTGGCACTGGTGTTAGAATGTTTATTCAACAACAAATACTGAGCACCTGCTATATGCCAGCACTGTGTAAGGCACTAGGATTCCAATGGTGAGCAAAACAAACAGTCCCTCCTCTTAGAAAGCTGAACGGTTTATGGGATTATGCACTATAGTAATAACATTTTGAAAGACTTGATGAGCACACACTTCACATAAGAGAGATAGGTCAACCGAGAATAAGCTTGAATACCGTATATTACATATACATAGAGCAAAAGTAGGCAGACTTTTTCTGTAAAGGGCTAGATAGTAAACATTTTCGGTTTTGCCGGCCATGAGGTCTCTGGCAACTACTCAACTCTGCCCTCTTGGCCTGAAGCTGGCCATATGTAAATGAATGATTCTGGCTGTGTTCCAATAAAACTTATATGAAAATTTCAACTTTAATTTTCATGTCACAACATACTATTCTCGTGATTTTTTTTTCTACTATTTAAAAGTGTAAAATCCTGGGCCGGCCCTGTGGCCGAGTGTTTAAGTTCATGCGCTCTGCTTTGGCGGCCCAGGGTTTTGCTGGTTTGGATCCTGGGTGCGGACATGGCACTGCTCATCAAGCCATGCCGAGGCGGCGTCCCACATGCCACAACTAGAAGTACCCACAACTAAAAATACACAACTATGTACTGGGGGGCTTTGGGGAAAGAAAGGAAAAATAAAATCTTCAAAAAAAAGGTGTAAAATCCGTTGTTACCTAGCAGGTGTACAGAAACAGGTGGCAACAGGGTTTAGCTTGCTGGCTGCAGTTTGTGGACCCCTTACCAAGAGTAATAAAAGTGAAATGCACTTAGAAATCAGGTAACAACCCTCCTTCACTGACACCTCCTCCCTAACTTTGCAAATGAGGAAAAAAGCCCAGAGTGACTGGTGGTTTACCCAGAATCACACGTCTGTAAATGGAGCAAAGCAGCATCCAGAACTTCTGACAGCAAGCCCAGAGCTTTCTCACATCTGACAGTTGCCTCTTCTTCCCTCTCTCCTCTCCCTTTCTTCCTTTATGCTTATCTACATTTTTCCTTCACTTCTTTTTCCTAAGGAGATGAAGCGTTACCCCAAATGACAGAAATTTTAAAAGGAGATGTAAAAGTGATTTGATTAGGCCTAAGGCTAGGCAAGAACTTAATAGTATGATAAAAATGGAACAGGAGTTGGCTTTATCACAGTGAATCACTCCTCTGCAAGAATTTCAAAGTACTTTTCAAATGTATTTATACAACAAATCTTGCAGGTCTTATTTCAGAGGTGAGGGTGCTGAGATACTGGCTTCCTAGTGACCAAGGGCATCGTTTAACCAAGCACATTACACAGAGTAGAAGAGACATTACAGTAGTAATATTTGGGTTTGGGAACCCTGGATAATTTTTTTCCTTTTTTCTAGTTTTCAAATTGTGATGTTATTATATTACTTTTCTTTTTTAAAAAATTGCTTTTTCTCCCCAAATCCCCCCAGTACATAGTTGTATATATTAGTTGTGGGTCCTTCTAGTTGTGGCATGTGAGATGCCGCCTCAGCATGGCTTGACGAGCGGTGCCATGTCCGTGCCCAGGAGCTGAACTGACGAAACCCTGGGCCACCGAAGCAGAATACGCGAATTTAACCACTTGGCCACGGGGCCGGCCCCTATATTACTTTGCTAAATTGAGTATACTATATGTGTTAGGACTATTGCTTTGAATGTAGATATTGAACCCCAAACTGTATGTTGAGAAAGTAGCATCTGTAAACAGTTGCTTTTCCAGAAGTGAAAGTGGCATACAGCGTAGTCAGTCCCACTCCCATCCCTGGTTCAGATTTGGTCAGTAGCCATGGCCCAGAACTTTTCATATACTTCAGTTGGTAGCATCCATTGTATGCATAGAACTGATTCATCCTCAGTCCATGAATGAATGAGGCAGCCATACAGTTGTTAGGCTACCCTGAGTGCAATGCATACTTATGTGTATTAATTCAATACACTTATACTGAGTGCTGCTTGCCATGTGTCAGATTCTGTTCTCTGGGGTGGGGCAGAGACAAATGTTGGAAAAGTTATATCCATTTGGGAGGTCAGATTCTGGTGATCTAATAGGCATTGGAAGTAATCATAGCCAAAGTTGTTGAGTACATACTGTGTACTGGCCCTGTGCTAAATAATTCATTTGCCTCTCATCCTCACAGTACGCTGTATAATAAACAATATTCACAGACAAGAAAATTGCATCCCAGAAAGGTCATGAAGCTAATGAGTGGAAAGACCCAGGCTTCACCATGTGTGTTTGACTCCAAAGCCCACATCTATATCCTTCACTTAATCATCTCACTAGCAAACACTGAAATATAAACTATGTGGTTCATTCAAAATTAATTCACCAAACCTGTATTGAGCCCATTACTATCTATCAGGCACTATTCTTGGTAAGAGAGAGCAAGACTGATTTTAAATAATTGTTCTTTCCCTAGTGAAAGTGGATGTTAAAATGGATACTTAACAAAGACTGACTTTTCTCTCAGTTTTATCTTCACAGGCATAGAGAGAAAGAGATACCAATGTATCTAAGAAAAGAAGAAGAATATAAGCCATTGAAAAGAGAGAGTGGCTACAAGAAGCGTCATCTAAACCATTCTTCTTTAAGCCAAGTTCCCTTTCTTGGCTTGAGGGTAACCGGACGTCAACCAGGAAGAACTGCCAGCAATGTGATTTCACATGAGTGTTGACAGAGGTAGATAGGCCTTCCAGAATCAGAGTAGATCATGCCCACAAATTGGTTTTTTGTTTGTTTTTTGTCCTTATTCTCCACACTAGGCTTGGAGTTTTCCTAGGAGAACTATGTTATAAGGGTTTTTTTAAAAAGTTGCTTCACTTCTCCAGTAGTGCTGACTTCCCTGCAAGAATATGCCTCTTGCAAAGGATCCCTTCATCCCTCTCCAGAAGAGAAGAGGAGATGCAAGAAGAAGCGCCTGGTGCAGAGCCCCAGTTCCTACTTCATGGATGTGAAATGCCCAGGATACTATAAAACTACCGCTGTCTTTAGCCATGCACAAATGGTAGTTTTGTGTGTTGGCTGCTCCATTGTCCTCTGCCAGCCTGCAGAAGGAAAAGCAAGGCTTACAGAAGGATGCTCCTTCAGACAGAAGCAGCACTGAAAGCACTTTGAATCAAGATGAGTGGGAAACCATCCCAATAAACAAATTTTGGATTAAAAAAAAAGTTGCTTCACACTACATACCTAGAAAAATGGCTCATATAAAAAAACTGAAATGCTGATAAGAATGCAGAACAACTGGATCACTCATACCTTGCTAGTGGTAATGTAAAATGGTACAGCCACTCTGAAAAACAGTTTGGTATTTTTCTCTAAAAACTAAACAGGCAACTACCATATGACCCAACAATTACACTCCTGGGCATGTATCTCAAAGAAAAGGAAACTTATGTTCACACTCAAAAACCTGTATACAAATGTTTATAGCAGTTTTATTTATAATAACCAAAAACTGGAATCAGCCCAGATGACCTTAAACAGGTGAATGGTTAAACAAACTGTGATATATACATACCAGGGAATGCCACTTAGCAATAAAAAGGAAGGAACTATTGATACAGGCAACAGTTTGGATGAATTATGCTGAGCTAGCATAATCGCCAAAGGTTACATATTGTATGGTTCCATTTATATAATATTTTGAAAATTACATAATTTTAGGAGTGGGGGACAGAGATGGGGGAGTGGAGGAAAAGTGGGAGTAGTTATTGAAGACAATAAGGAATCCTTGCGTGTTGGAACTGTTCTGTATCTTGACTGTGGTGTGGATACAGGAACCACAGGGGTGATAACAGTGTGTAGAATTAAATTTATATTTATATGTGTATATATACACGCACACGCAAATATGCACAAATGAATACACCTAAAACTTGTATCAATGTCAACATTCTGATTATGATATTATACTATAGTTTTGCAAATGTTACCTTTGGGAGAAATTGGGAAAAGTGTGCAAGAGTTCTCGCTGCATTATTTCTTACAACTTCATATGACTCTACAAGTATATCAATTAAAAAAAAAGTTGCTTCACATGTTGAGAGCAGTGTCAGCAGGGAGAAAAGATTGAAAGTGGCATCTTGGGTGTACACATACCAAAAATAGTCCTCGCCCTATTCTCTGAGGGCTCCATGGATTCCCACTGGACCTGTGTGGGGACACAGGTCTGACATTCTTGCAGATTAGAAAACGATCCAGGAGAAATGTGTAAAGCTCCACTGCAGTAGTGACTTTTTTTTTTTTGCAGCAGGAATCACAACAATAGTGGACTAACCAGTCTCTGGTTCCCTCTGATTATCCCTCCGATATGAGAAGAGAACTGCCCTCTCTTCTTTGGACTGAATAGCCCCTTAGGATTTGAACACATCAAATAATAGTAATTCATACTCCTTGTGTGCCAGGTGCTCTGCCAAGCAGCTTTGCATGGATTAGCCTCTTTCAGGTCCTGCGTTCAGCCTTTCTTTCTTTCTTTCTTTCAAGAAATATTGATTGAAAACCTATCATAGGCAAAGCAGTGTTATAGGCCCACGGGATACAGCAGTGAAGAAGACAGGCATTCTCTTGGAGATCTGTTTTAGCAGGAGGAGAATCATGACAAATAACTATATAATAAGTCAGGTGGGATACGTTCTACAAAGAAAAATAAGGTAAAGAGAGGGGATAGAGAGTGATGGGGAAGGTTTAGAGGCAGTAAGGGTGTTAATCATCTCGATGTCCGGGAGAAGAGCTTTCCAGGGAAGTGCAAAGACCCTGAGGCAGGAAACAACTTGGCCTGTTTGAGGAAAGAGGGGAAGGAATGGGGCTGGAGCAGTGTGAGCCAGAAGGACAGTGATGATAGAAGAGGTTAGAGAGGTAGTTATAGGCCAGATCATGGCACACTTTGTTGGTCATGGGAAGGACTTTGAATTTTTATTCTGAAAGAGACTGGAAGACACTGAGAGTTTCAAACAGTGGAATAAAATAATCTGATATAATTTTTATTTTTTTTAAACAGGATCACTATGGCTGCCTTATGATGATCAGACTGGAGGGGACAAAAGTGGAGGTCAGGAAACCAGTTAGGAGGCAATAATCCAAACAAGAGTGATGATGGTTTGGACTAGACAAGCAGTGAAAGAGATGGTAAGAAGAAGTTGGATTCTGGATATATTTTGAAGGTAGAGTCAACGACTTTTGCTGACAGATTAATTGTCAGTAAGAAACACAAAGAGGAACAAGAATGACACCAAGGTGTTTGGCCTGAGTAACTGGCCCAAGATGGGGAAAATGAGGGAGGAGCAGATTTAGGGAATGGCTAGTAGATCACAAATTCATTTTTGGACGTAAATGAGATATTAGACATTGTCTGAGACATTGTGGTATCCAGCCTCCAAAATGGCCCGCAATGATCCTCACCTCCTACTATTCACATCCATGTGTACTTTCCTCCCACATTGGATCAGGGCTTGTCTGTGTGACCAATAGAATACAGTAGAAGTGACGGTCATTGACTTCCAAGGCTAGGTCATCAAAAGCGTTGTAGCTTCCACCTTGGATCTCTTGATCTGGGGAAAGCCTGTGGCCATGTCACAAGACACTCAATCAACCCTGTGGAGAGTCCCATGTTGAGAGGAACTGAGACCTCTTACCAACAGCCAGGACTAACTTCTCAGCCTTATGAGTGAGCTGTTACTAGCACATCTTCTAGCCCCAGTCAAACCTTCAGATGACTGCAGCCCTGGCTAACATCTGACTGTAATCTCATGAAAGCCCTCAAGCCAGAAGCACCCAGTCAAGCTGCTCCCAAACTCCTCACCCACAGAAACTGTGGAAGATAATAAATGGTTATTATATTAAGCCACTGATTTTGGGGGTAATTTGTTAGGCATGATAGATAATCAACATAAAAATCCAAGTGCAGATTGTTAAGTAGGCAATTGGATCTGTGAGTCCAGAGATCATGAGAGAGATTGAGCCTGGTGTTAAAAATTGGGGATTCATCAACATGTAAATTGGGTTTAAAACCATAGGCCTGGATAAAATCATATAGGCAAGTAAATCTAGAAAGGAAGGCCATTAGGGCATTCTCCTATTTAGAAGGAAGGTGAGTAACATCCGGTAAAGTAGACTGAGAAGGCATGGCCCAGTGTGGCAGGAGAACAGAGAGATGAAATGTGTCTTAGGAGCGATGGAGTTTTCAACTGTGTCAAATGTAGTTCTTGGATCAAGTAAGATGAAGACAGAGAACTGACCATGGATTTGGCAGCATGGTGGTTATTTATGACCTGGACGATCACATAAAGTGAAAAAGGTGAACACCTGATTGGAAAGGGCTCAGGAGAGAAAGGGAGGAGATGAATTAGAGATAGTATGACAGTTCTCTTGAAGGGTTTTACTGTAAAGAGGAGCAGAGCAATGAAGGTACTAGACGGTGTGGTGGGATAGAGAAGATAGGGTTTGTTCGCATTTTGTTCTGTTTTTCTTTTGCTTGTTGTCTGCTTGCTTGCATTAGGTGAGAAGACATGCATAAATGTGGCTAGGCATGATCTAGTAGAGAAAGAAAATCTGATGATATGGGAGGTAAGGTGGGCAACTGCAGGAATAAAATCTCTTAGTATGAAAAGACAATGGGATTTAGTGTACAAATGGAGGATAGGTCTTAATAGAAGCCCTGATTGATTGTTTATGATAAGTAGAAGAAACAGCACGTGTTAATGAATAGAGGTATGATGGTAGATGTAGTAGAAGGAACTCATGGAAGTTCTTTATTGATTGCTTCTATTTTTTCAGTGAATTAAGACGCAATCATCAGTTGAATGTGAGGAGAGGGTGCTAGATATTTGAGAAGAGAGGTTTGAGGACAAAGCTTCTTTTGTTTTTCAGACATTTCAAGCTCCTTCTCATCTGAGGGCCTTTGCACTTGCTGGTCCTTTTGCCTGGAACTCTTTTCCACACAACTTTGTATGGTTGACTTTTTCTTGTCAGCTCAAATATCACCTCCTTAGAAAGACCTTCCTTAAGCATCCAACCTAAATTAATGTCCCGCTTTCCTCTTCTAGTTATTCTCTATCGCATAATCCTGTTTTATGTTTTTCGTAGCATTTTTCATGGTTTGAAACTTTTTCATTTATTTTTTCTTTACCTCACTCTAACCAGAATATAAATTTTAATGAGGTCAAGGATTCTGTCTTCCTTGTTCACATTATATCCTTAGCACTGAAAGCAAAACCTGGCGTATAATAGATGCTCAATACATATTAATGAATGACTATTATCATCATCACAACAATGTTACTAGATAAGTACTATTATTATCACCATGTTATAGGCCCAGACAGGTCAAATGATTTGCCCAAGGTCACACAGCAAGTTTGGAATGGGGGGAAGGTATCCATAATTCAGAGTGAGACAATCTGACACTAGAGCCCACACTCTCAGACACTATATGGAATAGCATCTAGAGGAAGATACTGACTTCTGGCTACTAAGATATTGGGACCCTGACCAATTAATAAAAAAAAAAAGAGTAGGACCATGGTTGTGCCCCCAATTTATATAGTTTAGACCAGTCTAATTTCATTGACACTATTTTTTCATATGTAAAAATAGGAAAGTTAAACATAAATGCACAAAATAAATTTAAAAAATATAGTCACCGAAATTGGAATCTCAATAATTTGTGATTGTTTGTCTTTACCTATTTCTTTGTTTTTCCTCTTCCCTTTCTTTCTTTTTCTCCTTCCTTTTTTCTTTCTTTCCTTGCTTCCCTCTTTCCTTCCTTCCCTCCTTCCTTCCTTCTGTTTCATAAGGAACCCTTAGGCTGCTCTCCAATGGCAATGGTAATGGTGGTGGCAATTTGGAAAGGTAGGCTATGTAGGAATCCCAAGCGGTGTTTTGATGACTCAGGTGTCACATTTCCCACAGGAGCCTATGACACAGCTGGTGATGCTCTGTGGAATGTTGACAAGATGGCAGGCTGAAGCTTGTGGATCCTGAGTTTGGAGTAGCATGAGTGAGTGATTTCTAATTCCTAAGACTTACAAATATTGCTACCTTAGGAGACATCTAGGCAACAGGAGTTTCTCAAAATTTTGGTACCTGAGAAGTGCAACTTTTCTCATTTGGTTACATATATCTAAATATAAAAGTCTCCCTAATCAACGTGGCTACTTAGTCCTATCTCATGTTAATCGGATTTAGAATTTCCATCAATTAAAAGACTGTCTTAGCCCATTTGGGCTGCTATAACAAAATACTGCAGACTGAGTGACGTGTAAACAAAAGAAATTTATTCTTCACAATTCTGGAAGCTGGATGCCTTCATGGCCTGGTGAGGTCCTTCTTCTCAGTTGCACACTTCTCTTTGTATCCTCATGATGCGAGGAGGTGGGTGGGGAGCTTCTGGGTTCTTTTTTATAAGAGCACTAATCCCATTCATAAGGGCTCCATTTTCCTGGCCTAAGCACCTCTGAAAGGCCCCACCTCTTAATACCATCACATTGAGCATTGTGATTTCAATATATGAATTTGGGGAGGGGGGATACAAACATTCAGACCATAGCACTGATCAAACTGGCTTCCAGTATTCTCCACTTTTCTTTCTTTCTCTTTAGCTTAATATTTCTTGAGCACTTACTGTGAACCAGGCATTGGGTTAAATGGTGTAGCTTGTATTATTCTCACTGCAAACCTAAGAGGTAGGTATTATCATTATCCACATTTTACACGTGAGGACTCAGAGTTCTGAGGTTGAAGGAACAGAGATAGCATGGTCAGAACCTCAATTCAGACCCAAGCATCTTACTCCAAAGCCTCTGAGCACAACCACCTCACACACTCTTCCTCTGCTGTCCATTAGCTGCCAGAGGTCGCAAACAGAGCAACCCGAGGATCAGCTAAGCCCATATGTCCTAGAAGGATTCTTCTTCTCTTTATTCTCATTGTTTGTATCATTAAAAAAAAAATCTGTTCACCATTTGGGAAGTGTAAAAGTAAAGGTAGAATGCTAATGTAGGAAAAAAACTACTTAAAATCAAAAGGTGTCTAATAGGGTAGGGAAGTGACCACCACTTTCATTGAGTGCTGCACGTCAGTGGAACAGAAATATCAAAAAAAGTGCCTACAATTCCTTCCTAGACTGTGTCATCTAAAGGTAAGGAAGTTAGGTAAATATGCATGAAAAACAAAAACAAAGGAATTCAGAGACAAGCCAAAGCTGATTATAGCTTCGTGGATCTAAATTTAGAAATCCTGACTCAATTGAATTGAGTAGAGTGACCGGTGTGGTAGGTTTGGTAAAAAAAAAAAAAACAAACAAGGAGGAAGTGAGTTCTGTTGTGGAGTTTTAAAGAATGAGCTCGACATGGTCTGACAGTTGGAGAAGGTATACCACACAATGAAATGGTGCTAGCTAGCTCAGTTAGGCTAGGGAAGAGATTACTATAGGGCACAGGTAAGCTTTTTCTATGTTAATCAGACTCATATTTATAGACCAATTTTCCTAGAAGAATAATAAAAATAGCTGACATATTAAAGCGCTTACTATATGCCAGACATATATATGATTTATACACATTTTATTTCTTTAATCCTCATAGCAATCCTATGAGGTGCTTACTATTATTCCCTTATTTTACAGAGTGGTTAATTGAATTGCCCGAGGTCACCCAACTACTAAATGATGAACTCAGTCTGTGTGATTCAGAGCCTGAGCTCTTATCCACTCTGCTACCTTTCTAGTTTCATTTACCTTGAGAGGATGTTCCACACGGCATAGCAAAGAATCAATGATTCCCACTTAAAAAGCCATATTACTAAGCTGGAGTAAATTTCATTTTCTAAATGTCTCTTGAATCTGTCCATCTTTCTCCACCTTGACTGCCACCACCATCGTCTAAGCCACCATCACCTCTTATCTGGACAACTGCAACGGCCTTCCTTTCACTTTTGCTCCCTTCCAATCATGCTTCAGAATGATTGTTATAAAATACAAATAGGACCGTGTCTCTTCCTTTTTACAAATACTTCCATGGCCTCCTATCACTCCCATTGCTTCAATGTCTGCCTCTTCCACTAGACTGTATGTTCTATGAAGGAGGTGACTGTGTCTGTCTTGTTCAAATTTTGTATCTCCAACATCTAAGATAGTCTTGTACATAGTAGAAGCTAAACAAATTTTGTTGAATGAATGGAATCCAAATGACCCTTAAAAAAAAAGAATATTAGTCACTTAAATATGAACATTAAAAAGGGTGAAATTAGGGGCCTTAAGGTAGGTTTTTCATAATTTTATAATTTGTAGTCACATAATTACTTATTTTTTTCTTTAATGTCTCACACCCTTTAAACTGTAAGCTCCATGAGGGCAGAGACCATGTCTCTTGTTCCCTACTATATGCCCTCTATGTCAGCTTCACAGGAGTGCTCAATAAATATTTGTTGTATGAATAATTTCAATTACCAATGTGGATTGGAAGCTGATGAATCAAAGATGACAAATAGTACTGGTTAGGGAAGAACTGGAACAGGAAAATATAACCGTAGTTATAAAAGCTGTAGAGGATGAGGATTCTTTCATTCATTCAATCAAGTCTTTATAAGGCACCTACTATGTGCTAGACACTGTGCTAGGCAGCCTCTGCTGTCATGGAGCTTACAGTCTAGTGATAAATAAACAGGAAATCAAAATTCAGTGAGATAAATTTCCCAAGGAAGGGCAAGAAGGGCGTGCTTCAGGCAACATATAGGAGGGGATATTTATCCCAGACTTGGGCTGTCAGAAAGTGATGTCTAAATGGTTGGTAGCTAAAGGAAGAGAGTGCGAAAAGTGATGCAGAGTATTTATATGTGTAAGAGCCCAGGGGCAGGAGAGCCACTGGTAGGTTCTCTTTAGCCTAAGATTCCTTCTTAACTTCCTTCCTCTCATCCAATAAATTTTTATGGAGCCCATACTGTGTGCCAGGCATTGTGTTAGGCCATCATTAAATTTGTATTTCAAATCTAGTTTTTTTTTTGAGGAAGATTAGCCCTGAGCTAACATGTGCCACCAATCCTCCTCTTTTTGCTGAGGAAGATTGACCCTGAGCTAACATCCGTGCCCATCTTCCTCTACTTTACATGTGGGATGCCTACCACAGCATGGCTTGCCAAGTGGTGCCATGTGTGCATGCAGGATCTGAACCAGTGAATCTGGGGCACCGAAGGGGAACTTGCGCACTTAACCACTGCCCCACCAGGCCGGCCCCACAAATCTAGTTCTTAAAAAATGCAAATAAATAAATATATATAATCTAAAATTTGTTTTTATTAAATTTTTTTTTCCCTTAGTCCTTTAAAAAGACCCACTCAGGGCTGGGCAACTCACCCCCCCCCCCCCCCCCCCCACAAAGTGCTTTGTAGATGCTTAATGAATCTTTACTGAATTAAGAAATGAACGCATGTGAGAGTTATATAACCACCAGAAAGTAAAAGCCTTGGATCAGCACTTCTCAATAGATTTTTCTGATGCTACTGCACTGTCTGATGATACTGTAATCATTAGCTACACTGACTATAGAGCACTTGAAAAGTGGCTAGTGCGACTGAAGAACCGAATTTTAAATTTTATTTAGTTTTAATTAATTTAAATGTAAATGGCCACAATTGGCTAGTGACTATCGCATCGGACAGGACAGCCTTGGATGGCAGCACAGTTGGAGTAGTCTGAGCCTGGCAATGGGGGGACCAGGCAAAGTTTTAGTCTCTCGCTCAAAAATGGAAACTGTTAATAAATGGTTATAAAATGTCTAATTCTGGACTGTTTAATGCCACTGACAATAATAGATATCTGTGCACAGCAGCAAGCCATAATTAGCACTTCAGTCACTGAAGACTAATAAACCTTGCATCCTGGCATCCTGACAGACACCCAACCCGGCTCCACGGGGTGAAAAGGTTGAAGGCCAAAGAACTCCACCTTGGCCAGGACGAGCTCGCGGCAGCGAACTGCATCATGGACTTTGTAGTTCAACATGCGCGTGACGTCACTACCGGTGTCGCCTCTGAGTGGCTTATTGAGTCCACGTCCAGTATCTCGTTGTTCTCTGGGAATTGTATTCAATAGGTGCCTGCTGGACGTGGGCTCTATTGGCGTGGGAACTACAATTCCCGCCGGGCTACGAGATGAACTCGGCGGTAGTTAGTAGTGAGCCTGCGATTGCCTCATCAGGTGTGGAGCGTGTGCTTTAGTGTCTTGGGAGGCCTGGCTGCCCCGAGAGGGAGGGGAAAGGTTGTAACCACTCCTTTGAGGGGGGAATCGGCGAGGTCACTGTCGTGGGTTTGCAGAGTCGGCTGGGCGGCGCCATGGCGGTGAGTTTTGGCGGGAAGAGAGTCCCCTCGGCCGGGCCCTAGAACCCGGCTGATCTGTCTGCTTTTGCCAGAATCTAGGGCTTCATGTGGTAGCCCCTGTCCTGAAGGAGAAAATCCTTTTCTCAAGAAAGGGGAGGCCTTGCCCCCAACGCTTAAGGTGTGGCTGTTGTGAGGATGTGCCTTTTCTGGCCAGCTGATGAGCCAGAAAAACTGTCTTTAACTTTACAGGTTACTTACTGTCAAGTGAGTTGTTTCACTGAAGTTTCTAAAACCGATTTGGAGAGAGAGGAATATGTAACATTCATTCCTCCTTTCAAAAAAAAAATTATTGAGCGCTTCCCGGTAAAACAGACACAAATATTTGTATTCATGGTGTTTACGTGTGTGCGTTCGTGTGTTCGTACGCGTGTGTGGGCTATATACGAAAACATATGGTAAACTATGTCTGGTGCTGATAAGTGCTGTAGAAAAAAATAGCGCTGGAAGCGGGGACTAAGGAGTGCGGAGTAGGTAGAGTTGCAGTTTTAAAAGAGCAATCAAGAAAGGTTTTGCTGAGAAGGTGGCATTGTGGCAAGAGGGAGGTAAGGGCACAAGCTGTGCAACCACATGGAGGAAAAGATTTACAGGTAGAGGCAACAGTGTGAGTGAAAAGCAAGGAGGGTTGTGTGTCCAAAGGACTGACCCAGGGGAGATGATGGTGTATGTGTGTGCGTTGGGGTGGGGTGCAGAGTGTTAATTGCTGGATGGATGTAGGTCATATAAGGCCTTGTAGGTTGCTGATTGAAGAGTGTGTTCATGAAAGAATGAGAAGAGAGGGACTGGAGATAATGACTATGACAACTCTTTTGACAAATTCTGTAAAGGAGAGTAGAGGAATGGGGTAATAGATCAAGGTCAAAATAGGGCCTTTTTTTTTTTTTTTTTTTTTAGGAAGATTAGCCCTGAGCTAACATCTGCTGCCATTTCTCCTCTTTTTGCTGAGGAAGATGGGCCCTGAGCTAACATCCATGCCCATCTTTCTCTACTTTATATGTGGGAAGCCTACCACAGCATGGCTTGATAAGCAGTGTGTAGGTCTGCACCCGGGATCCAAATTGGTGAACCCTGGGCCTCTGAAGCAGATCTGTGAACTTAACCTTTGCACCACCTGGCTGGCCTCTAGGGCTTTTTTTTCAGACAGGAGAAATTATATAATGTTTGTATGCTTGTGGGAATTATCCTGTAGAAAGGGAAAATTGATGGAGAAGAGAGAGAGAATTGGTTGAATGATGTTCCTGAATAGAATAAAGGGGATGAGATCAAGTGCATCAGTGGAGGGTTAAAAAGACCATACTCATCTATAGTAATAGGAAGGAATGCAGAATATTTGGGTATAGATGCATGTGGGTACGTAGACATGATGAGAGATGCTGTGGAAATTTTCTGTTCACTTCTGTTTTCTCAGTGAAATGGGAACCAAGATTATCAGCTAAAAATAAGGATGGGAAGGAAGTGTTGGAGGTTTGAGGAGGGAGAAGAAGGTATGAAACAATTGTCTAGGACATTCCTGTCAATAGAACTTTCTGCAGTGATGAAAATATTCTACATTTGCACTAATTTGGTAGCCACTATCTACATGTGGCTATTGAGCACTTGAAGTGTGGCTAGTGCAATTGAAGGACTGAATTTTAATGTAATTTTAAAATTAAATAGTTACATGTGGCTAGTGGCCACTGTATTGGACAGTGCACACATTAAAGTTTGAGAAGCACTTGCCTACGAGAAGGAGTAACAAACTGGAGTTCAGAAATTGGAAGTATTGCTGTGCATCACTTGACGGTAGTGGTCGTGAATTTAAGTTGAGTCCAATCAGCATGGTCGAGTGTTTCTCTGCTGCCACTTTCAGCTGCCTGGATGAAGGAGCAGAGCAGGTGGATAGGAGGGTTGGTGTTTTGCCAGGCAAGAATCATGAAGAGAAAGGCAAAGGAGTGATTATACAGATGGACTTCAGGGAAGGCAGTGAAGACATGGGGTGGAAGGGGCTTAAGGATCAGTGAAGAAAGATCAGGATCAATAGGTCTCAGTGGGGTTGAAGAATTACTGGTGTTGGAATTCTAGCAGAGTCAGGAGCAATAAGATCAATAATAACATTTCTTATGTGTTTTGCTCTGTGTTTAGCTTTTTATTTGCCTTATCTCATTGAATCTTCTCGTTAATCTATCTGAGGTAGGCGCTCTTACTCTCTTCAGTTTACAAATGCAGGCTTAGAGAACTTAACTAACAGGCCCAAGTTCCCGTAGCTAGTACCTGATGAAAGTGGATTAGAACTCAAACAGATTGACTCCTTTTTCAGTCACCATGCCATACTGCTTTCCAGGAAAACCCATGCCTTCTGATTCCTGGTCCAGTGCTTTTTTTTGTTCCGAGCTGCTCAGTGCTTCCTCACCAATCTCACCCACCTCAATGGTATCCTTAGCCAGGGTGGAATTTGCAGGTCCTTCCTTTTTTTTTTTAACCACCCATTGGAGGTGGTAATGAGAATAGGCTTTTCAGTTTGGAAGATCTTAATATATTTTTTTCTTCCTTTTTATGTACAAGGAAAGTGGCATTATTTCTGGTACACATTGTTGTTTCACTTTATTTACTTCTTGGCCTCTGAAAATATTCATGTATTATGCTGTCATAATACTGGGCTGACATTAGTTTTATGGAAGAATCCAATAAGAGGTGCTTTTAAGAAAGAATAAGTAACAATAATAGTTAAAATATACTGATTGCTTATTCTGTGCCAGGCATTAGTGTTTTACATAATTTTTCATCAGAACAACCCTGTAAAAGTAGGTGCTATGATTATCCCCATTTTACTCATGAGGGAAATAAGTCATCAGATCTACTGAGAGGCGAAATTTGAGGTCATTTTGTCCCATTCTGGAGCCCATTCTCTTAATCATTATACTATTGCCAGTTAAACTAATTGGGAAATTTCTTTTGCAAACACCTTCCTATAAGGAAAGTTTCTAACTCTTTCCAAAGGAAACCTTACCACTAGTAAAGTATGTAAGACAATAAACATGGGATAGCATGTATAGAAAGTTTTTATTTTATAATTGAATTTGTAAAGAGCAAACTATAATTTTTTCATATCATAGAAATATTTATTTTATAGAGCTTTTGACTGTTTTAATCCCTTTTAGTTACATATCAGACTGTTAGAGGGGACGTGGGGATGTGATGTAATGAAGATAATACCCAACTTTAAAAAAATTGTTTTTGAACTTTTCATTTGGAAAATTAAATAGTGAACAAGAGAAAGAATAATAGTATTATGTACTTCCATGTACCCATCACCCAACCCCGATAATCTCGTTTCATGTATACCCCCCCTGGACCCTCCCCTCCACTCCTCAAGATTCATTTTAAGCAAATCCCAGGCTCTGTACCATTTTATCCCTACATATTTTAATGTTTTTTTAATGTAATAAGTTCTCTTAAAACAACCACAATGCCATTTCACATCTAATAAAAAGCACAATGTCGTGTTCCTTTGTGATAATGGTTAACATTATTGAACATTTACCGTGGGACTGGCACTATGCTAAGTCCTTCATGTGTATGCGCTCTTTTAATTCTCATAATAATATTACAAGATAGGTATATATTACCCCCATTTTATAGATAGGTAGAGAAATGGAGGCTTAAGGAAGTTAAGGAACAGCTAGTAAGTGCTAGAGCTAGGATGTGGCCAGAATACCAAGAGAAAGCAGAAATAGGAATCAGAAGATGAGAATTTTGTCCAACTCGACCATTTACTGGCATGATGATCTCTGAGCCTCAGATTCCTCATCTT
This sequence comes from Equus caballus, assembly GCF_041296265.1. Taxonomy (NCBI): domain Eukaryota; kingdom Metazoa; phylum Chordata; class Mammalia; order Perissodactyla; family Equidae; genus Equus; species Equus caballus. The sequence goes on from NC_091697.1 coordinate 47,256,073, forward strand.
TGAAATGATAATCACTGCTCTGCCCACTTTTTAGGGTTGTTAAGATCAAATAAGGGGCTGCCCGGTGGCACAGTGGTTAAGTGCACACGTTCCACTTTGGCGACCTGGGGTTTGGATCCTGGGTGCAGGCACGGCACCGCTTGGCAAGCCATGCTGTGGTAGGCATCCCACATATAAAGTAGAGGAAGATGGGCATGGATATTAGCTCAGGGCCAGTCTTCCTCAGCCAAAAAAAAAAAAAAAAAAAAGGAGGATTGGCAGCGGATGTTAGCTCAGGGCTAATCTTCCTAAAAAAATCAAACAAACAAAAAAGATCAAATAAGTTGATGTTCATAAAGTTTTAAGAACTGCAGAATATTATGAATATATGACAAAGTTTGTTGTCTAGTTCAGTGGTTCTTTACTGGGGGTGATTTTGGCCCCTGGAAAACATTTGGTCTGGAGACTCTTTTTTTTTTTTTAAAGATTTTATTTTTTTCCCTTTTTCTCCCCAAAGCCCCCCAGTACATAGTTGTATGTTCTTCATTGTGGGTCTTTCTAGTTGTGGCATGTGCGACGCTGCCTCAGCATGATTTGATGAGCAGTGCCATGTCTGCGCCCAGGATTCGAACCAATGAAACACTGGGCTGCCTGCAGCGGAGTGCGCGAACTTAACCACTCGGCCATGGGGCCAGCCCCTGGAGACTCTTGATATCACAGTTGAGGGCTGTGCCACTGGCATCTAGTAGGTAGAAGCCAGGGATGCTCCTAAACATCCTACAATACACAAAACAGTCCCTGAAAAAAGAATTATTCGACCCAAAATATCAACAGTTCCAAAGTTTAGGAACTCTGATCTAGTTAAATAAGCTTGTAACCAGTTAAAATAACCACTTGTCTTGTTGAGTATTAATGAAGAAATTGAGACTCAGGTGATCAAAGGACGTACTCAAGGTTATACAACAAGTTGGTGCCAGGACCAGTGTCAGGGTTCATTACAATCAACCTTTGAGGTTTTGAGGAACAGGTTTTTCTGAGAAGCAGAAGCCTCAAAGAAGAGTTTTTGAGCATTTAGCACGCTCAGTACCTTGAAAGGATATACATAGTTCTAAGTAATTTGTGAAGACTATTGCTTTCATGTTTTTCTTTAAAGTGGGCGACATGGTCATTTTTAAGCAAAAAATATTTGTCAAGTAACTTCTGTGTCTATGGCATTGTACTCGGTGCTGAGGTGACTATAAAAGTTCTAAAGGTTGCAGCCTAACTGGAGTTGACAACCTAACTGGGTAAATGTCTTCAGGATCTTTTGATTGTATGTGATGGAAGCCAACTCAAATTGGTTAAAGTAAAGAGGAATTTAGTAATGATACAGTGGAATTTCATGTGACCCACGACCCTACGATAGGAGGTACAACTGGGCTTCATGAGGTCCTAGATATTTTTGGTTTTGTGGGCTCCTTCCTCTGTAAAAATATTAAAAATTATATTTTATTATTTATTTATTTATTGAGGAAGATTACCAGTCCTCCTCTTTTTGCTGAGGAAGGCTGGTCCTGAGCTAACATCCGTGCCCATCTTCCTCTACTTTATATGTGGGTTGCCTACCACAGCATGGCTTGACAAGCAGTGTGTAGGTCTGCACCTGGGATCCGAACTGGCAAACCCTGGGCTCCCGAAGCAGAACGTGCACACTTAACTGCTGTGCCACCGGGTCGGCCCCTAAAAATTATATTTTACAACTGTGTTAGTACAAAGAGAAATATATTGATATTATATATTAAAGTGTTTTACCTCAACCTAAAAGTTCATTTTTTTCTTCTTGATTTTAAAAGAAATTAAAATATTTTTGTGAGCCCCTTAGAGTATTGTGGGCTCTAGGCACTGTGCTACTCTACCTACAGGTTAATTTGGCCGTTAGGAGTTGTATACGCTGTTTTAAGGTCCAGGAGAAAGTGATTGACTTTCCTCTGCCCAAAACTCCTTTGCTAGAATCTAGTCACAATGCTCTAATCTAACTCCAATTCTGGAAACGTAGAGGAGTACACTTAACTGGCCCTGTGGCACTACCCTAAATAAAACTGCGCTCTTGTTGAAGAAATAGAAGAGGAAGGAACAGTATTGCATAGGCAACCTGCTGTCTCTGCCACAGCTTATTTTTAAACGATAGTCCTTGTATATTAGAATTGAAAACAGGGGTTAGTGTCTATGGGAATAGAGAGACTTGTAACTTGCAGGTTACTTGTTAAGAAGAGGGTTTTGCAGTAAGAGGGGCAAAGGAGCTGAGAGTCTAAATGAAAGTGATCGGTAGAAGGAATGGAAAGGAGTGAATAAATTCAGGGCCTTACTCTTTCTTGGAAAGGGAAATGCCTTATGCAGCCACACTTAGTTTTGGAAATTCTTGGGAAGGAGTCCAAACTGCCTTGCGTCTTGATTCAAATATGCATCCCAGTTCCTAGTCTTATGTTATTTCTATACGGCTACAATGTGCAAAAGCTGGCAATGTGTTATTCACTTCTCTTTCAAATCTTTAAATATTCAACAAATATTGAGAGGCTGCTATAAGCTAGACATCAAGGATGTAATGAGAAACAAGACACAGTGCCCACCATGAACAAACTTACAGTCCTGTGGGGAAGACAGACAGATGCTGACACTACTGTGCAATTAGTGCTATCATGGGGGAAATATTGATAGGTAGGAATGTAGTGGTAAGAATGGCATCTCATAAACTCTTGGAGATTCAAGGTGCTGACACCTAAGGATGAAATAGCCAGGCAAAGAAATTGGTGGGGTATGAGGCAGAGAGAATAGTTTGAACAAAGGCCCAGGGGTGTGAGAGGGAGCTTGGCACATTTGGGAACATGCAAGTGGCTTAATAGACCTGGAGTAGTGGTGAGGGGCTTGGAGGAGAGGGAAGGAAGAAGGGGATTGGCGGAGATGAGACAAGAAGGGCCTTGAGTGCCAGGTCTAAGAGTATGGACTTTATTCTGAGAGCAGTAGAGTGCTTCTGAAGGGGAATTGATTTGATCAGATTTGTGTTTTGCTATAATTTCCACTCAGAACAATTATGATCCAGTCAGGATTTATAGAAACAAAAAATTTGCTTGTCGCTTTTATTTTCCTTTGGTTCCTAGAGGAACTTGTTATAACTTTTAAAATTATGGAATTCCTTCTCATTTCCTCTCTGCCTGTGTGGCAAAGTTCTTCCTTTTATCTATTTCACCTCCGTCTTGTAAGCTGACATTTCTTCTTTCTGTTGTTTGTCCTGCTTAAACTTACTTAAAAAAATAAAAAGGAATAGCAAACCATTCTCTGATTTAAAATATAGAAAACTGAAAATAGTAAAACTGAGTTGACAACTTTATGGTGGATTTGTACTAAATCTTCCATAATTTGAATACTATTAGTTATTTTCATTACCTAATACATAAAGTATATTTAAGATAGTTTTTGGAGAAATAGGGGTAAGTTTGAGGTCCTCCTCCCACCCCGAGGAAGATTAGCCCTGAGCTAGTTGCTGCCAATCCTCCTCTTTTTTCTGAGGAAGACTGGCCCTGAGCTAACATCCATGCCCATCTTCCTCTACTTTATACGTGAGATGCCTACCACAGCATGGCTTGCCATACGGTGCCATGTCCACACCAGGGATCCGAACCGGCGAACCTGGGGCGCCGAAGTGGAACATGTGCGCTTAACTGCTGCACCACCGGGCCTGCCCCAAGTTTGAGTTTTTTAATTGCACGGAATTCCTCCTATAATATATCAGGTTTGTGTAGACATTTAAAAAACTAGTTAAGAATCCAGTGTATCTGTGATGTGAATAGAAAGCGTTTTTTTAAATTGTTGAATGGAAGGACAGAGGGAGGCCTAACTGAAGGAGACTGAGATCCAGAGATTAGGCGAGCTGGCAGGTCACTTGTCTAGTAGGTTGTAAAAGTGTGAGTAGAATCCAGATGTTTTCTCTTTTGAAAATGCTGCAGAATCTGGAAATGTTAGCAGGTAAGAAGGGGAAGAAAATCTAATTTCGGTTGAGATAATTTTATACCAGATAATAAAATTCTAGAAACTAATAGTAAGTTTTCAAAACAGAATTAGATTTGTGTGTGGTCCATTGGTGTCCAACTTTCACACCTGCCTGTTCCCTAAGTGCCGTGTTCCACTCCAGCTTCAGCACACTTCTTAGCAGCTACTTCTTTTTCACAGTCACAGACTGAGAATGAAGGTCTAACCCTTCTTTTCTCAGTTAGAGTGATGATGCGTGTTCCCTCCTTTCACGTTCATCCACGGGTGGCTTAAGGGATGGTGGGAATGTTGCCAGGTAGATCCAATATACTAGAGACATGCTGGCCATTCTCTATTTCATTTAAATTTCATGTTAATAGTCTGTAAATGATTTGGAAAGAAGTTCTTCGTCAGCTTCCTCGGAAAAAACACACAGATGACTAATCCTCTCTCAACCTCTGCCCACTGGGCCTCAGCATCCTCCTTTGGTGGATGTAATCTCAGCTTGGCAAGCAGGCACTGCTTCATCGTATACTTTCGTACATGTTCACAGATTCCAATATATAGGAACATTTGACAACAATGTTACAGGATCTATGTTGTAGGATCTAATTTAAAAAAAAGTATTTGAAAGCTTTTTATATATTTAACTAATTTGAAATGGACACGTGATAACCCTACTTTTTAATCTTATTTATTTACATTTCAAGATAACCATGGAAAAATTGATCAGTAAACAGCTCAGTTCTGTGTGAATCCAGTTCTTTTTTTCCCTTTTTTTAAAGCAAGCCTCTTGTAGTATAGGGTGGATTATTATGTCTCTTTTGTGTCTAATAGGAAAGAAAAGGAACAGCTAAAGTGGACTTTTTGAAGAAGATTGAGAGAGAAATCCAAAAGAAATGGGATTCTGAGAAAGTGTTTGAGGTCAATGCATCTGATTTAGAGAAGCAGACTAGGTGAGTAATAGTTTGTGAAGTTCCACACATTGTGTTTCCAAAACCATTGGCTACAGAAACTGCTCTGCGGAAAGGATAAGGCAGATTGTTTTTATGGTGTTGTCTGAAACGGGCTGAAGGAGATGACTTCCACTTTCTGCATTTGAAATTAGGATCTTCCCTCCCATAGAATTCTTAAAGGATTTTTTCTACATAAAGGTTTTTTAAAGACTAATATTTTTCATATTTAAACAAAGGAGGATGTTTTGAATTTTATCTTTGCTGACTGGTTAAAGGAAATCATTCTATTAGAGAGATTCATATTATAGTGATAATTATCTTCAAAGACACAAAATATAAATTTTGAAGGCTTTCTGTGTTTGAGGATCTTATTTCATAGATACTGTATTGCCTTGATGTTAAGAGTCACTGAATAAGACAAACATAGATAATGATATGATATTGGGGAAAAACAAAAACAAAATAACTGCCCTAAAACAGTACCACAATAAAGGTATGCATCAATTATAAGATGCATCTCAATTTCAGGTATGTTGAAATGTAGAAAAATGTGCTTCTTAGAATTGAGGAGATACGTTGACAACAATAATAGCTAGTAGTGAAGTCTTAAGTCTTCAGTATGCCAAGGCAATGGGAATTATGCCATTTTTTAATGTGTATATTCTCATTTAATCTTCTTAATAACCCTTTAAGATTAGCAATATTTTTATCCCTATTTAATAGATGAGGATACTGAGGCACAGAGAGGCTGAATAACCAACTCAGGGTTGCATAGCTAGGAGTTGACAGGACCTAGACTTCTTTTCAGGCCTTTCTGATTCCAAAGTCTATACTTTTTGCTACTAAGCTACAGTCTAATGGAAATCTTTTTCTTTTTTTTTTAAAGTGAAGAGGAATTTGCTGTAATATAAAGTCTTCAGTGTTGTACTTTAAACTGTAATTTTAAGCTTCTATTTGGTTCTAGAATTTTGGTCAACTTTGAGGTGATTTAAAGTAATCAAAAGTGAACTGAAAAAGCTGCTTTGTTCAGTGGAAGAAAATGAACTGAAGAAACTTAGAAATATAAAGTTGAGTGAAAAAAGCAAATTGCAAAAGTCTATATGAAGTGTACCATTTTTTTATAAAGCTCACAAGTAACTGAAATTAAATGATATATTAAAGGCACAGACATGCGCAAACTATTCAAAAACAAGGGAATAAATTTCAAGATATTGGCTATCTCTGGTAGGATAGTGGGAGAGAACACAAGTAGTTTCAGTGGGTTCATAAGTTGGATTGTGTTTACAGATGTTTATTTTATTGTGCTTCATAACTTATATATGTTAGATACATTTGATTCATAAGGAAAAAGAATATAGCATAATAAACAGCTTTAAAAAGGTACTTTTCAAGTGAATTTACCATATATCATGTAATGCCGGGGATGTTCTGTTTTCCCTGAGGGGCTTTGAATTGCTTTTTATGTATCTAATGAAAACGAATCTTGCTTAGTCAGTAAAACATTAAATTAATCCAGAGTGCTACAAATATTAACAAAAATTTTGTTTTATTATATCATCTTTGCTCAGTATTTTAGCTTAAGTTAAACCTCCAGTATTTGGTACAAGTATATTTATTTCTTTAGTAGCCACCTATAAATATCTTATTCTTTCTAAATCAAAAGTAAGTTTCAATTTTAGAGAGCTTTTAATTTCTGGATTTATAAGTTTAATCTTAAATGTCTTTTAAATAAATAAAATTTAAACAAGTTATTTACAGCAAGCTTTCGCTCCCCCTACCCCCTCATTGTAAAAGGAACTTAACATTTTCGTTTTTGTACTTTCTTTTTTCCATGATTGTTCTGCAGCAAGGGCAAGTACTTTGTAACCTTCCCGTACCCATATATGAATGGGCGCCTCCATTTGGGACACACGTTTTCTTTATCCAAATGTGAGGTAAAGCTTCTTCTGTGTTTAATACAATGGGATGGAGGGTCTTTAATAAATACTATTTTGAAGAAAATAGCATCTGTAGAATTTATTTCCTGTTAAGAGAACTTAGAGTTCCTTAATTTTAAGCATAATTTTTATATTTAAGTAATTTATATATTTTTATATTTAATTTTCATACGCTGTGTGTATGTGTGCAGGGGTCTCGGTATGTATGCATATTTGTAAGTAATTCCTAGACTGATGAAAAGACAGAAGAAAGGATAGGGGCTAGAATTTTGGAATGACTATAAAATCTAGCTGGTATTCTAAAGGAAGATGAGAAAAGGAAAACTAAACTGATGATTTTTGTGAAAAGTCAGCATTTTGTATTCATCTAGCATTTACATTTGTAATTTAAATTTAATTTTCTTTCTGTAGTTTGCAGTAGGGTACCAGAGATTGAAAGGAAAAAATTGTCTCTTTCCCTTTGGTTTACACTGTACTGGAATGCCTATTAAGGTAAGATTGCTTTTTATTTTTTTTTAGCTTAGAACAAATAGTAATATCCAATTCAAAAGCTTGAAATACTTCTGTATTATATTACAGTGTTTTTTGAAATGGGTTTTGAACTTGTAGTGAAAATTAATTTTTAAAAAACATTTGAAGAAGTGCTTAAATAAAGGGCACACATTAAGGTCTAAGTGATTTCTAAGCAATTTTGATATCGTTTGGTTACCTTTTATATTCATATTTCTGTTTTAGAATTAGATAATAACTACTGACAAGTAACATGCACAGTATTTTGTGCGTTCATGACATATGGGATGTTGGCATAAAGTAATAAACTACTGTATCATTTTTATCATGTTTGCAAATGTCATTTGTCATAAATTTATATTGGAAATAATTCTCACTAAAGAATGGACCAGAAAACTAGAGTTGAAAGGATTCCCTAAATGTAATAGGGTTGGGAAATTTAACTCCCATTTCTTTTTATTCTCCAACTTTTTATTTTGAAAATTGTTAAACCTACAGAAAAGGTAAAAGGATAGTACAATATACCCCTCACTTATGTTACCAAGTATTAACATTTACCGCAATTGCTTTAGTTCTGTCTCTCAACACACATATAATATGTGTGTGCTTTTTTCTCCCTTTTTCTGTGAACTCATTGAAAGTAAGTTATAGACATCATGACATGTCACCCCTAAATACTTCAGCATGTATCATTTGAGAACAAGGGCATTCTTGTAATATCATCATAGTCCCATTATCCCCTCCAAGAAATTTAACGTTCATATAATATTATCTTTACCTAATCTATAGTCAGATATCTCTAGTTGTCCCAAAATGTCACTTCTAGCATTTTTTTGCTTTTTATTTTGTGGATCACGTGTTGCATTTGATTATCAGTTCTCTTTACTGTCTTTTAGTTTGTCATGACATTGGTGTCTTGAAGAGTTATTTTGTAGAACATCCCATAATCTGAATTTTCTGGTTGTCTCTTCGTGATTAGATTGGGTTAAATATTTTGACAATAACACACTGGTGAGGCGTAAACTTTTGATGTATCACATCGAAAGCGCATCATGACAGTTTGTCCCATTTTAGTGATAAGTTAATAAAGGCCAGATTTCTTCATCCTAAAGGTACCTTTTCCCCTTTTTAATTAAAAAGTAATCTGTGGGCTGATACTTTGAAAGCCTCTGAATATCTGGTTATCCAATTACCTAGTGGTTTTAGCATCCTTTGATCCTTGTCTGTTTCAGTTATTGAATTGGTGATTGTAAGATAACTTTCTATTTGTGTCATTCTTTCCCCTTTATGAACTGGAATTCTGCGTAGAAGAGTGCCCTCCCTTTTTAAAATTCATAATTCTGTATTTGTATTTTTCTCATAACTTTAACGTTGTCTACTTGGTGTCATCTTTGTTTTTGACAGTGGACTCAGTGTGGTATAACTGAGAAGAGCTGGGGTGGAAAGCCCAGGTTCATGTGTTAGTCCTGCATCTTACTAGCTTTATAACCTTGGATAAATCATTTCATCTCTCAGTGTCTGTTTTCTAACTTGATACCTGTCTTTTTCTCCCTAGCAGGCTTGTGATGATAACTGATAGAGTATATGTGACTGTAATCTTTAAATTGAGAAATGCTGTTATTAATGTTGTTACTCAAAATGACAACACTATATCTTGTTTATCTTTGTCTTCTAATGCCTAACATAAAGTATACTACATTGAGTACTTAAATGTTCAATAAATGCTTGCTGAGTGAATGACGTAAAATACAAATTTGTAAATTAGTGAATTTTGAGGTACGTGATTTATACCATTTGAATTTTCTATAATGATCCACTTAAGTATAGATGTATTGCAGAAAATTTCAGTCAATTTTAGTTGGCCATAGAAGCAACAAAAAACTCAAATTGTTTCTACCTTGCATTTTGAACATCTCTCTCTCTAATGTTGTGTTTGTTATAGGCATGTGCTGATAAGTTGAAAAGAGAAATAGAGCTTTATGGTTGCCCCCCTGATTTTCCAGATGAAGAAGAGGAGGAGGAAGAGATCAATGTTAAAACAGAAGATATAATAATTAAGGATAAAGCTAAAGGAAAAAAGGTTTGGTGGTGACGATATTTATTTTTGTTGAAGTTCTATATTTATATTAGTGATTTATATGTGCATTCTCGGTACTTCTGTAAGATAATAAGAGTTCCCTTATAATCTTCACTCAGTTCCCTTAATGTTACATCTTATATCACCGTGGTGCAATCCTCAAAACTAAGGAATTAACATTTGAACAATACTATTTACTAAACTGCAGGCTTCATTTGGATTTCACTAGATTTTTTGTTAATGTCCGGTTGTCAAGGTCCAATCCAAGAGCCTACATTGCATTTAATTGTCATGTCCGCTTAGTATGTCTTCTTATTCTTCTCTGTCTTTGTCTTCCATGACCTTCACCCTTTGGAAGCTACTGGTCAGACAATTTATAGTATGTCCCTCAATTGGGTTTGTCTAATGCTTTCTCATTAGTAGATTGAGAGGTGATGTGTCCTCAATGCATCATATCAGGGAGTATTTGATATTGATATGTCTTATTACTGGTGATGTTAACCTTGATTATTTGGTTTAGGTGGTATCTTCCAGGTTCTTCTATAGTAAAGATTCTATTTTTCCCTTAGTAATTAATATATATTTTGGAAAAGATACTTTGAGGCTATGGACACAATATCTTGTTTCTTTTTAAATATTTGCTCACTAATTATAGCGTCCATCAGTGGATCTTGCCCGTAATAGTTATTACTGTGGTGTTCTATGGTGATTTTCCATTTCTCTCATTCCTTCCACATTTATTATCTGGAATTCTTCTGAAAGGAAGAGTTGTCCTTTTTCTCTCATTTACTTATTTATTAAGTTTTTTTATGTTAGTATGGATTTGTGTATATTTATTTTATTCTTCGGGTTATAATCCAATACTATTGGGGTCTTTTGGGGGGGCTTGTTGTTCTTGCTCAAATTATTCTAGCATTAGCTCTCGGGGGTATTTTAGGTTGGCTCCTGTGTCCATCTGATATGCCCCCAACTTTTGTCCCATTTTTTTTTAAGCACTTTCTTACTTTTTGGTGCCCCAAGATGCTCCGGGCTCATCTTGTATTTTCCCTGTTGCCTCCCTGGAATCAACCACTTCTCCAAGGAGTCTTGTTTCTTTTTATTGAAAAATAGTATTTAGGGCTGGCCTGGTGGCACAGCGGTTAAGTTCGCACGTTCCTCTTCTCGGCAGCCCAGGATTCGCCGGTTCGGATCCCGGGTGCGGACATGGCACTGCTTGGCAAAAGCCGTGCTGTGTGGTAGGTGTCCCACATATAAAGTAGAGGAAGATGGGCATGGATGTTAGCTCAGGGCCAGTCTTCCTCAGCAAAAAGAGGAGGATTGGCAGCAGTTAGCTCAGGGCTAATCGTCCTCAAAAAAAAAAAAAAATAGTATTTAGAAACTAAGCTCTGAGTGCTGGGTATGCTCGTTGTTTCTAGGCCTTCTCAATAGAAAGAGCAAGGAAATATATGTATGTTTACTAACCCACGAATATGCATGTCTATATTTATTTCTTTATATGTATTTTTTTAATTTTGTATTTTCTTCTTCTCCCCAAAGTCCCCCAGTGCATAGTTGTATACTCTAGTCGTAGGTCCTTCTAATTCTGCTGTGAGGGGTGCCGCCTCAGCATGGCTTGATGAGTGGTGCTAGGTCTGTGCCTAGGACCTGAACTGGCAAAACCCTGGGCCGCTGAAGCATAGTGCGTGAACTTAACCACTCGGCCCCAGGTCTGGCCCCTACCTATATATATTTTGAAAAAGTTCATACTCATACCCCTGGCTCCATTTTGGCACCATTGGGCTCACTCTAGCATTCTTCCTTTGCTTATTTGTGACTTCTTTCTTCAATAGTGAGAAACCTGGTTCTCCTTATTTATAGTATATTTATTTGTTCAATCCCAGTCTACTAGTAGTTTCAGAATTGCTAACCTATACCCCTGGGAGAAACAATTTTACCAACTAAAGTACAATGTTTGTATATAGTTCTTTTTGTCGTTAGAATCTAGTGAACACAGTTTTCTAAAGTTACTTCCAAAGCACCTTTCTTTCCTGCTCTCTTCAGTGTGGTTATGTCATATATTTGTAATACAGTTAGATACATTTTTCACACTCTGCATTCCATCTTGAGTTCTTCCAACATCCTGATTGATTTTTAAAAAATGTTTACACATAGTAAAATTCTTTGTTGTGTATAGTTGCGTTGGTTTGGCGAATGCGTGGAATCATGTTTCTACCACCACGGTACCATACACAGCAGTTCCATCACCCCCCATATTCCTTACCTTGCCTTTTTATTGTTTTATAGTTCAACTCCTTTGTTTACCTCTAACTCATGGTATTTGGTTGTCTTTTGGTTATTGGTAAATATCGGAAAAGGAGAAAACTCTTGTTAATAGCTTATTCATAACTAAGAAAGATGCATGTGGTATTAGAAAGTTGGTGCTGAGATCTTGTCTTTGTGTTGATAATTCTTTATGGTTCCACCTGTTTAGTTATCTTTGGTGTCAGAGACCTGTTGAGTATCAGACTGTACAGTTTGGTAGACAAAAGAATATATCTAAATCTTGCAGTATTCTGACATATCAACACCATTGTTTTGCAATTAAAAAATTACCAAATCGGATTATTCACTTAAAATTATTGTGGTCCTGGCATTTGTTAACCAGTTGTTGGTTGTTCTTTAATGGAGTTTGTTTTTGTTGGTTATTTTCAGAGTAAAGCGGCTGCTAAAGCTGGATCTTCTAAATACCAGTGGGGCATTATGAAGTCCCTTGGTCTGTCTGATGAAGAGATAGTCAGATTTTCTGAAGCAGAACATTGGCTTGATTATTTCCCACCACTGGCTATTCAGGATCTGAAGAGAATGGGTTTGAAGGTATGCCCACCACCCCCATAGTTTAAGAAAACATGAAGAACATTTATATTTATATGATTATATGAGATTTGGACCATCTCTTAATTTAGAATAATATATTCCACTTGTATTCTGTTAATGAATTGGTACTATTATTATCAGATTAGAACCTCATGGCCCTTGATGTAAGCCATGAAGTACTTTAATATTTGTTGTATTGGAATGTGTATCCATATTTTAGTAATTATTAGAAAGGAATTCTATTCAAAGAATTTTTTTTTTTTTTTTTTTTTTATTAATGTTATGATAGATTACAACCTTGTGAGATTTCAGTTGTACATTTTTGTTAGTCATGTTGTGGGTACACCACTTCCCCCTCCGTACCCTCCCCCCACCCCCCCTTTTCCCTGGTAACCACCGATCAGATCTCCTTATCAATATGCTAATTTCCACCTATGAGTGGAGTCATATAGAGTTCGTCTTTCTCTGACTGACTTATTTCGCTTAACATAATGCCCTCGAGGTCCATCCACATTGTTGTGAATGGGCCAATTTCGTCTTTTTTTATGGCTGAGTAGTATTCCATTGTGTATATATACCACATCTTCTTTATCCAATCATCAGTTTCTGGGCATGTAGGCTGGTTCCACGTCTTGGCTATTGTAAATAATGCTGCGATGAACATAGGGGTGCAACGGACTCTTGAGATATCTGATATCAGGTTCTTAGGATAGATACCCAGTAATGGGATGGCTGGGTCATAGGGTATTTCTATTTTTAACTTTTTGAGAAATCTCCATACTGTTTTCCATAGTGGCTGTACCAGTTTGCATTCCCACCAACAGTGTATGAGGGTTCCTCTTTCTCCACAACCTCTCCAACATTTGTCGTTCTTGGTTTTGGATGTTTTTGCCAATCTAACGGGGGTAAGGTGATATCTTAGTGTAGTTTTGATTTGCATTTCCCTGATGATTAGCGATGATGAACATCTTTTCATGTGTCTATTGGCCATATTCATATCTTCTTTTGAGAAATGTCTGTTCATGTCCTCTGCCCATTTTTTGATCGGGTTGTTTGTTTTTTTGTTGTTAAGCAGTGTGAGTTCTTTGTATATTATGGAGATTAACCCTTTGTCGGATAAGTGGCTTGTAAATATTTTTTCCCAATTAGTGAGCTGTTTTTTTGTTTCAATCCTGTTTTCCCTTGCCTTGAAGAAGCTCTTTAGTCTGATGAAGTCCCATTTGTTTATTCTTTCTATTGTTTCCCTCAACTGAGGAGTTACAGTGTCCGAAAAGATTCTTTTGAAACTGATGTCAAAGAGTGTACTGCCTATATTCTCTTCCAAAAGACTTATTGTCTCAGGCCTAATCTTTAGGTCTTTGATCCATTTTGAGTTTATTTTGGTGTGTGGTGAAAAAGAATGGTCAATTTTCAATCTTTTGCATGTGGCTGTCCAGTTTTCCCAGCACCATTTGTTGAAGAGACTTTCTTTTCTCCATTGTAGGCCCTCTGCTCCTTTGTCGAAGATTAGCTGTCCATAGATGTGTGGTTTTATCTCTGGGCTTTCAATTCTGTTCCATTGATCTGTGGACCTGTTTTTGTACCAGTACCATGCTGTTTTGATCACTGTAGCTTTGTAGTATGTTTTGAAATCGGGGATTGTGATTCCGCCGGCTTTGTTTTTCTTGCTCAGGATTGCTTTAGCAATTCGCGGTCTTTTGTTGCCCCATATGAATTTTAGGATTGTTTGTTCAATTTCTGTGAAGAATGTTCTTGGGATTCTGATTGGGATAGCATTGAACCTGTATATTGCTTTAGGTAGTATGGACATTTTAACTATGTTTATTCTTCCAATCCATGTGCAAGGAATGTTTTTCCATCTCTTTATGTCATCGCCTATTTCTTTCAAGAAAGTCTTGTAGTTTTCATTGTATAGATCCTTCACTTCCTTGGTTAAGTTTATCCCAAGGTATTTTATTCTTTTCGTTGTGATTGTGAATGGGATAGAGTTCTTGAGTTCTTTTTCTGTTAGTTTATTGTTAGTGTATAGAAATGCTACTGATTTATGCACGTTAATTTTATACCCTGCTACTTTGCTGTAGTTGTTGATTATTTCTAATAGTTTTTCTGTGGATTCTTTGGGGTTTTCTATGTATAAGATCATGTCGTCTGCAAACAACGAGAGTTTTACTTCTTCGTTACCTATTTGGATTCCTTTTATTTCTTTTTCCTGCCGAATTGCTCTGGCCAGCACCTCCAGAACTATGTTGAATAGGAGTGGTGAAAGTGGGCACCCTTGTCTTGTTCCTGTCCTCAGAGGGATGGCTTTCAGCTTTTGTCCATTGAGTATGATGTTGGCTGTGGGTCTATCATATATGGCCTTTATTATGTTGAGGTACTTTCCTTCTATACCCATTTTACTGAGGGTTTTTATCATAAATGGGTGTTGGATCTTGTCGAATCTATTCAAAGAATTTGAAGAAGCCAAAGTTGAGTTTAAATATTTAGGAATATATAAAGGTATTATTGAAGTGTTCCTTCTTAATTTATCATAATTCCTATATGTTTAATATAAAAATATGTGGGTTTAAAAACTTACATATTAAACACAAATTAATAATCGTGTTATTTTTTAATAGTTGGAACTTGAAAAGTTTTGTTTTTCTTTTAATATTTGATATAATTCTAAGTTGGAAAATAAAGAGAAGAGTAAATAATTGATTCATGGGAATTCTTATTCAGAGACTATACAAATTTCTCAAAAATTACCTTTTTCTTTCTCCTTCTGTAGGTAGACTGGCGTCGTTCCTTCATCACTACTGATGTTAATCCTTACTATGATTCGTTTGTCAGGTGGCAGTTTTTAACATTAAGAGAAAGAAACAAAATTAAATTTGGGAAGCGGTGAGTTTGTTGTCCTTCAGTATAATAAAGGAAAATTATGTAATTCTTGCATTGTAATTCAGTGCCCCCGGCCTTCTTTTTCTCATTATCTTTTTTCTTTTTGTTCTCTTGTTTTCCTTTTTGTCTTGCCAATGCCTTAATTTCTCTTAGCTGCTTAGTGTTTGTGACAAATAGCACTGGGGAAAATAGGATGTCGCTTTAATGATCTCACTAAAGATTCTGTTCAGTCTTTCCAGCCAAGCAGAAAAAATAATAATTATATCTGTGTTTTAGTTTATCCTTTTGTTGTATAAATTCTTTGAGTCTTCATTGATTATATTTATTAATTAAAAGCTATTTGCATTTTATAAGTGAATTTATATTTTATTATCTTTTGTTTCATACCACAAAGCCAAGATCAGTATATATGTTTCAGTGGTATTACCTTTGGTGAAGGCAGAAGGCTTCCATTAAATAACTAAGTTGGCTGTAGAACTACCCATAAAAGCATACATGATAGACATTTGCTCAGTTAGAAGTTTTAGTTAGAAGAACTATTGTAAGACGTTAGGAGCAACACTGCCAAATATGTTAATATAAAAGTTGTATATTATAATAATATTTATCACTTATTATTTATTTTTTAGATATACTATTTATTCTCCAAAAGATGGACAGCCTTGTATGGATCATGACAGACAAACTGGAGAGGTAATTATTTGTGACATAAAGTAGCTGTTATAATAATTCTTAATGTGGCCAAAGAGTTTAAGACATAGATCAGAAACCTAAAAATAATGTTATCCTAGTGCTGAGGTACATAGTCATGATACTCTGGTGGCTCAGGAAGCAGAATGTCATTACAGATAACTGTATCTTATCTAGAACCTTGCTACTCTAAGAATGGTCCTAGGACCATCTGCATCAGCTTCTGATGGAAAAGCACATCCTTGAGGCTCACCCCAAAATTGCTGAATGAGAAGCTCTGGAGATGGGGCCCAGGAATCTGTCTTTTAACAGGCTCTCAATGTGATTCATATGCATGCTAATGTTTGAGAAGCGCCACCAGGAGAATATTCTGCTCTGAAAAGAGAGTGTGAGGAGAGGTAATGAGATATGTGGCTAACTGATGTGCACAGATTCCATTTATACTTGCTTTGATCATGTGCCTACTTGCTTATTTCCAAAATACTTCACTCTACATTCCTGTAGGACACATTAGTAACATTATTCCTTGCAATACTTGAGTCAAGCAAGGATAAGTGATTTGCCTAAAGCCTTGGCACAGTAAATCAATACTAATGCCAGGATCTGAATTTAGGAGTCCCAATGAGGACATCATTCTTTGTTACCATGTTTGAACACATTTGTAGTTTAACAATTACTTTTCAAAATCAGCCTTCAATTATGATGAAACTTATCAGATAGAAGTGAGAGTTGATCAAAATTTTGAAAGATTTGAGAGACTTAAGAAGGCCCAATTTACTGACTTTATTAAGTTTTAATATAGTCAATGGTAGCAACATCCTAAATTTCAATAGTACATCATAGTTTTTCAAAGCATTTTCCTATCCGTTATCTTATGTATTCCTTGGGACAATCCTGTGTGAGGCACAGCACAGTTATTTTACAGATGAGGAAACGAAGGCTCAGAGAGATTGTGATTCCCTTGGGTCAAGCCATTAGTAAGGGCCCAAGCTAGGTTTTGAATGCGTATCATCTGACTCCTGGTCCAGTGTATGTCTGTGATGATGACCACTCTGTGAGATTGGTGGTGATTGTATCTTCTAACTTCCATTTTGGCAAACACTGTTTTGGATGATTACTCCAAGTCACTTTTTTTTCTGTCCTCCCCTCAGCAAACTGTCCTTACTCAGTAGAGTCTGGGTTTCCTTTACCAGTTCTGGTCTGGCGTGGGGTGGGAGGGTGGTGTCCCAAATCGCTTACATATTAGACTTCCATGTGGATATAGTCAGCACACTACTGTCAATTTCTTCATTGGAAGAAAGAGTTATTCCAACAATGCGAGAACCCATCTTAGAAATTTGAGTCAGATCTCTCACATAGATGAGTGGGTTTAATGCAAGTCTTTTGTCCTCCCCAATTTTTTTGTTTTGTTTATTTGTTTAGGGTGTTGGACCTCAAGAATATACTTTAATCAAGTTGAAAGTGCTTGAGCCATACCCATCCAAATTAAGGTATGTTTTCCAAACAGTTATTGCTTTATCTTTTTGAAATATCAGATAGTTGTGATAGAATCCATAACATGTTTTTGCATAAATGTATATTTTTTCTTCTTAGTGGCCTGAAAGGAAAAAATATCTTCTTGGTAGCTGCTACTCTCAGACCTGAGACCATGTTTGGACAGACAAACTGTTGGGTTCGCCCTGATATGAAGTACATTGGGTTTGAGACAGCGAATGGTGATATATTCATCTGTACCCAAAGAGCTGCCAGGAATATGTCATACCAGGGCTTTACCAAGGACAATGGAGTGGTGCCTGTTGTTAAGGAATTAATGGGAGAGGTAAGTTGGGTAGCAGACTTTTTATTTAGTGTGTAAATTCAGAGGAAAATTTCAGCAGTGAAACTTCAGAAAAGAGCATTTAAAAAAACTTTTTTTTTTAAAGATTTTTTTTTTTCTTTTTCTCCCCAAAGCCCCCTGCTACATAGTTATATGTTTTTAGTTGTGGGTCCTTCTAGTTCTGGCATGTGGGATGCCACCTCAGCATGGCCTGATGAGTGGTGCCGTGTCCGCACCCAGGATCTGAACCGGTGAAACCCTGGGCCATCACGTCAGAGCTCGAGAACTTAACCACTTGGCCATGGGGCCGGCCCCTAAAAAACTTTCTAATTGAGGTATACATACAGTCAAATGTGTAACTCATAAGTGTATGTATTGGTGCATTTTCATATGTGTATACACTTATGTAAGCAACTGCCCAAATCAAAATGGAGAACAGTTCCAGCACTCCAGAAGGCACTCTGATATCCGTTTCACAGTCAACACTTACCTGCTTCCTGTAAAGTAACCACTGCTCTGACTTCAGTTGCCAAAGATTAGTTGCAGTTCTTGAACTTCACATAATGGGATTATACAATCTGTACTCTTTGTGTCTGGCTCTTTTTTTTTTGTTAAATTTTAATGTAAGAACTGTGATTTGTTCAGTATAAAAAATTTAGGGTGTACAAAGAAACAAAAATAAGGAAATAAAAATTACTTATAATCTTATTTCCTATCATAACTATTTTAATTTTCTTGGGTATATCCTACCCGTTGTGTGTATGTGTTTTTATAATATATATATACATGCATTGTTTACAATGGCATCATGTTGTACCCAATTTCTGCCATTTTATGTTTTCGCTAATTATATCATAAAATTCTTGATGTTATTTAGTATTATTTTACTACTTAATTTTTTTTTAGCTTTTTATTGAGATTATGATAGTTTACAACCTTGTGAAATTTCAGGTACATGTTTGTGAGTCATCTTGTAGGTGCACCACTTCACCCTTTGTGCCCACTCCCCACCCCCGCTTTCCTCTGGTAGCGACTAATCTGTTCTCTTTGTCTACATGTTTAACTTCCACATATGAGTGGAGTCATACTGTGTCTGGCTCTTTTGCTCAACATTACGTCTATGAGACATGTTGTGTGTAGGAGTAGTTTGTTCTTTTTTTATTGCTGTGGAGTATTCATTGTGACTATATCACTAAAATAGCATTTTCGAATCTTATGTTTCAGCTCAATAAGTACATGGTTGAAAAATACGGTCCTCCCCAAGAGATTTAGTAGCTGCAGTAGACTTTATATTACTTTCTGAATATGATTGCATTCTTGTGTGGAATTGGAGCTGCTTTTTTTCTGAAGAGAAGGTCTTGGTTGACGTTAACTAAATCCGGATGGTTACATAGCTCTTATCCTTATAGTTTTTTTTACTTATTAGTGTTTCTGAGTATCTTTTATTCCTTTTGGTAAATGCTGATCTTTGGTATCTTTTTTTTTTTTTTTCCGAGGAAGATTAGCCCTGAGCTAACATCTGCCAATCCTCCTCTTTTTTCTGAGGAAGACTGGCCCAGAGCTAACATCTGTGCCCATCTTCCTCTATTTTATATGTGGGATGCCTACCACAGCATGGCTTGCCATGCGGTGCCATGTCTGCACCCAGGATCCGAACTGGCGAACCCTGGGCTGCCGAAGCAGAATGTGTGCACTTAACTGTTGCACCACCGGTCCGACCCCTGATGTTGGGTATCTGAATAAATAACTTTTTAAAAAAAAAAGATGAGTAGACTACCATCTCAATTCTTTTTTTGAATTGAACTTTTATTTCTTACTTATTTTGTAAACAATTTTTTGACTAAATTGTTATACATTCATAAGACTCAAAATTCAAAAGACAAAGAAGATGCAAAAGATATCCCTACTCACTCAGTTCCCTCTTGGATAGGCAGTAAGTAAAATCACTGTCTTGTGTATCCTTCCAGAAGTGTTTTGTGTATACATAAGCAAATACATACATATATATTCTTTCTCCCTTTTTTTATACACAAATGGCAATATACTTTATCACATTATTCTGCATCTTACTTTTTTACTTAACGGTATCTTTCTTTTGAAAGGTTTTATTTATTTATTTACTTTTCCTTCTTCTCCCCAAAGCCCCCCAGTACATCGTAGTTGTATACTTTAGTTGTGGGTCCTTCTAGTTATGGCATGTGGGACACTGCCTCAGCATGGCTTGATGAGTGGTACTAGGTCTGCACCCAGGATCCGAATCGGTGAAACCCTAGGTTGCTGAAGGAGAGCACACGAGCTTAAACATTCGGCCATGGGCCAGCCCCTACTTAACTATATCTTGGTAATCCTTTTATCAGTACATGAACAGCTTCCTTGTTCTTACCTTATTTTTGAGGCAGATTAGCCCTGAGCTAACATCTGCTGCCAATTTTCTTATTTTTGCTGAGGAATACTGGCCCTGAGCTAACATCCGTGCCCATCGTCATTTGTTTTATGTGGGATGCCTGCCACAGCATGGCTTGACAAGCAGCGTGTAGATCCGTGCCTGGGATCTGAACTGGTGAACACTGGGCTGCCAAAGTGGAATGTGTGAACTTAACTGCTGCGCCGCCAGGCCAGCCCGTCCTTGTTCTTATTTTTTACAGCTACATAGTATGGCATTGTTTGGCTATACCACAGCTTACTTACCCATTCATTATAATAGATATTTGAATTGTTTCCTGCCTTTTTTTATAAGCAGTGCTGCCACAACTCATTAGTTCCTGATGTTGGCATTCTGTCTGAGATTTTTTTGGGAACAGTATTAAAGCCACAAATTTTTTTCTGTTCTTAATGCAGCTTCTTTCCATGCTAATTTGAGCAGATTCTGGAGTGAGGGAAATGGGTGGTAAAACTTAAAAATAGCTTTCAACCTTTAAGATTGTTAGGATATTTAGTTTTCATCCATATGACTGTAAATTCCATAAAAGCAGTTTATTTATATGAATAAAGTGGGATGGGTGGGAGCTGTGTGGAATTGAAAAGTGCATTCCTTAGCTGTATAAGCAGCTGCAAGCTGTTTGTTGCCATGTGAGAATATGGGTCCAGTATTGTCAGATCTTCTGATTTTTTTTAAGAGAAACTAAATATATCTTTTTAATTGTTTGTCTTCTTAATTATCATTTTAAATGGATATACAGTATTCTATCTTATTGATGTCTCATATCTTTGTTAAATAATTTTTCTATTATTTAAAGTTTTAGTTGTTTCCAGAGTTTGCTAGTGTAGTTAACACAGCATTGGGCAGAGTTCTCAGACAAAAGATAATTTTTTTTCCTTTGAGGTAAATTCCTAGGATTGGATTGCTGGGTCCAAGTTGTATGAAAATTTCTGTGGGTCTTGCTATGGATTCCTATATTGTTTTCCTCAAGGAGTACGATGTCACAACCAATGTATTAGTATACTAATTTCTTCACCACCTTACCAGATTGGGTATTATAATTATTTACAATTATTTTTAGTCTAGTAGTTATAAAAGAATGAGTTTTTTTTACTTCATATATTTTTTGATTAGTAGCTTCTCAGGGCTTAACATATTAACATTGTTTTAAATTTTAATGGTTAAGTTTCTTTACGTTTTATGGTGATTTTTTTCTTACACAGGAAATTCTTGGTGCATCCCTTTCTGCACCTTTAACATCTTATAAGGTGATCTATGTTCTTCCAATGCTCACCATTAAGGAGGATAAAGGTAAAGAATTTATTTCTTTCTAGAAATACTTCAATACGCATTCTGGTTGTGTTAGTTAATTTCACACTTTCTTTTATAAGGCACTGGTGTGGTCACAAGTGTTCCTTCTGACTCTCCCGATGATTTTGCTGCCCTCAGAGACTTGAAGAAAAAGCAAGTGAGTATCATGTTCTTATTTCCTTTTCATTGTCTCATTGCTTTGGTACTGCTGAACTAACAATGAGCTTAGGCTAAAAAGCTATGGATGTATTTTTGAACTGCTATCTCCAACCTGTTTTTTGATGTTTATGTATTTTCCTGTGGTTTGAATTTTAAATATAATATTTCATAGAATCTTTTTTTAAAGACTATTTTTTTAGTGCAGTTTTGGGTTTACAATAAAATTGAGAGGAAGGTACAGAGATTTTCCCCTGCTCCCATACATATATAGCCTCCTCCATTATCAACATCACTGTTCAGAATGGTACATTTTTTTTTAATTGAGTTCATAAGAGTTTACATCATCGTGAATTTCAGTTGTACATTATTTCTTGTCTGTCACCATATAAGTGCTCCCCTTCACCCCCTGTGCCCACCCCCCAGCCCCCTTCCCCTGGTAACCACTGAACTGTTCTCTTTGTCCGTGTGTTTGTTTATTTTCCACATATGAGTGAAATCATATGGTGTTTGTCTTTCTCAGTCTTATTTTGCTTAACATAATACCCTCCAGGTCCATCAGAATGGTACATTTTTTTACAAGGATGAACCTAAATTGACACATTGTGATCACTTAAAGTCCATAGTTTACATTATGGTTCACTTTTGGTGTTATACATTCTGTGGCTTTGGACAAATGTTTAATGACATATATCCATCATTATAATAACATTCAGAGTATTTTCACACCCTAAAAATCCTCTGTGCTCTCCCTGTTCATCTCTCTTCCCTTCCAGCCCTGGCAACCACTGATCTTTTTATTGTCTCCATACTTTTACCTTTTCCAGAAATGTCATATAGTTGGAATCATAGTATGTAGCCTTCTCAGATTGACTTTTTTTACTTAGTAATATGTATTTAAGGTTTCTCCATGTTTTTTCATAGCTTGATAACTTATTTCTTTTTAGTGCTGAATAATATTCTCTTGTTTGGATGTACCATAGTTTATTTATCCATTCACTTACTGAAGGACATTTTGGTTGCTAACAAGTGTTGGCAGTTATGAATAAAGCTGCTGTAAACATCCATGTGTAGGCTTTGGCATGGACATAGGTTTTCAACTCTTTTTGGTAAATACTGAAGAGTGGGATTGCTGGATCGTATGGTAAGAATATGTTTAATTTTGTAAACCACCACCACACTGACTTCCAAAGTGGCTGTACCATTTTGCATTCCCACCAGCAATATTTGAGAGTTCCTGTTCTCCACATCCTCGTCAGCATTTGTTGTTGTCAGTGTTCTAGATTTTGGCCATTGTAATAGGTATGTAGTGATATCTTATTGTTGTTTTAATTTGTGTTTCTCTGATGACATATGATGTGGAGCATCTTTTCATATGCTTATTTGCCATTGTATATCTTCGTTGGTGAGGTGTGTCTGTTAAGGTCTTTGGCTCATTTTTTAAATCAGTTTGTTTTCTTACTATTGAGTTTTAAGAGTTCTTTGTGTAGTTTGGATAACAGTCCTTTATCAGATGTGTGTTTTGCAAATATTTTCTCCCAGTCTGTGGCTTGTCTTTTAATTCTCTTGATATTGTCTTTGACAGAGCTGAAGTTTTTAATGAAGTCCAGCTTATCAGTTATTTCTTTCATGGATTGTGTCTTCGGTGTTATATCTCAAAAGGCATCACCATACCCTTGGTCATTTAGGTTTTCTCCTATATTATATTCTAGGAGCTTTATAGTTTTGTGTTTTAAATCTAGATTCATGATCCATTTTGAGTTGAGTTTTGTGATGGGTGTAAGGTCTGTCTCTAGATTCTTTTTTTTTGCATGTGGATGTCCAGTTGTTCCAGTAACATTTGTTGAAGAGACTGTCTTTGTTTCATTGTATTGCCTTTGTTCTTTTTTCAAAGATCAGTTGACTATATTTATGAGGATCTGTTTCTGGGCTCTCCATTCTGTTCCATTCATCTATCTGTCTGTTCTTTTGCTAGCACCACACTTTCTTGATTATTGCAACTTTATGGTATGTCTTGAAGTCAGATAGCGTCAGTCCTCCAGCTTTGTTCTTCAATATTGAGTTGGCTGTTCTGGGTCTTTTGCCTCTCCATATACACTTTGGAATCAGTTTACTGATAACCATGAAATAACTTTATGGGGTTTTGATTGGGATTGCGTTGAATCTGTAGGTGAAGTTGGGAAGAACTGACATCTTGACAATATTGAGTCTTCCAATCCATGAACATGGAATGCCTTTCCATTTATTTAGTTCTTCTTTGATTTTGTTCCTCAGGGTTTTGTAGTTTTCCTCATGTAGATCTTATGTATATACTGTTAGTTTTGTGCCTAAGTATTTAATTTTTGGGGGAGCTAATGTAAATGGTACTGTGTTTTTAATTTCAAATTCCACTTGTTCATTGTTGGTATATAGGAACAAAATTGACTTATGTATATTAACCGTGTATCCTGCAACCTTGCTTTAATTGCCTATTAGTTCCAGGAAGGTTTTTTTTTGTTTATTATTCTGGATTTTCTACAGATAATCATGCCACTCTGCACAAAGACAGTTATATGTCTTCCTTCCCAATCTGTATACCATTTTCTTTTCTTGCATTATTGCATTAGCAGGGACATCTAGTACAGTGTTGAAAAGGAGTGGTGAGGGGACATCCTTGCCTTGTACCTGATCTTAGTGGGAAAGCTTTGAGTTTCTCATCATTAAGTATGGTGTTAGCTGTAGGTTTTTCATAGATAGTCGTTATCAAGTTGAGAAAGTCCTCCTCTATTCTAGTTTACTGAGAGTTTTTATCGTGAATAGGTGTTGGATTTTGTCAAATCCTTTTTTTGCATCTGTTGATATGATCATGTGATTTTTCTTTTTCAGTCTATTGATGTGATGGGTTTCATAAAACTTTTGAAAAAGTTTTCTGATGTTCACAATTTCATTGCAACCTAGGTTTCACTGACCTCATTTTAAGTGGGGTGTGTGTGTGTGTGTTTGTGAATTTTTGCTTTTGGCTGTATAATTTGATTATTTAAGCCATTCACTCTAACTTAAACTGTTGAGTTTTTAAAAGTCATAGATCTCTTTTTGAGATATATGATAAAATTTAAAAATTGCTCTAAATGGAGAGGAGGACAAATAATAGTGGCAGAAAAGTTTGGAGGTTGCTTCTCTCTGATTATACCAGTAAAGTGTTGATCATTAGTGTTAACTTGCAAATTTTTTGTAGGCTTTACGAGCAAAGTATGGAATTAGAGATGACATGGTCTTGCCATTTGAGCCGGTGAGTACGTAGATGATTCAGAATGTTTGTATCCATTTCTCTATCAGAGCAAAAAAGAGCTAACATTTTCCGTGTATCAAAATTAAACAATTGGTGGAGTATGAAAATAAGAGGGAGTTTGCTTAAGAGTTTGCTTATTTTTACTTGATATCTGCTGTGGCAGATAAGAGTGAGAGAAAAACTAACAATAATCATTTTCTTAGCACCTGGCACCTGCAATTCCTGAACAAAGAGCTTTTTAGCATCACCAATTTTATATAGCGTATTTTGCTGGTATGGCCAATTTCCAGACTTCTAAAGACAAAAATTTTGCCGTATTACTCATGAATGTTTATGTTTTCATATTAGTGCCTGCAGAAGAAAAGAAATTTAAATTACTAGCAAATAACTTTGATGAAGAATTTGGAAGACTTAAACCAAACAAGACTGTCCATAAATTTAGTTGTTTTCATCGTTTTGCTAGCTTCAACGTTAATTATATGCCAGTGGAGGGTTGAGAGCTGGGGAAGGTGTGTGTGTAGTGAGGGAGGGACAATGTGGGAGTTGGTGCACAGAATTTGGGTGGTTCCTGTGGACTGTAGGAAGACAGATTCACATCTGGATGTTATAGTCACTCTGTGATTACCTGTGTGGCACTGCAGTAATGATATGTAAAATGTGAAATGACTTCATTGGACAGTAGAGGCAAAAGGACTGTGCCCCATAGGGCTGTTTTTGTGTTCATTCATTGTAAATAAATTCCGACATTGCTGTTCTTTGCAGGTGCCACTCATTGAGATTCCAGGTTTTGGAAATCTCTCTGCTGTAACTGTTTGTGATGAGTTGAAAATTCAGAGCCAAAATGACCGAGAAAAACTTGCAGAAGCAAAGGAGAAATTATATCTAAAAGGGTTTTATGATGGTGTAAGTAATTATTTTTATTGTTTTTTATTTGATTTATTCCATGCTCTGTGATTTTCTTCTTAATGATTTAGAAAAAAGAAGAAAAACTCAATGTAGTTTTCAGCTATATACTGATTTGAGAGAGATTAGTATGAAATTCTGTTATTCTATTTCCAAATTTCTTTTTTTAATCTATTTTTTTTGTTTAACGGCATTTACAGAAATTACGTTTTTGTGCCCTCTAGGAGTCTCTAAGGAGTGGTTTCTTGAAGATATTTAAAGTTCATATTATTATGCAGTAAACGCCAAAGGTTTATTGCATGGACAATACCTGGTCCCTTCTATTGCTCTTTTAATTGAGGAGTTCATATTTTAAATAAGCAGTTTCATTCAGTTCATTAATTAACTTGTTAATGCCTACTAAATGCCAGGTGAGCACAACAAACATGTTCTGAACCTCTCTTTTCTCCTTTATTGTGCATATATTAATGTGCTTAGATTTCCATGGAAAGAAGACTAGGCTAGAGAAAGTAAAAGTCCAACCAAGTTGCTAGTGGCTTGAGTTTGAAATGAAGATTTTTAAGGCCATAAGTGAGAATGTTCTTTATTTTTACCTATACTCTCATTTTTCTGGATAACCAAGAATTGGTTATATGTCTTTTTTTAAGTGACTTTTACATTTTGGGTGATAATAAAAGCCAACATTTATATGTTAACTTATTTAAATCTCAAAATAACTCCCTGAAGTGGGCACTCTTATTCCCATTTTATAGATGAGGAAATTGAGGCACTAGGAGATTAAGTAATTTACCCAAGATCAGCCAGATAGCCAACCAGTGACAGAACTGATACCCAAACTAGGCAACTTGGTTCTAGGATTTGTGCTCTTAACTACTGTACCATAATGAAAAACAAATATAATTTCATAATGATGAATTAAATAGATATGAAGCATTTTGGTATGTTAGATGATTGGAAGGTCAAAAAAGAACATGTGTCTTTTCCACTTAAGATAAAACTATTTGCAAGAGACACAGGTGTCAGATAGAGCTCAAAATATCAGAAGGGGATTATGGCTTAGATCTGTGTGTGACAACAATGGGCAAGCTAATACTTTGCCCTAGAATTAAATTTCCCCACTACGTAAAAGGAAGAGTTGAAAAACAGTAGGCCTTCCTTTAAGAGCCAAGTTTATCACATGGCCAAGCAAAGGAGAGTGCTCGCTGGCAACAGGTGGAGTTGGAAAGAGAAGCCAAAATGGGGCTGAGCTGCATATGCTCAGTTCCTTCTCCCAAAACCTTCAGAAATGAGGTGAATTAGTATGGTGGAATTCTCGCCACATGGAAACCTGAGGAGTGGGAAGGAGGTGAGCGTTCCTTCCTAATCATGTTCGTGATAGCTATCCTAGTTATACCAAAAGAAAAACAAATGTGTTATAAATATTAGTTGTCCAAAACATACCAAAATAAAAACTTATAAAAGTGATAAATTTCACACTAAAAATGTCTTGATTATGGGTGGAAGTAAATTTAGCGAAAATGTTGTGTGGGGAACCCAAGGCAAATTTTAATTGTTGTGTATGTGTTTTTCCCTACTTCTCCTCTTTTTAGGTGATGCTGGTGGATGAATTTAAAGGACAGAAGGTCCAAGACGTGAAGAAGACTATTCAGAAAAAGATGATTGACACTGTAGGTGGTAGGCGATCCTCTGAACAGTTCTTTAGGAGAAAAGCTTTGAGTTAATAGACAGACTTTACAATTCTATTTTTTATTTTTTTTCTGCTTTATCTCCCCAAACCCCCCTGTACATAGTTGTATATCTTAGTTGCAGGTCCTTCTAGTTGTGGGTACAATTTTAATTAGTAATGAGTTCTGTAGTAGAACCTGGAGCTATATTAAAGATATATAATTTTGTGGCAGGAAATAGACCTATTCAGCAATTGATTTAACTTGAACATCCCACCTGTAGTGTTGATGAAGGTAGTACAAAGCACATGCAGAGGATTTTGATGATGCTTCCTGGCAGTGGCCTTTTGAGATACTGGTAGTTACGATTCTTTCTTTTGGTAGTGCTTTACTTTTTACTTTCATCCTTTTTTCCCCCCATCTTCATTTTTGTTGTAACTTTTTTCTGTTGAGCTACTTAATTACTTAACTTGTAAAATTAAATTTTTATTTTTTATTTTTTGAGGAAGATTAGCCCTGAGCTAACATCTGCTGCCAATCCTCTTTTTGCTGAGGAAGACTGGCCCTGAGCTTACATCCATGCTCATCTTCCTCTACTTTATATGTGGGACGCCTACCACAGCATGGCTTGCCAAGCAGTGCCGTGTCCGCACCCGGGATCTGAACCGGCGAACCCTGGGCCGTGGAAGCGAAACGTGCAAACTTAACCGCTGCGCCACCAGGCTGGCCCCTAAATTTTTATTTTTGACAGTTATATATACCCATAATACAGAGAGACAATTTTTTACGTAAAGAAGCAAGTTTTTCCTTTCTATCCTTCCACATTCTCTTAAATTTCTCTTCCTTGGACAGGCTTACTTTCAGCTGTTTTAGTTGTTTCTTTTAGTATTGACCTTCATCTGTCTTATAGATCTCTAAGCTAAATCCTGTAGTATAATTTTTTGATTTTATTTTTCAGTTTTAGGCATCAGCCGTTGACCTACTATGAAAGATCAAGATTTAACTCTTCCCCTGACCTGTGTCTTCCTCTCTAACCTCCCCACATTTATGTACACTTCTCTACCCCCATCTTCCTAGTATAGGTATATTATAACTAATGTTAGAGCAATAGTCATTGTGTACATTTTTGAGACATGGCTGATCTACAATGTAGTATACAATGAGAACTTTTCTTCCCCAGCTTTTGGTTTTCCCTGGAGTTTATTACTGTCTTTTTAAAAAAATTTCCTTACTTTTAAATATAATTATTAATACTCCCTCCTCAGACTCTGTCCCAGTTGTCTATTTCTCCTCTCCATACCTTCAGACACATCAATATGCTCTCCCAGAGCCTTCTGGCCTGTTTTAGTCGGGACTGGTTGCTTACTGTCCTGGTGCATAAATGTCATCGGGAATGTTCCTCCTCCAAAGCTAAGGATTTCCTTTGCTTCTCTTGAGTTGGATCTCCTGTTTCCTTGATCCCTTGGCTTCTTCTTTCTTATTTACTCTCTTATTTTGGTGAAGCTCTGCCTAGTAGCTTTCCTGAAAAAGGGTGCCTGGAAGGTAAATTTTTGTGACCTTCCATGTCTGAAATGTGCTATTCTCTTCTCGATGGCCTGGGTATAGAATTCTGATTGGAAATAATTTTCCCTTAAAATTTTGAGGGCATTACCCATGGTGTTGTGGTTCAGTGATGCTGTTAAAAAGTCCAAAACCATTCTGGTAATACTGATCTTTTGTAAGTGACCTGTTTTTCCCCCTTCGGGAAGCTTGTAGAATGTTTTCTTTTCTCCCAATATTCTGAAATTTCGTGATGATGTACCTTGGTGTAGGTCAGTTTTTATTCATTCTTCTGAGTGATTGAGGGGGTCCTTCAATCTGTAAACTTATGTTCTTCAATTTTAGGAAAATTTCCTGACTTTTTCTTTGATTATTTTCTCCCTTCCTATTTATTTTCTCTTTCTGAATTCTTATTATTCAGATATTAGATCTCTTAGACTGTGGAAGTCGTTTTGCTCTTCTTTCTGAGAGACCCCCTCAACTTTTTTTCCCTATGAGTTTTTATTTGTTTACTGTATGTTTTTTGTATCTTTTACTTGTGTATAAATAAAGATTTCTAAGGACTCATTTAAAACATTTGTTTTGGTATGGGAGATTTTAAACTTATAAACGAGTGGAGAGTCATGGTGAGTTCCTGTACACCTATTACCCAGCTTAGCAATTACCAACTCAGGGCCAAATTAAGAAATATTCTTGTTATCTGATCAATCCTTTTTTTGTAAGATGCTATTCTTGTTTGTTGGATGTGAAATCTTAACTTTCTCTTATTTCTCTGAGGAAGGCTGTTGATATTTAAGAATGGATACAAAATGGTGATTGGAACCTTTTTTAATGTGGTACGGCTTGTCACTGGGCTTGACTGGTGGAGAACTGAAGGGCCATCTGGGCCTTGGGTAGGCCCTGACGTTAGCCCTGGTGTTAATTAGGGCTTCTTGGGTTTGTTAGATTCCCCTTAGGAGATTCTTCTAGTTTCCAGCTAAAAGGGTTTGAACTAGCTGAGCATTCTGGGAGCTGAACGGGATAAGATTGCCAGGGTGGATACCAACACTCAGTGTGCTGACTTGCACTTAATTCCCTATTTCCACTATGTACCAATACCCTCAACTTTGACTTCTGGTTGAACCTCCCTTTTATCCCTTCCAGAGAATAAACCTTCAATGTTCTGCTGTCATAGGGAGGGGCAGTTGCCTGTCTGCATAGTGTGGGATTAGGGTATCTGGGTTCTAACCTCTTCTTTAAAAGACTTCAGTTAGTCCTCCTTTTTCCAGCCTCACATTACCTCCACATCCAGAACTGTCTTGTGCCACAAATTCCTGAATCTTTTGGAGGTTCTGTAATGCAAACTGGATTGCTTTTCAGCTTTTACTGCTGCTGGCTTAGGATTCAGCTAGCTTTCTTTAGTCTGTTAATACAGTTATCACTCATACTGCTTTTTACTTTCCAAAATTGTGTTGGTATTTCTTCTTCCATTCTTCTGTCTTTGTAGGTTCATGCCATTAAAAAAAGAACACCTCTTTGTTGTCATTTTGTTGGAATTTTGAGAGGGAACAGAGTTAAATGTCTGTTTATAATTTACTGTCTTTAAACTAAAATCCCAGCTGTATAAGTTCAGTATAAAGAATTGGATTAAGAACACAGAGCAGTGAATCATTTTATGAATAATAATGCTGAATTTTACTTTAAAAAATTATCATAGACTTACAAGTTTGGGACCATAATACATTAAGAGATATTTATATTTGGTAAAAAATAAAATTTATGGTCAGTTTTCTAGTGGGAATTTTTCATGACACTATAAATCTTTAGTAACAGTGTTTTCCATGTTTCATTTTGTGCATCTGTTTTTTGAAAACACAGTGGTTCCATGCATTTAATTTCCTATTTTCTTTATATTTTTACATAACAAGGATAAAAGGCTGCCAATAGCCAGCCTAACCTTCAACCATAGGATTAGAAACTATTAAACATCTTTCACTTTCCAACGAAAAGGAATACTCTGTACCCAGGGAAGGTGATCTATTTGATGAAGACGCACACCTTTTCAAAAGCAAGTGTTGTGTAGAAAGAAAGGCAGATAACTTCTACCCTGGGAAGAGGGAAGATGTAATGAAAATATGGGGTTTTGGTTATTGGTGGTATAGCATATTTTTAAAAAGTTATTTTTATCATCCTTGAGTAATATAGCTTGACTTGACATAATATCTGATATATTTTTATTTACTTTCTGTTAGGGAGATGCGTTTGTTTACATGGAACCAGAGAAACAAGTTATGTCCAGATCTTCAGATGAATGCGTCGTGGCCCTGTGTGACCAGTGGTTAGTCTCCTATAGCAACAAGAAATTTCCTTCAGTCACTTTGCTTATCCTTTTGACTTTTATTTTTTTTAATCAATTCGTCCACTCCCAGGTACTTGGATTATGGAGAAGAGAATTGGAAGAAACAGACATCCCAGTGCTTGAAGAACATGGAAACGTAAGATGGGAGAAAGTGATGAGGGAAAGGGAAAGGAGTTAAAGAACATGAGAGACAGTATAGGTGAAGACACTTTATCTTTTGCCCTCTCCAGATTCTGTGAGGAGACTAGGAGGAATTTTGAAGCTACTTTAGGCTGGCTACAAGAGCATGCTTGCTCAAGAACTTATGGTTTAGGTAAGCAAACGTCAAATTTTTCTGTTTGAAAACCTTTGCCAATTACACAGCACATTAATGCTCTTCCCTTTGTTTCCTCTCTTCCAGTGTTTTTCTGAATTGGAAGTGAGAGGTTTTGGTTAGAGGGTGAGGGAAACTAGGATGTGGTCCCCTACCATCTACCTGGTGGTGGAAGTACACCCTCTGTAACCCACATAGCTTTTATGGTGTGATTTCTTTTTAATAGAAAGTTTCTAGTGCTTCAACCATTTGTTTTTTATTTATCAGTTTATTTTTATTAATTATTCAAGTAAATTTAAGAACTTCCTAAATAAGAAGCTTTGTAAATGCTATAGACCTGTTCCTGGAAATGTGGATTCTATAGATGAAATGTCTCTTAGGTTCGTGCATTGATTGTCTTCTTTTTATCTTGCAGGTACTCGTCTGCCGTGGGATGAGCAGTGGCTGATTGAATCGCTCTCTGATTCCACTATTTACATGGCGTTTTACACGGTTGCACACCTGTTACAGGGGGGTGACTTGCGTGGACAGGCGGGGTCTCCACTGGGCATCAGGTTGGTAAATGAGTAAGGGAAAGAAGTGTAGTTTGTTAGCAAGAGATGTGATCTTTTGATTTACATATTGAAAGCTCTCTTTTTTAATATTTAGTTTGCATGAGAATTCATTTAGCAGAATTTTGTCATGATGTTTTTGCTGTTTTGCTATTGAACTGAGAAATAGTAATAAATAGACGCTCCTCTATTGTTATCCATTCTTCATTCTTATGGGAGTCCCTTGTCCTCATTTGTTACTGTAATTACCTTAAGAAAGAGATTCCTACTTCATGGTTAGATTAAAATACTGATTCTTTCAAAGAAATTATATATATGTTTTGTTGTTGTTTGTTTTATTTTTAATACAGACCGCAGCAGATGACCAAGGAAGTTTGGGATTATGTTTTCTTCAAGGAGGCTCCATTTCCTAAGACTCAGATCCCAAAGGAAAAATTACATCAGTTAAAGCAGGAATTTGAGTTCTGGTATCCTGTGGATCTTCGAGTCTCTGGCAAGGATCTTGTTCCAAATCATCTTTCATATTACCTTTATAATCATGTGGCTATGTGGCCGGAACAAAGGTGAGTGCTAAAAAAGATGTGGACTAAATTTTACTGGTTATCAACAAAGGTGCCTTGTGGCTTCAAATATGTGAGAAGTAACTGTGAAGGGTATAGTTAGATTTGCCAGTTACATTCTTTTTCTTATATTAAATGTATACTGAAGCATAAAGCACGTCTTCTCCTGTCTGTTATATCCAGAAATCCTCATAAGATCTTTTTGTATCCATATATATAGCCCTGCTATATTTTTTAAATAGTTATATAGTATTTCACTGTATGCCTGCACCATAGTTTATATAACCAGTCCTTTAATGAACACTTGCTTTGTTTTCATTTGCCTCCTCACGTCAATAGGACTCAATAAATATCCTTTTACATTTGTCTTAGCCAACTTTTATGAAGCTTTTAGGATTTACCTGAAAATTTTAAGCCTGAACTATAATCTTTATGTTTTATTTTATCTTTAAACGTTTACCTGTAAAGTGACAAATGGCCTGCAGCTGTGAGAGCAAATGGACATCTCCTCCTCAACTCTGAGAAGGTAAGGCTCATTGCCTCTTGAAAATTTAAAATTCTTCAGAAAACTTTTCAGATTTAGGAATTTGCACTTTTTTGAAGAAATAAAGAATATGAAAATCAGAGAGTTAAAAAACTTCCATTTAAAATGTTTAGGGCTGCCAACATTAATTAAAGTTTAATCTTTAAAATTGAGTGAAGTGGAGAAGATAGTATTAATTGAGGGAGGGATGGGGAAAACTTCATTATTATATTTGTATTTAGAGTATCAAAAGGTGACACAAATTGTAACTGGAGGAGGGAAAGAGACAGACAGAGAGAGACAGAGACAGGGACAGGAAACATAAAGATCCTAGTGTTGTGCCCGTAACATATCTTTCTCATTAAGTTGAGAAAATAGTTGGATGGCTTTTGGTTTTTGTTTTATGCTTTACTGGTCCTTAAATTAGAATAATAGAATTTTGGAGTTTGTAGGATTCTTAGGTGTCATTTTTTTAAATTGAAGTCATAATAGTTTATAACATTATGAAATTTCAGTTGTACATTATTATTCGTCAGTCACCGTATAGAAGTTCCCCCTTATCCCTTATGCCCACTCACCGTCTCCCTTCCCCTCTGGTAACCACTAATCTGTTCTCTTTGCCTAGGTTTCATTTAATGCTTCTTCCCAGGCAGTATAATATCTCTCTTTATACTACTACTACTTCCCCTATTGTTACTACTACTAATATATATGATTTTTTATAGAGCACATAAAATTTTACCTCGTTAATCAGTATCCTAAACAGGAGGTTGTACATACTTCTTAACAAAGCCCTGGCTTGCCCCTATGATGTCTTTGTGCACATTAGAAAAGGACACCGCTCCTCAACTAAACAAAAGAAATTGTTACAATATTATATTTCTCATTAATAGCAATTGTAACAAGTTAGATTTGTTACTAGTGAATTTTGCTGCAACTAATGGAATATTAATAGTAAAAGAGTATCTGTTGCTGTAAGTATCTATATGTAATGAAAAGTTATAGATTTAAATAAATAGCAGATGATATGAATTACAATATGAAACATCATTTTTAGGCAGTGCTCTATTATTGAAAGGCTCATTGCCTCTTGAAAGGAGGCAATATTACAGGGAATGAAAAAGTTCATTTAAGGTAATCTGTACATTTGGCTGAAAAACAGCTCTCTGTTTAGAAGCACAGGCTATTTGATGGATTTTGTTAGATCAATAAGGACTTGATTATTGAACTCATTTTTTCTTTGTAAGTCAAGTGGAACCATGTACACGTACATTTATATAAATATGAATCCTGTTGTAACATGACTTTTTTTTTTTGGTCTCAGCATTGTTGTACTGTACACCATAATGATTTTATTAGAACAAGATGCTGTATTGCTACGTAGTGGAAAATTGATGTAATAATTACCTCTCTTTGGTATCAGCATAGTTGTGGTAAAGATATAAAAAATTTTAAATAATAAAGATTGCTAGGCTGTGCACAGTACTTCCTTAGATGAGCTGCCCTCAGGCAGAGCACAACTTGAATAACCAATTATTGTGACCCTAATGACAGGAAGTTCCTTAAACCTCTAACTCTGACCTCATGAGGTAGTCTGTTCATTTCTGAATGACTTTAATTGCTATAAAGCTGCTCTTTAGGGCCAGCTGAAATGTTCCAGAGTTACAGTAGAATCATTCCACATGTCTAAACCAATTCCCAGGGGGCAGTGTAGGCTCATGGAGAGAGCAATGGACTGAATATTGGACTGGAGATTCTGTCCTAGCTCTGTCACTGACTAGCTGAGTGACCCAGACAAGTCACTGTATTGACTGGACTTCAGTTTTCATCTCTGTAAAATTAGTGTAAGGTATCTTTTTCTTTCCAAGTTTCTAATCTTGTTATGTGATTGTGGCCAACCCATTTAACTTGATTTGGCTGATTTGATTTATTTGTTCTTACTAATGCCTAATCATTGACTGTCTATTTCAGATGTCAAAATCTACAGGCAACTTCCTCACTTTGACCCAAGCTATTGACAAATTTTCTGCTGATGGTGAGTATACTTTTTTGTTATTGTTGGTGCAAAGGGTCTGATTCTCCTCAGATTACAGAGGCAAATTAAAATTGTTTCAGTTTTATTTCTTTTCTCTTTTGCTTTTACCAATGCTTTAAAATATTCACATTTTCTTGTGTACAAGGTAAGAATTGCTGATGTGATCTGTTTAGGAGGCAAAGAAATTCAAGCTAAGTTTTTTTTTTTTTTTTGAGGAAGATTATCCCTGAGCTAACTACTGCCAGTCCTCCTCTTTTTGCTGAGGAAGCCTGGCCCTGAGCTAACATCTGTGCCCATCTTCCTCTACTTTATATGTGGGACGCCTACCACAGCATGGTGTGCCAAGCGGTGCCATGTCCGCACCTGGGATCTGAACCGGCGAAACCCTGGGCTCCCGGGAAGCAGAAGGTGCGAACTGAACCGCTGCGCCACTGGGCTGTTCCTCAAGCTAAGATTTTGAGTCTTCTTTTGCTT
Source organism: Equus caballus (assembly GCF_041296265.1). Lineage (NCBI taxonomy): Eukaryota > Metazoa > Chordata > Mammalia > Perissodactyla > Equidae > Equus > Equus caballus. Next base: position 47,291,827 of record NC_091697.1, read on the forward strand.
TTTTTTTTTTGAGGAAGATTAGCCTTGAGCTAACTACTGCCAATCCTCCTCTTTTTGCTGAGGAAGGCTGGCCCTGAGCTAACATCCATGCCCATCTTCCTCCACTCTACATGTGGGATGCGCACCACAGCATGACTTTTTGCCAAGCTGTGCCATGTCCACACCCAGGATCCGAACCGGTGAACCCTGGGCCACCGAGAAGTGGAACGTGCGAACTTAACCGCTACACCACTGGGCCAGCCCGAGTCTTCTTTTAAAAGGAGATCACTGTAATTGCTACCTGGCTTGTTTCTAATTTCTTACTACTTCTAAGATTAAAGAGTTGGTTTGTAGAGATGCTGCGTATGTAGGAAGCTTTTCCAAAGTATTTCCTCCATCTTTGATATAAATGTAGGTAACTTGAACCTGGGAGCATTCATTTTTCAGAAAAACTTTTTTTCCCTGGCCTCAGTACTGTTCCTTTTGATCATTACTTTGTCAAGAGAAGAAATTCATTCTCCAACCTGAAGGAACCATTTATTTATTTAGAGAAATTTTCTTTTTAATTATTATTATTTTTATTGAGGTAAGCCATTCATCTCTTGTATAACTTAGTCTTTGGTCATCATGCCACTTCTTTCTACTGATTGTGGCTGGCACAGTTTGAGACCATACTGAAAAGGATGGGGAAGAATCAACCTAAGTAACTTTGCATAACAGTGTTTTAACTGAACAGTGGAAGGCCAAAAGAACTGTACACAAATATTGTCGTTAGTGAGTCTATTACAAGAGGTGTAGATTACTATTCTGAAACTACTTTTTAAAAAAAATTATTTTATTGAGGTCATAATAGTTTATAACATCGTGAAATATCAGTTGTACATTATTTGTCAGTCATCATATATATATGTGCCCTTTCACCCCCTATGTCAAACCCCTAACCCCCTTCCCCTCTGGTAACCATTTATTTGTTCTCTTTGTCCATGTGTTTGTTTATCTTCCACATATGAGTGAACACATATGTCTTTCTCTGTCTGGCTTATTTCGCTTAACGTAATACCCTCAAGGTCCATCCATGTTGTTGCAAATGGGACGATTTTGTCTTTTTTATGGCTGAGTGGTATTCCATTGTATATATATATACACCACATCTTCTTTATCCATTCATCAGTCGATGGACACTTGGGTTGCTTCCACATCTTGGCTACTGTGAATAATGTTGCAGTGAACATAGGGGTGCATAATTCTCATTGAATTGTTGATTTCAAGTTGTTAGGATAAATACCCAGTAGTGGGATAGCTGGGTCGTATGGTATTCCTATTTTTAATTTTTTGAGAAATCTCCATAGTGGTGATTTTTATTTTTGCTGTTGATCCATGGCAATCCTTGAAAGCATTTGTTATTTCTTAATTTATATGTAGGCTTTGCAGTGTACCCAACTGGACGTGAAGTTGATGTTCAGTAACCACATTTTTTTTTTTTGAGTTCATAATAGTTTACAACGTTGTGAAATTTCAGTTGTACATTATTATTTGTCCGTTACCATATAAGTGCTCCCATTCACCCTTTGTGGCCACCCCCAAGCCCCCTTCCCCCTAGTAACCACTGAACTGTTCTCTTTGTCTGTATGTTTTCAGTAACCACATTTCTAAGTCATTGATTGATGTTTTATTTTCCCTCCTTCTTCCAGGAATGCGCTTGGCTCTGGCTGATGCTGGGGACACTGTTGAAGATGCTAACTTTGTGGAAGCCATGGCAGATGCAGGTATTCTCCGTCTGTACACCTGGGTGGAATGGGTGAAAGAAATGGTTGCCAACTGGGACAGCCTAAGAAGTGGTCCTGCCAGCACCTTTAATGACAGAGTTTTTGCCAGGTAATCTCTGGACCCAGACTGCTTTGTACTTTGGAGTTGCTTAGTCCTGGTGCATTTTTAAGTTTTCTTTTTTTTATTTCTCCTACAATAAATTAGATGTTAATAATTCCTGCTCTTTATCGAAAACTTACTTGTGCCAGGTACTATGCTAAGTACTTTGCATCCATTATCTGATTTTAGCTTCATAGTAACCTTATATGATAAAGATATTATTAGCTCTATTTTATAGTTAAAGAAATTTAAAGCTTAGAAAAATTAAATCTTTCATTAAATGCCTCAAAGCTAGTAATTTCAAACTTGGGATATAAACTTGCTTTTATCTAGCATTCTCATAACTATTTTACCATGCTGTCTTGCATTAGAGTAGGGCAGAATGGGTAAAGGAAAAGTAGATTAAAAAAAAAGGAGAATTGTCATTTTTTTTTTCCTTCAAAAGACATTTATCAACCTCTTTATATCAGGAACCATCCCAAGCCCTGCCATTAAAAAGATGAATAAGACTTGATCCTTCATTGTGGTCTAGCAGGAGAGAAAAACACTTATCCAACCAATTATAAGTGTAATAATAGGAATAGAGGGAATTCAGAGGAGAGGACGTAAGTTCTGGGTTTCTTGAGAAATAAACAGGATATTTTCAGGGAGAGGAGAAAGCTATGGAAAGAGTATGGTATTTACTTGAAGTACAGCATGTGGAGGGCAAAAGTAAGAGATCAAACAAGTTGGGTCCAGATTAGCCCAAATTATGAAGGGCCTGAGGTGGCAGGAGAAATTTCTTTTTCAATATGCAATGTCAGTTGTTTAAAATGCAATAATTAAACTTGACTGCAACCTTAGTTAAGCTATTTTCATATTGCATTTTGGACTTCATGATAAGGTTTCCATGAAGGAATTTTTAAACAAGCACATCTTTAACTGTGTTGTCATAAATAGGAGCCCTAAGCAGTGTCAGATGACAGAGTGGGTAGACAGTAGGGAGCTGCAGTAGGCATTTGTAAGGAACACAGAGATGAGTTTGTGCTTGAGCAGTCTTAAAGGTTTCAGGCATTGTTCTCATTTTACTGTTTATCACTATATTTGACAGTTTTTTACACCTATGTATACTTGCCTTTAAACTCAATAACCTTTTTTTCCCTATTCAATAGTGAAATGAATGCAGGAATTATAAAAACAGACCAAAACTATGAAAAGATGATGTTTAAAGAAGCTTTGAAAACAGGGTTTTTTGAGTTTCAGGTAGGCTATTCTTTTAGTAGCTATCAAATATGTTAGTGTGAATATGATATACTTCACCCTTTTCCTTCCTGCTGTAATGTAATAACTCATCTAAAGTGGAGACTGAAAATCTTGCCGGGAAATTTTTAAATTTTTCAATGAATTGTGATTTAAAGTAATTTTCTTTGGTACTTTTTCTGTTGCATCCACTTATAAATAATTATGTTTTTAGTTGAGCCATGAGTTAATAAAGAGGTTAAATCTAAAAATCGGGGTCCAGCCCGTGGCTGAGTGGTTAAGTTCTCACGCTCTGCTTCGGTGGTACAGGGTTTCACGGGTTCGAATCCTGGGGGCAGACATGGCACCACTCATCAAGCCATGCTGAGATGGCATCTCACATATCACAACTAGAAGGACCCACAACTAAAAATACACAACTATGTACTGGGGGGCTTTGGTAGAAAAAGGAAAAATAAAATCTTAAAAAAAAAAATCTAAAAATCAGTCACATTTTCCAGGAAAACATTTTTAAATTGATAAAAAATAAAGACAAAATTGTAACTAATTGCTGTTAGTTTGAAAACAAACATTTTCTGAGGTTTTCCACAAGGTGTCAGTATTTCCTCAAGTTTGGCAGTTGAAGTGCTTAAAGTAAAAATGTAGCTTTCCTCAGTCAGTTTTGTAAAATATCACGTTGGGATTTATGTAACTTGGTTTTCAGAGATGTGGTTAAATAAGGATAAGTGCTGAGCATAGCATTGTGTCATATTTATAGCCTTTTTTCATACTTAATGTCTTTCCTACATGCTGCCCAGAGTATTTGCCCTTAGTACACAAAATTGTTCAACTTTTACATGTTACAAAATGTCTTTTTTAAACATTTTTCTTAAGGATCATTAATATAAAACTGCAATATCCTTTGGACAAGGACTGATATACATTTACTTGCAAGTTGTTAAAAATAAAGTAAAACCTTTTCACAAATTCATTATGGAATTTTAAAAGACTGAAAAACTTAAAAATGCATTAAAATAGAGATACTGAATTTTTTTCCTTTAATTTTATTTTAAAGAAGTATGAGGAGAGAAATGGTAAATAAATTTGAATTTTATAGGCCTCGAAAGATAAGTACCGTGAATTGGCCATAGAAGGGATGCACAGAGACCTTGTGTTCCGGTTTATTGAAGTTCAGACACTTCTCTTGGCTCCATTCTGTCCACATTTGTGTGAGCACATCTGGACACTCTTGGGAAAGGTACCTTTATGCATTTAAGATGTGGGTGGTTTTGATTTTGGCCTCTTTAAATAAATATTGTGGTAATAATGTTCCTTAAGCAAAAAAGACTAAAAACGAGTATTTCAAGAATAATGCTGGATTCGTCATCTCATAATTATTACACAGGTTAAACTGAAGCTGCTTCCTGTTTAGACACATACATCATGTCTACACCTTTATAGACACAAAGTGTATATATTTTAAAAGCATGTGACTATGTGCATGTTGTTTGTCACCTACTTCCTGTTAGGAAATGTTTACGTTTGGATATATTCAAATATATATTTGAATATTTGTATAACTGACATTGTTTTTCTACCTGTTTATTAAAAAGGTGAAAATATTGAGAAAGATATAAATAACTGTTATGAGCTACCTGTAAACAAAGATAGAAGTGTATATTTGCATAGATATTCTTGTTTTATGTAAAATTCCTGGCATACATAGGGCTGCATACTCAGGGATACTATATTAGGATTCTTACTGTGAAGATGAATCCAATTATTTCTCCCAGACTTGCAGATAAACAGATTGGTTGGTTTAATAACTCCTTTCCAACCTTATTAGCCAGGCTCTTTTGTATTTTTCAGTGCATGAACAATGCAAAAATGTGCTTATGATGTATATACTGAATAGCTATACTTTCAATACTGGATTTATTAATAGAATAAAAACTGAGTATGCATAATTTATATAATAATGATTAAATTTAGGCAAATTAGCATTACATAATTTTCTTTGAAAGTGAGCATATGTGTGTGGGTATTAATATGCTTGTACAAATGGATGCTAATTAAGAATGTAGAGTCAGACTTCACAGCTTGAATTCTAGGGAACATTAGAGCAGGGGCTCTGGAAGTGTGTTCTGTGTGGTCAGGTTTGAACTTTGAGCACATAATTACAGATGGTAGCCTTGGTATGAAACTGTAATCGAGAATCATAAAATAATTGTGATGTCTAATCTTACTGAACCCTTCGTTTTTTTTAAAGCCCGAATCAATTATGAATGCTTCATGGCCTCTGGCGGGTCCTGTGGATGAAGCCTTGATACGTTCCTCACAGTATCTCATGGAAGTAGCTCATGACCTTAGACTGCGACTCAAGAGCTATATGATGCCTGCTAAAGGGAAGGTGAAGTCATTTTCTTTAAAAAAGGTTATTCCTTAAAAGTTGTTGGTCAAATAACATTTAATAGTAAAGAAAATTGAGACAACTTTCATTAAAACGTATAGAGCTATCTTCACTGCTAATGCAGTTCTGTAGTGTGTATATTTTTAATCTTCAAGGTGGTAGTGGTATATACTGGAGAAGGGTTCTTTCATTTTTGGTTTCTATGAAATTGATTAAATGTGTTTTTTGCTCTCTTCTGCCCTGTAGAAGACTGACAAGCAACCCACCGAGAAGCCTTCACATTGCACCATCTATGTGGCAAAGAACTATCCATCTTGGCAACATATCACCCTGTCAGTTCTACGTAATCACTTTGAGGTGATGCTCACGGTAGACTTTTCCCTCGACATTGTGGATAATGCTTATGCTGCTCTTATTTTTAGGATGTTGGCCTGTCTAGGGAAAGGAAGACAGGCAGCTTTGTTTAATTACCTTTAGGCATTGAGTGTCCTTTGTTATCCTTGGAGGCTCGTAACGGGATGCCAAGGGAAGAGCTGCTTTTTCATTATTTCTGAAACATTCGTACAAAAGTACACGATCTAGTTGTATGTAATTAAAAGGTGTGGGACTTTTCCCATATGTGTGGTTAAAATTATGGAGCAAAAAGACTAAGGTTGCCATTGGATTTGTTGTGACTTGAACGCTGGGATTCATGAAGCCTTAACCTTATTATGTTTGAAAAAAATTGAAGCTTCACTCTTGAGTAACTTAAAAGAAAATGGTCACATTGATAATTACCCACAGAAATGAAAAGCTTGATATTGTTTTTGACTCTGTTGGGTAAATAGCTATTAAATATGATAGTTGTATTTAAAGGAAACCTAATATTTAAACTTAGTTCTAGGTTTTCCTAAAGAAAAAAGTTCACCTACTTTTTTCCTGTCACATTCAAAATATGAGAACAAGTAGGTGTTGTGGAATTCTTGCTCAGGTTATTAAGAACAGTTATTGGCAGACACAAACCATTAAAGTGCTCTTCAAAAAGAGAAAGAGAGACAAAATAGGGATTATGGCCGAAGCATAAGGTGATAACATAAAGGAAAAATCTTCAGTTTTGATTTTCTAGACCTTTATTGGAATTTTGCCTCAATACTTTTCAGAGTTAATTAAGAAATACTCAGAAAAACTTTTACGTTTATAAAATTGGATGAAGGGAGAAGATCATGTGTTTTTGTCTTCCTTGTGAACCTATTTTTATGGAGAACTACCTCCTGCTTTGATTGTGTGTAACAGAAATAGAATGTAGCCTTTAGAATCTTCTCGCAGCATTTGACTTATGGTAAGTAAAAGAGTAAAAGCTACTTCGGTAGGTAGAAACCTGAAATTATGCCTCAGTGGGTTACATATTAATACGAGCATTTCCAAGGAAGCGGTGGAAGAACCAAGTATAGTATGTAATGTCCCAGCTATTAAAAATGCATCACCACTGTTCTTTTAGAAGTTATTTTTTACTTTATATTTTACAGTTTCAAAACAGCATTATCTTTTAGCATTATTTGGAATGGTCAGCTTCCTTTTAAATTTTTGTTTGTTTTCATCCAAAAGAACTAAAAGACTGTTGGTTTATAATCAAGAAGAATGTTCTTATGATTATGGCACTTTTTGGTGACATAAGGAAAACGTGTTTCCTACTCTCTCCTTTTTTCTTCCGTATGTATTTCAAATCCACACATTGATAAGTGGAGAAAATTTTTTTTTTTTACTTTTTATTAAGATTATGATACTTTACAACCTTGTGAAGTTTCACTTGTACATTATTGTTTGTCAGTCATGTTGCAGGTGCACCACTTCATCTTTTGTGTCCACCCCCCCACCCCCACTTTCCCCTGGTAACCACCAGTCACTTCTCTTTGTCTACATGTTTAACTTCCACCTATGAGTGGAGTCAAACAGAGTTCATCTTTCTCTATCTGGCTTATTTCACTTAACATAATACCTTCAAAGTCCATCCATGTTGTTGTGAATGGGACAATTTTGTCCTTTTTTATGGCTGAGTAGTATTCCGTTGTATATATATACACCATATCTTCTTTATCCAGTTATCGGTTGATGGGCACTTAGGTTGCTTCCACATTTTGGCTATTGTAAATGATGCTGCAATGAACATAGGGGTGCATGGGTCTTTTGGAATTGCTGATTTCAAGTTCTTTGGATAGATACCCAGTAGTGGGATGGCTGGGTCATATGGTATTTCTATTTTTAATTTTTTGAGAAATCTCCATACTGTTTTCTGTAGTGGCTGCACCAGTTTGCATTCCCACCAGCAGTGTATGAGGGTTCCTTTTTTTCCACAACCTTTCCAAAATTTGTTACTTTTTGTTTTGGTTATTTTTGCCATTCTAACAGGTGTAAGGTGATATCTTAGTGTAGTTTTGATTTGCATTTCCCTGATGATTAGTGATAATGAGTATCATTTCATGTGTCTATTGGCCATCCGTATATCTTCTTTGGAGAAACGTCTGTTCGTGTCCCCTGCCCATTTTTTGATCCAGTTGTTTGATTTTTTTGTTGTTGAGCTGTGTGAGTTCTTTATATATTATGGAGATTAACCCTTTGTCGGATATATAACTTGTAAATATTTTTTCCCAATTAGTGGGTTGTTTTTTTGTTTCAATCCTGTTTTCCATTGCCTTGAAGAAGCTCTGTAGTCTGATGAAGTCCCATTTGTTTATTTTTTTTTATTGCTTCCCTTGTCTGGGAAGACATGGTGTCCAAAATGATCCTTTTGATACTGATGTCAAAGAGTGTATTGCCTATATTTTCTTCTGGAAGCCTTATGGTTTCAGGTCTAATCTTTAGGTCTTTGATGCATTTTGATTTTGTTTTTGTGAATGGTGAAAAAGAACAGTCAATTTTCATTCTTTTACATGTGGCTGTCCAGTTTTCCCAGCCCCATTTTTTGAAGAGACTTTTTTTTTTTTTTAAGGATTGGCACCTGGGCTAACAACTGTTGCCAATCTTTTTTTTTTTTTCTGCTTTATTTCCCAAACCCTCCCACCCCTGGTACATAGTTGTATATCTTAGTTGCAGGTCCTTCTAGGTGTGGGATGTGGGATGCCGCCTCAGTGTGGCCTGACGAGTGGTGCCATGTCTGTGCCCAGGATCCGAACCCTGGGCCGCCGCAGCAGAGCACATGAACTTAACCACTTGGCCACGGAGCCGGCCCCTGAAGAGACTTTCTTTTCTCCATTGTATGCCCTCAGCTCCTTTGTCAAAGATTAGCTGTCCATAGATGTGTGGTTTTATTTCTGGGCTTTCAATTCTGTTCCATTGATCTGTGCACCTGTTTTTGTACCGGTACCATGCTATTTTGATTACTGTAGCTTTGTAGTGTGTTTTGAAGTCAGGGATTGTGATACCTCCAGCTTTGTTCTTTTTTCTCAGGATTGCTTTAGCAATTCGGGGTCTTTTGTTGCCCCATATGAATTTTAGGATTCTTTGTTCTATTTCTGTAAGGAATGTCATTGGGATTCTGATTGGGATAGTGTTGAATCTGTAGATTGCTTTAGGTAGTATGGACATTTTAACTATGTTTGTTCTTCCAATCTATGTGCATGGAATGTCTTTCCATCTCTTTATGTAGACATCAGTTTCTTTCAGGAAAGTCTTGTAGTTTTCATTGTATAGGTCTTTCACTTCCTTGGTTAAATTTACCCCAAGGTATTTTATTCTTTTTGTTGCGATCATGAATGGGATTGTGCTCTTGAGTTCTTTTTCTCTTAGTTTATTATTAGAGTATAGAAATGCTACTGATTAATATATGTTGATTTTATACGCTGCAACTTTGCTGTAGTTGTTGATTATTTCTAATAGTTTTCCAATGGATTCTTTGGGGTTTTCTATATATAAGATTATGTCATCTGCAAACAGTGAGAGTTTCACTTCTTCATTGCCTATTTGGATTCCTTTTATTTCTTTTTCCTGCCAAATTGCTCTGGCCAAAACCTCCAGTACTATGTTGAATAAGAGTGGTGAGAGTGGACACCCTTGTCTTATTCCTGTTCTCAGAGGGATGGCTTTCAGTTTTTGTCCATTGAGTATGATGTTGGCTGTGGGTTTGTCATATATGGCCTTTATTATGTTGAGGTACTTTGCTTCTATACCCATTTTATTGAGAGTTTTTATCATAAATGGATGTTGGATCTCGTTGAATGCTTTCTCTGCATCTATTGAGATGATGATGTGGATTTTGTTTCTCATTTTGTTAATATAGTATATCACGTTGATTGACTTGCAGATGTTGAACCATCCCTGTGTCCCTGGTATAAATCCCACTTGATCATGGTGTATGATCCTTAATGTATTGCTGTATTCGGTTTGCCAAAATTTTGTTGAGGATGGAAATATTTTTTTCCCATGTACTTTAGTAAAGGTTAGAATTGAAAGTAAATGGATTATTGGAAATATTACTATATGTTACTTTTCATTTAAATTCATTCCCAACCCTTGGCTTTGATACTGTGCTTTTCCAATAAGGAGAAAATAAGTTACCCAAAACTCTGAAAAGGCTGCTTGCTTTATTTTTCACTCTATTGAAGAGGACAGTTGATGTTTGCAGAAATGAATTTAAATTCAGGCAGCACATTTGAGACTGTGTGTATATTAGTGATATATGAGTAGGCATTTATTTTTGAGTAGCTAGAAATGATACTATTTTTAACAGGTTGATAGCTAGGGATTCTTTTTTTTTCACATTTGTGGTAACAATTTATAAGGAAGAGTGTTCAAAAGCAGACATTATATAAATCTTGTATGATACTTGTGTAGTTTTCATTTTGATATGACTAATGGAATGCTTTTAGAAGTTTGAAGAGAAACAAGATCTTTAAAAGACCATTTCGTTTTCTCACTAGTTAAGATCTAATGTTACAATCCTGGAGGTGCCATTAGTGTAAGGAAAAATTAAATATTCAGCTTGAAGCATCTGGTTTTCTCCTGTATTCTAAAAAACCTGTATCCTTTGAATTTAGAGGGAATAGGAGACTCCCTTCTGTATTATTCATTCACCTTTCACTCCCCCATGATGCTCGAGGTTGCACACTCCTCTTCTCTAACAGACTGATAGAGGCCACCATTCTAGTCTGGCCGACTTCCTACAGGCACATCTGCTATCCTTAATTATCTTTCAAATATTTTTCTCTGCATTCTTCCCCCACTCTTTTTTTTAGACCAACAGTGGAAAGTTGCCTGATAACAAAGTCATTGCTAGTGAACTAGGCAATTTGCCAGAATTGAAGAAATATATGAAGAAAGTGATGCCATTTGTTGCCATGATTAAGGTAAGCTATGGACTCTGTGTAGCTCTGAACACATGAATAATGGTTAAATAGGATAGTAGAAGGAAGGGGAAAACTTTGGGTACAGTCTCCCCATAAATCTGCTAAAATAGCACTTTTCAATCAGTGGTTGTGAGAAATGAGCAATCAGATTTGGGGTTTACCTGTGGAATGGCTGAGTATGTGAAAATATGTATTGTGGAAGAAAAATTGGTTTAGAATTACTGCACTAAATGATTCTATTCATGTTCCCTCTTCCTTGCTTTTCAGCTTGGGAAGGAAGCATATTCTTTTAGCTTACATTAGGGTGTTTTTACTGGATCCTGTAACTGGAACCAAGATTCTACATTTGTATAGGTTTGCCTTAACGGGATAAATGCTGTTTATAGTGGTTAGCCCAGGGTTTCTCAACAATGGCTCTGTTGATATCTTGGGCCAGATAGTTCTTTGTTGTGGGAGTCTGTTCTGTGCACTGTAGGATGTTTAGCAGTATCCTTGGCTTCTACCCACTAGATGCCAGGAGAACCTCCCCGCAGACCCTCCTTCCAGTTGTGACAACCAAAAATGTCTCCAGATGTTGCCAAATGTCTCCTGGGAGCAAAATCAGCCGCCTTCCCCAACACGCCTCCCCCACTGAGAATCATTGAGTTAGACTTTTAGTTTTCCTCATATACATAGTTGATCTGTTGAATTTCGTGACAAAGAAGAACAGTAAGAAGGCTGTATGTTGTTTAAGATCTCAGGCTCTGGAGTCAGATAAATCTTGGTCCAAATCCTGTTTGTCTGTCACTTCTTAGTTTTGATGCCTTAGACAAATCACTTAAATTCTCTGGGACACAAAGTTTTTCATCTATGAAATGAAGAAATTACTAGAACCTACTTTTTAGGAGTGCTGTGAATAAATGAAATAATACACTTAACAGTTTAGTTAAATACTACCTGTCAAAAAGTAGGCTCACTAAGTGTTTTTTTAAAAATGTAAATCAGTGTCTTTCAGCTTGCTAGGCACGTAGTGGTTATTCTTGTACTTTAGATTAAGTCCCGAATCTTCTAGGCTACAGATGTCTGCCTGATGGAGACCAAAACTCTTAGCTTGTTGTATTTTAGAGAGATTTTATTCTTAGGAAAGCCTTAATTCTCCTAGACCGGAGTCAACCGTCTGAGCCTTATGGTGTTTGAAGTTTCAGAAATAATTTAGAATCCAGGGTTGACCTATACCAATCAAGTTGTAGTATGTTGGCTAGTACGCTTGTAATTCATTGGTTCCCTACTCAGCTAGTGTCGGTCAAAATGCCAGATCCATTGTCGATATGTCAGTCCAACAAAATATCCCACTGTTGGTTGCAGAGGCAATTAATTTTAATGACATGCCTTACAGGATCCAGTGAAACTGATTGAAAAGTAATTAATTAATATTAGATTAAAGACTTGGCTTTTTGAAAAACCAGTGTCAGACTGTTGAGTAGTAATATATTTTTTCACTAATATTGGTGATTTGCCAAGCACATTAATGGTTTGAAACTTTGGAAAGCGTTTAGTAAATCTGAGGATAAGAAAATGGCTTTCTAGGGGCCAGCCCCGTGGCTGAGTGGATAAGTTCACGCACTCCACTTTGGCGACCCAGGGTTTCGCTGGTTCAGATCCTGGGCACAGTCCTAGCACTGCTCATCAAGCCATGCTGAGGTGGCATCCCACATAGCACAAATGGAAGGACCTACAACCAGAATATACAACTATGTGCTGGGGGGCTTTAGGATGAAGAAGAAGAAGGAGAAAAAAAAGATTGGCAACAGATGTTAGCTCAGGGCCAGTCTTCAAAAAAAGAAAAAAAAAGAGAATGACTTTAGCAGTTTTTCATGGGAAAAGAAACAACTTGGATGGTAAACAAAAATAACGGACATCAGGAATCATGTCAGATCACTTCTGTGTAAGAGCAACATGTTCTAAACAGTCAGCTATATTTGTGCATATAAACTTGGATATTTAAAGACATTTTGAACGTCTTTAAAATTTGTGGGAATTTTTTGTTTGGTTATTATTAATTCATTATTCTCTGAAATAGCTTTAAAGATGTGGCATCTTGGAAAATTATTTATTTATCTATTTATTTATTGTTTACCTGAAGGGATATTTGCACACCTTTGTTTGATTCCTTGTCAAAGTGAATTCTTTGGGTTTGCATATTGTCAGTCTAAATAAACAAAGATAAAATCATACTTCTCTTATAAATCTGAAAACCTTGTCTTTCCAGTCTTTTCAGTGCTGCCTAATCTTATCATACTTTAAATGGTAATTACTCTCAGCGAGTAATTTTATTAGCAAGCAAACATAGATAAGGGAAACCATGAGTCTAAGGCCTTTCCTTTAACTGTTCAAACTTGAAGATTTTATCAATTGAGAGAAGAATGATTGCTTTGGAGGAAATATATTCTTTCCAACATATTCTTAATGTGATTTTGTTTTTCAAAACCATTTTGACTATTAGGAAAATCTGGAGAAGATGGGACCTCGTGTTCTGGATTTGCAGTTAGAATTTGATGAACAGGCAGTGCTTATGGAGAATATAGTCTACCTGACCAATTCCCTTGAGGTAAGAAGGACCAGGGATTGTAATAACTAGTTAACTAAAGTAAACATAATCCAGTTCTTTTGTTTTATAATAAGTCTTTTTATAAACTTCATATTCTGTGTTGAGTACCTTTGCCAAACATATCAGTCAAAAATATTTTTGGGGGGCCGTCCCTATAGCTGAGTGGTTAAGTTTGTGTGCTGTGCTTTGGCAGCCTAGGGTTTTGCCAGTTCAGATCCTCGGCGCAGACATGGCACCACTCATCAGGTCACAGTGAGGTGGTGTCCCACATGCCATAACTAGAAGGACCCACAACTAAAATATACAACTATGTACTGGGGGGATTTGGGGAGAAAATGCAGGAAAAAAAAGAAGATTGGCAACAGTTGTTAGCTCAGTTGCCAATTTAAAAAAAAAAAAATCTTGGAAGGAAAGAGAATGGATGGGTATAGAAGTTGCAAGAAGAAAAAAATGTTCTGTCATTTCACTTTTCAATTACTCTACACGTAAAATACTACCTGTATATGCCTGGATTTTCCTCCCAAAATTATCTTTAAAAAAATGAGGAGAGACCTTATATTCAAATACTTTGAAAATCTGTCCTATTAACGGGCTCTCTGAATTGCTTCTTTTTTCACCTATCCGTTCTAGACCTCAGATTCACAGAATTGGATTAATTAGAATCTTTGATTCATAGTATACAGTAGTCCCCTATTATCTGTGGAGGATACATTCCAAGACCCCCAGTGGCTACCTGCAACCACGCATAGTACCAAACTATAGTATGTTTTTTCCTATATATACATACCTATGATAAAATTTAATTTACAAATTAGGCACAGTAAGAGATTAATAACAATAGTAATAAAATAGAACAATTATAACAATATACTGTAATAAAAGTTACCATATATCTTAGCAACCTCAACATTTTTCCTTCCTTATTAAGTCAAGAACTCTCACCTTTTCACTTAGAGGAAGTGCTTTAGGGCTTCTCTTTGGCGTATCCGAATTGCCAGCATCACTACTCTTGGCTTTGAGGCCATTATTAAGTAAAATAGGAGTTACTTGAACATGAGCACTGCGATACCACAAAAGTCAATTTGATAACCAAGATGGCTAAAAGTGACTAACAGGCAGGCAATATATGCCCCATGGATATGCTGCACAAAGGGATGATTCATGTCCTCGGTGGGTCAGAGCCGGACGGCTTGAGATTTCATCAGGCTACTCAGAACAGTGTGCAATTTAAAAGTTATAAATTGTTTCTGAAATTTTCCGTTTAATATTTTTGGGCCATGGTTGTTAGTCATGGGTAACTGAAACTGCAGATAAGGGGGGACTATGGTATTATCATCAGTCCCTGCCTGACCCTTTTTTTTTTTAATTAACAATATAGTGAGCATCATGAATCTACTGTCCAACTCAAGAATTAGAACATTACCAATAGCTTTCACATATCTGTGTGTTTCTCCCCATCCCATCTTCTTACCCTCGACACAGCTTCATATATAGATTCTAAAAACACTGTCTCTCAGACAACTTAGGCAGAAGGAAAGATAATTTGCTCTAGAAAACTGTTAGAGAATTCAAAAAGTAGTTCTAGTGATATTGGAAACACTAAAGTAAAAAAAAAAAAATGCAGGTTTAGAGTTTGAATAAAATTGTTTCATAAAATATGGAAATGGAAGAAAGTTATTTCTAAATAAGCATTTTATGTCATGTAATTATAAATGAGTTAGTAATTAAATTAAGTATTAATAGACATCTATTTTACGTGTATTTCTAAAAGTTCGTATATGCTCATGGAGGTCAAAAAACTAATTGGAGCTTTTCCCTGAGACAATGGGGACACCTTATATTTAGGCTCATCTTATATTTAGGCTTATGCAATATGCTGCATTTCTGAGTTTTTCCTTTTAAGTGGAAGCCTTTTATTCAGTGCTGAATTTCTGAACTTTAATTGGAAACCTTTTATTCTGATTTTCCTTTTCTCTTATACAGCAGGTAGATGCCACATTTCATTATACAAAATGGTAAACATGACTATCTAAATAACAATACTATGAGACATCTAAGATGAGTGTTAAATAATTACAGATTTTACTTAATGTTTATATGGAAAATAATAGAATTGCACAGACCATTTCATGTTAAGTGGAGAACCTAGTTTTGCTCTTTAGTGAAATGGAGTGATGATTAATTTAAATCATATTAAGTCATACTAATGACTTTCATTTTTTCCTCTCTATTTAGCTAGAACATATAGAAGTCAAGTTTGCCTCTGAAGCAGAAGATAAAGTCAGGGAAGACTGCTGTCCTGGGAAACCACTTAATGTTTTTAGAACACAAGTAAGTTGAAAGAATCTCATCGAATCATTACATTTTAGAGCTAGAAGAGACCTTAGAGACCATTACATCTAAACCCATCATTTTAAAGATGGAAGAAAGTGAGGTCACGAGAAGTTAAGTGATTGGCTTGCTCTAGGCCACATAGTTTGTTAGAAATGGGGCTGGATTTGAGGTCTTCTAATTCCCTAGTTGGTGCAATCCTGTTTTCCTTACTTTACTGTTATGGATGGCATCAGATGTTACTTGTGGGTTTAAAAATAAAAATATGATTTTCAAAACCTGATTTTTATACAATAAATACAGTGAAAATTGAAATGTTAAGATTTTTTTAAACAGTGGAAAGGAGCTTTTATACTTCAGATGAGTCTTGGTTTGATAATGTGATTCAAGACTTTTTGGTTCTGGGCATAAACCAGATTGATGCATTGTCTTACATTATGCTAGAAATGCTTTTTTTTTTTTTTTCTATTTTTTGGCCATTGTTGGTGAAGATAAATAGGTTTTGGAGTTTTGGGAGATTCTATTTATTCACTCTCAAAGAATCCATTCAGAATGGCAGTATTTGGCAAAGTCTGATGGAGTGCAATTGTGAGAATTCATAAAATGCCCTACTTTTCTTGATAAACAGAGGACTTATGTATATCCTGTTCCTTTTACCACATTTGATTGAAAACCTAGTGAACAGAAAAAGCCTATTTTGAAAGAATGAAGTAATCATGATCATGGAGACTTCCTGAATTTATCAGCGTAGTTCGAATACTCTCACTACATTAGGATATGGTGTCTTTTAAAAGTGCAGTCATTCAGACCATGGAGATAGATAAATGAAATGTGTTCCTTATACAAATATGTTTATTTAGGCTGCTTTCAAGCATTGCATTAAGCTACTGTGTATTTAAGTCTTTAATAAGACTCAGTTGACTTTTTCCACTTAAAATAATAAAGAGGTCTTTGACTGTGTAGCTTATACAGTGTGGGAGGGAGTATGGCATAGAACTGGGTTTAATCTTGCCTCTGCCTCTTACCAGCTCTGTGACCTTCGGCTACTTTGTTAATCTTTCTGGTTCTCAGCTTCTCATCTGTGAAAAGGGGTCTTAAAGAACTACCTTTCAGGATATAAGGATAATGTGTGTAAAGTGCTTAGTACAGTGCCTGCTACATGGTGGAAATTCAATAAATGATGGTAGTTTTAGAGGAGAAAATATAATTATTGTTATTATGCGTCATCAGTATTGATATGTGTAGTCAGTCATTTTTACCTAAGCATTTGGTTCTAAGCACGAGCCTTTGTGCATCTTTTCCTTTATATTTGAGTATTGCTTGGTCTTGATTTTAGAGTACCAGAATTAAATCTGTCTTTTATTGGGCATTAGAAATGTAGCAGAGATTCCCCCTCCTGCAGTATTCAAGTTTGATTTTCTGTAACAATCATTTTTATTTTCCTAGCCTGGTGTGTCAGTTTCTCTAGTGAATCCCCAACCATCCAATGGCCACTTCTCAACCAAAATTGAAATCAGGCAAGGAGATAACCGCGATTCTGTAATCAGGCGTTTAATGAAAATGGACCGAGGTATCAAAGGTAAATGGTTTCCCTGAAATGCACATTTGGCAGTAGCTTATAGATTTGATGAGTTCTAAGCGGAGGGGAGAGAGTAAAGTAACTGGCTTGTTTAGGGACAGCTGTGTAATGTGGAAAGCATATTGGACCCGGAATCAGGAAACATATACTCTCTTTGGGACATTGTAACTGTGTAGCTTGATGACTTCGCCATATCACTTAAGCTCTAAACAGATCTCTCTTTTAGTAAAATGAGGACAGTGGATTAGATATTTTTTAAGGCTCCATCTAGCTTTAAAATGGTAACAAGCAATTTCTCTCTCTCAGAAGTATTCAAAATTAAGGAACACATACCCTTAATATTCCAAACTAACCTGCTCAACTGGTCTGTTCCTGAGGAAGGAAGAGAAGCAGAGTAAAAGTTATTGAGTTGCTGTCATGTGTTAGCGATTTAATCCTTTTATGAACCTATAACTTAGAGGGTATTATTATTCCCCTTTTAAAAATGATGAGATGGAGGTCAGAAAGGCTAAATAACTTGCAGATTTCATTGAACTAGTAAATCCTGGAGCTGGAATTCAAACTCAGGTCTGTTTGACTCCAAAGCTCATATTCTTTCTTCTAAGCAATATGCCTCCAGGTAAAATAGTAAATAATCGTAATTTCTTATCAAGATTAAGTTTAGATCTTCTATGATTATATTTAATATAATAATTTATAGCTTGTTTTTTTTTTATCACTCAGCCAGGTCTTAGGCTGAGCAGAATGTGAAGGGAGTTAGTGTGTCTCTGTATTATTTTTCTTCTAAATTATAGAGACAAATTAATGTTGAGATTCCCTATTTTGCGTTCTTTCCTCTTCTCTTCTTGATGGCAATCAAGAGTTGATTGGAGCACATTCCATTAGTATGAAATCTTTTTGAAAAGATTTACAAATCACAGACAGGAACCTAATTTATGTTCAGGCTAACAATAGTCCATTAACCTAGAAGACTTAAAATAGTCTTTTGGAATCCATTCTACCATGTATTTTTTTTTTGTTCTCTTGAAGTCGTCCGTGCAGCTTCTGTGGACACTTCTTGAGAGACTATCGTGTGTGGTATATATAGAAACTCCTGTGTATGTCCCAGGGAGTTTGGGGAATCCACAAAGTGCTGTTCCTTAGGAGGCTGCCTCTAGTGCAGGAGTAGGGGACTAAGCTACTGAAGTCTAAGGAGAAACTGCTGAGTGCTGTAAGAGACGTGTAGATAAAACTTACAGCACAGAAAAAGGTGAGATGATTTCCAGCTGTGATCAAGGATGAATTTATGGAGAAAATATTGTTTGGATGGGGCCTTGAAAATTGTACCTGTGAGGGTGAGGGGAAAGGATGTACTGTACCAGCAGGAGGGAAACAATCATCCTTGTTTCTCTGTGTACCAGCAATTTATTAGGGCTAGCGATTGTATTGTTTTTGGACATTTGAAAAAGTTGTGGCAAAGTGTACACAACATTAAGTTGGCCATTTTAGTCATTTTTAAGTGTACAGTTCACTGGCATTAAGTACATCCACATTGTTGTGCAGCCATCATGCTATCCGTCTCTAGAACTTTCATCGTCCCTCACCGAAACCCTGGACCCATTAAACAATAACTTTCCATTCTGCCTCCCTCTAGTCCCTCGTAACCACTGTTCCGCTTTCTGCCTCTATGTATTTAACTTTTCAAGAACCCTATAAAAGTGGAACCATACACTATTTGTCCTTTTGTGTCTGATTTATTTCACTTAGCAAAATGTCTTCAAGGTTCATCCATGTCGCTATAGACATTTATCGTGTTCCCTCAGTAAACCAGGTACTGTAGAATGATAGCACCATCCTTAGAACTGATAGGTCACAAAAAGCAGAACTTGAGAATTTTGAAATATGAACATATTAGAAGCCATTTTGTGGCCTTCATTTGGCTATTTTATATTACATATAATCAGTCATGAGAAGATTAATAGGAAGAACTCTTAGTCTTGAAGAACAATATGGTACCTTTTAAAGAAAATAGGTATTTGTGTGGACCCACTGGATAGGATTATTATGAAGCTGTAGCACATGAGAGGATGTATTCCTGTGTTGAAAATTGTGTTATATAATGTTAAACCTGCCTTTTAAATATTCTCAGATACAGCACTCACTAGGTTTTTCAGAATTGTACTGAAATGTGTTTTCTATGTCTTGTCTTTTCTCCCTGAGCCTCTGGCATAATTCTTACATCCTTTGTCATACTAGCTATGAATAATATTATCACAAAGTGCTTTTAGTTTGCTGTTAGTAGCTGCTGTGAATTTTACAAAATAAATGGAAATGTTAGCGGGAGTTTGAAATTGATATTCCTCCAAGTATCTACAAAAGAGCTCTAACCTTGAGACTTTTCCAAAAGCCCTCAAGATACTTTGATACTTAAGGGGCTGAGCATATTGAGTATATGAGATGGGAAAGGAGTGAAATTCAATAACGTATTTCTCGGTCTGTCTGCTGCAATAGCCAGCGAGTCGTCCAATTAGTGCCAGTTGTATTGAGGGTGATTATGATCTAGGTCCAGGAGGAACTGGTCTAAAACCATCATTTCACTCCACAAAGACCACTGAGCAACTATTTGATGATAATGACTTTAAATCACTCACATCCCATGCCACATATGAACTAATAACTTGGAGGTGAAAGGCACTATTTCACATTATCAATGTCTAGGAATTTTCAATCACACTCATCTTTTCTCTAAGTGCCTTGAATCTCGTGTGGTTGCAGACTTAAATTTCAACATTTTCAATGATAAGAGAGGTCTGGAATAAGAAAAGATAGTAAAGCCACTAAGAAAGCTCCAAGAATTTATTGGCAGTAATGAACTACATGGTGAAACATCAAAGCAAATGTGTTTTGTCACTTAGAAGCCTGATCGAGTATTAAGGCTTTGAAATAGTTTGATTCAGAATTGCCTGGAAGGGTGAGGGAGGCCTGTTTCAGGGAGAGACAGAGGCAGATCTGCAGTAAAAGGCCTTGTACATAAAATCTGCTGGCAGGGCTTGTCGCTGCTTCCACAGCAAAATATTTGGTATCACCGAAATGCATGTTGACTTGCAATGGCTGTTATAATGAATTGTATTCTTCCTCCAGAATAAGATTATGGCTGTCATGAAGGCCGTATCTGCCCCTGTCCCATTTTAATTTTCAGGACTTGTGCTTTATCTGGGAATAGATTGTATGGTGTCTGTAGAGACTCTCCAAAGACTCTCAGGCAGGCTTTGCCTTCATGGTAGTTGCAGGTAATTGCTCTGTAAGCCCCAAGATCCCTACTCTAAACTTACAGTCCTTCACTCTTTGTTTCCCAAGAAGAATAGAATGCCTGGATAACTTGTACTCCTGGCATAGCCGCCAGCTGCATTAATGTCTCCTTTTATCTCTTATCCCTCTCATGCAAAACTTCATTCTCTTAAGGCAATGTGAGGGAGTGTAGCTCATGGACCACCCAGTGATCTGCTTTAGAAAGGGGTGGGAAGTAATTCAGAAAATATCTTCTATTTCTGGGGATCAGGTTAAGCATAACTAGCCATGCTACACTTAGAATGAGATATAAACCCAGAATCAGCATTTGTAGTCATTTATGGTATTTTTCCACCGTATAAAATAACACCATTTGATGTTGGGAAGTCTCAGAATTGCTGAAATAAATAAATTTCTTTCAACCTCAATTGTTGGCAGGAGTGTTGGATCATAAATTTTTTCAAGGGCCAAGTGCTTTCTTTGCCAGGAGCCATCTTATCAGCTTGCACAAGAGCAGATCAGGAAAATCTCAAGCAGGATAGGGTTGGCAGTCATCCAGAAGCTCAAAATTCTCAAAGCTATGCCCTTTCCCCTTCTCTCCTTGTCTCTCATCAGCTTGTTAATACAAACATTTTGATCCTTTGAGCAAAACAGGAAACTGGTAATGCTATTTCTTAGAGTAGTAATTCTTTCCCCAAAAGTATTTTCCAAAAAAAGCTACAACTCTTGCAGTTTTAATGTATTCCAGGAAGCAAGACAAGAAAGAGAAATAAGTTTTAGACATTTTGATCTTCTGAAAAATGGTCACTTGAAGCATATAGAAAGTGATTTGAGAAACCATATAGGATAATGTTCAAAAATATACTCAATCTTTCTTCTTGGTTTATGATCCCAGGAGAGGTGTTGTACAGAATCTCTGACTATTTTTGATCTGGATAGAAGCTGACAGAGGATGAAGATTGTTAGATTTGGCTTTGTTTTCTGAAATTGGATCCTGTTTAATAATCCGACGAAAATATTTTTCAGATATAACAACCAACATGTTTAAAATGTGCGTTATCAGACTGAGGCATGGGTTTGAGTCAGTAGCTGTAATTAAATGCTCATACTGATCATCTCTTTTGCTGTAGACCTTTCCAAAGTGAAACTGATGAGATTCGATGATCCACTGTTGGGGCCTCGGCGAGTGCCTGTCTTGGGAAAAGAGCACACTGAGAAGACCCCTATTTCTGAGCATGCTGTTTTCCACGTGGACCTCATGAGCAAGAAAATTCATCTCACTGACAATGGGCTACAGGCAGACATTGGTGATACGATTATCTATCTGGTTCATTAAACTTGTGCAAATTGGAGATATATCCTGGCTTCTGGGGTGTGACTACTCTGATTGTGCGTACAGATTGGTTGTGAGAACTTTAGGCTGGACCTACATAGATTTCATTTCTAACTATCAAATTCTGCATGTAATCATAATTATACCAAGTTATCTTGGAATCCTGGACCTAATAAATTTTTTTTTTCCCTTCTTGGGCCTCTAAAAGAAACAGTTTGTGCCTACTTTGTTTTTTTTCTTTTTTTCTTTCTTACCAAATTATTGCTGTTTCCCGGAAGCTTCTAGTCTTTCAGATTAACACAAAAGTGTCAGTATGCTTCTTTTATGAGGTGTACTTTGTACTATTTATGAAGGCTAAGGAGTATCTAACAACTTTTTATATTATATCCATTATGGAGTTAGCTGTATTTCTTCTTTAAAAAGAAAAAAGTAAATTTGACAGCTAGTTTTTCTTTTTAAAGAAAAGAACTCTGATGGTGATTTAAAAGAACAAATGAGAATATTTTGACTTGACTATGATCACTAAGTATTTTGTATAAAGAACAAATAGATTTTGTATTTATAAGAATTTTTTAGCTTTAATGTATTAAATTACCACCAATGATGTTTTTTCAGGGCTAATATCAGTACTTTATGAGCAGTTTATTTCCTCTACACTGAATTTTGACATTTTAAAAGAGAGGATTTTTTTCCCCCAGAAATCTGCTTTTATCAAATTTGTCTTGAGTCCAGTTGTGTTTAAACATCATGCCTACTGTGTTGCAAATTTGTTCTCATATTCTTACAGGAATGTCTTTTGATATTGTCTGTGCCATCTGTCTTCATATGAGGAAAAAATATTAGATATTGATTGGCATAGGAGAAAGACATTTCTGTTTCTTGAAGGGTTCATTATGGGGAATGACCAATTCTGGTAACCCTAAGGAACCTAAATTCTAACTTTCAGGTCATGGAAAGAGATTTTATTGAGCTTCTTTAATTTTGCTCTCTACAATTTGAGATTACTGGGCCTGGTTAAATGCTTTATCATAGATTCATTAAAGCAAATCATAGAATGTTAGAACTGAAAGATCCCTTAGATATCATCAAGTATAAATTATCACTTATCTGCTAGGGGCAGGCAATATAGCCTAGTGGGTAAGATTACATACTCTGAAGTCAGACTAACTAGGTTAGATTTCCAGTTCTTCCATTTGCTACTTGGGTGATCTTGGCTAATTACTCAGCCTCAGTTTCTTCATCTATAAAATGGTACTAATAATGTGCCTACTTTCTAGGCTTACAGTGAGATGTTTAGATGAAGCAATCTAGGAAAATTATATATATAGCATAGTGCCTGGCAAGTGGTAAGCCTTCAGTAAATGTTGCTGAATAATAATAACAATAATAAGGGTCACCCTCAGTGGCCTAGAGGTTAAGTTCAGTGTGCTCTGCTTCAGCAGCCCAGGTTCAGTTTCCAGGTGCGGACCTACACCACTCGTCAGTGACCTTGCTGTGGCAGCGGCTCACATACAAAAAGAGGAAGATTGGCAACAGACCTACACCACTCGTCAGTGACCTTGCTGTGGCAGCGGCTCACATACAAAAAGAGGAAGATTGGCAATCTTCCTCACCAAAAATAAATAAATAAATAAATAAATAAATAAATAAATAAAATAATAATAATATACCAGGATGTATTGGCTTGATGTTACCATAGGCTATAATCATGTCCTTTGTATTGGTTCCTTTGGGGCAACTGTTTTGTAGTTTGCCCTCCTTTAGATTGTTTTGCTGCTCTCTCACTCTGCATAGCCTTAGTTATTCCCCAGATTGAGAAATCCTTCCTGGTGTCTACTTACATTTAACTTAGGAAAATTAAATTATATGTGCTGAGCAAAAAAAAAGGAGGAAGGAAACTAATTTAAATCTTGTGAGTGATTGTAGCTGTTTTATTTAATGAGCCTCTGAACCTGTGCTGTCTTGGAGTAAGTGTAAGTTGTGATTCATGGATCCTCTGTTCTCTTAGGCTCAATTCCTATGTGTCTCTCTTAGAATGAACATCTTGCTGGGGTGAATATGCTTCTTGTGTTTAAAGATACATAAGTTTTGTTCAAGGAAGCCTCTAAGCATAAGCCCATTACTTCATGTGCTGCTCAACTAAAGAAAGAGCAATTAGTTGAAATGCTGAAAGAAAAATAGGATGCATTGGGCTTGTTGTATTGATAGGAGATTGGTACTTTCCTAAAGGATTTTTTTTTTCTTTTTTGGTGAGGAAGGTTGGCCCTGAGCTAACATGTGTTGCCAATCTTCCTCTTTCTGATTGAGGAAGATTGTCACTGAGCTAACATCTGTGCCAGTCTTCCTCTATTTTTCGTATGTGGGATGCTGCCACAGTGTGGCTTGATAAGTGGTGTGTAGCTCTGCACCTGGGATTCCCAAGCTGTGAACCCTGGGCCACCAAAGCATAGCACACGAGCTTAACCATGACACTGCCAGGCCGGCCCCGTAAAGAATTTTAACTCTTTTTTAAGTTGTGAAATATAGTGCACACACACAAAAAGTGAATAACAATAAGAAATATATAATATACACACAAACCATATGAAATACACACAAAAAATGAACACAAAACAGAATTTATCAACAAAGGAAAAACCTGGGTAATCACTACCCTCAAAGAATAGCACAGTGCCAGCGCCTCAGAAGCCTGCCTGGGCCTCCTCCCATAATGACAAACTTGTGGCGCACTGTATGATCAGTTTTTGTACATGGTCTGTATGAGCTTGAAAAGAATGTTTATTCTGCAGTTGTAGGGTTCTGCATGTCTGTTAGGTCAGAGTTGCAGATTGAATTGTTCAACTCTATATCCTACTGTTTTCTTGGTTTACTCTTTGTTTTTGAGAGGTGTACTAAAATCTCTCATGACCATGGATTTACCTATTTCTCCCTATAGTTCAGACAATTTTTGTTTTATATATTTTGATGCTGTGTTATTAGGTGCATATAAATTTAGATTCTGTTAATTTGCTGGTGAATTGAACTTTTTCTAATTAGGAAGTGTTCCTCTATTTTTAGAAATGTTTTTTGCCTAAAGGGTATGATGTTAATATGACATCAGTTTTCTTTTGGTTATTGTTCATGTAGAATATTTTCTTCCATCCTTTTACTTTTAACCTTCTGTAGCCGTATTTTCTTTCAACTTTTTATTTTGACAAGATTTAAACCTACAGAAAAGTTAAAATTGTCAAGTAAACATCCATGTACTTGTCACCTAGATTTACCAATTGCTAACATTTTGCCTCATTTTCTCTCTCTCTAAATGTACATTTTTTAAGATAAGCTTTTTATGTTGAAATAGTTTTAGATTTAGAGAAAAGTTGCATCTATTGTACAGAGAGGTCCTGGACATCCTTCACTCAGTTTCCCCTAATGTTAACATCTTATATAACCTTAGTTTATTCAAAACTGAGTAATTAACATTAGTTTGTTACTATTAACTAAATTATAGGCTTTATTTGGATTTCACCAGTTTTTCCACTAATGTCTTTTTTCTAATACAGGATCCTATCCAAGATACCACCTTGGATTTAGAATATACTTTTAAAAAGTTCTGATCCATTTGACAGTAAGTCGCAGACACCATGACATTTCATCTTTTAGTCCTTTAGCATGAACTCCTAAGAACCAGGACATTCTTTTGTGTAATCACAATACACATATATTTTACTTAAGAAATTTAACATTGATGCAATAATATTAGGTAATAAGCTTTCCTAATAAAATTGAGGTAATAAAATTTCCCCAATATTTCATCAATAATTTTTTTTTTAACCCTCAGGATCCAATCAAAGATCAAGTGTTACATTTTGTGGTCATGTCTCTTGATCTTCAAATTAAGACAATTCTTCTGCCTTCTTTTCATTTCTTTTTTGGTTTTTCATGACAGTAACATTTTTGAAGACTCTATGCCACTTGTTAGTAGTTGGCTTCACAATCTTCATTTGTCTATTTTCTCATGGTTAGATTCAAATTTAAATGTTTTGGCAAGACTACTGCATGGGTAGTATTTCCCATTGCATGGCATCAGGACTCATATATTGTTGCTGTGATCCTATTACTGGTCACTTGGTTAAAGTGGTATCTTCAGATTTCTCCGCTGAAAAGATACCTTTTCCCTTTTGTAATTAGTAAGTAGTCTGTAAGGTGATATTTTGAGACCTATGTGAATATCTTGTTTACCAGCAAACTTTAAAGAAATGGTAGCATTCATGGATCATCTTTCTGCTAGTTATTACATTAGTAGTTGTAATAAGGTGAGTTCTTAATTTTATTATTTCTTCTCCATTTATTAGGTCTCATTCTTCTGTGAAGAAGTTTCCCCTTTGCTCCCAATTTTTTTTTTTATCATTCTTTTCAAATCACTGTAGACTGATGGATGTATTTTTCATATATACTATAGTCTATTACCATCATTATACTTTGACTGCTCAAATTTCCCTAAATTATCTGGTGGGAGCCCCATTCAAGCTGTTTCCTGTGTCCTTTTGATATCTCCTCTACTGTCTTGTAACATTTCATTGTTTAATGCACAAAAGGAAGTTCCCAGCTCACCTTGTATTTTCGTGTCCCAGAACTGGAGTCAGTTTTTCTCTCCAAGCAGCTCTGCTTCATTTTAATGGAGAATGGTATTAAGAAACCAACATCTGGGTGTTTTGTGTGCTCATTGCTACTAAAGTGTCATTGTTTTTAGGTTTTTCCAATGGGCAGAGGTAAGATATATATATATATTTTAAGGCATAATTTTATCTAATACGACAATTCTTTCTTGCCTCCTCCCCTTAAATATTTGTATTTTCCTTCTCATCCAGTGAGAACTCTGATTCCCAAGAGCCTCCATATATTTACTATTTGGTCTATCAGTAAATTCAGAATTACCAATCCAGTACTGTTAACAACACATCTACTAAGTAGAGTTCAATCTTTTTTTTTCAGTTCTTTGTGTCCTTAAAACATATCTCACTGAAGCATGTCAGAGCACTGTGTTCAGATGTGACTTGAATGAATTCATTTGCGGTTTTAATAGAGTCATTTTCTTTTCTTTTTATTGAATTTTATGGTTTGCTTTTTTTCCTTTTCACCTATTTTTTGAATAAGTAAAATACATGGTTCAAAAGTAAAAACTATATTTGTTCAGAGAAGTTTTACTCTCCTGCACCACATTCTCATGCTCTGTAGTTAACCAGTTTCATTCGTTTCTGGATTCTCTCTCCTGTGTTTTTTTTTTTTTTTTGAGGAAGATTAGCCCTGAACTAACTGCTGCCAATCCTCCTCTATTTGCTGAGGAAGACCGACTCTGAGCTAACATCCGTGCCCATCTTCCTCTACTTTATACGTGGGTCGCCTACCACAGCATGGCTTGCCAAGCCGTGCCATGTCCGCACCTGGGATCTGAACCGGCAAAACCTGGGCTGCCGAAGCAGAACGTGCACACTTAACCGCTGCACCACTAGGCCAGTCCCTCTCCTGTGTTTTTTTCCCAAAAATAAGTAAATATTTGTGTGTTTTAATTTCTCCTTTCTCATGCAGAAAGTACGTTATATATAGTTATTTTACACCTTGCTTTTTTAAGTTGACGTAATCTGGATGTTTTTTCCCTTTAGTTCATGAAGATCTTTTTCTTTCTTTCCCCTTCTCCTTTTCCTCCCTTACCCCCTTCTGCCCCTCCTCTTCTTCCCCTTGTGTAATCCTAGTGTAAAGGTGTACCGTAGTTTATTCAACTAGTCTCCTGTGGATGGGCTTTAGGTTGTTTCTAAGTTTTTGATATTTTATGGAATCTGTATAGACTTATATAGTGAAGAACTGAATATGTGGTTTTATATTTGTGGAGGTGTATCTTAAGAGTAAATTTCCGGAAGTGGACTTGTAGGTCCAGGTGTAAATGCATATGTAGTTTTGTTAGCGAATAATCTGGGCTGAAAAATGTTTTAGGCAGAGGGTCCAGCAGGTATAAACACTCTGAGGCAGGGGCATGCAGCTGGTGTGCTGAAGGAATAGCAAAGAGGCCACAGGAAGAAACAGGTCTAGAGATGAAAACTGACCTGCCCAAGATCCTATACACTAGAGGCAGAGCTGAGTTAGAGCCCTGGCCTCCGTATTTCCAGCCCATTGCGGCACACTTAGTAAACAAGGAATGCATACGTAGAAAACAGGAATGTATTTGACCAAGGCCAGTGTTGTCAGGGCTGTTAGGTCAGAACAGGGAGAAATTTATATGGACCAGTGTCAGTTAAGACTTCACAGATGAGGTGGGACGTGAAGGATCATTAGGGTTGGCATAGCAGTTGAAGGAGAGCAGGGCCACATTCTTAGCTTTTAGAACTGTGTGAATGAGGGCTTGGAGGTGAAAACAAATGCCTGACTTGTTTGGGAGATGATACCAGGAATGGAATGTTTATCTGGAAAGAATGAGAGAAAAA
Organism: Equus caballus; assembly: GCF_041296265.1. Taxonomy (NCBI): domain Eukaryota; kingdom Metazoa; phylum Chordata; class Mammalia; order Perissodactyla; family Equidae; genus Equus; species Equus caballus. Next base: position 47,320,173 of record NC_091697.1, read on the forward strand.
CTGGAAAGAGGTAAGTAAATTGAATCTTATTATAAAGATTCTTGGATTCCTGGATGAAGATCGAAGTTGATTTGTCTGGAGAGTCACTGCAAATTTTTAAAGTAGGAATGAGATGATATGGTCCTTTATGTCTTTTCTAGTTTGTGGCAGTTGTGTCCATCTGTTTTTCTCTTGAAAAATGCATTCATTTTGTCATTCTGATGACTATGTGCCTTGCTCTGGTGGGTTCTCAGTGTTAGCTGATACTTTGTTAAACTGTTTTCTCTCCTTAATATCTTTGGACATAACTTCATATATATATTAAAAAATACTCAGATGTCACTTAGGACTTGCAGCATTAGTTAAGTTTTCTAATTGCCCATTGCTATGCTTAGAGCATAATTGATTATAAGGTGGGAGAAAAAAATGTACACATGAAAAACAAACAGGATAGGACATGATCTTTTTGCCTGAGGGCTTAAGGAATGTGACAAAGGAGTACTTACCCCATTTTCACTTTGGAGGAATAGCTGGTAATTTGTTCTAGCCCTTGTTTTCTTTATACTGGAGTTAGATCTAGAGCTGTGCTATCCAAGAATTTAGCCACCAATCACATGTGTCTATAGAGCACTTGAAATGTGGCTAGTCTGAAGTAGGGTGTGCTGTGAAAGTGTAGAATACACTTCAGATTTCACAGACTTAGTATGACAAGGAGAATATAAAATATCTCAATAATAATTCTCTTTTATGCTGATTACATGCTATAATAATATTTTGAATAAATTAGGTTAAAGGATATTGGAATTAATTGCATCTGTTTCTTTTTACTTTTTTTAACTGTGGCTACTAGAAAATTTAAAATTGCATATGTGGCTCACATTATATTGCTGTTGGACAGTGTGGTTTAGAGACTTAATGAAATTTAGGTTAAACATTGCTTTCTTTTGCATCATATCAAGAGGTACGTAGTATCAGTTTGTCCCGCTCTTAGTGATAATAAATTTGATAATTTCCAAAACTCTCCATTTTAAAGATAAATTTTGATCACTTCTAGAACTTTCCATGATAAAGATATTTATTTTTAAATCACCTCCAGAGCTTCTGCTATAAAAATACTTTTTAATAAAAGTCCTCAGAACTTTCCATTTTAAAGATACATTTTGAGTATCTCTGGAACTCTCCAGAGTTAAGATACAGTATTTCTTTTGCAACTAGAAATCTGTGGAGTGATATTTTGATACCTTGGGAACATCCTGTTCCCAATCTTTTTTACCTAATGGTTTAGTACCCCTTGAAGATTCTTCCTGAATAAGTTATGTTGGCTATGCAGAATTGTTTTTTAATGGTATCATTTCTTTTTCATAAATAGTTGTCATTCTTCTTTAAAGAAAAACATCCCTTTTTCTTCTTTCTCTTTTTTATGTATCTTTAGGTGAAAGAGCTTTGTGGCATGTGGATTAGTCATTTCATACAATAAATATTTGACTGGAAAAGTTGGGTACAAATAAAATTTTAAAATATGGAATCAGCTTACATGTACAATGGTTGTTCACTCTTCAAAGGAATCTTATTGTAAATCTTTTTTGCAAAGCTAGTAATCACCTCTTCTGTTATTTTATAAACTTGAATTTTCATGTGTAGAACATTTATTCAACAAATTATTGAATGCTTATTATGTTTCAGACTGTTAAGCATGTGGAGTACAGTGGTAAGCAGAAGAAACATGGCTGTCCTTCATGGAGGTCACATCCTTATAGTTAAGAAGACAGTGAGAGTTGCCCAGAACCCAGTGAGTGAAGGCAGTTATGCAGTGATAGCTGAAGAATCTTGATTTGGGAGGTATTATACAGGCTTTTGCTAACAACTCTGCTCAAGTAAATGCTTTGAAGTTCAGAACCCTAAACAATCATTGTCTGTGGGTCTGATGACAAGAATCTATAGTATCGTTGGCAGTTTCCTTCTGTTGTCTTTCTAACGTAACATGGAATTATGATTGCAGACTCCTTCCCTCAATGTGTGATTTTTTTCTGAAGTTTTTTCCTCTAAGGACATTTTCCCAGCGTTTCTGGGGTCCACACCTCCATAAGGCATTGTGCTAGAGACATACCTCAGAGGCTCCCAGTACCCTGGAGATTCAGAGCAGTAGGGAGGCGGTCACCAGCCAAGCCCTGCTTTGTTCACTAGACTCCGTTCGGACTGGGTAGGAAAGAAGCAGCTCCACCTTCCTGTCATGATCAATGAAGTCCATGGAAGAGTAGGAGATTTCTAGAAGTTCTAAAAAGACTGAGAGGCTTGGGACAACCTCGGAAAGCTCAAACTTTAGGAAACCATCTTTCATGAGATGGTTTCAAGTACACTGATATCTGGGCTAGAAAACCTTTCTGTCTGCTCTCAGGTTAGTTATGGCACTCGTCATTTTGCTGAATTGGACCAGCAGTCCTGGGGAGAATGAGAGGCCCCAGCTGCTTCTCAGCTACATGGCGTGGCAGAATTCTGTAGCCTTTTGAGTACCCTGGGAAAAGGTCAAATGACATTTAGCTAGATCAGTGTTTACTAAAGGTATCTCCTAAAGCAAAGGCATTTTCCCACCGAAGATAAGTCTTGTTCTGAACTTACACAAGAAACTTACATCTTCAGCAGTCTCTCCCTTCAGATTAGTAAAATGGACGTGCCCAAAGTTAGATGTCTACCCATCTTTAAAGAAATACGATGTCTGTCAGTTACACTACTATGACCTCAGGTTCCAGAATATTAGGCAACATTCTTTAGAAGAGATGTTTTACTTTGGATTGAACCTAAGTGAAATCAGTGTCAAAGGGAAGAGGATAGCCCCAGTGACAAGAAAACACCTCTCACTATGAATTGCTTTGGAAATTACTTCTCTAAGTTTCCTGAGGATGTTTCCTTACTCAACATACACTCACCTCTGTTGCTTTCACTCACATCATCTGAAGATGAACATTTTGTTTCCAACATAAGGTGGGGAATAGGGTGATTTTTGCTCCCAGCTTTTGCTCTTTGGTTGGAATATCAAATCAGTCTTTTCTTATAGAGAATCAGGGAAAAGAAAACTTGGCTTGGGAAGAAAGTGGTTGCTCTCATTTCCCATGTGTACTTGAAAAGAAGGCAACTGATTAGTTCCTTCTGGCCTTGCTTGGCTAGTGAAAAGAGAAGGGCTGGCTTGGGTAACAGGGTGTCTCTTTATTCTTAACTTAAAATGTTGAACCCTGACCAAGTGAAACTTTATTTGTGGTGGCTGCCAGTAATTTCTACCCTTTTGAAATCAAAACTCAGGGGTTTTGGCTTCAGTTAAGAGTTTGAAATAATCAAGGCAGGCCAAGTGGAAGGCAGAATGAACTCGAGTATTGCAAGTTTCATTAAGGAAGAGAATGACATGAAACCCCCTGCAGGCTCAAGCCGGGTGTGTGGGGACATGCAGTGCGGAATGTGCTTCGCTGCTAGAAGAGAAGGATAGAGTGAGGTCAAAAATGGGGAAGAGTGTGTATCTTGTCCATCTCCTAACACTCTTACTCAGTAGGAGCAGGTAACTAGAATGACTGGAGTCAGCCTCCTGCCTCCCACCAGCTGAAGCCTCCTTCTGCTTCTGTCTGTTAGGGTGACCAACGCTCTTGGTTTGCCTGGGACTGTCCTGATTTTAGCACTGAAAGTTCTCCATGGTGGGAAGACTTTTAGTCCCAGGCAAACTAGGGTGGTTAGTCACCCTGATTGAATTTTACGGTGTTTGGGTAGCATGTATGACAACTGAGAAACCGCCCCAGATCTCCTTCCTCTGTTCTTTGTTTCTCAGAAAAATGTACGAATGCCCTAGGGTATGTGCGGGACCCTTAAGTTACAATAACAACAATAGCTGCCGCTGACTATGTGCCTACTATTTGCTAAGTGTGATCTTCTTTAATCTTCATGGCAATGCAAAGGTAGGATATTTTAAATCCAATTTTATGGAAGAGGAGACCAGAGCTGAGAGCTGTGACAAGTTGTGTTTCCCAAGGTCAGACACCTAGAAGGCAGGCAAGCCACACTTGAACTTCAGTGTGCCTGAATCTAACATGTGTCCTCTTTCCACTGAATGATGAACTTGCTGAATTTGATGGCACATGGACAGCTGATCTGATTTAGCAAAGCTCTGTGTCCATCAGCTTTATCTGCTGTTTCCAAACTTATTCCTATTCTTAATGATAGTCTAGGAGTCCCTGGGGTAATATACAGTGCTAAAAGCTGTGCAGGCAGCTACAATAGCTACATTAGTCTGATACCTGTAGCAGCCCCCAAATAGTTACTCAGTTCTTTAAGGAACTACTAAGTGCCTGGCACATAAAAGGTCCTCAGTGAAGGGTAGCTATGCTTGTTATTTTAATTATGACCCATGAACTATAATCTTGAACTGAAATGTTTTAGCCACTGCATGTCAATTCAAACATTTTTATGTAAAAATCACCAAAGATTCAGGGTATTAAGGAAAGAAACAATGTACTTGTTGAGTTTAAAATTAGGCAAACACACAAACAACAACTTTTTTTTCTCACCAAGGAAAAGTCATCCTCTAGTTATTTAATTTGGAATAGATAGAGGATGGGCTTCCTCGCCATAATAAATGGTGTTATATACATAATGTTGAGATAAAAGCAGAAAATTCTGTTTTGGGCTGCAAGCTATAAATAGTTCATTTCAGGGGAAAATCTAATCCAAGGGCTCAGCCCTAAGAAATTCCTCTACTAAACTCAGATAATTGGAAGCTCTTAATATAATGATGGAAGCTCCAGCTTGTGGGCATCACATTGAACGGTAAACACCTTGGATTGTGTGGAGGGATGCAGGAAGCTTTTAGGCTAGTCTCTGCTTTTATTTCATCAGTTCACACCTGAGACTTGTGCCTTTACTAGAGAATGAAACACAGGTGAGCTCACATAATTTATAGCTAGATTTGAGGAGAACTCAAATAGGATGGAAGAGATGTGTAAATTCAACTTGAATTCCAAGCTCTGGTGCAGCATTTCCAGCTGTTTGCTGGGCATCCTCCTGATGTCTCACTGGCACTGTGGACTGGCCAAGTTCCAAGCATCCTCTTCGCTTCCAATCTACCTCCTATTCTATTTTCTTTGCCATCTCTATTACATTGAAATCACCACCAAGCTAGTGTGAGACTCAGAAGCTATTGTAGTCATCATCAGTGGTCTCCAAACCCACCTGTATCAGGTTTCAGGCTGGTATCAGAATGACTGCATGGAATTTGCCTGGGAACCTTGTTATGAATCCTGATTGCTCTACCTCAGCCCTAGAGACCTGTGCAGTTGGTCTAGAGTAATGCTTGAGAATTTTTTTTTTAATCAAGCTAATTTGCTGTGAGGTTTGGGAAGTTGTGGACTTGGGCAGTATTGGTGGAATGAAAAAGAGATGTGGATCTTAATAACAAGAACAATGACCCCATATTATGGTAACCCAAAATCCTATTAGATTTATTGCCCCAAATCAGTAGTACTCAGAGGGCTCCCTAGTTGTTTCCAAGATGCTCCAAAGGTGTTGCCTCAAGAATGTTCCACTCTGGCCTCCAGGGCCTGTGTCCCAGGTGCTGAACACTGGTGACTAGTACTGTAACCATAGCTGTTCCAAGAAGAAATTCTGCTGCCTCTTGTTTATTTTGTCTCAAATGTGAGGCGGGCTCTTTAATTTTCCATAGCATACCAGTGACCAGGTGCAAACACTTAATGAGGCTTGCTGAAAGGGAAGCACAAAACAGAATAATTAGTACCATGTACAGGCTTAGACTCATTCTAGGGCCCCTCTACCCTACTTTTGACCTGCTTCTTCCATGAGGCCAGATACAGCTTACTCTTTACTATGGGACTCACTCACTCCATGGTAGGAGTTCAGGCAAAACTGACTTTCAGCCCCAGAAAGAGAAGGAAGTTTTTCCTCACCTCACTTTTGAAATCCATCCTGTGGGCCCATATGTCCTATTTCAGAATGATTAAGTGGAATATCTGTTCCCTTTGGAGAAAATCAACCCAAAGTTGTACTTTCTTGTCCCACTAGGACAATCATACAGTAGTTTGATATCAAGACATATTCTGAAGTCTGGATTATTTTCTTAAATGATACTGCATGTTCAACTTCAATAGCCTAGTCCAGATTTCAGTGTACCAGCTCAGTCCAATTCATTATTAGTCTCTTCAACAAAGGTTCAAAACCTTTAGGGTATAGCCTCACTCAGGGTTACCTTGTTACACAAGCTCTGGGCACAGTAAACTAAGTATATGTCTTTTAATCGACACAATAACACTGTGAGGTAGTTTTTCATCTTACATTTGAACAAACAGAAAGCAGAGAGGTTAAGTGAATTAACCAAGGTCAAACTTCCAGGATGTGGCACGCTGGGATTTGAACTGAGGCCTCTTAGTTCCAAATTTGTGAATTTAATTATTACGAAATGCTGAGAAACACTGAGGAATTAGACTGGACATTGAGTTTCAGTGACAGAATTTGGAATAATGTTGTTAATAGAGGTGGCAAAAAATCAGAGGAGAAGGTGTGAGGACGGAGGAGGGAGGGAGATGGTGAGGTCAGCTTGGGCTATGATTTAAGAGCCACTTGGCATCACTGGGTCCCTAGCTCCTGTTTATTACTCTGTGTTGACTTAATGGTTAGCCTTCTGAACCATCTTCTTTGTTTCCAAGTTAATCACCATCCTTGACTCTCCAGGAGCCATGCACCAGCCCAAGCTGTGGTGAAGCAGCCTGTCCGGGGAGCCAGTGGCAGGACCACAATCACAACAGTTGTCCAGACTGGTGGGGACTGGAGCACCGGCCTCTTCAGTGTCTTCAGAGATAGGAAAATTTGTATGTTTTTCCTCTTCATTTATATTCCCCTTTATTATTTTCTTTTACAAGACATCAGTGGGTGGAAAAGCTACAACAAGCAGAAGAACAGAAATTAAATGGTTTCAGAATAACTGGACTAATCTAGTGACTCAAATGCAGGAAAAATCTTGCTTTTCAGGGATGTGGATGCTTTTATAGACTAGTGATGACTTCAAAGATTTTTTAAATGACACCATCCACTGTTGGCAAAGATAAGTGAAATAGTCTCCTTCTGTTGCTGGTGGGAGTATAAATTGGTACAACCTTCCTGTTGGATGGTTTAACAATACATATAAAAAGAGTGTTACATAGCTTTTGACCCAGTAATTACACTTTTAGGCGTTTAGTCTAAGGAAATAAATCGTGTGTAAAGATTTAGTAGTGACATTAAATTTTGCAGCATTGGTTATTCCAGCAACAATCTGGAGCAACCTAAATGTTAAATGGGAGCATCCATACAATGAATTATTATACAGCCATGAAAAGTCACATTGTAGAATAGCACTTAATGGGATGAAAAGATATTTTGGATACTTTTTTGTGTTTTTTTGGGATGAGGAAGAATGGCTCTGAGCTAACATCTGTTGCCAACTTCCTCTTTTTGCTTGAGGAAGATTGTCACTAAACTAACATCTGCGGCAATCTTCCTCTCTTTTGCATGTGGGACACTGCCACAGCATGGCTTGATGAGCAGTGTGTAGGTCTGTGCCTGGGATCCAAACCTGAGCACCCCCGGCCACCAAAGCAGAGTGTGCAAACTTAACCACTACACCACTGGGCCAGTCCTTGTTTTAGATACATTTTCAGTTATAAAAGCAGATTGTAAAACTATGCACGTTAGACACCACTTTTGGGGGGGCCATATTTAGAAAAGGACCTGGAAGGATACAAATACAAATGTTTACAGCAGGGCCTCCAGATGGTAGGCTAATGAATAATTTTTATTTCCTTTGGTTTATCTCTTTCTAGTATTTCTATGAGAAATGTAGTACTGTTATAACAATAACACCAGTCACAAAAAGAAGCCCCCTTCATGGATTGAAAACTTTTCAGATACTGGTTTAGCTATAAGGAAATACCAACACTGCCCTCTAGCTACATGATTTTCCCTTGGGTTTGAAGTTCAAAGCACATTGCTTCTATTTTTACCTTAAGTCATTCTGACCCATCTCTGGAACCACATTTCAGTATTCCCATCCAGGACCTGATGCTCTTGCCCTGAGGAGCAACTCAGTCCAGAATCTCTCTTGGGTGGGGGGTGCCCCTTTGATGGATAAGGGTCACTCAAGTTCAAAATCCAACAGACCCTGGATCTAATATTTTTGAAGAATATGGCTCTCCTCACCCTTTGCAGGCTTCTGGGAAGATCTCAATTTGCCCTGAAGTCTCACAGGATGGATCAGTCAGAGAGCTCTGAGCTGTTACATCCAAGGCCATTATTCAGCTGAGAGTCTTGCTGAGGCAAAAGCTCTAACAACATTTTTTGGTGCTCTGATCACCCAGGGTTGAGCCTTCACTGTTTGCCCTGGCCTCACAGAGACTGCCCAGCACCCAACCCTACCCTTTCCTGTCTCTTTGCCTGCCTGACCCAGAGCTCAGCAGTCTTCTTCTGTCACTGTCACCCATGTGGACTTCTGACCAGACAATTATGGCGGCTGTGCTCTGATTCTCTCAGGATTCTTCCTGGTTCTCTTCCAGATTCTCTAACCTCGGTTTTTGCTCAGTACTGAGGTATGGAGAAGGCAGAATAGCCATGTGGAGACCTAGCCCCACATTGGGAACTGGATTGTTTCCTTTCAAAGCTTATAGTTGGGGCTTGGGGGACCATCAATGCATTCTGAGTAGGGCAAAGCCTGGAGTATAACGTAGTGGTTAGAAGAACAGGTTTGTATCAGACATAAACCTCTCCCTGAATCTTAAATCTGCCTCTTACTGGCCACTTGATCTTGAACAAATTCTTTGGATCTTCACTTTTCTAGCTCTAAAATTAAGATAAGGTGCCACCTCAAGGGCTGTTGTTAAGATTAAAGCAAACAATGTATATAATGCACTCAATGCTGTTTGGAACATAAGTGGATCAGAAGTTTTTTTGGTTGCATGCTGGGTTGAATAGTGTCCCCTCAAAATTCATGTCTACCTGGAACCTCTGAATGTGACCTTATTTAGAAATAGGGTCTTTGCAATGTAGTCAAATTAAAAAGAAGTTATACTAGATTCGGGTGAACCCTAGTCCAAGGGCTGATGTTCTGATCAGAGAAAATTTGGACACAAATATGTAGAAGAGAATGCCCTGTGAAGACAGAGGTGGAGATTGGAATAATACATCTACACGTCAAGGATTGCCAGCAACCACCAAACAGCTTGGAGAGAGGCATGGAACAGACTCTCCCTCAGAACTTCCAGAAGGAACCAACACTGCCAATGCCTTGATTTCAGACTTCTAGCCTCCAGAATTCTCCAGTGAGAGAATAATTTCTATTGCTTTAGGATGCCCAGTTTATGCTATTTTGTTATGGCAGCTCTAGGAAACTAATGCACAAGCAAACACTGGATTTCACTAGAAGCCTATGGGGTAGTCCCCACAATAAAAAAATCAATTAGAAACAGCTCAGAAGAGACAAGATGCATTACCAGGAGCTAACTGACAGTCTGGTCAATTCCAAACATTCTTTTGTTTTCCCGTCTGAGAATTGATGTTTCCCTAGATGGAGCCCAATTTGCCTAGCTTAGGTGTCATGTGCCTATTGCTTGGGCAGACCGGGGCATTCTGAATGAGAGTCCGACTATCAATATTGCCCACAATAGTGAAGGGATAGTTTCCTAAATTTACTATTGGGGTGCTGTTACCAGGAAAATCCCAGCAAATACACAAAAATGCACTTAGTGAATCTTAGGTATGACTATTACTGCTATTACAAATTTTTATTCTCCAGCATGTTGAGAACAAAGAGTAGAGTCAAGAGACTTAGACTGGCTGCAGCAGAGTGATTTCTACCCAATCTCAAGAGCACCTAAAATGTTGGTCAAAGAAAGGACCGCTCCTCGCCACCCCCTCTGCCTTAAACATTGCTTCTCTGCTTAGCTCTGCTGCCCACCCCCATCAGTGTTGAGGAGACCAATCACACCAGGTCTCCTGAGGATCCCCTGCTTGTCCATTTGAGAGCCCATTGTAGGAGAAGGGGAGAAGGAAGGTCCTGTGGAGAAATACAATATTCTTTACACTGAGCAGAATCCATGGAGGAGAGGCCAAGGTGATCTCGAATGTTCTGTGCCCTACTCATTGTTCCCTGGATGGGCCTCCATTTTGTGACTGCTCATAGTGTCTCTAAGCTAATTGTCTCAGAAGAAAATTTAAAGGCAATATCACTTTATACACATCATCTGCACCATAATTCCCAGGATGCTGCTGGACTGAGTACTCTCAGTCCTGGGTTTGTGTCCTTCATTGTTTGAAAAGGCTACTTCATCCACAAAGTTTCATTTCAAGCAAATCACTGTGAAAATAGTGACCAACTTGGGAACAAAACCATGATTTGGTTCCACATATGATTCCCATCCTGGGACAGTTTTCCATTAAATGTTAGGAATTATCGCTACAATTTGTCATCCATTAAGCAAAGAGTAGATTATGAACAGCGATAATTTCCATTTCATTTTGACATTTTGCTTCTTCATTTTATTGTAATTATATTTTTTAAACTGCCTCCCTCTTCCCACCTCTGCGCTTTTATCTGAATTCACACTGCACCGGGATTAGCAAATGAGAGCTGTGTCCTTTGAAGATGTGGTTACTGGAAGCTCAGATGTGAAGATGAAGCCAAGGTGAAGTTAAGTGGCTGCTAAAGGGCATCATGGGTACAAGGCTGGGTATTCCAGCTCTGAGAATGTTTGTGATGTTGCCCCCGACAAGGTTTATGTGGAAGGTGTAATCAACATTGGTTTGTAATTCAGCCAATACTTACTGAATTCCTACCTATGTATAGACACGTGATAGGTGTTACAGACGTAATAGTGTATGAGACAGCGACAGTTTCTTAGAGGAGATAGACAATAAGCAAATAAACAAAACAAAATAATTACAGTTGTGATACGTGCCATGAAGGAAATAAACAGGGTGTTATGAAAGGAAATTATACAGGAGTGGGGTAAAGGATGGCCTCTCCGAGGAACCAACTTAAGCAGATACCTGAAAGATGGAAGGAACCAGCCGCTCCAACAGCCTTCCCTCTGGAGGGCACCATAAGCACCAGGCAGTGAAGAGCGTGGTGTGGACTAGGAACCATCAGATGGCCAAGGAGGGTGGAATGAAGTGGGCCAGGATTATCTGTGGTTTTCTGGAAGAGGAAGGAGGCACGAAGGGACCTCAGACTGGGGTTTGTGTCCCCAAAACTGTATTTTGGGTAAACTGTGCACTCTCTGAAAGAAGGGACTACTGTTGTCTTGCTCACCCCTCTGGGGCCCAGCAGAGTGCCTGGCCCATGGGAGGTGCTTAAAACTATTTCCTGAAAGACACATCAAGGAAGGAATTAGAACCGATATTCTCACTTGCTTCTTTCTCTCTTGCACGTCATTGAAAGAATCATAACGCCTCAGCGTGAGGGGGATGTTGGGGTCAGCTGGTCTGGCCCCTCGTCTGCCTGTCTAAATCCCCTCTGCAGCAGGCCTGGCAGAGACCTGACTGCCTTGGCTTTCTGAACCATTCCAGAGAGAAGGGCTCCTCCAGTGGAGCCAGCTCGGTGCTTAAAAAAAAAGATTTTAAGGGGGCTGGCCCCGTGGCCGAGTGGTAAAGTTGACGCGCTGTGCTTGGGCAGCCCAGAGTTTCACTGGTTCGGATCCTGGGTGGGGCCATGGCACTGCTCATTGGGCCATGCTGAGGCGGCGTGCCACATGCCACAACTAGAAGGACCCAAGACTAAAAAGATACAACTATGTACTGGGGGGCTTTGGGGAGAAAAAGGACAAATAAAATCTTTAAAAAAAAACAAAAGATTTTGAATAGGTTACCTTGCACATGATGCAAAATGCAGAAGTACCTACCCCTTTGGTGTGTGAAAAGCGGGTCATCCTTGCTCTGCCTCCACGCAGTTCTCCCCAGAGGCAACTGCTCTTACCTGAGTCCAGATATAGACTCATGCTTCTAAAGATAGAGAAACTTTTAAAATAGATTGATGTTCTTTATTATAAAAGTATCATATATCATTGTAAAAAAGAAAAATATGAAAGGCTATAAAAGAAAAAAAGCAGTGTCTTGTAATCACAGCCACCAGAGGTAACCATTGTTAATATTTTGGTATCTATCCTTCCAGAATTTTTGCTGCATGTGTGTATATATAATCTACACAAATAGCTCTGTCAACACACACTGTTCTGCACCTTTGTTTTGTTTTAATTTAACAATATGTCTGGGTAATCAAACCATATCAGCACTTCTGGAGCTAATATTTTAAATTGCTGTATATATTCCATTGTATGAATGTATCATGATTTATTTATTGAAAAATTCCCACTGGTGGACCTTTATGTGGTTTCCAACTCTTTGCTATTCAAACCAATGCTACGTGACTATCCTCATACAGATGTCATTTTGCACATGTATGAGTTTATCCATTGGATAATTGCTGAGGAGTAAATCTGCTGGTCAAATAGTATGTGCCATTTAAATCTTGATAGATGTTGCCAAATGGCTGTTTGGAAGTTGTACTAATTTACACTCCCGCCCACAATGTATGAGTGTACCCCATTCCTTCTTTGAGCATGTCTTATTGTTACACGGTTCTGCCTTTTTGTAATAATTGATCTGAAATGTGCCTCGCTGCAATTTCCACCCACCTTTTCTACTTTCTGCTCTCTGGGGCTCCACACTCTGATTTTGTGTAGGCTTCTTCTTTTTATCTCAACTCCTCTATGAGTTAGAAGGATGAATCATGAACCACATTCCATGCATGAGGGTGGAGCCCATCTCCGAGAACAGGCCAGGAACATTTAGGCTGTGGGTGCTTACATAACCACCAGGCCTCTGGGTGTAAGAGGAAGAGGCTGAATTTGTGGCTCAAATCGCTTTTGAGTCTGAGCTCCTTAGGAAAAAAAAAAAATATATATATATATATATATAATTATTCATTTACTTGCTTATACAGTATATGTATTTTTTTACTTCACAAATAACACATGAATATGTTCATCTCATAAAAAAAATGAAACATTACAGAAAAGGGAACTGGGTCCGCCCTTTTTTATTAAATCAATTTGAAGGACTTCCTTCCAGATCTTTTTCTCCGTATTTACATATGTATCCATTAGTAGTGTATGCTATTGCTTTGTAACTCTTTAAACAAAGCATAAATGGTATTATGCTATACATATCATTTTGCAGTTTGGCTTTTTAAACTCAAAATAGATCTTAGAGATTAACCTGTTGATACTTAATTGATCTTTCATTGCATTTTTACTTATTCCGTAGTACAGTTGTCCCTTCGTGTCCACAAGGTGGGCATTGGCTCCAGGATGGCCTCGGATACCAAAATCCACTGATGCTCAAGTCCCTTATATAAAATGGTGTAGTATTTGGATATAACCTACACACATCCTCCTGCATACTTTAAATCATCTCTAGATTACTTGGAATACCTAATACAATGTAAATGCTATGTGAATAGTTGTTATACTGTATTGTTTAGGGAATAATGAAAAAAATTCTGTACACGTTCAATACACAAACAACTATCGTAGGCCTTTTGATTCACGGGTGGTTGAATTTGCGGATGGGGAACCCACCCATATGGAGGGTCAACTATATGATCTACACCATCACGGTTTATTTATACTTCCATCTATTAATGTACATTTAAGTTGTTTTAAATTTCAAGCTACAGGTAATACTCAGTGGATATCTGTGTACCTGCTTCTGTGCACATGTGTAAGCATCACTCTAGGGTAGATACTGATAAATGGAATTACTGGTTCCTCGAGGATTTAAAATTTTACTAGATTCAGCCAAGTTGCCTTCCAAAGTGACTGTGCCAATTTCCACCTCCATCAGTGTATGGAGTACCTATTTCTCTTGGGCTCCGCACAACATTTAATATTAAAGAACTTAGAAAAATTTGGCATTCTTATGGGTAATAAGTGGTTTATGATTGTCTTCATATGCATTTCCCTGGTTACTAATGACATTGAGCAACTTTTCATGTTTGTTATTGGCCATTTGTATTTCCTCTTTGGTGGATTACCTGTTCATGTCCTATGCCCATTTTATTCTTTTGTTTGATTTCTTTTTTTTTTTAAAGATTTTATTTTTTCCTTTTTCTCCCCAAAGCCCCCTGGTACAGAATTGTATATTCTTCGTTGTGGGTCCTTCTGGTTGTGGCATGTGGGACGCTGCCTCAGCGTGGCTTGATGAGCAGTGCCATGTCCGCGCCCAGGATTCGAACCAACGAAACGCTGGACCGCCTCCAGCAGAGCGTGCGAACTTAACCACTCGGCCACGGTGCCAGCCCTTTTGTTTGATTTCTTATGTATTGATTTGTAGGAGTTCTTTGTTTATTCTGGATACTTACCTGGCCTGTGGTATATGTTGCAAAATTCTCTCCCAGAGACTCGTTAAGACAGAGGATTCCATCAGCCCACTCTCATGCATCTCTTCCTGAGGTGAGAGCTGACAGTGTGTATCCCACTGCAGTCTATCTCAGTACTGAGCAGAAACACTAAATGTAAAGCATTTTGCCTAAAGAAGTTGCATGATATAAGACTGTCCCACAGGAATAAATATAAACTAGTGATGATAAGGATGCTGTTTTGGAGCACTCAAATCCACAACCATTGTGGCATGCTAGATAAATACATAAAATGAGAACATATGGACATATGTGTTGTGTGTGGTAGTTAAGACTTTGGGGCCAGACTTCTTGAGTTCAAATCTGGCCTCTGCCCTTTCCTAATAAATGTATGAACTTGGGTGAATTACTTAAATCTTTTGACTATCAGTTTGCTCATCAGTAAAGTGGGCATAATAAGAGTGCCTATTTTATAGAATTGTTGTGAGAATTTTATGAGTTAATAAATGCAAAGTAGTTTTAGCAGGGCTTGGCACATGATAAAATCTGTATAAATATTAACTATTATATAATAAAATTTTGGCTTTCATAGTACTTTTTATCATATCTAACTTTTCTCCCAAGGTAATTGAATTTTGGGTGTGTTTCCTTCAGTATCTAGTACCACCTCCTAACGAACACTTAGATAACATGGTTGGTTATACGATGGGGAGGATTAAAAATAAAAATGACAGAATGTGTTTTTCAAATAGGCATATGAATCATAAATGTAAGGTGCAAGAATTCCAATGTACCAAACAGCTTCTTTACAGTAACTTACTGAGGATGAGCATTTCTCTTTGCCAGTTAAAGTGGCACAGCTCAGGCAATAGCGTAAACACAATTTATTATTCACTTAGCTTGCCAGCTCTGTAATTATGCAATTTTTGAGAAATTTTTTATTTGCAGATATTTACACTATTTTGTAATCCATGCATAAAATGAGGTTTGATTGATTTTTATGTGCCTTGATTTCAAAGTCCCCTGATTCAAGGTTGCATACAGCATAATGACTCTCAACTCGATGTAAGTTTACTGGGCCATTTGCTGTCCTCTGGATTGTTCATACCAGTTGTCAGTGCTGGTGGGGACTGATGATTTCACTGGGAGTAATAATTTTTTTAAAATGTGGGGTGAAACATCCCAGACTTACTCAAGGCTGAATTCAGAGTTTGCTTTGGGGCAAGTGATGCCTACACTACCTGATTTAGCAATTATCTTAAGACTCCTGGAGGATGAAACAGATGTTCTGTTCCTCGAAGACAGGCTGCTCCTTTCCTCGCCTCCCAGTCCTTGTCATGCCCACTGTGTGCATGTGGTACTTCAACCCCTATGCAAAGTTGAAGAAGCCCCGAGTCCTGGAACATCCTTGGAGGTTCTAAGATAAAACAGCATTCCTAGCTTTTTGCTTCCTTGTCACTGAATTTGGAAGTGGGACTTTGCAATCCTCACTGTTGGGGCGGGAGGGATGGAAGAGTAAGCCGAGACAGGCCTTTGACAGGAGGTTCTTCTAGTGTGCTAATGACGTGGAATGTGAGCCTTTGTGTCTGGTGCACTAAAAGGCTATGGTCACTACCATTTCACACTCATTAGAATGGCTAAAATTAAAAAGACTGGCAGGGGCTGACCCCATGACTGAGTGGTTAAATTTCTGCACACTCTGCTTCAGCAGCCCAGGTTCACAGCTTTGGATCCCGGGTGTGGACCTACACCACTTCTCAGTCATGCTATGGAGGCATCCCACATACAAAATAGAGGAGGATTGGCACAGAAGTTAGCTCAGGGCGAATCTTCCTCACCAAAAAAGAAAAGACTGGCAATAGCAACTGTTGGTTAGGAGGTGGAACAGCTAGAACTCTCATGCATTGTTGGTGGGAGTGTAAAATGCTACAAATGCTTTGGAGAACTGTTTGTTTCTTGTAAAGTTAAACATAAATCTACCCCCATGACCTAGCAATTCCACTTCCAGGAATCCACCCAAGTGAAGTGAAAATATATGTCCACATAAAGACTTGTATATGAATGTTCCTAGTACTTATTCATAATGGTAAAAAATGGAATAATCAGTGGGAGGGTGGATAAACAATTTGTGGAAGAGTCATACATTGGAACACTACTCATCAATAAAAAGAACAAACTCCAAATTCATATAACAACAGGTGAGTCTTAAGAAACAGGATGTTGAACAAAAGAAGACAGATATAAAGGTAAATGTGATTCCATTTATATGAAGTCCAAGAAGAGGTAAGACTCTTCTATGGGAATAGAAAGCAGAAGAGTGCTTGCCTCTGAGTGAGGGTGGGAGATTGGGATTGTCTGGGAAGGGGCACAGGGAGCTCTGTGGGGTGAGGGCAGAGTTCAACATGTTCCGTTACTTGGGTGAATGTGATTGTCAAAACTCATCCAACTGAACATTCATGATCTGTACATTTTCTTGTATATAAATTTTGCCTGAATAACATATTTATTGAATACATTTTTTAAAGGTTATGGTTAGCTTTTTTTTTTTGCTGTTTCATAGTCTTAATTATTGGTATTCATCAAGGTTGTCATCTTTTGCAGCGCTACATGATGTAACATCTTAACTGTACATCAGGGGTTCTTGACCTGCAGTCCATTGATAGTTTTCAATGGATCCTTGAACCCCATGAAATTGGATGCACACTTTTGCATTTCTGCATGCATGTATTTTTCTTTTCCCTTGAGGAGCAAGTTCATAGCTATTACCATATTCTCCAAAGGGTCAGTGACCCAAAACATTTAAAACAGAACTTCTGTGTTAGGTGGCTCATGCAGAATGTGTAGGAAACAATATCAGTAGTTAAAGATGAGTGAATGAATAAATGGCAAACTGTTTCCAGTTGATGTTCAAGGAACCAAGCCTCTCATAGTTTACAGATTAAAAATGGCAGATGTCAGTGGCTCCATGAAACTAGCAAAAATCAGAGTAACCTTCTGGCCTGAGAAATAGAATAAAGCCCTGATAAGAACAGCAGGCAGAATCAGTGTACCATAGAAGAGCTTTCAATCACATTTATAGAAAAAGATGCCTGTTATTCAAAAGTGTCGTATACTGTGTCTATTTTAAATATTGAAATTAGTTAGATGAACATCACAGAAGCAACAGTTTTGATTCAACTGTAAAAGAATTATTTAATGCTTTTCTCTTGACAGGAAAAACAATTACCATTGTGAATGCTATGAGAATTGTATCAGGTTCAGCTTTGCCAGTTTTTAACAAAAGGAGACAATTTTGATGTACTCAGTTATGGCAGTTTTCTTACACTGAGTTTTGAGAATTGATTATTCATTCCCAGTCCCCCATTGCAGGGAGACACTGCAGCATTAAATTGATAGGGCAGGTTTGTACCTGCTCCTTGAGATGTAAAGTTGCTCTGAGAACATCGGAGAACCCTGGCTTTCTTTTATGTGGTTATTGACAGGTTTCTGTGGTTTGTTTTGTCCACTATGTCTTGAGTGTGACATTGCCAGGCGCTATGGAGAGTGTCTTTGTTGGCCATTGTTACCTGGGTCCACCTTTGCACTGAGAATTGGCACCAGAGAGAGACATAAAATACGGGTAAGTGGATTTGAACGTATGTGTGAACCGTGAACCTGGATCTATATGATACCCTGGATGCCTTTCAAACCTGTGATTTTCCAAAAAAAAAAAGGTGTGGTTGAGGATGCTTAAAAGCACACACCTAGTGGAAGACTTTGGGAAAGGAAAGGGAAGAAGTTTCTGATTTCATTAGTTACTGGGATGTATGTTAACCAAAATGCCACATTTTGAAGGGTATTTCCTGGGGGGACCTATTATAATGCAGATTATTGGGCAATGGGCCACTTCTGATTCTCCGTCTCTTATTGCATCAAGAGAAAACACCAGATAGAATGCACCAAATTTGGAAGATACTTGGGATGGTCTGACTTAAAATGTAGCCTACGTGGCATATGCAGAATTCACTTTGGGGGTTTCTTGGGGACCCTTCAAAGAACCATAGAGTCAATTTCCAGTGCAGCTGAGACTGAGGTGCAATGAGAGATTGAGGACAGACAAGTCATACCTATTAAGATGAGGACAGTTAAAAAAAAAAAATCTCTCTCTATTCACGTGGAATGATTCCTAAGATGTATTTTTAAGTGACAAAAAAAGCAAGGCATAGAAGTAAGCACCATTTACATAAAAAGACTATATATGTCTATACTTGTATAGACATGGAGTTTATCTGGAAGTATATATAAGAAACTGCCAACAATGGTTGCCCCCAGGTAGGTAACTGGGTGGCTGGGGACAGTTATGGAAAGGGGATTTATTTTTTACTTCCTATACCTTCTTAAAGTGGGAATTTTGGATCATATGCACTTATTACCCATTCCAAAGAAATAAATAAAATAATTATAAATATTAAGTCCTAAGAGAAAAAAAAAGATTTGATTTCAAGCATGAAGCCCTTATCAAAAGCCCTAAGGGCATGTCTCTGAATTGCAAGGATTGATTGGCAATTGAGCTGCTTCATCCCTGAGTAACCCAGTGGAGCTCTGTCCCTGGGCATGGACTGAGGGGTGCTGGTGGATCTTGGATGCACTGGATGGGATGGGCCATCAGGTAATATTGCACGGGTCCTTGGGTAATGAAAACGAGCCTGTGTGATTGCTCCAGAACAGAGATCCGGGTCTCACCCTAGGGCACCCTGTGCGAGGACTGGCTGGCAGTGCACTGCTGTTGGCTGTTTTCCATCTGTCAGGTGGCCCGGGAACTCAAAATGAGGACCTCCCAACTCTACGAAATCTATGCAGCCCCTTCGACTAAGGACACCTTTATTTGACAGAGCAAGGAAACTCCTCCTCCTCACTCTCCCAAGCCCTTCTCTCAAACTCCTCTTAGTAGACAGATTGTTCTTAAGTTTTCACTGAAATTGTATGAAAATAAACAATTGCCCCCTGCTATCTTTACCTGTGTTCTTTCTTTACCCATGCCCCTGGCGAAGAAAGACTGTCATTTGTCTGGATTTTCTATTTCAGTTCAGCCATGCAAGGCAGATGCTAGAGGTGAGTTTTGTGCCTCCAACACCCTGCCTGGAATTCTGGAAGGTTGCATTTTTCCCCATCTTCCTACTGCCGTCCTTTCATGAGGGATGTCTGGGAAGCTGGAAGCATTGTTATATGGCTTTCTTATGCTAAGCCCCTTTTCCCACAGTACCAGTGATGCGCAGGAGATGGCTAATTTTAGTTAGTACTTGGACTGGGCCTTCAAGTCAATGAAACATAGAAGCATTGTCCTTCCCTTGTCCTGACTGCTTCAGGCCTGGATGCATAAAAGACAGAGTCTCCGGTTGCTGCTAACTGTGCACTTGCACATCTTCAGCTCCAGGCTCAGAGGCTTAGGTTGGCAACTGTTACAACTTGAATTGTGTACCCCCATCCCCCTAAAAGATATGTTAAAATCCTAATTCCTGGTATCTGTGAATGTCACTTTATTTGGAAACAGGCTCTTGCAGATGTAATTAAGTTAAGATGAGGTCATTCGGGTGGGACCTAATCCACTGTGACAGCTGCCCTTAAAGGAAGAGACACAGAGACAGAGACTCACAGAGGGAAGATGGCCGTATGTAGATGGAGGCAGAGATTGGACTGATGCTGCCACAAGCCAAGGAATACCTGGGGCTGCTAGAAGCTGGAAGAGGCTAGGGAGGACCCTGCCCTAGAGGTTCTGGAGGGAGCATCCCCCTGCCAACTCTTGATTTTGGACTTCTGGCCTCCAGAGCCCAGAGAGAATAAGTCTCTGTGGTTTAAGCCACTCAGTTTGTGGTTCTCTGTCACAGCTGCCCTGGGACGCTAACACACCAACCATCTCCCACGCGACTGGAAGACTCTTGTTGTTCGGGCGGCAGCACAGAGCAGCGCTGAGGAGCCTGGCCTCTGAAGCCTGGACTTCCCTCTTCATTTACGAACTGTGTAACTACAGGCAAATTTGCTAATCTCTCTGTGCCTCAGTTTCCTCACCTGTAAAATGATAGTACCAACCTCATAGGGCTGTGAAGATTCTACTAAGACAGCACAGTGGCTGGCAGTTAGCAAGGACTCAGTACGCAGGAGCTATTATTACTCTTTTACTGTTCCTTATATTCACAGCAAATTATAGAATTTTCCATTTACAGTTGGGATATAAAGTTTTCCTTCAATTAAATTTTAGATTAAAATTGAGTTAATTAAAATAGGAATATTAAATAATGGTATAGATGGTTGGTGGATATGGTGAACATTGAGAAGGTGGTAAAACACTAATTTTATTGAGTACCTGTGTGTGCCAGGCACTGTTCAAAGCATTCTACATGTTTTAAAACATTTAATCCTTAAGATCCCTCAGGAAGGTGTCATCATATCGGCATTTTCCAGAAAGGGAAGCTGAACCACAGAGAGGTTACGTAACTTGCCCAAGGCCACACAGCTGGTAAGTGACAGGCAGTTGGCCTTTTGAAGCTGTGCTCCTAATCTCTGCACTAGGCAGCAGAGAAGGCTTCTGGCCAAGAGGCCTTCTTGGGCCCTCGTGGTTGTACAAACCAGAGTTTGCTCTAGGAGGTGAACTCATCTTGGTGAGCTTTGAGAGGAAGTGTCACTCACTCCTGCTCCCAGCCATCTCCACCAAAATTAAGCAACTAAGCAAGTCCCCTCCGGCAAAGTGATTCCTCTCCTCACGGCTCTCCCTCTGGATGTCCAGAGCCGCTGCCAGGAACCAAAGTCCTTTGGGAAAAATTAAGTGCTCAGTGTTGACATTTAGTCTATGATAAAGTACCCCCTCTCCAAGCCAGCTCCTGAAAAAACCAGACTTGAGAGACAGCTCTGTTAAGTGAAAATAAACCTGCTTTATTGTTTCATGCTAAGACGCACATCGGGCTTCACAAGCTTACAGCTGGGAACAGTATGCGTTTTTGGCACAGGAGACTTGGGTAATCTCTCCACTTCCATATGATTGACCCTCCCAGCATGGAGAGCAGATGGTGTTTCACGCCCGGGTTACTGGCACAGTTCTCCTCCCGGCTCCTGGAAGAGGTGCGAGGGGACCGCTCCAGCGAGGAATCCCTTTTTTCCCTTTGCGTCTTCTCATCAGCCTGGACGGAAAAGGGCAAACTTAACACTTCATTAGAGCCTCAAGCCCCAGAAAAGGAAAACTCTCGGCTCTAAAAACATTGATTCCACCACTGAAGCACAGAACATAAAATGGGGAATTAATATGTGGATGGTTCTTTGAAAAGTGATGGTAGAGAGTGGTCCTGAAGCAAGGTGGCTGAGGGCCAGGACTTCTAGTTTCCTCTAGAATATGTCAAGTCCAAGAAAAAAGGAGTTAACAAAAATATGTGCTTTCTTCCCAGGAGAAAAGTTATATAACATCAAATATTTAAGTGAGACACAACAACTCTGATATTAAACTCCCCATTTCCTCAGACTTACAGAAAGCTGTCAGTGGTACAAATGTGAGAGTTACCCAACAGTGAAGGCATATTCTGTGTATTTTTCTTCTCACTAGAAAATTCCTTTTGGTTTAGAATTAGAAAATTCCACGCGAAGCATGGAACAGATTTCTGATGACTCCATGTGGGTAAACAGCACCAACACACATGTAACAGGCATTTCAAAGTAATCCACACAGATCATAAATTATAAAACCAGAAAACAAACACAACCCCCCAAAATCCCCTGGCTTTACAGTGGAATAGACTAAGGAAATAAGCTGCCAGCCCTGGAACTCTCTATTTTTTGGAACAAAGAAGTAAAAAGTTTGAAAGTCGTTAAGTGTCCACTGCCCTGTAAAATAATTTTTAAACATTTATATATTTTATATATCTAAGGTTTATTTATACAATAGTCCATAATGACTAACATATTATACCCTTTTTATAAACATTATTCACATACATATTACCTCATACAGATTCTCTTTTGGTCTATTAAAAACACTGTACTGAAAAAAAAACAAGCAAAGACACAAGAGTCTGTAGGTTTTCTGCTTATATTTCCATGGAGGAGTGAATTTTTCTCCCCTTCCATTTTCTCTTCCATCTTTTTTTCCCTAAACAATACCCCCTCCTCCTGACCCCACATGTAGTAAGAAGAGCGACAGTTCCAGGAGACGAAACTCAGACTTCATGGTCAGCAAACTATTCTAGGGTAGATTTCTGGGCTGACCTCGTTCTAATCATTCTAATTCATCCTTATGTGCCTCCCCACCACCTCTACCACTTTTGACCCATGATATTTGGAATCTATATGTTGGAACTGACAGTCCAGAAATGAAAACTTAGGAGATGGGGAGCTTTTTCTAAGCTTCTTGGCTGGCTGGGAACAAATTGGATTCTTCATTTTGTGTTTTAAGAAAATATTTGGTTGATTGGCTAAGCAGGTTCAAAGGAAAAGCTAAATCTCTATGAAATCCTCCACTATAAGCCATGGAAAGTTCCCAGAGACTTAAAAAACAGCAAGTGGAAAAATTAGGAGTGGTGGTTTCCTGTTGCTCTAAATGTGAGGAGGGGGAAGCCAATAGAAGAAGAAAATCGAGCGAGAGGGCCTTGAAGACAAGGCTGTAATTAGCCAATGTGATCTAATGGTTTCTGGGGATTAAAAGTTATGTTGTTCCCCCCAGTTTATACAACTTGCTTTTGTGTGGGCAGTTTGCCCATACTTAACCTTTTCATACATCATTGATAGAAGTAAAATTCCTTCTAACTCTGACATTCTATGACTTTGCCCTGGAAAATAAAGTCATGGAAACCTATTTATAGGTAGGCTGTAAGGCCTCATGGTAGTAACAAGTAGATTCCAGACTCTGAAGGCAGCATCTCTATATTCATTGCTGCTGAGGCTAAAGAGGAGCCAAGCAAACCTGAATTTATCCTAGAAGAAATGGAACCAACATTTAGTCACAGCAGTTCAGAGACAACGGGTGACCGACAATTGGCAGCACCATCATTGACCATGTGTGAGAAGGAGATGTCATCACTGAATTATCCTTTTGGTGGTCTCATCATACCTCTTGCCTTCCCACTCACCACTTGGCAGATAAAGCCAATACTTCGGGGCTTCTTGTTGCTTATTATCACCTTCCCCTTGGGTTAACTAAGAGAAGACTGTGATTAACAAGTCCAAGTTATTCATCCCATTGAGAGATGAGTGCTAGTTTGAATCTTCATGTGACAGTTTCACATAGAAGAAAACATTTGTGTAACCACAAAATACAATCCTTGCTCTGCTCATAGTTTAGCTGATGCTTGCTCCTGCTTATAAGCAGGACTGGATGAGAGACTGAGGATGCTTCAGTGCAAAATTATAATCCTGAACTTTAAAACAACTAACGTATCCAAATAACGATGCATTCTTTCATTGTCTTTGATAATCAGTGCAGCATGTGCTTTTAAAAATGAAATTCTTATTGATGTCTTAAGATAAGCTAGAAGATGAAAATGTATGGCTCAAAGAGTCTCAGGGTATTTCTGAATTTCATTTATCTGTGCAATGTGTCTCTCTCTGTTTAGCACAGATAATGTAAAATTTGCCTTTTAAATTAGTTTTTTCAAACCAGGGGTAGACTATCTTCTAATGACTTGTCCTTTAAGAGGACTTATTTCTGAACAAAAAGGAATGCATATTGTAACTAATTTTTATATTTTTGGACTTGAAATAGCCTCTCTGTAAGCATTGCCGTCTGTGGTGTCTCTCTTATAACGCCACGGATTCTTCTTGTCTGAGATTCTTTATGTGCCAGGTCCTTATTTCCTTGATCAGTATGTTCTAAGAGAAACCCGCTGGATCAGAAGGTGTTGGGGGGAGAAACAGGATGGAACTGGAATGGAAAAGGATGAGGATGTGGCGGAGGGATGCAAGATGCCTGGTTGGGAGTCAGGGAGTGGGTGAAGGCTAGGGACATTGTGAAGAACACCCAGGAGAAGAATATTATGCCATCCCCTGCATGGCTCTAAATCTGAGCTGGACAGACAGGCCAGTCACAGAGCTGGAAGGTGTTTGATGTCCAAGTTTTTCATTTGTTAGTTAGGTGCCAAAGTGAGAGAAATTGGCAAGATAAAGTTTGGCTTTGACAACAGAATGGAATTAGAGGATGGACGGGAGTCTTGTGTAACCTGTAACAGCACATGACTCATTTGCTTTTCTCCATCCTGACCTACCACCCATTGACTCTATGGGTAAAGACAGACTTGCTCTTTCTCCTATTACTCTCTGTCTTGGAAGCCAGCCTACTGGTATTCCTGTATCATCCCTGATGTCCGAGGAATATCTTATGGTCCACAGCTCTCCATTGAGCAGTTTCCATTCAAACAGATCATTTGTTCTCTTCAGTGTCCCAGTTGTTGCTGGCTCCTCCTCGGAAGATTACCAAGGCAGGGTCTGTGAAGGTGAAAAAGATTTCAGAATCTATTGTATGTGAATGCAGCCTGCGAAGAACTATAGTTCTTTAAAGTTCTTAAGCCTTTTGGACAGGAATTTATCTTTTCACAGAAGAGACGTCGCGTCCTCAGTTCATCTTAGCAAGAGGCACATAGACTCTATTTCCCCATTACTGGTGATGCAAACTTGGTCTTTTGGTTAAGATGGCTGTCTACCAGGTTTCTCCACTATAAAGCTGCTATTTTCCCCTTGTGTTAATAAGTATCTTGTGAGGAGCTACTCTGAGCTCTTCAAGCTTTCACCCACTAGTTTTAATATCCATTGATGATTCTTGCCTGAACCAGTTGTTACTGTAGTGGTTGCCAAATGGTGACTTCTAAAAATTCTTCTTTCCTTTTACATTTAGTAGTTGGCACACTACTGTAAGGAAGAGCTCTTCCTTCTCCCCTATTTATTTATTTATTTATTTATCTAGTATGGAGCCAGGGATTCCTATTTGATGCTAAAGATTATTATCCGTTACTGCCAAAAATGAATAATCTGAATCTTATGATGAAGAAATATCAGACAAACCCCAATCGAGAGACATTCCATAAACTAAATGGCCTATATCCTTCAAAATACCAAGGTCATAGAAGGCAATGGATCTTGAGGAACTGTTCCAGATTAAAACAAACTAAAGAGATATGACAATTAAATGCAATATGTGGTCCTAGATAAAGCTAAAAATTTTTTTTCTATAAAGGAAAAGAGTAAGACAATTGAAAAAATAGTAAGGCAATTGAATAAAATCTGCAGATTAGTTAATAGTACTATATCGATGTTAACTTCCTGATTTTGGTAAGTGTATTATGCTTCTGTAAGAGCGCATCCTTATTTTTAGGAAGTACATACTGAAATGTTTAGAGATAAATGGGCATTTGATCTTCAACTTATTCTCAAATGGTTAAGAAAAATTATATCTATAATTTATATTAAAATTTTATTTACTATTTAATTAATATTTATATATATATAAAAGAGTGAGAATCAAAACAAACATAATAAAATGTTAATATTGAGAGAACCTAGCTCTGAGAAGTGTATAGGAATTCTTCGTACTGTTTTAGCAACATTTCTCTAAGTCTAAAATTATTTCAAAAGTAAAAAGTTAAAATCCATGAGCCCCCAGAATTTCTCCAAGGCCTCTATGGTTTATTTTGATTACTAAATTCAACGTGTCAACCTGCATCCTTATCATCCCCACATGTGTAACCAATGTCCTCCTCTCCCTGCCCAGCTCTTGGCCCCTGGTCTCTTCCTAAGGCTGAGAATGTTCAGAAGGACGTGCAGCCAACACCTCGGGCTGCCCCTCATCCAGGTGAGGGCAGGCCGTTTGAATGGGCATCCCAGGAGTCGCTGCTCTCTATGACTTTGCAGCCAGTACTTGGCTCTTGGCCCTTCTGAGTAAAAATAAAGTCCCCACTGACCATGCTGAAGGGGGACAGGAGAAAGTGAAAAGATGATGGGAAATGGTCCAATAACATTTAGAAAGACCTACCTTCTAAAACATGCAGCCTCAGGGTTTGTCCACAAGCGAGTGCTCATGAAAATCCAGTAAAAGAGGAAATGAGTCTAAGGGGGAGTTTTTCATCTCCTGCCCAATTTCTTTCCTCTGGAGCCTGATTTCTATTCGAGCACTCATGCTGATTTAACAGACCAGTTTTCTCCTTGGGGAAACTTTAATGATGACCACAGCCTCATTCTTTGTGGGATGGCGTGGGACAGATCTTGCAAGCAAAGTTTATGAGAAACACTGATTTTGGGAGTCTTACCCAAACCTGCACTCTCCAAAAGCAGAACTGTGAACCATGGTTACAGAGACTGAGTGAAGAGAAGAAGCCTGAGCTTTCAAACAGGCAGCCACATTTGGGCTCAAAACTGAGCTTCTCAAAGCTCTTGGAGCCTGCAAATGCGATGCAGCATTTACTCATTTGCTGACGTGCTCCACTTGGCACAAGAGCAAGGAAGTGCTGTCAGAGGCTCCAGGTGGCTGCTTTACATTCAGCAGGAGAAGCAGGCATGAATACAAAGTCTATGATCACTAGGATGCATTCCACATCCCCCATGTCAATAAGTTACACAGGATTTGGAATTGTGCTGTCTTCACTACAAGCCACCAAATGTGGGCAGGAGCTTCATCCTTATGACTTTTAGCCCTTAGAAGGGAAGGCACCTGTGTTAGACATAGCCTGCTTCTCTTCCCTGTGCCTACGCGGGGCATGTGCCTTTGGAGATGTTAATATCAATGTCGACCTGTTAATATCACACTGGGCCCCAAAATGGCCACTGTGATCTGCAGGTCAGGCCTGGTGTCAGCAGCTGGGAGATTGAAGGTGAGGTTATTTGAGATTACTGCACCTGGACCCCAAGGCAGCAGTGTTTTATTTACTCTTTAACTACATTTATTGTGATGTAGCATTTCTGAGAGTGAGTGCAGGGACAGGGAAATAATAGGGAAGTAACTGCCAGGGGAAGGCTGGCTGCTGCGTTAATCTGACCTTCCAGGTTCTGCTAAACGATGGAGAAAGAACTTCAACTCTCCGATCCACTGACATTTTAATAGGCAACCGAGAATCCCATCAATGGTAGGACGTGCACATTTACCTGTGGCTGGCCCTGTGCAGGGCTGGGTAGCAGCCCTTATTAGTGCTGTGTCTACAGGCCAGGGGTTTCAGGATCAGGCAGGTAATAACTCCTTGTTTACTGAGTGCTCAGAAGACAAATCTATTGGAAGTAGAAAACCCTGAGGTCTGCAGGAAAGCTTTTGCCTCTCATCTTAAACGAGGTGGCAGGTGGTTAGCAGCACAGACTGGAATCAGATTGCCTGGGTTTCTCCCCAAACACCACCAATTCCTAGCTGTGTGACCCCATGGAAATTATTTAATCTCTCTAGGCCTTAGTTTCTTCGTCTGTAAAATGGTGATAGTAATAGTGTTTACTTTGTGTGGTTGTGATGAGATTTTTAAATTGGTCCATATAAGTAAAGAGCATTGAACAGTGTCTGGCACACAGCCGGTGTTCTGTAATTGTTGGCTCAAAAGTATTATTATGAATCAAGAGACTTCTTGAAGGCTATTTATTGTGATCCTGTTTCTTGGTTATCTCAAAGAATGGAAAGGGGGATACAGATCATTAAATTGGTTCATTGTCACGCTCATTACTTTTGCCTTAAAAACCTAAGTCTCAGTTTCTTAAGTTGAGGTCTTAAAATGTTACATCCTAATCTACAAAATGAGGATAATAATAGCTCAGTATTTACTTTATATGATTGTTGTGAGATGGCCTCTATTATTCTTCCCATTATATAGATGAGAAAATTGAGACTCAGAGAGGTGAAATGACTTGCCCAGAGTCATACAGTGAGTCACACTTGAGATACAACTCAGGTGTTCCAATGCTATAGTCTGGGCTCTTAACTGGTGTGCCAGAGAGAGGTGAGGGGAAGATGGGGGTGGGGCAGAAGGAGGAGAAGAAGGACCGTGTGGGAGAGAGACACTCACAACTAATAATAAGTATTTTTGGAATGAGTAAGTGGGCGTGGAAATTCAATAAATATATCCTAATGATAACAAAGCAGATGACATTTCATGCCTTGTCTACACAATTCCAAACAATGATTTTGACTGCTTAAAAAATATGACAGATTGCTTTTTGCTTGCTGCATAGTCTTTGCTTTAACGAGCTATGACGGCCGATCCATTTGGAAGGTGAGTTTTGCAGATCCCACAGCCCTGGAATGCTAATGCTAAGCCAAGCGCCTTGTTTTAGAGATGGGAAACCAGGCTGGAGAAAAGGGAAGTAACTTGCCTCTGTGCTTGTGGCATCTCCCACAAGTTCATCCTTCCTATGAAAGTCCTTCTTGGCAAGAAAAAAGAGGATTCATCTATTTTTCAGTTATTCATTCAACACATATTTATTATACGATCAAAAATGTCTGATGAATGAATTTCCTTGACATATTGAGTTTGTTCCCGTTCACTTTGCCATGCTGTGTGTCTGGTTCCTTCTTAGTCTTCAAACCTCAGTTCAAATGTCACCACCTTGGAGAAACCTTTCCTGGCTGCTGTACCTAATGTAGTTTCTACCCCTCAGCTGTTGTCTGTCTCATCACTTTGTTTCCTTATAATATCTGTCATATAGAAAGATCCTGCACGTTTGTTTACCATTTACTCCCCTTCACGAGTTCAGGGACCTTACTTGCATTGTTCATTGCTGTATCCCAACTGTACGGAATAAAACCTGGCACACAGTAGAAGCTCAGTCAATATTTGTTGAATGAAAATGTATGAATAAATGAATGAGGGGACATTGATTTTTACTCAGGAAGAAAACATTCTGTGACTTTAAATGGAGATGGAGTGAGAGCAGGGTTGTTGGCCTGGGGCCCCTTGGTCATCATGGGGTGTCCAGCAGGGGTTTAACTAATCAGCACATGCATTTTCTGAATTACAAACTATGCCAGGGACATTTAATTTCTGTTAATTGGCACCAAAGAGGAGGGGTTGTTATCGAAATCACCAGCCAGCTGGAAGCATGGCCGTGTCAGACCTATTTGCAAATCAGAAAGGACATTTCATAAAACCTGTCAACCTTGGGAAGCTGCAAGTCCACAGAGGGGCAGCACCAGTGCGCTCACGGGCTGCATTCAGGGTCACAGACAACCCTAAACCTTAAACCTTCAACAGACGAGGAGGTGCAGTGGTGGAAATGACCAGAAGGGAAAAGACCAACAAGGGTTTAGACAAAGGATGCATTTAAAAATAATCGTCATGTTGCCTCAATCCTGGCGCCATTTACCAGTTTGTCTGAAAGACCTTGAGAGCCAAGCAGCTTAGATTTCTAGTCTTACAGAGCCAGCCCCACTGCTTCCTTACTGTGACCTTAGACAGATGACTTATCCTCTGAGCCTCAGTTGTTTGACCTATGAATAGGAGACAATAACAACTCATGGGATTGCCGTGAGGATTAAGTGAGAAAATGAATGTCAATAATAATGATAGCTAACATTATGGAGGATTTTCTATATGCTGGGCACTGGGCTAATGACTTTGTGTCCATGATCTCATTTAAACCCCACCAAACCCCTCGAGGAAAGCACAGTCAGTCCCTGCATTTTACAAGCAAGGGAACAAAAGGTTGGGGAGATTAAGTGACTTGCTCATGGCAACACTGGGAGGAAACACAGTGCCTAAATTTGAATCTAGATCTCACTGTGCTCTTAAAGACCTGTCATCAACCTGCTAAGAAGTCAGCCAGTACCTGGCATTTAGCACACATCTAATGAATGGCAGCTAGTGAGATTCTGTTCTTAGATTTAGCATTTCTCCTGCTCACTTGCTGTCAAGTCTTTCTCCTGCCTGCAAATTCCTCTAACAGCTCCCACTTCTAGGGTCCCATCTGCACACCAGCATCTGGCCTACCTGTCTCACTGAATCTTCCCAATAACCCTGTGAAATGCTGATTATTGTTTCCACTCATCAGCTGAGTAAAGAAAGTCTCAGAGAGGTTAGTTAACCTGTCCAAGGTCAGACAGCCAAGAAGCGGTGTGGGCAGGATTTGAACCTGGGGCCACGTGATCCAGAGCCCAGGGGCTTTCTTCTCCACATACCATTTCTCCACGTATCATCTTTTGGAACCTGTTTCTCCTCAGTGAAGCTCTCCTGACAACTAAAACACTCCCTTGTAACCCCCTCTCTCACTGTCTGCCTGATAGAGCCTCGTTATTTACTGTACACTCTGTTATTGAATTGTGCCTCCATAACCACTTATTGAACACTTTGGTATACTCAATACCGCCATCAGAACTGTCCATGCATCATCTCGTTTAATCCTGCCAAGAACCCTATGAAGTGGAGCTTCTGATCCCCATTTTACAGATGAGAAAACAGGTTTAGGGAGGTGTCGAAACGTTTCCAAGTTTCTTTAGTCATTTGTCAAAGGAACTGTAACAAGTAAGTGACAAAGCTGAGACAAAAACCCAGATGGCTTTGTTCTAAAACCCATCACCCTAGCTATTACATTATATTGCTTCTCCATATCTTGTGAAGTTCTAGAGGATTGGGAATATAGCTGGTATAGCTACTACCAAATCCTTGTTGACTGATGCTTTAAAATCTAGACCTTTGTTGGAGGTCTCCATAATGCAGAAGGCCTAAGCTCTCAAATTGGCCAACGTCTAAAAACAACTTAAGCTTAAAAAAAGAATTCAGCTTATAAATAGAATGTGCTGGAAATGTGGTTCTGATATCTAAAATTAACCTTTCCTTCCAAACAGTGTCACCCTTTCTGACGGTCTGAATGCTCTGTTGCTTGTCATGGAAGCTGGTGCTATCTCTCTTGAGCTGTGACTGACATGCCCTCTTCATGCAATGCAGTTCTCCTGCTCTCTCCTTGACAGAGATGTAAAACATCGCCCCAAGGAACTGGTGAGGAAGGGGTAGGAATCTGAATACAACCCTTTGAAGGTGATACTTATTTGAAATTCTCTTTGGTCCTCCCGGTCTGTTTTAGCTGCCTCCTTATGTTTTGATTGAGGCTTGCTTATTGCTTATTTGTGAGGGTCTCCTGAACGTAAATAGCTCTCACAATCCTCTTGGATGGTCCGGGGAGTTATTGTTTTCATGGGAAGGACATTAGGATGGCTCTGGCTTCCAGGACATAGGTGACCTACAGCAGTCAAACTCTGACATCGTAAATGGCCTTCATCAAGTGGGTTGGTCATGCTAGCACTGATTCTAATAGCATTAGCCGAGGATATACAAAGTGGCCTTTGCTAATGTCTTTGCCTTTCTCCCTGGGTCTTGGCTGGCATCCTTTTAGTCCTTATCAGGCTGCAGCTCTTGTCCATCAGCAGTGACCCTATTTGCATAATGAGCTTGCATCTGTGGGTGTGAATTTACCCCCAAAAATAATTGCCTTTGAACCTTGGATAAATACCAGCGTGGAACACTGGAAGATGTCAGTTTTCTGAACCCTCTTGTTCTCACAGAGAAGATGAAAGTGGGGGTCATTTTGGAAATAACATCCCCCTTCTTCTGGGATTCTGCTCTGTATCATTTAGAGTGAGGACAGGCAAAACCAGAAATAAACTCATGAAGAGAGAGAGATCGAGGGAATGCAAAATGATCCTCGTGTTTTGACGTCAATGATCCAGAACCTCATTACAAGCTTTGGTTCTTTTTCAAGTTGCTTGGCTGTGACTGGCCGCCCTTGCAGCAGGGGGAGGTTTGTTTTTTGGATTTCTCTGTACAGAACACTCTCAGTTGCCTTCCTTCTCACCCCTACTTCTTGGATGACAAGACCCTATCTTGTAGTTTTTCTCTGAGAGGGCTTGACCCTCTGAGTTAAACCATCACCCTGGGTCCCCATCTTCATCCTTGTCCCCGTGATCTCAGCAGCACACACCCATTTGTCCATCTTCTCCAACCTCGTCCCTGTTATACGTGTGTTTATAGTTGCCAGTGTGGAAGAGGGACGTTGTGATTTAAGATTAAAGTTTGGGCTTAGAGTCCTGGGTTCTAGTCCTTATTGCCTTGGACAGGTCATTTGACCTCTGAACCTTAATTCTAATCTCTAAAATGGGATAATAGAAGTACCTCCCTCACAGGGTTGGTAGGATTGGATGGCATAATGCACATGAAGTGCTCGGCACATAGTAGCTGCTTGGTAAATGGTGGAAATCATTGCTGGAGTCAGAGAGAATTTTTTTTTAGTCTCTCTTCCATCTTAAACTAAGTATGTGAGCTTAAGCAAGGCTTTGAAACATTCTGAGTCTCAGTTTTTTGATGTGTAGTCTGGGGACAAAACCCGCTTTTCCCTGCATACTTCACAAGGTTATTATGAGAATTTGTCAGCAGTAGCAAGATCTGTTTGAGTTTCAGATGCTGAGGAGCTGCTTCTGCTTTCAGCAGTCGGCTGCCCAGAGGTGTCAGGAAAGGCCCAGAGAGGAGTTGCCTAGACAGCTCTATCCTCACATAATTTGGGCACGGCTACAACCCACATTTTCCATGTTCAGGAGGAACAAGTTCTCCCAAAACAGCTGTATTTGGAAGAATTCTTATAAAAATACCTCTAAACTAGAACTTCTCAAAACCAGACATGATGGTGCATCAAAAATCTCAATTCCTAGCAGTGAATCAAAGCCTTCATCTCCCAGTGACAGAAGCCAATTGGGAGCTCAAATATTCAGACAGGGTGTCTATGGCTTCAGGTTGCAATATTTGCTTTGACTGGTGTTAGTGAGCACCTCTATAAGCTGCCCTGAAAATTCCGTATGGCACACGTGTGGGAAATTTACAAGGGAAGGATAAGCATGGAATTCCGGGAGCGGTTGTGAGGGAGGTGGGGAGGAGGAGAAGAAAGGAACGAGATTGGGAGAAGCACACAGCAGGCCTCAATGGTATTGGTAATTATCATTTTTAAAAAATCTAGGTTGGGGGCAGGCCCTGTGGCTGAGTGGTTAAGTTCACGCGTTCTGCTTTGGCAGCCTAGGGTTCGCCAGTTTGGATCCTGAGTGGGGACCTAGCACCGCTCATCAAGCCATGCTGTGGTGGCATCCCACATAGCAGACCTAGAATGACTTGCAACTAGGATATACAACTATGGACTGAAGTTTTGAAGAAGAAAAACAAAAGTGGAAGATTGGCAACATATGTTAGCTCAGGGCCAATCATCCTCACCAAAAAGTAAACCTAAAAAAAAAAATGTAGGTGGTAAGTTTATGGTTATTTATTTTATGATCCTGTATAATTATACATATAACATTTAATTTAAAAAAGGGGAGAAAAGCAGAAGGGAGCCCCATCCAGAAAAAAACTAATAAGAAACAGCACTCTGGGAGGGCCACGTATTTTATCTATCCTGATAACCTCTGTATCCCCATTGCCTCGCACAGAACCTGGTCCAGAGTGGGTGATAAACAACTGTGGTGAAACGAATGGATGGGTGGACAGGTCAGTCTGCACTGCTCCTCCATGCTCCCTGCTCCTGCCATCTTTGAGCTTGCCTCTGCTGTGTTCTATTTGTCAAAGTATAGGCCAGTAGGCAGAAGGGCTTCCTGGGAACATTTTGTTTCTGCTCTGGTCTAGGACACTATACGATGGCCGGGAAAACAGATGGCTTGATCATTTGACATTGCTCTATTTCAAGCAAAATGTCCTTTTAAGATTTATTCTTAATGACACCAACCTGCTGCAAGGATTTTTAGAGTTAACTCCCCTGGTTTGGTCTTGCCTGCCAAACACATTCCCTAAGTGACTCTCTTTCATGGTCACCTGAGAGGTTGCTGGAAATGTTAACACTCCCTTCTCCTAGCAAAGGTAGAACTGGGGTCTTTACCCTCAAGACATATACAAGAGAAGCATCAGTGGCAGCAGCGGCTGGCCCTGGTAGAGCCCAGCTTGCTGAGCTCTTGCTTGCAGCTGGAGAAACTTGGACTTTGCTATTCTGCCTGACACAGCTGTTCACTTCCCAGGAAGGGAGTCTAGGGGCTGTGGGCTGGCCTGTGTGAACAGAGGCAGGGGAGAGGATGAGGATAGACGCTTGCTCATCTTCTTGAAACGAATGACTTCTGTACCAGCCAAACTGATGCCAGAGGATCTGGGAAGCTAAAGGGCTTTGCTGATGCCTGGGAAAGCGTTAGCTGAAAGAGGCAGACTAGTGAGCATGGAACTACCCACCCTCCAAGTCAGTTCCTTTCCTAAGCCAACGGCCTGAAGGTGATTGTCAAGGACTGGAGAGTGGCCAGGATGGGGACTGGGAAGTGTGCTGGACTTGATAACAGTGCCCTCAACCTCTGAGTGACCTCTCTGGGCCTTATTTTGTACAGCAGGGTAACAGTCAAGATTTTTAACAACCAGTACGGCGTAGGCGCTAGGCAATCAGAATGGAGACGGGCCTTATTGCTGGAGGTCTCAGCTGCACCTGGCCTTAGCCCCTTAGTGTGGGATAGCAGAGTGATGGGGAGGACCTGAGGGAAGGGTCAGGGTGCAGGAGTCGGGAGAGGCTGTGAGGAGCTCAGAGCATCCACTATTCACCTATCAGTACAGGCCTATTTCAATGTATTAACAACCAGTGTGGCCCTGCTCCTGCCAAATGTGGACTCTGCTCTACAGTATGAGAAAGGTGGATTTGATTCACATACTTTTTTTTTTTGAGGAAGATTAGCCCTGAGCTAACATTTGCCAATCCTCCTCTTTTCTTTTTTGCTGAGGAAGACTGGCCCTGAGCTAACATCCGTGCCCATCTTCCTCTACTTTCTATGTGGGACGCCTGCCACAACATGGCTTGCCAAGTGGTGCCCTGTCTGCACCCGGGATCCAAACTGGCAAACCCTGGGCCGCTGAAGTGAAACGTGCACACTTAACCACTGTGCCAACAGGGTGGCCCCTGATTCGCATACTTTATGTGCACCAGAATCACTTGGGGAGCTTGCTGAAAACACAGATGCCCAGTCCCCACCTCAAAGCTCCTGAATGACATTCTGTAGGCTTAGCCCACTATGCTCGTGAGACCTGAGTGTCCTGGATCAGCTGATCTTTGAGGATCCAGCTCTAACTTTCAAGCGTTCACGATGGCTCTAGGAGATGAAGTCCAGCACGCAGTCCCTAGGGGAACATGCCCAGTTCAGGGGCAGGTCATGTGAGTGAGGGAAGCAGGCTAGTAGAACCGTGGTAAATTGAAGAGTGCATGTCTGTTTATGTGACTAAAGCTGCCTTGACCCTGACACAGCCCCACCAGATTGTTGCCGCTCAGGAATGCAGGCCTGGTGTGGACAGACCTTCTAAATTTTCAAGAGAAGATGGAAGTCAGTGAGCCTGTATTGAGTCAGTCCTGCATCTCACCAAGTCACAGGTGGAGCATTGCTTTAAACTCTTCCTGCTCCCAAATTCCTGTCTATGGGA
The DNA here is from genome assembly GCF_041296265.1 of Equus caballus. Lineage (NCBI taxonomy): Eukaryota > Metazoa > Chordata > Mammalia > Perissodactyla > Equidae > Equus > Equus caballus. Next base: position 47,355,960 of record NC_091697.1, read on the forward strand.
TGGGGAAGGGCAGGGCAGGTGGAGCTGGTCCCACACGAGAATGGAAGGAGAGAAGCCCTAAGAGAGGATCTTGATGCTGCTTAAGGACACCATTTCCTCAAGTATGGCTCTCAGAGTCTGTCCTCAGCTGGTTGTGCCCCTCCTTCACCCCTCAGATGTCCCCCTGCCTCCTCAATCAGAGCCTGCCCTCAGCAGCTTTCCTAGCACTGAGGTGCCGGGGTCTGATCATGGGGCACCCTCGCTAGGGACTCTGAGTCTTAGTGGGGGGATGGAGCTCTTACGGGATGCAATATTTGGCTTCAGATGTGAGGTGCTAAGGTTCTACCTGGGATCCTTGGAATGTTTCACAAAGGAGTGGATTTCTCTAAGTACAAGAGAACTTGACTTAATTGCTACATTTAAACCCAATTGCCAAATGCCTCTTCCCCTGCTTGGGACATCCTTTCTCCCACCCCTCTGCCCATCTGACTCTTACTCATCCTTCAGGACTCAGCTTAGACTGTGCTCTGACCCCCATGATGAGGCTACCTTGGTGTCCTCGTAGCACCACAGCTTCGGGCATGCGTTTGTTTTAGACTTTCTCCCCTGGAATTTCAATGGCCTGCTTCCTCAAAAATGTTCAGGTCCAACATTTGTCAGACTTTTGCTATGTGCCAGCACAATGTCACTTTATAATATTATCTCAGTTAATCCTCACAATAGCTAGTGAGGTTGGCACTATTATCATTCCTATTTCAGAAAGCAAAGCTCAGAGAGGTTAAGTAACTTGCGCAACATCACATGAATGGCAAGTGGTAAATGGAGATTTGAACCCCGCCTGTGTGCAGCAGAGCCTGCACTTGTAATCAGCACACCGTCCTGCCTTACCACAGTCTGAAGTCAGCATCCTGAAGTCAAGGATGGTCTCTTGGTTCAAACGGCATGGTCCCAAGCAGGGCTTTGAAGTTAGACAGCTTGAGTCTGAATCCTCGCTCTGCCACTCTCTATGGTTACCCTTCAAGCCTCAGTTTCCTTGGCTCTACAATGGGGACAATTATACCTACCTTATAAGGTTGTGGTGGAAATTATAGGAGAGGATGTATTTATCGTCCTCACTGCAGTACCCAGCACATAGGAAATGTCTGGAACATGTTGGTGGAATAAATGATTGGAGGTGCCACTGAGTTCAACTTTTACTTGGAAGTAACACCTTCTGCCCTTTTCAAATCCTCAAAAGACTCCACAGAGATGGACTTTGGTCTGGGAGGGAGTGAGTTTGATGCTGGGTATGGGTGAAGAGGCTGGATGGAATGGGGGTGGCGAGCCTTTGGAGTTGTTTACAGTTCTCAGAGAGTTACCCTCCAGAGATAGTGGACCATGGGAAGAATAGGCATGTATTGGGTATCCATTACACCCAAACAACCTACTTGTCAGCCACAACAGTTAAAATTTAACTGGAGCCATTGTTACTGAGGCACGGACTAAATATCTGGCTGGCTGGACATATCATATATCTACCACTCTGGGTCTAGAGCAGATTGCTAACCTTATTGCTAAGCGCATTGAGGGTGTTTTTAGGTAAAGACGAGGCATAGGTACTCATATTTTGACAAGTCATACACTGACTCTCGCTCCTTGTGACTTTTCCCATTTCTCCATTGGAATTGTGATAGTTAGCTCAATGAGGCATGGAGCTGGGCATGGTGATTTTGTGGATTAGACATGGGTCAATATCTCATAGAAACACTAGAATGTGCCCCAAAGTCCTGGCACGTGTACAGTATTCCTTGGCAGGATTATGGTTTTGTTTTTGTTTTGTTAAGGTCTGGAAAAGTCCATGGACAATTCAGTTTGCCAAGTATATAAGTGGGTCTGTAAAACATACATGTGTTTAATCCCAGGATCTTCAAGAACTGTCCAGGGGAAAGGTCCAATTAGACCTACCTTTTTTGTTTTAATGGGACTCGGACTTAGTAGCAAACAGCATTTATGCATTAAAGTGCCCGCTTATATGGGCATGCAATAAATGTTAGAGCACAACAGTTAGGTTTAATGAGAATTAATGGGTCATCTCCCAGCACCCCCTCGCGTCTCTGGATGCTCTCTCACCTCTGTTTACAAGGCTCTGCCTGGCTGGTCCCGCTCACCTCAGCCCCATCTTAATGGGGTCACCTGGTTTTGCAGATTCCATGCTTCTTTCCCCACTCGTCAGGAATGTCAAGGCCACTCTCCCCCTCTCTCCTCTTCTTCTCTGACACTTTTTCCCAATGCTCTTTCTCTTACTCTCATCACCCTACGCTTTCTCCTCCATATTTCCTTTATCCTCCCTCTTCTCCTTCTCCTTTCCCCCTTTCCTCTCCCATCTTCTTTGCCCAGTCCCTTTTAGAGCTTCTTTCCTCTAGGAAGCGCCCCACCCCAAGCTTGGACTGCCATCTTCTCACCAACACGGTTCCCTTATCCTGCAATCCCATGAAACAGCTAGTCTGCGCCAAATGAGAAGAAATGAGAGAAAGTAAAGAATGTTGCAATGCAAATAGAATATATACCTAAACTCAAACCCCTTACATCCTTGTTTCTAAGCATGTTGTTTTTCCCTAGGGAAGTTAGACTACGGAGTCATGATGAATTAATCGTCCATAGTACTGTCCACAGCTACGTGCTTTCTCCTTATCTATCGTGTAGGATTATATGTGCAAGAACAGATTAGACTTTGATAATCTTTTGACACTGGGTAGTCAGCTTACTCTCTGACCTTCCTGTTGGGGCAAACTCAGGAAGCTGACTCCCTTTGGTTTTAGAGCGTTCTTGGAATGTTCCAAGTATACATCTCATATCCTTCCCAGAAATTCTCCCTTTGCAGTCAGGATTATGACTCTATGGAGGGAAAAAGATAAGGCGGCTAATAGTGGCCAGTGTATAGGCCCAGAAGGTGGCAGAGCTGTTCTAATGCTTGTTGAAAACATCGTGGTGAGGTCGAAGAGGCAATGCTAACATTCTGACCATTGTGACATTCCTGGCCGAAGCCCCTTGTAGGACACCATAGAAATTCTAAGCAGAACATGGGGGATGAGAGTCCGCACGCTCCACCCTGGGCAACAGGGTGGCAGGATGGTCTCCCACTCCTTGGTCTGAGTAGTGGCCTTGCTGCATCATATCACTAAGCTTGGAAGGGCACCCAATTTATCTTCCCACCCAGGGCAGGAATCCCTGTTCCCACCTTTCCTTTCCTGGAGGTAAAATGGACAGAACAAGGACCCATACTTGAGTCCTCAAAGAATGGCAGGACGCCCTCATTGGAGGCAGACTGTATTTAAAGGCAATTCACCTCTTTGGGGTCTAGGAAAAGCCACCCGTAGATTCATTTGCTGGGAAACACGGTCTGCGTGGCTGAGGCTGTGGACACCGGGGTCATGGTCTTGCCAAAAGCTGACTTCCTCCGGAGGTCTGTCTGCTGTCCAGAATGGCAGCCGCTTCGGTGGGCGAATAGGATGGTCATCTCTGGGCCCAAGGGGGCTGCTTCAGGCTGGGGCCCCTTAGGGGTGGCTGGCTGCTCAGGCTTTCCGGAGGCGGAGTGGGAGGTATAGTGTTTGGTGGGAGGAGGGCTGTGATTCTGAAATCTCACGGTTTTGACTTGCTGCAAGAGAAGAGAGAGCAAAGGGACCCTGTGAGGTGGGAGACGTGCCATTTTCACCTGGGACTTGGTTCATGTTCTTTCTCTATACCTATCCTATTTGAAATACCTCATTTCTGTGTTCATTCAGCAAATACATATGTCTACTATGAGAGTCTACTACGCATGACGCACTCTGTCAGGTGCTGTGAATCCAAGAGGGAACAAAAACGCCCTGACAGACAATTATAACAGCGCTATGATGCAGGAGGTCTAAGAGGCTCAGGGAACACAGAGGAGCATCTAACTGAAGCTGGAAGGGCGCTAGTCAAGGAAGGCTTCCTGGAGGCAGAGCTATTTAAATTGAGAACCGAAGTACAAATAGGAATTATCCAGGAGAAAGAGAGTAGGCAAACACCTACCTGAGGAAAGGGCCTGAGGCAAGAGGGTATGATCCCTTCCAGAAAGTACGAGACGTTCACCTTGCTTCTCTCCTCTCTGCTTACCATTAAGGCCTATCTCAAGGTTTACCTCTTCCTTGAGGCCTCCCCTGCTGACACCATCTAGAGAGTTCCATAATGGCCTTATAAGTCCTCAGAGCAGTTTGCAAACTGGACACCTGCTGGCTGAATTTAGTCTGCAGAATGTCTGAAAGTTTGATTTAGTGGCCAACATGTAAAAGTTGGGAGATTGCAAAAAAAAAAAAAAAATCAGAATTTCATATGTCTCAAAAAAACCAAAGATCTGGCACACTGGGGCCTGTGCCCCATTCTGGCAAGAACTGTCTGGAGCTGATTAGCAGGTCTCCCTTTAGATGGGAGGCACGGTTTCCTGTTTGCATAAGCCCCTCCTCTCTCTCTTCCTTTCACCTCTCCTAGCCTCTTATATATCTGCCTGGTACCAATAGACATTTGTTTGGGCCAACCCCTATTTTAGGGCTTAATAAAGTGTTTTGCAGTACTGCTTAGACATTCCTTTTTTTCCATAAAATTTGATCCTACTGTCCCCCACTGAGAATCCAAGTTTCTTCATACTTTTCATCCTCACCATATCTGGCGGAGGTCTAGGAACTTACTAAATGTGTATAGTTGGAGGCTGTATCTAATGGCTTGCGGTAATGGGCAACTGGGGCCTGGAAAACTTTGAATTATTTGAATACTGTAAATCAGAAAAAGAACTCCCAACATTTGTATCAGTCAAAATTAACTTCTTCCAAATGCCTTTCCCTACAAATGTATAGCTTAGTATTTAGAGCATGAGTTTTTGTATCAGATATGGATTCTACTCTAGAAACTCATGTGTCAGCTGTGTGCCTTTGGGTAATATCCTTTAACTCTCTAGGTCTCCATTTCCTCATTTTAAAATGAGGATGACAATAATAATAATACCTACTTCAGAGAGTTGTTGTCAGGATTAAGTGAGATGGGATATGTGAACTATTCAGCACAGTGCCTGCCAAGTCATAGCATCCAGTTAATGCTTAACAAAGAGGAAGAAACCACACCATCTTTCCATTTGGAGGGGAATAGATGATGAGTGGTGGTGGTGGTGGTGGTGATGGTGGTGGTGGTGGTGATGGTGGTGGTGGTGGTGATGGTGGCGGTGGTGGCAGTGGTGGTGGTGGTGGTGACGGTGGTGGTGGTGGTGATGGTGGCACTGGTGGTGGTGGTGGCAGCAGAGGTGGTGGTGGTGATGATGGTGGCAGTGGCAGTGGTGGTGGCGGTGGTAGTAATGGTGGTGGTGGTGGTGATGGTGTGATGGTGATAGTGGTGATGGTGGTAATGGCGGTGGTGGTGGTGATGGTGGTGGTGGTGCTGGTGGTGGTAGTGGTGGCGGTGGTGGTGATGTTCAATAAACTAAAAAATAACAATCACCTAATTTTCATAGTGTCACCTCCTCCATCTCCACATCCCTCTTGCCTAGAGGCTATTATTGAGAACATAATACTTTTATAAAAACTGCTTGTATTTTAGTGGGAAAAGCCCTGGACTAGAAGTTAATGGATCTGACCTCTGCCACAAAGGTCACAGTAAAAGTTAGTTGTTGGAGTCAATATAACTCAGTGTGACCTTGAGAGGTCACTTAAATTCTCCTGCGTCTCAGTTGCCTCTTCTATACCCTGAATAATTATGTATTAAGCCCTATGTAAGCACTTTACACATCTTATCTCATTTAATCTCTACTCTAATCCTATGAGACTGTTACTATTCTTACCGCCATTTTACACAGTAGGCAAAAAAGAGTCAGAAAGGTGAAATATTTTGCCTAAAGTCACCAGCCAGCAAGCAGAAGAGCTTGGATTCAAATCAAGGTTTTCTCTGATGCCAAAGTCATGTTTTTTCCAAGCCACCTCTGGGCCTCGAAAGAGTATGTATAAAATACTCCGGAAGCATAGGGGAGCTTCAGAAACACATCTTGGGGGTGTAAGTGGTATGAGGATTCTTTTGAGGCTGAAATTTTGATTCCTTGTCCACTAAAACTGAAATCTCAGGAGCTGGGATACCGTGCAGAGTCAGGGCCCCTAACGTTGCCTTACTCCTACCTTTTCGGTGCCATTTCTTGAGTTTTCTGGCTTCACCAGGATCGACGGTGGGGCAGATGCAGGTGGTTTGGGTAGAGGCTCACTCTTGATGGGCATTTCCTTGCCTTCCATGATGAGGGAACTGGCTGCCGAGTGGATCCTGGTGTCGCTGCCCCTGCTGACGCACGTGAGGGCAGGCTCCCCAGTGGGAGTGGGCTTGGGTCCCATTTCTGCCACCACTGCCGAGGGTGAGGAGGGGACTCCCTGTGGCTGGTAGAATTGGAACTGCTGAGGCCGTACGACCATGGTCGGGCTGCGCCTGAGGGAGCCCACCACAAGGGTGGGGTTCCCTGGCTGGACGGGTCTCTGCAGGGATCCATCTGGGGAATTATATGACAGAGATATCAGCGATGGGGGTGGCTGACAGCAGGTTGGGTTGGGGCTGGGTGAGCAGTGTGTCCTGATATCCCAGAATAGTTATGTGCTTTCCCAATTTGACTGTGCTCACATTCTCTCAGGGTCTTTCAAAGGTGACCTTATTCTTTTTTTAGTGCTGTTTGCTGATGTTGGCAGCAAATAACTGGCTAGCTGAATGTTGAGGTGGGGGGGCTGTGTCAGAAGGTGTATTACTTCCATTTGCCTTCTCTCTCTCACACACACACGTACGCACATGTGTGTGCGTGCACACACACATACACACACTCCTACTGTCTCTCTCCAGGCTTTTAAGATGGAAAGTGAAGAAGACAGACCTAAAAAGATAGCTGCACAGTGAGAAGCAAATATAGAGGCAGGTGGACCAAAGAGGAAACAAAAGGCAGAGACAGAAAGAGACAGAGAGCAGAAACTGAGAAACAGAAGAGAGAGCCAACTGAGAGGGATGAAGAGGAGGGAGAAAGGGAAAGAGAGAGAGGGGGGAGAGGACTCTGATCAGCTGCCTGAAGAAAGTTCTCATAGAAGCTTCAGGCATGTGGTAGTGAGGTCGTTTTTAGTCAGGGGCTACAGGAGGAAGGGAGAATGCGATTAAGAGGGAGTGTGTGTGTTAGACAAACGTGACCGTAGACAGAAGCAAATTTGGAAAGGTGATTCCAGAGTTAGGGCTGTGTGAGGATGAGCTTTGCGGAGTCCCACGACACGGGCTCTGGAGTCAGACTCACTCGCGGGGAGCCTGGGACAGGTCAGTCATGTCACCCCTGCGCCTCAGTCCTCTCATCTGTAAACCAGAGCGAATAACAGCCCCTATTGGGCTGGTGGCAACATTACACGTGATGACGTGTGCGGAGTGTTGGGCTAGTGCCTGGAACATGGTAAACGCCCCATGTTTGTTAGCTATCGTTATTTTGGGGTAAAGGATAGCAAGCCCTAAAAATGCAAGCCCAGGAGTTTGGTTTTGCCCCTTCCCTGAGCTCGGTCTTTTTTTGTTGTTGTTAATTGAGATGGTCCTCCCCCGGATAGAGGAACCATTCCTTCCCCTCAAATCCTCTGGAGACAGGCGATTCCTATCCCTTGGGCATATGTCCTGTAGGTGACCTGGTGATTAATTAGGAGTCCATTGCCCTCTGAGGGGAGCTGGGGGAGACACCGCTGAGAAGCATTGTGGGCCATTTCTCCATAAGGGTCTCCAGCACTTAGAGAGCCATAGGTGACGTCCAGTTAGAAATGTTTGTTCTTCCTGACCCTCTACGGACAAATGTGTGAATCAGTCATTTGTGCCCAGCACAGAGGGCCTGAGCCAAGGCCATGTTCTCCCTTGGGACTCTTCATCAAGCCGGATACGAACAGAAAAAGCAGAATGCTCACTAAACACAGTCGGCATTCTCAGCTGCTGCAAGCAGGCCAGTCACCATTCACACAAGTCTGACCTTTCAAGGTACACATCTATTTTCCACTGACAGCCCTGTGAGGTGCATGCAGTCAATTCTGCTGTCATTTCTCTTCGCTCTGGGGAGACTGATAGCTTGTCCAGCCTCACCTTGGGAAAAGGGAGAGAGAAAGCCTCCGGGATCTGGAAAGTCAAAGCAGCCCTGGGCAGACATGGCCTTAGGCTGCCGGAAACATGTGAAAAAGTGATTTTATGCATTAGCTATTTATCTTGTCATTTCCTGATTTCCAGGAGAGTTAATGCTTTCTTATTACGTGTGCATACAATGCAAGCAGTGAAAGCTCGAAGACAATCTAGATCTAGGCAAATGTGGGAAGGGAGGGTGTGAAAGGAATCGTGAGCAGTTGGCAATGGGATGCGCTTCTTGGCATTTGTAGGTGGTTGGTCTAAGTGAGTTAATGCTCTGGATGGATCGAAGACGATCTGCTTAGTTGTGGTAGCAATGATAAGACTTGCGAAATGATAATACTATGAAAACAGCTAATATTTCTTAAGAGCTTATTATGTGCCAGGCACTGTGCCATCAGTCTTATAGGGATTATTTTATTAAATCCATACAGTAACACTGATGAGGTAGGTACTATTTTTATTTCCATTTTACAAATGAGACTACTGAAGATTGAAGAGGTCAGTAACTGGCCCAAAGCTGTGATGATGGGATTGCTTATTTGATGCGTGTGTGGGGGTGGGGAAGGTGGAGGAAGGTACAGGAGGGGAAGGAGGGAGGCATGGTGGGGTAGAATTGAGCGGCAACAGTAGCGGGACTGGTGGTCAAGCAGGTGATCAGATGAAGGCACTGGGAGAGGGTGGAGCTAAGATATTTGCTTTCATTTTCTTGGGACATTTTTCTGTGTGGCATATTGTCCCACATGTCACTCTTTTGCTCTGACTAGTCATATTGCATTTTTATATTTAATCATTTTTTAGAATAGCAGGAGAGATTGCAGAGCCCACCTAAAAGCAGGAGACATGGCATAAATCAAATTTTACTCGGCTTGTTGTCATCTTTCAGAGAGGGGTATGGATATAGAACCTTGATGTTTTGTAGAACAACACATTTCAAACACTTTTTAGAACCCCTGAAAATGAAGTCTTATGTAGAAGTTCAATATACTAGGAGATAAAAGCACAGCCTTTAAGCTGAAGGATCTGTATGCGTTGCCTGTGTACAACGTGGGTGTTAACATAGGTAAAAATAAAAGCAAGGTACAGAACAGTGCAGGGAGTCTGAACACAAGGGACATATGTACATGCAAGAAAACTTGGCACTGAGGTTAAGGATATGAAGGAGATTTACTTTTGCATTATTTTGTACAATATAATTTGCTTTTTACCTTGTGAATATGTTAGTTAAATAACAAAGTGGGAGTCAGAGGCTCTTAGCGTTGACTCCTTAACCCTCTTTTCCTTCTCCCTCCATCCTTCCCTTGTTTCCCTTTTGGCACCCCCTGAGGGGTTCCCTGGAGCATGGTTTGAGAAGCACTGATCCAGCAAGTGCTTTGGTTGTTCTGTCTTACTAAGAGCCAACACCCACCTTGGCTGTGTTCTAGTTACATCTTGGCACTCAGAGCTGCTATCTTCCCAGCCACTCAATGTGCGTGTACAAAGTGACCAAGGGCAGTGACCTGAAGTCGCCCTGGCTTCTTCCAATAAAACAACTCGGTATTTGGGAATTTCAAAGCACCCTTCACAGAGGCTTGTTTTCAAGCCAAGATCCTTATGTTTGTAAAAAGTACTCTGTCTACCCCAGAGTCGGATCCCCCCCATCACTTAGCTCTAGGCACGTACCTCTCTGCCACCACTTACTCTTTCTCATGCTGCCCCGCCCTTTCCGAAGAGAGCCCTGTCCTGAAGCCCCCGGGCCGGCCGTGCTCCGTACAGGGTTGACTATGGCGGTGGGCACGAAGACAGACTTGAAGGGGCGGCCTTGCCGAGGGTCACCTTCTGAAATGCTACCTTGGGATGACACAGAGGAGGTGGATAACGTCCATGTGGTGTAGAGACCAGGGCTCCGGGAATCTGGAAAGCTAGATGTCTTTCTGGTTGTGGGAAATTTTTTAAAAGAGAAGAAATAGAGAATGTTCAGTCAAGAGTCTTATTTTAAAAAACTATCAGCTCCCAACCATACAACACCAAATGTGGCTGCTCCTCACCCTGTTCCTGCCCATATATACACTCTCCACCAACCACACAGGATTGCCTGAGGAGGCCTCACCTCCTCCCACACCACGATAACCGGTGAGTGCGCTGAGGGTAGGGGTGGGGGGGGGGTCCCACACTGAGGCCCTGGGGGAGCTAGAAGCCTTGAATTTTGTCATCTTTCACTCCTGCTCTGATCACTCCTCACCCGACCTCTCTTCAGCCCTTGAGTTCAGAGCACAAGATCTTGCCATCTCGCTTTGCAGTGGCGATTTCCTGTTTGCTTAGCGACTTTCCCTCTAGACTCTAAGCTCTTTGAAAGCAGAGATTTTATGACTTATTTTATATCCTCTGTGTTCTGCCTGTATTGTTTATTAATGATTGTTTGTTGAATGGCTGCCAGGATGCTTTTGGCACTGATGCTAGTCATTTTGGCTAACACATATTGAGCACTTATTGTATGCCGGGCCTTGGCCAAGGGCTTAGCCTACATTATCTTATGGATTCTTCACAACAGCCTTCTGAGGTAAGTACTATTAGTGCTACTATTTTATAGATTATAAAAAAAGAGATTTACAGTTACTCGTCCAAACAACTACTAGACCTGAGATTTGAACCAGGGTCCAGGCTCTACCTGCTCTACCACTGAGCTACACCACCTGTGCTCTTACCACTGAGGTACACTACCTTCTGGCTAGTTAGAGCATTCATCATTTGGTAGCAGGGAACACCCTGCATCTTGCTTGAAATAAATGAACTAAAACAGCTGGTAGACCCTACACACACCTCCATAAGACCCTAATTCTTCATCCCTGGGCTCTGGTGTTTAAGAACAGTATTAAAGTTTTGTAAAACAGCAATCCCTTGTCCATCGTTTATAGCCTACAACTGCCTGAATCCCATGAGGATGGCAGTCATTTTACATGCCCTTCTTGCCCCAATCTGACCCCAACATTACAGCCCGTATTGAGCAGACCCTCAATCACCTTGTTGCTCTGTTGATTAAGTAACCTCTGCTAATTCCCTGGGAATAAACAGCTCAACCAAGGCCCGGGCACAGAGATGCCCTCCCTGGTGGTTTCCTTCTTGTCGATGCCTCCAGGTTTCTATTTAGGTACTTTCCCCCTATTTCTCCTTTTCTCTCCTCCTTTTGCTTAAAAAAGTGATATGTGGTTTAATAACGAGCCAGCCAGTGTTGTACAAAGATGGGTAAGGCATCATTTAATGTGGCTCACTCCGCCCAAGAAGCATATGCAGCCAAATGCACTAGGAACTGATGCTTGCAGCAAGGGGGCTTCTATCCATAGCTGTCAACCCGCCTCTCGCCCCTGGTGATGCAGTCAGTGGAGGGGAGTGGCTGTCCGCCAGTAAGAGCTCAGCCTGTATTCTCGAGATGAGGGCTGGGCAGTGGAGAGAAATCCCCAGCACTGACTTCCATGCAGAATCCGCATCTGCCTGTCTTTTGAACAGACGCCTCTAGGTGTTGGATGCTGCAAAATGGACTGACAACAAGAAAGACAGGTTCCAAATTGTTTCCAGAAGCAGGAGAAGCAGCAAGGACAGAAGATAGTTAACTAGGCCCAAGCCAGCCTTATTCCACTAGCCCCTTCTTTGAACAACTGTTTACAGATCAAGGTGTGACCTCATTTTTCCGAGCCCAGCCCTAGGCTGGATTCCAGAAACTCCTAAATCCCAAGTCCCCCATCCAACACTGAGTTCCTCTATGTCTTTTGGCAAAAAGCTTAGCACTTACCTGGCACTTTCTCCTAACATCAAAGCACTTTACTTAGATATATTCATTAATCCCCATGACACCCCAGACCCGCAGACATTATGACCCTTGTTTTCTAGATGGAGGGACTGAAAGACACTCTCAGTTTAAGTGGGAGGAGTGCATGTTGCCTCTGATGTGCTCCACTGTGCTGCTGTGAGTGTGCAGGTCCCTGTGTCCCCTTTTCTATCTGTGGTATGAGCCTTTAAGAGCTTGCCCAATATCTGACTGGGGCATTACCATCAGCAGCTCTACTGTGCTCCCCACTGGCAGTAGCTGCCTGGTGAGGCGAAAGCTTGGACCTTGCCAATCTTCCCATCGTTCTGTGTAGAAAGTTAAAGGAAAGTGAGTGGTGGCCCATGAGTCACTTTTCTCCATCCATAAGGCACCAGGAGGGCATATATGTCTGTCTTGTGTAGGTTGCAAGAAAGAGAAATATCCTGGCAGAAGGGAATTTATTGGGGGGACAGGAGGGGAGGAAAGGGCTTGGAAACAGGACGAAGGGAGGCTGCAGAGCTCGGCAGCAGGAACCTGAGGCGGAAAGAGTCAGATCAGAGGCTGCTACGTGTGTTCTTGCCATGAGTGGTTTTCAACTTTGCTCGCATTCTTTCCTCCCTTGTTCAAGTTTCCAGGTCCCAAGAGGGAGCATCAGACTGGCCAAGCCTGTCCCTTAGCTATTAAGAGGAGCTGGTTTCTTCAGCCTCTGAAAAGGGAGAAAGCTTCTGCCTCCCACCAAGACTACGCATGAAGGAGGAAACCCAAAGGGATGTTGGTGCCAGTAAGAAGGGCTGTAGAGAAAAAGGTGACAAATGTTCTGTACAACCTGAGCCAGTGGATGCCTCCGGAATCAGGGGACATAGGTCACGGTGGCAGAGATTTAGTCCCAAAACTTTGACTGGGGATGATGCTAATAAGAGAAGAGGTTCAAATGCTCTGCGGGCAGGACACACATTTGAGCCCTGGCTGTTTTATGAAAGGCTGCACTGAACACCAAGCGGGCTGGTGGCAGAGCACAGCCATCAGCGCAGCCAGAAAACAAAGATGGTGGGAGGCAGACCTCACCCACACACTGACCAAAGAGCCTTGCTGATGTGGGTCAGCCTACCCAGTTCTAATGCATAACTCGCTAAAAGTAGTAGAAACTCAGCAGACAAAAGACGGCATCATTCAGCCCTGAGAAGTGGGAGGAGCTAAACACCCCACTGTGGAAATGGTGGTTAAGAACAAGGGTGAGCTGCCCCCAGAGAGATAAATTGGGCATATGTCATCCACATCAAGATTAGTGAAGACAGAAACTTCTCTGCACCAGGGAGGCCATCAAGGGAAAACATTGATCCACTGTCACCTAATAGCCCTCAGGAGAATATACTCTGACAGGGACTTGTTCTTCTTGGAACTGCTGGTTCCCTAGAAGCAAAAACACCTAGCAGCACAAGCAGCACCTCAGTATACACATATGTTCTGATTTCTGTGAGCTGGGGATGGGGGATGGACTCAGTGGCAATCTAGGGTGCTGAAACTCTATCCATTGTCTGACATGCAGCCATCTTGGCGTGGGTAAGTCTAGATGCTCATGACCATGACTTGCCCAAGAACACAACAGATCTACCTGGGAGAAAAGCCAAGAAGGAGAGAAAGGGAAGCTGGAGCCTTGAAATACATTAGAATGGAATGCTACATGCATTCTAGTTAGGATGACTATATGTCCTGATTTTCCTAGGAGAGTCTCAACTTACACATGTGCTCCTGGTGTATTAAGAATGTCCCTCTTTTATTTCAAAAACATCCTAGTTTGGATGATAAATTATATGGTCACTCTTATTCTAATGGTTCTTTCATGGCATAACCAGGACTTTGGGCTAAGGCCTGATGTGTAAACGAATGCCCTAGTATAGGCATGGGCCCTGGAGAATTCATGTTAGATCCCATGAAGAAACTGTTGATAAGTCAGGCTAGGTCTCCTGGCTCTTCACTGTCACTTCTACACCATTCTCCCAGACCCCCCTCAATACTTGCCAGCTTTGACTCACGTTATCATACTCTACCACCCACCACCCCACTTGGTGCAGTCATCATTTCCCTTCTAGATCTCTCCCCTCATTCCTTTTAAGATTTTAGCTGCTGGCTCAGTCATTCTCTCCAATACAATTGATCCTACCCTGATGATCTCATCAGTCTTAGGGCTGTAAGTACCATCTCAAGCCTGGACCTCTTTCTTAAATGCTAAACTCTCATACTCAACCATTTACCAACATCTTTACTAGGATTCCTAATAGACATCTGAGACTTAATCTGCTGCAAACTAAGCTTTTGCTTTCCTCACACGTCAAAACCTGTTCCTCTTTGGTTTTCATCTCCATCTCAGTAAAAAGCGACTCCATGTTCCAGTTGCTCAGGGCAAAAAACTTGGACTTGTCTTGAATCCTCTGTTCTTTCACATCCCATATTTGATCTGTCAGAAAATTCTATGCTTTCTACGTTCAGAGTATATCCAGAGTGTAACCACTTCTCCCTGTCCCCATGGCTAACACCTGATTCAATTCACCATCGTCTCCCCCCTGGATTATTACCATATCCTTTTAACTAGTTTCTCTACTTCCACATTTTCCTCTCTACAGTTTATTCTCAACTCAGCAACTAGAGGGATTCTGGTTAAAACATAAGTTAGATCATGTCATCCTTCTGCTCAAAACCCTGCAACAGGGTTAAAGCCAAATTCCTCATTATGACCTAGAAACTTCTATAAGATCTGGCCCGTTACCATTCTGACCTCATCTCCTACTCGCCTCCCCCTCACTTGCTCTAATCCAGTCCTATTGGCTTTCATGTTAGACCTATTCCTACCTCAGGGTCTTTGTACTTGCTATTCCTTTGGCCTGGAATACATTTCCCTCAGAGATCCACATGGCTCAGCCTCTTCACTTCCTTCATTCCTCCTTCTTACTGCTCAGTAAGCCCATCCCTGACCAATTTATTAAGATTTTAATCACTTCCACACAAATTCTATCCCCCTTTCCTGATTTATTTTTTTTCTTAGCCCTTATCATTAACACATCATGTATATTACTTATATATCTTGGGTACTGTCTTTCTGTCCCACTAGAATGTAAGTTCCTGTGGGCAGGGTTTTGTGATTTTGTTCACTGGTGTTTTTCCGGTATCTAGAAAGGCATCTGACACATAGTTAGTGCTCAATAGATATTTGTCAAACAACTGAATTAAACATCAGTTACAGACGCTCTTAGATTGCCTTAGGAGACTTTGCAACTTTCTAACAAGTGCCAAGAACCTTCCATTGAAGGGAATAGCTATGATCTTCTACTCTAACTTTCTGCCATGGGAAGAAATCTTTTTCTGCACACCTGGGTTATGGGAACCCAGACTTTGCCTGTGTTCTTTCTAGAAAGGGGTCCACCACCTCACCAGCCAGCCTGATAGGAAAAATCTGTGGGTTAGAAAGTGCAGCCTTTCATTGAAGCAGAACCTTCTAAGGTGCGTCCTCTGGTTCGCTGCCCCTCATCAGACAAGTCTACTTCCTGGCCTACACAGTCTGTTACGGTCCCTCTGACCCTGTTCTACAGCTTCAACAACCCTAGTTTCTTTGTTTAAAAATTATTTTATTGAGGTCATATTGGTTTATAACATTGCGTAATTTCAGGTGTACATGATTATGTATCAGTTTCTGTATAGACTGCATCTTGCTTACCACCACTAGTCTAGTTTTTGTCCATCATCATACATATGTGCCCCTTTACTCCTTTCGCCCACCCCCTACTCTCTTCCCCTCTGGTAAACCATTAATCTGTTCTCCTTATTCATGTAACAGCCCTAGTTTCTTTATCAGTTTCTCCCATGATGTAGTTTTCTGTCTCACCATCCTTGCCGCTCCCCTCCGGACACACTGCCCTGCCTACATGAAGGCCCCCCAAACTGGACATATGACTCCAGGTCTGAACCTCATAGTGTACAATGGGATTATCACTTTCCTTGGAGTTATGACTCTCTGGCATGTCATAAAGACAGCATTTGATGTGTGCTGATGGTCTCACTGCCCTGTGGCTTTGGCTGGGCTGATGTGGGGGGTTGGGGGGAGTAGGAGGAGCCAAGGATAGTTTTAAGGTCTGTGCATTTGTGGTCATGGTATGAGGTGGCTAGACAAACAGTGGGCAGGTGAAATTGATAAGTATGCCACAGGATGAAAAAGTTTGGGAAAAGCTGTTAGGGATAAAGACCTACAGGGAAACTAACATTTGACCTGGGGAGTGGTCTGAGTTCATGGAAACCCTGTCTAATGGCCCAGCATCCTGGGAAGTTTCCCCGATGCGCTCTGGGAGGACATCTGATCATGACATTTCCCCATTACGCCACTAGATGGCGTATCAGGGTGCAGGATGTGAAGTGGGTTTTTGGGGGTTTGTACAGTAGAAAACCTGAAATCTAGTTCTTGAGCAAGTTGCTTAACTCTGCATATCGGTTTCCTCATCTGAAAATAATATCTACCTTACAGGATTCTTGGGCATAGCCAGGGAGTTAAAAGGCGCAAAAGTGCTTGTAAAATGTGAAGAGCTGTAAGAAATATAACCTTTTTGCTATTTTTTTTTTTTAAGTGTTAGGAGAGTGTTAGGACAAAAGCTGTTTCTCGGCCCATACTCTGAAAGAGCATGAGTTCTTCAGCAGTTCAGCCCACAGAGGGCCCCTGACCTCCTGATGCCAGAGATTGGAGAGGACGCACCTGAAAATGGGGATGACATAGTTGTTGGGGAAGATGCCGACTCGTCCAGTGACCAAGGAGACGCCCCTGAGCCAGCCGTCCTGGTACTTCCCCAGGACCCTGATGCCCTCTCCCTTCTGCAGATCCAGCTCATCAGGTCCGTGGGCTGAGTAGGAGTGCAGGGCTACAAACCTGGGGAGACACAGGGAACTGGTGAAGGAAGAGGGTGAGCGTGCTGGTGGAGGGCATGGAGCCAGCAGAGGGCGAGGGGAGGCAGCACCTCAGAGCCCATCAGCTGAGTGGCTGATTAAAAAAGTTGAAAGACCTTAAAAAACTGAAACGTCAATATGTAAGGCAGACAAAAGTGGTAGAACCTGGTTGAAGCAGCAGTGGAGGAGCCCAGATCCTTGCCCTCTCCATCTCCCCCTCCTCCATGGATGCTGCACAGCTGCACATCACCAGTTTAGGCCACATGGGCACTTTGACAATGGGAAACTGGCCGAGAGGAGAGAAAGGAGTTGGCTACCAGGAATTAGTGGCAGAGCCAGGTCTCAAACCCAGAAGCAATACCCAGGATGCTCTTTCACACTGCTAAGAGTGTCACCCAAGAAAGTGGTCGCAGCCACAAGGTTCATGGAAAGGGGAGGTCAGCACAGAAGCCCCTCTGAGTAGATGCGTGTTTGACCCCAAGGAATAGCCTGAGAAGCTAGCTTAATGTGGGTAGGGAAATGGACACTGGGAAGTGGGAGACGGGGTTATTTTAGTTTTTTGGCACACAATGGAATACTGGCTGCATGGTGGGGATGGAGGGGAATGGGCTTAACATGGAAAAATGACCTTGGGTTAGAGCAGTGACTTTCCAGTCTGAGGTCCACACAGGAGTCAGCCAGCTAGCATCCGGGGATGAGTCAGGGGGTGAAGACACTAGGGACTAGTGCGGCTATGGAGGTGAGAATTCCTGCCTGAGTAAAGGCATTAAAAACTGACCCACTTTGGCTTGCCAGATTCAGGGGTTACCAGTACATGGCCTTCAGGCTAGACATCAGGAAGTTGTTCTAGACTCTAAGGACTCAGACACTGCAGTGTTTTATCAAAGGGGCTAAGGGAGTGTTCTCATCCGCAAGTTTTTTTCCCCTCCAAAATGCTATATTTATTCTTTGCTGATTACTAAAGCAACATCTATTTATGATCCAATATTTTGAATCTAAAGGAAGGCAATAGAAATTTCTCAACACTCAATCTCCCAGCAATGTTTTGGTATATAATCTTCCAGTCTTTTTCTACTTTTGTAAAATAAATAAGCTAGGATGATATGGTTTGCTAATTTGTGTTTTTTGTCATTATTTCCTTTGGAGGTTGTAAAGGAAGGGGAGATGTTGTCTCTCTGGATGGGATGGTTTGGGAGTGGGGATGCTCCATGGCAGAGGGATGGCAAAGATGACCCCTCTGTGCCAGGACCGGGGGTGGAGGGCTGAGCTTTTTACTCACATGTTAGCTGAGAGGTGTTGCTGGGAGCCGGGCAGACTGACGATGGCCGTGGAATGTCCTGGGGAGGCAGGTGCAGGGTGATAAGTGCTGACCTACACAGACAGAAAAGACAGCCAAGCAGACAGTGAATGCCACAAGCCAGGCCCACAGCAGAGCTGCTACAGAAAGGCCTGACGCAGCTGAAAACCAAGAACCATGCCCAGCCAGCGCCACCCATTGTGCGTCTTCTCTGTGGTTTGTGGCTGTGGGCAGAGTGGGGCGGGGATGGATTGGTTTATGGCCTCTCAGGGTGGCATGCCAGGGCTGTATTCCAAAAGACCGCTCAGTTACGGCAGAGGATGAAGACCCATCCAATTTACAGTCAGCAGGGCACTGCCATGCTCGTTGATCTGTTCCCCCCGGCCCGTCCCCAGACATCTCCCAGTCACTCAACTCCCTCTATGAAAACTTACTCTTAGAAAATGAAACAACAGCTAATACTGATTGAGAACTTAACACTTGCCAGGCAGTTTTAAGTGCTTTAGAAGTTTTAGCTAATTTAATCTTTATTACAGGTACTATTATCTCCGTTTTTGGATGAGAAACTGAGGGAAAGAAAGGTCACCCAACTACTATGAAATAAAATTTAAAACCAGGTAGTCTAGGTCCTGAGCCCACACTCTCATTAATGCTAATACTAACACACACAAGCACACACATGTTTATCCAGTGACTTATGGAAGGTAAATCTGAATCCTTTTCCCTTTTTCAGGATGAAAGAGGGAGCAACAATACTAAACGATCCTGGAAACTGCCTACCATCTTGGGACCTTGTTTATTACCTAACATTTCACCTTATTTCCTTCTTGGCGTGTGTTTCAGACTGTGATTGTTTCCTTGTTCGTTTTCTGATCATTCCCCCCAACTAGACTCTAAGTTTCATGAGGGCAGGGAGTATGTCTTCTTCATCATTCTATTTCTTATGTGCTTAATATGTAGTCGTAGCTTAAAGAACAAACAAATGAATAAAAAGGTCTTACTACCCAGGGCACCAAGGACTAATGAAACCTCAACCATCTCCATGCCATCCAGAGTAAATATATTGAATCTGTCTTCAGTTATCTACCCATAAGTGATGTTAACTATATACATGTACCTTTTTAGGACTATGCTTTTGTGGGTACAACTATTGTCTGTGTATGTGCGTTTGGGCAAGTGTGAATGCATTACTGAGTGCAAATGTGTATGTTTGTTTAGAACCCATGACAATTTTATGTACATATATGATGGCATTGGTCTATTATATGTCTGATTACGTTCACACGTGAGGGTCTATGGATTGATTTGCACATATGCTGTGTGTGATTGTCTATATGAGGCTGTGATTGTAATTGTCTGTGTGGGATTCTGTGTGTATGGATGTGAACTTTAGAGGTGTGTGCAGGTATGCACGACTATATAGTTGTGTGTGTGTGTCTGTGTTGATGATTGTCTAAATGTATGTGTGGTTGTGTATGTGTGTATGACATTTTGGAATCCAGTTCAGTTATAGGATCAGAAAACCATTCCCATCAGATAATAACAAGTGTTGGTAAGAATGTAGAGAAACAGAAACTCTCATATAGTGCTGGTGGGAATGTAAAGTGGTGCAGCCCCTTTGGAAAATAGTCTGGCAGTTCCTCAAATGATTAAACATAGAATTACCATATGACCCAGTAAGTCCACTCCTGGTACACACCCAAGAGAGATGAAAACCTATGTCCGCAGAAAAACTTGTCCATGAATATTTACAGCAGCATTATTCATAATAGCCAACAGGAGAAAATAACCCAAATGTTCACCAGATTAATATATAAACAAAATGTGGTATATCCATGCAATGGAATATTATTCAGCCATAAAAGGAATGAAGTACTGGTACGTGCTACAACATGGATGAACCTTGAAAACATTATGCTAAGTGAAGGAAGCCAGGTACAAAAGACTGCATTACATAATTCCATTAATATGAAATGTCCTGAATAGGCAAATCTATAGACATAGAAAGTAGATGAGTGGTTTCAGGGGTTGGGATATGGGGGTGATAGTTAAAGAGTACTGGGTTTCTTTTTGAGGTGATGAAATGTTATAAGATTGTGGTGGTAATGGTTGTACATATCTGAAGTG
Source organism: Equus caballus (assembly GCF_041296265.1). Lineage (NCBI taxonomy): Eukaryota > Metazoa > Chordata > Mammalia > Perissodactyla > Equidae > Equus > Equus caballus. Next base: position 47,376,206 of record NC_091697.1, read on the forward strand.
TACATCTTAAATGGGTGAATTGTATGGTATGTGAATTATATCTCAATAAACTCTTAAAAAAATTCCATGGTCACTCATCCAAGGCTCTCTAACATTGCATAACATATTCTGAGCTTTGCAATTAAATATTGTCAACCAATTCCCTTAAACGGAGATGAAAAGTTACTAGCTTTGGGCTCCTTACCTGTGACTGGGCAAGATGAATCCCTGCTGGGCTTGGGAGATGTGCCAAAGGAAAGGCTTGTTATGTGAACAACTAATCTTATGTTTGTGGAGACTGTTGGACCACTGATTAAGCAGGATGAACTTCACCTAACACCCATGACTTTCCAATGTTATGTCTGAGTAAAAAGCCCTTCTATCCATAAACACTAATAATTATTTAGGGAGGAGGAAGATGCCAGAATGCAAAGCCATCCCCCCATTATACTAGGCTCTGTCTTTTTATTTCTCTAAGTCTTCATCTGGAGAGGAGTGTCCTATTATTTGGACACTGAAACTGGCCAGGATTGAAACCAGTGGGCTTGTGCTGGAGATCTTTCTAATATGGAATGGGAAGGGAGGATAGATTCTCAGGGTCTGAGGTGTCCTGGAGGAGAAGGGAGAACACATGTGGGAGAAGGAAGAAAGAGGCAAGGGAGAAAGAAGGAGAGAGGGGGAGATAGTGGACAACTCTGAGAGTTGGGGAGAGAGTCAGAAACTGGGACTGAAACACAATGGGAGAAAGAGACAGAGCCAGAGGGACAGAAGGAGGAAGGAAAAAGAAAAAGGAGATTAAAAAAGATTGGAAACCTCTCACAATCCATTTAGAAGAAGACAAACAACCCAACTAAAAATGGGCAAAAGATACCACAAAAGATACATTGGGTGGCCAATAAGCAAATGAAAAGATGCTCAACATCAACAATTACCAGGAGAATGCAAATTAAAACCACCATGAGATACTACTACACACCTATGAGAATGGCTAAAATTAAAAAGACTGACCATACCAAGTGTTGGTGAGAAAGTGGAGCAACTAGAACTCTTATATACTGCTGGTGGGAATGTTAAAATTCCCACCATATTGGAAAACAAGTTGGTCATTTTTTCTAAAGTTAAATATGCACTTACCACATTACTCAGGAATCCTACTCACAACTATTTATCAAAGAGAAATCAAAACATATACCCATACAAGGGCTTGTAGATGAATGTTCATAGCAGCTTTATTCATTTTAGCCAAAGACTGGAAACAACCCAGATGCCAATCAACTGGTGAAGGAATAAACATATTGTGGTATAAACACAGTGGAATACTCCTCAGCAATACATTGAATGACGTGGCTGAATCTTAACATCATCCTAAGTAAAAGAAGCAGAACACACAAGACTGCATATTCTATTATGCCGTTTGAATGGCATTAAAAAAAAAAAAAGCCAAAACTATACTGAGAGAAAACAGATTAAGGAGTGCCAAGAGCCAGAGGTGGGGAGAGAGGATTGACAGCAAAGGGGAACAAGAATGTGCTAGAAATTTTCTACAGAAGTGATAGAAATGTTATAAATCTTGATTTTGGTAGTCATTACACACCATCATACATTTGCCCAAGTCATTGAACTGTATACTTAAAATGGTTGAACTATAGCTCAATAAAACTGTTAAAAATATGAATACATTATCTAGTTGGCAGGAAACATCTACATGGCCTTAGCATGACCCAGCCCAAGCTCTGAAATTGGTCAGGGAAGGGGATAGAGATGGCTCAGCTTCATAGTGGGCAGCTAGCAAGTGACCCTCGTGGCGGAGGGCCACCTGAATAGGAGAGAAGTCAAGAGTTGTAACCTATGGGTCAGGCAGAGGCTCAATAAATAAGGTAAAAACAAAAATGAATGAATGAATGGAGTAGCAGGAAAAGAAGGCAAGATAGATAAAGGCAGAGAAGACAGAAACTAGTAGGGAAGGAGGACAGAGAGAACAAGACAGAAACGAAGGCCCCGCCCAGCAAATGAAGACAACTGAGTAGATGGCCAACTTCTAAGGAGGCAAGTCTGTTCCTGTCACTGGGATCGAAGACCAGCTTTTCTGAGTGAAGGGGCCTGGCAGGTGGTTCCCTGGGGTCAATTGTGAACTCAGGTCCCTGTCCATAAGGGGTTTGTGAGGCACTTGTGAGGTCCTCCAGTAACTGGTCCTGCCTGGTATAGGGTTCGGGACCTGAGCAGGATCAGAGAGACGATGTGTTTTTGAGGGTGGGGGGTAGGTATTTCTGCTATGATCTAAAAATATTCTTTCCTCCTTTTGAAGGAAATGACTCAGTTAAAAGAAGTCTTTATCAGTAACAGAAGGATCTACAGAGGTGTGGCCTCTGGGCGTTTTCAGATCTTCAGGTATTAAGTGAGGGAGGAGGACGGCATGGATCCTGGCGCAAAGTTGTTGCAACACTCTGCTGGTCCCTAAGCCTTCCCCATCAGCCACATGGACGGGTGTAGAGAATGCGGCTCCCTCTCAGGAGTCTGGAGACCAAGTCTAGCTTAGTATGTGGCTCGGGCATTTACCAGGATTTGTGTTCTTGGGCGAGTATTGAATTCTGGAGATCCTCCATTTCCTCATCTGTAAAATGGGGGGAATAATGGAATTTCTCTTATAGAGTTGTTATGAGAATTAAATAACACAATCAGTGTACAATTTACTTATTTTTATCTGCAAAGAGATTAGCTGTTGCATAGGATGGGGATGGGGAAAAGCACATCATTTTATGCAACAGCCCCGCAAGGTTTGGACTGAGAGCCGGACCCAAGAATGTGATGGGGGTGGGAACAAGCAACCCTGCTTCCCTATTCTAGAGGAGAACATCCATAGCTTTCCAAAATGTAAGTTTGCTGTCCCCCTCCCCACCCATGCTGTGGCACTTAGCTATTTCCTCCAGGGCTTGTACCTTCTCATCACTTGGTGGGCATGGGGTGACTGTCTTCCTCAACAGAGTGTGAACTACCTCGGAGCCCATTGCGTTCTTGCATCTTGGTATTACCAGGAGCTAAGAAGGGCATGGAACCTACAGAGCGTCCACTCAGGGTTGAGAAAGAGCTGCATTTTAGAGACAGAAAATTAGGTTTTATTTGATAGTTTCTGTACCCACCACTACCGGTAATCTGGGGTTGACCATTGGACTTTGTAAAGTTGAAAACTCGTTCCCCTCTGTAGATTAAAAGACACTTAAGAGCCACATTCAGCAATTGCAATGTGTGGATCTTATTTGGTCCTAGGCGCTGGGGTTAATGCAATAAACAAGACATACAAGACTCCTTCCCCATGTGGAACTCACCATGTATATGGGGGAAGGCAGTTACATTCATAATTATATAAGCATGGCGCATGTTGGGGTGAGGGAAGTTCAAGGTGATCTGGGCGCTGCCAGGAGAGGCTTGCCTTGATTTCCAAGAGGTGTTTCACTCTCACAGCCTACGATTCCAACGCGAACTTGCTATACACAGGCCTCATTGTCAGTACCCCCATTTTTACAGGCAAGGAAACTGAGATAAAAAGATTACATGATTTCCTGGAGGTGGCCAGCAAAGGGGAGGTCAGGTTGATACCAGGACCCTAAAGCAAGGACCCTAAGCTCAGAGCCTTTGCTGTAGAACACCAAGGTTAACACATCGTTTCCAGATCTCAATGTGGCTGAAGGGGTCATATACATGAGACATGTTTGTGTAACCCAGAAAAAAAATGTCCAGCCGAATCCAACATCCTGGTTTCATGCTCGTGATATGTTACAATGACCACCCACTCTGTCCAGTGTCCTTTGTAGTATGGGCCAGATCTGATAGCAGGTGGAATATGAAGTTGTTTTTGTGCATTTCTCTTCTTCCTGGCAGAACAGAATCCCAACAGAGTGAGAGCTCCTTGGGCCAAACTGCTCTCCTTCCTTCTCCATCCAAGCCAGTCTCAGAGCAGCCCAGCCTGCAAACCCTCCTCGTGTGTGACGAGCAGGGAGCAGCCACCCAGTGCTGTTTATTTGCCCTGAGAGTAAAAACATTGTTTGAGAAAGAGAACTGTTTACGAGCTGGCAGCAGGTCCATTTAGGTCCACTTAAAAAAAAATTTTTTTTTTTCCTAAAGTACATGGATATGTCAGCAGGGGTGATATTGTGTAACGCTGCGAAGACTACCAGATTTACAGCTCCGTAGTAGTTACTGAAGCTTAGAATATTCTCTGTGATCTGGCTCCTGCTTTTCTCTCCAGCCTCACCTCGCTTCACTCCTCTCACTCCTCTGCTTCAGCCCTGGGGTCTTTTCCCAGCTCTTTGAGCAGGCCACATCCACTGTTTCTGTCACTCCTCACCTCTGCTTCCCCTCATCCCCGCCCTCTGCTCTGTTACTTCCTTTGTTATTACAATTTTAAATTATAAATATATTATGCATACAAGTAAGTGTATATAATTTTATGTATCATTTAAAAAATACTAATAAAACTAACACCTGTATACATACCACTCAACTTTAGAAACAATAAAAATAGAAATCGAATACTGTACTTAGAGACCCTCTGCATTTTCCTCTGTAATCAGATCTCTTCCCTCCGCCAGGAGGTAAGCACAATGCTGAAATTTGTGTTAATCATTCCAATGCTTTTTTATGTAGTTTTTACCACCTTGGCGTACATCCTTGGCATGCAACATGTTGTTTAGGTTTGCCTGTTTTTGAACTCTGTGTGAATAGATTCACATTCATGTATTCTTCTCTGACTTGCAGCTTTTGTTCAACACTAAGTTTTTGTGTGTGTCTGTGGTTAATTTTCACTGCTGTCTCGTATTTCATTGTATGCATACACCACCATTTAACCATTCTATCATTTATGTGTCATTTGGGCGACTTTCAATTTGGGGCTGTTATGAATGATGTTGCTATGAACATTCTTGTATATGTCCCCTGTGCACATGTACAAGAGTTTCTCCAGGATATACACCTACAAGTGGAATTGATGGGCGATAGGGTATGAGTCTGCTCAGTTTTATTAGGCAATAACAAACTTTTTCCCAGCGTGGCTCTAACAATTTACACTTCCACCAGCAGCGAATGACAATTCCCGTTATCCCACAATCTCACCAGCATGCAGTAATGCCCATCTTTTTAATACCTACTTAAGGTGCGTGTGAAATTATATTTCATTATGGTTTCAAATTAATTTCTCTGAGTACAAATGAGCATGAGTTTCTTTTCTAATGTTTATGAGCCATTCTAGTTTCTAATATGAAAGGCCTGTCATGTCCTTTGTCTGTTTTTGCTTTCTGCTGGGTTATTTATTATTTTCTATTAAGTTATGGAGTTCTAATATTTTGGATATGAATCCTTTGTAGCCTGTATTTTTACTTTATGGTATCTTTTGATGAATTAAAGTTCTTCTTTTTAATAGTAAAATTTACAATATATTCCCTTATGGTTTATACTTAAAAAAAAATCTTGAATGCAAAATTTTTTTAATCTCACGTTCATAAAGATATATTTCTATATTGTCTTCTAAAAGTTTTATAGTTTTGCTTTTCACATTCAAGTCTTTAATCCACCTGGAATTGATTTTTGACAAGGGAGGAATCCAATTTCATCTTTTTCCACATGGATACCCAATTATCCCAGCACCATAGTTCATCCTTCCCTTCTGATCTGCAAAACCCACTCTGTCATAAATCAAGTCTCCATGCTGTGTCTATTTCTGGGTTCTCCAGTATGTTCCATTGGTTTAATAGAATCCTTATGCTAAATCCATGCCACCTTAATACGATAGCTTTAAAAATAAAATTTGATATCTGATAGGGTAGGTTCCACTCCTCACCCCAAACAAATTCCATTGTCTTCTTTAGAAGTATCTTAGCTGTTGGCTTTTTGTTCTTCTATGTAAGTTTTAGAATCACCTTTGAGTTACAAACAAACAACACATTGGGATTTGAATTTACAGATAAATTTGGAGAGAATCAACATCTTTAAGATATTGTTTTTATCCAAGAGCATGGCATAATTCTTCATTTATTTAGGTCTTTTTTAATGTCTTTCAATAAAATTTTATAAATTTTCTCCAGGAAGGGCTTGCATGTCTTTCGTTGGGTTTATTCCTAGAGATTTTCATTTTTATTTTATTTTATTTTTTTAAAATTGGTACCTGAACTAACATCTGTTGCCAATCATCTGTTTTTTTTTCTTCTTCTCCCCAAAGCCCCCCAGTACATAGTTGTATATTCTAGTTGGAGGTCCTTCTGGTTGTGCTATGTGGGACACCACCTCAGTATGGCTCGATGAGCAGTGCCATGTCTGCGCCCAGGATCCAAACCTGCAAAACCCTAGGCCACCAAAGCAGAGTGTGTGAACTTAACCACTCGGCCGTGGGGCTGGCCCCTATCCCCAGAGATTTAAAAATTGAGTTACTTTTGTAAATGGTACTTTTAAAAAAATTATTTTTCTAACTATTTGTTTTCTTTTTAGAGTAAAGAAATGTAAGTAACTTTCTTGTATTAATTTGTATGCAGTAACCTTTCTCAGCTTATATTTATTCCTAATAAATTTTTCTAGATTCTTTTGAGTTCTTTATATAGGCAATAACATCATCTGAAAATAATGACAGCTATGTTTCTTCCTTTCAAATACTTAATCTTTTATTTCTTTTGCCTGCCTTACAGCACTGGCCAGGTGCTCTGGGAGGGAGAGTACTGAGCAGAAACATAACAGGCACTCTGTTCTTTTCCTTAATCTGAAGGGAATGCCTTCAACATTTCACCATTAAGTACGATGTTTGCTGTAGATTTTATATAGATTTCATTTATCATGTAAAGGAAATTCCCTTTGAGTCCCTGTTTGATAAGATTTTTAAAAATATATGTATAATGAATGGATATAAAATTTTATCAAATATTTTTTTCTGTATCTATTGAAGAGATCACATGGTTTTTTCCTTTAATCTATTAATGTGATAAATTATGCCAATTAATTGTGTCATGTAAAACCAACCTTTCAATCGTGGGAAAAACCCAACTCAATCACGATGTATTCCATTTTCATGCATTCCTGGGTTTGCTTTGCTAATATACACTTGAAGGTTTTAGCATCTGCGTTTATGAGTGAGGTAGAACACAAATTTTCCTGTCTTATGTTTTTTTCTGGTTTTGATACTAAGAATATCTTAGCCTCATGAATGAGTTGGGGAACATTTTCCTTTCTTTCATTCTTCGGAAGAGTTTGTAAAAAGTGGAAGTATCCCCTCCTTGGAAGCGTGGAAGAACTCAGCTGTAAACCTGTCTGGGTCTGGGGTTTTCTTTGTGGGAAGATTTTAAATTACAGATTCAATTTCATTAATGGTTATGATACTATTCTGAAGGCTTGCCAAGCGCGGTTTACCAGATGTAAAATGTTTTTTCATAAACTTTGTTTGCTGAAGATAAATTCCTGATTTATTTATTTTCCTGATGGCCTCTGTTGGGGAGAAGAGGCGGTGCTCAGATCATGTGCAAAGAGGCTTGAAAAACCGCAGCTGACATGGACTGTCAGTTCAAGTCCCTAGAGAACCCCAGAGTCCCACTGCTTGACTCAAGAAGCACCCCATGGGGACAGTCACTGCTTGGGTGGATTTCTGTAACTCCCTGAGACACTATGCAGCCATGGCTAAGAGAATGGACTTTTGGGACTGTCGGAACCTGAAGCTTCCAGAGAAGGGTGGGGTCTGGCACTCTCTACAGCTGCGCTCTGCACTAGCTTCTTGGGAAAAAGCAGAAAATGCAACCACACCTGAAACCACAAAGACAAAATCCTCTTCTTTAAGCTGGGTCCTTTGGTTGGGGACAGAGATCTCCAGTCCCACCACTCCCCCTTCCATTTTCTACCTCATGCTTTCACGAGCCCAACAGCTTGCTGTCTTCAAGGCAGGACTCTAGCACCAAAGTAGAGTCTGATGGGGTGAATACTCTCGGTGCTTTTTGAAATACCCAAACCTTAATTATAACCCTTGCCCTCCTAGTCGTAACAGTCCACTTGAAGAAGCAACTGCTTGGCAATAATTATAATTAAATCCTCTCACTGGGCTTCACTAAAGGCCATAAAAATTTAAACAAGCAAAGTTCCTCTTCAGTCTGCTGTGGGTCCTCTCCTGGTGTGTTCTCACAGGAGAAGCTTGTTATGCATCTACTGAGTACCACGCACTGTGCTGGGTCCTGGGGACTGGTGAGGTAGCCCACTCTCACCAGGATAGTGCAGACTGTGCGAGAAAGCTTCTCTCTGTCCTACACCAAGTCCTTCCCTTGCATTTTCCAGACAGGAGCGTCCCAAAGATGAGCAGTCTCTGAACATCCAGAAATTTCCGTGTTCTACCCACCTCTAATACAGACTACATTATGTCCTTAGAAAGTGACTTTTTATCGTAGAGAGAGTGGGGCTGACAGTCACTTCCTGAACTAAGGAAAATGGACGCACAGGGAGAGTTGGATGGAGAAAGGACAGACCAAAACCACTGAAGAGACTATATAGCATAATCATTAGGAAGTTGGCTGTGAGTTTAGATTTCTCTGAGTATGGCTCCCAGCTTTGCTACTCTTTCACCATGTAACCCTGGGCAAGTTATTTGACCTTCTTGGCTCTGAATTCCTTCATCTGGTTTAGGTGAGGTTTAATGGCTTTTTCTCTAAGGATCTGTCAAATTTTATAGGTCGTGGGTCTCACTTTGGGGGAGATAGCTGGAGAAACAAACTGAAGTAGGACTGAAAGGGAAGTTAATTAAAAAAAGTTCCTTCTAAAGAATTTAGTGAGCCCAGAAATCATTTGACAATGTCAAACTTCACTTGGCATCTTCAGAAAGTTAACTTCTTGCCATGTGTTTGTCTTCTCTTACTATTTTTTAAATTTCTCAAAGGATATCACAGCAACCACAAGGGACGTTTTTTAAAAGGAGGATAATTGCTCACCATCCTACCACATTATCAAAGCGGTTGTCTTTGTTTTCTTTGAGTAACTAAGTCCCCTTAGTAACTGAAGGATTTACAGTTGTAGAAACCGTAGGATCTGGAGCCCTCACGGTACCCTGAAACACTGCCTGAGACCTCTTCTGTTGGCAAGTCTGCCTTCCTCTTCTGGATTATTGGGAAAACACCCTACACAGAGGCTGAGACCTCGGACGTGGTCGGTCATGCAACAAGTTCTCCTTCTTATGGGATGGATAGGATGTGGCTGCAAAGTCCACCAAGATCCTGGTGTCCTTTCTAGACAGGCTCAGGGATCCACAATGAGTGAAAAGGGTATGTGACATTTCCAAAGCCAATGCTTAAAGCACCTTTCTGGAGAGTCTTTGTAAGATTCTGCAGAAATCAGAAGAAGCTTGTCCCCTACTGTCGCAAATTAGATCTAAATAGTTTTGATTGGCTGCCATGGCAGGTCACCATCCCTCCCGGAGGGTCCACCTGTGGCGCCTGAAGAGGTTTGACTGCCTGCCCTTCCAGGAGGCCCTCTGCTGCCTTCTCCCTTCACTGAGTGAACCACACAAGCTTGGGGCCCCAGGCTGTCTGCACATGTGGTGCATCTGATCTGCCAGGGCCCTGCATTTGATCGGAAATAAAGGGAGAGTAGAAGCTTTCAGACAGTCTCTGTTTCCAGGTGTCCTGATACTCTCATCTCATTGTGCTAAAAAGGAATGGAAACATGGACTTGCATTAAGAAGGAGGGGATCCCTCATTTTGGCCCGTCCTTAGAACAGCTGTAAGTTTCTTGTTTGTATCTCCAGCCTTTAGAACAATACTTCAGCACTCGGTAGATGCTTGTTGAGTCTGATTCAGGAGGTCATTGTCTAAACCATCTGGGACAGATGTGAGGAAACTCTCTTCCTCCCAGTTCTCTCTTCAGCTGGTGTTAAGAATGTAACACAAAACAATCCAGGTATACTTTGGGGGAAAATTTTTGTTCTTTACTTTCCCTTGATGTTCCTTAATTCAGCCTTTTCTCCCAACCAGTGTTTTCCTGCAAAACGTAGCTGTCATTTTTCTTAAAAGAGGGCTATGGGCCAGTGCTCACGGGTTTTGATGAGCAGAGCTCCTGCAACGTTTCAGAGCAATGATTTGGGAATGTCTGATGCCCTCCAATGGACAAGTGTTCTGAGTGTTCTGAGCCCCAGGTGAGGGTGAGGATGGGGTTGAAAAGGAGGCCTAGTCCCTGCCATTAAGAAGTGTATAATCTCACTGAGATAAAATGGAGAAAACCGAAAACAGGTTTTGGAATTCACAACAAACGCAAGAGCTAGTCTGTACAGAACATTCACCAGGGATCACCCATTCCTAAGTACTTTATTATCTCATGTAATCTTCACAACAAACCAAGGGGCTAAATACTAAGGTTATCATTACCGTTCCCATTTTAGAGATCAGAAAGTCAAGGCAAAAACATTTCATCGTAATTTGCTTGAGGCCATAGAGTCAGCAAGTGAGCAGAGCTGGGGATCAAACCTAATAGTCTGACTTCAGGGCGGGCCTGCTTAGTGCTCCCTACTGTGCAAGGCAGCATGTGCACTGTGGAGGCGGGATCAACGGTGCTGGCTGTAGGGCTGGAGGATTCTCGGAGCACAGGAGTCAGTGAGGGCTGGAACCCTCGGACAAGCCCTCTCTAGCTCTCCGGGCCGCATTGGCTGGGCCAAGTTGGGGAGGCTTTGCCCAGTTTCTGGGAATCCTGCAAAGACGTCTGAGAAGCATTTCCCAGTCATTTCCCTCGTGGGGGTTTTATGGCACGCTTTTATGGCTTTCAGAAGGCATTCGCAGCAGGACATGAGGCTGGACTTTGGCTCTGCACAGAGGTTTGGCAAAGCCTGAGGGAAAGGAATGGTCACACACAATGCTCTGATGGCTGTTGGCCAAAACAGAGATGTTACCATACCCACTGTCACTTTCCCCCATCATATGCCAGATAAAATGGCTGTCTCTTATGTAACAGCCAAACTTTCTTTTTAAAGAGTTGTGGCCAGGGGACTCAGGTTTATATTAACTATATGAGTCTTGAAAAACCCAGGGGGCTGGGTGCAGGGGTTAAGTTTGTGTGCTCTGCTTCGGTGGCCCAGGGGTCACTGGTTCGGATCCTGGGAGTGGACCTATACACTGCTCATCAGGCCATGCTGTGGCAGCATCCCACATATAAAATAGACGAAGACTGGCACTGATGTTAGCTCAGGGCCACTCTTCCTCAAGCAAAAAGAGGAAGATTAGTGACAGATGTTAGCTTGGGGCCAGTCTTCCTCACCAAAAAAAAAAAAAAAAAAAAATCCAGAGCCCCCTCCCTCTTGGCTGTAGAACCTTAGCATGTGAGAGCTGGAAGGGACCCTGAAGATAATCTAATTTAACCTCCTGAGCCTCAAAGAGGGGAAATGATGTGCCGAAGGTCACGTGGGATTTGGTGGCAGAGTCAGGCAGGTCCACCACTGGGAGAGGGGAACAGCTGATTCGAGGTTGTTTTACTTGACTTGTTTTCCAGATAATGTTTTACTCATTTTCAACAAATGTTAGTGAAATTTCCATTTGCCTGGCTCTGTCAGCATGGAACTTATATACTAGTGAGGGAGCAGGCAAAAAAGCAATCACACACAAAACAAAAAGCAAGGAGACATGTGCTGTAAAGCAAACAGAGTAACTGGAGGGACCTGCTTTTGATAGAGTGTTTTTGATTCCATATTCTCCCACCTGGCTAGGATGACCTTGGCCATGAACTTCATTCCAAACCAACACTTTGCCCATCCCTTGCACCTGGAAAGTGTGCCTTTGTGTGTCACTCAGCTTTTGGCGTAGGTCCTGTTCACCTCTGGTGCATAAAAGGGATGGGGCTGGGAACACATCAGCTGAAGGCATATTTTTTCCATTTATGGGAGGCTGCATCTTGGAGGCCTGGCTGTCTGGCCTCAAGCCCAGGGGTGCAGGTGTTATTGTCCTCTGATAGAAGCCGCAGACGTTAAACCACTAAAGCATGGGCACACCTTAAGCAAGGGAGGGCATTGATTAAGCTCAAAATCCCCATGGCTGGCAGAGCATGAGTAAGCAAGGCAAAATGATGAGATCAGCAGAGCTTGGCGGTAACACCCTTTTTCTCCTTTAGGTGGCATTCACGGCATCCCCCTAGCCTGCGTTCACCTACTCCCTCACCCACCCCACACATCCCTCCCTCCTTCATTCACTTACATACTTATTCCTTTAATCGGTTCTTACAAGAATTTCCTTACTCATACACTCACTTATCTCTTCTTTCTTTCATCAAGCCCTTTAATCAATCATTCATTAATTCATACATTTATTCACTCTTATTTACGTTTATTGACACATATACATTAGCACATATACATTCACTGGATTTCACTCACTTCCTCACTCTCACATTTAACTAACACTTACTAGACATTTCTCCATGCCAGGCTCACTAGGATTGACCCTTGGTGGGGGTGCTCAGGGAGCATTAGTTACCTTATCCTTAAAGAGTTAAAGGCAATGAGGCAGCACTTAGGTAAACTCCCAAACTGTCGAGTGACAGATGTGCACCTGGAGGCATAGACAGATTGTTGTGGGGTTCACATGATGCCCTCTCAGGCAGCCAGCGCTACTGGACACACACATTCTCACAAAGGCATTAGAGATCTCAGAAGTTGCTAGACCAGCAAGTATTTGCATTTTAAAGAAAGAGAGAGAGTTTACCCCCAGGGGTTAATAAACTTTTCCTGTAAAGGATCCGATAGTAAATATTTTAGGCTTTGGGGGACGTACAGTCTCTATCCAACTACTCAACTCTGCTGTTGCAGCGAGAAAGCAGCCACAGACAATACGTAAAGAATGAGCGTGGCTGTGTGCCCACAAAACTTTATCTTGGGATGCTGAAAGTGGAATTTCATATAATTTTTACATGTCATGGAGTGTTATTCTTCTTTTGATTTTTCCCTCCAACCATTTAAAACTGTAAAGACCATTGTCAGCTTGTGGGCCACAGAAAACCAGGCTGCAGGCTGCATTTGGCCTGTGAGCTGTAGTTTGCAATCCTGTTTCAACTCAAAGAAATGAATGAACAGCAGATAATTTCCAGGTGCCAATGGTGGACACGGTTTGGGGCAATTAGTCCTTCCTGTGGCGACTGCTTTCTGTACCTACGTAGAGCGATGAGGGCCTAATCCCAGGCATAGGCAAGATGACTTTGGAAATAAAGGATAGGCATTCTCTGATCTTATTAATGTCCTGCCCGCTTGGAACTGATGTAGGAGAATGATTAAAACAACGAACTCTCTCTGTGACCCACTATAGACAGGTTCAAATGGGTTTAGAGTTCGTTTCCCCAGGGCTTGCCCAGGACTTGGCACATAATAGGGACTCAGTAAATCTTTACTGAATGAATGGATGACTGGCATGTGGTGGGCACACTATGCTTGTGAACAGGACCACGAAGGCAGTGACACTTCTCTAAACAGTGCTGGCTCAGGCCAAGGCAGGGCGGCTCAGCAGAGCCCAGAGAGTGGGACGGATTTGTCTGCATTTCTGACACGGCCCTCTATGTCCTCAGAGGTGCCCTAGCCTCAGTCGTGAGAAGGCACGTTTTCCCTAGGCGAAGTATCTGGGAAAAAACTGGCGTTTGCAATATTCTTTGCATATGTAAGCAGGTTTTATTATGCATCTAGTTGTGCAATTTTCCAGCAGGGTTTGATTGTTTGGGAGTAGGAAGAGAGAGAGAAGGATGGATAGTGTATCTCCCAAAGCTCGCGCTTTGAAATACAATAAACATTTTTTTTTTCTGTGAAAGAAAATGGCCCATTTCCTTGGACGTTTCTCTTTTCTTTTCCTTTTTGAGAACATTTTTACTCACCAAAAATAAAATTCCTTAAGCGTTAACAAAGGGTTGTGATAGAGGCCTATATCTTACTTTTCGGTGAGAACAATTTGTTAAGAACATGCCCCTTTGTGCTCTCCGTGGAGAAGATCTGATTTTCAGCTCATGCCCTGAGAAAGCATACAGCACAGTAGCGTATTTGCTGAACAAATCCAGATGTACCCCTAGTCCAGTGTAGCCCCCAGATAATGCCAGCTATGATGATACAGAATCACTGAATCTTGAATTATGGGCCTACACACAGATGGCAAACATATGGCACACGTGCCTCCATTTCCTCCTCCTGGGCCAATGACAGACATTGCTAATTGATCCCACCATTCCTTCCCATTGAGCCTGGTTGCTGCCCGCAAATCATTCCTAAATTCTCACCGTGGACAATCAAGTCAGCATGTGAGAGGCCCCACTCCTGCTGCTTGGGTGGGGATGGAGCATGGGCTAGAAAGAGAGTTAGACCCGCATTCTGACCCAAATCCTGAAACGTACTTGCTGAGTAACTTTGAGCTGGTTACTTAGCCTCTCTGAGTCTCAGTGTCTTCATCTAAAATGGAAATAAGAACATCTATTCACAATGCTCACAGAAGACAGGATGTATGTAAGACTCTGGCAGCGAGTCTGGCACCTGCTGCCCATGCCATCAAATTAGCTCCTTTCCCTTTGAGCTGAGCCAAGTGGAAAGTGGACCTGTTCCAACAATCCAGCCAATATACAGATCCCTTCAACTTCTCCAGCCAGAGGCACGTAAGTCTCTGCCTGCACCTTTCCAGTGGCTGCACTGGCAAGTCTACCCTTATCCCACCTTTGGAAAGCTCCAGTTTTCTCCAAAGCCCTTATATTCTTGGCATGTGTTTGGGAAGAAGAGTCTGCTATTCAGAAAGGGCATTTGCCTTGCACAGGCCTTATGTTAGCTGCCATTTATTCTGCATTTACTACATGCCAGGCCTTGTGCTACGTCCTGCACATCCGTGGTTCCCAGCTGGGGCCGATTCTGACTCTCCGGGACATTTCACAATATCTGGAGACATTTTTTGTTGCCACAACTGAGTGGTGGGTGCTACAGGCATCTAGTGGGTAGAAGCCAGGGATGCTGCTAAACGTACCACAATGCACAGGACAGTCCCCACCACAAAGAATCATCTGGCCCAAAATGTCAATAGTGCCGAGGCTGAGAAATCTTTCTGTGTGAATATCTCATTCAATTCCCTAACAGGTCTCTGTGAAAGATGTTGTTAGTCTTTTCACTTTCGTATGAGGAAACCGAGGCCTTGCAATGTTGAGCCACGTGGCCAAGGTCCGTGTGCCATTAAGGAATGTCTCTGCCCCACGTCTTTTCTCTACACTACACTCCTTGTCCCCATACACCTCTTTTCTCTTTCTCTTGCCCTTCTATTTTATTTTGCTTTTCTTGTTTTCCCTTCTTGCTGAATTCTATGAGAGAGAGTGTGTGTGTGCATGTGTGTGCTTGCGTGTTGCAGGCCCTGATGGCCTTGGGTATCAATTAGCCCTGCTTCTGGCTCCCAGAGCTGCAGTCTGCTACAATGTCTGAGGTGCGGGCTGGGCCGCTCCCTCATTCCCTTGGGCTGGGCTGGGTCTCCTGAGTGGCTTACCTGCCAGGATTAATTGAGCAAAACGATGATGTCAAGTTTAACCTCTCGTTGGAGAAATGCTGAATCGAGGAAGCAAGCTGAGCAGCAGACTTAATTACTGAATCTGCTTTGGTCACCAGAAACCAGAAAGGCTTTTCCCCAGAGGACCTCAGGGAGCTTGGGCAGGGCTGGGGAGCCAACGACTGCAGGCGTCACAGTGCACCAGGAGGACTGGTGTTTTCTGGCGTGGCTTGGGTATAAAGGGAATTGGGCTGTCCGGACAGAGGAGAGGTGCACGCAGGCCCTCACCTCACCTCCTTTTTTCACCTGGCTGACTTCTGTTGCCCTTCAGGTCTCCACCTGAAGATCACTTCCTCCAGGAGGGCTTTCCTGAGCTTCCCAACCAGGTGGGCCCCCCGTCACACACTCCCTTCACTCCCTGTCCTTTGACCTCATGGCACTTTACACTCTTATAATTTTGTGATCAAGTATTTATAATACTTTGTTTAGTATTTGTCTGACCTGGTAGCCTGAAGTTTCCATGAACATAGGGACCATGTCTGTCCTGCCCACTGTGTCATCTGTGCCTGGTGCATGGGGGGCACCCAGCAATTTTTTGTTGGCTTGCTTCACTGATGGGCTGTGAAGGGGTTGGGCAACCAGAACCCACTACACTAGGTGAGGATGGGACTCACAGAAAAGGCTGAAAAGTGCATATAGAAAATGGCGGACAGACAGCCTCGCCTCTGTCTCCTCCACCCTGGTCTCTGCCTTTGTCCAAAGTCTTTTTTCCTGTAGCCATTCTTGGCTTCCCTCCCGCGGGTTCCCTTTGGGACTACAGCTGGGGAACTGGGCTGAGCAAGTACAGTTGCTCCAGGGAGCCCCTAGATACAAGCCAAAAGTCAGACTCCTTCCCTACTTCCAGGATTTTCACTGATTATCCCGGAAGCTAAGCGGTTTCGGGAAGCCTTTGCTCTCCAACGCGGGCTCCGACAGAGCATCCCTTTGGAGTGTGTGACTGGTGAATGTCATTCTCAGCAAGACCTGTTTGCACAGGCCAGTGCTTGGGTGGTGAGGATGGGGGATGGTTATAGCTTCCTGACTTGACCCAGTGTTAATAACAGAGTGAACATTTATGGAGCCATTTACCACGGCCAAAACCCAGCCATTATGTCATGTACATGCATGGCCTTGTTTTATCCTCACAGCAATCTTACGAGGTTAAAAAAAAAAAAGACCACATCAGTTCCATTTTACAGATGAAAAAACTGAGGCCCAGAGACATTATGTAACTTGCCCAATGTCCTACTGTTTAGTAAGAGGCAGAGTGAGAGTTGCATCCCAGAGTTGGCCAACCCCATAGGCCATATTTTCTCACTATACTGCTGGTGCTGAGAAACTCTTTGCTAGAAAGTTCTTTGCCTCAGAGAACTCTACCTGACACCTGCTGGAGCTGAGAGAGCTTTGCAGCAGTCAGTAAGAAAGACGGTCTCGTGTGAATGTGTGCTTGAGCAGAGGAGGAATCACAACAAGGACCATCATCAACTAAACAGTAGAAACAGCTCTTCCTGTGTTATCTACATTGGGAGTGTGCTGTCAACTCGTTAAGCAACGTCCTACTCTGCCAGGTCCATTTTATCACGGTACCTGGAAAATGAGAAAACTGGGACCTGGAGAGGCTAAATGCCTTGCCAAGGGCCACGAAGTTAATGGGTGGGAGCCCTTGGATCAGATTCTTTTAGGCCTAACTGGGGAGGTGATGGCACGTCAGGTGGTCATGAAGGCATCTGTCTTGTGCTAATAATGGCTACCACCACCTGGGACTATGTGGCCCAGAGATGAGGCATTAAATAATATGCCTATATCTGGTTCTGTCTTAAACTGGAATTAGTTTATTTATTTAATTTTGGGGTGAAGACTTTGAGTTTGTTATGGAAATACATTTTTCTGACAGTTTTCTTACATATAAAATGAGACAAGATCACCCCATATCTGTTAGTAGTTGTGAAAAATACCCCTTAGGGAATTCCGATGCGAAGGGTCATGTAGATTTTGGAAGATGTTGGTTCATTCCCTGCCTTACATCAGGGATTCTCCTCAAATGCACTAAAGATGATGTGTTCTCAAAGCTCTGTTTGGAAGAAAGAAGTTAACAGCAATGGCTACAGCTTACTGGGTTATGTCTAAGACTTGCCAAGACCCTGCATGGAAGAACTTACCCATTTTGCAGATGAGGACACTGAGGCTCAATGGGGTAAGGTACTCAGTTCAATGTCACTTGATTATTAGGCGGCAAAGCCATGGCATAAAGCTTTGTCCGACTCAAAGCCTTTTTATTCATGTTAATAAGCTGCCTTCCTCTACAGTGGAAAAGTAAAAAGCGAACCAAAACCCAACAATGGTTTCCACAGGCTCCTTCAGCATTTTCAGTATTTGATTTCTAACAATCTACTTGATGGGAGAAATTTCTTCTTATAGCTCATGAAATCCTTCACATTCTGATTTGTGTTCCTTTCCTCTTCCGAACACAGAAATACAAAATCAGTATCGAAACCCAGCTTTGGAAAAATAAAGTCATCCCTCATTTCCACATCAACTCTGAAGCCTTTCTTCTCCAGGCTGTGCAAACTTAAGCCTTTTTTTCCTGGTCTTAGCCCAGGTGCGGGAACCAGGCCTCAGGAGGGGCGGGAGGGTGAACACATGGCTGAAAGGGCCAGGACTCTGAGGCCGGGCTGAGGGCAGGGCTAAGGCTGTAAACAAGGAGACTGGCACGGGTAGGCAGGGGGAGATTAGCTCAGCTGGCAGCGGCCAGTGGAAAAAGGGGTAGCAGTTCAGTGATGGCAAACATGCCAGGCGAGAAGGCGGTGAGAAATGAGCCCTGTCTTTGAGATAGGGGAACGCCCAGGAACAAATAAGGGAGAGAGAGACAGAGAAACAGAGATAGAGAGAGGATACTGTGGTTGAGGCATGGACTTTGGATTTCCTGATATATGCTGAGGGTCTGTGATATGCAGATTTGGAGATCGCTGTGAAATAATTTAGGTAAAACTCACAGTATAGCATCTTACACATAATCAGCTCTTACAAAGTAGTGGTCAATCTTATAAAAAAAAATTCCAGCTTAAAAAAATTCAAGAGGACTGATAGATTTGGAATGTCACCATTTTGCAACCCCAAATGAATGTTCATGAATGGCACCTCAAATCATTAGGTGAAATGCTAACGGGGAAACTTATAATGGATGGAGAAGGCTGGAAACATCTGAATCTGAATCAATTTTTAATGCAAAACGAGAGGCATTCTTTTTACATGTAAAAGAATGAATTTGGACCCCTACCTCACAACATATACAAAAATTAACTCCAAATGCATCATACACCTAAACGTAAAAGTTAAAACTATAAAACTCTTAGAAGAAAATGTAGGGGTAAGTCTTTGTGAACTTGGATTAGTCAATGGTTTCTTAGATATGACACCAAAAGCACAAGCAACAAAGGAAAAAGCAGATAAATTGGACATCATCATAATTAAAACCTTTTGTGCTTCAAAGGACACCACCAAGAACGTGAAAAGGCAATCCACAGAATGGGAGAAAAATTTTTGCAAGTCATATATCTGATAATGAGCATGCATCTAGAATAGGTACAGAACTTTTAAACTCAGTAATGAGACGATAGATGACTCAATTAAAAAAATGAGCAAAGGATATGAATAGAGAGTTCTATGAAGAACACACGTCAATAAACACATGAACAGATGCTTAGCCATCAAGGAAATGCAAATCAAAGCCACAATGGATACCACTTCGTACCCACGAGGATGACTATCACAAAACGGACTGATGATAAAACAAGTGTCAGTGAAGATGTGGAGAAATTGGAACCCTCATACACTGTTGGTGAGAATGCAAAATGGAAAATCATTTTGGAAAATAGTTGGCAGTTCCTCAAACAGTTAGACGGAGAGTTACCATGAGATCTAGTAATTCCATTCAGAAGCATATACCCATATGAAAACATATGTCCACACAAAAACTTGTACACAGGGGCTGGCCCTGTGGCTGAATGGTTAAATTTTTGCACCCTGCTTTGGTGGCCTGGGGTTCATCGGTTCGGATCCTGGGTGTAGACGTAGCACCGCTCATCAAGCCATGCTGAGTGAACATCCCACATAGCGGAACTAGAAGGATCTGCAACTAGAATGTACACCTATGTACCGGGGGGCTTTGGGGAGAAGAAAAAAACACTTGTACACAACTGTTCATAGCAGCATTATTTATAATAGTCAAAAGGTAAAAAAACCCAGATGAACCCAGATGTTCAACTGATGAAAAGATAAACAAAATTTGGTAGATTCATGCAATGAAATGCTATTCAACCATGAAAGGGAATAAAGCACTGACACATGCTACAACAGATGGACCTAGAAACATTATGCTAAGTGAAAGAAGCCAGACGCAAAGGACCAAATATTGTTTGATTCCACTTACATAAAATGAGAGAATAGGCAAATCTGTAGGAACATACAATAAATTAGTATTGTCTAGGGCTGGGGTGGGGGATGGAGGGAACTAGGGCATTTAGGGGGAGATGACTAGGAGGTGCAGACTTCCTTTTTGGAATAATGAAAATATTTAAAATTATGGTGATGGATGCACAACTCTGTGAATATATTAAAAGCTGTTGAATTTTATACTTAAACAAAACAAGAAAAAAACAAAAAGGAAGTATTTAGCACTATCTATGAGGTATTCTTACCAAAATCAAGCCTAAAGCTGATTAAGCCTCTAGATCGAACTACTAGTTCACAGAGAGCACAGGGGAGAGAGGAACACACGAAACAACACTGCAAACATGCAACCGGCAATATCCAGAACGCAGACAATTCAACAAGACAAATGACTTGGCTTCTTTGACATGTACATGGCAAAGGACAAGAGAAATAAAAGGGGAACCTGTATAATAACAGAAATCTGACACACGTCAACTCAGTGCAAGGTGTTTACCTCATGTGGATGCCATTTAAACAAATCAACTGCAAAAAAACATTTATAAGGCAGATGTGGACATTTGGACACTGACTGAATATTTAATGTTTTAAAGAAATTATTTTCCATTTTCTAATGTGTAATAATGGCATCATGGTTATGTTAAACTCTTAGGAGAAAATACTTACTGAAATTTTTAAAGAGATGCCTGCATATGGATGAAATGACATGATATCTGAGCTTTGCTTTAAAAGAACCCAGTTGGGGAGCAGGATCATGACTGGAGACACAACTGAAACAAGATGGGTGATGCGTACAGGAGGGTTCATTATACTCTTCTTTTGACTTTTATATATGTTTGAAATTTTCTGTCATAAAAAAGTTCAAAAAAAGGTACAGGGTAGTGATTGAAGAGAAATCTAGTAATGGACTGCTAAGAAATTTTGACTGCTGAAATTCTTAATAACGACAACAACAATAAGTGGTACCCAAGCACTTTACGTCTTTTGATTTTCCCGACAACCTTGTGAGGTAGGGGTTATTCCTGTTTTTTGATGGAAACTGAAGCTTAGAGTGGCTACTGATTTGTCCAAAGTCTCACCATTGGGATGGGGACGAGGCATCTGGGTGTGAGGCTGGAGTGGTTTCTCCTGCACACAACACTGCTTCTCTAGATGGGCTCATGACTGTTCTTTATCCCAGGGATCTGGCAGAGCAGAAGGCAGCAGAGGCCCTCCAGACCTACCTTATGTCTTTTCTTGCTTTCAGACATCTGCCAGCGAACTCCTGCTAAGGCACTGGATGATAATTTATGAGAACAGTTTAAGGAGCTGTCTCCTCCCAGGGGATACACTCTTAAAAATTTTACAACATATTTCAAGCACCTATTAGGCCCCATAAGCACTTCGGGGCAGATAATGATGACATGGAACAGAAGGGTTTGAAGGGACAGATGTCCGTTTAATGGAGCCTTCCCATTTTTCTACCCACAAGTCTTTGGGACCTCTCTCCAGTCAGTTCAAGAGTGCTCTTGTAACTTCATTTATGAGTAGGTATTTGTTGAGTGAAACTGTAAAGATGAAAGAAGTTTATGTTGGAAGATATCAACATAAGAATATAAGCATAGGATAAACTTATTTCTGCAAATTATCTTAGATGGAGGATATTAGAGCCTTAAACATAAATTAGCACCAAGGGTATGTCCATAGGAAAAAAATTATCTTAATACTAAATAAAAACCATCTCTTATGGCAGTCCTCAGTACCACAAAGTTGGGTTGGGAGACTCCTGTGAAAGAAGAAGACAAAGGGAGAGGATTTGGATTTACAATTCAAGCTCCTAAAAATTATTTTATTTGGAATATTTTGAATAAAAGTTTGAAAGGGAGTCAGCTGTGGGACAGTGGCATAGTTGTTAGGTTTGCGTGCTGTGCTTTGGCGGCTTGGGGTTCATGGGTTCAGATCCCAGGCATGGACCTACACACCACTCATCAAACCATACTGTGGTGGCATCCCACACACAAAAAATAGAGGAAGACTGGCACAGATGCTAGCTCAGGGACCAATTTTCCTCAAACAAAACAGAAAGATTGGCAACAGATGTTAGCTCAGAGCCAATATTCCTCACCAAAAAAAAAAAAAATAAAAGAAGAGAGTCAGCCTTACATATCTCAGAATTTCCCAAGGTGCATGACAGCTCATCTTCCCAGGAGCCCAGGAAAGATGCTTGGACTTGTCGTTATCATCCTGGGATGGGATGGAGGAAGTGTGGGAAGGGAATTGCATTCCTTACACTGACTTCAGTGACCTGCCTTTTTCCTCTCTGTCTGTTCTCTTTTGTTTTCTGGGTAATTGGAAGAGGCTAGAGGGATTGGTAATTATTTTAAAAAGTCAGAAGACTCTGTCTTTGTTTTTGATTCTTGAGGCAAAACGTGTTATTAGAAAACTTTATTGGGGTTTTGGAAAGTCAACAGCAATATAAATGAGTAAAATACCATCCCTGCCCTTAAGAAGTCTTTTTTATTTTTTGTGAGGCAGATTGGCCCTGAGCTAACATCTGCTGCCAATCTTTGTCTATTTTGTGTATGGGACACTGCCACAGCATGGCTTGCTGAGTGGTGTGTAGGTCCATACCCAGGATCTGAACCCAAGAACCCCAGGCTGCTGAAGTAGAGTGTGAACTTAACCACTATGTCACCAGACTGGCACTCCCTCCTTTTTTTTTTCTTTTAATTGAGGTAACATTGGTTTATAAGACATTTTCAATCTTAGTGAGCATGGTGATAAGATATATACATGATGTTTATAGTACAAGGAAGAATGTGTTATAACTCGAGTACAGGCGTATCTCTAAGATATTGTGGGTTTGGTTGCAGACCACCACAATAAAGTGAATATTGCAATAAAGCAAGTCATATAAATTTTTTGTTTTCCTAGTGAATATAAAAGTTACGTTTATACTAGTTGTAGTCTATTAAATGTGTAATAGCATTATGTTTAAAAAACAATGTACATACCTTAATTGAAAAATACTTTATTGCTAAAAAATGCTAACCATCAACTGAGCCTTCAGTGAGTAATCTTTCTGCTGGTGGAGGGTCCCACCTCGATGTCGATGGCTGCTGACTGATCAGGGTGGTGGTGGCTGAAGGTTGGGGTGGCTGTGGCAATTTCTTAAAATAAGACAGTAATAAAGTTTGCCACATTGATTGACTTTTTATCGTAAATGATTTCTCTGTAGCATACGATGCTATTTGATAGCATTTTATGCACAGTAGAACTTTTTTCAGAATCGGAGTTAATCCTCTTGACCCTGCTGCTGTTTTATCAGCTAAGTTTATATAACATTCCAAATCCTTTGTTGTTACTTCAGCAATCTTCACAGCATCTTCACCAGGAGTGGATTCCATCTCAAGAAACCGCTTTCTTTGCTCATCCATAAGAACCAAATTCTCATTCCCTCAAGTTTTATCATGAGATGGTAGCAATTCAGTCACATCTTCAGGCTCCACTTCTAATTCTAGTTCTCTTGCTGTTTGTACCACATCTGCAGTTACTTCCTCCACTGAAGTCTTGAACCCTTCAAAGTCATCCATGAGGGTTGGAATCGACTTCTTCCAAACTCCTGTTAATGTTGGTATTTTGACTTCTTCCTATGAATCATGAATATTCTTTTTTTTTTTTTTAATTTTTCCTTTTTCTCCCAAAGCCCCCCGGTACATAGTCGTGTATTTTCAGTTGTGGGTCCCTCCAGTTGTGGCATGTGGGATGCTGCCTCAGCATGGCTTGATGAGCAGTGCCATGTCTGCGTCCAAGATTCTAACTGGTGAAACCCTGGGCCGCCGAAGCAGAGCGCGTGAACTTAACCACTTGGCCCCGGGGCCAGCCCCTGACGAATGCTCTTAATGGCATCTAGAACGGTGAATCCTTTCCAGAAGGTTTTCAATTTACTTTACCCAGATCCAACAGAGGAATCACTATCTGTGGCAGCTATATCCTTATGAAACGTATTTGTTAAATAATGAGACTTGAAAGTCAAAATTACTCCTTGATACGTGGGCTGCAGAACGGAGTTGTGTTAGCAGGCGTGAAAACAACATTAATCTCATTGCACATCTCCATCAGAGCTTTGGGTGACCAGGTGCATTGTCAATGAGCAGTAATATTTTGAAATGAATCTTTTTTTCTGAGTAGAAGGTCTCAACAGTAGGCTTAAAATATAAGCAATGTTGTAAACAGATATGCTGTCATCCAAGCTGTGTTGTTCCATTTATAGAGCACAGGCAGAACAGATTTAGCATCAGTCTTAAGGGCCTAGGATTTTCAGAACGGGAAATGAGCATTGGCTTCAACTTCAAGTCACCAGCAGCATTAGCCCCAAATGGAGAGTCAGCCTGTCTTTTGAAGCTTTGAAGCCAGGCATTGACTTCTCCTCTCTAGCTATGAAAGTCCTAGATGGCATCTTCTTCCAGTATAAGGCTGTTTCATCTACATTGAAAATCCACTGTTTGGTGTAGCCCTTTCATTAGTGATCTCAGCTAGACCTTCTGGGTAACTTGCCGCAGCTTCTACCTCAGCACCTGCTGCTTCACCTCCACTTTTCTGTTATGGAGATGGCTTCTCTCCTTAAACCTCATGAACCAACCTCTGCTAGCTTCAAACTTTTCTTCTGCAGCTTCCTCACCTCTCTCAGCCTTCAAAGAATTGAAGAGAGTTAGGGCCTTGCTCTGGATTACGCTTTGGCTTAAGGGAATGTTGTGGCTGGTTTGACCTTCTATCCAGACCACTAAAACTTTCTCCATATCAGCAATAAGGCTGTTTTGCTCTCTTGTCATTCCTGTGTTCACTGGAGTGGCACTTTTAATTTCCTTCAAAAACTTTTCCTTTGCATTCACAACTTGGCTAATTGTTTGGCATAAGAGGTCTAGTTTTTGGACTACCTTGGCTTTCAATAGGGCTTCTTCACTAAGCTTAACCATTTCTAGCTTTTGACTTAAAATTAGAGATGCCTGACTCTTCCTTTTACTTGAACACTTAGAGGCCATTGTAGGGTTATTAATCGGCCTAATTTCAATATTGCTGTGTCTCAGGGAATGGCGAGGCCCAAAGAGAGGGAGAGACACAGGGGATCAGCCGGTTGGTGGAGCAGTCAGGACGTACCACACTTATCGATTAAGTTTGCTGTCTATACGGGTGCAGCTCATGGCACCCCAAGACAATTACAACAGTAACAGCAAAGATCACTGATCACAGATCACAATAACAAATACAACAATAATGAAAAGTTTGAAATACTGTGAGAATTACCAAAATGTGACAGAGACATGAAGTGAGCAAATGCTGTTGCAAAAATGATGCTGATAGACTTGCTCGACGCAGGGCTGCCATGAACCTTCAATTTGTAAAAAATGCAGTATCTGCAAAGTGCAATAAAGCGAAGCATGATAAAACAAGATATGCCTGTATAAACAATGTGCTGTGAACATAGTGGGGAGATATTAATTCTGTGGGGTCAGGGGGGACCTGCTCGGTGGCATAGAAATTAAGTTCACTTGCTCCACCTTGGCAGCCCCAGGTTCGCTGGTTTAGATCCTGGGGGCAGACCTAAGCACCACTTATCAAGCCATGCTATGGCAGGTGTCTCACATCTAAAATAGGGGAAGATGGGCATGGATGTTAGCTTGGGGCCAATCTTCTTCAGCAAAAAAAGGAGGATTGGTGGCAGATGTTAGCTCAGGGCTAATCTTCCTCAAAAAAGAAAATTTTAAAAGGGGTAACAAGAATGGAAAATAAAGATTAATTAAAGAAAAGAATGTGCAGTGGGGGAGTGGCAAGAGCTTCCCTAAAGAAAGGATATACATACTGGGCTTTGGGTTATGGATATAACTGTGACAGGCAAATGCACCAAAAATAAATCCCAAGAGGAATAGCATTTTTTATTCAACAAACATTTGTTTATTGCCCAGAATAATGAAGGTACTCTACCTGCATTACTCTGGCAAAAGGCAATGAGGTGGCCTAGTATATAGTGTGCTTAGGACCATTGAATAGATTACTGCAACTTTTCTGTGTGTTCATGCTCGTGTGTGTGTACATATGTTCACACATCTGTATGTGTATGTGCATGTCTGTAGTGTGTAGGGAGGTCTAGGGGTGCTGGAAGGGGTGGTGTAGCTAGGTCATGGAGGGTCTAGAATGCCTTAACTTATTTAGGGGAGAGAGCACAGGTCTACCTTCAAATACTGTCTCTTTTCCAGCCTTGATACTTTGGGCAAGTTCCCCATCCTTCTGTCCCTAAATTTTCCTATTTGGTGAAATGAGTACACCAATGCCTACTCTGAATAGTTGTGAGGACAGTCATAATGTTTGTAAATCCTCTATTATGGTTCCTGGCTTTTAGTCGCCACTCAATAAACAGCAGCTATTACTGCTTCCGAGGACTGTAGGGAACCACCGGTGGCTTGGGGAAGAGAAATGGCTGAATGGATTTGGGTTTTCAAGAGATTGTAATAGAGGCCAGATTGGAAGAACGGATGGGGGTGAAGGTTTGAGGGGTGGGGCGTAGAGATTGAGCAAGGTTCTGGGAGACCAGGTAGGAGGCTGAAGCACTAGTCGAGGCAAGAGATGAGACCAAAATTAAGGCTGTGGGATGGAATGGAGAGAAGCAATAACTATTTAGTTGGCAAAATGAGCCTGCTGACTAACGGGATGTAGGAGGTGAGTGAAAGAGAGAACTCTGGAATGATGACAGGCTTTCTAGTTCCACTTACAGCAGTTCCACTAAGCTGGATCTGTGATCCGCGAGGAGGGGCAGGCTGACGTAGAGGGTTAGGGGAATTGGTAGTGGGGTAAGAGGGAGGGAGGAAGAGGGTGAGTTCTCTGAGGGGTATACTGAGGGAGCAGAACCTCTTAGGAAGCCCCATGTTGGAGAAAACAAGAACACCTCACTGTTCTGTGAGTGTGTGCGATGGAGCAAGCAGACCCCATGACCCGAGGAAGTCACTTTTAGAATCGACAGGGTGAGCCTGGCAATTGTGACTTTCCGTAAGGCATGGCTGAAGGCCTTCTTTCTGACTGTGTCCCACCCGATTGACTTTCTTTCTCCTTCTAAGGCATTCCTTCTCAGCACAGACCTAGAGGTAATCTCCAGAACACTCCCAGAGGCCAAGTGCATTGGTTCCAATCCTTCTACTTAACCTCCTCCACCAGTGCTTTTTGCAGAACCTACTCAGCACCGTCAGGTCTAATCCTGAATTGTTTTCAAGTACAGTTGTTTTTAGCCCAAAGTTCACCTTTGAGGTCATTTCCTGATGTTCTAGCCAGATGTGTCAGGTGGTTTCCCACAGGTGGGAAGACACAATGGCAACAGGAAAACAAAATTCCTTGCTCTGATTTCTCTTTATGAGAAGGTAGCAATTGGTACCCTTTGCTGTTTAAGACCTGAAAGACAGTCCAAGCCTTGTCCTTGCTACAGGAGGGGGATAGGACTATGTAACTGGGAAGGTTTCAGAGGGGTTTCAGAAAACTGACTCTTTAAGCCTCCTTTATCTATCTACCTATCTACCTGTCTATCTATCCTATTAGTTTCAATAAATGTTTGAGATTATTATTGCTGCTCTTGTTATTTTGATAGTAGAATCCCCAGTACTCACTGTGGTTACTATTACGTTGTAAGCACTCCATAGATGTTTATTGGTTGAAAGAGTTACACTGACCTGTGATCTTTCTATAGGAAACTATTTCTCCTCCGGTCTTCTCTGAGCATATGTCACCACATCTGTCCAGACATTTAAGTCAAAAGTCTGAATTCCTTCACTTATTGAGCACCCACTAGTAACCAGGCACTGTGTGGGGTGCTGGGACGAGGAAGGTAGGGGGAGCTTGATAAACTGGACCCGATCACAGCTCTCTAGGACGTTAGAGAAAGAGGAAGCAGGAGAATTTGTCATTTGTTCAACTCTCCACTCATCTTTAGCTGTAGCTCATAAATGGGACATTTTGAGTATGATTTGACATCACCCGGGCAAACAAGGAGAAATGCTTATAATCCAAAGCCATCTGAATTGAGAAAAGGCTATAAATACTGTGCAGTGGTTCCTGGGAATAGGATATACAAATGCAATCCTTTGGAATTCTCACCTTTTGTGAAAACTAGGAAGGAACACTGCTTGTTTTGAGTCCTACTAGGATTCTCTCTGTAGATGAGATAAACGACCCAGAAGAAGAATTAAAAAGGCACATGGAAAATAGCTTTCGGCTAAAACTTTTGGGAAGCCAGCTTACAGCTGAGTAAGCTAGCTTATATCCACTGACGGTGGGCTGTACTTTATATATCCATGTCTCTATATAAAGAATGGTTTCAGAAAAATTCTGTTAGTCTTTGGCTTAATTGTGAGTCATGAGGCCCCCATTTTGGAGTGTGTGTGTGTATCTGTGTGTGGGTGGAGAGAGAACTTTGGGCACAAAGCACGTATGTACTTGTAAAAAAGCATTTGGAATGTGTGTGTTGGAAGGGAATTATGTGGTATTTCATGCAAGGAGAGTGTGTACGGAGGGGAAAGTGTATCTGTGCGTATGCGTCTGTATGTCGTGCAGAGGGTGGGCAGAATCACATGAACAGTCAGCCTCTTAGAGATCCAGACAGTGGCAGAAGACATAAAGTGTTGTAGGAGGTGATTGTTTTCCTTTTAGACCTGCACACAGGTCTTTGAGGAGCCCTTGACTTTCTCCTCCTCCTTGTCTTGTTAAAAAGGGATTAGAGTCCTATTAAGCCATTTAATCCCAAGGTAGATATTCATGTTTAAAAACAAGACTTATAGCTTTAAAAAAAATAGTTCAGTGCAAGTTGAGGTTTGTCCTTTCAAGTTGCCACCTGTGTGGCTTCCAAAGAGTGTTTTCAGCAGAATACCCAACATGCAGTTCTTCTTAATTACTTTGCCTCATACCTCCAGTCCTTCATCTTTTAAAGTACTCTTCAACCTAAATAGCCACATGCTGTTAGAAGTACTTCTACTTCTGGAGTGCCACAACCGCCCCTTGGCTTATCTCCCTTCAGTTGGCAACTCAGTCACCAGGCTTAATAAGAACAGTATTAAGAGCCAATGTTCACGGGGTGCTTAGTATGTGCCAGGCATTGCGCTAAGCGCTTTACATGCAGGATTAGATGCGCCATAAGAAAACACCCAGGGGCTGGTTTTGTGGGTGTGGGACATGTGTAGTCACACAGAGCTCTGCACAGAAGGGCCCTTCACTTGGTTTAATGCTCTGCTGTTGCCATCTTGAAATTCTTAATCATTTTTGAGCAAGGGACCTGCCTTTTCATTTTTCACTGGGCCCTGCAAATTATGTAGCCAGTCCTGAAAACACCCAATGACCCATAGTTTATTTCCTTTCTTTTCCTTCCTTTCACATGACACCTAATATGTTAATAGGGGTTGGGACAGTGAATGTCAAATTATGATGCCAGAACCCTTTCTCCAAAACAAGTGCCATTATCTCGTTGGAGGGAAATTTTCTAAGGGACAGGAACAATGTCATGACTCTTAGCACGGGAAAGCAAAGTATCTGTGAGAATTTGGCAAGTTGTTTAACCCCTCTAAGCCTCAGTTTTCTCATCTGTAAAATGGGAATAACAATAAGAATACCTAACTCACAGGCTGTTTCAAGGATGAAATGAGATCACATGTATATAGCTCTGACACACAATACATCCGACGTTAGAGATTATTAATGCATTATGGGTGTTTAGCAGGTACTAAACATCCAGTATTGCTTGTGACATGGTATGGATCACTTGCCCATCTCCAAGGTGCCCTTATCCCAGGGTTTGTTCCCTACCTGCCCCACAGAGCTGGGAGGAACATCTGCTTTCTCCATGTGCTGGGTGATCACAGAGGGGTTGCTGGAACTGATAAGCACTGGGGTGCTGATCTCCACCATTTGCCGCCCCGAGGGAGAATGGACCATCCTGTTGAGAGTGTTCAAGGCCGTCGTGATGGAGAACTGCCCGGGGCCCTTCCGCCTGGATCCAGGGCCCCTTCGGAGGGTGGGCGTGTTGACTGCTTTGCCTCTGGAGGGTGAGGCCACCAGGGACAGGTTTTTTGTGCGGGATGACTGACGGCCTTTGTTCTTCTCTAAGAGGTGTCTTGCAGTGAGGTTTGGCTGAAAAGACAAAAGGTCCCATAAGAAGTTAATCTTCTGATCTAATGTGTGCAGCTAAGTCCCACCCAGGCTAGCCCGAAGTCAGTTCTGATGCCACCAACTCAGTCGTCACTCCTTGGTCTGCTTCTATCTTTTATCAATATGTCCCAGTTACTTTGCCATATCAATATATTTTTACAACTCTCTGCAAAATAGGTACTACCCTTTTACTCTCTTATTGAGGTCCAAAGGGGCTAAAAATAAGCCATGATACTCTTCCCCCGATCCTGAGCACTCGTCCTTTACCCATTTCTCCCAGCCACATTCCAGTCCTTTTCACCTAGGAGACACTCCCATCCTCCTTCTGCCACCCCTGAATCCTCCATTGGGTTGGCTGCTTGCCCTTCTTGATGCTCCTGCAGCCCCTACGCTTTCCCACCATGGCAGTTTTCACTCCACTCTGTAATCACTTACTTTCCTTTCCCCCACTGGACTGTTAGCTACCTGGGGGTAGGGACCTTATTATTCTCTGCTGTATCCCAGAGTGGATGCTCAGTGAGTGTTCGTGGAATAGTGCGTGATGAAGTTGCTCAAGTTCATATATTTACATACTGTTTGAGTCAGTATGTAAATCCATTCAGGACTCTGAATCTTTATGCTAAGACCGTCTTTTACTACTTCCTTTAAATACTTTCATCTCATCACCATTCTCTCTTGTTCTATACCTCTGAATCAGTGGTGTGCTGGTAAATCAGAAACAAAAACAAAAACAAACCCAAAACCCTGATTTGTAAAGTTTACCAATTTCTGTGGTGTAAATATCTACCAATGGTTTAACAAGTGGCTAACAAAATTCCTGAAAGTGTAACAAGCAGCTCTTGCAATGTAGTATCAGCTAGCTCTAGCACAACCACTGAGAGCACTATATTTTGAGTACCCTGCCCACCAAGGGTCTCCAGGAGCTCATTTCCTTTGGAACTCTGAAATATGCTGACAAAACAGTTTGTGTGAAAACTGTCCAGGACAATTACTTAAATTTCCATCATTATGATTGCCACCAGTTGCCCTCTCAAGCCACATGTCTCATTCTAGTTTAGAGATTCAATGATAGAGCTAAAGGAGAATTTGCCTATTTAAGAACTTTTTAATGACAATGTGCAGATTATTAAAATAGCTGAGATAGAAAATTTTAAAGAAAATGTAGTTCCTGCCTCAAGAGGGTTATAATTTTGTGAAAAAAAAATCATCAAGCAGGGGAAAGGGCATTATTAGGGCCACTTTAAAGATAAGAGAGCTGAGACCCAGAGAGGTGACTTATAAATGGCAAAGCGAGCACGTAAACAACCAAACAAGAAAACATCAAGATAGCAGTAAGTGCTCTGATGTGATAGAGAGTGGCTGGGGGAGCTGACTACTTTAGATTGGCGCATCAAGGAAGACCCACTGGAAGGTGACATTTGAGCTGAGACACAGATGACAAGAAGGAACCAGCCATGTGAAGAAAGGGGCAAGAACATGCCAGGCATAGGGATTATAAGCTAGTGGAAAGATCCTAAAGAGGAGAAAAATTCAGCCTGTTTGAGAAAAAGATGTGAAAGAAACAGAGAGAAGACTAGACTGGAGCGAGGAGCAGGTGGAAAAAGGAGACCAGAGATAGGCAGGGGCTGGATCGCAAAAGGCCTGCAAGGAGGCTTCAAGTTTATTTTAAGTGTAATAGGGAGCCTTTGGCGGGTTTTAGGTAGAGGAGTGACATAATCAGATTTATGCTTTTAAAAGCTCGTGCTCTGGTTTGACAGTTTCTCACAAAGTTAAACACATATGTCGCATCTGACCCAGCGATCCCACTCCTAGGTAATTACCCAGGAGAAATGAAAACTCAGGCTCACTCAAAAGTCAGTATGCAAACGTTTATAGCAGCTTTATTCATAGATGCCAACAAACTAGAAACAACCATGATGTCTTTCAACTGGTGAATGGATGAACAAACTCTGGCACATCTGCACAATGGAAAAAGACTCAACGCTAAAGAGGGATGAGCTACTGACACATGCAACAACGTGGATAAATCTCAAATGCATTATGCTAAGTGAAAGAAGCCAGGCTCAAAAGGCTACATCTATATGATTCCATTTCTATGACGTTCTGGAAAAGGAAAACTGCAGGAGCAAAAAACAGATCAGTGGTTGCCAGGGGTGGGAGGCAGGGAAAGAGATGACTGCAGTGAGGCAGCATGCCCTTTTACTTTTTGGGGGGTGCTGGAACTATTCTATCTCTTGATGGTGGTGTGGTTGCACACTATGCATGTGTTAAATGTATAGAACTAGACACCAAAAAGAGTAAATTTTACCATATGTAAATAAAAATAAATACATAAAAAGCTCATTCTGGTTGTTATTCAGAAGTGCCTGACTAGAAGGAGGGAGACCAATTAGGAAGTTACTAAAATTGGTTAGGCAAGCTCTGATGGCAGTCTGGACTAGGGACAATGTCTTACGTTCCCCAGAGCACCTATCTCTCTGTTGTTCACCCAGGAAGAGGACAATATACACCCTGTGAGTTGAATGAGTAAAGTTCTTTATGGTTATTCACAGCTACAAGGAAATAAGTTAATTTCTTTCTGCCTCTACCTAATTGTTCTGTCCCCAGGTGAGTGACTCCATCAGCATTTCCATCAGTAACATTGACAAAGGGCCTCGTGTGACTCTCGGTCTGCTCTGTCCTCTGCCAACGTGATTAATAGCTCAGTCGGGGAAGTTCTGCAGATCTTTTAAATTTGCACCCACTCATTTAAAACAATATCCTTGAGGTTCATTGGGCTGAGCAAGGTTCATATAACCCAGGCAGGCCCCGCTGGAGGAGTCCTGACAAGAATGGGCGTAAACTCAGTGTTTGTTTTACCACCTTTTATCCAGGTGCAATTTAACAAATCAAATGACACATTAACAAGAAAAATCCTGTTTATGCCAAAAAAACCACGTCACTCTCATAAGAAAGCTTTCCTTCCTTCCAATTGTTTTGCACGGCACTGGTAATTCAAAACTTATTTAAAGAGTTCTCAGCAAGTGCTAGTCTTAATGGAATGACTGGAGTCAAAATTTAAGTACTACTTTAAAAAGCTCAATTTAGGTTTCAAGTAATTTTTGAAAACCAGGTTCCCAGATTAGAGCAACCACTTGATTATCTTTCTCCCCTCCTAGCAATTAGGAGAACAAATGAAGCAATGGCTAGTTTGATGATAATCTTGAGGGTTCTCGTAATCACTAATTTTAGAGGCAAAGTGGTGGGGAGAGTATTCAAATGAATAATCATTAAATGTAGAAGTTTTGGAAAAAAGGTATCAGAAATAGGTGTTAAAATCAGGGGTGTCTTTTTTCCCCCCAGAGCTATGTTAAGAAGCTCTTGAAATAATGCAGGGGATCATGTGAACTCTAATCTACAAAAATTTAAGGCCCTCCCATATGTGCAACTTGGTATCAGTTGTAGCTGACCGCTGCCCTTCGAGACTTCACCATTGTCTCCCACTCACGTAATTGTTCCTCTGCAGCAAACGCTGCCTGACCTAGCCAATGGCTCCACCACTGACCTAGCTACACAAATCAGAAAGTGGGGCGTGATCCTTGGCCACTTCTTCTCCCCTATCCCCCACTTCTGTCGACCTCCTGGTCCTGTGGGTCTACCTCCTAAAGGTCCTTGAATCTGTCTGCTCATTTCCAATCCCAGTCCAAGTCACAGTCCTTTTCTAACTGAGCCACGCAGTAACCTCCTAACTGGTCTTTCTGCTTTTTTTTCCTCCCGCCTTCAAATTATTCTTCCCACCGCAGCCACGGCAGTCTTTATTTTTTATTTATTTTTATTTCAGTAATATTGGTTTATAACGTTATATAAATTTCAGGGGTACATCATTATGTATTTTGATTTCTGTGTAGATTATACCATGTTCACCACCTGAAGGCTAATTACAATTTATCACCATACACACATGTGCCTAATCACCCCTTTTGCCGTCCTCCCTCTCCACTTCCCCTCTGGTAACCACCAATCCAGTCTCTGTCTCTATGTGTTTGTTTGTTGCTGTTTTTATCTTCTATTTATGAGTGAGATCGTATGGTATTTGACTTTCTCCCTCTGACTTATTTTGTTTAGCCTCATACCCTCTAAGTCCATCCATGTCATCACAAATGGACAGATTTCATCATTTTTTATGGCTGAGTAGTATTCCATTGTGTAGATATACCACATCTTCTTTATCCATTCATCCCCTGATGGGCACCTAGGTTGCTTGCAAGTCTTGGCTGTTGTGAATAATGCAGCAATGAACATAGGGGTGCATGTATCTTTACCACAGTAGTCTTTAAGAAACCCAAATCTGATGGAGTCACTGCCTCACTTAAAATCTTTCAACAACTTCTACTGACTTCTGGGTCAAGTGCAAACTTCTTAGGATATGGCAGAGACAATGGTACTCACCAAACATTCCATATACTCCCTTATACTTCTCAGCTGACTTTAAGACAGGTGGGGCTATGTGACTGGTTCAGGCCAATGGGCTAGGCGTGGGAGTGACAAGTGTCACTTCTGACCTAAGGCCATTGCTGATATACACCTCACTCTTCCTAACTCTTCCCCAGCCGGGGAGACTAGGAAGTCCATGTGTTCTAGACGGTGCAGCTACAAGATGGCCCAACCTTATTAGTCTGGGTTCCTGAGTGACTATGTGAGCAGAGCCTCTCACCATTCTGTGCTGAACTGGTAATGTGGGTGAAAAAGAACTTCTTCTTTGTTAAGCTGCTGAGACTTTGGGGCTGTTTATCACCACAGCATAACCTAGCTCATCCTGGCTAATATAGGATGGTTTACAAAGCTGTCTGTGATCTGTCTTTCGTTTACTTCCCTGGCTTCATTTTTGTCACTCTCTTACTCCCTAAACTCCAGCTCTGGTATTCTTTTGATCCTTTGAATACATCACACTTCCTCATCTCCAAGACTTTTGCACATGTTACCTCCATTCCTTAAAACACTCTTCCCTCCGTGCTTACCTACATAAATCCTAATCAGCTGTCAGATCTTGGCTTAAGAGGCATTTGCAACCCCCTACCCAGGTCAGTTGCATGTCATACTCTCCCTCCCCCCCCCCCCCCCGACAGTTCCCTCTACTTCATTCTTTGGATTATTCAACACACTTACAATTACTTGATTAATGTCTGACTTTACAATCTCTGAAAGTAGGGACCTATATCTGTCTTGTGTCTTTAGAACTTAGCATAGGACCGGACATAGCAGGCAGCCAATGAAAAATTAGTCGAATGATTGAATATATGTTTAGGACAGGGTCACACTGAATGGTTTGTTCTCGAAATTTTTTCCTGGTTAGTCTGACCACCTCCCAAATATTTTTTCATTCATTCACTTGTTAAGCTAATTTTTTAACCTGTTCTGTGTTAGGCTAGCCTGTGAAGTATAAGAAATACACGTATCAGGTGTTCAGAGAAGAAAGAGACAACTGAGTGTTCAACTAGTTGCTGAAATTTCATGGAGAAAGTGGATTTCTAGCTGAGCCTTGTAAAATGAGTGAAATTTGAACAGGTTGAGAGCATCGGGTGGGTGTACCTGGAAGGGGCCTCTGCAAGAGAAAAAGCACTAGGAGTGAGGATACAGTTCAGCAGGGACAGTGAGGCGAGCAGCCTCTCTGGACCTTTCCTGTATCCCTCCCTGCCACTGTTAGCCCTTCAGCACTGACTGAGTGGAAGGGGTATAGGGAACCCTGAAAGCTGGACAGTGTTCCAGGCACACCACTCACTCCAGAACCTGCTTTGGCTCTTATGAATGGAAGAATTGGTCCCTTCTCTCCAGCCATGCCTCTGCTCTGTGTCACTGCACTGTCCTAGAGGGCGGAGAGCACGCCTTTTACTTCTTTCATAGCTCCCCACTGCTCACTTTTAGTGCTTTATGCCTGGTAAGCACCCAATAAATGTAGTTAAGCAATAAAATTTCACTTTTAAATTTGTAAGGAACTGCTTTAAGCTGGGGCGAGGCTGAGGCTAGAGAGGTCAGGGACTCCAGGTCGTATTCTTATATTGGAGAAATAGGTAAATAGCCTGGCATGTGTTCTTTCTTTCTTTAAAAACTAACAAGTTATATGTGCTCATTTCAGAAGATTTGCAAAATACAAAGCAGAAGAAAATGAAAATCGTCTAAAATCTCACCAGCCAATGATCACCACTGTTAATACTTTGGTGCTTTTCCTTTGAGTCCTTTATCAACATATATACAAATACATGCATATATTTATAAAGCTAGTTTTATGTAGTTCAATTTGTTTCTTTTTATTGTGGTAAAAAAACACCTAACATCAAATTTCTCATGTTAACCATTCGGTAGTGTCAAGTATATTCACACAGTTCTTCAGAACTTTTTCATCTTCTAAATCTGAAACTCTATACCCATTCAGCTTTATCTTACTTAACAATAAGTCATAAACATCTTTCCACAACACCAAATACTCCACGATACTGAATATTCTTCTCTAACATTATTTTTTCCATCACTGTAATTTTTTTTTCTTTTTGGTGAGGAAGATTCCCCCTGAGTTAACATCTGTTGCCAATCTTCCTCTTTTTCTGCTTGAGGAAGATTAGCCCTGAGCTAACATCTGTACCAGTCTTCCCCTACTTTGTCCGTGGGATGCCTCCACAGCATGGCTGAAGAGTAGAGAGGGTCTGCACCTGGAGTCTGAACCCGGGAACCCGGGCTGCCAAAGTGGAGTGCACAGAACTTTAACTACTTGGCCATGGGGCCAGCCCCCCATCACTATAATTTTTAAAAATTAAATCCTTATTGTTGGATAGTTAGATTATTTCTGGGTTTTTTTTGTAAGGAAGGTTGGCCCTGAGCTAACATCTGCTGCCAATCTTCCTCTTTTTACTTGAGGAAGACTGTCCCTGAGCTAGCATCTATGCCAGTCTTCCTCTATTTTGTATGTGGGGTGGAGCCACAGCATGGCTTGATGAGTGGTGTGTAGGTCCACACCTGGGATCCAACCCCACAAACCCTGGGCCACCGAAGCAGAGCACACAAACTTAACCACTATGTCACCAGGTTGGCCTCTATTTCTGTTTTGTTACCATTATACACCATGCTATGGTGAACATTTTTGCACATTTTGTACATGTATCTTTGCATACTTATTTTCGCATGTCCTTGCAATAAACTCTCAGATATTGAATTGCTGACTCAGAGGAAATGAACATTTTTAGGCCTGGTAAGCAATAAATGCAGTTTAACGTTCTTGATATGAGTTTATTTGAGTTTGGACATGCGAGACTGCACCAATTTACACTCCTATCAGCTGAATGAAGAGGCCCGTTCACCCCGGCTCTTGCCGGAACTGGGTATTATCATCTGGCATCTTTTCTTTAGAGACTTTAGTTAGTTCTGAAATAAGCCTCATATCAAATAGGAATTACTCTCAGGAATCACTGTGATACTTGTATATTTCTGAGTCAGCTTGAGTCAGATACTTGATACTCACCTCTACAAACAAGATTGGGAAGATGCCTACTTTATCTCCTAACTTTCCTTCTGCCCAGTTCTCATCCACTCTGCTGATCACAGTGATGATATCATCCTGAAAGAGAGAAAGTCTCCGGGTCAATATTTACGCTCAGTTTTCAGGTGGTGAAAGCTCTCACTGGAGATCAGCTTGGAGTCCCAGATGGTTTAGGAGCAAGGAATGTAGTTCTTTCATGATTTATTTATAAATTCTTCCTGCTAAAACGATCTTTCTCCATAAAGGGCAGTATTTGGGTCACCGAGACCAGAAGAAGAGTCGAAATAAGTTGGAGGATCAATGGAATCCAACAGGAAAACTTGGAAATGTTTCTAATTTTCAAATCACCAGCAGCATCTGGGCTTTTCATTTAAATTAATATGATAGAGAAATAAAGATGGAAACCATAGGGAGACAGACTTTTATCTTAGCAAAAGGAAGAATGAATTTCATTCTGATTTTGAAAAGTTTTCAGTACCTATTCAATTTGTGTGTGTGTGAGGAATATTGGCCCTCAGCTAACACCTGTTGCCAATCTTCCTCCTTTTGCTTGAGGAAGATTGTTCCTGAGCTAACATCTGTGCCAATCTTCTTCTATTTTATGTGGGATGCTCCCACAGTGCAGCTTGACAAGTGGCGCTAGGTCTGCGCCAGGGATCCAAACCTGAAAACCCCGGACTGCCAAAGTGGAGTGCACGAACTTAGCCACTGTGCCACCAGGCCAGCCCCGCAGAATCTATGCAATTTTTAATGTATCCAATGTAAAGTGGCTTTTTATTCAAGTTTTTCTTATTATAAAGGTTATATGAAGAGTTGTAGACACATTTGAAAATACGGATAAGCAAAACAAAGAAAAAATTCTAACACAAGATAGAGACAACCACTGTTAACACTTTGATTAACACATTTTCCCCCAGATTCTTTTCTATGAAGATAAAACATATATACATATAAACATGCTAATTTTTAAAATCTTTTCCAAAAACATACACACACATATACTAAAGTGCATGAGTTTTAGATGTAGACCTTGATGAGTTTCTACACTGACTATATCCACCGGACCCCCATCCAGATGAAGAAGTACAGAACATTCTCAGCACCCAGAAGCCTCCTCTGTACCCTCTCCAGTCACCTAGCAAGAGGGAACCACTGTTCTGACTCCCACATATGCATTCATTTTGCCTTTCTTGTACTTGCTACAAAGTCAGTCATCCAGGACACACTGACTTTTCACTTAACACCAAATTAGGAACACCATTCTACGTCCATACCTGTTCATACTCTAAACCTGAATATCCATCCACCGGTCTCCCTGGCCTTCCGCCCCATGCCCCTCAGTAATTTAGATGAATCCAAGTCTCAATTCATTCCTGCGTTCTACCTTTTCTTAGCATTTTCTGTCCTTCCTACAATTTGCAATGACATATTTATAGCTTATTATCTCTTTGATGCCTATCCACCCCATCAGACCATATACTCCATATGTGCAGGGCCCTTGTCTGTTTTGTTCATTTCTGTGTTCCCAACACCTAATATGGTGGATCCCCTTTAGTAGTCATCAATAAATATTTCTTGAATGCATGCATGCAAGAACAAATGACTGTGTGAATAAACTGTACAATTTACTGAGAGAGCAAACAAGAGGGAAGAGCAGCTTTGGGAGAGCAGATCTTGTTTAACACGGACATGCTGAGTTTAGGAAGACCGTGAGATTCCCTGCTGTAGTCAGCCTTCCACTGCCCTCCAGAACGGATCAAATGCTCTCTCTTGGGTCCTTGTCATAATTTCCCATTTCTGTGTCTGTTCCTTCCACTAGACCACTGGTTCTGTGAAGGTGGGGACAATGATTCATCACTTTATCCCCAGTGGACAGCTTGGCACGTGGATGGGCTTAAGGAATGAACGAGCAGGTGGAGTAAGTGTCCCAGTCTGCAAATTCCCAGAGAATGACAAAAAAGCAGATACGTCTATGTCTTCCTGCAGCTGTGTCTCCAGAGCTCCATGTCTACTGCCTGGCACAAAGGAAAGACTCAATAACTACTTGTGGAATCGAACTGCCCTTCCTGAACTGCAGGTGAAGTATCGACTTTGCAGTTTGGGATACAGAATGACCTTCCTTAGGGGACTCATTCCGAGGTGCCAAGACAATAATGATCAGTATTTCAAAATATGGAGCACAGTGAGGTCACCCAGTTTGAGGGAATCTGAAGTAAATCTCATTTCTGGGAATGAGTGTTGGAATAAAAACTTTTTATAGGGGCCATATCCCTGGCCTAGTGGTTAAGTTTGGTGTACTCTGCTCTGGTGGCCTGGGTTTGGTTTCCGGGCGCAGACCTACACCACTCATTGGTGGCCATGCTGTGGCGGCAACCCACATACAAAATAGAGAAAGATTGGCACAGATGTTAGCTCAGGGCGAATCTTCCTCAAAAAAAAAAAAAGTTTTACAAAACGAAAGACCTTTCCTGAGCTACTATAGCGACGCTATGTCTTGTATTTGATACAGATCATAAGCAGCAAAGAATGAAAATCACCACAAGTTTGGTTTTTATGAGAAAATCTGAATGTTTAAGGAATAACAAATACCAACTACAGAGAATTAAAGCAGTCTAGACTTTAGTAGAAGTCTTGTTATGTGCCCATGGTGAAGAATCATCCAATAAAAAAAGAGGCAAAAAACCTCAGGGTAATTAACATGCCTTGGAAAATCTGTTTTGTAAGAGGTTATTTATGTATAAAGGTATAATTATGTTATGATGTATGTTTGGAGTGTTTTGAATGCAATGTTTACAACGAACACATTGAATACAATGTTTACAGCAAAATGAGTAGAACAATGTTTGCAACAAGGGAGGAGAACTAGGTGGTTAGCCCTTGGTCGGCGAGAATACCCTGCCGGACAGTGATGGAGAGGTGAGGGCTGTAGTTCAGCACAGCACGCCGTCAACCTGTGTTTGTAATTTTCTGTGCACATGTCTGTTTCTCCCCCGCCTGTGTCTGAGGCAGGGACTCCGACTCGTTCATGCTGTATCCCCAGTGCCTGCAAAGGATAGGTGCTCAAAGGGGATTGTAGAATGAACGAACGAATGAATGTGTGAATACGTACTTTTGTCATTGCAATAGAAAAGGGCTAAAGATTTCTGTCAAACTCTTCTCGTTACCAGATTTCTCTAGTGACATCACTTCCATGTAGTTTGAATTATACACGGACACATTATATACATTTGCACACATATACATAAATATATATATTTCTTGCTGGTGACTTGGGCGGCCTCCCGGAATCTTACCTTGAGGAAGGTCAGGCAGTCCTGGCTCTCACTCTTGTCCTTGTCTCGTAGGTCGAAGTTGTAGAGGGCCCGGCAGAGTGGGGGCGGCTGGGGCAGCTGCTTGATGACTTCCACGGAGCTGGCTGGGAAGACCCCACTGACTCCGTTGACCTCTCCCTGGTACCAGTTCTCATCAAGCTGTCTCCGGAGGAGGATGACATCTCCCTTGTTAAACCTCAGGTCGCCGGGATTCTGCCCTCGGTAGTCACATAAGGCCTTTGCTCGAGGCACCTGCAGTGGCAAAGACCAACAAAATGTGTCCTTAGCTTGGAGGCTGGAGAGACGGAAGGTAGCATATTAATAACTAATCACTGAAGGGCTGGCTCCATGGAGTATTGGTTAAGTTTGGTGCACTCTACTTCAGTGGTCCAGGTTTGTGGGTTCAGATCCCAGGTGTGGACCTACACTGCTCATCCCTGGCCATGCTGTGGCGGTGTCCCACATACAAAATAGAGGAAGATTGGCACACATGTTAGCTCAGGGCCAATCTTCTTCAGCAAAAAACAAACAAACAAAAACAACAAAAAACACACAAAAAAATTAATCACTGAGCACTTCCTATGTGCTAAGTGCTGAATGTGATCATCTCGTTTCACCTTTCAGATAGATACTCTTATTATCCCCATTTGTAAGACAGGTTGACAGAAGCACAGAGTGGTTTAGTAACTTGTCTAAGGTGACACAACAAGGAAACGAAAGATATGGGATCTGAACTCAGGCTATCTGATTTGAACCTCTGTTTTTAATCAGTATGCCAGGAATAGGGTTTGGACTTGACTCCACAACTATGTGATTTGAGTGAGTCAGTGACTCTTTCTGGGGCCTGAATACTAATTCGAATTCTGGCTCCACCGCTTTCCTTTTGTGTGACCATGGTCAAGTTATTTGATCATTCTTTTTTTATTTTTTTTAAAATTTTTTAAAGATTTTTAATTTTTTTCTTTTTCTCCCCAAAGCCCCCAGGTACATAGTTGTATATTCTTCGTTGTGGGTCCTTCTAGTTGCGGCATGTGGGACGCTGCCTCAGCGTGGTTTGATGAGCAGTGCCATGTCCGCGCCCAGGATACGAACCGATGAAACACTGGGCCGCCTGCCGCAGAGTGCGCGAACTTAACCACTCGACCACGGGGCGGAAGAGGGTATTAATTTAGTTCTTCAAGGACCTTCCGAGTCTGCAATGTTCATTCTAAAAGGAATTTCAAGCCGCTTAGCGGTAGAGACGAGACCTGAGCAGCAAACCCCTTGCCGGTGGGATGGTAGAGCAGTGCTTTTCTGCTGGTCCCTGGATGCAGTGAGGCCAGCCCGGGGAATTAGAAAACCACAGGACACAGCTCCTGTGAGCAACGACGTGTGTCCTAGGAGGGTTAGCACAGTGTTGTGGACAAACGAAACTGGTTGAATAAATTATGATACACCCATTCAATGGAAAACCCTGTAGTCATCAAAGTTGATGATGTTGATCTATAATGAATAACACTGAGAGTTACTCAAAATATATGATTAATAGAAGAGGTTAAAAACAGTTCTGTAGACTAGATCTTCATTATAAATACATATGTATATTTTTAACTGGGGAAAAGACTACACAGCTATATGTCAACGTCTTAAGAGTGGTTATCTCTACATGGTGAGATATTTGAATGTTAAAAAAAATTTTTTTTCTTAAGTGCTTAGCAATGTTTTCTAACTTTTCTGCAATGAAATAGTTGTATTGCCTATTAAAATTGGACAGTAAAAAGAAAATGAATAAAGCTGAGGGACGAGAAGTGAAAGGCACAGGAGGAATGTAGGAAGAAGATAACCCTAGCTGAGGAGGATCAGCACACCATGCAACTACATTTTTGGAGAAGATGCTCCTTACCTGAGAAATAAGCAGGCAGATGCAGGCTAAGGGCAGAGGATTTCTGGGAAATGATCTGAATCTGCTAACCTCCTAGGGTTGAGTATACCAGGGAACAATAGTTGTCCCTCCATATTCCTTCTCTCTAATTCTCTGCTGTAATATAAATCACATTTTTCTGGGTACACGACTACCTGGAACACTGGTCCTACTTTCCAGCCTCTCTGGCGGCTAAGTTCTGGCCAATGGGTTATAAGCAACTTTTAGGAAGTGTCCTTACTGAGAGAGACTGATTTTCTTTTTCCTTACGTCTATTTTGCTATGTGGAATGCAGATATGATTGCTGGAGCTCTAGCTGCCATCTTGAACAATGAGGAT
Organism: Equus caballus; assembly: GCF_041296265.1. Classification (NCBI taxonomy): domain Eukaryota; kingdom Metazoa; phylum Chordata; class Mammalia; order Perissodactyla; family Equidae; genus Equus; species Equus caballus. The sequence goes on from NC_091697.1 coordinate 47,419,355, forward strand.
GAGGGTCATACCTAAAAAGGGAGGGAAGTCTACAGAGCTGCCAGACTAGTCCTGGACTATTCTACTTCCAGACTTTTGTCTGAAAGGTAAATAAAGTTCCATCTTGCTTAATGAACTGTTATTTTGGATTTGTAAAAAGAAAAGAAGAGGAAAGAAATGAAAAGAAAAGGAAGAAAGAGTGAAAAAATAAAAAAAGAATAGAAACCCCTTTGATATTGCATAATAATAACAATATCAATAGCTAATATTTATCAAGTGCTTCTTCCCATGTGCCAGGCACTGTGCAAAGCACTCCACAACATATTTCATTTAATTCTCACAACTTGTGATTAGAAAACTCAGGATCAGAGGTTAAAAAGTTGCCCAAGTTCACAAAGCTAGAATGTGGTGGATTTAGGATTTGAGTTCAGGTCTGTCTTATCCATTCAGATTGTTCTCAAAATGGAGTCCGTGGTTCACCTGTATCAGAATCCGGGGAGGTGTAAAAAATGCAGACTCCTGGACCCCAGCCCTGACCTGTATTACCAGATCTCTTGGAGTGCAATTCAAGTGGCTGCATTTTTATCACGCTCCCCTATCATCCAAGTTTGATGCCTCTGGTCTGAGCCATATCTTATTCTAACTAAAATGGGGAGCAAGGTGGTTTTGATGTAGGGTTTGTAAATGTTAAGCTGCTTTTTCCCTTTCTTTTCCGGAAGACATTCCATTGCAAATGGCTTATGTAGTTTAATGACTACTGAGTGGTATATTAAACTAAAACTGCACAAAATGATTAGACCTCTTTGAAGATGCATAAGCTTTGAAACTCTGAGATAGTACTAATTGCCTGACCATCTTCATTTTTTCTCCATCTCCCCTCAGTATAGGTAAGCATTGTGGAAGCAAATTGTAAACTATATTTTTAACGTGAAGGTTCTTTTCATCTTCTTTCTAGATAATCCCTCCCCCGGTATTGTCAGCTTTACATTCATACTTATAGGAAACATTGACTTCCACGCTATCAAGAGGGAGGGAGGGAGGGAAGGGAGAGAGAGAGAGATTGAGAGAGAGAGAATATGAAGAGAGGAAGGAAATGAACATTTCTCATGGTTTTAGCAAGCCATAGACTTTTTCTTACATTATTGCATGAATACACTTTCCATGTATTATCTCATTCATATGATCTCAAAACCCTATGAGGTAGGTGGTATCACCCAATTTTATTGATGAAGAAACAGAACTTCTGACATGTGCAAGGTCACCCTACAAGGTCACACAGCCAGCGTATGCAGACTCGAGATTAACTTAGGCTCATTTAACCAAAGCCTTTCAGCCAGCTGAAGTCACCTAGTATGTCTTTCCATCATAAAACTCATTTGGGGCTCTGTTTTGTAATCAAAATCTGAATAGAGTGTGAATGCAATTTGCTCGCTGCTGGCGGCATTAGCATGAATTATTGAACTCCAGAGCCCTCACATAAAAGTTAAGCACCTGAAGAGACTCAGCTGGTTGATTCTATCCGGTCCTCAAGCGTTCTCTCAAGGGAAAAGGACTCCAAGTTCCACATCAGCTGTCACCCGTTGTATTGTGGGGAAGAGCTTTTATCACCCACGATTGTCCTCTGTCTCTACAGGCACGGAGGGGTGGGCGGGTGGTGGATGGGGGTAAAGTAGATGTGGAGGTCCCATAACCAGGTCATTATCAAACACTTTTTCCTGGTGCTCTTCAGAAGGACAGAGAATCCAATGGAAGCTTGTGTGTGCCTGAAAAGCATTCCTTTTCTGAGATTCAAAAGGCTACAGAGTTTTATGCTCCTGTAATTTGTATATTTGGCCCTGCCACCTGTCATCTGTAGGGTCTGAAAGCCACGAGGGCCATGCTTTTGATGGAAACATAATGCACAGAACCCAGAAATAAGGAAACAGGGGCAGCGGAGGCGTTAGTAGCAAAATGATGCTGTAGTAATTGCGTGTGTTAGCAGTAAAATTATGGCAAGGACCCCGTCACCCAGGAAGCCTTGTTTTCTCTCCATCTTCTGATGGGAATGTCAATCACTGTGGTCACATCACACACACAGGGGTATGTGGCCAAGGCTGGCCAGTTATTGTACCTAAGTCTCCCTGGCATAGGGCTTGGTATAAGGCAGGCATGTGCTCCAAACAAGGCCAATCAGAATATTGTTTGAACATTGATATATAGATGCAAGAAGAGAATGTTTCCTACTTTGGATCATGAGCCTTCAGGTGGTAAGCCTTGGACTACCAGTGGTATTATTTACCAACCAGTAGACACATCTTCCTGAATGAAGCTGCAGAAGGTAGCAGAACTAGAGATATAGTGAGATAGATAAGTAACTAGATACACAGAGCCTTGACAATAACATTTGAATGCCTAGATCCAGCTGTGCCTGAAGGATAATCAGTTCAATGAACTCATATTGCCAATGTATTGCTTATTACTTAAACTACTTAGAGTTATTTTTCTGACAATTGAAACTGAAGAAGTCTTGACTAATACATATTAAAAACCCAGAAACAACAAAACTGCATAACAATGAAATAGCCAAAGAGTAGAATTCAGAAACAGCATGAGGTCTAACTGCCAATGAGCCCTGAGCTTATTTCCAATTTGAAAATAATGAAGGAGGCACATAGATTGATAACAGGGAAAGGGAAGAGGAGCCCAGTGGAGCAGAATCACCATAGTGACACAAGCAAGGAAAAAACCGAGCTGGGGTAAGAACTCAATGAGCTCCTCTGTAACTAGCTCTTCACCACGCACCACTGACACTTGCCATTTGTTTAGAAAGGACTTGGCCTGGTTCTCTCTACTCCTGGCATTGGGTGGGGCCAAAACCAACATGCTAAGCCAACTTTTTACCTCTCTGAGCTGGTCGTGAGATTGCAAATTACTAGAGAATGGAGCCAGGGAAAAACAACCTGGCCTTTGGCTCAAGTTATCATTTACCATGTGATCAATTCTCTGCTGGAGAATTCAGGATTTGTAGCTGAAGCACCTCTGTATCTCTCTATTGCTGAGCCCTGGGCACAAGCCGGTGTTTAGTAAATGCTTGATGAATGAATTTGTGAATTAATTAAGAAATATCTAGGAATTGCCATTCCTGGAGGAAAAGGATACATGCCAGGCTAGTAAATATGACTGATAATAATTATTTGCAAGCAGATCTATTGGCATTAGCTGGAAAATAAAAAAGGAGAGTTTTGGTCATATTTTAATAATTTGGTGCTACACACACTCAAAAAGGGTTCCACACTTAAGCAAGCTCAGGGAACACATGAGTTTGTTTTCTGACTGGCTCCTCAGAAGCGTTACTCTGCTAATGTGATTTTGTATTTGCATCTGGACCACTTTGCAGGACTAGAGAACAAGCCTTGGGAATGCTGGGTAAGGTAAGCGTGACTTGCCCTGTGATATCACTCTACCTGTGAGACAAAGGGTCAGCTAACTGTCCTGGATCTTGACTTCCCAGTTGCTGCTGAGTCAGCTTGGCCACCCGCCCTCCCTCCCTTACCATAATAATATTTTTGGAGCAGATTTGTCGAGGGCCTCGGAGGGTGTATTGGAAAGTGCTGGCTGGTCCTTGTGTACACGTTTTCCCTTCTCTGGTGAGGAGGGAGAAGCCCCCAGAACTAGTTCAACAGGATCAGATCTCGGTGGCCTCAGCAAATCCCAGACCATCTGAGGCTTGGGGGCTTGAGATCGCCAGGAGGTTCGCGGTACTATCTTCCTAAGTGGAAATCCCTGAATCTGGGCATTCATATTTGAGGCCCGGCTTAGAAAACACCCTCTGTGAGTTTCTCCTTTTAGCAGAGAATTTTACTTGCCCAACGGAGGAACTAGGGTGCGAACCCCACAGATATTACAGTCAAGTAGGATGTTGGTTTGCATTCTGGCTTTTGGAACTTTGGCCAAATCACTTAGCCTTTCTGATCCTTAGTTTGGATCACCCACAAATTGGGGCTCATACTAATACTTCTTTCTGCAGTAAAATTAGAAAGTCTGGGTTATCCACACCCTCATATTCTACTGAAAGACTTGGCCCTTGACCTGGGAGATAACCTCCAAGCCCTTGGAACGTCCTGCCGCATCAGAAAGACTTGTTCAACAGCTTCACTGAGTTCTCTGAGCCCTTCTAGTGAATCACTAAATCTGAGGGTCTTGGGACCTCCTAATGCACTTTTTTTATGGATTTGTTGAGAAGACTAATGAGATAAATCACGTACAGTATTTAGTAGAATGCTTCATAAATAGTAGGTGTTCAATAAATCAGGATGTTTGGAGTTTTGCCCAAAGGCAGGGAGGGGAGTAATGGGCTTGCTGTTACTCCTCTGGCCTGACTTTTCCAGCTCTACTTGTTATTTATTCTTTCAATGAGTATTTTTTGAGTGCCAAGCATGCCAGGCATTGTCTAGTTGGGGAAACAAAGATCAAACTTAAAAATAAATATATAATTAAAAGTTGGAGTAAGCGTTATGGAGGAAAAGAATAGGGACATGAGCAACACTGAGATATGGGAAGGGAACGAATGTAAGGAAGGTTCTTATTATTGGCCCTATATCTATATCTAAAAGTCTATTCTGTTCTGTGAATTTTGTCATGTATGTCTCTCTTTATTTCTTTTTCCCTCAGTTTTTTGTCTCAGATCTCTCTTCTTCCGGTCATAGGCAGAGAGCTGGGACATCACATTTCTACAATTTCCTTCTTTATCTGTCTCCCAGCCAGCCCTGGTGGTCTAGTGGTAAAGATTCAGTGTTCTCACTGCAGCGGCCTGGGTGTGTTTCCCAGTCAGGGACCCACACTACCCATCTGTTGGTTGTCATACTGTGGCAACTGTGTGTTGCTGTGATGCTAAAAGCTATGCCACCAGTATTTCAACTACTAGCAGGATCACCCATGGTGGACAGGTTTCAGCAAAGCTTCTGGACTAAGCAGACTAGGAAGAAGGACCTGGCAGCTCACTGCTGAAAAAATTGGCCATGAAAACCCTATGAATAGCTGCCACATGTTGTCTGATACAGCACTGGAAGATGAGACGACTGTGCTGTGCAGAAAAAGACTGGGCAGGATTCTGCTCTGCTGTGTGCAGGTTCACCAGGAGTTGGAATTGACTCAATGGCACTAACAACCACAAAAATCTATCTTCTGTCACTTTGAGTCGGTGGGCGTGGCATTTCTTCTTTCCTCTCTTAATCACATATCAGTCAAGCACCTGGGATATGCAGACTTCTTTCCCTTGGTCCCTCCTGCCTCCTTCCCGAGTTATCAGGTGTCCTATACCAGGGAAAAGGTGAAGGAAGCAGGAGTTTGCACCATGGGGCAGAGATAGAATGACACAATCATCACAATCATCAGCCCCTTTTCAGGGTCACCATTAAAACGCTTTCATTTTGCCCTCCACACAGTTCTTTGAAATTGCTTTGGGATGATCTCATTCCCCCATCATAGGAGGTAATCTGAGACATGTTCGTAGCCATATCCCAGGCTCCTAACACAAGCTGGGTCTTAATAAATATTTGGGATTGCTTTTGAAATGGGTTGGGTGCCAGGTCTCAGAGACGTTCAATGGGATAACACTGAATTCTCCAGGGAACCAAAGCATTTCCATTGCTTTCTCTTCCTCCAGGAGGGCACAGGGCACCTGTGAGGAAGGGCCAGAGGTGCTCGGGAGCCTCAAGGACAAGCAGAGGAGCTATCTCACTCATCCTGGGAGGCGATTCTGCTCCCTTTCATTATCCCCATTTCCAGAGTGAGCTTTTCCAATAGGTGTGGCACCTGGTGGATGAGTCTTTTTCCATGTGGCTTGAGAAACTGAGCCAAATCCACCATGCGGAGGAAGGAAAGATGAGTCAAGCGACCCTCCCACCACCACCACCACTACCTCCTCTGGCTGAGGAGGTTACATGTACCCTGGCTTTCTGCACTGTTAAAAACTTACATCTTGATTTCAAATGGTTACTTCTTAATTTATCTCAATCCTTTAGGATTTGCATGTTTGTGTGTGTGCATATTTATACCTATTTGGTGATACCAAAGGAAAAAGCCTGCATGGCCCTAGGAAGTTAGAATTCCTTCCTTTCAGTTCAACTGTCCTCAAGGCTGAGATTTTCACCACCAAGCCCTTCTGCAAATCTGCCTATTTTAAATAAAAGTTTAGAGCATTCCTCTCATTTATACCAGATGGAACAGACATGACCTTGCAGAAGTACCCTGCCCGCCCTTGGAACTGGAACCCGTGTTAGGAGTGAGTGGCTGTACATCAGAGAAATGCTAAAGACCCACATGTCATCTGTTCCCCTGGACATAGGGTCATTTCAGTAGAAAGCCTGAATTTAGGGAAACCCTCTGAAGTCCCTGAGAAATGGAAACTGTGTCCAATGACTAAGCTATAGAAGGATTCCAGAGTTATTTGCAATCACTTTTCACTCTGAGATAGAGTCAACAGTCCTCCTAGGAATATGACATTTTGCAGAATATGTGGACAGTTCCTTTTTTGCATAAGGTTGTATCCAGATAGGTGCCAGTATCTCTGGCATCGCCTCTGTCTTCTGCATCTTTGTCTTCAGAAAGCCTTCACTGTCTTTTCCCCCAAGGCTGAGTTGGGTCTCCTTTTCTGTGAACCATTGCACCCTATACCTCTCCTATCGCAGCACTCATCACCTTGTATTTCAATTGCTGATTTACTAGTCTGTCTGCCCACCAGATCTGAACTCTGGAGGCCTATGACTTGTTCATCTCTATACCCCCAACACCTGGCAAAGTGATGCCGTCCACACATTCATTCAACAAAAATGTATTGAAATGCCTACAATAAGAAAGACAGACAACCTCTGCCTTTATGGGATTTACATTCCAGCAGCACCTAGTAAGCACTCAATAGGTATTCGTTGGTTGAATGAATGAATAAATAAATAAATGAATATTAAACCACACATGCCACACAAATCCAATTCCAGCTTTGATATTTTGCCATCTCTGCTCCTGACATAAAACGCCAACATGCTTAACTAGTTATTTCTCCAGGACTAGGGAGTATCCAGGCATGTTAGCCACAGATAAATATAGTATTTTTCTAGGTCACCCTTTAAAAAGGTCTCATTTTTAAAATGTACTTTGAGCTATATCCTTATCCCAGTTTTTCCAATGAAAGCCTGCCTTGGAGACTCCCACTGTCGAAGGCTTTTTTCCCACATGTCCTCTGCATCAAGTGTATAAGCCCCGCCGCAGCCAGCCATGATGAGTGACAAAAAGTGCCAGCTGGCAGCTCCAGGAAAGGCAGCAGAAGGCAGCAAAGAGATATCTTTTTCCGCCTATTCAGAACATTGAAATCCAATTTATCGCTGGCCACATGAGCCAAAGAAAGCAGCTCTCGGCAGCTGTTGATCTGAGAGGCTCCAATCTCATTTCCGTGACCCAGGTGTCACTGACCCTCCTCGGGCCCGTCTGGGAATGGGTTGGCATGAAGGAGTGGCCCTCCTATTCTCTTCCCTAAGGGCTGGCTTTGGGCGGGTCTGTTGCAGGTGGCAGAAAAAGCGATAGAGCCACTCTTTCAAAAATCTTTTTTACTGTGGATAGACATTCCTTGATAATTACTGCCCAGGGTTCCTACTCATTTCATTACTTTCATCCTCAGTCAGTGGTAAATCGGCTCTCAAAAAAGAAAAACAAACAAAGGCTCTGATTTGTAGTGTTTGCCAATTTCCATGGTGTAAATATTCCTACCTTGGCTACCAACCTTGTGTCACTGAACATGGAGTTGGGAAGACACAAGACATGTGCGTTGTTGTCCAGGGATTGCTCCCATGTGCTTTTATGACCCTCTCTAGCACCCCCATCATGGTATCTGTCAGATGGTGTGGAAATGGCTTATTTATTGACCTGCCACCTCCATCAGACTGTAAATGTTGTGAGGCAGAAATTTTTATCCAGCTTACCATTGATCCTAGTGCCAAGAACAGTGCCTGGGCAAAAAAGTATTTTTAGAATGAAGGATGGTCTCCTAACCTCAAATTCACTGAATACTTTGTTTTCCACAGAGTCTCCTATCAGGACCCCAAAGAATTCGTTTTCCTCGTCGGTAGTTGAAGTTTTCTCAGGAACCTGGGGAGGCTCCTGCTAGAATGCACAGATAGTGAGATTTCCCCATTGCCAGTTGCAGCTGCTCACCTCCCCTGCCTTGCTATGGTCCCTCTGGGCTTTGCAAAGTGTCACAGAAGCAAGCTGAGAAACCTGTTTGGTGTGCTATGAAATGTGCTCCATCCACACATGCCAAGACAAAGACACAGTCAGGAAGAAGGCTCCAGCCAGAAGTCCCGGCAACTCTGGGAAAGGAGGAATGTTTAGGAATATACTGGAACCAGCGTGTCCTATAATAATTGTACGACTAAGCCTTATGGATTAGCATTGATTGCCTCAGTTTTCCTTTGAGGAGGCAGGAAAGGGTCAGGGCAGCTTGTATGCTGGGGAGCTGCTGACCTTTTAGCACCACAGAATCTCACACATATCTGAGGCACTCATTACAGACATCTAATCATCTTTTGTAAACACAGGTGGCTGCCACTTAAAACAGGCAGGAGTGGAGTCTGGCACACACATTAGTTACTTCTCTTACATTACCTGAGCCTGCCTAGCAATACAAACTTCAGGGTGTTCATCTTTACTCTTGAGCATATATAAGAAAAAAATAATTTACCGATCATCAGAGGATCTGATGATGACTCTGGAAGCATTCCATCCGACAGAAATTTCTGTGATGATGGAAGTGTGCAAATTCTGTACTGCCTAATCCAGGAACCACTAGCCACATGTGGTTACCGAGCACTTGCCACGTGGCTAATGGGACCGATGAGCCAGATTTTAAATTTTATTTACTTTTAATTAATTTAAGTTTAAAGCTAAACTTTGGATGGCACAGCGCTAGATCTAATTATCAGGTACAAGAAATGCAGAGGACTGAAGAACATATTAAATGACACCACAGGGAGGCCATAAGAAAAATGTAGAAAATGGGAAACTATAAGACAAATGACCTAATTCCTCTAATAAATATATTTAAGGAAAAAAAGAAGTGTGTGGGCGTGTGTGTGTGTGCACGCACGTGCATGTGCATGTGAAACCTAGGGACTAAAAGGGACTTAAGATGCATATCAACCAAACACAATGTATAGACTTTGGTGGATCTTGATTCAAGCAAACCAATTATTAAAAAATTATGGGACAATTATGGAAATTTGGACATCAACTGGATATTTGATAATATCAAGGAATTTTTAGATGTGAGAATAGTAGTGAGGCTCTGTTAAAAAAAGAGCGTCATTACATTTTAAAGGTTCCTATTGAGTTGTTTACAGATGAAAAAGAATAATATATGGGCTTTGTCTCCATTTAACCTAGTAGGGGGAGAAAGTAAATGCAGCATCGATGAAATAAGATTGGCCTTATGTTGATAATTGTGGGAGCCAATTGATGAGTACATGGTGTTTCATTATTGCTATTTTCTCTATTTCTTATATTTAGAGATTGCAAAGTTTTAAAAAATCATCAGAGGAATGCCAATGTTGGTGAGTATACACAAATAGGCACTTTCCTTCTTGAATGTTGGGAGCTTAAAACTTCACATTGAGAAGGCAATTTGGGGACGTTGATCAAGATTTAAATTGTGTGTTCTTTTTGACCCAGGAATCCTAGTTTTAGGAATTTCTCCTACAGAAATATGCAAGAATCTATGTAAACGATTGTGAGGTGTAGGATTGTTTATAATAGCAAAGAAGTGGAAATAGCCTAAATCTCCTTCAGTCATGGGTTGATTAGATAAGTAGTGGTATGTAAGTACTGTGGAATGCTAAGCAGATTTAGAGAGAATGAGATAGATCAGTGTCGACTGTCATCAGAATGATATTCATGGAGGCAATCCTGGTGGCATAGTGGTTAAGTTTGTGCACTCTGCTTTGGTGGCCTGGGGTTCATGGGTTTGGGTCTGGGTGTGGGCCTATGCACCACTCATCAAGCCATGCTGTGGTGGCGTCCCACATATAAAATAGAGGAAGATTGGCACAGATGTTAACTCAGGGCCAATCTTCCTCACCAAAAAAAAAAAAAAAAAAAAGAAAAGAAAAGAAAAGAAAAAGAAAGAAAGACGAAGAAGAAGAAGCAAAGAAAAAAGAGAAAAATATCCATGATGTACTCTTAGGTTAAAAAGAAAGGCAAATTGCAAAAAAATATGTGTACTATGACCCAATAAAAAACTACATATGGGTATGCATACGTATATCATATATGTATATGTGTACATACATACATTTATAAGCACAGATAAAGCCTGGAAAAAACATACACCAAATTGATCTGGGGAGAGGAGGAACTTACAATGCCGTCAAAATGAATCTGAGTGGCTGTGTTATCTGTGCTGTCGATTAGTTACGGGCTCTCATCATCTGTTCCATGAATAATCAACAATTAGCTCTTCCACCAGGCAACCTGGCTGCTATGATACGAATGTTGTGTGTCCCCCAAAGTCATACATCGAAACCCTAACCTGCAAAGATTATGGTCTTAGGAGTTGTGGCCTTGGGGAGGTGGTTAGGTCATCAGCGTGGAGCCTTCGTAAATGGTTTCGTGCTTTTATCAAAGAGACTCCATGGCGATCCCCAGTGCTCCCATCATGTGAGGACACAGTGAGGAGACGTTGGCTATGAACCAGGAGGCGGGCTCTCACCAGAACGTGACCGTGCTGGCGTCCTGATCTTGGACTTCCCAGCCTCTAGAACTCTGAGAAACAAATTTCTGTTGTTTATAAGCCACCCAGTCTGTGGTGTTTTGTTATAGTAGCTCAAATGGACTAAGATACCGGCCCTTCCTCCCAGAAGAAAATGAACGTGGCTTCTGTGATGAGCAGATCCATTCGGCATGAACTGTTGATCCCCACCTCCAAAGTGGAGAGGCGTTTAGGAAGTTCATTTCTATCCTGATAAAGCTGCCAGTTACTGAGCGACACCCTGTGCTGAGCATCGTGCTAAGAAGTCTATGCACCTGTCTTACCCACCAGCTCTGGAGTCAAACTCGGATTCTTCCACTTGCTAGCTGTGTGACCTTGGACTAGTTATTTCAGCTGTTTCCTTATATATAAAATGGAAGGAATGGTGGTACCTGTTTCACGGTTATGAGAATTCAATGAGATAATGCATATCAAGTGCCTGGCACATATAAGTGCTCAGTAAAGGTCCACTCCCATTATTTTCTCACTTCAATATTCCAACAACCGTATGAGGTAAATACTATAATTCATCCATTTGACAGATGAGGAAATTAAATCTTAGAGACAATGGCATGCTGGCACCAGCTTGCATGGGTTTAGGAGAGCTAATTGTTAAATTTTCATGAATTTCTTGAGTTGGCTGACCATCATGTTGGTAGCTTGAAATGAGCTGAGGTGGGAGTATTTATACCACGGAAATTGGTGAACACTACAGAGAACCCACAGAGAGCTGTTTGTTCAACATTTACCAGCACACTACTGCGGAGAGCAGTTAAGTAACTTGTCGAAGGCCCCATGGCTGGTGAGTGACGGAGCCTGGATTTGAACCCCACTCTGCTCAACTTCAAAGGTCCTAATGCTTAGATACGACTTGTTTGAATACATCTGTCTCTCAAAGTTAGAACTCTTATCTCCTGAATGAAGCTAGTAGAATTGTGTTCTTCAACATCATGTCCCTAGGGAAGTGGTTCTCAAATTTTAGGGCACATCAGATTCACCTGGAGGATGTGCTGAACCACAGACTGCTGGGCCCTACCCCTGGAATTTCTTAAGCATTTTTTGAGTGGGGTCCAATAATTTACATTTCTAATCAGTTCTCTGGCGATGCTGATGCTGCTGGTCTGGGCACCACACTTGGGGAACTACTGTTCTAGTGCAAAATCTGAAGCTTTGTGCTGTACTACTTGCCACCATCCTATGAGGACCATGGCTTTATCAATTCTTCTCTGATCTAAAGATGAGAGGAGTTAGATAGCAGTTGTAGGCCCTGAGCTTTCTACAGGAGACCATTTTGGTAAGATATCTGTGCTCCCAGCCATTTGAGCACAGCAAAACAGGAACCAAATCTTGGTGCCTCTCTCTCCAGTTGGCCCCCATTTAGCTCTGGCCCATATCCCAGGAGCCGGAGCCTCTCCCCACACAGAGAGGGAGGCAAGTGAAAAAAGAAACATTTCAAAGTCTATCTTTAAAGCCTGGCAGAAAGCTGCCCTATAATTACACTAAGTGAACTAGTTACAACTTCTCTCATATTGATGTAGGATTATTAAGAGATTGTTTACACAATCCTGTGGAATTCAACTAATGAATTCAGAAATTTTTTTTTAAACCACCCTTCTCTTCTAACCACCTCCTGCCACCTAAATGTTATAGAAAATAAAACCCGGAAGGAAAATGAGGTTAACCCTGAATTAATGTTCCTGGTCAGAAGGCGATTGCTGCTGTTAGAAGCACAACTTTCCCCGTCTAGTTTTCTAACTTAAGTATCTCATTTTTTTTTTTAAACTCATAGGCCAGAGAGAAAGCAGGAAAGCATGGAGCTGCAAATAAAAACTCACCTATGGACAACACTTCAAAGCAATCTAGAGAAGCTAGGATGAGGATTTGGCTAGCCCAAGTTTGCATAGATTTAATCATTTTCCCTGCAACAATGTTCTATGAATAGACCTAGCCAATGGCATATAGAAGGAAATAGACCAGGCCAATGGACCTTCGTGGGCCACTTTTATAACCCTGGGTTCGGGAGATAAGACAGGCACTCCCGGCTTAGAACATACCATGGGCTTATGCCATTTGGACTTGCTTTGATTAAGAAAATCAGGGAATATGAATTCTTGCAGACAATTGGAACCCCGGTTTCTTGAGAGTGGGAACTAAATCTTACTCGTCTTTGTAGTCGCACATTCCTGAGCACACAATTAGAGTTCAATAAACTCAACAAATGCTTAAGAATGACAGAATGTCATTGTGGAAAGAACAAGGGCTTTACAGTTACAGCAATTTGCATTCAAATCTCAGCTGTATCTCCTACTATCTGTGTGACCTTAAGCAAGACATTTAGGGGTCAATTAGTCCAAGAAATTTACTGAGTGCCTGCATGTGTCAACACTGTTCTAGACCCTGAAACTACATCAGTGAACGAGGCAGTCAGGATTTCTGTCCTAAAGGTACATGTAATATGAGAGCCTATCTCAAGCTGCCTTGCAGGAAGGCCATACATATGATAAAGGTCAGAATACCTGGGTTCAAATCCTACCTCTACCACTTACTGGCTGTGACATCTCAACAAGTGAGTGGTAATAAGACCAGTCACGGGGATGCTGTTAGGGCCCTAACAGCATCCCCCACACACCCATGTGTGCCTTTGTGTGTGTTTGGAAAGGGCATCTCTTTGGGCAGAGGAGTACACAAAGAGACACTTTTACCATGGGGCTGAGGGGTCCCATTTCAGGGCTTGGAATTCAGCCCTCAGTATACTTCAGTGGCTGAATACCTTGTGAAAATACATGGAAAGCCCCTAGAATAGTGCCTGGCACATAGTACTTACTCAGTGAATGCTACCTTTTATTATTGTAGGTGTGTGATGACAACTTAATGCAAGCCAGGCATCGATAGTATATAGTTGATGTTCGCTAACTGTTAGTTCCCTTCCTATGAGTCTGTGGAAAAATAGTAAACATACAAGTCAGAACAAAGTGTAGGTGAAGGGCAACCATTAGCTTGTTGTTTCTTTTGTTTTAGATGTGCAGAAGGTTGTTTGGCCTAAGACGAAGAGCCCCAGGCTAGCAATCAGAAGACTTGAGTACTGGTCCCAGCTCATCCATTGCTTGCCTCTAATTGCCTGGGTGATCTCCGCCAAGCCTCAGTTTTCTCATCTGTAAAGGAGGTGAGGGTATGGGTTGGCCCAGGTCATGTGCTGGTATTATCACACGAATGCATTTCACTGTAACAAGTTCGTACTTCGCCTAGTGTGTGTACAGACAAAGAGGGTATGAGCCAGACTTGAGAAAGTACTGAGTGGGTGAGCAAGTCTTAGAGGGACTTCCTGTTCCAACATGCTTTATTCTAAAGCACTAATTGAGGTGAAGGACATGCCCTGGATCACACAATGGGTCAGCTCTAGATGGTTTCAGATGACCTTTACCTTAGAGAACCATGGGGAGATCTGGCTAGAGAGCCTAGCCGTCAACTAGATGGCTCAGACACACGAGGTTCTGTTTCATGTTCTAGTCTTGCTTGGGCTAATGGGGTGACAGGGGCTAAATCAATTCTGGTTGGTTTGGTCTAAGATATTCTATCAGTCAATGGCTAATACCTTTTATTTCTCATTGACTTTTCCGGTTAGAACGAGACTATTTAATTCCCAGACACATGGATGAGGCACGCGTTCTCTCAATTTGGGGAGTGCAAGGTAGTTTTTCAGCAGTTAGTGATTTTAGCCCTTAGGCAAGAGCATTTTAGAAAATTCCTCTTAGTTTCCCTTTTCAACTCCATTAGTCTGTAAAATAGCTAATAAAAGTCACCACTTATTGAGTGTTTGCTGTGGGTCAGGAACTGGGCTAACGTGCATTTAGATGGAGTATCTCATTCAGTCATTACAAGCAGCCTATGAGGCAGGTATTCTTGTTATTTTATAGGGGAAGAAATTTGAAGCTCGGAGAGGAGAAGTGTGACTGCTTAAGGTCACACGACTGATAAGTTAAGTGGCGGAGTCTGAGGATAAAGCCTGCCCTCTTTCCTCTGCAACATCCTGCATTTATTGATGATCCCTTTCCATGTAGCATTATGTGAGTGACTTCACTGTTACAGTCGCTTAATATTCCAGGTCAATTAACGAACCACAAATATTTACTAAAAATCCATGATATGCAAAGGAGAGTTCTTTATTGGCGTGTATGTGACCTGTCACTATCTTACTTAAGTTGCATAGTTATGCATTTGTATATGCTGTTAATCACAGATGTTGAACTTTTCAAAAAACTCAACACCATTCATTCATGCCTACTGTAAGTTACACTTATTGGTCAATTAGTACTATGTCCTAATGCAGCATCTCATCTAAGCTTGACAACAGTCCATGAGGTAGGTCCTCTCATTATCCTCACCTTCAGATAAGGGATGTGAGGCACAGAGCAGCGATTTGTCTACAGCCCCACAGCATGCAAATGGCAGAGCCAGGCACTATCCCAGGTATGAGAACACAATGTCTTCTGTTTCCTTTGACTCTCCACCGAGGGTTCAGTGCTCTGCATAAAGTTTGAACTCAACACAAGTTTATTGCTCGGTTAGACTCTGGCAGGGTTGACTGTGAACCATAGGATCAATGGTTTTATTTATCGCTCCCTCTGGACAGGTGGGAACCAGCTGGGGGCTCTGTCACGTCAAATAGTGCAGGCAGCCGGAGTAGGGGCTAGGACTAGCTGACCTGCCTGCCCTGAATTGGTGCAAAAGGGATCCAATTTCTAAACCATTCTTTTCCCCAACACTGCTGTGAGTCACCTGGTTATCCCCTGCATGTCTCTGCATGAGGAGGCTTCCTGTGGCGTCTGCAGCTGCCCCTTTAAGACACTAAGAGGGGAGTCAGGGGTGTGCCATGTTCAGCCATCCTTCTTAGAGCAAGCGTTGGAAAATGATAGTTTCCGAGGACTGACGCTGAGTAGCACTTTCAGAACCATCTTGTTGAAGTGGCCATTGGGAAACTGAGCTCCAGTGTCAGTTGGGAAGGACAGAGTGTCCAGGAATAGAGTGGGACATTGCAAATGAGCCATGAAAAATAAGCCCAGGCCCCTGCTTAGCTGCCTGGGCCCAGATGTGCTCCTGCAGAAATTTGGCAGTACATGGGTGTAGGATACTGCCTGGACGAGCTGGGTGTCTCCAAGGCCCTGGCCACAGCTTGGCTGTAGTGTTTAGCTCTAGGTTCTGCAAAACTCAGGTGGGCCAGAAAAGGGTTCAGAAGCATGAGACTCATCTGTGGTCCCATTGGTTTCCATTTAAGATCATGTTTGTCTAATTGGCTGCTTCCTGCTGAACCCAATCCAATATATTGCAGACACACAGGTTTCCTTAATGATTGCCAACACTTTTAGGAGCAAATTCACTTTTGTTTGGAAACTCTGTTCTCTTATTTCTCCATTCTCTGTTTTATTCTCCTTTTCTCTCCCTTCCTCAGCTCTCTTAAAATACAGCATAACAGTTAGAAGATTGGGCTATGGAATCTAGTAGAAACGAGTATGAATTCTGGTTTTACTTTTTATACTATGTGAACTTGAAATACTTAGTTAACTTCTCTGAGGCCTAGTTTTCTCTTTTGTAAAGTGGGGCTATTAGTGTTACTTACCACACAGGGTTTGGAGGAAGATTAAATGATAAAACGCATGTAAAGATAATTGGCACAGTACCTTGCATACAATACTAGCGTCATAAATGTTATGTATACATAGATACATTTTCCTCCTCCCTCTATTTTTCTTTTCTTTTTGCTCTTTTCTTTTCCTTCCCTTCCCTATCCATGTGTGGCAGACAGCCTGTAAGGTGAGCCCCATGCTCCCCTGACATGAACAAAAGTGCTCATGCTTCTGTGGAATCTCCTCCCCTTGAGCGTAAGTGGGACCTGTGACTTGGTTCTAACCAACAGAACATGGCAAAGATGGCGAGCTGTCACTACCATGATTACTTAATGTTATATAGGACTCCATCTTGCTAAATATTCTCTCCCTTGCTGGCTTTGCAGAAGTAAGTAGCCATGTTAAGAGGTCCATTAGGCAAGGAGCCAAGGGCAGTGCATAGGAGCTGAAGGCAGACTTCAGCCAACAGCCAGCAAGAAGCCTGGGCCCTCAGTTTTAGGGCCACAAGGAAATAAATTCTGACAACAACCTCAGTGAGCTTGGAAGTGGGTCCTTTCTCAGTCAAGCCTCCAGATGAGAACCCAGCCCTGGCTAATCCCTTGGTTGCAAATGACCCAGCTGGTTGTGCCTGGACTCCTGACCCACTGAAACTGTGAGATAATAAGTATGTGTTGTTTTATGCCTCTAAATTTGTGGGAATTTGTTACACAGCATAGAAATACACCTTCTTTTCTAATTAGTCCTCTCTTTTTTCACTACTTCATGACATTCATAATTGCCATGTATATGTCTTAAGCATAAAATGCAGTAGAACAACATCCATATATCCTTTTCTGGAATATTAAGGAGAAGGCAGTTTTGTCTTAAGTAAAAAACAAAAACAAACAAAAAAAACAAAGAACAGATTGAGTTGGGTCGAATGGGCTGAAGTACCCTTGAGAAAGACCTACAGAAGCTGCAGTTATTTTTATGGCATCATAAAAGCAGCAACTCTTTCCTCCCATATGGGTCAATAGAGATTTCAGCAACTTCTCAACTTTCTTAAAAGGATGAATCTATTTTTGGACAATTCAACAGCTACTACATACACGATGAAAAGTTTGAAAGACTGAGAGAGACTCAAAAGACTCATTTTGGAGAGAAACTCAATTGCTTTCAGACCCACTGTCTTTCTTAGACGGTGTGGAAGATAATGTAGAAAATGCCCTGTTCCTAAATGATCATATCACTTTTTCGCTCAGAACTCTTCAGCAGTCTCCCTACTGCCCTCAAGATAGTCCTGACTCCTTCACATGGCTTAAAGACCACTGTCAATGTCTTTAGCTTCATTGTTCCTCTTTCTTCCTCTGATGTTGCGAGTTCTTTCTTGTTTCAGAACCTTTGCGCATACTGTTCCTCTGCTTTGAACTCTCACTGCATACTCTTTAACTGGTTAACTCTCACCCATCTTCCAATTCTCAATTGGGATATGTTTCACTCCAAAAAGCCTTTCTTGACTCCCAAGCATGAGTCAGGTGTCTCACCATGGGACCCTTTACTTCTCAGTCACCGCCCTTATTACACTGTATTTTAATTGCAAGTTTTATGTCTGTCTCACTCCACTAGACCATGAGTTCCTTAAGAGCAGCGTTCAAACCTTAGTTCCTCATGCATCCCATTTGCCTAGCTGTACACCTAGTGCTGTGAATAAAGCAGCAAATAGGACAAAATCCTGCTCCCACAGAGCTCAAATAGGATTGGGGTAATGCACTGTCAGCTCCAGCCCTACTTTGGCCTCACTTAAGCTCAAAATCCCTCTACCATATAGGCTAAGTGACTTGCCATGATGCCGGACCATTAGTGGTAAAGATAATTTATGTAGCCTCCGTATCTCCTGGAAGGGTGCAAAGGATGGAGGAGCAATTACGGAGCAGATGAGGTGATGCAGCCCAGCAGATACTTCCGCTTCCTGTGACACTCCCTGCTGGAGGCAGTGCTCAGGGGAGAGGAGTTCACATCCCATCCATTGTCCCTCCTATGGCTCTGGGCAGTCAGTGGTGATTGCCATGTGAATGGCACCCTGAAGCCTGATGTACAGGGAGCAGGTCAAGTACTGTGGGGAGGTAGTGGTGGTGGTAGGAAGGGCCCATATCCTTCTAATGCCTTTCCTTCTGCACTCATTCTCTTGGGAGACAGCAAACTAATTTGCCCTGAAGAGTAGAAATGAAGCCTTTGTTATTCTAATGGGATGCTGGAATACACCCTGTCCTCTCCACCTAATGTATACAGCTAAAAGCATGACCATTCTTTTTTCTTTCTTTTTTTTTCTTTTGGTATTATTAGGTTTATTATTTTTTTTTCCCCAATGGATTGATGCAAGATAAGTTAAATAATATGCTTATGGTCATCAGAAAATGAGTGGTACGTTAAGGATTTGAACAAAGCCTGTCTAGTTCTAAATCCCAAGAAGGATATTTTCTGAAGAGAGGAAGATCTGGGTTCACATCCCAGCTTTTCCACTTCCAGCTGGCTGACCTTGGCCCAATCTCCTCCTCTTTAAAATGGGGATGAAAATAACAACATCAACCTCATACAGTTGTCGTGGGACTAAACAAAATAGTCCATTTACGATGCTCAGAGCTTGGTAAATGCTCAAAATTCTTAGCTACTATCATTATTATTATTACTTCCTGACTATTCCAAGCCTCATGTTTCATCTTATGTCTTTGTTTGTTTGTTCTGCTGAGGAAGATTTGCCCTGAGTTAACATCTGTTACCAATCTTCCTCTTTTTTTCTTGAGGAAGATTAGCCCTGAGCTAACATCTGTGCCAGTCTTCCTCTATTTTATATGTGGGTCGCTGCCACAGTATGGCTAATGAGTGGTGTAGCTCTGCACCTGGGATCTGAACCCATGAGTCTGGGCCACTGAAGCAGAGTGCGCCAAACTTAACCACTACACCACTGGGCCAGCCCCCTCATCTTCTCTCTTAACCTTGGGGATTGATCTTAGTTTGGCCATCCCAGAGATGGTAGCCTTGTTTATCAACACTTTGCTGGGTTCAGCTAGGACCATGCAGTTTTTTCTCAGCATCCACTATCACACTTAGCACATGGCTGGCCACCACAGGTGTCTTGCTCAATCCTTGTAGACTGACTGATAGAATGACCAAACTTCATTCATTCTTACTTTGGCTTGGATGCTTTGTATTTCTGCTTGGCCTCTCTCATCCTAGAAAACAGCGCAGTATTGAGGAATAAACACAGGCTCTGGAAGCATTAGCCATCTAGGAGACTTTGGAAAAATAACCTACCTGTTCTAAGCTCCACTTTCCATGTTAGTCAAGTGGAAATAATAACCCCACCTCATACAGTCACCGTGAAGGTGAAATGACATGTGTGCAGAGACCCGCATGTGCCGGTCGCTTCTTCTCTTCCCTCAACCAGCTCCTGTAACTGGACAGTCACCTTCCGATGCTGGGCTCCAAGGGGGAGGAGAGAGGCAGACTATTGTTTATTGGCTTGCTGCTTCATTTACTTACAGACCAATGAAGCCTGCTCATCAGCTTTTGGGAGGGAGGGAAAGTTTCCAAGCCCAAGGGCTCAGCTTGTACATGGATCAAATATGGCTTCTTGCAGAGTTCTCAAGTTCAGATGTGGCCATGCAGGTAATATTCATACATTGTAGGGGCTGGATTTCTAAGTTCTTGAAAGAGAAAGCAGAGCCCTGGTCTAAGGAGAACTGGTCCGATGCAAAGGAGACCTCAAGGCTGAAGACTGTCTAGGTTTGGTAGTCCTTGGAACCAAGTTCCCAGAAATATTCTTTATGACTCAAAAATGGCTCAAAGTTTCATAAAGAGATTACTTTTTCCCTCCTTCTTTTCAGGTGCTCTGAGAATAATGTGGAGAAGAAATTGCATTTGTAACCATGCGAGTGAAAATTGAATGTTCGTTAATTACCAGAACATCTAATATACACCAAGTCCATAAAGTTCACTTCCCTTTAAAAAAAATTCTCAGACCTCTGAACTCATGTAGTTTCTGGTGGGTTGGGAAAATTGAAACAGTGTTTATTTTTCTTATACTGTTTTTTCAGTTTACTAGGGTAAGATGGGGCCCAGTCAATACCCAATAGGAAGGAAAACAGATATAGCATAGTGGTCAAGAACATTGGTTTGAGTTTAGATTTTATTTAATACCAGTTCCAGCCCTTACTGGTAGCAGGATCTGGGCAAGCAAGCCACTCAATGTTCCCGAGTCTCAGTTTCCTGGTATCTAAAATGGGATGATGATGGTACATCTGCCAAAGGCTTTTGTGAGGATTAAATGAATTAATGCACGTAAAGCCAACGTGAGCAAGGGTTTGGTCACAATTAGCCATTATTATTATTAGGCAATATGAGTAGATTTCTTTGCACTTGAATCTCTTCTTTCTTAGTAGATTGAAAAATTTTCAGATTAAAGGGATGGGGGAAGGAATAATGCAGAGTTCTGGAGGATTGTGCCCATGACATGCAATGCTGCTGCATGACCTTGGTTGTCCAGAATGCTGGGAATGACACACCCATGTTAGAGTGTATACTGACCACCCCCATCCCAATTTACCTGATATTCTTTGCCAACTCACGGCTTGGATCCCCCTTTACTCTAAACTGCTTCACTCTTTCACCGCTGTAGCTGCTACATAAATAGGTAGGAGAATCAGGAGGTGTTGGAATCTGCCCTCTGTCCCTTTTCTATCACCATTCAGTGACACAGGGGAGTCACCTGCTCCAGTATGCCCATAGTGAGCATCTTTTGTTTCTCCCCTCCCTCCGTTCCTTCCTTACCTCCCACTTCCCACCAGCTCCCCTTTCTTTGAGTTCCCATTGCACTGTCAGCCCTACACTGCCCACTTTATGGTGACATTCAGCCTTGAGTTTTCCCTCTAATTTTTCCATAAATAAGTCTTTTCTTCCAGCAAAATTTTGAATTCAAGGGCAGGAATTGTGCTTCCTGCTTCTTTGTAACTTCCATGAGGTGTAGCTCTCAGTGTGATTTCTTTTCTCACACTGTAAATTTTTAATAAACACTTGATGGCTTGACTTATCTGCTTGGCAGTAGCATGTATATATTTGCACACCTTTGGCCATGGAGCCTTGATATCAAATATGTTCCAACCTGAGTGAGTTATCTGGCTGGCCCTGAGAAGCTAATTCAGGTACCTGTATGTTACTCCTTATAGTTCCTTAAAATATATGTAATTAAAAAGTAGAAAAGAAATATATCTTCTCTAGAAAGAAATCTAGACACTGTACAATCTATAAAGAAAATATAACTCCTTTTTTTGCTCTCTCCTCTATTCCACTTCCTGATCAAGATAATTTTTGTTTGCAGTTTGATGTATATGCTTTGAGATTTGCACTATCCAATATGGTAATCCCTGGCCGTACATGGCTATGGGACACTTAAAATGTGGCTGGTCAAATTATAATGTGCTGTAAATGAAACATATACACTGGATTTCAAAGACTTAGTATGAAAAAAGAATGTGAAAGATCTCATTAATAATTTTCAAGGGGCCAGCCCCATGGCTGAGTGGTTACGTTCTCATGCTCCACTTTGGTGGCCCAGGGTTTTGCCTATTCGGATCCTGGGCGCAGACATGGCCCTGCTCATCAAGCCATGCTGAGGTGGCATCCCACATAGCAGAACTAGAAAGATGTACAACTAGGATATACAACTATTTACTGGGGCTTTGAGAAGGAAAAAAAAAAAAGAGGAAGATTGGCAACAGATATCAGCTCAGGGCCCATCTTCCTCACCAAAAAAAAAGCATTTCTTTAAAAAAAAAGTAGTAATAATTTTTATATTGATTACGTGTTTAAATGATAATATTTTGATATATTGGATTAAATAAACTATATATTAAAATTAAGTTCACCTTTCTCTACTTAATGTGGCTACCAAAATATTTAAAATTACATATGTGGTCACATTATATTTATATTGGAGAATGATGTTCTAGATCTTTTTCTATGCATATACAAATCCACACACATGCACAAACACATATGTAAACATAATTTTTAACAAAAATATGCATTGTAGCACATGTAGATATATGTTCTGCAACTTGCTTTTTTTCATTTAGCTGTACTTTGTGGACATGTTTTATTAGCATATTTAGAGCTCCTCATTTAAAAAAATGGCTGTAATAGTCTGTCATATAAATATATCACTGTTTACTTAATTAAGTCCTTATTGATGAGGTTTGCGGTTGTTTCCAGTGTTCTTTTATAAACGATGCAACGTTTCAGCATACGTGCACAAATATTGTTAAGCACTTCACTAGTATTTCACAAGTGAGATTTTTAAATTTAATAAGTACATCCATCGTAAATTTTGATAGAATTAGGCGAAATTTTAACATTTTGGGGGGCATGGACCCTATCGAGGATCTGGTGAAGGCTTTGGACTCTCTCCCTTGGAAATTTCGCAGGCAAACATCCATATGGTTTTCATAGAGTGCCAGGAATTCGCAGATCCTCTGAAATCAGTTAAGAAGTCCATTTCTAGGGAAATAATTCAGCATAAATTCTAAGTGTCCTGATTGTTGACTAGAAAAAAAGAGAGACAATCCCACATAGTGGTCAAGACTCTGCACCCTGGCGTGAGACAGACCTGGGTTCAAATCCCCACTCTGCCACTTATAATCTCTGAAACCATGGGAACACACCTTGAACTCACTGAGCCTCACTTCCTCCTCCACGAAGCTGAGGAAGACTACCTACCCCATGGGGTCTGGCGCCCCGCGGCTACTAAATGAATCTTACTTCCTTTTTGGCACTTCTGCTGAATGACTATCTTGAGGCATCTTTGCTCTGCTGACAGAGTTAACAGACTGCTTTCTGTGTTCAGCCACCGGTCAGTGGCTGGGTTGGGCAGGAGTCATAAAAGGGAGAATTAGAAGAGTCAACTGACTCCTAGTAGCGTTTACTCAAACACTGGGAGTCTTTTCTCCACACAAAGCTATTGTTTTGAAGCAATTACCTAAAAAGGAACCTTAAACAGTGTTCAATGCGTACGAGGACTTCTGTTCCAACATCATTGTTCCAACTGACAGATTTCACCCAAAGCATAAAAGCTAAATTGTTCTTCTTCCTTTGAAGGGTCTTCAGGTCCCTATTTATAAAGTAATTACTTCTACTTGTTTCATGAGTATCCATCTCATCATCTCTTCATTCCCACACATAAAATCTGGGTTGTTCTGAGTGCCAGGACCATACGGCATCTTTCTCTTGTGTCCCCCTCCAGCATTTGGTACAGTGCTGGGTACGGAATGTGTATTTTAATCCTTGTGAACTAGAATCCCTGTGCAGTGGGTTCTCGACACAGAGGAGAGTTTTTATTCAAATCATTCCCATTGGTCTGAAAACAATGAAAACAACAACAATAGCTTTTATTGAGCATTCACAACGTGTCAAGCGTTGTTACAAACTCATTACGTACATTGTCTTCCTTTATTCTCACAACCCCATGATGTAGGAGTTACTGATTCCACTTTACAGTTGAGGGGACTGAGTCTCCGAAATAGACCTCAGATCTACCCCCCTGCGGTCGCTCTCTTGCTTTGCCACGCTCTCCTAACAGGTCTCCCCATTTCCACTTTGCCCTCACCCAGTCCTCCTCACCGAGGCGGCCAGCGTGATCTTCAGAAAATGCAAACTGAGTCCTACTGTTCCCATCGAAAACTTTTCACTGGGTCCCATTGTTCTTAAAATCTGACTGGGTCCCTGCCTGCTTCACCCCTCTCCTGTGCTGCCCTCCCCTCTTTACAAGGCCTAAGGTCGCATCCCCTCCCAGGCCATTCTCCCCGCCACCATGGAACTTTTGCACAAGCAGATCGTTTGCCTCAGATACTCCTGCCCAACTATTTAGTTAGCTAGTCCTGACTTATCCTTACTCCCTTGGGAAGTACCTTTCTTTAAAATTATTATTATTATTATTAATTTTTTTTTTTAAAGATTGGCACCTGGGGTAACAATTGTTGCCAATCTTTTTTTTTTTTTTCGCTTTATCTCCCCGAACCCCCCCTGTACATAGTTGTATATCGTAGTTGCAGGTCCTTCTAGTTGTGGGATGTGGGACGCTGCCTCAACGTGGCCTGATGAGCGGTGCCATGTCCGCGCCCAGGATCTGAACCCTGGGCCGCCGCAGTGGAGCGCACGAACTTAACCACTCAGCCATGGAGCCGGCCCCTATTATTATTTTTTGAGGAAGATTAGCTCTGAGCTAACACCAACTGCCAGTCCTATTTTTCGCTGAGGAAGACTGGCCCTGAGCTAACATCCATGGCCATCTTCCTCTACTTTATATGTGGGATGCCTACCACAGCATGGCTTGCCAAGCGATGCCATGTCCGCACCTGGGATCCAAACCAGCGAACCCCAGGCCACTGAATTGGAACGTGCGAACTTAACTGCTGCGCCACCGGGCCTGCCCCTTGAGAAGTACCTTTTTGGATCTCTAATCCTCATTTTAAGTATGTCTCCCTCCTCAAATATTGTTCAAAATATCCCTCCTCAAGAAAAGTCCAGAGCTTTCAGGCCTTTTTACCAATTACACCTTAAAATTCTCTACTTATTTGAGTATTTCACTACCTCACCTTTCTCGGATGAGATCGCACACTGTAGGAGGAGAAACTGCACCTACGTTTTTCTCCACTGTCCCCCCTCCACTGCCTACTAGTCGGCCTGGCATACGGTGGCTGATATAAATATTTGTTGAAAGGATTAATGACACTTAGAGCAGTTAATGTAAACACTGATTATCGCAGTTCTTTTCAACTTTGAAAACTCCACAATGCCCCGTCTAAAGCTCTCTGTGCGAAAGACAATGTTTGTGAAAATGAATACAATTGAACTTCAACTTTCTTTTACTTCTCTTAGTTTAAAAGAAGACTGCCATCACCCTAGTCCAAAATGATGACAACTCTAGATGGAAAATGACGACTGCTCAGAACAGCTTTACAATGGTTTGTAACACAGCGTGTCAATTGACTATTGACCATGGCTCTGACGTAGCCCTCAATAGACAAGTGAGCCCACATCACTCTTCATTTGATGGCACCTACAGAGTCAGACATAGCCTGAGGGTAAAGGCCATTGGCAAAACAGTGGCAGAAAGAATTTCTGGGAGGAAAACCGAAAAATTGCAATTGGTTGAAATAGAGTTCTTTTAGTTTTGGCTTTTTGAACAGCCTTATCAGCAATAATAAAAATGAGCCTCCCACTTCATTTAAATATTCTCAGAACATACAAGAAAATGTCTTTCTATTGGAGCACGTTTCGTGAGAACCAAGCAGAGGCCTGTGGTAGATCACTTAAGGAGCCACAGTCAAAACTGACAAGGGCAAGTCTCTACAATTTACTCACCTCTCATTTTTGCTGCAAATAGAACTTAACTGGAGCAGCAGTTTTTGGACATTCTGGTGATATGAAGACGCAGAAATAAAAAACCCGAACAATTGGGGATGGCCTGGTGGTGCAGTGGTTAAGTTTGCATGTTCTGCTTCAGCAGCCCGGGGTTTGCCGGTTTGGATCCTGGGTGCGGACCTATGCATTGCTTGGCAAGCCATGCTGTGGCAGGTGCCCCACATATAAAGTAGAGGAAGATGGGCATGGATGTTAGCTCAGGGCCAGTCTTCCTCTGCCAAAAAAAAAAAAGATGCGGATTGGCGGTAGATGTTACCTCAGGGCTAATCTTCCTCAGAAAAAAATCCGAACAATTAAGGGGAACTCCAAGGAATCAGAGAGCTGGGGGTGAGAGATAGGGCTGCAGAAGTTCACCTTATGTCATTTAATCCAGCCTTTTGTCTTCAAGGGACTCAAAAAGTAGTTACAAGTGATGGTGGGCGGGGGGAGGTTTGATGTTTGACCCACCTGACGAGAGGGTAATCTTTCATTATATTAAAACAAATTCTCTTGTGCAATAGTTTCAATGTATTGTGTTCCATTTGTTTTCAGTGTGGTCATAATACTTTCCAGTATAGAGTTTTTGATTGCTCACTTGGCAGATCTTAATCCCTTCATGCTTTGGAACTCTTTCTTATTGGGACAAGGGGAAGGTTTATGCCAGCCTACAACTAACTCTAGAAAGTCATTCGTTTATCCATCCATTCATGCATCCTGTATTTATTTTGTGCAAGCTATAGAAAAAGAAATAATTGAACAACATAGAGTCATTGCCCTCAAGGAACTAGGTCCAGAAGGAGAAACAGACAAGAAATACAGGTCAACAGAGGGAGGTAAGTGCTATGATGGGGAAGCACGGAGTACAAAGGGAGTTCTGACTTAGCCTCTTTTCTTCCTCCTCTTTTCTGCTTACTCCTTTTCTTTTAAAGTATTTTCTGAGTTTTAATCTGGTGGGAGGGGCATAAGACAAAACCACACCTGTATAAGACATCCTAAGGCAGGGCAAGGTAAGTGCCAGGTGTGTCTTGCTACCGGAACTGAAGAGAGAGACAGAATCTCAGACAGGGATGAACTGAGCAGAGTTTCTAAAGAGGTGGCATTTGAACAGGACCTAAAAGTGTGGGCAGGATTTCTATAGACTAATTTGTGGGGTGGTGAAGAGGTTGGATGGAAAGTCAGAGCATTCAGAGAAATGATAAGGCATTGGGAAGTACTTTGAAGTTTGGTTCGTTTTTGCTTTTAACTGCCGTGCATAAAAAGTTAATAATCCTAAAAACGTACCCAGGACTTACATGTATTTGTGCTGAGACATTTGTCTACACAGGATCTCCTCTTCTTCTTTTTTTTTCTTTTTTGAAGAAGATTAGCCCTGAGCTAACATCAGCCACCAATCCTTCTCTTTTTTCTGAGGAAGATTGGCCCTGAGCTAATATCTGTACTCATCTTCCTCTATTTTATATGTGGGACACCTGCCACAGCATAGCTTGATATGCAGTGCGTAGGTCCGTGACCCAGAGCCCAGCTGGCGAACCCTGAGCCATGGATGTGGAGCCCACGAACATAACCGCTACTCCGCCAGGCCGGCCCCACAGGATCTCTTCTTTTGTGAACCACCTCTCCCTTATTGCCTAGTGATTCTGCTCAGTCCCTGTGGGGCAGGTGAGCTGACCCTGCCCTGCCCTCTGGCTTAAGGACTGACCACGCGACCCTGTCCTGACCAATCAGAGTATTCGTTGTATCCCATCCACAGCCATCACACAGAGATGCACACAGGACCCCAGGTAAGCTAATTGGAGTCTCCTCGGCAGAGCTGTCATGGGAGATGCTCTCAATTTCTCTAAGATTAAGAGCTTTAAGAATGATGTAGACTTTGGCCGCCAGTGTCTTTCTCCTGGAAAGAACCTTCCTGAGAATGAAGAAAGCATAAGCACGCAGAGCTGAGAGACAGAGATACAGAATTCAGATGACCGTGAAGCCATAGATCCTGCCATGCCTAGTAGCCACGCTTCAAATCTCCACGAAAACACCAATTCTCCAGTCACTGTCCCCCAAGTTTTTTTGGCTTAGACAAGGAATTTTGCAAAGTACCATTGAAAAGGTCCTCACACATAGAGTTGATAAACTGTGATGACACCAGGAAAATTTTCTTGAATAAGTTGGTCTAATCAGTATTAATAAACGTTGACACTTGAGGTTAACATCTGGCTTAGCCAACTGTCCATTCTTGTTGAATTGACCGCCTCAATCAGCAACTTCAGTTAAAATAATAAAACCACTACATGGCTTAATGGATGCCCAGACTTCTGTTTTTTAGATCAAAGCTACAAAATTCTTTTAACCGCTAATTATCATGATTATTTCCTGTATTTTAGGTAATTGAGTCTTTTCATTCCAAAGAATCCTGAAATAGTTCCCTCCCTGCACTTAGAATTCTGTGAGTGTTACTTCAACCACCTCTGAAACGACATCTTTCTCCTTGGCTCTCTCCCTTCCCCCAGGCCAGAAAGAGGCAGTAGTCGTCTGGAGAAGAGTCAAAGAAGGTGCTTTTCTGAGAAATGGGAAAATTCTAATGAGTCAACCTGTCCTTATTTCTACTATCAAATTAGGGAGACTGTCACAAGTGACAACTAAAGATGACCCCCTCAGGATCTTTCCCCACCATAAACTCTTTTGAACTGACGCGAGGCAAAAAACGAGGATGGCTGCAGGAATGCAGTGGCTCCTGAAAAGTCCTACTGTCTTCAAAAATGATATCAGTCTGCCCTCTTTATTTTGTCTCCACGGGCAACTTCGCAAGAGTCGAGGCTGGGAGGTGCTCACGGTAGGAGGATGCGTTAGCAAAGCTAATTTCAGCGTCTGTATAAAAATTTCCATCAGTTGCTTGCTGTTATCAAATATCACACTACCTGTGAAAGCTGTTTGAGGGACTGCATTTTGACTTCCTGCCTCATTTCTCAATGAAACTGAGAATTGTATTTGCCATCTGCCTTGCCTGTTGAGTTCTTTTTGAGCCCAGTTTGGACCCTGCTAATGTATCTTTAAGTGCCAATAGCAATTTTACGTTCCATTAATATTCTTCCTAGGGAAGAATCTCATTTTCTATTTCAGTGGACTTCTACTGGTAAAAATGTCAGGTTTCCATTTATCAGAAATATGATGTCCCTTTTTTTCCCCCACAAAGAGAAATTAGACAGCCATAAAAATTAGACACAAGTGAGGTAGGTCTGCCTGTCCATCTATAAGAAAAATTTCAGGGAACAAATATTTTAGACATAAAGAATCTAGGAGGACACGGGACTTTAATTTCGTCTTAGTTTTGTCAGTACTACAAAAGAAAGAGTCTTAGGATTTGGAATCTGGCCTTATTTGTTAAAGCTTCTGGATCATTTCGGTCCAACAGGTGTTTCTTAAGGGCCAGACACTGATGTTGAAAGAGACTTCCTTTTTTTTCTGGGGTTGTGGAGCTGGGAAGATGTAAATCAGAGCTGTGTGTTGCCACATTTCTTGTAGTACATATTTGTGACTTGAATGCCCTGCATCTGAAGCCCTTTCTGTGTTTGGGAACTCACTCACCTTATGAATTTTGATGGGTAGCAGAAACTGCCTCAAATTAATCTGCAGATGCCAGCTTTATCAGCATTGCTTCTAGCCAGGGGTCTAAGCTTTGTCAATTATAGGAACCCAACTTCAAATTGGGAGTTAGTGACACAAAGAGGGCACCAGGACAGACTCAGCTCCACCCCCGTGGGAAGGTGATGAGGCTGAAGCAAGGGTGACCTCCAACTGCAGTGGGAGGAGTGAGGCCAAGAGAGGCCTAGGTGTTCAGCGCCAGCAGGGTCAGCCCTAGAAGTCAGCAGTTGGTCATTTGGGGCATTATTCCTGGCAAGGTGGCCTCAAATCAGGCTTTGCAGCCCTTGCAGAAATTCTGTGAACTACCTGATATCCTTTTTTATTAATCCTGCCTCTTCTTAAATCTTTTTTTGCCGTGAATTCCATTGTTTGTGAGAACCCTGGGGGATACACCTTCTTCAGTCCACATCGTTTGAGAATGTCATTTGCAATTGCAGAGAATGATGCCAATGCAGAGAAAGAAGTGGAGTCTAGACAGAGGTGAGCGATCCGTCAGGACAGTCTGGGTCCTGAGAGGTCCTGAGATCAGCTCTAACTCCCAACTTCCCATTCTATGAGCTAACTGATTCCCACTTTTCTTTGAGCTAGTTTGTGATGGGTTCCTGTTGCTTGCAACTGAAAGACATCCGGCAAACATAGATGTCAGCAAATTAATATTATGTATCAGGAGTCTCAAAAATATTCATCCCCTTTGACCCAGTAATCACTTTTCTATTCTTTGGAAATAATTTAAAATGCTAAAAAGCAAAACCAAAATAGTTGGTGGGTTTGGGCAAACGGTTGCATAAGAAAGTGCTCCTAGGTGGCCATATCCACGACACTGGAGGCACTTGTTGCCCAGCCCGCGCTCACCTGTTTCATACCTTTTGCTTTACATTTGGAACATGTTTTTATTGCCGCCTTAGTTTTACTCTATGTCTCTGTACAGCTTGTCCCTTGTCCTTTTCCCTGAGTCTTTGGAAACTGCCTTTTGAGGCTCAAAATGGGCATAAACTGTGAGACCGTATCAATGCTTATTTGCTGCTCAGACCAAATTGCAGTTGAGCGCGTGAGGTCTGAAAGTGCGCTGAAGAGGCCACGGTGCAGAATGCTCCACACGATCTGGATGTGTTTCTGTTTCTAAAAGAATTTTTTATGCTGAAATCTGGTTTGGGGGAGTCTGACCCAAGCCCAGGAACCTACAATGGCCTGGGCAAGAAGCAAGCAGTTTGGTAAAATACAAAGTGCCTGGATGGAGAAGCAGGAAACCTAGCGTTCAGTCTATTCACTGGCCAGCTGTGTGGCCTTGGAAAGTCCATTCTCTTTGCTAAGCCTTAGACTCCACATTTATATGACATGGGGCCAGATGTATTTTATGGCCCTTTCAGCTCTCAGCACCCGTGTTTTACGCTTCCTTATAAGTTGGCATTTTAAAAGAAAGTTTGAGATAACCTTGGCTCAGGAGTGCCTTTATGCAATAGCTGGTCCAGGTCAGGCTTCAGGCAGAGTCGCAGATGAATTTGCTGGGATGAGTTCCCCTTTGAAAGAACCTGTCCCTAAGTCCTCAGAGATGGGTCTCCTGAACCAATTCCAAGGAGGGGAGGCTGACTTGGCCCCATTCTGCTCCCAGATGGAGGCACCCATTTAACTCTGGGACAACTTGGTGATTCAGCCTTACAAGGTTCCATTTAATCTTGAGAATAACCATTTGAAGTAGGAAACTGAGGCTCACAGAGAAAGCTGGGATTCAAACTCAGGTGTTTTGGTTTTAACGTCTGTGATTTTCCCTCTGCCTGATTGACATCCTGTGGGTAAACACCTCTGAAGTGAGCAGTGAGGTGCACATTCAGAGAGGGTGACATGAGGGCGATCCCCCCTCCTCTCAGTTTTAATGCTACAGTAGAACTTAAGGGCATCAGCCTGGCCCAAATCCAGCTTTGTCTCTTGCTCCCTGTGTGACTTTGAGCAAGTTAAACTTCCTGAGCCTTAGTCCCCCTACCTGTAAAATGGAGATGAAAGTAATACCTCACATAGAGGTTGCAAGAGTTAAACGGAGGTGCTTAGCACAGTGAGTTTTCAATAGGGTTAGTGACACATAAAGGCTCCAATTTGCAGGCCTAAACTGCAGCAAATTCTACTGTTTCTACTTCCAAATTTTCTCTCAAATCCATCCACTTGTCTCCATCACCGCTACCATCTTAGCCCAGGCCACCCATCCAGAAGACCAGAGTTGATTTTCTACTTCCGTTCTTGTCCTGCAGAAATTCATTTCCCATACAAGAGCCAAAGTAATAAACTGAAAATCAGGTCAGATTATTTCCCTACCTTAATCTTTCTCATTGCATCTAGGATCCAATCTGCCTTCATCACCACGGCCTCTTGGTCCCTGGAGACCGTCTGCTGCAGGCTTTTCTCATGCCGCTCCATTGTTTATCACCCCTCAGCCATGTGGGTCTTCAGTCAGTTCGCTGAACTCACCAAGTTCTCCCTGCTCTCTGGGAAGACGATCTCCACAGCCAGAACTCAATTCTCTACTCTTCACAGGGCTGCTTTCCTCTCATCTTTAGGGTCTCAGCAAAATGCCTCCTCTTAGTGAGGCTTTCTTGACCGCCCTCATCAAAGATCTTCCCTTTTATCCTCTGTTTCATATTCTTGTGTAGAATTAGTTTTACAGCAGACACTTACCATAATTTGTGATATTTTAGTTATTTTGTGTGTATGTATGTGATGCTGTTCGTGTTCTACCTATCTTTTCAGATCCCTTTACCATTTCTGTGCAATTCAGTTCACTTCCAATAGTCAGCACCTGCAATTTTGTTGGAAGCCTTCCCTTGAGCTTCTAGAACCTACTTTGCCCCTCAGGGAGACTCTTAACCAATGACTGATTTGTATGGGGGTATAAATACCCCAGATCTCTCACCTCTTAGCCAGGATAATTCTGAGGTCTGAGTTTTACACTGTTTCCCAGAGTTTTCCGGATGGATTAAGCTCCTCTAGTGCGCTGTCATGACTGGCTTTACAACACACCATTCCTGGTCACCCTCCCTCTCCTCTATGATGTTCCCACTCCCCTACCAATGTCCTTACACCTCCCAAATAATCTATGAGCACTCAACCCTCACGTCAGGGTCTGATTCTTGGGAGAATCCAACTAAGACCATGGATTTCTTGGTTCTTTTTATCTACCCCAGTAGAGTGTATGTTATATGTCTATCTTGTTCATGGTTATATCCTAGTGCTTAGTTTAGTGTCTGGTAAACAGTGAGCACTCAATATATCTTTGTGTAATGAGCGCGTTCTAGAGGTATTATTATCGCAATGCAGAATTTCTTCCTTTCATGGAATTTAATTTATACCAGTAGCCTACCATACACCCACAGAATGATACATGTGCCCTCCAAAGCTTACAGAATAAAAACAAATATTTTGCTTTCTATAGTACTTTCAAGAGTAGCCTTCCTGTTAAAATGTTGTTTATCAAGGTTTGTTACGGCTAGAGGCTCCTTGCAAGGAAGAGATCTCAAGAGAGAGCCTCTAGGAGTATGGCAATTCTTCCTGGGAGCCACCTGAAATCCCAGCATGGAGATACTTTAGACATCTTTTATGGGTGGGACAAAACCCTGGGTGGGAGGTTTAAGCAAAAAACAACTGGATCCCGGACCAGGTGCCCTCAGTGGAATAAGATGGATGCCTATGCAGAGAGAGTTGCAATAACAACACTAAAGAATGACAAAAATCATCAACATGTGCTGATTGCACTTATGGACCAGTTCTTGAGTGTGTCACACGTCTTATCTCATTTAATCTTCAGAACCAATATATGGAGTAAATTGTATGTTACCCCATTCCCAGATAAAGAGATGGAGGCTCCGGGAGGTTAAATGACTTACCCAAATTCATACAGCTAACAAGAGGTTGAAGCGGGATCTGAAATCAGTCCTCATGACTTCAGAGACCCTGCTCTTATTCCTCTATCTCGCCCCCTGGGTTAGGAGAACTTAAACCAGCTCACCAGGTGAACTAGGCAAAATGCTTCAGCCTAGAGAAAGTAAGATTGAAAACAACACACAAATATCAGCTGCAACCCTCCTGAGTTGCCTTCAAAGACCTGTAGGCTCCCATGGAAAGAGAGGGCAGGTGTGTTTTGTGTGGCTCAATTTCAGGAAGATTTTTCTAATATTATTGTCCGGAGGTGAGGGAATGGAGAGTGTTCAAGCACAGAAAACTCCCCACACTGAGATTTGAAGGCAAAAGTTATGCATGCTTCTCTGTGGGAAGTCAAAGAGAGGACCGAAGAATAGGAGAGCTGATTGGCTGGCTTGGAGGACCTTCAGGATCTCTTTTAGATGTGAGCGTCTAGATTACAAAGGAATTAGAAGACTCCCACAGACCCTGCACATGTGGTTAGTACCATGAGATTCTGGAACAACAAGATTTACACAGGTAGTATGACTTGAGAGAAATTTACTAATGCCATGTTAATAAATAAAAAAATATGTGCTATGTTTACTCTTTGCATAAGGGAGGCAGCGCTCCTGTACTGCTGGATGAGCCGGCATAACGTGATGGTCAAGAACGTGTGCTTGGAGTCAGTCTATAGCAGTCACTTTGGGCAAGATACTCAGTACTCCTGAGCCTCAGCTTCCTCATCAGTAAAACAGTGATGCTCTGTGGATTAAAGCTTTTGCAGTTATAGTATTTACTATAGGTCCTTGAAGACTACAAAGGCTAAAAACTGGTAGCTATTTTTCCTGAAAATCTTTAAATTTATTTCTTAAAAACATAAATGCAAATACTTCTGTATCATTTGCATACTCCGTCAAATAGGAAGAGGGCAAATTTTAAAATTTGAGATGCTGGAATCCTGAGACTTGGAGAATCTGGGACTTTTCCTGTAACCACAGTAATTGCTGACATTTATTAAGCACTCAGGTACATTTCATGTCACACGGTCGGTTCTCAGCTAAAACAGGATTAGAAGCTGACTTTCCTGAATTTCAGGCTCTGTTTCTCCCCGCTGCAAGGGATCATTTTGCCTAGCCAGATGACAAGTTTCCAAAAGGAATGGAACATAATATTTTGTTCTGACTCTAACTGTTTACATTTCTAGGAAAAGCAGACTAGTTCTCAATCAGAGCTTGTCACGTCTCCTGATAACATATCTTCCAAGGTTTCCTCCCTTGCACGCTTGGTCCCTCGATCAGCTTTCCTCCCTTTTCTCCTTCTTCCTCTCTGGTTTTTGTTGCCCCTGTCTAGATCTCACATGCACCTTTCCTGCCTTTCTCCTTCCCTCCCCTCCTCTTTTCTCTGACTCTATTTCTCCCTCTCTCGTCTCCCTCTCTATTCACCTACACTCACTTCTACTGCTTAAATCCTTAAATTTCAGACCAAGTAGCATCCAGCTAAGACATAGCATATCATTAACATAGAGTTGGATTGGCTTCAGATTACATCATGCTCTGGAAGCTTATCAACAACATAGAATGGTGACATTGGTGCCAACAGGCACCAACCAGCAAGGGTAGACAGTGCAGGGCTCCACAGGGTTCCAAGGAAACACCATACTTGTCTGGGTCACCCTGACTGATCTGGTTAAGAGTCCAGTCCTTGGATGTAGGCAGACTTGGTTCAAATCCTGGCTCTGCCACTTCCTAGTACTTTCTTCATCTGTAAATGGGAAAATAACATGGACTACCAATGGTTTGTTGGGGGGATTCAAGGAAACTATGCTTATTTTGCACAGTGTCTGGCACACAGTGTGTGCTACGTGATGGTAGTAGTTATTAAGATGCTAATTAATAACTATGTCCACCTCCTCTCCGGCTTCTCTCTTTCCTGGTCCCTTCTTCCCCACCCAAGTAATCAGGATAAGTACTCCACGTGACAAAGTTTGCTTGATTTTCTAGGCCTTGGGACAGCAAGTGGAATGGAGAAGTTAGGAAACTGAGGACAAGTCTCAACCACAAAGTGTCATGATTGTGAAAAAAAATCCTAGTGTTTCAAAAATTTCAGAAAACAAACAAACAATAAAAGAAACACTAATTGAAAATTCTTTTCCTTTCTAATACAAAGGGAAGTAGAGGAGGAGATGGTCAATGTTCTTTCTGTTAAAATGCAGGCTCCTGCATCCTGGATACTTTTTATAATCTCTTAAGAGGAAGACAACACTTTCATCTCCTTCCATTCTGCAGTCACCCCATTCTTCCTTCTTTCAAGCATGGAACTAATCTTCTTGGAGTTCCCTTATCTATGGGAGTTCACCACTCCAAGGAGATGTCTGAAATCCACAAGATTACATCTCCTGCTACTCCAGAGAGCCCAGAGGGGAAGTTTTCTGCCCCTCCACTTCTCGACCATTCCCGTTTATTAAGCAGAGGCCCCAAATAAGATTTATTGCAGCCTTGCCTTTCTCATATCCTTGCAGCTTGTTAATATCACAGACGAAAACCCTTTCTGAACACAGCTCTGCAGAGTTCTATTCCTACTCCAGGCCCACTGATTCTGCGGCATTGCCTTGGCAACCAATTAAAATACTTCTTTGTGTGTGGCAACATCATCCTTAATTCTGCAAAAGCAGGGCAACCTGCTCAGAGGGCTGAGGGCTGTCTGTCAGTTGGTGTTCTCTCTCTCTGGCTCCATTCTGGTTTGACTTCTTTTTTCACCTCCCAACTACCTCTGAATGCCCTGCAAGCACCTGCATGCCGTTCCTAACACACCTGGCTTGAAGTCAAGAAACGCCCTTGTCAGCAAGACAGGGGCTGGAAGGGATCCTGGGGACAAAATGGTTGGTATGTCCCCTTTCCTCTAGCCTCAGGGGAAGATACCAGGAGTGCCTCAGTCATGAAGCTGCTGAGTCTAACTGCAGTTTCTTGTAGTCTGGCGAACACTATGTATTCAATAGTTAAATATGTATTGACGCTGGTTGCATTCAGGCACTGTGCTAGGCAGTGAGGAGACAAGACACCTCCTTAACCTCATGGAGCTTATAGGCCAGTAGGAGAGAGAAGTGAGCAGACAATACCGTATTGTACAGCCTGATGTGTGCTGCGGAGGCTGGAGGGTAGCCCCGGGGACTCTGGGAACCAGAGGAGGAATCTATGGCCGGCTTAGGATTTGGGACAGAGCTGACTTCCTGGAGGAGTAAAG
Source organism: Equus caballus (assembly GCF_041296265.1). NCBI lineage: Eukaryota > Metazoa > Chordata > Mammalia > Perissodactyla > Equidae > Equus > Equus caballus. The sequence continues at coordinate 47,455,913 of NC_091697.1, forward strand.
GCTACACTGAGACCTGAGGATGGGCTGCAGTCAGCCAAGTGGGCCAGTTTCTCAATTAGGTGGACAGTTTCCTTCTTGTCTTCTTCAAACTGGCAGTTTCGCTGATGTTCTCAGCTGAAGTTTTCCTACCAGCCTCTCAGGGAAGGGTAACAGTGAATGTCCCAAGTTTTCTCACCTCTTCTCTTGGCTTTCCACGCTGTGCATGCAAATGGTGGCTCAAAGGCACATTTTTCAAAACCAGCAGCATTGAGACCATGATGCCAGATCTCATCATCCAACGTATGTGCTGTATGTGTATTCTGAGGTTTGCAATTCTCAGCGTCATGGGTTTCTGGGAATGCTGAGTGATTAGAATTCAGATCATCTGCATTTTAAACAAGTGCAACCTCAATAACTGCCCTGAACACAGAGGCAGGGATGCTAAATTTTGGTCTGTAACCATTTTCTCCCATTGTGTTTTCTTATATTAACACTTACTGAGCACAAACCTCTGATATGTAACATAGAGTAAACAGTAGCACCCATCTCAGTGGGTTGTAGAGTTAAGTGAGACTGCGAGTCTAAAAGTGCTTTATTCAGTGCCTGACACATAGTAAGTCCTTTGTTTTAAAAGATCTATTAACTGCATCATAATTATTAGTTTACATGGCTGTCTCCCCAAAGACCATAAGCCCTTTGAGGGCAAATATCCTATCTTTCTTACTTTGTTCTCCACTGGAGCCTAGCCAAGGGTCTTACTCATATAAGTCATCCCATACATGTCTACTGCCCAAATGAGACTTAGGAAATAAGAACAACAACGCCTCACATTTATTGTCACTGAATTTACTGTGTGTCACGCCTTGTGCCAGGACCTTTACAAGAATTATCTTGATTTATCTGCCAAATGATGCCAAGATCACTGTTATCTGCGTGTCTACAACGCAGTAAAAGAGCAGAGTCCAACTACTGTAAGTGTGGCCATACCTTCAAAGATTAACCTGCTTGTATGACTGCAAGCAGACAGTTAACCCTTCAAAGCTTACTTTGTCCAGACCCTGTACTAAGCACTTTACACGTATCACCCCATTAAATCCTCCCCGTAACATTATGAAGTGAGCTTATTATTTCCATTTTACAGCAATGATGCTCAGAGTGGCTAAGTAACTTGCCCAGAAGCACACAGCCAGTACACATGAACAGAGCCTTTGTTCTGAATCACAGCATTATCTTGTTTACTTATCTCATTGCGAATCTTAGGTCAGAAGCAGCAGAAAATTGGAATACATATTTTTAAAATGATACTAAAATGCCTATTCTTATTCAGAAAGAAGTTTTAAAAAATATCTATGTACTGAGGGGGCAATGGGAAGTTAGTGTTTAAATGGGTACAGAATTTCAGCATGGGATGACGAAAGAGTTCTGGAGATGGATCGTGGTGATGGTTGTACAACAATGGAAATGTACTTAATGTCACTGGACTATATTCCTAAAAATGGCTAAAATGGCAAATTTTATGTTATGTATATTTTATATATCTGTGATGTGCTTTGGCAGTGTGTGAGGTACAGGGCCCACCTTCCTACATGAAAAGCTGCCTTCCCTTCATATCAGAGGCCAGGTCCATTCAGCTTATAATTAGTGGCCAATTCTTTTAGAGCCTCTTCTTTTCCCTCACTGGTATCCCTGTGACTAAGTGTCGATTAGCTCAAGATAAAGTGTTTCTCCTAAGACGAAAGACACACATACAAGTTGCGGTATCTGACGCAGGAGTTTAGCCATATATGGGGTGGCATTTCCCATCTTCACAGGGTTAGCAATTCATGAGCCAAGTGGGTTTTGAACCTGGCCCACTGTGTTTTCCAGAGAGTGCTGTTTGTCACCCTGAAAGGTATTCAATTAGGGGATTCATATCTAGAATACTTCAGTCACCACGTGACTTTACACCTAATGTAATGTGTTGCTCATTCCTCATGTAGCCCTGTAATGGCTTGATTCTTGAAGAGTTCATTTCTGCATCCTGAGGAGTTATTGCATGAGGCCGTGAAGTCTACCATAGACATGATGTGTTCATTTATTTATGCATCTATTCAAAAAGTATTTGGGGGTTCGTAATAAGAGCCAGGCTGTAGGCTAGGTCCTCCAAGCATTGTATTGAGGGACAAGACAAGCTGCCTGTTTTCCCTGTGCTTGGAAGAAAGATTGGAGTAACTGAGAGATATCTGAGGTGAACTCAGCTACTATTTGAGTCCTGGAGTCTGAGCTCATGAGCATCCCTGGTATGAGCTTTGAGTGGTATGAGCTTTCAAGACAGAGCCTGGCACACAGCAGGCACTTAGGAGCAGTCTGTTGAATGCCCTGGCTTCTGAGCTGGGGATCTAGAGCAGTGTGACCCTGGAGGTTGACACAGACCCAAGATGCAGGAAGCTGCTCATGATGAACGGACTGGTCTTTCCTTGCCGGTGTTCTACCACTTGCTTTGGATGCACTGGCTTGTGCTTCTAGGTGCTGGGGTTATCTGGTTACCTGACCGTTTCAATGGAAAAGAATGTCTCTGTCTGCCAGTGAAGTGGAGACTACTCCTTAGTTACCCAGTAAGCTCAGCCACCTGCTTGGAGTAGAGACAGCTTGTTTGGCTGCATTGATCCATCAGGTAGATACGGCCCATAGGCCACATGATGACCTGTAACCAGTTTGGCACCAGAGAGACTTTATCACAGAGAGTAATTGACATGTGTCTCCCTGGTGGTGCTTCTGAAGCCAGGTATCCAGTCACCCTGTCTTTTCTCCACCTGTTTCCTCTCCTCCCTCTCGTCCAACTTCCATTCTAATCAAGAGATCCCCATCCTGCTCTGCCTTTCCTAGCACCCACCTGCCCAGAACACCCTGCCTTTTCATCCTTTGACCTTCCTGACTGCTGAAACACCTATTTTTTTTTTTTTACAGGAAGTTTCTTTTTATTGGCCAAGCTTCATTTCTCTCACACTGAACCACCTCAATGCCTGACATTTTCATAAACCATCATTTCTTCAGTCTAAGACTTCTCTACCATAATAATCTTTATTAGGTTATAATTTACATACAAAAAAATGTACTCTTTTTAAGTGTACAGTTTGATGTATTTAGACAAACCTATATACCATCACATAAAACATTTGGATTACCCAATAAAAATTATAGTTTACAGTCTTGCCATTTCTGGAATTTTATATAAACAGAATCAGACAAGATGCACTCTTGAGTAAGACTCTCCTTTTTGCATATCGTAATGTTTCTAAAATTGGATGTATCTTACAGTGAACATCTAACATGGTAGTGCTTCTTTTTTTCCTTAAGAGCTAGAACTAAATAAATGATACATCTTATGGTGGATAATATATTTAAATCCTGAATATATATACATACATGGTACAGTAGATATACATATACACAGTATATATAATATGCATGTGTGTTTACATATACATGTGTGTATATACATGTATACTGACTGGTTGGTTTTACCATTAGATGGTAAGCACTGGGAAGGCAAGAACCTTTACCTTGCTGTATGTATAGGTTCCCACAGTGCCTGTAGCTGGACACTGGGAGGAGCTAAATAAATACTGCAGATGGCGGTGATAGTGAGTTTCAGTTTCCCCAGAATATCTTCTAATGGCAAGAACTTGCCTAAAACTCTTCTTGGAATGAGTCAATAATCTCTAACTACAATAGGGGTTCTCTTTGGGGGCTCAGCTACCTCTGCATTAGTATGACACAGCATTTTCCAAAATTTGTTCCGTGGACAATGAATATTACTCAAGATGCTAATAAAAGGAGGGAGAGGAGGTGCCACTGTCATAGAAATTGGAAAATATATATATATTTAAATATCCCACCACTTAGAGATTCACAATTTGTTAGCATGCTAAAAGTCTTGAAATGTCCCGTAGCAAAGAAAAAACATTTCTCTCTGTTTTAATCTCAGGTTTGTTTGACCCTGGAGCTTTATGGAACATCCATTAATACCTTACAGAGTACTGTACACCTTATGAAAGATTGGCCTAATATATAAGCATGAATTTAAAAAATGGGAAAGGAAAGAAGAAGATAAAGAAATTGAGGAGAGCTGTATTTGAGCTGGTCCCAGCTAATCCCAACGCTATGTAATGGTATCTGGAATGAAATGGATGAGGATGCTCTTTGTGAGTAAAAGGCTGAGCAAGCACTTTCCCTGGCTTCATAATCTCTTCATAGTATAAAGGGACAGGTGAGCAGGCAACCTTTCCTAAGAGGAAATGAAAACAACACAAAAAATATGCATTGGCTAATCCCTTAGGTGACATGCCCGCAGTGCACAGGGTGGATAATTGAGGTTGAGAAAGGAAAGCCTTGTGCCCCGCCCCTCTGCCTTGGCCATCCCATGGGGGACAAGCTGTTGTGTTTGTCCATTGTTGGGCCAGATACTTTTAACTGATGAGAAAATCGAAGCAGGTAATAGAATGGCTCGCTAAAACAGAGAAGAGCTCACCGGTAGGAATTATGTTGATCATTATGTTGATGGCAAAGTCCTTCTCAGAAATAGCATGGACCCACTACACACAGAGATGAAAGGAAATCAGAGTGGGCCAGGTGAAACTCCAGCAGAGGTGAAAAGAAATGTATAAGAGCTCCTTTTCTTTCTTCAAAATATTATTTTAAGCATTATCATACAGTAAAATGGACTTTTTTCCCTTTGTGCATATTTCTATGAATTTTAATACATGTATAGATTCATTTAACCACTAACACAATTAGGATACGGAACAGTTCCATCACCCCGTAAAACTCCCTCATGGTATTCCCTTTTAGTCACATCCTCTCCCAACCCATAGCCCCTGGCAACCACTGAAAAATCACTATTTCCATCACTGTAGTTTTGTCTTTCTGAGAAATCTCTTTCCTTTTGCTATTCCCTTTGCTTAATTTTTTAATGGAGTTCTCTGCATGTTTATGTGTAGGTGCAAAGAATGTCAAATCCAATGCAGCTGACTTTCTCCTCTATTATTGTTTTGTTATTGACTGTTGCTAACATTTATTAACATCTATTATGAACCAGGTACTTGTACTAAGCTTCTACATACACTATCTCATTTTAATCTTACAATAGCCTTATGATATACGGATTATCACTATTATCTCCATTATCCAAATACGGAAATTGAGAGTCAGGGAGATTAAGTGACTTGCCTAAGGCCTCACAGCTACCAAATAATTGAATCCCAGCACAAACCCAGCTCCTTGTGACCACAACGCTTGAACACTGTAGCCAGCAATAAAAGGGAGGGCACTGTAACTAGGAAGGAGGTACATCGTAAGAGGTTGGGGGCAGGGCCAATTTGGGGGCCATGTGGTTTTTAAAAGGGTTGACAAATGGGTGTGAAGCTGGAGAACCACCTGGGTCTCCTGACTTCTCAGTCTCAGCTCCTACTTTTGTGTTTTCCTCCACCTGCCTCATGTGGCCCTCGCTGACCCAGGTGGCACCAGCCTGCAGTTTTCAGAGGCTTGGAATGGTTTCAGTTCCCTTGCAGATTTAGCAGAAACCATTGCCTGTGTCACAGCTCTGCTGCAGGACACAGCAGCTGAGACCCAGGAAAGGAGCTGGATGCCTTATCGTTTCTACCCGGCCCCAATTCCCTCATGTGCTTTCTGACCTCATTTGCCCCCCTCGGTTGCTTTGCAACACTAACTGAAAAAGTTTCTAGGACACAGCCACCTGGTCTATGTGCTGGAAGTGGCAGGTGTGTTCTTGCTGAGATGCGACAAGTAAGACAGGAATGTGTGTGGTGCTTGGCATGATGCATAACAAAGGAGGAGAAAGTTCAGCCCTGCAAGATCCAGGGCTGCAACATTTGTGGTGGGGATAGTGAGAGGCAGAGGGAAGGTAAGATAGAAAGGTTAATGAAGAACTGATGATGCTGGCAAAGTGGGCCAGCTTCTTGCCCTGCCTGTGGTTTTCCTTTGAGCTTGCTATTTGGGGAAGTGAAGTTGGCTAGTGAGTTTTCTCCTAGAATCAACTCCTAGCTCCTAAGGGGTCTTGAAAGTGAGCTGCCAAACCAACACATGCTGGGAAGACACACTTCTCAATCATGGCCATGGAGCATCTGGAGACAAACAAAGTGAGCCAGAAATCAGGGTACCAAGGACCATCTCTAGCTGACACTCGATTAACAAGGGGGTAAAAGAGGGTGTGTAATTTAGAGTGGAAAGTGTTGGCTCACTTCAATAACAATAACAGCTAATATTTATTGAGCACTTAATATTAGCCCGTCAATGTGCTAAGAGATAAATGACATGAATCCTCTCATTTGTTTCTCACAACAGCCCTCTGAGGTAGGTACTACTATTATCTCCAATTTACACATGGGGAAGTAGGGGTCCTGAGGCTTAAGTGACTTATCCAAAGTATACAATTATTGAGCAGCAGAGGCAGGATTTGAATTCTTGTATTTTTCAAACCTAAGTTCGCGAATTCTTAGCTTTGTTGCTTTACTGCCTATCCTAATTCAGAAATGTTCTTAAAGGGTAACAGAGTGAGGAGGAAGAGAGATCAGCTATTTTGGAGCCCATAATCTTCACCTAGACTTGCAAAGTTCCTTTGGCCTCAGAACCAGTGGGATTCCCACTGCCAGGGGCCTTCTGGGAGTCTGTTGACCTCACTTGTTGCCTTGAAATAATTGCATGCTGTGGAAACCTACAGCCATTTCTCAAGTTTTCTTTTTACACAATCAACTTGGGAGGGTTTTAGACAGGTAGGCACAATGGACTATTTTTTCTCTCTTGTGCTGGCACCATGAAGTGTGACTCTTGGTTCCACCCTAGCATGCTGGCTGGCACAAGAAGTACCAGGCTTTTTCGAGCCAACAAAAAGATCTTGATGAGCTTGTTTTTTAGATGAGCCTTGGTGAGCAGAACAGATTTTGGGCTTAAAGAGCTCACGGACAGAAAGCTAAATGAACTCTTTCAGAGGGCCACGTTAACATTGAGTCCTCTGTAAGAGATGTTTTACAAAATGGTACCCTGCAACAACAGGTTATTTTTGCCCTCTTAGGAAAGTACTTCATACTTAGTATCATCCTGGTCTGGATTCATCATAGGATCAAGTTCAATAATAATAATACCTATTGCATTCTCCTGCAAGGGCTATCACTCCTTTTGTATTTTGTAGAATGCCTCATGCACAGCAGGGCACAATACACAGTCAATAATAATGTTTACTCTGATAATGATCTTCCAAATGCCTTTCATCTAAGGATCTCAAAGTGCTTTGCAAACACTAATTAGTTAAGACTCACCGATGGCTATCCATTTTTACAATACATTTTCCCATTTTACAGAATTTTAAATTGAGACCCAGCAAACTTAAGTGGCTTGCCCAAAGTCATACAGCAAGTTTAAATTAATGATAATGACAATGATTTGCATTTCCATGGCATATGCTTTCGAAGGCAATATGAGTACACTGCAAAGATAGTGTTCACACCATCCTGGGGAAGGTGGGGAGCAAGTATTATTAACTGTTGACTAAACTGGGTAAACTGAGGCGGAGACAGCAAGTAACTTGGTGAGGATTCGACAGAGGATGCAAGTCCACTCCTCTGACTCTCAGAACGGTGTGGCATCCCAGACAATCTTCAATTCTCTGAATGGAGGGATGCATGATTGCTTTCACACTTACAGGAAAGATAGCTATATTTTGGGGAATAAAACAGGATGCAGAATGACAGCCATATTTACATCTGGGAACGGGTTTGTTCACTCCCCACTGAGAGAAGCGAAAGGGATGAGATGAGACACTTCAAGAAAAGTGAGCTCAGGAAATGAAGGAAACAGGGGCGGTTGGGGGATGGCTGCCAGCTCTGCTGTCTTGCAGAGCATCTTTATTAAAACAGGTTCTGCCTGAAAGCAGGAGCTCTCAATGACCTTGTTCTGTGTGTCAGCCTCACGACAGGATTTGGTCCGGCGTGGCTTGGAGGAAGGGCACAACCCCATCACTGGCACCTTGGTCTGATGTTACAAGTCCCTGTGAAAGAGTTCCAGGGACACGGAGTATCTTAATGGCTGTCTCTTACGTATGACCAGCTCTCATCTCCACAACTCCCTATGCCAGGAGGGGCCTGGGAATCCTCTATGGTTCAAAAATTTAACTGTGGATCTATTTGTTGCTACCTATTCTCACCTACATAGCCCTATAGAAAAAAGATGAAAACATGAACAAAAATATTCAAGGCAATAAGGGACTTGGTGCCCCCAGTCTGGCGACACTGCCTTAGTGAGTGACGATACTGCACCGGGAGGCAAGTCAGACTCTGCAGGGTGGGGGAGGGGAGAGGTGGCTGGGTCTTAGGAATTCAAAGGGAGATTTGCTGACCCGACTCTCTATAAACATGGCTTGTTTGAGAAAAGTTTGCTGCCCTCCCCCACCCGCCTTCTCCAGGCCTGTGGATTCTGATTGATGACTAGACCTAGGGCTAATAGGCAGACTTAAAGAAGGGAGCCAGGCTCTTTTCTGGAATGTGTTCACATTCACAAGCACAACGGCAATAGTCTGCAGTGAAGAAATCACACCAATGTCCCACTTCTTCCTGCTCTCATTTTTGAACGTTTCCATACTCTCCTGCTGCATGGGCACCTTGGAGCTGCAGCGAACGGGTTAGCTGTTGGAAGGAATATTTTAGAAAGTTGCTCTGAACGCACAACACAAGGCTATTCTCCTGTGTGGGGAAGGAATCTTGGAAGACCCTCCCACCCGCTGTGACTTCACAGCAGGGAGTCGTGGGAGCTTGCTTTTGGTAAGACGACAGAATGCAGCTTTGACTTTCTAAGTATGCCAGTGACCCAGGCCACAGCTTGGCGTGTCCACTTTGGCACACTGACTCCAGGGGTGACGGTGCAAATAATCCTGCCAGACTCAGAAGGACCATGTCCTTCTCTCCAGACGTACCCTTACACAGCTTCCCAAAAGGAGGCTCACAGCCAGGTCAGGTAAAGTCCTCAGGATGAGTCTGCACCGCGTTATCCAAACACCCGAGGTGTTACGTGATCGCCTGTGCAGCTCCAGTGGGTCCGTTCATTTTTTTTTTTTTTTTTTTTTGCAGCTGCTGAGGTGCATTTTAGGTGTTTCATTCATTTTGTAAAGTAAGGCACATCTGCGGGGCTCTGGTACACATCTGTTGTACTTCACAGCCCAGCCTTCCCTATCAGTCAGTCCATCCACACACACGCTTCCCTCCCGCTCGGTCTTCCAGCGTCAAGTATCTTCATAGCTTTCAACCGATTATGAATGAGCATCATCACAATAGCACTTTATGACTAGGGGGTGGCAAGAGGGATTTGGGCAAAATTCAAACAAAACCTGACATTTGGAAACTACTCAGAGATCTCAAAAGCAAAAAGCAGTTGGATTTATTTTCTCTTTTTCCCATCCTCTATGCATTTCCCATGCACTGGTTTGGCCTCAGGACTGCAGAAGTGAAAGACCAAAAATATAATCAGGAAGGCTTTCCTTGTGCTATTACCTTCTGAACAAGAAGCAGAGAGAACCTAGGAAGCTTTCACCATTTTAAGGAGAATTTCTAGATGGATTAGATAGGCTCAGGATTCCACCAAGTTTTGGTAAAAGGATCACTGCCCACAGAAGATAATCTCTGGGGAATCATCAGCAGCACTCTGAAATGAAACTAAAAGAGAATAATTCCTAATTGCTGGTACACTCAAATCCAACCTCCAAGTGGACATGATAGGAACAAATAAGATCTTTCTTACCCCATCCATGTGGATCCTGATATTAGGCACCAGGCGGAAAGGGCTGGACTGCAGCCCTCTGGGGCTAGTCCTGCTTTTCCTGCTGTCCTGCGAGGTCAGCACGCCGGGCCTGCGGAAGGAGCCGGCTCTCCCCGCGCTCTGCCCCGAGCGCACACCATCCAGAAGACGCACGAGCAGCAGGTTGGCCGGCAGGGCCTCGATGCTGCAAAACACCAGGGTCCTGCATTCGGGGCACCGCAGCTCCTTGTGGGCCTTGAAAATCCTCTGTAGACATGGTTTGCAGAAGGTGTGCTGGCAAGGCAGGACTTTGGCTGTGACATCGAGCTTCTCAAAGCAAACGGGGCACTCCAGAAGATCAAGTAACGTCAAATCATCCATTTTATTTTAAAGCTCCAGTCCTGACCTGGAAAGGCAGAGTCCGCATTGTAGGGTCAGCTGAGCCAAGGGGGCAGAGCCGGTCTCTTGAGAGCCTCAGAATTCCTGCCTGTATGAGTGAGAAACGAAGAGAGGGGAAAAAATGTGACTGCTCTGAGAGGTATACCCCACCTACATGAAGGCAGTGTCTCATAAGGCAGTTTGCAAGGACTTTGTTCCAGCACCCAAGTTTCAAATGACTCATTCTGAATCAGTGCTAGCAGGTAAAGACCGACTTCTGCCTGCTGGAGGATCTGAGGGAGCTTTCAGCACAGTGACTGACTACTTACTCATTGCCTCTCCGCGTGGAAGGCAAGAGCAGGGAGCCAAGCCTGGCCTGTTGAAGCGGCATACCCACTCCTCTCTCAGCCAGGGCTCAGAGGGGTAAATTACATCCCCCAACCGTCAGGCTCAATTCTCAATTTGAGAATTGAGAATGCAATTTCCGGGAAGCTGTCTACTCCTCCTTCTTTCCCTAGGTTCATCTAGACAAGTTATTTACATAGATAAGTATATCTGACTCTCATGCAGATGTAGAATTATTTCCTTCACAATATATCTTTCCCCCTCATTTTATTCTAGCAACATCCAAGAAAAATTTCTACTAGAAACTGTTTTCAAAAATTGGTTTGCCTCAACTGCAGGCCATGGTACTTGGAAGTTTTTTTCTTTTTTTTTTCCTTCCTTCTTTCCCTCCTTCCTCCCTCCCTCTCTCCCTCCTTCCTAGCCTTCCTTCCCTATGTCTCTCCCTCTTTCCTTTTTTTTTTTTTTTTGCCTCTTCACCCTGATTATTTTAGCCTCAGAGACAATATTCCTCCCATAAGATAAAGCCGCGCAGCCTGTTTAGTTACTTTGACAATTGTTCTCAGTTTCAACTGAAGGAGATAGGAATTCTGGACTGTGGTCACAGCCTGCAAAAACCAAGATGGAGCAGCATATACAGGTGTGTGTGTGTGTGTGTGTGTGTGTGTGTGTGTAGTCTGGAAACGATCCTTGTTCCAGGAAGAGTTTCCTTTTGGATGTCTGAAAAGAGGTCTCCAGTTTAGAAAAGTCTCTTGGGAAGAGGTCCTCTGTCCTTCACAAGTGCCAAGCCTTGGGTGACCGCAGCAGCCAGGAGGTTTGGCAGGAGGGTGGGTGGCCCCACTAGTAAGAAATGCAGACAGGACGCACCAGGACAAGAGATGGCGCCTTGCCTTCCTGAGATAGCTCTCCAAAGATGTCAGCGTGGGGGAGGTGTGCGGGGGGCCACTAACCTTGAGCTTGTAACCCCAGCTGATCCTCTGCTCGGCCGGGCTCCCTCCAACTCGCTTCCTTTTCCCCAAGAGCTGCCGCTGCCAGCGCTTTGAGAACTTTAACAACTCTGAGTCTTACTCATTTCAGGGATCGCCTTACCCAGCCCTGTTAACGCTTTCACCGCCAGGCAGCCACAAGGCTTTGCTCTGAGTTCATGCTTGGCTACTGATCCTTCCTTTATGTAACTGAGTTGATTTCTGGGAAAAGATTATAAGGGACAAAATATAAGCCAGCCCCTAAGGCCAAGATTAACAAAGTTTAGATTTTCACCTTTGTCGTTTTCTCTCCTATCCAAGAAGTTGAAACACACTCAGTTGTAAACATGCCAAGGTGATTGTGTTATTCAAAACCTTTATAAGGATTTCCTGAAAAGGTCAAACAGATTAAGGGCAGCTACGATGACAAAGATAAGCTGGCCACCTAAAAATACTGCTTCTTAAAAATCATAGTCAATCCTTAAATTTAGTAATTTGAGAGGGACTTTGGTGATTTTCTTCTTTGCTCAATCTCTTTAAATTAAAAAAAAAGAGATAGAGTCAGTAATACATACCTATCTTTGACAGATCAAAGCAAAGAAGGGCTTTCTTAAAAAAGGAAAAGCGGGGCTGGCCCGGTGGCAGCAGTTAAGTTCGCACATTCCGCTTCGGCAGCCCGGGGTTTGACGGTTCGGATCCTGGCTGCGGACATGGCACTGCTCATCAGGCCATGCTGTGGCAGGCGTCCCACATATAAAGTAGGGGAAAATGGACACGGATGTTAGCTCAGGGCCAGTCTTCCTCAGCAAAAAAGAAGAGAATTAGCAGCAGATGTTAGCTCAGGGCTAATCTTCCTCAAAAAAAAAAAAAGGAAAAGCAATGGTCCCAGCTCTTTGCCTAACCCCTACCCACTGGAGTCTTTTCATAGCCCAAAATAATGCTTATACTTCTATTTCTTGATTTATCAATAATACTTTAGATGTGAAGTTAATAATAAGGTTAATAATAATAACAGTAATGATAACAATATTACCAAACACCAGAGTAGCCCTTATTTGTGCCAAGCACAGTCCTAAATACTTTCCCTATGTTAACTCATTTAATCCTTTTTACAACCGAATGATACACAGCACTCTTCTTTACCCTTATTTTACAGAGGAGGGACCTGAGACACAGAGGGGTTGAATAACTCATCCCCAGAGTCACAGTTAGCAAGAGGCAGGTGGTTTGTGAACTTACTACTATGTCATATGATGATATAGCTTTAAGGGGAGAAGAGATGGTTGAAGAGAGCTAAACGTCACCTAGGATGGCACAAAGTCAAAAGGTGATGGCCGAAGTTGACTCATCAATTTCTTTTGCAAATGAGGCAGCTGTGCCCAGAGAGATCAAGAGATTCCTTGAAGTTGCCCAGTGAGGTGGGGACAGAACTGGGACTAGATACCAGGTGTTCTTTTTTACTGTGTCGTCTCTCTCACCATGAGGAAGGCAATTCTTTACTATGCCGAAAGCACCTAGATACAGCTCCATGGGAAAATCTGCAGAGGGGGCCGAGAGGCCTGAGAACGGGTTGTAGTGGTTTACATGATTTTCAAAGTTCTTCCATCTCAGTTCTGAAAGATCAAATGTGTGAAACTCAAAACACAGGAGAAATTTGGTAAGGAGCAGACAAAGTCATCTGCCCTCTGAGCACAGGGGCTTAATTTGGATATGTGTCAATTTCAAACACTATTTTCAACTCTCTCTCTCTCTTTTTTTTTTTATAATCTCCCTTTTATGGAGGGTTTTTGAGCTTCAATGACATCACATCCCACTCTATGGCCCGTCTCCTTCAAATAATTTCCACTTTAGATTCCGTGCTCATCAGGAAGCCCCTGGCGGTTTGAGGCCATTTGCTGTCCTTACTCTGTTTTCCACTTGGCAAAAGCTGAGCTGTCTCCTCTGTGAGCTGCCCTGCAGTCCCCTCACCCTCTAGAAAGGTCTGCCCCAGAGCTGGAACTCCTACTGCAGGGGCTGGGAAACGTTCTCCCTTCTTCCCTCTCCTTTTCTTTTTTTTTTTTTAAAGATTGGCACCTGAGCTAACATCTGTTGCCAATCTTCTTTCTTCTTCTTCTTCTCCCCAAAGACCCCACAGTACATAGTTGGATATTCTAGTTGTGAGTGTCTCTGGTTGTGCTATGTGGGATGCCTCCTCAGCATGGCCTGATGGGCGGTGCCATGTCTGCGCCCAGGATCCGAACCAACGAAACCCCAGGCTACTGAAGCAGAGCCCATAAACTTAACCACTCGGCCACAGGGTCAGCCCCCCTCTTCTTCTTAAACACACTCTATACCCTTACAACCTCACCTCGGCATCTACATGCATATGCACACACACGTGTGCATAAGGAAACACACATACACAATTGTAACAGTAACAATTATTGAGCATTTGCTGTATGCCATGGACCAGTGCTTAGACTTAAAACAGATTATCTCATTGAATCCTCTCAACCACCCCATAAGGTAGGTGCTGTAACTTTCCTGGGGTTACAGAGCTTGTGATCTGAACCCAGGTTGGTCCAATCCCAGAGCTTGTGTTCCTTACCATCACTGCTTCCCATGTTATAAAGTCATGCATCTGCCATAAATGCACCCATATATCTTTACAGCATAAATCCACACACAATTATACATATGTCCATACTATACACACCAGTTGATCTCAAAGCCAACCCAAAATAAAGTGATGAAGTCAAAGGAGCCCAAGCTCCTTGATTGTCGTTTTCTCTAACCTACCAATCTCATGGCTCCTCCATGCCCCTGCGTGGCCAGTGGTCTCACAAAGCTTCAAGCCCTCCCATCCCCAAGAAAGCAGAAAAAATCCAGCTCCGTCCCAGGAAAGCAGGATAGGTCCAGTTGGCTGCTCTGTGCTAGCATATTTGGCAACTGAAGATTCAGCAGAATAGACCTGCGACGGTGGAACCTTAGGGACTAGAGGAGGACAGGGAAAGTTTACACTGAACAGGAGTGGCTTTTAGCACCTCTCAAATCACACCCTGTAGGTGGTCCCCAACACCATCCACATAATAGGTTAGTCTTGGTGAAAACTTGAGGAGAAATTTTCTTTTGAAGCTTCTGAAAAAGACGGAGAGTTTTAAGTGGGGATTTCATCCGGCTTACCCAAATGCTACCTTGGCGTCAAATCAGATGAACATCTAGTCCTCAAAAACAAACAAAAAGGTGAACTATGCACGCCTTCCCAGACTCCAGGCTCAGGTCCCCCCACCTCTGCTCCCACCCCATCAACACTCCTGTTTATATTTATACTGTTACTAGTGATTACAGACTGTACTCTTTTTAAATACCTGGGTAATATTTACGAGCTTCTGCTGCTTGTATTTACAAGTATATCTTGATTTATGTTAAAAAAAAAAAAAAGCAAATCTGATCATATTGTTCCCCTGTTCAAAACCCTTCAGTAGCTTCCTTAGGATTTAGTAGTTGACCTTAGATAAAATCCAAATCCTTTTTCTGATCTATCAGGTCAGACATGATCTGGCTCCGGTCCACTTCTCCTGCCTTGACTTGCTCCCACATTTCCCCCTCACTCCCCACTCCAGTCCCGCTGGCTTTCTCTCTTTCCTGAGAATAGTTTAAGTTTTTCTGCCACAGGATATTTGTTCATAGTTTTCTTCATGTCTGCACTACACTTTCTAGTTACTCTCTTCTTCCTGCTCTCTTTCTCGTTACTCTCCTACACCCTTTGCTTTTTTCAACCCCTTCTCTGCACATTTTACCTTAAATGTCCCTTCCTTAGGGAAGCCTTCCTTGATTCTCATGACTAGAAAGTTTATCATCCTACACTGCTCCTCCATAAGTTATCGCAATTATAATTCAGTAATTATGTTAAAATGATTTATTTAATGTCTGATTCCCCTAAATAGACCAAAAGCTCCAAGAGAGCAAGATACTTATAAGTCTTGTCCCTGCTCTATCCCTCATGTCTAACACGGTGACTGGCATGTGCTTGATGCTCAATAAATGTTTGTGGAATAGA
The DNA here is from genome assembly GCF_041296265.1 of Equus caballus. Taxonomy (NCBI): domain Eukaryota; kingdom Metazoa; phylum Chordata; class Mammalia; order Perissodactyla; family Equidae; genus Equus; species Equus caballus. Next base: position 47,471,396 of record NC_091697.1, read on the forward strand.
TCTATGGGCAAATAAATTAATTGTATTCTTAAAAACTTGTGTCTGGGCAGATGTACATCAAACTGTTGATAATGGTTCTATATTGGACACCTCTTGGGTGCATTTTGAATGTTTTCAGCCCCATCTCTTACTTAGGTGGGGAAGAAGTTCTACCAGATTCTGGTGGATGCTACCTGGCATTGTCAGGACCCTGCCATGCACCTCTTGCCTCCTGCCCCAGAACTTCTCTGATGTTGAAATTTGGGACACCCATGGGAACAGTCTCTCAACTCACATATGCATGATCTAGAAGTGTAGAGCATCTTTGACGAATGGGGATCTATGGATAAATGCTTCCCCCTTACATCCTTTAGAGTAGGCAGTGCTGAGCGTTCATAAGGCTCTTCATAACGTTCCATGGGATGAGTACCATTCATCCGTTGGGTGGCTAATGCAATGGTCCATCCTTGTATTGTCACCCCCTCATTCCCTGTATCATTCCTCCATCCCTAACCTCTGCTCCCAACTAAATTACCTTCAAGCAAGCAAGCCTTTGTCTCAGGTTAAGATAGTTTCTTTCAAATTTAAAATTAAATCACAAAGCAAGTGTGCAGACAATTTTGTCAATCAAATTTATTTATTTATTGGAATTGTAATTTTGAGGTGTGCCATTTTCATTGACTGGCTCTTAACACTTTGACGGTCTCAGGATCTTTGCCATAAAGTGAATTACTTGTAAACCAATCCATAAGTTCATCAAAGGAGTTCAGGTAGTTGGGAATGTAAAGCATTGTAACTGAAAGGGCCATGAAGACTCTGTTGACTGTTATTGGACTCTTGTTGGCAGAGGCCATGTTTTGTAACTTGTTGCTCTCTTTCTTTAGTACCTATATAAATTTAGACATATGTTTTAAATATTTCAATGGAGCCATATTATCAGTTTCCACCATGCTGAATTTGCCCCTGTGATTTGGTTTCTAATGATACTTGGAAATCTTTGGAATAATTCAAGGAGAGGAATGATTGGAGAAAAGTGGGCACCTTTCCAATAGTGGAAATGTGAAGGGAAGTCGAATGGCAGGGGTTAAATGGCTATTAGACATTCTGCCTTTCTTTGAAAGATGCAGGCCCGCAATGAAGTTAACTGTGAGATTTCCTTTATAATCAGGAGGATGAGGAGGTGAGGAGGATGAGCAGGTGAGGAGAGTACTTTAAAGTATTCCTATGCCATCATCAGACCCACGGTAAAGTGATCCAAGCTCCAGGCAAGGAGGAAGAGTCATCCCAAATTCTCTAAAGATGACTTACAGTCCTTAAGTTTAATGAGAAACAGTATGAACCAGCAGTCACCTGACCAGAATCTCAGCTCTGCCAGTTACTAGATGGATCACTTGGGCGAATTACTCTATTCCTCTGTCTCTTGGATTCCTCATGTTTAAAATGAGATTACTAATAAGACCCATCTCACTGGGTTGTTCTGAGGAGTCAGTGAAATGATGCATACCATAAGTGCTTAACAGATGTAGGGTTCTTCTCATCTTTCTTCTTTTTTATAAGGTTTTCAAATTTTTCTTTGTTACCTCCGATAATATCTCTTTCCTTAGGAATCTATCTATTTCGCCTAGATTGTCAAATATATTAACATCAAATGGAATAGAGAAATGTATATATTGTTTAAACACTGTGCATTTATCTTTTCCTTTTCCAATTTTATTTATTTTTCTGTTAATGAATTCACCAGAAAAACAAAACAAAACAAAACAAATGAACAAACAGAACAAAACAAAAACAAACTCATAGAAGCAAACAACAGATTGGTGGTTACCAGAGGGGAAGCGGGGTAGAAATGAGCAAATGGGGTCAACTATATAGCGACGGGTAGAAACTAGACTTTTGGCGGGAAGCAGACTGTGTAGTGTATACAAATGCCAAATTATGGTGTTATACATCTGAAAACTATGTACTGTTTATAAACTAAAATAGAAAATTATCTCAATTAAAAAAAATATATGAATTGTCTTTCTTCTTATTTTTTTGAGGAAGATTAGCCCTGAGGTAACATCTGCTGCCAATCCTCCTCTTTTTGCTGCGGAAGACTGGCCCTGAGCTAACATTTGTGCCCGCTTTCCTCTATTTTATGTGGGATGCCTGCCACAGCATGGCTTTCCAAGCGGTGCTTAGGTCTGCACTTGGGATCTGAACCAGCGAATCCCAGGCCGTGGAAGTGGAACGTGTGAACTTAACCACTGCACCACAGGGCCAGCCCCAATTTCTTAGCTTTTATACTACATTATAGTTATATAAGATGTTATCATTGGGGGGAGATTGATGAAGGGTGCAAAGGACTTCTCTGTACTATTTTTGCAACTTCTTATGAGTCTATAATTATTTCAAAAGAAAAAGTAAAAAAAGAGAAACCAATAAGAAAAAAATAGCCAAAGCCTTATAAATATGTTTCTATCCTTTGATTCTGAAATATTTCTTCTAGAAATTTACAGTAATGTAGCAGATATACACCCAAGTATGTTCCTCATATAATTACTTACAATACCGAAAAGTTTAAAAATATCCTTAATGTCCAACAATAGGGGAGTTGGTAAATAAATGGTGGTATATTATTAAAAATAATGGTGGAGATGTATATTTAACAACACGAAGGACATTCACGATTAAGTGAATATAGAAACTTATAAGCTATGTGAGCCCAGGTTATTTAAGAATGATACACAGATATATAATACTGAGACTAGAAGAATGTATGCCAAAATTTCTGCAACAGTTATTTCTGGCCGCTGGACTTATTAGTTGATTTTAATTTTTTCATTTTGTTCATGTGTATTTTTGATTTTTCTACAGTGAACTTATGTTACTGCTGTAATAAATTTTTCAAAGATAATGAAAATAGCTTAAATCGTTATAGATTTACTAAAACATTTACAACAGGGGAAGTTAAATCCTATAACACTAATAGCAGATGCATTGCAATTGCTAAGATAGCTGTTAAAAAAAAATAAGTTGCAAAGCTCCGAAACTGCTGTGAGAAGAGGTTAATCCATAGCAGATCCCGCGCCTGACCAAAGAGGGTTGTGATCAGTCACTTCACTCCTAACTGGTCTTCCTCCTTTTCCTTTACTGTTTCCTTTCTGATGAAATCCGTAAATGTTTTGATTCAAAACCAGGAGCAGGATATAACCTTAATTCCTATTAAATTCAGGGCAAGTCTGTGCAAAAGCTGACAATCTGCCTAGGCTATTGGGTAATCACAATCTTGTACTTTCGATCACAGGTGGGAAAGTTGCAAAACTCAGTAATTCCCTAAATGTCTCTCTCCATAGGTAGGTCTTCTAGGATGCTACGAAACACACGAGAAACAAATGTCCTCCTTTTTTTAAGTAAAGAATTAGAACTATTTTCCTATAACTAACAGTAAAGGACATTTGTCAAATCAACTAGACATTTTCTGGGCCCTGTGATGGTGCTAATTATATATTAATTATATAATATTATATGTTCTTTACTCACTTGTCCTTATAAATTGTCTCTTTCCTCCATATAATCTCTGTTCCATGGTGCAGGAACAATGCCTGTGTTGTTCTTTGTGCCTCACGCAAGCAAGTGCTTAATAAATATTTGCTGAGTGATGAGGATGACTCATCTGTGTTTGGAATTCTCACCGCATTCCTAGGGAGAAGGCCTGGGACTTGGAATGCTTTGGAAACTCACCTCTATCACTAACAGCTCCGTGACCCCATGTGTTCAATAGCTCTACGCCCACCCATAAAAGTGCTATCAGTAATGTGTACTTTTCAGGCTTGCCGTAAGAAATAAACTTCCTAATATGTGTTGGCAGCACTTAGAACAGTGTCTGGTGCTTAGAAGTTGCTTGAGAGATATTAGTTGACAATATCTGAATTCCTCTTTTTGTCTGGCTGCAATTTATCTCTTTCTGCCATTGTTTCTGACTTACTATAGTGGTAAAGAGAATAAACTCTGGAGTCAGAAAGCCTGTGCCATCTTATTAAATAAGAATGTGACCTAGAGCAATGTGATTACACATTCTATACTTGGAGTTCTCATCTGTAAAATGGGGGTGATAGTAATAATAGAACTTACTCCCTAGTATCATCGTGAGCACACACTGAGAAGATGCTAATAAAATGCTTCAAAGAGGGTGACACACAGTAAGTGCTCAGTAAAGGTTAGCCATTATCTTCTTCCCAGACCTCTTATTATCTATCGTGTTGAATCTAAAGTATAGTTTAAAACTGAGCCCAACTCCTGGCTTCTTTTCTTGAAGGAGTTAGTCATTCCAGTTGGGCCATCATCTGACTGTCAGGTCATGGAATAGCTGCCCAGAGGCTTCTGTGGTCTTGGGTACCGCAGCTCCCTGCACAACTTTAAGAGGGGATGGGGTTGGCCATTATGTTAGAATAAACAGTAACAATTAACATTAAATTGTGCCAGATGCTGTGCAAAAAACTATAACCCTATTATTACCCACATCTTAGCAGATGAGGAAACAGAGGCTTAGAGAGGTTTTGTTTTGCCCCAGCTAGTGCTTGGGGAAGTCAGGGACTTTTGTGTAGGCAGTCTACAATTTTAACCTTCAAGTCATCCCATTTGCTGCATTTATCATATTAAAAAAGAGGCTATTTTAATCAATACCTTATTGCAACTTTGATTGCCGGTTTGTATCTTTAGTTCCATTCAGTGGAGTCCAAACCTTGGAAACATAAGCAGCTTTCACACAGTAACATCAGGTTAATCTACAAGAAACAAAAAGGCTAATAAACCTGAAACACAATGGGAGGGAGGATAGGGGGTGCTTCTTTTTTACATACAATAATGAAAATAAAAAACTAATAAAGGCTAGTCAATATATTTGGATAAAAATTCCTTTGGTTTTTAATAACAAATGGAGAATCTACAAATATAACCAGAACTGTTATCTCATTTTGTTTTCATGCCCAATTTATGACTGAATTAACTTTTCAGATAGAATTCTAAAATGCATTCATCCTGCTAGGTCTAGTTCTTCCTTTCGCAATATCATCTTTGTGGCGATCAGCTATGGTCAGACAAGGCATAGAGGAGTATAGTTGCTGAAGAAGAGAGCTCAGGTGGTGGACAGTTCACCTCTCAAGGTCACTCTCCAGCCTCACCCACTCCTTGCTCCTTGCTTGGGGCTAAAAATGGCTTGGATTTTAAACGAACGTCAGCATTATCTAATGAAATTTTAAATGTGCTCTCTTTTACTCAGTAATTTCACATTTAGAAGTTTATTCAAGAGAAATGCCTACAAAATATGCAAAGATATATACAGAGGCATTTACTGTTACATTGTTTGCAATTGAAGATAAATGATGCTAACCTAATCCATCAGGAAGGGACTGCTTATATATATACCATAATGTAGTCATACAGAGGAACACATAGGTAGAGTTGTATGTATTGACATGGATATAATAGAACAGAGGAGATTGTAGGCAGTGCTCATAATACTCATAATATTATAGGAGGGTGTAAGGATAGGGCAAAGTCAAATGCATATAGGGGCCACACTGGTCAGATAGGGACTATGACAACCTCGAGAGCACACCCTATGTGAAAGCAACTCGCCCTACTCAGCTTCAGCTAATCATTGCTAATGGGGTGACCAATCTTTGGATTTTCCAAGAAAAGCTATAAATCATGGTACTTTTCACGCTACTTTGTGTAGTCTATTTACTTCTCTGCCACCTTCAAAGCTCCATGAAAATATCTCAGTTACGGGAACCTCTTAATTTTTGTTTTGTGGCAACTAATAGAAATATTTTAATAAAATATATTGTATGTGGTCATTCTCTGAACTGGATCTGTCACTGCATATCAACCTCTAAAACACTCTTAGCAATGGCTGTCTGGAGAATTGCATTATGGGCCAATATCAGAGTATGGCCTTCTACTCTTTATACATTGCTTTATGTTTGAGGGGTTTTTCTTTGACTATGGCAAGAACCAATTTATTGGTCAAGGTGAGGGGGGAGGAGCCTACACCCATGAGCTACAGTTCAGGTCTCCCTAGTGATCTAGAAATCCATATCCTCGACTAGCTTCTGGAAGTAGGCTTTGTACTGGTCTGAGGGGAGGGAGAGCGGGTGGCTGTTGGAAATATGCAGGTCCATGACGTTCTTTGTTGAGAAGGCATCCCCTAACCGGGCCCTGTCTAGTATGGCCCTGAGGCACATGGGAACAACCTTGATCATCATAAGCCTCTTGATCCACGGCTTGTCCTGGGACCACAACTCCCTCATAGAGAATCATAGGGTATAGTGTGAAGGGTGTCCACTCCCTTCGATGGAGACCATCAGATCTGCCATGAAGGGCCCCAGGTGGAACATGTCTCCTTTCTTGCTCTTGGGGACCTCACCATCAGCCCGTGATCACTGTCAGGGAAGATCTCCTCATCCATAGCCCAGTGTGTGTGGCAGTGCCCCAGCCTCTGGGCACAGAGCCGCTGACTAGCTCTCCACAGAGTGGTAGAAGGTGGTCACCTCAAACTCCCACTCTGAGCAGGGACAGCAGTGATGTGAAAGGTGAGAAAGATTGAGAGAGTTTAAGGGGGCCAGCCTATCACCCCGGTGCCCAGCGCCAGCCTCTCTCATTCATAGCTGGCACTCACCTTCCTCAGGCATCAACAGCCACTTCAGTGGGTTTTCAGGCAGTTCCAAATTTGGGTAGGGAGCAGTAAGGGGCTAAACTGGGGCTCAGCAAGAGCTGAGGTGTGTGCTCAGGGGCCATAGCCAGGCTCAAGGGCCCCTGATCTGGGAGTGGGGCCAAGACCATGTCACTCAGTAACTCCTCTAGAATGTTTTCCTGAGTATCAGAAGTACCGCATCTGCCACTGGGGTCTAGAGAGCTATCTGGCTCAGGAGAGTCCCCAACTTCTGAGGTCACAAACTCGTAGATCTTGTGCAGGTTGTGGGGGTCATTGCTCCATCCTCGGCTACACACAACACTTCCTTCCACTTCAGGGTGGACCGGAAACTCTTCTTCTGGGTCAGTAGGTTGGTCTTATCCTTCCCAGTGTGTAGGCACTGTTGGCCTCAGCCCAGGCCTGGAAGATAACGAAGGCTCCGCTGGGCATCCTGCCGCAAGCCAAGCCGTGCTTTCAAGGGATGCAGAAGCACTTGCAGCTCTAGTCCAGCCAGGCCATGCCCTCCAGCTGTCCCGAGTCTGGTTGTGACACCAGCCAATGTAGAATCCGAGGCTTTTGGGTTCCCATGGACCAGGCTGAGGCACATGGGGTGCTGGGGCCCACCCCGTCTTTGGGCTCCCAGGAGTTCTCAAACCCGCAGTTGTACACCCCCCTTCCCGTCAGCCACACTTTAGAGTGATGGGGCTTCTTTTCTATCTACTGTTTTTATAATAAAAAAATACAAATACACAAAACACACTTACACTGGCCTTCTGCTAGGAAAGGCTGAACTAAAGTGAGTTTCCAGACTATTTCAGACTAGAACCAGTTCCAGGATTTTGGCCTAGGTTTGGTTTTGTTACTGATCTCAAGAATCTTGAGTTTGGTGGACACCCCTGGGCTCATCTAGTTAATATTAATATTTTGAACTAGGCTGTCTGCAGCCTTGAGCTACTTCTGGCCATGTTGGACCATCTGAGTCCCTGGGGGCAGAAGCAGCATTTTAAGGGTGTTGGGAGAGAACAATCATATCTCTCATTTCCATGGTGTACCCCGAGCTTGTGGAAAAATGAATAGCTAAGTGATCATCATTCATTCACTCAGTCATTCAACAAAGATGTTTTGAGGTTTTACGATGTACCTGGTCTTGTGTCAGGCCCTGACGATGTTGAGATACTTTCAAAAAACTCCTGGCTTTGGAGGTGACACCAAAGTAAAGAGAATACTACAAAATAGTGTGAAAAGTAGTGTGATGAGGGTCAGAAACACGGTGCCTTGGGAGACCCCATTGGAGGTCAGGATTGGGTAGGGAGCAGAGGTGGCACCTGGGCAGAGTTTTGAGGGATGAGCAGGAGAGGTAGCCTGGTAAAGAAATAGAGTGGGCATTCCAGGCAGAGACTCACAGGTGCAAAGGCATGAAGGCAGGAGAGGACCTGGGGCCTTCTGGGAATGGCCGGTGCTCTATAGAGCCTGAGTGCCAAGTTCCTAGTTGGGAGCATCAGGCTTTGGGACTGGAATGGGGGCGGCCACTTGATCACAAGTGTTTGACTAAGCAGCCAGGACCTCTGGGCTCCATGCTAAAAGCACCTGAGAGCCAAGGACAGCTTTTAAGCTCGGGAGATTTGGGCCAGTTTTATATATTTACCTCAACAAATAATTTCGCCCTGAATTTTCATTTTATGTTTCCTTGATTCTATGAACCATGGGGGAGAAATACTTTAAGTGAAAAGAAACAGCAACTTGTTAAAAAAAAAAAAAAACTCTACAAAATGATGGCTGAGAAACCGGAGTGTCTAAGTTTTATACCTTCCTGTGCCGCTTGATTTTAGAGACATTTTATGACATGTCATACACAGCCTGGAAGTTAATTAAGCCATCGACTTGGAAGGTTGCTGGTAAATTCCAAGCCAGTTTCGAGGGTGTGTATGTGTTCTGTGTGGGGTGCTGGCTAAAAGCATCCATAGCATTATGATAATCCCCACTGAATATGGCCAGGTTTCCAACTGGCAATTCATCCCATTCCTGGCATCATTACTCACTAAGGGCCTTGCTTCCCCGGAAAGATGGGTGAATACTCAATTAATATGAAGAGAATAAACATGTTCAATTTGGTAAGAACTTGATTTCCTGTCTCACAAGGCGAAAGGGAAAAGCTGGTGGTTTTTGAGAGGGGAAGGAGGGAGGGGAGGGAGGAGCAGCCTTGGGTGACTGGAGACGCTGTGCAAGCCCCACGATTGCTGTCGAGGTGGTTTTTCACCCCTGGAGCAGAGTGATCTCATTTGCTGCTGCATACGCATTCATCCCTGGTTTTCTGGTCTTTTCGCCATGAGGACACGTGTCTATGCTGAATGTGTAAGTGTGCCCCAGGGAGACTGTGAGGCTTTTAGAGACAGACTAAGCAGGATTCAGATTCTCCTCTGCAATTTACTTGGCTGTGAGAGACTGGGAAAGTTGCTTACCCTACCTGATCTGATTTCAGAATGCCTACCTGGCATGGGCTTTTGTGACAATGAAATGAGATGAGATATTTATGTACAGTGGCTGGTACACAATTGATGTTCAATAAATGCTAATTTCTTTCCCAACCCTGGACCGAAGCTACCTTTAATTGGTTTCCATGGGAATTGACTCTCATGTTTACTTCTCACCAGTAAGGAAACATTATTTAGGGAGGTGGGAACTTGGGTAACAGAGTGACCTGCATTCCAGTCCCGGTGTTATGACTCACTTTGGACAAGTGACGTAATACTTATGAGACTCAGGTTCCTTCTCTATAAAATGGGAACAGCAATGCCCAATAGTTCCTGTACCTTCCACAGTCATTACAAGGACTCAATGAAGTAAGGCAGGGCTCTCAAACTTTAGAATCACCCAGAGAACTTGTTAAAACAGATTGCTGGATTCCATCCTCAGGGGTTCTGAGTCAATAAGTCTGGGGTGGAGCCTGAGAATTTGCATTTCTAGTCAATTCTCAGGCAATGATGTTGCGGTGGTCCCAGGCCCCACTTCAAGAACAGCACCTGGCTCACCGTGAACACCAGATGGATGTGAGCTACTGTTACCCTTTGTCTTCTGGGGCAGGGGGAATATTGTAGACAGCACTCCCTTGGCTATAATTCTAATTTTAGGGTCCTTATTTTGGCTATGTCAAATAATTGCTTAATTTTCAGTTTCTGTAGAACTGACATAAGCAGAGGGCAGGAGGAATTCAGTGTTCTGGGGGGTTAGATTCCGCAAGTCATTTCTACTGAGGAAATCTGTAGGACCCAGACACAGGAATGAGGGGCCCAGAGTGACCAGGTCCCAATGCAATTTTATCAGCCTGGCTTCCTTAAAGTATGCCTGGATTCAAAAACAAATTTCTGGAACATGGTCCTCTTGTACAAGACTCTCTAGAGATGTTGAGGGCATGTTTTGGGGGAAATTGGGGGAAATGACAGGAGACTTCCATAGGCCAGAGTCCCCTTTGGCAACTTGTAAAAGCCCCACTGTCCCCAGGGTCTTTAAGGATGTGAAGGATGGATCTTCCCACTGAGGAAATCATAGGCCCTGACACTTCTATTTTAGAAGGTGGATGGCAGAGATAAGGGGCACAGTGACACCTCTGCCACTTAACGAGCAGTCTGAATTACAGATCTAAAATTAACAGCCTCTCCTCCTCCCTCCCTCCCACCCACCCAATACTTTAACTCTCCTTTGTCACTGTTTCTGAGAGCAGCTGAGCTGCAAGAAATGCTACTGGGATGTGAAAACCCTTCAAACACAGCCAGGGATGGGATTCAGTGTTGCATTGGGGCTAAGAGTCCAGGTTCTGGGCTCAGACAGACAGGGCCCATCTCCTCACTTCCTGGTTTGGAGAGTGTGACCTCAGCAAGTGACCTTCTAAACTTCCATTTTCTTATCTAAATTGAGGGCAGTAATAGTACCTATTTCAAAGGATTCTTGTGAGGGTTAATTAGATAAGCATGTGAGGACTCAATAAATGATGGCTATTGTTACTGTGGGGGGATTTTTAAGAGTTTAGGGCTGGGACCAACTCCTGCAGGCTCCCCACTTCCCCAGAATTATCCAGCAATGTTCAGTTGGTTTGTGGGGCCTACATTTCCCATTTTCCCTGGTTTGTGTAGTTTTGGACTGAATGAGAAGGGAGAAGCCTTTTGCACGGGTCCTGGGGAAATGAAAGGGGGCACAGGGACAGTGGAAGGTCTGTGAGGAGTTTGACCCTACCTGACCCCAAGAACTGATTCTCAGCCCCTGTGAGGTGGGGGTTAGAGCCATAAGCTGAAGGCTCTGTTCTCCCTAGATGATGCAGGACATTTAGCGGCTCAGAGGCCAAGGTGACAAAATGCCGAGTTTGGGAAAGGGCTTACATATGGCACCAGGAGTGCAGTGAGAACCTAAGGGAACTCAAGACTATTTCACTTCGAAGGGTTCGAGGTCCTAGGAGGCAGGATCCTGATCCTGGGCAGCAAAGCAGTGTTTTAATAGAGGCCACAGCATCTGTGGGGATGACAAGGTAATTCCCACAGGGACTTGTGGGTGGGTAGTAAATATTAAGGAAAAAAATGAGGAGATTGTTCCTGAGGTTCTCTCTTTAGGTGGGGAGAAATCCTTAAATAATGGGGGTGGGAGGGACTGCAGTTACACGGGTGGGAGCAGATGAGGCCTGGGGACACGTGGGCGATGTAGCTGAAGCCTGTTGTGGAGAGCCGGGCACACGGTAAGCATCTAGAAAGTGGTCGTAATTACTGACCAGCTATTCCCTGACCCCCAGACCACCTGCCCACAGGACTGGGCAATCTCTTTGGCAAGGATGGAAGGAAACGAGATCTCTCAGCCCCTCCTTCCATGGACTCTTGGAAGAATGCAGAGTGGGATGTTAACTCTATTCCAGGTCTATTTTCTCCAGTAGAAGCATGAAGTATCTACTTTTGAGAGGAAAGAGTAACTCTGCCTCAGGTGCTAGGAAATAGTCATGATCCTGGCTGGCTTTGCAGAGCACTAGATAGGAGTCTGAAGACCTGGTTCAAGTCCCAGCTCCTTTACCTTTGAGCTGAAGGCTATAGGCTAATTATTGAACTTCCTCACCTGTAAAATGGGGACAAAACTGCCTCCCTACCGCCAGATAATAAATGCAAAAATGTTTTGTAAACTGTAAAGTCTGTTAAGGGAATTAAGGAAAGTGTTTTTGGCATGGCTGACGATGAGGTCTCCTAAGGCTAGCAACACTCATCCAAGGGATGGTCCCTTATTCCAAAATGAAGACCAGTGAGGGAGTTCAGGCCTGAAGCCAGGTGAGGGATGGGGAGGTATTTTGTAATATGCCTGGGTGCTCACTACCTACTCCTGAGGCTGGTCCAGAGGACATGAGCCTAATAATCTCATCAGAAGGCATCACTGGACCAATCCTGAGGATGTGACAGGTGCCCCTCCCCTCTCCACTGCTGTGGTCATTTATCACTGTCTCCCTTCCAGACTGTGAACTTCTAGATCAAGGATCGTGTTCTCTTCTCTCTGTTGTCCAGCCCCTAGCACAGGGCCTGCCACACAGTGGAGATTCCGTCAGGGTTTACGGAGTGATTCAATGAGTGAGTGGGTGGGAGGATGTATTTTCTCTTTTTGGATCATGGTTTTCGTCTAAATTCTGCACACTTACTCTTATTGTCACATCTCTTCTCTTTCTAGAATGTCCTTAAAGTAATCCACAGCTCTGGGAGACAAACATGTGGGGAAACACAAATACTTGAGTCTAAAACACAGAAAAACTTCAGAAAGAACAATACGAATTGGGGGCTGTCCCAGTGGCGTAGTGGTTAAATTCATGTGCTCCCATGTGCTCTGTTTTGGTGTCCCGGGGTTCGCAGGTTCAGATCCCGGGTGTGGACCTACACACCACTCATGAAGCCATGCTGTGGCAGCACCCACATACAAAACAGAGGAGGACTGGCATAGATGTTAGATCAGCGACAGTCTTCCTCAAGTGAAAAGAGAAAGATTGGCAACAGATATTAGTCCAGGGCCAATCTTCCTCACCAAAAAAAAAGTGTATCTCAGAATGTAAGGTTTCAGAGGGCAGAAACCATGACTTTTCTCTTCCTCACCACAAAAAAAGAATATGAATTGCTTTCCTTTCTGAGCTATTTGTGCCTTGGGGATCAACTTTGGGGAAGAAAGGAGACATGGGAATTGGTCACTGGAGGTGGGATGGGGCAACAGGCAAATTTGTTGGAGAATTTGTCTGTCTTGGCACAACAAGACCATTCTGTGTCTTAAAGGAGATGTGGATTCTGGAGACTTCCCACCCTGGAAAAAATTGCTTTTTTAAAAAGGACGGGGAACTCATAAAATAAATCTGGCAATAGACGTCATGTTGTTAGGGTTGAAACAGGTAATTTGTGTGTTTTCTGAATGCTGCTATGATCCTAAGCTGGGGAACTTCTTGATTTTGTGTTGGTTTCCATTGTTGCTCCCATAGCTTCTTAGCAATAGTGACAACAACTATGTCAATGAGGACAGTGCCCTTTTTCTGAGGGTTTGTTCGACACTGCCCCTTGCACGCTTTGTCTCATTTTCCCACAACAACTCTAGAAGGTTGGTTATAATCTGGACCCCATTTTACAGATGAGGAAACTGAGGCTCAGAGGACTTAAGTGATTTCTTCAAGGTGCCAGAATCAGTCATCTTAATTTGAACCTTGTTCGAATTCAGGCCTGATAACTATGCCCACGCCCTCCTCCACCCCTTAAACTGCCCCCTTTGAAAAATATAAGGTGGAGTTTACGGTAAGACTGTACAGACCTGCCTCTAAAGTATTTTCTAAGCAGCTCAAATAAAGCCCTTCAAAATACAGATTGTGTATTTCTGTGACAAGAAATCCTCCTCGTCCCCAACACCTCCCTTCAATGGCTTTTTCACAGACTGCCCCAGGGTTCAGCCTGGAGCCTGGGGGAGAAAATGGACAGCAAAACAAGAAAACAAAAGACCCCAAGGCCTGTAACTGATCATGAACAAAACACGCTTCCTCAGCCTCACAAACTGTCAGTCTGATTCTCTTTGTTCTAAAAGCTCTGGTTCCACAGAGCATCAATTTCCCCTAATAATGAGCTTTTTTATTCTTCATCTCATAATATAACCTGGTCTTGAGGATTCTTACCATCTCTGTTGCTCATGCAGGATGAGACACACGCACAGTGAGTTTGTCACTTCTGTTATTTTCCTTTCCCGTCACACATGATTCCCACCCCAGGGCAAGCAGGGGCTCTGAGCAGCGTCCCCCCTTTTCCTCCACTCCTCTGCCTCCCACACGGCCATGCACAGCTCTTTGAGCTCTCTGCAGAGCATTGTCTGCTCCCCCATGAATAAACTCATCTTTCTTTTTTTCCCACCCCTCTTTGGTGACTCTTGTGTCAGCCGGTGTGCTGGGGGCACTCCCCCATGGGGCCCAGTATTTTTGGCTGGTTGCATGTTTGAGCTAATATTTATCGTGCATGAACTCTGCTCCAGGCTCACTCTGAGAACTTTGAACAGAGTTATCTCGTTTGCAACATCCTGATGATGTGGTTCCCTGTGGTAAACCCACTGTACAGACGAGGAACTGAAACACAAGGAGATGTCCAAGGACGCACAGCCCTCTAACGGCTAGATTCTAGAGCCTAACTTCTTAACCAGCAGGATTCACTGGCTTGGGGTTGCTCTGGAAACTTCTATGTGAAAGTTCCACAGTGTTGAGAGTAATCTCTGGCTTTTGAAGTTCTGGGCCCACAGGGCCCTAGAGAATCAAGGTAGACGATAACCTCAGAAAGGTCAAGCCAAACATTAAGAGTAACTAGAGGGGTTTACAGAACACCCACAGACCATTTAAGATGACCAAAAACGGACCATGCTCTGCCTGAAAGGAGAGCACAGGAATGGTGGTGGGCACTGGCCCCCTGCACCTGCCTCCATCTGGCACCTCCTGCAAGCCATCCTGCCGGTTGTCTGCATCTTCCCCACACCTTTCTCTCTTCACAGCCATCCACCGATAGGCAGACAGCTCTTAGGATAGCAGCTGTCAAGGTTTCAGGTGGGTCAGGACCACTTACCTAAAATGTAGATTCTGGAAATTCTGATTCAGGAGGCTTGGGAGAGGGACCTAGGGTTTTCATTTTGACCAAACACCCCTGGTGACCCTAAATACTATGTCTCCAAGCCACTATTTAAAAGTGACCACTGCTTCTCAGACTGCAGCATTAGGACAAGGAAGCAAAAATTACCAGGTGGTCAGTGGTCTGACTGCCTCAAGCAGTTTCTCATAGATGGTCGAGAGCATAACTGTAATCCTGTGACCCCAGCGCCACTTGTCATTGCTCTTTACCTCTGCTGCTGGGAGGATGCAGTTGAGGAGCTGTTCATCTTTATCTGCTGTGCTTCCTGTAGGAGCTCAATAATGTTTCCCATTATATTTTAATCTTCTTAAGGAGGATCAAGATTTTTATCTTTCGGTCTAAGATCTCCTACCAAGGGATTCCCTAAGCTTTGAATCCCTGTTTGGACCAAATGGAATGATCAGGAAAGAGTAGGGAAGAGATACTGCACTAAAGACAGGTTATGAAGACAGCTGCATGTTTAGGTGTAGACACAGCTGAGGTTGCCCCCAAACTTGGTTTCCTCTGATTAAATTGTGCTGTGCTGGAAGCCCCACCTTTGACAGGAGGCTTATTTTCCCAAGAAGAGGAGTGGCCACCCATCCCATCCCAGATATAATCTCGTGCGTGGCACTCCCTATTATTGTGCTCAATTTGCAGCCAATCCATCAACATCAAGTTGCCTTTAATCGCCAGCTCCACCAGGTTAGTAATAAATCTCTGAACAGGTCATTCTGATAGTTATTCGATTTTCCTTGGTCTATAGCATGCTTCTAAAACCAGAACTCTTCTGATGTCCACGTGGGCTATAGACTCTACTAGGGCAGGAAACACATCTATCACGTCCATGTAAGATGTTCAGAATAGGAGAAACTGGGTGAAGGATATAGCAAGTCTCTGTATTATTTTTGTAACTTTTCTATGAATCTAAAGTTATTCCAAATTAAAAGTTTATTTTTTAAAAAAAAGGTAAATGCTCACAGTCTATGTGCTTAACAAACCATTTCATCAGAGTTACCTTTTGAAAGTGTAAATCAGAGCCTATCAGAGTCTTTCTTAAAATCTATCAATGGCTTCCCACTGCCTTATGAATAAAATCCCAAATCCATACCA
This sequence comes from Equus caballus, assembly GCF_041296265.1. Classification (NCBI taxonomy): domain Eukaryota; kingdom Metazoa; phylum Chordata; class Mammalia; order Perissodactyla; family Equidae; genus Equus; species Equus caballus. The sequence continues at coordinate 47,487,287 of NC_091697.1, forward strand.
GGCCCTCGTGGACCAGTCCTGCTTGTATGTCCCACCTCATCTCCTGTCCCCTCCACCCTTGATCACTTCACTCCAGTCACACTGGCCTCCCTACAGTTTCTTGGCCTGCGCCTTGAATTCCCCTCCTCCAGGTCTTTGCAGGGCTGGCTCCTCTGAGATTTAGGGCTCTTCTCCAGCGCCTTCACTGCCCACCTGCTCTGATGTAGCTCCCCTGCCTATCTGCCACTCTCCTTCACTTCACTCTGCTTTGTGTTCTTCAAAACACCTACACCATCGAGCAAGTGATTTAAATGACTTATTTGCTTATTTGTTTATTGTCTCTCCCTCCCAATGGGATGTCAGCTCCACGAGGACAGGGGTTTTATTGTTTATCACTGTACCCCAGGCACCTAGAGCAGTGCCTGGCACATAATAGGGGCTCTGGAATCATTTGCTGAATGAACAAAGGAGGGACACTTCATCCAGGACGCCTTCCTGACCCCTGGTCAGAGATGAGAACCCTCCTTTCAGCTTCCATGGCCTCCTGCACTTCTCTCTCCCACAGCCCTTGCCCTACAGGGTTGTAACTGTCCACTGACCCATCTGTCGACTTCACTTGGCCCTGAGCTTTGGTGGGTAGACGATGTCATTCACCTTGTACTTCTGCAGGAGGCACAATGCCTGGGAGAACACCGGCACTCAACAGTGGAACTCATTAGGGCCTGTGGCTGGGACACTCACTGGCTGACTTGGGGAGTCAGAGGTGAACCCTATTTTAGACAAAACCGTCACTGACCATTCATTCATCTTTTGCTAAGCAATGCTAATGTGAAGCAATTGTCAATGCTTAGCATTAGAATGCACCCAATACATGCTTTTTGAATGAATAAAGGACAGAATGGGAAAAAGCAGCCTGCCTATGGGACCTGAGGGGTAATTAGGAAATGGACTTCGAAATTCAGCCAGTATCTCTGTACTGCCCAAAGGGTGGGCTCCAAGGAGGAGTGAATGTGGGGCCTCATGTTCATTCCGTCTTACTATGTTGTATCTCCCATGTATTTCCTCGGGCCTCCTGTCAGTCACATTTCTCCAGGTAGAGTTGTCCTTGGCCATCCTGTCTTCCCTTCATTTCAGTCCCCCTTTCCTCACTCCTCCCCTCTGTTGCCGAGCCAGGGTCTTTTCCAAATTGCAAACCCACAGCTGCTACTTCAGCTCCCCCAGCAACCTCACTCAGCAGTCACCACAACATGCAGGGGACACCCAGGGCAAGGAACGTAACCCCTACTTAAGTGTCAGTCCTTCATCTTCTCTGATTTAAGCAAGAAATGCCATAGAACCACGGAAAGAGCATGTAACTCGGAGTTAGACTAAATGAGTTTCAAAACCCTGTCTTCTAATAAGTGAGTGACCTTGGGCAGGAAATATAACCTCCCAGAGCCTTGGTTTCCTCATCCACAGAACCAGGATGCGGCTATTGATGACCAAGGGCATGCACATGTGTATACACACACACACACACACACACACACACACACTTCACATGACTGACCTTCTTATCCTTTCAGTCTTAGCTTAAATCTTATCTGCTTTATCTAAAGTAGGTCCCTCGTTCTCAGCCATGGCACTGATCACAATTTATAATGACTTCATTTATATGTGTTTTATGTTGTCTCTTCCATGAGAGTGCAGATAGGAAGTGGAGTTACTTGTCACCACCGTATCCCAGACTTTACAACAGTGAACAGTAGAGATGTGGTATATTATTATGTCATTATTAATACTTATATTATTTTTATGGATGAGGGGAAATTATTGGAAAGAAAGAAAGAGAAAATCCCTGAGCAATAAGGTCCTCTTTGCTTGGTTAATGGAGAGAATAATTTAGATTCGCAAAGGTCAAACTGTGGTCTGGGGTGCGGGCCAAGAGAATCTTATCTTCCAATGAGAGACAGCATGTATTTCACTAGTTGTCAATTTATGATCGGCCCCTGAGTTTGAGAAGATAAAGTTTCTCGGTTGCCTCTTCGCCTCCAGCCTGCTTGTGTAGTTTCGATTTATTTTAGTAATGAATTCAGTTGGCATTTTCCCTCTGGAACCCTGTTATTAAAACAAACTTGACAGAGACTCTGCTTGCAGGTACAACAGCGTAGGAATGAAATGAACTTCCATGTACAATATGAGTCCCAATATTGGTTCGGCCTCGGTGTGACACTTAGAATGAGTGAGAGTAATGGGAATCTCGTTAATCCTCACAATTTAGCACCAGCCTCCGGGAGAGAAGAAAATCATGTCTGATTGTACTGTCCTGTTAGTTTATAAATTTGAGGGAGAGAGGAATTGATGGAAGGGCAGTAAAGGGAGCAGGAATACTTATCCCAACTCCTTGGTTGTTTGCTCATGGATCTAAGATGGAAGATTAATTGAAAAAGATTTATAGAAGAAGTAAAATGAAGCTTCATTGAGAAGGCTCAGATAGGTGGAGAGAATTGTTATTAGTCAGTCAGTCATCTTTCACTTATTGAGCATCTACTATGTGCTAGGCACTAGTCTTGGCACTGCGGATGGAGTGAAGAAGAAGCCAGTCAAAATCCTTGCCCTCAGGGAGCTTACATTCTAGTAGGAAGCAGTAAACAACCACCAAATGAGCATGCTCAATAATAACTTCTGTGAAGAAAATAAAACAGGGTAACATTATAGGCAGTACTCTATGGGGGGTGGTGGGGACTGATTTAGGTCAGGAAAGGCTTCTCAGAAAATGTGACATGGGAGTGAAAAGCAGATATTTGGATGTAGGCAGCTGTAAGGGGATAGAAATTAATAGCATCTCAGCTGAAGAATAGAACAGGGAAGCCCCGTGCCTGAAATGAGCTCAACAGTAGGGAAAAACACAAAAGATCCCTCAATCCCTTTTAAATACTAACATACAAATAGTGAACATTTCCACATTCTTTACTGGTGATGTTCATTATTTACCGGCAATGTGACTCTGGCCAAGTTATTCAATCACCCTAATTTGATAGCTATAATATGGCAGTAATGAAGACCACACACCTCATAGCCTTGTTATGAGAATTACAAGTGATGGCAGTAAATGCTAATAATTATAAAGTGCTTATTATGTGCTGGGCACTCTTTAAGTGCTTCACATATAATACCTCATTTAATCTTCTTGATAACCTTCTTGATAAGGTAAGAAGCATTATAATCTCCATTTTGCAGATGAGGAAACTGAGTGCAGAGAGGGTGAGTAACCTGCTCACGGTCACCCAGAGCTGGGATTTGAATCGAAGCACTCTTCTTCCAATTGCCCCAACTTTACCCCACATCTTCCAGATACCTTAGAACAGGGCCCATCAGGCACCTAGCCCAGTGCCGGCATGTGATAGCTCTCAGTGCTTCCGCTTCTGCCGTTACTATGCACATTGTCTTTCTTCCACTTCACAACAACCGTGATTGATCTTCGAATCTATATTTTACAATGTGGCATTCAGAAGTCAATGATTTGTCATAGAGCTGGAGCTGGAAGCCAGATCTGCTTATTCCTAATCCCCAGGTCTTTTCCCTACAGTTCGCCTCCCTAGAGTTTTTGCTTATTATAATTAAGCATATTTTGAAAGGAACCCTCGGAAATACATGCTGAATTTGCTTCAGTAGATCCAGCTGTTTGTGAAACAATAGGTTCAATTTTCTTCCCTAATACTGCTTTTATTAAGATTTAAAAGATCCCTTCTTATTCATTGTTCCTATTTTAAGCTAAAAAAGTGTCAGAGCATTTCAGTATTCATCAGCCAAAGAAACCCACTAGGATTCTGAACCGACACCTACTCCGCCACCTGCTGCCCAGGAGTTACTCCCTGAGCTTCTTTCACTCCTCCTTCTGTAGGTCCCAGGAAATCCAGCTTTCCTTGAGACGTCTCAGGTAGGAAACTTTGTTCCTGGTAAGTTTGTTTCATTTTTTTTTTTTTCATTCCTATCCTCTTGGATTTCTAGAGCAGAAATTTAAATTTAAAAAACTTTTTAAAAAAGGTCTTGGTTAGATTGTTATAGAATTGACCTCTGAGACTGGAGGAAAGCACATCAAGCTCACTGCCTTGCAAGGCAATTACAGTTACAAATGGGAGAAGGAGGACGTGACAGAGGTAAGTCTCCCCCAACATTTTTCTTTCCCTTACATGACCCCACATTTGATCCATCAGCATCTGCTCAAAACTCTCCCATGGCTTCCTGTCTCTCAGAAGGGACGTTAGATCCTTAAAATGGCCTATAATGCCCTCCAGGGTCCTGCTCCAACCCCATTATTGCTCTCATCTCATCTCTAGAATGTAAGTTCCAGGAATATTTGGCTATTTTTTCACTCTATTTTTAGTGTTAGAATAGTACCTGGCATATAATAGGCACTTAAACATGTTTATTAAATGAATTAGTGATTGTTAAGGGGTTAACATTGTGCCTGACTATATGTAGCCTGCAATCATTTCATTACAAAAAGACTGAAAAGAGTTTGAATGGGAATGTGATTGGATCATTTCCAACGTGATTGAAGGGTAAGGGGTGCATTACCTTCAGGGCAGCTCTATCCAGGAACTCAGATGAAGCCATTGGTCACTGATCCCTTTGTCTCTTGTCTCTATTCTCTCCCCTGTTTGCTTCATTCTCAGCAGGCTTTCTTGGTTACCATAACTTCAGGCTTAAGTAATACCACATCAGCAATACCAGTGGGGGAAAAAAGAGAGTGTCTTTTCCAACACTTCCACCCAAAGTCCTAGGAGACAATTTCATTGGCCTAGCTTGAGTCAGGTGCCTCTGCCTGAACCAATCACTGTGATACAGGGAGATGAAATGCTCCCATTGGCCAAGTGGAATCATCTGACCCCTGCTGGAGTAGACTGAGAGGGTAGGAGTATCAGGCCCACTGACACTCCATAGACTGAGAGAGACGGAGGGCACTTCTGCAAAGGGAAGTCTAAGCATCACTGTCACGTTCATCCCACATTACCACCAGACTGATCTTTGTGAAACACAGTTCTGATCTTGTCTCTATTACACTCCAGAAGCCTCAATGACTCCTATTTAAATAAATACTGAAATTCTTAGGCTGGTATTCAAGGTTCATCATAATGTAGCCTGAATCCACTCCTCTCACCATGCCCTCCCATATTCCCTTAACTGCAGAAATATTGGACTATGTGCTGTTGTTGGAATACCATTGGTTCATTTATCCATCCACACATAATAAATATTAAGCACCTACTCTACACCTTCTAGCCTTTGTTTATTTAGTGACCACTCTCCTGAATGCCTTTTGCCTCTTCTATGTGTATAAAAGCCAACACATTCTTTATGTTCTGGGTTAAGTACCATATTTTCTAAGATGTCCCCTTTGCCCCATGCAGCTCAGAATGATGGATTCCCTCCATCCCTCTCCATAGTGCTTTATCTATTCCTCTCTAGGCATCATTTTTTTTGACCCTGGGTTAATGTTATATATGTACATACCTATTTCGCTTATTGGACTCTAAATTCTTTGAGGTCTTGGCCATCTCCTCCACCTACACAGTCAGTCATCTGTAGTAGCATTGTACACACAGTAAATATCTAATGACTGTGTATTGAATGAATAACAAACTGAACTGATTGAAACTTTCAACTTCTCCTTCTTTATCATCACCATGATGTGTTTATTTGTATAGTACATTTGGTTTTATAAAATGTTTTGTGGACTTTTGTCTTACTTACTTTTCCTACTATACTCTGAATTGAGTATTATCTCTATTTTAAGAATGAGGAAACTGAATCTCAGCTCAGGTAACTTTTTCTCTGCACAGCGGTAAGGACAAGAATTGAGTTTGGATCTTTTGACTAGTCATGAGTATTTTGGCAACAAGTGACAGCAGTTTGAATCAGCTTAAGCACAAAATGAAATTTATTGGTTAATTGGTAGCTCCCAAAGAACCATGATTTTTGGTACTCATGTTGTTGTGTAATGCCATCCCTCTGACTCTGAGCTTGGAGGTGCGACTTTTTTTGGCTGATGGGGCTTTAGCAAGCATGATGTAAACAGAGTCTTGATAAGTTGCTGGCAAACTGAGACTTGCCTGCTTGGAATGCTCCCTCTTGGAACCCTAGTGGCATGCCCTAAGAAGCCCCAGCCACATGGAGAGACCATGGGAGAAGAGTGAGATGCTCCAGTCAACAGACCCAGTTGAGCCTTCAGCTGCTACCAGGACCAACAAGCAGCGTGGGTGAGCACGCTGGGTGTGAATGAAGCATCCTGGATGTTCCAGTCCAGTCCAGCCTCCAGATGACTGAAATCACAGCTACAGAACCATGAGGGAGAATAAAATGGTTGTCACTTAAAGCCATTAAATTTCAGGGCAGCTTGGTCTCCAGGAATAGGTAGCAGAAACATCAGGCAAGCATGTGATTCATTCTGTTTGCATTCACCTGCCCAACCCTGAACCAATCACTTGGCCTAGGCGGTAGGGTCTTGTGCTTCCTGCCAGGACCATATGGGGCAGGGGAAGAGATCCTCAGAGAAGGAGTTTGGGAAATTGTGCAGAACAGACAAAAACTGTAGGTACCAGAGCCTGGTAGGGACTGCAAAAAGCCAGAATATCTCCTCAGGGGCTCAGGCAGGTGTTCTTCCCATGATGGAATTGTAGATTGTCAAAGTTAACAAGTTCAAGTCCAGTTCTTTCATTTTACAGATACTGCGATTAAGGCCCAGAGAAGACCATTTCCAGGGTCAAGATCCACCAATTGTCAGGCCGGAACCCCGGTCTCTTGGCACCAACTCCAGGTCTTTTTCTGTCACCCCGTCTTTCCTCACTGGTGATGGTTCTCAGGAGCGGGGTGGAGGTGGGCCTTGTGTGTGTGTGTGTTTCTGGGAGTCTGGCCCGGGGTAGGGTGGCGAGGTTTTGGGAGAGGGGTAGGATGTAAGCCTCCCAGAGCTCTGCTTTCGGCACGTAGTGCCCCTCTGGGCAGAGCCCCACGTTCACACACACACCCCTCCGGGGGTGTGCAGTTAGTCAGACCGAACTCAGCTCCAGTCCCACATGCTCTGCGGCCTTTACCGACTGACTGTTAAGCCAAGCAGCCCAGGACACGTCTCTGAAGTGCTGTAAAATTTTCATACGGGGGAAGTACTTACAGACAACGTTTTGGAACTCAGGCTTCATGTGATGCTCTGCTTGATGTGAATTGGTGCCTCTTTAGACAATTTGAGAGCCATTTTTTGTGAAATTTCCCAGAACATTTTGTTTCCTTGGGCAAAAAGTGGCTTTCCCTGCATGAATAACAGTTGTGCGTCTACTCCAGAGAAAGACAATCAATTGTGGCCTCTGACAAATCAATAAATAGAGGTAGGAGGCCAGCTTCTTCATGTTCGCCATATCCATCATTCTCTTCCTTCCCATCACTACTGGAGATAGAGCTGTAGGATGTTCATTCTGAGAGTGAATTTAGAGTTTAGACAGTCAACTGATGATTTTAGAGATGGGGAAACAGAGGCCCAGAGATGGCTAAGGGCTTGTTACCGTCACACAGCAATTCTATGGATGGAGTTGAGATTACAGTGCTCATCTTTGACTCTGAGGCAAATCCTGTTTCCACTGCCCTGAAATCGTTTAGTGACTTCAGTGGCAGCTCTGCCACAGGATAGGGAGTCAGTCACGAATCAGGGAGATAGGGAGGACGCTGAGTTTCAGAGGAAACTGATTTATAGCTGGCGGACCTCCAAGAGTGAAGAGAACGATTTAGATTTCTCCAGTAGCAGCTCTGGACTTCGCTGCCAGTCTTCAGCCACAAACAGAACACTTGGATCTAAAACCTTTAGAGGTTTTTATACTCACAAGTCCCTGTAGAAAATTAGCTGTGCTATGGTTCATTTTCTCAGGGTCCTGAGCCGCTTCTCTGAGGTTCAGAGAGGTTAAACAATTTACGCAAGATCACACAGCCAGAAGGAGCTGATTCCAAACCCTGTGCTCTTTGCATTACCCTGCATTGCCTCTTGGGGGGCCAGGCATAATCCTTACAGTAAATGGAATTGAAAGTATTTTGTCCCAAGGAAAAAATCCCAGGGATAATGTAGGAGTTTATTTATACTTAAATGCTGCATAGTGCAGCAGGTTGAGGACGTGGGCTCCAGGACCAGACTGTCCAGGTTAAAACCCAAATTTCGTCACTTGTGTCTGTGACCTTGGAGGTCACATTTGACCCCTCCAAGGTCTTCTTTTACTTCTTATCTATCTATATGTCTGTACAATTTTCCTCATGGTGTTGTCATGAGGGTAAAGGGAGATAATGCTTGTACATCGCTTAACACCGTGCCTGGCACTTAAGTGCTCAAAAATGTTAGCTGTTATTTGATTCTGTAATGCACAATATTAATTGGGAATGGGACAATACAGGAAAGGAAAATATAATGGAGAAAATATTACCTCTCCTTCATGCTTAGCTGATCCTTTGCATGTCCCGAGCACACGCCTATCCTCTCTGGTGGGTGGATTGGATCAGCTCCTTCCAAAGGGGAGAGACGGTGAAATTGTTTAGTGGGAAACCCAACAGGGTGCTCACAAAGATGCATGTGAGAGGACAAACTTTGCAGGACGATTTATAATAGAGAAAACGCAGAAATAACCTAAATGTTAGTTTATAAAGAGCTGGTTACATCAACTATGGTACATCTCAGTTAATGTAGCACAGTATTTCCAGTGCTTAGGATAAAATCTTGGAATCATTTTTTATTCTCTTTTTTTCTCTCACTCCCCACATGAATACCATCAGTAAATCCTGTTGACTCTACCTTCAAAATATATTCAGAATCTGACCAGTTCTCGTTACCTGCACAGCTACCATCCTGATAATAAGACACTATCATCTCATAGATTTTTACAACCATGTTTGACCTGGACTTCCTGCTTCTACTCTTGCCCTTTCCAGCTACAGTAGCATCCTTGGGGTTCCTTAAACCTATGAGTTACATTCCTACCTCAGGGCCTTTGCACTAGCAGTTCCTGCTGTCTGGAAAACTTCCCTGCAACATCCATATAGCTGCCTCCCTCATCTACTCAAGACTGCTTCTCAGTGAGGCATGCTCTATCCACCCTGTTCTGAACTGCAATCCACCTCACTCTGAGTTTAGTACTCCCAAAGCCCTTTACCCCACCTCACTTTTTTCCATAGCAATCATCACTTTTTCATGTACTATGTATCATTGACTTATTTATGAAGTCTACTGTCTGTTTCCCTCCACTAGAATGTAAGCTCCATGAAGGCAGGGGTTTTTGCCTTGTTGTTTTTGTTTTTTTGTTGTTTACTGCTATATCCCCAGCACTTAGAATAGGTTCAAGCATATAGTAGGTGCTTAATAAATATTTGTTGAAGAATGAATAAATTCTTTATAATGAATTAGGTCAGCATCTTAAAATCAATGAAGGGGATCTGTATGTATTGACATGGAAAGATCTCCAAAATGTATTTTTAAATAAAAAAAAATCAAGTTATAAAGTTATTAATATATATTTTTAAACATAAATGAAGTTATAATATATATACATATGTGTATATGTATATATGTATACGTGTATATACACATATTATACACACATATGTATATGTGTATATATACATGTATATGTGTATATATAATAACTTCACTTATGTTTAAAAAACATACTATGTTTTTTTACATATGTATGGAAAACATGTTTTCATGTATTACTTGTGTACGTTTTTATATAGATTTCTTAAGTTGGCGTAATGAAAAAGGTTGAATACATGTGCAGAAAATTTAGCACTCTTGTTAGATTTTTCTCGCCCGACTAACCTGGACAAGTGGCTAGCAGAGAGATTTGAAGTGGATTGGAAGTAGTCCTGCCCATTTGACCTGATGTACTTCCCCAGATCCACACACTTTCCCACACTGGACTGTGAGCCCCTCGGGAGCAGAGCGTGACTGTCGGGTCACTGCTGTAGCCCTATCTTCTAGCACAGCGCTTTCGACTCAGAAGGTCCAAAGTGCATATTTGTTTAATTGAAGCAGCTGTTTCCTGTCCTCTGGAGTCATTCAGCAGCGTCCCCTCCCAGTGCGTTCTGGGACGCAGCCTCAGTTCGCTCTCCTCCCTGCAGGTGGCAGTCTTCACTGGCTTGAACTAGCCACGCTTCCTCCTAGAGCAGTGGTTCCCAACCCATCAGACACAATGCATGCTTTCCATAACATTTCATAAAACTCCTTTACTATTCTGGGATGAAACTAGTAGATTAAATAATCCTCTTACAAATATACCTTCAAAAACTAACACAACACCCTTGCTCTAATTTAAAGAGAAAGTAATGGATAATAAAATACTGAGTATTTTACTAGCAAATGTTTGGGTGTGATCTCCCTAGGAGCTATCACGAGGTAGTCAGATGCTCTGCCTATGTCTGGGACCCTGTGAGTGCCATAGGTACAGGTGCTGTCTGACACTGGAGCAGCATTTCAGGCTGTGAAGGAATTTTCCCAAATGGCAGACAATTCTTGGTAGAGCTCTGAACAAAACAAAGTACAAACTTCCCTTAATTTATATGCATTTTCAGTCTCCCAAAATGTCTTGTATATTAATGCCAACTTCCCACTCCGACCATAAATAAATAAACTAACAAACAGGGTCTAGGCTCAGATAATTATAAACAGGTGTTTTACCTATGCGGGAGCCTGAGGTGTGGGACCATTTTCTGTTGTGCGGGACTTCCCTTCATATTGCAGGATGTCTGCATCCCTGGCTTCCTACCCACTAAATATCTGTGGCATCCACTCATTGTGAGTTCAGGACTAAAAATTAAATGTTTCCACACATTTCCATAATGCCCCTCAAGGGGCACTACTGGCTCCATTAAGAACTTTCGCACTGGCCGTGCTGTCTCATAGGGTAGCCACAAGTCCTATGTGGCTATTAAGTCTTGAAATGTGGCTAATGTGACTAAAGAACTAAACTTTTAATTTAATTTAATTTACACATAAATTTTAAAACTGATGCTCAGTTCAGTTTTTGGAAAACTTTTAAGCATGATCGGAACAACTTGGGTACGTGAATCTACTTTGTGGACTATAAATTTTATGAAACCTGAATACAGAACAAATGTTTCTAACTGAAAGTTCAGTGAACTAACTGAGAGGCTCTAAGTGTAAAATACACACAAGAGTTTGAAGATTTAGTAGGAAAACAAGAATGAAGAATATCTTATGAATACCATTCTTATGTTGGATTACGTGTTGAAATGATAAAGGTTTGGCTATGTTGGATTAAATAAATGTTATTAAAATTAACTTCACCTGTTTCTTTTTAATTAATGTTGCTACTGGAAAACTTGAAGATACATATGTGGATTATGTTACATTCCCGTTGGAGAGCACTGGATGGAGAAAATTTAGGACTGTCCTGCAGTGAATGAGATCTCTCACCTCCCGCCTGATAGGAAAACACAGTAAATCAGAAGGGAGACAAGAGTTAGAAAAATTAGTTCCTTATTCTCTAGCCGGCAAACCAGGGGCCACAAGGACAGGGTCTTTGCACTGGTAGAATAATCCCAAGTGATTATTATTTTTTAACGAAGCCGCAGATTTTGGCCTGTGGTTTCTGGCAGGTGTGAAGTTTTTCCACTACGCTCACCCTCTGCTGGGTCCTCTGGGAACCTTCCCCTTTATACTCTGATGTGGGAGTTCTGGCCTGTGATACAAAGACTTGTGCCAGCTTTGCTCACAGGCAACGAGGAAAAGGCATTTCAAGCCACAAGGAAGATGGCCACTCTCTCCACTCTGGTGATTTACAGATAATGCAAGTGGTTAAATTTCCAAGCAAACTGTGAGGTCTCCTCTGAGGCAGAGTGTGGAGAACGACAGGCACAGGTAACTAAGTTACATCCCAGCCACGGAGAGCCTCGCTGATCCTACACTCAGAAGTCTGTTATGGGTTTTAGATTATGACTAGATGAGTTAAAATCACTTCCTGTCCCACTTTTAAGGAATTGACTTCTTTCTTCCCAAGTGGTCAATGTGATGATGTGAAAGAATCATTAATGGTGAGAAGCATGAACTTTGGGGTGAGAAATGGGTGAAACAACAATTAACATTTCATGGCTGTGGGACCCTGGTTAGATAACTTAACTTCTCTGAGCTTCAGTTTTCAGTTTTCCTATCTTGGAAATAGCTCTCTCATATATAGCAAATGCTCAATAAGAAGTAGCTGTTTTTCACTATGAAGAGGATGAGGCGGGGAGAATTTTTAAGCAGGAACGCATCTTAGAACAGCATCTCCAAGACTATTTTTCTCAGAACACTGGTCTCATGAAATAGAACTCCAACAATACAAAGAGTTTGTGGGCACTATATGTTGGTGAATCCCTCAGTGGAGACTGACAAAGCACATTCAGATATTTAAGATTCTGAGAAGTGCTGCAGTAAAGAAGTCAGTTTAAATTGGCTTAATCCAGCATTTCCCAAACTTATTTTATTAGGACTTTTTCTTCTTCCAGAAATAACTGTTAGCTATGTGGGTCATACTTTGGGAAATGATGGCATGGGGGAAAACATCTCACCTTCTAATCAGATCCCTTTGATCCCACAGTTTGGATGTGCTGGACTCTTCAGCAGATTGTCCCACGCCATGGGCGGAGACAAGTGGAACAAGCCACCAGACTATGTCCCATGTCACCTAGGTCCATAATGAAAAACCCATTCCTGAGGGAGCTTAGACAACCTTGAAAAGAAAAAAATGGTGACTTGAGATATGATAGTCTCTGGAATCACTGCCTTGGAAATTTCTATTGTGGTTGGTGATCGAGCAGGGGGGTACTGTAAATTTATATTTTGTTTTACACATTTTTTTATAAAGTCCCCTCGACTCTCAAAAATCTCTACAAATGATCAATAACTATAATAATCTTCTGCCATAACATATTTCAAAAGGAAATGCCAGACCGAGGTTTAAATACACAAACACACCCACATGCACACACATACACACACACACTCTGTGTAGTAATGTATGAGCAGATTAAAAGGATATGTTTAATTTATAAGCCCTACTCTGATTAGAAATGAAAGATCGCTAAAGGATAATGTTCATACTCAATTTGCAATAATTGCACATTTCTTTCATCAAGACACACATCTAATATAATCTCCCAAATCCCAAAGTACACATAAAAATAAAGTCCAGTAAATGACATCAGACAGGATAGGATAAAAATTCCACTCCTAAGAAGATTCAGAATACCCTAGGGTCTAAATCAAAATGCACAGAAGCAAACATAGATATCTATGAATACTTTTGTAAGAGCATTATTTGCCCCCAATTTTTATTATAAACATTTCAAACATAAAAAAATGGAAGAATAGTACAATAAACAACCAGCAAGAATCGTTAACATTTTTTACTTCATATATATGCATATATATTTAAATATGTATGTAAAAAGGGGGATAAACTTGTTCATAATAAATTGTAGACGCCATGACACTTCATCCTAAATATTTCAGCATGTATCTTCTACAAAAAGGACATTCTCCCGCATAATCACATAGCATTATCCTGCCTAAGAAAATTAACAATGATTCTCTAGTTCCGATTGATACCAACTCTAGAGTCAAGCTTCTCCAGAACCAATCAAGGTTCATATATTAAATCTGGTTATATATCTTTAAGTTTAGAATGTTTCTCACAGGCCAACATTTTTTCCCAGTATGTTGACTTTTTGATGAGACCAGTTTTCTTGTTGGATGTCCCACACCGTGACTTTGTCCATCTAATTGTTTCATCTGGGGTCATTTAGCTCATCCTTTTACTCCTGTACTTCTTAAACCAAAAGTTGGGTCTAAAGTCTTGATTAGATAAATATTAAACATTTTTGGCCAGAATGCCTCATCAATGGGTGCTCATTTATTCCTGATTTGCTTCCTGTCCCAGTGTAACTGTAAATCGTGCCTTTCACCATCGAGAATGTCCTGGTTTGGACACCCTATCTGTAAATGAAGCATGACATTAGGAGACACAGAAGGTCAGTTTGTCCCACCATTAGGGACAGCAAGTCTAATCACTTGGTTAGGTGTCCATCAGAGCTTTTAAAAAGTAATGAGCCCCATAATGAGCTTATAAATTAATTGATTTTGCGATGTAAGTCATCCCTACTTTCAATAACCCATTGAAATTTTCTGTGACTGGATACAATTCTGAATAAATGATTCTACTTTAAATTTGACTTAAGTTAAAGTCACTTCTTTTTGTATTAAAATGGTGTGGAAAATATTTTTTTAAACAATAAAATGATATGATTTCTTATTAATTGAATTCAGCCAGAGGAAATACGGCCAAAGGTTGAAGATAAATTTTCTCCAGCCAATTACATAAATTCATCTGTATTTTAAAATGTTAGGCACAGTTTACGTTTTTTATAAAAATGCTTTTTTCCCTAATATTAAAATCAACAGTAGCTCATTATGGGAAATTTAGAAAAATACAGAGAAGCATGAAAAAGAAAATAAAAATTATCCCTAATCACCTTCTCAGACAGAACCATTGTCAACATTTTAATGTATTTGAGTCTTTTTCTCCTGTACATTTTACGTAGTGAATTTTACATCACAGAACAAAAAATTTTGTGTTATACCTTCTCTCACTTAATTTGTATCCTAAGTATTTTTCCATATTATTTCAAACTCTTTGTAAATCTTTTAAAAATGATCTTTCTATTGTGGAATTCCTACTGTTGAACATTTAAGTTGTTTTCATTTTTTTCCTTTTATGAATGATGTTATGGAGAATGCATTTATCTATATAAATATTTTTCTCCATTAAAATTATCTCCTTGGGAGCGCTCCTAACCACTTCTGGTTTTGCGATGCTTGATTCAAATCAAGTTTTGCTCAAGTAAATTCTTAAAAATGTTAATATGCCTCAGTTTATCTTCGAACAGTTCTGGTAATAGAAGAGTAAACTGAACGAGACCCCCAACAGGCCCCAGGGGCAACGAGCAACCATGTATAGGTACCCGTTGCGCCCCTTGAGCTCAACGCTTTCTCACTGCCTCTCAAGTTTGTGGGTAAGCCCCTCTCAGATCCTGGCTTTGGCTTTTGTGTTATGAGCTTTCAGACTTTAATTCAGCGCTTCTTTCCAGAAACTGCTGGAGTTGGACTGGGTCCATCTTAGAAACCAGATTGGTTCTGGGGTCAGACTGGTTCTGACTTAAATTGGACTGGGTCTAGCATGAGGCCTCAGCTTCTGGTGAGCAGGATGAGACCCACTGGGACACCCCACTCACTCTGGAGCCTGCAGATGGCATTCGGGGAAAACTGGCAGAAGCTAGCACAGAGTAAGAATTCTTACCAAAGCCAGCTCTCCCGGATGTCTATCTGTGGTGCCTGGCTGAGAGAGGAAGGTAAAATTTCACGTTGTCCCTTCCTTTCCAAATTTGGATTGGCAGGAAAAAGCATTAGTTATCTATCCTTTCTCTCCCAGGGATAGCTAGCGCCTTCTTATCTGTCTCATTTTGTGTTCTGAGAACTTGACTTGGCAACTGTCAAGTTGGGGACCCAAAAATACGGCTGGGCAGAAATGTGGGTTGCACTCCATTTGAGGTTAGGGTCCTAAGGACTCCGTCAGCTCTTAGGGGAATTGTCTAAGTCTTTCTTTCTTTTGGTTATGTTTGGGAGTGGCTCTGGATCTTAGGTCGGTAGTACCTTTTGCACCCTCTTTGGGGACCCCTTTTGTGTCCCTGAGGTTGTTCAATAGTGCCTGGAATATTTACTGTTTGTCCTGCTTAAACCTGATCGAGATATTTGAAATGATTTTTTTTTTTAAGGTAGCGCTATGGTCAGAAGTTGGCCAAATTGAAAACTGATATTCAGAGCCTGATAGGAACTTTTAGACCTTCTCCCCTGTAAGCTAAAATGAAACTATGTACCCAGAAGAAAAGAAAAACATTCTGAAGTCAATGTGGAAGGATGTACCAAAATATTCCAAACAAACACAGCTCTAAATCTAAAACGTAGGAAGCTTTAGATTTCCATCTTAGTTGAAGATCTTCTCTCTGACAAAGATGCAAAGTGAGGATAATGTAGTTGGATGGCTGAGCCAGCCTCTTGATGTCATTCAGGTTGCAAACCAGTTCTTTGAAGAATTAAAGACAATTGTACTCGTCTTACAAGTTGAGTCTTTACAAGAACAGAAATTCAGCTCTAGAAATAATTCAAAGCCCACCTATCCTTTTTACCAATCCCAAACCTTCCTTATTCATCTCAAAAGGCTTGCAGATATTGTATAAGGTATGGATTTAGGGGGAAAAAAAAAACTCTTCTTGGAGAAACTTACATGGTTCCTCTGTGCATTTGAGATGTAAACATTCCACCTGGTCTTCTCTAGGAATCCAGAGCCATCTCTTGAAATGCAAACTTCAGGGAGGTCATTCTGATCAGAAAAAAAAAAAAAGAAGCTATTTGAAAATTAGGTGAATGAAAACTCTTTAAAGTCTTTTCCACAAATATTAAGTAAAAGCTTCAGCCATCTGAGAGGTAGCCTTGACCTATTCTATATGCCAGAAACTCAGTTTGGCTCCAATTGATTTTTTTTAAATAAACTACTGAGTTTTGCATTATCATATCTGTCTCGTGACTCAAATTTTAAAACAAAAGCTATAAGATCTCAGTGTCTGTCTATGTTATAGATGTGTGATATTTTTCTATCTCTGGATGGTATTGCCAAAAGTAATTTGTAAAAGCTCTATTTAAGTGGATTAGAGACAAACAAGCATCTATATAAATCAAGTTTACTCTCAGAAATATAGAAACTAACCCAAATGTTTTTCAAGTTTGTGTGATCCAAGATAATCTTCAGTAAATAATTCTAATTTTTAATTAAAGCAGGCATGTCTTTAGAGTTATCAGCATTAAATATGCTACTTTTCTTCTACCTAGGTTTACAGAAAGTCAAATAGGCTCCTGCTGTCTTTGTTACAGAGTTTGTCAGCAGGAAAGAGAACTTAAGATAATGGTTAACTGTTTAATGTCTCATGAAATTTTCATGAGCAATCTAAATATAATTGCTAAGAACAAGTAAATTAAATACACGTAAGATAAAAGTTTATAAATGAACTTTTCAACAATAATTATGCTTTATGGTATGTCTGCTTAAAAATAGTTTCCAAAATCTTTTTGGTAACTTGAAAGCTTAAAGTTATTCTGAGATAAGTTAAATGATGGATATTCATTGACTATCTAGATCATTTCCAAATAAGATAGAATATTGAAACTTTAATTACTGTACATAAGTTCATCCACTTTTGGCTTTTTAGAGAGGAACTAAAGATATTTGGGTCTGTTAATAAGTATGTTCTGTGCCACATTCAAAGTTTTACTATGAGGAAGAATATACTTCTAGAAATTGTGAAGTGTATTTATAAATTTGCCAATCCACAAAATGCTAATGTAACAGACAGTCCACAATTGCTTACTTCTTAGTTTTCATGAGGAATAAATGAATCTAAGGGTTAAGAATTCTAATCAGTACATGTAATTAAAACTTTGTTGCTATGTGCTGTCAAGTTGGCTCTGATTTCTGGTGACCCTAAGAATGAGTGATGTCCACAATGTCCTGTCCTCAACAGCCCCACTCAGCTTCTGTAGACTCATGTCTATAGCTTCCTTTATGGAGTCCTTTAAAACTTTTAAGTTTTAAAACTACTTAGAAATAAAAAAGGTGAAAGGAAACAACTGTGGTATGAAAAGTAGATAAGGAAAGTAGAACAACCAGTCATTCCAGAATGAGAAAGAGAAAAACATAGGTCAAAATCTGAATGGATATTAAAAATAAGTTGCAGAAAGTTTGCGGAAAAGGAATCTTGGAAAAGGAATTTTATGTGTGCTCAAGCTGAATAAAATGGGAATGGATTTATTTAAGTTTTTAAAGAATAAGTCTTTTTTTTTAAAAAGATTTTATTTTTTCTTTTTCTCCCCAAAGCCCCCTGGTACATAGTTGTGTATTTTTAGCTGTGGGTCCTTCTAGTTGTGGCATGTGGGATGCCGCCTCAGCATGGCTTGATGAGCAGTGCCATGTCTGTGCCCAGGATTTGAACTGGCGAAACCCTGGGCCGCAGAAGCAGAGCGCGTGAACTTAACCACTTGACCATGGGGCCAGCCCCATAAGGAATAAGTTTTAATATGAAAAATACACTGGTACAAAATTAGAATTTGGTTTTCTCTTTGTTAAAAAGATAAAATTTTCTGGGAATATTGGTCTGTCCTTGATAAAAAATTGTGAATTTTTTTTAACCTTTTGGGTAATCTACCTGGAAAGAAAATATTTTATGTCTTACCAAAATAATTTTCTGTGTTTCACTTTGTCTTTACCAGGTCTTTGATTATTTAAGAAAACCTAGTCTTCTCAACAATGAAAGAGCTAAGTTTTATTCACAACTATGTAACCTTCTGTATTTGCCTTTAAAATTTTCTATTGTGATTGTTAAGTATTATTTCATAATGAGCTGAGATCCCATTTAGTCAAATGTTCAAACCTTTTGACATTTTAACAACTTCCCCAAATCAAATTCTAACTACAGTCTTTTTGACTTCAAAATAACTTTGAGATCTCCCAGAGTTATTCTAGAGATTCTTTATTTATTAGGTATTCCAGAAACTGTTTAAAGTTTCTAGAAATTTATCAATAATCTCATTGTACAATTGTCATCCAAAATTATTGTATGCTACAGGAATAACTACGTTTCCTTATCAAATGAACTCTCATCAGATCTTTAACCATGGCCATTTTTTAAAAGTCTTTGCCATTCACACACTGTTATTGTTTTACTCTGATGCTTTTCCAAAGGTGATTCATTTTCAGAAGGATTCATGGAAAGGACTCTGACAAGTATTCTAGAATATAGGTTTCTGCTAATTTTAAGGTCATGAAACTGAACCAGGTAAGAATTTCCAGAACTAATGGAAAAACTGAATTTAAGCAAAACAAGAATTAATAACATGGGATTGAATGAACTTATGAGGATGATTATAATTTTTACAACTTTTTCTTTAAAACATTGCTGGTTCCTTAATGTATTTTTTCCCCAGATCTAAGGAAACCTTTTTCTCTTAAGCTATCCGTGACTTACAGTAATTTCGTACAGTATACCTTTGTAAACAGAATTGAAACATTTACTTTTTCTCCCTCTCTGATCCCTCCAGAATCCAGAAACTTATTGAGTATTCTTATGTTCATGGCAATATAGTTATTTCCATAAATTCAATAAAAATCTGTTCTCCTCATAACAGGACACAATTGGAAACATTGGTCATATTACTAAGGCTGACTGGAATTTCATAATTGAGAATATGCATAAAATCAGATATGACCAGGAGTTTTAAAGGACTAAGATTGACTTTATGGAGCCAACAAAAACCTCTTGGAAAAACCAGCCTGGTACCTTGCTTATAGGGTTCCCAGCAGCTTAACAGGTGAGTAATGAAGGTTACTTCCTGGCAGGCCCAGGAACCTTAGGATACCCCTAAGAAGAGAGGAATTCATCTACATCTATAAGTATTCCAAGTAAAGTCTGATAGTGAGTTCTTGGGTTGGTTTCTTAGGCTGGAGAGGCTTTTAAAAGTCCAATCTAAGATTCCCCATGAAAAGTTCCAGAAAAGCAAATTTAAAAAGCACCAATATTATCAATTGCTATTCTTGCTGCATTTATGTAAATAATCAGGCCACGTTTAATGAGACTAGACTTATTTTGCAAACAAATTAGTATTACTGTGATTATCTCTGATGGAAATGAAGGCGATGGTAGAGGAAAAAAATTAGGTTTCATAGAAAATTATAACACTACCTTGTGGATATCAGATTCTAGTCCTGTTCATTGTTTTGAGATTCTGTTATATATCTGTAAACTGAACTAGATCCTGAATTCTAGTTTCCTCAAATATCTGTCTACAACTCTCCAAACTAATGTTTCAAATTTTCTACCACCTTTTTGATTTGGAATTGCTAAGAACACAGACTGCCTTGAATCTCCTTGGAAGAGATCATACCAAGTCCTCCTTACTACCCAGATGGCAGGCAAACTCCAGAGACTTGAACCTTGGGTCCACACCCTCCAATTAAAAAGGGCTCTTCCAGACTCTTGAAACTGCACACCAGCTAGAGATCTAAAATTAAAATAGACTAGGGTGGTTCCTCCCCTGAAGCAGATAGCATCTTGGGGTGGATAGCTCTTTCAAGATCACAGATCAAGATCTTTATCTCCAATATGAAAGCTTTATTACTTTTGTGTTTTTTTTTAAATATTGTTTTTTTAAGATTTTATTTTTTCCTTTTTCTCCCCAAAGCCCCCCAGTACATAGTTGTACATTCTTCGTTGTGGGTCCTTCTAGTTGTGGCATGTGGGACGCTGCCTCAGTGTGGCTTGATGAGCAGTGCCATGTCCGTGCCCAGGATTGGAACAAATGAAACATTGGGCCGCCTGCAGTGGAGCGCACGAACTTAACCACTCGGCCACTGGGCCAGCCCCTACTTTTGTTTTTTTGCTACTTGCTTTTTCTCTCTGTTAATGCATGAGAAGTCAATGCTAATTTTTTTTTCTGAGGAAGAGTCTCCCTGAGCTAACAACCATGCCAATCTTCCTCTATTTTTTAGTATGTGGGCTGCCAGCACAGCATGGCTGCTAGCAGAGCAGTGTAGACCCATGCCTGGGAACTGAACTCAGGCTGCCAAAGTGGAGCATGATGAATTTAACCACTAGGTCACCAGGGCTGTCCCCAAAACAATGCTCCTTAAACTCTGGCAACTATTGCTGAATCTACCGATAAGGTTGTAGCTACACAAGAAAAGTCCCTAGACTTTCTTGCTAAAGTGGTTTTAAATAATAAAATTGCTTTACATTACTTATTGGCTGAACAAGGAGAAGTCTGTGCCATAGAAAATACCTCCTGCTGTACCTGGATCAACATCTCTGGTACTTTAACAAATACAAGGAATTAACAAACAAGCCACTTGGCTAAAACAAATTGATGTTCTTTTCGGTACATTCTTTGATTTATTTGATACCAGCTGGTTTGGTTCATGGGGCCCTGGCTGAGGATATATTTAAGCCTCTTGGTATTATCTTCCTAATAGTTATCATTGTAGTCTCCCTGGTGTGCTATGTTCTCTCAAAGGTCTTCACACATGTTTGAAGCCATCAGCAGTCCATCATAAGGCCCCGTTGTGCTTGGAGAAACAGAACTGAGATGAATGGCACAAACAATTCTTCCATGGATCTGACATCACACCTTATGAGTTTCACAATGAGACGAGGGCAACTTAATTTGATGCTGACTGAGGGTGGTGCTAATACCAAATGTTTGGTCAATCTCTCACGTATGAGAGGATGA
Source organism: Equus caballus (assembly GCF_041296265.1). Classification (NCBI taxonomy): domain Eukaryota; kingdom Metazoa; phylum Chordata; class Mammalia; order Perissodactyla; family Equidae; genus Equus; species Equus caballus. The sequence goes on from NC_091697.1 coordinate 47,508,660, forward strand.
CCAAAAGGAGGGAACTATTAAATTAATTAAACAAAGAGGCCATTAAACTGAATCAGCTCTAATGCTGTGGTGGCCTACATAAGCAAAACAAAATCTAACTCTGTAAATGCCTCATGGTTATAAAATCAAAACGCTAAGGACAACCAACCACAAACAGCCAACAAGGCTTTAAGCTATAGCCAACCAATAATTTCCTTACTTTGCTTCCACTTTTTCGCTATAAAAGTCTCTCCCAGAGCTCCTGTTGGTGGAGCACTCCTAACCACTCCTGGTTTGGTGCTGCCCGAATCAAATCAACTTTTGCTCCAACTTTAAAATTAAAAAAAAAAAAATTGTTTCCTTAAGAGAAATTATTGAGTCGAAAGGAATGAAATTTTTTCATTTATTTTTCCCCTGATTATCAAAGTAAGATAAGCTTATCATAGACAATTAAAATGTAATGAAACTGGGAAAGAAAAAAATCATTCAGAGTCCTCCATCCCGAGGCAACCAATGTGAATGTTTTGATGTTATTTCTTCTGAGTTATGCAGTTATTTTCTTTCCTAGTGAGGTTCAAGGATATGAAGATTTATAAGGCTTTATAATAATAATTTGACAATTTTCATAATTTGAACTTAATTTTAACAATATTCAAGGTGGCAGAGACATGATTATGCAAAATGCATCAGTGCATAAGCTCTGATTGAAGTCTACCCTTCTGAAAGGCTACCTTTGTTAACGGTGTTCATTCCTTGGGCAACTGAAAATGCTCATTTGACAAATAGCTGTGGGAGTCAGCTCACTGGTCCTTCTGGATGAAGATAGTCTATCAGTCACTTATTAATACCTGTTTCCTGGGATGAATAGAAGAAGATATTCTTCTAGTTATGGCTTTCCAATCTTTTTCATGGCATGGCACACATAGAAAATAACGGTATTTTCTCCATACACTGGAGTAAATGAATGAGGCTGATGTAGTCAGAAGTGACCACCTGGAAGTCTGGGGCTCCATCTGGCTGTCCTGAGGGCTTCAGAATCCATGTTTCAGCCTCCTGTAATCCATTCATAGTACAACGGGGCCAGCTCTGCATTCTCACGAACCTAGAGGAACATATGTGGTGATGTTATGAAGAGCATATCTTTCTTTTTTTAAAAAGCTGTTTCCACCTCTCTCTGTTTAACTTATTCCTTGCATTGATTACACAGGGGCCTTATAACTGTGAAATCCCTCCTTAGTAGAAATGTAGACTTTTTTTTTACAACTTTCTGATCTTCACTCTTCACTATTCTCCCCAAAATGTGCTCAACTCTTGTTCCAAAAGTTTCTTATTTGATTTCTCACCTGGAAGTTATTCACTCAACAACTGTTAACTGAGTTCTATAATGTATAGACATTTTGATAAACACTAGGGATGGAGACATGTTAAAGGCAGCTTCTGACTCTAAGGTGTTCACAGTTTAATGGAGGGGAACACAGGAATGGTAAGAGAAAGCAAGAAGCACTTAAAGGTGGTAGGTCCAAAGTTCCATGGCCTTCTCCCTGGGACAGGTGGGAAGGGTTCCCAGAAGCAGTGACATTTGAGGTGTGACTTGAAGGAGGAGTGGAAGTTTCACATTTCAATCAGGAAACAGAGTACTGGCTAAGAGACAAACACCTGTGGTTTTGAGAAATAGGTGAGCTTGTCAGTGTGCCTGGAAGACCAACTCCAGGCAGCACTGAGAAGAGCGACAGAGGTTGAGTATGGGAAGGAAGTAGGGTTAGGTTTTGAGGAACTTTGCCTGCTGCACAGAAAATTAAGGACTTTTTACGCAAGAGATTGACATCTGCAGACTTGTTTTTTGGAAACATCGCCCTGGCGTCACTGTGGAGAATGGACTTGTGGATGGTCGTGGAAATCATTGGGAGGCTGCTGCAACTGCAACTTTGAAGACAGAAGTGATGAGGGCTTGACCTAGGGCCAGGGTGGTGGCAGAATTCATAGGAATGGCTGCAGGAATATGAAAGAAGTCAGTTTGGGCAACTGAGTAAATGATGATGTCATCAGCAAAGACAAGGAGAAAGGCTTAACCTCCAGCATTTCAGTTCCTCAAATCCAACCGGTTCTTTTAGACCCAAACCAAGGACCCTTTCGTTTAAAAGCCTTCTTCCATCCTCGTCTCTTTAGGGACCACTCTCTTCCCAGAATCTCTATTCTGAGAGTCAGCAGTAGACAGTTTGCTCCCTAAGCAGGAGGCTATTATTTCATATGCATTAGATCTGTTTCCTAGAGTGTAGGACAGCCATTCTCAAGCCTGTCTCACGCTTCTCTGATATTCGTCCCTGTGACTGGCTCACAGTGTTGGGCATTAACTAGGTGTTGTCTACAGTAGGCAGTGGGGCCTAGCGCTGTGCTTGCAAATGAGATCTTAAATATAAAATAGATATAAAGTAGAGCTGCTCTGGTTAATGCAAGGGTAAAAGGCCCAGAATCCAGGACCATGGCTTCCTCCTGTCTTAGGGCTCCATGAGACACAGTTTGAAAACTTTCCGCTTGCCAGACTAGTCACGGGTTTTTAAGTCAGATAGAACTGAGTTCAAATCTCTGCTTTGTCCTTTATTTAGCTGTAACAGAGTAGACAAATGGGGAAACTGCTCCTAGCTTCACTTTCTCCTCTGTAAAACAGGGCTAATAATACTTTCATTTGTAGGGTTATTGTGAGGACAAAGTAGGATAATGCATGTAAAAATTTCTGGCACCGATTAAATGTTCACTAGGTCATAGTTGTTGGTAAGAATGACAGGACACTTGCTAACCGATTGAGCAACTGATCTTTATTGAATTGATACTTGTTCAGTCTAAAGAAACCTGCTCATGCTCAGGTTAAGAAAAGCCAGGGTTGGAGTGAAGTTACGGGTGAGTTCGGGATTCAGAGGGGACTCAATCTTGTCTTATGCTCCATCCACTCCATGAACCCACAACTGCCTGCCTTTGCATGGAGACCTATCAATATTTAATGTGTGGGTGTTAGTTGCTGTAAACTGAGCATACCCCAGGACCGACTTGAATTAATTATATGCAGGAGGAGAGAAAATAAAATGCCTTTTCCTCAGAGCCCCAAGTTTCACTGGCTACACTGAAGCCTGGGAACCACAGGGTGAAATTTCTGCTGATGGAGGACCCTGAGAAGAAGCTGGACCAGAAGAGTGACAGCAAACCCCGGAAAGTACGATTTAAAATCTCCTCCTCCTACAGCGGCCGGGTGTTGAAGCAGGTCTTTGAGGATGGGCAGGAATTAGAGTCACCAAAGGAGGAATACCCTCACAGTTTTCTCCAAGAGGCCCTGGAACCAATGGATGGTGTGTATGGGTCAGGGGAAGCCCCCAAACCTCGACCATGCTCCCCGAAGCTGACTGCTCAAAGGATCAGCGTGTTTAGAGAGGGCAATGCCTACACTTTGGCGGGCAGCCAACCTTTCTTCAATGATTACAAGGCGAATGACCATAAGGTTGGTATTGTGCATGGTGTATAAGCTTTAAGAACTAAAATGTGTTTAGAGAAACACCTAAATGTTTCCAATATGTATTTGCTCATGCTTTGGTACCAGCCAGAGCTACAGGGGCACCGAATGGGAAGCTGCTATTAGAATAATATTTCTGGGACAAAAATAACATGCTTGTTGACTATTTATTGGAAAATGCAATAAGCATAGATAGTATTCAAATTCCATCCAAGGTGATAAGTTGTAATTGGGTCTTTGGCTGGGTTATCTCGACGAGTATATTAAATACAGATGCAGTGGTTTTCAGGCTGCCAGACTGCCGTTTTCAAAAATTATGTGGCAACGAATTGTTTTGTTTCCTGAAAGAGCTAAGTGTTTGAAGGTGCTCATTTTGCTCCAGCCAATTATTCAGCTTGCGGTTTATCCACGTCTTGTTTTATTTCCTGTCTCCCTCCTGCTGCCTGCTTTTAAAAAATGTTTGTTTATTTATATATTTATTTTGCCTTTCCATTGCTCATTAGCATGAACACCGGGCAGTTGGAGTCCTGGGAAGAGATGGTGAAAAGCAAATCAACCAGAGGAAATGTTATATGGGGAAGAAGTTTGAGTTAATAGTTCAATTGAAACATGTATTTTATCTGTGAATTTCAATTATCTTCCCCAGTACCATGGATAATCAAAAGCCGAGGCATGGTTTTCTTTTAAGCTAGAAGAGCCTGGAAAATATTCACTGATTTCCAAAAACTAATAGGAGATGTGTATACACTCTCTGCCAGTGGGACCATGAATGCCCTTTTTTTTTTTTTAAGATTAAATACAACTATATAATGTACCAGGTTATTAATGAATAGCACACCAGGATATCTTCTCATCTTTAAAGTGTAAAATTCAGATAATTACTCTCTAATCGTTTTTATTGTTAGTGTCCTAAGGGAACAGATAATACATCTATAGCAGACAAACGTATTGGCCTTGCTGCCATTGATAAAAGTATAATTATGGGCATGTCCACATTTATCAAGGATAATACCAGGTTTCTTTTTGGTATTAAAGGGGGCCGGAATGAACAACCCGTCATATTAGTGGAGTGACTTATGCGTTATAAAGTGCTATCACGTACTACCTCATCGGGTCTTCACCACAAGCTTGAAGAGAAAGCCAAAGTATGGTCATTCCCATTTTGCAGATGAGGAAAATTGAGCACCAAGTTATTAAGGGACCCAATATCACAGGGTCTTTAAGTGCAGTGTTAGAATAAGAACTTAGGTCTTCTGATTCCCTGTGCTGTTGGCTTTATGGAATGTTCCTTTTTAGAGTATAAGACCAATAATAATAATGATGATAATAACAATAATAGTTACGATTTATTGAGTGCTTACTAAATCCTAGGTACTTGGCTATGTCTTCTGCTTACAGCGTCTCTTGTAAACTAAATTTTATTTGTAGGTTTAGAATTTACAAAGTTGTAGTTTCTACAAACCTTGTACAAGGCCGTGGTAGACAATATGAAACTGCTTGACCTTCATAAATCATGTGTCAAACTTGGTATTTATGTAAATGTATGATTAGGCATGGATTTATAAAACCCAATAACTGAGTCTTCATGGCAGCACCACACAGTTGGCTTAAACACAGTAATCTAGAGACCATGTTCGAGATTGATTCCTGCTTCATCCAGTATCCTTGCTTCCTTTGTTCCCTGATCAAATGACACATTCCAGTTTTAGCCAGCTCTGGGTATGAGAGCTGTCAGGATGGATTCATGCAGCTTCACCCACTGGAACAGGTTGTTAACGTGGTATTTACAAAAAATAAGGAAATGAGAGCTTCGAAGTCATGATTTTTCAACTGTGAATCCAATTGTAAAATAATCCCAAGTAAATATTGGCTATGAAGCAACATTGGGTAGCAGTTAAGCTCAACAATTAAAAATAAGGGCTATGAACTTGTACAGATATTTTTATCCCAATGTTCATAGCAGCTTTATTTGCAATGGCCCACGGGTGGAAACAACCAAAATGTCCATCAATAGATGAATGGACAAACAAAATGTGCTTTATACCTACAATGGAATAGTAAAAAAGAAGGAAATTCTGACATACTACAACATAGATGAAACTTGAAGATATTACACTAAGTGAAATAAGTCAGTCACAAAAAGACAATTATATCATTCCACTTATTTGAGGTATCTAGAGTCGTCAAATTTATAGAGATATAAAGTAGAATGATAATTGCCAGGGGCTGGGGGAGGGGAGAATGGGGAGTTTAATGGGTACAGAATTTTAGTTTGGGAATAAGAAAAGGTTCTAGAGACGGATGGTGGTGATGGTTATACAACAGCGTGAATGTACTAATGCCATTAAATTGTACACTTAGAAACAGTTCAAGTGGTAAACTTTATGTTATGTATATTTTACCACACAAAAGTTATAATTAAAAAAATGGCAAGGGCTCTGATGTGAGTTAGACTGGGCTTGATGTCCATTCTACCCACTTACTGTATGAGCTTGGGCAAGCCACTTAACCTTGCTGAGCTTCAATGTCATCATTTGTGATAGGAGGGTAATAAAAGTATGTACTTAAGAGAGATTACTGTGGTGACTAAAAAAGATAATACGCCACAAGGACTTAACATTGTGCCTGGCACATTGTATATGCTCAGTGAGTAAATGTAGTCGACCCTTGTGATAATGACCAGGTTCTTATCAAAGAAATATTGAGTCTTTTTAAGCTTTATGTGATGGATAGAGAAAGTGGTTATAAACAATCAAATATTTTAAGGAATTTTAAGGTTCATAAAAAAAATGGAAGGAAAAGGAAGGGCAGTAACATTTACTGAACATACTTTACATACTATGTAATTTAATCGTATTTCTAATTTCTAAACTCATCTGTAATTTCATCAACAATTCTATGAGGAGGAGTTTTACAAATTGGAAAAACAAGTTCACAGGGCTTAAATAACTTACAAATCTCACACAGCTGTCAAGTAATGCTTGAATAAAATTTGAACTCAGGTCTGCCTGCCTTTAACATTTAAACACAGAGCAACGGAAAGGTTTCAGGGGGCCTGAGTAGCAATTTGCAGGCACGTTGCCATTGACATCAGAGTATTTATGAAAGCTCAATCACGTTGGTTGCCGTTTGCGCTCTATGGAAGAAAACAAAAAAATTCCTGGCTCCTTCCTGGTCCTCCATAATGTAAGAGTGGGTGTTTCTCACGGGCAATTGGTTGTAACCAGATAACGTGAACTTTAGTTACACCCAGAGCATTTCCTTAGACACAAGGAAGAACTTGGCTGTCAGGATGACTGAAACTTAAACACACCTTAAAGTGATTTGGGACCCTCCATCTTCGGAGTACATTAAAAGTAAATTTACTATGCTGGGTATCTTAGATATTGACTAGCTTAGAGGCAGGAGGTTGGGCCAGATGATTGCAGATTTTTTTTAGTATATTGAAAGTTTTGCCTCGAAAAAACCCAGCTCTATATGTGGAAAAAGCTCCCTAGTAACTGAACCTCTTTGGCTATTACTGGAAGTGGAAATGGAACCTTCCAAAAGTGCCACCATCTTTATCTTCTGATGTTCAGAAACTGATAGTCCAGAGTGTGAAACAGGAATCCAGTGTGCATCAAACAATAGGAAATGGAAGCTGCCACACGATCCCTTGAAGAGAACAAGAGAAAACAGGGCCAGGTAGAGAGCTTGTGGCTTCACAAATAATAATTGAAAACTCCCTGGGTGTTTCAAGGAAGGGGACCTGGATCCTGAAGACCTGCTCAAGCCAGGTTGCGACTGAATGCATGAGGGCTTTAAATAGAGAGTGCTTAATTGTGACATCTAAATAGATTTGGTTTATACAGTTCTATAAAAGCAAGATAAAATATTGCATGCTGGAGTACTTAGTTGTGTAGCATGAGTGTGTCTACACTACTAAAGAATGATTTTTAGTACTAACAGCAGTAACAATGCCCATTATTTGCACAGTATCTTCAGCTTTTGCAAGCTCTGTTTTTTTTTTTTTAAGATTTTATTTTTTTCCTTTTTCTCCCCAAAGCCCCCCAGTACATAGTTGTATATTCTTCCTTGTGGGTCCTTCTAGTTGTGGCATGTGGGATGCTGCCTCAGCGTGGTCTGACGAGCAGTGCCATGTCCGCACCCAGGATTCGAACCAACGAAACACTGGGCCGCCTGCAGCGGAGCGTGCGAACTTAACCACTCGGCCACGGGGTCAGCCCCTGCAAGCTCTGTTTTATATATTCTTCCTTGCACCCTTACCCCTAGAAGTTGATATAATTAGCCTTAGGGATGAGAGTCAAAACATTTAACCACAGGGACATTGCTCAATCAGCACAGCAGCCAGCAGGGTCCTGAGACCTGGGGGCCTAAGCATTAGCTTCTACATTATTGAGTTTTGGGATGTTAGAGGTTCCCTGAAGAGAGGCTGGGGTGACAAACAGGAAGGCACTCAAGAGTCTCAGTCAGCACCTGTTCACCACTTGGTATGGAAGTATTTCTATATTTTATTTTATCTTTTGGTGAGGAAGATTGCCTCTGAGCTAACATCTGTGCCAGTCTTCCACTATTTTGTATGTGGGATGTCACCACAGCGTGGCTTGATGAGTGGCGTGTTGGTCCATGCCCAGGATCTGAACCTGGGAACCCCAGGCTGCAGAAGCAGAGCACGCGAACTTCACCAATACACCACCGGGCCAGTCCCGTATTTCTATATTTTAATAACTAGGTTGTCTGTGGTGGTGCCTATCAGATGTCAGCCCATTTACAGATGAGCAAAATGAGGTTCTAGGAGGCCAAATGGCTCTCTTATATCTCACGTTGGTGAACAGTGGAGTTGGGATCCAATGTTGTCTCTCTCCAAGATGTCCTGGCTCTGGGAAGAAATATGTGTTCTTGGTTAAGTAATCCCTAACATTTATTCCACATGCTTTTCTCCTGCATTGTTATATTGCCCAAATTATTCCACAACAAATGATTAAGTAACACATGATAAATCCATACATGGGAACATAAGCTATTGATAATGATGCTATAGAAGTATATTTATGACATAAAAAGATTTTCATATTATATGAATGATAAAAAAAAGTTACAACTGAAAAAAATATATAAAATGATCTCATTTTTTTCTTGGGGGGATATGCTTGCAAATAGTGCAGTGTAGGTGCTAAGAATATGGACTTTACAGTAAGACTTGGGCTCAAATCCTAGCCACAAACCCTGAGTAACTCTGTAACATTGGAAGGCTCTTAACCCCACTGAGATGCGGTCTCCTCCTCTGTAAAATGTAGAAATCACAGCATCTACCTTATGGGGCTATTTGGGGGGAAGTGAGGTAATATTCCTAAAATGCTTGGCACAATGCCAGACACGCAATAAATGCCTTCCACTATAATAATAATAATAAATAATAATAATAACTCAATAAATTGTATCTACTATTATTATTTTTGCGTAAAAATTTTGGAGAGAGATTTATTTGTTAAAAAGCCTTCCTTTGTATTTATTAAGTACTCACTGTGTCCAACCCTGCACCAGCTACTGTGGTATATACTAGGAACAGAAGCTGTGGATCCTGCCCTGAAGTCTTACATTTCAGCTATTTGATTAGGCTCAGCTCTGGTTGGTTACCATCAACAGGAAGAAGACAACTGGTCTTCAAGTTTTCAGAGAGAACAACAAACCAGGGAGTGAACTGTTCTTTGGGGTCTGATGGGATTGCAAGCGCTGGACAGTAGAAGTTCCTTCTCTCCTACTTCCTGGGATGTTGAACAGGTTTTGCAGCCCTGTATTTGGTGTTTGCTCATTCTCCATTTTTCTAGTCTCCACCCATTATAGATTTTAGAAAGATAATCATCTACACAAATAACCTGAAAATCATTCGAACTCCAATGGACAAGAGAGACTTCATGAGGAAAATTCTGCAGAAAGAGGAGGCTGAGGAAGAGTCCCTGATGAGGAAAGAGGCAATCTATGGGGACAGCACTCAGAACCATGGCCCTCCGCCAGAGATGGAAAGCACTTTCCCCCATAACCAGTATCCACAGGTGTGTGAGAACTGTTCACTGACTTTCTCAGAGCTGGCCCTGCAGCAATGGTCTCCAAATTGTTTTGATTGTGTACTACTTAAGTTAAAAATTTTGAATATGAACACTTAAGATGTCCAAATGTTAAAGGTGTTAAGGAATTTTAAGTTTATTATATTTTAATGGTACATTGTTAGCAGTAACAGTTATAAGTCCATATTTCAAATACTCATAATTTTAATTTTTTGGAGGAGTTTTTTTGAGATATGATTAGGTATTTATTGTTTTTGCTCTGCACTGTAGCTTAGAACAGCTTGTTCTAGTGATAGAAAAAATCAGATCTTTTTCTTATGGATTCTCTTGTGCTTCTATTATTGGTGTTATCCTCAATCCATAGTTTCCTTGAAAAAATCTTATAAAGCCAAGTATTCAGATTTTGTAGAGATTAGTTTAATTAAAACTAAGCAATATCATCTCTAAATCCACTAGACCAGGCACAAGTAAACAGCAATACCTTGCAATATGCTGAAAGGGAACGAATAAGCCAAGATGCCATTGTCATTTTAGGTAAAGTGAGGTCACTTTCCATCACGCTTACTCCAGGGTCTGTTGGGTACCACATTTGTCTAGTGACTGCCTTGCCTAGTGAGAGTGCCAGTGTCAACTAGTTTAGTAAAAATTAATATAGAAATTTCTTTAAAAAATATTATTAAAGCCTAATTTCTTACCTTCTTTAGATAAAAAGTAAATATAAATAGTTTGAATGTTTTTTCTCCCCACACCTCTCAGAGATGTGCATTCCCCACCTTGGAAACCATTTTTCAGACTCACTCAGAAAGGGGAGAAGATTGATGATGTTCATTAATTCACATGTGGGGTTGGGGGTGGGAAAAGCCCTTTTGATGAATTTAAGCTAAGAGAATAAAAGCTTGGAAAGCAGCAGAAGTGAATTTTATCACTCTTTAGAGTCCATCTCTTGGGACTTGATGCTTTCTATGGGACTCACTTTCACCTCCCATGGGTTGCTGTCACAAAATGGGCCAGGGGCTTCCTCGAACTTGAGTGATGTCCCCATCCTGGGAGGGGTTAGGGGACAGGAATGAGAAGGTCATGATCAGACTCCAACAAGACACTCTTAATAAAGTTCTGCTCACAACCATTCATGTCTCTTTCCAAACTGATCACACACTTGATATTTTTGAAATGCAAATCACGTCACCCCTTTGTCACACTTTCCCCCTCAAAAAAACTTCCAATGGCCTCTCATCACTTAGGATAAAACCAAAACTCCTCGCTTGCTCTAGAAAGCACTGTATAGCCTGGCCACTCCTGGTCCCTTCAGCCTCATCTTTCCTCATTCTCTCTGCCTGAAACACACAGCCCATCCAGCTACCCCTTATCTGCTCTTTGCTCTCTCCTACCAGAGGCAGTGCCTAGAATGTTCTCCAGATTCCCCACTGCCTTGCCCTCAGCCCCTGAGATCTCAGTGGAGGCATCACTTCCTCGGAGGGGCCTCCTCTGGCTTCCATGAGGATGAAATCAAGGTCCCAAGGATGGACCTCTCAGGGCACCTCACACCCTCCTCACAGTTGCAATCTTACATCTATTTGCGCAATGGTTTGGTTAATGCTTGTTCTCACCCACTAGGATTTGGTCTCCAAGACAGCAGGGGCCATGTTTATGTTGAGTGTAACACAGTAGTTCTAATGCCAAAAAAAAATAGAGCTTGGCATATAACAGGTTCTCAGTAAATATCAATTGTTTGTGGAAAGAATACTGGAATTTGGGACCAAAGTGCCAGCTGGTAAGAAGTATTCTGCCTCTGCTTTCTCCTGTCTTCTCCATAGCCCTATTCAGAATTTAGCAGAGCAGTAGGCAAAAACTAAACACTGTGATCCATTGTGAATTATCTTCTCACTTTAAAACTCATTAATTCTATTCTTTTTCACACCATATTGTAACTTGTAGGAGCACATATTTTCAGAAGAGGGCCAGAAATGAGAAAATGCAGGTCATGCTGCGGGCCTGAAGGAAAAGTGACAATAGGCCTGATATGACAATTACCTTTACATTCAATTTGGAGAGACCCATGTTTTTTAGCTGTAATGCCATAAACTAGGACAGAGGTGTACAGCAGAAAGTTGCCGTGAAAGGTTACGCCTCACTTGCCTGTCCTTTAAACTCTGTTTTAAATTGCTATTTGTTTGCCCAATCCCTCATGCAGGAAATGCCCAGACAAGTTTTATTCTAAACGAGGGGGTCAAAGAACATCAAGGCGCCCTTTCTGATCAAGAGACTCTTTGTTGTGTTATTTGGAACAGGGAAGCAGTGGGAACCTTGATGAAAGAGCAGGGCAAGGCTAAAACCCAGGACATGCTGACCCTCTGTATTAACTATAACAGAGAAGGAGAGGAATAATTGAATTGAGCCACAGTGAAACACGGAAGAGAAAATCTGGCCCTGTGGTCTGTGGATTTGAGACCATTAATCATCTGGGCTTCATTGTGTTTATGTGATTTTACATTTGAAATAATAGTAATAATAATAATAATAGCTGCCATTTATTGAAGGTCCATGATAGCCAGGCACCATGCCCAATGCTTTCCTTGCAATAGTCCATTTCATTCTCAGAAAGACTCTGGGAGGTAGTTATTAGTAGTAGTCTCATTCTGTAGCTGGGGAAACTAAGGCTCAGAGAAGTTAAATAACTTGCCAGAGGTCATCAGGGCCAGTAGTCAAACCCAGGCCCACCTGACTACCAATCTCATAACCTTAACCACTCTGCTAAGCAGGCTCCAGACTGGTGTTGGTTACCTTATTCAGGCTACACAAGCTTTTGAAACTGCACTGAAAGCTGAGGCCCCTTTCCTCGGTCAGGGAGCTAGCAAGGGGTGGTCTGGGTAGGTTTGTCGGTTCTAGAACCTAAGCTATGCTGTGCAACTATGTTGTAAGTCCTCTTACTAAATATTTTCTGAGAAGAATTTTTAAAAATACTGATAATGGAAGACAGAAGCTTATATCCTGCATGCCTTGCACAGAGTAGAGGCTCAGTAAACACTTGATTTAATGAATCACTATGTGATTAAATGAGCATGTTGAGGACAAGTGGTTGGCGGAAGGGTGGTAAACCAGGGTAAGAATGGAAACTCCAGTGAAAACTCTAATAATGCATCATCTAACCACATCACATCAGATAAAATTTGATTGATGATTTGTTCTTGTTCTCTACAGCAGGCTTGCCAGGTCATTTCATTAATCTTTCAATATCTGGCCTGACATTCTATGCAAATTAATTTTTGGATCACATGTATAGCATTATGGTAAGATTTTACTCTACTTTCTTTGACAACATTGACTTACACCATTACAATTTCACTAGGATCAAGTACAAAACATAAAATATATGGATTTGGCAGAAAAATGGACCATGGTAATTTGCTTTAGGACTATTTTGGCAAATATGTCTACTTAGAATACTTTAAGGGAAAAAAACAATTTTCTCCATTGTTAGTATATTAAATATGGCAACAATCAATAAAATATTAACAGAAGGGTAATAGACATCATTTAGGTTTTTGTCAGTTGGATAGTCACTTCTATTCCCTAAATCTAGAATAAATAAAATTTAATATCTTCTTTGGCACTTTGAAGCACGATGGAGCTATTTTCAGAACCTATGCCTCCCTTTTTGAAGATTATTTTTACTCTTAGGTTAGAAAAGAAAGCTGAGTTAGCTGGGTGGAGCCACCCAGTGGACTCCAGCTGTCTTGCTAGTCCCTAGAATTTAAGAACAGGAAGGGTGTGCAAGACTTCATTGTTTTGTTTGTTCATGCATTGGGAAAATACGTGAACAGCAAATATTGTGCCAGGCACTGCACAACATGTCCAGGAAGTGGTGGTGAAAGGGACTAGGCCAGTGAGCTTCCTGTCTAGTCAGCAGGAGCAGTCACTGGAGGATGAGACCCGCCATGCTTGAGGCAGTACAATGGCACGTAAGACTCCTGATCCAGAGGTGTGGGTGGGCAAGGCTTCCAGCAGGAAGTGCTGCTAAGCTGACATCTGAAAACAAGTAGGATTGGCTGAGTTGGGAGCAGGGAAAGGTCCCTGGAGACCAGCTGGAGAGAGCCCTAAGGACAAGAGCCTGATGAAATAGGTAACTGAAAATTTAAATCAGCTAAGGAGATTCGGTTTTAATCTGAAGTTTATCTGGAGGGCAAGTGTTCATTAAAAGGTTTCTTGAGAGCTATGTGGCAATCACAATTGCAGGCAATTTAATGAGATTGGCATCAGTGGGAGAACAGCCCACAAGACCAGAGGAAGGGGTCTATGCTGAATTCATTCCAGAATTGGTGGATGTCCAGACTAGGATTGTGGTTATGGGGTGGAGAAAACCAGATGGATTTGAGAGATGTCTAGAAGGTAAAATGGACAGGACTTGGGGCTGGATCCACCTGGTATTGGTCTAGTATTGCCCCTTATTTCTCAGAAGGTTCATGCACTATCCACGCTGTTTGCATAGGAGTGCAAAGATTGCCAATTACCTTAAGATGTCTTAGAGGAAGAGCACAACAACAGACAAGGGCATTTTCCGGAGGACGGGAGTAGAGGACTGGAGACTTATTAGCAAGACTTAGAAGTGAACTAACTTTTATGGAGAACCTATTGTATGCCAGATAATATATTATGGTGTTTTTTATATACTCTCTCATTTAATATTCTGCCTATTCAGAGAGGTAAGCATTATCACTCCCATTTCACAGGTAAGGAAACTGTCCAAGGTGCATAATTATGTCAGAGGCAGGCCTCAGTCCCAGGTTCCAGGCTCCAGAGAAGACCTCTTAATCACTAGGCCTTCTCATGATTCTCAAAGAGAATAAAGTACTGGAGGAATTCAGAACTAAGCTTCAAAAGACTGTAACATCGACTCATTCATCCACTCAGTCTCTCAGTCACACAAAACAATCTTTCTTGAGCACCTACTATTGGACAACTACAATGAGGGGCTGTGTACATAATCATTAGGAGCATGAACTCTGGTGCTCAACTGCCTGGGATCAAGACCCGCTCCCTCCTCTTCCAAGCTGTGTGCCCACTGGCAAATAACTGAACTTCTCAGTACTCATTTTCCATCTGTAACGTAGAGATGATAATACTGATACCATCTCACTGGGTGTTGTGAGGATTAGCTAGACTGACAGAGAGAGACTCTTAGAGCAGCGCCTGGTCCCTACGAGGCACTCTGCAAGTGTTCACTATTAGTACTTATCAATGAGGAAAATTAAGTCCTTACTCTTACGGAGCAAACAGAAATAACGTATCAGATGGTGACAAGGGTGACGAAGAATGTAAAGTCGCAGAATGAAGGCATGGCGGCAGGCGATGCTGTCTTAGAGATATCCATCAGGGAAATCCTCTGTGATAAAATTGTGGCGATTATTCCGTGTCTCTTCACTGGCATTTGTGGGAAGCATTTTCCTCTCATTCTGCCCCAGCCTTTGGGGCAGCCCCATGCTTTTTGACCAACATGTGAACAATGGACTTGAACTGCCGCAGTAACTAAACCTTGACCTGTCTCTTGCAGGAAGGGGAGCTTCCTGAGGACAACTGTTTTCACTGCCGAGGGTCGGGCAGTGCCACTTGCTCTCTATGCCATGGCAGCAAGTTCTCGATGCTGGCCAACAGATTTAAGGAGTCCTATCGGGCCCTGCGGTGCCCTGCCTGCAATGAGAATGGCCTGCAGCCTTGCCAGATTTGCAATCAATAGCCCATGGCTCTGTATGTCCGCTTTTATTGCACCCTCCCTAAAGTTATTGCTAATAAGCTGCCCCTCCTCCTTCTCCTCCTTCCTTTCCCAGAAAGAAAGCCACAGCTGCTGCGACCACTTCCACTGGCAAAACTCAATTACTCGATGACATTTCATGAGGCTGGTAACATCTCCACGTGGGTCTAAGTGGCAGAGGCATGTTTGAATTAGAGTCTGCTTTGAAACTGGTTCTAAAATGATCCTTCCAGGACCGTGTGCATGTATCTCACTTGACTTAGTTCAGTTTTTTCCTTGTGCTAGTGAACAAATAAATGCACACTTCAGGCAGCAGGTTGAAGTCATTTTCTGATTGGGAGTTATTTTACAAAATTACGCAGTGGGAAGGGAATACAAAAGGCAGGTTTCTGATGAACTGAATTCCTGTTGGTTATAATGCATTTCAAATCCTCATTGGTCCAATTGAATTTTTAACTGAGCAGAAGAGGAAAGGTATGCCCAATGCCAAATGCCTTAGCAGGCCACTGAAAACAAAAGAGCATGAGCGTGCTTCATGCTGTAGATAGGCAAGCTGAGGAGGCCTTTCTTTCAAAGTTCTGAGTCTCTCCTCTGTGATGTGCTTGGGCAGTATTCATGCAGGCAACAAGCCATGCTACTTCTTAGAAGCAGATGAGATAAGACATTTCTGCATGCCTCTATACTACTGAGGTTACAAGCCAAGTCAAAGCAATTCATGATAAATTTGGTGCTTAAGTATGTGTATGTGATCTGACTTATTCCAGCCCCTGAATTATTATTAAATAAATAAATCTATTTTACATCTAAGATATAGGCATGATCTCTTCATGAAAGACTGTGGATATTTTATAGGTGTTTATTGGGAACCTCTAAAAGAAAAATTAACCAAGGCTGATTTTTGCAATTATCTTTCTATTGTCTATGAATACACATACTAAGGATAATTCTTTTCTCCTAAAATTGGTTATAAAATTAGAAAAATGCTTTTGTTAATAAACTTTTGTAGTTCTAACACCCACTCCCCTTAGCCCTTGAACATAACACTGTAAAATCTGCTAACTGTTGAGACACATTGCTTTTCTATGATGATTATTTTGATTTTCATAACAATTTTTTCAAGATTTGTTTGTTATTCTTTAATATTCAGCTATTAAAATAGTTCAACAATGGAATGCTTTTCAGGCCATAGAATTACTTCTAATAAAAAGATTAAAATATTTTTTGGAGCCATGATGATTTTGCCTGTCCTCTCTTAGCCAGAATGATAGAACTATTGCTCACTGACTTTCTTTGCTTCTGTCCTTCACTATTTTCTTACTCTGTTCACGTTTTCTCACAGCTATTGACTCTTCTATCTTTCTAGAATGCCAGGGGAAGGAACGATGTCCAGAAGCCTTTAAGTGTATTCTTCTGCTTTTTGACAGGAACGTTCGACAGCAAATATTGTTTGAGCCCAGCCTGTGTGCGGGACATGCACAATAACACCGCTTCGCTAGGTGCTTGATGTGCAGGCTTACCCAGCTGGGAACCACCCCTTTGGTAGCTCATGGGACTCACAGTTGCAGTGAGGGAGACAGACTTACAAACACATAATTACCGTATAGTGCGACAAGTTCTGGGATAGGAAAGCAACAGGGAGAACTGAAGCACATAGAAGGAACACCTAATGCAGCCTGAGAGGGGTTATGAAGAGGCTCCCAGAGGAAGCGGTGTAAGCAATGTTGGCTTCTTTATCTTCCCCCATGCTCTTAAGAGCCTTTAATACTTTTCAGGCTATAATAAATACACCTACTAATGATGACATTTATTTATTCAGTCAGCAAGTATCTATGGAGCCCTGGGGATATATCAGTAGACAAAATATGTGTATTTAATATGTATCTGTAGAGACAACTAAAAATGTAGAATAAAAATATATTTATATATATGATAAAACTTCACATGTGTATACATACTATATTGTGTATTAGGAAAGGATAAATGCTTTAACAAAAAGTAAATAAGGGGTGTAGGGAGTAGGGAGGGGCTGCAATCTTAAATTAGTTTTCAGGGAGGCATCATTGAGAAGGCATCCTTTAAACAAAGGCCTAAAGGAGATGAGGGAGTGAGTTGTGAAAGTATCTGGGGTAAGATCATTCCAGGCAGAGGAAACAGCAAGTGCTAGACTCATAGGAGGGCGAGACCCTGGCATGTTGGAAGAGCAGCAAAGAAGCCAGCGTGGCTGGAGTGCAGTGAGAAAGATGACAAGTGGCAGCGAATGAGGTCAGAAAGGAAGGTGCGTGTGTGTTGGGGTGAGGGGACACCTTCCTTCGGAGCCATTGGAAGACCTTGGGTTTTCCTGTGAGTGGAGTGCTGCTCTGGATGGCCTCTGTTTTCGTCAACCTCGCACCCTCTCCCTCTATACCTTCCTCTTACTGCTGGGGCAAGAGACCTACAAACTACACTTCCCAGAGTCCCTTCCTTGCTGGCTTCCTGTTAGGTTCTGCCTTTGGGAGGTACTGGCAGGACTGGAAGATGGGAGGAAGGAAGAGAGAGCCTTCCTTTTTTTGGATGAGGATCCTGGCAGTCTTTCCCACATGGCAGCTGCATTAACAGCAACAGCAGCTGAGAATGCTGGCTCAGGCAGCTCGGTTCCAACAGTAGTCACTCGAGAGGCTCTGATTGTGGGTTCGATGAAACACCATTTTCTCTTTTGTTCCTCCAGCCGAAGGGGGGTAGTGGTTTCCCGCAGTTACTAATCTTTGTAATCAATTCCCTATAATATATATTCCCTCTCTTTGAAGTATCTAAAGTGGTTTCTGGTTTCCCAATTGTATACCAACTAATACAAATATTTTCAGCAAAGGAGGGTCATGATCTGATTTATGTTTTAACAAGCCACTCTGGCTGTTGTGTTGAGAAAAGACACTGTGGGGCAAAAGTGGAAGTGGGAGTCCACTTAGGAGACCATTGCAATAATCCTGGTGACAGCTAGTGACCTGGACCACTGTGGTACCAGTAGAAGTGGTAAAAGTGGTCAGATTGTCAATATGTTTTTTTTTTTTGAGGAAGATTAGCCCAGAGCTAACTACTGCCAATCCTCCTCTTTTTGCCGAGGAAGACTGGCCTTGAGCTAACATCCATGCCGATCTTCCTCTACTTTATATGTGGGACGCTTCCCACAGCATGGCTTTTGCCAAGCGGAGCCATGTCTGCACCCGGGATCCGAACTGGTGAACCCCGGGCCGCCGAAGCAGAATGTGCGCACTTAACCACTGCACCACCAGGCCGGCCCCTGTCAATACGTTTTGAAGGTAGAGTTGTAGGGTCTGCCTATTGTACTTTGTACCCGGAAATATTGTTTATCTCCTACTCTATGGAAAAGATATCTGACTTTGCCTACTAGTGTTTGCACTAAAATATCCACTTCCTGATTTGTGAACTACAAACATTTCAGTGGGTTGGGCAGTGTCAGGAGTAAGTATAAGGCAGGGTTGGCCAACTGGTATTCCTGAGACTCCAAGAATTCCTTCAGACCTAGAAACAAATATGAAGTTAAAAAATATCACAGCAATGCTGTGATTAAAATAATGCTACATCCTTGAAAGCTCAAAAAATTTTTAAATAAATACATGTTTTCAAAAGATATAACATCTACCCATTCATTTATTCATTGGACAATTTTTCACTGGATTTCTACTATGTTCCAGGCATTTCATTTGTACTAGGTCCTCAGGATACAAAGATGAAAACACACTTAGTATTTGCCATTAATGAGATTATAATCTTTGGACTCTAGTTAGCGTAATAAAGGAATCCAGCCTTACAATTTGGGGAGGACACTGTTGCCAGCCTTTGTTACTTACTCCAGTGACTCTCAGTTCCTCTGCTTGGCCAGGTTCACTGAGTCAGCTGTGGGGGCTGTCTCACAGAATTTATTTATTTTAACAAGCACATATCAACTGTTCTGTGTGTAGGACACTGTTCTTACTAACTCCTTGAATCGTCCTAACAATTGAACTAGATTCAGTTTATGGATCATCTCTTAGTCCCACGCATGCTGTTCCTTTCCATGTCGCATCTGCCCAGACCATAAACGGGTTGGCCCTTTCTGTGACCCTCACAAACTTCTTGCCTTGCTAGGCCTTTGTGAAAGTAACAAACTGTGCTGAAAATGGGGAGAAGCCTAGGGGTCTGACACTGCATGACAGTCATGAGACAACTTAATGTGGCAAGCTTTCTGCTGCTGACTGTCCAGGCCACTTACAACCACCCTGCTGGTTCCTCCTTTCTTTTCTGCCTTTCCATCCCAGTTTACCCTCTATTCTTACTCTGTTAGGCAGACAAACTCATGTTTATCGTCCTTGTTCCCAAACGTGGCTTTGCCCCAAGGCCTATCTCCTCCTTCACACACAAAGATGTCCAGGGCCAGCAGGCTTCCTTTCACAGGCCCCATCCTCCTTGGAAGACACTTGAAATGGCTATATCTTCCCCTCCTTGCCTAACTAGGGGATTCTGTGAGGCGAGGAGGGCAGAGTTCATATGCCTTAAACCTTTGCCCCTAGAGCAACTCTACTTTTTTCCCCTTTCTATGTTAGCTTCCAGGTAATACCCCTTTTGAAGAGAGTTGCATATTTAAAATATTTTTGAAGTCCACATTAAGCATTAACTTTGTGATCCATAATTTACCTTTCCAAATTAAACCGGCCAAGGACATCAATTAAGCTTAAGTTTATAGGAAAGATGATGTTGCTCTTATTCTAGGTTTTCCACAAATATGCATCCCTCTAGTAATATATTCATTTAACCTGGTGCCAGTGACATTTTAAAAAAACTTCTGTAGTTCACTAGAGCTTAATCTGAGTGAATCTGATGATAAAGGTAAATTTGAAAGAAATATTCGCAGTTGTTTCTATCACCCGTCCTCATTAGTTGCATCTCCTCATTTTCTAATTAAACACAGTAATTATAGAGAGTTCACATTCATGCAATTATGTGAGAGAGAAACGGAGTTATGTCAGTGTCAGAACTATGGCATATAATTACTACCTGTGTTAAAGAACATGTAAAATCCAGAGAAGAAAAGACCTGAAACCATAAAACAGGAGAACTTCCTCATTGCTTGGGGGTGGGGAGCGGGGGAAGGAGGTAGGAATGGGGCAGTTAAATCAGACCTTGGCAAAACAGAGTTAATGTTTCTCTCCTTTAACACTGTGAGCTTCCTCTTTGTATAGTCGCCTCAGCATGACTTTTATCCAGTTCCCAAGTACGTCTTCTCCATTAATTACTATTTCTCAGAAGATTGGGACCATTAATTCACACAAAGATGTGAATGGCTAATAGATTATTGACCATGTCTGCTTTTTAAGCTCGAAGTGTTATATTTTTGAAGGCCTCCTATGAGTCAGGCCATGTGCAAGAAACAAGAAGCCAGAAGATGAAACAGACATAGTACCCTCTTTCAGAGACATTATAGTCTCACAGGGAACCAGAGATTTAAACGAGCATTTGCAAAATAAAATGATAGGTGCCATAGGAAAGGAAGAGACTAGACACTGGTTAACTCTTCTTTAATTGTTGGTCTCCTTCATTCAGCTATGAGCTCCTTAAGGGCAGAAAGTGTGCCTCATCTATTATGGTACCCCCAGCATCTGCCACAGTGACTGATGCATAGAAGGTGTTTAATAAATGGTGATTTGGTGTTTGCAAAGCCATGATATTTGGTTGTACACACAGGGTCCTCAGTGTATTGTCTTATGGGCCAATGCCTTGGGAAAATTTCACAGGTGGAGAGCTTCTAAAATGGCTTCTAATGATCCCCACCTCCTGGTATTCCTGCCCTTATGCAATCCCCTTGAGTGTGAAGTGGACTTAGTGACTTGCTTCTAACAATAGGATATGGCAAAAATGATGGGATGTCACCTCTGAGATTAGGTTATAAAAGACTATCACTCGTTCTCTCACTTTTTTTGCTTGCTCACCTGATGAAGCCAGCTGCCATGTTGTGAGCTGCGTCATGGAGAGGTCCAAATGGCAAAGAATAGAGGGTGGCTTCTGGCCAACAGCCAGGGAGGAACTGAGGCCCTCAGTCCAGCAACCAGCTAGGAACCGAATCCTGCCGAGAACCACATGAGTGAGCTGGGAATGGGCTCCTTCCCTAGTTGAGCTTGAGATTCAACCACAGCTGACATCTTAATTGCAGCCTTGTGAGAGACCTGGAGCCAGAGCCACTCAGCTAAGCGCTGCTCAGATCCCTGAACTGTGGGATGATAAACTGAGATAACAAATGTTCTTTGAAGCAAGTAAGTTTGGGGACCATTTGTTATATAAGGATAGATAATGAACACAAGGTAAGACTACCTTCTGTCTAGGTCTTTATTGATAGATTCTTTTATGTTCAAAGGGATTTCCCATGGAGATGAATGCTCACAATAATTTGTTCTTTGTTTAATGTTCAATTTATTAAGCTCATGAATCTAATACCCAAAACTGAAAACCAATTTTTCTTGGGGCCTTTAAACATTGATTACAAATTTATTAAGCATATCATTTTAAACAATTTAAACTAACTGCATTTATATATTTGAATGAATGATCCCTTTAAACACTTCAAAACCTTAATTCATAAACATATGAAAACAAAAATTACAGAACTTATTTCTACAGTTTCACTTAAATCTGCTCTAAAGCATCAATATCAGGGGTTTAATGCCTTTCTTACTTCTGTTATTGTTTTTCTGTGCTTGCTTTGATATATCCTCAGGGTTTTAGTATTATTATTTTTATTCCTTTCCTTGGGTCACAAAATTCTCAGCAGATCCCAAAGAAAAGATTACCTTACCAGAACAGCCTACATTGCAGGATTTGGTTTATTGACTGATTAATTCTTGGTCAGACTTGTGTGTTTCTCCCAAGGTGATTCTAACCCAAGCCACCTTGTTATAGTAAGCTTTTCTATAGTTAAAGGAAATCTGTTATGTCAGTGAGACTATTTCTGGCCTTATCTTATGCCTAGGGTTTAATTTTGCAACCTAGTGTCTATCTCTGAAATTGTTTTTTTAATTATCACTTGGCCATTGTTATATAACTGATTATCCTATCATAATCAAATACTGATTTGGACTCTTAGCATTAAAAACTTACATCTCCCTTATTAGCATTGAGATTTAATCTCCCAGGAGTTGAGAGATTGAGTCTGTGTAGTTAGTGTTCCTTTGTAGGTCATCTGTCTAATATATTATATTGGCAAACACTGTGGAACCGTCTTTCTGGTTGGTTATTGTGTGTGCCCACCCAAACTGAATAGTCCTTGCCGTTCTTGGCATCTACTTTTTCTGGGACTACTTGGCTTATAGTTTCCAATGTTTACTCTCCTTAAACAGACAGAGATAGGCATATGACTGAGCTTTATAAATAAACAAGATTTAACAGAAGAAATATCAAAC
This sequence comes from Equus caballus, assembly GCF_041296265.1. NCBI lineage: Eukaryota > Metazoa > Chordata > Mammalia > Perissodactyla > Equidae > Equus > Equus caballus. The sequence continues at coordinate 47,531,373 of NC_091697.1, forward strand.
CCTCCTAATTACAAAAATCAATAAAAAATAAACATGGTCTATTATATTCACTGATTTCTATTACAATGACCTTTTGGGTAGACTTCATATTAACTCTTCTATTTTGAGTCATTTTGAATTCATGGCCTTTCACAAGACTCACCTGGGCTGATAAGTCATGACGAAGATGGTAATGGTGGTGGTGATGATAATGGCGATAGTGATTTTGATGCTTAAATTGTGACTTCATCTTAAGAGACATATCATCTTATCTTTAAATGGGCAAGGCTAAACTATAGTGTCTAGGAATGCACATTTGCATCAAAAACCCTAAAAAATACAAGGAAGCCATTATTACAAAAGTAAGGATATGCAGAAAGGGAAGGAGGTGTGATGGGAATGTGGCTCGTGGAAGCAGCTTATGGGACGGGTGGCAAAGTTCTATTTTTTTGACCTGGGCATACATTTGATTTGTGTGTGTGTGTGCATGTTGCATCTGTGCTTTATTTTTACAATAACAATTTTATTTTAAAAATTGTCACCACATAGTCGGTGGGGGTGCCTATATGTTGACTCCTTTATCCTTTATACACTGCTCCTGACATTCTTGAAAACATTCTTGCTTTTTGGCAACAATAGGATGTTGGAGAAATGTTCTGAATTTTTTTCTGTCCTAAATCATGGAATTAGCTATCTTTCAAGGGATTTGGTTTCCTTTAATAGGAAATAATTCTAAAGACCAGGTGCCGGACTCTGGAGCTGCACATGAGAATGTGTGGTGCTAAGAGAGAACTGATATTGCTGCTGGGCCACTGAGAGCTGAAAATATACTTATTAAGGTTATTATTTTGCACTGATATTTCCAATGTAACTTATCATATTGCTTTTCCAAACTTATATTATATAAAATTTTATAAACTACAAACTTTTCTCCTGAACTCATAATCTTTTTGGTATGATGAGACTCCTGGATGGAGCCAAGACATGCTTATATCACATTCTCCTCTTTGGTACAGTAATTTCCAAACTTCTGTCATTCACATAATTCATGACTTTTTTGCATATTTGCCAAATTCATAATTTTTTACTATCTGCATTATTGTTTTATTAATATTTTTGTTTAATCAACATTAGATTGACCCCCTTAAAAGAATTAGATTCATATTAAGTAATAATATCTGTGGAATCATAGGGTTTAATTAACTGGCCATATATTTTTCCAGTATCCATTAAGATGGATATATAAGTGTTGGAATTTGAGGGGACTCAATAAATATTACTTTCCCTCACTCAAGTTTAGCACCACCTGAAAGATAGACAAGAGTCAGGGAAATGAAGCTCAAAATATCAGGTTCATTACTAATAAAAGCTGCATTGGGGGATCTTGCTTAGGTGCTGGACAATTATGGCCTCCCTAAGAGTAGACCTCAGGCTTGGAAAGACATATCCACCTGCAGGCCTTCCCTGCAGTGTGGCCCATTTACCTCACAGCCAAGGATACTGTAGAAGTTTTCCTCCTGGGAGGAAACAGATTTGAAAAGGATAGGGAGGGAAAGATGGAGCTACCATACTTAGTTTTTCCTCCAAACTCACCAGCTGAGCAGGAGTGAGTAAGGGAGCAGAGAGGGGCCAGGAACATTAAGCTAATGGATATTTCTGTAAATAAAACACAAAGTCAGGGGAAATCACTACTAAAAATACATGTTTGTCCATGTATCAAGTCACAGTATCTAAAGACACCTTTTGGGAAATCCTGCTATAGTGAACCGTGTTATGATAAAGTGCCTGTGAAGTTCGCCTTGCCCAATATTGCTTGGGTATCTTTTCTGCATCTCAGTTCATTATATTTGGAGGAACAGATTTAATATAGAAGAGTCTATCTGAATCCAACTCAGAGTGAGTCATGTTGTCAATGTGCCATATATACCATCTTGGCCATTTTGCAGACATTTGTGTTAAATAAACTACCATTGCAAAATCATGCTCAAAAGGTTCTAGCACTTCTCATGCCACTGGGTGTCATTTTACCCTCACCATTGATGAAATGACCATACGTACTATGACAAAGTCTTATGAGATTTCATTCTTTATTTCCTTAATTGAGCCAGGGACACTTATTCCATTCAAATATTTTGATGTGGGAACTTCCTATAATCAGGCTTAATAGAATGTCAGTGCTTAAAGGAAAAAGTAGAGACACCCTGTCTAACTCTCTCTTCCTCTTAAAGGGATGAGGAAGTGAAGGTCTGAGAAGGCGAAGGACTTGTCCAATGTCACATCCTACTTATTGACTGACTTAACCTCAGAATTGGGGCCTCCTAATTCTCAGCTCATTTATTTTTTTTATGCTGTCCCTGGGCCTTTTAAACATAAAGTAAAAATGAGAAAGCAATGGCTCTTGGCAGAGAGAAATTATTTCCTATCTCTAAAAGCTATTTTGAATCTCTCCATTCTTTTCCACGTCCCATACCATAGTCCAACCAACACCACCTCCTGCCTGGATCACTGCAATAACCTCAAACAAGACTTCCCCCTTTCAACCTCCAAGTCAGTTTCTTCCCGTCACAAGAGTTGTTCACTGAAATGCTTTGTCTTTTATTTTTCACCACCTTCCTTATACTCATTGTATTAGTTAGGACCATTTTTGCTGCAAGACAGAAGAGCACAATTCAAAAAAGGTGACTATAAGTCAGTTTGGGCTAAGTTATGCTGCGATAAAGAACAACTCCAAAATGTCAGTGCTTTCATTTCTCTATCTTGGTTGATGGGGAGCTCTGTTCCCTGTCATGCTCAGTCAGGATCTTAGGTTGACAGAGTCTCCACCATTTGGAACATATTTGATGGCCACGGCAGGGGAAGAAAACATGGTGTAATGTGTACCAGCTCTTAAGACTTCTTCCCAGAAGTGACATATGTTGTCTGTTCACATGTTATTGGCCAAGTCAAGTCTCATGTCTAACTTGAAAGAGTGAGGAAGTGTAGTCCTACCATATGTCCCGGGAGAGTAGAACCAGGAAAAAAAAATGACTAGCACTAATGACTATCACACTGGCTTTAGCCAGAAAGGAATGTGCTGTGACTTACATAGCTGAACATGTCACGGGTAGATGTGGTCAGGCGCAGCTTAAACTAGAGCTCTAATGATGTCAAAAGCACCCATTTCTTGATTTAGCTGTCTCTCAGTTACACGTCATCCTGCTCCTTTAGTTTCAGGGTCATAGCTTTACAACACTCAGCGTAGTGGATAAGACAGCATAAACCAAAGCCCCTAGATGGAGCCTTACTGCTGTGATTGGCCTAAGAGAAGTCATGTGCTCATTCCTGAACCAACGGAACGTATCACTTGCCATGGAGATGGAACAAACTGATTGGCTTAGCCTAGGTCTTGGCCCTGGCCTAGCAGGGAGGGGTGGCAGAAATGTCTTCAAAGCACCACTGCAGTGAATGTGGGAAGAGTGCACAAATACCCTCCAGAAAGACTTGGGCTATGGTTAAAGAATATGAATTGATGCTGAGTAAGAAAATAACAGAAGATATCTACTGCTCTTTTCTTTCAGGTCTCCTGTTTAATATCACTTCCTTGGGAGGGCTTCCTTTGGCACACACACAAACCGTATTAGATACTCCTTTTTTTAAATTTCTCAGCAGTCCCTTTGCTTTTCTTTCAAGACGAAATATGTAATTTTGTATTTATTTGTGTGATGATTTGTTTAATATCCATTTCTTTCACCAGAAAGGTAAGGTCCTTGAGGGCAATGTCTATATCTGTTCTGGTTATTAATGTTTCCTCAGCATCTAGAAAACTGCTTAGCATGTGGTAGGCTCCCCGAAAATATTTATTGAAAGAAGTAACAGCAAATACTACACATTGAATATTTACCGATTTTAAGATTAAGACATGGAGCAGAATTTTGGGGGTTTTGCCTTGAAGATACATGGCCTGGTATGTCTAGGTTACTAAGCAGATACATTTTAGTAAGATAGTACAGTTAACAGATTGGACTAATAGCATGGGTTATCAAGCACTTCTACAATAACCTTTAGACTGCAGTAAAATGAACAAACAAGTTTCCAAGAATCTATAAATCAACATAGCATATTAAAGTGCTGTAGAAAACGAGGCAAATCTATATTTTCACCCCCTTACCCTGTCTAGAATATGAAACACAATCCTCATATGAACTGGCTTGGATAAGTCCTATTGGTTGAAACATGGAGACTTTAAGATTTTATTTTTATTAGTCATTAGTTTAACTACTGAGAATTTTCATCTTAAACAAGCAAACTTTCTTATATTTATCTGAGTAAACGTGTTGGGCCTCAGCTTCTTCACTTGTAAACTGTGGATAATAACAGTACCTGGCTATTGTGGTGAGGATTAAATAAGTTAATACATGCAAATTACTCAAAGCAATTACACCAAGAACAGTGCCTGGTACATATTAAGTGCCCAAGAAACGTTACCTATTATTAGGAAGAGCTTGTATTATTTCCTTTATTATTTTATTTGAATAGCAATTTCCTCTGCCAGAGAACTTATTGATACATTGTCTTATCTGAATTGCATGAGAGATTCAGCATTTAGTGCTTATAGGGTGCCAGAGACACAAAGAAATATTACACCCAGTCCAATCTTTGAGAAATTTGCAATCTTCTTCCAGTAAAGTATTTTATTCTATGGCTTGATTTTAGAAAATACCTCTCCAGGGGAGCTAAATTTAGACTGCTAGCTTTTTACCAATTAGGATTCTATAGGTTGCAAGTGACAGAATCCAACTCAAACTGGCTTGAACTGTGAAATGATTTGTTAGCTCACGTATGGGGCAATGAAAATAGTGTGGTATTTAGGGGTGATTGGGCAGGGGCTCCACAGTGTTCACTGCCCAGATTTCCCCATCTATTGGCTCCTGTCATCACAGGGATGATGTCAAACCAAGCCTGTCCATCCATAGGATGTCTGCTTGCCAGAGCTAGGGACACTTCCTTGTTCATATAGAGGGGAGGAGGAGCTAATTAACAGAAGGCCGTGGTAGACCTTGCTTCGTGTCTCATTGGCCAGATAGGGGTCACCTGTCAATCACTGATGATGGAGACCAGTCCTAGACGAATAAGGCCCACTTCTGAAGCTGGGGGTGGGGTGAAAACCTGAAGGAACGCAGGGTTCTATTTTGAAAACAGAGTGCAAAATGAATGGAGAGTAAACAACCAACGATTCCCTTTGAAGGGAGAACCATATCTTATTTCTTTATGTTTTAACATGTTCTGTGCCAGCTACACAGAAGATGCTTAATAAATACTGGGAGAAAGAATGGATAGTAAATAGAACTATCAAAGAATTATTTATTCACCTTACATAAGCCGCCAGAGTCCTAGAAATGCTTGTCCCAGGACCTAGCACTACCACGTTTTTCTTGTTTAATTGCCTTCTCTCTTGGCAACATGACCATGGACTCCACCTAGTCCCAGGAGTGCTAGAGGGGAGGTCTAGATTGGCCCTTTCTTCTGGAGTCCTCTGTTGACTAATTATAAGCTTTGATATTCATCATGCATTCCCAGGTCATGGGGCATCTTTTAGCTGGTAGGTATCATATGTCGTGGTAGATGAATCAATCTTTTAAGATTTGTGCCCAGAGAAACTGGCATTTAAGCTTCCTCTTTATTCTAGCTCTGAGGTTAGGGAAGCAGCTGTTGATAGGCTAATTAGCATCTTAGGAGGACTAAGAATGATCTCCCCATCCTTTAACAGTTGTTTAATCTGTTGTCCCAGGGAGACTCTGAGAGCATCACTGGAATGTTATTTCATGCAGAAACTACAGGCTGGCCTACCCTTCTGATCACCATATGTAACACAATGTTAACAACTATCGCAAACAAGCAAGTCTGTTACGCCTAGTCACACGTAAGGATAACATTAGGGTGCATGCGACATAAGTAAATTTGTTACATTCCTGGAATAACCCATTTGATTTGCAAGCTCAGCATCTGTTTTATCTCATCCCTAACTAAAAGAGGGTCCATGTCTTAGGGGTAGACTTGGGGTAATTAAGTACACACAACCACTGCATAGGATCATCCACAATAGTCATTTAAGCTATTGGGACGCTAAAGGAAAATCAGGAACCACTTTTATTTACTCTGAGATATCACTGCCACTCCAATTAGAAATACTCTTATTGGTAAGATCAGCCTGCTTGGTGAGCAGACAAAGATGAGAATCAGGGAGTTGCTTGATGACTTAGGTTAATCTTGATGTCACCATTTTAGGAAAAGAATATTTTGCCCAGCGAGGAAAGAATTATTCAATGTCCTTACATGAATCATCTATTTCTAGGGGTAAATTCTCCAATATTTATGTTTACTTCTTGAATTTTATTTTCTCATGCTTTCATAAGTCACCAACACCTCTTTTGACTGGCTTATTTTTTCTCAGGAACATCAATGCCTTTAATCTGGACACTCTTGTGTGTTCTGCCTTCAAATCCTTCTACTTTTCAGCCAACGACTTTGCACCTATTAGTTTATACCCTTGCAGGTAAAAATTTGGAGAGACTGGATTCTATTCCCTTTGGATGAATTAATTAACCTCTTCAAGCTTCAGTTTATTCATCTGTAAACTGTAGATGATAATGGTAATGGATGTGGTAGTGCTCCACTCCAATTCCCTCTTCAGGGCCTGTGCCCTCCCCCTGCCCTCCAAAGCTGTGTTCCTTACTGGGAATTGATTTCCACCGCAACAGAATTGCTTCACTCAGCTCCCTTGCCTTAGTGGGGGCCACCCAGCACCAGAGCTTCCTATAGGATTGGCTGAGGCCACAGTTGGAACCAAATTTTGAGGCAGATTATTTCTTTGCCGAATCCTGCATTCTTTATTTTCTTATGGGTATATCTCGCCAAAGCACCCCTAATTCTCCTGTATATAACTTCTTGTCTCAAAGTCTGTTTCCAGGGAACCCAATCTAAGACAAATGCCACTTCCTCAGATTGTTGCTAAGACGAATATATAAAGCCCTTTGGACTGCAATCCCTTTGGAGTTGGGAATGGACTTAATATTTGATAGCTGTCACTATTCTTGGGTGGTATGTCATTGACTGATAACATTCTCATTACCATCTGATCTCATCAGAGAGTCCTTTGAGAAAAATAATGTAAAAACTAGTTCAAGGCAAAGTTTTTTTTTTTAAAGATTTTATTTTTCCTTTTTCTCCCCAAAGCCCCCCAGTACATACTTGTATATTTTTAGTTGTGGGTCCTTCTAGTTGTGGCATGTGGGACGCCACCTCAGCATGGACTGATGAGCAGTGCCATGTCCATGCCCAGGATTCGAACTGATGAAACCCTGGGCCGCCGAAGCAGAGCGTGGGAACTTAACCACTCGGCCACGGGGCTGGACCTCCAAAATTAAGTTTATTTGTCCCTCAACTCACTCTTCATTTGCTCTGCGCCCCTTCACGGTTGCCTCCTTCCCTGCCCCTCCCCTTCTCCCTGCTGCCTCTCTACCCATTCCAACCTGATGAGGATCAAGGCTGCCCCAGGGAGAGAAGGCCAGGTGTCCTGCCCTACATACCGATCTATATCCTCCTCTGGGAAGCATAGGACGTCCTGATAGGATTCGACCTGATTTGTATCCAGAGTTATAGGACCATCCAATAACCAGACCCCACCTGCACTGATACCATGTTAACGACTTTTTAACATAGTCTTTCCTTTGTCTTGTAAAGAAATACCGCACATACCTATGCCTTACAAGTTTACCCCTAACCCTCAACCCATTGCAGCTCTTACAGCCCATGGGTACTGTCCCCTTGCTGCAGCTCTTCACTGCCCATGGGTACTGTCCCCATGCTACTCCATGCTACTTTCTGAATAAAGGAGCACTACTGCCAGACCTTGAGAGTCCAAGAAATCTTTCTTTCGACTCCTTGGCTCACCAAGCTCGCATCAAATCCTCCAATACTCTCCTGCTCACACCTTCTTCCCCTAGAAAGCTATGTGGGAAGGGAAAAGACTTGGTAAACTTTCTCACAGTGAGGCTGAATACGTCACCCCTTACCTTTCTAAGTTACACTTCATTTGAAATTCTCTCTCTGTGCCTTTGGTTTTATTCTTCTTCTTCTCGGTATTATGACCACAACTGCCCTTCAGTAATTTTTGGTCTTCAGTCTGGTATGAGATCAGTCTTTTAAAATTGTCTTCCCAGATAGGAAATATCTTAACTAGATTCTTTTAAAATGCAGGCCATTAATTGCTACTGCTATTACAAAGAAAATTTCCCCTTTGTACTAACATTGCGAGGTAAATTGGCCTTAAAGGATGCAATTTTACCAAGGAAACAAAACGAATAAAATTCTTATTGGATTTCTAAACAATCAAGGTGAAAAGAGTAAAAATAGAGTTGAAAATATAAATGTGAAAGGCAGCCCAACTTTCAAAGGTATCAGGAGCTGGGGTCATTTGGAAAAGGAAAACGACCTAGCAATAAAAAGTTCTTTACTCTTTCCTTTTTTTCCCCTCTGGCATATGAACTCATAACAGCCAAATTTTTCTTCAACATCACATTAGGTAGGAGTCTCAGTTGAAAGTGGTAGAAAACTCAACTAGAATTAAGTTAAACACAAAAGGGAGGATCCTGGAGAAGCTCAGAAAATTCAAGAAGGGACTGCAGGAAACAGGGCAACTCATGGGATTCAGGGACTAGAACTGGAGATCTGGTGCCACCAGACTCCGTCTCCGTCTTTCCTCTCTGCCTGTTTGTCTGGTGTTGTGGGTTGAATTATGTGCTACAAAAAATGTTGGAGTCCCAATCCCAGTACCTGTAAATGTGACCTCATTTGGAAAGAGGATTTTAGCAGATGATGAAGTTAAGATGATGTATGAGTTCGCCAGGGCTGCCATAACAAAGCACCGCAGACTGATGAAACCCTGGGCCGCCGAAGCAGAGCAATGGAAATTTATTTCTTCGCGGTTCCGGTGGCTAGAAGTCTAAGATCAAGGTGTTGACAGGATTAAAGTGGTCCTTAAAAATGGTCCTATCTTTTTACTCAGGACTTCTAGGATTCTGCTCTAAGAAAGCAATAAAACATGCTGATAAAAACTTACCCACAAGGATTTTCATGACAGCAATAGCTATAACATAAGAAATAATATAAAAAATAATTTAAAATTATGGTTCATTCATATAATGGAAAATTATCATTAAAATCATATTTTTAAAGATAATGCTCTCAAATTGTTAAAGAACGTGACAAAGGAATATAAGATCATATATACTACATCTTCCAATCCTAAAAAAGAAAAGGGTGCTGTTTCTTCTGACGCCTCTCTCCTTGGCTTGCAGGTGGGTGTCTCCTCCCTCTGTCTTCACATGGTCTTCCCTCTGCTCACATCTGTGTCCTAATCTCTTCTTATAAGGACACTAGTCATATTGGATGAGGACCCCCCATATGACCTCATTTTAGTTTAATTCCCTCTCTAAAGGCCCTATCTCCAAATACAGTCACATTCTGAGGTACTGGGGTTAGGACTTCCATATATGAATTTTGAGGGGGCATAATTCAGCCCGTAACAGATGAGATCATTAGGATAGTCTTAATCCAATGATTGGTGTCCTTATAAAAAGGGGAAATTTGGACATAGAGACAGACATGCATAGAAAGGAGATGATGTGAAGACACAGAGAGAACACCATCTACAAGCAAGGGATGCTTGAGGCTACTAGAAGCTATGATAGAGGCATGCAACAGATTCTTCCTCACAGCCCTGAGAAGGAACCAACCCTGCTGACACCTTGATCTCAGACTTCCAGCCTCCAGAACTGTGAGACAATAAACTTCTGTTGTTTAAGCCCCCAAGTTTGTGGCACTTTGTTATGGCAGCCCTGGAAATGAACACATCTGACTTTATTTCCTGCCACGGTCAGGCGGGCTTTCTCCATGATAGTGGCCACTGTGATCCTCAGCGTCAGCCTTGGCTCCTCTCTCACATCCCTTCTCAGCTTTCAGCACACTTCGCCATTTCTACCTCCACAACAGATCCAGGATTTAAAAACTGCTCAACACCTCCACTGACATCACCATGGTCTCAGGCACCACCATCTCTTGTCCAGATTATTTCAATAGCTTCCTAACTGGTTTCTTTCTTGCCCTTGCCACCCAACAGTCACTTCTCCACAACGATTAGCCAGAGTGATTCTGTTGAAATATAAAGTCCAGATCACATCTCTTTCCCAGCTCAGTTTTCAATAGTTTCCCATCCCACACAGAGGTAAAGCCAAAATCTTTGCAATGGCCTAGAATACTCTCCATGACCGACATCCTTGTTACGTTTCTTTCCCAGGACTCTGTTCCAGCCACACCGGCCTCCTTGAAGCTCTCAAACACGCCAGGCGAAGGAATGCTGTCTCAGGGCCTTTGAACTTGCCACTTTCTCTGTCTGGAATGATCATCCTCCAAATATGAGCATGTCTTGCTTGCTCTCTTCCTTCAACTCTTCTACTTAAATGTCTCTTTGTCAGGGAGGTCTTCCACTCGGCCCCACCCCCACTTATCATCCTTCTTTCTCACTTTATTTTTTCTCCTTAGCACCCATGCTTACTTGTGTAGTACTAGATATTTTACATATTTCTTTTGCTAATCATTGGAATTTGATAGACCTTCTAGGTCCTCTGTAACGTTGGATGGTATGATGACCTGCTGGCTCCTTGCCCTGAAATATTTCCTCTCTGCCTGATTAAAGCTCTTGAACTTCCTTTGACTGTCTGATGAATCTCGTCTGTACCTGGGGGAAGAGGAGTCTGGTTCCATGATGCCATGGGTCTTACTTACTCTGACACCGTGAACTGTTCTGAGATTTTGTCTTGTTCTCCTTGCAAATTCCTGCTGTGTGCCCTGATTTCAGTAACTATATCCATGTTGCCTGCCCTGATTCTCTAGCCCGCATCTGAAATCTCAGGGAGCCAGAGGGGAATTTAAATTTCAACCTGGTCATTTTGTTGATGGAGAAACTGAGGCGCAGGGAGAGGAAGGAACTTGCTCAAGGTCACACTCCATGTAAGTACACTCCTGAATTTATTCAACATATACAATGTGCCAGGCATTTTGCTACGCACTTGTGAAATAATAGAAATATATATATATATTATGTTGGTCTGCCCCATCTCACCTTTCCCTTTCCTGGCACAGAGCTCCTAAAACCCTTGTACCTTCCTAAGTGATAAGAGCACTAGGAATATCTTTTGTTCTAATATTTGTTCTTTGTCCTGGTTCCTGACACCAAGTTCTTAAATCCCTTGGAATTTCCTGGGTGATAGGAGTGTTTTTTGTTTTAAGGAGGCAACTCTGGGTGGGCTCCTGAATAGGGCCTAGTCACCAGAAAGATCAAGACATGACTAGAAGCTTGGAATGCAGCCCCAACCCCCATTCTCCAGAGAAGGGAGAGCAGCTGGAAATGGAGTTAATGATCGATCATGCCTATGTGATAAAGCCACCATAAAAATCCTAAAATGACAGGGTTTGGAGAGCTTCCAGGTTGGTGAAGATGTGCAGGTGCTGGGAGAGTGGGGCACGTGGAGAAGGCATGGAAGCTCTGTGCCCGTTCCCACATACCTTGCCCTTATGTACCTCTTCTATCTGCATGTTCGTCTGTATCCTTTATCATATTCTTTTATAATAAACTGATAAAGAGTAAATAAACCATTTCCCTGAGTTCTATGAGCTGCTCTAGTAAATTAATCGAACCAAGGAGGAGGTCATGGCAACCTCTGATTTACAGCCCATCACTCAGAAGCTCAGGTAACAACTCGGACTTATGATCAAAATCTGGAACGGGGTAGGGTGTAGTCTTGTGGGACTGAGCCCTTAACCTATGGGATCTGATGCTATCCCCAGGTAGATAGTGTCAGAATTGAGTTAAATTGTAGGACACCCAGCTGGTGTCACAGAACTGCTTGGTACGGGGAAAACCCCTCCACATCTAGTGTCAGAAGTGTTGTGAATGTGGTAGCAGCATGAGAATAAGGGAGAAATACAGGATGAGGACTGAGGTTCTCTTTACTCAGCACTGGATAGGGAAGGGTGAATAACACACAGTTCCTTCCAGCCTGGAGAACCTCACAGTTCACTGGAGAATTTACATAGACAATTACAAGACTGGACAAAAAAGATCAGTGACAGAGAGATGGTCAGGATGATCAGAAGAGGGAGCTGAACCAGCAGGAAGAGGATGAGAAAAGCAAAGAGGCGAGAGAGCAAGGAGGGAGGGTGAGTGCTGAAGCTCTCTGTCCACTTAAAGCTCACAGCATTTATAAAGGGGCAGTCATCCATTCATTCCATCCAAATGTATTGGATGTCTACTATGTTCGAACCACTGTGCCTTGCCTGAAAGGTACAAAGATGAGTTTGGTATCTTTAAGACCAAATAAGGTCATGAACTTGTAAGGTTGTTCAGCAAATTTCCAAACTCAAGTCCCTGCCTAGTTAAGCCACCCAGTTTCAAAGCAATGGGAATTTGTTTCACAGTTCCTTCTCTCTTCTTTGGTGACACAGCAAGTGAGATTATTGTTGTGCAGACTGGCTGTGACTCTGAGCCACAAGGTGACTTGGCAGTGGACTCCCTCGTCAAGCCTGGCCCACATTGCCACCTTCAGAGTGCCCTGTTGTCCTTGGAATGGGCAGGTGGCACCTGTTCTTACACAAGTCACTCAACCACCCAGCTCAAGCAGAGCCAGCAGGTGCTGGGTCCTTTAATCTTTTAGAACACAACCTTGGCCTTCTGTGGCCACCTAATTAGGAGTTGGCCAGTAGCTGCCTAAGAATACATTCGGGAAGAAATCGGTGGTCAGAGTGGAGTGGGGGCACAGGGCCCAGCCAGCAGGGGCTTCTGTTTCACTCCCAGTCTCCAGCTACTCTCTGGCAGCAGACACAGAAAAGGGACACCATAAACTCCACAAGTAAATCCTCTCTCGTTTGTGGGCCTGCCGAGTTCCCTAGAGGGACTGGTGTGTGTGTGTTTTTCTGTAAGGAGGGGCCGGTGATACAGTAGAGTGGCTCTATACATACATTCACCATGTGACGGCTTTGGCACCTAACTCGCTGCTCCACTCCTCATTCAGTAGTTGAAGGAAATGTTTCCCACAGCTTTAGTAAGGTGGAGATGAAGAATTAACTAGTGGATTTAGCAATTCGGTCATTGGGGACTTTGACAACAGTAGTTTCAGGGGAGTGACGGGGCACAAACTGACTGGAAGGGGTTCAAGAGATTATAAGCAACTCTTTTGAGGAACAAAAATAGAGCAGAGAATTGAAATAGAGCTGGAGGAAGACACCGGGTTAAGAGTGGATTTTTTGAAGGCAGAAGAAATCACAGTGTACTTGTGTGCTGGTTGGAATGATCCAGTAGAGGGAAACTGATGATGCAAGGAAGAGGGGGCATACGGCTAACGGCATGTCCTTGAACGTGAAGGAGGACAAGGAACTTTTAGTGGTGCGGTAGAGCTGCGCAGGGGAGGAAAAAGTTTTCCTTGACCCTCTTAGGGTCTCTGACTGGGTCTGAAAATTAAACTGACAAAGACAGATTAACAGGAAAAAAGCAGACACATTTACTTACTATAAGTTTTATGTGACCTGGGAGCCTTCATAAGGAAATGAAGACCTGAAGAAATGGATAAACTTGAGGGTTTTTATACTAGGTTTGATGAAAAGTGGACGGTTGTGCAGACATATGCTGGGACAAAGGGTATGAGGTAGGTGCAGTAACTGGGGGAAACTGGGCAAGGCCTGTTTGTTCAGATTCTTCATGGTGGCTCTCCACCCTGGAAATAAGGATGCTCTTTTCCTCCTGGTGTAGACAGGGCACCTCTCACAAGAGGGTCTTATGACCTCCTTTAGGGGAGAAGGGCGGGGAAAAGTCAGAGAGACCTTTCTGCTTCTGTTTTCTCAGACTTCTTCAGCTTAAAATACCCCATTTGCCATGGTACCATATTTTGGGGTGCTGTGTTCTGAATCCCATCAGCTAGTTGTTAAACACAGCTGTTATTAAATATTAAATGACATAAATTTACAACTAAATAAATTATATTTAACAAGGTAATAGGCATTCAAAACTCATCCCTGCCTCATTACATTACTACATTTACCATTATCTATGCTTTTGTGGTTATGTCTATAGTACGTGGATGGTGGAAATGCCAACAACGGCACTCCTGCCCTTCTCTTCCCAACTCCACACTGAGTGACATCGTGTTGGTAGTTAGAAATTGGCCGTGGTGGGAGTATTTACATCACAGAAATCGTAACCACTAGAAATCAGGGCCTCTTTTGGTTAGTGTTTTAAAGGAGAGCTGTTTGTTGACCATTTGCCAGCCCACTGCTGGATCTGGTGGACAAGTGGAGAGACTGACCCTAAACCAAGCACTGTCAGTCTCATCGACAAGAACAGGAGAGAAGGCAGGACATTGGGATAGGTGGGTAGACAGATGTGGTAGTGAGGCGTTTCCTATTTACTAAGTGAAACAGGAATCGAGGTAATCACCTGAGAAGAAGGCTGGGAAGGGAGATGTTGGAGGGTTGAGGTGGGAGGAGTGTGCCACAGCAAGTGGATTAGAGAAATGTAGTGTTTTTGTCTGGCAGCATTAAAAGGCCCCTCAAGGCTCCTGGTTATGAATTTAAAAAGAGACCTGATCTATGGGTGTATTTTTCCTCCAGTCTCTTTCAGTGCCTTGGGTGACTCAGTGAGTTAGCGCAGAGCTGGATTTATGCAAGGATAGGGTTTTGCCAGACCAGTATGACTTTGTGTGCCAGGGGCCAGCGAGATTATAAAATTATAAATGCAAAAGTCACCACCTCAGAGACCTTCCTTACTCATCCTAGCTAAAATCATGCTTTCATCTATTACCCTGCTTATTTTCCTATTTTGTTTATTGGCTGTGAAATTGCCCAGCTCACTCATCCTACAGGACAGCAGGGCCCGTGCTTTATTTACCGCTGAATCCTGTGCTACCACAGCGCTCCGCACACAGTAGGTGCTCCGTAAGTGCTATGTTGAACAACACTGAATAAATGGATTCATTTGCTCCTTCTCGTAAAATCTGTACAGTCGAGGGAAGAATGCTCAAGATCGTTTTGGTGCCCCTTTGTTCCTTGCTCCACGGTGTTGAAACTTTAATGAGCACAGGAATTCCCTCTGGAATCAGAGACACTAAACCACTCTTTCTTTTCCCGACACTCCCAGGTGATGTGGGCCACTTTTCCTGCACTTGAGACCCAACCTCCAGCCTCAGAGGCAGCTGCCCCGTCGTGTGAGCATGCGGTTGTTGACCTCTGTCACACCGGACTCAGCAACAAGGAGGCTTATATTACAACTCCTAAACTTGGAGGGCGGGTAGTTTACGTATTTATTATAACTGTTCTTAGCGCTGCCAAGAGCAGCTTAAGGCTTACTCGATGGCTGCAGGCGAGGTGACGACAGAAAAGCACAAATCCCCAGGTCCAAGTCTCCAGGGTGTGGTGCGGCGGCTCTCGGGCAGAGAAACTTCGGCCCGCAGGCGAGGCCGGGGAGGCGCTGGGGCCGCTCCAGGCGCCGGGGCGAGAGACCCGCCAGACAGGGACACGCGGCGGACGGCAGGCAGGCTCCGGCCCCTGGTGCGCCTCCCGCACGTCGGGCTCTCCGCCGCCCAGACACTACGTTGGCGGAAGGGGGCGGGTGCGGGTGCGGGGGCGTGGCCGGCTGTCTCCTTCTTCAAGCGGCCAATAAAGTTTCGAAAGTTTGAAAAAAGAGCAGAAAAAAAGCCCCACGCCTCTTTGGCCGCGCGGGTGTGGACGACTGCGGCCCGGGACCGAGCTCCGGCGGCCCGGCGCTGGCGGAGGCGTGGCCGGCGCGCGGGGATGGGGGTCACGGTGGACGTGCACCAGGTGTACAAGTACCCCTTCGAGCAGGTGGTCGCCAGCTACCTCCGAAAGGTACCCGCCCCGCCCTGGCCCGCCGGCTGCAGCTCCTTCCTCTCCTCTCGTCTCTCCTCCTCCCCTCTCCTCTCTCGTCTCTTCTGCCCCCTCGGAAGTCCGCACCGACCCTCTGTCCCTCCAGCTGCGGAGTTCGCTCCAGGGATGTGCAGGGTGAGGGTGGAAGTGGCTTTCCTCCAAGGCTCCCCGTCTAGGATGAAGGATAGGGCTCGGTGGGAGGCATCACGTTCACACCCTGCCCCAGCTAAAGGGAGAGGCTTTTGGGGAGAGTTGTAGGGAACCCAAGTTCTCGAGCCCTGTTGAGGTTGCAGATGACTTGTTAATCTTTCTATTACATCGTTGACCTCTTAAAAGCTAGTGGGGGCCATTGAAGCCATCATCCTACTTTACTGGGCGTTGTCGTTCCACCGCCTCACCACTTTCCGTTTAACAGCTGTGGGACTTTAGACAGATTGCTCACCCTCTCTGTGCCTTAGTTTTGTAATCCGTGAAATGGGGAAAATAATAGTACCAACTCGAAGGGTTGTTGTGTGAATTCAAGTGAGATAATTCCTGTACAGTGCTTATCACAGTGACTGATGCTTAGTAAGGACCCTAAAATATTGTTGTTTGTACTACTACAGCTGTGCACTCTGGCCTCAATGTTCAGGGGACCTCTATCCCAGGGGGTCCTCCTAGGACTGTGGCTCACGGTAATAGGAGAATGGGAAATTTCCTTGAAAAATCGAAAGCACCCAGGCCTGGGAAGTAGGTGTTGAACTCTAGTCTGGCTCTGCCTTTAGTTAGCTCGCTGGATGACTTTTCAAAGGTCATCTTCTCTCGAGGCCTCAGTTTCTGCATCTCTAAGATGTGAGTATTCTATCAGAAGATCCTTTAGCTTCCCCTTCAGCTTTCACATTCTTAAACAAGATTTGCAAGAATTGTCGTTTGCCTTGGACAGGAGCCACTGGGCATTGTGCTCCATATGCAACCTGGAAGCCAAACAAAGGGAGATGCTGGGGGAGGAAGGTAATTTTTTGGTGATAAGACCTGACCTCTGTTAGAGGAGGTGATGCGTTTGGGGGCCCAGGTCACAAAGGAGTGAGTAGGACGCTGGTTCCCATGGTGTTGCCATGGAGGCCCATTTTAGAGGGGAATGTTAGCTTGCTGATATTGCTCAGTGATCTCCAGTATCTAGAATAGTGCCTAGCACACACTACACCCTCAAGAAAAATCTGCTGAATGGTGAATGAATGAAACAATGAATTACGGATCTGGTGTAAACTTTGCCTTGGGCCACACCTCTGGGCGCAGAAAAGGAACAGCCAACACTCCATGTTTTGCTAGGAATGGTACTTTGGAGTGTGGCTGCTCTAATGCCACTGCTTCTTTGGAAAGACTTTCTGGAGTGTCTTCATAAAGAGGTGATCTTTGGCTTCTCCGAACTCGAGGGGCACTTTGTCCGGGCCTCGCTGACTCTCCTCTGCAGTGTTGCATGGCTACTTCTGCATGTGTCTTTTCCCCTCATTAGACTTGAAGCTTCTTCGGGGCAGGACTCACTCCTGCAGAAGCATGGAGCACAATGCCAAGCTCTCGTCTAGAGAGTACTGGGCATGTGTCAGCTTCTGGGCTAAATGCTTTTCTTTCATTAGACACATGTTTATAGATAACTTCTTCTGTGTGCCAGGCTCTGTGCTAGGTGCTAGAAAAACATTGGAGGGCACAGCAGACAGACCCTCTTCTCATGGAGCTGATGGTCTCCTGATGGTGAGACATTAATAAATGGTCAACAAATGAACACATGATTCCAATGGAGGGTGTGTACTAACACAGGTGAAGTTCATGGTGCCGTGACTGAGGACAGCAGGGAGGCCTGCTGAAGTCCTGGGAGATGCTCGTGAGGAAAGGCTTTCCCGAAGAAGTGGCATTTGTGAAATGATGGCTGAAGCATGAACAGGAGTTTCCTAGGCAAGAGGGCAGAGGGGAGGGTGTTCTTTCCATATATTATGTTTACTCCTCCCCGCAGCCTCAGGAAGCAGTTGTGATTGCCTTCCATTTCACAGCCTGAAGAAACTGAGATTCAGAGATGTTTAAGCAACTTTTCCACGTTCCAGGAGCTAGCAGGTGGAGAGCCAGGATTTCAACACATCCCAATCCAAAGCGCACATGCCCAGTCACCAGGCTGGGCTGCCTTGCACATAATAGGCACTCAGATGATTATGGAGGGAATAACACGTTTCAGAATCAACTTTACCGTGCTCTTTATCCAGTCTCAATTTCCTTTTGTCATCTTAGTGGACCGGTTGTGGCTGATCCAAGGGTATAGCTTTGATGTGTGTAGGGTGAGAATATACAGTGTTTTAGTTATCTATGGCCATGTAACAAATCACCCCAAAACTTAGTGGCCTAAGCCAATGATAGACATTTTTTTTTTTGAGGAAGATTAGCCCTGAGCTAACATCCACCACCAGTCCTCCTCTTCGTGCTGAGAAAGATTGGCCCTGAGCTAACGTCTGTGCCCATCTTTCTCTATTTTATATGTGGGATGTATGCTGCAGCATGGCTGGATAAGTAGGGTGTAGATCCACACCCGGGATCCAATCTGACAAACCCAGGGCCGCCAAAGTGGAGTGCATACTTAACAGCTACACCATTGGGCCAGCCCCAAACCAATGACAACTTAATTCTCACAATTGTTGGGTTGGCTGGGCTCAGCTGGGTGGTTTTTATGTGCCGTGTGTTATAGCTGAGGTCACTTATGTAGCTGCATTCAGTTAGGATCTGGTGTAATTTTTATAAAATACTTAGAAAAGTGCCTGGTACATAGTAAATAAGGACTGAGGAGGACATTATGGAAGGTAGGGCCGGAGAAAGTGTAGGTGACCATATGCAGACTGAAGACCTTGTGGTGGGACAGTGTCAACACCATGGATGACGCTATGCTTCTATTTTTTCTACCCAAAGCAGTCCTTCAGAGATCCCTGGGAAGGCCTATGAGACTATTTCTAAGATGTCGATAGATGCATTTGCTGTGAGAATTTTCACTTTATGTCATTTAAAGCCGCAAACTGGGAGTCAGTAGACCTGGATTCCAATCATTGTGGTTTCTCCATTAAGAGTAGTTTTCTGGTGGCCTTGTGGAACAGTTTTCGCCAGCCTATGCTGTGCCCTTGTGCAAATTAGAAAGAGACATCATCTAGGGGGCCTACTCCACGAGCTCATGATAAATAGGGCCAGTGGAAAGTAAATAGAGCTATTTATGCAAATTAGAAAAAGGTCTTCCTTTCTGTAGGTGGTTGTAGCTCGGTGCCCACTGGCCTGCTTGACTGGGAGCCCTTGTGCAGTGAGCAGCATTCATAACTGTTCAAGACAACCCTGCTGTCTTAGTTTATTATCTGTGAAATGGTAATGCCACGTACCCCACCTGTCTCCCAGGATTGTTGTGAGGATCAGATGTGTACGTTTGACAAGCCTAAGCTTTTGATAAGCCTTAGGTAGTAAGAATGATCTTTTTGGCAAAATACACTTTTATTTTTCCTTCAGTCTGTTTGTATTTTCTTCAAAGGAAAGCACTTGGCGGAAGGGACAGTCATGGAGATCTCTGGGAAGCATTTAATCTGATTTTGCACAATGGTATGTTTGAAGCCGCTTCAGGACTGAGGAAGTTCTATTTTAAATAGAGTCTACAGATCTCTGGCTTTTGGTATGTTAGACCTGTCTTCCAAGTTCTAATATACTACTATTTTTAAAACCTGAGGAATGTTTACTCTCCTTACACCTACCTTTTGGATATCACAGGCAAAATATTAGCTACATGCTTTTAAAGCTAAGTGGCACCTTGAAAACAAACACCACAATACTCTTTGTTCATGGAATGCAGTGTTTCCCAATGAACTCTTCATGGAGGCATGCCATGAAATCCAAAATGATTTATTCATCAGCTGCTAAAATGTACTTTCCATGAACTTTAGTGTCAATGTACTTGACGGTGTATTTTGATTTCTTTCTTTGTATGACTCTTAGCTTTCTAGCTCTCATCACTTAAAACTGTTTTCTTCCTTTTACTTAAAGCCCTCTAAGCGAGCACAAAGGTGCATGGATGAATGTAGCAGTCTAGAAGCTCACCTGGGTCTGTTTAATGAGCTTACCTTTCATGGGCTAGATTCAAAGACTTCTTAAATTTGGTCTATCTGAAATTTAAAGTCATTAAAAAGGACCCAGAGAGCCATTGTGTTGACTAGCTTTTCTTGTTTATTCTCAAATGAGGCCAGAGAAGCTATAGGTTTTCCTACTGTAGAGTTGTTCAGGTTAATTTTCTTTTTATGCCAGAGGCAAAAGAGTCATTGTGAGAGTAGAGTGTAAGCTTCGTGGGCAAAGGTTTTGTCATTTGTTCCTGATGTAGCCCGAGTACCCAAAAAGATCCTGGAACATAGTAGGTCATCAACAAATCCTCATTGAATGCAGGAATGAAATATGCTGTTCTGGGATTTAGCCCTATGTCATTTCAGACTAAAGTCAGTGTGGGGTTCAGTAACGTTTCCTTACTTTGGATACTGTGATAAAATGGACAGATTAAAATAATTTTTTTGTTTCAACACAGTGGCCTGGGGTTTTATTTATTCTAGCCAGGAGCCTGATATGCTGAAGAAAATGGTTTGAGTATTTACCCTTAAACTCATAAAGGGGATTTATGAATGGCTATTTCCATTTAGAGTAGAAAGTTGATTGGGTAATTAATAATGTTTCCATTTCTGATCCTATCTCTTCTCCCTTGCAAATCTGACACTTACATGTGTGGAACATCTCTCCCTGCAGAGCTCCTGAAATATTTGGGATGAACCCGCCTTTCCAGAATAAATGATTTGACAAACGATAGGCCCAGTTTACCATCATGGTTATTTATCTTTTTGCTCACACTGCAATAGTCTTTCTTTACTTTTATCTTCCTATCCTCAATTCTGCTAGAAGAAGATTAGGCATGACACGAAGGAGAATGGGGCAGACGTGAAGAGCATGGGCTCTGACTTCAGACCCCGGGACGGAGCACTTCTAGCTGTGTGAGTTCGGGCAAGTCAGTTCATTTTTCTATGCGTCAGTTTCCTCATCTGAAAAGTAAGAATAATAATAACTATCTTCTGGAGTTGTTGGGGGAAATTAAATTGGATAATGCTCATCATTGCATACGATATGCGTACCTTAATGTTGGCACACAGTGGTACTTAAGATACTTGTTAAAAATCACGGTGGTAGGGGCCTGGCCTGGTGGCTCAGTGGTTAAGTGCGCATGGTCCGCTTCAGCAGCCCAGGGTTTGCAGGTTCGGATCCCAGGTGCAGACGTGGCACCACTTGGCAAGCCATGCTGTGGTAGGCATCCCACGTATAAAGCAGAGGAAGATGGGCACGGATGTGAGCTCAGGGGCAGTCTTCCTCAACAAAAGAGGAGGATTGGTAGCAGATGTTAGCTCAGGGCTAATCTTCCTCAAAAAGAGAAAAATATCATGATGGTAATACTAACAATAATGATTTATTACATTTATTCCATGAATCTGAAAATAAACAGCTGAGAGAAGTAGTCTTTAGAAAT
Source organism: Equus caballus (assembly GCF_041296265.1). NCBI lineage: Eukaryota > Metazoa > Chordata > Mammalia > Perissodactyla > Equidae > Equus > Equus caballus. The sequence continues at coordinate 47,552,866 of NC_091697.1, forward strand.
TTTAACAAACTTAGAGTAATAAAGGGGGGAGTGAGCATGAATAAAGGTGCACATTGGAATTATGACTTATTTTTTTAAATGTCATTTAAATAATATTACAGTGTACTTAGTAACTTATCTAGTGGAGGTTGTGACTTAGTCCATAAAAGATAGGAGATTTTTTTTTTTTATTGAGTTAATGATAGGTTACAATCTTGTGTGATTTCAGTTGTACATTAATGTTTGTCATTCGTGTTGTAGGTGCACCATTTCACCCTTTGTGCCCACCCCCCATCTCACCTTTCCCCTGGTAGCCACTAATCTGTTCTCTTTGTCCACATTTTTCAATTCCTTATATGAGTGGAGTCATACAGAGATTATCCTTCTCTAACTGGCTTATTTCACTTAACAAAATTCCCTCAAGGTCCGTCCATGTTGTTGCAAATGGGATGATTTTGTTCTGTTTTGCAGCTGAGTAGTATTCCATTGTGTATATATACCACAACTTCTTTATCCATTCATCTGTTGATGGGCACTTAGGTTGCTTCCATGTCTTGGCTATTGTAAATAATGCTGCAGTGAACATTGGGGTGCATAGGACTTTTGGAATTGCTGACTTCAAGCTCTTTGGATAGATACCCAGTAGTGGGATGGCTGGATTGTATGGTAGTTCTATTTTTAATTTTTTGAGGAATCTCCATACTGTTTTCCATAGTGGCTGCACTAGTTTGCATTCCCACCAGCAGTGTATGAGTGTTCCATTCTCTCTATAACCTCTCCAACATTTGTTACTATTAGATTTAGATATTTTTGTCATTCTAGTGGGTGTAAGGTGATATCTTAGTGTAGTTTTGATTTGCATTTCCCTGATGATCAGTGATGATGAGCATCTTTTCATGTGCCTATTGGCCATCCGTATATCTTCTTTGGAGAAATGTCTGTTCATGTCTCCAGCCCATTTTTAGATCGGGTTGTTTCATTTTTTGTTGTTGAGTTGTGAGAGTTCTTTATATATTATGGATATTAAGCCTTTGTCAGATATATGACTTGCAAATATTTTTTCCCAGTTAGTGGGTTGTTTTTTTGTTTCAATCCTGTTTTCATTTGCCTTGAAGAAGCTCTTTAGTCTGATGAAGTCCCATTTGTTTATTCTTTCTGTTGTTTCCCTTCTCTGAGAAGACATGGTGTCCGAAAACATCCTTCATAAAAGATAGGAGATTTTTAACTAACAAGGTACTAATAGTTAAACATTCATTTTATGTCTACTAATAGACATTCATAATAAGTCTGTGCATCATTTTGCCTCTGGGAGATGAGAAGTTAAACATGGCCCTGGCCTCAAGGAGCTCACTGTCAAGGGGGACAGAGGTAAATATATTACTTTTTGTGATGAGTGCTTTCTCAGGGGCATATTGCAGACATGCAGTGTGGGGCAAGGTTCATATTTTAATTCTAAATCTATGAGAGCTTTTAGAGCCCTTAGAAAGAGTTTATTGCCTTCTTTTTTTTTAAAGTAAATATTCTCTTTAGTATTATTCTCCAATGCAGTGCTTTCTCTAATGCTAGTGGGGAGGGCATCCCTGTTGTATTTTATGCGAATTCTGAATTGGTAAAGCATGAGCTTGTGGTATTTTTACTAGTCTAGGAAAATAAGAAATATCTTCTAAAAATACTTTTTTTTGAGGAAGATGAGACCTGAATTACATCTGCTGCCAATCCTCCTCTCTTTTTTTTTTTTTTTAAAGATTGGTGCCTGAGCTAACATCTGTTGCTAATCTTTTTTTTCCCTCCTTCTTCTCCCCAAAGCTCCCTAGTACATAGTTGTATATTCTAGTTGTAGGTCCTTCTGGTTCTGCTGTGTGGACCGCCACCTCAGAAGCATGGCTTGGCGAGCAGTACTAGGTCTGCGCCCAGGATCCAAACCTGCGAAACCTTTGGCTGCCAAAGCAGAGCGCGTGAACTTAACCACTTGGCCATGAGGCTGGCCTCAATCCTCCTCTTTTTTACTGAGGAAGATTGGCCCTGAGCTAACGTCTGTGCCCATCTTTCTCTACTTTATATGTGGGATGCCTGCTACAGCATGGCTTGAAAGGGGTGCGTAGGTCCATGCCTGGGATCTGAACCTGTGAACCCTGGGCCACCTAAACAGGGTGTGTAAACTTAACCACTGTACTACCAGGCTGGCCCCAGCTTCTAATAATTTTTTAATTATCATTTAAATATATTTGGATTACAGATGAATACTGGCAGTGTACTTAATCCCATACCACAGTAAATTGCAAGATAGAGACTGAAGTCTTGAAACTAAGTTTTCAAAAATTTTGATTCATTCTTTAGCAGCAAAACCAGCTCCTGTTACTGAGTATCTGCACCGTGCCAGGTGTTATACTTTACATAAAATTATTTCCTTTCATTCTGTAACAGCTCTTTGAGGTGGGTATTTTTTCTAATTTTACAGATGAAACTAAGGCAGACTGAGATTAAAGTAATTTGCCCAAGACTCCCACAGATGGGCTTTAAACTGAGGTCTCTTGGAGTCTAAAACTCATTCTGTTTTCAACATTCTGTGTCTTTATTTTAATTTTGTTCTTTGTTTCTTAACTTTTCATTCAGAAATAATTTGACTTATAAAATGTGGCAAAAACAAAGAATTCCAGCACATCCTTTACCCAGTTTCCCCAAACCACTGTATAATTTTTAAAACCAGGGAATTAGCATTTGTATGAAGTTAACTAATCTACAGACCTTATTCAAATTTTGACAGTTGTCCACTAGTATCGTTTTTCCACTCTAGGATCTAATCTAGGATCCCACATTGCATTTAGTTGCTGTGTTTGAGACAGTTCCTTAGTCTGTCTGTATCTTTCTGGACCATGGCGCTTTTGAAGTATACTGGTCAGTTATTTTGTAGACTTTGATTATATCTTTAAATGCCTTGGCTTTATGTATGCATTTAATGTTGCGATAAGAGGATTTTCCCTTGTGTCACAATTATAAACTATTCCCTTCAAAAAACTTCATTACGTCATTGCCAGTTATTAGGACACTTTTGAATGAATGAGCGTGATGTGACGTTGGTTGGCCTTTGTTTAGAATCATGACCTGTCTCAGCCCGAAGGGCCTTTGAGGATCGTCTGGTGGTCCACCGCCCTGGCTTCACATGTGGCGGCATCACGGTCTGTGTGTCTTGGCTCTTTGTCCTTTGTTCTTTCTACTTCATCCTACTGGCCTGAAAGACCGAGGAACAGCCATTCAAAAAATCTCTTGACTTAAATATGTTCAGTCCTTGATCATTGAAATTTTGATTAATTGATGACTCATTTGATCTTGGTGTAAAATCAGCTTTGCTTTGCTTCTAAGGTAGATAATTGTAAGTAGCTCATAAAGGGAACTTGGCACAGCTCATGATGATTTCTTTGTGTAACTAAACGCCGAATCTCTTTTCAGCAGCTCCACCCCTTTGCGTGCACCTGTTAGGAAGCAGCCTGGGTGGCAAAGATTCTCTTAATGCTTATAAAACAAATATGTTAATATACCAGACTTATTTTAGGTCCTCTTGGCCTTCTTTGCCGAACTAATCATACAAATCTGTCAGCTCAACTGCCTCCTTGTGCTCTGGGATAATGCCATTTGGAAGTTGGTAAACAGTGACTCTTTTGGAGGCCATTGATTCTTTTGGGGGGAGGGTATTATAAAAGGCAGGCATGACTTCTAAGAGTAGGCTTTATGAAAGCTTATATATTTTTACCTCCGTAAATAAGAAAGGTTAATACTGTTTCTTCATGAAGCTCCTCCCACAAATGTATTGAATGTTATTCCTCTAATTAGATGGACTTAATTTCTTGGCCTCTCACTTTTCATAGCTATATGTTTCTCATAATGTATATTTTGTTTTTTACCCAGTCTATTTTGCAATTTTTAGCCTCAACATTTTAATATGTAAAAAATAAGTGACAGTAAGGTATATGACAATGTGGGAGAGTCTACAGTATACATTTTACTTTTGTTAGACTGTTACATACGAATCATACTTACAGTGATATTTACAATAGATTTATATCTTGGGGAAAGGGAAAGGAGTTAGTTAATACATTCTGTGAAGAAAGTAAAAATCATAGATAAGTTCAAAATGATGTCAGATATACCTTGAAAAACCCCTTAAATCACCGGGAAAGTATGGTATGCATGGTGAATGTATAGAGCCCCGGGCAGTAGTTCTTATGCTACCGCTGTTTGTGGTCCACCAACCCAGCTCCAAGGATGGCAAGAGTTTTTGGCAGATATCTGGGTCATCAAACCACTTTGCTTCCATGAGAGTCTTGAATGTGGAGTAGAGACTGGAAAATGCCAGCGTGATCCTCTTGTGCACAGGCTTTATGCCGTTATGTTTTTAACACAAAGACTTCTTATCTTAATACTTGTTAATAGGTTTACTTGTTTTGGGGGTGACTAAATGAGAATATATATGGCAGCCTCTAATACAGCACCCTGCACGGGCGCAGTAGATGCTCAATAAGTCTTTGATGGGCTTCATCCTGACCTAGCTTGATCCGTTCCACTGTCACACTGTTTGAAAACATGTCTAGAATAACCTGGCCACCTGCTTGCTGTATTCCCAGGTTGGCATTCCTGGTGAGCAGCCTTCCCATTCTCAATCCCTGTTATCTGACTTCAGATAAAGTTTCATGAATTAAGTCATGAATATTAAAGTTACCACAAGATGGCGTCAGGTCATTTCAAGTAATGCCCGCTAGGGGGAGCTTCAGCACAATAAATCTTTAATTTTGAAAAAGTTAAAACATATGCCTTTCATGTCATGGTATTTAGCTATTATAAATAAACCTCTAATTTCTTTTCCCATTCTCATATGGAAACTTAAGGCTCCTGTCTATTCAACTCCAAAAGTAGTTGTGTAGGAAAATGACTTAAATCTTCAAATGATTTTGCTAGAGTGAATAGTTCAGGATCTCTTGTGTTTGGCTAGTAAAACTTGCATTTTCCTTTTGTTATTTGCAAGCCTTGTCTAATGGGTGACCCATAAGTATTTTACAGTGGCCCTTCTCCACAATTTCCCATCCCCCTACTGTGTCCCTTAGTCTGATTTACTTTCTCCTGATATATTTATTGTTTGTTTCGTCAGCTAACCTGTAAAGTCTCTAAGAGGCTACAGTTTTGTTTCTTTCTTTACTATATCCTCAGTGCCTGGAACAGTGCCTGGCCTGGTAGATACTCAGAAAATTGTTAAATGAAGAATAAATAGAGAGTTTTCACTATTATTTAAATTGATAGTCTTTGACTTAAGCAGATATTAAAATTACATAAAAGTGTGAAGTTTCTGAGTTTATAATCTTTAGGAATTTCACTGATAACTTAGTGAAGTAATCAGAACTTGAACACTTTTATCACTGTGTTTCTCTGGTGATTACATCTCCAACCTCTTTGGTAATTTAGTTCAGTAATTTTCCTACAACTTGCAATGTATTTATAATATTCAGTCAGGATGTATTGATGAATATAAAATGAGCAAACTGGGACTGTAGTGAAGGAAATACTCTCATTTTACCTTAGTATAAAAGTTCTCATTCACACACACACACACACACACATGCACACACACTATTCAGGGGATCTGTGTGAATCTCAGATATCCGCCTTTCTTCCAGGGTGCTGTGTAAGTGAGGCCCCTTGCTGAGGAACAGAACAGCCAAACCTGACCCTCCATAATGGACATTATCGTCAAAAAATGCTCAAGGCTAACCCAAGAAAGCAGTCACTGTAATTTTGAGCATTTCTTTCTGGAGCCAGAATGAATGAATGAATGAATATTTTAAAAGCCATGTTTTTGATTAGTTATCAAGATTGCAGTTGCTAGGATGGAAGTGTGAATGAGAGTTTACAGCGTGGGACCGATGAAGTGTTGAGGCTGCTGAGGACAGAGCCCACTGCTCTCTTCACTGATTGGTCCTTGAATGAAGTAAAGTTTATTTTTCAAGTTGATCCCTAAGGTCAGCAAGGTTTATCTTCCAAATCATTCATTCATTCAACAAATATTTATTGAGTGCCTACTATGTGCCAGGCGCTGTGCTAGGTGATGGAGATACAGGAGTGACTGAAATAGACAAGATTCCTGCTCTCATAGAGCCTGTGTTCTAATCCACTGTCTTTTGGGCCACGGATATCTTTAAGAATGTGTAACAGTGATAGACCATTTTCCCTGAAAATCAATCAGTCAGTCAGTCAGTCAACCTTTTACACACACACACACACACACATGCATGCACACAACTGCTGTGGAGTTGGGGAGACTCACATTCACTGAGTTTTGTATTCTGTTTCCTGGGGTTCAGAAGACTTAAAGCTCAAGTTTGTCAAGTGGGGCCCCCTCTTCTCTTGCCCCTCAGTCTGTTCACTGCTCTCACCTCCCCCTCAGCACCTTATGATGTCTCCGTTAAGACTTCCCTGTGGTTTTCTTTTCAGATTTGGTCATATGAGAAAGCAGTAAACCTCTGGGAAAAGAGCCCCAAGGGTGCTCAGCAGGCGCGGGCCAGCAGCCACCTGTCCTATGGCTTTGAGGAAGTCACTTCCCCTCCTTAAGTGTCCCGTTTTGCACCTGAGCAATGGGCTGGGTTTGAGTGACTCGGAGGTGATTTGAGGGTAGGTTAGGGGACAGGCTTTGAAGGCAGCAGAAGTACCTATGAGTAAATTACAGTACCGGTGCTCATTAGCTAGGTGATTTTGAGCAAATTACTTAGTTTGTCCGAACCTTACTTCTCACACGTAAAAGGAAAAAACAGTATATACCTCATGGAATAGCTTTGAGAATTAAACTGAAGTAACGTATGTAAACTGCCTAGGACAGAAATGGTAGCTGTTATCAGCTGTGTTACATCCAAATTGTCTTTCGGGGGAATTTAATCAATAAATAAACTATTTCTTGAGCATCTGGCATAGGTTACTTCTCTGATTCTCCTCCTGTGATGCTAACGTAGCCGTCAGGCAATGGTGTAGGACAGTAGTGAAGGAATTCACTAGGTATTACACCTGCTTCAATTTCCTGGCTCTACCACTAACTAGCTGGGTGACCCTAAGCTCTCTCATCTTTATTCAGTTTCCGTTTCTGAAAGATGGAATAATGGTATCACATGACCCAGTCACATGACCCAGTCACAAGAGAGAAGCTGTTTGGGGATTTAAACAAGATGGTGCACGTAAAGCAGTTAGCATAGTGCGTGGCGCAAAGAACACTCGTGATTTAGGTAGGGCTAGTTTGGTATTAATAGTATTATTTATCTATTAACTTAACCTCCCCCTCTCCACCCAGGGCTGGGTCAGACATCTAAAGAAGACTTTCCCTAGGTTTCATACAGCTCTGGTTGATGATAGCATCTCACTTATCTAGTCTGGAGCAGTCAAATTAAGACCCTTGATTGAAAACTGGCCTTAGAGATTACTTGGGAAATGTTTTACTGTTCCTGCAAATAACTGTGTTTACTGAAATAATTCGCTGTGGCAAAGGATGAATGGTAATTATTCTTTATGTGTTTTCATTTAGTATCCCAACCCCATGGATAAAAATGTCATCTCTGTAAAAATTGTGGAGGAAAAAAGAGGTAAGTTCTCTGAATATACCTCACTTCAGTGATGGTCATTAAGTGATACTGATTTTTGTAAAGATATGTGTGTTTGTGTGTGTGTGGCCAGTTATGTTTTAAACAAGTATATTATATTTCTGTATTTGAGGTGACTGATAGAAAAGAGCACCCAGCATTTACAGCAGTAGAAGTCTTGCCTAATATGTTCTTGTCACTTTCTCAGTTAATAATTGATGACAATTGTAACAGCTAACATTTTTGAGTACTTAATATGTACCAGGCAGTCTTACTCTTATTAACTCATTTAATCTTCAGACCAATGTATGGGGTAAGTAAGTATTATTATTACTCTTATTTAATAAATGAAGAAACCAAGGTACAGGGAAGTTAAATAACTTGCCCAAGTTCACATGCCTGTGTTCCTATAATATATTCATATATCATTTTCTAGCTGGCAAAATAGACGTGATTAATAGCATATATGTGAAATGTGACCACAAAGTGATTAGATTGTAGAATCATAACTGTACTTGGCAATGTGGTTCAGCATTGACTAGAGCAGAGGTTGACAGACGTTACTTGTGCTGCCTTTTGTTGTAAATAAAGTTTTATTAGCACACAACCATGCCCATTGGTTTACATATTATCTATGGCCGCTTCCTTGCGACAACAGCAGAGTTGAGTTGTGACAGAGACCGTGTGGCCCACAAAACCTAAAATATTTGCCAGCTGGCCCTTTACAGAAAATGTGTACCAACCCCTGGACTAGGATGTAAGAGTCTTCACTGTTCTCTGTCATTCACATCTCCAGTGGAAGCATGTTCACTGTCAATGTTTGAACTTGAGAACTGGGCCATGCAGGAAGCTATAATGATGCACATAATCAATGTATAAACCTTTGGAGACACCCAGGCCCAGGCCTGACATGCTCTTCAACCTTCTGAGAAAACGAATGAGATGCTGCTGTTCATTACATGACTCTGAGGTCTGCTCTGTGCTTAGTGAACACAAAACTGTCTTTTGCTTGTGAGGATATTTTCCGCACTTCCATAACTCTGTAAATATATTTTAAAGAACGTTTCCTCATGTACTTGCACTCAGGATGGGAGAAACTTGTTATTTGACATCAGAGAAATCTGATTTCAAGTCTTGATTTCCTTACTACCTACATGACCTAACTTCTTGGAGGCTCAGTTCCTTCATCTGTTAAATGGGAAAATAATAACAATCCTTTTTTTCAGGGGCCGGCCCTATGGCCGAGTGGTTGAGTTCATGTGCTTCATTTCAGTGGCCCAGGGTTTTTCCGGTTCGGATCCTGGGCACGGACATGGCACCGCTCATCAGGCCACGCTAACGCAGTGTCCCACATGCCACAACTAGAAGGATCCACAACTAAAATATGCAACTATGTACTGGGGCGACTTGGGGAAAAGAAGAAGGAAAAAAAAAAGATTGACAACAGATGTTAGCTCAGGTGCCAATCTAAGAAAAAAACCCACAAGCATCCTTTTTTTACGTTGTCATGAAGATCAAATGAGAGAACAATGTGTATATTCCACAGTGGTATAGGAATGTTGATTACAATTTTTATCATTGATGGGGTGTCTTTGCCTCCAGGAGTGGCTAATCCATTTTAAGTCTGTATGCTCCAAACATTGGATGAGATGGCCAAAGGAGTGCCAATGGGCAGAGGAGATGAACCAGTTTCTCAGCCTATCAGCAGCTTCTGGGCAGTCAGGGTGTTTGCACCAAGGTTCAGGGCTTCTATTGCCAAAGCTTTGAGAAACCCTGTAGGAGCGTGATTGAGTCATAGTAATTCACAGAGCAAAAGACAACACTTCAAAGTTTATCTTTTTCTCTGACTCAGTCTCCCTTTTTCAGATCATGTTTATTGTGTGGTTTTTATATCCCTGGTGCTATGCTGGAAACTTCGTTCCAAAACAGAGTAGTTCCAGTCACAGGGAGTCTGTTCGCCTATGAGAGAAGAGTGTGCTTAATAGAATTAATTATAGGTTTAAATTTTATAGCCAGAAATCTATGCTTGAAAACATGTTTGGTGCAGAAGGTGGCAAAGTCAGATTCTCCATCTTTTTGTTGAAACATTCTCTTTGTTAGAGTTGAGCAGGAGCTCATTGGCCATTGTCGTTGGAGTGTTGACATTGATAGTCCAGAGCAGTGAACAATTTGTGATTGTTTTATCGTTGACTTGAGAATATGCAGTGTGAGTAGCTGTTTTACCCTTATTCTTTGATCACAGATAAATATATTTGGAGTGATTTGGCCCACAAAAGTGGTCAGGAACCCTGAATTTTGAGTTAAACATTTTCTTTAGGAATTCTACCAATAGAAAATAGAAATTGCCATTAAGTTTTATTGACAATAAGACAAGATTCATTTCCTTAAATTTTTTTTTTTGAGTGTAAAAATTTTCTGTTTCTAGATGTGTCAACAGGGATCATCTACAGAAAGAGGATTGCAATCTGTCAGAATGTGATTCCAGAAATGTTAAGGAAGGTAAATTCATTTCAGAATTTAATTGAATTCGGTGTAACATTGGGCAGTTTTCAAATAGTCGTGGAAAGAGCATTTTCAGATGTAAAGGGGCATTAGAACTTCCCCCATTCTCCTACCTCATAGCCTTTCAGAGGGGGAAAGCTCTTGCATATCCAAGCTCAGTTTTGACAGGTCCCACCGGAAATAGTTGTTTTCTGTTTGTTTCTGTCTCTCTTTCTTTTGTGGAGGGCTCTTAGTGGACATAGAGACGGTTTACAGTTATTTTAAAGCTACCTGGACATTTTGCATGAAGCGGTCATCTTTTCTAATCTAGCCATGGTTAGATATGACTCTTAGGTAAGAATGATCAGACATGGGTAGACGGTAAATATTTAGTCTGATCTTTGGTAAGGAAGATAAAAGATTCAGTTTCTATTTCACTATCAGAGAGAATAGTTATTTCAGGGAGTATAATACGCTCAGTGCTCTCTGTAAGACTTTTGGTGTATGTTTCTATAAAGTAATGGCATTAATGATGAAATCTTCATGATAGCAAATTTTTTTCTTTCTTTGAAATCCTTAAGCACCCCGGTGATTGTTGGAAAAGGTAAGTGGAAATTTTTCATCACATTGCTTGAACCGTAGAGGGATTATTGACAAGAGTCCTTTTAGAATCATTAGGAAATAAGAGGAGAGCATCCTGAAATGTACTTTTAGAAATGTCTCAGATGGCTGTTTCAACCCGGAAATGATTCTGTGTGTGATGTAGAACTCAGCTGGGCTCCTGCTAATTAGCTTGCAAATTATATTACTGAGCTGTATGTAAAAAACATGGTGGCTTCTCTTACTTCCTTATCGTGGATTAAGCCTCTGTCACATTCTTTAGTGGAAGGAAAGCTGATATGACAATTAAAATGAACTTTTTATTTTCCAGATGGTTAAATGTGTTTCAGGGTATGCAGCAAATTATTACTGGTTTTTTCCACAGAGTGTGTACCCTGCCTTTGCCCTATATACACTCTTTGAATCTATTATTTAAAAAGGCATTCAGCTTTGTCTTGTATCTCAATTCTTAAATAATTTAAGGACACCTCTGACTTGTACAATTCTGCCTTTGTAGTTTTCCATGTCTCTTCTACCTAGGAAAGCATACATTTCTAGGTATTGGACAGAGTTTAAAATGAAGAAACTATTTTACCTGATATTGTCCTGCATGTGAGCCCATAAATGGGTGCAATTAGAATCCATCAATTTAAGAAGGCCATAACCAGCCCTAGAGGAGACACGAAGGAGGCTGATAATTTGCTTAGTGTTTAGCAGTTAGGGAAACAGGCCAGGGACTATCCAGCCTGCATAAATCCTGGGCCATTTGCACATCCTAACCAGCATTTAGTAAGGTCGTAGTATGTTTAAGTATCAAGGACTTAAAGCCATTGGTGAACTATCATCTGTATGTCAGGATCACTTGTCTTCTTAATTATCCAAGACTAAAAGCAACTCCAGATGCAGTCCTTATGTAGCCTTCTCTTCCTAAATTGAGAAAGCCATCTTCCCTCTGTTGGACAGGTGAGCATTTTAAAGGTACCTAGTATCCAGTTAGAAGAGGAATCATGGCTCAATCCTCAGGAAAGAAACATGGCTATGCGGAGTCACTGCCTTACGTGGACACAGTATGCATCCATGAAGGAAGAGTCTGTCTTCCGGGAAAGTACAGAAAATCCAAATTGGTAAGATCACCTCTGAGTGTGTGCATGTACGTGTGTGTGTAGATTGGGTGCAGGGATGCACAAATGAGCACATATATTAAAAAGCTATGATTCTATACTTATAACCTCTGTTTACAACTCATAAGTTACACATATTAATTTTTAATTGCACAATTAATGAATAGATTTCCTTTGGAGGATAAATGACAGAGCTCAACTCCTTTCTGATCTTCCTATCCGTCTTGGTTCCTTTTTGCCCTCTCCAGAGGCACTAAGTGTTATCAGTGTGCCAACTCTTCTTCCAGACCTTTAAGAGATACCTTTAGGTACTTAGATGTGTACTCACAGGGACTGTATAGTATGGTTTTGTATATCTTTTTTACATGCATTCTTTCATTCTGTGTAACTCATTTTGTACTTGTTGTTTTTTCTTAATAGAGTGTTTCTAAATTTCATCAAATTGATATATATAAAATCTAACTTTTTCTTTTGAACTGTTGCATAGTATTCAATAATTAAACTGCATTCTGTTTAGCTTTTTCCTTTTTGACAGATGTGCAGATAGTTTCTAGTTTCTCTTTATTACAAACAGTACTGCAATATTTGTGAAGCATATGACTCTTGTATGTGCTATATGTGACTGTTTCTTTGAAGAATTTTTTATTTTTATTTTTTTGGTGAGGAAGATTGGCCCTGGGCTGACTTCTGTTGCCAGTCTTCCTCTTTTTGCTTGAGGAAGATTGTTGCTAAGCTAACATCTGTGCCAGTCTTCCTCTATTTTGTATGTGGGATGCCGCCAGAGCATGGCTTGATGAGTAGTGTGTAGGTCTGTGCCTGGGATCCGAACCCGTGAACCGTAGGCCACTGAAGTGGAGCACGCGAACTTAACCATTACATTGCCAGGCCAGCATCTCTAAAGGAGAATTTTTAATCGTCAGGTTTGTTGAGATATTTACATAAAATAAAATTTATTTTTCTTAGTGTACAGTTCTGTGAGTTTTGGCAAACTCATACATATACAGTTGTGTAACCACTCTCACAATCAAGCTATACAGCATTTAAGGTAGATTTTAAAAAGCTATATACCAAGACAATTCAATGGGGAAAGAATATTCTTTCAGCACATGTTGCTGGCACAACTGGATATCCAAATACAAAAGAATGAAGTTGGACCTCTACCTCATGCCAAATACAAAATTAGCTCAAAATGGATCAAAGACCTAAATGAAAGAATTAAGACTATAGAACTCTTAGAAGACAACATAAGTGTACATTTTTGAGATCTTGGATTAGGTGGCAGTTTCTTAGGTATGATACCAAAAACCCAAGCACCAAAAGAAAAAATATGTAAAATTGACATCATCAAAATTAAAAACTTTTGTGTTTCAATGAACACTGTCAAGAAGGTGAAAAGACAATCTGGAGAATGGGAAAAAATATTCACAAACTATGAGTCTGATGAGCGTCAAGTATCTGAAATATATGAAGGACTATTACAACTCAGTAATAAAAAGACAGGCTAATTAAAAAATAGGCAAAAAATTTGAATAGATATTTCTCCAAAAAGATATAGGCGTACCTTGTTTTATTGCTCCTTGCTTTATTGCACTTTGCACATAATTTTTTTTTATGAGACCCTCCACCAGCAAAAAGATTTTGATCTGCTGAAGGCTCAGATGATGATTAGCATCTTTTAGCAATAAAATATTTTTAAATTAAATTATATACATTGTTTTTTGGACATAATGCTATTGCACACTTAGTAGACTACAGTATAGTGTACACATAACTTATATATGCACTGGGAAACCAAAAAATTCATGTTGCTCACTTTGTTGTGATGTTAGCTTTATTGCAGTGAGCTAGAAGCAAACCTGCAATCCCTCCGAGGTGTGCCCTTATACAGGTGGCCAGTAAGTGCGTGAAAAGATGCTCGACATCGTTAGTTGTTAGGGAAATGCAAATCAAACCACGATGAGATACCACTTTAAACTTGCTAGGGTGGCTGTAATGAAAAAGACACAATATCAGATGTTGGAGAGGATGTGGAGAAATCAGAGCCCTCGCACACTGCTGGTGGGAGTGTAAATGGTGCAGCTGCTGTGCAAAACAGTTTTTCAGTGCCTCAAAAAGTTAAACGTAGAGTTACCCCTTCACCCAACAGTTCTACGCTGTGCTGAAAACATATGTCCACACAAAAACTTGTACAGGAGTCTTCATAGCCCATTATTTGTAATAGGTAGAATGTGGAAACAAGCCAAGTGTCCATGAACTAATGAATAGATAGAGAGCATAGGGATTAAGTATAAAAGCTGTGACCAGAGAATAGAGGTTTTTGCATATATATTTTTTTGGACATAGAAGTACTAAAAGGATGGAATTGTATGATTTTATGCAAAAAACACAAAAATCTGTCATTTCATTTACCTCGTTTCAGCCTCAATTTTCTCACGTATGTGGGCAATTGGCTGGTCTGAAAAGCTGAACTGAACCTTCATCAGTGATATATAACATGGTAATTGGCCTTGAGGATCCAGAGAAAACATCCTTCAGAACCTTTCTCCTTTGTGTGTTTTAAAAAAACTATTATTATTATTTGTTTTATTTAATTGTTTTATTGAAGTAACATTGGTTTATAACATTATATAAATTCCAGATGTACATCATTCTGTTTTGACTTCTGCATGGACTGCATTGTGTTCACCACCAAAAGTATAGTTTCCATCTGTCACTGTGCAAATGTGTCCCTTTGGCCCTTTTGTCCTCCCCCCCCCCACCCTTTCCCTCTGGTAACCACCAATCTATTCTTGGTATCTGTGTGTTTATTTGTTTATCTTCCACATATGGGTGAAATCATATGATATTTGTCTTTCTCTGTCTTATTTTGCTTAGCTTAATACCCTCAAGGTCAATCCATATTGTTGCAAATGGCAAGATTTCATCTTTTAAAAATTATTTTTTAAATAGTCAGTCTGATTCTGGAAGAAAGGATACATGTATCTTATAAAAAATATTAAACAGTTCTGGGGGAAAAAAGGAAACCATTTTTATCACCTAGCAATAATATGTGTTTACATAACTTTCTTGGCTCATTCCTAATTGGCGTTTAGATTTTTTCTGAATTTTTTGCTATTACAAACAGTGCTGTGATGAAATCCCTATGAATACATATTTCCCCGCTCAGTCAATGACCTTTTAAGGTAGGTGGAGCAAAGTGGGGTTTCTGGGTCAGAGGTTGTGTGCATTTTATATTTTGATACATATTATCAGATTCCTCTTTATCAAGGTTTGACCAGTTATACTTTTTTCTTTCTTTGGTTTGTTATAGTCTTGTCCTCTCTAAAGCACTCACTTTTGGGTTATTGACACAGCAAGCCCATATTTATGGACACCTACTATGTCAAGGTAAAGCTAGATCCTTTACCCGCAGTGTTTTGAGCACCAGGTTAAACAACTTACCCAAGGTGATACAGTCAGTAAGTTGCTGAGCCAAGATGTGAATCCAGGTATCGTGGACTCCACCTTGAGCAAAGTGGGGATGTAGGAACATAGACATTTATAAAGGGTGGATTTATGTCAAACTGTAGAGTGCTTTGGATCCCAGGCAATGGAGAATGGGTTTTGTCCTTTCAGCAACAAGCAGCCACATGAAGGTTTCTGGGTAGGGGATGAGGTGATGAAAACTGTGATCCAGACTCTGGGAAACTTATGTTTCCTTAGCTCTTGACAGGGATTTAGAAAGGCATTTTAGGCAGACATGAGTGGGTAATCTTAGGGGAACGTCAGAGAAAGAAGGACATATTATTACTTTCAGTCCCCTCTGTTGCCAGGCAGTGTGAGTAATGGCTAGCCACTGCACCCAGAGGATGAAATATGAACAATTTTTTTCAAAGAAAAAAACCTTCCATGGCTGCTGGGTCTAAAATTAGACCTTCGTGCTGTGTGTTGGTTAGCAGGTGTGCGTGTGTGATGGGAAACCAGATGTCATTGTGGCCCCGCTCATGGCCTCTCAGCTCAATTCAGAGATGGGCTCGGAATGGGTTCCCTATAGAATCTGACTAACCCTTGCCCTACGTCGTTTTCACATGCATCCGGTTTTGGTTTCCTGCTGACTTCTCTGCAGTTGCGGCACCTTCTTGGGCAAGGGCTACCTCGGTCTTTCCCATGTCTATCTTATCACCCAGCTGGGCATTTCTCTTATGGTTTCTTCCTTTATTAACTTCATTGGACTTTTTCTTTGTGCGGTTTTTATGGAATGGAATTTACATCCTTTTCAGAACACAGAGTGATGTGTTGTTTTTCCACTTCGCTCACTTTTCCGGGGTCCAGCCTGGTACTCTGTGCCTCAGAGAAGTCCTCCTGTACTTATTCTATTTCTTTTCCTATATCAGTTAGGCTGCTTTCACAGCAAATAGCAGACACCCTGCCTCAGATGATAGCAGCCATCACATATATGTTGACTTTGTGCCAGGCACTATTCTAAGTGCTTGATATATGCATTTATGTCTGTGTGTGTATATATGTAGCTGTGTATATGTGTGTGTATATATATAGATGTATGTATGTGTATATATATTCATTTAATATACATATTCATTTAATCCTCATAGCAACCCTATGAGGTTGGAACTATTATTATCCCATTTTGAGGCTTAGAGAAGTAACTTGCAGAGGTTAAGATGGCCAGTAAGTGTCAGAGAGAGATTCTGACCTGGGCAGTTTGGCTCCAGCATCTGTGCCGTTGCCTTCCTCTCCATAAGGAACTGTATTATCTCACAACCAAGTGGGCTGTAGTTCCACAGTTGTTCTTTGGCTCCACCTTTCCCTGCGTAGTCGATTATTTTTTCAAGTTGGGTTTCCTCATGGCTGCCAGTAGCAGCTAGAGTCAGCATACTTTTTTGTCCACGTTTGTGAGGGAAACAGACTTGTGAGAGGAAGAGAAACTGGGTCCCCACTGTGGGGGGAAAGACCTCCTCCTGAATGTGTTCGAGTCAGCTTAGATCACCGGCTCCCTCCGGGACCGAGAAGAGGGATCAGAGGACTGATACGGGCTGGTTGACCCTGGCCAATCAGGATCTGCCCCAGAACTGGGGTGGAGTCAGTTCCCCCTGAAACACATGGGCTGCGTGGGTGAGGGATGAGCACCTGAACAAAAATAATTGGAGCCTATAAGAAGGGGACCCTGCATACCTCTTTTCCTCTTCACGTGTCCTTTTCGCCATGGTGCCCGCTGTCTTTGTTATGCTTGGGAAGTAATGGAAACTCCTCTGCAAATGAATTCAAGGGTGTCTGTACCAGTGATCAGGCCTCTCAAGCGAAGGGAAGTGGGAACTGGAAAGCCAGCAGGAACTGAGGCAGCCTCATAGTCTCTTGTCTTTCCAGATGTGGCTCATTTGTCCAACAATCTACAGGTTTTGCTTTATTCACACAGCCAACCTGGCTCCTCCAGGCCTCTACAGGCTCTCTCAAGTCCTGTGCCACAAAAACTCACTAGACTCTTGGGTTAGAATCCCTCTTCTGAAACTGCAGTTATATGCTCTTGCACAATTCACTTCTCTAAGCCTCAGTTCCTCAGCTGTGTGATGGGGATAATATCCCTACCTCAGAGGTTATTGTGAGAATTAAATGAGATAGTACATGGAGAGAGCTTAGAACAGCGCCTGCCTATAGGGTTCAATGAGTGTTAGTGATTAGTGTTATTACCTTTTTGTTGTTATTGTCATCTTAAAAAAATTCACATGACTTTTTTTTTTTTTTTAAAGATTTTATTTTTTTCCTTTTTCTCCCCAAAGCCCCCGGTACATAGTTGTATATTCTTCGTTGTGGGTTCTTCTAGTTGTGGTATGTGGGACGCTGCCTCAGCGTGGTTTGATGAGCAGTGCCATGTCCGTGCCCAGGATTCGAACCAACGAAACACTGGGCCGCCTGCAGCAGAGCGCGCGAACTTAACCACTTGGCCACGGGGCCAGCCCCAACATGACTTTTGATTCTAATCCTTAGTGTGTATTATTTTAATATAGAAACAGTGTTTATAATTATTTACCATTACGCTGTAGGAAGATGTTCCGCGTTGTGGTTTTGTGTTCCCTCAGCACACCAACTCTGGGGATGTGAGCTCCTCAATTCGAGAGTCATGGGAGTAGGAACCCTTCTATTTTAGTTGCAGCACGAGACTTAAGCTCTGGAGAGAATAGCATCCAGGGGTCAATGCAAGCATTTGTCATGGACTGAATGCCCCCGTATTTTGGGTTCTCAGTTCATGCTATGACTGAGGCTGTTGTAGATCCAGGGAAGCCATGCATGGTGCTCTGAGGAGCTGCCTGAGTTTCCAGAGTCAGAGATGCTGGGCTGATGCATTGCTTTGTCTTAGGACACTTGGCCCAAATCAGAAAATAGAAAAGTGAATCTTAATCTGAAATAAAAACATTGAAAATCAGCTCTGTGGGAATGTGCTTTATTCTGTAGAGCAGAACACAGGGATTTACTGTTGGAAGTGGAGAAGGGAGTATACTGTTTTAGGTTTTTCAGATAGAAGAGAAAAGCCATGGTTTCTGCCCTCTGAAACCTTACATTCTGAGATACCCCTTTTTTTTTTTTTTGGTGAGGAAGATTGTCCCTGAGCTAACATCTGTGCCAGTCCTCCTCTATTTTTGTATGTGGAATGCCGCCACAGCATGGCTTGATGAGCAGTGTGTAGGTCTGTGCCTGGGATCTGAACCCACGAACCCCAGGCTGCTGAAGCAGAGTGTGTGAACTTAACCACTACACCACTAGGCTGGCCCCAAGATACACTTTTTAATTTCTTGCTATTTTGTGTTTGTTTCTATTCTTTAAAATGTATTTGCTTGTTAGTTTCTGGTTCTTTTCCTTATAATAGATTTTTATTGTACTAAGTGGGAATATAGTTGAAATGCGTTTGATTTGGCTTTAATAATGGACACTTACTTTATCCAAGTACTTCTAAACGATAATCATCTTGTAAAAGTATTTTCTTGGGCTGCTGTCTTTCACTATAGCTGTGTGGGTTTTTGCGGTAAGTAAGAACTTTTCTGTTATCTTAAAGCAGGGTTTAAATTGTCACCGTCAGTGGAGACTTGCTCTCTTCCTGATAGTGCAGAACTGGGTTTCTTTTGCTTTTGGGTAACAAGTCTATTCTCCCACACTCAGCATCGAGCATCTCAATGGCCTATGTCTTCACCTTTCCGTGTCTAAGAGCTTTTGCTTATCCACTGATACTTGTAAACCTTATTTCTGAGGTTTGAAAATGCTCAGCCTAGTAGCGTGTGTGTTAATATCATTGAATATGTTGATTCAGCGTTTATAAAATATCAAAGGAATTCCTCCTGGAATGTGATAAAAGAATCAAAAAGCTAAAATCAGACTTTACACGCAGATTAAATTAATGGGATGAGCAGCTGTTCTTAGTTCAATAAATTTTCATTATTATTGAAATTACTCATATGAATATTTTTCATTCTAATAAATAAAATATATAACATGTTGAATTTTTTACTTTTCAATTTCTGGATTAAAACATCTCAAGTCTTGAGTATTTATCTGGTGAATCACAAATCGTATAATTTGCCTGTTTCCAGGGGTGCATTGTTGGGCATTTTTCCTTTGTGTATTCGTTTTTTCCCTGCTCTGAAGTCTTTTTTTTTTTTTTCCTGAGGAGCAAATTTGACACTTTGGTGACTTCCGTGTGCTTGGCACAGGTCTTTTTAGTTGACCTCCAAACTTGCTTTCACTGAAATAGTAAAATATTCCGGTTTTGTTAACTTACTTAGGAATTATTTCTAAGCCCCAATCTTAATGATAAAGGGCTTGAAGGTGTGGTTATCTAATGGCCTGAATAAATTCCACTGTGGCCATCCCAAAACATGACTTCTTGTGCTCATATTAACTTTGATTTCCAAAGCACCAGTGGGTGATCAAACAATTAGCAGAACGTACTGTCAATTACAGAAAACTGAGCAACAAGGCCTTTTCTGTGTAAATATGATCTCTGGGCAGGGGCCTTACTTTTAGCTCGATAAGACTGCTCTCTAATAAATACTCATTTGCCTTTTACGTCTGTGTTCATTTAATCAGGGTCTTCCCTGTGTTCCCATCTTGCTGTACCCCCATTATCTAGCACAGTGCTTGGCTTTTGGAGGATGCTTTGTTGCCATTTGTTGAAGGAATGGTGGATAGTGCTTCTTATGGGCCAAAATGGGGATGAGAAGAGGGAGGTGGAAAGAGATGGAAATGGCAAGAGGGGCAAGTGCAAATTGGGAAAGTTTGATAGGATTTGTTAGGAAATTCAACCTAGAGGGACTGTTGAATCAGTAATACAGAGACTTCTCTTCTGGTTTTTGCTGCTTGGTCACTTACAACCGTTTGTCTCTGGGGAAAGGGATAAAGCTGGTCTGAAGTCCCTCACAGAGTGATGTGAAGATTTAATAAGATAATAAATGGGAGTGTTCTACACTTGGGGAGTAAGGTGCTAGATAACTGGAAGTTGTTATTGGAACTAATGGTGAATAAATGCTGTTTTCAAAATGGGGTGGCTCCTTAAAAGTACTAACTTTGAAAAGTGGCATAAGCTGTTTTATTGAAAATGGAGATGATGGTTGAACTGGAAACAATGATGTTTAGCCAACAGAGCATTCTATGCCATTTTGACGTAAGAGCTTTTGAAATATCTTAGTGAATACCTGTTGATTTTCTTTTTCATCCTCCTTTGCTTTTTGGTTTTGAGTTGTGTATTAGTGCAGGACTCAGGGGAAGGTTAAACATGTAGATTCTAATTTTGTGGGCCTAGGCTGGCTCCTGGGAGTCCACATTTTTAAAGGCCTCCAGGTGAATGTGTTGAGCAGCTAGATTTGGGCACCCCTGATAGCTAGCCAGTCCCCTGTGGTTCCAGTGGTAAGCAAATACACTGCCTGGCACCCCTTTGAACTTCATGTTTTGCAAAGTTCCTGTTAATCTTGTAAAGCATGACCAGTTGATAATCTGGCTCTCCAGCAAACAGTAAACACTTTTCAGCAGAAACACTCTTGTAAAAAGTTTAGCAAAATTCAGATGAGGGCCTTTTTGAATTTATACAAGAGAGGAATTTTCAGTGGAAGTAAGGGAGGAAGAAGGGAGACTCAGTGAGTCTGATTTGTGTCAAAATTGTCTTGCACTCTCTGCTCTCATGGAACAGAGATGCCAGTTAAATTTTCTTTCTTTCTTTTTTTTTGTTAGCTTTTTGCATCTCTAGTGAATATGTAAAAAGTTTGGATATTAAAAATTATAATACTTTATCCACCATACATTGCTATCTTGTAGAATAACCTAAGGGTCTTGAGATAGTAGACAGAAACCTGCTGACAATCTACCTAGTCAAGTGATGTGGATTAAGGCTGCCCCAGGTAGAGAAGCCCAAGGTGACCTGGCCTACATGCCGAACTATATGACCCGGTGGATTTTTATGGTATGAATTAGGGCTGCCCCAGGGAGAGAAACCCAGGGCATCCTCACCTACATGCCGATCTATATGACCAGATTCATATCTAAAGTTATACGACCACACAGTAACCAGACCCCATCTACACTGAAATCATTTAGTGACTTTTTACATCATCTTTTCTTTTTCCAGTAAAAATAAGTCACGTACCTGTGCCTTATAAATTTAGCCCTAACCCTCAACTCGGGGCAGCAGCAGGAGCTCTGACTGCCCATGGGTCCTGTCCCCATGGCTGCAGCTGTTCACTGCCCATGGGTCCTGTCCCCATGCTATTCCGTACTATTCTCTAAGTAAAAGAGCACCATTGCCAGACCTTGAGAGTCCAAGAAATCTTTTCTTTCGACTCTTCGGCTCGCCGTCCCCGCATCATTTCGATCTGACTTCTCCATCAGTTTGAGAATTGACACCTGGGAGCTTGATTGTTGTCTTTCGAATCCAGGCTAATATTGGTGCTAAGCAAAGAGATAGAAAATAAAATTGATAAGCTGATTTGCACTTACAGCTACATTTTGAGATATTTTCTGTGCTGGAGGTAGAGGCAGCTCTGTTTTGTATGTGTCTCACCTCCAGAGGGGTGTAGCGCTGGGCAGAATTTAGGGGTAATTCCTGGGTCGCTGTGTTTGGTTCTCCGCTCTGCTCTGGGATGACTCACCAGTCTCTTGTCTGAAGATAAGAAAACCTTCCAGCCCTCACATAGTTCTCGTTTGGATGCATCTTACTCCAAGTATTCTTTATTATCATATTTAAAAGTGTTTCCTCTTTTTTTGAACAAGTATGACACGTTCATTGTAGAACAGTTACAAAATACTTATAAGAAAAAATCAGAATATGTTCATGCCCTCTTCAGGTGTGTGCTCTTTCTAGTCAGTGACCCCAAAGGAAACTGATATTCTGAGCTCCATCCTTGTAGATTGGTTTTGCCTATTGCTGATCTTCACATGGAATGGAATCATAGACTATGTACTGTGTTGTATCTTGTGTATCAGTGGTTTGTTCTTTTCCCATTGCTGTGTAGCATTCCATTGTTAGGAGCATGCTGCAGTTGCTACAATTTATTTACTCATTCTGCAGAAAACTCATTTTTACAAACATGGAATCACACCGTAAATGGTATTCTGACTTTTACATTAATTTAACATTACATTTGAGACTGTCTTTTCTTATTAAATATGTCACTTTTAAATTATTTTTTTATAGCTGTCCAGATGTATTCTTTGGATAAAATTATTCTAGTATGTTTTATTAAGTGTCCTAATTATTGGGTATTTGCATTATTTCCCATTATTTGCTCTTATAAATAATGATGTAATAAATGTCTTTATAGGCTGGTTTTATAATCATTTAAGATTTTTTCTTAGGACTCATTGTTATGGGGGCTGGCCTGGTGGTGCAGTGGTTAACTTTGCACATTCTGCTTTGGCAGCCTGGGGTTTGCTGGTTCGGATCCTGGGTGTGGACCTACACACTGCTTGTCAAGCCATGCTGTGGCAGGCATCCCACATATAAAGTGGAAGAAGATGGGCACGGATGTTAGCTCAGGGCCAGTCCTCCTCAGCAAAAAGGGGAGGATTGGCGACAGATGCTAGCTCAGGGCTAATCTGCCTCAAGAAAAAAAAAAGAGGACACATTGTTAAAATTAGATGTTATGAGTCCAAGGGTTTGCAGGCTTTTATTAGGTATAGCTAAATTGAAGCATGCATTCCTAAGCATCTCTGAAAACTCTCTAGGCACATGGCAGTTGGCAGTGTTGTGTAGACCTGCATTTGAAATAGGATCCGAAACAGCTACATAATTTGCAGGGGCTAGTGCAAAATGAAAATGCAGAGTCCTTTGTTTAAAATGGTTAAGAATTTCAAAACAGTGACAGGAGAGCATTCAACTAAGTGTGTAGCCCTGCTGATAGGTGAGCCCTGTGCGACTGCATGGATCACATGTCCTTGAAGCCAACCCTGAATGGGATGCATGTGCTGGTGTACCCAGTATCCCAAGACAAGCCTCCAGTTGGGTCAGTTCACAAACTGTTGTATATTTTGAATCTTTGCCCACCACTCAGGATGCCAGTAAGCTTGCATTGACTGGGCACTTTTCTAGGTACTAGGATTGTGAGGTTAACTATGTGGATTCAAATAGTGGTCCTGCTGCTTATTTTTTTGACTTTAGCAAATTCGCCTCTCTGAACCTCAGTTTTTTCATCTGTAAAGTGGGGTTAGTATTACCTACTTAATGAGATTGTTGTGAAAATTAACTGAAATGTGTGTATATAAAGGACTTAACAATGCCTTACCACAATAGGCTGTTGAAAAGTACTTTCTGTGATTACATCAATTTTTAAATACTGTGTTTTCAGAAACGGAGCCACCCTGCCCTATAAAATAGACCTGCACCAGCTGCACCAGGCTGCCGGCTTCTTGAGATTCCACCATTTGATTATTCCTTAGTGTTACGGCATTCCCTGCTGCTGCCCATTGTTATAATTTGGGGTTATTGTTAATGACCCATTCCCAGGATGTTTAAAAGAAAGCCATTCAGAGGGAGAGTGCTGTCGGAGCAGAGGTCAGAGAGGCTGGCAGGATGTTTGGTCTCACACGGCTGTTATGCAGACAGTGAGTGTGTGACCCGTGATAGCAGAGGGGGAGACACTCTGGCTGGAAAGCTGGGTGTTCATTCAAACCTCCAAGGGCTTTGAATGCCAGAATGGGGAGGGAGAGACTCATTGCCAAGTGGCTTACAGTGATCAAGTGCCACCTAGAAGTTAATGAAGTACAGTGGTTTTGGAGGTTACCAAAGCTGGATTTGTACTGGCGGCATTTAACTCTCAGACACTGTGCTTCTCTTTGTGTAAGTGGGAATAGTAGTGGTGGTAGTAGTAGAGGATGTTATTATTATTATTCCTGGTGTCAATATTATTAACTAACATTTATTGAATGCTTACCCATATTACCTTGAGTGCTCTCCGTGTATTGCCTTATTCACCCTTGGAGCAACCTATGAAATTGGTATTATTAACCCAGTTTTCCAGAGACTAAGCCTCATGGAGCTTCAGGAACTTGCCTACATGGGCAGGTCCCCATTCCACGTTAGAGATGAGGTATGAATCCAAATAACCTGACTCCAGGGACCACAGCCATAGCCCATGTCCTCTGTGTGTGTGTGTGTATGTGTGTGTTAAGGCTGAAAACTGCTTAGTGCTTATTGAATTGGTTCTCTGGAGGAAAAGTTATATAAATGGCTTTAGTAAGATAGAATGGGAGACACGACGTATTCTGGCGTGGTGGAGTGCACGTATGAGCAGGCAGTCTCACAGCAGTGTTAGGCCTAGGGGGTTAGACAGGGCATGCCCAGGCAGTCTGACCTGCAGACCCTGACTTTCCTTTGGGCCACCCCACCTTGTGTTTACAGGAGAATACCAGAAACATCATGATTACAACTGAGATGTTATCACAATAAGAATATCTGTGGAAACTTTATTTTTCCCTCAAAGAAACTTTAATTAAATTCCCGTCATGAAAACAATTAGGCAAGATTTGCCATACCTAACCGGTCAATAATTCAGGGGCGGGATCTCATTAATAGCTTTTGCTTTCCCAAAACTACCATTTTGAGGATTCTGAGCTGATGACTGCATGCTCTGGGGATTAATTCCTGATCCATATTTTCTCTGAACTTTTTAATTTTCCCAAGTCCAGAAGGGAACACATTTTTAAATGACCCAAAAGTAGGGGACTGATTATATAAATTACCATTCACTTTCACAAAGATGTTCCTAGATTTGAGCTGTGCTTTCTCTGTCATGATTCCATTGTGTTGTGTGTTGAATTATGTCCGCCTGTGGACAAAGTGATAGATGTGACTTGGATACAGGCACTGTGTGAATGAGTGAGTGAGCCTCCTCTTAGCATGATTTTCCAGATACCATGGTGGCTTATCTCTCAGCCAGCTGAAGGCTGCCCCCTACTGACTTTAGCAGGTGGAAGTCCTGAGACATTTGGTTCAGTTTTCCCTCGTGAAAGTATTGAGATCTACTACAAATTTCCCCCCTTCTTTTGCTTCTTCCTTTCCTCTTCCCTACCCTCCCTCCTTCTCTCCATTCTTTTGTTCCTAATGCTTTACTGATTTCCTACCATGTGCTAGTCATTGCAGTTGGAATTGATGCAACGAGGAAAAAAAATACAGGTAAAACCATTTAGAAAAAGTATTTGGCATTATCTATTCAAGTTGAAACTGTGCATGTCTTATGACCCAGATATTCAACTGCTGGAGCCTCTAGAGGCACTCCTGCACATATGTACCTGGACGCGTTATAAGTATTTTCTTTTCAGCACTGTTGATAATAGCCCCAAACTGGGTCCATAGTAAATGTCCATTTTGGTATAGTGGATAAATAATTTGGAGTATTTTTAAACAGTAGAACACTATGCAGCAATGAAAGTTAACAAAAACAGCTATGTACAACAGTATGGATGAATCTCAACTGAGCATGTGGGTTTTATTCTCTCTGCCTTAGTAAACAGTCAGTGAGAAGATCATTGTGTGCTTAGGAAGCTGACTTTGGGCAGTGTGTAGTATGGGAAGTCCACGCTGGAGACAAGGACCCCACTGGGAGGCAGTTGTGCTGGTCCTGTAGAAAGAAAATGCTGTGCTAAACCCAGGTAGCAGTAGAAAGGGAGAAAGTGACATGGACTATTGAGGGATGTTAGACGTAAAAGAAGTGCAATCTAGTGACTAATTGAATGTTTGGATTAATTAGAATAGGAACCATATAATATCTTGCCGAGATTGCTAATCTCATAGACTAGGAGGATAGTTGTGTCATTAAGAAAGGAGCAAGAGTAGGATTTTGAGGCAGTAGATAATGAATCTGCATGACATCAAGCTATATGCCCTCGAATAAGTTATTTAATTTCTCTTTTCCTCATGTACAAAAGAGAGAAACAATTTTAAGAGTAGCAACCTCAGAAGATAATACAGTGTCTGATACATAATACTGTTACTCTCCAGTGTTTTGAAGAATAAGTGTGACCCTGAGTACAGAACGTCATAAATGTGATGCAGTCCTTCCTTGAGGCTTGACAGAGATAAAAGGCAGGTGCAGGAAGACTTGAACATCCTTATGTATCGAACGAAACATCGAACACTTCAAGATTGGGGGCGGGAGAGTCTTAGGACAAAAGGCGCAAGGAACTGAGTTTAACATAGTGTGGAAGAGGAAAGCCAGGAGGTGATTTAATGAGACTTTAACTGAAGGGTGAGTCAGAAGGTAGCATGTACCTTTTCTGAAAATGGTTCTTGGTAGCACAGAGCCTTTTAAAGAATAACTTTTTATTTATGTAAAAAGAATCCTCAGGGCCTTATTATTAATATTTCTTTGTGATTGCCAAGTAATACATATTTATTGTAGAAAATTAGTAAAAAGAAGAACAAAGTAAATAAATAACACCTGTAATTCTAATGTCCAGAGATTCTGTTCGTATTTCGACTCTGTCCATTTGTGCATCCATCCATACGTCTATCCATGCATCCATTTTTCTTTCTTTTTTCTTCAAGAGCTAAAATTAGACTGTATGTCGCGTCACCTGCTGTGTTTTACACAGAAGCTTAAATGGAAGCTTATCCAGCCTGAGGGATTTAGGTTAGCTTTGTGTAGGAAGGAGAAAATGTCTGATGTGCTTTGTCAATGAGTCATTGAGGAAAAGTGCAACATTTTCTTCTCTGGAACTCTTAAAATATAATAGGATAAACTCTCATCTTGTTGATGGCAAGGGCATGACCCCGCTTTACTGCCCTCTTATTCTCTGATACGTGGGCAAACCCTGAGAGTGTTTTTCTGAGCACTTACTTCTCCCAAAAGTGGCGGGAGGAAATATTGGTTAGAATATGATGTAAGACAGACTTTTATTAGTCCCTCACTTACTCTTGCCTTGAGGACTCAAGCGTGCCTCTCTTCCAAGAGTGTGAGACTGCTCAAGTTTTCGTCTTTAGATATTAAAGTCACTGTAAAATTCTACTCTGACTAATCTGGAATAAAGACAGGAAAGATTAGTGTCATGAGGATATAGTTTTACTTGAGAAAATCATTTTAAATAGGCTTAAATCTAAGAGGGAGAAGCTGCTTTGTCTAGGCTGACTGTTTGCCTAGACTGTTTACCTCAGATCTGCTAAGATAATTCTGTGTGTGTATGTGTGTGTGTGTGTGTGTGTGTGTGTGAGAGAGAGAGAGAGAGAGAGAGAGAGAGAGAGAGAGAGAGAGAGGGAGAAGGGGAGAGAGAGAGTGAGATAAGTGTTGTGAAGACTTTCTTTTTACTGGGTGCGTTATCTAAATGTAGAGGCCACTGTTGTTAGAGAATTAGAGAGAAGGTCTAGTAAAAAGGTTATGGTAACTATTTTAACCCAAATCACAGCTTTTTGGATCCATAATTTTCTCAGAACATCTTTCTGAGTGTGCTTATATATACCTGCCCCTCCCCACCCCCCCGCCCCAATACACATACGCGAGATGTGGCTTCCATCTCCTTTCCATAGAGATATAACAAGGTAGGGGAAAGTATTTTCTTTGTTGAATATTTTTGATTGTAAAGAAATTTAATGTTCATTCATTCATTTAACAAATGCTCATTGAACTCATTGAGTGTAGGCACTGTGCTGAGAATGGGGAATAGGAGACTGTCTGCAAGCATTCAGGAGTGGCAACAAGCCTTTTAGTCAGTGCTGCGTGTGTAACTGTTAATATGCACCTGTTTCTTGGTGGTCTTAGAAGAGAAGTCCTTGTGCCTTCAGGATAAAGTCTAAACTCCTCAGCCTGAGAAGACAATTTACAGTCTAGTCTCTATTTGTCCTTCTAGCCTCATCTCCTAACATCTCCTATGCCCCCTTTTGCTCACATCGTTCCTATGGGGAGCATTTATCAAGCCCCTTACTAAGTATTGGGCTTTTTCAGATAACTTGTGTCTCCCTAGACCTGTTCCTTCATGCTTGCTTGCCTGAGTCCTTGAGGTTTTCCTCTAGTGGAATGCTTTGCCTCCATTTGCTGGTGTGACACTCACCCACTTCTCTCTTTGTCCTTCCCACTAGTCCAGTGAGACCTTGGAGGACAGAGTCTGTCTTTTTCACTGTGGGCCTCAAGCACCTAGGATGGTGCTTAACATATAGTAACCTCTCAGTCGGTGTGTGTTGAACAAATAAATGAGTGAGGAATAGTGTAATCCAGATCTCTTGTGATGGTGAACTCGCTTAGCTTTTGTTTATCTTGGAAAGTCAATTTTTTCTCCTTCATTTTTGAAGGATGGCTTTGCTGGCTATAGTGTTCTTGGTTTGCATTTTTTTCTTTCAGCACTTTGAATATATCATCCCAATTCCTTCTGGCCTACAAGGTTTTTCCTGAGAAATCCACTGAAGATTTTACGGGAGCTCCCTTGACGAGTTGCTTTTTTCTCAAGTTCAATGAGCTTCTTGAATTTGGATGTCCATTTCCTTCCTCAAATTTGTGAAGTTTTCAGTCATTATTTCTTCATATAGGCTCTCTGCCTCCATTTCTCTCTGTTCTCCCTCTGGGACTCCCATAATATGTATATTGATCCATTTGGTGATCTCATAAGTCCCTTAGGCTTTCTTCAGTTTTGTTCATTCTTTTTTCTTTTTGCCCCTCTGACTCAATGATTTCAAATGACTTGTCTTCAAGTGTGCTGATTCTTTCTTCTGCTTGGTCAAATCTGATGTTGAACCTTTCTAGTGAATTTTTTTAATTCAATAATTATATTCTTCAGTTCCTGATTTCTGTTTTTTTAAAAAAGTTTCTATTTCTTTGTTGATATTCTCATTTTATTCATATATAATTTTACTCATTTCATTTAGTTATCTATCTGTGTTCCCTTTTAGCTCATTGAGCATCTTTAAGATGGTTATTTTGAATTTATTGTCAGGTAATTCATAGCTCTTCATTTCTTTAGGGTTGGTTTCTGGAGCTTTATTTTTATTTTTTATTTTTTTGGTGAGGAACATTGGCCCTGAGCTAACATCTGTTGCCAATCTTCTTTTTGCTTGAGGAACATAGTTGCTGAGCTAACAGCTATGCCAGTCTTCCTCTATTTTGTGTGTAGGTCCCTGCCACAGCATGGCTTGATGAATGGTGTGTAGGTCTGTGTCTGGATCCAAATTGTGAACCCTGAGCTGCTGAAGTGGAGTGTGTGAACTTAACCACTATGCCACTGGGCTGGCCCCTATTTTGTTATTTTTGATTAGGCTGTGCTTTCTTATCTCTTTGTGTACTTTGTGATCTTTTGGCAAGACTTGGGCATTTGAAAAGATGGTCACCTCTCCCAGCCTTTATGGACTGGCTTCATGCAGGAGATGACCTTCATCAATCAGTATGAGTAGAGATTCTGGGGGCCTCTCAAATCTTTTCTGAGGATGTTTCTTCTCTGGGCTTTGTGTATAATTTCCCAGTTAAAGAGGTCGACCCCTGTTCTCAAGAGCCCATAATCTCTCTCTCTCATTTTTTTAAGATTTTATTTTTCCTTTTTCTCCCAAAGCCCCCCAGTACATAGTTGTGTATTTTTAGTTGTGGGTCCTTCTAGTTGTGGCATGTGGGATGCCACCTCAGCATCGCTTGATGAGCAGTGCCATTTCTGTGCCCAGGATTTGAATCAGCGAAATCCTGGGCTGTCGAAGCAGGGCGTGTGAACTTAACCACTCGGCCATGGGGCCAGCCCCCCATAATCTCTTGCTCTGCCTGGTGGCTGTCTGAGGTACTGCACACTCTCTAGTGCTGTACTAAGTCACCGTGCTTTCCTTTGTTCTCAGCAACCCCAGGCATCTGAAGTATACTGTCATTCCCTTTAGCATTCTTTTATTTTTTTAATTTTTTTTTAAAAATTTTCTTTCTTTTTTTTTTTTGGAGGAAGATTAGCCCTGAGCTAACTACTGCCAGTCCTCCTCTTTTTGCTGAGGAAGACCTACCCTGAGCTAACATCCATGCCCATCTTCCTCTACTTTGTATGTGGGACGCCTACCCCAGCATGGTGTGCCAAGTAGTGCCATGTCCACACCCGGGATTCGAACCAGCGAACCTCAGGCTGCCAAGAAGCAGAATGTGCGAACTTAACACTGCGCCACCGGGCCAGCCCCTCCCTTTAGCATTCTAAGTCAGGTGAGACAGAAATCTGTTCCTCAGGCAGCCCCCCTGTAAAGCCAGAATGTTGGACATACCTTCTGCTCTTCTCTTTCCCTCCCAAGGAAGAAGCTGGGAGTTGGGAGCATTTTCCTGATTGCACTGCACTGTGCTGGGTGGATGGGGGCTATGGCAGGTAAATTCAACAAACTTTCTTCACTTTGATGTGGCTCTGCTTGGCTTTGCACTCACCTGCGGTGCTACAACCTCTTAACTGGCTTATGGAATTCTTACAAAGGCGATTTGGTCCATATATTGTTGTTGAGTTGGTGTCTCCACGAGGGAATAAGGGCCTGGGGTTTCACATTCTGCCATCTTTCTGATGTCACTCTTTAGTGTTATCCAGATCTCTGTTTTATGAAATGGAGATAATATTGGTAGAACTTTAAATAAGGTAGTGGTACCTCTAATCTGTCTCACCTCCATTTCCAAGTGAGGATTAAAGAAGCCATTCCAGGCTTCTGGCTTTCCTGTCTCTGTCTCTGTCTCTAGTAATGGTGGCTAACATTTAGCGAATGCTCATTGTGTGTTAGGAGCTGTTCATGTTCCTCTTATGTGTATTAGCACGTTTACTTCTCACAGTAGTTGTGAAAGGAAGATACTGTGATTATTCCCATTTTACATGTGAGGAAACTGAGTTAAGAGAGTCCAAGTAATTTACCCAAGGTCATACAGCTGATAATTGTATTAGACACAATTTTAAAAAGCCATTTTATAGCATGAAATGAATATATATATTAATGTATGTTAATATAATTAATATATATAACTTAGAGTCACTTACATTTATTTATTGTAGGTCAAGTAGAACAACTTTTTAAAGACTGTTGACTATCCTGACTATCACAGTTTGATCTTGGAATTATTTGTTAGGTATTACTGGAAATCCTGTGTTCTGGAGTTGTTAGAATAATGCGCCCATATATTTTCTCTTCTTTCCAGCTTTATTGAGATATCACTGACATATAGTGTTGTGTAAATTTAAGATGTATGATGTAATAATTTGATATATGTTTATATTGCAATATAATTACCACAAAAAGGTCAGTTAACAAATCCATCACTGCATATAGTTGCATCTTTTTTTGTGGTGAGAACTTCTAAAGTCTACTCTCTTAGAAACTGGAAACGAATATTCTTTAATTTGAATAAGTCTTGCTTATATTATGTAAACCCTAAGTCTGTTTTTGACAAAATCTTTTGTTGTAATAGGCAATTATTGAGTTACTATGGATATTATTTTTTGTTGATTATGAGTGGTAAT
This sequence comes from Equus caballus, assembly GCF_041296265.1. Lineage (NCBI taxonomy): Eukaryota > Metazoa > Chordata > Mammalia > Perissodactyla > Equidae > Equus > Equus caballus. The sequence goes on from NC_091697.1 coordinate 47,584,553, forward strand.
TATGCTGTTGGAAATCCCTATAGTTTAAATATCCAAACATAGAATAACATCAAAGATGCATATTTTTGCTTTTTGCAGGACAGAGTTCATTCAAAGAGGCAGGATTTCAATCACAGGGGCTGGCTTTCTCAACTACATTTTGGAAACGTTTGCCAGCACGTTCTTAAGACAGGGAGCCCAGAAGGTAAGCTTGGTTGCACTTTGAACCAGTGTTAATTTTAAGAAACCATGGAGATTCCCATTGGATTCTTGAATAAGGCTCAGGAACAGACATAACAAGAAAAAAGTACGGTTAATAAACAAATTTATGCAAAAATAATTACCCTCCCTAATTATTACATAAAACCAAATCAAAGTAAAACTAAGGTGCCATTTGTGGCCCATTAAATTAAAAATATGCTGATGAAAAGTATGGGATAATATGGAGAATACTTATAGTCTAATTAAGACAAATAAGCAGAATGAATACAGTCTATATAATATGATGACAACTATTTAATAAAAAAGATACTAGCTAATACTTATTGAGCACTTACTATGTGCTACTCACTCTAAAAAGAATTTGTATTTATTATCTCATTTATTCCTCACAAACCTTTGAAATGGCTGTTATTTTTGTCCTGATATTATGGATGAGGAGGATGCAGAGATCTGGAGCTTCTGGTTGTCTGTTATGGTGGTTTTCAAACTCTAGGCTTATGGGAGCTTAGGCTTCTGTGATCCAGAGCCCACTTTGGAGTTCTAGGGTCCTGTGTACCTTGTTTTAAATAGGGCTATTCTATTTCTAATATGTCTTACATGATATTACACATGAACTTGAGATAGCCTATTCTGTTGCTTAGAGCCAAGTCCATTCCTTATGCATCTTTCTATGCCTATTACAGGTGTTCTGAAGTGTTTTAAAATTATTATTTATAATATTTTATTTTATTATTGTTGTGATAATGAGCATAATCACTTATTTCCAGGATTTACTCAGGAATTATGCACATGTTACTTAGTTTTGTTTTGTGAGTTAGGCTGAATGGCTGCTCTAAAGAACTATTGGTATGACCTCAGAGATTTTTCTGGGTAATGGACCTTTGTTCTCGTTTTGCAGATCTAGGTTCAAGAATGAACCTGGACCACGATGTGGTAGTCTGGGAGGCTGAGGGTGAAGAATGAACATTTGCCACTGTACTGTACTCCATAGACATACTGTTGAGATTAATGAGTGTGCCTGGCCCAGATGAGCACATATCCAGACTGGCCCAGCCTGTCTACGCCTGGGCTTGATGAGGGTCCTTGAGCTTCCAGAAGGTCTGATCTGACTGGCGTTCACTCAGACAGTATTGCAGGTTTTTCTGCTATCTTTAAAAATATGCATTTGTGAAAACCCCCATGTTCTGCAAAATTGCAGTCTAAAAATAATAGGGCTGATGAGAAAAATAATTTTGTTTCCATTTTCCTGACTGAGTTGACTTCTTATACATTGTTTAGATCAGGAATGGCAAACTTTTTCTGTGAAGAGCCAGATAGTAAATATGTTAAAGTTTGTGGGCCAAGAGGCAAAATGGAGATATCATGTAGGTACTTTGTAACGAGAGAGAAATAAATTTGCACATTTTTTTTAATTGACAAAATTAAAAATATAATAATAATAATTGAATATAGTTTTGTTTGTTTTGTAATACAGGTCTACTAAGTATAATTCTTAGAAGAATAGAATTCTGTTTTTTTTTTTTTTGAGGAAGATTAGCCCTGAGCTAACATCTGCTGCCCATCCTCCTCTTTTTGCTGAGGAAGATTGGCCCTGAACTAACATCTGTGCCCATCTTCCTGTTTTTATATGTGGGACACCTGCCACAGCATGGCTTGACAAGCGGTGGGCAGGTCTGCGCCTGGGATCCGAACTGGCCAACCCTGGGCTGCTGAAGTGGAGTGCATGAACTTAAACGCTGTGCCACCGGGCCGGCCCTTGGAATTCTGTTTTTTGAGAGAGATAATATTTAGCTGAATTGGGGTCAATTGTTAGTATTCCCTAACATCAAATCGATTGCAAGTGTTCTTTTGTAAAAACCATTCTTATCTCATGGACCATACAAACACAAGTAGTGGACTGACGTTAGCCTGTGGACTATAGTGTGCCAACCTTGCTTTAGATAAATAGATATGGTTTGGTTAATCCAGGTCAGTCTGTATTTGGCCTGTCCATCAATCTGAACCTACACTGGTTGTATACATTCTGATCCTGTGAGATGCGTAAAGTAGACATTATTGTTCCCATTTTATTGATGAGAAGTGTCTTGAAGACATAAGTGCACCCAGTATTGTAGGTGGCTGCTTCCCCACCTTCCTTCTTCTTAGAAGTATATACTGAGCACCTGCTTTGTGCTAGGCACTGTGTTAAGTGTGGGCTAAATGGATTTACTCAAGGTCACAGGACTAGCAAAGGGGGTGTCTGGACTCAAATCCCCATCTTTTGTTGATAATCTTACACTTCCCACTTTTCTGTGCAGCCCTCAGATGAATGAAGTGGAATGTTTGCCTACTCAGCAGCATGAACTTCACAAATACAGCTGTGCATTAGATGAATTTGTGTTGTGGTCTCGTTCCCCCTGTATTTATTAGGACTCTTTGGTTGCAAGTTATAGAAACTACTTTAGGCTAGCTCATTGTAAGGTTGCAAGGGTGGGGAGGCTCACAGGCTTCAGAATGGTCTGCACTGGGAACTGAAAGCTTCTGGAACCTGGGTAGTATTCTTTCTTTAGCTCTTGTCTGTAAGACTAGGCATCTTTTTTATTCTCTTCCTCTGTAGACTGGTGTTGTTTGCTCCACAGTCTGTGTAGTGTAATGTGGACCTCCACAGTCCAAGTGTACATGTTATATAGAGTTATGGCCAACAAAGAGACTGCACACTTCTTTCAATTCCAAATTTTCTGAAAGGGACACTCATTGGCCTTCCTTAGGTCAAGTATGTCCTGGAGGGTAGAAGTCAGGTTTACAAATATGGCCCGTCCTCTGCCATGACCACGAGGATCAGGATTGGAGTGTCAGTTCCCAGAGAAAGGGGTAGTGTGGTGGGTAAATAATCCCAAAAGTCTCTGGCATGGTGTCACAGTAGATTCTGTGCTCTTGATGGCAGAGAGGGGGTTTTATTAATCTTAATCCTAAGTCCCCCCAGTACATAATACCTTGGACAGTGCTAGTACATTTATGTGGAAATGAGTAGAAAGGAGAGAGAACACACAGTGAGGTCCACAGTTGGTTTCTGATGAATATTATCTAGAAATCATCAAGCGACTTTAAAATTTTAAAGTAAGGAACCTAACTGATTCCTCAGTATTCTCACTTATTATGCTTGGAAGTAAGAGTATGTTTTTCCTGCTAGCTTTTGCCTTTTCCAAATTTACTTTTTTTTTTTAAGAGGCTTAGTTTAATTAGTTAGCTTTTCAATTTTAGAAGCCACTCATGCTTAAGTATCCTTTACCTTTTATCTAAGTAGTGGTATTTCCCGGTATCAGCCTGAGTTCCTGATAAAACCTTTATAGCTGAGCCAGCGTAAATGGCTTCTGCGGAAGTCACCATGAGAGTGTTTTGGTGACTTTATTTTCACTTTAGGACTGCATCCCTGAGGCTGTTTAGTGGTAAAGGTGGTATCTGATATCTATTCTTTTTTTTTTCTGGAAAAATCAAAACTAGGCACTCACAAAGTTTTTTTTATCTCTGTGTTTGTAAATTAAAATCTGCCCTTAGATATGGACCCCGCAGCTGAGGTCAGTTGTGTTTCTGTGCTTTTGGGGTCTTGTTCAATTGTTTTTCTTTTCTCCTTTCACCACTCTGAGGCAACTTGCAATTCAGGGAACTTTCTGACACAGATGCTGACTTTTCATACGTCACTTAGACCCCACTTTCCTCTTGGAGTAGAAGTATGTCGGCAGGAGAATGGGGATTTCCCCTTGGTATTCAAGTCAACAGATATGTCCTTGACATAGAGGCAGTTCTGAACTTACAGCTTACTAAAGCCAGTTATCTTTGTGATCTAGCACAAGTCAGTACACTCCCTGATCCTGAGTTTATTCGTCTACGAAATGTGAGTTAATGCATTCCCACAGATAGATCTGAGGGCTGTGTTCGAAAGCTTTCAGTAAATTGAAGAACACAGGTCAAATATACAAAGACATTCTCTTTGTTTTCAAGAATTTAAGGAAGTCCTACTCACATGTTTCTTTATCATGCTTTCTTTTTATGGTTACATGGGTTTTTTTCTTTCAAACTCATATGGGCACACACTAGATTTTAAACTCAGAAGTTCAGTTCCACAAATACTTGGGGTGTCAACTATGTGGCAGGCATTGGGAGAGATGCTGGAGACGCAAGTAGGAATAAGACAGAATTCATAAGAGGAGAGACTGTACGTTATACAGCTTTACTCCCTGGACGTCTAGATCAGGGTGGAAAGCATGACCAGCAGTGAAGAAACAGCTACTGTTACTAACAATTTATCGAGCCCCACTTGGTGTTCAGTGCTCAGCACCGTGATCAATGCTACAAAGGATATTAAAATAACAACTGGTGCTCACAGAGCTTACTAGATGCCACGCACTGTGCTTGGCATGCGTTACCTCGTCTACTTTTCTAAACAACTCTATGAGATAGGAACAGTTATTCCCATTTTATGTGTAGGGAAGTTGAGGACCCAAGTGGCAAAGCAGTTTTCTCAAGATCACAGAATTAGTGAGTGGTGAACCTGAGATTTGATCCCAAGCCTATCTGACTCCAGAATGTACTCTGGATGTACACAGTGTGTACCACATTGTCACACTCACTGGGCTCTGCACTCCAGCCACTTGTGTGGGACAAGGTGTGTGTCTTGATAGAGCCAGAGTAAGGAGATGTGGTGTGAACAGTAAGGGTGGAAAAATGCAGAATCAAGGAACTCAGTTACAATGAAAGAACGTGGAGTGGACCAGAGGACTGAGGGGCCGTGACGTTGGTATTTGAAAGGGCCTTTGAGTGGCTGCAGAGTGTCCTTCCTTCTGTTCAGAGCCCCTAGACTATTCTTATCCAGACTGCAGTTGGCCTAAATTCCAGAACGCCACACAAGTTGAGGGTGTGTTTAGCTGGCATTTCTACCATTTTTCCTATAATGACATACCCTTTATACTGTGTGGACTACAGATTTGTTGTTATGCTGTTTGTTTTGAACATATCTTTATATTGGAAAAAAGTATTAAAAATTATATTACATTTTTTTATTGTGGTAAAATATACAGTACATAAAATTTCCCATTTTAACCATTTCTGAGTGTATAGTTCAGTGTCACTAAGTATCTTCAGTGTTGTGCAACCGTCACCACCATCCATCTGCAGAACTTTTTCATCTTCCTAAACTGAAACTCTGCAGCCATTAAATAATACCTCTGCATTCCTCTCTCCTCCCAGCTCCTGGCAGCCACCATTCTATTTTTGTCTCTGTGAATTTGAGACTTCATAGAAGTGGAATCATACAATATTTGTGCTTCTATGTCTGGCTTATTTCACTTAGCCTCCTGTTTTCACGGTTCTTCTGTGTTGTAGCATGTGTCAGAATGTCCTTTCTTTTCAAGGCTGAATAATATTCGAGTGTATGTGTATATCACATTTCATTTGTTCATCCATCAATGGACACTTGAATTGCTTCCACATTTTGGCTATTGTGAACAATGCTGCCGTGGACACAGGTGTGTAAATATCTGTTTGAGTCTCTGCTTTCAATTCTTGTGTTGGATTATATGGTAATTCTATGTTTAATTTTTTGAGGAACTGCTTAAACAGTTTGTTTTTGAGATAGCCATCTATCTTTGTCCGTGACAGCTATGGACTGTACCATTGCTCAGTTTTCTCAAGTCTGTACATAAGAGTGAGTACCATATACCACACTTTTGCCTGGTGACACTAGAGAGCGTGCCATACAGTGCTTTCCTCAGTCTGAGAGGCACTCACCTGTCCCTTGACTTTGCCGTAGTCTCTGTCTCTCTGCCCTGATTTCATTTCTGCTGGACAATTTTGACCCAAGGTGGCCAATGGAAGACGGGTTGGAAGTATTGAAAAAGTGCCACAGGCAAGTAGTACGCTGGATGCCAAATACATATTTTAACATGCCTCGAGGTAAGCAAGCACATTCAAAAAACAGATCAAGGAAACAGAAAGATCTGAAGAAAGATAGGGATTGGTGGAATTCTGGCACACACGAAAGGCTTCATTCACATTTCTGCAGCCTAGGGGAATGGTAGCAATGGTGAAGCAGAGCTGGGAGGAACCCGGGCCCGTCAAGTCTGACCTCAGGGATCCTCAGAGAAGGAAATAGAGAGATCAGGAGATTCCCTGGGGTGAGCGTGGCTCTGCAGGTGTCCACAGTTCTGGGAAGGCATCCTAGGCCAGTGTTTCTCAACCTTTTTTTCGTTACTGCCCCCTCACCCCCACCAAGGAGCCTTTTTAGACATATTTTTCCTAATTCCCCCCACCATGAAATTTTAATTCCATAGCTAGACTGATTATCTGTTTATATACTGTGTTATGTCTTTACTTTATACATAAAAAGTGTAAGATATTTTTCACTCCCAAGAACAAATTGTCACCTCATTTTGGTGTTGTCCCCGTTGAGAAAGCATGCTTTATACTGCTTGGGGATAACTGTCTTTTGGAGTTTTTGCCTCCATCTCTCCAAGTAAAAACAAAAAATCATCAGTTCTTCCCCCACCAAAAAAAAAAATTCCAAACCAAAATCAAAAGGGCTTTTTGGTGAACTCCCACGTGGTTCTTGCAAACTCTACATTTTACTTTTCTAGGAGAAGCTCAAGAGATAATATGGGTGATAATAATCTTGTCATGTAAGTGTTTCTTTCTTTTTCTTTTGCCGAGAAAGATTAGCCCTGAGCTAACATCTGCTGCCAATCTTCCTGTTTTTTTTCCTTGAGGAACGTTATCCCTGAGCTGTCATCTGTGCCAGTCTTCCTTTACTTTACGTGTGGGTTGCTGCCATAGCCTGGCTGACAAGTGGTTTAGGTCTGCACCCGGGATCCGAACCTGCAAACCCAGGCCACTGAAGCAGAATGCACTGAACTTAACCACTACACCATGGGGCCAGCCCTGCAAGTGTTCTTTTTTAGCCCAGTTACCTGAGTACTTAGAGACAGCTACAGATGCTGCGGAAATGCCGAGTTCTCATAGCACACTTGCTTAGAGGTATTTTTTTTTAAGTTTGTGAAATACGTTTTCAGTATGTGATAAAATAATTTGTTGTTTCAGCCACTTTCCTGGCAAGGGTCCCTTATTAGTTCCATTTTTATTCTTACTGTGTTTATCTGGAGGCTGAAGCACAGAGAGATTGAATTCAACAGCATATGAATATTTGTCACTGAAATAATGTGGGCAAGTCAAAGAATTTGAACATTGCTGTGAAGAAGGTCTAGCCTAGACATGCTACAGCTAAAGGGATCTGAATATGCTGCTTCCTTATGGTGTCTGCTTATTTGAGTCTTAGAAAAATCCATTTTAGGGGCTGGCCCGGTGGCGCAGCAGTTAAGTGTGCATGTTTCGATTTGGCGGCCCGGGGTTTGCTGGTTCGGATCCCGGGTGTGGACATGGTACCATTTGGCAAATCATGCTGTGGTAGGCATCCCACATATAAAGTAGAGGAAGATGTGCACAGATGTTAGTTCAGGGCCAGTCTTCCTCAGCAAAAAGAGGAGGATTGGCAGCAGATGTTAGCTCAGGGCTAATCTTCCTCAAAAGAAAAAAAAGAAAAAAAAACCCATTTTAATAGTAGAAGATAATTCCCTCAGACAGAAGATACCATACTTGTTTGTGTGTGCATGCTGATACTATATACATAGTCCAAATGGGCATTTGAAAAACCTGACTACTGTTTGTGATTACATCATTTTTGCAAACTATCTGTATTAGTTATCTCTTGTGTTACAAATTACCCCAACAGTCCACAGCTTAGAACAACACACATTTATTATCTCTCAGTTTTTGTGGGTCAAGAGTCTGGGCGCAAATTAGTTGGGTCCTCTGCTTCAGGGTCTCACAAAGATGTAATCAAAGTATTGGCGGGGGCTGTGATCTCATCTGAAGGCTCGATTGGGAAGATTTAGTTCCAGATGCACTCACATGGTTGCTGATAGGATTCTGCTGGCCTCCCTTGGTTCCTTGCCACATAGGCCTCTCTATAGAGCATCTCACAACATGGCAGCAAGCGAGAGAGAGGGCAAGAGAGTGACAGCAAGGCGAAAGCCATAGTTTTTTGATACCTAATCACAGCAGTGACATCCCTTTATTTTTCTGTATTGTGTTCACTAGGAGCAAGTCCCCCTAGATGCAGCCCACACTCAATGGAAGGGGATTACACAAAGGCGTAAATAACAGGAGGCAGGGATTATTGGGGGCCGTGTCAGAACTGCCTGCCTTACTGACCTAAGCTGATTGGTATGCCAAATTATATGCACAACTGTTAAGTTCTTTTTGGTACATATTGGGAATTGATGACAATTAGAGGTTGGTGAGTGTCAGCTGCACCCTCATGTCCTCAGTACCAACTTATGAAAAAGTTCTGCAACACATTCAGCATTTTATTAATCATTTTTTTTACAAGTATGCATAAAATAGTTGCCTGTTCTGTAGTTTGATTAAGTCTTTGTCCTTTTGGGTACTCTGATCATGAATTGCATAAACTGTTCACTGAAGGCAGAGCTGACAATATTCCAAAGGCAAGATCCAGCTATTTTACAGATAGCATCAGGCAGCCAGAATCTTCTGATCCAGTGACTGGCCACAAGACCATTTAGGTGTAAACTATGGGTGTCGTCCCTGAAGTTGGAGAGTGAAGGGCTTACTAGATAGAGTCTTATACCCATCCTTGTGCAAGGATGGGTATATATCTAGAATTTTGAGCTAATGCTCATATCTTAAGTTCCACTAATTACATTAACAAGAGTGCATTTCTAACATCTGCTATGCTAGTTAGGAAGCCACTAGTTTCACCAGGAAAAATTCACAATTTTAGCATTCCTTATGCTAATGATCAAAGTCCCTGGTGTTTTCAAGGATAGAGGTAACTGAAGTTTCTGGGGATTGAGGTTGCTGATTAGAACGCTCATAACCAACCCCTAGAGTATGAATCCTGCATTAGGGCAACTGCCTGTACCTGGTATATAACTTGAACTAATACATGCACCATAATATTATACAGCATGTGCTGAAATATTTTGAAGTAAATTATAGACATCCTAATTATCACGTACCAAATATCAACTCCTGAATTAAAAGCCCAGAACGTTCTCCCTTTAGAAAGATTATTGAGTGTGAAACAAGGTTTTGGCTGTGTGTTTAATATAGGGATTGAATGGGAAGCTTGAGAGAAGTGCCCTTGGTCCATGATCTGGTTTTCTCACTTCTCAGATGTAACACTTCACATCTTGGACCCTAAATTTTCTTCTCTAAAATAGAGTGATAATAGTCCTACTTCACAGGGTTATTTTAAGGATTAAGTCAGATCACATACATGAAACATGCCTGGCACATAGAAAAACTTCAATTATTGTTAGCATTAAGAGAAGTTCTCTGATAAGAAGTATATTTTTATAAGTAAATAGCCTTTTAAATACTTATCTGAACAAAAAATTTAGATAGTAGCAGTATAGTCAAGTTTGTGTTGTTTCTCTTCAAAATTATTTTTTGATCATTTTTTGTAAATCCATAATTTTAATACTCAGTGTATCCACATTTAACATTTTGATAGAGATCCTTTCCTGTGTCTTGTGTATGTTTCCATATGTATGGTTGTTTTTGAAAAACAAAATTGGGATGATTCTGTTCATTTAGCCCAACTTTTTCATTTATGAATGTATTGTGAACATTTTCTGTCATTACATGTTCCTTGAAGACATGATTTTTGATGCCTTCATAATATTCCATTGTCATAGTAGCTCTTATTGTTTTCTCATTTTTTTCTCATTGGTTTCTATTTTTTTCAGTATTATAAATAATATTGTGGTAAATCTGTGAATATAGGTACTTGTGTATGTTTCTGGTTTCTTCCTAGGTTAAAGCACATTTTTAAGACCTTTGATGCTTATTGCCAAACTTCCTTCCAAAGGAATTCTGCCAATTTATAGCTTCCACCACTAGCTGGCTCTGGGTGTTACCAGTCTCTGCTGTATGACTTGAATGAATGACTTAACCTTTTGGAACTTCTGTTTGTCATTAGGAAAGCAGGGCTAATTATTCTGCCCTCACAGGATTGTTGTGAAGAATAAATGAAATTGTTGGGTCTAGTCTTCTGATCCCTACTCCAAAGACATTGAAAGTTAATGCTTCTGTTACTCACTAGTTGTTGACCTCAGTCCTTCTCCAAGCTTTTTAATTGTGTTAACCTTGGACTAGTTGCCCTGAGCTGCTCAATTCCTTATCTGTGAATTGCATGTCTGGTGTACACCCATGCATGGTCGTGACAACCCTAAAAAAGAGTGGACTTTTCAAACCCAATGGATTCCAAGATAGAGGAAAAGAGCAAATAAAACCGTCATTCAAAAGAACAGATAGAAGTCACAAGTACAACGTAAGAACACCAGTGTAATATTCTGCTGACTATATAGTAAAGACTTATATTTCCTTCTTGGTTATGTGAATTCTTTCAAGATTCTTTGCATTACTTGAACCACTCGAGAGAACTGATGAAATATGTTCTGCCCCTCCAGTTCCAGAGGGTTTACTTCCCAGCTCTCAATTTACCTGTTAATAATACCTTTTAATCCCACTCTTGACTGCTCACATAGATTGATTTCCTTGATATTTATTCATTAGATGCTGTGAGGATATTACCAGGAATTCTGATTTTTAACAATTTCTTTCTAGATCAGTTAAATAACAATAGCTGCCCTCTTCTTACATATCTTCCTCCCCATCAGCTCAGCTCATCCTGCTGTTATCTCTAGAGTTCTAGTCCCGAGACATGTACCCTTTGCAGCAAAAATATCCTGGTGAAATGAGGATTCTGCGAGCAATATAGTTTTGCGCCTTCTACTGAGTTGAAATCAATTCCTTTACCTTGACTGTGAGACTTAGGAATCCAGAATCCCTCGATGGCTCATTTGAATTCATCAGGGTTGTAGTAGACTGCTCAGTGGTAAAGCTTTCGGGAATCCCTTAAGTTAGACAGCTGAAATGCTGGGACTTTACCGTCTATGAAACTAGACGAAACCTAAGAAGTTAAGCTCTTACCTGAAATGACAGAAAGTGGTTTCCGGAGCTCTGGATGCGTCAGTGTCATTATTTTCACAGTGATCAGAAGTCAGGTCTCCACACAGTGCAGTAAGGAGCACACAGGCCAGGAATCAGGAAATCTGGGCTCTGGCCACACTCTAATGGCCACATTGCTTGGACTAGTTACTCTGAACTTCACTGTCACTTTTTGTAAAACCAGGGATTGGCCTAGGAGGTGATTTTCAATTCTGACATTGTATGATTTATTTCGGCTCTCCCTCCTTTCCCCCAATGTGTAAATACCAAGATTTTTTACATTTGTCTGACAAATAGTCTTTAAGTGTGCACAAATATTCAGGAGTTTAAGCTAAGCGGGGATCCAAGAGTGTCAGAGATAATTCATGTCACAAGAAGATAGTCAAGGGTTAAGGTGGCAATAAGATGCTTAAAAATAAGAATGTACTTTTACAAAATGCTGGTTAGCAGGAGGGGGTGGCAAGCATGTGGTAGGGTTGTTACAATTTCATTGAAAATCCAAGCGAGCTAAATAAATTGCATATCACAAAGATTTTTAGATATTGAAGGTGCCTTTGAGATATTAGTGCCCAATAATAGATGTGTTGGCTTATTTTTAATCCATGCCTTCTGTAAATACAGACTGTTCTGGAAACTTTGGAGACAGCCAGATATAATGATAACAATAGCTATAATTTATGAGCGTTTACCATGAGCCAAGCACTGCACTGTTTTATGAACACTGAGTTCTCCCAATAACCCTCTGAAAGAGAGACTGTTGTTATTGTCCCTTTTCCATTTTACAGATGAGGAAATGGAGGCACACAGAGGTTAAATTACTTGCACAGAGTTGGCAGCCAGTAAGTGGCAGAGCTGGAGTTCCAGACGGTCTGACCTCAGAGCCCACCCTCTTAATTGCCAAACTCCTTGACTCCCTGACCTGGAGGACAGAATCCTTTCCCTCAGAGAGCTTGGGTGAGGAGACAAGACAAATGCATGACTTGTCTCCATCAGCATTGGGTATACATATGACCTTGAAGTAGACACTTGTTAGAACACAGAGCAAATGTCCTTGTCTCCAGAGCACTTATTGTGATGCTTGCTTTCCTAATGCTCTTCTGTTCTCACACCCAGCTGGGTATCTTTGGAGATTTAGCAGCCATGTTCTTCCCACTGTTATGGATAGAATTTCCAACCAATCTATTACTTTTCTGAGCCTGGTCTTGCACTCTGTTATGCTAAATTCAAAAACAAAGCCAATGAGAAAGTAGGAATTTGTGGCCGCCAGAAATCTTGAGGTACCTCGTGTGAACCTAATGCAGGCACAGAATTGAAAACTGAAACAGCTCTGGCCAGGCTGCATTGAAATACCAGAAAAACAGAAGCTGCCTCTGCAGATTGAGTGGACTAAGTGCATTTGAGACACAAATCTTTTGTGGCTCAAATCTGTTGTAGGATTGAGTTTGGATTCAGCTAGGCTCTTTGTACTTACTTAAGGCTCTTTGACCAACAAGTCCAGGAAAATGTCATTCAGGGGTTAATACAGAATTCTGGGTAGAGCAATTTGAATTGCAAAGGTAAATTTTATTTTTCTTAAATTTTTTTTTTTAAGGATTAGCACCTGAGCTAACATCTGTTGCCAATCTCCACACCACCCCCCCCCACCCCGCTTCTTCTTCTCCCCAAAGCCCCCCGGTACGTAGTTGTATATTCTAGTTGTAGGTCCTTCTGGTTGTGCTATGTGGGATGCTGCCTCAACATGGCTTGATGCGTGGTGCTAGGTCCATGCCTAGGATCCGAACCGCTGAAACCCTGGGCTGAATCGCGGAGCGCACAAACTTAACCACTTGGCCATGGGACCGGCCCCTGTAATTTTATTTCTTAAAGGTATATCCAGTAGTTAAACTTCAGTTGTGTGCGTAGGCCCTGCAGCATGCTAATTAAATGCTCCTCAAGCTCTTAGAGGTGTCCAGCTGTTCTCCCTGATCACTATTTCCTCCTCTGTTGGTGGAGATTTCTTATTCTGTTGCCCCACTCTATGGTAGAATTTCATCTCTTGCTGAAGGACCTCTTTGGTTGTGCCCACCCTTTGTGGGATTTGGGGCACCAGGCAGAGCCCCAGGAAGGTGATGGGGAGGAGGCTGGAGTGTCTGCCTGTTAGGGAGAAAAGAAGCCTTGTGTCTCGTGAACCCAGGTTTGTGGGAGTGACATTTCTTTGTCACTTCCAGTTTCTTTGGAATCCCACTTACTGTCTGGGATTTGACCCCTTATTCCTTGCCTAGTGTTCTTCCTTAGATTCTAGCTAAACTGTTTTTCTGTTTTTCTCTGAATGTCCTTAGTCAAGGAAAGTGGTGGCTTTTTGAGAATTAATTAACCCCTTTCATATTGACACCCAGTTTGAGAAGAATTTAAAGGCTATAATTAAAAATTTTCCCAATCAGTGGCTTTTGGTGGGGACATAGCTTTTGTTACTTTTAAAGACATTAACATTTGTTAAAGCCCACTGGTTTTTCTATTAACTGCACTTCTTGATATGTTCGAAATATTTCATAATTAAGAAAACTGCTGCACTCCTCCCCAGAAAGACTCTTTTAGTCTTTAAACAAAAAATTTTAAAAGCTTTATGTAAAATGTTTTTGAGCAGGGGAGGGAGGGAGGGAAAAAGTAATAATAAAAAAAGTTTTCGAATAAGTACTACCTGCACATATATGTTTTAAATTATATTTCCTGCAGATCCATTTATGTTCTTTTGCCCTAGTTCTCTGAAACCAGAAAACTATCCTGTCCTGATCAGCTGTGTGACCTTGGGCAAGCCGTTTAATTTTCTGAGTCTCCTTTTCCTCCTCTATAAAGGGAGGATAACATTGGAACCTACTTCATAGAGTACTTGTGAAGAGTAAATGAATTACATGCATAAAATGCTTAGGATAGGATTTTGCATACGGTAAATGATCAGTTGTTACGATTTTTAAAAAATGCAAGGAAGTTATAAGCAAAAACTTATTTTTCCCATTACAATATATAGACAAGTGTTTAGTGGTTGTAATGAGCCTGTCTTTGGGGTCGACCCACCCTGAGTTTAAACCTCCCTCTGGGGGAAATGTGAATACTAGCACCTATGTTATGACTATGAGAATGAAAGGAGACAGCGTATAGAAGTGCTTAAAATACCTTGGTGCACGATAAATTCTCCATAAATTATCATTGTTATCTTTCCTTTATAGCTCAAATTGGCAGATTTCCTTCTAGTCTTCCATATACTGATTTTAAAGTCATAATTACAGTATAAGTACAATTTCATGTCTTGCTTTTTTCAAGTAATGTTTTATTACAAATGCCTTTCACGGTAACTACATAAACTTCAAAGCCATCATTTTAATGACTGCATAATAGTTCATTAAGTAGTTATAAAATAATTGATTTGACCATTCCTTTAGTGTTGAGTGTTGAAGGTATTTCTAAGTTTTACCATTATAAAGGAGCCTGTGTGAAACATCTTTATACATAGAGCCTTTCATGTTTTGTACCATTACCTTAGAAAAGATTCCCTAAAGTACCCTTTCCTTATGTGACTGTTGTCATGGTTCTTTGAATGTATTCTTTGTCTCCCTCATTGAATGACAGGCTTCTGTGTGGGCTCACCATTTCATCCTTAATACCTAGAATATCGTCATGCTCAGTAATACTTATTGAATTAGTGAAAATGTATTATTTTCCAAAAGTGGTAAAAATTCTTTATCTTGCCATTCTGTCATCTTTTAAAAATTGTCTTAAAAGCAGAGAAACTTTTTATCCATTGGGATAATAAGAAAGGCAACAATCACAGGTAATTTTTATTGAACACTTACTACGCCCAGGCATCGTTCTCAGTACATTACTGCATCACTTGCTGCAATTTACTCAAGAATTCTCTGCAGTATAAGTACTATTATCACCATTTTATGGATGAGGAGGCACAGAGAGGTGAGTTGACTTGCCCAAGATCACACAGGTGGTGAGTGGCATTTCCCGGATTCAGAATAGGCAGTTGGACCCTTCGTCTGAGCCCTTGATGACCAGGCTGCATACACCCCCTAATTTTACTTTTCCAGCAGCTTTCCCCTTTGCATTTCAGCCAGTCTACCAAATTATTTCCCGGGGAACCTGAATTGGTTGGCCAAATTCCAGACAAGGCGTGAGTCAGAGTTGTCCCTCAGCCTTGAGGATCTTGCGTCAGTCTCAGAACAGCAGCCAGAATCGTGTACCATGCTTGTTCTCTGAAAGGAGTCCCACTCTTGCAGTTCGTCAAGTAAAGGAGGTGTGAATGTATGTTTTATAAGCCTTAGATTTTTTATCGAAGGAAAAAATTTTATCAGACTGTTTAACATTCAAGGCAGCTGGTAGATTCAGAGTATTGTCCATTTGGACGTTATTAATCCACGTGGGAATATCTGAGACCAAGGAATACAAAGGGTGTGATTCTGGGAATTAACCAATAACGCTGCTCATTTAGTTAGCAACTGAAATAGTAGAGCCACTTTTTAGAAGTATCAACCATGTTATTGTGTCCATTTCTTCAATCTCTTTGTGAGATAATAGAAAATGTATATATTAGTCTGTGACCCTGGTCCCTGACATAGGGCACCTAAAAAGCTTGTAAATTCCTAAGTGATAAGAGCACTAGGAGCATCTTTTGTTCTAATGAGGTGACTCTGAGTGGGCTCCTGGATGTGGCCTGGTCACCAGAGAGATGAAGCCGTGATTAGAAGCTTGGAATTTTCAACCTCACCCCTCATCCTCCAGAGAGAGGAGAGGAGCTAGAAAGAGTTAATAATTGATCATGCCTATGTAATTATGGGGTTCAGAGAGCTTCCTGTTTGGTGAAAACATGCACACTGGGAGGATGGTGTACCCCAACTTCATGGAGACAGAAACTCCTGTGCTCAGTGCCCTCCCGGACCTTGCCCTATGTATCTCTTCATCTGGCTGTTCATCTGAATCCTTTATCATACACTTTAATAAACTGGTAAATGTAAATGTGTTTCCCTGAGTTCTGTGAGCTGTTCTAGCAAATTAATCGAACTCAAGGAGGGGGCTATTGGAATCTCCAATCTATAGCGACTTGGTCAGAACACAGGTAATAACCTGAGCTTGACTGGCATCTGGAGTGTCCATAACCTGAACTGTGACTGGCGTCTGGAGTGTGTGTGTCGGGGGACGGGGGGGGCAGTCTTGTGGGACTGAGCCCTTAACTTGTGGGATCTGACACAGTCTCTGGTAGGTAGTGTCTGATTTGAGTTAAATTGTAGGACACTCAGCTGGTGTCGGAGACTTGCTTGTTGTGGGGAAAACTGCCACGCATTTGGTGACCGAAAGTGTCAAAATGAAGTGTTTTGTGTGAGTAGTCAAGGAAACTCACAGGAAAGAAACAAACACGCAATCGGGAAGAACTGGTTTTTTCCCTACACGGGTGGGAAACTAAGCTTTTCCATTTTACTCTCCTTTACTTTTATCAGTTTATTATGGGGGCTGGGAATTTTAAAGAATTTGCGTCTATAAGAACTACAAAGTATTTTTTTTCCCTTTGCAAATGACTGATTCTTAACAAGAGCAGGTAGTTTGTCTGTAGACTATTATTTGCATATAGAGATTTTATTTTTCAGTCATTTATACGTAGCTTTTGTTTTGGTTGCTCTTGTTAATTCGTGATGTTAAATGCTCAGAATTTTTTTAAAAAGCATCACTTCTTAAACTTGCCATGGAATTAATGGTTCTCCCATTCCCCAGGTAATGTGAGGGATGAGGAATGATGGCAAGCCATCGTATTTATGTTGCCAGTGTTCATTACAGCACTTCAGCTCCAAGTTGTAACCTGACGCCTCGTTCTCCCTCTTCCAGTTTTGTCCCCAGCAAGTGATGATCATGTTTAGCATCGAAAGGCTTTTCATGGGAAGTAAGGGGCTCTCCAGGTTTGCATTTGACAATCAACCGAGGAATTCTAATCGGCAGACTGTGTTGAAACAGAAATGCTTCCTGTGCACGTGTTTGTTCTCCAGTTTCTACAGAGTGCGTGAGGGAGCTTCACTTGGTATCAACAGAAGATGAAATGCATTTGGAGATGTAGTGAGGTGCTTTTATTTTTAGGGCAGTTTCTAGAACTACATGTGATTTGGTCTCACCCTGCCTTCCCTAAATTTATAAAATTAGAACCACCCAGATGTAGATGGAAATAACTTTGGGATGGTAGGAAGGACCATGCCTAAGGCGACATGTCGTTTCTTTTGGTAATTTGAGAAGAGAGCCCTGTAAACGATACTTTTTTTGAAGAAGAAGATTATCCCTGAGCTAACATTCGCTGCTAATCTTCCTCTTTTTGCTAAGGAAGATTGATCCTGAGCTAACATCTGTGCCCATCTTCCTCTACTTTATATGTGGGATGCCTGCCACAGCATGGCTTGATAAACCATGCATAGGTCTGTGCCTGGGATCTGAACTGGTGAACCCCGGGCTGCCAAAGCAGAGCACACGAACTTAACCATTATGACACCGGGCCGGCCCTAAACATACATTTTTAAGGAGGTGGTATACTGAGGGCTCAGAGTCAGAAAACCCTAGGTGTTGAATCTGGATTTTGTACTTACTAGCTGGTGTCTTTGATCAAGTTTCTTAACCTATCTGAATCTCATTTTCGTGATGTCACTGACTCATAGGTTGGGTGTGAGGAGTAAATGAGACTAGGCATATAATGTGCTCAGCACAGCATGTACTCAGCACAGCCTGGTAGGGGCCTCAGCCTCTCAATAGTCACTTCTTTCCTGGGACTTTGATTCTAGTTGTCTCTGTTGCTGATGACCCTGTGACCTAGGGAAAGCTGGTTTGCTCTGCTGGGCTCAGTGTTGTCAAACAGAAGTATTAGTAACTCTTAGAGGTGATGTGAAGAGCAAGTAAAATACGCTTTGTGAAATACAAATAAGCACAAGGTGAGCCCCTGCTTACATTTCCTTTAGGTCACCAACCACCAACAGAATGGTGGGTGCCTTGTTGTGGGAGTTTCATTGTGAGGGGCCCTAAGTCAGATCTAGGTCCATAAAGAAATCTAGTAGCCACTTTAGGCCACAGGGAGAATAGGAAGTAATGGTTAACCAAAGTCTGTTGTGTTTCAGTAGCTTTATATGTTACCTCATTGAATCCTCAAAGCAATCCTGCAAGAAAATATGCGTATTCTCTTTCCTCCAGCCATTTTACAGGCACAGAAACAAGTTCAGTGAGGCAAGTACTCATTGTGGAAAGAGTTGGAGAAATCCAGGTTTAAATTCCAGGTTGGCCACTTACTAGCTGTGTGACCTTGAGCAAGTTACTCACCTTTCTGAGGCTGTTTCCTTACCTGGAAATGGTGAGAGCGAAAGTATCATGCCTCATAGGACTGTTGAGAGGATTAAATGCAATAATGTAGGTAAAGCCCCTGGCACATAGTAAACCCGTGATAAATTATTAACCTCCATATTGTTGAGATTTGGTGGGATGGGTTTTGACTGAAATATGACTTTGGAAAATTATATTTTGTTTAAAGGAAATGCCCAATTTGAAGACACAGTAGACTGGCCCTACATGTAAAGAAGATTGTGGACTTATAGAAATTCCTGAATCTAGGGGAAGGAGAAGGGTAGAGATAAAAGACAAAAGACGAATTTTGTGGGCATCCATTGGATTTGTTTATATCGGCATCAGATAGATTTATTCTGTTAGAGACAATTCATTGATAAAATGTAAATGCTACTAACCATTTGATCTCTCAGAATAGGGAAGAAACAAAGGGGAGATCATGACTGAGCTGAAATCTGATGAATAGTGAAAAAATGGTTGATAAAGAGACTTGATAAGAACCTTGTTGTTTTTTAGTTGGTTAGCCAGGAGTACGAGAGTTGGTACTGGGACCATTTGGTACCGGGCACTGAGACAGAGCAGCTTCCATGTAAGGAAGATTGTCTTGTGATTAGGGCCGACATAGATGGAATAAGGATTAGAAAGTGTCCCATCAGTGGAGGTTTCTAAGCAGGTAAGTGACGGTCAGTTGTCAGAAATGTCATGGAGGGGATGTGGCACTGGTTGGGAGGCTGGCCTTGATTTTTTTTTTTTAATTACTGATAAATTAATTTTCAGTTCTCTGATTATATCCAACAGACTCACATGAACCAAGCTTTAATTTGCATGAAGCCCAAGTCAGGAAAAATAAAATCATATACAGGTCAAGTTTTAATTTAAAATAGATTGAATCACATTGGAAGGTGAGGAAAGTAACTTTATAAAATAGAAAAACACCAGCGACTAAATGCCTGTTAGCCACTAAAATGTTCATGTCAGGTCAGGTTTTATTTGAAAATTGGCAATATGGAAATGGCTTTGCAATCTTTCATTCTGATATGTGATCCCAGGACAACTCTCTAAATCAGTTGGGCCACTTTCAATCCTTTGCTGAGAGTTTCCTATCTGGGCTAGATAACGTCATGTTCTTTCCAATTTTAGATTTTATTATTTTGGGATATATTCTTTTCCATTACAAATTGTGAGATTAAATATTCTCCTTAAAGAAGGAGGAAGCTTTATAATGTGAAGCAAAGAATCTGAATTATTGTATCAGTTTAATGTTCTGCAGTTACACCTAAAGATTTGGGGTTACTATCAAAATAAAAATGAATCTTAATGATGCAGGGTCGGTGAGCTGAGGAGTCAAAAGAAAGATTTCTTAGACTCTTAAGATCTGGCAGTAGGGCTCTTTTATTTAGAGAATAGTGTAGCATGGGGACAGGACCCATGGGCAGTCAGAGCTTCTGCTGCCGCCGCTTCTGCTGCCCCCGCTGGCATGGGGACAGGGCCCATGGGCAGGCAGAGCTGGTGCGTGGGGGACAGGACCCATGGGCAGTCAGAGCTCCTGCTGCTGCCCCGAGTTGAAGGTTAGGGCTAAATTTAAGGCATAGGTATGTGAGTCATCTCTTTACAAAGACAAAGGAAAGAACATGAAAAAAAGTTAAAATGGTATCAGTGCAGGTGGGGTCTGGTCATTGGGTGATCCCATGACTTTTAGACAAGAATCAAATCAGATTAAGTAAAGGTTAGAAAGGTTAGACGCCACCACCCTAAACCAGTTACATGAGATTGCCAGACAGCAACCAACTTAAGTTCTTGCCTTCCCCATTAAGAGCTTCTAGGGACAAGGTCATCTCTCCTCTTCTTCCTGGTACAGAGAGGGAGGCACCTTTTACAGATAGAGATTTACCTTACAAATGTAAATATGTCCCAACAAGGGCAAGTTCCATTCCCCAGAGCCTCCTTCCCTGTCCCAGTTTATCGAAAGCAATCAGCCCCAAACAGTCCTGATGCCAAAGAGACATATCCTGGGGTGGCCAATTTCAGGTCCCTACAAGGTCATCCCCCCTTCCTTCACAAACGCAAATGTCTCAAAAGGGCAAGCAAGATTCCAGTCCTCGGAGCCTGCTTCTCATCTGCAGTTTTAAAAGTAACCAGCCTAAAATCCTCATCATAAACCGTTTTAAAATTAAGCAGCCTAAAAGTCCTTATCATTAACGCTAGAGTTTATTAGCCAGTATGGGAAAATTACATCGAAGTCATACATTCTATCAAGATATTCCTACTTGAAAAGCATTGTATTTAAAATAATTGGTAGATGTGATTAAATATTGATTTCTATATTAAGAATTATGCCATTTAGTTTAGGAGCAGGGCTGAAATGTCAGATATATTTATCAGGCTTTTTTCACATAGTCAATAGGGAAGGGAAGGGAAGGGAAGTGCTTGCTGTATAGCCAGCGTTATAACAATCTTCATATACACAGTCTCGTTTAAACCTTCTGCCCACCAGTGTTGTAAGGTCTTGGATCGTGCGCTCTCAGTCCTGATTGCCTCAGATCAAGGATCAAATCGAGGCTTTGCTTCCTTGTTATTGTGTGATTTTGGTCCGGATGGTTAATTTCTCTGAGCCTCCGGGTCTCATCCAAAAAAAAGAAGCTAGTAATCCTCTCAGGCAGATAGAAGGGTAAAAGAAGCCAATGCAGGGAAAGCACTTGGCACAGGGCGTGGCACACACTGTGTGTCAGTACATTTTAACTGTCGTTGTTGTTTCTGTGATCCCAGTTTTATAGATGAGTAAGTCTTAAATATGAAAGAATTGGACAGTATCAGATTAAAAGATGCTTTATTGTGGCAAAAGATCTCTTCCTGGAGAAGCTTTCAGCAGTGTTTCTCTTACCTCTTGATGAGAAAACTGGAGGCAGATTCCCTCCACCCCCTTCACAGGTGATGCCCAGTGGCCAGGTCTCTCTTGGGTCTCATGTAGCTTACATTCTGGTGCTGGGTGGGGGGCAGGGGTGACAGACAGTGCCAAATATTTAAAAAGCCTGATAATCTCTTAAAGTGGTGAATGCTTTAGAGACAGTAAGACCAGGCTGTGTGATCCGGCTGTGGCCGGCAGTTTTAGCCAGGGCAATCAGGAAGTCTCTGAGGAGGTGCTGGGTGAGTTGAGATCTGAATATTGCAGGGAGCTAGCTGGTTACTGGAAGATCTGGGGATGTTCCTGCAGGAGAGAACAGCGAGTGAAAAAGAAAAGAACTGAGCATGCCCCATGAATAGAAAGCAAACCTGTGTATCTGTAGACTGGTGAGGGGAGAACGGAGGGAGCTGTGGTTGAAGCGGGCTGGAACCAGATCATCCAGAGCCTTATAGCCATGATAGAGACTGTGAACTTTAATGTAAGAGCAATGGGACACTATTGAAGGGTTGAAACAGAGGAGTAACATTTTCTTATTCTACCGTATTCTACCGTTATGGTTCTACATAAAGTAAATGAAAAGATTCTGAGAAAAGTTTTATGGAAACCAACTTAAAAAAAACTTAGACTCAAATGGGAAGTGAAGCAAGTGAAAGTAAACTTGATAGGAATCTTTTTATCCAGAGGTGGGTGGTTTTATAATGCAAACTTCAGCATCCGAAATGATCCCACTTTCTAAACTCCTCTAGGCTAATCCAGATTCTTCAGGATGCATTTTAAGCCCCACCTCTGCTGTCACTTCTTTCCACGGCATTCTCTCCCTTTTATCTTTCTAACTCTCATCTTTTATTCTTTCGTTGTTTTGTTCTTTCATTTCCTATGGCAGCCCTTGTTATCCTAACCTTTCCGACCAAGCTTTCTAGAATGCTAACAACTGGGCAGATTGCACTGTAACTCCAAAATTCAAACTCATCAGCCTGCCATTCAAAAGTAATCAGTTGATCAGTTTTATAATCCATCAACATTGAGCACCTGTTGTATGCCAAATTCTGCACTAGATGTTAAGGATTAAAATGTAAGTAACTTCTGTTCTCTGCCCTGAGCACCTTACCATCTAGTGGGGTAGACTTGTAAGCTGATGACTGATTGGTTGATTGATAGATTCATTCATTCATTCAGTAGACATTTACTACATGCCTTCTATGTAACAGGCGTTGTTCTTCTAGGGGATACATTTTGAACAAGACAGACAAGATCCCTACCTTGGGGTTTACATTCTAGTGGGATTAGATGATCATGAAAGAGATTTAGATGAAGAACTATTTACTGAGTTTTTACCAGAAGCTAAGTACTTTGATAACCTGCTTAGGCATTATTTTAACTAATTCTTAGGACAAGCCCATGTTATATTATCTCCATTCAAAGATGAGGCAGGAGCCAGCCCAGTGGTGCAGTGTTTAAGTTTGAACATGCCGCTTTGGCGGACCAGGGTTCACTCGTTCAGATACTGGGTGTGGACCTACGCACCACATGTGAAGCCATGCCGTGGCAGGTGTCCCACGTATAAAGTAGAGGAAGACGGGCATGGATGTTAGCTCAGGGCCAGTCTTCCTCAGCAAAAAGAGGAGGATTGGTGGCAGATGTTAGCTCAGATCTTCCTCAGGAAAAAAAAAAAAAGATGAGGCAGTTGAAGATTAGAGAATTTAAGCAAAATGCCCACAGTTTCACAAGCTAGCTTGGACTCAACCTAAATCTCTCTAATGATGTCATTGCATGATAAATCCATTTTTGGCAATACAAAAATGTTTTATGTGCTCTTGTCTCTTCCAGGAAAGAGCAGAGCTGAGGTGGGAGGAAGAGCGTGTGTGGGCAGGTGGGGAGTGGGGACAGTGGAAAGTTTGGAAGTGTGACAGTCTCATCTCCTGCTACATACAGTCCACTTTCTCCGCCTTCACTTGCTTAACTGCACACGCGCTGATGTTCCCACCCCCAGGCCTTTTCTTAAGCCTCCTCTGCTTGGTCTTGCCCTTCACTCTGTATGTCACACTCATAACTGGACTTCGGGTCTTACCCACCTCCCTCCTCTTCCAGCAGCTTCTGCAAGTCCTCCCTTCCTGCAAGATTAGTCTCTACCTCCCTTCTTCCATTGGACTTTCTTCTTTTAAACGTGCTAATGCTTCTCAGAGGCTGTCTTGCCTTTCAGTTATTTTGCATTCCTCTATTTCCTGCCAAGAGACCTATGACCCCTTGAGTAGAGGCATCATGTCTTATATGCATCGCATTCCTCACTGCCTCGGTGGAGTCCTTTACACACGATGGGCGCCGATACTGTTTATGGTACTTATTCCAAAGCCATGACTTTGGGAAAAAGAAAGCTTTATTTCCTGTGGGGGCCTCCCAGTGCCTACTTTGGTTATCATCAGGCCTAGCTTCTAGTGAGCGCTCAGCAAATAAATAGTTGTTTTCATCTCATCATGACCAATCTTTTATCACTGTGATAATTAAGTGAGCAGTTCTCTTTTGTTATGAGTACGCAGACAAATAAAAATGGCAAGCAATAGGATATATTGAAGTATATGAGGAAGCCATTTTTTATAAACCTAATTCAGCCTGACTTTGTTTTTTCCAAAAGGGTCTGACTGTGGCCATTGAGCACACATTGTATATCTGCTTTAAAACATTTCCTATGGCAAGAACAAAGGCCCTTGAGATAAAGGTGCAACTTCTCCCCCACATTGGCATTTCTTTAGGGATAAGCATCTTTCTTTAGGCTAGGAACTGATTGCTGCACTCACCTTTGACCACCCAGCTCACCTGTGACCACTCAGTTCGAGACAGTAGCCTGCCACCTTGCTGTCTCGAGACAGCAGACCTACCTGCTATTTCCATCAATCGCTGTGCTGTCAGAGCAGTCTTGCGACTATTGTAAAAGGGAAATTTCAATCCTATGTGAAACATCCTCTCTGGGGGTATATAACCACTCTGTGCACCCCACTTCTTTGGTGCCCTGTCTTCCTTCTGGAAGAAAGGCCCCAGGCCATGGTCCTCAGATTTCAGCTCAGAATAAACTCTCCCAAATTTTCATTTATAGATTGGTTATGGATTATTTTCGTCGACAACCCCATAGATGTATCTTTGAGAACTGCTTTAGAACGTTGTAACTTTTATAAGGTCCAGTGCTACTCTCTTGGAGGCTCTCGAGGTAAGTCAGAGTTTCTTAGGGAAGCGTCAGTTCGATAACGAAATAAATATACTATCTGGATCTGGCCACCTTCAGTTCCACCTTCTTCTGCCTCCTCTTTGGGCAAGCTTTTCGTTTTCTGTAATAATCAGCTATTTCTCAGAGACTCTTAGATGGGGGAATCTGTGAAATGTTTTGAATCTGGAAGACTCTGGAACTCCTTTGTCGGGTTGCGTCTGGCCAGCATGGCTCTGGTATTAGGGAAATGAGACCCGGAGGGCTCACTTATCTGTACATTGGCAAATAGAGAAAGATAGCTTTGTAATAGAGAAAAAAAAATCTCAGGGGAAAGAAATAATAAAATCAAGCTGGTTTATGGTTTGTCAGTCCAAAAAGCTTTTAAGCCGTGTCTGTAAAGGTGAATCCACTTAATGTTTGTTCTGCATTTCAGGCATCATTGTGTGATAAGTGGTGTAAATTTAGCCCCCTTAAGCCTGGTGCCCTAGGGGTTGAGTTTTAAGCGTTGGAACTTTATTTGAAGGGACTCTATCTGTTGGGCTTTGATTTGGTCTTTCCTCACCAAAGAGAGGTACTAAATAGTGGCTTGGCCTCCCTGTTAGGCTTTTTTTTTCTTTAATTCATTTTGTAGGTCTCTCTCTGCCCCCATTCTCCACCTTCTATTTCTAACTGTTCTGCTTAAAAAGACTAAAGTGGCATGAGAGAAGGGGAAAAAAGAGAAAGAAAAATCAACTGTCACATTGTGAGCATAATGGATTCAATAAATAACGTCTTTCAATTCCCAAGGCAACCCTCAAAGTCTTCAGTTCTGTCAGTTAATGTTCAGCTCAGTAAGTAGTGGCGTTCTTAATTTAGACGGATGGGGAGAGTTCCCCGGCACTCACCTCCGAAGGAAGGAGTGTGCTTTTCTGGTTTTAAAGACATCCCGTCTAGATTTACAGGCCCACTCTGCAAAAAGAAGCTTGAAATGGAATTAACGTGGCCATTTTTATTCTTCTTGAAAATAGCAGGAAGGCATTTAATTATCGTCCAGGGTTTGTTGAAACAACACGTTGAAGCAAGGGAACAGAATCTACTAGACTGTGAGCTCCAGGAGGGCGGGGACTTTGTCCTGTTTGTTCGCAATTTTAATCACCAGTGCACACAGAAGGTGCATAATAAATATTTGTAAACCAGATCTGTTGTTGAATGAACGAGAGCAGAAATGACAGTTCAGGTCTTATGGTAAGAATTAGGTTAAATTTCATTCTACTGGTTGTCTCATCTCCCGCCCCCCTCCTTTTCCTCCTAATTCTTTAAAAGGAGAGTAGCTCTAAGAGGATGAGAGTACGGTAGGTACTGTGTCTTCAGAAATGATGCAGGAGAGCTATTTCATCAGTTCTCAGACTGGCAGGGATCTTGGAGGCAGTGTCCAGCTGCCATCTACAAATTGTACTAAATGAACCAGTTGTGCTTCAGAACCACATGAGGTATGTTATAAATCTACAGATTCCAGGCTCCAGCACTGGCAATTCGGATTGCGTCGGTCTGGGCAGGGCTTGGGAATCCGCATTTGCTTCCAGGGGTTCCCCCGGTAATTCTGGTGTGCAGCTGCACTGTCCAGTCAGCCTCGCGGTCCCCTGAGCTCTCTGGTCTAAGTTACTCATTGGTGAAAGTGAATAGCCTGAGGTACCCAGCAGAATTATGGGCAGGGCTGTGACCAGAACCCGGGTCTCCTGACTCTGACAGCAGTGCCCTTGGTCCCACAGTTTGCTGCGTTGGTTCACCCAGCACTCTGTGCTCCTCAGCATTTGGTCAAGATCCTTTAATTAATGCTTCTTCATTGCAGGAGTGTGGCAGTATTTGTGATGATGGCCAGCCAGAATCTGAAGGCCTTCTGAAACCTCAAGGAAATGATGCATTTTGTTCAGTGTACTTTGGTACTAGATATATTTTGTTGTCTTCTCTAGAGATGCATCCCCCTCCTGTGGCTCACAGCAAACCCCAAGTAGGACGGTCCTGCCTTTCTCACGTGGCCCAAGAGTCACCTGGGTGCTTGTTAAAGTTTTAGTACTCTCGGGCCTCCTTGAGTCCTCTTAAAATCTTCCTGTGAGGGGCCTGGGGACCTAATTTTAAGTTAGGTTTGATCATGATTGTTCTCTTTAAACTACTTTCCAGTCCCTGAGAACAGTGTGTCCCATTCCCCAGATCCAGCTTTGATTTCCTTAAGACCCTGCTTCCTAACTACATAATAGTCCTGCCTTTCCATCTGAAAGTTTATCCTCTGGTCTACAGAGCTCCTTGAAGGAGGCAATAGGGAATATCTGCCTTCCTTTTTCTTCCAAGGTAGAATTCGACTGGGCAGGGTGGGTAGGTGGACAGCTTGATGTGTACAGTAGTGGAGGGAGTACCGCGAGAGGGTTAAGGTGGTACCTCTGAAACTGATGTGGGGACGGCGAGCCGAAGAGTCGAAAGAAAGATTTCTTGGACTCTCAAGGTCTGGCAGTGGTGCTCTTTTATTTAGAGAATAGTACAGAATAGCATGGGGACAGGACCCATGGGCAGTAAAGAGCTGCTGCCCTGAGTTGAGGGTTAGGGCTAAATTTATAAGGCATGGGTACGTGACTTATTTTTACTGGAAAAAGAAAAGATGATGTAAAAAGTCATTAAATGATTTCAGTGCAGATGGGGTCTGGTTATTGTGCGGTCACATAATTTTAGATACGAATCTGGTCATATAGATCGGCACGTAGGTGAGGATGCCCTGGGCTTCTCTCCCTGGGGCAGCCCTAATTCACACCATAAAAATCCACTGGGTCATATAGTTTGGCATGTAGGCCAGGTCACCTTGGGCTTCTCTACCTGGAGCAGCCTTAATCCACATCAAAACCAGGATAGAATGCCTGAGTGCTTTCCCTGGCCATATTACATAATAGCTGTATAACTTTGGGCAAATTACTTAACCCTCTTTGAGTTTCTGTTTCCTCATCAGTAAAATGGGCTAAGAATAGTACTTGTTCAGAGGTTTTGTGTGTGTTAAACAAGGTTTTCTAGGCCGGTTCTTGGGACACAGACTCAGAGATGGAGATTTTTGTGCAGAGGTTTATTGGAGAGGGCCCTCAGTTATTGGCCGAGTGTGGCTTTGTGCCCTGAGCAGCCTGCAGTGCTGGCAGATGTGGAAGCAGAGCTGGAGTCCTGGAGGGGATCCCCATGGTGCACCCAGCATCCACCACCCAGGATAATGCACATAAAAACCTGACTAACGAGTGGAGCACATTTGTAGTGTTCAATAAATACTAACTCGTACCATTATCATTCCAGCTCTGGCACTGCCACTTAGGAGCTGGGCTACTTTCAAGAAGTCACCTAACTTCTCTTGGAGTGTTTTCTTATGTTTAAAATGGAGATCCTAAACTCTGCTCTGCCTACTTCCCTGAGTAGTTCTGAGCACATGTGGAGATAAATATGTGTGAATTGCTGAGTAGAATATTATAAAAATATAAGGTATGACTATGAGCATACTTTTCTGAAATAAATATATGGCCGTGATTTGGATTCCTTGAAGGGAAAGGCTTGTGATAAATGTACAAGTGCTTGTCCGTGAAATATGGCATTTTGATTTTTTCTTTCTTCTCTCTATAGGGAATTAGAATAATGGAGATGCTGCTAAAGGAACAGTGTGGTGCCCCCTTAGCTGAATAAAGAATCATCAGTGAGTACCAAAAGCAGAATCAGAATTATTTACTCAAGCGATGTTTTCATGCTTATAAGCCTGGTGTTATGCATCAGCTCCCCCTGGGCTATTCATGCTGTACATTTCTCAGTTATGTGTGCAGGATACTGTCTCACAGGTGTTTTGTTATCTCTTCAGTACCTTTATTTACTTGGTTCTTTGATGTGCAGAGCAGTTTTGTACTACGTGCTGGGTTGCAACTGCATTCAGATTGTTTCAACTGCTCAGCACAATCCAACATGATTGCAGCCCTCAAGGTGGCATAGATTTGTAGATTTGCAGTTCAGGATTAACTGAGGCTTAATTTCATTGTTCTGAGAACAATGAAAGGAGAGATTTAAAGCTGTGTTTGGAACAGGAAGGAAAACAAGAAAGGGGCTTGTCGATTGGCAGGTGAAATAAATGTATTTTATCAGTCATATATACTCGCGCTAGTTGGCAGCGGCGGCCTGAAATTGTATTGAGAAAGATTCTCAGCCCTTGAGAATAATTCTCAGGCTCTGGTGAGCGTGCCTCGATTGATTAGCAATGTCTGCCGTGGGCACAGGATGGAAGAAAGATGGCACTTGCGCTGGAGCATATGGCACCTCTAGGTTAGGGCAAATGATCTAGAGTTAACAGCAGGGGGATTTCAGAACTACTTAACTTTTTTTATGCTTAAGTTTTTATTGTCTACATCAAGGAGAATGGTCTTCACAGTAGAAAGGGTAGAACAAAGTTATTTAAGAGAGAATAAAACCTAAAATAAATGGGTGTAGTGGATTTGCATCTTACAAAATTTATAATACTTAGTTTTTTAACATCTGAGAGAAGGTAAACCTTTGAGTAAAGGCAACCATGTCCCGGGTAATTCAGAATTACCTCAGATTTCCTTGTGTTGGCTTAAAACTGTAGTACACATAGTTTTATATAAGCAACCTGGTACTCTAATTGTGATATATAATAAACTTTGAGAACAATTAACCAAAGAAACAGCAAAAGAAGCATTTATGTACAAGTACCTCAGCATTCAAAGCATGCTGGCCAGGCCCGTGAAGGAGAATTGGAGAATTCTGAGTGTTTCTGCTTGTTTGCGGGTTTGCCTCCATTCTGATTAATATTAAGCCTCTGCATACTTAACACATACTAATAGATTCATTTATTACTGGAAAGGGTAAACCAGGTAGCTTCATTTTGCATGGGCACAGTACATGGCAGGTGCTCACAAATGTTGGAATGGAGTCTAAATATGGTGTGCTCCTACATCCACTCTGTTTTCTGAAAAGCAGTAGAGAAGAACTTGGCCACATCCCCCTGTTTTTCCAGGCTGGTGTTTCTTTCAGGCTCAGTAGCACCTCTAGTCCTCGTGCACTTGGGCACAGAGCACAGATCCCATTTTACCCTGGAGGGTGGGGTCTGAAGTCAGCTCCCCATTAAATAAGAGAAAAGTATATATTGTTTTCCAAACTGTAAATTAGTGATTTTGAAACTTTAGTGACCATGAGAAGCAACTGGAGCATTTGTTAAACAAAGATTGGTGGATCCCACTCTCAGAGATTCTGATTCAGTACATCTGGGTGGAGCCCGAGAATTTGTGTTTCTAGCAAGTTCCCAGGTGCTGCTGCTGCTGGTGGTCCAGGGGCCACACTTTGAGAATTGCTGTAAACAAGTTCTCATCTCTGAGTGGAGACATTAAATGCAAGGGCACTGAGAAAGCTCATAGCTGCGGGTTTGAAACTGTTGTCATGTATTTCATTGATTTTAGATTAATCAGAGGAAGGGTTTTGCATGGCTTTTCCCTGATGTTGGCATCTCAGCCTCTTGTTGGCCTTTTTTTTGCTGCTGGAATGTCAACAGGCTCCACCCTGGAGCAAAGAGAACAGAAAAGACCAGAGCTGAGACTCACACCAACTTGTGTTTTGAATCACCAGCTTGTGTTTTTGATTTAAAGTGTTGCTAGTGAAAATGAGGAAGTTAAACAAGCATTACCAGTTGTCTTAAATTACCCAAGTTATTGTTTTGTGTTGTTTTGTTTTTACAGTGGTTGAGAGCTAAGTTATGAACTCAGGGCTTTGTATTGTTTCTAAAAAGCAAATTATTCTCCTCTCTTAAGTGAAGTGGTTGAGGTCTGGATACTGCCAGGAGTTCAGTGCAGGACAGTTGCGCTGAATGCATTCAATGCAACGGGATTCCTGAAGGATTTACGTAATTCAAATTCTCTTAATTTATGAGCAGTTTTCTCAGATGAGCAAATGTGTAAAAGTGAGGAGTGTATACTCTTACCATGTAAATCTATAGTTACTGCACATGAGAGGCTATCGCTGAGGCTTTGTTTAAGGTTTTTCCAAAATCAGCTTCACTAAGGTATTATCTGTACAATTAAACTGACTAATTGTAAGTGTACAATTTGATGAGTTTTGACAAATATATACCATTATGTAAGCATCACCAAAAACCTGATATAGAACATTTTGAGGCTTTGACGTTGCTGTGGTGTTGTTGCCAGCTTACTGCTTCACTTTTTTTTTTTACCCCATTTTCTTGACTATATTTACAAAGCTTTTGCAAGCTTGAAATGTGCCTGTTTCAATGGAACTTTTTATTTTCTCAAAATTAGCTCCATCTGTGGAAGAATGATTGTAGGTGGCGAAACTACTGTTTTTAGGAGCAGTAAAAGGCTACATTAAAAGAAAGGGGGAAATTAGCTCTATAGCTGTGGAGCAGGGGTTAGCCAATTATAGCCCTCAGGCTAAATCCAGCCTGCTGTCTGCTTTTGTAAATAAAGTTTTATTGAAACACAGCTATGCCCATAACTATGTTCTAGCTACAATAGCAAGAGTGAGTAGCTGTGAGAGAGATCTTACAGCCTGCAAAGCCTAAAATATTCACTATCTGGTCCTTTAAGAAAAAGTTTTTTGTCCCCTGGGTTAGAGCATGCCCTCTCCTAAATTAACCTCCGGGAACCTTGTTTGACCTTTTTTGTATAGCATTTGATCTCTTCTTACCACTATTCCAAAGTTAATAGTGTGATAGTTTATTTTCTCTTCATTAGCTCTAACATCATCACTTAAATGATATTATTTTAAGTCATAAAAAAGCATTAAAATGATCACAACAGTGAAGTTAAATACCAGTGACAGTGATCATTAAAATTGCTCATAAAGCTCCAATGCACGTGCATAGTGGAGTAGAAGTATAGGCATTTTATTTAGCAGATAAACTAGTGCTCTGACGTGGCAATAGCATAAGTGCTGTGTACAGAGGTCAAGTTGTCAGTTTGGAATTTTGCAATTCCTAACTTTTAAAAAACATCCTGTGGTGTTTGCACAAATGTGCTTAAGGAGACATTCAATATTTTTACATCATACTACGTTTCAAACTTGGATAATTTAACTTCACACAGAATGTGCCCACAGCTTGTATGGTACCTAGCACTAAAGATACTCCTTAGGACTCTCTGGCCTCTGGATCCAAGTGGGCATTTGACAATTGGAAAGCTTAGAAGGTGATTTTGTCATGAGCCAGAATGGAGGTGTGTGAATCTCACTAACCAATATGCTGTGGCGTTGCTGCTGACACATCCATTTGATGGATTTTTGATTTCCTGTCCTTTTTGAATAAAACAAATAGTCCTGACATCTGTTTGTTCTTGCCACTGGCACTTGGGAGACCAGGCTTGGTGAGGTTTGATAACATAGCAGAGTTCATTCACATCAGAATGATTAAGACCTCAATTTTAGCTATATCTTAACTCCCCTTTGAACCAGCTCCTCTGGGTCGTTGGACTTAATAAAATGAGATGTTTGCTTTGTTTGATCATTAGGAGGCAGAAATGCAATTTCTTCAAGAATTATCCACAGTGATAGAATTCAAGTGACTCTCAAGAGTTGCTTCAGAAAAGAGGGCAAGTAAGGACTGGTTGGTGAGTGATCTTTGTGAAGTGATCAAGTCTGTTTGCTTTCTCTTGCAGGGGAGCTGTGTTGTGTCTCCTTCCGCTCGAGAATCACTTCTCGGACACAACACATCAAAGACACGGTTTTCGAAATAAGATTTAAGGATTCAGTGTCGGCAGCTTAAAGAAGAGGAGACCTTCCTGCCAGGACGTGAGATGATACACTCCCCTGGGAGCCTGCCTCAAATAACAGCACTCGTGGAGATGTGCCCTTCTAGCTGATTTTTATGGCACAGTCTCTTTATGATTTTACATATAAAGGAAAAAACCCATGGAAGGTGATGTCCGCCCTTCTTCAGGATGTCCTGCTGACTGCCTGGTGACTGTGCCAGGGCAGCCAAGGACAGGCTAGAGGCCTGAAGAGTGGTGCTTGTGCCTTTCTGTTACCTGCGTCATTGCTCATAGGATTCGTGAGAGGATTCTGGGACAGATAAAGGAAGTGAACCTGATACTTGATTCATAGGTGGCCTGGAACAGATGGGAATGTAACAGACCTGTGTTGAAGCTAAGCCATATTTACAGTAATGTTTAAGATTCTCGGAAATCGGGAGCATTTGATTTCTATAAGAACTACATAACTGCCATCCGTGTAGCTTTTATAATGTACCATGTGAGCTGTGAGTTGGTTCTCTCAAAGAACATAGGATGGAGAGTTTGAAGGCAGATTATAATCTTGGCTCCTACTAGCTCATTCTGTGATGTGGAGCAGATCTTAACTTCTCTGTTTTTCACAGGGCAAATGGGAATAATCGGACACAGATCTTGCTACTTGTGATGATTAAGCAAGGTAATCCGGTGTGACTAGCACGGGTTTGAGAGTCAGACAGACTGGGTTTGAATCCAAGTGCTGCCACCCACTAGCTCAATGATCATGTACATAATTTTAAATCTTTCTGGAGCTCACTTTTTAAATTGGTAAAATGAGGTTATAGAATTATCTTTGTCAGGTTGCTACACTGATTTGAGATCATGTATATAAAGTGTCTAGCATGCTATGTGGTGCATAGGAAAAGTCCAGTAAGTAGAAGCCATTGTTATCTGAAACCATTTTGAAAACCATTTGAAAAACGTACTTTTCAAATGTAAGGTAGTATTACTGTTTGAAAATTAGAGGACAGTAGTTTGCATTTCCTATGATCAGAAGCCAAAATATAAATGCATACTACCTAACAGAAAGCTTGAAGAGAGGCAGTAATTTGGAATTCATCTTCTTAAGATAAAAATTGGGCCATTACTGGAAAGTCTTAGGAAAATTGTTCTTTTTTTAATATTTGAAAAATTTTCCACTTAGTACATTGATGAATTTCAAAGCAATTACATTTTTTTTTATACAAGTCTGCCACTGTGAGCCTCTTCTTATTGTGTTTGAGCTATTTGTGCTGCCTGAGTTTGACTCTTAGGATAATTTCCCTTCATTTTCTTGGTGTTTCATTCTTCAATTGTGTTGGAGGGAAAGTGAATGGTAGAAAACAGAACACCCTTTGACCTCCTTTTCCAGTTTGTAAATGGCATTTAGTAGGCTTTGGGAATAATGGCTCGTTTCCAAAAATAAGAGGTGATGTGAATTATCATGGAAGTGAGAGGCAAGAAATTTGCATTTGCAGGTTGATATTGACATAAACTTAACCCTTCATACTCAACCGCTTGCATCCTCTCAGCAGGGGTTTTCAACCTTTGCTGTCAGTTAGGACTACCTGGGGAGCTCTGTGCAATCTTGATGCCCAGGGTACATCCCAGACCAATAAATCAGAATCTCTGGGGCATGGAACCCAGGCATCAGTATTTTTTAAAGCTCCCCAGGTGATTCCAATGGGCAGCTAAGGATGAGAACACAACAATGAATTCTATGTGATTTGCAGACATTATCTGATTTCTTAAAACGATCTGAGGTAGCAAAGGATCTTTGCAGCAAGAATTTTTGTTAGAAATAGAAAGAGTGAAGCACAGAGAGGTTGCATTTTTATCTTAATTCCTTGAAGCTGGGGTGGCCTGCAGGGGTCTGGCAGGTGATCTGATGAGCGAAGCAGACTGCTGGCCACTGGGGAGCCCCCCGGGAGCACTCGCCCTGCTAAAGGTGAGCGGCTGCTGCCTGGCTGCAGCCTGCTCCAGCACAGTGTTGCCACGTCGCTGGTTTTTCTAGTTCTTCTGATTTCCAATTTTCCATGAAAAGGCAGAATTTGAAAAAAAGAAATCTTCCAATTTTTACATGTTGGTGGTGAATTCAAGATTGTTTGAAACATTGTGCTGGCCAAGCAAAACATGTTTGCCAGTAGTTTCCAGCCTTTGCTTCAAGAGCGTTAAGGACTACCTAGACATCCCAGCCAATTGTTAATAGATTTGCACGTTCCTGTTCTGGATGTAAGCTGCACTCTGCCTCTCCTCCAAGACTGCTTTTAGATGTATTTTCCTCCCCATTCCCAAGTCATCCTTTGGACTGACTTCAGACACCTTTCCTCACTCAGTATTTTTTGTTTCCCCTACAGGCATCCGTTGCTTCAAGCTTCACATTTATGGCTTAGAAATCTTATGCTTTTTAAAAAATTAATCAGGTCTTGTTAGAGTTTATTTTTATTATATTCAGAATCTTTTGCCTATGATAAGCCACTTAGAAGCCACATTTAACTTTGTTTCATTATCTATAGCCTGGTGTAAGAAACGTCAAAACCAGGAGTGCAGCCTTATCGGGCACATTAGGAACAAGTGTGGGAAAGGGTTAATCCTCAGACCTGGCCAGTCTCCTCCTGACTGTGTTGCTGAGCCTACACTTCAAGGTGATGATTTGCTACAGTGATTCCAGAACTTCCACTTGTCCCAGAAGTCCCTGGGGAGGTGTGCTGAACTGCAGGTTCCCAGGCCCCTCCTCCAGCGGTTCTGATTCATGAAATTTCACTTGGGACCCGGGGATCTGCATTTTAAATCAAGTTCACCAGGAGATTCAGTTGTGCTGTTCCACAGACCACATCTTGAGAAACGCTGAGTTCAGGGAGGTGTTCTTGCCGCTGCATCTCCTTTCTTTAAGAAGCTTTTGCAGCCTTTGGGCCCACTGATCACAGTTGATCACTCAGGACACAATGTAAATTCCTTTTCAGAGAGAAGCTGACTTAAGCTATCCCTACATGATTGAGGTGCTTTTACCATGAAGGGGATTCTGTGGTTTCAATCATATGTGGATAAAAAAGGTGCTGTATTGTTTTTATATAGATTGCTTTGTGTATTTTATAAGCCATATATGTGTAGTAATATCCCATTTATCAGACATTATGGGGTGCATGCTATGGACAACTCAAGGTTATTCTAAGTTGCACATCTTTTTGGCTTCATTTCAACCATTTACAAGGAACTGTTAATTTAGTATATGTTTTCCTGCTTTTGCAAACAGAATCTACTGAAGATAATGAAATCTTTTCAGGGTCATCATTTATGTTTTTGATTCTTTCGGGTCCTGTATAGGTTGTGAAAGCCCCTGCACACAATGTGAATAGCTCTGCTCTTTGAGTGGTTTTTATAGTTTTTCTTTTCCCTCACTGTTATTTGTCATTTCTGCCGTTACTCTGTCCACCTCTAGGACTTCCCTCTTGTTTGCTGTCTGGGGTTGGGAAATCATGTAATTGCATACTGTATGTCAAGTAACAGCAAACAGGACCCGAGTGAGGCTTTGAGAGGCTTTTCTGGTAGTAAAATGAATGAACGTTGGTGCATTGACTTGGTGACGTTATCTTAGTGGCTCTGCTCCTTCCTCCAGCTTCCTTCCTGATCCTCAACTGCAGTTGTCAGATCTGTGACCTCAAGATAAGAGAGATGTTGCTAGAAATGATTTCTTTTGATCTGTAAGCTGTTGTCTCCCCCAGTTGTGTTAGTGTTTTTTATATATACAGTTCTATAATGTGAAATCTTAAGTAGATTAAAATTCAAATGAACATTTTTCTCAGGCCAAGTTTTTGTGCAGGATAAAATGTTTCTGATTCTGTGCTATTGTGATTTAGAACTATTAATTAGTTGTATACCTATGAAATTCAATCCTGCAGTCATTCTGAAATAAAAGTGTTACAACTAATATTTACACGTGAGTTTGAATTTCTCGGGGGCATCACATCACTCAGCAGAGCTTGTGTTTATCATTTGTAGTAATGATCCTAGTCCTTTTCAGCAGCACCAGATGAGGGTGTTATGCCAGCCATGTGATGGTAGCTCCCCACTTCCCCCAAGGTGAGCCATTGAAGTTTCTCACAGAAATAAGCAGAGGCCACTCATATTGGGTGATCCTACTGGGCCATGTGCTAATGGAGCACAGGACCAGGGTCTGCAGAGGGAGAAGAAATGAAGCACAGCACAAAGAGCAGCATGAAGTCAGGTGGTCCCAAGGAGGGAGGGAGAGAGTGAGCTGCTGCTTGTTGACCTGTGAGACTCAGCTATGTTTTCTGTACTTTGTTTCCATGAGATTTGCCATTGTCCTTTCATTTGTCCTCTTTTTACTTGAATGTATTTAAGTGGGCTTTTGCGCCTTGTTTTCAAAATCCCTTGTCCAAGCCATATTGATTCCTTTCTTTTGTTAGAGCTTGAGTGCCTTTAGGGGTAGAGTCCTTAGTTCAGCCAGCATTTATTGAGCGACTACTGTGTGCAAGAGAAAGGCAGAATTTGTTTTCTCTTTTGACTTCATCCAGTGGGTTTCCAGATGGCTTACACCATTGTTATACTGACAGATGGCAGTAGTGGGCACGAAGTGATGGTAAGATCACACACAGTTAGCTCTTGGGTAGATCAAATGATGATTGCTTATTTAAAGGATGTAGAAAAAAGTCAGCACAGTGGAGAGATCAGCACAAAAAATGTGTAGCCTTGTGGCCCTGAAACCTCACCAGCAGATCTCATGGTTGTGGATGATCATGTCCGAATTAGTGAGGAGCACATCATGCCTTTTGGAAGATAGCTGGTTCTCTTTAGGCCCAACCTTATTTCCAAAAGGGTGGAGCTGCCCTGCATGAGACTGCCTCCTCTTCGGAACCACATAGGAACTTCACAGTTGACAGCGATTTCATGGTATAGGATATTCAGGCATAAATGGCTTTTACTTTCAGACCGTTCTATTATAGGCTGGTCTGAGGACATTCCTGAATTCAGGGCTGCAGTATCATCATAGTGTTTCCCTGACTTCTGGGCAGGACATGCTGGCTAGTGTGGGCTAATCCTCAAACCCCAGAACCTTAAACACGTGCCTTGGAGAGACTGAGGCAGGTAGAGAGGTAGAGTCCTAAGAATGACAAACCCAGTGTGGTGGGGACTTAGAATAGGAATTAAATTAATGTATAGAAACAATTTATAGAAATTTAAAATGCAGTATTTAAATTTTAAAATGCATTATTTCTTTTATACCTTGATGCCAGTTGGAACCCTGTGGCAAGCTTTAAAAAATACTGATGCCTGGGTCCCATTCCCAGAGATTCTAGGTTGCAGTATCAGGATTGCATAAAGCTCCTTAAGTGATCCTGAAGCTGTGGACAGCAGTTCCTACCAACTTCACAAGTAATGTCTGTTCTATAAGTGGTAACCCGTAAGAGGCTAGCTGGAGGAGGGACTTTACAATATGAGACCTCTCCTTTCTAGTGTTTTGCCTCTAGTTCTTCAGAAAAATATAATTCACTGTCTAAGAAAAACTGCTCCCGTATCTCTTAAATGCTAATAGAAGAGAAGAGATCTTAAAAATACTCCACCGTGCTTAACCCCCTTTGTTATGATCAAAAGTTTGAGTTGCACTTGTTGGAACAGAATCTCACGCAGAAGAAGGATCCCATGATAACTTGAGACCCTCGCTTGTCTTGAAGGGTTAACCGGAGTAACTGCACTGCCGGACCTTAAGATGGAGCACTCTGAGCCATGGACAGGCATGCTGTGCAGGAGGCGGCAGAGAGAAAATAGCAGCCACCATCCTGTTAAATTAAACTCCACGGAGCTATTCTCCAGCATTCTCAGAGAAGGTTAGAGCCATTTCGTGCCTGCCATCTGTTCGACTGCTGATGGAATCATTACTTCTTTGTGTCGGTGCCAGGATGCACTGTTACATCCGATGACAAAGGAGAAAATGCTAACTCTTCAGTTGTATGTTTTTGTTTTCCCATTTTGAGTTTTGGTGCCTCCCTAAATTCAAAAGTCCATCAATTGTTCAAACTTTGAAATGACCACTTTGCCAGTTTTTTTTAGAGGTTTAGGGGAAATCATTTTCTGGCTGAAGCTCCTCATTATTTGTGTTTGTGTAAGGATGTAGTCATTAGTCTTGTCAAAACCAAAGTTATTCCTGTCAATCAGTCAAAAAAAAAAAAAAATTCTGGTGCCCAGGACAGGAGTTTTACAAAAAGCAGCCAGAAAAAATTTAATGAATTACCCCAGAGTATAGTTATCGTAAATGGAAACAGGATGTGGGCAAGGAGAGGGCGAAAGAAAGGGAAAAACCTAGTGAGGTCATATGTGTCCCTGATTAGGGTAGGGTGACTTGGAGGAAAACTTTATTGTCTGATATTTTCTTTCACAAATGACATTTCAGAGAACTGGAGGATATAGCATGAAGATTTACAGCCCTGCTTCATGTCTGTCTGTTTTTTCTGAACACATCCATAGGTGTATAGCAGGAAGAAGCTCACTGCAGCTTTTCTGCTGGCGTCTTGGCGACTGGATCTAAGTTTGGAAAGCGTGGAGTCACATCAGAGGCACTAGATGGCTACAATTTTTAATTACAGCTTCAAATTGGATTAAACCTTGCATCAGATTACAATTGGAACTATTCCAGTCTGGAAAGTAGTCTTTTTGTATGTGTGAAGTCAGAAGCTAGGATTATAACTTGTTTCCTTAGGCGTTAATTGTTATGTCAAGTACTATGAGAATCATTTCTTCCTGGAAAAAATACATGCCATCAGTGTTTTGGGGCCTTAGGAAAGGGAAGGATATTGCAGAGAAGAATTGAGGAAGAGCAAAGTGTCCTCGCGGCGTTTATTTTCCCCCTGATCTGCCTCTGAAATCTCTTCCTGGGAGTGTCACTGCAGTCCTCAGAACAGGGTGTTTGTGCCCTTGGGGGTATATAGTTATCTCTCCGAGGTATGTGTGAAGCCACGAGATAGATGGGCAAAATGCACCTCTTGGAGCATTCATTTTTCTCAAAGATTTGTGGGAAAAACATTCTTTTCTTGTTTTAATTTTATTGGTTTATAACATTATATAAATTTCAGGTGTATATCATTATATTTCACTTTCTCTGTAGATTACATCATGTTCACCACCCAAAGACTAATTACAATCTATCACCACACATATTTGTGCCTAATCACCCCCTTCGTCCCCCTCCCTCACCCCTTCCCCTTTGGTAACCACCAATCCAATCTCTGTGTCTATGTGATTGAAAAACATTATTTTTATATTAAAACAAACATATAACTTTGTAGAATGTAAAATTGAAATGGGTGCTTAATTTTTTAAAACATGAGACTTAAAAGACAGTTTGCTTAGAGCACTACTTAGCGTGCTGCCTAGTACATCGCAGGTGTTACATTAGGTTGAATCTAATGGAAATACGGAGAAAGGCAATTACATCTGCTTCAGCCTGATCCAAGCACTTGCAATTAGTGCATCCCAAATGCTCCAGGGTTCTGCTGGCAGGAGCCAGCTTCCTCTCTGGGAAAGTTAGAGAAGCCCTGATGTGGGCCACCCCCAATCCCTGGAACTCCCAGAATTCCCTTGTCCCTCAGATTCAGCCTTACATCCCAGCAGCATCATCTTTGCCTGCCAGTATTTTGTGATACAAACGGGGCCAATGTCCAGTAAACTCGGGCAAGCCTTGCCATCAGGGGCATCCTGGGTTATTCTGAGGGCTTAGTTAACGTAGAGCTCTCAGTTGTTGGGAAAGCAGTACATAAGTATGATGAGCATTTATTGAATATTAAATTTTAAATTCTTGTTCCCTGTAATTTTGGGGGAGCAGGCATGTTTTCTCTTTTGTTCAGAGAAAATACTAGTCAGGAAAATTTTATTTGTCAATACAGTAGTCCCCCGTTATCTGTGGGAGATATGTTCCAAGACCCCCAGTGGATGCCTGAAACCTCAGATAGTACTGAACCCTGTGTATACTATGTTTTTCCTATACATACCTACCTATGATGAAGTTTAATTTAGAAATTAGGCACAGTAAGAGATTAACAACAACTAATAATAGAAGAGAACAATTATAATGATATGTAGTAAGAGTTACGTGAATGTGGTCTCTCCTCAAAATATTGTACTATATTCACCCTTTTTCTCATGACTGCACGGGAGGACAGAATGCCTATGTGATGAAGTGAAGTGAGTGAATGATGTAGGCATTGTGACATAGCTGTGACGTAGCATTAATTTTGGACCACGATTGACCATGGGTAACTAAAACCATGGATAAGGGGGAGACTACTGTGTAATGTTTTTAACATATTTTTTTCCTAATGGAGGCTGTTCAGATACGCCAATATACGGCAGCTTTCTTTAACCAGTCTGTCTACAGCGTTTAATCCAGGGTGCTTGTTAAAATCCATGGGAAGGGGTATAATTAGTGGTGATGGGGTAAAATGACAAACAAGGAAAAAATTAATGAAGCAGTGTTTTGATTCTTGATTCTTGTAATTATAGTGGTGTGACTGGTTCTGCTATAGAACCTCTTACCATTTCCAATAACAAACCTCTTTTCTGGCCTATTCTCTCAGATATAGCTTAACTGTCATCTAGGTGGAAATCGTATGACAGTTGCCAACAGGAGTAACCTTAATTTTTATTTACAAAACACATATCTCTCTCCTGAGAATGCCAACTCCGGTAGTACCCCAACTTCGTTGTTGAAAAGGCAAATCCTGGTCAGATCCGAATTTCCCCTCACAAA
This sequence comes from Equus caballus, assembly GCF_041296265.1. NCBI lineage: Eukaryota > Metazoa > Chordata > Mammalia > Perissodactyla > Equidae > Equus > Equus caballus. The sequence goes on from NC_091697.1 coordinate 47,625,784, forward strand.
AGTAAAATTTGACAATGTATTTGGCGTTAGGATAAGAGTTAAATACAAGAAATTTGAGCATCTGATTTGATTCAAATATAGCCCGGAAGCCTAAACTGGAATCCTGGTTATTCTCTGAGCTTCCTGTCCTCGTGTGGGAGGGAGTGACAATAGGGCCTATTTTACCAGGTTGTTGAAAGGATCAAATGAGTTCAAGATGTGTGAAAACAGTTGGAACAGTGCCTGACACACAGTAAGCACCCAGCAATCTCTGGAAGAGATTGTGTTAAGTTGGTGTTAATTCTTTAAATGTTTGGTAGAATTCTCCAGTGAAACCATTTAGGCTTGAAGCTTTCTGTTTTGGGGAGATTTTTAATTACAAATGCGTTTTCTTTAATAGTTGTAGGGCTGTTCAAATGTTCTATTTCATGTTGGGTGACTTGTGGTAGTTTGTGTTTTTGGAGGAATTGGTCCATTTCATCTAAATTGTCAAATTTATGTGTGTAGAGTTCATAGTATTTTTGTATGATCCTTTTGATGTCTGCCTGGTCTTTAATGATATCCTCTGTTTTATTCCTGATATTGGTAATTTGTGTCTTCTATTTTTTCTTTGTCAGTCTTGCCAGATGTTTGTCAATTTTATTGATCTTTTCGAAGAACCAGCTCTTTGTTTCAGTGATTTTTTTCTATCGCTTTTGGTCTATTTTGTGGATTTCTGCTCTTTCTTATTTCTGTATTCTGCTTGCTTTGGGTTTATTTTTCTCTTCTTTTTCTAAGTCTTGAGGTTGAAGCTTAGATTATTGTTTTAAGACTTCCGTGTCTGTAATGTATACATTTAGTGCTGTAAATTTCCCTCTAGCACTGCTTTAACTGTGTCCCACAAATTTTGACAAGGTGTATTTTCATTTTTATTCAGTTTGATGTATTTTTTTTAATATGCCTTGAGATTTTCTCTTTGACCTATGGATTATTTAGAAATGTGCTGTTTAGTTTCCAATTGTTTAGAGATTTTCCGGCTATCTTTCTGTTATTGATTCCATTGTGGTTGGAGAACACACCCTGTATAATTTCAATTCCTTGAATATGCTAAGGTTTGTTGTTTTAAAGACTGGCACCTGAGCTAACAACTGTTGCCAATCGTCTTCTGCTTCTTTTTTTTTTTTTTTTGCTTCTTCTCCCCAAATCTCCCCAGTACACAGTTGTATATTTTAGTTATAGGTCCTTCCACTTGTGGAATGTGGGACGCTGCTTCAATGTGGCCTGACGAGTGGTGCCACATCTGCGCCTAGGATCCAAACCAGCAAAATCCTGGGCCACCAAAGCAGAGCATGCGAATTTAACCACTCAGCCATGGGGCCAGCCTCTAAGGTTTGTTTTGTGACCCAGGATGTATAATCTGTCTTGGTATATGTTCCATAGGCACTTGAAAATAATGAGTGTTCATCTGTGGTTGGGTAGAGTGTTCTGTAAATGTCAATTGGATCCTTTTAGTTGATGATGTTGCTGATTTCTTCTATATTCTGATATTCTGTCTATTTGTGCTATTAATTGCTGAGAGAAGAGTGTTGAGGTCTCCAACTACAATTGTGGATTTGTCTATTTCTCCTTTTATTTCTATCAATTTTGCTTCACATATTTTGCAGCTCTGTTGTTTGGTGCATGCATGTTTAGGATTACTATGTCTTCTTTTTGGATTAACCCTTTTATCATTATATAATGTCTTTCACCGTCCCTGGCAATTTTCTTTGCCTTGAAGTCTCCTTTAGGTGGAGTGCCTTTAATAGGAATGCCTATATTTCTTTTTATTAATGTTTGTCGGATATATTTTTTGCAGTCCTTTTACTTTTAATCTGCCTGTATTATTTGTTACATTTGAAGTGACTTTCTTGTAAATAGCATACAGTTGGGTGATGTGCTTTAATCCACTGTGCCAATCTCTGACTTTTAATTGGTGATTTAGATCATTCACATTTAATGTAATTATTGATGTATTAAGGGTTAAGTCTTCCATTTTATTTTTTTTATGTTTTGTCTTCCTTTGGGCTATTCAAACTCATTTTAGAATTCTTGTTTGATTTCTCTACATGTAGTGTTTTTGAGTGAATCTCTTTGTACAGCTTTTTTTTAGTGGTTGCTCTAAGTATTACATTATATATATAACATATCACAGTCTACTGGTATCATCATTTTACCACTTTGAGTGAAGTGTAGAAACTTTACCTCCCTTTACTTTCCTAGTTTTTCCTGTTTATAATTAATTACCTTAAATATTTCTTCTACATGTATTTAGAACCATATCAGACAGTGTTACAATTTTTGCTTAACCATCAAATATAATTTAAAAGACTCAATAGGAGAAAGAATTACCCATATTTTATTTACCATGTTTTTTTTTTTCCTTCCTGATGTTCCTAATGTTCTTTTATTGTTGCTTTTCTGTTTAGAGAACCTACTTTAGCCACACTTGTAGGATAGAATTTCTAGAAACTAATTTGTTTGGTTCTTCATTATCTGAAAATGTCTTGATTTCTGCTTAATTCTTTAAGGATATTATCATAGGATATATAGGATTTGGGGTTAAGAGTTCTTTTCTTCTAACACTTGAAAAATGTTTATGCCACTTTCTTTGGCCTCCATGGCTTCTGATGAGAAATCCGCTGTTTTTCCCCTATCAATAAGGTGTTGATTCCCTCTCACAGCTTTCAAGATTTTTTTTTTCTTTTTGGCTTTAGTTTTCTAAAATTTGGCTATGATGTGTTTTGTTGTGGATTTCTTTAGGTTTAACCTGTTGGAATTTGTTCAGCATCTTGAATCTGTAGATTTATGTCTTTTGCCAAATTTGGGGAGTTTCTAGTCATTTCTTCATGTACCCTTTCAGCCCCAGCCTCTTTCTCCTCTCCTTCTGGAACTATGACATGAATGTTAGATCTTTGGTTATAGTTGCATAGAACCCTGAAGCTCTGTGTATTTTTGTTTTTTTTCCAGTGTATTTTCTTTCTGTTGTTCAGCTTGAGTAATAACTATTGCTATATCTTTTTCTATGGTATTTTGCTGGAGTACAGTAAATATCTTCTAACTGTTTCTATCTTGCTAGGCTGCTCATTTCCTGGTCCTCTGCCTAGAGAGAACAGGCTTTTATTTTGGCTTTTTTTTTGGTCTGTACCTGTTGGCATTTCCAGGTTTCTGGTTTCTCCAGCGTTCAGTCTGGGATATGTGAGGCAAAAAGAAAAGCCAGGAAACTTATTGCAGTGTTGTTCTTTGGGTCTCAAGTTTCCTAGCTGGTTTGCTTTCTTCACTCCACTTTTCGTAGTCTTCTTATTTGTTTTATGTGTAATGTCCAGGGGTCTTAGTTGTACCACCACTGACTTCTTATAAGTCCAAAGTCTTTGGGCTTCTTCCTCTGCATAAATCCTACCTTTCTTTCAAGTTTTAGCTGAAACTTTCTGGGAGGATCTCTCTGAGTCTAGGCTGGGTCTCCCATTACACTCTCCCATGGCACTTTGCGCTTCTCCTTGTAATGACTTTGTTCAGTGCCTGTCTCCTCCATTTGACTGTCAGCTTGTGAGCAGGGATTGGTCCCATCTTGAATAAATGAATGACATCATCATTTGTAAAATGAAGGTGATAGAATAGATGAACTTAAAGACCCTTCATTTCTCCCTTCTTTTCCTTCTCTCTTCCTATTTTTCTCTCTTCCTTTCTCCTTCTCTTTTTTCTATCCCCCTCCCTGAAGTGATTTCCAAAAAGTAGAATCATACTTGAAGTCTTCTCCTTGGGTGCCCTGCGAACACTGGGTTATATCATGAAAAAAAAATCAAAATTTTGGTTATCCATTAGATGAATAATGTCATCTTATTATGGTTTTATTTCGCACTTACTGGAATACCAGGAAAGTTTATTCATCGTGTCAATAAATATTGAGCATCTACTGTGTTCCAAGCTCTGCAGGAGGAGGCTCTAGAGATAGGACAGTTTGCAAAACAAAGTCCCTGCTCTCATGGAGCTTACAGTTGAAGTTTTTTAATATTATTATTGATCAATTACATATCTTTTGTGAATTATCTCTCCACATCAGTTGATCATTTACCTGTCACCCTCTCTTCCTTTCCAGTGTCCACTTATCAAATATTTTGCTTAGGAGTATAAGACATGTAAAATTAAGGTAATCCTTTTCACAATTCACTTAGCATCTGTTCTGCCTCCCAGTTCATACATTCAAACAAAAACATTTTTCTCAGAAAAGAGATCTGGGCAACCCACTCAACACTATGTATTGTTTTGTTTATAATTTCAAGAACTTGAGTACAACTTTTTTAAAACATTAAAGACCAAAATGGTTGTGATTTTTGGCATTTTATTTTATTTTATTTTATTTTTTTTGAGGAAGATTAGCCCTCAGCTAACTACTGCCAGTCCTCCTCTTTTTGCTGAGGAAGCCTGGCTCTGAGCTAACATCCGTGCCCATCTTCCTCTAGTTTATACGTGGGACGCCTACCACAGCATGGCTGCCAAGCAGTGCCATATCTGCACCCGGGATCCGAACCAGCGAACCCCGGGCTGCCGAGAAGCGGAACGTGCGAACTTAACCGCTGCGTCACCGGGCCGGCCCCTTGGCATTTTATTTTTATAGTAAACGTGTGGCTTTACTGTATAGCAACAATTAGATACTGTATATTGAAGAGGGAATTGAACTGTTGGATTTGATGAGACCATTTGAACAAGAACCATTTGCAGTGTTAGGTTGTAATTGCAAAGGAACCTGCCTGGGCTTTAATTTGTCATCTTGTCTTATTTTAAAATGATACTTAATTTTCATTTCCCAGAAGTCAGAAGCAGTGATGAGGGGTCCTGGGTGACAAGCCTGTAACATCAGCAAGGTTTTAAACAAAAAGCAACATTTCTCAATGAGCTAAAATGCTGCTCACTTCAGAGGGAGCCCTAAGTAAGACTACTTTAGTCTCATGACACATTGGTCATGCTGATCATCCATTTCACATGTAATTGAAATCACTCATATCTGTAGAGGACGTTTTAGTTTATTTACTAAGCACTTCCATATCCATTATCTCATTTAATTCTGAAGCAACCTTGTGAAGATGGTAGGAGGTAATTTACAGATGAGCAATCAAAGGCTCACAGTGGGTGAGTGACTTGTCCAAGAGCACACAGCTAATAAGTAGCTGAACTAGAATCACTGTGTGGCCACATATTTATCAAACCTCAAATGAAATTTCATAGTAATGCCATGTAGTACCAGATGCATCTAAGAGAAGTGTCTCTCTATCCCTTGATGTATATTTCCTGATCACAAACTATATTATTTACACCATGTCATATCCTGTCATGCAATCCTATTTGCCCTCTTTCCCTGAGGTGGAGTAAACTCCGTTTCGACTTACTTGATATTTTTCTGAGTGTATGTAAAAACACATCTTGTGAAAAGTCCTTTATTCAGTTCCTTTTAAATTACCCTGTTTGATTATTCTATTTCTTGCTGTGATCTTGACTCTGATGATAGAGCTAGAATTGCTTAGACTAATTGTAGTTTTTTCATCTGTAAAGTGAGATATTTGGGTTAGCATCTGGAAAATATAGAAACTCAAGTTTGGAAAGGACCCTAAAAGCTTAGGCTTTCGAATCAGATGGATCACGGAACAAGTGTTGGCTAGTAAGTCTGCCATTTACTAGCTGTGTGGTCTGAGACAAATTATTTAAACACTCTGAATTTAACTTTCCTCATTGGTGAAATATAGTTGAAAACCATATCTGTTTACAGAATTGTAGTAAAATGATTAGCATAGTGCCTAGTGACCACTCAAAAAAAGTCAGCCACTAAAATAGATGCTCTCTTTCTGGATTAAGAGATTGGTTGGCTGGATTAATGTATGCTCTCCATTTTCCCATAAAACATGCTGATTGATACCACAGGGTCCTGAATAATTACTACTAATATTCCTCACTCATTTGCTTGTACACTTTGGGTCTTAAAAGTTCAATTACATGTTTTGAAGGGTTGCTTGTATTTATTCCCAAATTAGTTTATGCACATTGCATTTATAATTATTTAATTTAATTAACTATTATGTAAACTGGTGTATTAGTTTCCTATTGCTACTTTAACAAATAACCACAAACCAGTGGCGTAAAACAATACAGATTTATTATTTTACTGAATGTCAGTCTGAAATGAGTTTCACTGGACTAAAATCAAGGTACCAGCAGGGCTGCATTCCTTCCCAAGGCTCTAAGGGAGACTCTGTTTCCTTGCCTTTTCCAGTTTCTAGAGGCCACCTGCGTTCCTTGACTTGTGGCTGGCTGCTTTCTCCATCTTCAGAGCTACTAGCACAGTATTTTCAAATTACTCTCTGGTTCTCCACCTCTTTCTTTCACAAGGATCCTTGTGATTGGACCCACCAGAAAATCCAGCATAATCCTCCCCATCTCAAGATCCTTAATTTAATCATATCTGCAAAGTCCCCTTTGCCATGTAGAATAACATATTCATACAGTCTGTGGATTAGAGCATGGACATTTTGGGGGGCCATCATTCTGCCTACCTACAACTGTTGACGTTTGAGAAAAGAGAGAGAGAGAGGATGTTTTTTATGAAACCTACTTTCTTGCTTTGGAAAGACTCATTAAGTTAAATTGAAAAAAAAAATGCCTTTATATTAGATGTGGGCTAAATAACTATAAAAGTTTTGGAAAATTGTGAAGTTCAGGAAGAATTCTTCACTCAGATTGCTTCAGAAGTGTCTTTATGTTCTTGCTCCATTTAGAGAAACACACTGGAAATCAGAAAATGCATTATGGCTTTGATTTATGGAAGAAATATAGAGCAAAAATCTAGTCAATGAACTCATTCACAAAGAAAAGTCCTTGGCTCTACACCAGGAGACTGGAAAAGGCAAATACATGTATTTTTATATATTATAAGTTGAAATAAAATATTTTAAATGTGTGAGTACTATTTTTTTATCTTTTCCCACTTTAAGATAAAATCTCTCACTTTCTTTGTTAACCAGCCAACTGCCAATCCCAATTGTGTCAGATAAAATATTATCTATTATATCATTTAACCAACCCACATCCCATTCCCATCCCTTCTGTTCTGAGGTTCTTCTCTGCTAGCTCAGAGATTTTTGACATTTGGGTGGGATTCTTGGACCTCTTTGAGAATTTGATGACACCTAACTCTGACCTTGAAAAACACCCATACAAACAATTTTTTCTTTCTTTTTAGTACATTGGGCACAAAAGAGTTGAGTTATTGTACTCTTCAGTTCTTGGTCTGCTGTCATGCTTAGTGTGTGCAGAACCATCTTCTTTTTATTTTATTTATTTTATTATTTTCACCTTCACCTCTCATCCCCATTTTCATTTTCAGTCCTGTACCATCCTCCCCATTGATACCCAATTTACTTAATACTTGTTCTTGGATAGCTATGTATTATTGAAAGATAAATAGTATTGTTTTGCATACTCAATATTTCACATACAATTTTAGGTGGAATTATGTGACTTCTGAAGGCTACCTTTGGATACTAGGAGGTCTATAGGTCCCAGGTTAAGAACCTTTTCCTTAATCTGCACTATCCAATACAGTAGTCACTAGCCTCATGTGACTATTTAAATTCAAATTTAAATTAAGACTATATAAAATTGGAAATTAGATTTCTCAGTCACACTAACCATATTTCAAGTGCTCAATAGCCATATGTGGCTAGTGGCTACTACCATATAGCACAGCGCAGGTACACAATGTGTCCATCATCACAAAAAGTTCTGTTGGACACTTCCCCAAATGATCTATGAGAACTCTCCCAGCTCTAACTCTAAGAATTATTCTAATTGGAAACATTTTCTCCAACAGCATACCTTTGTACTTGTGTGGAATAACTCATTTCTCAAAATTGTGTTAGAAAGTCCTTGATAGGATTGCTGGGAAGATGATGGCATAAGAGGATTCTGAACTCACCTCCTCCCATAGATACAGCAAATTTACAACTACCTTTGGAACAATTAATCCTGAGAGAGAACTGGAAACCAGATAAACAGAACCTCCACAACAAGCGACGGTGCTGACTGGGGTGGAAGAGGCAGAAATATCCTTCTGGAGAGGAAATAAGCCACATTCTGGCTGTGGCACTTCACAGCTAGGAGCAATCTTAAGGTATGAAGCTTCTGCAGGAGGAGTTGGAGATCTGAGCAGGACAGCTATGCCACAATAAGCAGCTTTTGAACTCAGCACATCTGAGATGAGTATCTGGGTTTGTTGGCTATTAACAACAATGGGGAATACACCCAGAAAAGCTACTGAACATAAGAGAAAGAGAAGCATGCTCTTAAAGGACCCACACGCAAATTCACCTGTTTCAGAAAGCAACACAAAATCACCAGAAAGAAAGGTGCACAGCCCTTTGGTGAAAAGAAACTCACTTGATAGGCTCTGGGGGTGTCTCAGGGAGGCAGGAGGTGGCTGGGACCACCTTCCCAGGGACTGAGACGTTGGCAGCAGCCGTTATTGTGACCTACTATAGGCATGTTGACACAGACACTGGCAGACGACATTGGAGTCCTTTTCCTTGCCTGTTAGTGCAGGTGTTTACCCTACCCTCTAGAGCACCTATTTAATCCAGCTCAACCAGGGCAGGCAGCCTGCCCTAGGGACAAGCCTCACCCACCAGCAAACCCTCCAGCAGTTTGTGGGCCTGCATAGGCGGGGTTTGTGGGACCTCTGCAGTGGGGCGAGTGGGTCTTCCTTTGCAGGGCAGGGTGTGTTTGAGGGTGGGCCTGCATTGGCAGAGTGTGTGGGGCCTCTGCAGCAGGGCAAGTGGGTCCACGTTAGGGGAGTGGGGCATGCACACTGGGCAGGAACGTGGATGGTGCGGTTTGTCAGCTGCAGTAGACTTGTACTTCTCAAAGAGCAGTATACGGGATCTGCCCCACCTTCCAATGCCTGAAACAATTGTGTGCTCCCAGGCCTGGGGCGGGCCCCACTCAGCTGCACTACTGAGACAGCTGACAACAGCCTTGCAGGCCAGAGGCCTACAGCAATTGTGAGCCCCTGAGCCTAGCAACCAGCCACATTGGGGGCCTATTCATGTAACAGAAAAACTGCAGCAAGAATGTGCTATTAGACCGTGCAACCAACAGTGCTTGGGCTACCCCCAGCCAATAAAGTGACTGAAGGAAACATAGTAGCAGCATGCAGCTGAGCCTTACAACCAGCCAGCCAGGGGGACAGAGTAGCCTTCCTGTGCACTTGCAGTAAGAACAACCCCACCATAACAGAAGGACACATAGCCCACACAGGGAACAATCCTGGAACATTTGGAACTGGTGACGAGAGGGAAGCACATTGCTAGACCTCATAAGGCATCTCTTATATCAGGCCACTTCTCCAAGATCAGGAGATGTAGCTGATTTAACTAAAACATAGATATAAGCACAGAGAAATAGACACACCGATCAGAATGGCTATAATTAACAAGACGAGAATTGACAAGTGTTGAGGATGTGGAGAAAAGAGAACTCTCATACACTGCTGGTGGGAGTGCAAACTGGTGCAGCCACTATGGAAAACAATATGGAGAAGGCTCAAAAAATTATTAATAAAAGTAACATATTACCCAGCTATTCTACTGCTGGGTATTTATTCAAAGAACACGAAAACATGAATGTGTAAAGATATATGCACCCGCATGTTCATTGTGGCATTATTCACAATAGCCAAGATTTGGAAACAAACTCAGTGCCTACCAAGGGATGAATGGATAAAGAACATGTGGTACATATACACAATGGAATACTACTCAGCTATAAAAAAAGATGAAATCTTGCCGTTTGTGACAACATGGATGAATCTTGAGGGTATTATGCTCAGTGAAATAAGTCAGACAGAGAAAGTCAAATATTGCATGATCTCACTCATAAATAGATGATAAAAACAACAACAACACAGCAAATAAACATATAGATACAGAGACTAGATTGGTGGTTACTAGATGGGAAGGGGTGAGGGAGGAAGGTGAAAGGAGTGACTGGGCACATGTGTATGGTGATGGATAGTAATTAGTCTTTGGGTGGCAAACGTGGTGTAATCTACACAGAAATCGAAATGTAATGATGTACACCTGAAATTTATGTAATGTTATAAACTGTTGTTACCGCAACAACAACAAAAAAGAACTTTTTAGTAATAGGTCCTCCTCTTATTATTAAGGAGAACATATGTCAAATACTCTTTGTTTCTTACTAAGCATTATTAGCAATAAACTAAACCAAAGACAATTTTGATTTCTCAAAGTTAACAATGTCTGTCTCAGAGGGAATTACTTATTAAAATGTTCATCTCAGGGGACTGGCCCCATGGCTGAGTGATTAAGTTTGCGTGCTCCCCTTCAGTGGCCCGGGGTTTCGCTGGTTAGGATCCTGGGCGCAGACATGGTACCACTTGTCAGGCCAAACTGACGTGGCGTCCCACATGCCACAACTAGAAGAACCCACAACTGCAACTATGTACTGGGGGGACTTGGGGAGAAAAAGCGAAATATACAACTATGTACTGGGGGGATTTGGGGAGAAAAAGCAGGAAAAAAAAGAAGATTGGCAACAGTTGTTAGCTCAGGTGCCAATCTTTAAAAAAAAAGTTAATCTCAGCCATTTCAAATTGCGAGTCATCCTCTAAATCAAGAAATACAGAATATCTTTCAACTTGAAATTTTGCCCTACTTTGTATTTAAAATGTTCCTTTTAAAGCAAAAAAAATTCTGTCAAAATTTGTTAATATTTTCAATCAATGTCATATTTTCCCATTCCTTTACAAAAAAAAAAAAAAGAAAGTCCTTGATAAAGCAGATGGGAGAAGGGCTCAGGACATGAAAACTATAAGTATGGTTCTAGATCTAGCAAGTTAAAGGGCTTCAAATATGCCCCTCCCCAGTTGCCCTCTGGAGGAATTTGCCGCAGACACACTCTATAATCCTTGAGATCATAATTATAACCCCTCACATTTGTTTATAACACTTTATAGTTTGAAAACCTGTTGGTCTACAGCTGCCTTTAGTGATGGAGTTATTACTGTAGCCGTTGGTTGTGCATGGAATGTCCAGACGGGCACGCAGGTAAGAAAATACAGCAGGTAATGTACAACAGAATTTGCTTTCCTCATTGAGCCTCCTTTCAGTCTACTTTAGGAGGTCTTTCAGAGGCTCCTACTTTCTCTGATCTCCTTCTGTCCTTGCTACTCCTGAGGGCCTGGTTGCCTCCTGGACTCAGGGACAAGGATCCTGTGCTCTGGTCCCTGCTGAGAGGTGAAAGGTGGACCTTTATAGCCTTTGCCTCCTCTTATAGAAGGAGGCTCAGTTATTTAGATTCTTCAAAATGGACACAAACAAACCCTTCTCCTTGCTAAATTTGACAGTTCTCATAGCATAATTTCAACAGGAGTGAAGGATAAAAGGAACAAAGTGAGGCAAGGAAGAGAAATGACCTGCATATTGCAGCCTCATTTTCTGATAAAGACACTGAGGCTAAGAATAGTTCGCTGTCGTGCTAAGGTTATTCAGTGAGTGAGTCTTTGTGCTCCAAATCCTATGTTCTTTCCCATGTCACACTCTCTAACAATTAGGGATAAAGAGCTCCACAGTGCTCAGACCACTTTGATATATGACTGTCTCTCTGATACATTGGACTCGTTGAATTCCAGTCAGTATACATCTTAGTCACCATGAATCTTATGACTGGAGAGGCATTGTGGCTGAGAACAGTAGTTGATGTGAATCTTTGCCATGATCAATAATGTGACTGATAAATCAATGAATGGACCCTTATGTTCAAAAAGAGATATGTCTCAAGAACTCTGATAGTCCTCAAATTTACAGCAGATGATTTCCCCTGTGAAACCTAAGTATACTTCCTGAGCATTAGTGCATTTGCAACAACAAAGTTGCAATATGATATGATGTGATGTGGATGTTGGGCAGTTGGTGGTTCATTCACAGATAAGAAACTTGCTTTGGTGCTCTCTCCAATGAGTTTCATCCTCATTCACATGTGTGATTCAAATTCATGCCTCAGTAAAATTACAAATGACTCCTTGTCATGGATCTTTATGTCACTCACGATTAGTCAAAACCACCTTAGTCAGGCATTTTGAGAATGTCCTAGTCATTAGTGCTGCTCATTAAATATTATCTGCTCTCTACCTTTTGGGCATGTGGTAGAATTGCAGTTGTCTTCCTTTCTTTGAAATTGGGCATGACCATGTGAATTACTTTGGCCAATGAAACGTTACTGGAAGAGACATGAGTCACTTCCAGACAGCAGCCTTAAGAGCCAGTGCACAGTGTTTGTGGGCAAAGCAGTTTCCCTGTTTGGGAGAAAGCCTAAGTCTGAAAAGTTGATAGACAAGTGGCAGGGTGGGAAGCTGTCAGTGTAAAAAGCTACAGCTGGTTTAAAAAGCTACAGCTGATGTAAAAACCAGGGGCTATGGTTCAGAACAATTGCTTCATAATCTGCATAGTATGTATCCACCATACTTGACCTATCCATTCTTGGGCACCATGATGGGCTCCAACTCCCTGGTTCTAAATACAATCTTTAGTGGACATACTTGTAAATATATGCCTGCCTACTTTATCTATCTATCTATCTATCTATCTATCTATCTATCTATCTATCTATCTATCTATTTATCTCTCTGTCTATCTATCCATACATCCATCTTCAGGAATGGAGTTGCTGGTAGGTGTTGACCAAGATTGCCTTAACTTTCCCCTCAGCTTGACTAAGCTTTAGACAAGTTTCTTCCTGATTATAGGCCCCTGACCTCCCTTTTCTTAGAGTATTTACTTTAGAAAACTTGTAATTGTGTTGTTGATACTCTGTAACTCAGAAAATGCCTTTCTCAAGGATCTGGGAGTCATCCCTTTAAGTGTAATCATGGAAGGAGACAGCATCCCTATCTCCCAGTCTCTGTGGGAGGGTAGGATCCTAACTTTGAAAAGTGACAATTAGCAAACACAGATGGCCCAATCACATTGACCAACCTCCTCACAGTGTCCTCTGGTACTTTCCCATTAGCTCACCCCAGCGTTTAAAAGTTCTTCTGCCTTTTGTCTCAGCAGAGTTGAGTTCAATCTCTCTCCCCTATTGCAATGTCTTAAAGTCTCCCTTGACTGTTTGTTGTTGTTGAGGAAGATTAGCCCTGAGCTAAAATCTGTTGCCAATCTTCCTCTTTTCTTTTGCTTGAGGAAGATTAGCTCTGAGCTAACATCTGTGCCAATCTTCCTCCACTTTATATGTGGGTGGCCACCACAGCAGGGCTGATGAGTGATGGTAGTCCATGCCTTGGATCTGAACCCACAAACCTGGGCCTCCAAAGTGGAGTGTGCCAATCTTAACCACTACACCATGGGGCTGGCCCCCCTTGACATTTTTTTTTTAAAGATTGGCTCCTGAGCTAACAACTGTTGCCAACCTTTTTTTTTTTTTCTGCTTTATCTCCCCAAATTACCCCGGTACATAGTTGTATATCTTAGTTGCAGGTCCTTCTAGTTGTGGCATGTGGGACGCCACCTCAACATGGCCTGATGAGCAGTGCCATATCCATGCCCATGATTTGAACTGGCGAAACACCAGGCCGCTGCAGTGGGGTGCACGAACTTAACCACTCAGGCATGGGGCCGGCGCCCCCCTTGACATTTTTAACAAGTGTCCAGTGAAGTTTTTCTTTAACAGTGTATGTATAATTTGATTAAGTAATGCCAGATTATTAAAAGGAGTGGTTATACCATTTATATCACCATATATATGTGTTAGCAATGTATAGGTGTTCCTACATCCCCACACTTCTAGTGACCCTTAGAATTATTTAGAATTCTAATGTTTGTGAGTTAACAGAGTTGTGATATCTTATTTTTTTTAAATTTGCATTTCTCAAACTATCAATGACTCTGAGCACTTTATTGCATGTTTGATAGCTCTTGGGGATTCCTCCTCTGTAAATTGTCTCTTCATAGCCTTTGTCTTTCTTTCTATTGGGATTGCTGTTTTTTCTTATTGCTTTGCAAGAATTCCTTTTACATCCAGTCAAGGCCTTATGAGTTTTAGACATTCCAAATACCTTCTCCCATGCTTTCAAACACTGGTGAACTTTGTCCATGTTGTCACTTGTCAAACAGAAATCCACACTTAAAAAACTATTTTTAACTTCAAACTTGCAGAAAAGTTGCAAAAGTAATTCATAAGAGCTCCAGTATGTTATTTACTCAGACTCACTAATTTTAGCATTTTGCTTCATTTGCTTGTCATTCTCTCTCTCTCTCTCTCTATAGATGCTCAAGTCCCTCATATACAATCGTGTAGTATTTGCGTATCACCTACACACATCCTCCAGCGTACTTTATATCATCTCTAAATTACTTATAATACTTATGTATTATCTAAATGTAAATGTTATATAAATAGTTGTTGTATTGTTTAGGGAATAATGATAAGAAAAAAAAGGTTTACCTGTTCAGTATAGATACAACCATTGCAGGCCTTTCCATCTGTGCTTGGTTGAATGGTTGATTGAATCTGTGAATGTAGAACCTGTGGATAGAGAGGGCCAACTGTATATATACAGATACACACACACACATCCATTATTTATACTTTTAAAGACCCATTGGTGGATAGATTGCAGACATAATATTTCCTTCCTCCAAGGTATTTCAGTGAGTGTTTCCTAAGAACAGGACCAAGATTTAACCCGAGTATAAGCATAAAATCAGGATGTTTAGCATTAATTAAGTATTATTATCTAATCTACTATCCAAGTTCAAATTTTGCCAATTACATTTTATAGCTATTCCTCCAATCCAAGATTCTACCTGTCACATCTCTTTTCTCTCCTTTCTTCCTTTCTGTCCCTCAGGAATCTTTATCTTTCGTGTCCTTAACATTTTATTTTATAGACTGTTCCTAAGTTTGTGTTTGTGTGATGTTTTTTATGATTATGAATTTTTTTGCAGAAATACTACAAAGGTGATATTTTCTTCTCAGGACATCATGTCAGGAGGCACATAGTATCAATTTATACCATTACTGAAGGTGTTAACTTTGGTTGCTTGATTAAGGTGAGTCTGCCAATGATCCTTTTTCCCTGTGTAATGAACTACCTTTACAAAAACACTTTGTGACTATGGAAATATAAATATATCTGCACTTTGCTTATGTCACTTATCAATATGTGCTGAACTCACTTCACCTTAGCTCATAGAGATGGCCTTTATTCTTTATTACCAACGCACATCACTCCACTGTGTGTATGTATCATAACTGATTCTACCAATCTCCTATGTATTGACATTTAGATTGTTTCCAATATTTTGCATTTACGGATAATGCTGCAATAGGTAACCTAATGCAAATGTATTTTCTTATTGTTAGAGGTGTATCTTCAGAGTAAATCCTAGAACTGGTGAGTTAAAAGGAAATGCGTATTTAATTGTTGAGTTAAAAGGAAATGTGTATGTAATTTTATTACAGATTGCCAATTCCTCAGTATAAAGGTTCTATCATTTGCATTCCCACCAGCAATGAAAGAGAGTGCCTCACAGCCTTGCCAGCAGAATGTGTTGCCAAGATTTTTAATTTTTTGCCAATCCAATAGAAGAGAAATGGTGTCTCAGGGTAATTTAATTTACTTTTCTCTTATTATGAATAAAATTGAAATAGTTTTATGACTAAGGACCATTGTATATCTTTTTATGACTTGTTTGCTTGTGCCTTTAAGTTATTGTTCTATTGAGGTTTTGGTCATTTTTTCCCCCTTTATTTTAAGAGTTTTTAAGTATATTAAGAATAATACCTTTTTATCTGTGATACCTTCTGCACATATTTTTCCTCAGTTTGTCATTTGTCACTTTTACTTTGGTTGTGGGTTTTTTTTTCATGAAAAAGTTTTAAGTTTTGTATAGTCAAATTTATCTTTTAAAAAATTTTCAACCGAATCTTAAGACTTAGAAACTTTTCTTATGCCCAGGTCATAGATGAAGTCAACCGTGTTTTCTTCTAGTATTTGTATGGTTTTATATTTAACATTTAGAGCCCTGCATCCATTTGGGATTTATTTTTACATATGATGTGAGGAATGCATTTAATTGTATCTTTTTCCAAAAGACTATCCAGTTATCTCAGTTCCATTTTTAAAAATTTCATCTTTGCCCAGATTTGCCCAGGGGTTTGGGAGCCACCTTCATCATATATTAAATTTCCATATGTACTTGTGTCTCTACCCGGGCTTTCTATTCTATTCTACTGCACCAGTCTGTCTGCCCATTCCTGTGTCAGTACTGCACTGTTCTTATAATGCAAGCTTTATGGAGTGTTTTAATATCTGGTAGGGCCAGTCCCTTTTCATAGCTTTGTTTTCTCAGTGTTTTCCTGGCCATTCATGCATGTTAACTTCCATATGAACTTTTTTTGCAACTTATCTTGCTTCATAAAAAAAGCTTATTGTAGGGGCCAGCCTGGTGGCACAGTGGTTAAGTTCGCACGTTCCACTTCAGTGACCTGGGGTTCACTGGTTCGGATCCCAGGTATGGACATGGCACCACTTGGCAAGCCATGCTGTGGCAGGTGTCTCACGTATAAAGTAGAGGAAGATGGGCATGGATGTTAGCTCAGGGCTAATCTTCCTCAAAAAAAGAAAAAACTCACTGGTATTTTTATTGTTATTGCCTTAACTTTATAAATTAATGTAGGGAAGAGTGATCTTTTTATGATATTGAGTTGTCCTGTCCAAGAACAAGGGCTGCCTCTGCATTTGTTCACATCTGACTTTGTGTCTTTCAGTAGTGTTTTTAAGGCTTTCTCATCCAGGTTGTACTAGTTCTCTGTTGCTGCGTACATAACAAATTGCCTCTAAACTTAGTGGCTTAAAATAATAATAAACATTTGTTATGTCCCACATCTTCTACAGGTCAGGAATTCAGGAGTGGCCTGGCTGCCTGATTCTGTCTTGAGGGTTTCTCAGGAAGTAGTAGTCAAGATGGTGGCCGGGGCTGCAGACATCAGAGGCTTAATTGGCTCATGCACATGGCTGGCAAGGCGGTGCAGTCAGTTAGCAGGAGGCCACAGTTTCTCACCGTGTGGTCCTCTCCCTAGCACTTCTTGAGTGTCTTCACAATGAGGCAGCTGGCTTCCGCTGGACAAAAGATCCAAGAGAGAACCGGGGGGAACTACAGTTGTTTTTTGTAACTTAGCACTGGATGTCGCACAACGTCGTTTCTTGTGTGATTGGGCCTAATTGGGTACACAGGTCAGCACTATTCATTGTGGGAGGGGGCTAGACAAAGAAGTGAAGACATGGAAGGGGATCATTGGGACCCATTTTGCAGGTACAAGTCTTGTACATATCTGTAAAGTTTTTACACTAAGTAAGATTGTGGCTTCAGCATCATGGGGGGGTGTGTGTGTGTTTATTGGGAATGGGTGTTGAATTTTTAAAAAGAAGTTTCTAGCATTTATGAAGAGATTATAATTTTTCTCCTTACATTTATGTTATTTTATGCTAATGGTTTCCTATATTGAGTGTACCTTGCATTCCTAGAACATATCTTGCTGGGTTATTGTGTATTATTTTCACAGTGTGTGATGAATTCTGTTTGCTAATAAATATTTAATATTTTTGCTTTAATATTCATAAATTATATTAGTCTGTAATTTTATTTTTAAAATTTTTGGACTATGTCATATTTTGGTGTCAATATTATATTTGTTTCATAAAGTGATTTTGAAAGTTTTCCTTCATTTTCTATGCTTTGGAACAGTTTTTGTAGCATTGGGACTGCTTATTGACAGTTTGGTAAAGTTTCCTTATGAAATCTTCTGGGCCTAGTGCTTTTTTGTGGGGTATAGCCTCGATAAATTTCTCTAATTTTTTTTTTTTTTTGAGATTGGCACCTGGGCTAACAACTGTTGCCAATCTTCCTTTTTTTTTTTCTGCTTTATTTCCCAACCCCCCCCACCGCGCCCCCCGCCCCTCCCCGCCCCGGTACATAGTTGTATATCTTAGTTGCAGGTCCTTCTAGTTGTGGGATGTAGGACGCCACCTCAACGTGGCCTGACGAGCCGTGCCATGTCCGCGCCCAGGATCCGAACCCTGGGCCGCCGCAGCGGAGTGTGCGAACTTAACCACTCGGCCAGGGAGCCGGCCCCTCTATTTTTTTTCCTATAAAAATGGATCCATTTAAATTATCCAAATCTACTTGAGTCATTTTGGTAAACTATATTTCTTCAAAAATTTTTCATTTGATGCAGGTTTTCAAATTTATTTGCATAGAGGTGTGTGAAATAAACTCATGGTTTTAAAGTTTCCTTTTTTCTTAATGGTTTTTTTTAATCATTTCTCCCTTTACATATTCGTGCTTTCCTCTCTTTTTTCTTGATTAGGTGATCTAGTATTGTGTCTGCGTTGTTAATATTCTTAAAAGAACAAGGATTTTGACTTAATTAGATTTCTTACATTTCTCTTCTCGACTACATTAATTTTCACTTTTATCTATTATTTTCTTCTTGGTACTTTTTTTGGGTTAATTTTATTGTTCTTTTAAAAAACATTTTTTGGAAGTAAACCTCACAATATTTTGGGAGCTCTCCTATGATGGCATCCCCTGGAGTTTAAAAAATGTATTTTTAGTTTGTAATTTAATTCATTAATTTTTATTGTTTTATATTTATTGCTATGTGTATAAGTCAATTATTTCTTCTGATTACTGCTTGAACATATTCCATAGGTTCTGATGTGTAGCATTTTCATTATCATTACATTTTATAGATTCTGAAATTGGAGATTGTATTTCCTCTTTCACTTAAGATTTGTTTAAGAGAAAATTTTGAACTCCCGGGTAAAAGAATTTCTTATTCTTAACTATTGCTATTAATTTGTTATCTCATTGCATTATAGGTACAGAGTGTTGTTTGAGATAAATCCTGCTTTCTTACTGATTTCACTTGCCTGTTATGTGTGTAACCACCCCTTTACATTTAGCCTTGATGAATCACTTTTTTTCATGTGTTTCTTATATACATCATAAATTTGATGTTTCTTCATGAGTCATTTTAGAAATATTTTTCTTTTAAATGATGAGTTAGGCCAATTCACATTTATTAATAATATGCTTGTTAGGTTTGGTCTCTGTCATTGTATTTTAATTAATATTGCTATATATGTAATGATGATTTTTATATTTTCTGTGTTTTTCTACATGATGTCTTTGCTTTGCTGTTTAATTTTTAAAATTTCTTTTGGTATTAGGGTTAGGTATTTAGTGATAACCTTTGTACTCATACCTTTTTCAATGCCCTGCTCCATCGTTGTCTTAGTTAACCTTTATTATCTGGCTTGTCAGGTTCTAATGTATCCTCTGACTCTTCCCTTTCATCTGTACAACAGATGTTCTCACGGTGTGGTCCACTGGAAGCCCCTGAAACCCTTTCAGGGAGTCTGTGAGGTCAGACTATTTTCACAATAGTCCTAAGACAATTATTTTGCTTTTCCACTCTCATTTTCTCATGAATGCACGTGAAAGTTTTCCAGAGGCGACATGATATCTGATGATGTTATCACTCTGATGGCTAATGAAATGTTTGAAACACATATGAAAATCCGGCTGTCTCCTATTAAGCCAGACTTTAAAGGGATTTGCAAAATGTAAAATGATTCCGCTCTTCTCATTGTATTTTTTGGGAAAAGTATCATTTTTCCTAACAATGTTATTTGTGTTACCATATAGTAGGTTTATTACTATGTTGCTATTTTTAAGTAAATAAGGAAATAACTTAGTTTTAATTTCTAATATGGAAAATGTTGATACAGATAATTCAATAAACAAAAACTTTAGGGGGTTCTCAAGAATTTTAGAAGTGTAAAGTATTTCAGAGGCCAAAATTTTGAGAACTACTTCTAGGCAACATCAGTGAATTTATTCTCCTTTCCACTTTCTCTCTCCTTTTTCTTCCACTTTTAATTCATGTTGTATTTACTTTGTCAGAACATATGGCATTTTATATTATTCTTCATCTTGTCTCCACTTTTGTTTTAGTCTTAATCTAAAATTAAACATATCACATCCTCACCATCATTCCTTTTACCTAAATTTCCTCTGTCATACTTGGTTGGATGAGATTCATCCTTTAGGAGATTCTTCAAGGACTCATGAATACAGTATTCCCCAAGTTCTTGCATGTGTAAAAGTATTTTTTATGTTATTTTTTATTTATGGCCTTGATATTGAAGAACAGCTTAGCTGGATATAAAATCTTTGGTTCGCATTTTTCCCCCTTGAGTTTTTTGCAAATGCTGCTTGCTTCTTACTTTGATTTGTCTATTGCTCCTGGGAATTTTGATACTAGCTGAATTCTCTTGCTATTTTAAGATTTTTAGTCTTTTTGCCTGCCTAGAAACTTGAGGTTTTTTTCTTTATCTTTAAAGTTTTACTAGGTTATATCTGAGGGTTGATCGTTCTGGGTGAATTTTCCCAGGTATCTGGTGGACCTGTTTAGTATGTGGATTTAGATTGTCTGTAATTTCCTGAACATTTTTATGGATTATATTTTAAAATATTAGTTATATTCTATTGTTTTGTTTTTCTTTTTCAGAAAGTCCAGTCACATGTAATTGGATCTCCTTTGCTTGTTTTCCATTTGATTTCTTTTTAACCCTTTTTTATGTTTTTATCTTGTTTTTACTATCTTGGTTGTTTTTCGACTTCATTTCCTCATATTAAATGTTGATATGACTATAGTCTTCCCAGGGCAACTTATAATGTAATTTTTCATTTCTGAGACCATTTTTTTCTCTTTCTTCCATTTCTTTCAATCACTCTTACTTTATTTCCTCCTGGTTTATGGCCCTGTCCGTTCTTTAGACTTTGATCATCTGACATAAGGTGTTTTTCGTATTCCTACATGCTTGTTTGAAAATAGTAGCTTTAGTTCGAAGTATTGTGCTGTAATTTCTTCTGCTTTGCTGTTCCTTTTGGGCTGTGTGGGAGAATTTTCACCGGTTTAAATGTTTCAGTTTCGAGTTTCAGTTTTATTCCTGCAAGTTTGTGTAGATGTAGACTGTTTTGGAGTCTTTATCTTGTGGATCAGGTTGGCATTTGGGGAAGATTATGAGCATGTAATTCATGAGCTTCCTCTTCTGTCTGTGAAGGGAAGTGCAGTTTCTTTAATGGATTTCTATCTACTGTCCATCTCTCTCTCTCTCCCCCGTCCATCTATCATCTATCTGTACCTATCATAGTGGGAAAGTCACAGTGTATTCCCTAATTTTTAAATTTTCTTTTGTGTTGTAGGATACCAAATTTCTTTCCCATGCTTCTTTTCCTCACCACCCCAGACTCTAATGGGCTGGGTTTTTCCTCATCAGATGTTGTGTCTTTCTGAGGCTGGCATCTGGGGTCCTGCACGCCTTCAAGTCTTCCCTGTGGTCATTTCTGTTATTAAGTTTTGTCACAATTAGTATAGAATTTCTCCTTCTGGAGGTGATTTTAATTCAATCTTAGGCAACTACACCCCTGCTGGAGGAGGTCATTGAGAGGATGTGACTGCTGGTTGACCCTTGAACCGGACTCAGGCAATCAGGGTCTCCTCATCCCTTCCCCTGTCTTTGGAATGTAGTTCTGCCCACCGTTTCCACAGCTGGAGCCGTTTTCAAGGATGCAGCCTCGAGAGAGCAATGTGTTGCTGAGACTGTCTGGCCGCCTTATGTGACTGAACCCCATAAAGGTTTCTACACAAATTTTGGAGATTCTGGCGGTCAGGTGTGATCTCCTCTTGCGGCTGCCCAAGACAAGCCTCCTAAGTGAGTTCCCTTGTTTATTAAACGTGCCACCTACCAATCTGAGTGGACTGACTCTTCCTTCGTTCTCTCCTTGCCCTCCATGTAGCAGGGCCAGTTTCAAATTCCAGAGGAACTCCCCAGGTTGCGAACCAACAGCCCCTTCTCTCTCCTCCCTATGTTTTCTTGGCCTTCTCTCACTCTCCACAAATGCTTGCAGTGGGAGTCCTCTAACGTCTGGTTATGCTGAAGGGATGTGGTTTTATTTGTTCTGGTTAATCTGTATAGTTTTTTGGAAAAATTGTGGAGTGATTCTAATTTAGGTGCCACCCTTACCCTCAGCCCACCTAGAAGCAGAAATCCTTAAATGTGATGCAACCAAATCAATCACCCCCTCCCCAATATAGTATGCACTTTAATTTGGTTTGATATTTTGTTTATTTATGAAGTTCAAGACATTTTCTTCAGTTAACCTTGTAATCCTTTTGCTTTTATCTTGAACCTATCAAGAGCCTCTCTTTTTATATAGTGTTATGAAGGGGTCTAGTTTTATTTTCCTCCATGTAGTGAATGAGTTTTCCTAATACCCTCTTTTAAACAATTTTCTTCTTATTTATTTGGATTTTGTCATAAATGAGGTGTTCATATACCCATGACTGTATTTTCAATGTATTTATTCTGTTCCATTGGTCTATTTTTCTATTATTATGGCTTTATTGTGTGTCTTTAGGTCTGATGGCCAGCTTTTTAGTGTTCTGCTTTATAGCTGACTTAGCTATGCATTGACCTTTATTGTTCCACATAAATTTTAGAGTAAATATGATGAATTTCTCAAGTTTAAGTTGAAATTTTGATTGGGAATTTATAGATCAGTGATGGGAAAATTTACATTTTTAAAATTATTGTAATTTCCATTTATTCTGATAGTCTTTGATGTCCTTTATTAGATTTTTAAAATTATTTTCCAGAGAGGTGGTAAGTTTTATTGCTTAGCTTAATTCCTAACTATTTTATATTTTTGTTGCTTATCTTATTGTTTATTATATTTTCTAATTGGTTATTGCTGATATTGAGAAATGCTATTGATTTTTGTAGGTCAATCATATATGAGCAACATTGCTAAGCTTTCTCAGTTTTTCTAAGTAAACAATCATATACAATCTATAAATAATGCCTCCACTTTCTCACTGTTGCATTTTGAGCATTTTTTTTGCACTGTTGAATGAAATAAAAGTAAGAAAATATAGCAGTGTTAGATTTAATCTTTGCTGTCCATGCACTTCAATTATTCTTACCTTTACTGTCCAGTGTGATTATTCGAGCTGGCAGGCTGGCAGCACCTATACATATAGATAGATAGATAGATAGTAATGTAGTATTATGTTAAAATCCATTACGAGTCCAAAAAAGTCATTCTTTTTACTATGGAGGAGAAACTCTTTAGCCTCTAAAGGCCAAATGAACTAAGGAGGAGAAGCATTACCTTGAAATCTTCTCATTTGTATAGTATCTATTGATCTTAACACCTTGGTTAGCTGACTAACAAAAATTAAACATTAATGTCTATTTTACTTATTTTATTTGAATTTTAAAAATTTTGTCATTTTTATAACAATGTATTATTTTAAAGTAATCGATTAACACATTCTAATTATAAATTATTCAAATAATGTGATCCAAATGAGGTAGAACTAGGCAGAAAAAAACCCTCTCCTTTTATCTTATTTTATATCTCCACCTCCACTTCTACCATGATCAACAGTTTTCTGTATATCCTTTCACCCCTTTCTTTATATTTAACTGCATATGTACATATATTACATAACTTTTTCCTTCAATTCCTTTAAAAATATATTCTTCATTGAAATACAATTCACACACCATGAAATTCACCATTTTAACGTATACAATTCAGTGGTTTTTAGTATATTCACAAATTTTTGCAATGATTATCGCTATCTACTTCCAGAACATTTTTATCACCCCCAAAGGAAACCTCATACCTGTTAGTAGTCACTCTCCATTTCTCCCTCTCCCAGCCTCTGGCAACCACTAATATACTTTCTGTCACTGTGGATTTGTGTAGTCTGGATATTTCATGTAAATGGAATCAATATGTGGTCTTCTTATACTTAGCTGCACATGGCTTTTAAAAATAAGTGTTAATGGGATCATAGTAAACATATCATTCTGATTCTTTTTTCTCTTAATATTTCTTCCATGCCATCTTATATATTCTATGTAGTTATTTTTAATGGCAGTGTGGTATAGACAGACTAGATGCATCACAGTTTATTGAAGCATTCCATTATTGTGGCTGCAGCCAGTCAATATTGTTAACAAGCTCATATTGAAATTTGTTGTTGATACATATAGTGTGCACGTGCGAGTGCCTTCTCTAGCAGGAGAAGCTACAAGATTGGAGGCAATGAAGTAATAATAGCACCCACCTTAAAAAGTTATTGTGCAGATAAAACAAGATAATACTAGTGCTTTGAACAATGCCTGCCAAATAGCAAACTCTCAGTCAACGCAAGCTATTACTAATATTACAAAAATATTCAGATCTGCAGGAGCGTAGAAAATGGTTGTGATCTAATAGTAAGTATAAAAAGCAACCAGTAAAATAGTATATATTTTTTAGTTGCAATCTTGTGAACACTATATCTGCTTATGAATAAAAACTCAAAGGAAATATGTATATGTGGAAAGAATTGCTTTGCTTTGATGATGGTATTGTGGGTTGCTTTTTCATGTTTTCAAAATGTCTTTAATGTCATTATCAGTATAAAATTAAAAAGAGATGCAGAGAGAGAAGAAGAAATCTTGGCTTGCCCTTGAAAATAAAGAGGCTCCCAAGTAACCTCAGGCTGGGGCTCCCACCCAAAACAAGGTGGCTCTGACAGGGGTGAGTCAAGACTACTGTAGTTCACCATGCTGTGAAGGCTTCCTCATGGTTTTCTTTCCTTTCAATGGAAACATCTTTGCTTTATCTCCTTGACTATTCATCCATCCGGTCATTCGGTAGATATTTATTGAGAGTCCACTGTGTGCTAGGCACTAGATAGACAATGGTGAACTTTGGCCAACAATCGGGAAGTTCTTGGATTTTGCATTATAATATAAGTCTTAGACTTAAACCAACAAATAAATAAACAAGAAAATATCAGTGATAAGTGCTATGCAGATAATTAAAATACAATGCTGTGATGATGTCTGACCTGGTGACTACTGTCGATTGGTGGTCAAGAAAAACTTCTCTGCAGGGAAGTTTGCCTGTTGAGACCTAAATGATAAGAAGACGCCACCCGTGGGGAGATCCTGGGGAGGAACATGTCGGGAGAGTGAATAGCACACATGAAGCCTCTAAAGCAGAAACCAGCTTGGTGGGTGTGAAGTACAGAAAAAAGGCCAGTGTGTGGCTGGATAGGGGTGGGTGAAGTGGAAGCAGAATGAGGTTAGAGGGGAAGGCAGGCACCAGATCCTGTGGGGCTTTGTAAGCTGGGGCAGGGACTTTGGATTTCATTGTAAGTGGGATGGGAAGCACTGGATGGTTTTAAGTAGAAGAGTGCCTTGATTGGATCTATGTTTCTAAAAACACCCAAGTGGCTGTTTCCTGGGAAATGGATTTCAGGGAGACTGGAATTAGGGAGATATTTGGGGGTACAGCAATGGTCTAGGCAAGAGATGATGATGGCTCAGGTTGGGGTAGGAGCAGTGGAGAAGAAGAGAAATGGTTGTTGAGATTCTTTTGAAGATAAAGCTACCTGGATCTGCCATTGAATTGATTGTGGGGCATAAGGGAAATCAAAGACCTGGATAATTCCTAGATTTTTGGGCTGAGTAATAGAGTGGGTGGTGACACTATTTACCCTGAAGAAGACTCAAGACTTTCTGAGGAAAAAAAAGTTCTGTTTTGATCATAGGAAAGATTCCTTCTGGATATCCAAATAGAAATGACAAATAGAGACTTGATTATATGAATCTGGATTTCCAGGAGAGATAGAGAACAGAAGTTCCCTATCTCAAAACAGACGTGATATTTAGGGCTCACCCAAAGAGAGTGTGTAGACACAAGAGAGAGACGCCCAGTCTTGTACTTTCAGAATGATGACATCAGTTCTGATATCTGATTTCGGATGGACCCAGAAGCTCTCCCTGCTCCTGTTGCCTCCCACCCATCTCACCCAAATCAGAAATTCTGCAAGTAGAAAACCATTTCCCGGTTTCCATTAAAGTATGATCATCCGGGAGAGTTATTACAGAAAGCCCCCTCATTAGTTATACTTTGGAATGACTGTGGCTAAGGTCCCCTCCTGAGTGAGATATAAATGAGGAAGGAGGAGGAGAGAGGATTACCCAGAGGTCCGTGGGGAAGCAGTACTGAGCACTAGGAAGATTCACGGTGGGTGGGATGGGCATGGGGAGGGAGTTAGTGGGCCAGGAAAAGACACACAAAAAGTGGAGACTGGAGGTCTAAAATCAGACCTCTCCTACACTGGTTTTGCTTGCAACAGTCTTGCAGTCAACTCAAGAACTGTCAGCCATGTTTACTTCAGGGGATGAGGGATGGCGCTGCTTTCTCCCTCATGCACTCGCCGGGCAGAGGTCATGGCATCTCACAACGTTTGTGTAGTTTTCTGGCCATACGTGCAGGCAGCTGTAGACAGTGTTCTTGATACCAGTTTGCTGGGGAATTTTCCACAAAAGCACACAAGGATTTGTCCCACCCGACTGAGAAAGCTGTTTTTCTGGATGGATCTCTATTTATGCATGAGGAATCTTGGCACTGGTGAAGCGGTGGCTTATTTTTCTTTTTTGTTTGGTTTTATTTTGTGCTTCAGAAATAGAACAGATTAAGCATTACTTGCTTTTGAAGGCTCCAGCTCTCCCTACAGCGTGACTTTAAATTCTGTTCTCCCCAGGCGAGAGCGAGAAAAACATCTCTTCTAGCTTTTGTTAAAAGCAATGCAAATGCAGGGAATACTTGGGAGGCATTTTTTTAGTTTAATTTAATTTATATGTCTTTGAAAATAAATCTTTTCTTTCTACAAAAAAAAATACATGCTCATTGTAAAGAAATTAGAACAAATCAGAAAAAATACAAAGAAGAAAGAAAAAATAAAATTGGCTGGTAATTAAAATGAGGGAATAAAATTACATTAGAGCTGGAAGAGACCTTAAAACTAATCTAACCAAACCCAACTGGCTGGTTTATAAATGATGAAACTGGGCACCAGAAAAGTTAAGCAACTTACTCAAGGTCACACAGCTAATGATAAAAAGAGTTAGAATTAGAATCTTTCGTTTTCATTCTTGATTAATCTTTGTCTATTGTACCAGGGATTTTCAAAATTTTATTTTTCCCTTTTTAGTGATTATACTCTTTCTTTAAGTCAAATCTTACTTAGAAGCCCAATATATAAAATAGAGATGTTTTAGTTGGATAGAAGCAGACGGGGAGGGAAAGCTGCAGGTCTGTTCTTCCCACCTCTCAGGACCCCCAAAATCCTTTGGAGAGAGCCCTATAGAACACCTCAGATTTCCTGGGGCAACATTTGATATATTTAATAGTCATTGCCTGATGCCATTCATTCATTTATTTATTCACCAACTATTGATTGAGTGCTTACTATGTGCCAGGCACCTTTTGAGGTGAAAGGAATACAGACTTGAACAAAACAGGCAAAGGAGAGGCAGGATGTGTGGAGTGGGCCAAGGGTGGCACAGCATACAGACTGTCTCTCCTGGGCTCTGTCGCCTGCTTGTGTGTGGCAACTTTTACTTTTTTTTCTTTCTTTCTTTCTTTCTTTTTTTTTTTTTGCTGTGGAAGATCGGCCGTGAGCTACTTCTGTTGCCAATCTTCCTCTTTTTGCTTGA
Source organism: Equus caballus (assembly GCF_041296265.1). NCBI lineage: Eukaryota > Metazoa > Chordata > Mammalia > Perissodactyla > Equidae > Equus > Equus caballus. The sequence goes on from NC_091697.1 coordinate 47,653,478, forward strand.
GGAAGATTGTTGCTGAGCTAACATCTGTGCCAGCCCCTCTCTATTTTGTATGTGGGATGCTGCCACAGCATGGCTTGATGAACACACCTATGTGTAGGTCTACATGTGGGATCTGAACCTGCAAATTCTGGGCTGCCAAAGTGGAGTGCACAAACCTAACCACTATGCCACCAAGCTGGCCCCTGTGGCAGCTTTTTCTACTCCTTCCATGCAGTTTTGGATATCCTTTATCATCTGAATCAGGGACAACACTTGATCTAAACCATCCTGTGAGTCCCATTCTTTTTCTTGACTTGATTTGAATAATGCTTGGTCTTTCTTTTTTCTGACAAGATCTGACATTTCTTGGTATGCATCGGAGCCTTCCATTTCTCTTTAGCTGACTGTGGGCTTAGTAGTTGCCCTGAGACTAATTTCTGCTTCCACTTTTATTAGAGATGAGGAATGTGTCAGTTCCAAAGGCTGCCATTTCAGCACCGTTTGGACAAACTTTGTATGGAAACTACACATTCTAATTTAATAGAAGTAAAAAAAAATCTCATTTCTGGTGGACACAATTAAGGATCCTATACCTGTTGTCCCCTAATATAGCTTATTATAAGCTTAAATCTTATAACATAGAAATTGCCCTCTTTCCAACATTAGAAGTAAACTCAAATCCCAAAGGTTAACTGAGCCCTTTTCCCAGTTGGCTACGTGGTCCTCCAAGTTGGCTACATGGTCCTCCAGCTTCCTTGAGTTCCCCCCGAAAAAGCAGGAAGAGCAGACAGAGCTGTGTTGGGGTCATTGGGGTCAAGCCCTGGCCCTGCCCCTCACTGACTGTGGATCTTGGGCAAGTTATTTAACTTCCGTGAGCCTCAGGCTCCTCACCTATATGTTAATATAATGGGGGTGAAATCAGGGTTATTGTGTGATTAAAAGAAAAATAGTCATATTAACATGGCACAGTGCCTGGCCCACAGGTGCTTAACACATCTTATTTCCTTTCTCCCTTTCCTTTGAATCTGAAGAATAAATTCTTAGGACAGTGGCTTTACTGGGCACACAGCTCACCTGGGGATTGTGTCCAAATGCAGAATTAGAATCTTCAGGTCTGGGGGTGGGGTCTGAAACACTGCGTTTCTAACAGGCTCCCAAGTGTTAACTTGCATGGTAAGGTCCTAGGACCTGGATGCTTTATCACTTTGGAATCAGTCCTATGATTGAATCCTGGCTTTGCCAGTTGCTGGCTGGGTGATCTTGGGCAAGCTCTTTGCCTTTCTGAGCCTCAGTATCTCAACTGGGGTAATTATGCATCACAGGTAAAGTGAAGACTTAAAAATGAGACAATGGATGCCAGGAAGATAGCACCATTATTATTATTGCTATTTTTATTTCAGACATATTGAATTGAATGCTAACAATACTGACATTGACAACATGACCTGTAGCTATTGGTGGAGAGAGCATGGTGCCTGGCACATAGGAGGCAAACCACGGATGCTGACTCGTACTGCACGTGTGATGTTCCTATTGACAGAGGATGGCTGAGAACTGCAAAGGGTTGCTGCATGGAGGCATTCGGGCCCTGGTGAGAGTTGGAGTGGATGCTCCCTCGAGCTCCCTTCTATAAACGAAAACCAACTATTCATTGATCATCTGGGTCCAAAAAGAAAGAGTCAACGCTCATTAACATTTGTTTCTTTCCTTCCAGAAAACACTATGATTCCAGGTTCGGGTAGTTCTTATTATAACTTCTAGAATTGGAGGCCAGGAGAGCTGAGGCTAGTGTACTTGGTAAGGTGGCTCTGTGTTACTGTGGGAAGCTCCTTTCAGACATGGTTCCCTGCTTTGTCCCAGTGGTGTAGTCATGGTCCACAGTGAGACTCACATCCAGCTTAGCTCCCAGGAAGAGTGCTAGTGTTCCAGGGCACCTCAGGAGGGCTTGCACACTCCAACGCCACCGTTTTCCTGCGTCCTTGCCTATATTTCATGAACTAGGTTTCATGACTCCACTTTCCTTTTTTAAAAATTTAATTAAAAATAATTTCATACGTAATATATGCCTATCCTAGAAACATAGAAAATATAGGTGATCAAAAAGAAGAAAATAGGGTATTCCTGAAACCTAACACCTTAAGATAAATTCTATTAACATTTTGAAGTAACACTTTCAAAATTGTAAAATTTATATGAAATTCACATTTCAGTGTCCATAAATAAAGTCTTATTGGGACACAAACACACTCCTCTGTTTGCGTATTATATATGGCAGCATCCTCAATACAACAATAGAGTAGTTGTGACAGAGATTGCATGGCTCACAAAGCCTAAAGTATTTGCTATCCGGCCCTTTACAGAAAAAGTTTGCTGACCCCTGGTATAAAAAATTTCTATTTTGGTAACTTGATCATCTGCTTAATGATATATCTTAAATATCTTTCCATGTCAAGAAACTTCTTTCTCCAAAATACTTTCAGTTTTTCATTAAAAAACAGTACATTTGTTTTGTCCAGGTCTATTGTCTTTGTCAGTCATAAAATGTAACGTCCTTATCAGTTTTTATAGTATTTTCCATTTACAAAGCATTACTATCTCATTTAATTCTCACAGCCACCCAGTGAGTTAGACATTACGAGTTCATAAAAATTCTTTGCTTTCAAGTAACAGAAACCAACTTAAATGGCTGAAATAAGAAAACGGGATTGAAGAAGATTGGTTTAAGATTATGGAATTTCCCATGGAAACTTTGGGCAGGGCTGCAGCGGTGCTTGTTCTAGAAGGGCCTGGAAAGTGGTGGCAACTCTCTTGGTCCCCTCTCACCTTCTTTGGGTGTCTGCTTTTTAATCTTTTTGTGTAGATCGTCTTCCTCTGCAGGTCAGTACAAGTGAAGTCCGGTTGCTAATAGTGTGAGATTCCATGTTACTGGTCCCACCACTCTGAAGGAGCCTAATTGTTCCCTTTCAAGCCCAATTCTAAATATTAGTATCAGGAAGAGAAATGTAGTTGACCTACTATTGGCCAGATTTTACTCCTGGTCCAGTTCCTATAACCATGGTAGAAAATGGCTGCCGGGGAAAAATTTACAAAATGGTTCTTCTTTATATTGGGGACAGTTAAGAGGGGTAATTGTGAATTACACAGATACTTCAAAAGTTATCTGCTTTATTCTGTTGCTCCCATTTTACAGAGAAGGAAATTGAGTTTTAGAGACACCAAGTGAATTACCTAAGTAGCAAAGTAATTGGTCAAATATAAATCTCCAGACTCCAATCCCAGGTGTGTTTTGAGTATACTCAACTGCTGCGGACTCGGGACGTTACAATAGTAACATCCTATTCGGCTGCCAGTCATGGTTCGCTCATTTTTCATCTTGTTGCTTGATATATCATTGGAATCTGAGAATTCACTCTGTGTCACTTACTTTGTCTCCAGGCCACAGCTGGGAGCTGGATGGACAGACATAGGTTTTGGAATTTTGTCCTGCTTGAATGCTATGCTCAGAGTGCTTTGATCCATCAATGGAGAGAAATTGAGTGAAAATGATCCGCATGCCAATCTGGGCTAGCATCTCATTGCTTAGCCTGGTTTTTGTCTCACATCTTTGTGTCTGATGCCAGCAACTAAATTTCCAAGTTCGATTAGCAATGGTTACAGCCCAGTGAGCACGAATCCAGAAATTGCTTTGACATGTTGTTTCATCAGTGAGAGCTGTAGCCACAAAACCTGCTACTGAACCAACTGAGGAGGATGTCTCGGGTACCGTGACTCTGATTCTGGGGCACTTGTTGAATAAAATATACCATGATTTATGGATTTTTTTTCTCTTAGGTTGAATGAGTAAAATGAGTCATGCGGTTTTGTAAAATGTAGCTCTAAGATGGCTCTGGAAACTGCGGGCTTGCTGGTGAAATTCCTTTATGTAGACGGGAACTCAGGTGTGGAGGTGCAGTGGGAATTTGTTGTTTGTCACTCCAGTAACCATTCCTTTCTTCTTCCCTTCTCCCTCTAACTATGCCCTGAACGTACCCCTTTTCCGTGTGGTTTGGGAGTGGGTATGATTGACCCACACCAACCTGTGTATTCTTTCCCCCGGTTGTGGTTATTAATTTGGATTTAGTCAAATGACTCATTTCAGGACAATGAACGATCCCAGGACCAGGGTATGTGCTATGGGAACTGACATTTTCTTTTCTATAGATCATCTAGGATAAGGATGTGGGGTCTGAAACTGAGGCAGCCATTTTGTCATAAGAGTAAAGCTTGAGCTGTTGTGTGTGTGTGGGGCATGTCCACCACGTGGAGTCTGATGATGACGCCTGTCCATGGGAGGAAGAGCTAAGAGACAGAAAGAAGAAAAGACACCAAGCGTCCTTGGTGATAATGTCTGAGCTGCCAAATCAACAAGCTTCTTTGAAAGCCCACCCTAACTCTGAATGGATTGCTTAAGCCATTTGAGCTGAGTTTTAAATGATTTGTATAAAAAAAATTCCTATCAGATACAAGTAGTATCACTAATTGTCTGCTCTGAATAGATTCTATTTGCTTAGTTATCTGACTGGCTTCTTCCAAAGCTGGACAACGTTACTTGATGGCCAGCGGGTGCTGCACAAACCAGTAAAGGATGGTGAACTAGCTCCCAATTTGGACCCAGCTCCCCAGTTGCACTGCTAGGGTATGTTTTTGTCAGCATTGAAAGATGAGTGATTGCTTTATTTGACAGTGTTTGAGGTCTTTTGATAGAAAGGGAAATAATTATATATCAATCTGTTAAATGACTCCTTTTCTTCCTTATGGTCTACATTTATGAATGTGGAACTCAAGCCCAAGTGGTGTCTTCTCTGACTTTTGGCTGATGAAGTTTCACTAGGGATGCTCTGGAAGGTAGGGAATGTCTTGGTGAATCTGTATCATTGAGACAATTCCTTTCCCCATGTGAGTACTTGGCTTAGGAGGGTGTATGGGGCTCAATTCTGGCCAGTGAGACATGAATGCAAGTCTACTGGGGGTGGGATGGCTTCAGGGAAAGGTTCTAAGCCCTTTGAAGAACAGGGGACCTTGATGTCATTGAACTGCTTTCCCTTTCTGCTTCTTCTTATGTGAGACTGTTGTCTCACTATTCTTATTGTTGTCTTATTATGTAAGGCTGGGTTTTTTTTTTCTTTTTTCTCTCCTAATTTATGCCACAGAAAGCATCCTGATGCATTCCGCCAGGACCACATGAAGTAAGGGAGTGTTGATTCCCCCAAGAGGGATGCTGAGAGAACCCCCTTCCTCTGCAAAAAAAAAAAGAAAAAAAAAAGGAAAGAAAGAAAAAGGAAAACTATATCTGCTATGGTTTTACATTTATCTGGACGTCCTGATTCTCTGTGCACAACTCTACCCCCAGCCATAGACAAGGAGCAGTCGGTGTGACTACCAGATTTGGGGGTTATTTTGGGTAAAGTAGTGGGGCTTGAATATTATACTCAGATTACCATAAATTTGCTAGCCCACTCTCTTGCACACTTTAGAAACATGGTTTTTGTAAGTGAATGCAGGGGCGGTATTTAAAAATACTTAAGCATTACAGTAATATAAGTTAATGTATAACTCAACCTATGCATAAAAAATTAAACATGTAGTCCTTTTTATTCTCTGAACTAAACTTATAAAACTGCTTACCAAGTGATAAAATTTTTAGTCCAGAGGCCAGCCCCGTGGTTGAGTGATTAAGTTCACACCCTCCACTTCTACAGCCCAGGGTTTTGCTGGTTCGGATCCTGGGTGAGGACATGGCACTGCTCATCAGGCCATGCTGAGCCAGTGTCCCACAGGCCACAACCAGAAGGACCTACAACTAGAGTATACAACTATGTACTGGGGGGCTTTGGGGAGAAGAAAAAGAAAAAACCAACCAAACAAAAAAAGATTGGCAACAGATGTTAGCTCAGGCGCCAATCTTTAAAAAAATAAAAAAGTAAAAATTTTTAGCTCACATAGTTCATTAAAATGCTAATGATTTATAGATCATTTGTTGATTTTTAGACATCATTGGTGTGATCTTTTGACGGCACGGTTGTCACATGCTAAATGACACCTTGTGGTTTGGTGGGGAATACATAGGGAATTACATCCAGCTCTTCTATCCATCTTTCTGTGCAATTGATGGTCATTAGGTGACTTGCAGGCTTAGAAAGAAGAGAATTTCTTTTAAAATCAATACTATCATTCATGGTCCCGAGACCTCTTTCAGCTTCTGCTGAACTAAGCAATTACGTTAAAATTTTTTTCTAGATGTTATAACGTTGCCTAAGATTTTTATATGGTCAGATTCTCTCCTATCAACTAAGCCAAGAAAATAATTTACCAGAATGCCATTTTTAACTAACTTGAAATTATACTTCAGGCCAAATGACAGGTGGTGGAGTGTTAGGGTGAAGCACGCACCCTCTGTCACCGAGGTGCCTGCGTTTAGATTTGGACTCTGCCACTCATGTTTTAAATAGCCTCTTCCTTCCTGTTTCTTTGTCTGTGAAATGGGGAAAATCATAGTAACTATAGGACTCCAAAAAGTACTCTCCTCTCTTGGGAGTGCCAGCCATGGAGTTGGAGCCTCCAGCCATTGGCCTGAGCCTGCAGTGGTTCCTACTATCTCCCGGCCCGACCATTTGCTGTCCTCATCTTTCTCTGGTTCTCTCAGAGCCTGGCTCATGGTGGCTGCAATTTCCACAAGTGGCCACATACAAATGATTCTAGGGAATGCCAGCCCAAGGTGGGCAATCACAACCTCTCTGGTCCAGATGGGCATGGAGGGCTTGCTCACCTGGGCGTTACCAGACCTGCCAGAGCCATCCCCACCCTACTTCTGCTGGATCAGGACACACTCTGGCAGGTGGAACAAATATTGGCATATGGAAGCATAGTGGATTGGCTGCTCCTGTACGTGCGTGTCAGGATGGCCAGGGATCCCCAGGACCTGGAGGAGTGCATGGATGAAGCACAGATAGCCCTTGGGGATCCCTGGGAGAACCCATGGTAGGGAGCAAGTACAGGTACTTTTGGGCACTTTGACTGTCTTGGGCATCAACCAATCAGAAAGGATACCAGCTGTGGGTCTTAGAGGTCCCAGATGTGTGAGTTATTAACTCTTTTCTTGCTGGATTATGAAGAGGTTCTGGTGATACGGGAGGTAGTGGTGGTGGTGGTAGGGTTCCTTGGAGAGCTCAAGGCAGTGGCTATTTATTAAAACTATAGATATATTTAATATTTTGTAAACTGCTACTGCCATGCTTGTGAAAACTAATAGCATATCAATCAAAGGGGATATAGGAAAGTAAATTAATATTTTTTGAGCTCATGGTATTGAGGCTCAGATATATCAGTTAAGTTGCCCAAAATCATACAGCCACTATGTGGAGGATTTGGGGTTTGATCCAGTTCTGCTGGTTCCAGAATCATTATGGGTTAATGTCTAGAAGGGAGGGAAAGTTGAGGGCCCTGTTGATGACCAGAAAAACCTCTGAGTTCCAACGAATTTTTGGAAATATCATCTAAATGGCTATTAGACTCCTGCAGGTCACATCACTCCATTCCAACTAATTTCCTTCACCTGTCAAGTGGGAGTTAAATGACCACAAATAGATGCGTGACTACATCTATCTGTATCTGTGTTTGCCCTAAGAGGAAAATGGCTTTCTACCTTGGAGGTTTTCTGAGGGTTGCAGAACTTAGCTCAGCTCCTGAGCTTGGTATTGTCTCCCCAGGAAGTGAGTGACTCCATCAGGACCAGGAAACCAGGTAAAGGAGGGAGTGCATTTCACAAAAACACCAGAGTCTGTATTTGGAATCTCCAGGAGTCCAAGGAATTGATGGTGATGTTTTCTTTCCAGAAAAGGAATCTGTGAACCAACTGTGTTATTGAAGGTGGGGTGAGTGGGTTGCCAGAGTGCTAGAGAATATGGAGCTGAACTTAAAGGACAGCTTTTGACACTTCTTCTCCCTGAATTTGGAAATCTTAAAGCAAAATCATATGCCTCTGAAATCATTTTCTCCTTAGAAGAGCCCAGAGTCACGTGAACTGAAATGGGAGCTAGGAAGTGCTGCAAAGGCTCCCGGGTTTCATTAGCGTCAGGGAGCCGGGGAGAGATGCACAGGATGGGGCAGTGAAAAGCTCCATCCGGCCAGCCTGAGTTTGTTCACCAGATTTGCCATTTACTGGGCAAACGGATGAACTGGCAGTTCTCCCAGCCTTAGTTAGCCTGTTTGTAAGTCAGTTTGTGTATGTGTATATAGAAGGGTAATAAGAATACTAATATCCAACTCACACATGTTAAATATTATATCCTGGCCCTAATTTCCCCAGATCCTTAGCATTTCAGCATGTGAACGTTGTGGCAACAGGCAAGGATACTCTTCCCGAAAAATTCACTTGGCTTCACCCAGCTTTTCCTCTGGGTCCCACCTCAGACGTCACTTCCTCCAAGGAGCTTTCCAAGTCTTCCAATGGGAATGAGGTGCCCTGTTATTCTCTTTCCAAGGGTCCTATTCTTCACAATTGTAATTATTTGTTGTTGTTGTTTGTATTTTTTGGGATTCTCTTCTCTGGTAGACTACATGCTTCGGGATAATAGGAACATATCTGTTTTTTCATCTCATTTAAAAGTGAAAATATCATTGGTGAGGGGTATGTGATATTGAATAGGCTACTGACACCTGATAAGTAACTGTTCTGTAAGCAATAGCACTGCCTGGCACACAGTAGGTCCTCAGTAAAAATTTGTTGAGTGAGGGAATACATGAGATTTGGTGGATTAGAGTTGAAATCTCAACTTTCTACAGACTTAGAATAGAGCTTTATATGATGGAGCTTGAAAAGAGGCATGGATGCTATTTTTAGTTAACAGTACCCAAAGTCTTGAATTTATATTTTTCACTGCTTTTCAAACCACAATATCTCTAAAATGATTTTTTATATTTGAGGGGCATCAGGAGAATCACAGTTCTCATACACGAACTTCAAAGTAAGTAGGCTGCAAATTTTTAGTGATTTTATTTTGGTGAGTCAGATAACAGGCAGCTGAAATTGAAACAGCTTCAAATGTCACAAAATGTCTTCTAGTAATTCGCCTCAAGCATTAAATGTATTAAACCTTAAAGGCACAGTGTGCATTTCCCAACTCACCGTAGGTGTCAACCGTCAGAGCAGGCACAACCACACCCAGGAGACTTTTCTTATCTAAATGAACTGCAATTATGATGATTTCACTCCCAAATGCTCAAGTTAGTTTTTCAGATAAGCTAACGGTTAAGAGCAGGAGTCTGGAGACTTCTGTAAAGGACCAGATCGTATTGTGAGCATAAGATTTTATACTTTGTAAAGTATGGCAGGAACCACAGCTGCTTGGACACTACTGCATCCTTGGCACCCAGCTGGGACCTGGCACATGCCACGTGCTCACTGCCTCTTTGTGGAATGATGGAATGGATGTCGGGTGTATTTATCAAGGGGCTGTTCATCAGTGCTGGCATACAGTGCCTGTTCAGTGAGGCTTAGTATGGCCACTCTTTGAAAAACTGTAGCCCACGCTCCTTCCTTCCCCTCTGCTCTCTCCCTGATCCCTGCCACTCTGCTTCATTTTTTTCAGACCCAATTATCATCTAGCATGCCGCATAATTTATTTGTATATTTTGTTTTTTATTTGTTTCCCCCCACTAAAATGTAAACTACGTGGCAAGGATTTTTGTGTGTTCTATTCACAGAGTAGGCACTTAAAATATTTGTTAAGTGAATAAATTAATGACATTTCTGAATGCTATGTAGAGTAGCACATTAAAAAACAAAACCACGGTTATACCTTACTTTATATCGTGGACTTCAAATTCTTCAAGGACAGTGGATTTGTACTGAATTTTAAGTAAAATCTGCAGCTGTACATTACATTATACTGTCACATATTATACTTGTTTTTAAAATGATGTTTTATTAATAAAATATTTTAAGAGCAAAAGCATATAAGAAAAGGTGATTTCATTAAAAATTACCAACTTTTAAAATTACAAAAATGCTGCATCTTGATTCTAGAAAGGTAACAAAATAAACAAAGAAAAAAACCTAAAAACTGCCCTTAATCCCATTGAGATAATCATTGCTAATATTTTGGGAAATATTCTTCCAAGTTTCTTCTTGTGTATAATAGTTTCATACGTTGTGTTTAAAAACAGAAACACACTGTAAATGTTAATGAGAGCCAGTGATTATGTTGCACCTGCAATGATTCAGACACTGTTGTAAGTGCTTTGTTAATATTTCCTAGCAATTTCACAACGGCCTTATGATCTGGGTGCTAGTATTACGCCCACTTTACAGATGAGGAAACTGAGGTCCTAGGAGGCTAGGTAACTTGCCTGAAGTGACACAGCTAGTGAGAGGAAGAACTGGGAAGTGAACAAAGGCAGTCTGGCTCCAGAATCACTATTTTTGCTGCCTCTAAATACTGCTTGTGACTTGCTTTTTTCTCCCCTCTTATCACGATATCCAGAACATTTCCCTGACTGTTTTATAGTCTCCCCCAACACTATTTGTTTATATAGTGTTTCAGTACGTAAATACTCTAATTCTTCCGTTTTTAATGAATTGTCAGGAATCCTTTCTTTCTTTGTACTATGAATAATTCTACAATAAAGCAACTTGAAGGTAAATCTTTGCCCCTAAATGATGCCTTCCTTAGGTTAAATTTCTCAAACTGGCATATAAGGTTCAACAAAAGCATGTAATTTAAGGAATTTATGGGGAACAATTTTGAAAAGTGGGCAGCTTTTTGGTTTTGTACATCTGCAGTATTAGGCAGTTGCTTCATGAATTTCTTTAAAAGAGGTCCACCTATATTTCCTCTTCATATCAGATAGCTGCTTCTGCTGAAAATCCACTTGGGAACCAACTATGTACAAGTGAAAATGGGTTCCTAAACAGAGACATTGTGATTGTGGGAAGAGCTATAAATGATAATGGAAAATTCAGAATGAAAAATTCAGGTAAAGACTGAACAAGTAAAGTAAACCAAATCTGTACACTTAACACCACAGGCAAATTGGGATGTATTTCAAGCCAAACAAAAGATCTTGCTTTATGAAGACACAGAGCTAATTAATCTCTGTCAAATTGTTTTTTAAATACTTGTCTTCTGGATAATTCAAACTCACTCTTGCAGGAATTAATCTCTCTCTCCTTTGCCATTTGTAATTGTCGACCTGACAGGCATTTACTTTGGTTTTTTTTTTCTTTTGGTAGTGTAAAGTGTTTAGGGTGCAAAATTAACATCATTAGACAAAATGTCATCCTTTGGGTGAAAACACTGAACATTTTTACCTCGAAGTGTCAGCCCAAACTCTTCTGATTGATGCCTGGTGCTATTCTGGGAGAAGGTATCCAGCTGGTCAAGTATTCCCTTTGCTAATATTAACAAACACACAGTGTGGTTACATCTGAGGCCTAGGGGTGTGTGTGTCTGTGCATATGTATACATAACAAGCTTGCAGAGCTGACTGGACAAAGATTCATGTAAGCATTTTCTGCCTCATCAACTGGAACTCTCAAAAACATTCAAGTGCAATCAATTTAAAATTTATTTACTAGTCAATTCAATAAGTGTTCGTTGAGCATACTGTGTGTCTGCACTGCTCTAAATGCTGTCACACAAAGGTGAATGAGAACTTCATGGAGTTCAAGGTATTGCGGGAACATTTGCCAGGTAAATAAATAATTGGAGACCATGAGATACTGTCACAAGATGATAAGTGCAGGAACAGTGTTAGCATGGATCAGGGAAGGGGGGAGGTTAGAGCAAGTAGCATAGAGGAGGGTTCACTTGTGTTAGGCCTTGAAGGATGCCCTTATCAGGCGGGCAAGGTGGGGAAAGGTGTTCTCGACAGAGAAGAAAGTGTTCAAAGGCACAGGGTATGAAACAGCACACATTTACAATAGCCAAGACATTGAAACAACTAAGTGTCCCTTGATGGATGAATGGATAAAGAAATTGTGGTATATATATATATATGTACACACACACACACATACACAATGGCATATTATTCAGCCATAAAAAAGAGGAAATCCTACACCGAGACAACGTGGACGGACCTTGAAGGCATTGTCTAAGTGAAATAAGCCAGAGAAAGACACATATTGCATGTTCTCACTTATATGTGGAATCTAAACAAACAAAAAATCCCTCCAAAAATGAAAAACCAAACTCATAGAAAAAGAAATCAGACTCGTGGTTAGCAGAGTTGGGGGGTGATGGGGGTAAAGGGAATTCGAGGAACGTGCTCAAAAGGTGCAGACTTCCAGTTACAGTAAGTAAGCACAGGGGCGCAATGAACGACATGATGACTGGAGCTAGCACTGCTGTGTGATCTATAGGGAAGTTGTTAAGAGAGTAAATCCTAAGAGTTCTCATCACACGGAGAAATTTTCTTCCCTTTATTCTTCTTTCTTTTCTTTTTATTGTATAATCTATGTCAGAAGATGGATGTTAGCTGAACCTATTGGGTAATCATCTCACAATATATGTAAATCAAACCATCATGCTGTATGCCTTAAACTTATACAGTGATGTATGTCAATTATTTCTCAAGAAAACTGGAAAAAGAAGAAAAGAAACACCATGCAGTATTCCAGGACCAAGTCACCATTCTCAGTCCCCAAGAACTGCTGGAGGCCGAGGAGCCTGAGGCGCTGTGGAAGCGGCACATATGCTGGTCCTCCTGGGGCTCCAGAAGGGAACAACTGAGTGCAGGCAGCCATTGGCCATCTTTGCATTAAGATTTTAGGACTACGGGAAAAACCTACATGTCTCAGATAATTTCTGAAACTGCCTGAAATTCTACTGTTGAGATTGATGCATTTGGGGTTATTTCCTTTGGTTCTATTTCCCATTCCTTAAGTGCAAATATTCTCAGGAAGATGTTTGTCATAGTCTCTTTATCCATTACCAACTGTGCATGGCCCTCCACTAGCTACTGTGCAGTTTCCGCTTCAGAGTAGGTACGTATGTACAACATGTTTGTTGACTGAAATGTTTTTGGATGGTTATAAAGATGAGAGCTAGTACTTTAAGGAACTTCGAGTCTTATTGAAGAGATGAGCTATAAACATGCAAAAGAACTCACTTACAATGCAAGATTTAAGTAATAGTTATATGCAAAAGATATTTGACAAGATTGTTATAAACTCCAAAAGAAAAAGTTAACCCAAGCTTCATTAGTACACATAGAATTATGAATCAGGGTCTTGAAAATGAGTAGGAACACTGTCCTACTATGTGTAGAGTAAGGTATACAGTTTGAGTAATTAGCTTTTAAATAGGACATTGATAAACTAGAGTTAGACCAAGAAATTCAAGAGAGATAGAGAATGGTCTATGGAATTAATTTTTTAGGATAAATTTATAAGAGTATGACTACTGGGTCAAAGGTTATGAACAGTTTTAGACCAATAACACATATTGCAATATGATTTCCAAAATAGCCATGCCAATTTACATGATCACGTGCAGTACATAAATGTACATGTTTCATCATAACTGTTAGAGTTGGTTATTGTGATTTTTTAAAGTTTTTCTTTTCTAGGGGACAATTTAATCAAGATGAGATCATTCTCATTGCAATTTGCATTTCTTTGTTTACTAGTAAAGCTAAAATATTTTCATTTTGTTTAATAGTGGTATTTTCTATTCTGTGAAATCATTTTCCTGCTGGTACTGTCAGCCAAAAGGAGGGTAGGAAAAGGGTATTTTTCAAATGGAGAAAGACTGGAGAGAAAGATGCAACATCGGTGCTCCATCAATATCTTTTTGTGTTTATTTTTTTTGGTAGCAAGTGAAAGAAAACCTCATTCCAAATGGCGTAAGTTAAAAAAGGAAATTTAGTAATTTACCTAACTGAAAAGTCCTGACTGTAGATTTGGCTTCAGTTACAGCTCAGAGCTCAAGATGTTACCAGGACCCATTTCTGTGTGCACTCTGCATTTTGATGCAGTAATCCCAAATTCAAACAAGCCCCTCACCTGTGGCTGTTATGCAACTGCAGCACATGCTTTGATTCCAGATAAAGTTTCCTACGCAAGAGCAGAGTCTCTTTCCCAGTCTCACGGGCTCTCCTGGGGTCACCTGAACATCCTGAACCTATCACTGTGCCTGGAGGAATGTGGCATTCTGATTGGCTCAGGTCTATGTCACATGCTCCCCTGCTAAGCTGAATTGGCACTTCACCCTGAGCTCTAAGGCTGGGAGAAGAGGTGGATCCCCAGGGGGATACTGGAAGGAAAGTGAATGGCAGTTAGAGTATTCCAACTTAACTCTAGAGCCCTTGTTTAGGAAAGATGGAGTTTTGCGAGGGGCTCTGCAGTGCTGTTTACAAGGGAGATTGAAGGACCCCAGGACAAACTGCCTGTCGCACTCTGTGGCCTCGGCTGACCCTGACTGAGCTGAGTTCTTCCCTGAGCAGTAAAGTTAGGGCTGCCATCATCCACCCAGGGCCCAGATTCCTCCGTCACATTTCAGCTGCCAGGATGGACTCCTCCTTTTGCTTCCGTCTCCTTGGAGCTTAAACACATTGCTCCCCAGTTTGGTCTCTCCTCCAGGGCTGTCAAGGAGGTGTGCAAAGAGGCAGAAGCCTGCAGACTTTTGGTGTGACGATTATTAAGCTACTGTCTCTCAGGTGCAAATCCCCATTCCTTTGGGGTACTGGGGCCAGGGCTGTCTACCCCCATTTCTCACATGGCTCCCTGTTAGGTTCTGCTTGTGAGGGACGGGAGCCAGAAGAAGCAGGGAAGCTGGAGGAGGAAGAAGGGCCTTGCTCCTTCCTGTTAATGTCACCCAGTGATGCCTCTTCACCTTGCCCATGGTACTTGCTTCTAGCATTAGGAGTTGGTTCCAGTTTGCTTTTCTAACACTCTCGGAATGTGCCTCATAGCGCCTTCTCAGAGACGTCAGCACCTGCCAGTCAGCCTCTCCTTGGAAGTCTAAATCCCAGCTCTGCTGGATCCTCCAAACTCCTGAGACATCAGCAGCAGCCAGGCAGCATCCGCTTTTCAGAGATTTGGGCTGGAGCTCTGCAACGCTCCTCCTCCAAGCTTATGAATTTTAATAATACCAACCTCTTCTCTTTGCTTTTCCAGCCCTTAAGTGGTAGCTGCTTCCTGCATTTACTACATTTATGATACCTCAGTGTCTCCTTTAGTCTTTTCAGTTTTCCAGCATCTGGCTCATCATTTTTTACATGAAACTGTCTTCATTGTAATACTGGTGCAGTTTCTGTTTCCTGACGACTGACTGAAGCAGTCCCAGTCCCAGTCGCCCTGCACTGGCTCACCATCATCTGAACTAAGCCTGAAGAAGAGCATCCTGATGGAAAATTAATATTGGCTTCCCATTCCCCTTAGGATAAAGTCTAAACCTCGGGCCCTGTCTGATTTTATAGCTGCATCTCTTGCTGTCCCAAGCTTGCAACTTATGCTGTAGGCATATGGGACTTCCTGAAGTTCTTCCCGGTTGCCATGCTTTGTCACCTTCAAGCCATTGAATATATGTTTCTTCTGCTAAGGACACTGATACTTTCCACTCTTTTATCTGGATAACTCTCACATATCCTTCAAGTGCCAGCAGAGATGTCAGTTCCCCTGGGAGCCTTCAGTGATTTCTCCCTCTTTCCCATGGTATCCTGTCCTTTCCTTCTGATGGCATTCATTTACTTATTTGTTTCTTCCACTGGACTGCAAACTCCTTGAAAGCAGTACTACCTGTAATTTAATAGGTAGCTTCATAAATATTTGACAAGGACTTCCTTAGAAAATCTCAATGCTTTCTTTTTACTTTTTTGGAGCAAGGACGAAGATCCAGTTACCATGACTGCTGATGCAAGCCATGCCCTGCGTGATTACTGAGTGTTTCATCTCCCATCCAAAGGACAAGCTAATGTTGTGAAAATTGCCAAAGTGGGACTCAAGGGCAACAAACAAGATGCCTTAGAGACCTGAGATGTCTCTGAGGCTGCCTTGTGTCACTCCCGTGATGGAGGGGGACAGGGATCAGCTATTGAGTCACCGGGTTAAAAGCCTTCCCATCACCCACAGTAGCTGAAGGCATTGTGTCAAAGATAAGCAGCGAAAGAAAATGAAGCCTTGTCAAGTCCTCACACATATGATTTCAGGATGCTAATGAGAGGCATCGGATCAGAGGGGAAGACTGTGAATGTGCCTGCTTTTCTGAGGCTGCACCATGCAATGAAAGAAAAAGACTTCAGCGCCAGAACTTGGTTCAAATCTTGGTTTTTCTTCTAACTCCCAATGGAGTTAGGGACCTTGGTGAGATTCTTAGGTTATTAATCCATAACATGGGACTGATAGCATCTACTTCACTTTATTTATTTGAAGAGAACTTAATGAGGTAATTGATCAAAGTATTTAGCACAGATTTGGGAAAATATTGGTAGTTTTCAGGAAATGATTGGATTGGTAGAGCTGATCCCATTCATTTATTCATTCATTCATCCATTCGAAAAACATCATTGAACGTCTCCTAAATGCTAGTGATATATAAACAAACAAATTTAAAAATGTCGTTCCCTTCATGGAGTTTCTACTGGGAGGAGATAGTCTGAAAAGGTAACACATCAATAAACGAAAGAATGACAGTTTTGTCAGTGGACTTAATAATGTCCTTTATAGCATCTTTTTTTCCTGATCCAGGATCCAGTCTAGGATCATACATCGCATTTAGTTGTCATGTCTCTTTAGTCATCGTTACTTTAGAATCGTTTCTCAACCTTTCCTTGACACTGACATTTTTGAAGAGTCCAGGCCAGTTGTTTTGTAGAACATCTCTCAATTTGGGTTTGTCTGATTGTTTTTTGACAGCGTACTTTTTAAGGCCATGCAGCCAGCAAGACTGACCCTATGTCTTCTATACTTTCCTCTTAAAAGCTGCCAAGATACTTGGAGGTCAGAAGACCCAGTAGCTCCACCCCAGAAGATCAGCCCTGTTAACACAGCCGTGTTGTTAAAGCACAGAGGCACTGAGACAGCAACAAGGAGAGAGAGCGCCTCCTCCCAGGGAAATCGAGCTATTTTCTTGGTTGTCATCTAGCATCCCCAGGCCTGAGTGACAATTTTTTAAAATCTGTAGTTATTTTATTACTTTTTTTGTTTTAATCTCTCAAGATGATAATTTGTCCTACTTTAATAGAGCAGTTTGGAAAAACACTAGGCAAATTAGACCAAATGTGGGTAAAATGCCATCAGACCATTTCAGTTCAATTATGATGTATTTTTCAAAACTGTAGGACATTGAACAAAATGCACTAAAATTAAAAAAAAGGTCTTTTTTTATTTGGAAAATTCTTTTTAAAAGCTGAACAATTGCTGCAGCTAATCTGTAATTTACCCAAATGTTGGGTACTTTATTATATTGCATGCTAGGAGTTAGCTCACTAAAGTTTCTCAAAGAAATGGGGAGACAAAGGGGCAAGTAATTGGTGTTCTGAGCCCATGTTCTGCTTCTCATTTCATAAATTGGACCTCAAGTACATTTTAAAATTTGTGCAGATGTTATTAAAAAAACAATTCTCCAAACCAGCCCTAAATGAACTCTGTCTTTTCACAGCTTTCTCAATTCTAGTCGAGCATTTCTTCTGCTCTTCCAAAAGTGGGATTAGAAGGATGTTGACAGATGGGGTGGGGGGCAGACCCTCCCCCGACTTAGCTCTTGTTGCTGGAGGTCATGGTGGGGGTAGGCAGTGAGGGGAAATATTTCACAAATGATGTGTCCCATTGGTGAGACCAGATGCAAATGGATGGGTTGTTTATTTATATTAGAAACATTCATTCAAAATTACTTGTTGAACCCACCATTATAAGCCAGGCATTGTGCTAGGTAGTGGATTTAACAAATAACTCAGACATGATTCCTACCCTCAGGAAATTCATAATCTTATATATGTGATATGGGTGAGGCAATTCTGTATGCTGAGCACAGGATGCTCCAGGGAGGCACATAATCACACTTGGGAGGGAGGTAAACTGGGTGGAATTAAATATATAATTTGCTCTGTAACACATACTTTTTTTCCCATGGTAAAGAGCAAAGGTAGAAGAGAAGAGCTTGATTTGTTTACAAAGTTATATATCTCCATGCCGTCCACTCTCATTTAACATGGAAAATAATGACACAGGACTTTTCAAAGGATGGTGATATCAGGGACCAGGGTGACCCGAGAGGACGAGCAGCTCTTTCAGATTCTTCCTCAGAAAAGCCCTGAGGAGTCACCTCAGAATTCTGAGACGGAAGCTGTCCAGGACAGAGGTGCTAAGGAGTTTGAAGTTTTTGTCCCCTCTTTTGGGTGACCCTGTGATTTTTCCCTCCACAGAGGGGCGCTATTTTCCCCTATGCGTCAGTGCCTTTCCATCCTTCTCTATACACTGAGTTTCCTGCCTTTTCCAATGGTATTTACTTAATATTTATTACAGGCAAGTGTTGTCTGGTCTCTCTCTCTCTGATTAATACACAACTTCCCTCTCTGTACTCATAGACAATGTTTCACAGCACTCCTGAAGCAGGTGTGAGATCGTAATGAATGGTTAGAGTTGCCTTTGTAGTGAGTGTTGAGGGTAGAAAGAGATGGTGGTAAAGGAGCTTCAGTGTGATGAGGTTTAACCTTCAGATGCTTACCTATCTCAGAGAAGCCTTTTGAGAAGAAGTGATGTCCAAGTTGAGACTTGAAGGCATTAGGATAAAAACTGTGCTCTAGACAGCAGGCACGACACTTGCAAAGACCTGGAGACTATAGAGAACATGTTGTATTACGTCAGAGACACCGAAGGCACTTAGTATGGCTAACGGAAGAGTGGAAACAGGGGAGAAATGAGAGGTGAGGTTGGAAAGGGTTAAACCATGGAAAGCTTTGGAAGCCTTTTTTGAGGTACCGTCTCCACCCTGAGGCCATGGGAAGCTACTGAAGCCATGTATGTTCGGAAGTGGTAGAATCAGATTTATATTTCAGGAAGAACATGCTGGCTGCTATAGGATAAAAGGACCAGAGGGGCAAAACTGGAAACTGGAGACTTGGGCAGGGTAGTGGCAGTTAGATGAGGAGAGGCGGAAGAATGGCAGAACTACTTTGGAGGTGGAATCAACAAGATGATGATGAATTGGATGTGGACAGGGAGAGAGAGGAGGAGGAATCAAAGATGAGCAGTCCAACTTTCTTCACACGTGTCTTGGACACCAACTTTGATCTTGGACTTTAAAGCTCCCTGCATCCCCAATTTTTCCTAATACCATGACCTCAAATCTTGGCATCAACCTCAGACCCCATGGTGACTGTTTGTGCCCTAGAGGCGCCGACAGCACCCACGGCTACAATTAGTACTCTAAATGCTGGTGCTGGTCGTTACCTGGCCCCAGGCTTGGTCCTTCCAGACTTCTCTGCCCTGGGTATACAGTCACAGGATCTCATGTGGTTAAGAGCGGGGCTTTAAAGTGTGATAGATCTAGGTTCAAGTCCCAGCCTGCACTTATTCTTTAACGTGACCTTTGGCAACTAATGAATTCTCATTTGTAAAATAATAACAGAACTATTGAGGTTATGAGGATTAAATGAAGGCATAAATGAGGAACGCAATCTGCACATGACAAGCACAGAATAAAGGCTGATCAAAGAGAAGAAGGAGACAAAGTAGAAGAAGGTGGTAGACCTTAGTAGGGTTTTTATTTTTTCTTTCCTTTCTACAAACTTCAGTCTGACACAACATAGTAGGAGAAGAAAAGTGGCCGTTTGGGTAAAAAGGGAAAGGAAGAATCTTTTTTAGCAGGATGGCATGAAAGAGGTATGCCAAGAAGAGTCCATCTTGACTGTGTGAAAGTTCTGACTCATCAACCCTGGACAAGAACCAAAGCTGGAGATGGGCCTACCAAGATCTCCTCCATTTGAGCAGTCTTATCTCTTTTCATGGTGGTTTCCCTGTCTACTTAAATGCTGTTTTTCATAGTCTTTGTCTTCAAACTGCAGTCTTCCTTAGCTCTCCCTTCTTCTTTCCCCTGCTACTGTTCTTCTGCTTCTTCTCACAAGGTAGCTTCGAAAGGCTCTGGGCATTTGTCTAATTCCAGGGACAGGCAGGATGTGGAAGTTCACATTGGCTGAAGAGTGCATTGCCTCCTGGAATCTTGCCTTTAAGAAACATTGGATCACTCTGCCTGAAGACCTGGCATATCCCTGAGTAGAGGCACTGTTAATAAAACTCAATGAATGATAATGATCATCACAGTAACAATAACTCATTTGTATCCATTCTCTATGCTGGTTCTACACAACCAGCATCTATTCTGACTGGCCAGTGGTTAAGCAGCATCTTTTCTGATAGGTCAGCTTCCATGCTATACTAGGTGTTATGGGCTGAACTGTCTACTCTCCAAATTATTATACTGACACCCTAATCTCTAGTACCTCAGAATGTGACTGTATTTGGAGTTAGGTAGGCCTTTGAAGAGGTGATTAAGTTAAAAAAAGGCCACTAGAGTGGGCTCTAATCCAATATAACTGATGTCCTTCTAAGAAGAGGAAATTCGGACACACAGAGACACCAGGGATGTCTGTGAACACAAGGGAGAGACCATGGGAGAACACAGCAGGACAGCGGTCATCTGCAAGCCAAGGAGAGAGGCCTTAGGAGAAACCAACCCTGCCAGCATCTTAATCTTGGACATTCAGCTTCCAGAGCTGTGAGAAAATAAATTTCAATTGTTTAAGCCACCTAACCTGTGGTACTTATGTGACAGCCCTGGGAAGCTAATACATCAGTGTGATGTATTTCTGTACTATCATGTCTGATAATAACAACAATTCTATTGAGTAAGTGCTTGCAAAATTCTAATGGTAACATAGATTATTGCATCATTACATCTTTAGGTGCTATCTAGGTATTTTTATTCCCATTTTGCAAATAAGGGAACTGAAACTTGGAGAAAGAAATGACTTACCTAGAGTCAAAGTAGCAGAGCTAGAAAGGGGCAGGATTGGGTTCAAATCCCAATCTTTCAGATGCCAGTGCCTGGGTTCTTAAGCATTGTGCTACATTGTCTAGAAATATTGGTTTTCTCTGCCTTTTCCCCTTCCCTGTATGGCTCTCTGCTTCTTTCCTTCGGAGCACTAGCCGAAGTTTGTAATCATAAATTTAATTCTGTGACCATTTTTTCAATTTCCATCTCTTCCACCAGCCCTGTCACATAGGACAGTACTTATAATCATGGAAGATGGATTTGGTTTTGGAACGAGCAGTGTTGAAAGGCCTCTTGATTTTTCTGCCAGGTGAAAGGCAGCCAGCCCTTTGCATATGGTGAAATGAGCAACCTCAGTGGGCGTTGGCAAGTAACAGAAACTACTGCTGGGCTCTTTAATTTATACCTTAATATTGGACGCATGTGGCCTCAGGAGTGGAGCACGTCACTTAACCTTCCCACCCGGCGAACACCAGCGTTCGCACTTCTCCTGGCTCCTGCCATGAAGGGCCCTGCCTGTACCCGTGTTCTAGGACTTGTTTTGCCATTTTTGTGAGGCACTTCAAGGCAGGAAGCTGTGAGCCACCTGCTGCTCCATTGGTGGCTTTTCTTTGCTGTTCCTGACTCTCAACCTGTTAACACATCTAGGTGAAGTGGTAGCTGCTTATTTTGGGAATAATGGAGTCTGAAAAATGGAGCTTGGTCTCTTATACCATATTGTGGCTCCTCAATGAACAAGATCCCAGCAGATACTTGTTTTTGGGGTCACACTGTGTTAATCACCTACTTCAGCCAATGAAATATTGTGATGAGAGTGGCTATTATTTTCCCAATGATGTTTCTCATCAGAAGTGGAAACACTGTGTACATTTTCCCCCAACTCACACTGATAGAAAAATTCTGTATACGTCTCAAGGGCTGAATTTCATAAAGACAGATTATTTTTCTCTGTGTGGCTTTTTATTTTTAGTTTCCTTTCTCCCTCCCTCACTTTTTTTTTTTTTTTTACCACTTAATGCTTTCAGAAAGATTGAATAGTATTCTACATTTTTATATTCCAAACACCACTCCTGCATAATTCTATTGAATTCTTTGTTGGTTTTTTTTTTTCAAGTTATGGTTTTAAAAATAATCTAGAACTAATTTGCCTAATGAATATGCAATTATTGCAAGAGTCTTTTGAAGTTTTTGAAAACCTTCAGTCAGCATCTTTCTGGGACGTGGTGATGAATGTAGCATCAGGCACTTGGAAGCCATTTCTAATTTGGCATGAGCAGGTATAATTTTTGCACATTTCAAAGCCGGGCACAAGGCAGTCATTTACTGAGAATTTATCATGGTAGGCTGGTGTCGTTGCTTTCTACCTAGCCTAGCTCCCACTACTGGTGGAATCGATGCTTCATTGCCCCGGGGCACTTCTGGTGTTGAAATAGAAATCAGGTATCTGGGGCTGGCCGAGTGGTGCAGTAGTTAAGGTCACACATTCTGCTTTGTTGGCCTGGGTTTTGCTGGTTCGGATCCTAGGTGCAGACCTATGCACTGCTTGTTGAGCCATGCTGTGGCAAGCATCCCTCATATAAAGTAGAGGAGCATGGGCACAGCTGTTAGCTCAGGGCCGATCCTCCTCAGCAAAAAGAGGAGGATTGACAGTGAATGTTAGTTCAGAACTAATCTTCCTCAGAAAGAGAAAAAGAAATCAGGTTTGAATGACAGTGATAAAAGAATATGTGGGAGAGATGGGGTCACAGTTTGGTTGTCACTGCTTAGGCCAGCATTTACGAGTAATAGCTGCCATTTGTGGTGTGCTTATCTCAAGCAAGGCACTTTACATATGTCTTAATCTTCACTTAACCATAATCCAGAAAGCATGGGGATGTTATCACTCTTATAAGTAAGGAAAATAAGGCTTGGAGAGGTTAAGAAAATTTTCTGAGATCACACAGGTAGAAAGTGGCAGAGCCTATGCCCTTAAACATTTATTATTGAGCATGTTTTCTATGCAAGGCACTGTGTATGTACTTTGGCAAATCTAGAAATGAACTTGACCTGGATCTTACTCTCAGAGTGTGTATCTTCTGGTAGAAGAGAGAAGACAAACAACCGTGATATGTAGCCAAGAAAATTCAGAAAAGAGACAAGATAGAGGGCCATGTCATGGAAGCAGAAGCAAAGGAAAGGGAGAAAAATTTTATCTCAGTAGAGATAATATTTATCCTCAGAGGGGGATTGATGTTCAGAGGTTTTTGCTCACAGCTCCCTATTTCCTGCCTACCGGGCACATTGTGTTTTTGAAAGTGGCCCCTGGATAGAATTTTTTAATAATTGTTTTTGGCTTGGCAAGCCAGCTTCCTCCTGTGTACTTTATCCCAGTACCTGAGTGAAGAAGCCAGCTGGGCTTTCTCCATTGCTGAAGCAGGCAAAAACATCCCAACCCCAACTGTGGGAGCCATTAGCCTCTGCTGTCAAACTGCCTTGATCATGAGGGTGTGAAAGGCTCAGTGCCTTCCCAGCCCTAGCTGGGGCACAGGCTGTCACGGTTCGCCATAAAAACATCAAGGCCTGCTCTCATGTGCTGGAACGTGACATCCCCTGAACCACTGCATTTCTGTGGGATTGCTTTTGTTTGCTTCACAAATGGAACAAAGTGCTTTCTCCCATGCTTGGTCTATGTTATACATTCTTTTCCTTCTGGTCCCATGTGAAAATCAATGCTCTTTTGGCTGCAGGTGGCAGAAGCACTCCAACAGCTTAGGCAAGTGAAGGAGAATTTATTATAAGAAGCTCAGGGACTAGACCCAGGAACCAGAAAGATCATCAGGAGGCAAGGCCCCTAAACTATTCTGAATTCATATTAAAGAAATAATTTGAGGACCAACCCAAGGGTTGGGTGGAGAATCTTGGAGAGGTGAAGTGGCGTACATATATATGTATATATATATAGTTAGAAAAAAAAGTTAAGTTCTTAAAATTGTAATGTTTGTATTAACAGGATTAAAGGTAGATATAAAGGTCTTCGTATTTATCAAAAAAGAAAATGGATTTAAAAAGCTTGAGCAATATTGGTTTAAATTCGAGTATCAGTAAGTTCTGAGCTGACTCCGTCAGAATTACTGGGACCTTGTTAAAGACACAGGATAGAGGACTCCAACCGTAGAGATCCTGATTCAGCAGAGCTGGGATGGGCTCTGAAATCTGTATTTTGAAAAAAGATTCTTTAGGTGATTTTGCTTCTCATCCAAATTTGGGAGCATGTGGTTTATAGTAAAAGTCTATGGGGCGTGAGGCAGAGTGACTTTAGAAAGGGAGCCCTTCGTAAACAGTGCAGAACTTCAGCTCACAGAACGGGATTTCCAAAGGGCAATTCCCAGGCTCAGTGTTGAATTTTTAATGAAACTATAGGTAGGTACCAACTTGAAAACTCATAATTCACACTTTATTCCCAGTGCTTGAGATGAATGTTGGTGGCACTCCAGTTTTCCCATTTTTCTGGTTTCATTTAAACACAAAAGTTTTATCATGAAAAATTTCAGTTACGTATGGAAGTAGAATAGCATAAGGAACCCCTCTGTATCCATCATCCAACTTCAACAATTACCAATTCATCGCCTATTTTATTTCAGCTATGCCTTGACTCACAACAACCCTATCCTGAGATTGTTTTGAAGAAAATCTAAGATGTGATATAATTTCTGCCATAAATATTTCAATCTGTAAACATGATGACTTTTAAAAAAATTTGTTTTTTTTGAGGAAGATTAGCCCTGGACTAACTACTGCCAGTCCTCCTCTTTGTTTGCTGAGGAAACCTGGCCCTGAGCTAACATCCATGCCCATCTTCCTCTACTTTACATGTGGGATGCCTACCACAGCATGGCATGCCAAGCGGTGCCACGTCCACACCTGGGATCTGAACCGTTGAACCCTGGGCCTCCGAGAAGCGGAACGTGCGAACTTAACTGCTGCGCCACCAGGCTGGCCCCAACATGAGGACTGTTTAAAAAATGTAATCTCAATACTATCGGCATACTAAAACTAAACTAATGATTTCTTAATTTTTTCAAATACTACTCAATGTTAAAATTTCCTCAGTTGCCTCAGAAATGCTTTTTCACAGTTGGTTTAACTTAGGATCCAGATAAGGCTCATATATTTTAATTGATCTTTAATTGGTCTCTTAAATCTCTTTTGATCTACAGATTCTCTCTCTTTCTTATCTTTGCAATTTATTTGTTGAAAAATCTGTTCATTTCTTTCAGTAGAGTTTCCCACAGTCTGAATTCTGATGACTTTATTCCTATGGTGTCATTAAAAGCATTTTTCTGTCCCCTGTATTTTCTAGAAATTGGTAATCAGGTTTAAAGCCTTAATAAGATTGAGGTTTGATTTTTTTCAAGCTTATCTGATGAATAATGATGTTTATTTTTAGTAGGAGGCACATGATGCTTTGTCCCTCTTTTTATTGTGGTAGCAGCCACTGATGATTATTGCCTAGAGACATTATTTTATTAGGGATGGCAGAAATGGTAATACTCTAATTTTATCATTCCTTCTTCATTTATTAGTTGGGATATTTCTATAATAAATAATTTTCTTACTCAAGAAAAGCAGGTTAACTTGTTGATTCTTTCCTTTTATTTACCTGTTTCAAAATATGTCAGTTCCTTAGCATCTGTATCAGTCAGCTCAGGCTGCAGTAACAAAATACCATCAACTGGGTGACTTCAACAACAGACATTTATTTTCTCACTGTTCTGGAGGCTAGAAGTCCAAGATCAAGGTCTGGCCAGCTTCGGATTCTTGTGGGACTCTCCACTTGTGTTGCAGATGGTGCCTCCTGGCTGTGCGCACACACGGCCTTTCCTTTCTCTGAAGAGAGAGATTGAGCTCTCTGATGTCCCTTCTAGTAAAGACATTAATCCTGTTGCATCAGGGCCCCACCTTTATGACCTTATTTGACCTTCATTACCTCCTAAAGACCTTATCTCCAAATATCACACTCTTGGGGGTTAGGGCTTCAACATATGAATTTTGGGGAGACACAACATTCAATCCATAACAACACCCTCCACAAGTGACCAATGTGTTGTTTTCTTTTTTGTTTCTTTAATATCATTATCAACTTATGTATTTAAACGGATTTTATGCATTTCAATCCATTGCAGTTTTTCAGTCCCCTTTCTTCTTTATGTTAGTGTGGTACTTCATTGTGTGGATGTTCCGTGGTGTTTCACCCACTCAGGGCTCCAGCAAACATTTTCTGAAAGGATAAGATAGAAACGTATTTGTCCCTTCTGCCCACCGCCTTCCCTCCTTCTCCTTCTTGTTCCAACCCTTTAAAAGTGTGAAACCATTCTTAACTTCAAGGCTGTACAAAAACAGGCCTGCAGAATTGGCCACAGGCTGTAGTTTGCCGAACCCTGAGCCAGTTCCTATCTGACGGCTATTTGGTTTGTTTGCAGACTTTTACTCTAATAAATTGTGCTGCAACTAATAGCCTTTTGTATACACCTTTTGCTATTTTTGCCACTGGGATGGAATCCTAGAAGTGCTCAGTCAAAGGGTAAAGGCGTATGAATTTTGCAGATGCTGCCAATATCTTCTCCATGGGTTCATTCCGTTTTGTACCAGCAAGGTATGACCATACTTATTTCTTCCAACTGTGCCAAAAGAGTAGATTGTTGAACTTTTATTTTTTATTTTTATTTATTTACTTTTTTGAGGAAGATTAGCCCTGAGCTAACATCTGCTGCCAATCCTCCTCTTTTTGCTGAGGAAGACTGGCCCTGAGCTAACATCTGTGCCCATCTTCCTCTACTTTATATGTGGGACGCCTGCCACAGCATGGCTTGACAAGCAGTGCATAGGTCCTCACTGGGGATCTAAACAGGAGAACCCTGGGCTGCCAAGGCCGAACGTGCAAACTTAACCACTGTGCCACCAGGCCAGCCTCAGATTGTTGAACTTTTATATTTTTGTCACTTTGCAGGAGTAATAAGTAACAAGTATAATCTTAATTTGCCTTTCTTTCATTATGAGTATGTTGAGCTTCTTTTCATATGGATTAAGAGCTGTTTACGTCACTTTTTTGTTAACTGTCTGTTGGTATCTCTTGCCCATTTTTCTATAGTTTATTGGTCTATTTCTTTTCTATTTTTAGAATATAAGCTCATTATCCCTGGAAAAAGTGGCAAATGTTTTTCTCCAGGTTGTCATTTTTGTTTTTAATTATGGAACTTTTGCTAGACAGAGGTTTTAATTTTTAAAATTTTGAGGTCAAATTTATCAAAATTTCCCCTATTGCATCTGGATTTTGAGTCATAGGGAAGTGTTTTCTACTTCTAAGTTTAGAGGAACTCATCCGTATTTTCTTTTATTACTTATATAGTATTACTCTTACGTTTAAATCTCCGACCCATGGGGAATTTATACTGGTGTGCAAAGTGAGGAATGGATCCAATTTTATCGTTAACCATATGACTCACCAGTTATTCCAAGACCACTTATTAAGACATCCATCCTTTCCCAACTCATTTGAGATGCTGAATTTGAATTAATGAAAAAGTTCAATTATATAAATTCAATTATTAAATGCTAAATTTCCATATGTGACTAGGTCTATCTCTGGGTTTTTTATTTGTTCCATTTGTCTTTTTGTCTATTCATATACCAGAAAAACATTTAAAACATTTTATAAGTTTAGAAATATGTTTTCGTATCTAAGTCAGCCCTCCTATTTCTCCTATTTCTCATTTTTTTCATAGTTTTCTCAAATGAGCTTTATAATGAACTTTATCTCCAGGAAAATAAAAACCTGATGGCATTTAATTTGAGCTTATTAAGTATAAAAATTAACTTTGAGAGGATTGACAACTTTATGACATTGGCTCTTCCTAGCCAAGAATATGGAAAGTCTTTCTATTTGCCCAAGTCTGTTTTTGTGACTTTCGGAAATATTTTATAGTTTTTCTCGTGTGGATTTTGTTGAAGCATTATTATTACTGTGATGGTAGTATCATTATTTCTATTATAAATGCGCTTTTTGCTTCCATTGTATCTCCTCATAGGATTTTACTGATACGTCCATGTTTTACTTTTAACCTTTTCTAATGTCTTTGATTTGGGTATGTCTCTTGAGTGTGTTGAATTTTGCTTTGTTAGCCAATCTGAAAAACTTTATAGGTGTGTTCAGCTCATTTACGTTTATTGATGTGCTTAAGATACTTGACCTCAGTTGTGTCACATTTTTTTATTTGATGTGATGTGATGTGATGTGTGTGTATGTAGTATTTCACTATGAGCTTATTTTATTTGCTTCCTCTCTCTCTCTCTCTCTTTTTGATATACCTTTGGCATTTAGGAAGATCTGGAAGACTGATCTAATGGCTACCCTTAGGTTAACACCTTTATATAACATACTTCACGTCCTCTCTTTTGGGTAGTGTCTTATGCTTCCCTGCTGGAAGCAATATTGAAATTAGCTAGCAATCTCTTCTTTCCCTTCCCCTCCTTCTCCCATAACATCTAATGTATTTTGATGCTGACATAACGTCATTTTACCTTAGTTAATACTTATAAGACAATCACAGAGCTTAATTTCCTTTCTTTATGCTCTTATTTTCTCTGTTTCTATTTTGATTGGCTATTCCTGAAAATGAGGCAAAGGAAAATGACAGCATCTTTCCTCATACCTCATCCTTCCTCCCACAGAGCCTGGAGAAGTGCATAGGTTGGAGAATGAGACCAGATTTTGACACGTGAAAGAAAACCATTTTAGTCATCTTTTTTTAATAACTTTTTAACAACAGGGGAGTATTCTGAAAGTATTTTTGACACTTTCTTGAGTGCTTTATAAACGGAGAAATAATTCTCACTATGGGGAGCGGGAGCCCACCGTCTTTCAGCACACTGGGGAAAAACTGAGAAGGGAGGTAGTTTTTAGTTCATCCATCAGTCTGGACACTAGAAGCCTAGGGTCCGTCTCAGCAAATATTCTGTGCTCAAGTTTCACAGGAAAGCTGCAGTGCCATCTGCACTCAAGGGACACTGCAAGTGTGTCTAATGGACATCTCACCAGGAACTAGTGTGGTTTTTAAGAATCGTTCTCCAGAGCCCTTCCCCAAATATTCTGCACTGCCCATGTCATCAAGCATATGAGGAATGGAAGGGGCTTCCTTCAGCTTGACTGAAATTGAAGTTCCCCTTATCGACATAGCCATCTGACAAAGAGATATAAAATTTCATTGTCTTTTTAATATTTCGTGTTGTAGAGTAAAATTCTCACCTCATCTCATGGAGTAAATTTATAACACATATATGAAATAGTGGAATGGAAACTTAAGATACCAAAATAGCAAGCTGGTTCAGGATGTAGGATAAAGGGAGCCTGGGGCCATCCGCTGAAGTGCTGGAGTGAAGCCACCAGAGTCTTTTGTTGAGTGTCTACAATCTTGGGTGGCAAGAGATCCATTGGGCACATTGCTGATTTGAATACATGTCTCTTTCCAATTAGGTCTGGTGGACTTCAGAATCTCTGAACACTGTCTCCCTGACTCAAATGTTTCTCTCTCCTCTAAAGATGTGCTTCTGACCTTGTGTGGGCTTTCCTTGTGCTCCATTTACCCCAGACTTCTGTCTTACTCATCCCTCATAGAAACAGACTATGGTGCTTGGTGTTCTGAACTAGAGAAAGGACCCTTGTGAAGGATATGTTATCCTGGAGTTCAAAGCTGTGTAGGGTACATATTCTGGAAAAGTTTTAGAATTCAAATAAAATTGGATGTCAGTATAAAAATTTTTATAACTAAAGCCAGAAGAAAAATTCTGCCTTATCAGTCGAAAGATCAATATTCCTTTAAAATTAGGGGAACCATGGCTATAGTTTGTATTTTTTTTTACCAGCCCTTTTTCTTGTTTTTATTGAATCTTTTATTGTTCAGAGACTTTCTGTTGTGAGATGAAGTAATGGCCAATGGAATTTTTCTTTGTTTCCAGTTTTTGGTGCCTTTAATGAATGAAATCAAGGCTGACTCTTCAGCAGTCTCTCCCCTTCTGTCTTTCCACGTTTTCTATTACATGAAGAAGGAATGAGAGAAAGAAGCTATACCAGAGGAAATAAGCTCTCATCATTTGAAGTGGCTGTTTTTTTCACAGACTCTGTGGGGAATTCTGAGCATTAGCTTCAAAAAAGCCATTCCTCTTGCCAAAGCCGCTTTTAGATTTGGCTTGTTGAGACCCTTTTGTGAACTCCAGCCCTGATAATGGGAAATGTTTATTCTCGAAATGGAGGAAGGGTGAAGTAATGGCCTAAAATCATAGGCTAGATCTTTCCAAAAATGGCTACACTTTGAGAATTCCCAATCCATCCTCCCCTTGCTGTTAGAGATGCTGCTGCTTTTACCCCTTTCAAAGCTTACCCCCTCCCTGTCGTTCTAGACTGGCTTTTTGCATTCTTGTGATGCAAAATTGGAGGAAATTGGGAGGACAAGAAGGGCAAGCAGGGCCTGTCATAGGGCTGGGTGACAAATATTTTGAAGAGTTTGACATGAGCCATGGAAGAAGTTGTATATGAAGGAAGTGGAGGGGAAAGAAGGTTAAATTTGTACATGCTTCTGTGGCAGCCCAGGGTTTGCAGTTTTGGGTCCTGGGTGCAGACATAGCACTGCTTGTCAAGCCATGCTGTGGAGGTGTCCCACATAAAATGGAGGAAGATTGGCGTAGATGTTAACTTAGCGGCAATCTTCCTCAAGCAATTTTATATGTGGTACACTGATGCAGCATGGCTTGATGAGCTCATGGCTCATGACTTGATAAGCTTCAAGTTATGCTGTGGCAGTGTACCACATATAAAATAGAGGGAGATTGGCATGGATGTTAGCTCTGGGGCAATCTTCCTCAGCAAAAAAAGCCTAAGTGGCAGAATAATATCAACTTTTAACAGAGTAGAAGGGAGTGAGTTAATTAACATAGCAAAGATTTTTCCCCAGCTTTATTGAGATATAATTGACATATTACATTGTGTAAGTTTAAGGAACACAACATGTTGATTCAATGCACTTATATATTGCAAAATGATTGCCACATATAGCATTACCTGAGACCTGTATCATGTCATGTAATTACCATTTCTTTTGTGTGGTGAGAACATTTAATATCTATTCTCTTAGCAACTTTCGAGTATATAATATAGTGTTATTAACTATTATTACCATGCTGTATATTGGATCCCCAGAAGTTATTCATCTTATAACTGGAAGCTTGTACTCTTTGATTCACATCTCCCTATTTCCACAACACCTAGCTCTGGTTACCACCATTCTACTCTCTGTTTCTATGAGTTTGGCTTTTGTAGATTCCACACCTAAGTGATATCATACAGTATTTGTCTTTCTCTGCCTGACATTTCACTAACACAACAAGATTTTAATGGAAGGAGTCTAATCTATGATTGTCTTCTGCAATACAGAAGAATTAACCTTGATTTCACTACTCTGTTGGACCTGAATTTTCCATTGGAGCTCTGAGCACCATAAAGACTAACTGGGTTCAAAAAGTCAAGCATATAAGTTTGTCATGTGAATTATTCATATTAACTACATATTCTCCTTGGAATTCCTGTAGCAATAGTTCTTAACTCCTTTTACCTTAAGTTGTCCTATCATTTTATTAAAGAGTTTGGTTCTTTATAAAGACAACTTTTCTGCAGTTATAGGAATTTGGTTTGTTAACAATAGGTTCCACTTCTGTGCTAAATGTTTTCTGTATATTAGCTAATTGAATACCTACAAAAATCTTGTGAGATCAATATCATTATCTTCATTTTATATGGAAAAGCTGATGCTCAGAGAGGTTATGTAACCAACCCAGTACACGGTTTAATATAGGAAGCTCTCACTATTTGTGCAATGCAGAATCTGAGCTCTTAATCATAGTCTGTACTGCTAATTTGTTTACTTATTTGCTTATTCATTATTTACAGTACGTTTTTGATAAAATTGTAGTTGTTTTCTAGACCCAGCCCACGATATCAGGCCACACTATGCATGGATTACAAAGATCCTGGAGCTGAGTCCAACTCCATGGAGTTTGTGGAACCAAAGGAGACAGACAGAGAAAGCCTGGGAGTCAGGAGGTCTTGGGTCAAGATGTGAATCTGCTTAGGTAGATCAGTAGTGAAGAGGTTAAGAGAACAGAGAGCGAGATTCTTGTGTTCTCTAGTTTGTTTTCAAGTTCAAGCAGTATTTTCTGAACACCTGCTATGATCCATAGAGAGTGCTAGAAACCAGGGCTACAAACCAGCAAGCACAGAATCAATACCTACCTTCGTGGAACTTACAGGCTGTTAGAAACTGAATCTTTCTGTCTTCTCTATACTCATCTGTTGAAACTTAATCCCCAATACGATCGTATTAAGAGTTGTGGCCTTTAGGAGGTGATTAGGTCATGAGGGTGGAGTCCTCATGAATGGGATTAGTGTCCTTGTAAAAGAGACCCCAGAGAGCTCTCTTGCCCCATCTGCTATGTGAAGACACAGCGAGAAGATGGCCATCTATGAACCAGGGACAAGGCCCTCACCAGACACAAATCTGCCAGTGTCTTGATCTTGGGCTTCCCAGTCTCCGGAATTGTGAGAAATAAATCTTTGTTTTTTAAGCCATCCAGCCTGAGTTAACTATGACACAGGCTAATGAGCAAAATGCAATTAATCAATTAACCTCTCAAATGTAAACTGAAACTGTGGCAAGTGCTCTGAAGATAAGATACTTGGTGCCCTGAGAGAGTCTAAAAGGTGGGTTGACACCATCAGGAATCAAGGAAGGCTTCTCTGAGGAAGAAGTGCTTTCACTGAGACCTGCAGAATGAGTTAATTTGGTGAAGAGTAGAGGGAAAAGAATTCCAAAGAGAGAGACCAGCATGTGAAAATCGCACCAGAAGAGGGTGTGAAAGAAGCCAATGTGGCTAGAGCAGAGAGGGGAAGGGGGCTGGCTGGAGAGGTAGCCAGGGGACAAACTATGCATAGTCTCAGGCCATATTCACAGTTTGGATCTTTATCCTCATAACTATGGTCAGCCACTGAAGGATTTTAAGCTGGAGAATAGCATGACCAGGATTAAATTTCAATCAGATCATCTGGGTTGTGGTGAGAAACAGCCTGGAGGGGACAAGAACAGAAACAAGTAATTGAGTTTGGGCAATTGCAGCAGGGTCTATGTCTGAAACCACTGACTGTCTCCCCAGATAACCAGTTAACAGGAGTTTTCAGTCCTCTGTGGGCTGATAGCATTGGGATAAAGGCATCTGTACAGTGGGTAGTGTGCTAGTGAAGAGCACTAACTTTGGACACACCTGTGGTTGCCCTTTATTGGCATTCATTGGTTGCAATGATCATCATTGTTCATTTATAGCCAACATCCAATCTGACCTTTGTTTTCCTATCCCATATTGTTTCCTATTTGATATTCATAATCCAATATTTTTCAGTGCCAACCTGCGTCAATGTGCCCAGCTAGTTTAAAGGTAATTCCATTCCTTTTCCTAAGTAATTTGTTCAGGAATAGGTATGTGACATATTTCTAGCCAATGAGAAATGAAAGAAAGTTGGGGAGCATGAGAACTTTAGACCTTAATAATACCATTAAGCTATTAGTCAACCAAATCAATCATCATCAGAGCTCACACTGCCTCTGACCTTCCTGTTATGTGAGATAATAAAGTCTTTAATTTGAACTTAGGTTTCTTATATTTGCAGATGAAAATATTGAAATCAATAAACCAGCTGTGTGGACGTGGGAAAGCTAATTACTGTCTTTGAGCCACTTTCCTTATCTATAATGTGGATAATAGTTATACTCGCTGCACTGAAATATAGTTGCGAAGAATTTATTATTTAATGCACCTTATATGCTTAGCAAAGTGTCTAGCAAATAGTTGCTCAATAAGTTGTTGCTATGGAGATGAACAATAATCCTTTTTCATATTTGGGTCAGTGTGGATGGACTCATTACATATGGCCCTGTGTCTACGGGTCATATACTTGCCAATTGTTTAGAAGCAAATGAATAGCTATGCTTTCTTTTTTTCTACCTTGATTTATCTTGATTCTCTGGATTTTGTAAGAATACATAAATGTACCCTAGACTGCCTGGATATTATTATTATTATTATTATTGTTCGCCACATGATGCTCCATTTCAGTATAATCAATTACATTGGTTATGCAGATGATTCAGTTTGGTCATTAGGTAGTCAGGAAACACCTGCTGAGTGGTTACTGGAGCCAAAATCTTTCCTTTGGTTGTGGCCTCCCTGTCTTTTGAAAGGATTTCACATGTATGATAACCACTCTGTGGGGCTTGTTTTGGCAGTGCTTATTCACTTACTCTGTCACAGGGGAACACTGAATCAACTTTGATATTTCTTGAATGTGCAGATCAATAGCCTAGTTCTTCTTTCCCGAAATCCTATTAAGACTTTTGGACCCCTGGCAGCACTGCACAAGCTCAGTTGACACTCCCACAATGAATCGGATGATTCAAAGCCAAACCTTGCTTTTGAGCATTAAGCCTGAAATATTATTTTTCTGCCCCTTTTTGTCTCTATCTGAATTTACTGGGTGATTTCTAGAATTGTGCCTTCCTTTGAGTATGTTCTTAAAGGCCATACCCACTCAGTAGCTGGGTTAGACGCTAAGCCTATTAGCAATTAGTATACTTGCGTTTGCAGGAAGAAAGCTAACATCTGAGTGCAAGGCATGGTGCTAGAGGATTTATATGATATTATTATCTTCAGGTGACAGATGAAGATATATAGATCTAACAGAGAGATGAAATAACTTGCCCAAGTCACTAGTTAGTAGATGGTAGAGATGGAGTTTGAACCTAGGCTTGCCTTGCTCCAAAGCCGCTGTACTAGCTTTGTATAGCATAGTGAGAAGCAGTTACTGCATGGGCAAGAGCATGGACTGCAGTGTTAGTGCCCACGTCCAGTTGATGGCTCTGCCACTCACTGACTCTGAAATCCTAGGCAAATTACTTGACTGCCTTGTGCCTCAGTTTTCTCACCTATGTAATGGGAATAATCATCTTAGTACCTATATCAAAGGGTTGTTGTGAGGATTAAATGAGTAAATATATATTTATGAAGCACCCAGAACAATGCCTGGCACAAAGTAAGTGCTACACATTTGTTAAATAAAATAAATATAATGTGCTCCTTGCCATTAGATAAATGTGTCTGAATTGCAATATCACCACTTTGGAATCAATGTCATTGTGCGTTTTGTAATACAAGTAGAAATACTTTCGAGCAAGTTGCTTTTTCTGGACAATAGAGCCAGAATATGGCAGGCTGGAATTTGAATGCAGGTCTTTAAAACTGAATGTTTCCTACATCAGGCACAGAATGGGACACTTTGGGGAATTACAGAGGAAAAAAACTCCTCTAAAGAGATTAGCTGTAAGGCTAACATTCACACAAGCTTCTTAGACTCTTCAGGGATTACCCATGAGTGATCAGGGATTTTCTTTGCCTGTTGAGATTTAAAAATCAAATATGATTTCAAATAAAAGTCCAGGTACAATGCATATGTATCTGTATTCCGTAGAGATTTCTCATTTCCTTTTTTTGTCTTTTGACATTAACAAAAGCTTCTCTTTCCTTATTCATTTTAACTCCCTTATCTTTTGTTGTTATAATAAGAGGTTTTAAATATTTTAAATTGGTCACATATAAGCCATTTTTTAATGACTGCATCGGTTCTGAACCAGTGTGCTATAAATAAACACAAAAACTGGAATAAATTTCATTTGCAAGTAAACATAATACATATCACAGAACACTTCACGTAAATTCCCTTCCGTGCTTGTCAAGCAAGGACTCGAGAAATGCTTGTCTCTGCAAGCTGCACTGAGACTCATAAACTGCTTCACAGAATGAGGAAATATTCAGTAAACACAGATAATTAATAACCATGTTCCCAAGAGACTGAAATGGAGCTCCCATGTACTTTCAAAGAGTTAAGGAAAAGTGCTTGTCCTTACATTGTCTTTGAAATCTCTGCCACTGGGTACCATGAATGAGTGAGATAGACTCAGTCTGGTGGAAAAAGAGACATATAAACTCAAAATTCATCCTTTTGTGTGCATATACAATTGTTTTACATTTTCCCTTCCTGGAATAGATGCTTCCTTTTTCTGGAAATAACACCTCCATCTTCCTTTGATGAACCCAGTCTTCCCTACTGTCAGTCCGTAGGGTTTGGGTGGAGTTGATTTACTCTTCCTGCTTCAGGGGTGGAATGTGACCCAGACCTGAACAGTCAGCAACAGCTGACCACAATGATTGGTCCAGGGTAGGCAGATGATCCAAGACTGGGCAATAAGACTCAATGCTGAGTTTCCTGTTGGAACTATTAGGAAGGAAAACTGCCTGTATGTGGACTTGCAGCTGGAGCAGCGCCCCAGTGGGAACCAACTGCTTGAAGTCAAGTCAACCCACACAAAAATGCCTGGAAATGAAGGAATCCTCTGTGAAGATGTAATTTGAACACCTTGATCTAGACGTGTATGAAGACTCTATCTCCAAACTTTTTATTAACATGAGGGAATAGTACATTCATTTTTTAAAATTATTAATTTCATATTTTCTTATTTCTTAAACCAGATTGAATTGGTTCCTGTCACTTGCAATGAAAGAGTCCTCATTAATAAGACCGTGATGTAAAAAGTGACATCGAAGTCCTGAGAACAAAAGGTCTTGGGGGCATCCTAGATGGCGAAGCTAAGGGGTGACGTCAGACTTGAGGTTTGAAGGATGAGTCAAGTTTCACAAGTGTGTAGGAGTATGGTAGGTAAAGTCCTTTTAGAGAAAAAGAGCAACGTTTGCCAAGAGGAGGGGCATTTTAGGGAATGTGAGAAATTTGGGGTGACCGAGGCACCATGTTGTGGTGAAGAAGGATGAGGGAAGTGGCTGGAGAATTGGGCTGTGGCTCAATTGTCTAGGGCATTATACACAACACTAAGGACCTTGGGCCACACGAGCCACAGGTGGAATGATATGCTTCAATGTGCCTGGTCCATTACTGACTACTGTGGCAGAACGGAGAACACATTGGAGTGTGGAGACCTGTAGGCAGGAAAGCTGATTTGGAGGCTGTGACAACAGCTCAGGAAGGAAGTAAAATATTCATGGGCTAAAGTCAGTAAATATATGGCATAATTGCTGTCTTTCCCCAGTCCTGCCTCTAAGGCAGACATTGCTAATTGACCAGCCCCTGCCCCATTTAGTATTCTCAGTGCAATGTTCCAGACAGCCATTCCCAATTATTTGTCAATACTGTCACTCTTGAAACCTCCATACTCTTCCAGACCATCAGTGCATCATCAATACAGATGCTATAATGAGACTGGAATTCTCTTGGGTTGACTCTTGCTTTCGGTTCCTGGGGTTGTATTGTAGAGCCAAAACTTTTCTTTTTGACTTGTAGAAGTAAATGGATGAATGTTTGCTGAGCAGGAAAAATACTGTGAAGGAAATCTCAGCCTCTAAGAGAGACTGCAACTTTTCTTCTTCTCTCAATGCAGACAGCAGGTCTGGCCCAGCAACCAAAACAAAGTCGATGGACTCCATGGGGGCCCCTGTCTAGCTCAAGCTACTTTTAATGGGATGTGAAACATGTGCATTTCCTTGAGGTCACAGCTTTAAATCTGACCTGTGGCCATAAGAACCACTGTCTGACAGCTCCTTGGCAGCCACTGTGAAATGAGTTATAGGTCTCAGGACCATTTCTAGTAACATGAGTCCACTTCAGCAAAGCCATTCTGGAGTTACTGCCAGAGAGGGAGTGCTAAATTGAAAGGCAAAGGAATAAATGGAGACAGAACTGCTCCATCCACCCGCCAAAGAGGCTTTCCCATAGCCACCGAGAGGCCTGTTGGGTTAAAGGCTACAGTGAGAGTTTTCACTGGAGAAAGGACACTGTGAGGCAGCGGACTGTGCATCCTTTCACTGGCTCAAAGGCAGATTCACAAAGCAGGAGCCGGGATGGCTTTGGAGTTAAGAGAAGTGGCCTGCTACCCCAGATAGCAGAGAGGAGCTGTTGCCCCGGGATCTATCAGAGAAAGGATGTTTAGGGTCACGTCAAATTTGCATTTTGATTAAAGAAGGGAAATTCCTAATTTAGACAGAACCAGATGCCATGTAGGAAGGAACCTGGGTCTTGGATGTGAAGGTTTGAAGTTTTCAGAAGGCTTCCCTCATTCCGCTTCTTAGTGCAGTCTTCTTGCTTGATCATATGGAAAAGAGAAGGCGCAATTATTTTTGGGAATTCAGTGTTTTAGAATAAAGAAAAGCAGATCTAAAGCAGGGGAATGATTGGGGATTTCAAAAGCCCGTCAGTATCCGTGTTTTCAGAAATTCAGAGCAAAACTATACGCAATACCGTTTGTAGAAAGTTACCGTTTATCAAGTCAAAACAATGCGCCAGCATTCTCTATACATGATCTCATTTACATTCCTCAGCCGTGAGAGGTACTTTCCGTTATTTCCTTCATTTTACAAATGAAGTAATTGGGAGTTTAAAGAAGTAACTTACCCAGGCTACACATATAGGAGTGATAAACCTTGGATTTAATCACACACCTGTCTGATTTCTAAGCCCATGCTGTTTTCTCTCTAATCTGATACTTTATGGTATACAAAATGACTTGAGCTGGTTGGGAACAGATATCCCCAACCAGGATAAAATGGAATGAGTTATAAGTCCCCCAAAATAATGGATCCTGGGCACTCTGCTGAGCACATTACAGGCATTTCCTTAATTAATCTTCAGAATAACACTATGCATTGGGTTCTATTACTTATCCATTTTACAAATGAGGAAATTTAGAGAGTCCGATAACTTGCACAAGGCCTTCCAGCCAGTAAGTGAC
The DNA here is from genome assembly GCF_041296265.1 of Equus caballus. NCBI lineage: Eukaryota > Metazoa > Chordata > Mammalia > Perissodactyla > Equidae > Equus > Equus caballus. The sequence continues at coordinate 47,692,410 of NC_091697.1, forward strand.
GGAGCTGGGGTTAGGATTCTGGTCCACCTAGCTCGGAAGCACACACTCTTAACCACTAAAGCTGGTATGGTACATAGACCTATTAATAGAAGTGCATGAGGTTATTTTAGAGGCATATAAACAAATACCTTTTAAAAGTAGTTATTTCTTATTTAAATTAACGCAGGTAAGCGAGACTGCCTTTTTCAGTCGTGGTGATAGAGTCTTTGTATTTTAAAATGGATTTATTTAAGTTAAAAAGCGAGTCAACTTAAATAAAATATTCAGTGGATAATGATAAGATGGCACATGGATATGGCAAAAATGGTCAAGGTGGTTCATGAAAGACCGAGGTTTGGGGGTCACCGTGGTGTGTTTTGCTGCTTTTTAGTGGTGACTCAGACTGCTCTAAGCTGAGGAGTGGGGAGACCCAGCCAAGTCCCGCGCATGGGGCAGCTGGTACTATCGCAAGGAGGGGAGTGCCTTCCCAGTGCTGGGAAAAGCCCGGCTGCCTGGGAGGCCTTGAAAGAAAATGCAGTTCTTCCTGTGAGCTCCTTGCCTTGGTCTCTCAAATGTTACATCCTGTCAGCAGGTGAACACGTTTAGTCTCTTTCACCTTTAAAATTCTATCTATCTGAATGTTCACAAAGTCCCTCCTTCTCCATGAAGCTTCCCTCTGAATTCCTACTGCCTTAGTGTCTGTACCACAAGACCCGGCTTTTCACAGTAATATCTGGTAATGGGCTGTTATTGTTTCTCTGTCAATTGTGACCAGGGATGGCAAATATATTTCAGATCACGTACTAACTCTGAAAGATGGACAGTGGCTGTTGAAGGGCTGCAGTGGAGAGGATTCTGAGGTTGCACATGAAATCAGTAGAAAAGGACACCACGATCAATTAGTAATGTCTGTCGTGGGGCAGGTTAGGTCAGAAGAGGCATGGTTGCCACACATTTGTCCTCCCTGATTTTTGATCTCTAACTAGATGGTGGCTCTCTGAGGGAATGATCTATGACTTCTTCACACATTGCTCTTCCCTCAGCATGTAGCATCCTTGTAGAGTCTCTTATTTCCTCTGAAAACTGAATCTGGAATTCCAAGAGAATCAGAAGCCATTACATTAAATTTTACCATAGTTTGCAAGTATAGAATCTGCACTTCTGGTTTGAAGACAAGGTAGCTGCTTAGCAGAGAGCAGTTGCCTTTTTCTTTCTCCCTGCACTGTAATCCAGCAAGTACTGAGTAGGGGGTTTAAAGATTGGGGGGGGGGGGGGGAGCAGGGGGAGTCAGAGGAGAGAATGGATCAGAAAAGCAATACCTTGAGGACAAAATGAGCTTGGACAGAAACATTTGAGAGACAATTTTTCCCATATGTGAATCTAGTCATAGTCATTTTTTCTTTGATCTGACATATCCTTGGTTTTCTCTATGATTCCATTGTTTGTTTCCAAAGAACAGATGGCTAGCAGGTAAGAATGGTTGGTTCATTGGTCGTCTTTGCTTGAGATTTCATCAGCACCACTGTAGGGTAAAGAGCAGCAGCTGCCAGGATTCGCTCACAGTGGGATATTGATCTAGACAAATGCCTGCACTGGACCCGGAGGTATCAAATCATAGCTGGGAAAAATAATCTGCACACAGAATCCTGCATTGGCATCTAGTTTAGGTACTCCTTGACAAAACTATGAAGGCTCTGCTCATCCCTCCTTTGGCCATGCTCTATCTATTCCCTTTGCTATCCTGAGATATTTACCACCCTCAGGACAGGGCTCTCTTTCCTTGAGAAAATAGAATCTCTTCCTTTTATTATTTCCTCCTTTTCAAACTCACCCAGCATCCCGGGCCACCTTCCTTCAGAGTCTGCTCTTCACTTGTTGACTATTCCGTTTATAATACGCTGTTCTCAGAGAGCTCATGTCTTTTCCCTTCTAAATGCTACTTCCAAGCATAATGCTTTGTTTTTGGTGGCTTGTTTGTTTTTTACATCATGAAATCATGTTCGTGGTGTGAATCTCAGGCAGGGTGACAGGCCAGTGGAGGAAGTACTTTGGGATACAGAGGTTTCCATTGAATCATACCTTGAAGCAAGCTATTCTTCTGCTTGAATACTTCCAGGCAGTGGGTCTCAACCAGCAACCCTAGCGGAAGTGGGCTGTCAAACAATGATTAATAATAATGCAGGAGCTGATTTTTTCATATGTTTAAAGCCATGTCTGTCAGAATATAGAGTTAAGTGGGTCAGGCAATGGTGTGTAAAGTTGCGTGTGACTTGGTCCAAAGAAAAGAAGGGATACATAGCATACCATTAAGCTGGTGCCTGAAGAGACTATGATTACTAAAATGTGAAGAAAACTAGGTCTTGTACGCATATATGAAAGGCAGAGTTAAGGTGGTAAAAGCTTTCATTTAAACACATGTTGAAAGTCACTGTTTTGAGCATTTTGTACCTTTCTCTATTTCCAGAGACTAGCTTGATGCCTGGCATAAGGAAGGCTCTCAAGAACTGGTTTGTAATCTAATGAATAAGATCGGGGTTAGCTCCTGATATTTACCCATATATGCCCAAATATAAGGCAACCTTGAGTGTTACGTGATCCTGCATTTTCTCCAAAAAAACAGAAGTTTTAAAAGAAGTTTTTTTGGCCAACTGAACATATGCACTTCTAAATCTATAGATGAAATAGTTACTGGTTTACAAATAATATTTAAGTTATTTACTTCATTACACGTACATATTTCAGGAGGTAATATATTAATTTAGAAGTCCTTTTTTCCACTTTTATGTTTTTTGAGATAATTTTGTTTAAACTCTTCAGATGCATTTTTAATATTAGTATCTTCAACATTGTTTCCTCTTGTCCTGCTCCTTTCTCTTCTAACAATTCATATTGTTCACAGGAAACTTAGGCTGTTGCCCAAAGACATTTCACAACTGACAGCATAACACTAAATTATGCAGAACTTCATTGGCACCAATTGGCCTGATGCTGGTTCTGGAATCCATTAATTCTTCATTTCAAGAGTCTTTTTGGTAGTTTAGAAAGTACTGCCATTAGTGCTGAAGCCATTGAGTGAGCACATTTTTTTCTCAGGCTTCCCCATAAGTGATAGAATATAAAAAGATTCACTTTTGGGTTCTATTCTGTCTAAAGAATTAGGAGGAGGGGCTGGAAGCTGGTGCAGGAGGATCAGGACAGGGAAGAAAGACATGGGGGGCCATCCAGCCCTGGGCTGGATAGTGAAAACTTAAGAGCACACAGCTAGAAGGGGTTGTGGGGATGATAGCATTGGACACCTTCATAATTTAGACAAGAAATGCACAAAAAGTCTAGGAGAGGCTTGTGTCCCAGGATATGACTCTTCCTATGACGCCAAAGCCCATACTCTTAACCACTGCACTGTCTGTCCTGCAGAGAAATGTGTGTGATTCCTGGTCTTGCTTGTTATTAACTATGAACCCTGAGGCAAGAGATTTAGCTTCTATGAACCCGAGCTTCATTATCTTCAAAATGAGGCAATAATCCCCATGGTGATTTTGTGAGAGGGGACGAAATAATATATGTAAAGTTCTCGTCACCTATCTGACACAGTAGCTCACTATGCAGTAGCTACTACTATTAAAAATAACTGCTACTTGAGTGATTATTTTATATTTTTTAGGTCTTTTTCTAGGCACTAAGTGCCCTCCTGTTACCCTTTTTCAATCCCTTCCCACCTAGACCCACTATACTTTGATACTGAATATATAATGAAAAATAAAAACTAAGAAATCAGTTACAGTGTTAAATGAAGTTGTATTATGTTACAACAGCTGCCTTTCCTTTATCTTTGGACTTCTTGTTCATCCTTTGTCAACCTACAAGAACTCAGAAACAAGTTTAAGAGGCATTTGGGATCAAAGAATAGCAATTTGGGGAGCACAGAGTTAGGTAGAAACCCAAATAGTGTCCTGATTACAGGAGAGGGGCTCAGGGTTTTTATGGGCAAAAGGGAGGATGAGGCGAGTTGTATTAAAGAAGAGTTCATTGGTGCAAGATAGGTAAGGCTAGGTTTGTACATCGTAGGTTGGCTTGAGAATCGGTCATCAGGCAAAAGGCTAGACTTCATTGATTGGTTAGCAGTCTAGTCATCAGCAAAGTCCAGTTCCATCAGTTCTCACAGACAGGATATTCCTGTCCTTACTGACTTCTTGGAATGTTGGCAGTTTGATCCAGTTTGAAAGATAAAACAAGACATGCAAGGCAATTCCTCTGCAGTGGCTACTCTGGCTCTATTTTAATATGGCTCCACGCATGTCATCTTTCAGACCTTTATGACTCAGGTCGAGTATCACCTATTGTAGGAAGTTGCCTTTTCCCTGCCAAACTGAGATGGTGCTGCTCTGAATGCTAGAAATGTGGGGTAAGGGTTAGGCAGTATGCGCGTGTTTAAGTTTTAATTCAAATGTAGAGATTCATTCAAATATTGTGATTTAGTCACTTGACAGTTTGACTTGGAACAAAAGAAAATGGGGTATTTTCTTTCCTGCAGTGCAGTAGCAGGACATTCACAAGCCAAAAGTCTTTTATTTATCCTCCTCATTGAGAAAATGAGCCTGGCTTCTGATAGAAGCACTAAATTATATATTGGTAAAAGCTGATCATTAGAGTGCCCACTAATAAATGTCTCATTGCAGCTCACCTAGTCCATGTAGTTGATAGAGATGTTTGCAGAGTCCTGGAGACATCAGCTTTGAGTTCTCCAAAAATATGGCAACTCTTATTTTCTCTTCCTAGCTGAAAAGCATAATTTAAAAAATCTTTTTCTTTTTATTTGAATTGCTCTATCTAGAGAACTCGATAGTGCATTTACATGAGGATGGGTGTCCAGAGGCCACATACTCAAGTCCATGTCTCTCTACCCAAAGGCTAAGGGGAACTGCAAGTAGCTGAAGATGCAGTTGAAAGAATGGGACAGGAAAGGCTTGCTGTGGCTCCCTTCCTGGCCACGCCCTTCCTTCCCCTTATTCTGAGCAAGGGGAGTTGCTTTTCTCTTGACTCCTTCCAGCCTTCGGATATTAATACTCAAACTTTCCAGCAGTTGGGCCCACGACTGTTTTTGAAAATCAGTTTAACTAACATTCGTTGACTACTTACTATTCTGGTAGTTTCTGTGGACTCTTCCTAAAAACAAAATTGTAGTCTAGTATGGTGAGAAAAATGTACAAAGGGGTGAAATGGGGATGAGCGGGTTTCTTTCTTTTTAATGGCTTATCCTGGTATTTATTTATTTATATTGGATTAATTTGGTGTAACATTGTGTAAATTTAAAGTGTGCTTTGTGTTACTTTGATACATTTATATATTGTAGTATGATTGCCATTGTAACGATATTTATCACATTACATACTTACAATACAATGTTATTTTCTATGTTCAATGAACTAGGAGGTTTCTAACTGTGAACTGAGGCTAAAATGAACCAGCTGCAAAGTTCCAGATGAAAACAATGAGATGATGGTGGGAGATTTAATCTTACCTGGGCTGTTGGTGAGCGCTCTCTGGGATCCAGGAAGTAACAATATATTATTGCCAGTTGGAAAGTGAAATACATATAGATGATGAGCTCTCAGTCTGTGCCATGACCCCCAACTTTCTGCATGATCTGGCTATCTCCTAACTCTTGCCTCATTTCTGATTGGACTCCACTTTTCTTCCTCCTCTCCAGGCACAGTTCAACACGCTGAGCTCTTTCTGCCTCAAGTCCTGATGTGTCTGCCTTGAATTTCCTATCTTTCCAATTTCCACTTAAATACATCTTCATGGAGGCTTTTCTGGAATACACTACCAAAGTTCCCCACCCCCCCCCCCCCCAACCAGGAACTCTTTATGCTACGATTCTGTTTTATTTCCTTCTTAGCACTTACTCTGTAACTATCTTGCTTATTTATAGAGTCACATATTCTGTTCCCCTCCCCGCCCCGTCCCCCATGAAAATGTAAGTTCATGCTTCGGAGAGCTGGGTACTAATTCCAGGAGGTGTCAGGGGCTGAGTCTTAGTGGGGACGTGAGGCCACCCTTTGACCACCTTTTCTATCTGCCTTATGGTTTTGCTTTTACTCTGCTTCCTTTAACATGTTTTCTTCACAGTCCTAACAGCTTTGACATCAACATCTTATACTAAAAGGAGCTGTTTTTTTAGAGCATGTGCTCAGGAGTGTCTTCTTTTTATTTCCCTCCTAAACTTATCGTCTTTGCAAGGATGTTTATCTTGTTCACTGTGTACTCAATGTCTGGCATGTTGCCTGGCACACATTAGGTGCTCAGTAAATGTTAAGTGAATTGTCTGCCACATTCAGACTGTGTGATTTTGGCATGTTACGTGACTTCTTTAAGCATCAGTTTATCAACTTGTAGAATATGGAGGGGAAAGGGGAACAATGGCACCTCTGTTACCAAGATGTTGAAGGAGGGAAAGATAGAGCGTAGAGTGCTTAATATGTCATTGATGATAGAATGAGCAAAAAGGGGACCTTTGAGTCTCTGTCTCGCTTTTGGAGAAGTAACCTTCAGTGCTTTGTCCCTGAGGCAGAGTCAACATTCAAGAAGTCCAGAGTTTGCACCTGATGCACTGGTCAGCACTTAAGAGCTCACTTCACTTCCAGCTAATGCATCCTTGATGAGGCCAGAGGGTAGAGTCATCCAGTAATTGCCAGGTCTGAGTTTGTCCTTTTTAAATATGAAAACTTTCCTTTCCACATCAATTCTCTATTTTAACAAAATTCTCAATTGGATCCATTTTAAGGGAAAGAATAGCATAATTATGTACCAGAATCCAAAACCTAATACTGCATCCTTGCAGGCGTGCTGGGAATTCTATTGAATCAGTTATTAGTGCTGTTTATTAGACCTCTTTCCTTCCAGCAGGTCCAGCAAAAAACTTTTGAATATTATTATTTCTACAAATCATGATTAAGCTAGTATTTACTGAATGCTAACCATGGGGCAAGCACTGTACTAGGTACTTTTGTTTATGTGTTCTAATTAGTCCTCCAGATGAACCTGTGACGTAGTTTGGGTAGTGCTCTTATCCCTGTATTATATATAAGGAGACTAAGAGCGGGGAATTTATATCATTTTCTTGAGTTATCACAACAAATAAGTTAGAACCAAGGCATGATAGATTTAAAGTTCTATACTTTGTCCTGTGAAGACCCTCTATGTTAACATAAATAAAATTAAGTTTCTTTCTATTTACTTGTTGTTATATCATGTGAAAATGGCTGAGCAGATTTTAACTAAATTCAAAGCATATGTTTGGGTCAATCAAGATATAAATACAGGCTACTTGACATGCTCAAAATCCACCTTCGAGGCATTCTGCTCCTGGTAATGCCAAATCATATTATTTCTGACCAAAACTGGATAAGAACAAGTGATAGGTCTGGATAGTATATTTAAAAGTTCTAGTTGAAGGCATCAGAGAGCCATCAAGGAAGTGAGAAGTTGAAGGGCAAGGATCTGAGAAAAGAGAGAATCTTATAGAGGTGATTATGGCATTCAGCGCTGCTTCTCCTTGGGGTGATTGTTGATTTCAGAAGCAGTGGGTGAGATCCTGAGAGTTGAATCTAGCATTCAGAATAGTCATCAGCCTGAGGGGCAAAAATTGGAGTTCAAGGCTTGCCAAGGAAGGAGATCCTTGGTAAAATCCTTAGGTTTCTGTTAAGATCCTAGGAGTAAGAGCGAATTGGAAATAGATTAACTCTCACAGTCACTCAAGTCTGACTTTTAATTATTTCACTCTGTGATTGGATCAATATTATTTGGGACACCATAGGAAGATAACATCATTCAGAGTCTCAGATATTCTCTACAATTTTCATATATTACACATAATACTCAATAAAAATTTCAGGCATAGAAGATACGACTTGATCAAAAGAATAGTAAACAAACAAGCAAGAGATAAAAACAGATGATGAAAACCAATCCACAGGAGATCCAGATATTATAGTTAAAACAATTACACTTAATATGTTCAAAGAATTAAAAGACAAGATGGAGAATTTTGACAGAAAACTGGGAACTATTTAAAAAAAGAGAATACAATAGAAAATCAGGAACCCAAAAATATAACTGAAATGAAGAATTAAGCAGAGAGATTAAATAGCAGCTTTGACATGGCTGATGAGAGAATTAGTGAACTGGAGGATAGGAGAGAGAAAATATCCATACTCAAGCATGGAGAAAGAAGAGGATGGGAAATATGAGAGAGAGTGCAGAAGACAAATTAAATATGGTGCAAGATCTAATATATATAAAATATAAATAAATATGTATGTATGTAGGGGGGTGTGTGTATATATATATATGTATATGCATATAGTCGTGGCCCAGAAAAAAAGTAGAGGATATTGCAGAAGTAATATTTTGAAGATATAATGATCAAGCATTTTTCTAAAGTGTCAAAAAATCTCAAGTCATTGATTCGAGTCACTGATGGAGAGCTACAAACACTTGGCAGGAAAATGCAAAGAAGATCTCATATCTAGACCCATCATAATAAAACTGAGGTAAACCAAGAACAAAGGGAAAATATTCAAAGTAGAGAAAAAAATTACCTTCAAAGAATCAACAATAAAATTGACAACTGACTCTTTAACAAAAACAATGGAAACTCAATCTTAGTAATCTTTCCTTACTAAAGATGGCCATTATCTTGAAGGTGAATGTTTATTATTTTCATGATTTAAAAAATAATTTTGCCATATATGCATGGATCTACCAACAAAATATAGCATTGTTTGAATACTTTCAAAAATTATTTAGTGTTTAATTCTAAATGATATAGTTCCCTTTTAAAAAGCCAGCATTATATTTTGGATGTATTCATGTTGGTACATACAGCGCTAGGTCATTCTTGGACATATCTCCTTAGCACATGTGCAAGAGTTTCAGGATACCTGTAAGGGAACTTACCGAACTAAAAGGGGTACACATCTTCTTCACCACAGTAATTTTTTAAAAGAATATATACATCTTTAACGTTACTAATTATACCAAATTCCTTACCAAAATGGGTGGTGAAACAATTTCTACTTCCCCAGTAGTGTATGGAAGTCCCCATTTCTCTACATCACAACCAACAGTTGGTATTGTGAAGTTTAGATTTTTTTTGCCATTAATGTCTGTGAAATATCTCATTATTGTTTTAATTTGTATTTCTCTTATTACTTAATGAAATTTACCATTTCTTATGTTGTTATTGGCCATTTAGAGATTCTCTTCTGAAACTTGTCTGTTAATATCTTTTATCTATTTCTGGGTTTTTTTTTCCTTATTGATTTGTGGCATTTCTGGATACTAATCCTTTGCCAGTTACATGTATTGCAAGCATCTTTTCCCAGATTGTGGTTTAAATTTTAACTTGTTTATGGTGTCTTTTTGTTTAGAAGAAGTATTACATTTTAAATACTCAATTTATCTTTTTCCTGTGGTTTGTAATTTATATACATTGTTTATAATATTATATACATTCTTTCCTAATCCAATATCATAAGTGTATTGTTTTATATTATCTCAAGTTTTAAAACTTTTCCTCTGTTGCATTTAGGGCTTTAATACACAAGGAACTAGTATAAAATATGATTATAATTTAACTTATTTTATAATATTGACATCCAGCATTTATTGAACAGGCCATCTTTCTTCCTTCATTAGTAATGCCTTGTATCATGTTGCCATCTATCTATCAATCTAATCATCCATCTATCTATCTATTTGGATTCTATTCTATTCCATTGGTTGTTTATTTTCCATATGCTCATATCACACTATCTTAATTAGTATAGTTTTGTTATCTGTGGGGTGAATCCCCCAACTTGTACTTCAAAGTTGTCTTGAATACTCTTGGCCTTGCCTTTTCCAAGTGGTTTTCTATTCTTCTTGAAAAATATAGCTCTCTTTATGTTTTGATTTCCAATTTGGTTTGAGATATTGATTCCAAGAAAAATTTGTATACTATTTAAAAAACCCAATGTGAGTTCAATGATAAATGCCGATAAACACAGGCCTTAAGGTTGAGAGACAATAAACAGTGGTGAAGATTGTACAAAATTGGAGAGCACATGATCGGTCCAAAAGGGAAAGCTTCTCTTCAGCTTCTGCTGGTTTTTGCCGTCTGCATATATAGATTCAGTGCCAGAGAGAAAATGAAATTCAAGAAAATTTGGAAAGCTGAAGTTTTTTTCAATGTTGAATTTTCCACTTGTTAAATGTTGGTTCATTTTTTAAATAAAACATTGTATGAACCAAAGAAACCATCTCTGGGCGCCAACCCTAGGGACTTTTCTGACATCAGATTAAATAGTTTTCAGATCACATTGAGCAAGAAAATGGAGGATAGAAGGCTAAGATTTGAGGTAAGGAATCTTGAGGCCAAATGAGACATTGAGGTGCTGGTTGTAACCTCATCAGTGGATCTAGAGTATAGTCCCAGGACCCCAATGAAATTATCCCAGTGACAGATCTTTTGGCTCTGAATGCTTGAGACAGTTCTCAGGGAATTTGGCATAGGACATTTTAACATGGGGCCTCCAGATGGCAGAATGCTCATACTTCTGTGACCCTACCCCAACCTTGCGCTCCTCCCTCTGCTTTTCGGGCTGTGCTCTGTTTTCTTAGAAGTGAGTTTTAAAGTAATTAACTCACTCTTCTCCATCTCTCTAGCACATCCAGTGTAGAATTTTTATATTTCTGCAATTGCGTTTTAAAAATGTAACATGACCCAAAGTTGGCTTACTAGACTTTTATGTAGGAGATATTAGTTTTCCTTCAAACTTGCTATGTAGGGACCTTCATAAGTGTTCTGTTAAAGCCAGAGTTACATGTTTTTGGAAAGACCAATTTGGTTTTGGTTTTTGGTCTTTCCAACAGATCAAAACCAATTTTGGAAAGACAAAAATTGTATTTGACAATTACTCTCTTGAAGAGTAGACTCTTAGGTCTAAAGCGTCATCTAACTCAGGTCTAAAACATCAGCTAAGATCTAAAACACTATCATAGCCTGGCTTTGACTGCCTTTAAGCCAAGCTGGCATAAACTCCTGTGCCAAGAATTGGCAAGTATTGATCAATGGCTACACCTATTTTCATCACACAACAAGCTAGGACAACACATCAGGACGTTTTTCTTCTCTGACTCCTGGGTGGTAAAAAGAGTATATACTATTTACAAGCTTTATTTGGTAAAATCTGTGGTGCCAGGGATCACGTCATTAGAAGATATAAACATATAGAAACGTTCTAGATTCTTCTCCTCTTTTTTTGTTCATAGAATCCATCTTGCAGCAGACAGGTCTGGATAAAGGAAACATTCATGCATTCCACTGACTCATGTCAACAGTACCTTCCTTCACTCAATAAATATTTAATTCAAGCCTCTGGGGATATAGTGACATCCAATATAGATACAATTCATGCTCTCCTAGAGTCTGTGTTACATGGCAAGGGGAGGGGACTGACCGTAAACTTCCAAATAAATAAATAAAATCATTTTAGAGAGTGATAAGTACTTGGAAGACAATCCAACAAAGGAATGGGGTGAAGGGTGTGTGTATGTATGTGAGAGAGGGATAAGGAGGACTATGTTGTCTTAGGATAACAGCTGCTTTGAATATGCCGTAGTAATGTGTACCATCATCACATACAGAAAGCATAAGTGCCAGAGTATAGCCTAGTGCCCATTTGGTGGGGAACACAGCATGGAACAGCTAAAGTAAAGTATCTCACAGGCTTTCTAGTAAAATCACAGTAGTTATTGTCAGAGTAGTAGTAATACTAACAGTAATAATAATGCTAGCAGTGATAATACTAACAATTGTGAAGGACATGAAGAGTAGTTTCACATTTATACCAGGCAATCTTTTGTTGTTTTAAGTTGTGAAACTCTGAAAGAATATTTCCATTCCCTTTAGATATGTGTCTCTCTCTTCTGGTGGATAGAAACAGAGACTTTGAAAAAGTCACTTCTCCTCTTCTCATCTATTCGAAGAGGCAGTTGGAGCTGATGACCTCTGTGTATCCTTCCACTCTCTTTTCAAAAGGAAAGAGTGTTAAATCCTCTAGGTCCTTATGTGCCATCTCCTTCTTATAGTAGGTTTCGCTTCCAATTGGTTATTCATTATTCATTTCATCTTCATAAAGTTTTCTTCTAACAGTTAAGTGTGTGATTCACTTCTGAGAATTGCTTTCTTTGGCAAAGAGAAGTCCCAATTCTGGGCAAGCCCTTGGGACTTTTCCAAGGAGAAAACATAATATTGAAAATGTATAGACACACTGTAGCGTAGAAATAAGGAGGTTAAGTTCTAGAATCTGAGACACCCGGGTTTCAGTTCTGGTTCCACCATTTGCCCGGTGTGGAACTCTGGACAAATAGCTTGACTTTTTAGAAATTTCATTTGCTCACCTGTAAAATGGGGGCAATGGTGGTATCTACCTCATTGGATTTTTATAAGATTTACGTGCAATAATGCAACTAAAATGCTGTTATGTAGCACTCAATAAAGGCTAGTTGCTATTATTATCATTTGTTTCAGTGTATCTGAAGAGCTTCAGGACTGATTGATCTCTTTATGATCAATTTCTGATCAGAATCAAATGTGAAATAATTCTAGTTGGAAGAGTCTTTGGGTCTAATCTACTGGCTGAGGCTTGGTGGCCCAGACCCCATAAATGATGGAGTTTCATTCTCTATTTATTTCCTGCCTTGAGCAGTCCACTTCCTCCTTCTATTAATAGAATAGTTTTCATGAGAAGATATAATTTGAAAATAGTGGAAATAGCCTGGAAAGAGAGAAAAAATGATTATCTCACCTCCAAAGGAATTGTTTTGAAAAATGTAATTCAGTAATATGTCTCCAAAGGCTACAGTTTGATCACTAGATTAATCCTTTAAGAGTACATGTCTTCAAAGTTTGGTGTCTTTGCCCCCAAAAGTACTCCCAGGCAATCTTTTGTTGTTTTAAGTTGTGAAACTCTGAAAGAATATTTCCATTCCCTTTAGATATGTGTCTCTCTCTTCTGGTGGATAGAAACAGCTGTTTAATGGCTGCCTGGCAACATTGTTCAGTAGCTGAGGACAGGCTGCGCGATGGTTTCACCCAGCAGAACACCCAAGGGCAATTAGAAAGACAATGTAATTACACAAGTTGGAAATAGGTCAGGATTTGGGACAAACACCCAGATGCTTGGGAAAGTAGCTTTGGGATTTGAACATCCCTGGAGTGAGGAGTTATTTGAGTTGGTGTGCCTGGGGGCTGTCTTTGTTTTGTTCTGAGCACTTATGTGGAAAGAGAGCAATTTTGAGCATGCTCTTTAGATATAAGCTTGACCGATGCTGGTTGTCAGTGTAAGATGCAAACAGAGAGAGAGAGATTTTGGAAGCAGTATAGCAAAACGGTCATGAGTGTGGGCTACAGAGTTTGACAGACCTGTGTTTGGTTACTGCCTCTCTACTTCTTAGCTGGGCAACCTAAGCAACATTATTTAACCACTCTAAGTGTCAATTTTTTCATTTCTAGATTGGATACAATAACAACACATATTGGGTTGTATAGATTAAATAAGGTAATGAATATAAAGTGTTTAGTGCCGTGCCAGGTACTTGGAAAGTAACTCGTAGGATGTGACAAAATGCTAACCCCACCCCTCGGCTGCTGTCATGTGGCCTTCTATGACCCTCCTTCCCATTCCTTGAATTTCCCTTGCAAAGAGTGCACACTCATGGCTCAGCTGCCACATGTGCGGAGGCATTTATTTTCTCACAGGCATATGGATTTGGATGTGTATAAGCCACAGACTGGATGTCGATCAGACAGAGACCAGTGTTGCCAGTTTATGGGTATTGCTGATGGACATATGCACCGGGGGAGCATTCTCTCCCTAATATGACAGCGTTGGTCTGCGAGCCAGAGGAGGCATGATCCTGATCCCAGAAAAGGTTTTCTGAAACATTGTAGGCCTGGTTCATTTCAAGCACAATAAAACCCTGTGGAAAAGTAAAGCCAAGCTTCACTTCAAAGGCTTATACTATTGAAATGATGTAAACTTTTCGAATCATATTGCACGCTCAGAATGACCAAAAACAGTGTGAGTGGAAAGAGGTCAGGCACTGGGGTCGGGTAGGCTTGAGTTCAAATCTGGGATCTGCCACTTCCTCACTATGTGACCTTTGTCATCTTACATAAGTTAGTTTTCTGTTTCCTCATCTGTAAGGTGGGGATCCTAATATCCACCACGCAATTTTTAGTAGATCACAAGAAATGAATGTGAAGCATTCATCCAGAGTGTGGGGCATGGATGCAGTTAACATCTAGTAGGTATTATGTTATTACTATTATCTTTATTATTGACGCTATTGTACCATTTAATCCTAAAACACACTAAAGCACTCAATTATCTTGCATAAAGTGGCCTATATATTTTACATAATACTATAAATATTTATTGAGAACCATTTTAGGCTTTGTGATGACTAAAACACTGTTGCTGTCCTTAAGGAATCTGTATTTCAGTTGAAGAGATACACACACAAACAATCCAAGACAAAAACTCCCAAAAGCTAAACAGAAGGCACCAACATCGTGCTGTAAGGATGAGGAGGAAATAAAAGGAATTCTGCATCGGGAGAACTGAGTAAGTCTTTACAGAGGAAATGTCTTGACAGCTGGACTCTGGTGTGTGGCATGCTGGTTGAGGGGCAGTGTGAACAAAGGCTCAGAGGTTGGACTGTGCGGACTGTGGGTGGGAAATAATGGCTGGGTCAGTCTGGCTGGATGCTGCAGAGTGTGGAGGGATGTCGTAGAAGAGAAGGGAAATTGGGTTGAGGTTTGATCCTAGAGGGCTTTGAAAACGCAAATATAATTTTTTAAATTTAAATATTTTAAATTGCAAAAATATCTTTTAAAAGAATGACTTCATTCACTTGTCCCTTCCTTCCTTTACTCAACATCATTTATTTAATGCCTGCTCTCTGCCAGATGCCATTATGGAGATAAAGCAGTGACCTGGATAAAGCCAAGGAGTTTCCCTTTTGGTGAGAGAGAGAGAGAGGGACCCATGAATAAGCAATTCCATTAAGACATGCCGAGTGCCTCCATAGCTAGGAAGGCAGGGAAGTGCCTTGCAAGGAGTCCTAGCCCACAGCTGGGGCGTCAGAGAGGGCTTGTCAGGGGAAATGTCTCTAAGCTGAGATCCAAGGGAATGAATCAGAGTTAATCAGGTGAAAAGGGAAGAGGGAGAATATGCTGAGTGGAAGAGACAGCACGTTTTACAGCACAGAGGTGAGGCAGATCATGGTGGGTCTCAAGAATTGCAAGTTAGTTCAAAACTGGTGGAGCATTGAGTGCAAGATGGCAGAGTCTGGAGGCATGAAGGAGACATAAGGAGCCTTGTAAATCATGCTAAAGAGTATGGGTTTTATCTAAATGGCCTGGAAGAATTTTAAGCAATATTTGCTTTGCGCTTGGAGGGGAGGAGTGTGTAGATGACCCAATTACGTTTGTATTTTAGAAAGAAAACTCTCAGCAGATTGAAGAATAGGGATTGAAGGAAGCAAGACTGGAAGCAAAGAGACCAACTTTGAGGCTATGGCCGTCATCCAGACAAATGTGTCTGTATTTACTTTTCCCCAAAGTTTACCAGAATGTGGGAGAAGGGAAGCCAACCCATCTTCTGGATCATATACTCACCCTGTGATGTACATTATGGACTTGGTTGCATGTGGTGGGAGGTCACGTGGTTTATATCATGTTAGGCAATGTTTCTAGCAATTGCTGAGAGGAAAAGAGGCATCTGTGCTCTCACAGTGGGAGGAGGAAAGGGATCCTGTCTCTCATTATGAGGATGCTGGGAATGTGGCCTTTGCATTCTTGTGACAGTGTTTGATGGATATCAGTAAACATCTTAAACAATTACTCTAGAAGTGGTTGCATCACTTTCCAAGAGACCCCCATTTGTCTATAAAAGTGATAAGCAGCAAAAAAAGTGCCCATTTACTCTGAGACCCAAAGCCATCAGCATCCACTCTGGAGAGAGAAAAGTAGGGCGTTTGATTTGGCAGCGAGGAGTGCACTTGTGAACTTTTTCTTCTTTCCCTAGGAAATCAGAGTAGCAAACAGTATGGTATTGGAGTGTGTTGACGCAAAACTTCCTGACTCAGAGGTTGTCTGATGCCCTGGTCCAATGGAGCAGGTCTGTAGGTTCATCAGAGGGGTCTGGAGCTGCTCTTCTCGATCCTGTGGACAGGTGGTTGATCTGCTCTGTTGCTGGCTATTTGCCTCTGCTAGGGCTGAAGAGACAGGGAGGGGAAAAGGTGAACCAGTGTTTGCTGTTCGTGTTGAAACTGACTCAGTTCTGAGACCCGGGGAACTGGGGAGGGCATGAAGCACGCTGGAACTGAAAATCAGTCACTAGCTACGAGTGACTTGCTTCTAGAACCTGTTTCCCTATTGTATTATGTTTTTTTAAATTTCTGCATAGTAAATTACCCCACACTTAATGACTTAAAAGACTACAAATTTATCATCTCAAAGTGTCTGTGGTCCAAAGTACAGGCATGGGTTCACTGGTCTTCTGCTCAGGGTCCCACAAGGTTGAAATCAAGGTCTTGGGTCAACTGCGTCCTCATCTGGAGGCTCGACTAGGGAAAAACTTGCTTCCAAACTCCCACAGATTGTTGACAGAATTTATTTTCTTGCAGCTACAGAACTGAGGTCCCTGCTGTCCTGATGGCTGCCAAGTGGGAGCTGATCTCAGTTCCTAGAGGCCGATTGTCGTACCCTGTCATGTGGCCTTCCTGTCTGCACCGTGACAGTTGCCCTCTCAGGGCCAGTAGCAGAATTTCTCTCTCACTTTTTCTGATCCCCTTGCCCTGTCACTCAGTTCCCCTTCCCATAGCCATCACTGCTGTTTCTCCCTAATTTTGGGATCAGCCTCATTTCTCCATTGCCTTCAGTTTGCCCACTGACTGTTCATGGAATCCAGTTGCCTTCAGAGAGAACAACTCACTCACCCACCCCTCCATCCACCCATCCATCCAACAAACATCTTTTTGAGTACATACTGTGTACCTGATGCTGTGTTAGAGTCTGGATATGCTGAGACAAAAGTTAGTCTTTGACCTCAAAGGGCAGACATTTTTCAGAAATGTCTTGAATCTTTCATCCCCCTTAAAGCTTAAATGCCTTATGTCTTCCTTAATTAGGGTTCTGCTCTCTGCTGGCTAATCTGATAAAACAACTTGTGTTAAGATTTTAATGGCTGATTATGTGCTATATCTGTAATATCTGTGGTTAATATGGGTTTTCAATTCACAGGGTTTATTTAATGTAAGAATTCTGAAAAGCATTATGAGAGAGCTATTTTTTAAAGGATGGAGCAAGATGGCTTTTTATCCTTCCTAAAAAGGCAGTAAAGGGGCAGGCCTGGTGGTGTAGTGGTTAAATTTGTGAGCTCTGCTTTGGTGGCCCAGGGTGCACAGGTTCGGATCCTGGGTGTGGACCTACACACTGCTCCTCAAGCCATGCTGTGGCAGCATCCCACATACAAAATAGAGGAAGATTGCCACAGATGTTAGCTCAGTGACAATCTTCCTCAAGCAAAAAAGAGGAAGATTGGCAACAGATATTAGCTCAGGGCCAATCTTCCTCACCCCCGCCCCTGCAAAAAAGGCAGTAAAATGTAGAAGTCATTAATCTTTCTATGCCTCAGTTTTCTCATCTTAAATGTGAATGATAATAATACAGCAATATTTATCTCATAGATTTTTTGTGAGGATCAAATTTAGATGATTCCTGTAAAGAACTTAGCAAACTGCCCAGCATATATTAAATCGCCATAACTGTTTATCATTGTAATTAACATCTTCACATAGTTCGTGTCTAGATCTGCCTGTCACAGGCCTGCTTGTTGATTCTTTTTTGAGGAAGATTAGCCCTGAGCTAACATCTGCTGCCAATCCTCCTCTTTTTGCTGAGGAAGACTGGCCCTGAGCTAACATCTGTGCCCATCTTCCTCTACTTTATATGTGGGACGCCTGCCACAGCATGGCTTGACAAGCAGAGTGAGGATCTGGACCCAGGATCTGAACCAGCGAACCCTGGGCTGCCAAAGCAGAATGTGCGAACTTAACCGCTGTGCCACCGGGCTGGCCCAGCCCTACCTGTTGAATGGCTTGTGCTGTCTCCACAGTCCTTGAGGCAGGCGTGCTCCTCACATCACAGGTTAGGACCTGGCACTCCTCATCTGTCATTAAGAAAAAACCACAAGTACTGACAGAATGTCAAGATGCCCCTTGAAAATAAAAAGGACATGAATGAACTTTAGCCTTTGGGCTAAAAGACAAATGTAGACATGTACACCAGACTGCGGACACCAGTCTCCTCATAAGGTGTGACCTTTCCACTCTAGAATCTCATCTGGGTTCTTATTTCAAGGACCCCTGGGGTCCAAGCACAGCTCTGTTCTCCCAGGGCTCCTGGGCAGAGGGAGCAGATGTTAAGAGCAATTCCTGAGCTCCACCATCTGGGTGAGCAGCCACGTGGAGCGATGGCTGGCTGATCTAGTGGTTGTGGTAGATTAGATTTGAGAACACTAGTTTGTAGTCTTCTGAGACCAGGGACAAATTCCAGCCAGCACAGGCAAAGCAGAATTTTACGCCATCTTCCTTGCTCTCCGTGCCCACTCCTGCTCCTTTCCTGATTTTCTCTTGACTTTCTGTATGTGCTACAAGCTGTGCTGGGCGCAAGCATAGTTTATCTTACTTTCTGGGAAGGAATTCCAATCATTCTGCAATCCTTGGAGATGTGGGCTGAGCTGGAGGATTATACTGCTTTTTAATACGGCTTTAATTGAGAAGCCAGATCATGACTTAAATTATGGTTCTCCTGTCTTCCATTTCCATATTCTGCCCATAAAATGCTCAGCTAATAGCCAGAGATCATAGTTCTTCCTGAAGGGACAGGAGGAGCTGGCTGTGATAAAGGGGTTATTCCTCCAAGTGCAGGTTATCATTCAAACTCTCATTAAGAACACATTTCTTGAAAATCCTTCACATTTCCTGAGAAATAGTATTTAATAAAGAAGCCACACTTCTTCCTGGTGGGGAGGTGAGTGTGGTAGGTTGTGAGTGGGGCAGGAGAGGATGCTATATATGTGCTTTAGGGAACCTCTGCAGATTGCCTGAAGGCCTTATAGAGATAGTATATTTTGGGTAATTAGACAATTCTGTGTAAAATGCAATGTGTAAATGGCTTCCACATCGTGTGTGTAAAATGTTCCCAAAAATTCTTCAAAAGAAAGATACCACCACCTCCACATCAGGCCAGATAGGATGGTTTTATTGCATCACCTGTGCCCAGAATTAGATAAATCATAGACGCTGGATCATGGCACATTGTTATCAGTTGTTCTTCTAGGACCCATTTTTGTTTAGTCAGCTATTTAACAGGAGACACAATAGAGCTCCCTGAGATGAGAGGCTGCCTTGCACATAAAAGGGCTGCAAAAAGACTGGTGTGGCTGGAACAATGGGTGTTAGAAGATGAAGTCGGAGAAGTAGCCTGGGGCTGTGACCATGCTGGACTTGGGTTTAATTCTATATGAGGTGAGAAGCCACTGGTAGGCAGAGAGTAGGTATTGATTAGAAGGATGAGGTGGTAAAACTTACTTTCAAATGACATTGTCATTGCTACTTTGAGAAGAGCATTGTATGGGGGAGGGTAGTTGAAGTGTTGATGTAGGGAGATCGGTTAACAGGCTTTTTTGGTTAATGGGCTTTTTCGATGGTTCAGCTGGGGGACGGCCATGATTTGGACTAGGGAGGTTGTGTGGGCTGACATGAGATATATTCTGGATATATATGAGATATATTCTGGGTTCTGGATATATTTTGAAGGTAGAGCCAACAAGAGTTCTTGGGAAGACAGAGGGAAGTCAAGAATTAGAACTTTATAGTCCTTTTAACTTTGTAAACATATGTGGTTTTAATGGTAACTGAATTTAAAGTATTGATTTTGAGTAACCAAAGATTTCCCTTTCCTGACCACACCAGAGACTTAGAGTGTTATTCAGAAAGTTTTCCTTCAGTGCACTCGTTGAAGCACTCTAAAGATTTGCTTAACCAACCAAGAGAATTACAGTTACGTACATTAAGTTTTCTGCACATGGTCAATTCCAATAATTCTGATTAGAGAAACCAAAGACGTTGGGTTTTTGTTAAGATTAAAAAAAACAACAACAAACTTTTCTCCACCCTTGGAGAGAACTGTTTTATAAAAATGGTATCATATACTGCATGTGAGCTACTATGACTTGCTTTTTAGTTCATTAGTTTGTTTATAAGGTTCATCCATAATAATATATACAGCTAGAGTTTATTCATTTTCCCTGCAATGGTCATTTGGATTCTTTGTAGATTTTTGCTGTGGAAACAACGCTGCTGTGAATGTCTTTGTACATGCCTTCTGATGCATATAGGCCAGAGTTTCTGAATGCGTATGACTGGTCATATAATTGCTGGTAATAGAATATATTAAGAAGTTCATCTTCGGGCTGGCCCTGGCGGCCTAGTGGTTAAGTTCGGCATGCTCCTCTTTGGCCGTGCAGGTTTGGTTGCTGGGCATGGACCTACATCACTCATCTATCAGCGGCCATGATCTGGCAGTGCTCACATACAAAAAGAGGAAGCTTGGCAAGAGATGGTACCTCAGGGCGAATCTCCCTCAGTCAAAAAAAAAAGAAAGTTCACCTTTAAAAGGTAGTGCCAAATTATTCTTCAAAAATGGTTGTAGCAATTTATACTGTTGTCAGCAATGTTTAAAAGATATTTAAGCACTTGCCAACATTTGATATTGTCAATACTGTATTATCAACCTTTGCTCTAGTGTGTATAAAATGATATCTTTTTATGCATTTCCTGATCACTAATGAGGTTGATTGTTGTTGTATAAGACACTTACTTTTCTCTTCTGTGAAATTCCTGTTAATGTTTTGCCAACTTTTCCATTGTTTTGTTTTTTATCATTGATTTGTAGGAGCTCTTTAGATATAATGGCTACTAATATTTTTGTTGGTTTCACATGTTGCATATACCTTTTCCCAGTTTGTGTTTTGATTTTTCACCCTCTTCCTGGTGTCTTTTGATAAACAGAATTTGTTCATTTTACTGTAGCCAAATGTATGCGTTTCTTTTGTAATTAGTGCATTTAGTGTGTTGATTTTGAAATAATTTTTCACCTTGAGTTTACATATATATTCTGTATTTTCTTCTTGAAGCTTTAAAATTTTTCCTTTTACATCAAGCCTTTAATTCATTTGGAATTTATTTTTGTCTGTGAAATGAGAAAGGAATATTATTTCATTTTTGCCCCCTATGGAGAACCACTTATTCCAGCACTATTTATTGAATAGTCCTTCCTTTCCACAATGACCCATAATGCCATCTCTGTAATGTGTCAGGTTTCTAGATGCGTGGATCAAAGTTTTGGCTCTATATACTGTTTCCTTGCTTAATTTACTAATCTGTGCAGTACCACATTTTTTAAATTACTGTGGCTTTAGTTTAAAAGAGGTCTTGATATCTATTTACAGAAGCAATTCCTCTCCACCTCTGCTCCCCACCAACTATCTTAATCTTCAGGGAAGCCTTGCCTATTTTCAAAGAACTTCCATTAAAATTCTACTGAGTATACAGATAAATTTGTGGGAAACTGACATTTTTATAATATTTATTTTTCTTAAAAATTGTGATTTATAACCTTTTACTACTGATACGTAGAAATATAATAGATTTTTGTATATCAATCATATCTAGCTACTTTGTTAAATTCTCTTATTTTAAATAATACATTTGTATATTCTTTTGGACTTTTTTATATAGATAATTATATCATCTTTGAAAAAAATGATAGTTTCTTACTTTCCAATTTCATTATGTCTTTTATTTCTCTTTCTTGTTTTATCACCTGGCTAGGATCACTAACACAATGTTAAATAGAAGTAATGAAAGGAAATATCCTGATATTAAAATGGGATACTTTGAAATTTTCATGCTTAAAGGTAATGTTTATTTTAGGTTTTTAGTAAATATCTTGTAATGCATTAAGTATGTTTCTTTCTATTTTTATTTTGCTAAGAGCTTTTTTTTTCTATAACTGGGTGTTGAATTTTATTAAATAATTTTATGCATCTATTGAAATGATCATATGATTTCTTTTCTCATCATGTTAATGAGGTAAATTGCCTTTACGTATTTTCTAATAGTAACAATTCCTTTATTCCTAGGATAATG
Organism: Equus caballus; assembly: GCF_041296265.1. Taxonomy (NCBI): domain Eukaryota; kingdom Metazoa; phylum Chordata; class Mammalia; order Perissodactyla; family Equidae; genus Equus; species Equus caballus. The sequence continues at coordinate 47,714,715 of NC_091697.1, forward strand.
CCAATGTGATCATTATGTGTTTTTCAAATGTACCTTTCTAGATTTGTTTTACTAAGTTCCTGACTAAAACTGAGTTGGAAGTTTCTTTTCTACCTCTTATCCTTGTTTACTTTTGGTATCAAGTTTATGTGGCTGCATAGAATTACTTAGGAGTATTCCCCATCTTTTTCTGTTTTCTTAAAGCATTTGTAAAACTTAGGTAAAGCTTTATAGAATGAACAATCTGGGTCTTCATGTCGGGGAAGGGAGGAGAAGAAATACTTAGCGACTAATTATTTCTAGAAGATGGTTTTAGGACCATTCAGACTTTCAATTTCTTCTGGAGTCAGCTTTGGTAAATTATATTTTTTCTGATAATTAGTCCATTTTATTTAAGTTTTCAATTTATGGTCATAAGTTATCCATAGTAATCTCTTATTAGTAATCTTCTTTTTAATTTGTTCTGTAGTCAGACTTCTTTGTTATTCTTAACCTTGTCTTTCATTTCTATTGATTGACTTCTGCTCTTTATAATCTATTTTCTTTGGGTTAGTTTTGGTGTTACTTTTCTTACCTTCTTAATTGAACATATAACACATTCATTTTCTGTCTTTCTTCTTTTCTGATATAAGAACTCAGATTTCCTTCCATATCAGTTTCACCTCATATTTCTAGTTTGATCTACTCTTTTGTTTTTTGCTGAGAAAAATTCACCCTGAGTAACATCTGTTAACAATCTTCCTCTTTTTTTGCTTGAGGAAGACCAGCCGTGAGCTAACATCTGTGCCAGTCTTCCTCTACTTTATATGTGAGTTGCTGCCACAGCATGGCTGACGAGTGCTGTAGGTCCACTCCTGGGATCCAAAACCCTGAACCTGGGCTGCTGAAGTGGAGCACGAGGAACTTAGCCACTATGCCATGGAGGGGGGCCTCTTGATTTACTCTTCTTTTGTTATTGTTCAGCTCTAAGTATATTTTAATTTTTACTATTATTTCTTCCTTTGACCCATGCATTAATAATAAGTGTGTTAAAGAATTTCCAAATGTATGGGACTTTTTTTGTTTGTATTTTTTGTTATTGACTTCTAATTTAATTGTCTTTTGGCCACATTACATGTGATATCCATTCTTTGAAATTTGTTGAGACTTGCCTTTTGTCTATATTTTATGACCTACATTTTATAAATATCCTATGTATGCTTGAGAAAAATGTACATTTTCTAGTTGTTATGTGTAGGGTTCTATATATGTCCAATAAATTAAACTTGATAGTTGTGTTTTTCAAATATATGTATATTTACTTTTTTGTTTACATGAATAATTAGCAATCAAAAGAGATGTACTGAAATCTTCTTTTATGATATAGATTTGTCACTTTCTCTATGTAGTTTGTTTTTGTATTTTGATATAATTTTGTTGGGTACATATAAGTGTAGAATTGTGATGTATTTCTGGATAATTGAAACTTCTATCATTATGTAGTGACTCTCTCAAACCTTAATAATCTTTGTTGTCTTTTGGTTGGTGTTTGCCTGGTGTGTATTTTTACATTCTTTTATTTTCAGTCTTCTCTTGTTCTTTTGTATAGATATATCTCTTGAAGAACTAGTTGAGATTTTCTTAATCCAGTGTGACTCTTTATGTCTTTTGAGTGGTGAGTTTAGTACATTTATATTTATTATAATTCTTGAAATATTTGTAAAAGCTTTTTGCTTTCTATCTGTCCTGTTTTTTATATGCTTTTTCCAGCCTGCCTTTTGTTCATTTATTTTTAATTTCTTATTCTGTTTTTCTCTCTTTGCACATTTGGAAACTAGAGTAAATTATTTACAATCTTTTAGTAGTTGCCTTTGAAACTTTTCCATGCATATTTAACTAAAGAAAATCCAAATGTCTTACTTACCTTCTCGAGAAATACAAAGAACTCTGAATACTTTAATTCCAAACACTCTTCCCCAATTTATGTTATTTCTTCCCAATATGTTAATTTGGTCTTTATATTAGGCATACATATTAAATGTTGGTATTATTATTATTTCATGTGGATATTGTTTGTTTTGATTTACCTACATTTCTAAAAGTTTCTTTGCTCAACTAATCGCTGTATTGCAGATCTTCTTCCTGAAGCATATGATTTATAATTTCCTTTAGTGTAAGTAGTTAATGCTAAAGTCTCTTAGTTTTTATCTGAAAATGCATCTATTTCACTCTTATTGTTCTTCTTAAACAGCTTTATGCAGGTATAATTCACTTTTCATATAATTTACCCTCTTAAGATGTATAATTTAATGGTTTTTAGTATATTCCCAGAGTTATGTAGCCATCACCACGTGTGATTTTAGATTATTTTTATTAATACCCCATCCCCCCAAAATTCTGTTCTCGTTAGTTCTCATTCCCCAATTTCTCAGCCAGCTACTAATCTACTTTCTATCTTTATGAGTTCCTGGACATTTAACATACAGTAAACGGAATCATATAATATGTGGTCTTTTGTGACTGGCTTCTTTCACTTAGCATAACATTTTCAAGGTTCATCCACGTTGTAACATGTATCAATAATTCATTCCTTTTTATTGCAGAATGATAGTTCATTGTATAGCTACACCACATTTTACCTATCCACTCATTGGTGACGGACATTTGGGTTGTTTCTACATTTTGGCTATTACGGATAGTGCTGCTATGAATTTTTGTGCATAACTTTTTGCATGGACCTAGGTTTTCAAGTCTCTTGGAGTCTCTAGGAGTAGAATTGCTAGGTCGTATGTTAATGCTAGATTTAACATTTTGAGAACTACCAAACCGTTTTCAAAGTGACTGCAACATTTTACATTTCTACCAGCAATGTAGGAATGCTCTAATTTCTCCATATCTTTGATAATATTTGTTGTTGTTTGTTCTTTGGATTACAGGTGTGATGGGTTTTGTTGGCTTTTCCCTAATGACTTAATGATGTTGACCGACTTTTCATATGCTTACTGCCCATTTGTATGTCTTCTTTGGAGAAATGTCTATTCAGATACTTTGTTTAATTTTTCAATGGGTTTAATTGTCTTTTTGTTGGGTTGTAAGAGTTCTTTATGTATTCTGGATACACGTCCCTTATCAGATATATCACTCTCATTCTTAGAAGTTAGTTTTTCTGGTGCACAACTCTAATCTGACAACTATTATTTTTTTCACTAATTTAAAGATGTGATTCCAGTGTCTTTTGGCTTCATTGTTGCCTTTGAGAAGTCAGATAACAGTCTTATTGTCATTCTTTTGTAAGTTATTTATTTTCCTCCAGCTACTTTTAAAATATTCTCTTTGCCTTTAGTGTTATGCTTTGGTGTTCACTCTGCTGTTACTACATGTGGATTCTTTTTATTTATCCTCTTTAGTATTCACCATGTTACCTCTATCTGTGGACTGTGGTTATTTGGGGCTATTCTAAACAGTGCTACTATGAATAACATGAAAGTCTTCTAAATATACACATACATAACTAGGAGCAGAATAACTTTGCTGCAAGGTATGTGTATTTTCAATTTTACTAGAGAATGCCAAATTATTTTCCAAAGGAGTGGAACTGATTTATAATAGTTTCTGACAATTTCCATTGCTTCTCATTCTACCAATATTTGGTATTGTCAGACTGTTTAATTTCAGCCAGTCTGGTGGGTGTGTATTGTAACCTCATTTGAACTTCTCTATTGCTAATGGATTTTCATATATGTACTGATTTTTCAGATTAATAATGTGTTTTCATATGCTTAGTGGCCGTTTTCATTTCTTATTTTCCAAGTTTTCTATACAGATATTTTACCCATTTAAAAAAATTGAATTGTCTGTGTTTTACTTATTTGTAGGATTTCTTTATATATTATAAACATGATTCCTTTGTCAATTATACATGCTGCAAATGTCTTCTCCTGTTCTGTGGTTTGCCTTTTGTGTTTTTGGATAAAAAAGTTTTAAAGTTGAATGTTTTCAAATTAGCCAATCGTTTCTTTTAGGATTAAAGAAATCTTAAGTCATGAATAGATTTACTTATGTTATTTTATTTTCAAAAAATTTAATATTTTGCCTTTCATATTTAGGTCTATAATTCATCTGGAATTATTTTACTTATTGTATGAGGCGAGGATCAAGTTAAAACATTTGTTTCCATATGAATATTCAATTGTCCTAATATCATTGAGTAAAAAGCCTGTTTTTCCCACTGCCCTGCAATGCCATCTTTGGCATACAGTGCTGTTTGTATATGGAGCTGTTTCTTTCCAATCTGTTGGTCTACGCTGTACCAATATCACTCTTTCTTAATAACTGTAAGTTTTTAATAAGTCTTGATTTCTCATAGAAGAAGTCCTATCATATTTTATTATTCTTTAAGTCTGTTTTGGATATTTTTGGCATTTTGCAATTGCATATGAACTTTAAGATCAGCATGTGAATTATCATAACAAACAGTCAAATAAGCAAAAAAAAATCTGCTGGGATGTTGATAGAGATTGCTATTGCTTTGAAATTATAGATCAATTTGTGGAAATTTAATTTTTTAAAAAGTTATGTTTTCCTGAATCTAATAATAGTATATCCTTCCATTTAATCATCTTATTTAACTTAATAATATTTATAGTGTTTTGTGTAGAATTTTGCTAGATTTATCCCAGGTATTGGTAATTTTGAAGCTATTATAAATGCTATCTTTAAAAATTTTATTTTCTGTCTTTTGCTGGTTAAGGACTTACAATTGATTTTTAGAAGTTGACTCTGTATCTAGTAACCTTGCTAAACTCATTTCCTAATTCTAATAATTTATCTGTAAAGTTTTGGATTTTCACTGTGCACAAACATATTGTCTGCAAATGGTAGCTATTTTATTCCTTCATCTATAATCCTTATTTTCTTTCTTTTGCTCTACACACTGTCTATGGTCTCTTGTTCATGGCTGGATAAATTTGGTGAGAGTAGGCTCCTTGTCTCTTCCTGATTTCAAAGATACGAATTTTGACATTTCCTTATTGATTTTGATATTTTATGTACATTTTTGTAGCTCACCCTTATCAGCTAAAGAAGATCTTTCTATTTCTGACTTGGCCACTTTTGAGGAGAATGTGGGAGAAAAATATCCATCTTGGAGGCAGAATAGTTTTTATAGTTGTTTCTCTACACCTGCCACTCGATCCCAAAGCCAATACCATATATTTTTAGTTTTTATCATGGCAACACTCCACATCTGGGTACCAATTTTTGCCTCAGCTAGATTTTGATGCATAACAAAAACCCACAAAATCTCAATGGCATTCAACAATCAGTCTGTATCTCTCACAAGCCTATGGATTGACTAGGATGCCTCTGCTTCAGATTGTGGCTATGTGCCCCTATGTTCCAGATAATTCTCTTGAATTATATTTTCTTTATTTAATTGAGACTGACAATATTTTCTCTTAACTTGAGGATATGTAATTCATTTCTGTTTAGTGTAATTACTCATATTTTAAATCTGCATCTTATTAGGTATTTTTTATTTACCCTGCCTGTTATGTATCACCTTTTTTCTCATCTCTTTTTTTGGATTATTTTATTTTTTAATCATTCTATTTCTATTATCATTCCATTTCTCTTCATGTAGTAGACTGGAATTAGAACTTAGAACATTGTAACTTTATTTATCCCCTCCCAAATTAAATGCCAATGTACGTGTATATAAAACCTGAAGTCATTATTATTATTCTTTTATAGAGTCAGTGTTTATTTAGGGATACCCATATATTTATCTTTTTTTCCTCTCTTCACTTTTTTCTGCATCTCTGACTTTCTACTTGTAATAATCATTCTTTTGTCTGAGATCACCCTTGAAAATTTTCTCATTTTGTCGGTCTTCTGATGGTGAACTATCCAGTTTTGTTTGTTTAAATGTCTTTATTTTGCTTTATGTTTAAAGTATATATTCACTTGGTGGGGTGTTTGAGGCTGGCAATCATTTCACTTTCCCGCACTGAAGAAATCGTTCAAACGTTGTTGCTATTGAGAAGTCAGCTCCCAGTTCACCTTTTATTTCTTTGAAAATAATCATCATTTTTTGGGGGTTTCATTTGAAAATTCATTCCTTTCTCTATTATTTTTAGTGTCACTGTGCCCCTTTCTTTTATTTATTCTATTTAGTTTTTGTTGATCTTGAAAACGTGGCTTGATGTATTTCGTCAATTTTGGAAAATTCTCAGGTATTATTTCTTCTGATAGTGTCTTTGTCCACATTTTCTCTCCTTTCCTTTTGCTTCTCCAATGTGTGTGTGTTAAGTCTTCTCACTGCATTCTTCGTGTCTCTTACCCTCTTTGAATTTTCGCATTTTTGGTGCTCTGTGCTTGATTCTGATTTTTTTCTTGTATATATCTTTCTCTTCACTGATTCTGATATGACCTCTGTCTAATCTATTCTTAAATCTGTCCATTAAGTTCTTAATTGCAGATTTATATTTTCCAGTGACCAAATTTCCATTTATTTCTTTTTCAAAGTTTCCATTATAGCAGTTTTTATAGTTTCCAATTTTCTGTCAAAATAGAAATGCTCGGCTTTTATTTCCTTGACCAAAATAACATACTTGGTCTGTGTCTGCTAACTCCATCACCCAAAGTCCTGAGGGTCTCTTTCTGTCGTTTGCTATTTTTGCTAGTTCTCCTTCATGATGTCTGCCTCCTGTTTATGTCTTGTTTTCCTTTATTGTTTCCTGGAAATTATATTTGCAAATTGATACATAGAAATAACTTCAGTTCTAGGATGACATTACCTCTGTCCAACGCAGATTTTCATTTTCCTCACTGTTAACTTTATGATTCATTATGGGTGTTTTACTAAGATCCCCTCCTGTTGTGTGTGCTGAGCTTTGACTTTTTCCCTCTAGCTTTGTGAGATCACCTACAGCAGATGCTTTTGGTGTCTTACCCATATGTCATTGGGCTTTACCCATATATTTTATGCACCAACCTGACTTCCAGCTGCCAGCACCTGCATTTCTTTGCCTGAGGGCTCTCTCTAGTAGCCATATGTGTGGCAGGTCAGCAGTGCCAGAGAACAAATGAGTCCCTGGGAGTCACACTCAACAGTGACTGATGGGAGTGGGTGTATATATATTCCAACTGGCTTTTCCCTAGGTGAAATAATTTTCGTCACATGGTCTGTGCTAGTTACAGTTTCTTAGTAGGATTAAGCTTGAGTTACCTGTAGTGGGAACTTGCCTAATAATGCCATTATTTGTTGCCATTCCTTTCCTTAGTTCCTCACTCTCTTCCTGGGTTTTCTCGGATCACCTCTCAATAAGTTACTTGCTCTCAACATTGCCTCAGGGAACTCAAAGTCGCTGAGCCAAGGTGCACCTCAGTCTCTCAGACGCCTTGTCTGGATTAGCAAACTCACTCAGTGCAAAGAGTGGACCTTACTGGACTCACTTGCCTAGAGTCATAACTTTTGTTGAATCTCAGTTCAGTCATTTCTTACTCTCTTGCTAACTCCTTGATATTATTTAGAAGTTCTTCTTAAACATATTTTATTAATTTTTAAAAACTTTCTTCAATGGGAGGGTTAGCCCAAAGTACCCAGCACGCCATTAGCAGATGTGTCAGCTTCAACTGTTGTCTTCTCAAATATTTTTTCTGTTCATTCTTTTCTTCAGGATTCTAATAAGACGTATTTTAAACTTTTCATTGGACCTTGACTATCTTGTATCCTCTCCTCCATAGTTTCTATTCCTTTTTTTCTCTGTATTGTAATCTGATCAATTAATTTATTTAGTTCTATCTTCTAGTATTTCAATTCTTCCATCAACCATTTCTAATCTGCAGTGAAAACCTTCTAAATTTTTATTTCACAATCTATTTTTCCCCCAAAATATTTCTGATGCTTTTTTTTTTTGACATTCCATTTTTGTTTCTTTAAACATTTCACACATGCTTATTTTATATTATGATTCCAGCATCTGAAGTCCTTGGTGGTCTATTTTTATTGTTTCTTCTGGTGGTTTATTTCCTTGTGTGTTTGTTGACTCTTGATTGTGAACTCAAATTTGGTCATCACTATTCTGCGGTAAACTTGGGAGTCTAAATTGAGAGTTTCTTCCTCCAATGAGAAATTATTTTTTATTCTGCTGAAAGCCAGGGAGTGCTACTGAACAATGATCACTTTATTCCCAGTCCAGGGTCATTGACTTAAACATGTGAGTCTCAGATTCAGTTTTTTCCATCTTGCTTGTGGGTCAAGGCTTGGTCTCCCCATCACAGTTGTGGTATAAATTCTTTGCCCCAGAGCAACACGTGCCTTTTTTTTTTTTTTAAAGATTTTATTTTTGTTTCCTTTTTCTCCCCAAAGCCCCCCAGGTACATAGTTGTATATTCTTCATTGTGGGTCCTTCTAGTTGTGGCATATGGGACGCTGCCTCAGCGTGGTTTGATGAGCAGTGCCATGTCCGCGCCCAGGATTCGAACTAACGAAACTCTGGGCTGCCTGCAGCAGAGCACGCGAACTTAACCACCAGGCCACAGGGCCAGCTCCCAACATATGCCTTTTGGATGTACTTACTGTTCACCACTTATGTCAGCATCCTTTTTTCTTCTTATTGGTGATTTCTTTTATTTTCTAAAATTCCAGCAATGTAATAAAAATGAGGATCTAGCTGTTTTGTCATTCAAAAAGCCCTCACAGTACCTAATGAAGCATATTGGCAGAAGCAGCAACTCCATTTTAAAATTTTAACTCTACTGCATTGAGAGTTCATAGTAAAAATAAAATTTATTGGATGAAAATATTGACTTTACTATTTAGAAAGCTAAACGTGAATTCAGACCCATTTTCTTTTAGTTATTTAGATGTGGTATTTGTGAATACTTTAAAAATGTCACAGACAACAAAATGTAGAATATATTTCTTTGTAAGCCCCAAAACTTATTTACAATACGGCCACATTCCACTGGTGCTTTATTTTTATTTATTTATTTTTAATTGAGATTGATTGCTAGAACAGTAGATATTAAGCCTACTGCATGCTAGAAATACCTGGGAAGATTCTTTAAAACACAAATTCCTTAAGCCTACCACAGATCTGCTCATTCAGATTGTTGGTGTTCGAGGACTGGGAAAGGGGGGCCCAGGAATATGCATTTTGAATAAGATACCAGATGTTTCTAATGCACCACCAGGTTTAGAAACCACTGATCTAGAAATTGTCTGCTTTGCTTTTGCCTATGAGAGATATTTTGGGGGTTCTTCTCTGAAGTTCATTTATCATCCTCTCATTTGCTCATTCATTTTTTTCCCCATGTATTTACTGAGCACATATTAAGTGCTATAGGAGACATGAGATTCATAAAATATATCTTCAAGGAGTTTGCAGTCTATATGATGGGTTTAGGCATGTGATCAAATATCTTGCATAAGATGTTTGCAATATCATATGCTTAAGACAGAAAAAGTCCAGTGCTGAGAATGGAGTGACCATGGGAATTCCACCTGTAGTCATCAGGGCTATTAGGCAAGATGCGAAGTTGAGACCTTCGTGGATACCAAAAGCCTTAAGAGAGAAAAATCAGAAAAAATATGGGAAAAATGGAGTCTTCTAAGGCCTTGGGGTCAGTTGAGCAGAGATTCAGTGCACACAATAAAAGAGTTTTCTTTCTGCTGATCTAACCAGATGTGTGAATTCCCTAGAATTTTAAGAGACTAACAATACACTCTATCTTTCTAGACTTTGCTAAATAGCTGCTAAAAATGGCTTTCAGCTTTGAATAGCTGTGTGGTAATAGAACCGTCAGAGGTAGAAATATGACTTCCTGCCAATAAATATTTAGTACTAAGGTTTGGATTTATGGCAGCAATTACTATCTCCATGTTGATTCTCCGCTAGTAAGTTAATGACTGCCTCCGCGGCACTTTCCGTCCCATAGCCATTTAGGTTCGTCTTTAGTTGGAAAGGGTAACAACCTATATAGGCTGAATCAAGCTTTGACGTAGAGCTAGAAGAGGAAAAGGACAAGGAAGGGAAATTATGTTCCCTCTGAAATCTATAGTTGCAATATATTTGCTATTGTAGAACCAGGACTCTAATAATTCTTTCAGGTTTTAGTGTAACAGTCATTTTTAGTGAACTCTTTCTTACCTTTCTCATGAAGATCCCTCTATCTTCTATCATTTCACCCAGTTTGTTTCCTTCATTACATTTATCACATGTTGCAATTACATGTTTATTAGTTCTTTTTTTCTTCACTGTTTATCTTTCTCACTAGAATGTAGCTATTGAAGACAATAGATTGTGTCTGCTTAGTTCATCCTTGCATCCCCAGAGCCTAGAAATGTTGAACAGAAAGTGCTCATTAAATGTTTGTTGAATAAATGAAGTCCTGAAATGCCACAACAGTGTGGAATACTGAATTAGTGTCTGATGAAATGAATCCAAATTCATACCAAAGTTACTCATTCTTTCATTTCACTTCATAAGTAATCTCCTTTTACAGTTTTTTGGGTGAAATTTGGTACACATATTTTAGTTATCTCTATTCTTTGTTATGGCAGAGAAGGCATCTCTTTGGTGGTTTCTGGTCCTCTCTACTTGCAATTCATCCTAAACATGGATGCAGGGTGAGTTTTTCTGGAACATTTTATCCTATCCTGCCTTTGCTCAAAGCATTCAACAGCATCTGATTATTTAGAGAATACTATAAAATATTCATTAGACTGCTTCCTCCACTATCATTTCAGCTTTCTTCGCCCACCTTATTCCTCATTCTCCTTTGGTAAAATTTCTACTTCACTCACATGTACAGACCTCTCTTCTCCCACTACCTCTTGCTTCCTTTAAATATATCATGCCCGTTGCCACTTGATCACATGGTTCCTTCCAACTGATATGCTATCCATCTTTCACTCTAGTGAAATCCAAAGACTCAACTTTTTTTTTAATTGTAGTAATATTGGATTATAACATTATATAACTTTCAGGTGTACATCATAATATATCTTGAATTCTGTGTAGATTACGTCATGTTCACCACCCAAAGATTAATTTATAATCCATCACCACACGTGTGGCTAACCACCCCTTTCGCCCTCCTCCCTATCCCCTTCCCCTCTGGTAACTGCCAATGCAATCTCTGTCTCTGCATTTGTCTGTTGTTGTTTTTATCTTCTACTTATGAACGAGATCATACAGTATTTGACTTTCTCCCTCTGACTTATTTCACTTAGCATAATACCCTCAAGGTCCATTCGTGTTGTCACAAATGGCCGGATTTCATCATTTCTTATGGCTGAGTAGTATTCCATTGTGTGATGGGCATGTAGGTTACTTCCAAGTCTTGACTATTGTGAGCAATGCTGTGATGAACATAGTGGTGCATATATCTTCGTGCATTTGTGTTTTCAAGTTCTTTGGATAAATACCTGGCAGTGAAATAGCTGGATCATATGGTAGATCTACCCTTAATTTTCTAAGGAAACTCCATACTGCTTTCCATAGTGGCTGCACCAGTTTGCACTCTCAACAGTAGCATACGAGTATTCCCTTCTCTCCAACACTTGTTCTTTCCTGTTTTGTTAATTATAGCCTTTCTGAGGAGAGTGAGGTGACATCTCATCGTAGTTTTGATTTGCATTTCCCTGATAGTTAATGATGCTGAACATCTTTTCATGGCCATCCGTGTTTCTTCTTTGGAGAAATCTCTGTTCAGATCTTTTGCCTATTTTTTAATTGGGTTGTTGGGTTTTTTGTTGTTGAGATGTATGAATTCTTTGTCTATTTTGGATATTAACCCCTTATTTGATATATGGTTTGCAAATATCTTCTCCCAGTTGTTAGGTTGTCTTTTCGCTTTGTTGGTGGTTTCCTTTGCTGTGCAGAAGCTTTTTAGTTTGATTTGTTTATTTTTTCTTTTGTTTCCCTTGCCCGGTCAGGCATGGCACTTGAAAATATGCTGCTAAGACCAATATCAAAGAGTGTACTGCCTATGTTTTCTTCTAGAAGTTTCATGGTTTCAGGTCTTACATTCAAGTCTTCAATCTATTTTGAGTTGATTTTTGTGCATGGTGTAAGATAATGGTCTACTTTCATTGTTTAGCATGTGGCTGCCCTGTTTTCCCAGCACCATTGATTGAGGACACTCTCCTTTCTCCATTGTATGCTCTTGTCTCCCTTGTAGAATATTAGCTGTCCGTAAATGTGTGGGTCTATTTCTGGGCTCTCGACTCTGTTCCATTGATCTGTGTGTCTGTTTTTGTGCCAGTACCATGCTGTTTTGGTTATGATGGCTTTGTAGTATGTTTTGAAATCAGGGAGTGTGATACCTCCAGCTTTGTTCTTTTTCCTCAGGATTCCTTTGGCTATTTGGGATCTTTTGTTGTTCTATATAAATTTTAGGATCCTTTGTTCTATTTCTGTGAAAAATGGAGTTGGAACTTTGACAGGAATTGCATTGAATCTATAAATTGCTTTAGGAATAATGGACATTTTTACTACGTTAATGAAGAATCCAAGATCATGGAATATCTTTCCATTTTTTTGTGTCTTCAATTTCTTTCAAGAATGTTTTATAGTTTTCGGTGTACAGATCTTTCACCTCTTTGGTTAAGTTTATTCCTAGGTATTTTATTCTTTTTGTTGCAATTGTAAATGGGATTGTATTCTTAATTTCTCTTTCTGCTATTTTCGTATTAGTGTAGAAAAGCAACTGATTTTTGTATGTTGATTTTGTATCCTGCAACTTCACTGTATTCATTTATCATTTCTAAGTGTTTTTTAGTGCAATCTTTAGGGTTTTTTATATATAAAATCATGTCATCTGCAAATAGTGACAGTTTCACTTCCTCTTTTCCAATTTGGATCCCTTTTATTTCTTTTTCTTGCCTGAGTGCTCTGACTAGGACTTCCAATACTATGATAAATAAGAGTGGTGACAGTGGGCATCCTTGTCTGGTTCCTGTTCTTAGAGGGATAGCTCTCAGTTTTTCTCCATTGAGAATATTAGCTGTGGGTTTGTCATATATGGCCTTTATTATGCTGATGTATTTTCCTTCTATGCCCATTTTATTTAGTTTTTATCATAAATGGATGCTGTATCTTGTCAAATGCTTTCTCTGTATCTATTGAGATGATATGTGATTTTTATTTTTCATTTTGTCAATGTGGTATATCACGTTGATTGATTTGCAGATGTTGAACCATCCCTACATCCCTGGAATAAAACCCACTTGATCATGATGTATGATCTTTTTAATGTATTGTTGTATTTGATTTGCTAGTGTTTTGCTGAGGATTTTTGCATCAATTGTTCATCAATGATATTGGAGTGTAATTTCCTTTTTTTATGTTGTCCTTGTCTGGTTTTGGTATCAGGAGAACGTTGGCTTCGTAGAATGAGTTAGGAAGCCTCCTTTCCTCTTCAATTTTTTGGAACAGTTTGGGAAGGATAAGTATTAAGCAAAGACTGAACTTTTAATGAAGACTTCCAGATTAATCTAACCCATGGGATTATTTTTTCTCCTTATTGTCCCCAAATCCGAATATCCCTTTATTTTTCTCAATAACATCATATGCTTATCTGATTTTGATACATAAATTTTCTTGTGTATATAATCTGCATATAAAAGTAGCTTATAAGTCTCCATGTATAGACTCTTCTGTATCCCCTCTAGCTCCTTACTCAGTGCTTTCAATAGGATAGACACTCAAAAAGTAACTGCTGAGTCAATAAATGAATGAATTGATAGATAAATCTTGTAGGAGCAGTATGTTAACAGAAGGATCTAGATCTAGTATGTCAGATAAGTTTAATCTCCTCTTCCGATAGTGATTGGTTGATATTGGATACCTTGAACACAGAGTTGAGAATTCTTGGCTGAGCAAGAAGAATACCATAATCTGAATATTTGCCCAGATGAGGCAGAGGAAGTGGCATGTTGCATGCCGAAAGTTCATTTGAAGTACATGAAATTGCCTTGCTGATAGAAAAAAAATGGTCAAATATTGGCAGATTCATATTGCTCAACCTGATACTTCCTGACCTTGAATTTTAGATTATTCCAAACCTATTTTTTCTACAATGTGGGAATCTTGACACTCCTGTCAGAATTCACGCCAATGAATTAGTTCAATGTGTATCTATCATCAAATAGTTGGCAAATATCCAGATCAGTTAGGTGTTGTAGCTGTGACTAGACATGGCTTGAAATCTATAGATGTGTAAGACTGACTACTGCCTTTTCTAAGGAAAATAAGTGAAAATCAATATTTTGGTACTAAATCATAGAGTTATTATGTTCAATTGCTAATACATAGGCTAATTTGTCTATTTCAATGTTATGTGTAGGAGGCTTGTAAGTTAATAAAATGTCATGAATTTTCTTAGATCTAGGATTCTTTGATCAAAATTCAGCTATTTAATTTTCATATCAATGTTTGGGCTTGTTGTAGTAACAGTTCCTAATTACTTATGTTCAGCAAGGTTAACTCTTCTAATGTGCTTATGTTTTCTGCTATGTAGTACTTTTTGACCATATGGGGCCCTTAATTTGCATTTAGTGCTTGCCATCCATCTTCTCAATGGACTACAGAACAGTTGACAAATGACTAATCACTGAAGGAAGAAATGTTTGGGCTCAAACCAGGGCAAGCCACTAATGAGGAGCTTCTTTAGCATAAAACACTTTAATTCCACTTCTCAAGCTATACTTAAGGTGTACAAGCAAATTTATAAGTTGTTCAGCACATTGTACTCTATATTTTCTTTGAATATCTATTTTGAAAACTTTTCTTAAAGTCGGAACTTTATATCATGTACTAATTCTGATGTTTAGGTTCTGGCTGTCTAGAGGTCCTTACGCAACGTCCCAGGGGTTGTCGGGAGGAAGTGCTCTGCATTTGTTGATCCTTCTGAATAGTTAGTGACTTATTGTAGGCAGGAAGTCTTGAGTTTAGAGTTTGAACAGGAACAAGAACAAGAACTTCTTTTTCAAATGAGAAGACTTGGGTTTCAGAGTTAGAAGAACAAGAATTTCTCAATGTTTCAGCTGATTTTTGGTTTGATGGAACACCCTTATACTGAGGTTCTGAGGCCTTACTTCCAGGATAAATGCCAACTCTAATTAGTGCAGTTGCCCCTCAGTATCCATGGGGGATCGATTCCAGGAACCCTGAGGGACCAAAATCTGTGGATGCTCAATCCCTTATATAAAATGGTGTAGTATTTACGTATAACAAATGAACATCCTCCTGTATAATTTAAATCATCTCTAGATTAATTATAATACCTAATACAATGTAAATGCTATGTAAATAGTTGTAATACTGCACTATTTAGAGAAAAATGACAGTTAAAAAAAGGCTATCCGTGTTCAGTAAAGATGTAACCATCGTAGGCCTTTCCACGTGCGCTTGGTTGAATCTGCACTGTGGAACCTGCAGATACAGAGGGTTGACAGTACGTCCTTATGCTCTCTGTCTGTAAAACAGAGACGAAGCTGTGTTACCTTTTCCTTTGTGCACTAATAGCTTCCTTTGAGGTAAACATAGCCAAAGAGTAAAGTCAGAGCCACCTAAATAAGTTAAGTAAGTAATTCAGACAAGGGGAAATATGCTTGTAATCTTTTTTATATTTTAATGCGTGAGTTTTCTCTCTCTCCCTCCTTCCACTACTGCTTTCCTTCGTTTCTCATTCTCTTTTCTTTCTTCTGATTTCCTCAGAGTCCAAATGGACTTTTGAATAGATAGCGAGACAAAGAGTATTTGGAAAGGGTAACTATCAATTCCATTTGTCTGAATTAATCTTTTTGGCATATTGAATAACCCAGGGTTAAATGGTGGACACAAATTGAGGAAGTAGATGTATAAGCACTAGAAAATGGGGAGGAGGGTGTATTCAAATGTAAATTACTATTATTTTGATTATCCTGAAAGAGGAACACAACTTTGATGATTCCATTTTTCTAGGGAGAGCAGAGACATTAGATGAATCAGATTTACAAACAGTAAAGGGGTTGGGACAGTAACTTTTAAGACTGGAAAACCAAGCAGTGTTCAATAATCCGAAGTCTTATTTTTCTGCTAGACTCTGAGCTCATTAGGGGCCAAGGTGTGTTGTACATTATAATACTGGCTTCTAGTCCAGTGCCTGGCACATTGAGGTGTTAAGTGAGAATTTATTGAATTAAAAGATGGACGGATGAATTACAGACCTGGCCAAGATGGAAGTCTGCCAGCTTCTGCAATTTGATTTCTGTTATCTGTGATGACTTCCAGCTCTTCAATTTGCTAATTCCAACCTACAATCCACATTTACCTCTTGTCTTTGAATGCAAAGCCTTAAAAGACTACTTTCTCTCTTGGTGTCACTGTCAATTAACCTGTCTAGTAAGGCTCTGCCCAAGGAATAAATGGTGCAGGGTAAGTGACAGTGAGTAACATGGCTGACATGTGATGTGCCATTCCCTGACTCTGGTTTTGAATTTGCGTGTGTGTGTGTCTATTGTGGCTCTTCTTAAACTACTACTTGTTAAACTAATATATGTTTATTGTTTAAAAATTAGAAAATATAGTAAGCAAAACCTCAAATTATATTTCTACCACCTAGAGACAATTACTTTTAATATTTTGGTGCATATCCTTATAGACTTTCTTCCTACTCATTTAAGTGTAACAAGAGCATGTTATAGAATAATTCCTTTTCTTACTTGTTTTGAAGTGAGCACAATTCTTCAAAGCAAATTGGGATCAGAAAAACAATCAAATGTAAGCCACATTTCTTTAATTAGGAAGAAGAATATTAATGCTATTTATTATTAATACATCACAGACTAAATATACACTGACTGCTCAAAATAAAACACATAATACTGTCTATCAGTGTATGCTGTTGAAAAAAGGTCAATTCATCGTTAGTGTAATTTGGGGAAATGGGCATACCTATGCTCTATTTGTAGGACTATACACTGGTTCAATATTTTTGGAAATTGTTAATTTCTATATTTAACTTTTATTATGGACAATTTCAAACATACAACAGTAGAGAGAATATCATAGTAAATTTTATGTATCTATCAATAGATTCAAAAATTAGAAACTCACAGCTAATCTTATTTTATCTATACTCTACTCACTAATCAACACTCTCAGTTATTTTAAAGCAAACCTCATATATCATATCATTTCATTCATAAATATTACAGTATTATATCCAAAAGATAAAAATTCCTTAAAAAATATGATCACAATGCCATTATTGTATCTAAAAAATTTAACAGTAATTTCCTAATATCATTAGTGTTCAAGTTTTCCAGATTGTCTTATTTTGTTTTCTAGTTTGTTTGAGTCAAGATCCAAATAAGACTGTAATTAGGTGACACATCTCAAATCTCTTTTAATCACTGAATTCATCTGCTTTTTTTTTTGTAATTTTTTTTTGTTGAGGAAATCAGGCTTTTTTCCTATAAAGTTTCCATATTTGGAGTTTTCCTGATTCCAACTCAAATTAACTATTTGATACTCTGAGGTAGAGTTCACATAGTAAAGGCGAGATACACACTTCCTGCCTTTCCTCCTCTTCTTCTAATTTGTCTTCTTCTTTTTCTTTTCAGTTAGTTTTCAGTCTAATGAGTTGGTTTCTTAGCATCCAAAAGTGGCCTATGATTTTCTTTTTTAGTTTCCTTATAAATTCATAGATTAAAATTACTACGTGTTTTAACTTATTGCGGTTATGATTCAAATTGCCCCAACTTTGGCCAATGGATGTCTATTTGAATTGGCTCCTGAGTCCTTTTGAGGTGACCCTTAAAGTCTTTCATAGGTTCTTTGATGACGAGATGTTCCAGGCTCATCTTAGAGATTTCCTACCACAGACTTGTATTTAGTCATTTCTCCAAGGAGTCTGGGTTCCTTTAAACGGGAAATGATGTTTGGAGGCCGCAATTTTGATACTGAGGGTGTTCTTTCTACCAAGTCCATCCTTGTTTCTGTGTTGTCAATAGACAAAGTGAGGAATATAATTTTTTAAAAGATAAAATATATCATGAATATATCATGAATATTGTGATACTTCTAATCCATATTCAGGACTACAGGCTTTTTACCTTTCCTTATCAATCTTACTTCCATTTCCTCTGTCCCATGCTGGACATCTCAGCTCTCAGGAACAGCAGCATAATTACTCTTTGCTTAATCATGCAATACGTTCACCGTAGTCTCAGAATAATAATACCAGCACTACTGCCAACAACATGATTACTAAAAATAAAGTTTGTCTTCAAGTCTTTCTTTTCTTAAGGTACATCCCACTTGGAAGTTGTAATCAAATTACTGGTTTGTACAGATCACTTAGTAGTTAATTATCTTCTCTGTTGTTGTTCCACCACTTAAAAGAGTTAGCTAGCTTCATTTGTTTTATTTTGCTGTCAGTGTTTAAAGGTTGCATTTTTATATTAAAAAGTGCAAGTTTTTGATGTCAAAGCTATAAAACAAGGTAGTTGAGTCTGGCTTGAATTTTTATCTCTCAAGCCTATTTACTTCCTCTTCTTATAAGAACTAATTTAAAACATTTTATGGGTTGACTTTTCAATTTCAATGTAGATATATTTGTTTCCTCTTTCTTAGATGAACAGTAGTAGACTTTACATTTGTCTCCAACTTGCTTTTTTCACTTTGTATTTTGTTGTGCAGTCACTCCATAGTTGTATATATAGATAGTACCCATTCCTTTTTTATGACTGCATAGTGCTCCATACTGGATTTAACTAGTCCTCCATTGATGGGCAATATGATTGTTTCCAGTCTTTTGCTATTACAAATCATTCTTCATTTAATGTATGAGCCACTTTTGAACTAGCTTAATTGTGTATTTCTCCAGATAGAATTGCTGCCTCTGGAGAGATTTCCCCCCCTGAGTAGTATTCATTCAGAGTGTAGTATACAGAATGGAGGATGTTGTAGAGGTGAGGTGGGTGTATCAAGCAATGAGACTGGTATGGTAGATCTAGACCATAGCGCTGTGGCATTCAATAACAAATGGTCTTTCATGTCAAGCTGAGGAAATTTGGACTTTATCTCAGAGGCAAAGGAGATAGAGGGAAAGGTTTCGAGGATGGGAGTAAGATGCTCATGTGAACATTGTTAAATGTGGTTTAGCCAAATGATTCTGGTAAGGAACGGGTTTCCTGAGAGGGTCCTTCACATAGCAGGCTCAGTTGGTTTAGCCCTTCTACCATGGAGGCTTTGATTTAGTGTGTGAGATTTGTGATTTTTCTCTGGAAAAAAATTCTCAAGAGCTTTTCAGTAATCAGTGAGTCCTGAACACTTTGTCAGCTAAGGTGCCCTGAAATCAATGCCATGGTGCTGACATGAACATACTAATTTCATTTCAGCATTAAAATTACACAGATTATTACTCTCCACAGTCCACTTCACCTGGAAATTGCTGAATTTCTACTTCCTTCTTTGTACTATGAATGGTCTCTTCTCAAGTGTAGGCAAATATTTGAAATTTTGCTTTATTATTCTCATCCCTAAATTTTAATATATATATTTGTTTATAAGGTGTGGGTTTCTCCTTTTTTTTGGACAGAGCCAGTGCTAGCTGTGATGTTATGGCCAAATCAATGTGGGTCTCAAATTCCTAATTGGAAAAGAAGCAGGTTGATTCTTCAAGATTGAAGAATCCATGTTTCTGCCAGCTTGGGCATCAGGTGTTTTTCTACGGTCTTGTGAGAACGCTGAACAATTCAATGTTCTTATCATTCTGAACACTGTCAGTTCTTCCCTAACGTATTCATGGTCCAGTTTAAGGTCAGCGTTTTCCTCAGGGTGGAGGTATAAGTGGGTTATAGGTGAGGAAGCTGATAAACTGATCCTAAAGATTGTCTGAAATAATAAACAAAGGTAATTTTGAAAAAGGATAGAATGAGGAGAATTTGCCTAACAAAACCATGATGTTTTTTAGAGTTGCGATAATTTAAGAAAACTAGTGCAAATTCAGGTATAGACTGATAAATTGATGAAATTCCTGAAATTATTTATTTTTTTAATAGATATTTATTGATCGTTTACCATGTTCTAGGCTCTGAGAATATAGTAGTGACCAAAATAGACAAGGCCCCAGCTCTTCTTTCTTTTTTTTCCCTTTATGCTGTTTTAGAGAGGAACATTGGTCCTGAGCTGACATCTGTTGCCAATCATCCTCTTTTTTTCTTTTCTCCCCAAAGCCCCAGTACATAGCTGTATATCCTAGTTGTAAGTCATTCTAGCTCCTCTCTGTGGGACACTGTAACAGCATGGCTTGATGAACAGTGTGTAGGTCCGCGCCTGGGATCCGAACTGGCGAACCCTGGGCCTCTGAAGTGGAGTGAGCAAACTTAACCACTCGGCCACAGGGCTGGCCCCCTTAGCTCTTCTTGAGTCTCCATATTAGCAGGGAAAATAATAAATAAGCAAACACATAAATAAATGAATGAATGAATAAATAAATAAATAAATGTTAGATTATGATAAATACTATGAAGAGAATAAAATAGTGTGAGAGAATAGAGGATACCTGAGTCCCTGAGGGGTGATCTTCAATGGATGATCAGAAAAGACCTCTTGTGGAAGTGACTTTGAGAACAGAGACCAGGGGGATAAGAGTAAACCATCTGATAATCTGTAGAGCTTTAGGGGTCTACTAAGTATGATTCAAAGCTCCCTCCATAATCCTAGTACGTTTATTCATATGTCGTGCATATAAGAATTTCATATAGGGGCCAGCACCGTGGGCGAGTGATTAAGTTTGAGCACTCTGCTTTGGTGGCCCAGGGTTCGGATCCTGGGCGGGGACATGGCACTGCTCATGAGGCCATGTGCCACAACTAGAAGCACCACAACTAAAAAAATATATATATGCACAACTAAATACTGGGGGAATTTGGGAAGAAAAAGCAGAAAAAAAAAAAAGATTTGCAACAGTTGTTAGCTCAGGTGCCAATCTTTAAAAAAAAAAAGAATTTCACATATATTAAAGAATGCACCTCAAACCAATGAGAAGCTGATGGGCCATTCAAAACGTGGAGTTAGATAAATCTATAATACTTAAGCAAAAACCGTTATATCTTTACATCAAACTGTGCAACAAAATACGTTACAAGTGGATTAAAAATTTTAACATGCAAACTGAAACCGCAAAATACTAGAAGGAAACATGGATAATATGTTTGTGATCTTGGGGTGGGAAAGAACTTCATAATATACAAGCAGTGAAAGAGATCGCAACGGAAAACACGAGAAAAATGCCTGCGATGAATGTGGCAATGCACATAAAGCTCATAAAATGTCAAGAAAACACTAACATCTCAATTAATAGGACATGGACAGGTAATTCCCATAAGAATAAATACAGACTCTCTGAACTTATAAAAAGATTCAATCTTACTAGAAATAAAACGCATTTTATGGAAAACAAAAGGAATGGTGTGATTTTTGTCTGTTATGGTATCAAAGAAAAAAATGATCATATTCCATGATTCTGATGGTGGGTTGATCTGCACAGGTACTTTTCATGTAAATTGCACTCTTTAACCTTCCATCTTCATATTTTGGGAATATGTGTCAAAAATATTAAGGTTAAAATTCACCTTGGATAGAGCATCTATTACTCCCTTTTCAAAGGGAGTAATCAGAGATGGAGTTAAAGATTTAAATGCAAGGACATTTGGCAGAGCATGGTTGAAAAGAG
Source organism: Equus caballus (assembly GCF_041296265.1). NCBI lineage: Eukaryota > Metazoa > Chordata > Mammalia > Perissodactyla > Equidae > Equus > Equus caballus. Next base: position 47,736,408 of record NC_091697.1, read on the forward strand.
GAAAAAATGAGTAACAACCTAAATGCTCAACAGTAAAGGAAAGGGGCGGACCCAATGGCACAGCGGTTAAGTGTGCACATTCTGCTTTGACAGTCTGGGGTCCGCCGGTTCTGATCCTGGGTGCGGACATGGCACCGCTCATCAAGCCATGCTGTGGCAGGTGTCCCACATATAAAGTAGAGGAAGCTGGGCACTGATGTTAGCTCAGGGCTAGTTTTCCTCAGCAAAAAGAGGAGGATTGGCAGATGTTAGCTCAGGGCTGATCTTTCTCCTAAATAAATAAATAAATAAATAAATAAATAAATGGTAAAGGAAACGCACAACAATAAGATTATGCAACCATTGAAAAGGAAGCTTTTGCAGATTTTAAAAGGATAAGGGAAAATACTTGTGATACAGTGCTGGCATAAAAACAGAATTCTAAGCTGTTTGCGCAGTGGGTATTGCATGCAAAAATGCCAATTTTGTGTTTGTACAGCCTTCCACAGCTCATTTGCTCTTGCTCTCTCTCTCTCTCTCTGGAAAAAAATATAACTAAGAGTTGACATGGTAATAAACTGGAGATAAGATTATAGATGACTTTTATTTTCTTATTTTCTGTATTTTCCAAATGTTTTACAATGAGCATATATTACATTTATAATGGGGAGAAAATGACTATTAAATGTGACAGGCATCCCTTGAAACACGGTTTGTAGATTTGAAACAGTCCATGTCTAACAGTCATCACAGGACCCCGTTTCCTCTCTACACCTGGCTCCTGCTGGGGCTGCCTTGCAAGGGAGGAGGGGAAGGAGTCACTATTATTATTATTTTTGAGAGAATCCTGGAGTTCAATATTGGGCAAAGGAGTGAAACGTAAGAGGGAAGGCTTCCTGGGAGCATGAGGCAGGACTGGCTGCCATGTGGTCACCTGCCAAGTCAGTCTGGTTTTAACACACGTATACCCTCACTCCCTGAATTATTTTAATGCCACCTTATTGTACTACTTAAAATCGTATCAGTTAGAGATTAATTTGGAGTAACATGCCCATATCTATAAATATGAGTATAAATATAAGAGTGAAAACCTCTGGGTGGATTAACAATCTATTAAATAATCCATACATTAGTATGATTTAGGCCAAAAGCAGTTGGATTGAATATATTTGAGGGAATAGGAGTTTTCCTCGTGGGGAAGGAAAGGCAGGTCTTTTGGCGTTGGTGTTCTTTGCCAGGTGGGAGCCTGTTGGGAGTTGAGCTGCCCAGGAGGGCTTATGGCAACAAGAACCTTCTACAACCTTGGGCAGCTGGAGGGAAAGTGTGTGTGGAGTTAAGCAGTTAGTATCTCAGAGTCTAGGTTCAGACACACCTGGGTCTGAATTCTGGTTCAAAGACTGAGCCATTTTGGATAACTCCTTAACGTCGCTAATCTTCAGTTGCCTTACTTACATTATGGGAAAAATATCTCTTTCATAGGGTAAGATAGTGAGGGTATATAAGATAATGCCTGGCACATAGTAGCGTTCAGTAAATGGTAGTGCTGGAAATTGGTGGCTGCTGGTATGGCAGAAACAAAATCTTCCTTGTTACTCATTTGCTATCATACTTCAAAGTAAATTACTGTGAACTGAAAAAATTAATGTATCTTCAAAGCTTGTTTTCATCCAGGGAGTAGCCGAGTCATCCAAGGAGAATCTGAGTCAATTACTAGGGATTTGGGGAAATGGCTATGACATTTTATAGTTAGGTTGCAACTGAATAAGGAGGACACGATTGGGCTGTTTGTGAAGTTAGCCTGGTATACCTTATTAAAATGTAATAGAATCCCATAAGGAATAGCTAATAAAACTGAGTATAAGCTATTATGCTTTCTCAAAGTGATATAGAAAAGCCAAATTTTACTATTTATGCTCCTATGTAAACATCATTAGGACTAGGTTCTGTATTGCCCCAAAAGATATGGTTTAGTATCTCCTGCAAAATTAGAGCTGAATTTTATGACTCTCTTTTCATGGGTATATGCTCTGTCAGCAGATGTTAACTGAAGATGCGTGAAGAGGAGAAAGTCAACTCGACATCAGCCTCTTTCTAATGCTTGCTGATGTATAAAACATCCCAGCCACCGGAGCCTGAAGGCTGGAAGTAAACTGCATTGCCCCAAAGAACAACGTAAGTCTCTGTGTTCTCCACGCTTGAGAACTGTTTTCACAGAAACATCACACACCAAATAGTAGAGTGTTTTACTCTCCTTTCCCAGCACCATGACATCAGGGAGAGGCCGAGTTTAACCTGCCCACGGTAGAGAGGTTTGCTGGTGACGATGAATGGAGATGTGGCTGGATCTATGTTTCCCGGGTGTTCCCTGCGCTATGCTGTGTCTTCATTTCCTTGGCCACAATCACCCAGTTGTGGATAATGACTCAGCGGTCATTCACAGCATCAAGGTGACGCCAGGCCAAATTGGACCCTAGGACTATATGTCCTTTGCAGCAACCAATGACTTCCACTGAATAACATGTGTATGTGTGTGTGTATTTTATATTTAGTTCCCCCTGTCTCTCTTTCTATGTCATAGTGTCTTTCCTTGAAATTAGAGGCAACAAGGATTGTTGAGAAACACTGGGTGGTGGTTCAGAAGGTTATGGTTACAGTCTTGGCTCTGGAACCATCTGTATATTTGAACTTGAACAGGTTATTTAAGTTCTCTGGACTTGTGATTTCTCATCAGTAATGTTCAGCAGTTGGATTTAGGGACCTTTCTTTCCTTTTCTAAAGTGTGGTGAGTCTAACCTATCACATGCTCAGTGATTTGGGAAATATGGGGGACTTGTGGGGGATGGAAGAGAAGCATAAGACACAGCCCATGACCACAGGGAGATTTTATCCCTCTTGAGGGAAGAGGGAATAATTAAATAACAAAATGAGCTGGGATGTGATCAAAACAAGTGGTCAGCAACTGAATTGTCAGTGGATATGAAACTGTCTGAGGCGCTGAGTTAAAGGCTCCTTAAGCAATGCTGAGTGAATATGGAGGGAGCAGGGGCAGGTTATGGTGAACTGCATGGAGGAAGGAAGTTTTGTGCAGAAAGCAGGACTTATACAGGTGGAGGTGGCATGCAGGGTACAGTGACAAAGTGCATTCCTGGCAAAGGAATCAGCAGGAGCAAAGATGAGGACATTGGATGAGCACTGTGGATTCTGTCTACTCTCTGTCCCCTGCATTTTTTCAATATGATTTTGCTTATAAGAAATCTGCTTTTGGGGCTTTCCTGGTGGTGTAGTGGTTAAATTTGCACACTCCAGTTCAGCGGCCCGGGATTGCAGGTTTGGATCCCGGATGTGGACCTACACATTAAGCCATGCTGTGGCGGTGTCCCACATACAAAATAGAGGAAGATTGGCACAGATGTGAGCTCGACAATGGTCTTCTGCAAACAAAAGAGGAAGATTGGCAACAGGTGTTAGCTCAGGGCCAATATTCCTCACACACACACACACACACACACACAAAATCTGCTTTTATGGGTCAAATCTCATTTTTCCTTCTTCTCCTTCAGAGTTCTAAGGAAGGATTATCAAGAGTGTATAATGGTGAACTCAGAATCTTTGGATGAGCCTGGCATCTCTTTAGGTCCCAAGAACACAGAAGATGTATTGAGTGATCATGGCAGATTCATAGACTCACAGCCTTTCATCTGTGATGATATCTGGGGCGAGAAAGTCACACCTGTGGTGTCCTCCTCTCATGGGTCTCCCAAGGCTTTGCCGTATCCCTGGCTTCTGAGCTGGCACTCCACCTTGTTCTTTCCCACAGAAGAAAGGATACTACAATGCAAGTAAGCAAGGGAGACATCATATAGGAACAACTTTAGTTAATTCCATTAAAAAAGTATTCCCTTGCAAACTTGGGTAATATAACCATTTTTAGTTAATAGTAATGACAGATGTCATTTATGGAGTGTTTAGTATTTACTGGGCATTATGGCAAACACTTTAGGAAGATTATTGCCATTTAAGCATCACAATAACCTTGTGAGGCAGGGACAATTGTACTCATCTTCTCTTTGTGCCTGGCTCCACATGAAGTGTTTTATGTGTATGACCGTACTTAATTCTAACCACGGCATTGTAAAACGTTTACTAGTGTTATCACCATTTCATAGACGAGGAAACAGACCCTGAGAAAGAAAGGAGGGTGTACAGGTGTTTCCTTGGCAGTAAGTGATAAAGTTGAGATCCAGTTTGTGTGACCCAGAAACTGTGTTCTTGACATAATAATATGACTAAAAAAGTACATGTAGCACCTCTTACAATTGATCATAACCCAAAAGAAGGGCTGTCCCCAGGGTTGAGAAACACCGACATGCAGGATTGCTTTCTTTGATTTCTTTTAAGTTGCACTGAATATGGCTAATTTGAAATCAGGGCATTTGGGGAGAAAAAAGATAACTGGTAGCACTAGGACATTCATGCCTTGCTGAGCAACAGCATTTGCCATTTGGAATAATGACTAGAATAATGATGTTTTCCCGACTATGTCGTGTGTGACTGACCCTCAATTTGTCTTGTGCAGAACACAGGTGATGCACTCAGGCTTGCTGGGAGCTCCTAGGTTAATGTAACATCACAGGAGGATCACTCCCAAATGACCCTCAGACTCTGCCATCTGTTTAGGGGCCCTGTACCACACAGGCAGAATAATTAATACACCTTTTGACTAAGTACTTTCATCATAAATGTTGGGGTGTGATATTCACATGGATGAAATTGGGATTTCAACATCTACCAATGCGTGAACTCAGGACGGACACAGGTGGGACATGGCAGGCACCAAGTATCCATTGTGCAATAGAGGGGTCATGGAGTGGATTTTGGGGGATTAAAAAATGAAAAAAGCTTCTCTGACTGCATTAATGCAAATCTCTACTGTACCTCTGAATGGAGGTGCAATCATTTTTCCCGCTTCCTTGCCTAAGAGTGGTGCCAATTTGGGACAGAACTGACCTGCACATCTCAGTCAAGTATCAAATACGTAAAATATTTGTGTAGGGTCTACACACTGCAAGGCATTATGCCAGGCACTAGGAAAGCAGAGAAGAGGAAGACATAAAGAGATTCCTGGCCACTTTAGGCTTATGGTGTGGCCTGAACAAATGTGTGATGACATTGACAACTTATATTGGCTCCTATGAGAGGAAGAGGACAGGTTGTTATGATGGCGCTTAGTAGGGAGTAGAAAATGGGGTCAGGGAAGGCCAGCCTCAGGAACGGATATCTAAATTCAGGCTGAAACCTGAGTAGGAGTTCGCCAAGCAAGAGAGAGTTGGGGTTGTGTATGAGGCAGAGAGAAGAGCTGTTTGAAGGCCAGGAGAGACAAAAGTCTGATGTCATCATGGTAGTGGAGGTGGGTGGTAGGAAGGGGAAAAGGGGGAAGTGGGAGGGACAACAGATGAAGCAGGAGAGAGAGGCAAGGTCCAGATTATAGAGAGCTTTGTAGTTTGTGCTAAGAATATGGTGATTTTGTTCTAAGGGCAATGGGAAATCACTGAAAGTTTTCAAGCAGGCATCTTGTAAAGCAAGTTTCAACTGGTTACAGGAGAACATGGTAATGCTAATAGCTAGCTCCAGTAATTCAAGGCCAACGTTAATTATCTTTGGATGGGTTTCCTGGATTATCTGCTTGTATTGCTTTCCCTCTGCAACTGCAGAACACTCCATGTTTCAAATGGCACCTGGGTGCACAGGATGTTTCTGAACACAGCCTGGCTAGTTCAGGTAGCTAGAACATGTCAAAAGTAAGACCGAGGGCTTGGTTCACATATGGTCTGGGTGTTGTCAACTCCGTCCTTTGGTCACTGAGTTAGCAGTCTTACAAATGCACTCTCTATTCTTAACAGAGGAGGGATGCGTGTGGAATGGCTCCACTCAACTCAGCACTAGACAAAGAAGGTCAGTGGCGTAGTATGTGGCCTGGGATGTTTAGCTTAGGCCTCTGAGCTGTATATTAAGGAATTGCGTATAGGTATCACCTTTCTGGAATTGGAAATATTAGTCAAGCTAGGCTGACTTCTTGTCTGAATATCTTAGATTAATCTATACATATCGATGGACAGTAAAGTGGGTTTCACTCTTTCTTTTAAATAAACCGGTTTAATGCTGGCGTTAAGATAAGGGAGTGGCTGTTCTTCACCATATAACTCTTCTGACAGTATGTTTTATAACTTGGCCTTCTTGTTCCCTCATTGCTTTTGGTTCTCTGTAGTCTATTGTGACATTATCAAAGAATGTAGGGCCTTGCTACTTAGATGAGTTAAGGCAGCACAGGCTGCTATAACAGATTCTTGGAGGGCTACATTCTTGATCTGATGGTTTACCAGAATCTCCAAATGACTCGAGCTTACTGTAAGATGTTTGGGGAATGGTCAATAGATTCAATTCTATAGAGGAATGGGGACAACTACTATTATTTGGAAAATTATTCACTCAATTATTAATGACTTACCAAATGCCTATTCTTCTCAGAGCTGTCTTCTAGGGGCAGTGTAGGATTAGAGATGAACCGGGGAAGGCTCTGCTCTTAAACTGGAGGAGACACGGGGAGGTCATACAAGAGAGGTGCCATACTGCTAAGATGTGGATGCGCTTTCCTTTCCTTTCCATCAAATAGGACTGGATAACTTGGGAGTAGCAATTATTATGAAACTGGCTCAGCACCCCACCTTAGAGAAAGGAAAATTTGGCTCAGCTTCTTTCCCATATGCCTATATGTGAGATTTAGGAAGTCCTTTTTTTTTTTTTTTTTTTCATAATGGGAATTATTTTTGTTTTATTTATTTATTTTTTTAGCAATTCCTTTTTTTTTTTAAAGATTTTATTTTTTCCTTTTTCGCCCCAAAGCCCCCCAGTACATAGTTGTATATTCTTTGTTGTGGGTCCTTCTAGTTGTGGCATGTGGGACGCTGCCTCAGCGTGGTCTGATGAGCAGTGCCATGTCCGCGCCCAGGATTCGAACCAACGAAACACTGGGCCGCCTGCAGCGGAGCGCGCGAACTTAACCACTCGGCCACGGGGCCAGCCCCTAAGAAGTCCTTTTTTTAACTATTTTTCCTCAAAAGATGGTATGTAGGTGAGTCAATGATTCACTGCAATCAGTGTCCATAGACAACTCTATTTGCTTTTTCTGACTTTAAATGGATGTAGGCCACATAGTTAAATTATATATTCAATAAACCTGATACTTGACTCCTCTTGTCTTGGCTTGACAGTATCCTTAAACTTCAATGGGCCAGAAAATACAATTGCACAATTATTGCTCTGACCGAGAGCAGTAAAATTGATGGATGAAATGTTGAGGATCAGCTAAAATGACATCATCAGAATCACACAGGATGCGTGAGTACTACCACTTTCTTACCAAAATTTATCTACTGCACACCCTCCCCATGCAAACTAATAATTTACAAGGATCATATATACGGCTATTGATGCTTTTCGTCTGGGAAGTTTCCAAATTATCAATTCGTGAAGACTTTATGCATGATAATAGTCACGTTCTATGCGTTTCCTTGGGTTTCTCCAGGGTTCTCACACTTTTCATAGCACTCTCAAATGCATTTATGTCCCTTGATCTTAATACCCCTGTAAGACTGAACAGATATTAATTCTCCTATTTTACAAATGAAAAGATAGAGGCATAGAGTAATGAGATTAGTCATTTGTGGTCCGTATAGCTGGTGACTGTCAGTATTAGAGCTGGAATCAGGTCTTCTGACCAGCACATTTTTACCTTGGTGATTAAAAACAGAACTTAGGGGCCAGTCCAGTGGTGTAGTGGTTAAGTTCGCACACTCCACTTTGGTGGCCCGGGGTTTGCTGGTTTGAATCCTGGGTGTGGACCTGGCATTGCTTGTCAAGCCATGCTGAGGTTGCGTCCCACATAGAAGACGTAGAAGGGCTAGGATATACAACTATGTACTGAGGCTTTGGGGAGAAAAATAGCAATAAAAAAATAAAGAAAAAGAGGAAGATTGGCAACAGATATGAGCTCAGGGCCAATCTTCCTCACCAAAAACCAAAACAAAACAAATACTTAGCTGGGATCAAATCCTTGCTCTACCACTACTAGCTGCAAATTTGGTCAAAGTTCATAACCCTTCTAACTCTTGGATTCCTCGTTTGTAAGATGGGTTAATTATAAAGTGTACTTCTTAGCACCATTGTGAGGATCCAGCAAGCTGATTTGTGTACCATGCTTGGTGCCGTGCCCATCACACAGTAAGCTCTCAAACATGGTTGGGTAACACTAGGAGTCATTCCTGGTCTGCCTTATGTGCTGTTTTGTACTGTGGTCTGTTTTATAAGTATGAAGTGTTGCAATTTCCGCAAATAAAAAGGTTAGGGAAGCATCACCATCTTAAAACTGTGTTTGCATGTAATAGCAGGTAACTCTCATTCACCCAAACTGCTTTCCCCAGCAGGGACTGCTCAGGACCGTCTGTTTCTTCTTTTCTGCTGGCAAAGGTTTTGCTTTTCACACGTTTCAGCACAGCAGGCTGTGGTGATTCTACCAAGTTGGCCACATTTACCTCTGACTCCAGAGGAAAGAAGAGAGCTAGCCATATCTGAGCGTGCTTGAAAAGCTGGCAGCCCGAGACACAAATTATACTTGTGCGGCAGTCCCACCACTTGCAGCTACACCCAGCTGTTACTTAAAAAGGGCTCATGCATTTTCTGAGTGAAAGTTGGGACGCTGGGGAGCACATGTGCTGTGTGGGAGGTAGAATGGGCGGTTGCTCATGCCTATTTCTTTGCAGGCAATTGGAGTCAGTATAGACGGGGTAGACACTTGACTTTAGCACGTAACAAGGTGGGACATAGCTTCATCAGGATTCCGCTCTCCTTGAATGAGACTTCTAATAGCAGCAAAGTCAAGTTGTCCAGATTTTGGCTAAGCCGATGCAGTGCCTGGCACACGTGAGGTCCAAAGTCGAATTTGCAGAAAGTTGGGGCAATTCATGAGAAAGATTCCCTGGGTGAACCGAAAGGAAGATCTTTACACTGAGAAGAAAAGTCACTCCTCTTTGGTTACTCACATTTCTTTCTTTGGTCTCCTATAGTTCATTCATTCATTTATGCATTCATTTATTCTTTCATTCAACTAATATTTGTTGATGATGGGGACACAATGGTGAGCAAAAAGCAAATACTATACTTGCCTTTAAGAGGCTTATGTCCTAATGCAAGAGACAGACATTAAAGAAATGATCACATAAATGTATAGTCACTATCTGTTAAACTCAAAGGTCCATGAAAAAGAGCCCAGATATCCATCAACTGATGAATGGTGGTATGGCCGTAGAATGGACTAGTATTCATCAATAAAAAGAAGTGCTGACACAAGCTGCCTTATGGTGAACCTTGAACACATGTTGCTAAGTGAAAGAAGTCAGACACAAAAGACCACACATTGTATAATTCCACTTATATGAAATATCCAGAATAGGCAAATCCATTGAGACAGAAGTATATTAGTGCTTGCCCAGGCATAGAGTGGTTGGGGGAAACTGGGGAGTGATGCTGAGTATAGGGTTTCTTTTGGGGGTTTTGAAGATGTTTTAAAACTGAATGTGGTAATGGTTGCAAAATTCTGTGGCCATATTAAAAATCATTGAATTGTACACTTTAAATGGGTGAGTTGAATGGTATGTGAGTCAATCTCAATAAAGCTGTTATAGTTACAAAAAGACCTATGAGAAAGTGGTGTCTGAGTGGAATTCTTTAGGATAAGTTGGAGTAATTTAGGTAATGGATGGTTGGGAGGATGGGGAAGAATGTTCCCAATATAAGAAGGTCAGTGGAGCATAGGTGGAGCAGAAACAAGGCAAGAGCAGCTGGAGCTTTGAGAGCAAAAACAGAGGTGGTGCAAGATGGGCTGGAGAGACCAACTTGATGACCACTTGCTGTGGGCAGACACCGTTCCAGAGGCATATCTGTATCATCTCATGTAACCTTCACCATGATCCCATGAGGTAGAAACAGTTATAGGCAGGGGAAGATAGTGTAGAGTTTACAAATGATCTTTAAGATATTTTTTCTCAATCATAAGAGAAATTGGAGGGCAATGAAGAGAACATGGCAAGGTATGATAAGGTTTGTATTTTAAAGATCCCTCTGGCTGTTGTGTAAAGAATGTTGGAACTGAAGAGGTCATCAACTTTCAGCCCTAGAAGAGGGGACCACAGTCAGGTCCCCCTACAAGCTAATTTCCTCCATAGTCTGTTATTTTCTGCAGAATCAGTGGATGGACAGGAGAAATATACTATGCAGAAAGCCCAGCACAGTGTCCCACACATGATTTAAGAACTACTTGTCAAATGAATGAACCATAGCTCCTCTATTCAATCAATTTTAGATCAATTAGCTGCCTCTAGTGGGACAGAGCATTGAGTCCCTCAGGTATTTCCCTTTATATACCAGGTTGATGAGAAAAGATGTGGGTCATTTGCTTTGTTGCTCTGAGTACCAGGAGGTAGTAAAGGGTAGCGGTTTAGGGCATGGGCTCTGGAGTCAGAAGATCCTGACTCTAGAATGATAGACCAGGTGTGTGTCCTGAAACAGGCCCGATGTGTCAGCAGCAGCAAAGAGCTCATGGCTGGCTAGGAACATCACTGCAGGAGGGTTCCATAACATTTCCTATTGCTCGGGAGTCTCAGTCATTAAGCATAAGTGCATCATCATTAATGCATCACTACCAGTACAGCATGATGACATTAGGTGAAGAGTGCTGGACTTGATGGAAGAGGCTCAGTTGGAACAGAACTCAGAAAAGACCCCACATTCTAAGTTTGGAGAACTGCCTATTGGTGGGGACAGCCAATTTCTCATCATGCTGTGGAGAGGACCCATTTCAGCAGCACCAGTGCTACCAGCTCCAAGGGAGGTAACAAGATAGATAGAGGGCTACATTTGGATGTATTAGCTTCCCACTGATGTTGTAAGAAACTACCAACTTTATGGTTTAAAACAACACAAATTTATTATCTCACTGTTTTGGAGGTCAGAAGTCTGATGTGGGTCTCATGGGGCTAAAATGAAGTTGTCAGTAGTGCTGTGGTCCCTTCTGGAGGCTTTAGAGGAGAGTCCGTTTCCTTGCCTTTTCTGGCTTCTAGAGACTGCCTGCATTTCTTGACTCAAGGCCTTCTTCCTACATCTTCAAAACTAGCAATGTTGGGCTGAGTCCTTCTCATGCTGTAATCTGTATTTCTCTCTCTTCTGCCTCCCTGCTCCACTATTAAGAATGCTTGTAATTACACCGGACCCATTTGGATAATCCAGAATAATCTCCCTATTTTAAAGTCAGCTGACAAACAACCTTAATTCCGTCTGCAACATAATCAGTTTCCAGAGATAGGCCATGGACATCTTTGGGGCCCATTATTCTGCCTACCACAGAGGGAATGCAGAGTGTACAGAATGGCAATCATATCTACCCTCTCTCCTGCCCTTGGAGGTAGGAATTTGATGTCAACCCCCACCACTCCCCTTCTAAAAGATTGAAGGTGCCTGGAACATTCTCTTCTCCAATTATTTGGGGACTGCTTATTATTTTCTGTCTGAAAGTTGCCAGAGGTTGAACTGGCAGAGTACCTGAGGCTGCTGGAATATGCAGAAAGGGGTGGTAGAGAGATGGTGGAATGATACAGAGAGGTGTGTGTGTGTGTGTGCATGGGCACACACGTGTGAGGTAAGGAGGAGGTAGCTCCTATTCCCACTATTTGGTATAGAAGAATATGTGAATTTCCCTTTGGTTGAGTAAGGACTTCAGAAGGTGGCCTGCTACTCCCTCTATATCCCCTTGCTCAAAGGAGGGTAACCTATTGGGCTATTCATATATGAGCAAGAGGTTGTGGGTTGGGCTACCAAGGAGAGGGCTGGTGATGAAGTAAGAGGTTGAGCTGGGTCTCCCATGTTAGAGAAATAATCACAAAGTGTGCTGTACAACAATTTGAATCACTTCTTCAGAGAGGGGCTGACTTCCAGACCCTCAGAGAAGACCAACAACCAGCTTGGGGATGGGAGAAACTTACTGAGAACAATTACATAGGAGATAGGATCTACTTTCCACCCAATACCACAGGGCATAGGCCTCAGTAAGGAGTCAGGTGATGAATAGACCACGCTCTTCCCCTACAAGATAAATTGGAAGAGCCTTGAATGTTTATTCAGCACTGGAAATGGTAAGAGGGGATGGGGAAGTTATTGGAAGAAATAAAACCATTTAATGTTTGCATCAATCCAACGCTGAGACTTCTCATAGTTAAAATAATTATGATAATAATAGCTAACACTTGTATAACACTCAGATGCTATACACTAAGTGCTTTTTATGTATTAACTCAGTTAATCCTTAAAAAAATCCTATGAGTTAGGTAATTTCATTATCTCCATTTTACAGATGAAGAATTAGAAGCACAAAGAGAACAGGTAATATGCCCAGCATCACACAGATATATGTTGTAGAACTGGGATTTGAACTTTGAAAATGAAGCTAAAATATTAATATTCTCCAAGAATTATTATTTTTTAAATGTCAGAGTACCTTTATGGGTAATTAGTGTAAACATATTTTTCCAATCTCTTGAATTCTGTTCTGTCTTTTTGATTCATTCATTCTGCAAATATTTATTAAGAGCCCAGCATGTTTAAGGAACAGCTGGAGCCAAGTAAGCAAGGGAAAGAATCGTAGGAGGTAAAGTAAGAGAGGTATTGGGCCAGATTTCGTAATGTCTTGGAGCTTCTGTAAGGACTTCAGTTTTACTCTCAGTAAGACTGGGAGACTTGGCAAGGTGTTTAGCAAGGGAGTGATGTGATTTGACTTTTGTTTCAAAGGAATTACTCTGGCTGTTGTGTTTGAAGTAGCCTGGGGGTGGGAAGGGACAAGAATGGAATGCAAACATGGCCAGTTAGGGAGCTGTTGTAATAGCTTAGGAAGGAAACAGTAATAGCTGGACAGTGGGTAACAGAGGAGCAATGAGACATGGAGAGATTCTGGATGTATTTTGAAAGTAGAGCTATATGATTCAGTGATGGGTTGATTCTGAGATCTGAGATAAAAGAATGAAGTTATGCTAATTCTAAGAATAACTTGCAACCTGAAGTGCATCTCATCAGCACCAGAGCTTTTAATAGTTGGGGCTGTCCGCATTATTATAATCTTGTGAAATGTACTTTTGCTGTGTTTGAAAAAATTACTTATGCAAAATTTTTTGATAAGGAAGAAGGCAAAGATAGAATGTGAAGTGAAAATGGGTTTTATCAAAACACTCCCCTGGGATATGCTCCTCATGTGAATGTCATATTCACATGTCATAGTGGAAAAATAGTGAGAACCTGTGCTCTGCACGGCTGCTTTGGGTTGAATTGTGACCCCTAAACAAAAATATGTTGGAGTCCTAACTCCCAGGACCTTAGAATGGGATCTTACTTGGAGAGAGCGTGTCTACAGAGGTAATGAAGCTACAGTGAGATCATTAGGGTTGGCCCTAATCCAGTATGACTAGCGTCCTTATGCAAAGGAAGAACTTGGACACAGACAAGCTCATAGGAAGAACACCAAGTGAACACGAAGGCAGAGATCTTGGTGACGATTCTACAGGCCAAGGAACGCCACAGATTGCCAGCAAACCGCCAGAAGCCAGGAGAGAGGCATGAACAGATACTCTCTCACAGCCCTTGGAAGGAATCAACCTTGCCAACACCTTGATCTTGGTCTTCTAGCCTCCAGACTGTGCGATAGTAAATTTCTGTTTAAGCCATCCAGTTTGTGATACTTTGTTATGGCAGTCCTGGCAAACCAATACAGGATCTCTGAATAAAGACGCTCGAAAGTCACAATCGAGCTGTGATGAAGGGCTAGAGGAAGAACCGGGAGACCCAAGGACTGATGATACCGAGACAAATGCTGAGCTCTCTCCCTGCTGATGGCCAAGCGGGTACCACCACGCTGGCACCTAGTCTATGTCAGCATAGTTAGTTATAAGTAAATCTTCAGCAACCATGTGTTGTCTGATGGAATGTCTAATGCTTATCAACACCTAATACATTGTAGGTACGCAACAAATACTACTTTCTTTCTTCCCTGGATAAACTTGGGTACTGAAAATCATTGCAAACTATAGTGGGTTTTTGAGATCTTCCATAGGAAACCAGAATTGGGAGTAGATATTCCAGCAGCATCCAGTCAGATCTTATTGCCAAGAGAGCCTCTGGTCTTCTCTTTCACCATGTAACTGTACCAAGATGCTATAATCCAACATAACAGTAGTTACTTTTAAGAAGTCAAAGGTCAACCCTCTAACTCATGGACCATGATAATGAGAAGAACAGAAAATACAGAAATGGAAAAACATCCTAGCAACGTAATTATAGTCTTTTAAAAATGATAATTAAGGGCCGGATCTACCTGATCATGTTACATTAAAAAGTGTAGGTTTAGAACTTCCACTTTGGTAAAACCAGGTTTTCTTGTGACCTCCAATCAATTAGTACAAACCCTTTTTATTAACTCATCTATAAAAATGAGAGGGACATTTTAGCCGCTCTGATTTGTTTGCCCTGTTTCTAAGTTATTTTGAACTTAATTTTATGAAATTTCATTGCTTCGGTACAAACACTTCTTGACAGTTTTTCAGTCTGCACTGTTTATCGCTCGGGGGTCATAACTGGTGAGGATGCTTTTGATGTGCTAGGTGGTGATGTAACTGATGACCTTTGTAAAATCTTTACAGTGTTTCTTTGAAGCTTCATGAAGGAAGCATGCAAACGGAAAAGTTCCAAATAGCAATAGACCAGAAGGAGCAGACTGCTATGTTTCTCTATGATAGCAGCAATAAAATATATGCCAATTCCAGCGGGCTGAATAAATCTTTGCTCTGAAATGGTGACTAGGTGGCAGGCACAGTGTGAAACAGCCCGTCCCAGGTTTCCCAGTGACCTCATGCCTCCTCTTTGAGAGTAATATTGTGCTGGCATGCAGGCAATGATTGGCTGCCCACGTCGTTCATAAATAAAAGCAGCTGGCTGCAACAAAAGTCTAAGTAGCTGAGGCCTCATCATTATTTATGAGGCAGGCCAGGGAGAAGAAGAAGCCTCTAAAAGTGCAATAACAAACACCATCTTTCCTCCAAGAAAACAGCTGACTGAGGGGAAAATCCTAAAGGAGAAAGAAACCAGTGTCACATGCATTTTCATGTTATCATGTTATCATGTTATCATCTTCCTAATCTTATAGAAGGTAAATAATATAAAATCATTATAATAATGCAGGCTTTGCAATTTCCCACTGAAGCAAGTTTATTCGTCATGATTGCTGGTCTCATTTCTTGGTTGGTTTAGAGAAAAGGCTTCTTATTGTTGACTTCTGATCGTTGAGAATAGGCATGGATAACCAAATCTTGAATAACATTTTTTTCTTTATTTTAATTCCACTGACAGGGCTAATCGTTGATATATGATCGGCTTGCAATAAACCATACTCTCTGCTGGGGCACTGGGAGAGCATTGTTTCCTGGCTGTGTCTTCCCTGTGGATGGATCACTAGAGTGAACTTAGCCTCTTCCTCACTCCATCACTCACTCTTTCCCAGGGGGTTGAGTAATTTGATTGGTAAGTTTGGGAGCTGTATCTAAGCATTCATGACTCAACTCTTTCCTCTCTTTGTCTTTGGGAGGAACTCTACCAGCCAGAAGCATTCCTTTTGTGCTTCTCCTTTCTGCCCTAAGTATCACAGGGGCAGACCTCCCTGGAGGAAGGCCCAATGTTGTCCAGAATCATCAGTAACTATGACTGGGTAAGTCTGTCTAAATGAGGGGGTGAAGTCTCAGTAAGCCCAATTGTCTCGTAAACTTAGCAATTTCTCCACTATAAGGCTTATTGGTAATAAAGCTGATATTTTAAATTTCCTTAACTCCTGTGATTATGTCTCAAATGGCTCTGAATTTTGGTTGGGAAAATAAAGAGATGTTATTATTAATTATTATTATTACTATTAAACTCTAATTTAATATACAAAAATGATATATACTCTGCCATAGAGGGAGATAGTTTGAAAGAAATTCTCTTATTTATTAAATGAACATGTGGTATAAATAATACATGTTTATTGTAGAAAAATTAGAAAACATAGATAAGCAAAATAAATAGAAAACTGTCTTTAAATAAAAAAATTTTTTTTTTACCTATCCAGATTGCTCTCCTTTTTCTAACTATTTTTTTCTCTCTTTCCTCCCTTACTTTTTCCTTTTTCTTCCTCGTTTCTTTTCACTCATTTTTGTGCTGTCGCTATTACTTCCCAGAGGAATACATGAATGGAGCAGCAAAGTACTGATGGTGGGGACATTCCCTTTGTGTCTCAGTCCAAGCCCTGTGCTGGTGGTTTCTTCTGATGCAGTTGGAAGAGTGATTGTGTGGCTTACCTGGCAAGAAAGAAGTGATGTATGCGGAAGCATTTTGTAGTTTGTACAGCACTAGGGATATGTCAATTACACAGTCCTCTGTATCCTGTAGTC
Source organism: Equus caballus (assembly GCF_041296265.1). Taxonomy (NCBI): domain Eukaryota; kingdom Metazoa; phylum Chordata; class Mammalia; order Perissodactyla; family Equidae; genus Equus; species Equus caballus. The sequence continues at coordinate 47,752,955 of NC_091697.1, forward strand.
TCTTACCTCTTAATTCTCTTTGTCTGTCCTAGGCTTGTGGGGATACTGGGGTTATTTCGCAGTTGCTGTCACAATTGCCAGACTATTCAGAGGCCTGGTGTCTTGAGATGTATAGCAGAAGTCTATTGCCTTTCTTGCCCAGCTTCCATTTACCTTTCTTCTTGTAACAGCACCTTGATTCCCCCGGAGGAATGATCTGTTCTCTCTTCTTTGACCTAAGTTTCAAGCAGAGTTGACTCCACTGCAAAGCTCTAGGGTGGCCATGTGATCATGCCTGGGCATTCAGAGCATTCTATTCCCCTGGACACAGTGCTTGTGTGGGATGGACATGTGACCCAGGAAAAGCCAATGAGACTCCTTAGAAGACTCATAGTACTTCGACTCAGACCTGTTAACGTGGAGGCCTGGGATTGCTGTCAGCCATCTTACCACCACGAGGAGCCTGCAAATGAAGCATGCGAATGCACAGAGCTGAGGATGACATCATCTCAAATCCTGAATCCAGGACAGATATAGTCCTGGATTTTTTAGTTAAGTGACCCAGTAAATTTCTATTTTTGCTTGAACCGTTTATTTTTGTCTCTTACAACCAAAAAGGTCCTAACAAGGTCTGCGTGAGCTAAAGAGTTGATGTATCTGCCAGCTCACTAGAAGTGACCAAGCTTCTTGGCTTACAGCTGCCTGCCTTACTGATTTAGCAATTGTCCACAACACATGAGAGGTTAAATACACCTTTTCTGAAGGCTTGGCTTTTGAGATTTATGATTGAATCGGGCTAAAATATAATATTTAGCTATTCAAGCTGGCAGCAAAGACACTTGGTATGATGCAGCAAGCGGTGCCAATGTCAGAATTAATATAATGGTTCCATGTCAAAACAATAACAGGGCAAATCACCTGGAAGGGCAATTCAATCACTTCGGCCTTATCGCCACTGGCAAATGGAGCACTGAGCCGCCTGCCTTCCTTTGCTAGACACAGATTTGGGTGAAGCTGAGCTACCAACCAATTTGGTAGGTTTACAAAATGGCTTTGGGAAATCGGTGCTGTCTTAATGGCGAAAACGCTCTTGTAATGGTTTTCTGAGAGGGAATGGAAGCACCACGGAGATTTTGGGTGCTGGGGATAAAGATGAAGCCCTATTTGGGAGGAAGCTGCGAGCTCGAATTAGGAAAGGAGAACTTCTTTTATTTGTTTCTTCCTTCAGTTTGAATATTTATTCACTGCATTCTAAGTGGCAGGCTCTGGGGTTTAACAGCGGTCTGTAGAGATGCACATGAAGTCCGGGAGGGAAACAGGCAACAACCATGTAAACAAGTGAATAAAATGATAGAACATAACTAAAAGCTGAATATAGAGCTCTGAGTTAAAGAGTTATAGGGAGAAGGATCTGCTTTGATGGAAGGTCTTCCTAATGGAGTGACATTGAAGCTGAGAACTGGAGGTGAGAAGGAGCCAGCTGTGCAAGCAGTGCAGGACAAGCATCCTCATCCAAAGGGAAGAGTACATGCAAAGACTGGGGTGACATTCCAGGGCCTGAAAGAAAGCCAGGGTGGCTGTAGCATAGTGACAGACGGAGCGCACTGTATGAGATGAGGTTGCAAGAGACTCAAGAGCCCGTCAGTCACATGTTTGAAGACTACTGAAAGTTTGAATTTCATTCTAATAAAATGGGGAGCCATTGAATGTTTGCTGATGCTTGATACTTTCTGATGTTGGTACACAGAGAAAATGTGTAATTTTCAGAGGCAGGTAAACCAATGCTTCTATAGAACAGCGGTTGCTTATAGGTGACATCTCAACTTTTGATGTCTAATTATTTCCAAAATGAATCTTTAGTGACAGTATAAGGAAAAGACATTAGACTAGGACCCAAGATGGCTGCGTTTGTGCTTAGATTCTGCTACTGATTACTGTGTAACATTGAGCAAATTTTTATCCTTCTCTGAATCTCAGTTCCTCATCTGGAAATTTATAAGATTGGATTGGATGCTCCATTCATTATGACTTTTTATTAAAAGTAATAGAAACCCAGGCCAAAATGACTTAAGCAGAAAGGAATGTATTTGTTCATTTATCTGAAAAATACAACGGTAATGGCTTCAGATATGCTTGGAACCAGGAGCTCAGATTAAATCACCAGGAATTGGATTCTCCATCTCTTGGCTTTTTATTGGCATCACTCCTCAGGAGCTCCTTTCTCTGGATGATTCCCAGCAGCTCCAGGTTAGCATCATTTGTCACATTAGAAATTCTTATGTCAAAGGATATATCTCTCCTAAACTGTGTCATCAAAAGTTCTAGGATGGCATGTTGGCTAGGGGCCTGTGCCCATGGCTGAACTGTGGCCAGGGTGTGAGGAATAAGATCATTGGCCATGCCTGGATCATGTGCTCACCCCTGGAGTCAGTCTGAACTACGTGAACCTCGAGCAGGGAAAGAGTGTTCCTGCATGAAAACGGAGGAAGAGAGAACAGATTCTGGATAGACAAACAAGGCACACCTATGAATGCTCTTTTTGGCCTGGGCAATTCCGTGAATCCTGCCCTGGAGAGTCAGTCCTTCACAACCTCTTCCTAGTTGAAATGAGCCATTGGCTACACAAAAAAACCCCACGTGGGCCTAAAATACCAGGATTGTATGTTTATATTGTGTAAATTATGATATAATAACCAAATCCCTCCTTCAATTTCTGCTCTGTGTCTCTGAACCCAGCTAGCGTGCACTGGACTCTCTCCTATGGCTCTTTCTCAGGACTCACAACTTTGTGAAGAGCTTTGCTTTGGTGCACCCCTCACCTTCCTGGCTGGGCAAATGTCCAGAGCCAAAATTTGTTTCCTCATTTATATTTTTCAGATTGAATTGTTTGTTGAAATGCTAGAAAAAGCTACAACTGGTTTATTGTGCAGCATTATTCCGGAGTTAGTTTTAGCAGAACTTGAAAAATGCTTATAAAAAAATTACCATGTATTTCCAATCATGGTATCTTCTCCCACAAAGAATGTGAAGACAATCCTTTACTGTACCCCATCTTTCTCCTCAAGCTATCTCCATTACCCCTGCCTACATTTCCACCTTTGTTCCTGTTATTCCCAACCCCTAAACTGTCACATTTCTTTACCTTCTTGCGTTTCCATGAGGTATTAGTGCCTGCTAGCCTGCCTCTCTGATTTCCAGTTAGTACCAGTTATCTTTTGCTAATAGATTCTGGTCCATTATTAATTACTTGCAATGTATAACTTTTTTATGAGATATAATTGCTATACCATAACACTTGCCATTTTAAAGTATAAAATTCACAGGTTTCTAGTATATTCACGATTATGCAACCATCACCACTATCTAATTCTGGAATATTTTCATTCCTAAAAAAAAACACCTGTACTCATTAGCAGTCACTCCTCAGAAATGCATGACTTCTACCTCTGAAATCAGCTCCTTGAAGGCAGTGGTTGAGACCCGTCCTTTTTTGTGTGTCTCTTCCAGAATCCTACCTCAATTCTGGGGCCATAGGAGGCATTAATAGAAATGTGTTGAGTTGATATCTTATTATGTTGATTGCTGTTTCAATTCAAGGCAAGGCTGAGAGGCCATGTGCTGTAGTGGAAAGAATACTGAGCAGGGAGTCCATTTTAGTGTGTGTTTCTGCTCTGCCACCAACTGTGCCCTTACGTAACTCTCTCCCTCTCTTTAGTCCTCATTTTCCTCTTCTGTAAATGAGAAGCATGGACTCAGTGATTTCTGTGGTGCCTTCCAGTTCAAATTGGCATCAGGCACTGTCAGTTTTGAGACTGACTTGAGGCATAAGACAATTTATTGAATGAAAACAGCAGGGTTTCTTTCATTTTCATTTCAGTTTTATAGAATATGTGAAATAATAACACTTCTTTGTAGGGGCTGTGCTTGGGAACATAATGTGGTGTGGCTCAGTCATGTCTGGACTCAATTGAACCAAGGTGGCATGTACCAACCCAGGAAAACGAACGTGCTGTTCTTGGTCAAGGTCTCAACCTTAGCCTTAGTTATTTTAGGGGAAAGCTTACAGGTATTTTCATTCAGAAGCTTCTCTCTGGAAATTATGAGCCAAAATACCATGTAGAAGTAATGGCATGGAAAGATAATATACAAATTGTGCAAAGTATTTTATTCCTAATTTGGAGGCTGAGCATCTTTCCATTTCCACCTAATGAACACTCGTGGCCATGTAATTTCGATCATCCTTCATCTAACCAAGGGTCCAGTGTCCTTAAGAACATCTTGGGGAAAAAAAAGTGAGTCAATCCTGTTTTTCATGTTTCTCAAATGAGTGGTTCAACGTCATGGAAATGAGGTTGGAATGGTAAACAGACAGCTGTTCTGTATTTCTCCTTCCAGGGAGATGAAGGTCAAAGACACCTTCTTTCTGCTTAACAGATCCCTCCCAAATGGGTTGTAAACAAGACTGCAGCACAGCCCCATCTGCACTGGGAAAGAAGAGAGGCATTTTGGAACAGCCTTTAGAGGTGTTGAACATACATATCTTTGATTCTGTTTTCTCATCTCTTTGTGGTGTCTTTCTTTCACAACATGAAACCATTGATTGAATGAAGTTAGAATCCCTTTTGACATAGCTAACCAAAATAGATAGCAAAGGGACTGGTTGCTAAGCGCAGCGCTGCTGGGTTCCCTGGCTGACAGCCTGTATTAGCATGCAGGGCTTTGCAAAAGCAAATCCTTAGTTAATGGCGGCTGCTTGTTTAAAGCTGCTATTGCCTCTCAGGTAACAGTGAGTCGGCAGCACACGTGGTGTTAAGGAGGAGTTACTGAAATTGTACGCCTCCCTGACAGGATATAAGGTGCTTGAGGCTATGACTTGTTCAAACATATATTCAACAAACATTGAGCACCTACCATGTCTTGGGTGAGTGTAGGGTCTGGGAATATAATAATGAAGGCACAGTTCCTGTTTTCATGTGACTCAAGCTTGAGAGAGAAAGAGAAACACGTATGATGGACCACGCTTATTGATATATTAGCATCCTCAGACTTTCTTCTCATGTTCAGTAAAATAGGTTTTTGGCTTTGCTTTACCATGGAAAGACATTCAGTGTCTTCTCTTTCCATTCCCTCTGAGAGGTCTTCTGCATTGATGGTCTGACTTTTGGGGTTGTTGGTGATGAAGAACTGAGAGAAAGGGAAGAAGTAGACACAAAAAAGAGAAGGAAGAGGATAGGTTGGGAAAGACAAGAGGCACTCAGGCTGCATACCCATGCGATAGCAAAAGGAGTTTTCCTAAAAATGTCTGGGGAAAGAGGCAATAGAGGAGCCATGGGGTGGGAATGAAGTGGATGCCAGTGGAAGGAAGATTTTAAGATGTGTTGCTGTGGATTTTGTTTATCATTTATGATTTTCAGGAAAAAAAATTTTAATAACAAAAAAGTTATATCTGCTTACTGTTAAAAATTCAAACAATACCAAAGATGATACAATTATATGTAAAAGTTGCTGGTCTCCCACCCTATTCCCTCAAGCCACATGTCAATGCCATTGTTCCAGAAGCAACCACCATTAAAACTAGTGTACTTGAAGATCATATACATATACATTTTAATATAAATGTACACATAAATATGTGCACACGACATATTTTAAACAAAAGAGAATATATTATGTATTTTCGATGTTCTGCAATCGTTTAAACTTAATATAATAGCAAATTTTCAGGTCAGTAGATGTAGATCTTTCTCATTTTTTCATTAGCCCCATGGCATTTTATTTCATGGAGATATTCTAATTTATAAAGCTATTTCTCTATTGATGGGCATTCATTACAATGTTGCCCAGAACATCCTTTAACATAGTCTTTCCATGTTCGTGAGAACATTTTTGTATCATAGATTCTTCGAAGTTGGTTAGCTGGATCATAAAAAATGTGCATTAAATTTTTTTTCATAGACTTTGCCAAATTGTCCTCCAAAAATGTGTCATGTTACTCTACAAAGAGTTTGAGAATAAATGTTTTTTATGTCCTCATCAGCTCTATCTTTAAAGGCAAGAACTGCAGTGTTACTGGTGACTTTCCCTCAGAATCCTCATTCTTCAGTTTTTTTAAAGATAGGCACAGCAGCGTTGCAAAGCCAGATTCTCTGCTTTGTGGAAGAGCAACTCTTCTGGGTATGCTCCGAGGCATGTCTTGGATATGGAAGCATTAAAGCTTCTGAACCTCAGAAATACCTCTAAAGCCAGCTCTAAAGTCACAGGGAGGATTCTGAGTGGCACGTAAGTTGACTTCACTTTAGCCATCAGCACTTCCTAGGGCAAAATACATCTACAGAGTTATCAACTTCATTCACCAGTCTTCACTGGGGGATTTTTAGTCTTCCCATGGGCGACATTTAACTAATAAGAAAGTTATCCATGCACATATGTGTATCTGTCAAGTCATTGGTAATGGACCATTTGGTCCATAGGTATAATAACAATAACAAACCTCTATTTTCCCCCTTCTTCAACTATACTATCTCAGCTCTGTAAAACATCTTTTCTGATTAATTATCAGTGTATACTTTAGTTCTGTACTAAGGAATTTCCTATACGTTATCTTATTTAACCTTTAAACAACTATATAAGCTAAGTAGTAATATTCCCATTAAGAATAGAAACCACGTGGCAGAGAGTTGAAATAACAGCCACACAGCTAGGTTGTAGCAGAGCCAGTATTTGAAATCCTATTCTTCTAATTCCAAATCCAATATTGTTAACCACTAAGACTTACAGCTCATTAAACAATATGACGTTAAATAATGTCATTTTCTGCTCTGTTTAAGGACATCTGATACCATTTGGTACTATGCTTCCCCATCTTACTTTGATTCTCACTGGTTTATCTCTTTTCTGATCTCATTTTGTAGCTAAGACGAGAACAGGCCAACTTCATTAACAGGCCACTTTGGTGCCTAATCTCATAAAGAAGTAGTCCACTATTGCGGTGAAAGGTGCAGAGTCAGTCTCCCTGGGTTCAAACCCTGGTGCTGCCACTTACTAACCGTTGACCTTGGACAAGTTACTAAGACTCAGATTTCTCATTTGTAAATTGATATAATAAGTTTGTTGACCTCATTTGATTATTTTGAGAATTAAAATGAAATTACACATTAAAGCATTTGAAAGGTAACCTGGAACATACTAAGTATAAATTAAGAGTTTTGCTGCATGGCTATCATTACCAAATTAACTCCCCTGTGGCGATTCCTTTCTACCATTTCTCATCTTGTTTCACCTGCGCCACGTCCTCTTGGTGTTCTCTCTGGCTCCTTGACAACGCAGTCCATCCGCTTCGTGGTCACTCAATTTTCTGTATCCTCATCTGGAATGTTTCTCTCAGATGGAAATGTTCCTATATTCCTGCTTTGGCTCCTGACCCAGATTTCTTCTCCTACTATTTCAACTCAAAATAATAATTTTTGTCTAGTATTTAACCAAGCTCTAGATAGCTCAAGCTCTGTTGTCTCAACCTGCCCCAAATCAGTACCTTTCAAGAGCATGCCTGACTTCAACTTCTTTTTTCCCTATCTGGCCCTCAGCTGGGGCAAACCTACGCTTTGTCAATTAAAAATCTAATTCACACGCACTGTTTCTGGCTTCTGCTTACCTAATCCAGTCGTTCAATCTTTATTCAACAAATACTTCAGAGAACTTACTACGTATCAGGCACAGTGTCAGGTGCTGGGGATACAGTGTGGGCAAATCAGAGAGACACAGAGTTTATAGCCTAGTAAATAAGGATCAGATTATCAAATAGTCACACAAATTTAAAGTTGCAATTGTGATAAACATTATAAAGGGGAGTCACAGGGTGTTATGAGAGTCTAACTAGGGGTATTTGACCTTGTCAGGGAAGTCAGGAAAGGCTTCCCTGAGGGAATGAAGCCTGAGATGAGGCACAGGGGATGGGTGGGGATTCACGAGGCAAATGGGGAGAGAAGAGCTGAGAGTGCCAGCTGAGGGGAGAGCATTTACAGAGGTGTTGCGGTGAAAGGGAGCATGTGAAGTGTTAGTCACTGAAAGAAGCCCAGTGAGGCTCAAACACAGAGAGCGAAAGAATACAAGCTGCAAGATGAGCCGAGGTCAGGTGAGACCATGCTGGGCTTTGCAGGCTATGCTAAGGATGCTGGTCTTTATACCAAGTGCAAAAGGAAGCCATTGGATGGTGATAAACATGGCAGTGGGGTAGCAGGGACATGATCAGATTTTCATTTTATCTAAGTCTATCTGGACTAGACAAAGAATGGATAATGGGTAGACCAGTTAGAAGGTGCCTGAGGCAGGTAATGTTGGTAGCTTTGACTAGGATAGCAGTTGTAGAGGGAAAGAAATGAATGGTATTGAGAGCTATTGGAGATGACATTAGCAATTCTTGGTGTTTTGGATACGATAGATGAGGGAGAGCGATGACTTCAATGTTCCTGGCTCGCACAACTGCCCGGAAGGTGGTTCTCTTTACTGGGATGGGAGAAGAACGGGATTGAATGCACTCGATTTACTCAATTAGAAATTATTTGCTCCAGGTAAGGCTCTTATAATCTCTGGGAGTAGAAACTCACTCAAACTAGCTTGAGTAAAAGTTTTTGTGTAAGGATTTAGGGGATCGTATGAAAGCTGTGGCAGTATGGCCTTGGGGAAACTGGAAAGTTATCAGGAACGAAGACCTCTTTCTCTGCCTCTCAAGAGCCATTTATCTCTGCTTTTCTGTGAGTCTCCTTTACTCTTCCTTTTTCTTGACTGGATGCCTCTGCTGGCTCTCTCTGTATAGCTCACCATGGCCATCCCTCCAAAATCTAATCTTAATTGATTAGTGCCAGCATTCAGCACTAACTTCCTACAGTTTCGGTATTCCACTTCGAACTATTGATAGAGAGAGGGAGGCAGAGTAGAGAGAGAATTGTTGGTCAGTTGTCCAGTGTGCATCCCTGATCCAGTCAGCAGGCCTGTGTTATAGTTAGTGCTGCCACAAATCTAGGGGTTGTGAACAGGGAAGACAATGGCATACAAATCTAGTAAAACTCCTTCAAGGCAGAAAATATGTTATGCTCGTTAGTATTTTTCAGTGCAAAGAGCAAATAACTGGCATCTAGTAGATGCTCAATAAATATTGCCCTTCTTGAGTCACTGGAGATCTTTCAATATTTTTGAAATGCCGAGATACATCAGAATCTCCTGTGGCATTTTTTAAAATTCAGGCTTCCAGGTCCACCTTCAGAGGAACAGATCAGTAGGTCTGAAAAGGGCCCCAGGAATATGCATTTCTAAAAAAAATACCCAACATAAATTTGATCCTAGAGGTCCATGGACAGACTCTGTTGGACACTGCTCTCACATGTTGGTGAACCATGCCCAGAAATCTCTCTTGTGAACTCTGGACACTAGCTCCTTTTGCATCTTGGACCTCCATTTCTCCATTTATATAATGGGCCAAATGTTTATCTCTTTCTTAAATTCAAAAGTGAATTTGAAGGTTAATAAGATAACTTTGGAAACAAGCTTTGACTTCTCTTTCCCAGAGCCATAAATATGAAAGATGGTGTTAATATATATCCGGACAGCTCCTATATTGCTTGAATTACAGCAAATTCTTCTTAGCTATTCACTATTTCCTGATGACGACCCAAGAATGAATAAGACCTCATCAGTGTTTTATTGTCTGCTTTCAGGAACGGGAACTGTCACTCTTAAATCACTGCTACTTGTCCTGAGTAAAGTTCTTGCAGGGGAAATAGAGGAAAGTTCTTGGAAAGTCAAATAAAGTGCTGCCTGTAACTGCCTGGTTTTTCAAAAACAAGCATTTCTGATGATAAAAGATCCATTTTGAGGAGTGCCAGCTAACAAGACAGCCCCATTACGCACATTGTTTAGTTACAACAGGGTCTGACTCTAAGGTCAGAGAATTTCAGAGAAGGGAGCCCTGGGAGAGTTGCCAACCAGCTCCTTGAAAGAGTGGCCCCTTCAGCCTGGTTCCAGGTCCTCACCTTCTCCTTGCCCTTAGCCTCTGCAGTCTGCTTCCGCTCTATCATCTCCCTGAAACTTCTCTCACTGGGGTTAAAAATAATTTCTCTTTGTGAAGCGCAGTGGTGTCCTTTGAGTCGTCATGTATCTTGAGTGCTCTCTCCCTGTACCCTTTATTGCTATAGGCTACTCCTTGAAGCTCTTTCCTCCCCAGCTTTTCAGATCTCTAATCTCCTTCACTTCAACTTCTACCACACTGATGGTTACTTCTCAGTCTTCTTCGCTGGTTCTTCCTACTTTTTGATTTAGTATTTTTCACGGTTTTAATCTTGTTGGTCAGGCCCATCATGTCCCTTTCTTTGGCTGTAATATATTTGCAATTGATTCTCGTATATCTACCTCCTGCCTGCACATTTCTCTTGAACTATTTCCAACAGCTTCTGGAATTTTCCATTTGTGTAGCATATGGACAGCTCACGCTTACCAGGTCCCAAACTTGAGCTTATTGTTTTCTCTGCCGCACCTATTATTCATTTTCTTATTTTTACTTATTAAACGCAGCAGTATCCACCAGAAACTTTGCAATCATCCTTGATCCCTTACTTTCGCATTTCTGTCACTTTTTCTCCATCTTTCCTTCTACTGACCTGGGTCAGGCCCTCTTGCCTTTATCATTTCTTATAAGCACAATTGTAAGATCCTACTTTCTTTGCCTTCAATCTCTTCTTGCTCCAATTCAAGAGTCACATTATTCTTCTGAAAAACAAACCTGTTCATGTCTGCTTAAAACTTTTGATGTTTGATGTATATTAGCTACATTATATAAAATCCAATTATTTAGCAGAATTCATAAGGATTTTCACAATCTGGCACCAGTCTGTCTTTCCGAACTAATCAATTATCTTTCTTCTAGTAATAATATTTTTGGGGGTTGATGGACATTTTACATATAATAGGACTTTTAATACGAACAACCAGAATGAACAAGGTACTAGTGTTAGTCTTGTTTTACATATTAGGAAAGTGATACCAAAGAAAAGTTAAGGAACTTTCCCAAGATCACATAACCAGGAAAGGATGGAGAACCAGGGTGGATTCAGACTTTCCTTAATCACACTGCTATTCTGTCTTTACTGAAGCCACACTGAACCTTTCCATGTGAATGCGCCTTTGTCCTGCTGCCGCCTTAGTCTGCATTGTCCAGCTTCCTGTCCAAGACCCCCGGGGTACTTGAAGGCCCTGCTTAAAAGGCTATGAAACTTATCAGACTTCTTGCATCACAGTAAAATTAATAGCTCCTTCTTTTGAGTTTCCCCAACATCTTGTGCATTCTTCAATTATAATATTTTATCACTTTGTATAAGGTGAGCTTCTTAATATGTCTCTGCTAAATTCAAATGAACTCTTTGATAACACTAGTCTTGGGCCTTTTTACATCCCCAATGTCTAGTACATACTACGTTCTCAGGAAACACCCTCAGAACGTAGAGGGAGGAGTATTTCCATAATCCATTAAATTATTATTGGCTACTCTAAACATTTCTTCTAATTAAACTAGTTTTAGGTGTTAACATATAAACATCAAGGCTTCTCAGTAGGCTGCGCAGAGTTTATTAATGGTGTGCTGTGGGCATATCATTAACTGAGCAGAACGTTGACTGAGACTACCTAGAAAACAGTTACTTCTGCTTGAAGCACCCAGGAGCCTTGATATAGTCAACTGGATCAAGGAGACACCTCTCCGTCGTAAACAACAGAAAACCTGACTCAAACAGTAAAGGGCACTTATTGCCTCTAGTTACAGAAAAGAATAGTGGCAGGATGAGACTTGATCTGGTGAGAATAAGACGTAGTTTCTTTCTCTCTTTTTTGATGTTGCTTCCATTTTCAGCAAGCATCTCCTCTTGTGGTCCTGAGGCTACGTGCTTGCTCATTCATACCAGGAGAGAGGAGTGTGTCTTTTCCCCAGTAGTCAGCAGGATTCAGTCTGCTGGCATCAATTTAAGTCACACCTATCTATCCCTGCTGGTCGACTGTAGTTGAGGGAGGTGATTACACTGATCAGATAGTTCTGTGCCACACCCTATCCTCAAGTCTGGAGAGGTACCAGCTTTTCTCAAACAAATGGACTGCAGGAGGAAATGGTAGACGCTTAAACAGAAGTGCTGATCCAAGCGAAGGGCAAATGGATGGTGGACAGCCCAAGCCAATAAAATGACCCCCAAATGACCGTTATGATAACGGGTCAACAAGACAGGGAAAACGTGTGATCTGAAGGTGATTGCCATGCATTCCACAAAAGACTCACGACTCAGTCCTGTTTCTGTGGAAGAATGAGGCATGCTATGTAGTGCATCACTTTTCTACATCATTCTGAAGTTTGAAAAGAGAGAAGTACTGGATATTGTTTACCCTCTGCCATGGAAAGATGACTTGCATGGTCTGCATCAGTGGGCTCTCCAGATTCAGGATGAGTTTGGCCAATGGGGAGAGCATAAGGCAGGAGGAGGGTGAGATTGGGGAATTTATTCCTCTGGCTTCCTCCTTGCTGGGCCGTGGGTTGGCTGTGTCTCTAAACCACTCTCCGTCTTTCTCAGTCTTCATGCTGTTGCTATTCCTGGGGTTCTGCATTGTTGTTTTCTCTAAACTCTGCCTACACCTTCGAAAAGATGCTTTTTATTAAACTTGTCTCAGATTACCCAGTTGGAGTATGCCATCTGTTTTCTGCCAAGACCCTTACTGATACAGTGGGTAATCATCTCTCTCCTAGCATATTTTAAATCACTGCAGTAACACTTTTCCAAAATAGAACAATCATCCTATCAGCTAAAGGTAACTTTTCTTTAATTGGAAGACAACAAAGCTTCCCATTCAACTTTGATCATTTGTGATTCAGTCACCAAGTTAAGGGATTTGCAACCTGAGGACAAAAGCATTGACTAGAAGGGACGTAGAGTTTTTATAACAGTTGTTAAGGAGGTGCCTGCTTTTTCTTTTTTTTTTTAAAGAGTGGCGCCTGAGCCAACATAGTTGCCAATCTTTTTTCTTTTCTTCTTCTTCTCCCCGAAGCCTTCCAGTACATGGTTGTATATCCTAGTTGTAGGCCTTTCTGGTTGTGGCATGTGGGACACTGCCTCAGCATGGCCTGACGAGCGGTGCCACGTCTGTGCTCCGGATCCGAACCGGTGAAACCCTGGGCCACCAAAGCCAAGCACGCGAATTTAACCACTTGGCCATAGGGCCGACCCCCAAGAGGTGCCTGCTTTTAGTTTTTATATTCATTTGCAAACTGTATAGACAAGATTTCTCTTGACTCATCTAAGTACAAATAATAAATAAAAATGTAAATTTTAGTTTAGTATTTTTGTGTTTTACCACGATTTTAGCAGGAATATTTATTCTCAATAGTGTTAGTAGGTTTTTAACTACTAAAAGAAGAATGTTTGAGTAGTTGGACAGTCATGACAATGGTATTTATCACTCAAATCACTAATATAAATTTTCATGTCTATACAACTTAATATAAATGGCAACCCAAGAGAGCAGATTACCTAAAATCATATTAACATTCTTTTAAGAAAAAATAGTAAACATTTTATTTCTTTTATTCTGGGATTCAAGTCTTTGATAATGACTCTAGGACTGAAGACACCAATGGTTAAGAATCTTTAGCTTGGACCATTTTATTCAGTGCCGACTGGGTTCAATTTTGTCCCTTGGTTTGCTGGTTTCTTATTTGGATATATTTCTGATGTCATTAAAGTTTGTAAGAGTGATTGTGTTAATATTTTATAGTCCTTTCTTTAGTATGGGGACACTTAAACTTTTGAACACTTAAAAATAACTTGTGAAATAGATTCTTGGCTATTATTTTTTGGGAGTCTGATTTAATAGGTCCCGGTAAGCCCCAGGCTTCATCTTTTCCCACTCTTCTTCCTCGCTCATCGTGTTCCAGCCACAAATGCTCTCCTGCTGTTCCTCAGTCATCGAAGCTGTTCCTGTCCCAGGGTCTTAGACTGAAAACTGTGAGGTTACACTGATAGCTCTGATTTCAGTTCACCCCACAGGGTTCATTTGAATCCCTTCCCCTTTTCCATGTTTGTACATTCCTTCTTCAGCAGCGAGAGACTGGGCTTCCATTATCTTTAATATATTTACTTATTTACTTAATCCCCCCAAATGATAGGCAAACGTCTTACCCCATTGGTCTGCTGTCCCATTTGGAATCTCTGCTTGTATAGATGCCAACCTCTGCTGGATCGCCTTCCCAACCCTCTTCAGCGCCCTCCTGTGGTGGGGCTTTTTGACTGAATTGGAAGAAAGGAAAGAAGGAATGAAGGAAAGAAACAGCTTTGTCTTAAAATGAGATTATACAAATTACCTAACTTTTGGGATAGGTTTTAGGATTAAGCAATGAAGCACTTTATACTTTTACAGTAAAGTAATATTAAATGGTAATTTGTACCCTAAAATTTAATGTAATATTCACTGAATGAATAAATAGCCTGAAATTAATAATAAAATATCCCCAAAATTTAGTAGAGCTGAAAACACTAGTTTGGTATCTAGTTAAATACACTACCAGTTCACTAAGAATTTGAGCAACTACTTAAGTTTATTAATTAATTATTAATTCATTCAAGAAATACAATTCAAACACCTTTTATGTTCCAGAAACTATCGTAAGAGCTAGGGATATGAGAATTAGCAGGATAGACCTGGTCCTCACTGTTATAATGCTTGCAGTCTGGCTGAGAAGACAAGCACCTAACGAGCAACAGCAATAAAGTAGGGCAAGTGCTTTGTTACCGCTGTAGAGAGAGTTTTGTTATGGGAGTGCCGAACCGTGTCTGAAGGAGTGATCACGATGGTTTTCTGGAGATGACGACAATTAAGTTGCAACCTCACAGTGAGTAGGAGTTAACAAGGGGAAGAGGAGGGAGAAAAGTTTTGGGCAGAAGGAGCAGAATGTGGGAAGGTGAGAGAGAGCGTGCTGTATTTGAGGAATTAAATGAAATTTGATGCAAAGTGGGTGCAAAAAGAGTGGGGACATGGAAGAGATGTGGTTGGAAAGGTTATCAGGGGCCTTGTGAGTCTGTTCCGGGCTTTGGGCTTTATTTAGAGTGTGATGAATAACCGCTGAAGAAACTAACACAGGAGTGATGTGGTTAGTTCTTTAGAAGCCTTGAATCAGCTTCCCCGCTGAGCAGAGGGTATACATTGGGGCAGGAGGGAAAGACTGGAGGAAGAGCAAGAGTTCAGATGCAAACACAGTCATCTAGGGAGGATGATGAAGGCTTGGCCTGGGCAGAGACCATGGCGGTGGGTAGAAGTGGATACCAATGAGAGAGATTTGGAGGTGGACTCAACAGACATGATGCTCAGGTCTCTGGTGCTGGCAAATGCTCTTCCCTGAAACAGGGCACATGGCAAGATGAGTAGGTTGAGACTGGGAGGAGAATGAAGGGGAGATGAGAAGCTTGTTCTCCCAGTTGTAAAATGAGAGTTAGACTCACAGTAAAATTCTATGATTATCTTGTTTTATCTTCATGTAGCCAAAGCAATTTTAGAGCCATACAGGGATTCTTTAAATATTTTCTTTTCCTTCTGCTATTCAGACATCTAACCCATCTAGCCTTTAGTTACCAATTAAGCTCAGGGAATGGAAAATGTTTGTATTGCTTAGCATTTAAACCGAAACAAAAGAAAGGGAGTGGAGAGCTGGAATAAGCTGGTAAATATGTTAGCTTTCATAGCATGAAATAACACAGGATTTATCATTCCACGTTTTATAACTTGGGTGATTTTAGATCTTCTGTGGCCAGGCTGACTTTATTGTCCTATAATTCTCAATTCTGCGGTTTGCGTTTTCTCTCAGCTCGAGCAACTCTCCCAATTGCTTATGACTTTACAGTTGCTACAGGGAGTCGTTACACACAGATGGCTTTTGGGAGGGGAGGCAATTTGGTAGGCATTTTCCTTGATTACTGTGCCTTCTCTCTGCACTGATTGTTATAAGACTGAAGATTCTTGCATGTCAAATGGTGAAAATGTTTCCAGGTTCTCGAAAAAGGAAGGAACATTGCATTTGGCAGAAGATCTCGGTATGACTAGACTCTGATGAAAAGGATGCCTGCTTTCTTTAATTTATTCAGATAATTTTTATAAGCAGTGATAAGACCAAACCAACATGAGGCACCAAAGAGAAAGATGGAGCAGAATTTGCAATAGAGGGTAAATATTGATCTGAGCATATAATTACATCCACCTTGTTATATAGTTTCATTTTCGTCTCTTGCAACCTTGCAAATAAGTACAAAAATGTTATCGGACATACGTTGTACTCATTTTTTTAAGTTCATTCAACTATTCTTCCAGGAGAACACAGATAGAAAAAAAAATATATACTTTTTTTTATTTGAAGCCAATTTTATTTCTTTTTTTATGTTACTTTTAAATCAACTTTTTATTGCACAGTTGATGCAAGTTTATTATAGAAATATCAGAAAATAGAAGCCAATGGTTTTCACCTAAATTCGTCTTAGTCTGAGGAAGGGCCTGATCTATATCAATGACCTTTGAGTCCAGAGCTATGGGAAATAAAAAGGACACTATTGATTGGCCTGGTTGTTTCACATTCGGAGGTTTTTGTGATCTATTACAGAAAAGCCATGTCAGTCTTCCCAGGTGGAATTTTTCGGGAGGATTAAGAAAACGAACTTAGGCCATAACGGGTGGTTTCTCCACTTTACTTATCAACTGTCGTAAGCATTCTTTGCTTCAAATTTTGAAAACCCAGAGCAAAGCAAAATATATTCTCATTTGAAGAAATCTCCTTCCTGAGATCTCACAAGAGTATTACCAATGACTGAGCATGAGTCAGACACTACGTCAAGTATTTCACATGTATTTTATTTAATCCTTATGGAAAGACCATGAGGTAGCTATCACTCCCTCTTTAACAAAATGGAAGTTTAGGGAGAGACGATGAACTTGTTCCAGATCACAAAGCTTGTCTTCTTAACCTTGAAACTGAGTTGTTTTTCCGCTTCCCTCTCCTTTCATTACTCTCCTCTCATCTCATCTAAATGATGAGCGTGAGTCTATCTCCTCTAAATTAGAATAGGTATTTCTTCAGATTTCAGTGAAAAGCAGCTGAGGTGAAAGGCATCTGCTTCCTGGATGCCTGAACATCGGCCAGTGAGAGATCCCACAGTTGAGGAAGCTTCTGATGGGGAAGGAGATGAAGAGCCCCATCTCTCTACCTGAAGCTCAGCCAACTTAGGGTTGTGAGTGTGGAGGAAACCATTCCTTCTGTCTCCTGGCCAGCCACTCTGTGATACGCTCTGATGACCAGTCCCTGCTACCTGCCTCCCCTTCCCACTGGGTCCCCAGTGCAATTCTACCTCAGCTTCATGAATTTCCACGTAGCTGTTCTTCGTTTCCCTCTTCACAAGCCTGTCTTGGAAGGGGGCACACACACCCTTTCATCTCCACCTTGCTATACACAGCGCCCTTCCTCCAAATCTTGTTTAAATCTTGGAGATCACATTTACTCACCTATGCTTTAATTTTGAGTTTTCCCTGATGAGTGACTTGTTTTTTGCATTTGTTGAAGATACCGAGTGTTAAAATAATTGTGTTCAGCCTATTTTCTGTTTCCCAGTTAGTTTCCTGTAGAAATCAATTTGTTGTCTCTTGCTCCTATGTTATTTCCTTGGTATCCTGCTAACTTATAATAGTTGCCGAATGCCTTGGAAACTTAAAGTAACATTGACAATAATAATATCATGCACTTATGCATGCTTTTATGTTTTATATTTTGTGAAGCCCTTTTTTTCTCATCTGAAGCAATGTTATTCCCAATTTATATATGTAGGGAAAAGGAGGCTGAATGAGACTGGCAGACACGTGACATTTTATCCCCACCCTCCCATCGTCTCTCATGTTGCCCTTCTTGTTACACCTGCAGTGGTTGTTTTATGGATAATTATCTGGATCTTTTCTCTTCCTCCATTTTCATATTTAATTTAACATCTGTTTGATCAGCTGGCTTTCCTTTTCTTTGTCTGCAGATCAAGACACCTTCCCTTGCTCTCACTATCACGGATGGTTTTTGATCAAATGAGAGCTTGGCTATGGGTATGCTTTGCCGTATAAGCCTGTGAACGTAAGACGTTAACACACCGTTTTACCCTCCCTTGCCTCTCCTCTCCTCCAGCACGTGTAAGCTGGTGTTTTTCCAATCGCAGAGCTCGGAAGAATCACCTGAGGGAGCTGGTTAAACCTGCGGATTCCTGGGCTCTGTCCCCGAGGTTCTACAGCAGTAAGCAGGGTGAGACCGAGGAATCTGCATATT
This sequence comes from Equus caballus, assembly GCF_041296265.1. Taxonomy (NCBI): domain Eukaryota; kingdom Metazoa; phylum Chordata; class Mammalia; order Perissodactyla; family Equidae; genus Equus; species Equus caballus. Next base: position 47,771,295 of record NC_091697.1, read on the forward strand.
TAATAATCATCACAGGTAATTCTGGGCCGGGAGGTTGGGGGTTCCTATTTTGGGAAACACTGCTCTAATGCACCTTATTTCTGTTTCAAAAGTGAACAACTTCTCTACTAGAACCCAGATGTCTTTATCTATAAGCCTGCTGTGTTACCTTTCACCTCTCTGTGCATGAATAATCTTGAGCAACTTCAAGGAACAGGAAGACCACCAAGTGTATATAATATAATAGAAGTTTTTTTATTATGACTTTGAAGTTTGTTCTCCTCCTATGGAAACATCCAGTCATCTGGAGAAAGGTGCGCTTTTGGGTCTGGGAACAGAGCATGTGTGGAGTAGCTGCTGACATTTAGAAACAGCCTGCTGGGTTGCACAAGAGCATGTTGGACAGGTGTCTTCTAGTCTTGGTTCAGTTACTAATGCTGGCTGTGTGACCTTGGCCAAGGCCCCTTCCCTCTCTGAGCCTGCGTACACATCTATAAAGTGGTACAAGACCCATGTTTGTTACTCTCCCACCAACAAAGAGTGGAGGAATGTGTTCAAGTCATCAAAGAACTTTGACCACAGCTGGAAGTAATCCACTATTGGATAAAAATTCTTTGAAGTATCATGTCTTCCCTTGAAATGTAAGGTTTCTGGTTGTTTTGTTTTTTCTGCCTTCTATTCCATCATATATGCATGCTTACTTCAGTGTAAAAGCAATGTTTAAAATTAAATACCATTGGTGGGCCAGCCCCAGTGGCCTAGTGGTTAAGTTTGGTGTACTCTGCTTTAGAGGCCTGGGTTTGGTTTCCAAGCACAGACCTACACCTCTCATATGTTAGTGGCCATGCTGTGGTGGCAGCTCATATACAAAAAGAAGAAGATTGTCAGGAGATGTTAGCTCAGGGCGAATCTTCCTCAGCAAAAAAACAAAAAAAAAAGAAAGAAAAGAAAAATTAAATACCATTGAGTAAAATTGAAACCCCCATGGCTTTACTTCCTGCTGCTTCACCTTCCAGGAGTTTCTATACTTGAGTTTGAGAATAGACTGGATAATCCCAAAGATTCCTTCCAGTTCTCTGATTTTATCATTTAGGAAAACTCTTTAACTAAATTTACCATTTAATACACTGACCTCTATCTCCAAATCGGACGTTGTCTGATCTCTAGGGACTAGGAAAGTGTTCTGAAAGAAAAAAATGCTCACCTAAACGATGACTGTCATTTTGACGTAAATGATCCAGTGCTAAATTTATTGACCTGATTCACAAAGGATTTCATGACTCTCTAAACTCTCTCTGAGCTCTGTATGAATTCATTGGCCTCAAATTGAACTTGTACTTGCAAATAGTTATCAGAATGTGGGTTTGAAGAAAGAAAATCCAACTCGACATGAACGCCCAAACTGGAATTTAATGCAACTGAAGTTTGTGGAGGGCACTTTGTCACCCTCATTAAATTTATTGATCTTTCTGTGCCTCAACTCACCTCTCTGTGAACTCATTGGTCACTAATGATCCCCCCAAATTGGACATTTCTTGACCTCTTGCTCTTAGAGAGAAAGATGATTTGACAAAAATTCTGAGCAATTTGAATTCTATTTTCCATAATAAGATCTCGCTAAGTTTCCACTGTACACCCAGTGAACTTAAAATGAACTCCATTTAATTTTGTGAGGAGCAGAAGAGATGCAGATCACCACAGAGGGACGTGTTTTCATCTCAGAGAAGGCAGCTGGTTTCTCAGACACATCTCCAGAAGCTGGCAGTAACTGGTTATGCTAGTTAGTAACTGGTCCTAAGCTAGGTCCTGGCGATACTCCAGTCTCTAGAATGGACTCCATTGAACTAAATTCACAAGGAACTGAAGTATAAAATAACAGAATGCATTTTTTAAATTTCTGTTAAGAAGTACAATTTATAAGGGGGCTAGGTATGTATGTCTTTTAATCAGCACGTTTGTACCTCCCCATACAAATGTATACAAGAAACTAAATTATTATCTGTAGTTTGCTTGGTGAGCATGGGATTAGAATAAGAAGTTTAATCGGATGATCTTGATAGTTTAGAGGACATTAAATTATGACAGTATGATGTAGCCATCTCTTCCACAGGCGGATGTTGAGTTAGCTTTGTGTACTTAAGTGGGTCCTTATCACGGTGGTAATGGGCTGAACTTGGCACACCAGCTGCCTGGATCAAAGTCTCACTCTATAATTTGCTGGCTGTGTGACTTTTGATACCTTTCTTACACTCTGACCCTCACTTTCCTTGGCTGTAAAGTTCTACTCTACTTCCTTCTATTATTTTTGTAGATTTTAACTTGTGACAGAAAATCCAACCTTCCTTGTTTCCTGGTTTTTGGAGTGCTTCTCCATGTCACCCCCTTGCAGGCACTCAAACTTCAAATTGAAATTTCACTGCCTTACCTTTTCTCAGAAAGAAAAGTTGATTGAAGGAAAATTCATATCTCATAAAAGAACCCAATGGCCAACTCTATGAAGTGTTTGACTTCTGGGAGAAAAGTGATGCCTTAGTGCCCCATTTCTTTCTAGATGGCCTCCAAATGTGACAATTACTGATAGTCAAGGTTTCCTAGAGAATGGTTGTTGGAAGGAAAAAAAACCCCCACCAATTTCAATTCAGTGACTGTTCTCAAGACCTCATTAATCTCTTTATGTTTCCCGTGGATGGTACACGAAACCATTGGAATTCTAAATTGGAGTTTTACTGGTTACTGTTCTTTCAGAGAGAAAGAAAGTTTGCGAAGGACACAAAAATTTCAGTTCCCTCAGGTTATCTTAGGAGATCACTTAAATTTGAATAAGGCAATGAAAATCATTGACAAATAAACAAACAAACCGCCCTAAATATTCAGGGATCAAAGAAAGACCTGCCTGCCAGGAATTAGACCAAAGGGATGAAGAGCCACAATTTAAAGTCCATGAAAAATATATTAATTGGTTAACTTCTCCTAGGCTCAGATAGAACACACTGAAATTTAGGGAAAAAACCCCAGGTCACTAAAATAAATGCCCTTGTTTTCTTTTTCTTTTTCTTTTTTTTCGGTGAGGAAGATTGGCTCTGAGCTCACATCTGTGCCAATCTTCCTCTATTTTATGTGGGTCACCACCACAGCATGGCTTGATGTGTGGTGCTAGGTCTGCACCCAAGATCTGGACCTATGAACCCTGGGCCTCAAAGCGGAGTGCATGAACTTAACCACTACACCACTGGGCCAACCCCCCCGGCCTTGTTTTCTTAATGCATTCAGCAGATGTGTACAGAATAGTTATTAAGTATCCATGCTGTGGTAGTCACTGGAGATAAAATGGTGAGCCCAAACTGACTTATCCTCATGGAGAGTACAGCCTGGTAGGTGAGTCAGGTAGTAATCAAATGATCACTGGTCCACATGTGAAATTTCAAACGGGATCCATGTTATGAGGGGGCAGCTATGACACTTTGTCAGTAGTTCCATCAAGTCAATTCTGACTCCTAGTGACCCTGTGTACAGCAAAGAAGAACCCTGCCCAGTCTTTTTGTGCCATCCTCTCACCTCTCAGTGCTATATCAAACAAGGCTGCACTACTATTCATAGGGTTTTCATGGACAATTATTTTCAGAACTGGGTGGTCAGGTCTTTCTTCCTAGTGTGTCTTAGTCTGGAAGCTCTGCTGAAACCTGTCTGCCATAGGTGACCCTGCTGGTATTTGAAATACCAGTGGCACAGCTTTTAGCATCACAACAACCTGCAGCCGTCACAGTGTGACAACCTACAGTTGGCTAGTGTGGTTCCCTGACTGGGAAATGAACCAATCTGTATTGGTGACAGCGTTGAATCTTAACCACCAGATTCCCAAGCTATGATGCCAGGTGAGCATATAGTAGGAATATCTGACCTAGAGAGGAAGGTCAAGGAAAACTCTCCCCAGGGAAGTGACAAATGAGCTGAGATGTGAGCCATGAATAGATGGGGACTGAGGGAAGAGCAGGAAGAAAAAGCTAACAGCTTGTGCAAAACCCACTTGGCAAGAAGGATGAAGTGAGTTCAAGGGACTAAACTCAGGTGAGTAGGACTGGAGGTCAGAGATCCTACTACTTAATCTGATAGAATTCACATCACTGATGTAAGGATAAAAACGGTGCCCTGACAGAAGCATACCACCTCCTTTCTTCTTACAACAGTGAAATTGGGAACACGCCGGGGCAGGGCTCTGTCAATTGCGTTCCTGCTAGAGCCCCTGCGTCTACCCCGTCTACCCCGTGCCTGCGGCAGAGTGGGTGATCACTAATATTTGTTGAATAAAGGACCTGAAAAACATAAAAGAAACTCCATTTTCCCATTTGAATCTCCACCATTTTTGTACTCTTCAATTGGGAGTAGAATTGTGGATGGGAGAATCCCTTCCCCGCTGCCACCCCGGAGCCCTTAGTGCCAGTCCGTGGAGTGGAGCTTACGTCTGCTGGGAGCATATTGCAGGCAGGGTGTGCACACTGGGATGCTGTTCTGGGAAGGGACTGGGGAGGGCAGAGGGCCCACAGACCAAAAGCTGGGCTCAGCCTGATTGTGGGAGGACCAGAGGAGACAAATCGGGGTGTGGGGGGGGGGGTCGAATCAGGAACAATTACCTTCGGTAATCATCGTTACCCATTTGGGGTGTGGCCTTCCAGACCACTTAAAAAATGCGTTTCATATTTGTATATTGATTTCTAAAACACAACAAAAATATATAATTTTTTTGCTTATCATGAATTTCCTCTTATGCAGAACATAAAGATCTATGTCATTCTTTCCCCACTGACATGTATTTACGTACAATTTTAAAATTTTGTTTACTTATAAATATAGCAATAATGTTTTTAGGGGCTCTTTTTGGCTAGAAAATTATAAACAAGAAACCAGAAATGGCCCGTTATCTCAAAACCCAAATTATTCTTCCTGATGTAAGAAAGCCATTTGTGCATGTCGTAAAAAAAAAAAATCAAAACAATAAGGAGAGGAATTCGTAAAAACTAAATGTCTGCTCTGTCCGCGTTCTCTTCCCAAAGTGAACTACCACTGTAATTTCAGAGAGAAAATTCACCATGCATAAATGAGATGCTGACACACACACACACACAGCAAAAAGGGGCGCACACTCTATACAGTAGTCTGCACGCTGATTATTTCCTTTCGTGAAACATCCTGGAATCATTCTGCAGCCTCTGAGTAGCAGTGGGAATGCACTGGTTCAGTTCTCTGTCATCTCAGTTTAAATGTCAACTCTGCTACTTACTAGGCCTATGACCTCAGGTGATTTGTTTAACGTATGAGTGCCTCAGTTTCCCTGTCTCTGAAATGGGGAAGTAAAAGCATCTCCTTTATAATGTTATTATGAGGATTAAGTGAGTTAATCCACAAAATATATTTACAACAGTGCTTTGCACATACTAAGCTATGTGTTCTAGCTGCTAATGTTATAGCAACATGTTCTATGATATCATTTTATTATATTTGATGGCTATTTTTATTGTGTTTATTGTTTTATTTATTATCATGTAGAGATCTATGTCATTCTTTTCTTTTTTTTTGCTGAGGAAGATTCACCCTGAGCTAACATCTGTTGCCAATCTTCCTCTTTTTTTTTGCTTGAGGAAGATTCATCCTGAGCTAACGTCTGTTGCCAATCTTCCTCTATTTTTTTTGCTTGAGGAAGATTCATCCTGAGCTAACATCTGTGCCAGTCTTCCTCTGTTTTGTGTGTAGGTCGCTGCCACAGCATGGCTGCCGATGAGTGCTGTAGATCCACGCCCAGGAACTTAACCCAGGCTGCTGAAGCAGAGCAAACTGAACTTAACCACTAGGCCATGGGGCCAGCCCTACACCATTCTTTTTTATTTTGCTTAAAAAAGCTTTTTGTTATGGAAAATTTTAAACAAAAATGTAGAGAATAATGTGAAGAATCCTCATACACCTGTCACCCAGCCTCAGAAATTATTAACACTTTTGCAAACTTATCTATTTCCTCCACTTTTTGAATGGAATACTTTAAGGCGTATCCCAAGCATGGTTTCATTTTACTTATAAATACTTTACAGTTTAAAAGCTGAGATAAGTTTTAAAAACATAACCTCTATGCTGTGACCACATTTAATTCCTTAATATTTTCTAAAACCTGATCTGAATTTGAATTTCTCTGACTGCCTCAAAAATGCCTTTTTACACTTGGTTTGTTCAAATCAGGTTTCAAACATAAGCCAAAAATTGCACGTAGTGGTTATGCCTCTTTATGCTCTTTTGTCCCATAACAGCCTCCCAGCTCCCCTCCCCGCTCTTATTTTTGTCATTGACTTCTTGGAGAACAGAGTCTCACATAACACCCTGTATATTGCACTTGGCTGATTACTTCCTCGTGGTGTCACTTATTTCTCTATTTCTTGTATTTCCCGTAACTTCGTAGTTAGATCTAGAGTCTTAGTTACTTGTACTTCCTAGATGTCACATTCTGATGTCCTGTCATAAGACTCATCTTTCTAACCATCCCGGGGTCTTCCTTTCAATGGATGTACTGTAATTTATTCAGTTGTTGTTCTACAGACAATGCTACAAGGAACTGCTATGAGCAGATACTTTGTACACTGTGTGAGTGTTACTGGAAGCGGTAATTCTGTATCAAATGGTAGGCCCCAGATATTATTTATGAGACTTATTAGTCTGGAGCCTCTTATCTTCCCCTCATTAATGATCTAATTCTTTTTTTTTTTAATTTGTGGATGGATGGAGGACGACATAGGTAAACTCAGCTAAACAGACTATGAGTAGAACTCAACTTGCAGAATATTATAGCTAGCAGTCCAATCCCAACAGCGTACATGCAAGTCACGTACATACAAGTCAGGGCTGAGATGCAAGTCAGTGTGGTCCAAACGCACAAGACAATGCAAGAGAAGGCACTGGAGACTCTAAAAGTGGTCTTATTTTAGTTTACTTTTTTTCTAATTATAATCTTTTTACATGCTAGTTGAGTAATTGGAAATTTAGAAAAGTAGAAGGAAGAAAAATATCACCCATGATTTCATTACCGGGAGGCAACTGCTTTTATTAACATTTTGGTTTATTTCTTTGTGCTGTTTTTTTAAATGTAATATTAACATTTTTTGTGGTTGTGAATATACCTTGTAAATAATATGGTAAAGTGTTCGTTCACTTAGAAGTATACTTTCTCCTACATTATTAAGAACTTTCTGCAAACATAATATTTAATATGCACATAAAAAAGCATAGAGTGGGTTTATCATAATTAACCATATTACTATTATGAGATATATTTATTATTTACTAGAAATCCAGTATTATAAACATTTTTGTGAATATAATTTTGATTCAACAAATATTTACTAATGCTTTAATTGTTACAGTGTATTTGCAGCAAATGTAAAACTTTTCCTGTATTTTGGAGGACATTCTTCATAATCCAAGAAAGGGAAAGAAGAGAAAGAGTTAGAGGAGGAAGAAAGGCAGGGTGGGATGGAGTAGGAGGAAGCAAATTAATCCCTTGGTCCAGAGGTCCTCAAACCTCAGTGTGCATAAGAATCACCTGGCTGCTTATAAAATACAGATTCTTGGCTCTATTCCCATGTACTTGGTCTGGATGGGGTCAAAAGTCTGATTTTGTTTTTAAGCAAATTTGTGGATGTTTCTGACATGAATGGTTTGTGGCACACACTTTGGGAAAAGTGGCCATTATCAGTTTTTCCCTACTAATGTGCTGATATCCTTGGCTGTGGTGTGTCCTCAAAATGAAACTGGTTAAGGACTGGCAAGAATGCTCCATAACTAACTCAGTCTGGTTCTGTTTACCACTCGGTCCTCCCCCACTGTAAAAACACTGCTGGCTCCCAAGTCAGCAAGGAGTGAGTCTCTGGCTACAAAATCGTTTCTCTGTTAGGAGAGCTGGGCAAACATCAAGGGATTTGAAGAGCCCCATTACTGTCAGGCAGCCCTGCTCTAATGGAGAGAGGACCCTGGAAAGGCCCCTCTCTTTTTGGAAGACGAGGATGTTTGGTATGCTGGTCCTTTTACCTCTGAGGGTGGTTTTCTTCTCTCATTGCCTCTGTACCCCTCGGAAGTCCAGCGTTTTGGTCAGCTCTTCCAATGCCTGCAGGTAAGGTTGCTGTTTGGCTCCCTGGAGGCCTCTTAACATGATTGGTCAAGATGATTTGTGATGATGCTGTCACTTACACTGAGTTATGCAGCGAGGCTTTCTGCTGATGGAGTATGTGCTTCTGAGCAGGAAATGGCCTTTATAAATCTTGTCTTTAACAAGGGCTTCAAAAATTTGCTCCATTCATTGAAGCTTATAACTGTGTCCTCATATCAATAAACTTTGCACAGTAAAGATTGGTTGCTCGAAGCATCCTCTGTCTTTAGATGCCACTGGGCGCAGGACCGTCCATCCATCCAGGCAAGGAGATTTCATCTTTCTCCAGGTAACTCCGTGAATTGTAAGCAAGGATAAGTGAAAGTAGGAATAATCCAATACCAACTGTTTCCAGAATTAACAAGTCTCATGAATGATGGCAGGCAGGCTAACACACACAACTAGACAGACTCTTCTGATACTATAGTTATTTTAGTAGCTGAACACTTCAAACAAGCGCTATACATTGAACCTTCTGCAGTGATGAAAATGTTCTGTAATCTGCCCCGGCCACTCACCACATGTGGCTGTTGAGCGCTTGACTGATGTCATTTAGAACTAAATTTTAAATTAATTGTAATTTTAGTAATTTGAATTTAAATGGCTATATTGGTTAGTAGCTACTGTGTTGAGCAGCGCACTTTATTCAGTGGACATTCTTCATAGCTTCGAATAGAGACAAGATCAGCCAGATTGAGTTTTTAAAATAAACATAGTCTTATTTATTGTATATGTAACTTCTCTCTCCTCTAATCATGCCCCCAAAGCTTGAAGGAACTCTCACAATTGCAAATAGATAGTTCCGTGTTCAAAAGATGGTTCTAAATCATTATTTTTCTGTTTAATCACCCATTTGTCTATAGAATCCATACTCCCTAGTTTTCTTTCTTCTTTTCTCTTGCTCCAAGCTCCCTTCAGAAGTTCTATACCTCTCTATTCCTCTAGGAACAAAACATATTCCTGAGTGAAACATGCAGATTACAAAACCATGTGGATGGTCTCACTCAATTTTGGTAAGAAAAAACTGTGCATAGGAAATGTTCTTTTACAGATGGACCAGTAGTTATCTCTAGTTGGGTTTATAGTTGATTTTCATTTTCTTCTTTTAACTTCTTTCTTTTTTAAAATCAATTTTCTACAGTATTTATGAAATATTTGTGTTATTTCATAATTTAAAAAATTTAAAGTAAAACTCTTAAGTTTTTAATTCTCTCCTCCAAAACAAAGCTCTTAGAACTTCTCCTGCCTTCTTTTTTATTTAGGCTTCCTGTGAATATGCTCAGGAGTCCTCTGTGGACTCAGGTGCTCGCGAAATATAAGCCAAAAGGAACTGGAAAAGAGATACAAAGTATATTAAATTTTCTTTTATTCACCCCTTGAGTCACTTTATTATCTTTCACACCTTAAAAATAGCTGTGTCCTTATTTTCACATGGGCATGAAAGCAGATATTTCATCACAGCCTCTAAGAGGCCAGGACCAAGTTAATTGCCTTGAACTCCACAGAAGTAGCCTATTCTCTGTGGACTCCAAGAGAGAGGGCTCCATATCTTTTCTTCTCTTTCCTGATTCTTTAAAGACACAAAACATAAACCCCAGCTTCTCCACCCTCCCCACCACTACATGTGAAATTAACAAGAGAGTGCCTTCCTGACAGCAATGGGCATGTTAGAACATTTTTCAAAATCTTGGAGAAGTAAAGACCTTTATTCACCAGCGCCAACCAGCATCGGCAAGGTCGAGAGTTTTTGGCAGCTGCATTTCAAACCCGTTGCGCCCATAAAATGATTAACTGTCCTGTTGTAGACAAATGGGCAAAATCACATATTTAATTTTAGATTCTTCAGCAGTGTTATCATTTCTAGTCCAGTTCCACTGCTTGTAATTTAAAATGGAGAAGGCTTATCTGCATTCATTTATTAGATCATTGCTTTGGCACTCTCAAGATTTTATCCAAGCATGACTTTTATAACCTTGTGGAAATTGCAGTGATAAAGGATGCATCAGCAATTTCCAAACCCATTTCTTTTTGTGGAGCCATCCCTCAGTCTCCCTTAACAGAGCAGGAGAGAGAACCACAGGTCTTTTTACTGTCTTCATTTTTAAAGAGCTTTGTTTTGGTCAATGAGACATACACTGTAGAAACAAAGCCAACACAAACTTTGTGGTATTTTTTCATTGCACATTTAACTTACCTTGATCAGACGTAAGGCAAGGGACTGGTTTGCCATATTAGCCCCTAAAATTGGTTTCAGAGGAATTAATTGCAACAGAAATGTCAAGCCCTTTAAATATCCAACCCTTAAATACTATACAGACATATGGACGTGAATATAACTTTGCGCATTCTTAGATTCTACTGTGTCACATGGCAGAACTAAAGGAAGAAGCGACAAATGGAAATCAACTATTGCTCTGGAAGAAATGATTGAAACAATTGGATATGATGAATGCATGAGGCCAATTGGTTCATCTTTAGAGAAGAACCTTTCCTCTGAAAGTCAGCCGAAGTGGAATCTGTAGAACAGTGGCAGCTATGAAATTATGCACACGCCTCATTGTTCCTTCCACTCCACTGCTTCTCATGCCCTGGAGGACTTCTTTTCCTTAAAATTAAGCAATTGTGAGAACAGCTCTTTTCAAATGAGTTCAGGAAGGTTGCGCTTTGAAAAATAACAATAAAAAAATCTGTTGGAGGGCCAGCCCCATGGCCTAGTGTTTAAGTTCCTATGCTCTTCTTCAGTGTCCCAGGTTTATGGGTTCAGTTCCTGGGTGCAGACCTATACCACTTGGCAGCGGCCAGGCTGTAGCAGCGACCCACATACAAAATAGAGGAAGACTGCCATAGATGTTAGCAAAGGGCTAATCTTCCTCAAGCAAAAAGAGGAAGATTGGCAACATATATTAGCTCAGGGCAAATCTTCCTCAGGAAAAAAAAAACCCTCCTTATATTGGAGAGAGAAATAAAATCTACTGTTATGTGCCTAATATATATCAAGTATTAAACAAATGTTTATTGAATTGAACTGAGTCCTTCTGATGACTGAGGACTGTACTAGGCTGGGAAGACATGGGCTCGAGTCTTACTGTTTTCTTAACTAGCTGCGTGATGCTGGGCCAGTCACTTAAACTCCTTGGGATACCGTAAAATAGTGATTAAAAATATCTACCTCTTGGGGCCAGCCCTGTGCCGAGTGGTTAAAGTTCTGCATGTTCTGCTTCAGCGGCCCAGGTTCATGGGTTTGGATCCTGGGTGTGGACCTGCTCCACTCAGCCATACTGTGGAGGCATCCCACATACAAAATAGAGGAAGACTGGCACAGATGTTAGCTCAGGGCTAATCTTCCTCAAGCAAAAAGAGGAATATTGGCAACAGATGTTAGCTCAGGGCAAATCTTCCTCACCAAAAAAAAAAAAACCCCAAAAACCCTACCTTTTGACTGAGGGAGTCTAATGGCATGATCACCAAAATGTCTTTGAAAATATAAGATAAAAATGAAAAAGATGAAACGGATGTGTACAGAGAGCCATTTAAATGAAGGTCAAAGTGGAATTTTAACAAGTTCAAGTATGATTGAATCGATTGCATTTAAAGGAGAAACATAGGAGGAAAAGGCACATATGTCTATCTTAAAAATAAGGCCTCTGGGAGTTCTGAAGCGATGCAGGGTCTATAATTCTCTGGAATGGCAGAGACGAACTTGCTAACTGCTGCCCAAAGAAAAGGTCTTATGTCAAAGGAGGCCTGAAAACTCTGTCAGAAAAATAAGATCTTGGAAGAATATCAAATATTAGTCTTAGATCAGGGAAATAGCAAAATACTGCCGGAATGACATTTCTTATAGGGAGAAAGTCTTTCAAAGTCACCTCACATAAAGACGGCTCCAGTTACAGGCTGGAGATATTTTGTCACACAGCAGAGACGTTTTCTATGGGTAAAATTATAGGGCGCCGGATGTTCAGCCACTTCTGCAATAGGAGTCAGTTTGTTCTTCTCAACTCTATTAGCACAAAAAAAGAAACTAACATTTGTTGGGCAACTACCATCATGAGCCAGCTCTATTGCATTTATTATATTGTTTAATTGAAGTAATTGCAAATGAGAAAGTGCGGACTCAGGTCTAACAGTTCACTGCCGAGCGGGTGCCAGGGGCAGCCAGCGTACTCCGTGGCCCATGCACCTCCGCCGGCACCAGTGTCTTCCTGAACTGTGTTCGGATGGAAGTCTCCGTGATCAAACACTTTGGGCAAAGAGTGTGTGCTCTAGATTCTTCTTAGAGATTTGCAGTACCCGTTAACTGGTAGAAGGCTCAGCAAAGTCATATGGTTAAGAGATTCTTAAAAATATATTTACTTAGTTTTTCTTTTCCTTTTTATAATAAGAAAATACCCATTTCTTGTGTTTCTCAAGAAACACGTTTTAGAGAGCAGATACTTGTGCACCATGGGACGCAACGTGAGAAATGACTTCCTCTTTCTGTTTTGGGTATAAGCTCGTTTAGTGTAAAAGTCTTGTCATCTAAGAGTAATAGTGGATGAATCAAAGGACCTAAATATGGTCCATTTGTTATCTTTTATAACTATATACCTTAGTTCATGATAATTAACTTTGCCATTTCCTTTTACTTTAATAAAGTCTTAAATATTGGAAGGTAAATAAAAAATTGGAGTCCAAATTCCCACTCAATATAGAATCTCCTCATTCACGAGATCCATCCATTGATAGTTGGATACTACTGTGAGTGGGAGACTCATTAGTTGACAGCTTCTACGAGGCAACCTGAATAGCTTTTTGTGCATCTAAAACATAGCAATGGAAAGAAACATTCAATCAGTGGGTCATCTGGATGCTTGCTCTGAGTAGCAACAGACAGCTCAGATATCTCCCAATATGCAAAACATTTAGAATCCTAAATATAAATATCCAGGAGTCATTATTGATTGAATCTACCTCTACTTTCATCCGGCTGTGTTACTGATAATATGTAGCTTGAGCAAATTTATACAAAAGGAGAGAATATGGTTTTCAGATGTAAATATATATGCCAGCTCTGCCTCTTACAACTCAGTGACCTTAGATAAGTTACTTAATCCCTCCAAGCCTCTGTCACATATGGGGGCTAATAATTGTGTTCTCTTCTTAGGACTGTGGTGAGGAATAAATGAGATATTGCATGTAAAACATTAAGCAAAGTGTGTAACAGCTAGTAAAGCTACTATTTTTCGTCTGCCTGAAGAGGGGTATTCTACCTGACATTCCTTCTTTACTTTTCGCTGTAATATTAGAGAAAGTATTAACAATAACTTTGATATTTTCTCTCATGCTTTTCCAATTCTCACATAGTATCTTTACCTGGTCTCAAGACATTGGGCTCAAGTGTACAAGCGCTCCTTCTGTCTGTTACTTTTTCTGTGATGGCCTCAGAACTGAGAAGTGGAACTCTGCCTTAGCCCTACACCCAACCAAATCCTTACGGACAGACATCCTAAGGAGTCATTTGTAGAAAAATAAGAGCGATGCCTTCTACATTGTCCCATTCACACACCTTATATTATGGTGCATATCACTGGTGTGTTGGCAGTTTAACTTGGGTGGTGTTGTAAATAGTCATGTGATAATAAGGATAATAATATTACAGTGAAATATATTGATCATGTACCACGTATCAAGACATATTCTAAGAGCCTTACAGCTACTGTATTATTTAATTCTTCCCCTAACCCTATGAGGAAGTAGTGTTATTAACATCCTTATTTTGTTGATGAGGAATATGATCACAAATCTAGTGAATGGTTTAGGTGGGATTAGAATGCTAATTCTAACACCCATGCTTTTAACCACCACACTGGAGGCATAAGACAAGAAATGGAAGGCGAATGATAGTAATGATGACAATAGTAATCAAACCAGCGGACGTTGATTGAATACTTACTATGTGCCAGACACTGTACCGAGTGCTCTGCACAGACTTTGTCGTCTAATTTTTATAACACTCTTGTGTGATAGTTTCTATCATTACCACCCGTTTTACTTAGGAACAAACTTAAGGACGCTAAATAACTTTCTCAAGGTCACATGGCTAGCAAGTGGCAGAGAGAGGATTTGAATCCAGCTCCTTTTTGGATTAGGTTAATTTTTTTATGGTATAAGAGATTTCACAGTAGAACTTGGATGTTAGATGTTGGTTAGCAAGTTAGGGTAAGTATTCAGACTTATTCTATATCTACATAAACTTTTTGTTGATCCAGACCCCATTGATCCATTTTCTGCATGAGAGCAAGGAATTGGTCCTTGCAAACCCAGCACAGAGGCTTGCAGAGCCCGGGGAGATGGCTTTGCTGACGCGCAGTTTGCAGAGACCTACAGATTGTCGTGAGCAGCGTGCCTTCCAGATTCCTCAGTCTCCCCTTTTCTCCCAGCCTCAGCTCAGCGAGGATGCTTTTGGGGTGAGTCACATCCCCCGTGTAGGATGAGACATGCCAGTTTTCCAGCCCTTTTCTTCAATTATCAAGATTAGAGTTTTGAACCTTCACCCTTTGGGGGAAGTGCCTGATGCACATTTGCCTGGCAAATTGCAGCTTTTGACACTAGCTAGAAGTAAACAACAATTACCCATCACTTTTCAAAACCATCTTTTTTAGGAGAGAGAAAGCAAATGAAGGAGTGGGCAATGCCATTCTATCTGTGTCAGAACAGTCAAAGGCCAGAGACCCAGCATAACAACTCAAGGTGGGAATCAGGAGGCATCTTACTCAGACTTCCTCAACAATCACAAGATTAGGTAATGCTCATGTATGCCCTGCAGGATGACTCCTGGCTTGGGATGTATTTATTAATGCCATGGAGGCGTGTAACAAATGACCATCATCCATATAATGAGGTAGAGAAAGAGCCATCGCAGGGGCTGTTTATGTATATATGGATTCTCAAACAGCAACCAAATTAAAGTTCAGAGTTTCAGTGTTCATTTTTTTATCGAAGTACAATTGACATACAATTTATATTAGTTTCATGTGTACAACATAGTGATTTGACATTTGTATACATTGCAAACATTATATACATTGCAAACATTGTATACATTGCAAAGTCAGGTTATCATCTGTCATCATACAAGATTAATAAAATATTATTGACTGTATTCCCCATACTGTACATTACATCCCCATGATTTGTTTATAACTGTAAGTTTGTGCCTCTTGATCTTTTTCATTCATTTTGTTCCCACTCGCCCTTCCACTGGCAACCACTACTCTGTTCTCTGTATCTATGAGTCTGGATTTTGTTTTGTTTGTTTGTTTTGTTTTTTAGATTCCATTTATAAGTAAAATCACATGGTATTTGCCTTTCTCTGTCTAATTTATTTCGTTTAGTGTAATATCCTCAAGTTCCATCCATGTTGTCACAAATGGCAAGATTTCATTCTTTTTTATGGCTGAGTAGTATTCCATTGTGTATATATACTACATCTTCTTTATCCATTCATCTATTGATGGACACTTAGGTTGTTTCCATATCTTAGTATTGTAAACAATGCTGCAATGAACATAGGGGCACATATATGTTTTTAAATTACTGTTTTCATTTCTTTGGATAGATACTTGGAAGTGGAATTGCTGAATCATATGGTAGCTCTATTTTTAATTTTTTGAGGAATCTCCATACAGTTTTCCTTAGTGGTTGCACCAATTTATATTCCAACTGACAGTGCACAAAGATTCCCTTTCTCCGCATCCTTGCCAACACTTGTTATTTCTTGTCTTTTTGATGATAGCAGTATTCTTTCAGAAAGTTTACTTCCAGTTAAAACAAACAAGCAAACAAACACCTTTCAAGACTATACCAGAACCTGGAGAGAGCTCTGATAAAGTTAAGACATCCAGATATTTCCTTTTCCTCCTCTCATTATTTTTCCGTCCAAGATGGAGTGTTAGCTGCCTTCCTAATTGGCACTGTCCTAGTTTGGGATCTCTGCAATTCTCCTTGGATGACTGTACCTGTTACAACTGCTCTCCTGCCACCAGCAATGCCTGGCTTCAACTCATTCTCTGCTCTACCTCCAGAAGGCCTTTTCTAAGTTATTGATTGGATGTTATTACTCACCAGCTCTCAATGCTCCAGTGACTTCTGTTTCATATAGAACAAAGTCCCAATTTCTTAGCTGACCATTCAGTACCATTGACAGTCCAGCTCCTGCTTGCTTTACTGGACTCATCTTCTGCTCCTCCCCACTTATTTTTGGCTCTTTGCTTCAGGTTAAATACTACCCTTGTGAAACTCTGTTCCTTACTTTCCAAGGTGTTATACTTTCCTAATGATCTTATAATTAATTATTTAAATATTTTTCCAGCTAGACTGGGAACTTGATAAGGTCAAAGGTTGTGTCTTTTTCACTTTGGTTAATCTCCATCATCTGGCAATGAATAAAACAACTATAAAAAATTAATACATGTTGATTAAGTTGAATGGAGTCCTCTTTACTAGAAGTATATTCTGGAAAGGGCATTGAACTGGAAGTCATCAGTCTTGAGTTTGAGTTATCCACTTGCTGTGTGACCTGAGGCAAGCCACAGTTTCCTCTCTTGCACACAGAGATAACAATACCCACTTCTCAGAGTCAAAGGAAAAATAGATGTGAAGACATATGAGAGTGTAAAGTAATATTCTAGTGCAAATTATTGCGTCTAGTAAAGCAGATCATTGTGGTTATTTAGCACTTGCTCTGGTCAAGGTGTGAGCAGGAAAAAGGTTGAAATAAATGGTTACCTCAGGCATTTTGATTGTTATCTGTGATGTAAAACATGTGCCAAGAGTTTAATCAAGAAAGTACCAAGCATGTGGGAATAAGACATTTCTCAGACATATGAACGGTGACTTTAGGGCTTGTGCTCAAATGTCATCTCCTCAGAGAGTCCTTTGTTGAATGCCCAGTCTGAAGTAGACACACAGTTATTCTGTATCATACATTATTTTGTTTTCTTTGTGGCTTGTGTGTGTTTGTTGTTTATATCTGTCACTGCATGGTCATCGTCCTTAGAACAGGAACACTGTCTTGGTCACACCTGTGCTCTAGTGCTTAGAACAGTATCTGAGATACTGTAGCCATGCCATCAACATTCACTAGCAAACGAATTGTCTATCTTTGAAGACTAGTGGCAGGCTTGTTAAGTTTCACACATAAGCACAATTCTCAAGATAATTGAAATGAGATAATGTACGTTAAAGTACTTTGTAAACCATTAAATTATAAGAGCTGATTCATAATTGTGGTCTATTGAAAAATCCTAGTCTAACCATTCTTGTGCCCTCTTTCTTTTTTTTTTTCAATCCTTATTTAACCTAGAGAGATTGGTTTTAGTTTATTGTCCTCCTCCTTTCGAAGATGAAGATGTGGTAGCAGAAATTCCTGGCGTTTACTAGACCATCGACAAGTGCTGATTCTTTCCTTCGGGTTTTAGGTTTTCACCATCTACATTCACAAATTAAGTATGCTCCAGCCAAGCCAGGGTACAGAGTAGTTGTTCCCACCCAGGCCATCTGAGGATGTTCAGCTTGCTTTGTAACTCCAGCTTGGCAAACTGAGCAC
This sequence comes from Equus caballus, assembly GCF_041296265.1. Lineage (NCBI taxonomy): Eukaryota > Metazoa > Chordata > Mammalia > Perissodactyla > Equidae > Equus > Equus caballus. The sequence goes on from NC_091697.1 coordinate 47,789,039, forward strand.
CCAGGCTGGTTCCTTGTTCTGAGATATTTCATCCTCAGATGGCTCCCCACCAAACTCTGCCTCAAGAGGTCCATGAAGAGCCTGTGCAGAGAGTTACACGGGAACCTGATTTCAGGCATGCAGCCCTCAAGTCCGCCCCCCCTTTCTCACCCCAAGTAGTGGCTGAAGGACAGGTGATGGCAGTGTTTCTAGGTATACTTTCAGGTCTGTTAGGTGGAAAACACCTCCATCTGCCCAGGTATCTGGTCTGTCTCTCCAGAGCTGTCCCACCATAGTGGGTGGTTGTGAGGCTAGGTCCTGGCCCCACCCACATGGCTATTATTATTATTACTGTTATTGTCATTATCATCCTTACAACAATCCTGTGAAGTAGATATTATCAATGCCTCCTCACAGCTCAGGTAACTGACCTGCAGAGAGATGAAGTTATTGCCCAAGGGGCTGTGGGGCTCAATGTGTGTATTCTTTCCATGTTAAGTTTCAGGATGATCATTTGGTTAAGGAGATTAAAGTTAAGCTGGTGTTTTTCGTAGTTACCGTTTGTGGGGTGGGAATGCTAAAGATCTACTCTCTTAGTAAATTTCAAGTGTGTAATAGCATATTATTAACCATAGTCACCATTCTGTACATTAGATTTCTAGAACTTATTCTACATAACTGAAATAGGCATCCTTGATCAACATCTCCTCATTTGCCCCATCCTCCAGCTCCATCCCCCAGTTTAATACCATTTCTTGTGCCATCTTAACAACTCAAGGAAAATAAGACAGACTGAGTTAGTCAAGTCTTTTCAGTGTTTGGTCCCGTGTTCCCATTTCTTGGAATTATACAGAGACTTTATAACTGGTTTAAATGCTTTGACAAATTCAGTATGATTGCCTCTGGTTAGCACAGAGTGGTAATTAAGTCTGCAATTATATGTTCAGATTTTCATATTTTTTCTGTATGTGCATTTTGACAGTAATTGAACACGGCAGTATTTGCAATATCCATTCCGAAACTGTTTCACAATATTTCATTATATGCCAGATTAATTTGTTAAACTCACGTAGCAAATGAAAACTTCAGCGTTGATCCAATTAATCCAACTGTGGGACCTTTCTGCTAATACGCCTCAGCAGGGAAAACTGAAGGAGATGCTAGGCAAAGTGTCTGGAAAGATTAGGGGTATAATTGGGGGATGGAGGAGAGCCTGATGGTATGCTTTATTGTTCCTCTTTCTAAGTTATTCTTTTTTTCTTATTAAATACCATTTACTTCCTTGAGAATCAGTACAGTGGGAAGTTGAATAAACATTGATGAGCTATGCATCTGAATCTTGAAAAGACCTGGGGAAATTTGATTTTCTCTTTGGGTCCCTTTTGTGTGCAAGTGAGAGTGTGTGTGTGTGCATGTGTGTGTGTGTGTGTGTGTAGTTCAGAATGAAGGAGTATGAACCAAAGAAGAGTGGCATTTTGATTATCTATGGTTCTATTATTTTTCATATATCCCAGTGTGCCCTACAAAGTGTAAGTGAATTAGAATCCCTTTCACTGTGATAAAAACTTGATATGAATGGAATGGAAATACTAGATGCAATATCAGATCCCTTTGAGTATGAATGCTCTCTCTTGTGAACTGATGATAGGGAAGGAAGCCTGCCCTCTGTTGGGTGAACAGCCTTCTTTATAAAGTATTTTATGTCTGTCAGCTTCTGTCATTATAGGTTTATTCATTCATTTATTTATTCAGTCACTCAACAAATAGTTATTGAGTATTTATAATGAACCTAGGACTGTGATAAGGCTGAGGACACTTTGGAGAGCAAAATCAGATCCAGTTGTTATCTCATGGAGTTTAAAACCTAGTGGAGAGGCATATAGCAATCACATAGCACTCCAGGTGTATAAGGAAACTACATCTAAGATAAATACTATGTATTATTGAACTTCATAAGAGCTTGTAAAAGGAATATTTGACCTTGTCAGTGAGGTCAGAGAAGAATTCCCTGAGAAAGCCATGCTTGCGTTGAGATCAGATGGATGAAATTGAAAGGTTAGCATGTGGAATGAGGATGGGTAGGTGATGGTTGGGAGAGGGGACAGCATATGCAAAGGATCTGAAGTGGGAGCAGTTGTGGTTAAAGCAAAGCATAGGGATAGGAGCATAGGGCAAGAGGAGCCTGGAGAGGTTGGAAGGAACTGATACATGGCAGTCTTATAGATAAGAACGGTTAACATTTTTTGAGTGTGTATGATGTGACTGATACTCTTGTAAGTGTTTAGTAGGTTAACTCTTTTAGCACTTACGAAGATATGTGAAATTATAAATTTCATCTTACTGATTGGGAAACTGAGATACAGAGAGGTTAAACAACTTGCTCAAGGTTAGTGGGAGGGTTCTGGAAGTGTTAGTCAGGATTTGTGTGTAATCTTGCTCTAGAGTAAAGTGCAACACTCCTTGGAAGGTCAAAGTTCAACTTGCTGGGTGTCTTTGTCTGCATCTGCATAATGTCAAAGTACAGAGATGCAGAGGAATTTCAGGGGTTCCGTGAACTTTATGAAATTGTATGAAAAATTTTACATATGCATTTTTGTGGGAAAAGAGTCTGTTTTTCACCAAATTTTGCCTGTAACTCGCAATAAATTGAGAACCGCTGATTACTCTAGATTATTTAAAAAAATATTTCATTTTGAGATAGTTGTAGATTCACACTCAGTGGTAGGAAATAATACTCAGGGATCCTGCATAATCTTTATTCAGTTCCCCTCAATGGTAACATCTTGCATAATTTTAGTACAATACTACAACCAGGAAATTGACAATGATGTGATCTACCAACTTTATTCGGATTTCACCAGTGTCGCATGCATGCGTGTGTGCGCGAGTGCATGGGTAAACTTAGTTCCATGGGATTTTATCATGTGTGGGTTTGCATACCCACCACTCCCATCACAAGAAGCTCTTGTGCTACCCTTTTATGGCCATGGACACTTACTTCCCCCACCAACACCTGTCTAGATTAGCTTTAAGGAAAAGAGCTTCTCTATTCTTCTATCATTATTTATCGTAGGAATCTGACTCATCTTGTTTTGCCCTTGCCATTGTTCAGTATTAAGTGGTTAACTTCATATTTAAAGTGATTAATGAACAAGACATCTTAGTTGGCTTTTGGTCAGTAATTTCTATATAGCAGTACACTGCAAAAAATCAGTAAAGACTTCTCCAAATGAGAAAATATTATATTTCAAATACGAGAAAACAGCTTTTCTAACCCCACCACTCATTAGCTATATGATTATTGTGCTCTACACAGCTTCTCAGGCTCTCATCATTTCCACCTGAGTCATTACAACATTGACTATTTGCTGCTGTTACTATCATTGGTATTGTTATTAGCCCGATATATCTCCCATGATCCAATTTTGCCACCCTCTGATACATTTTTCACAGAGCAGACAGAGTGATCTTTGTAAAAATAAAATCTAGACATATAATTTCCTTGCTTAAAGTCATTCCGTGGCTTCCCCTGGCTTTCTGGACCAGGCTCCATCTGCTTAGCCTGCCACCTCGGGCTCTGCAGGCTCTGGCACCAGCTTGCTGTCCAGCCTCTCCAGGTTCAGGTCCTAGAGGTTATTTGCCATCTGTTTCCGTTGGGCTATTGCTCATACTTTTCAGATTCAGGGAGCTGCCTCCTCCACGAAGAACTACCTGATTGCCTTTTGCTGCAGATTTTGTGATCCTTCACTGTGCTTTCTTGGCAGCATTACAAAGTAATGAAGAAATCAGGTTCTGGTATTAGGTTGGTCTGGTCTTAAATGCCATCTCTGCCACTTAGTATATGTGTAATCTTGGATGAATCATGTTCCCTGAGTCTCCCTTTCCAAATTTGTGACAATAAGGACCCTCTTGTGTTGTAAGAATTGAAGAAAATAACACGCATGAGGCACAGGGCCTGGTATAGAGCAGAGCTCAGTAACTAGCAGCTTTTATAACTCTGACGTCGCTCTGTGCTTCCCTCTGGCATAGCACTAGTCACTCTGTCTGGTAAGTGTTAACTTGCTGGTAAGGACTATGTTTTAATGCCCTTGAATCCCAGCGTCTTCCACAGGGTAGATACTTAGATGAATGAATGAAGTAAACCAGGAAGGGAAAGAAAACGGACGAGGTGTTCAGTTGCTTCAGTGTGCGTTCTTTTCAGATGCGCTCATTGTGTGGCCTCAAGTCAGCTTTTAGTGTTCCAGGCAGATGCACCTTCGAATGCAAGTCCCAAACACGTTCCAAACCCAAGCAGAAACAATCAGTTTCTTATAGTTTTTTTTTTTTTATAACTCACATACTCGTCCTTCCATCATTGAGAGTTTACTGAATCCTCTGAGTCTGTGGCTAAAAGCTTGAGTTTTGCTTGAAGCTTGAGCACTGGGTTTGAGAGAGAGAGACTGAAACTCATGTGGCAACCGTGGACCGGATTTGGAGATGGTGGTCATGCCTGAGAACAAGCAAGTTCATAACCGGCTTTCCCTGTTGTGTTTTCAGAGTTTGTTAACTGAAGAGACAGGTGAATCAACTGCTTGGAGACTCAGGTCAGAAAAACTCTCAACTCCACCATATTTAAAAATTTTTTAAAAGCCAATAACATTTGGGACTTTTAGTTTTGCCCCACTCTTGGGGCAGTGTGTATAAATCAGATTCTCCCAGACATGGCTCTCACTCCAGTTTACCTACAGCAGGTGAAGCTGTGCAAGGTGGCCCATCACGGTGAAGAAAGGGGCATTGGGTTTGCAACAACATAGATGAACCTCGAGGACGTTATGCTAAGTGAAATAAGTCAGACATGGAAAGACACATACTGCGTGCTCTCTCTTACATGTAGAATCCGAAAGATGTGGACTATATAGAAGCAGGGAGTAGAATGGCGGTTATTAGGGGTGGAGACCTGGGGAAAATGGGGAGACGTTTACAAAGGGTACAAAGTTGCAGTTACATAGGATGAATAAGGCTAGAGATCTATATACAGCATGATGATCATAGTAAATAATACTGCATGGAATACTGGAAATTTGCTCAGAGAGTAGACTTCAGGTGACCTCATCACACACATAAAAGGTGGCTTTGTGAGTAGATGACATGTTAATTAGCTTGACTGTAGTAATCATTTCACTGTATATGTATATCAAATCATCATGTTGTATTCCTTAAATATGTAAAATTTTTGTTAAAAAAACCAAAGAGATTTAGAATTATCCTAACTTAGTTTTAAGTGAGGCCACTCCCTCCCTGACAACCTCGGGCAAGTTACTTACCCTTCTGAGTCTGAGTTTCCTCGTTTGTAAAACGAACCTAAAATACTAGCCCCGCTCTGCTTGTGACCACTGAGTGAGGTGATGGAGCCCAGTGGCACAGAACAATAAATATTCGATGACTGATATCATTTGTAGTAGTAATGATCTTAACATTAGAATTGGTTCTGGTTAGTTTCAAAATGCAACGAGGAAAATATCATAGCTAACTTGTCCCAACACCTCCCATATAGCAGAGGCCATACTAGGAGCTCCATGTGCTTTGTGACATTTGTGCTTCACAATAAGCCCATGAGATAGGGATTATTATGTTCATTTTTCAGAGGAGGAAGCTGAGGCTCAGAGGTTAAGTACTTGCCCCACAGCCATCCAGAAATAGAACTGTTGCTCGAATCCTATGACCGTAGCCCTGAGTGGTGGGTTGGTCCTGAGTCATTCCAGAAACCTGGGAGTTGGCTTTGTCTGGGGGTATCTGATTCGTGGGCTTGTGCACTTGCTGCTGCGTTGAATGAAGCTCATGGGACTTCAGCTCTGTCAGGGCTTCAGCTAGTGCGTTAGCAAGCCACAGGCTTAAAGGATCACCACATAGAGAACTGAGCGAAGTTTCCTGACTTCTCTTTGCTTCTGGGTCTGCCGTTTCTCCAAATTACTAATGGCTTCTATTCTTTCTCAAATCCCCAGTGAGTTTCACTCTTTAGCTTAATTAGGGGAGCATTTACCTTCATCTAAGGCTCTTTTCCTCCGGAGGCCTCTCTGTGCTCTGGAAATGGCCGAACCTTCAAGCACTCTGGCTGGAATGCCCAGAGGCCATGCACTGATTCTTGTTCTGGGATCCGAACTCCATACTAATGAGGAGGGACGTCTGCTCTGCAGAGACGGACTGAAGGTCAGTAGCAGAATCCCTCGTGGCTGACTTGTGACCCATGGCTGTGAATGTCACTTTGAGACGGAGACCCTGGCTGGTTCCTAATTCACAAACAGCGGATGAGGGGGTCAGCCAGGGAGGGTGATCTCACACAGCAGGCTGCTGGGCTGTAAAGTCCTCCCTTTAACTAGAGAGACTTCTAAGAAGAGCTGACCCAGGGTTTCAGCCTGTTTCTCAGTGTCTATTTGACCCCTGGGAAACAAAAACTCCTTGGAGAAGCAGTGCAGGATTCTAAAAACATTACAGAGTAAGAAAGGAGTGTGCTAATTCTTCTTCTAGACATATATACAAGAGAAATTCTTGTTGGCCCTGTGCAGGAGGAAACATGTACCAGGATGTTCATTGCTACTTTTTTTTTTTTTGATGAAGAAGATTGGCCTTGAGCAAACATCTGTTGCCAATCTTCCTCTTTTTGCTTGAGGAAGATTGTTGCTAACATCTGTGCCAGTCTTTCTCTGTTTTATGTGGGATGTTGCCACAGCGTGGCTTGATGAGCAGTGCTAGCTCTGTGCCCGGGATCCAAACCTGCGAACCCCCGGCCACTGAAGTGGACCACGTGAACTTAACCACTACACTATTGGGCTGGCCAAGCTACATTGTTTTTAACAAAGAAAAAGGAGAAACAGTTTATCATGTGCCTAAGTAGAAGGCAATTCCAAATGTACAGTGATTACTTCCCATATTTTCAATGAGAAAATGAAAAAAGAGGTTTGGGAGCATATTGAACATATGAACTTTTAGGGATGTAAAAGAAATAACCAACTATTTACTTAAAATGTTAAATATACACATTTGAAATCACACATTACATAACGTATTAACTTAGAAGTGTTCTTTTTCTGCAATTACATATTTCAGAAAGTGATTTGACTTTAACTTCTCCTACGTGCCTTTGACATCAGGGTTCTTAGCAGCCAAGAACCACTTTCTGAGTCATATAAATAGTGTCCCAGGGCATATCGTACCCTGTGGTTTATGAATCAGTCAATGATGTTTTCTCTGGAAATTGTATCTCAACTGTAAGATTCGATATGCTGTAACATTAGGACAGGTGGCTTGTTCATTTGTCCTGTAGTTATAGGTGTGTTCTCCACCACATAACCAATTACTGTTCACTTAAAGTGATCTTTAAAGAGCTTATGTGTAATGGCACACAACACCTGCAGTTATGAGATCTTACACTCAAACACAATTACCTGATTTACGCTAAATTTCTCTTTTTCTTTTCTAAAGGATACTCCATGAAGTGACCCTTAGCATCTAAAGCTAACATGGCACAGTTGTTTCTGGATAATGTGTCTTCTCCAACATTGTTGTGTTCGAAATAAAGTAAGGGCAAGATTGCACCATGCTATAAAAGACTTTGTAAAGTCTCATAGATGAATGCTTGTTTTGCTGAGTGATAATTTTGGAGGAAATTTTTGCATTTTGTTCTGGTATATATGCTATCATTTAGGAAAGAAAAAATATAAAATGAGATATATTTATGTGATGAAATACTAATCAGAATTAAAAAGGAATAAACTGTCTTTCTCTCTCTCTCTTTATGTCTCTCCCTCTATCTATGAATAGATTTTAAATACATAGATGACTGGAAAAACACATTGCAGAATGATATGTATAGTATCATGACATTTGTGCTAACTAGAACCCCTGAAATAATATGTTATAGATGCTATTAGACACTAGATGTGCATGTAAAAACATAAGAGGGATTGGATAGATATAGCTGAAAGACGTGGTCTTGAGGAAAGAGGAAGATGATAGGACTGGGAATTGAGACAGAGCAAGTTTATTTTCATTTGTAATATTTTATTTCCTTTAAAGAAAAGACTTGAAGCAAACATAGCAACATTTTAACAGTTTTTACTCCTGGGTGATGGGTACATGTCTTATTCTATTTTTTTTTTGTTATGTATTTTTTAATGTCTCCACACATAGGAATGAGTAAAAGAAATAAAAAGAAAAGCAGCATGGGGATTTCCTTTCACTGGTGGAGAGACAGGCCGTATTGGAAAGAGAATGAGTTGAGTGGGGTTGAAATTTTCTCCAATGGGGCACCACTGTACAGTCAAATACAAGTTGGAACTGTTGCTTTTCATCCATATTGTAAATTGAGACTGCGTTTTCACCAACATGGTTTGCAGAAAGTGAATAAAGCTTAATAGGTTGTTGACAATGGGGAGTAAAGCAATTTTCTTTGCACTTTGGACCAAGAAGATGCCACCTGGCTGTGACTACTTTCTCTGCCCTATACTATACCCAGGTCAACTGCAGGCAGCGTTTCTCACTTAGGCCAATTTCCTGATCCTTAAAGAACAAAGATAGAGATCACGGAGCAGAACTGGCAAACAGGTGGCCCTCGGGTGTGTCCATCTCAGAGAGATGTTTTGTTTGACCTATACAGTGATCTTTTTAAAGATGCTCACATTTAAAAATAAGGAGATTTCACAATGACAAGGGGCCCCCATTTTGAACACGGCAGCGGTCCGACTGCAGCTAACTCGAGCCTGCTCCTTTGGATGAAGTGTGGGCTCTCAGTTAGCTGCGGTGTCCCCTCCCCAGCTTCGCTGGCATGAACTGGCCCCTGTAGGAATTTGAGCGTGCTGTCCCTCTGTAGAGTAAACCATGTGGCAGGCAATAGCTAAGAGTTTGCAATAGACTGTGCCAATCTTTTACAGAAATGCTGGCAAAGCATAATACGGGAAAGTTCGTTTTAGCTCCCCATGGTGCCTAATTATAAATAAATGGCTGGAGCATTTAGACCTGCTATGAAAGAATTACTAAAATTTCACTGGCTGGCAATTCTTTCTCCCCAGCCTGGGCTTCACTAAACTGACTTTCCTCATCTTTAATTTCTGTGAATTAAACACTGTCCTTACCCAGGAAGGCTTCAGATTTGTTAACCCCTGTCCACTTAGGAACTGTATGCACAGTAGCTAATTATGCCCCATAGGAAATATCTGGGGGACTCTTTTGCCTGACTCTCAAAGGGGACCATTTTTAATGGAAGCTGTGCTCAATTATATATACTCAGAAAAGAATCAAATGAATAAAGGGAAGATGTGGTCATGATTTATAGAAAGTTTATTTGTATTCATTCATTCATTCAACATATATTGAGTACTATGTTCCAGGCCTGGTGCTAGTTTCTAGGAATAAAATGATAATATAAAGCAGACAACCCTTGTCTTTATGTTGTCTTCTTGAGGCTTAAATTCTAGCGGGACTAAGATATGAGAACATATTTATATCATTAATTAATGACAATTGCATTGTATCATGGGAGGGTCAGGAGGCTAATGAAGGTTATAACTATGAGAATTCACCTACTGTGAGATGCTGGGGAAGGTTCCTGAGAAAGGAATGTCATGGGTGAGGGGAAGCTGGCTGGATGAAGGGAGCAAAGGGGAAGAGCCTTCCAGTGATGAGAGCTGCAAGGGGACAGGAGAGGTGGAGCACTGTGTGTTTGGGGAACTGAAGGAGGCTGGTGAATCTGGAGCACAGGGTGGGAATTGCTGAGAGGTACAGAAGGAGGCCTAGGGGTACTCCAGGGCGGACTTTGCGAGTGCAAGGGTTCAAGCTTGTCATTTTACCTCTCTGTTGTGAATGTTTTTATGGAAAGCTGATTGCCTGCTTTTCCTTGCCTTTGCCACCTGCTCAGAAGACACTGGAATGGCTGCTTTTGAAACCACTTTGGACACCTCAGATGAAAGGCCTCTAAAATATTCCATCTTTCTGCTGAGTAGGCTGTGCAGCAAATGTCCGCTTGAGTTTCCTGTCCTGCATGCCAGGAACAATAAAGAAGAATGCAAAATGCAATAAAATAATATAGTCTTGGTTTTGGGAAAACATTTTTCCTTTGCAGGTATTTCTTACTCCTAAAAGAAAAAGAAAAAGAAAAAAAAAGCTCACTTAAATAGATGGCTTTGCACGGGTGAAATATTCTAAGTTCTCACCTGGTGCTCAAATTGGTTGGAACCCTTGCTACTTGCTCACTGTTGAGATCCAAGTTCTCTCTAAATGAGAGTAGCTCAGTATTTAAATTACAAGGGGCATAAGTGTGATTTGGAAGCCTAATATATATCTTAATGAGTTTTACAATAATTTCATTTGAGACATTTCAATTGTAATTTTAGACTAATTCTTCAGGGCAGAGGCTAACCTAGCACCTCCCATTTTATTTAATTTTTTGTAATACAAAATAAATCAATCTTGAAATGGTTCAGCACTTTCAATTAATTTTAATGGTCTGCTGCTCTCCATGTCATTGGATCAGAGCCTGTGAATTCAGACACATAGCTGAGCTTTTTAATAAGTCCTTAAGAATCATATGTCAGCTCTATTAGAGTCAAACTAAAAAGAGCTCCTACTCAATCGGTTTATCCTGAGAATTTGTCTCCGAAATTAACATGGCTAATAAAGCCTCATTGGAAGCAACTATATGGCTTTTATAGGCAAAGCAAAGTAGTGTTTTTCAAGTGGATGATCGGGAAAGTGACCATTAGAGGGAAACCAAGTAATGGTTTATGGAGTACATGGCTGTTCAGCTTTTTCTTTTTTGGTGAGGAAGATTGATCCTGAGCTAACATCTGTTGCCAATCTTCCTCTTTTTGCTCAAGGAAGATTGCCATTGAGCTAACATCTGTGGCAATCTTCCTCTATTTTGTACGGGGGACGCTGCTTGATGAACAGTGTATAGGTCTGTGCCTGGGATCTGAACCTGCGAACCCTGGGCCACCAAAGCAGAGCAGGTGAACTTAACCACTACGCCACCAGGCCAGCCCCTACATGACTGTTCTTGATATCAACCTCAAAAACTTAGGGATATCTTTCAGATAGCCACAGATTTCCTGTTATAGATCTGTTCTCAGTAATTTAGGTTCCAAGTAATCAGCAATTTAAGATATTCAGTAATCTAAGTTACTTCTTGGGATAAAACATTGTGCCTACAGTAGCAATTCCTTTTATGTGTCCTAAAGGTTACCTTCAACACATTCAAGATGACTCTTAGATTCAGTGTCTTAGGAGCAGTGATTGAGTTCATTTATAATAACTTTTTCTGTGATCTCAATGTGCAAGAGACTCTTATATTGTAAGTTATAAGTCAAGTCAGGCTCCCGGTTCTAGGGTTGACTTTAAACATAATTTTTGTCAAGTCAACAATAGTACTTGTCTCCACACACCACCGCCAGAGGAGTCTTTCTGCTAGGAGCTGGTCTGGAAAGGCGCTATAGAATAATGTGATGACAATTTAAAGATGGTGGCAATGTCAGAGGTATGAGGGAGTTATGGGAAACACAAAAATGGAACACTTAGGGACCTTGTGGGCCAGAGGAGCGACAAGGTCAAAAGTGAGGTTACTATACAGCTGGGTTTCTCAGCCTTAGCACGACTGACAGTTTGGATTGGATAAATCTTTGAGTGTGTCGGGGGTGGGGTGGGAGGTTGTCTTGTGCATTGCAAAGGGTTTAGCAGCACCCCTGGCCTCCTAACCACTAGATGCCAATAATACTACCTACTCCCTTCCAAGTTTTGACACCAAGAGTGTCTCCGGACATTGCCAAATGTCTCCTGGGGGACAAAGTTGCACTTGCTTGAGAACCACTGCCATAGAGGATTCAAGAGAGCAGAGATACAGGTAAAAGAAGGTGGGAAGTCCTAAATTTATGCAAAGGATTGATGACCACAAACTTATATCTTCAACCTACACAGCTTCTCTTACTTCTGACTCTTGTATTTAACTGCTAAAATCTCCATTTAAATGCTTCAAAGACAGTTCAATCTCAACATGTCCAAAAGTGCACTGATGACCTCCCATCTCCAAAATCTTTTCCTTCTTCCTGACTCCCAGTCTCAGTGAACGTACCAAGTTAGAAACGTAGAATTCATTCCTGACTCCTCTGCCTCTCTCATCTCCCACATGCAGTCAATCAGCAAGCTCTGCCTGATGATTTTTACCACCAAATATCTCTTGAGGCTGTCTACTCACCACTTTCACCAGAACCGCCAACCCAGTCCAAATTAGCAGGATTTCTCTGCTTGTTCCTACTATGGGCTGGAAGGCTAAATGACTTATTTCTAACCAATGAGAGATTACTGCGGAGGGAACTTCAGAAAGTTCTGAAAAGGCATTATTTGCCTAATAGAAAGCACAAAGTTTCTGGCGTTGTTCCTTGATATCGTTCAGTCACTTTGAATACAGACTTCATAACCAGAGCTGAAGCAATTATTCTGCAACCATGAGGGAAAGGCCACTGGAATCAACAGAGATGCAATCATTTTTGAACCATTAAACCAATGGCCAAAGCTGCCTATCTCCTGCTATACCATGATGTAAGAAGCGTAATTCCCCTCTGTATAAGCCACTGTCTGTTGGGTTTTCTATTCCTTACAGACACTTTCCTAACTGATCACCAGCTTTTTGATTTTGAATAAGATATTTAAGAGCATTCTGCATTTCTTGATTTTCGCACATATAAAATGAGGATAACTTGGTAATGACTGGGCTGGTATGATAATATGAGGTTTAGAAGTGGTAACACTTGACACTCAATAAACTCACATGGGAGTAATTTTTTAATTAGAACATTTGAACTCTTTGGCTTCCTTAGGTCCCAGCTAGTCCTGGGCCTGTGCATTTCACAAAGATAACCACATCGCAAATAGAAGATGGGAAGCAGCTCCCTGTGTTCCCGTGAAGACAGGCACAATGTGCCTGCTTGCTGCCAGGGACCGTTTCCACTGAGCTGGATTTAAGGAGAGCAATTAGAGGCTGAAGCTACTACCCTTCTGAATCAAGGGGCCACGTGGCTGAGATCACCTTTGAGTTTCCAGCGTCCTGGTGGTATTATTTGCCTGCATCTTGTACCACATTCCCCAGTTAGCCTTCTCTGTCCTGCTTCCGGGTATCTGTGAACAATCTTGCCATCTGACAGATCTGGCATATTTCATGCGCAGCTGCTCAGTTCCAAAATGGGGCACCTGAACGCTGAGCATGAGGCGACTGGTCTTCTAATCAGCTGTACTGACTGAGTGAGAAGACTTTGCAAAGGGGCAGCTACAACCTTAAGCTGCAGATTAGATGACAGGACCCCCAGAGTTTTCCTAGTTTAATTTGTGAGGCTTCACCCAGCACAGCCAGAAAGAAAGAGTATGTAGGGGAAGCAAAAAGATAGAAAAGAAAATGCATGAAATTGGCTTTCAGGAGACTGCCAGTTTATCAACTGTTCCGGGAGATAGCTGCCATCACCTCTGCTTTGCCTCTAGCCCTCTGAAATTATTTTTAGCTGTGGGTGAGAGGGGCTCTTTCTCCCTTCCTTTCACATCAAATGCTGTGCTGGAAAGCAATCAAGCGTATGGCCAGAGCTGAGAAGCACACAGGCAGTGTTTCTGAATAAGACCTAGGCCAAAATGCAGCCTCCTCGGAGGCATCTTGCTGCAGGCCACTGGAAAGAGCCCTCAGTGACTTAGAGGATGAGGAAAAAGCTCAAACCTGTTGTAGGGCTGTCTCATCTCATTAAAAAGCAACATTAAGTGGGAGGAAAAATTCCCACTTAATATTCTATATTCTCCTAGGGAGTCTGGGGGCAAGTGGGGTGGGGCGAGGGGGAGGGAGAGGGGAGATGTTGCTTTCATACGTGACACATCAATTTCACGCAGCGAGATAGGTAGACACGTGTCAGCAACATTCATTTTGGAGATTATTATGTATTCCATTTTGAGTATGAACTAGTCACTGGCATAGTTTTTTTATGCAGAGTGTTCATTCCATTTCATCCTCAAAATAGCCCTGTGAGCTGGTTGACAATATTCCCATTGGACAGGTGATGTTTAGAGAAGTTATGTCACCTGTGCAGGGTCGCACAGGTTATATATCACTTCTCAGTGTGATAGCACTACCCAACCACGAGAACAGACACAGTTCATTGAAGGCCTGCTTTGTGCTCTGAACTTTGTAGACATGATCTCAACACCGCTAAGGGTTGGATATTGTTATCTCCAGTTTATCAGCAAAGAAATGGAGATTCGAAGAGATTAAAAGTTGGTTAAGTAACTGGACAAGATGCTTGACGTGTGAGCACCTCCATTTCTCCAACAATAAAAGGAAGGAAGTGGCATCTCCTTTATGGACTTGTGTTGTTTTGAAGAATAAAATGAAGGGGGATGAAGAAACAAACAAAAGGTTGTGTTTCTATCCTGAGAACCCCACAAACCAAAGTAACTTGGTTTTTGATCAATACAATGATCAATACAAAGATGACTGTGCACTTTATAAGTAGTTATTACTTATGATTCCGGCAGAACTTCTGTTTCAGAAATGGCGAAAGACAAAAGCAGAGTGGCCATGAGCCTTGGCCCGGAAAGCCTAGCTAATGGGTGTTCAGACACATGAACTCTTCCACCGTTGTGCAGGGCAGCCTGGGTGACCCTGCCTCTCTAAAAAGCCACTGAGAATTCGAAGGCAAAAATAACAGCATCTTGTCACAGAGTCGCTGAGAGGATGGGCTTGAGAAATCAGGCTGCTGTAGCTTTATCCCTGGCTCTACCACTTATAAACTGTTGGGTAATTATTTAATCTGTAAGATAAACATGATAAATCTGTTGCGAGGATTCAGTGAGAAAGTGTATGCCGCATGCTTAGCGCATGGCTCGGAGTACATGTTCACCAATAGCCGTTGTTGCTTTTGGAGTTGCTAACCCATGTCACAGATGCTCGTAGCCAATTTTCCTATGACATGTACTGAATTTTTCCAATGCAGGTGGATGGTGCCTGCTCCACCTCTTATCTTGTTGCATGGACCCTCTTAATTAAAATAACTGAATTCTAGTGTTTGACCTTGCAGACTGACCCCCATTCAAGCTTTTCCATGGATTGCAACAATGAATTTGGACTCACTAGGACCAGTAGTCCAACCATGCTTTAATACTTCCAATGTGGAGAGGCAAACATCAGTTCTAAAAAGGACCCAAAGAACAGCACTGATGCTCTCCCACAGGATGACATCAGATGACATTGCTCCAAAATCCTGCTTTTTCTGACTTTCCCAGGCCGGTTGTTTCCCCCAAACCAGGGAGTCTCTGCTTGTTTTTTTTTTCTCATTTGGCTTGCATCATTTGAGGGTAAACCTCAAATGATGAAGTCAGTTCCCTCACTTTAGGAAGAATGTGTATGTTTTCTCTGATGTGGGAGCAAACAAGCCAGGAATATGAACAAGAGGAGGAGTTAGGTACCTTTAAATGTCTACTCTACACAGTCCTCTTGGGATAGATGCAACATTTTCTTTCTCTGTATTTTATTTCTTTTTAAGTTTTTTCTCTTTATTTTATTATGTATTTACAAAATAAAATTAAAACTTACCTATGTTTTAAAAATTTAATCACCATCTTGTAAATGGAAAAATAAAAGTTTTTCATAAACAAATGGGGACTTCATCAGACTAAAGAGCTTCTGCAAGGCAAAGGAAACCATGAACAAAACGAAAAGACAACCCACCAACTGGGAGACAATATTTGCAAATCAAATATCCAACAATGGGTTAATCTCCAAAATATATAAAGAACTCATACAACTCAACAACAAAAAAACCTAACAACCTGATTAAAAAATGGGCAGAGGATATGAACAGACATTTTCCCAAAGAAGATATACAGATGACCAACAGGCACATGAGAAGATGTTCGACATCGCTAATCATCAGGGAAACGAAAATCAAAACTACAATGAGATATTGCCTTACTTCCATTAGAATGGCTGTAATTACCAAGACTAAAAATTACACATGTTGGAGAGGATGTGGAGAAAAGGGAACCCTCATACGCCGCTGGTGGGAATGCAAACTGGTGCAGTCACTATGGAAAACAGTATGGAGATTTCTCAGAAAATTAAGAATAGAAATGCCATATGACCCAGCTATCCCACTACTGGGTATTTATCAAAGAACTCAAAAGCAACAATTCAAAGAGACATATGCACCCTATGTTCATTGCAGCATTATTCACTGTAGCCAAAATGTGGAAGCAACCCAAGTGCCCATCAACTGATGAATGGATAAATAAGATGTAGTATATATACACAATGGAATACTACTCAGCCACAAAAAAAGACAATATTGTCCCATTTGCAACAACACGTATGAAACTTGAGGGTATTATGTTAAGCAAAATAAGTTAGAGAGAGAAAGACAAACACTGTATGATTTCACTCAGGTGTGGAAGATAAACAAATACGTGGACAAAAAGAACAGATTAGTGGTTACCAGAGGGGAAGGGATTTGTGGGGTGGACATAAGGGGTAAAGGGGCACATATATATGGTGAATGACAAATAATAATGTACAACTGAAATTTCACAATATTATAAACCATTATGACCTCCATAAAATAAAAATAAATAAATGTGAGAGTTTCTTTTCTATTTGGTGCTTCTCCATTCTCTGTCCCTTTGGCTCACCTATCTCCATTCACCACTCTGAATAGTTCTTTTTTATTTTTTGGGGACGATTAGCCCTGAGCTAACATCTGCTGCCAATCCTCCTCTTATTTCTGAGGAGGATCCATGTCCATCTTCCTTCACTTTATATGTGGGATTCCTACCACAGCATGGTGTGCCAAGTGGTGCGAATGGTTTTTTTTTTTGCAGGCTTCCAAAATTTTTTTAAGCATATACAAGTTTGTGTCTCTATGTTTATTTCGATTTCAAACAATGCTGAGAAAAAGATTTATCTCTATATGATCTTTATCTATGTTGTCTTTATTACGTATACATATTTGTGCAAGAGTAACTGTCGCCTAGAGTCCTAGGAGTGGAATTTCTTGGCCAAAATGAATGTGCATTTTAAATTTGGATGGAAATGTCAAATTACTCTTTGGAAAAGATTGTACACTCACACTACTAGTAAACAAGAGTGACCGTTTTCTTATACCCTTGCCACAAAAGCACTATTAAACTATTAAATTTTGGTAATCTTTATAACAGTGGGAGGATTGACTATTTAGGAGGCCAATACTAATTGAAGGTCAATTCTAAAATAAGAGAATTAACCACATATTGTCTTATCTAGGAGAACTGACTCTGGGGTGAGTTTCTGCTCTTTGCCTTAATTTATCCTTTACCAAAATGGGGCTGTCAAGTTGATTTCTTATCTACTTCATGGGAAAAATTAATTCATTAATAGAGTTCTTCTACAAAGCAGACTGTTCAGAAACGATGGGCATAGAATCCTCTAAAAAGCAAAACAAAGATTCACTCTAACCCTACGTTCCCCAAATGGAATTTTATTAGGGTCTGATGGAAAAGTGTAACCATGTCATTTAGATTACTTTAGAGATAGTTTCACAGGCTGGAAGTAATGCTTAGGGGGATGGAAGTCAGCAAAAAAGAAGGCCATCAAGAGTCCCTCAGCACAGAGAAGCATGAGCGTCCCTGGGGAATACAGCCACCAGCTGGCCTCAACCTGTGTGATATGCCCACAGGGACCAGAGGTCTGCGACCCACTTGTTTCTAGGAAAAACATGGGGGAAATCTGGTTTGAAAAGTTTGGAACAACATGTTCCATTTGAGTCACCCGTTAACAAACTTTTTACATTGGCCTACAAGGCCTCCGCTGTCTGGGCTGTGTCTACCCTTTCCGTATCACTACATGCCACTCTCCCATCTTAGGTAAGTATTGTACATGCATCATCTAATTCCATCCTTGCAGATAAGCTGCCATTCTCTTCCCATTCTGTAGATAGTAACACTGAGGCTTAGGTCATACACTGCTGGAGCTTGATTCTAAATCCTTTGTTCTTAACTATATTACATTGAATGTATAATCATCCTTCCTGACTCTCTTGTCCTGATATCCACACATTTATTCATTTATGACAATGAATAATTGAAAATATGCTGAGGGGCTAACATTGAACTGAGAAAAAAAGCTGCAAGTGTTCATAAGAATATAGGTTTCTAGAATGTGTTTATTCAACTAAGACTTATTGAGCCCTTATCTTGTGCCAGGTGATGTTGTGGTTAAAGCATGAATAAGACAGTGAAAGTCTTTGCTCACATTCCTAGTGGAGGGGTACAGAATAAGTAAGTCAGTCAACAAATAAATAAATGAATAAACTTAAATCTGTACATACAATGAACAAAACACAACAAAAATAGTGGATTAGAGAGTCATTGGGGGTGCATGAGCTGTGGTCATGCACCCCAATGTATATGGGGGTACGTGTATATTGGCAATACGATGGCTAAAGAGGGCCTCTGTGAGGAGGTAGCATTGAAACCAAAGAAAGAAGGAGCCACCCATGAGGGAATGTGGAAACAGCATTCTAGATGCTGGAAGCAGTCAGGGAGGTGGGATTATTGATCCCAGTGCTTCACTGCCCTATAGTAAGATTACATATCCATCCCAACTGCCAGGGAACTTTGCAGTACCCTCCCCTTGTGAGTAGAGTGTAATTTCCTGCCCCTCTGATATTGGGTTTGGCCATATGTCTTATTTTGGTCAATGGACTGTTCTCCAAGGCTTTAAATACGTTTGCATGGTTCAGCTTTGTCTCTTATCCCCCTGCCATTCACAGTGAAAAGAACAAACTCTGGGTAGCGCTGGTTCAAGAAGGATGTGATACACATGGACCAGATATGAACCAACTCATAGCTTGAAACCAAGTTCAACCAACTTGCAGCCTGAAGAAGAGATGGTCCCTGCAAAACCACAGCTGGCCTGCATCCCCAGGCACACACACATACACGCACACACAGGGTTATTATGGTAAGCCACTGATTTGGGGGTGGTTTGTTATTGCAGCTAAGTTGACTCATAGAAGGAACAAAAGCCCTGAAGTGGGAACAAGTTTGGAGTGTTCCAGGAACAGAGAGAAGGCCATTGTGCTGGAGCAGAGTGAGCCAGCGGGCGGAATTCACGGTGGAGAAGGAAGGGGCCAGATCTGGTTGGGTCTTGTACGTCATATTAAGAATTTTGCATTTTACGTCAAGTGTGTGTGGATTTCAAACAGGAGAGTTATATGATCTGCGTTACGTTTTGAAAAGACCAGTGCAAGCGCTATTTTGAGAATAAGATATAGGTTGTCAAGAAGGGAGACCAGATAAGAGGTTATCACAGTAATCTAGAAAAAGATGATCAGCAACACCGTATATAGTTCTTTGGGATGTGCACTGCTGAGAACATCCAGAAGAGTGGGAAAGCGACAGACTCAGACCTGCCCTACTGGGCGTTCTGTCATGAGGCCACAGCTTCCCAGAGGGAGTGCTTTTGCTAATTTGTACAAAAGCATCACATGGACTAATGGTGGCCTTGGCATTGGTGGTGGCTTGCCCTAGGGTGGTAGTATTTTGGATTCATTTATTTCTCTTTTTTGGTTATTTGATGGGTGGCGTTGGTGGCATTGATCAGAAGGGAAACCTACTTCACCAGAGGAGGAAATGTATCAGATTAAGTATAGAGTATGTGTAGAGCTAGTGTGTTTGCAAAGGTATACTCTTGCCTTTATGTATGCTTGGAAACATTCTATATGTTATGTTATTGAAAGAGAACATATCTAATTAGTGGGTTTGGGAGAATGTGATGTTCTTGCTTAGATACATAAAGAGAAAGGCCACGTGGGGCCAAAGAGACTGCAGAAGGTTTACATTCCTGGGTCCCAAATGGGAAGTGAACAAAAATATATCGGAGTTCAACCATTGGAGAAGGTCCAGTTGGTTCTCAGCCGAGTAGACACCACTCCGAGGAGCCCAGGTTAGCCTGACCCTGGTAGACAATCATATGATTAGATAAGCCGTGTGCAAATGAAGTCAACAGCCATGAAGAGTAGAATGAAGTGTGTACGAAGAGAGCCAGCTCCTCTTTGAGAGAGAATCTAAATGGAATCTGGAAAGGGTGATTAGAGGACAACGGATGAGATCATATGAGGAAGGGTTCAGTTACTAAATAAAAGGGACACGTTGAGCCTGTGTGTTCAAGTGTGTCTCCCTGCGGCAATTTCCCAACCAGATAAATGAACCAAGTGTTTGTGACTCCACGTTGCCTTCCCTGTCTTGCCTGTTGTCATCTGTGCGTCAAAAAAAAATTTCATGGGAGGCAATATAATCTCACCTTGAAAAATAAAACTCTTCTAGAAAACATTACGTGCTCCGTTTGGAATTAAGTGAATTATTAGCTTATGTTTATCAAGCATTTACTGTGAGCCAGTTACTATGCTAAATCCTTTATATACCTTACCTACTTTAATCTTCATATCAACCTCTTGAATATAAGTTTTATTGCTTCCATTGTATAGACAGAAAAACTAAGTTTCCATGAGGTTAAGTTATTCAGCCCAAGGTCACAGCCAGGCTCTGTCCCATAGCCTGTGCTGCTGCCGTGGTAACATGGGCTGTTCAGAGATTCTTGGTTGCTCACTGTTCCGCATGGCAGTGACATGATATATAGTCCAGTTGTTCAAAGCATTGCTTCTAGGGTTGGCCTGCCCCGATTTGAATTCTGACTCCACCGCTTGGGCAAGTTGGGCAAGACTTTCTAAGCCTCAGTTTCTTCCTTTCAGAGATGGGAATGACAACGTACTGCAGAGCCTGGCCCCATGTAAATGGCAGGCAATTTTTCTTCTCGTTTTTGATGATGTGCTGTGAGGTTCTCAGCGCCTTCGTTGGAAACATCAAATAGCTTTTCAGAGACTTTGAATTCAAGGTGGAGGCTAAAGCCATGGCGTTTTCCCCACACTAGCACACTAGTTCCACAAGAACAAAAGTGTGTCATGATCAAATGAATTTAGAAAATAACTCTTACAGAACTGTAATGCAAACCAGCATGTTAAAAACTGTGAAGTCTTGTAGTAAAGAAATCTTGTTTGTCACTATTTCCCACATTGATTTAGCTGTGAAAATAGTTAATATTGTGACTCAGTGCACAGGACCAGAAAACTCCTGGGTTCAAACCCTGGCCTGCTATGATTTTACCTTCCTCAAGTCTCTTAACTTCTCTATGCCTTAGTTCTCTTGTCTGTAAAATGGGAATGATAACAGTACTTTCTTTATAGGGTAGTTTGGGGATGAAATGCGTGGAAAAGGACTGGCATCTAGTAGATAATAAATTTTGAACTCATTATTAACATACCTATTCTTTTAAAAGTCTCAACACTGCTATCACCTTATGTATATTTTAATGTAGCCCAAGTATATTTCTCTCTTTATTTTATCATTGTTGTTATAGTGTGTATCTTTTTATTGGATGTGGCTTTAAATCATGGAATTAGGTAGATGAAGTAGGGAGGCATAGGAATAGGGAAGAGGGCCTCATAATTGCTTGGAGGATTTTAATGGGGTCATGGACTTTGGAAAGCAGAAAGTACCACACCAATGAAATAGTTATTATCGCTCTTATTGGAGCTTTCAAACACTAGGCGATAGGAGAGTTGAGCTCTGTGATACGCCTTCTGGCGAGGGGCCTGCAGTCACTAACCTCGCAGCTTGGACGACCCCTCTGCCTCCGCCCCCTTTTGAATCCTCTCCCTGCCATTCACTCTGTTGCTTCTAAAGCTTCTACTGCCAGAGGCAAGGAAATTAAAGCTCATTTTTAAAAAGTGTGTACTGTGTGAGGCATATCTGCCCTTCTTTCAGTGAAAGATCAAAATGGCTTTTGAGCTCCTGGTAGTAAGCCTATCTCTCAGATAGATCTCATTTACTTGAAGTTCTTATTAATGATATCTATACAGATATGGCAGAAATAGAACTTCTGGGAATCAAAAGCTAGGAAATCATTAATTTGCTTCCTTGCATAACCATTGGAGAGCACAACCATGGCTACTGGCGACCTGCTAACTACTGTTAGTTAATCAACTAATTAATATGCTCATTAATTCGTTATATGTATAACGAGTGGTAGCTATGAATCAGGAACTGTGCTAAGCTCTGTGAGAGCAAAGAGATGAATGAAGCTTGGTCTCTGCCCTTGAAAATCTCAAAATTCAGTTGGGAAGAAAATGCATGCACACAAATAGCTTTAATTCAAGGTAATTTTCCAAATGTGTGATGGATGTGTGGCAGGACAAATTTATTAACCTGGCAGTGGTTATAACACCTCCTCCCCTTTCATACAGCTCCCTGTTATCTCCACCTTAATTTCCCTCCTTCCATCCCCTGGAGAGTCTGCCTCTGTCAGACCGTTTCTAGGGGGGTGTGTGTGTATGTGTGTGTGTGTCAGAGAGAGAGAGAGGAGAGATGCAGATCAGAAAATGTACAGAGAAGGACAAAAGAAAGACTTACCGGAAAAGTTTGTCTTATTTACATAATAAAGATGAGAGAGAGGAAAGCAGCAAATAAATACTGGAATAAAGTAGGAGACGCTTCATGATGGAGAGGGCAACTGGTGTGTGAGGGCTCCATAGAGTTAGGATAGGAGAGAATATTTTGCCTGTTGGGGCTGTGCTTTTCCAGTGTAACGCCACTCTGGAACTGAACCACATGGGTCACGGCCTTCAGAGGGTTATAGAGTGGAGTCTCAGAAGAGTTTAGAAGAGCTAGAGAGCTGCTCTGACAGGGATGGCCCGACAAAATGTCATAGAGGTGCTGGCTTTCGGAATGGGCCCTAAAGAATGGACAACTTTTGTTATATACTAGAAGAGTCCACAGAGAGACTGTGTTCTGGGCAGGGAGAACTTTTTAAATTAGGTAGCAGAGAGAAGCAAAATCTTCAGGAGATACTGCTGCAAGTAGCCTGGGTTTTATCGGGCAGTCATGAAAAAAGATCAGAAAAGCTGGTTGAAGGGGCCAGCCCGGTGGTGCAGCAGTTAAGTTCACACAATCT
This sequence comes from Equus caballus, assembly GCF_041296265.1. Taxonomy (NCBI): domain Eukaryota; kingdom Metazoa; phylum Chordata; class Mammalia; order Perissodactyla; family Equidae; genus Equus; species Equus caballus. The sequence continues at coordinate 47,812,050 of NC_091697.1, forward strand.
GCTTCAGCGGCCTGGGCTTCACTGGTTCAGATGCTGGGTGTGGACATGGCACCGCTTGGCAAGCCATGCTGTGGTTGGCGTCCCACATATAAAGTAGAGGAAGATGGGCATGGATGTTAACTTAAGGCCAGTCTTCCTCAGCAAAAAAAAAAAAAAAAAAAAAAAAAGAGGAGGATTGGCAGCAGATGTTAGCTCATGGCTAATCTTCCTCAAAAAAAAAAATTAAAATAAAAAATTTGAAAAAAGAAACAGAAAATCTGGTTGAGGCCATAAATTAGTGAACTGACCTCTAACGCAAGACTGGTTTTTGTCACGATATTTCTTTCTTGAGTTGAATTGCTGGTAGGGTGGCCTAGATTCTTAGTTTGGTTTTTGGTGGTAGTGAGAAAGGGACACACTCAGATTAAGGGAGATTATATTTCCCCCACTGTGCATGGGCCTGTCTACAGAGTAATTCAAAGGAACCACCTCCCACTGTTTTTAAGGAGGCCAGATCCTGCCTTTTCTTGCCTTCATGAGATCATCAGACAGGCACATGATCTATGCTTTGCCACCTGGGGCATTGTACTTGAGTGAAGGACCCAAGGACAAGAAGGAACGTTAGGGATGATTTATTGCAGCGGCAGTGGTGGTGGCAATAGCAGCAGCAGTGGAATTAGCCTCACCTTGTAGCTGTTGTAGCTACAAGGCAGTTGTCATCCTTCTTGGACATCCAGACTTAACATAGTCCCTGCTCCTTTTGAAGCCTAGTGCCCAGCCTCTCTGCTCTCTTTCCCGCTCTGATAACTTGCCGGTAAATCTTGTTTATCTTCAATTATTCAAAATACATTTCTGTTACTTGCAACCAAGTAACTTGCAACTGACCCTTGGACTAAAAGCTCTCGTTAGTCGTGAGCAGAGCAACATCAGCTCCAAGATGCGCTCTATAGAAAGCCCTTCCTCACAAGCTCGGGATGTTGACAAGGTGTCAGAGAACTCTACCTTTGGCAGCTGTTTTTCCGCCTTGCTACATAACCTCCCTGGGAACAAGGGCCGGATAATTATCGTGCTTTCCCAGATATCAGAATGGCAAATCCTGGGAGGTGGAGTGACGAGCCCAAGGCACCAGAGCCAGTCAGGTCTTAACCCAAGATTAAAATCAAGTGTCTGGCTTATAGGTGTGCATGCAGAAAGGTCAGCCTGTGAAATTTCACATTTGTTTGTGGAGTAGGAGCACAAAGCCCTTGGTTAATACATCTTTAGAGGAATTAATCTCCTTCATTCTGAAGAAAATGGCAGGGGAGCTGACCGGGATCCTTCTGCGCTGTCCTTTTGTTGTGGGATCAGGAGTGTACACGGCTCCCTTAGGCAGGTTTGTTTTTCCTGTAACCCAGAAGGTACCTGATGATCCCTTACATCTGTTGCTAATTCTTCTCCTGCTGGGCAGAGTGACCACAGCTTCCCTCAGGCCCTGCAGACAGCTCAGGACACAGAAGGAAAAACCTAATGAAACTCCTGCTTTTGGCTCATTCAGTGTAGGTGCCTGAGCCCTGGGCCCACCCCTCCCACCCTGGTCAAGGTGATATCACTGTCTTTGGAGCACACTGAGAACTTCTTTCTCTTTCATTAACTAATATATTTATTATTTTATTAACTATTTGATAGCTTTTTTCCTGATACGTAAGAAATCATATTCATTTTCTAAAAATTGTGAACTTCAGAAAAATATGCAGAAGAAAATCACTGATAATTCTACCATTCAGAAATAACCACTTGTGATATCTTTCTAGTCTTTTTTCTACATACGAGGGAATACAAACACACGCACACACGTATATATATATACCCATACATACATATATATATACACATACATATATACACACACATATATAATATACTTAAAAAAATATTTTGTAGTTTTCTTTTACTCAACAACATATCAGGAAGATCCTCCGTTATTTCAATGGCTGTGTAGTATTTAATCATACAGATGTACCATAATTCATTTAACGTTAACATACTGTTAAGCATTTAGGTTGCCCTTTTTTGCTAAATAAATACTATTGCTCTTCCTTGATTGTATTTCATTTGGATAAATTCTTAGAAGCAGAATTGCTGGATCCTTGAGAAGATGCTCAAGGAGTAGATTTAGCTTCCTAACGAGGCTTCTTGATCTTCTTTTAAAGTTGCTTTGCAGGTTAACAAGTGTCTTAGCACGTCGGGCTGCTAAACAAAATACCACAGCCTGGGTGGCTTATAAACAACAGACACTTATTTCTCACAGTTCTGGAGGCTGGAAGCCTGAGATCAGGGTGCCAGCAGGATCAGGTGAGGGCCCTCTTCTGGGTGGCAGACTTCTTCTTGTACCCTCACATGGTGGAAGGGACGAGCGGGCTCTCTGGGGCCTCTTTAAGAAAGGTAGTAATTCCGCTCATGAAGGCTCTGCCCTGTTGACCCAATCACTTCCCAAAGGTTCTGCCTCCTAAACCATTACCTTGGGAATTAGTTTTTCAATATATGAATTTTGGGAGGACATAAACATTCAGACCGTAGCAACAAGTTATGCCAAGATGGGATGAGGAGGCATGAGAAAGTTCTCAGCCATCGAGAATGCACAACTGGATTATGAAAAGTTGACTAAAGCTCAAGGCCTTCGAGAGTTAGCCATGGTGCCCATGGAGGGAGGTTTCCAGGCCCGGATTGAGCCTACAGTAGACTGGGAATGTTAGTGAAGGCTAAGTGTAGACAAACAGAACACAGCTGCCAGAGCTGATCAAGACCCACACTTTGGGAAGCAAGGGACTTCCCCAGATGCCTTGTGAAAAGGTTATGACAATCCTTAATTCTTTGACAACAATCATAACCTGCTTGATCTGTGCCTAGCTGTCCAAAGCATCCATCCAGATGTTGCTCCATCCTTTGGCTCACTTGCTAAGCTTCTTCCCGTTAACTGCACAATCTCTGCATATAAATAAACTCCAGAATATTTCAGCCATCTATCATGCTGATGGCTCTTGGGATTGGGAACATGAAAATCCCAGACACTGCCTGAGTGAGCACAAGTAGCTTTGTGGACATGTAGGTTCAGGACCGTTCAAAATTTCTATTTACCCGTCTGCTGGCTGATATGCAGGTGTTTCTCTCTACCTGAATGGAACAGAAGAAAAATAACACCCTTAAGTTACTGCTGGGAAATATTTTACAAATTTTGATTAGTGTTCTCCCTATAATATCTGTCTTTGTACAGGTTTCCCCAGAGACAAATTTCAAATGCAAGGAGTTTATTGGCAGGTGCAAGGGAAGTGGGCAGGTGAGAGGGAAGTGATACTGGGAGCGGAAGGCAGCCAATGAAGCCTACCATTATTAGCCCAGAGACACAGTGCATGATGGAGCTTAATACGGTGTAAAATGCAAGCCTCAGAATTGTCCTGGTCTGAAAAGCAGACACTAGACGGGAACAGACCTGCAAGAGATTTGTGAGGGCAAATGTCTATGAAAGGATCAAGGGAGGGTGAGCAGGGGTGAAAGGGAGAACTTTCAGACCATGTGGCTTGTGAAAGGAGAGAGAGGAGGAGGACTGTGTGGGAAGAGCCTCAGACCACAGCAGTCCCCAGAAAATCTCAGCCAGGCCAACAGGGATTCCCCAAGAACAACTAGCCCATTCAGGCAGGACTGGGCTCACATTAGCACCTTCGCTGCGCCCAGTCATTGGCTGGGAGCTGTCTAGCAAAGACTGGTCTTGACTGGGGACATAGTTTTCCTCCTTACTTGCTGGCCGCTTTCTCTCACTTCCTTTTGCTGGCTAATCTTTCTCTTCCAGACCTCTTCCAGATCTTCTAAGGAAGATTGGCCCTGAGCTAACATCTGTTGCCAATCTTTCTCTTTTTGCTTGAGGAAGATTGTTGCTGAGCTAACATCTGTGGCAATCTTCCTCTATTTTGCATCTGGGATGCCACCACAGCATGGCTTGATGAGTGGTGTGTAGGTCTGCACTTGGGATCTGAACTGGCAAACCCAGGACCTCTGAAGTGGAGCGTGCGAACTTAACCACTATGCCACTGGGGCAGCCCCTCTTTTTTTTGTATATACTCACTTCCTAAGTTCCCTCTAGTGTCAGGGCTTTAAATAACATACTCATGACTTCAAATTTACATCTCCAGCCAGCCCCCACGCATCTGACTGCCTATTTGGATGTTTAATAGGCATCTCAAACTTAATAAGTCCAAAACAGAGCCAAAACACAACCCAACCTTGTACACTGCCCTTATTTGTGCTTTTAATTTGATCTCCTCTAGCTGAATGAAGCTTCAGTAAAGACAAGGATTTGCCTGTCTTATCATGCTCTATCTCCGAGAATACCACATAGTAGTTTCTGTAGATTTTTTAAATGAGTAAAAGATATTCTCTAACCTTTGGGACAGGTGAACTTTTGTGAGATTGACCGTAGTCTGGGCTAAAGTTGTGAAACAACTCAGCATTATCTAAGGGGCACACAGTAATTGACTACCTTACTCACTCTCATGAGCTAAGCTAATAGGCCCAGACAATTTTTATTCAATGAGGAAGAGTCAAGAGTTGGTGCAAAACCCAGAGGCAGTAAAGAGTTCAGTGCTTAAAGAACACACAGTGCCTTAAAAGATGATGGAACTACCATCCTCGCAGAGAAAAGTCCAATGAGCACTATTAAACCTAACAATATTAGCACATTGCACTACATGCTTTATGTAAATCATTGCACACAATTGTCACAACAGCCATATGAAAGAGATACTAACATTATTTTATAGCTGAGGAAAGTAGGGCTCTGAGAATTTAGGAAATTTTCTTAAATTAAAGGATCTGGGATTCAAATTCAGATTTATCTGATCCCAGATTCCTTTTTCTTCTTATACTATCTTCTAAGATATAAATGAAAATCCAGCGGACTAATCTGAAACATTTTCAAGCTCTGTGAGTGAGGCTGGGTTTATTCATGATGAAATAGTTTGCCCGAGGGGAGGCAAGAAAGGTTCAACATTTAGGTTATTTAAAGCAAGATGAGACCAAGTAAAAGATGTGGGTCTTGGAGCGATTTTATGTTGGGAGAAAGCTTAATAGGCTGAACGTGGAATTCAGTGCCCCTTTGCCTGAATGGTCCCATCTAAAAATAGATGTAATAGCAGATTCTGTCGATGCTCCATTCACACCCTCTTGCATGCCTGCACCATTCTCGTGAATACTAGCCTATTTCCAATGTCCAGGCATCTAGAAAAAGGCAGCTGAATTGCCTGATAATAGTGACACTGATAGACTGCGCCCGTAGTGCAGAGAGGCCAAGCTAGTTGAAGAGTGAGAAATGACCACTGGATTTAACAGCAGGGAGATTTTTGGTGTCCTGGAGAAGAGCAGTTTTGGTGGAGTGGTGGAGGGAAAAAATGTACTGAAGTGGGTTAAGGAGAGAATGGGAGGAAAGAAAACAGAACTGGTAAGATAGACAACTTCTATGAATGATTTTATAGTGACTTTCACCATTTAAAAAACCATAACTCCAATTACATGTTTTTCTAATAGTGAAGAAATATTGTCACCAGCACATATTCTAAGATGTTAGAATATCAGAGAGGAGCAGCATGGTGACAGCTGAATTAAGAATCATAAAATCTACATTTAGGACTAGCTTAAAATCTGACTCGGTTTATGGCTCTGAGAAAGTCATTTCCATTTTCCTAACCCTTATCTATACAATGATGATCTTTCCAGCTATAGACATCTATGGTTCAATTAGTTCCCCAAAGGAATTAATTCGAATTTTCTCATTTTCTTCCTTTCTTCCCTAGTACATAATACCTGTCCATTTATTGCCAATATCTTTATTAAGAATATATTTTTAAGTGTTCTATTCTCCATCTTATTGTTTTTTACCTGCTCATGAAATCGTTTCTGCAGTGGCTCTAGAGTACTCAGCGAGCTACCCCCATTTCCATTTGGAAATGACCTGTCAGATATCATTAATTTATGTGTGTGATCTTGTCAAGATGTTGTATCTTTAAGATCGCTTTTCATTTAAACCACCATTAACTAATTATGACATAAATGTTGACACTGATACTAAAGTTGAAATTTATCATATCCCATGTTGTATTCAGCTGGAAAATTTGGGAATATCTGGAAAATATTCCAAGGAAGGCTTTTTAAAGACTGCATACTGCTTTCTGTCTATTTTTCCACTCTTTTAATGTATGCAAGTATTTGTAAGTTTGGTCATTGTTAGGTTTATTTATTTTAAGGTAAACTTTTTCAGCGTAATATGGAGTAAAGTTTAGTAGGGCGTGGTCTTTGGATAGGGCCACCTAATTTTCAGTCTTGGTTCTGCCACCTGCTGGTGTTAGGACCCTCTGCTAGCTGCAGGCATCTCTAAGCCTCATTTTCCTTTTCTGTAAAATTAGAGACTCTGAGTCTTCTGAGGAATAAAGAAGATGTGCTTGTAAAATGTTGAGCACAGTATGCAAAACTAAGTAAATGTTCAGGAGTTTATTATTACTGTGAACAAGCAACTTACCAAATTTTAAAAGGATAAAAAAATGTTATGACATGGTACCTAGCCTCAAGCAATTTATACTCCGTTGAGAGCTTCCGACATATACTTCGAGTACAAGGGAATTTATAAGAGCTATTAGAAGTCTAAAGCCAAGAACCATGGGGATACAAAGAGAGAAGGAGTACTTCCAATATGGGATATTAGGGAAGGCTTCGTGGTGAATATGATATTCTTGAGGGAGAGTTAGGATTTTGGGATTTTGTGTGGTAGGGAGGGAGGGTGAAGGGAGAAGGAATGGAGGAGTGAGAGAAGGGAAAGGAAGGAGAGGCTTTCCAGGTGGAGAGAGCAGCTGCCGTAGCTGGAGCAAGGAATAATTCCATGTAGCTGGAGCAGAGAGTGAAGGGTGTGGTGCACTGAGAGGTGAGAGTGGTGGGTATATTGGGGAAGAGGTATGGAGATCATGGAAGACTTTAAAAGCCATGCAACAGTGTTTAGATTTTTTAATAAGCAATGGTGGAAACAAAGTTTTAGACAACAGAATCACATCATCAGGACACTGAAGATACAGGTTGGAGGATGCAGGGAACCTGAAAGAAACATGTTTGGTTGGTCATCTGTGGGAACAGTTCAGAAGAGCCACAATGAAAAAAACTGGGTGGGGGATTTGGAGCTAAAGGAAAGACAGAGATCCAGAGATGTATTTTAGAGGTGGACCTGAAAGGGTCTGGTGACCTTCTAGACAAAAGCAGTGAGGGAGAAGGGAGTATTAAAGCTGATATTAAAGGTTGCAAGATATGGAGGATATAGAAAAAGTTTTGAAGACAATCGTTGGGAGGAAGGGATAGATTAAGGGCTGAAAAATCTCATGCCTCTAGAGACTAGCCAGGTAAGGGGAATGAATAAGGTAGGCTAGATTGGGAATGCGACAGGAAGGGGTGGGGACTGTGGAAACTGACCTGTCTGCTAAAGGGAGCAGCTTCCACTCAGTTTCAGCCAGTTATCACCATGGAGGAATTTCTGTCTAATAATGTCAGATCTCTCAGTTTTCAAAAGAAACTAAAATTTCAAAATTTAAAGTAATTTTTGAACACTGTGTGGGTCAAATAAAAGAGTGAGGTTTGAAAATTTATGACGCATTTGTAATTTTCCTGGTTGCCTGATATTCTAGTCCATATATTTGCTTAAATTGCTGTTTATGTTTTCATTTAGCATTTATATGCACTTTTCCAATTGCTTTAGGATGAATATTATGCATACTTACTGATTATTATTAGTATCCCAAATAAAAGGTCCATTTGTGTCTGTGTCCCCAATGGTTTCTTCTGCAAGATATTAGTTTCGAGAGATCTTAGAAGTGATAAATACATCCCAAATATGGACTCTGAAATAAATAGATGGTTTTTCAGATTGGGGGATGTGTGTGTGAATGTGTTTGTGTGTTGTTTGTGTAGTTTCAGGTACAAGGGAAAGTGTGGACAATTGCCTTTTGGATTTTGAAGACTGAACTTCTGGGACTCGCAATGTAAGAGCACAAAGGAGAAGTTTAGAAAGTCTAGGAAAGAGCACAAAGAAAGGAATAGGATCCAAGGAAAAGAGCTGTTCACTGGATATTAGCAAGCTGATTCGTCAACCCAGTCATAAAAAAATCCCATATCTTCCATAAGGGAATGTGGTGATAGCCCAGTTGACTTTATTTTAGCCAAATCTTTTAAGAAATACTGAGAAAAAAATGCATTAGTGTTAGGTAGAATGGAGGTATCAATTAAAAAAATTCAAACACATCTTTCAATATAAGCATCCACCTCCAATCTATGCAAAATTGGTCTTTATACAGCAAGCTTTGATGTCATTGAAATAATGGAAATTTTCTTTTTGATGGAAATATAACGTTAAGGTTTCAAAAACATAAGAGCATGTCTCTCATTACTGAGAGAAAGCTAAGGGCAGAGAGCAGGGGCTGAGGCATAATTCTGAAGGTAAAATCCATCAACTAATTCTCCTCCCAATCATTTCATCTTCCCAGTGTGCTATTCATCTTACAGCTGGTTGCTTGGTAACCTGGTGATTATCGGTGACAATCACTGCATATCAACATTGAGGGTACAGGTGATTGTGCATGTGACCCCTGCTCTCTTTCAGGCTGAGTAGGCAGTAATGGGTGGCTCTCAGGCTAAGAGGAAGGCCTTTGCTGGTGCAGGGAAAGAATGCTGGATATCAGATGATAATCCTACCTCTATCACATACTGGTTGTGGCTCGCGGGGAAGTTATTTGACCTCAGACAGCCTCAGTTTCCTTGTCTGTACAATGGAGATAACCTTAGTACTGACCTCTAAAAGTTGTTATGAATCTTTTATGATCATGTATGTAAAATGTACAAATATGATAAAATTATTTTTAATATTAACAGCGCTGCTATCACCATTACCAAAATGAATACAGCCTGCTGTTGTTGGAGGTCAGTTGGCAAAACTGAAGTTATTTGTTACTAGAAGCTGAATTAAATAGCTAATGAGGATTTTTATGCATCAGGTGGAATTCTTTAGTTGAAATGAAAATTGTCTCTAGCCAATTAAAGCTAAAAGGAATTTTTTTTTTAGATTGGAAACTGAGCTAACATCTGTTGCCAATCCTCTTCTTTTTCTTCTTCTTCTTCTTTTTCTCCCCAAAGGCTCCCAGTACATAGCTGTATATTCTAGTTGTAGGTCCTTCTGGTTGTGCTATGTGGGACACCAACTCAGCATGGCTTGATAAGCGGTGCCGTGTCTGTGCCCAGGATCCAAACGGGAAACTGTGGGCCACCAAAGCGGAGGCGCGAACTTAACCACTTGGCCACGGGGCCGGCCCCAGCCGAAAGGAATTTATTGGAAGGATATCCGTGGTGCATATGTTCAATGGGTGGCTCAAGTCCTTTATTTCCATCCAGCACACGCATACCTTGGAGATATTGTGTGTTCTGTTCCAGACCACCACAATAAGGTGAATAGAGCAATAAAATGAGCCACATGATTTTTTGGTTTCCTAGTGAATATAAAAGTTATGTGTCCACTATATCATAGTCTAAGTGTGCAATAGCATTATGTCTAAAAGCAACAGTGTACATGCCTTAGTTAAAAAATACTTTATTGCTAAAAACTGGTAACCATCCTCTGAGCCTTCAATGAGTTACAATATTTTTGCTGGTCATAAAAAGTGCAGTATCTGCAAAGTGCAATAAAGAGAAGCTCAATAAAATGAGGTATGCTATGTTGGAAAATTGACATCATATGCTATTGTTCTTAGAATAGGCACTACTCACGTCTGTCTTAAAAATTTCCCATTAGATACAGAAATCTATGATTTCTACAAATTGTGCAGTGCCCCTAGGATTAGGTAGTTCCCAGCCTGCACAACTTATGGATTCCTAGACACTCCATAGGTCCTTTAAATACAGTGGAGGTCTTGTACACTCTGTGTGGGGATTATTTCCAAAAAAGCTCCTTGCCCCCCGAAAAGCTAGCCCTGAGTACAACTGCTGGGAAATATCACTATGAATGGAGCAGTAGAAGACGTATTGGTACTGATGCATATAGTTTTCTTTTTCTTTTTTGGCATTTCCTTGACTTTATGAGCTAGGCACTGACAGCACATACCACCTGACATTGTACCTGTACCTACAATGAATTTTCCTCAAGAGCTGTCTTACAAAAAATGCAGCTACGTTTCTTGCATGGAGGGTGTGGTGCATGGTGGCCAGAGCTGTGACTGGCAAGAAGAATTCAGGGGCACTACTCATTATCTGAATTTGTTTTAGACTGAGTAAGTGTTTCTGAGGAATTGCTTCATTCATTCGTTAGTTCAACAAATTATGAATACAGATATGCCAGGCACTGGCTAGGCACTGGGCATAATGTGATCGGCAAGATAGTACAATTCATGTCCTTACTGACTTTAATGGAAAACATAGACCCTCAAACAAACTATAATAATTAAGTATCATAAATTCTATGATGGAAAAAGTATAGCCACTTACGGAAATGAGTAGAACGAACACCTGATCTAGGGGTTCTGGGAAGATGTTATCATCTTGCTTTTGATTTGGCTCTGTCCCCCTTTAATGAAATCTTTGGCTTTTTGGCCCCATGCTTTCACTGGTCACCTAGACCAATTTCTAGGTGAAAACAATCAAGGAGCTCACGTAGCAGCAGAGCTGCCCTTATTTTCACTCTAAGCTTTAGGTCAGTGATATGGAAGGACGAATAAGAGCTGGAAATGTGTCTGACAAGGAAAGCATGTGTCCCTGTGTCCTTGTTATAGGCGGAGATAGACAGATAGATCTCCTCAGATAGTTTTTCATGGATAACATAAAAATTTCCATTAAGATCTCCATAGGCATTTAATATAGAACTCCTAAATGAAGGGTTTTTTTTTTTATTTGTCTTGATCAATAAATTGTCTCCCGGAGTGAAACCACAAACAAACTGATTTGGCAGGAGGATGAGCACACACCTTATGTGTAGTTAAAAGTGTGCTGGCTGATGGCTCTGAGGTGCCTAGGAGTCTCTGGTCAGGGACAGACATGTGGTGGGTGGGTTGCATTGCTTAAGATTGCCATTTTAGCACAGGCATCCAGCAGTGCCAGGGACTTGAGAGCTTGACAGATAGTGAGAGAGGAAGCCAAGCCAGTTAGAGGTGGCCTCCAATTCGTGGTTGACAGTCAAGGATAATTTGTGGTTAACAGAGCGGACAAACTCATACTCCACACACGCATGCTCACTCTGAAAGGGCTTGAAAGGACAGGGTCTCAGTGGAGTCTGTGTCTAGCTTTGCACTTTAATCACTGATTGTTGGTATGCCAATATCTTTTTGTAAGTTCTTTTAAAGTACTTACCTCCCTTGCAATAGTTCACCATATATGTGATAGTCACGTTATTCCAGACTGAAGGCCTTTGCACATGCTACTCTCAATGCCTAGAACACTCTGTCCTCTGGTTGAGCCCTTTGTGTCAATCTGTTCTCAGCTTAAATATCAGTTCTTCAAAAAGTCCTTCCTGAACCCCTGTTGAAAGAAGTTAGACTCAATAGCTTTCCATCACATTACACTGTTTCATTGTCTTGTATTGCGTATCGCCTTTTGGAATTATCTTAAAGTTTTTGTCATTGTATTTTTCTTATTGTATATATCCCCCTTCTAGTCTGGAAGCTCTATGAGAATAAGGACCTTCTCTGTCTCCTTCACGATTGATCCCTCAGAGCCCAGAGCAGTCCCTGGTGCTTACGTCTCCGTACTCCTTGAGGACAGAGATCGTATCTTAGATAACTTCCTAAGGCTGATGCCCAGCACAGTGAGTGGATATTAAATAGCCCCATTAATATATAGATTTATTTAATGAGAAATACAGTTGAGTTTTATAGAAGTAACTGATAAACATTAACTGAGCACCTTGTTCGAAAAAGGGGCCAGTTTTCTCTTAATCAACTTTTTAAAAGTAATTTAAAACCAGCTGATATTTTTGTGTATTTGTGCATTCAGCTTGCATTTGAGTACCGTTCTGTGACAGGTGCTTTGAGAAATGAAAGAGAAGAGTAAATAAGTGGTCCTTGCCCTTCAAAATCTTATACTCAGTTTTAAAATAAGTGGATGAAATGCATTCTCCTTTCTAATCTTTGGAAACCGTACCTCACTGTGTTCTTAGATAAATATTGTTTGTTGAAAGAATGAATAAGTGAATAAAAAGTAAGAATCAATGAACGAATAAGGAAGAGATGAATTAAATGTTTGCAGCTAGAACCAGACCCAACCAATTCAGAGTCTACGAGTCAGGGTGGGGGGATTTCATTGCATGAAGCCTTTGACTCATGAAGTTGACTGAATTTATTTTTCACCCAATGGAAACCATTCACTATTTTCTCGTGTTCATATTGTTTTTTCTTATTTCCATGGGTTGTTTTTGATGTCCCCATGCTTAGAATACCTCATGCTCATAATCTTCACATGTTCAATGTCCACGCACTAAAGATGAAATCAAACATCATCGTCTCAGTGAAATATTTCACTACCTCCCCTGCAGTATGTAATTTCTCCTAGAATGTTCTACAGATTCCTTGCCTGTGACACTTAACCCTTTTCATCTTACATTACCGTTATTTATGTCTGTGTTCGATCTTTCCTTTTAGATGCTCGGCTCCTCAAGGGTGAGCTTCATTGCTGATTTATCTGAGTAGCCAACCTTCAGTAAGTCATTCGATAAATACTTACTGAAGACATATTACATGTCAGGAACAATGTTAATTTTGGAGAAGCAGTTGTGAGTAACTGAAATCAAGGCAAACGCTAATTTTGCTCTGGATTGTAGAGTTTAATAATAGATCACAGTATTAATGACTTTTCTTTGTTAAGCATTTCAACCAATTTGACAAGATAATTATCTTAGCATATCGTAGTAGGTAAGGACGTAGGTTTTAGATTCCATAGATTATGGTTCCTCTCCTGGCTCTGTGTCTTACTAGATATTTGGTCTTATGCTGATAATGCAGCCTCTTGGAACTTCTGTCTCAGTTATTTATTACCACAAATAATGCTGTGTAACAAACCATACCAAAGCAGATTAAAACAGGATTTATTAAGCTCCTGAGTCTGTGGGTTGACTGATTGTTTCTTCTGGTCTGTGCTATTTTGGCTAGCTCATGTGTCTGTGATCAGCTGGTGAGCCCATCAGGGCTCAGTCTATGATGGGAGGATGGATGGATGGATCAGTCTAGGATAACCTCACCTGAGGAAGCTCTTCCACCCACGATCTCTCATCCTCCACCAGGCAAGCCTGGCCTGTTCACATGGTGGTTGTGGGAGTCCAAACAGCCTGTAGTCTAGGCTCAGAATTGAAAGTGTCACTTTTGTCACATCCTACTTGCTAAAGCAAGTCACAAGGCCAGACCAGATTCATGGGGCAGGAATTCCATATTTTGATGAGAATTACTCCAAAATCACATTGTACAGGGTGTGGATGCAAGAGGACATGAACAATTGTTGACTATTTTTGTACTTTATCTACAACAACATCAGTCTGTACAATAGAGATGATAATAATAGTCCCTACTTTATAGGTGGATTGTGAAAATTATATGAGAATGTGGAAAAAGCTGGGATCTTATCTGGCACCTAAAAATGTTGGAAATTTATTATTATTATTATATCACTTATCCTCACAACCAACCATATGGTGATATTACAATCCTTATTTTACAAATGAAGAAACTCAGAGAGTTTGCTACTTATCCCCGATCACATAGTTACTTAATGGCAGAGCCATGATTCAAGCCAAGGTTTGTTTGACTTCAAAGCTTGTAGCAGAGACGTCTGAATCTCCATGTGGAAGAGAAATGCCTCCAGATTAGAAACACTGATTTTGGATTTTAGTGAGCCAGAAATAAACTTTCACTGTGAATAACCAATGAAGTGTTGGAGCTTGTTACAGCAACAACAGATTTCTACAGTTTAACTGTAACAAGCTAGTTATAACAAACTAATACTAGCTTTTACAAACTAACTAATAGTAGCTATAACAAACTAGCTGTAATAAATATTCATGATCACAAACTAGCTAATTATAGCTGGTTGTTACTAGCTATAACAAACTAACCAATACAAAGCTTGATTTCTAAAACACTATGCTACACAATTTAGGAGAGTGAAAACTTTCTAGGTAGCATTTTGCACACATGAGACACTCTAACATTCATTGAAGAAATGAGAAGATTCCAAAATCAAGCATAAACTTTCTGGTCCCTTAATACCAATGTACTTGCACTTTATCTTCCCTTTCTGTCTGTGATTTCTCTCCTTTCCTTCCATTAAGAGAAACTTCTTCTTTTTGGTCAAAGCAGACTGTTTGTAGTGTTCAAGTACATCTGAACTGGGCCAGGAGATCAAATTCTTTGATTAGAGTCGCATTATTAGGATCAATTTGATCTACATGGACAAAAACAAATAATATTTGCAGGCAAAAAGAAAAATATTTAGCTAGTCTTTTCTATAGATTGAAATGTTTGTTTCAGAGCCTCTATTGTTCAATTCTGAGGACATTATCAAGCACTGGAGGTCAAGGAAATTCTTAGAGAATTGTGAAAGTGGGTTTTAAGCCCTCTTTTGTGGAGAGAGAGGAGTTGAGAATTAAAAGTGAAGAGAATTAGAAAGATGAAAAAAAGCTAGTGAAAACAGACAAAATAAACAAACCTTTCTTGGAACCAAAGGGCATAAAATTTACCCTTCCAGTAGCCCAGAAGGAGGATTCCGTACTAATTGGCACCACTATGGAAGCTCTAGTGCGACAATTAGGGCTTTAAATTATGACAATTATATGAGACCTCTGCTATTGCCATCACTCAAAGAATTTGCCCTCTGCCTTAGAAGATCATAGAATCATTGAAAGGCAGTCTACGTAAATTTGGATCCGTGAAATAGTCTAGTTACAGTCCTCAAAAGGAGGACAATTAGCAATACGGTGGAATAGAATCTAACTTGAAAAAAATTTGCCATTTCTATTCAGTAACCTCACTTTAAAAGAAAGAATAATAATATAGTTAACATTTAATGAATGCTTACTATGTGCCAAGCACTCTGAGTTGAACAAGAAAGAGGCAAATAATAAAATCAAGTTGAAATTAGAGATTTTGCGAAAGCAAATCTTTTTTAAAGTGTACTAGATATCAGGGAGGGTTTGAGTAGAGGAAAGACTGAACTGAAAATCTTGGGTTGCGTCTCGGTGATGGCACTCGTGCAAGCGTGCTACCTCTCCAGTCCTCTGTCGATTCATCTGTAAACTGGGAATAATGATAACTTTCACTGAGGATCAATGAGATAAAATGTGTGAAGGCACTTTTTAAGCTGCAAAATGCAGGGCGCACAATGATATTTAAATTAATCTTTTACATTTACACACACATAGCGAATTATTTTGTTTACAATGCGGTCTGGTGGGAACAAACAGCACAACACGGGTTTGAGAAAACTTTAAAAATATTTTTGCAATGGTTCGTGTTTAAGAAAACACCCTGTACATCACTGATGTCCTTTTATTGCCCAATAAAAAAGCAACAACCCACAACTGAATAAACACATCACAACAAAAACCTAACTCTAAAGCAAAGCAAGGGACAACATTCAAAGGCATCAACAGATGACTGTTATATGATGGAAATAGAAATGAGATCATTTGTTAATAGATTTCATTTCTTCCAGTAAGTCATTAGATCCTTAAGAGAAGTCCTTGTGCCACTTTTCTTTTCATTAAATATTCATATTTAATGGAAATTGTTCTGACGAATTGGATAAATTGAGCAACTTATAGATTTATGCCTCAAAAAGAGGAGATTTGGAATTCCCAGTGAATAAGCTAATGCTTAAATCATTAACACTCCATTGATTTTATAATTGAAAAGCTGAAAAGTAAATATAGTATGTGTTTTAAATGTTATGATAGCTGTTTGTCTTGATGCTTAGATCACACTCCCTTGATTGCAGGAATCCATTAGCTATGCCACATGCTGCTGTGGTTGCCTTAGAAGATCCTCTGAATTGTCTGGGGACAAAATCCCTCCATTGTGTCACCTATCAGAAAAAAAATGCAAATGAACTACTCTTGCCATTTAGATGTGGAGAAAAGGATCATAAGCTCCAGAAAATTTGGAAAACAGAAATTAAAATAAAATTTTTAAACTAAATTTACTTAGTTTAAATTTAGTTAAATATTTATTTAAACTAAATAGTTTATTTAAACTAAGAAAAAACCCACAAAAAAATTCATCCATTTCTCCCATCCCCCATCCCCTGCCTCTTGCAATCCCCAATCTGTTCCTGTATCTGTGAGCTTTTCTTTTTTGTCTTTCTCTGTCTGACTTATTTCAATTAGTGTAATGCCCTCGAGGTCCATCCACGTTGTCACAAATGGCAAGATTTCCTTCCTTTTTATGACTGAATAATGTTCCCTTACGCATATAAAATTTCTCCATTTATCCATAGAGGGACACAGGTTTTCTCCACATCTTAGCTATTATAAATAATGCTGCAGTGAACGTGGAGCACATATATCTTTTTGAATTAGTGTTTTCATTTTCTTCGGATATATACCCAGAAGTGGAATTGCTAGGTCATATGGTAGTTCTATTTCTAATTTTTTAGGCACTTCCATACTATTTTCCATAGCAGTTGCACTAGTTTACATTTCTACCAACAGTGCACAAGTGTTCCCTTTCCTCCACATCCTCACCAACACTTGTAATTTCTTGTCTTTTGATAATAGCCATTCTAGCAGGAGGTGATATTTCATTCTGGTTTTGGCCATCTATATGTCTTCTTTGGAAAAATGTCTATTCAAATCTTCTGCCCACTTTTAAAATCGAATATTTTGTTTGTTTTGCTATTGAGTTGTATGAGATTTTGCATATTTTGGATATTAGCCCCTTATCAGATATATGATTTACAATTATTTTCTACCATTCAGTAGGTTGCCTTTTCATTTTGTTGATGGTTTCCTTTGCTGTATCAAGAACAGAAATTTGAATACAGGATTCACTTCCTATTCCTGGAAGGCAAGAGGACACGAGTTTCTGGGGAACTATAAGAGAGAAACTTATCTTCAATTATTTAAAATTAGTCCAATAAATATGTGCCAGGCACAGTGCTCAGGATACAGTGGTGAACAGGAACAACATGGTGCCTGAACAAAGGGGACTTAGAAGGTAGACAATTAAGCAAGTGGTAACAACACAATGTGAAGAATATGATGGCAGGGAGCTATAACACATATGAGGGAACTGAAGTCTTCTTCCTGACAGGATGACTTATGCTGGGCTCGAGGATGAACAAGAGGTAAGAATGTTCCAGGCAGTGGTAACAATATGCGAAATGGCTGGAAAATTAGAAAGAGTGTGGCGTGTTCTAGTCACTGAAAGACAATGTAGACAGAACAGTGCTGACCTATAAACATCTAACGTGAGCCACAAATGTGAGTCATATAGGTAAACATGACATATGTAATTTTATATTGTCTAGTCATCATGTTAAAAGAGTAAGAAAAAATAGATGGAATTAGTTTTAATAATATGCTTTGTTTAGCCCAGTATATTATTATTTCAGTGTGTAATCAATATAAAACTATTAATGAAACATTTTACATACTAAGTCTGTGAAATTCTCTGTGTATTTTATACTTAGAGAGCATCTCAGTTTGAACCAGCTGTATTTGAAATGCTCAATAGTCACATGGCTACGACATTGGACAAAGGAAGGCTAGATGGTAAAACAGGCCATGAAATGGTGAGAGAAAGAAATGACGTGTAGAAAGGAGCCAAAGCCTAGAATGTTTTATTTCTTCATCTGCAGCCCAGTTAATTAGACCAATTGACTTCAAGGTCCTTCTAGACCTAAAATTCTATGAACCTCTATCTTATCTCAATGTAGGACTGTAAAGAACTGTTCCAAACTGAATGTTCTTATCTTAAGATCTCAAATTTACTGGTCACCATTGTCATCTTCTTTTTTAACTATAAAGGTATTCATACTTGCCTCTGGCCTAGGAATGCCATGGTGAATACACTTTCTATCACGTGAATTTTTTTTCAGACCATTTCACTTGGTTTATTCAGTAGGACTTCAGTTTGACCATATCTATAGCTGACTTTTGTATAGTAAATTTTACCTGCTGGTACTAGCACCTTAATTTTCTTTTTGTAAGCCACCATTTCTCCGTTATCAGTCCATGTTGTTCAGGTGTGGCTAGCCATGCTCTAAGTCCAGGGGTAGGTGTGTCTCAGGCCTCAGCTTGTGTCCTTGGCCACAGATTGGATGGCTGTGTGCAATGATGGATGTGTTGTCTAAGTCATGTTAATTAGGTCCAATCAGAGCTCATTTGGGGGGAATTTTTCTTGAGCTATTGTGATAGAAGTACTCTCTTTTCTTTCTACGGTAAAATTACTGGTAGGATAGGATGTGGAATTGGAGCTTATGGCAGCCTTCAGGGCACCATGAGGAGAGCACTTATTTGCAAATGGAACAAACACAGAGAAATTCAGAGTAGAGAGATGACAGGGCTAGAAATGAAAAAAAAAAATGAAACAAAAAACAACTTTTGTGTCCCTGAATCCAGCTGTACCTGAAGTCAGAAGATCTACTCTTGGTCTTCCCACTTTTGTAAATCTCTATATTGACTTTTTTGGTTTTTTTGCTGAAGCCTCTTTGAACTGCCACTTGCAATGAAAAGATTATTGGCTAAAAGCTTACAACAGCACTATTGTCAACCTTAACACAGTTTTACAGAATAGATCTCAGAATTATATTGTAAGGAAACTTTGTTAAATAGAAAATTTCAATATCTGTAAAAATATATTTCCTCCTATGAGAATTATTCATTAGTTAAGGCATTTGTTCATTTTATTCAACACATATTTATTGCAAATATATTCTTTTTCAGGCACTGTGTTCTGCTTTATATTTTATACTAATTATTTTCTTGAATTTCTCTCTCATTTCTCTGTGATCTTTCAGTGGGCAGAATACTCCTGCCCAACCCAAGTAAAACTAAGATTTTAGAAATAAAAATAGAAGCAAGATCAGTCTGAACAGTGTTTCATTCTTTTTTAAATTATGTAAGTCTCATGCCCTTTGAGAAGGAACAATTCATTCTCCCAAACTCCTCTTTTTCTACCCTGCTTTACACACGTCCCATATTAATTTTCTCCATAATTTTCTGACTATAATTTTGGAAGACTTTAGAATTGATTGTCACCCAAAATTATGGCTAGAATAAATAGGCATCTCAAGGATAAACCCACATCTAGACCTTACCTAGTGCATCAGAATCAATTGGGATGATTATTTAAAATGAAAATTCCTGGGATCCTTTTGCTCAGAGATACTAAATTGGAGTCTTTTGGGTGGAGTCCTAGAATTTGCATTTTAATCAGCTTTCTTGGAGAATCACATGCACTCTAAAGTTTTGGACTTGCCTGGTTGCTTGGGCAAGAATTCCACAAGCTTTCTGGGATATAGTGAAGGCATGGATTGGTTTTGAGACCAAGATCATCAGCATTTAAATATTATTTATCTGCTCTAGTCTACCTGATAGCAATAATTATTTTTAATAATCATAAACATTTCACACAGAAGAAATATTTTCTAAATATTATTCACATATTAATGTGTGAGCAGAATATTATTAATTAATCATGGGTAAACACTATAGATCATAATATCTGTTTATTAAATTTAATTATAGAGTCTGGATTCTGTCTAATGATGGATTAGCTGACCAATATTAACTTAAGCTAGGAAAGTTGGGCAAATATTACATTTTTCAAACAACCACCAAAAAATGACTTGCTCCTAAACTCTGTTCTTGTATATTTTATCTAAACTCTTAAAACATCCTGGCCAAAACATTTTTTGTGTTAACTTGAGTTTGAAGTTTGTTTTAAAATTTGTATTGCTTTGCAAAAAAAAAAAAAAGTTGCTGCAGTGGATCTATGTAGCAGGAACTGGATGTGAGAATGAGATCTTGCCATGTGGACATAGCCACCTGAAGTCGGGATTTGGAGAGGAGGACTGAACAGAAGCTCAGATCACAGCAGATGCTAAGGGTACTTCCTTCATCAGTTTCATAAGCCGAGTGTAAATCCCATTGTGCCCACAATACTTTCTGAGCCCTTGTAATGTTCTTGCTTAGTTTATACTTGGGTAAAACACTAAAGCTAAATAAAGCAATTGGGGAAGAGTATCTTTCTCAAGAACTATTAAGTCACTGCAAATGCTGGCCTCTGATTCTGGCTGGCCAGCTTACCTGTATTGGCTTCCCTCATTCACTCATTCACTCATTCAACGGTGTTTATAAAATGCTTGCAATATGCTGGGCACTGTAGTCAGCACTTGAGATGGAACGTTGAACATCACAGAATTAGCCCCGCCCTCATGTAGCTTATCATTTTGTGACTCTATCTGTCCATGACTTACCTGTCCATCTGGTCGTATGTGCAGGGATCTAGAGCATAGTCTTCTCAGTTTTCAGAAGAACATCATTTTAGCTCCCATAAATTATAGTCTTATTAGTTTACTACATATTTCCTCTAATATGCATGATGAAATCTTGTTTTATATACTGTAGATCTGTGCGTCTCAGTCGAATGTCCTACATGGGGAACATGTAGGTTATTCCATTAATTATCATTACCAGACTACTCTCTATCAAAGAATCTTGTCGTGAGTAGTGCAAGACAACTGTGCCCCTTACAACTTATGACTCCAATCTGTGGCTTGCACATCCCAATATACCTCATTAGAAAGAAAAATAAATATTCACACTGACCTCCAGAATAACTTTAGGATCAGGAGGCCTGTCTTGAGGGGCCAGCTGCTACTTGAACCACTTGTTGGGTTCCATCAGCTAATGTGGCAATTATGATCAGTACCACTTGGGAAGATAATAAGACTAGGTCAAGCAGGTGTGAGTCCTTGCCTGCCACTCCAGAGCATGGGTTCTGAAGGAACAAGTGCCCACACAGTAACTATTCAGTGAATTGTAGGGTTTGCCAGATGACTGTCATCGTGGCTAATGAAGGTCTGATAAATCTCCCTTAATTTTCCAGGTTTCTACGTGGTGGTGTTCTCATTGACAGGAAGATAACAGTTTCAGGAATTGGTGCCTGGGTGAGTCAAATCCATCTTTTCTAGTTTTATAAAACAATTAGTGAGAAGAGAAAATTGGTGGTAATACTGGGGCCGTGAGAACACTATATGGAGTTGACTTGAAGGTAACATTTTAATAAGAAAGTTACACAGGACTAATCACATCTACATCCTACACTGTTACTTCTGTATTCTTGGATCTTGGGGAGACAAATGGATTAAGCAGTTTCTTGCTGACATTCTTTAATTTTCAGATAGGTCTTGGAATCACATCTTGCTCAGGAGGTACACTTACGATTGTGGGCTTTCCTTTGCCATTAACACTGGAGTGGAGTTGATGTAGGTTTTTCCCTTAGTGGAGCCAGAGATGTTTTCCCTCACTCTCTATTACAAACTTAAGGTAGCTTCCAAGGACCTACATATAATGTGGCCCTTGGTAATGGTGGTAAAACTAACACAACATAAACATGCTCATATCCTGTTTTACACTGTACAAAGTACTGTCATACACACTTTTATACTTGATCTTTGAAGATATGCCATGGAGGTGGTTATTAAACTCATTTTACAGATGAGGAAATTAAGGCTCATTGGAAGACTTGTTTAAGGTCACATGACTTGGAAGAGGTAGACCTAAACTAAAACCAGCTCTTAATCCAATATCCTGTTCTCTTCCCAGAGCACTGAATGCCATTCAGAGAAATAGCTGTTGCATCATGTGCTCTCAGAATTTTACTCTGAACTGTCTTTGGATATAGCCAATAATAAAGATAATAAAATGCAATATATTAACAGTAATAATGATAGCATAGTTTAGTGTTAAAGGTGTGTGCTCTGATAGACCTGTGTTCAAATTTCAAGTCAACTACTTACTAATTATTTGACCTTCAGCAAGTGATTTAAATTCTCTAAGACTAGATATATTTCCACATCTATTGAAAACAGTGTCTTAATATTGTAAGATTAAACGATATCATCCACATATTAATAATAGTGAGATGATGATGATGATGATGACAGACAATAACTGACGTGGGATCCTAGGTATCTAGTAAGTGCCAGATATTTTACATACCTTATCTCTGAGTCTTGTAATAATCTTATGAAATATATATTTTAATTCCCAATTTATATATTGGGAAGTGAAGACTAGGAAACTTAAATAACTTGCTCTAGATCAAATGGCCAGTATGAGCCTGCCTAAGGGGTTGAAGCCACATTGGCCTGGCTACAAAACCCATGTTCTTTGCTTGTTACCTTATTATAAAGCATTCTTTGAAAAGTATGGAAGCCTTCACCTGAAATCAACTATCAATTAATTTCCTTAAATCCTCAAGTTCCCATAAGTACCAAGTCTATGTCATACTCAGTAGAATTTAGGGTGCTAAGAGGTACACACAGTAAAAGAGATTTGAATTTCACCATTTAGCATAGGTAGTTGGTTGCTGTGAATTAAAATGTTTCTTTTTGTGCTAATGAGCCTGTATGTGATGTCCTAGGTTCTTAAAAAAAAAAAAAAAACCAAAACAAATCTGAGTCGAATTCCAAAGAAACTATGCCTTAGAAAAAAAGTTAAAACCTAAATTGTGTGCCACCAAATTGTGACTCTGTACTTAGCCGACCAGCAAATGGTCATTCAGACTTACAACTAAAGAGCCTTTAGTGCTTTTTGAAGGACTTACACCTATATTCATATGATAATGAACCTCTCAATCTGAAGTTCAGGTGCCCATGTGCAGTAAGCCAATCACTGAAACATTGGTGCTTGGAGATGGAGAAAGGTTTATTTGAATTGGCAAAAATGAGAAGGTGGGAGCATAGGTTCTCTCAAATCTACCTTAACAAGAGAAGAAAGCAGGGGGTTTTATAGAGCTAAGGGGTGTGGCAGGAGAAGTTTTGGAGAAACAAATGGGTAATCTGTGTGTCTTTCACTAACTATAAGCCCTTGGGAAATCAGACTTCTGAGTCAATGGCAGCTGGGGGCTGGCTGTCTGGTGATCCTTGAAGACATTCCCTTTCTACTGTAAAACAGGCTCATAAATCCTTGTGAGCCTTGGGTTACCCCTCAGGTTAAACAGGAAAACAACAAATCGACAAGATTAACTTCTTCTCAAGGTCGAAAGGTAGTCTAACTGAATATTTACAGTAACCCTCAGGTACTGGCTTCACGTACATCTGTCTCCTCTATAAATCTGGGAGATAGTCAAGGGAAGCGTTCTCTGCATTTCCCAACTGAGGAAGCTGAGACTCAGAAGAGTTAAATTTCTTATCAAAGATCATACAGCAAGTAGAATTTGATTCTGTCTCCCAGACAATTTTCCTCTGTGACCCTGAGATAGGCATAAAGTGCTGGGGGGCTACTTTTCAGGCTGATTAAATTTGTGGATGAAGGATTTTTTTTCCCTCCAAGGCATTAGAAAGGCTACAATAGGAAAGTTTTTCTCCCCCCCCCCCCCCCCCAGTTATATTGGTCTTTAATTAGTATAAACTGGAGTCAGAAGGCTCAGGTTCCAGTCCTCCTCTGCCATAGACCAGCTGATAAACTAGGTCACTTAGCCTATCTGGGCCTGCATTTCCTCTTGTGGAAAATGAGAATAATAATGCTTATCACCCTTATCTCACAAGGCTGTTGAGAGCATCTAAGCAGAGGCTGTAGTGATAAGAAAGTGATGTTAATATCCAAGTTGTGGAGATACTCTAGCCACCCAGCATACCTTTCTCTTTCTTAACTATACCACGGGAAATCACCTCTCTTCCATTATGTGCAGTCTTGAGAGGGCTGTGACTCAGGGTCTCTGCCTTCCCATGATAGCAGTCACAGGTATCCTGGAGGCCACTGCAGGTACCTTCCACCAGATCCTTCCTCACCATGCTGGTGCAGCCATTGGGCAGGCACAGGACCTAACTCAGTTGGGTGGGCTCTTTCTTCTGGAACTGCATCCTCAGCAGAATGACACAGAGAGAAGAAACAAAGACAACTCAAACAAGTTAATCATTTGATTCCCCTGCAGCTCTTCATGAGACAGGAAAGTAAGTAAGTACCCAGTACCCAGTACCCAGTAAGTAGTTTGCTGTTCCGCTCTGGGGCTGGGTCCTCCAGCCTTCCCAGTGAAGGCAGTACCTGAGGGTTACTGTAAATATTCATTAAGATTACCTTTCAACCTTGTCATGAAAAGAAGTTAATCTTGTCCATTTGCTGTTTTCCTGTTTAACCTGAGGGGTAACTCAAAGGTCACAAGGATTTAAGAGCTTGTTTTACAGGAGAAAGAGAGTGCCTTCAAGGATCACCAAATAACCAGCTGCCAGCTTCCAGCTGATGCCCAGAAGTCAGATTGCCCAGGGGCTAATTGGGAGTGAAAGATACACAGATTATCCTTTTCTTTCTCCAAAACGCCTCCTCCTCAGCCCCTTAACTCTATAAAACCTTCTGCTTTCCTTTCTGGTTAGGGTGGATTTGAGAGAACCCAGCTCCCACCTTCTTATTTTGGCCAATTTGAATAAACATTTCTGCATCTCCAAGCACTGATGTCTCTGTGTTTGGCTTACTGTGCATTGGGTACACAAACTGGAGATTAAGAGGTTCAGTATCACCAGCAATTCTATGGGAATTCATTCTCCTAGTGATTTCTCTGTTAAGTTAGCCAGAGTTGGATTCTGTTGATTGTGATGAAGGAATCTTAACTACTACATATAAACATTTTTGTGTGTTTCATTTTCTTGATTTCAAGATACTGTAAATTTAATATGCACCATTGATTTTTCAGGGAAAAAGGAGGCAGCCTTGCACTATGTTAAATAGTCATTGTATTATTATATTAAATATCAATAGGTAAGATGCATCCTGATTTGAGAAATATGAAGCATAAAAAGTGGGATGTGAAAAAAATGTGTTAGAACTGAGGAAATACGGTACTCGTATTATCATTATTAATAAATTATAACAGGGTAATAATTATGACAACTGAGCATTTTATGTAGATTGAAGCCAGAGGGAGTCAGAGAAGTATGCCAGAGGAGTCCATTCTAAAATTCTCTTGATTGTTTCTCTGGGAATCCTGAATTGACTTGTCTTTTCGGTGTGAGAACTCTCCAGTTTTGGCTGCCAGCTAATTTCCACAAGTTGAAGGCAGTTCTGGTTTACAGGGAGGCTGAAGTTTGCAGGAAAATAGCATGCTGCAGTGGGGAGAGGCTCTCTGAAGGTGTTCTGAATGTACAGCTAATGGGTGGTTATCTCTGAGAGATATTTTTATAGCTTCCTACAAATAGCTGGAGAAAAATTAGCCTGGATGTAGGGGGGAGGAGCTTGTCAATTTGGCTTCTCATCAAACTCAACTTTGTTGAGCACCTAATTCTTAGGTGTTTTTGTAATTTATTACTAAGACATGGAAGTCTGCGTTGGCTGTCTTGATTAATAGGTTAAGGATCACTGCTCCTTGCAAGGTAATCCTCATCATTGCCCCAGCAGAACTACAAATTTACCTCCAGGGTTAGGAGCAGGTGAAGGTGACAATCAAGCAGCCATAGGAGGAGTGAGGATTTGGGGCCGTTTCACTGAAGACAAAAAAATGCCCTAAAGAAACAATTTCCCAAGTCACTGTTTTGACTTGACGGCGGCAGTGACTTAATCTGAAGACAGTGTGATAATGAGTTGCAGCAGGATCCAGAGCAGGGGGATCAATTAGTAACTCTAAACCTACTTGCTGTGCAGATCTTGCATTCCACTTGTGTTTCTGTCTCTTCCTCTGTAAAGCAAGAGCGATTATTCATAATTTGACTGCCATTTGTATCATGCTTAATGATTTAAAGCTGCATCTTCACACTGCCCAGCTTATCACAGACAGGCTGTAGATTTCATGAGGTGATCCCTGCTCTGTCACTTCCTGGCTCTATAAAAATGGGCCGTTATGTAACCCTTGGATCTCAGTTTCTTATTTGGCAAATGGGAATAATAACACCCACCTTATCGTTATGTTATAAAAAATTACTCTGACTAGTGCCCGTGACAGAGTATAGAATAAGATTTCAGTAACTGTTAGCTACTATTATTTAGTAGGAGGGCATGAAGATAATTGTGGATGGGCGGTATGTAGATTAAATGCAATGTTCTATGATTCTTATTAGCAGGAATTTGACAAACTATGGCCCTCAAGTCAAATCTAGCCTTACGTGCTTTTTTAAATAACGTTTTATTGGACCTCAGCCATTCTCATTTGTTTACCTATTGTCTATGGCTGCTTTTGTGCTATGAAAGTGGAGCTCAGTAGTTACAATACAGGTCCTATGGCATATAAACCTAAAATATTTACTATCTGGCGTTTTATAGGCAAAGCGTGCTAACCCCTGGTGTTTGTCAGGAAAACAGACAAAAATCCCAACTTCATGTAATTTGCATTAGTGACAGTCTGGTTGCATTCTAATTTACTTAGTCTTTACCCTAGTGGTAATTAATAGACATTTAGAAGGTTCCCCTTTTTGTTCGTTTGTAAATAATTCTGTGATAAAAGACATAGCATATATGTGACTATATCTGTAGGGTAGGTTCCTACACGTGAAATAGTTAAGGGTAATTATTTGGATCACCCCAGTAGATGTGCTTGCAGATTTACTGATGGGACATAGTGAAATTTCTCACCAACAAAGTTGTCAGAAATGAGTACAGAATTAAGCTGTCAGTTCTAATTCCCTATAACACAGTTTATCATTAATTAGCTTCTTTGATCGAGCCAGAGGTTGCAGTCTCCAAAGAAAAAACACAGCACTGAAGCTCAAGGAATTGACTATTTGTCAGATGAGGTTAGCTGTTGAGATCCTTACCCATCACAAGTAATCTTATGGCTGCTCATTGCTTCCATCTTTCGGTTCAGCTTTGCTGCCTTTGGGCCCTGTAATAGGTTGCTCGGATAGAGTCATCAGGATTAATGTAATTCTCCGTCTGGATCATCACATCTGTCGTCCATAAAAAAGCTTATGAGTGCATAACTCTGGATAAAAGAACAGTAATATTGTTCTTTTATGCAAGGTGATATTATTCCTGAGAATCTATTCCTTCCTGAAGCATGCTTCAATAAGATCCGATGGTGGAAACACAGTTTTATCCTTAGTAAAGGGTCCTTGTGTTTCTCTTTTGACATTCTTCAAGTGATGGCACCTGCAAAGACATGGCTGAGGATTCACCATTACTGTACAAGATTATGATGTATTTCTTAGTGGATTGCAGAGATTTACTGACTAGGCCCGGATAGTATTTTAAAACAAAAAACCCCTAGCAAATCGTTATGTTAAATCTGGGGTCTAAAACGCAAAAGCCTATAGGGGCCAGGCAGATAATAGTAATGGTAAACTGGAAAGCACATGTCTCATCTGAAGAAAGGAACTGCTATTTCTAGGCAATTGTAGTCACCTCCCTTCTTATTTTTCCAAAAGAAAAGTGAAACTCTCCCAAGTTTTAGAAGTCTGCAACTGCTTCAAAATAAAAACAGAAACATACATGGCAGACCGTTTGAAACATGTCCGCTGGTTTGATTCTACCTGTAAGCCACCAGCTTAAGAGCTCTGCTTTAGAAATTAGCAGCAGAGCTGAGGATGGCCAAGGTAAGGCTGAAATAGGAGGTCATAGGACTAGAAAGCAAACATTCTAAAGCAAGCTAGTGCATCAGCATTCGAGGAAGAGGGGCCAGCCTCATGGCATATCGGTTAAGTCTGGCACACTCTGCTTCCATGGCCCAGCTTCTCGGGTTTGGATCCTGGGCACAGAACTACACCACTCATCAAGCCATGCTGTCGTGGTGACCCACATACAAAATAGAGGGAGATTGGCACAGATTTAAACTCAGGGCTAATCTTCCTCAAGCAAAAATAAGAGGAAGATTGGCAACAAATGTTAGCTGAGAGCAAATCTTCCTCATCAAAATAAAAAGAACAACAACAAAAAAGGATTCAAGGAAGAGCTTAAAACATGGTCAGGGATGGGACAAAGTCACAGTGATCATAGCATTGCTGGTCAAGTGTTTTGTCTGTAGAATGAAAAAAAAAGATCCATATGGTTAGAAGCTAGAGTGATTAATAGGAATGGCTCAGGATGAGAAGTTTACAATGAAGGCCATGAACATCTGGGAAGTCCCCCTAAGAGAGAGAATTTTGTCATCAGACAGACATACCAGCAATGAGAGTAACTTTAAGCCTCCATTTCCTAAATGAGAAAATGTATGCAAAGTGCTTTGCCCAGTCCCTGGAGCATGGCAGGTGTTCAATATGTATTAGCTAATTTAATGAAAATTTAAAATGAGCCTGTAGTTTATGAAAAAATATTATGTGATACACCTTTGATCTAGAATTCTTTTATTCTCT
This sequence comes from Equus caballus, assembly GCF_041296265.1. Classification (NCBI taxonomy): domain Eukaryota; kingdom Metazoa; phylum Chordata; class Mammalia; order Perissodactyla; family Equidae; genus Equus; species Equus caballus. Next base: position 47,840,547 of record NC_091697.1, read on the forward strand.
CTTCAGGATCAGCATATATTTAGGCTTGGAATTTTTTGCCATATCCCTATTTCCTGTTTCCATGATAGTCACTATGAAATCCTGTAGTGTTGTCATTTTACAACTGGATTTGTGAAGGACCCAGAAAACTCTGTGCAGCATATCAGGAACCAGAACACTGGGAATTCCATGATGCAGATGGAGGCTTCAATGCCAGTGAGCAGTGCCATATTCTGTCCCCAAGGATAATGCTCTGACAATGGTCCTTGATGATGATTACTATGAGTTATGGCTGTGACCGTTTGCCCTGACAGTGGTTCTTGATGATTACTATGAGTTATGGACCAGGACAGTGGACTGAATCAGAAGAGAACTGTGAAGTATATTTTAATGTGGAGAAGGTCTTAGGCTCTATAAACTTCTGTGAAAGCGACTACTGTGAGATGCTGTTAGGCATTATAAGATAATCAAAGTCATCAAAGACCCCTCAAACTTGCTAGTGGCTCCAGGGAGGTCAAGACTAATAAGAGTGTTGATCTAGTGCTAGTAACATATTTTTCTTTAGATTTGGTTCTAGATTAATTTCTCGTTTTTATAGACAAGTGAATTCTGGGTGGGTGGCAGGAGAGAGCTGGGAATGGTGGAGGTACACCTTCCCTGCTTGCTGTAAGTTAAGTGGGTTGGGGTCGAGGAGGCCTGGGTGGGTGCCTTTTAGAAATCTGTCTTGAAATACTCTTAAGTTTTGGACTTCATTATTCTCATGGCCTGCGTAACAAGATAACTATTATTTCCTGGATAAAACACTTTATCTGTTACCAAAATGTCTTGTCCAGGGCTTTCAAGCAACAATGTGGTCTTAGATTTTCTACTTGGTAGTTTAACCACCAGTCATTATTAAAATGAGATGGTAACTTTACATTCTTTCTTAGTGGAAACCTATTTTTCCATTGCATTACCATGCAATTTACAAAGATGGATAAATAGATAGATGTAAACATATATACTTAGACATATGCACACATATATACATATATGTAATGTGATATATATTCTAATTTGACTATAATTTCCAGCGTGTGATTTAAATTAATGTTATTTTCATCACGACTTCCACATAGTGAACTGTATGCATAATTGTTCAGTTTGTGTCACAAAGCCGCTGATTTTTCATTAAGTTCAAGTATTAATCATAATGAAAAACAGTATTAATTATCATTTCTCTCAAGATATTAATCTTGCCAAATTGGCACACTTATATTTTTATTCATACTTATTTTCCTATGGTGAGGTGAATTTCCTATGGAGAGTATCTATTTAGATATTTCTTATCTGTTTTTCTCATTCATTTTACTAATTGTGGCCAACTGTTAAACTATTCAACTTCCAAGGACCTTTTTTTTTCCTTCGGTGCTTTTAATAACTGACTTATTTGGAACAGCAGCAGAAAGAAAAATCTCCCAGGCAGAATCTGCTCGCACAGATTCCGACACGTCTCGGCTCAGGGCAAATTTCCAAAGGATAATTATAGATGTCGCTAAAGCTGAATTCATGATGGTCAGATTGTCAGAAATCTTATTTGTAAATGTTATTTATCATAATGCTTTAGGGGAATCTCCATTTTACTCAGAAAAGGAAAAGTTTGAAACCTGCTAAGCTGCCTGAGTTTGCCTCTATCTCTGGTTTTGCAATGGAATCACCTGTGGGGCTTTTGAAGGCTGTAGATAAAAGCAAGTTCAGCCACTCGCATAAACTTTTCTCAGCCAGTATTAATTATTAACTAACACTGCCCTCCCTCACTCACTGTTTGGCGCTGTTCTGTGTGCTTTAGAGATACCGTTAACTCATAAAATTCTCCCGTCAAGCCTACGAGGTGGTCACTATTATGATGATTACTTTAGCAATGAAGAAACTGAAACATGGAGAAGTCGAGTAGCCTGCCCAAGGTCACATAAGTAGTACGTCTTAGAGTCAGAGTTCAAACCCAGGCAGCTCATCTCTCGAGTTCATGCTTTAAGCCATCACATCTTACTGCTCCTCACCCTCAGCATGCCTATGGCCAGACACAGATCTGGGTTTGTTAGGATAATATTATAGAATGGAATTCATTGCCTCGTTCTCAGCTCTCACTAGTTTGATCTGAATACTTTCTTTCTATCATTATTGATTTTTAGAGGATCTGATATACTGGTCGATTACTGTCTAATGAACAAGCAAACACAAATTTGTCTCCAGTGTGGACCTACTGAATGAGAATCTCCAATGGGTGAGGCCTGAGCATCTTTGACCTTAAACAGCTGCTCTGCTGATTCTGATGCACACGTTGCTTGCCATCTAAAATCAGAAGGAAGACAGGGAGCTACACTATTAGTTTCAATATGAGGTAGGCTAAGACCAGGACTCTGGAAAGCTATGAGAGTTCTATAGGGACACAGAAGCGGGAGACATTGATTCTGTCTAGGAAGCCCTCTAAAAAGATGGCATATTATAGAGTCTGTGAAGGATTAATACAAAGTGATAAGGACCATTTACTGAACACCTCACTCATGTGAAGGGAAGAGGATTCCCTCCTGGGTAAACCTGTAGATATTTGAAGGTAGACTTCTTACCTTTTTTTAAGGAAAACATTTCAGTTTCTTAGTGTTGAGGAATATTTAAACATTAAGCTTGTCAAGGCCCAAGACTGTAGTACTAGAGGCCTCATATTAATAAGGTTGTAGTGTTATAACAGAATTGGCACAAACTAAGAAAAGTGAAGAGTTGTTCCCCTTCTGCTTGTTCTAACATTCTCTCCTCAAGGCAAAAAGAGCCTCAGAAGGCCATATATTAGCGTAATGGCTCTTCTGTTTTTGCTTTACTTCTGCGCTTTCTCAACTATCTGGAAGCATCTTTGCTTGGGATGATTAAAGCTCACTTATGAATCAGCATGTGTGTTAGAAAAGGTATAGAATGTATAGTTCTCTATTGGATATATAAAATCTAGTAGATTTAATATTTTTGATGTTTGGCATAGGCCATTGGGGAGCACTGGGGTATCTACCCTTGGTCTCTTTGGACTAGAGAGTCTAAAGTAAGGCTCCCAGAAAATGTAAAATTCTGCCCATAATCCTTTTGTGATGTGTTTTGTCACAGTGATCAGAGAAGGTTGGAATTGGAGGAGGTAGTGTTCTTAGTGTGGATAAAATCTTTGGTACATTTTCTCCCTGGATCAGGCTTGGAGGGCTAAGTCATTGCTGGACTCCCGTACATTGTGGATGCCACATGGATAGACCACTGCCTGGAGTTCTCTTAGCTGTTCTCTGTTTTCTTCTGATTTATCCTTGGATCTTTGTAGGGGATAGTTGCTAAGATGTCAAGCCTTAATACTGGCAATATCTTCTGCCACAAAGACCTAGCCCTCTGCAGGCTGCTGGTTGCATTCTGTGTCTTTTGTCTCTCTCAAAGCTTCCTGCCCAGAAAGGGCCACAGTAGACAGTAATTCTCATTTGTCCGGGACTCATGCCAGAGTCATTGCAGTTGTGAAGTTGCAAAGGGGAGCATACTGGTCATAGTATGATGATAGTCACTAATTAATGAGGCCATTTGTCCAATGCAAATTAGTTGCAAAATTAAACTGAAAACTATGCAAAAGATATAGAATCCCATGAAATTAATTAAAGCGAAAATGGAGAACTGCTCCAATCACATGGGAAACGACTGTAAAGGGAGAATTTGACAGAATTATATCAACTAAAATTGAAGAAAAGCAAAGCATAACATGTGCTTCAAATAGGACTACTTGAAGAAAAAATGATTAGGAGATGTCTCGTTGAAAATTGTAAAAAACATCAAAATTTTTTTTTTTTGTGAAGAAAGATTAAACAAAAATGAAGGGCGTTCTATAGTAATACCATAAAATTATGTTGGTAAAATTATACAAAAACAAACAAAAGACTATTTTTTCTTTATTTATTCTAAAAAAGGTACAAAGTTGAAATCACAACATAAATTCAATGCACATAAGATAAACTTATTTTCCTTATGTTCAGTTTCATTTTTGAACATAAAATCCCTAATCAAGCTATCTTTCTGTTTACTGTGTACTATGAAATTTTGCTTAATTTTTATCAGGCAGGGTCTTGGCTGGAAGCACAAGGCTCAAACTAGTAACTGAGGAGAGTTTACTATTCACAAAGGGCTGGAGAGGTTCTAGAGAAACTATCAGAGGGATGCTACAGTACCCTGGGGCTAGCAATAGAAGCCAGAAGCTGGCCTAGGATTGGGGAGCCAGTTGGAGAGAGCAGTGACTTGAACTCAGAGAGAGTAACTGTATGGAGAGTGCCACCTTTGGTGGAGGGGGGACATTGCCAACTCACAGTGATCACACGGGGAGGAAGCCAGAAAATAAATACTCTTGCTTCACTCTCCTCCTGCCCTCTCATCTCCTGCCACTGCCTCCTAATGGCCGAAACTAATTGGAAGCCAGAGTGCAAATAGATCAGTGTCCTTGGGCACAGAGCAGAGTGGAGAAAGATGGAGCAGACATTGTGAGGGCAGATGGAAAGTTCCAGCACACCCTTTGAAATGAATTAACTTTAAATGGACTTCTTTTTCCAGGACCTATTATGCTCAGATGCAAAAGATGGCTTCTGTACTCAACAAGTGTTTGCCAGCATAAGAGAATGAGACTTTGAACGGCTTATTTAGGACACATTTTAATGTCAGATTAACTTTTGTAGTCACAATGTGTACCTTTACTGAACAATTATTGACATGATAATATCCTTCAGAATTCCTTGTACACTGCTGCCCCATCATGCCTCTCCAATTTTATATTTGGAAAGTTGACTTTTGGGAGCCATGTGTTAAGATGACATTTACTCAAATTAAGTTTTATGATATTCAATTTGGATCATAGTTTCAGTATCCTGGGATCTTTCTGGAGCCTGACATTTTATCATTTATCTTATCAGCTGCTCCTCTCAGCCTTTTGTCATGCTTAAATATGATCAGCAGCTAATGATCATCTAATCATTGATAAAAAATGTTACATTGGGTGTGGCTGTGGATGGAGCCCTGAAGCGTCCTACTATAGACTATACTCTAGGATGGCGGTAATTCATAGTGTATTAACCAGGGTAGACTAAACTGTGCTGCAGTAACAAACTAACCCCCCAAATCTCAGTGACTTTGCACATCAAAGTTATTTCTCATTCATGCTCCATGCTTATTCCATGTACTTCTGCTCACAGTTCACTGCCTGGAACTAGTTGTATGGCCCCAGTCAACTGTGAGGCAGTTAAAAACATGAAGGAATGCAAGAATATTTGGTGAGAATTCAATTTAACATCATTTAGATGCAGTCCTTTGACCAATTTTGAATCTATCTGACACTACTCTTGTCTCGTCTCCATTTCTCCATCTTCTAATGGCTGTTGTCATTTATAGAATAATAATCATTAAACTTACACTCTCTAATTTAATCTATATAACCATCCAATGGGATAGGATTATCATTTCCCTTTTACAGATGAGAAAACTAAAGCTAGAGGTTAAATATCTTGTCCAAGGATAAACAGTCAATAAGCAGTGGAGAAAAGATTTGAACCAATCAATTCCAAACACTCATATTACTTCTTATTACCTATCTATCTGATCTCTTGGCCAGTAATGGAATAAAAGAAAGAGCGAACCTCAGGTCGGATTGAAAATAGGATGAACTGATTTTTCATGCTGCCCAGCAATTCTCTTCTTGTGCTCTGACTTGGACTGCTTTCTCTTACTTATATTCATCAAAGCTCTCATTCTCTCTCTTTTTCCATCATCATTTGTTCTCACAAGAATATCTGGGAACTCAGTCACATTAAAGTGAAAATGACTGACTAGCTTCTGTCTTTCATTTTTCAGAGTTATTTACTTATTAAAGATCATCCTGCAACTAAGAAGGATAAATCTCTAGTTATGGGATAGGAAACATGTTTGAAGGAGCTTATTTGAATGAAGACATATTATTGTTGTCTCTAAAATTATGTCATATGGATGCTCGTAGCATGGTCCTAGGAGGTAGTATAGTGTAGTAGGGAGCAAGGACTGTGGACTCAGCAGATGAACTAAATCCATGTAATACTTCTGGTATTTATGTGACCTTGTGCAATTTATTTAAATTTCTGTAACCTTAATTTTCTCATCTGTAAAAGAAATTAACTAATGCTTACCTGATATATTTTTGTGATGATTAAAGAGGTATCACACATAGTAGGTACTCAAAAATATTTGTTAAATAAGTGAATGAATGATGTCTATGATGCTCCTAGCAGAGTCTTGGTGCAGAGAAGGCAGTAAATACTTGTAGAATTGGAGCTGGGGGCAGAGTAGCGTAACTAGGGGAAGAAAGGTCGACACATGAAGCCACTGAGGACAATTTGCTGTGATTGGGATGGGTGCATAGTGGCCGTGACCAGCCAGGACCCTGTTCTGAAATCACTGGCCCAGTTTGAGAGACATGACCAGGTAGCGCAGTCAGGTTGCTGCAGTCTCACTGGTTAACCACATAAATTGTGATGACTCTTAGTCATTTTTACATTGCTGTGGTAACAACTCTGTTAAAATCTTAAATTGTAATCATGCAATTATTTTCTACAAATTCTATCTAGGAAATTACAGAAATCGAAGGAAAAGCAAGAGGATGCTTCCAGGGGGTGTTGGAGATGTCACTGAGCCGTTTTATTTTTCTTTTAGTCATGGTGCATTTCAGAATAAAGATATTTCGAATCTGGAAATCCTTCCACATAGCAGGAGAAGTTTTGCTACGTGAATAAAATAGTAAATATATTAAAATAATATGTCTCTGACTTAAACTGGTAATTAAATAGCCTTAAATTTTGTATTGGGAATCATAATTCATATCTATGTTAGTGATAAATTTATGTGGTAGAATGGACTTTATGGGGAAAGGAAATACATATTTTTTTTTCTCTTTTCCTGGAACATTATATGAAAGTATTCTCTGAATCAGCTTACGGAATCTTATCAATTGAAAATAAAAATGCTATTGCTTAGGCTGAAGAGGCAATTATGGTGTCTCAAGAGTTTTCAATTGGGGTGTAGCATCTAGAGAAAAACAGATGGAGAATGTGTAATTTGAAAATTATATGTACTTCAAATTATTGAGTCCCTAAGAGAATCCAGGACACAGCTCCCCGGGGATGTCTGAATTTTCTGGGGATATTTTAGATATTTATTCAAAGCAGCACAGTAGTCTTGTTCCTGTCCCTCTTGTGATCGCCTCTGCTTGACTCAAGATGAAGACCAGTGTCGAATCACATAATAGCATGCTGCTTTTTATTCCTAACACCCCAGGTGGCTAATGACATTTCCCCCTTTCATTCCCCGAGGAGTTTCAGAGCAGAAATAGAACCCCATGATAATTCATATTCATGCTCTGTTGAGCCTCTTCCTTTGATGTTCTGACCAATTTTTCAATTGTTTCTTTGCTGACCTCATTACTTATTGACTTATTTCAAAAAAGAAGGGCAAATTTGGATTTTTTCTTTAACTGTTATTTTTATCTGATTATAAAAGAAAGATATGCTCACTGCACAAATGTTGTGAAATACAGAAATGTATAGAAGCAATAAATAAAATCATAGATAAACGATATAATTGGAGTATATTTTCTTCCAATATTTCCCCTACATATCAGAGTTTCTTTCTTAGCCTCAGCACTGTTGACATTTTGGACATAATAATTCTTTGTTGTTTGGGCGTGTCCTGTGAATTCTAGAATGTTTATAGCATCCTTGGCCTCTAAAACTTCTCATGTGTTTCAAAAGCCAAAAACTTATTTTCAAACTAACACAGTACCTTTGAAACTAATAAGTAATTTTTCAGAATTTCGAGGTCTTAGTGGAGTGGTCGACATCTTCTACTGAAAACAAGTCAGTGGCTAAAAATCTCTGAGTCTGTTCTTAACCTCTTTTGAGTAAAGATTCCAAGGGTTTAGAATCCAATGAAAGCTAAGGACACTTATGCTTGAAAAAAATAGATATTGTTACACATACACACACACAGTTTTGTATGCAATTTCAGGGGGGGCGGTGGATCTATGAAGAATACTCAATATACCTTAAGTTAAGGAGTCCTGCTATAAAGACACCTGGTTCTTACTGCACATTTTATAAAGGGATAGGCCTGATGAATATTACAACCTCCACAAAGCGCTAAGGAAATCAAGATTAAAGGGTATGTCCGTGACCATAAGTGTGTCAGAACCAGAAGTCTAGTGCCCAATGAGCCTTTATAGGCATAAAAGTGAGATTTTCTTTGGACCTTTAGACCTGTGGTAGTATTGGACAAGTGGAGTCTAAGTTTCCTGAACTGACTGACCCACCTGTCAAGTCCTTTTCTAATACCACCAGTAGTATCAAGAGAGCATTTATCCACACCAGTCCTCACCCCTGAGGATGATTGGAATTTATTCCCCACTGTAGACTGAAAAGCAATCATTTCCCTGGAGTGGATTATAAATTGTAATACAGTGATGATGGCCATGGCCATTGCTTTTCAATATAGAGATAGGAAGAGAAAAAAGGGAAGGTAAATAGAATTTACTGAAACTGAGCACCTACTCTTTGCCAAACACTGCTCAAGGGATTTTGCTTTGATACTTTTGTTTAATCCTCACAATAATTCTGGGAGATAATTGATATCACCATTATTTTACTGATAATAATTAGATGGGTTAAGCCATTGGCCCAGTGTCACGTGGAGAGTAAGTAGCATGTGAACCTGGAGAAAGCATGTTCTTTTTTATTGTATTGTGCTACCCAAGGAAAGCAAAATCAAGACTCTCCCCATCTCTGTCAACATTCTTCTACCCCCAACTCCAATAAAGCTTTGCTCTAACATTCTGCATCCCCTCAAAAACAGAGGTATCACTTTTAGAGGGACCTTCTAAAGCACTGTTAGATGGTCATGCTGTCTACTTTAATACACACTAATCTTGGTTTTAGAAGATTTGGGTTTGTTTTCTTGCCTTTTATCCTTTAGTTATGAATGATGCTGAGATAGTCACTAATTCTCTTTTTTTGGGGGGACAGGTGGGGAGGAAGACTTGCCCTGAGCTAACATCTGTTGCCAATCTTCCTCCTTTTTTACTTAAGGAAGATTAGCCCTGAACTAACATCTGTGCCAATCTTCCTTTATTTTGTATATGGGTTACTGCCTCAGCATGGTTGATGAGTGGTGTAGGTCCACGCCTGGGATCTGAACTTGCAAAACCAGGGCCACCAAAGTGGAGCGCACCGAACTTCACCACCACGCCACGGGGTTGGCTCACTAATTCTCTTTGAACATTGATTTTGTTCCCACCACAGGTGCTGCACTACTTAATACGTAATATTAAGAGCTCATATTTATGAAAATGCTTTCTTAGCTGTAAAGTAAAATGAAACTGTAAAAGAGTCCTACTTTAAGAGACATTTAAACTTCCTGTGCTTCAATTTCTGCATGTATAAAATTGGAAATATAACTCCTATCTATCTCATAGCGTTGTTAAGTTGTTCATTCAACAAATACATATTGTGCATCTACTATGCACTAAGCATATTTTGTTTTCTTAGGGGAGAAGTAGTGGTGGTAGACATATGATAAGCAATCAGAAAAAAGCATCTAGGATAATTGCCACTGCAATACGTACTATGAAAGAAATAAAGAAGCAATTGGGTTGGAGGTTGAGGGTACTACTTCAGGTAGGGCGGTCAGAGAAAGCCTATCTAAGAAGATGATGGAAATCTGAGGCTGAAGGATGAGAAGTCATCAAAAATGGTACTATCAAAAGTCTCCAAAGTGTGAAAACCAGTGTTACTAAAAGATATTGACAGAAGGCAAGAGAGCCATAGGCAGTGCTGTTCAACACATGGTCCATACAGTAGCAGTTATCTTCACTCTTTGTCACTGGTCCACGACAAGCTTAGGAGATTGCACAGGAATGTAAATCAATGCAATGCCTCCCTCACTGAGAATGTCTTGCTAAAAAAAAGTCAGCTGAATGTAGTGGTTGGCCTAGTCATGTAGTTGATGTACATTCTGGTGGCCATAATTCATCAGGTCCCAGTAACAATTTGCAGACTGGCTACTTTTATCAGATTTATAAGATGAAGTTGGAGAAGGCATGGGCTAGACCATGCAGGGCCTTGAGGCCATGATAAGGTGGCTGGATTTTATTCTAAGAGCAATGGGAAACATTGATAGTTCTAAGCAGGAGAGTAGAATGATCTGCTGCCGAGAGAAACAGATTCTTAATGCACTTGAAAACATTTTATAAACTGTAAAGTGATGACAAATGTGAGTTTTGACTTGATAATCTCATTTAATCAGGGCTTCTCTAGCCATTCTGCCAACAGTATCCTCCTGAACTGGTCTAAATAACATATGTCATGCATCTCTTGAGGCCATATTGCAGCATGATTTTTTTTATTGTAGCAAAATATATGCAACATGATTTTGAGGTTATCTCTTTCCAATTCAAATGAAATGCCATGCTTGGGAAGTAAATACGTTATGGGCCTCTAGCTCAGGGGTCTCAGATCTGAAAATAAATCTCCTTTTGGCAGCATTAGTATTCCATATTTACACTTACAGAGCCTATTACTAACATATTATCCATTTGTACATATTTTGCTAAAAAGAACAACTGCTTATAATCTAGAAACTTCATAGCTGCCCTTCATTCATGGAGGGAGTTTTAGCGTTTTATGTAATAGAAACCGGTGGGTGCATTTTCTTATCACCCAGGAAATAGCTACATCTTTTGGAAAAGCTATGGCACTGATTTGTTTGACCCAGAAATTATAATTATTTCCCTTCCTTTCCTCTCTCCCTTCCTCTTTTGTTACTTTCCTGACTTTCTTCCTGCATCCATCCCTCCCTCCTTCTCTCCCTCCTTCCCTCATTTGCTCCTTTTTTCCTGTCTTTCCTTCCTTCCTACTTTCTTCCCTTCCTTCCATAACTACTTACTGAGCATTTGTACTATGGACTAAGAACTATGCTAGGCCCTGGAAAGACTCAGTCAAAAAGACAGACAGTCTCTGTCCAAAAGGAGATTATAGTGTTTATGGGATACAGACAAGTAACTAGCAAATTAAACCCAATGCGATCTATGCCACAGTAATGGAAATACAGAGCGTATATTGGAGAACATAAGCTGGGCATCTAACTTAAATGGTAGTCAGTACAGCTTCCTGGAGGAAAGGATGTCAGAGTTGAGGTCTAGGGAATAAAAAATTATGTTGAAGGTTTGGAGATGGGCAGAGTGTTCCTGGTGAAAATTTCATGTGTGAAACCTTGGAGAGGAGACAGTGCAAATGTGAGTTGCAATAAATCAAAGAAGTTAAGTGTGGCTAGGGCTTTGGAGTCAAAGGGGGGATTGGAGAGGGAGGAAGTGGGAGATGTAAGTCAGAAGCAGAGCATGAAGGGCCTTATACACCATGCTAATGAGTATGGACTGTATCTTTACAGTGATGGAGAGTCATTGAGGGGTTTCAACAGGCAGGTGACATGATCATAGCTGCTTTTTAGAGAAGTTATACTGGATCTTGGAAGGAGAATGGATTAAAGGGGTAAATTTGGAGTGAGAAGACCACATAGAAGGGCAAGTCAGAGAATAACAATGCAGAATGAACAAATTAGAACACTATGCATACAGATGGCAAGACACCAATATTTAATTAGATGCTCAGAAAGCTGATGACTGATTTTCTAGGCGTCTTAGGGTACTTTGGAAAGGCAAGAAGGAGACTAGGTCTTCCAATCTGTGCATTGCTTTTCCAGTTAGAGCTGTTTTGAGACCAGTCATCACTTGTTTTTCTCCCTGCCCCCTAACCTACCTAAAATGCCTTGAATTCTTAGCCTTAAAGTGGGGAGTTTCTCTTTGATGATAATTTTACTCTTGGGAGCTGTCTAATATTCTATTGCTGCATTAAAATATAAACTGACTTTAAAAAATAATGAAGGCGATAACATGTAGGCAGCTGTCAAGGGAATGATTGGAAATTAGTCCTGAAATTCTGTTGTATCAAACCCTGCAGATTTTAATCTGTCGCCCTAAGCTTTTCCTCAACACACACCCTTGACGGAAAGAAGGGGGATTAATCAAAGAACAAATGTGTTGAGCACTACTGTGAGCTTAATATAGAATGAACCACCCAGGGGGACAACAAAAAGACATAAGACACTGTCTCTGCCCTGAAGTTGTCTAGTTTGAAAGACAAAAGCAAACACGTACGAAAACATCAAGCCACTTAAAACAATGTCTAAGAATGTGTTATAGTTATATGTTTAAAAGTGTAATGTTCTAGTCGTTCAGAAAACAAAGAAGACCAAGCAGTCTGGGAAACTGTTCTAGAGGAAGTGGTATTTGAGCTAAGGCTTGGATGGGCAGAGGGGAGAGGGCAGTAGGCTGGACAGCTGGCGTGGTGAAGATGCAGAGGTGTGAATGACTGTATCGTCTTGCTGGTAGCTTAGTATGGGACCTACAAGAGTGGTGAGAAAGTACCAAGAAACAGTGGGAAAGAAGTTCAGCCAGACAGGGTGTGAGCAATGATGGATGACTTTGAAGTCAAGATGCAGAAATTTTGAGAAATGGGGATGCAGCAAAGGCTCTAAAGTAGAGGTGTTATGGAAAAGAACGATGAGAAGTCCACATGAGTGGGGAGAATGGTCATTCCTCACTCCTACTATAATTCAACTCACCTACTATCATTCGGCTTGACCAGTTCATGTATGTGCTCCCTCCTGTCTCTGAGCCCTCTTGTAGGTTAAATGAGATAGATAGTGTAAAAGTGGTATAGATCCTAAGTGATCCCCGTAGTTATTGTTGCCACCATTGCTGCCACCTTCACATTTCCCATGTCTTTCACTAAGTCCCTTTTACAAAATTCAGTCCAAGTAGCTGACTCAGTGCACTACCTTACTCCTCTCTGCCCAGCATCCTCTGCTTCACCATATTGCCTTGCAGAATTCTCTGTCCAGCTTTAGTCTGTTGTGCTCTTTGATAGATTTTCATCGAGCATCTTATACACATCTGGTTTGACAGAATCCAGTCTGATTAAAAAACCCAATAAAACAAACTATAAACCCAATGCAGCATTAAAAACAGGGGGATGGTTTGATCTAAATTCATATTTAATTTTTGATCTGAGCTTGGGGATTTGAAAGTCGTGACCGGAGTCTTCTGTTTCTTTCAGAGTTCCCAACAGGACATCGCACAGCTTTAGTAACCGATGGCTTTTCTATTCAAGTTCCTGACCGACTGCCCAGGAGGTAGATTGTTGCTTCTCCTTGTGCTGAAAAGTGCCGGCTTAGCAGCTTTTCTATCACAGTCTTCAGGTAATATTTTTAGATGGCCAAGATGTTATCAAAAATAGTATTAAGTTGGGTGACTTCAATTATTGCCTGTCTTTGACAATAGGACTGTAACTTCTTGGCTCAGCTGTGTCTGTTTAAATCCTCAATTTCTCTAAATTCTTTGCAAGGCCCTGCTCTGTGTGATTTGCAATAAGGGGCTGTGCATTTTTCAGTAGGTTCCCCATGTAATGAAGATCCACAAAGGCATGCCTTTTGATTGATGACTGTATTTAAGCAGCTATTTAAGGAGTATTAGTTTTCCATGTTCTTTTGCTTGGGATCAGCTTTTTAAACTGCTCTTTCTCAGCAGCTTCATTCTGACAAGGAACATTTTGTTTGCATTTCATTTTTATTTTTAGGCATTTGCAAATGAGCCTACCCTGAAACAGCGATCTGCTCTATCCAGAGGGGGGCAGACCAGTGTCAAAAATTCATATATTCATTCCACAAATTTTCATCGAGCAAGTGAAGCATGCAGGCCCTGTTCTAGGCACCGAAGATACCAGGATGTCTCAAGACAACCCAGTCCTTACCCTTAGGGAGTTTACAGATTTGTGAGAGTGTGATTATTTGTTTATAATGATGATAATTGCTACGAAGGAGAAATACTGGGACCTATCAGTGCCTATCCTGGGAACTCGTCTAGTCTGGGGGCCTCCAGGAAGGACTTCTTGAAGAAGTGGGAACTGAATATATTTATCCGAATGATGCACAGAATTTAATAAGATAAAGAAGACAATGTGGGGAAGGTTAGGGGTGGGCAGAATAAGTAGAATAAATGAATTCCCTGAGGTTGGAAGAACTGAAAAAAGAACTACAAAAAAGGGGAGGGGCAACATGTCTGGAACTTAGACAATGAGGATGAAGATATCAGGAGTTGAGGCTGAAGAGATGGGCAGCGGTTGGATCATATGGAGGCCTGGTAGCTATTGAAAGGATTGTAATTCTCCTCTTCAGAGTATGGAGGGAGCCATTGGAGAGACTCAAGCAGTGGATTGACAATATCTGATTTATCTGATTTGTATTTGTCAAGAATATCCCTGGCTCTAGATGTCTATTACAGAAGTCTGGGTGAGAGACAATGTTGGCTTGGACTGGAGTTGGCTGTGGAGATGGAGTGAAGTGACTGCTTATGACAGATAATTAGGAAGTAACATTGGCAGGATTTAGTGATTAAGTGGATGTAGTGGGTGAAGGAGAAGGACGTATCAAATATAATTTCAAGTTTCTTGGGCCAGTGTATAAAGGGAGGAGGGGAGAAATCAGGTGTGAGTAAATGTGCCAACCCTTTTCTAGGCCAATAAGAAGAAGTCACCACTCATTGCTAACGCGTCGGAAGCATCTCAATTTCTAATTGTCAACGACTTTATAAATATAGCTTCTTCAAGAGGAAGGGATGCCCAGAAGTAAGAGAGCTAAGGAATAGAGAGCTACTTTAATTATTCTAAACTCCAATTATGCTGTCTCTGGTGGCCAAATTATTTCTTGATATTTTCCATTCCTTTTAGTTAAATTGGCTGCATCTTCTCCTGCGTATCCCTAACCCTCTGAGCATGTATGACTTAGCCTTTACCAAATCATACTTTAAGCATCTGCTCGTGTTCTAATCTATTCTGATAGTTGATTTGTTACTTAAACTTAAGAACTCTCTTTTTTTTAGCATCTTCAGAAATCACATTTCCTTTCTTTGGTAACTACACCTTCCACTCTGGGTTCACGAAGGGCTTAAAAATTCTCACTCCTCTGTCTCCATGGCCACATTGTTTGCTTCAAGGACCCTGACAAGGGGACTTAGCCTCAGCACTTCGATGAGAACTACTGAGAAAGAGATGGTCTCTTTCCCCTGGGGTTTGCAGAACCAATAGCCATTTTGGAGCTGCTGGTGGCCAGTTTGTTATTGAATAGGATTCAGCCTGGGAATGAAGGCAACAAGAAGGGAGCAGAGCAAAGAGATGCAGAAAAAATTTCCTGATGACATCATTTGAGTTTCTGGGCAGTCTGACCTACATGCCTTTAGCTTTTTCAGTTGCATGATCCAATGTATTCTCTTCTGTTTTAGTGAGTTTTGAGTTGGTTTTCTGCTACTTGCAAATGAGAGCTCTGTTAAATATAGTACTCTAAAAAATTGAGAACAGTGTCCAGAATTAATGACTGATGATGTATAAATAATTGTTTAGCTTTTACTATGTGTAAGGTGCCATGACACTTAACATACTTTATCTAAATTTAATCTTCCCAGCAAGTGTATGACATAGGAATGATGATCCCTAAATTATAGATGGGATAACTGAGATTCAGAGTTTGGATTCAAATCTAGGCAGCCTGACTCCAAAGCCCATGCTCCATTATATTTCCCAAGAGTTAGAAAAGATTCCATTTTAACTAATACTGGTAATGGTAATAACACCTAGTTGAGCATCATAACCAGTTTCTGTATTTGTCCAGTATCTTTTCTGTAATGGAGACAAAAAAGCAGCAACAGAAGCTGTCACTCATCTTCCCTAGGTTAAGTCTTGTGAAGTATCACCATTTAAGGTCTTAACATCATCAGATTCGGACTATTATAAAAGATCCTTTAATCTCACCCAGCACCGCAAACTCAGTGATGGCACATATCTCTCCATGTGGTTTCAGACCTATACAACCAACTACCTATTTGATGTCTCAAATTAGTTCACAGGAATCTCAAACTTTATATGTCAAAAATGGGATTCCCGATTCCCCAGTGCCACCTCAATCTGGTCCTCTTGTTGACTCTCCCATGTCAATCAGTGGCAGCACCAGCTATTTGGCGTCTCAAGATAATAATATAGGAGAACTCCTTGATCTCTCCCTTTCCCTCTTTCTCTATGTTCCCTCCAGCAGCAAGTTGCCAGTCCTATATCTAAACTGTATTTGAAAATTATTCACTAGCCACATTGTCCTTCTGCAGGTTCTTAGATCATTCCAAGCACTTCTGTATACTAGGACATTTATTCTTGAGGTTTCTACAGCCCCAAATGCTATTTTCCTGATTCTTTCTATGGCTAACTCCTTCTTATGTTTCAGTTCTTAGTTTAAACATCCTTCTTCCCAGAGCCCTTTCTGGCCTGCTCTGTCTGAATCAGGACTTCTCCCCAGGGCCAGTCACTTTCTAGTACATCGTTTTCTTTATAGTGCTTATCTCAAATTGGACTTTTTTGTATTATTAATTTGCTTACTTGTTTTCTGTGTCTCCCACTAGAATACAAGATTCTCGAAAGCAGGTCCCTTACCTCTTTAGTTGACCTTTGTATTTCCATACATAATGCAATGTCTGGCATATTGAGGCGCTCGATAATTATGTAAAGTGGATGGACGAATGAGCACAAGGTGACAGGACGATATAGTTAGAGAATCAGATAACCTCCTCTTTCATTGTTTAGCCATACATCATTGGCCAAATCACTGAATCTCTCAGGACCTTATGCTCTTAATCTGTCAAAAAAAAAAATAAAAAGAGGAGGGAGGTTAATAATAACCAGTTGCCCTCCTCAACCAACAGGATCACAAGGCCTTTAACTCGAAAGAGCAGGAGCAGTGCAGACATCCAGGGAAAAGTGTTAATTCAGGACCCATGACTCAGGAGGCAGACAATCAGAGCTATGGAATGATGACAAAAATGACAGTGTGGGGACCAAAAAAGAGCCCGCTTGTAACATTTGCAGAGTAATTAGTGCCACACAGAGTGAAACATTATCTAAATTTGTTGCAGAAATACACTCAGCCATGGGGAATTCTCTGAAAGTGTTGAAAAGAATGTTCCGGAAACCATTCTCATGTTAATGTCTACCGCTTGAGTCCAGAGTTCACTATTCAGGGTCTTTTCACTCAGAAAAACTTTTGTGTCCAACAAAATTAAATTCTTGGGCAGAATAATTACATGTAAAGGCTGCTGGGCTATTAGTCTCAAGGGGCCAATTTTCTAGCCATTTGTTGCCATCTGAAATGTCAAATTTATTACACAGAGGGCATGGTAATACATACAACATCCTCTCCTAAATAGGATATGAAAGGCACTAATCAGCACTGTGGCTGCAAATGGTGAAGGCAGTAAGATGTTGCTTTAGCTAATAAGGCAATCTAAATTAATTGCATGGATTATTTTAAGGAAAATAAAACATCTCGTAATAGAAGTGCTACCTGAACACAGATTCCTCCTTTCAAAGACTGTATGCTCTTAAGAAGGCTAATTATTCCACATCCTTTCATGTTTTCATAGATTTCCAGGGCCCAGGAGAAAAGGCACTGGGCAAAAATAGAAGCTCTGGTTTTATATCCTGGCTCACTTCTTGCCTTACTGTGTGACCTTGGGCGAGTCACTTACACTCTCTGATCTTCAGTTTCAGTTTCCTTACCTGTAAAGATAAAGCTTGTGTTGTTCTTGTGGCACCCTTGAGGGCTCAAAGAAGGGAATTGGTAGTTAAGGATTTTAAGAGCTGAGCATATTCTACCAATGTAGGACTGTGCTCTACATAGTGGGCATTTGGATATAACCAGTATGATTTGTTGGTTTTGCCTGCCCGCTGTCATTTCTGCTGCTTTTATTAATGGCTTAAGACTCTCAGCTTCATTTGGGGGAAATGCTCCTTCCTTTATTTCAGTCCACATAGTTCAATTCGTTCTTTCTATAAGTCCAGAAATGGTCACATGACCCAGGCTTGGCCAATTGACATTCTATCGCCTTGACCTCAGTGATTGGTTCATAGACTGCATGTGACTTAGGTCAGGACAATGAGACTTAATTCTGGTGTATATGGAGGGAGATGATGGAAAAGTGATGACTTTTGCCTTTGGGAATGTAATCTGGCAGGATATAAAACCTGGTACGGAGCAGAGAGATAGTGTGATGCTGAGTTGTAAAGACATCTTTTGAGCCCCAGGGGCTCAAAATGAGTCAAAGCCCATTTTAGAAGGTGGCAGTGCCAGCCCCCCATGCAACTAGGCATGGGCACCTGGCTCAGGCTTCACGTGTTAGATTTATCTGACACAGACTCTGAGTCTGAAACACATTATGCAATGAAATACTAACCATGCAGACTTGTCTCTGGGGAGAGTGGTGCTAGTGGGGACAACTGCATGTGACCTTAGAGTCCATTGTTCCAGCAGCAACATCCAAAGCCCCGCGTCAGAGGTGCTGATGGTGCCAGCTGCAGAGTCTGTTTGGCAATGGAGGCTGTGTGTCCTCATCAGACCATCTCTGAGAAGGAAGGGTTTCTGGCTGTGTAACTTCAGACTTGGTCCTCTGGACTTCCTAAAGATTAGGGAAACTACCCAATATCGATTAGGCACATCACTTTCTGCTTAAATTAGCCAGAGTTCATTTCTCTTCCTTCAATTAAGACCTGACTGATACTTTAGTTATGATAGTATAATTTCACTGATGATGATGGTGATGATAAGACTATGTTGTGGGGAAAAAACCAATCATTCAATTTGTAATGTGGAGAATAGATAGAGAGGAGTGAGATGGGAAGCTGAGATTAGCATGAGGCTGATCGTACATAGTAAGAGTGATGTGGCATGGTAAGAGATGGTGAGGGAGGCTATGGCTTGCTAGTAGGTCTCTAGCTATGTAGACGGGCAGAAAGGAACATAATCAAGGAGAGAGATGAGAGATGAGATTGACATGACAGTTCCTTCAGCCATTGGACCATTCACAGTACAGAAATATTGAGAATTCCTGGCCTTAGATGCTAGTACTATTTGTCCACCTAGAGATATTTGGACTGCAGGGAGCACAGTTCAGCTGCGTATCTTCTAAACTGGGTCAAAGAACAGCTAGGGATCAGGTTCAAGGTTGGATTCCCTCAGCTGAGTGGGGTGACTCAGCTTTCTCCACTTTCGTCCTTTCAAGTAGGTGAGTCAGACATTTCTCCAGGAATCTCTTATGCTGATGACAATCAAGTATTTTGCAAATGGTAAATATGAAAGAAAAGTGCTCATGAATAAATAATGGACACCACTCATCACCATTTCGTTTGGTGCTTTCCCACTGTCCCCAGTGCTGTAAGGCCAGCCTAATGAGCCACTTGTGATCATGAGGTACAGGGTGGAAGAGGAGCACAGTTCAGAGAGAGTAATAGCTTTTTATTGAGATGTATAATTTTCTCCTTAAATTCATTAAATTTTCTGAAACAAATAAATAAAACATAATTGATACAGATCCAGTCTCCTTTCCTTCCATAGATCACTAAGAAGTTGTAATTGCTTCCCAACCCCCAGGAAGCTCTCGTCTCGAAGAATAAAGTGCTAGTGTGTGTCTCCCTGGCAATTGTTATTATTCTGAGGAATTAATTTACTCTAATTAGTTTTAAGCCCATTAACAGAAATAGAAAGCTGAGCAAGGGAAGGGAGGTCTGGAAACAACATTTTCCTCAGCCAGTTGTAAGAACTTTTCATGTGTTTAACAATTTGGCCACTGAAAATCAAGCCTTGTTAGAAACCGAACAAAACACCTATAAATCAGGATATAACCAGTATGATTCCTAAAAGGCACATTAGCTCTTAACCTATTTTCTGAAAGTAAGAAACTAACTATAATTTTTCTCTCCCAGTGGAAGTCTCCAAATTGAGTTCTAAGGGAACCCCAAATCAGAGAAATGACTGAAATTGAGGTGCACAAAAGGCTGGTCTTGCTTAGGTAAAACTGGTACCTGCCTGGGATGATTTAAGAGGTTTTGGGAAAGTTCCATTCTCTCAAGAAGTAGCTTCCCCTCCCAAGTCACCATGGCTAAGATCCCACCATGTCTTGGAGATCCTTTCTCCAAGCCTTCTTTAAATGGCCCATTTATCCAAGAGGGGCCACACATCATCCTAGTCTCATGGAAGGGTTTGCACACCTCAGAGCCCAGCCTCGGGGTGGACCAGTACAGGGTGATTTTGAAGGCTGGAGGCTAGGCTGCTGGGATGGGGGTGTGTCTGGAAGATACAGAGCTGGTGTGGCCTTTAAGGTAAACTGGGGGCAAATGGTGGACGCCGTGGGGTTCAGACTTGGTTTTCTAGGCAATGGGGAGACTTTGGAGTTTTCGAAGAGAGGAGTGACAAAATTAGACCTGTGCCACTTGATGGAACATGAAGGATGAATTTGAAGAACAGAGATGGAAGGACGAAAGGCAAGGTAGAAGATCCAAGTAAGAAGTATGAAAGGCCAGAAAGCAGGTCAGTGAAGTGGCCAGGAAGGGACAGATTTTGGAAATGTTTCCTGGATGGAATGGACAGGATTTAGTGAGGGATGGGATACAGCCAGTGAGACCCCAAGACGAAAGTCTTGGGTAACTGGGACAGTGAGGCCAGCAACTGGGATAGGGAAGAAACAAAAACCCAGCTCACTGCCGGAGTCTGAGACAATGGGTTTGGTTTTAGACAAGATAGCTAATACTTATTTTTAAAGAGACAGACTGACCTCTGGGGAGAATAATCAGAATTCTCTATAAAGCAGACATTGGTCACACTCATATGCCTTTTGAACCAGGCAGGAAATAAATAAAGGACACTGACTGGAATTTAGGATCATTTGGTTTGGAGAATATGCCCCATAGTAAGGGGCAGCCGCCACCCAGCTCCAGAGATTTGCTGCTGTGCAAGAACGAGGCCAGCATTGCCAAATCATCCAATTCCTGAAGAGAAGCCAGAAATCAGAAATATTACGTAAAGTCTCCTGATTCTGAAATGTTGGCAACTAATTCAATTTAATTCTTTTGTTCTCGAAACTCTAGGTAAGCCAACTCTAGGCAAGTCTGCAGAGCAGCCCAGGGGCCACAAGGTTGAAATTTAAAGAACTAACCTAAATTATGATGGAGTGGTGCAGAAGAGGAAGAGGCAGCTACAGGGGACTCGTTGGAGAAGTGTTTTCTGAGCAGCTGTCATTTTGCTAGCACAGTGGTAGATACTGTGGGAGATACAGTATATGGCTGCTGCCCTCAAGAAGCTGACAGCTTAGCTGAGAATGCCAAACCAGGGTAACAGCCCAACAAAAATGCAGCACACTGTGATGAAGGGCTATGGATAATAAGATTTCAAGAAAGGGAGAGATCAGCATCAAACAGATGAATTAAGGGAGACACTATGAAAGCTCTGGGTCTCAAATAGGTGGAGGAGAGCTTTCAAGAGGAGGCAGAGGATACACAAAGAGCTAGAGAATTTTCTCCAAAGTCCATAACTGCAACTCAACAGGTTTTGGGATTTCTCCAGGGAGGCAGGCATAGGGTTTCTGAGAGTAGGTGGAAAGAGCAAATTACAAGTGGAACGTGGTTCCACACTAAGAATCACGAACAGACCAGTTTGGGTGATTTATTTTATAGTATTTTTGAAAGGTTTTCACTGTTCAGATTGCTAGGTTCTTGGCATCTAGCTGAAGAATTACAAATAAATTAATAAATAAATAAAACCCTGACAGCTTACATTAGGAGATGACACATCTCTCTAAAATAGTGAGATAATCCCTAAAGCTGGAGCATCTCATCCAGTGTTGGCTTATTTAGAATTGCCCAAGGAGTGTGAAAAGAGGTTAACAGAACCGTGAGATTCTTAGGGCAGGGGAGGACGATACAAAAGGGGAGATTTGTCATGTTTTTTTTTTATAGCTGGGCTTGGGGGATGCAGCAAAATGTCAAGCAGAGTTTTCCCTGATGATACATTGTGTATTTGCTTCTTAATTTCTTGTCTTTCTTTTTCTATTCTTTGCTATTTTTTTTTTTTTCAAAATCTCTGGCATTAATGATGAGAACAGATTTATTTGTTGGAGGATAAAGAAAATAGTGTCTTTGTCCAGAGTTTGTCTCAATCATTTCATTTAAATGAGCTTTTTACTGATAGGCAGAATCAATTTGTGAACCACATTTGATTACTTCGGTTCAATTACTGTAGAAGCTGCTTCCAGGCTCAGGTGAGGAGAACTGAGAATAAATTTTTGCTTTTCCCCTTCTGCAAGGGAGGACATGAGAATGGCACAACCTCACAGAAAACAGCATGACATTCATCTGACTGCTCAGCTTTGGGGTTGAATGGCTCTTGGGGGTGGAAGCATTTTCAGAGCTAAGACGCACTGTTTTCCCTAAATGGGTAGAGATTTGCATCACTTGCCTTTCCAACCAATTTCCGTTAAGTCTGCGTGAAAAAATCAGACTGTATTTCTCTCACAACAGCATGGGTTTTCACACCTGATGCAGTTTCCAGATTACTGGGCTCTTATCTCTGAAAACAGAGGGAGTGAGAGGCACTGGACCAAGGGGTGAAGGGTCACAATGCAAAACTCCAGAGGGCATCTTTACTTCCAGATTTCTTTGCACATGTCAGCTGCATGTCAAGCCATGTGGTAGATTGAAGCCAAGGTTCTCATACTAGTCCTTAGAACTGAAATAATATCCCTCCAAGAGATATTGTCTTTTCCATGATAGTGGAGACAATTTTAGTTGTGCATAGTCAACAGATACTTGAGAGAGTAATGAGAAATCTCATTCTAGAGAAGGCTAAAATACTAATGACATCTAATCACTTTCTGGCTGACGTTGAAAAGTCAGATTTCAAGCGTTCATTGGGGATTAGGTGAATTCTTTTTTCAATGTCCTCTTTTAAGGGATTCTGTTTCTTCCTTCAATGATAAAGTAACCAAGCATGGGGGCAGTCATGGGATTATTTCTTTGGGTTAACACAGTTAATGTCACACAATTCAGAAAATGGTGCATTATGTGCATGCCTTGAGTTACAAATAGATTAAAACTACCCCTTACCTGGATGGTAAACTTTCCTTTCTTCTTCCTTTCTCCAAGCCCCGGCAGGGGTGGCTCTTCACACAGCTATTGAGATGTTCAAGTCAGAGAGCATTAATCAGGGCTGGTGTCTGGTCAAGAAGAATTCACAGTTGAATTTATCAAGCATGTTGGGAATTTATTATGTGCAAGATATTGGTCTCTGTGCTGGGGGTGCAAAGATGAATGAAGCACATTACTTGCCATCAAGAAGATAATAGAATAGAAGGAAAGACACGGAAACAGGAAATTTCAATGTGATGTATAAGTGGTAAACCGTAAAATAATGCAGGCCGTTAACACAGCCTGGAAATCTAGGGAAGGCATCCTGCAGAAGATGGCATTTGACTTGAGTCTTGGAGGAACAGGAGGAAGTAATCAAAACAAAGAGGGAACATCAATGTGCAAAGGACCATCTATAGTTGGCATTCACTGAGTGCTTTCCATGTGCCGAAACTCTGCCTTACACACATTCACTGACAGAATTTTCACAACAATCCTGCAAGTTAGGTATCCTTAAGTCTGTTTTATAGATGAAAAATCTAAGGCTTAGAGAAGCTAATTAAGTTGCCCAGGTTAATATTGCTACTGTCTGGAGAGACAGGATTCAAATCCAAGACCCAATTCCACACGCAAGGGCTTACTCATTATAGTATACTGTCTCTCTAGCCCACGAGACATAAATTGCTGTGGTTATTTCCAAAAACAGGAAAGTCTCATAGAGTCCCTTTATTGGAAACTTGTGTGTACCTATTTGGCAAAGAGTGAGGAAGAACACAGAAGATTTACAGCAGAAGAATTAGAAAGTCATTGACCATTGGAAATTAATAAGAAATTATCCAATAAAAGGCTGAAATAATAAAGTGAGCTAATGAGAAGAATGGAACAATAGACTTAGTATGATATTTAAAGTATGCCCAAGCAGATGGTGAGTTGTGAATAGTTTTGTTTCTCTGGGGTCAACCTGATCCTGCTCTCCCCATCACTCACTCAGGTCCAGCTGCACTGGCCTTCTTTTCTGTTACTCAAAACACCAAACTTGCTCCCACTTGAGGGCCTCTGCATTCACTCTCCCCTCTGTCTAGAATGTCCTCCCTCTAGATCTTCTCTTTTTTATCACCTCATGAATCAGCTCAAGTGTCACTTCCTCAAAGGGGCCTTCACTGACCTCCCGACCTAATGCACCCAATCACTCTTTATCAAATTACCCTATTTTATTTTCGCATCATGTTGATTGCTCTCTGAAGTGTCATATTTATTAATAAGTTTATTTGCGTACTGTCTGCCTCCCTCTACTAAGATGGAAGCTCTAAGAGGGTAAGGATTCTGTTTTGCTAGCTGCTGTATTCTCAGAGACTAAAATAGTGTTCAGCCCACATATTATTTGTTGAATGAGTACGTTTGATGGTTAAAATAACTTTGTGAAGTAGAAGATGAGTTTGTTTTTTGATCTTCATTTTATAGAAAAATAAAATGGGGCCCTTTGTGGTGGTGGAACATGTTCAAAGTCAAATAATGAAAATAAATGGAAGAGTCAGGAATTGAACCCTAGTCTGCTTTCCCCACTGCATGCCCCTGTCAGCTACCTCAGAAAAAATATTTGCTAGTTTCCAGCGCTCCTTCTGTTATGATGCTCACCATTGGGGATGGATTTCCCTTAAGTTAAAAACTATTCTGTAATGACTAAGGTTGTAATTTCTCCACTCTCTACTCAGTGTACTTCACTTATTCATCTTTCTTTAATTCTCAGGAGATTTCCCTTTCTAAGAGATAGACCCCAGATTGGGAGGAAGTGGGGTGGGGAGTAGATTGTACACCAGAAGCCTGAGTCACGGTGTGACTCTTGCTATATGACCTGGGGACCATGTCGTCTTCTGCCTAGACCTGTTAGGGGGGAAGTGGGGGGAATGAACTCAATGATCTATGAGCAAATGACTCCTAGATGGATACTTCGATATGAGGTTGGTAATTCTAGGACTGAGTGTGGTATGTGTATTGGGGGGGGGGGATGTGTGTGTGTGAGAGAGAGAGATAGAGAGAGAGAGAGAGAGAGAAATTATTAGGAACTAATAACTAATGATACAGTTTTCTGGCTTTTTAAAGCTTGAACATAAAGTACTAGGGCCACCTGGAGTTGACTGCATTTGAACCGAGTGCACTGCCCAATAAATCCTTATGGACTGAAAGATGAGTGAATGAAGATGTTTGCTCAAACTTTCTGGCTTAGTGCCTCAGAATCAGTTTATTTTCTTATTCACAAGCAACAGAAACTAATATTAGCTAAACTAAACAAAAGGAAATTTTTGGAAGGTCTTCAGGAGCCCTGTAGCATCCGAATGAGGTTGGAGGATCGGGCATGAGGATAAGCAGGAACAAAGAGAGTAGGGGAGGGTGTGGAAAGAGGAAGCAAGGCGATGGTTCTGTCACTAGAAAAACTTAGTCCAGACAGTCTTACAGCCACGTCCATTTTCTAATGAACGCCTCCAACCCATGCCTCTCCTCTTTGTCAACTTATGCAGGGGTCAACACCCTGAGTGAGTGCTTGAAGCAGTCAGAGGCTAGTAAGGAAAACAAAATTATGCAAATTATTTTAATAGAGAGACTTTAATGTAGGGAAGTGCTTAAACAGAAGTTGGAGGATTACAACAGTGAAGGCAACCCAGATTCAGTACCTGCAGGAAGAAGCTACAATGCTAGAACTGGGAACAAGAGAAAAAGCTGGTGTTACCAGAATCTAGAGGCTTGGAGAAGAAGCCTGGAGGAGCTGAGTCCCAGACCTTTGAGGGGAGGGCACTGGCCAGCCTCTGCTCGGATCTCAGGAGTTGGAAGAGGATCCCCAGAGGGCTGGGACTCAACCTGAGGGAGGCGGGTACTACCTGGCTGGTACCTCTGAGGGAGTGAGACGAGGATGGCTCAAGACTGTGGAAAGAAGCTGGAAAGGAACTAGTTGTTGGAATGAACTGCAGCTGCCAAGAGGAGGAGCAGCGGCTGAGTGATGCTGAAAGGAAAGCAATCAAATGTGGAGGAGCAAGTCGCTTTTCTCCTCCTCTTTCCCATTCCCTATTGGGAGAACTGATCAGGAAGCCACCTGACGATGGAGAAATACACCTGGATCCAGCAATACAAAGCAGGGTAGAGAAGAGAGTTTGGAGCTGAGAGATACTCGCTTCAGAATCTGCAGAGCACCTCATCGGCAGAATTTAGATCAAGTGCTCACCCTCTGGCTTACTGGGGCAGGGTTAGGGAGCATCTGACCTTTTCTTTCTGTTGTTGAAAATGGGCTACTGGAATTGTTTTCCCAGTACTACACCCGTGGGGAAGAAGTAATTCTCCGTGAGGAAATGCAGGCGATATTAGACAGCAGGAATGGATGCAGGGGAGGCAAAATGCCAAATATCTACCGTGGCCTCTGAGTATGAGATGTCTTGCTGGAGTGCTGATGAATGTTGGTATCATTTTCCCTTCTGTATAAATATATGGAACTGACCCTTCTTGTCCTTTTACAGCATTAGAGCTGGTTATTTATGTCAGACCACAAATTGCAGATGCCCTGTTTAGATGGGGCTTATAAATCCCCCACATTGAACTTTAATTGGGGCCAAATAAAAGAAAAAAGTTTGGGATTATTTTCTTCCACGATTTGGAGATTTATGTAGGGTACTTAGAACCTGTTTATCTCGACAGGCAAAAAGATAGTTGCTTAAATAGATTTTCATGCTTGTGGCTTCAAAACACAAAGCCCTATGCAGCTTGGTGTTTGTTTTGCAAATCTTTATCACACCCAAATTGTTGTTTGTGGAAGGAGGGAGGAAAACAGCTTGTAGCAGTGTCTCCCATCTTCCCCCATTTCTCTATTTTATGTGTAAAGAGATACACACAAACATGTAAGAGATGTGCTTTTGGAGGAATTCAATGCATGTAATTAGTGCACCGGCAGCTCTGAGTTTCTTGAAATTAAGAACATTGATCCTTCGCTGAAATGTAAGTTACTTGCAGATACTTTCCTCCTTTTATTCTAGGTTTGCTAAAACAACTGGAGCTTATTTTCTAAGTGAGGTTTTTCATTTCTGTTTTATGCTGCCTGACTCAGAAGACTTGGAGAGGCAGTTGCTTCAAAGTAAAAGCTCTCGTGGATTTCCTCAAGGGTGATTACAAAGAATTATTGCCTGGCTAAACTGCAACAGCCAAAAGGAAGGTCAATGGTCAATCTTGCGTACAGATTTATTACCTGAAAAATACTAAAAAAAAAGTTAAAATTGCCAACTGTATACTTAAAAATATATATATATACATCAATTAAGAACTGAAATTTCTTTCACCTCAGAAGTAAACTTGTTAGTATTACAAAATTTTTATAGACATACATACACGTATATAAATATATTAAAATAGAACTATGATGTACATATTAGTCTGAAATATATTTTTTCAGATAAAAATATGTCAGAGATATTTTCTAGGGGATTACATGCGGATTGCCCTCTATTTTACCCAGCACGATTTCTCATAATTTATTTAACTCTATTCTGTTGATAGATATTGAGATTGTATTCTTATTTTTTGCTACCAGAAACAGTGCCACAGTGAATGCCCAGGTAAATCTGTCTTTACATAGATGCCCTATAATTTCTGAAAGGTAGATGTGAGAAGACTGGCCTTTTGAAAAGGATCCTGCAGTTCAGAATCACGTCTTGCATTCAGTTGTCTTGTATCTTTAGTCTCCTTCAATCTGGAATAGTTCTTCAGGCCTTCCTTTATTTTCATGACGTTGGCACTTTTGAAACTACAGAAGACCAGTTATTTTGATTTCTTTTTACCATATTTTTATTTGTTACGATATTTTATTTTGAGAAAGCATCAAAGGAGGTTATCTGGGCCGTGACGTTGGAGGAATGATGCTCAACCCTGGCTATGCGTTAGAATCACCTGGAGGTATTTTTCAAAAATTATCTTTTCCAGGATCCTATCTGCAGAGTCTGATTTAATTGTTCTCTGGTGGGGCTGGGGGACCTGTGTTTTTTAATATCTTTGTGGTGGTTCCACTGGGCTGAGATTAGGTATGGATATGATCAGCAGCATAACTTGTAGGGCCCAGGACAAAGTGAAAAGGATTTCAAGATGGTGACAGCATATCATTAAAGCAAGTGTGGGGTCCTAAGTGCAGAGCCTTGTGCGACTGTATAGCACGCATGCCCGTGAAGCCAGTCCTCGGTATACCACACTTGGAATAAGAAAGCCATGCAAATGAAAGGTGTAAAGGAATGGTGCCTCAAGAAAGGATAACAGAGGCATGAATAAGAATCCACGTGCTCCCTTACATTCGCCGCTCTCTTGCAGTTAGATGAGGCCCATGATCAGGCCTGGACAATGGGCAATGAGTAGAAGTGGTGAAGAGCAGGTTTGAGTTCTCCATGAAATCTCTGGAGCCTCGATCTGAGAGGACAGTGTCACAAGATGGTGCTAATTGTATTAGTGTGGGTCCCTGAGTGGACATGTGAAGCAGAACTCCCTGGCAACTCACATCAGCTATGTATCATGAGCGGAAATAAATCTTTGTTATACTAAGCCACTGAAATTTGTTACAGCAGCATAGTCCAGCCTTCTCTGACGAATACAGAAAGGTATAGATTAAATGCCATGGGATCTCTTACTTCTTGCTATAAGCATCAGGCAAAGCTCCATGGAGGATGATAAATTTTAGATGGGTTGGATAAGACTTGGAAATGCAGATTTGGGACGATAAAGGTTGTATTAGTTAACTATTACTACATGGAAAACTACCCCAAAACTTAGTGGCTGAAAACAACTACCATCTACTGTTTGTTGTAAGACTATAAGCTGGCTACAGGGTTCTGATCTTTTTGGGTTGGACTTAGTTAATGCATGCTGGGCTGTGTTATGCCTGTACGGTCACTGCTGGGATGGCTGAGGGCTGGTTGGTTTAGGTTGGCTTCGTTCACATGTCTGGAGGTTGGCTGACTATTGGGTGTTTTGCCTTAGCTCTCCTTTACCTGGTCTTTCATCCTCCAGCAGGCCAACCCAGGCTTGCATGTATAGTGGTGGCAGGATCCCAAGAGATAAAGTGGAGGCACACGGGGTCTCTCTGGGCCGAGGTTCAAGACTAGCACATTGTGACTTGCACCCCATTCTCTTGGTCAAAGAAAGTCACAAAGCCACCCTAGATTGAAGGGGTGGGGAAATAGTCTCTACTTTTTGATCTCATATTTCTGGCATATGGGAGGTGTTCAATATTTGTGGAATAAATGTGTGAATAATTGACTGGATTGCCTGGAAAATAGATAGTTTTTTGGAGCTCAGTCATTGGTCTTGACTTCCCTGTCTACATCTCTCCCCAGATAAGCTCATCCTATACTCCCAATTGTGTATCTCCAGCCCAGGTCTCTTCCCTGAACTTTCTCTCATAAAACCAACTGCCTCTTGATATCTTACTTAGCTCTCTAATAGGCACCTCATGCTTAACATGTGCAAACCTGGGCTCATTATTTTCCTCTCCCCTAAATGGTCTCTTCCCACAGTTTTTCCCGCTTCAGTCAGTGGTGCTCCATTGTTGCAGTTGCTCAGGACAGAAACCTTGGAGTCGTCTTGGTCTCCTTTCTTTCTCTCGTACTCCAGGTCCAATCCATTGACAAATCTTGCCAACCCTCCCTTCTATCCACGTCCAGAATACATTTACTTCTTGCTGTCTCCACTGCTGTCCTGGGTCTGAATTATTGTGGTGTGTTTGCCTTGCTTGTTGCAATAGCCTCCTCTCCTGTCTCCTTGCCGCTGCTCTGACCTCTACAGTCAAGCCTGTTGCGCGGTCGCTAGAGTGTTCTTTTTAATATGTGAGTCATTTTACTTCACTCTCCTGATTAAGACCCTCCAAGAGTTTCCCATCTCACGGAAAGTAAACACCTAAGTCTTTGCAAGGGCTTGCAAAACCCTGCAGGAGCTGCTCTTCTGTGACAGTCTGCCCTCATTTCTGCTCTCGTTTACTCGGCTCCAACCACGCAGCTCCTGGAACACACCAACATGCGCCTACCTCAGGGCATTTGGTTCTGCCCTTCCCTCTGGACCACTCTTTCTCCTGACAGCTACGTGCCTCACTCTCTACTTTCAAGTTTCTACCTGGATGTCACCTTCTTGCCAATGAGGACTTTTCGGGCCTCTGTTTTTAAATAGCACCCTCAGAACGCTCTCTACCCATCACCCTGCTTTTTTCATTTCCTCATAGCATGTTCTGTATTTACTTGTTTGTTTGGTTATTGTCTGATTCTTCTCACTAGAACATAATTCTGGGCAGACTGGGACTTCTTTTCTGTCTTTTGAGGAAGATTAGCCCTGAGCTAACTACTGCCAATCCTCCTCTTTTTTGCTAAGGAAGCCTGGCCCTGAGCTAACATCTGTGCCCATCTTCCTCTACTTTATATGTGGGACGCCTACCACAGCATGGCTTTTGCCAAGCAGTGCCATGTCCGCACCTGGGATCCGAACTGGCGAACCCTGGGCCGCCGAGAAGCGGAACGTGCGAACTTAACTGCTGTGCCACCGGGCCAGCCCCTGGGACTTCTTTTTTAATGTGCTCTATTTCCAGACACTACAAAAGCTTGGAAATATTTTCTAAATCAATGAGTAAATGGAGTTTGAGGTTCTTACAATGGGTGAGAGATTGGATGAGATAATTTCTAAGGTTACTGCAACTCATGGAGTCTATGATGCCAATGGCAGGAGAAATTGCACTGTTGTAGAAGAAGTTCTATTTGAGATCCATTGGCTTCTGGTATCACTATTGTCCCCATAAGTCTGTTCTCTTCACAAGTGCTTAAATCTGATGATATTCTATCTTCCCTCTTCTCCTGATTATCACCTTCTCTTCCTTTATATCTAAGCTTAATTGTCACCTCTTTGAATTTCCTGCCCCAATTCTCTTTGCACTCTGTTCACTATTTCATTATAGCATTTATCACAACAAAAAAGTGTACATTTATTGGTGTGATTGTTTTCATAAGTTTCTCCCCCACTAGATTGTAAGCTCTCTGAGGGCAGGGAATCTGCCTGGTTCTGGTCATCAGTAAATCCACAGAATCTAGCACAGAGCCTGGTTCACAGCAGGCACTGAAGTCTGCTGGGGACTGAATACGAGACTGAATGAGTGACTCTGTCTTACCCAGATTGTACTGTTCTCCAATCACTGTTTCTTCACCCCTGGCCCCCAGTTCATTCTAAGAGGGATATTTAGCAATGGGTACCATCTTTGAAATCCTTTTTTAGATCCTGGTCTCCAAAAGAAGAAAATTTTAAGGCTGGGATAAAGGGTTGAGGGGGGAGGAGAATCTTAAATCTGACCAATAAAATGACTGTGTCGCAGGGCCTTTTTGAACTCACCGTCAGGCGTCTGGGGTGCTCTCGGTGTCCATCCCTGGGGAATGTTTGTTGCTTGTCAGAAACCAGGACTTAGGGATTTTCTTGCAAGACAATGTTGCACAGAAGCTCTGATCTTGGCAAACTCTTCCTGGGAGCCCATGTCATCTGTTAACACCCCAGGAGCAATTAGATTTATTCAACAAAAACAGGATGGTGTTTGTAAAGTAGCTTGAAAGAGTCCATGGGGGTACATCAAAATTGATTTTAAAGTAGGTCAGAGCTGTTCTGTACCTAGGCCAATTATGATGTGTAGGCAAGCAAATTCACTTACCCAGTGATTTGACTCAGAAAAAAATCATAAAGCCTCAGTACTCAGTAAACTGCTCGTCTTTGGAAGGCTCTGGGTATGAGATCCTACGAGACCGTCTCTGCCAGAGACCTGGAGCCCCAGGTGGGAAGCAAGTGATGAATTTACCTTCATCCCTCCCAATCTTCTCTTTTTGCATATCCTTACTGTTCCAGGCAGTCCAGTGGACTTGGAGCCCCGGAATCAACAGATCTGAGTTCAAGTCCTGACATTGCCACGTACTGGTTGTGTGATCTTGGGCAAACGGCTTCACATCTCTGAGCCTTTGTGTTCTCACCTGTAAAGGAGCAATCACAATAATAGTAAAGGCCATGTAGGATTTAGTGAGAACTAAATAATGGATGCAGATGGCTTAGCAGTGTACTTGACAGATAGAAAATGCATCACAAATGTTGATTATTGTCATTCTTTGGAATGCCCCCTCTATATTACACATGAGAAAGAAATGGATGACACGAATCCTTCCTTAAAGTCAGGCCCTCCTGGGGGATTTCTCCCAGAAGTCGGGTCCAGATTCTGCAGCTATTTAGGCATTCAACTCATGTTAGAGCTTGCCATTTAATATGTGGCTGAAAGTCACTTTTACTCTGAGAATTCTTCACTCCTCCCAGTTCCCTCACCAAAATGAAAATTTAATGTCTGGAGGAAATGTCAGTTATTTCTGTATTGATCTTGAGGGACAACTTATTTCTGTTTTAGAGAGCATAGATGTTTGGGCTGGACATCACCGAGACGCACGAGGAGAGCGGCACCAGCCCTGCAGGCAAACCACGGGATGGCTTTAAAGATGGATTTTATTTCTCTCCTCGCGTCTGCCAGCTCTCTGGGCCTAACTGAGGCCTCTTCTTTTCCCAGTGGGGTGTTGGGGAAAACAATCAGCACGTTTAATTCAGAAAAGGAAGGAAGGAGGAGGGGATAGGAATTGAGCTGAGCTCAAGGTAAAATAATAATAACGATGATGGGGCTCCCGGGTGCCTTGCGTTTCTGCTTCTGGTCTCCAAGAGAAGGCTGGGCAGGAGCTGGAAGGCGGAGTTGAATTTTTAAACCTTTGCTGAATTAATGCTGCAAACGTCTCAGGCAAAATAGGAGAACTAGCCTCTGATCCACAAATCTGACAGATCAGAGGTTAGAGTGCATCATGTAGTCGTTCTTTCATTCATCAATTCAACAAATATGTATTGAAGGTCCGCTATGTGCCAGCTGCTCTGCTAGACACTTGAAACTACCACAAATAACAAGACAGACCAGTTTCCCACCTTCATAGAGCAGGAAATAATAATCAGAAAGAAAGAAGGTGACTGAAGATTCTGAGGGGTTCGTATGCTGGACGGTGGGACAGATGCTCAAGAGGCATGAAGGGCTAATTTCA
This sequence comes from Equus caballus, assembly GCF_041296265.1. NCBI lineage: Eukaryota > Metazoa > Chordata > Mammalia > Perissodactyla > Equidae > Equus > Equus caballus. The sequence continues at coordinate 47,873,773 of NC_091697.1, forward strand.
ATGTGGTGGGCATGGAAGGGCCCCAACTTGGGCTACATCAAGAGCAATCAAATTTAAATGAGGATTCTGTAAGAAACACATTAGAAAGCACGTTCTTACAAGTAGTTCAATGTCATGTGGCCAGAGATTTCGAAATGCGGAAAATTCTCCATTTAGCAGTCAAGTCCTCTGGCTCTGTTCTCTGCTGCTTTCTTGTCCAGTGTGAGAGGAGGGAATATGAATATATTGCTAATGCTTAAGATAGCCCCATGTTCTAACAGTCAGATAGCGTAAGGGCAAATAAAAATTAAAAATAAGAGATTTAATTCTCCCTGTTAAAAGTAAGAGAAGAGATGTCCCCTCCCTTTTCTTAGAACATGTACTTTAGAAAACTCATAATTGTGAATTCTTTCTCTGCCCTTTGACATGTATATCTTTTTAAAAGCCTCTTGCTGGAACAACAAAAGATCCCAAATAGCCAAAGGAATCCTGAGAAAAAAGAACAAAGCTGGAGGTATCAGATTCCCTGATTTCAAAATATACTACAAAGCGATAGTAACCAAAATAGCATGGTACTGGCACAAAAACAGACACACAGATCAATGGAACAGAATCGAGAGCCCAGAAATGAACCCACATATCTATGGACAGTTAATTTTTGACAAGGGAGCCAAGAACAAACAAATGAAAAAGGAAAGTCTTTTCAATAAATGTTGTTGGGGAAACTGGACAGCCACATGCAAAAGAATGAAAGTAGACCATTATCTTACACCATACACAAAAATAATCTAAAAGTGGATTAAAGACTTGAATGCAAAGCCTGAAACCTTGAAACTTCTAGAAGAAAACACAGGCAGTATACTCTTTGACATCGGTTTTAGCAACATATTTTCAAGTACCATGTCTGACTGGGCAAGGGAAACAATAGAAAAGATAAACAAATGAGACCACACCAAACTAAAAAGCTTCTGCACAGCAAAGGAAACCATCAACAAAATGAAAAGACAACCTCACAACTGGGAGAAGATATTTGCAAACCATATATCTGATAAGGGGTTAATATCCAAAATATATGAAGAACTCATACATCTCAATAACAAAAAAACTAACAACCCAATTAAAAAATGGTCGAAAGATATGAACAGACATTTCTCCAAAGAAGATGTGTGGATGGCCAACAGGCATATGAAAAGATGTTCAAAGTCATTAACTGTCAGGGAAATGCAAATCAAAGCTACAATGAGATATCACCTCACTCCTGTCAAAATGGCTATAATTAGCACGACAGGAAACAACAAGTATTGGAGGGGATGTGGAGAGAAAGGAACTCTCATACACTGCTGGTGGGAGTGCAAACTGGTGCAGCCACTATGGAAAGCAGTATGGAGGTTCCTCAGAAAATTAAGAATAGAACTACCATACAGTCTAGCTATTCCACTGCTGGTTATTTATCCAAAGAACATGGAAACATGAGTGCGCAAAGATACATGTGCCCCTATGTTCATTGCAGCATTATACACAATAGCCAAGACTTGGAAGCAACCTAGGTGCCCATCAAGGGATGAATGGATAAAGAAGATGTGGTATACATACACAATGGAATACTACTTAGCCATAAGAAATGATGAAATCTGGCCATTTGTGACAACATGGATGGACCTTGAGGGTATTATGCTAAGTGAAATAAGTCAGAGGGAGAAAGTCAAATACTGTATGATCTCACTCATAAATTGAAGCTAAAAACCACAACAAACAAACACAGAGACAGAGATTGGATTAGTGGTTACCAGAGGGGAAGGGGGGAGGGAGGAGGATGAAAGGGGTGATTAGGCACACGTGTATGGTGATAGATGGTAATTATTTTTTGGGTAGTGAACATGATGTAATCTACACAGAAATCGAAATATAATGATGTACACCTGAAATTTATATAATCTTATAAACCAATGTTACAGCAATAAAAAAAAAAAAGCCTCTTGATAGTTTTACAACCAAGGACTGTGTTTCTCGGGAACGTGGGAGCCATCCCTTTGAAATGCAAACGTCAAAGGAGATGACACCCCCATTTCCCAGTGTCTGTGGGAACCTAACTTCAGTGGGCACCTTGCTCCAAATTCCAAAACTATCTTCTGTCATAAAGATCTAAGAGGTTTATTTTTCCTTTGTATAAAGCCGATTAACTAACACATACATTCACCCTAATTACCAGGTGAGTTTAAGATGAACTATGTATGACAAATGGTGCTGTCGAGTCCTCCGACTTGTTTGTAACGGGATGTTTCTGCATAGAGTATGAAAAGATGAGATGTCTTTCTGTTTTTGCATTCTCTTAGAGGATTGCCTCTGCTACGGTTTAATGCCCATTCAATAATAAAATTGTTTTCTTTCTCTTCTACCTTTGTGGAGAGGTTTTCTAGGTTGGGAGATTTTGTTTTTAATTATATTTCCCTACAATAGCAAAAATACCCCCTTTCTGAGAGTTTCCCAATTATACTATAATCCCACTTTTTACCAGAGGGCTTTTCTAGATTCATCAAAGTTTGGCACACAGAAAGCCTTTTTGTTGTTGTTGAACCCTTTCTTCAAATGAAATCTTATGTGGAGCTCCAATGTATATAAACCATGAGAAGAGGAGCTGTTCCAGCCCGGAGTCCTGCCTACACCCCAGCCTCACTCTACATCCACTGGGAGCCAACTGGGGGAAACCTGAGAGTTTCTGCAGTGCATGGTGCATGATAGCACTGTGTGGATGGTCTGTCTGTCCCTCTTGCCTTCAGGCCCCCCTCTGCATTTCCATCTTGCTCCACTTCCATCAGGTTTCTCACTTGCACTAGAACGTATTTACACAAGACTACACCGTGTGTGCCCCTTGCCAGGTTATAAATGCTTTCCATCGTATATCACAATTATACATCACACCAACCTTGTGAAATACGCTTTGATTGTCATTCCCACTTTACAGATGAGGAAACAGAGTTTCAGAGAAGCAGAATGATATGCAATTATCTTGCACACGTCTTTCTTCCTACAATCCCCACACTGTATCGTAATTGTCGGTCCGTTTGTCTGCTTCTCCCACTGCATCGTGCTCCTTGAGAGCAGGGACATATTTTTTTCACCTTGGTGTCCACTTTGCCTGGCACAGTGCTGGACATGCCCTAAGTATTTATAGGATGAACAAATGCACCTGCTCAATGTCACGCAACCAGGAGAATGGCAAAGCTGATACGGGCATCTCTATCTATTTGGTCCCAGAGTCTCTATCCTGTGTTGTTCTTGTAAAAGACAGCTCTGCAGCTGGTGCCTGCCCTAATGGAGATGCACAGAATGTTGCAAGAGGAAAATAAGCTACCTTCCTTGCATAAGCTAAAGCTTCTGATATATCATACGTTTTCACTGTTCTGTGTTTGCTCTATTTCTCAGAGTGAATGAATCTACCATTCCAGAGTGGTAAAGGATTGCCTGGAGAATGTTACATTTCATTTATCCTGCCAGCCTTCGGAAATCATAGAAGTCACAGGTGCCATTGCTGATAGTTAATCCCCTTCAAATCAGGGTGGCTGCCATCTACAAAGGAGACAGTTGGGTACACACATTTCTCTCGGTGTTAAGTGCTATGGCAGTTTAAAGGACCAACCTTGTTCCCGGAAAAGATGCACTGGCCTAATAAAAAGGGTTTAGATCGATTTGCTTTCCTGGGAGTTAGTGTTGACTGTTACGAAGATGCAGTCTCATGAGGAGTTTCTCTTTTGGGAGAGACAATATATTTGAGTACAGATTTGGGGTTTGATGGGCCTGTGTTTGAATCTTGGATCCCCCAGTCATCATTCGAATGATACTGGTATCATATCCAGCCTTGTTGTGCTTCAGTTTCCCCATCTGTGAAACAAGGATAATAACATCCATGTCATAGGGTTGTTGAGAGGATTAAATAAGATGGGGCGTGTGAAGGGTTCAGCACAGGACCTGGGGCATAGCAAACCTGACGTGAAGCTTTTTGACTTTTACCCACTAGTTCTGAGAAGATGCTTGTGTCTGGGCGGGGGGTTGGGTGTGCATCCCCGCCATGAGCAGGGCATTTCCACTGCAGTCTGTTCTTCATGGGAGGAGCACCACACCAATGAGGGAGGGGGCTGGCATAAGGAGAGCCCCAGACAGGACGCCCTTCCTCAGACTTGCCACTGTGCATGGGTGAAGCAGGCACTTAAGCATTTGCCCCTTAAAGACCACTTTCAAAGCTGTAGGCCTCTCCTCATAATCAGAAAGAGGAGACAGGACACTCTGGGTCCACCTTCGACAAACTTGGTTCTCTGGGAACTCCTCACAGTGTTAGGACCTTTTGAGGTTTCTTCTCATTTGCAGCCCCCTGGGATAGCCCTGCCTTCCAGGGGAAGAGTTTTATAGCAGAAAGAGCATGTGCGGACACCAGGAAGTGGGTCCAAATCCCAGCTCTGCCGCTTAATCCCAAGGTGAGCGCTGGGCACTCTGTATCTCTGGACTCCAATTTCCCCTTCTGTGAAATGATGATAATAACACTACCTCATAGTTTATAGTATCTGCATGGCCTGGCATGGCCATTTTGAGTCTTTTGCTGTTCACTCACATGTCCTAGCAAGTACTTATCTGCAAGAAGCCTGGATAGAATATGTGGTATCTACTCAGGGTGTTGTCCCTATTCCTGCTCACATCCTGATAAACACCATCAGTGTCTGACCTTCAGTGGCTACTCACACATGCCAGACACCACACTAAGCCCTTTACCTGCTTTGTCTCCTATAATCCTATCACAGACTCTATTATAGTAGTAGGGACTATTAGTAATAATAATAGTCGGCACTGCTATTATACCCATCATGCAGATGAGGAAACCGAGGCTTAGTGAGGTTAAACAATTTTTCCAAGGTCACACAGTCCGTGAGAACTAGAATTGATTCAAAACAAGGAATTCTGCTCTGGGGCACACGCTTTCTATCTTAAGCATTTTAGTTTTCCTTCATGATTTTCCTGGGTCCTATTCAAACCAAGTCTGACATATCTCCCAGCATAAATTCAGTTTTTGCCCTAAATCCAAAGGTCTATATTTCAGAGATAAACCAATTCTAATTATTTGCAGAAGTTCCTGGTTACCTCTGTAGTATGAGTGGTTAAGTCTCTCTGCTCAGGGCAAAATGTGCTGAGTCTGGATGAATTTACTCTGGGGACCAGGGACCCTGCAGCTTTTCCCACCCACAGGGAAGACAGTTTTGCTAGGTGCACTTGAGAGAAAGCCCCACATCCTTGGGAAAGCCATTTTACCTCTCTGAGAGGTATTCGATTCTCATTATAATGCAGATGCCTTAGTGTCTTTCCTTCCATTGGAAGAGAAAGGCTTAGAAAACACCTCTCTTTATGTTTCAGATGGTCCAAAGAAACAAAGCCAGACGCTCCTTCTCATAGAGCAGAGGATAAAACCGAGCTTGTGTGCAAAGAAGAATGAAAAATGCCTGTTATCTCCTGCAGGCTGCAGAATGATGTATGTTCCTGGGGGTAACCTGCTACCTCGGAATTAGTCATTCCACATCGTGTGCTCTCTGCTGCTTGAAGTGCCTCATTTTAAAAATGTTGGGATTCTTTTCCCCTCTCACTTAACTGTAGGAACATTAAATGCACAACTTTATCAAAATGACATAAGATATATGTATCTGCCAACAGCAACAGGAGAGGATTAACAATTCAAATGGGAACGGGGAGAAGTTCCTCTGAAAAGATGGGAAGAAGAAAGTTTGACTGGGGATCCTGCTTTTTCTTCAGCCTAAAGCACATTCTTACACATTCAGAGTCCCTGAGATCCTAGTGGAAGAAAAAGTTGTATAAGGGGAAAAAGTTTTACTTTGTATCTTTTTGTTCTGTCTCCTTGAGACCAGGACAGGCTACACACATTTGTCAAGTGGGCAACTGTATACAGGCATCTCAAAAATACTCCTCACTTTCCTAATGGCTGATGCCAGAATTTGGTGAGGGCTCACATTTCTAGCCATTATCAGACCCTGACACTCTAATGCAATGAAGAGCCAGGAAGCCAGCATGGAACAGAGCTAGGGAACGGGAGGAGAGCATAAGGGTGTGGAGTCCTAGGAGACGAGAGGGTGGGAGAGAAAAGAATCACTCTGTGGGCTTGTTGTGGCACAACAGAAACAAGATTCTGTACATATAGATGGCAAATGGTCTCCTGCACCATTTGGTTGATAAAAGGAGGTATTCCCATTAGATTCAACTGGAACTTTTTGAGAAAGAGAGTTATTAAGATTCTGGATGGGGTAAGAGAATTGCGTTGGCGTTAAGTGGAATAGCCTATCATTTTGCAAAACTTTGATATCATTCTAGCAGGTTGCAGTAATGAATCTCTTGACTTCTCAAAATCCTTTCCTGATGTGCGATTTACATGTATTGATTTATTTTCCAGAACTCTCTTTTGCCTATCACCTGCTTAACCACGAGTGTCTCTGACAATTGGTCAAGCCCTTTCTTACCAATTCCATCTCATTTTCCATCACCACAGAGCATGACATGGTAGCTAGGGCATTGACATCAAGGAGACTCATAGGGAGAGCCTCTACATAATGGCTAAGAGGAAAAGTCTCCCGCAGGAGAAGAGGACGGAAATGATGAAATTGACCCAGTAAGAATATTTTGGTGATTCGAGAGGAGGGGTGATTCAGTCTGGTGTTAGCCAATTAGACTAACCCTCCATCTCTCCAATCTCAGGACATGCCAATCTCCCACTTGCTCAGTGGACCGCAGGCATACTGTGTTCTACTCACTCAAGGCCTTTGTGCTCACTGCTCCTTTTTCCTGGAACCTCTTTCTATAAGATCTTCTCATGACTAGTTCCTTCTTGAGATTCAGGGCTGAGCTCAAAAGTCACCTCCTGAGAAAGGACTTCTTTCATTATACTATGTAAAAAGCCACACTTCCCTCACTCCCTATCACATTCATCTTGCTTATTTTCTTCTTAGTTTTCATCACTTCCTGAAATGACCTTACTTATTCATTTACTTGATAATTATTTGTTTCTCCCTACTTGAATGTGAGCTCTATGTGAATAGGAACATGAAAGCTCCCTGCAGAGCTGTGTGAATGGCTAGTTAGCTATCAGAAAATGATGCATTTTGCAGAAGAGTTTGCAGAAGGATTGTCAAAACAGGTGTGAATTCTGCAATCTGGAGGGAAATTGCAAGGATGCAAGATGCAATATATTTTGACACTGCAGTTTATTGAGTAAAGGTTTTTTCCTTCTTTTTTTCCTCTACCTAGATACATGATAAATGAGGTAACTTCTTCTTTCTGGCCCCACAGTGGACAATACGATAACCATTCCTTGACAGCAAGCAACATGCTATTTCTTTTGGTGTGCGTTTTGTCAAAATATGTTTCCCTAGGAGATTCTCCTGAGTCTCAGATTTTTATTTTCAGGGTATTTTTGCTGATATCCCTAATTCTATCTGAAATGTCTGAATTCACCTGGGGGCCTTAGGATCATGTGTGAGGAAAAAATGGATGCTTTATGAATCTTAGAAGGCCCGTTTGGATTTATGGAGCTGAGATTCAATAACATGCCCTGTTCTCCACTCAACAACTACCATTACAGCCTCACATTCAGGATATGGTCTGACTCATTTGTCTGGGGATGCTCTGGGCTCAGTGATAAGTATTAAGAATAGCAGTTGACTACAGTTCCAGTTGCTCCCCAGTGCCGTCGGGAGAACATTCAGATATTTTTCTGTGTAGATGTCCTTTCATTTCTAATCTTTACTTACTTATGTAGCCTTAAATCTCAGTAATACTCACCTTGCACTCTGACCTTAGCTGGACTACTTGGATTTTCTCAAACGCCCAATATTCTTTCTCACTTCTGAGCATTTTATTCGGCTCCTCTTCACCTGGGTGATTCATCCCCATCCCCAACCCATGATATTGATTCTCTGATCTGATTACTCCTACTGCCTTGCTTCCACAGTTTGCATTCTTCCTTTGTTTTGAGAGAGTCTCAGGGAGCTTTACTTTGAGGGGGTATCTTAACCATCTTCTTGGAAGTTAGAGTCAAGTGTAAAAGAAGGCTCTAGCTTTATATTGACAGTATAAGTTTTAAGAAATGAAAGTCTCATATTTATTCTAGTCCAAGGGATGGCAAATGTTTACTGTAAAAGGCCAGAGAGTAAATATTTTAGGCTTTGTAGTTTCAATATTGTCTCTGTCATATATTTTTTCTTATTTTTAGCTTATAGGCTATGAGACACCTCTGATCCACGGGTTACAGTTTGCTGACCCCTGGGATTCTGGTTGTTAGTAATGTCGATAGTAAAACATCAAAACTTTGCCAAGGCTGCTATGAGACTGTGAAGGACAAATTGCTCTGCTAAACAGTGAAACTTCATTTTCAGGTCAATTATCTGATAATGTCCCAATAGTTTGTTAAACGATGTTGGTTGTTTTCATGATAGTTGCGGGAAAGCGGAAAATTGGAAGAAAGTATGCCACATCTTACCTAAACCTTTGTAAAAGATTGCTTTTTTGAACTAGTCTTAAGAGGTCATATAACATCTACCTATGATGTTGATGGGCAATACCTGGTTGATGTATCTAACCCAGTTTCTGTTTCTCAGAATGGTTTCTGCTTTTGCTTTCTTACTCTGGCTTCCAAGATGCCACAACTATTACAGCTGGTAGGGAAGGGGAAGTTATCAGCAGCCCAGAAGGTGGTAATGGTGGCCATTCTTATTGTGGAACTGGGGCAAAGATGATGAGCTAGTCAGAGAAGGTCGGCACTGGAAGGTAACTTAGTGGCCATCTGTTTGGAGAAAATAAAGCCCAAGTTTTGAGGGGGGTACCTGGCAGAGCAGGACTGGAGTCAGGCTCCATGACTCCCACCCCTAGGTTCTTTACAACTTACTTCGTTGCCTCATCTGACTATCTTAAGTAGTTTAAACACTCCTATTCAATATGGTGGGTGGCTGTTTGATGCATGCCTGCAAATGTCTTGTCTAGTTCACCAATAAATGCAATGCACAGGATTGTGCTTCATCCCACTGCAGTCTTTCTATAGCTAACAGGTTTATCCCGAAGCCAGGCTATTCTCTCCCCACACGGAGGTGTGCCACTGACACTTGTCTTGGCAGAGTGGATGCTGCCAAGTTGTATGTCCCCTGAGAAGACTGACAGCTAGGCTGTGGTTCTGAAATCAAAGAATCTACAGATGGCCTCTCATGGTGCTGGCCTTTTCTCCTTGATATGCTTGCTCTATCATATTGTGGCAATTAATAATATCACTCTGTACCATGCATTCATTAAAGCCAGATCAGCATCCGATAGTGTGACAGATTATGTCAGATTCACATCACTCTACATATTAATATTGCATATTAGCAGTAATTGAATAACTGAAGCTTCTCTTGGTGAGAAGTTTGGTGCTTCTCCAAACAAAGTAGTAAGGTGTGATGGAGAGAGGAGGAGGTGGCAGGAGCTTAAAGCCCTCAGCCAGACAAAGGAGATTTGACATAGAGGCATAGCATTTGGAGTCAAATATAGTCAGAATATGCCACTAGACAATATGGATCCATGCCATCAGCTGCACCGGGGCTGGGGACATGGTGGACAAGATGTTCTTGTCAGGGGAATATTTGAATGGTGTGCTTGGAGGACTTTCCTGTACTTTTATTTCAGGAACTCTGTTATTTGGTTGGTTATAGGGCCAATGAAGACTTTTTCCTCCTTTTTTAAACGATCGGATGTCTAGTTTTTGGTATGTCCGATTAAAATTGATTACCATTGCAGAACAAATCATGGCTCTGTTTTCACAGTGCCCTGTGTTGTCGGCAGTCCAGCAGTATTATTGATTAAAATGCCTCTTCATACCCAATACCTCTGCATCTAGGCCTATGCACGTTCCGTTCTTTGGGTCTGGAACTCTTCTCCCTGCTGTTAATCTGGCTAACTCCTCCTAATGCCTTATGCCCCAGCTAGACATCACTTCTTTGAGGGACCATCTCTGATCTTCCAAACTTGGATTAGGTGTCCTTCCTAGGACATCACTTCTTTGAGGGACCATCTCTGATCTTCCAAACTTGGATTAGGTGTCCTTCCTAGGTACTCCCACTGTCTTTATCTCCATCAGAACTCCATTACACTGTATTAAAGACACTTCTTTGCTTGCGTCTCTCCCTAACCAAACTGTGAAGGCAGACATCTGTCTCAAGTTTTTGTGGCTATAGCCTGGCATTCACCTAGTAGGTACCCAATAAATATTTGTTGAGTATTTGAATAAATCATAACTTCTCTTACACTCAATTACTAGTTTTATTTACTGCAGACATTTTAAGGAGATCTGACATAAGTTTCTGGTTTTCTGAGTTACGTGCGTGTGGATGCCCAAGGTAGCAATACAGATACTGTTCTGGTACCATCTCAGCCTCTCCCCTGGACTACTGACAATTTAAATTTCAGAGACTAAGTGAGCAACACAACTTTCATTCCCAATAACGGTATCCTCATTTTTTTCAAGTTTGTGTGCCAGGCTGCCAAGAGAGGTTTTTAGAACAACTCCCACGAGTTTTCATTTCAATTCATTTGGGCCGTGTGAGATGTATGCGGTATTTTATGTTAAACAGAGCTGTTACCACTTATTTGAGCTCTTAGGAAGGAAGATGTTCCCTAAATGCAAAGCAGGCAGAATAGCAGAATTTACATTTTAATGCATTACTTTATCCCTTTAGTAAAAACTCTCCCGGGAGCAGCGAACCTCAGACGTTAACTGGTATTGACATTTGGGCTTTCGTAGGTACTGCAGAGCCGAGGTCTTTATTGCCTCTGTGTCAGGTGATGAGTTGTCTCGTCACCCATTCTGGACAGTTCAATTACATCATCCACAAGCTCCTCTAAGATCACCTGTTCGTGTTTCCCTGCTATCTACCATCTCATGTAACAGCCACAAGCTCTGATCAATCTACAGGACGTTATCCAGGGCAGATCAGCCTAGATCCTCGCTTCAAGCAGTAAGGGAGGCAGATGAAATATGGAGCACGGTTCTTAGCTGTAGGGAAGTTATAATTTAATTGGGGAGGTAAAGAAGGAAATAATAAGCAAGTACTATAGGACAGAATGTGATATAGGATATTCCTTTGTCAAATATTTATCAAACATCTATTATGTGCCAGGCAAGGTGCTAGGAGCTAAAGCTAGAGCGGTGAACAAGAAAAGGCTCTTACCTTCACAGAGCTTATATTAGAGTGGAGAAAACCAGAAAATAAATAAGTAAACAAAGAAATTAAAAAAGTAATTTCAGATAGTGTTAAGTGCTAAGAGGAGGAAAAGAAAACTGGATGACATGATAGATGTTGATGGGAGGCGGGTGGTGGAGGGTGGGAGGTTTGTTCCTTTAGATTGTGGCTCAGGAAGCCTTGACCAAGAAGTGGTATTCGAGCTATGCCGTGAGTCACAAGAAGGAGGCAGCCATGTGGAGATTTAGGAGAACAGATTCCAGGCAGAGGGAACCGTAAGGATCAATCCTTGATTCAGGAATGAGCTCGGCATGTTTGAAAAACAGGAAGAAAGCCAACTGTAGCTAAAGCCGCATAAGGAGGAGGAATGGTACGATTTAATGCCTGAATGCAGGCAGGGGGCCTGGTGTGCGTGGTTCAGACTGCAAGATCTGCCAGAGTTTAGAGAAATAAGATTTCATGAGAGCTGGAGCAATCGTTAAAGACATTGTGAAAGTGCTGGAGGTTAAACTAGGCTTTGCAAAATGGGTCCAATTAACGGGAGAAGGAAAAAGAAAAGCACTATTGGACAAGGGAATATCATTATCAAATGCCTAGAGATCCGTTAGATTTGCGATCTATGATACTTCCATATTTTCCACTTGCTACATACCAGACTAAACATACCCAATTATTGTAGCTTTCCAGAGATGTGTTATATATTTATTTATTTTAAAAATATTCAAAATACCAATGATTTTTACTTTTGAATAGGTAATACAAAGATACAGAATTCAAGGTGGAAAAGAAACATGGTGAAACATGTTCGTTCACCCTACCCAAAGGCACCCAACTCGCCACCCTAGGAATGATTAGCCCTGAAGGATGCGTTCTTTTTGTACTATTTCTCATCCTCATCCTTTATTTTTTGATTCATCTGCCTTTTATTAAATGTTTGGCATTTTATTTTACCTTTGTTTTAATGGTAAGCCTCCTAAAATGTTTTCATTTTAAAGTGTATTTTGCCACTCTTAAATTTGTAATATTAGGTTAATTATCTTTAAACCATGGTCCAGATCATTAGAAGCCATGTGTGAGCAAAATGGTGCAATTGTAACTAAACATGTTTAGTTTTCAAGTGTGCAGACATTCATTTAAAAAGAAACAGTGTGGACTAGTTGAAACATCCTTGAGTCAGGTGTCAGGTGATATGAATTCTAGATATCATGACATTGCATACATCGACTAACTTCTTCTGGCCTCACTTTCACATGGTGAGAAAGTAGTCCCTTCCATCTTTATTATTCTATAATTTTAGCTAAAAACCAAATTTTTGCTCCATGGGTACTCTGTTCACCTTGTATGTGGGATTTTACTAGCTCAATGTAGTCATGTAGCTACATTCCCATTGGAGAATTAAAGACTTAAATGAGACTTCACAAACACTCAGGGTTTTTTTTTGACATATCTGAGAGCAACATTTAGGTTATATTTGTTCAGGTTTGATGATATGACAAATTGTATCATTTAGTAAGTATATTTGGTCATTCACAGTACCTACACGAGTATAATTTACAAAATAGGTGCTATGTAAATATCTATTGATTTATTGACTATTTTTACTAATTCATGTAAGTCAATTTTTGAGGGGACCATGAATTATCAAGCTAGGTCACTGATTTTTAGAAATGGCAGGGAACTTATCACTCAAAATGAAGTGACTTGCTGAGTTCAGTGAGAGAAACAAACCAGGCATTCAATTTTGTTTGGACTGCTCCCAGGAGAATCAGTGTTATAAAGTGGCATCGAATAAGCAGTTCCCTGAAATGCAATGTTCTGATTCCGGAGATTGAAGTTCCTCTATTAAAATGATCGTATCAAGTACTCAGTCACTCTTTCAACAAGTGTTAAGAATTTTCGTATGAGATATCTGTGTAATAGAGAGATACAGCTTCTGTATCTCTAGTGGGATATGCAAACTATACAAATAATGCCAATAAAAGACAGAAATAATATGGACCAAGAAAGAGAGAGATGTTCAGAGAAAGAAAAGATGGTTTCAGTTTGTAGAAGATCTGAAAAGGCTTTATGAAGGATTCATGAAAGTGGCATTTGAGTTGGACCTTGAAGGGTACAATGTCATTTGTGGTCTAAATATAAATAATTCCCATCTAGAGAACATGTAGTTCAATTGGATGAATTTCCATGAATGGAAATGTAAAATGCAATAGTTCTCTGGTACTATCTGTATATATAGGCCAAGAGTTCTTGGTAAAAGAGGAAACAGTCTTACATTATTTACTACCATGTGTTACAGGAATAAAAAATGTATGAGTCGCAAAATTTTGATGGCTAAGATTTCTCATTGCAAAAGCAAATTGGTTTCCAACTTGGATCCTATCAGACAGGGTGGTCACTTTACATTTTTTCTCCCTACAGTGTTACCCAGGCAACTATCTCCTCTGATGGAAGATGCCATTAAAGCAATACTTCCAAAAGCATTTTATGCAGAGCATTAGGGCTTCAAGATGCTCTAGAAGATGAAAAAAAAAATCCATAGAAAAATAACTCTGTGCAATAATAAAAACTATATTCCTTCACAGACGCTTACAATGCATATTTGTCTTCTTAAAGTTTCTGAGAAGTCCCTCAGGAAAGAAACTCGCTTGATTTGGTAAACCTGGTGTTTTTCAATCGAATTTTATTAAAAGGTAAGTTTTTAAATTTTAAAATGCTCTTATTGAGCTAAAATTTATGTGCAGTGTAATACAAAGACTTTTGTAACACACGAAACAATAAATTTTGATAAATATATACATTTGTGTGATTGCCACCCAAATCAAGTAGAACATTACTGTTACACCCCTTATTCCCTCTTACCCTGTTACAGTTAATACCTATCCTTCATTGAAAACTACTAGAACATTATCACACATTCTTTTGCCTGTTCTTACGTTTTATATAAATGGAATTAAACAGGATGAAATCTTTTGTTTCCACCTTATTTTGCTCAACATATATTTTGGCGATTCATCCATATTGTTGCATCCATACATCATTGATTTTTATTCCTAGAAAAGTATTCCGTTGTGTGGCTACACCACAGTTTGGTTATTCATTTGTCTATTGATGAACATTTGCATTGTCTTCAGTTTTGGATATTATGACTAAAGTAGTTTTGAATATCATTGTGGAGCTCTTTTTTTGTGGACTTAAGTTTTCTTTTATCTTAGACAAATGCCTTCGAGAGAAGTTGATAGGAATATGTCCAGTTTTACATTTTCTCTGCCAATGTAGGAAAGGCCCACTTGTTTCACATCCCACCCACATCTGGTGTTGTCAGGCTGTTCAAATTTATCCATTCTATTGAGTGTAAAATGACACCTTGTTGTGATTTTAATTTTCATTTACTTGAAGGTTGATGATTTTGAGCATCTCCTCATGTGCATACTGGCCGTTTGTATATCTTCTTTTATGAAGTGTGGTCTAAGTTTTAAATTGGATTGTTTGTCCTTTTTACTAATGATTTGTAGTAGTTCATCATGTATTCTAGATGCAAATATATTTATTCTGCCAGTCTGCAGTCCTCCCTAAGAAGTTTTTTAATTTCCTTCTTAGGAAATATCTCTAAGAAATTTTTACCTGCCCCAATATCACAAGGATATTTCTGATGTTTTCTTCTATTTCCCTCATATTTTCTTCTAGAAGCTTTTTACTTCTAGCTCTTATATGTAGGTCTACAATCCATCTCCAAATAATATTTGTGTGTAATGTGTTGTAGAGATTAAGGGTTTTTTCCCCCCATATTTATATTTAATTGTTTTACATAATTTGTTGAAAAGATTTTTCTTTCTCTATTGAAATACTTTGGATCCTTTGACAAAAATCATTGGACTGAGGAGCACCTAAATATAAAAAGCAATTATTAACTGACATCAAAGGAGAAATAGACAGTAACACAATAACAGTAGGGGACTTTTAACACTCCACTTACACCAATGGATAGATCATTCCAAACAGAAGATCAATAAGGAAACATTGGTCTTAAATGACACATTAGGACAGATGGACTTAGTAGATGTATATAGACCATCCCATCCAAAAACCATAGAATATATATTCTTTGCAAATGCACATGGGACATTCTCTAGGATTGATCACATATTAGGCCACAAAACAAGTCTCAATAAATTGAAGAAGATTGAAATAATACCAAGAATCTTTTCCAACCATAAAGATGTGAAACTAGAAATCAACTACAGGAAGAAAATCAGAAAAGCCACAAAAAGGTGGAGATTAAACAAAATGCTACTGAACAACGATGAAGAAATAAAAAAATTCCTGGAGGGGCCGGCTCTGTGGCCGAGTGGTTAAGTTTGTGCACTCCTCTGCGGCGGTCCAGGGTTCAGATCCTGGGCGTGGACATGGCACCGCTCGTCAGGCCACGTTGAGGCAACGTCCCACATCCCACAACTAGAAGGACCTGCAACTAAGGTATACAACTATGTACCAGGGGGGTTGGGAAATAAAGCAGAAAAAAAAAATTCCTGGAAACAAATGAAAAATGAAAATACAACACACCAAAATCTGTGGGATACAGCAAAAGCGGTTCTAAGAGGGAAGTTTATAGCAATTCAGGCCTACTTCAACAAAGAAGAAAATCCCAAATAAACAATCTAATAGCACATCTAAAGGTACTGGAAAAAGAAGAACAAACAAACCCCAAAATCAGCAGAAGGAAGGAAATAGTAAAAATCAGAGCAGAAATAAATTAAATAGAGACTAAAAAAACAATATAAAAAACTAATGAAACCAAGAGCTGGTTCTTTTAAAAGATGAACAAAATTAACAAACCCTTAGCTAGACTCACCAAGAAAAAAGAGAGAAGGCTCAAATAAATAAAATCAGAAATGAAAGAGAAGAAATTACAATGGACACCTCAGAAATACAAAAGATAATAAGAGAATACTATGAAAAGCTATATGCCAACAAATTGGATAATCTAGAAGAAATGGATAAATTCTTAGAAACATGCAACCTTCCAAAACTGGACCAAGAAGAAGTACAGAATTTGAATAGACTAATTACCAGTAAGGAGATTGAAACAGCAATCAAAAACCTCCCAAAAAATAAAAGTCCAGGACCAGATGGCTTCCCTAGTGAAGTCCACCAAACATTCAAAGAAGACTTAATAGCTATTCTTCTCAAACACTTCCAAAACATTGAAGAGGAGGGGAGGCTTCCTATTTCATTCCATGAAGCCAATGTTATCCTGATAGCAAAACTAGACAAGGGCAACACAAAAAAGAAAATTATAGGCCAATATCACTGATGAATATTGATGCAAAAATGCTCAACAAAACACTAGCAAATCAAATACAATAATATATTAAAAAGATCATACATCATGATCAAGTGGGTTTTATTCCAGGGATGCAGGGATAGTTCAACATCCACAAATCAGTCAACATGACACACCACATTAACAAAATGAAGAATAAAAATCACATGATCATCTCAATAGATGCAGGGAAAGCTTTTGACAAGATACAGCATCCATTTATGATAAAAACTCTAAATAAAATGGGTATAAAAGGAAAACAACTCAACATAATAAAGGCTATGTATGATAAACCCACAGCTAATGTTCTCAGTGGAGAAAAACTGAAAGCTATCCCTCTAAGAAGAGGAACCAGAAAAGGATGCCCACTGTTACCACTCTTATTTAACATAGTGTTGGAAGTCTTAGCCAGAGCAATCAGGCAGGAAAAAGAAATAAAAGGGATCCAAATTGGAAAAGAAGAAGTGAAACTGTCACTATTTGCAGACAACATGATTTTATATACAGAAAACCCTAAAGAATCCACCAAAAAACTTTTAGAAATAATAAATTAATACAGTCAAGTTGCAGGATACAAAATCAACATAAAAAAATAAGTTGCATTTCTATATACTAACAATGAAGTAGCAGAAAGAGAAATTAAGAATACAATCCCATTTACAATTGCAACAAAAAGAATAAAATACCTAGGAATAAACTTAACTAAAGAGGTGAAACATCTGTACACCAAAAACTATAAAACATTTTTGAAAGAAATTGAAGAAGACACAAAGAAATGGAAAGATATTCTGTGCTCTTGGATTGGAAGAATTAACATAGTTAAAATGTCCATACTTCCTAAAGCAATCTACAGATTTAATGCAATCTCTATCAAAGTTCCAACAACATTTTTCACAGAAACAGAACAAAGAATCCTAAAGTTTATATGAAACAACAGAAGACCCTGAATTGCCAAAGGAATCTTGAGGAAAAGGGACAAAGCTGGAGTTATCACACTCCCTGCTTTCAAAATATACTACAAAGCTATAGTAACCAAAACAGCATGGTACTGGCACAAAAACAGACACACAGATCAATGGAACAGAATCAAGAGCCCAGAAGTAAACCCACGCATTATGGACAGCTAATTTTTGACAAGGGAGACAAGAACAGACAATGGAGAAAGGAAAGTCTCTTCAATAAATGGTGTTGGGAAAACTGGACAGCCACATGCAAAAGAATGAAAGTAGACCATTATCCTACATCACGCACAAAAATCAACTCAAAATGGATTAAAGACTTGAATGTAAGACCTGAAACCATGAAACTTCTAGAAGAAAACATAAGCAGTATGCTCTTTGACATCAGTCTTTAGCAGCATTTTTTCAAATACCATGTCTCACCAGGCAAGGGAAACAATAGAAAAAATCAACAAAAGAGACTACATCAAACTAAAAAGCTTCTGCACCGCAAAGGAAACCATCAACAAAACAAAAAGGCAACCTAACATTTGGGAGAAGACATTTACAACCCATGTATCAGATAAGGGGTTAATATTCAGAATATACAAAGAACTCATATGTCTCAACAACAAAAAACCAACAACCCAATTAAAAAATGGGCAAAAGATCTGAACAGAGATTTCTCCAAAGAAAATATATGGCTGGCCAACAGGCACATGAAAAGATGTTCAACATCATGACTATCAGGGAAATGCAAATCAAAACTGCATTGAGATATCACCTCACTACCCTCAGAATGGCTATAATTAATAAGACAGGAAACAACAAGTGTTGGAGAGGATATGGAGAGAAGGGAACCCTCGTACACAGTTGATGGGAGTGCAAACTGGTGCAGCCACTATGGAAAGCAGTACAGAATATCCTCAGAAAATTAGGAATAGATCTACCATATGATCCACCTATTCCACTGCTGGGTATTTATCCAAAGAAGTTGAAAACACAAATTCACAAAGTTACATGCACCCTCATGTTCATTGCAGCATTATTCACAATAGCTAAGACTTGGAAGCAACCTAAGTGCCCAAGAAGGGATGAATGGATAAAGAAGATGTGGTATATATTCACAATGGAATACTACTCAGCCATAAGAAATGATGAAATCTGGCCGTTTGTGACAACATGGATGGAACTTTGAAGGTATTATGCTAAGTGAAATAAGCTAGTGGGAGAAAGTCAAACACTGTCTGATCTCACTCATAAGTAAAAGATAAAAAC
This sequence comes from Equus caballus, assembly GCF_041296265.1. NCBI lineage: Eukaryota > Metazoa > Chordata > Mammalia > Perissodactyla > Equidae > Equus > Equus caballus. The sequence goes on from NC_091697.1 coordinate 47,892,540, forward strand.
AATGACAAATGAACGCCTAGCAACAGAAATTGGACTGATGGTTACCAGAGGGGAAGAGGGGAGGGAGGAGGGTGAAGGGGGTGATTAGACACATGTGTCTGGTGATGGATTGTCATTAGTCTTTGGGTGGTGAGCATGATGTAATCCACACAGAATTCAAGATATATTACAATGCACACTTGAAAGTTGTGTAATGTTATAATCCAATGTTACTGCAATAAAAAAATCAATCGACTGTTTATATATGGATCTATTTCTAGATTATCTATTTTATTCTTTTTAAGTATCCTTATTTTTGCTATTCTAATGTTTCTTTTTGCTTTTCCACATTTTATAATCAATTTGTCAGTTTTTATTTTTAAAAAATCTGTTGAATTTATTTTCTTTCTGATAATAAATTTAATTTCTTTAATAGTTAAATGGTTATTTATATATTCTATTTCTTCTTGACTCACTTTTGGTAAGTTGTGTTTTAAAGGAATTTGTCCATTTCATGTAAGTTGTCAACATTTATTGGCATATAATTATAATATTCCCTTAATATCTTTTTGACATCTATAGGATTGTTTTGAGATGACCTTTTCCCTCCTTGATATTATTCATTTATGTTTTCTTGCTGTTTTCCCCAATTGGTCTTAGATTTTTACCAATTTTTTATTCATTACTTTTTATTTATTTATTTATTTTTTTGGCTGAGGAAGATTTGCCCTGAGCTAACATCTGTTGCCATTCTTTCTCTATTTTGTATGTGAGCCACTACCACAGCATGGCCACTGAGGAGTATGTAGGTCCGTGCCCAAGAACTGAACCTGGGCTGACAAAGCAGAGCGTGCTGAACTTGACAACTAGGCCACTGAGGCTGGCTTGATTTTTATCAACTTTTGCTCTATTGTTTGTTTTCTATTCAATTGATTTCTGCTCCCATTTTTTCCCTTTTTTTCTTCTTAATTTGGGTATATTTTGACTGCTAATTTAGTTTCTGTCTTAATACAAGTACTTAAAGATTCTCATGTTTATTTAAGCACTGCTTCATCCCACAGATTTTGATGTGTTGTGTTTTTATCATCATTTAGTTCAAAATAATTTTTATTTTCCTTGTGCTTTTTTCTTTGACCCGTGGGAAATTTAGAATCATGTTGTTTAATTTCTAAATAGTTGGGGGTTGTTATATATATCTTACAGTTATTGATTTTTAATAAAATCTATTGTGATCAGAGAACAAAGTCTGTATGATTTTAATTTTAAAAAAATATTTTGAGACTTATTTTATGGCCCAGTATATGGTCTATCTTTGTTAATTTTCTGTTTGCCATTTTTGTGTGTAATTCTCTGTACGTATTAAATAAGTCAGGTGACTGATAGTGTTGTTCAAGTCTTCTATATCTTTGTTCTTTCAACTAAAGTAAGAATGTTTAAAATCTCCAAATATTGTTGTGGATTTGTCTATTTTTCTCTCTAGTTTTATCAATTTTTGTTTTATGTATTTTTAAGCTCTGTTATTAGGTGCACACATATTTAGAACTGTTATACCTTTGTGATGAACTTACCCTATTATAATTATGAAACGTCCCTCTTTATCTCTGAAAATACTTTTTATCTTGAATTTTGTCTTAATTCTCTTTTAGAATTCTTTTGAAAGATTAAATATATATATAAAATCCAATACTACTTTATTTTTATATATGGGCTTATTTACATAATCCAATGCTATGTTATTTATTTTGTTGCTTAAATTGTTCCAGCTTTGCCTATTGGGAGCTCTTTCACTTGGCAGCAGTAGTTTTCACCAGGCACCCCCTGCCTCCCATCCTGATGTGTATGCTGGTCCTCTGCTTTAGTACCACCTCTGAGGTCCAGGGCCTGACCCTAAGTGGCAGAGCCTCTGAGTCAGTTATGCCCGGAGCCAGACCATCTCCAAATCCTAAACCAGAAAGTGACTTTTAACACTTTATTAGTCTTTGATCATTCTATTTCAGATTTTTTATGTTTATTTTTTCCCTTCTGTTGCTTTTAACCTTATAGGTATATTGATATTTAAAGTGTGGCTCACGCAGATAACATATAGTTGTCTTGCTTTTTAAACAGTCTCATTTATGCCTATGGTTGCAATATTTGGTCCATTTATATTTAAAGTAATTGTTGATACAGTTTGGTTAAGCCTACCATTTTGCTATTTGATACCTATTTTGTTTAGTTCCTCCTTTAATGTCTTCTTTGGGTTAACAAAATAGTTCAAAGTATTTCATTTTAATTCTTTTCTTGGTTTTTCACCTCTAGCCCTACCTATTTGTAGTTTTTTAAAGTGATTACATCCTTTATCTATTGTGGTGTATTTATGAATACATTGTAGAACCTCATATAAAATGTGGGAATCGGGGCCAGCCCGGTGGCGCAGCAATTAAGTTTGCATTTTCCGCTTCTCGGCTGCCTGGGATTCATCGGTTTGGATCCGGGGTGCAGACATGGCACCGCCTGGCAAACCATGCTGTGATAGGCATCCCACGTATAAAGTAGAGGAAGATGGGCATGGATGTTAGCTCAGGGCAGTCTTCCTCAGCAAAAAGAGGAGGATTGGCAGTAGTTAGCTCAGGGTTAATCTTCCTCAAAAAAATAAAATAGAATAGAATAAAATGGGAGAATCTGGATACACTATAATTCCCTTTATTCCACTCTTTTGTGCTAATGTTGCCATATATTTTACAGCTACAGGTGTTTGTAACACACTTCAAAAGTTTCTAGCTGTTGATTTCCACTGAGCTTCTTATCGTGTCTCCCACAAACACATAGTATAAGCATCAGCCAAGGATTAAGAGGAACGTTTGCATGTAGATTTTGTGTCTCCTCACTCTTTGGCATTCTCCTTTCCAGGATTTCTCTCATTTTCCAGTCTCTCTGACAGCCCTGATCTTTTTCTGTAACACTGCAATTCAGAAAGACTGCATCTTTCTGCTTGAGATTCAGGTGTCTTGATGAAGAGTGCCCTCCATGGAATAGATGTATAAACATGGATCTGACCCTCTTTAGTTCCAGACTTCAGGGGTCAAATCCTTTTCAGTTTTTGCCTGCTTTTGATCATGCTCCAGGACCTTTAAATTATTGTTATTGTGTTTTAAAAACAACTTATTTAGAGTTTATAGATGTTAACCGTGAAAGGGTCCTACGCAAAATACACTGCTATCACTGGAACCAGAATTCCCAGTGGATAATTCTTTTAAAAAATGTAGCAACTATTCTAGCACATCTCATAGAATTAGCATTCCATGTTACATAGTTTTTGCTGTTCCAGAAGATGTATAAAAATTCAATGTGTTCTGCAGTTATGAGGTCAAAAATAACTGGATTTGTTCTGTTCACATGACACTTATTGAGCCCCATGTTGTAAATGGCAATGTTTTAGGCATTTGTGAAGAGGGGAAAAAAGGAGTAAGGCTCAATCATAGCTTTCAAGGACCTTGTACTCATTCATTCATTCCTACTCAACTAATATTTATTTAATGCCAATTATAGTGAGGAAAACCAGAAATGATCCTGCTCTAAAAACTGGATGAAGTCTAAAAAGTGAACTAGAAAAAACTTTAAATAAGCTCATGATCATGAAAAAACGAACATGAAAAATTCTGTAAAATGTAGTAAAAGGCACTTGTCACAAGCGTATAAGATTGGAAATGCTCTTTTAGAGTGAGAACTACAAAAGACTTTGCTGAGAAAAGATATTTGAACTGGGATAATAAGTTAATCAAGCAAAGTGGGAGTCAGAAAGGAGGACCTTTATGTGAAAGTGAATAGCATATGCAAAAGCCCTGAGGGATCAGGAAGTAAATGAGCTTTGAGAACTATTTATCAAATAAAATAGAGAGTTCTTAGTGATGGATTGAATGTTAAGACTACACGAGAGAGAAGGAAAAGTCAAGAGTGATGTTTAGGTACGGTGCCATTTACAGGGAAATGAAATGTGGGAGGAGGACTGGGTGAAAGGCATTGGTTTGGTTTGGACATGATGAATTTGATATGCCTTGACAGCACCAATTGAAGAACTTAGGTAGGAAATAGGATGTATAGTTTTGTAGCTATAAGTGGGTGCTTTGGTCATTCCTCCCCCCTATTCTTTGGTCAACCAGCAAGTCGGTGACCTTAGAGCCCTAAAACTTTCTATTATGACACTTCTACCCAACAAATTCAATTAATATTTATTAATAAATAGTAGTTAATATTAATTATTAATATTAATCCTCTGTGCATTCTAGGCATTATGCTACTTGTTGACGATATGGCTTCGGACAAGACAGACAAAGTTATTGCTCTCAAAGAGCTCAGATTCCAGTTGGGAGAGATAGGCAAAAAATACATAAACAAATGACTGAATAATAGAACTTCAGACAATTAGTGCTTTGAGAAAAGTTAGACTAGGGCAATTGTATATTGGGTTGGAAGGAAGTTCAACTGTGTATAGGGTGGTCAAGGAAGGCTTTTCTGAGGAGCTGAGATTTCATCATTGACCTAAACGATGAGAGAAAAGAGTCATGTGAGGATTTTTGAGCAAGAAAGTTCCAGATAGAGAAAATATCTGGAGAAAGATCCTGAGGTGGGAAGGAACTAACATATTATGTAGCTGGATTTTAGTGGAGGAGGGGAAGAGTGCTGGGAACTTGCTCATATATGGCCTTCTGGATAAAATGTCCTAATCAGACCAGTTCGCCAGGCAATGACTTTTGTAAGCCTTTTGACTTTTTGTGCACACTCCAACCTGAGGAATCAGAAACGTATTTTAACGGAGTAACGAATGTCAGGAATATCACTTTTTGAGCATTTCCTAGAGATTGTAGTAAATTCCATAAAATGAATCATCTACAGATGTCTCTCATGCTGAGCCATCCACGTGGCCTCATTTGTTTGAGGAAAGAGGCGACAAGACTGGTGACTTTGAGCTTAGCGTGCTGCTTTATGAGGCACGGAGATATGCTGTGGTTTGTGAGAACATAGTTTCAGTGGGAAGAGTCAAAGTCTGTCAATAGTCCGAGAGCTGTGTGGAACAAAATATGATGAAATAAATTGTAATGGAATATTTTTTGTCCCGTTATGTTACTTGATATGACTTAAAGAAGGAATCCATCCTCTTGGCAGGAGCCATCAAAGCCTTTCAACAATGCGTAGTGACAATTGCAGTTCCCTCTTTCCTTCGCTACTGGCACTTAGTTGCTTTGGGGGGTGGGGAACTTGACAAATTACCTGTTTGCCAACTAAGCAATACTCCAAATTCTTATTTTCTCTTTCCACTTGTATTTCCAGGTGTCAGAATTTTCTGTGGGAAACTATTGGACCTATTCAAAAGGCATGCAAATCAGAGTTGCAGACACCAATATAGAGCTATTAATGTCTTAAGGGACCTTCTCAGGTTATTTATACCCAAGTTACTCTTCAGAAACAAGAATAAACTCTGAGGAAAGTTGTAGATAAAGAACATCACAAAAACTCAGTCTACTAATTGTGAAACGTATGTCCTCCCACAGTTTTCATAAAAATCCTTTTCTCCCACTCCTGTCCTCAACATGCCCACTTAAGTTAATTTAGGTAAAGTCTGCACAGGCAAATTGAAGTAGAGAGGTAAGATAAATCGTACAGATATTTCAGAAGTAGAAAATTGCTATTTAGGAAAAAAAAAAGCACCTAGTTTGGCCTGGATAGCTAGAGAGCATTTTTTTTTTTTTTACCACTTATATTTATCAGAGAACCATTTATTTTTACTTTATCAGGCTAATTTTTTTGTCTTATGTATTTTGGGACTTGAGACACCTAGTCACTACCTAGGCCTGGTGGATTTTCATGGATTCCAGAAAATCAACCCTAGAAAAATTCCGAAAGCTCATCCTGTTCTACAGTCTTTTTTAAGCCCCAGTGCTGAGAGCTTTGCTCAAGGCCATCAGTTAGTGGCAGAGGGAGACCAAGTATCTCTAGCCCAGTGCTCTGCCATCTATCCCAGAACAGTTTAACTCCATCCGAATGTTTTTACAGTCCCATTTGGCTTTGGTTATTTGGATGCATTCTTGCTGCTGCGCGCTGAGCCTGAGTACAATGGGCGGTCGTTATGACAGGTACTTAGGCCCATGTTGGGTTAAGCTCTCCCTTCAGGGATTTCTCTCTAAATACCCACAAGTGAAGCTATGGACAGTTGGCTCTATGTTTAGTCACCGTTACGTGTAAAAGTCTCAGCTCAGTCTTCTCTAGAAAGATAGCAAGAGTCAGTCAGCAACAATCCTTTCAGACTCCTTTGTGTAGTTCCAACAATTTTATGTTTCGTTGACTATGTTTACTTACCACTGACAGGGCCGAGATTAATAGTTCCTTTTGGGAGTTTTCAGAAATGCTATTTTATAGGACTTTGAGTTCGGTTGAGTTGCAGTCAGATGCTTAGGGAATATGGAGAATCAGAGAACAGGCAGGGCTTTGACCACATAGTAATCTATATACGTAAGAAACTGTATAGTTTGGTGAAATCTAAGTATTGTCTGTATATACCGTAAAATTTCAATGTTAGGCAAATAACTAAAAGGCTTAAATTTGCTCTCCAGGAGCTGTTCCTCTCCCCTTACCGTCTGTCTCTCTGTTGTGGTAGCCTGGTCATTAATCCACTGTTCACTCCTTTCGTTTCATTCCTTTGACATTCAGCAAATGATTCTTGAGTACTGTTGTGTATTTGACACTGTTTTAGAAGCTGAGGATACAGCAGTAGATAAAACAATTTCCTTCTCCTTAGGGAGTTTGCGTTCTAATGGGGGAGCAGGAAAGTAAAGCAGGAAAATATGTTCAATGATTTAAAGGGAAAATAATTGGACAAATACGTAACTTATTTCAGTACATATCCTGGCATGGAGGAGTTGTTTAGAACATGGCAAATTACCCATTTGCTAGAAATTGGAATCCAATAGCTGTAACGCATCCCCCAGATGCCAAAAATCTAATCAAATCATCACCAGAATCCAGAAACTTAAAGAGACTGTGGAAAGAGAAAGCATTTCAATTTGGATATTGACAGAATACTTCTCTTTGCATTTATTTCAAGCCAAATAGTTTTCCTTCCAGTTTTGTTTACATTTGGTTTTGGTATCAGGCTCTTATTTTCTTCTGATAACCCATTAACTTAAAAGTAGCTCGTATGAAGCAATAGTGACTTTTCTATTATTGAGTATCTGTTTCAAAGACATTTAATCTTCCAAGCAGAATTTGTTGTGTGAAGTTTTATGCAGCCAAGAATAATTTATTTGCAAATGTAGCAATAGTATACAATCAGCCAAACAAGATTGAGTTTTTTCCCCAAATAATATTCTACTGAAAGTTTAAATGTTTCTAGTCTATGTTTCATTATAATTTGAATAGGTATGTGCAGCTACTTGAAATGTTCTCTGATAGTGAAATATTATTTGGGAAACAGAAGCCTGTAAACATAAACTTTCCTTTTAGAATACCAACACATTCAAATGGCCTACTCAAGCAAACATTATTTGGAAGGCAACACTGCTTACTTCAAAGAATATAATTCAGATTGGGATTCTAGTACTATGCACCAAAGAGCACACTGATTTGGCAAATATATTGTAGGTATAAAGATACAGATACATTCTCTTACCGTAATTATTAAGAATTTTCACTATACTTTAGCAGTGCTCTTTTAAAAAAAAGGTTGTGGTAACCATCAAAAGTTTAAGGGAAATTTTTAAATGTTCCATGAGGTCATAATCTCTATCACAACACTTGCGCAATTAGCCTAAGTGAGACGTAGAGGTTGTGTCATAACACTTATGAGTTTGCCTGTTGTTCATGACCAGTCCCTCAGTAGCTGTTAGGAGATTGTCTTCGATTTTCCTTGCTGTAGGATATAGAGAGGCTGTCATAATAAGCCTGCAATAAGTCAAAAACTGGAAGTAACAGTTTCCAAATTTGGATACTAATACATTTATGTGGGAGCATTGAGTTATTCAGTCTCCAGAACTTAGATAGATTTCATGGATATTGACAATAACCAGTAATCAGTATCAGCCAGGTAATATATTCTCTCTTCTTTCTTACGGTGGTGATCTGTTTGTTCTGAACTAGCCGCATCCTTTTCTCTGGTTCTTCCTGTGGCCATCATGTGTGGCTACCACCAGGAATGCAGGCCTTGTTTATTCACAAAGCGAATTGACCTCTACGGTGGAGGGAGGAAAACCAGACCCACATCTTTGGATGTTATAAGTGTGAGGTCTGAAGATCTAAATTAAGAAGGGTGTGGTGTTGAAGCAGATACAAGTGAATTTATCATTATTTATCATTTTATGTGGAAGCTGACTTCCAGCCATCAAGCATTTTGTTGTATGTCTTAGAAAAATCTGTTTCTTTCACGCCAGCCAAAAGAGCACATAAATGAGGGCACCTATCAAAATGTTTTGCCAGGAGTTATCACTGATACATAGTTGGAACAAGGATGACTATGTCTACCACATAATTTTCCTGGTATTGCAAAAAATTTAGTTAGCCTAGATTTGTCATATGACTCTCATTTTTCTCCCCTAGTCCTAGATTCTTGACTTTCTCATTTCCATGAGTGTAGCATATTCTACTATTTATTCACCCAAATATTTAGAAAATATTTATTTAGAGCATATTACATACCACACTCTGGGCCATGCTTTGAGGACACAAAAATGAGCAAAACCAGAAACTTGCTTTCAGGGAATCAGGACAAACAGACAAAAAGGTGAATCACGACAGCGACGTAGTGAGGTTGTGATAATGGTGTGAATGGAGCTCTGTGGAAAATGCAGCAGAACATGCTTAACTATGCCTGAAGATGCCAGGTAGGCTTCCCAACCACGCGAACTAGAACTGGAAGGTTAGATACGGAGATGCTGAAGATGATCAGATCTCTCAGTTTCTCCCTCTCCAACCTCCATTTTTCTCATGAAAGGCTTCAAAACTCAGCATTTCAACACATTCTCTCGACTAGGAGGTAATTCTCAGCTTGGCTTTCCTAACTTTCTTAGTTTAACATATATTTATTAGGCACCTAAGGTATGCAGAGCACTATACTAGAGGATGGTAATGAATGAGACAGACATGGACCCACCCTTGTGGAATGCATATTCTAGTGAGGATGCCCATCATAAATATATCATGACCCAAGTGCTTATCTAATCACAATTGTGTTAGTGCTACGAGTGAGAGTTACAGGTTGCTCTGGGTCCATGTAGCAGGGCACCTGGCATAATCTGAGGTCAAAGAAATTCTTTGAGAAGCTAAACTTTCAACTGAAATGTGAGGCATGATTTGGAATTTCCCAGACAAGAAGTGGGGAGGAAGATGAGTGGGGACGTTGCTTTCCTGGTAGGAGGGCAGCTTGAGTAAAGGCACTAGAAACAGAATGAAGGCCAGCCAGTGTAAGCCAGAGCTCAGAGACAAAGTTGAAGTGTGGTTCAAGAAGGACCCAGAGCAGGGCCAGATCATGAGGAGCTTGTGGGCCATTTTAAAGGTGATGGACAAAGGAAAGAAGCCCAAGCTTCTTAGGGTCAGCTGGGGCGTGGAGGGCACAGCATGAGATCTCCAATCTGTACTTAAAAAATAGCTCTGTGGCTGGTGTGTGGAAATTTGATCAAAGCAAAATTCCTCTGGGGCTTTTTATACACCAATCTGTGTTCCTTAAGGAATCCTGAATATAAGATTAAATGGATAAAGTCTCAACAGGGACCAGAGCTGCCCCTCTGGCATCTGGCTCTTGCCAGCTGTTCTAAGGGGCTCAACCGTCAGCAGAAGACACACATGGAAGCAGGTATCTTTGGGAAGCATCATGGAAATTGTTCCGTTTTCTCATTGTTTTTACTCTGCCACTCATTCTTGCTATTATCTGCTTTCATTTAAAAAGCACTTAGAACTGCTTTTGTAACAGAATAAACCAAAGTACCTCTATGTTCTTGCTTTTCCCTCCAAGAAATTGCAAATGTATTCTCTCCGTCGCACATCCAGCCTCCAACACTAAAGACATTCTCTGGACAATGGAAGCATAATTGGGCACTATGTAACCGAACACAGTCGTTCCGCCGTGCTTCCAGTGTTTCTTTCACTCCAGCTGTTTTATTGCCAAAAGCTACTCTGAACTTTAGCTAAGGTATTTTTGAGGAGGCAAATTTATCACTCAGGCTCTAATTATGGGAGAAGGCCTCACTTAAACAAACACTTGGTCAGTCTCAACTTGATTACTGGTACAGGCTAATTGGCATTCCTGATTCCAGCTTCCACCTCCTCTGACGCATCCTACAAAATGAGTTGGACCAGCCATGGGCAGAATCGTACAGTCAAATGAATTATGTGCCCTTTCTGTACCTTACTCCTGACTTCCATTTCTTACTCTCTACCGAGCACAAACTTCCTATAAGCGCCTGCTGAGGATCCCAAAAGGTTCTTCGGTCCCAGACACCGTGGAATGCAAACTTCCTTCTTTTTTCTCCCAAAACTTGCTTGTCCTGGATGTCATTCGTTCAACCTCTACATCTTAGCAAGGTTAAACTATGTGTGATTTTGTGTTAAGGGCTGATTATAATTTAGAATGCCACCTTCTCAGAAAAAATTTACGTTTTTTGACATCAGCTTTTAGAGTTTTGATAAAACTTTGAATACTATGGCAATATCAAATACTGTGGCACAAACATAAGGGAGGTGATTTTGAAAAAAAGAAAGTTTTTTAATAAAAGAGCACCATTGAACATTTGGGTGGTATAGAGTTTACAAAGTATTTTTATGTTGATATTTGATCCTTTTAACAACCTTGTAGGTGGTAAGAATATCTACTTGATTCCATCCACAGGGTATAACAATAAGATAAAGATATTATCATATCTTGATGGAATTTAGACCACCATGAGTACTATGCAGTAAAAATATCGTATTTATTTACTTATATGCTAGTTCTTAAAACAAAAAGACACATGGAACAAAATTAGTATAAAAGCATCATAAAGAGAAAACATAGGCTAGAAAGGGAGTGGAGATATGCTAATTCAAAGGATTGGGGTTATTACTATGATTAAGTATAAAATTGAGTTATTAGCTTCCCAGAAGCAAAGGCAAAGAGGGAAATGTGATGGACCGCTTAGTCTTGTAGTTAGGAAGAATAGGTGCTAGTAAGGGGTGTCAACATTTTCTATTTTCTTGGCACTAAACTTTGAAACGTCTTTCTTTTTTTGTTGTTGTTGTTGGTATTTTTTTTTTAATTTTTATTTTTTTCGGATGTACATCATGTTTCGAATTCTGGATACATTACATCATGTTCACCACCCGAACACTAATTATAGTGCATCCCCTCTCATGTGAGCCTAATCACCCCTTTGGCCCTCCCCCATCCCCCCTTCCCCAATGGTAACCAGCAGTCCAATCTCCAATGCTATGTGTTTTTTTGTTTTTTTTTGGCGTTTTTATCTTCTACTTATGAGTGAGATCATACAGTATTTGACTTTCTCCCTCTGACTTATTTCACTCAGCATAATACCCTCAAGGTCCATCCATGTTGTCACAAATGGCTGTATTTCGTCATTTCTTATGGCTGAGTAGCAGCCCATCTTGTATAAATACCACATCTTCTTTATCCACTCGTCCCTTGATGGGCACCTGGGTTGCTTCCAAGACTTGGCTATTGTGTATAATGCCGCAATGAACATAGGGGTGCAAGTATCCTTATGCCTTTGTGTTTTCAAGTTCTTTGGATAAATACCCAGCAGTGGAATAGGTGGATCATATGGTAGATCTATCCTTAATTTTCTGAGGATACTCCAAACTGCTTTCCATAGTGGCTGCACCAGTTTGCACTACCACCAGCAGTGAACAAGTGTTCCCCTCTCTCCACACCCTCTCCAACATTTGTTGTTTCCTGTCTTGTTAATTATACCCATTCTGACAGGAGTGAGGTGATACCTCATTGTAGTTTTGATTTGCATTTCCCTGATAGCTAATGATGTTGAGCATCTTTTCATATGCCTGTTGGCCATCTGTATAACTTCTTTGGAGAAATCTCTGTTCAGATCTTTTGCCCATTTTCTAATTGGATTGTTGGGTTTTTTGTTGTTGAGCAGAAAGGTCTTTCTTATACAACATTTTCGAGAATGGATATTGAATGATGGAACGGGAAATTGCTTCAGTAGCTGTTATTTTACAAATAAAATATAACTGGATGCTAGGCCTTTCCATTCTGGTTTCCAACTCAGGACACTTTAGGGATTTGTTCCTATGTCATCTGACTGGACCTTAGTCCATCCTCCTTCTTGCATCTCTGTGAGTGCTCTCACCGGTAATTCTATGCTGGTCACATTCCTGATTCCACTATTCACCTCTATTGCTGTCCTTTCCCTCTTCTCTGTTATTTGCTCTCACTCTACTCCTTACCTTAGACATGCCAGGACGGGTATCCTCCTGCCACATTTTATGGGCTGCCCACATGGCAGTGCTCACCTATCCTTGAATCCAAAGTAGGCTCAGGGGACTATTTTCCTCATTAGTATCACATCATCCTCATTCTTTCCATCCTGGCCAATGCTTCCCCGTTCTGTGGCCTTCTTTTAGGGGATGGGGATGCTACCGGAGCATGGCTGGACCCCTAGTGATGCAGTTCTTTCAGCCTTACTGGTGCTGTCAACACCTTCAGAAGCCCCAGGCTTCATCTACCTCGGCGTGTCAGACTTCTCTCTCACAGCCATTCTCTCAGGACTTCTATTTTCTCGAGCTGCTGCCTCAGTCTATCCAATATGTCTGTATGAGATTGATCCTCATTGTGAACATGCTTAGTTCATTCCCATGAGGCTTTTTTGGACCAGGGGGAGCAGGGGACATGGCTTGCTAGCAGAATGCTATATAACTCGACATACCAGCATACCTGAGCCTCAGCTCCAACCCAACTGGGATCTTCTTGCAAAATGAAGCAGAAATGGATTTCAAAGTTCTATTTCTTGTAGCAACCTCTGATAACAGTCTTTGAAGAGCAATTCAGCGAGGAGTATTCTATACAGCTAATGTGGTACGAGTACAGAGCCCCCTTTTTAACTTGATCCAAGGAGTGGCTTTTCAGAGTTAGAGAAGTGAAGGCATAGTTCTGAAACCATGCTTACTTTTATGAGATTGGAAAAATCAATTCTGCATCTTATTTCTGCCATGTGGTCATAATTGATGTTGTGATAACCATGGAGCGAAGGAAACTTTTTGTTTTCTTGTTGAAATTCCTAAGGGTCATTTTGTTAAGAAATTCTAAACAGTGTCTTTCTTAATAGGCAATCTCATTTCCTGCAGCTTTGCCCCTGATTGAATGTGGTACGTCCGAGAACAGGGGGAGATTAATGGAGGATGGCCGTGGTTTTCTTAGTGGGCAGCTATGATGGATTGAATGCCACTGGCTGCATTGCACTAGGTTTTCTGGCAAATCCTGTTTCTGACAATACACTGTCCAGAGTATTGATTATGCTAACCTCTAGTTGTAAATTCATGTCTAGAGTGAAGACTTGCAATAAGGTCCATTTGTCAGGCATAGGCTTAATCAAAGATTATAATTGGCATTAATGAGTCCTCAGTAAAAGAACAGGATTAGAGTGCCAGTTAAAGATTGGTCCAGGTCAGAGCATCTATCAGTCATCACCATCTGGAAGGGAAGCTGACAGCTGTGCAGCGAATTAGGGGAGTTGCTGCTGGGATACTTCTCTTCTTGATGGACAGGTGTCCACAGTCCTCATTATGAATTATGTTTGGACTGAGGGGATGACCTTTCTGGCAAGGCTCAGTGCTATCATCCCTTAATCTTCTCTAATGGGAAATCCATTCACTAGGTAATTTTAAAGCTTACAAAGAAGAAGCAGAGGGCCAGTTTAAACTTAATTCCAGATCCTTGGATATGTCAGTCACAATTTTGCATGCGTATTTGGGAAGCAAAATCAAGACCTCTCTATTTGTCCATCTAAGGATCAGTGTCAAAAGTACTGAAGGGACCATTCTCCCTCTCATGGGCTTCCATCTTTTGGGTACCATCTTTGTTTTAGTTCCATTACATTGTAAAGATGACATCTCTCTTCTTCTTTGGCTTTCATCTTCTCTCCTTTTGGTCACATTCTCATCCATGAGGCTAGAGTTAAAGTGGGCCAGCCGTTGTTAATGAGAGACAGGACATTTGAGCCTTCACTATCCCTGCAAGAAGTACCTTCCCAATGCCTTGTCCCACTTTCTTACAAGGTCCAGCAGAAGCCAGATTGAGGCCTAGGGAAAGGAAATCTTAGACCTCTTAAGTTGCCACAAAAAGCATCCTCCCAACTCCATGCAATCTAGCATAGCGCATGAGGGTGAGGTGCCAAAACCCAAGGTTATGGTAGAAGTTTAATTTGCCTGGCCTTGTCTCTGTGCTTCTATTTCCTTTGTGAACCCCTCCTATTTTGTATCCTAGTTATCTTTCAGTCTTTATATCGCTAGCATTCTGGACTCTCACAAACACATAAGGTTTCATTATGAGTATTGGCTACATTCTAAGAACTTGCCAAATGTTCTCTGATTTCTTAATCCCCGCTTGGTTATGCTTCCTTGGCTTTGCATTTCTGAGAGATTATTACTTTTCACACTTAATATAAGTGACTCTCCTCCTTGAAATAAGGTCTCTGCTAAAGATATAGTTCATATCTTCATATAGTTCATAAAGCCAAAGGATATTATCTCATTCTTAAATCCCCAAACCTTTTCTTCTCCGTTTTCAGAGACATTTATGGTTCTTGTATTGTAAGGATGCATGGAACATCAGAAATCTATGTCTTCAAATATATTGTACTTCATTAGCTGATAGGGGCAATAGCTTTTGGAAAGGCCATTCAATCATTCTTTCATCCAATGATTGTTAAATATTTCCCATATGTGCCGAGTATTATGCTAAGTACAGATGATGTAATGGTGACAAAGAAAGACAAGGTCTTTAAACTCATGGAGCGTACATTGAGTTAATGTGAAGTTACACGGTATGCTAGGAAATAACAGTGAAATAAGCACAGTACCTGATCTCGTAATGAATTTCAGAGACTAAATGCTTGTATGTTAAATTTATAAATAAGTGTGTGCACTAGGGCACCTATACACTCAAATTATAACTGTTTTCTGACCCAGAGCCAAGTTAGTTGGGAAAAACAATCTTCCCACAGTCAAGCTAGTATGTGCAAACCATAAGTTATTTCTGCACACAAAAAACTGTTCCATTAGAGTATCTGGCATAGAGAATGTACATGATGTATTTTTAGTGATACTCGTAGTATTTACAGCGCTAATGATAATTGCTACGATTACATGCCTGCTACGGAACACTGCGCTGGACAAGGTACATGCCGTCTCATGTAACTTTCAGAACAATTCTGTAAGACAGATGTCACTATCCACATTTCACAGATGAGGTTCTAAAAGGTGAGATAATTTATTTTCAGTAACATCATTGGTAAGTGTCAGAATTTAGATTTAAATCAAAGACCTCCAGACTCCAGAGCCTGTGTTCTTTCTGCTGGATTCCTTTTTCTCGACATCTTGACAACCATCTTCTTGGTGGGCCCTTCAAGCATGAACATGAGTGTATGCATGGCCTGCTGCCTCTGACTGCCTGTAGTGGACTGTGTAAATTCTCAAGGTTCTTTTGTGTTTTAAACTTATCTGACGTGTTAAAAATCTTTAGTTAGTAAGAAACAATGTCGTCAGCAGGATCACCTTATTATGAAAGGAAATAAAACGTAGCTCTTTCCCTCAATCTCTACAAACATACACACACATATGAAGAGAGAAAATTGTTAAAAATACTTGTGAATACATTATTTAACCTTTAATATTTCCATTAACTTAATTGCATATGAGCCTACTACGATATGTCAGAAGGTTGGCTCAAAATCCATCCCGAGAGGGGCCGGCCTGGTTGCGTAGCGGTTAAGTTCATGCACTCCACTTCCTCAGCCCTGGGTTCATGGGTTTGGATCCTGGCTGTGGACCTACACACTGCTCATCAAGACATGCTGTGGCCACGTCCCATGTGCAAAATAGAGGAAGAGTGGCACAGATGTTAGCTCAGGGCCAATCTTCCTCAAGCAAAAAGAGGAAGATTGGCAACAAATGTTAGCTCAGGGCCAATCTTTCCTCACCAGAAAAAACAAAAAAAATCCATCCTATCAATGTGTGGTTAATCCCATGGCACTTTTTTCTCCATGGTTTTTTTAAAAGTTTCTCCTGCTTTTATAAAGTGTTTTTGTTTTAAAAAAATAATTTATAGATTCTTTTTTCTCTCTAGAGAAAAATATCATTAAATTTTATTGCCATAATATGCAACACAAAACCCCAACTGCGTAGCCCATCTTAAAATAAATCACCAATTATTATAAATCATGAATATTAAACATTATCTTTAATAAAAAGGCTCATTACATACAAGTTAGTGGTTCTAGCCACTGAACCAAGTTTCATTTCACCATCAATTTTGTTTGGTCTTTAATAGCACCAGTTGAGATACTCTTCATCCTTAGGACCACATAAAAGGAGAGCTTATTCAATCATTTGAGCAGCTCAAATGAACAATGTAGACATTGTGTGATAATTTAATTTGCCTAGTTGATTAAGGCTCACTAATCTCTCCTCTCTCCCTAAAGTGACGTAATGAAAAAGTTTAAGAATGATCCATGATTTCATTAAGGATTATATAGATCCACCCATTCATTCCTTTCTCTGGCATGCTGTGGGTAAAGGTTACTTAGGAAATCTAGCCTGACTGTTATATTAGCCCACATATATGATGGATTTGTTGCTGGGTTTTAAAAGCCTTATTGAAGTAATTCTGCACTGGAGTTGAGACGGAAAGCAAATGGAATTGCTCTTGAGGTGGGAAATTTGCGGTGCTTATCTGCCATAATAAATTTTACAGATGGGCAGTAGAAAGGTTCATTAATGAGAAGAACTAGTAAATTAGGAAAAATACAAATCTGTAAAGGTAGGGAGATCGTTTTCAATCAGGAATCCTCTTCTTTTCCCACCTTCCATGAATCCTGAGTATTGTCACCTCATAGTCTCTCCATCAAGAATGAAGACGAAGAAAAATTGGACCCGGTCAAAATAAAATATAAGCATAGGCTGTGGCAACCTCTCTAAATTGTGCTTCTTAGTGTGGAAAAGACAATGGACTGGGAATATGAACTCTGCTCGGGGGCCCGTTCCTGCTGTACTCTAGTTGGGCCGTCTCAGGGAAAGTCATTGAACATCTCAGACCCGCTGTTTCCTTATTGCTAAGGGTGGGATGATAATTCCAGCCTTACAGGCTTGTTGGGAAGACCAAGTGAGAGTGTTTGGAAAGCACTCTGAAATCACAAAGTGCATCTAAATGAGATGGGTTATGGTGCTGAAGCCAGATTTCTTGGCTGCCTTTCTAGGGGCTTGAACTTCTGAGTGTCCTCCCTTCCTAACTCTTGAGTAGGGGAAGGAAGTACAAGTGCTTAATTTCCCAGTAACCATTGGATTGGTAAGGACAGCTCAGTAAAGTTAGTGAGAATCTAGAAGACTGGAGAAGGACCTCAGAAAATTCCTTCTCACCGTGAATGAGGCTCCCCCGCCCCTCCCAGAGTATCTGAGTGAGTGAGACTTTGGGCTCTGAAGTCAGAGAGACAGAGCTGAGTTGAAATGTTAGCTCTGTCACTCGGTGGGTGTGTAACCTTGCGCAAGTCCCTTACCCTTTGAGCCTCAATTTCCTCTTTTGTAAATTGGAGTTAATTGCGCCCACTTACTGTGTTGTGAAAATTAAATTACATGCAGCATTTTAAGTGTTTGCTCATTGACTGGCCCGTATCAAATGCTCAATGATAGTTTGCCTTTATCATCTTACCAGACATGTCCTCTTCATGTTCAATAAGTAGATCTACTGGGCATGCTCTGGGCTTGAATCTCATAAGCCAGGATACTCCTTTCCAGGAAATTCTCAGCTTAGAACATGGGAAAATGCTGGGTTCTCACTGCTTGGGCTGCTGCCACTTATTCAAATCTTTGCCTCCCTTCCTGGAGCATAGAAATCTTATATATAGGAGTTGAGCTCCAGAATCATCTCAGTTCTGTGCTAGTGGTCCCCTCAACTCTGATTCCTTCTGAGCATGGCAGTTTGATATAAATTGTTTGTGCACATGTGGATATGCACATGTGTGTAAGAGAGATTACGGGAAAAAACCACAAGGGCGAGTGCTGAGTGACGCCCCACAGGCGAATGAGAGACAAGAACTGAATATGCTTTCATTTTCCAGTTTCCATGGTTGGGCTTCAAGGTGTCCCAATCAACCCTCAACCTGCCTTCTTAGTCTCATCAGATGCTAACTATCTCCCTACTCACCATCACACCGACTTTGCCTCCCATCTCCTCTCTCCCAGTTTCCCCTACACTTGTGGGATTCCAAGCCTTAGAGCCTTTGTAGATCCCTGTGCCTTCTGCCTAAAAGTGCCTTCCTTGCCTTTTATCTGCTTAGTGAATTCTCATACATTCTTCAAGACTCAGGTCAAATACCTTTCTTTGGTGAAATCCTTTCTAATGCCTTTCAGACTGATAGTCTCTTCCTCATGTAAATTTTCTAGTACTGTACATATATTAATAAAATAAACTTAAAATTATTAAAGACTATCATGATTGAGAAGTTACTACTGTATATGTTAAGCACTCTTTGGGTAGTATTTTATTTGATACACACATAAACTTATGAAGCAGATTCTGTGATTATGTCTGTTTTCCAGATGAAGAAAGCAAGGCTCAGAAAATTTGTCCAGGGTCATAAATATACTAAGCAGAGTTCAGCTTGTGAACTATGTGAGCTATGTCTAAAGCTAGCGCTCTTACCCACTGTTTATTTTATGAATAATAGCTCCTCTCCTAGGCTGAGAGTCCTTGTCTTTTTCCTCTTGAGGTCTCTTCCTGGCACATAGTAGGAGCTTAATAATTGTTTACTGAATAAATGTTGATGTGCATTCTCAATAAATATTTATTGAGTGGATGTTGAGCAGTAGCACTTAAATTTAGATGATTTGACACACAGTGTTCTTCATTACTGAAGTCCATTAATGGCACTACAATATCACAATTTGAATGATTAATTTTTCATGCATTTTTCTTATCATAAAGAACATAGCTCAGAAATACTTGTAGGTACTATAATTTTAATTTTTAATGCACGCTATTTTATAATGCATAATATAATGTTAGCTGCAGAGATTTCTTCTTATTTTTTCTGATTGAAGGTATGTGGAGGGAGGGGGAGATTTTTTGTCCTTTGAGATTTGCCATATGAGTTTGCCATCACAGTTTTAAGAGGCAATTGTCCTTCTAGGCACAGGATCTGTAAGAATGAATAAAATTAAATCATGTAATTGTGAAAGTGGCTTCCTCCTCTTTGTTCCTAGGTTGGGAGGTATATCTGGGATTTGATTCTTAAATTTTGATTTTGGAGCTTGGTTCAAACATCTGATCATGGATTCAAATATGGAGGAGAGAATCATAGAGATACTCAGTTAATACTCATTAGATTTAATTGATTTAGCATAGGTAATACACTTTGTGTAAAAGAGAATATACTATCTCAGTTCTGAATTTCAGAACACATTGACCCAAAGACGTATTCTATGCCATCAACTGATTTTATTGAAAAGATTAGATGGAGAAAATGGACAGACATTTACATTATTAGGAGAGGAAGCATAAGTTTTTATCAAATATGGGAGAGTCTTTATTTCTAAGAAAGTTATATTTAAAATCAATCTGTTGGGGCCGGCCCAGTGGTGTAGTGGTTGATTTTGAGCACTCTGCTTTGGCAGCCTGAGGTTTGCAGTCTGGATCCTGAGTGCGGACCTAGCACCGCTCATCAGGCTACACTGTGGCAGCATCCCACATAAAATAGAGGAAGATTGGCACATTTGTTAGCTCAGCGACAATCTTCCTCAGAAAAGAGAAAAAAAAAATCAATCCTTCTGCCGTTATGGTCAAATCAGGTTAAAAAAAATAAAAAGCAAATAGTCAAACTTTTTGGATTAGACTTCTCTGAGTCAACATTTCTAGTTTTTCACTCAAGTCTGTGTTATATCCCCTTCTCATTATTGGTTAATTTGTAAAAGAAAGACATATTAATATAGTAGACACTGCAGATTGCCTAATCAAAGGTCTTTCCCAGCTTCCTTCTCCCTTACGTGCCCCATTATAGAGACTCACTTTCCCTGCTTTCTTTGTGGCAATGGGTGTCCACATTTCAAAAATTTGGCCAGGGGCTGGCCTGGTGGCGCAGTGGTTAAGTTTGCACATTCTGCTTTGGCGGCCTGGGGTACGCGGTTCGGATGCTGGGTGCGGACATGGCACTGCTTGACACGCCATGCTGTGGTAGGCATCCCACATATAAAGTAGAGGAAGATGGGCATGGATGTTAGCTCAGGGCCAGTCTTCCTCAGCAAAAAGAGGAGAATTGGTGGCAGATGTTAGCTCAGGGCTAATCATCCTCAAAAAAAAAAAATTTGGCCAATAAAATATGAGAGAAATCTACTGGTGGCTTCTGGGAAAATGCTTACTTTCCTGATTTAAAAGTACAGATGTAGCTGTTGCTACCTCTTTATACCATCATTTTTGCCTAGAACTGCCTACAGATGTGGCAGTTTCTTTGACCTTGAGGTGCCAAGCATGAAGAGAAAAGTCAACAAGCTAAGGACGTTGAACCAAAGAGAAAGAGCTTGGGCTCCTGATGGCATAGTCAAACAACTGAGATCAGGTATTGCCTGCCTTGGCTCCTTCTTGTTTGAGGACAAAAGATTCATCTGTTTAAGCCATAATTGGTGAGGTTTTTCTGTCAGTTTCAGCCAAAAAGTGAACATCAACAATTGGTGGAGAAGGCCCAGGAGGACTTCAGGGAGCACCTGAGAGTTAGGGGGAAAGTGAACTGCTCCATCTCATTCTCAGAGAGGAGCAGTTTGGTTTGAACTTGACTACATATCAAGATGAGAATCAGAGCAGTCTTATCCAGTGTCTAACTTCTGACATTTCCTTGGAAGCCAATCAACTAGGTCATGACTATGACTGAGAGAGAAGACAGTAAATTCCCTCTTCATTTCTTCAGGAAAATATATCTTGAGATCATCAGTACTATGCAGAACCTGGTGGTTACATTTTATTTTTTTAGCGTTTTACCTAATATGACTCCATGAAAATTCCCTATGTTTCATTTATTCATTCAATAAATATTTGAATATCAGCAATACCAAACATAGCCTCTCTCATGTAGATTGTAGCCTGATGAGAGAGGTGAGCATAAGCCAAACAATTATAAAGATGAGCAGACTTTTGTAAGCTAAAGTAAGTGCTATGAAATAGACTGGACAAAGTTCTCAGAGTACATATACTGAAGACTTCTGGCTTTTGAGATGCTGCAAGTTGGGAGATAAATCCTGTGACGGTGACACTTGAGTGATGAAGAATGAGTGTGTATTAACTAGGCCTAGAAGAGGAGGGAAGAGCATTCATAGTAAAAGGAAGTGCATGTACAAGGGACTCAAGACAGGAGGCAGCATGGTGCATTTGAGGATCTCAAAGATGTGTGTGGTTGGAGTGCTGAGCATAAGGCAACATCTGGAGAGGTAGGCAGGAACCAGGGTTTTGCTGTCTATCTTAAAGTCTTTGGTCTTTATCCTGATGACCATGAGAAGCCATTCAAGAATGTAAACAAGAGTCATAAATACGTTAGTGTTTGGAAGTGATCCATCTGGCTGCATCATGGAGAATGGATTAGCAGGGAGTCAGTCTGAGTACATTTAGATAATTACAAATTTATTGCATTAATCCAAGTGGGAGCTAATGGTAGTTTGGTATAGGATGGTTCTATTGGTGATTGTTGTGACACTATTGGATGTGGGAGAAATGGATGGATTTGAGAACTATATTCAGGAGGTAAATGGACAGATTTGGTGCTAGTTTGGATCTAAGTTGTATAGAAAAAGGGGCTATCAAGGATGATCCCAAAGTCCTTTACTTGCTACCTGGATGGGTCATGATACTATTCTCTCAGATTAGGACCAGGAAGAGAGCCAGAAAGAGAGGAGAGTATTATGATTTCATTCTCAGATCCATTGATTGTATCTTAATAGGCTTATGTGTCACGGGTGGTGGTGGAGCAGGGTGATAAAATGTGATGGAAAAGCTTCAGTCACATTCACTAATCTGTTTATCATTATTGGCAATGTGTTTATTTCTCCTGTTTGTTGCCACTTACTTTTCTCATGTCTTTAATTGATCATGGACTCCTTGCTGACATTGAGGATATCAGGATAAATTGCCTGTTTATGGCTTCTTGACTTCTAAGACTTTGTTCTTGGGAGGATGTTTTTCCCTTCCTGCACAGGGTCTTTTTCTTAGCTAAAAATACACAGTGATCTAACCTAAAACATTGGAGACACACGGATCAAAATAGTAAACTCGCTTTTCCCAATTGGTTCTGCTAGGGGAAAAAACTATATTTAGAAAATGGTTATCTTTTTCATAGACTTTATTTTTCAGGAGTTTTAGATTTTCAGAAATATTGAAGAGATAATACAGAGAGTTCCAAATATCCTCACACACAGTTTCCTCTGTTATTAACATTGTACATTAGCATGGTACATTTGTTATAATTAATTAACAAATATTGATGCATTATTATTATCATTATCAAGTCTCTATTTTATTCATATTTCTTTGGTTTTTACCTAATGTCCTTTTTCTTTTCCAAGATCCTGTCTAAGTCATTACATTACCTTTAGTTGTCACGTCTTCTTAGGTTCCTCTTGGTGGTAAAACTTTCTCAACTTTCTTTGTTTTCAATAACCTTAACAACTTTGAGAAGAACTGGCCGGCAATATCGGAGTGCCACCATATTGGAACAATGTTTTTCTGATCATTAGACTGGGATTGTGGGGTTTGAGAGGAAGAACACAGAGGTGAAGTGCTATTCTCGTTGTATTGTATCAAGAGTACATGTTATCAACATGACTTACCACAGCTGATGTTAACTTTGATCACCTAGCTAAAATAGTGCTTGTGAGCTTTCTCTACTATCAACTTCTTGTTTTTTCTCCCTTTCCATTCTGTACTCTTTGGAAGGAAGTCATTAATGCCCAGTCCACACTTAAGGAGTGGGGAGTTATTTGAAATTGTTCCACATGGGCGATTTCTTATTTATTTATACATTTATTTACTCAATCACTTATTTATATCATTGGGCTCTTGGAAATTTATTTTATACTTCAGTTGAAATTCAATGCTGCCATGTTTATTTTGTTGTTCAAATTGGTCTAGCTTTGGCTTTTAGGAGCCCTTTAAGTTGGCTCCCGTGTTCCTTTGACATACCTCCATCACTGTGCGTGGTGTTATTTTTTCATTTTCTTACTTTCTGACACTACAAGATGCTCCAGGCTCATCTTGTATATTTCCTGTCCCTTTCCCAGAATTAGCCATTTTCCAAGGAGCTCTGATTCATTTTATTGGAGAATGGTATTAGAAATTAAAATCTGGATGCTAGGTGTACTCATTGCTATCGTTATTTCTTTTAGGCCCTTTCAGCTGACAGAGCAAAGAAATATCTGTGTATATACTAACCCATGTATATACACATATCTATAAATATTTCTTTATGTAATTATCTGTATCTATATTGTTAAACAAGATTTCTTATTGATGTCTATGACTTGAACCCATTACTATATATATCAGTCTAGCTTCTCCCTGTCTTATCTGTAAATCCAACAGTGAGAAACCTCACTCACAGTCCGTCATCCATTTATTTAATTGTTCAATTCCAGTATAGAGACATAGCAGATCAGAAATGCTACCCCTCCTCCCATGAGCACCAACTTTTCAGCTAGAATACAGTGAATATGCAGAGTTCCTTTTGCCTTGAGCTTTAGAAATTCTACTCATTTACAAAGTTACTTAAGTCAGCGCCTTTTCCCCAAACTCCTTTAGAGAGGCGGTTTCATCCATTGGTAACACAGTTAGATTCTCTTGTCACAGTCTGCGTTCCTTCCTGGAATCCCCGACCTCTGAAACGATTTTTTTCTAATTTGCATACATTAGGTTCACTCTTGCTGTAAGGTTGTCTGGGTTTTGACAAACACATAGTGTTACATATCCACCATTATGGTATCATAAAGAATAATGTCACAGGCCTAAAATTCCCCCCAAACACCATGTTTTCATTTACTCAAAAGAGGGTGGAAGCTTCTAGTAAGAGGCAGGAGCTAATGAACACTCACCTCACTCACGACTCTAACACTCCAAATGAGCACAAATAACTAAAAATAGAAAAATAAAACTCTATCAATAGTAAAATAGTCATCATAAACCATTATCACAAGCGCAGAATATTTTTGAGCTGCAATAAAATGTAGTTCAAAGAAGATTCAAAGAGGAAAACTAAGTTGATAGCGCCTGCCTTGTTTTTGAGCAAACAGCCATTTTCTGGAGAGGGCTTTTAAAGGCCTCATGCACTCATGATGACTATGGACATAGGCGAACGAGGGGACAAGCAAACAAGCAGTCCCCTTGAAAGTCATTTCCTCACTATGAAGAGGCGGGACTAAAAAGACCACATGGCTATGCCATTTTAACTTTTTTCAGCTCAGCTTCCTAAATTGGAGTGGCAGCCTGGAGGCCAGGCTTGGCAAGGTAATAGATCCAGCTTTGTCGCTACTGGGCAACACTGGTTGAGCAGAAATAAACAAGCATTGACTTACTGAGTGGAAGGTTCCTGAGATGGAGCATTTTATGCTCTGACGGCTTGTCTACCCAGGAAGATCTGCCGCTCTGGAAGGAGAGGAAGGAAAGGCTTCTCCTTCCTCCACGGGACCAGACATTTCTCTCCCTACACACACACAGAAGCTTTAATGCCCTAAAAACAGGTGGAAGTTGGAACACTGTGACTGCATCTGCTCTAGAGAATATGGAGACATTTCTTTAGCCAGGTCAATCAGCATTGAAGACCCATAGTCCAAGTATGCTCACAATCAATTTATTTGCTTTTCATTTCATCTCTCTCAGCCCTAAAACTGACGTTCTTCCCTTCTGGCATTTGGAGATAAGAATAGTTCACACATAGGAAATGCAGGTCTGGAGAAATTATCAATGCTTTGAGACCCAAATCAGCTTCTGTCTCCACTGACAGACTAAAACACATCACCTGGTCAGAACCAGGGAGGAGAGTGTTCTCTTGCAAAAGGCCAGATGGTTTTGTCAATAATTTGCTCTGACAATGTAGAAATAGCCGGGCTCTAGGAGAAGAGATCCAGCTTTCTGCTGCTCATTTTGCTATTATAGCCCTCTAAATCTTATTCTTATCTGCTATTAGTTTTAAAACCCTGAAAATGGAACACGCTTGTTAGACTATCTTTATCAATAATTCCTTTCCCATTCTAAAACAATTTAGTGCATTATCTCACGCCAAGAATGGGAGAAGGGGAGTGGTAGCATTTTCCTTAAATGATGTTGCTAATGCAATGGGCAATGTTAGTGATCCCACTCCTCAAAGTCTCTCTTGAGAAGAAACTTTAGGCGCTGTCAATCTTACACATCTGAGCAACCAAATAAATATGAGATTAAGATCATCAAGCTCTCACTGACTGCAATTTAAATGTAAGCCTGACTTCCTCTGAGGCTTTCAGAGTTCTGAGCTTTTTCCTTTAGCTCTAGAGGCATTATGAATCTTAACACTGGAAAATTAACTTATAAGATATTAGTGCTGAAGGGCTTTTAATATCTAGTTCAATTCTTTCACTTCAAAGATAAGTAAACAGAAGTTCAGAGAGGTTAAGTAATTTGCCTTAGGTCACAGAGCTGTTAAGAGGCAGAAAAGAGACTAGAGAGTGTGCTGTGGGATATTAAAGAAATGTTGTTTAACTTTATTTTGTCCCTGTCTGCACAAACCTAGGCACCTGCAGACACCCAGTGATGTTGCAATTTTTCATTTGCTCATTTGCAGCCGAGCCTCAGTTTATATACCTGAAAGTTGGGATAGAAATGCCCTCCCTCAGAATGCCCTTGTGATGCACGTGAGGAGTGTGCGAAATGACTAAGTGTGAATGCATGTGTGCTTGTGGATAGGCGGTAGTAGTTTTGCAGCTTCATCCATCTCGAAGCATTCATATTTCACAAGTCAAAAGCTCTAATGGCCCAGCATTCAGCAATTATTTTCAGATTACGTTAATGTGTCTCTTTCTCAAAGCATTTCACTTGTGGAGATTGTAATCTGTTTGCATATGAGGCTGAAATGAGACGGTTGTTGTTAGCTTGGAAGAAGGCAATGCCAGATAGCGAGAGTTTTCTTTCACTTGGATTTTATAAACTGTGATGCTTGGTGTGGGAGCTGTCCAGACTTCATTCTCAGCTCATCCAGCCTTCCTTCAATATTCCTGCAGAGGAAGAATTCTACAAATTTGTGAGTTTTAAGAGTTTCATTCCACTTATGGGTCAGTTTGGGCTCTCTTATTCCAAGGCCTCAGCTGCCTCAAGAAAGGAGTCTGTGGTCATAAGAGCCGCTCAACTAGAAAACAGACAAGTCAGAAGACGCCTTCCCTCAGCTCGCTGAGCTGGAGGAGAGAAGCCGTGCCTTATTCACCTTGGTAGCACCAGGGCCCAGCAGGAATGCAGTAATTATTGAAATAAAAAGAATGATATATCTTTACCTCATACCTAAAAATGAAATGAATTCCAATGGATAATTAAAGATTCAAATGTAAAAACAAAACAGAAAAATACTAGAAGAAAATATTGGTGAACATTTATATAAATTTGAAGTAACACCATTGGCAAAAACCGCAAATTAAGGTTGATAGTTTCTATCATGCAAAAGAATCAATTCTTGTATGGAAAAACCCAACTCAAAGTTTAAAAAGAAACTCTAAATCAGGAATGAGATTTGGAACTTGCCCAGCATAGCTTGATACTTGTGCATAAAGAACGTTAAAAATGAGAAAAGATGATGAATACCTGAATATAAAGAAATGAGACAAGGACATAAATAGGCACTTTACTAAAGAAGAAATATAAATGCTTAATAAACATGAAAATACGAAACCTATTAGTAAACAAAACTGTTTATCTGAGAACAAGGAGCTACTAGTCCTAGCTGTTATATTGACAGATTTTGAGAACATAATAGTGTCCAGTGTTGACAGGGGTATAGCTCTCATGTACTACAGGGAGGAGTGTGTTTGAGAAAACTACTTTGCCTTATGTACTCAGTATCTTAAAATCATGTTTGCCTTTTGATTCAGAAATTACACTTTTAAGAAGCATTGGGAGGAGTATGCAAAGATTTACATATGTGAGAATATCTACTAAAGCATGGTTTAGAATATTAAAAAATTAGAAACAACCTAAATGTCCCAAAACAGGGGATTTGTTAAAAAATTTTTGATATATTAGAATGTATTGGAATCTTAAAATTATGATATATTGGAATGATATAATGGAATCATTCCACCATTACGAATGATGATAGAGGTGTAATTATTGATATGAAAATAAATTCATCATCTATTATTGCACAAAGAAAATCTTCCTATATATTTATATAATGATATATGAACTAAAAATCTCAAAGCTAATACCCCAAATACACCAAAATATTGAAGGTAGCTATCTCTGAATGGTGGGGTTAAAAGAAGTAATTGCTTATGCATACACTCTAACTTTTTTCTAGAATGAAAATGCATTTAACAAAGAAATAGTAAAGTTTAAAAAAACCAAAAGAAAACCACAAAATTAGTTCACGGATATTATGAAAACCACATTGGGTCCCAAGGAATTATCTTTGCTTTTAAAAGGCCAAATGTTAGATTCAGAGTGTAGGAGGTTTTAGTTTTGATTCCTTGGATGCCGACTCTGAGACAAGGATCAGGTGCAGGTTGCTATTTTGGGAAACATTTGTAGGGCAGTGGGGAAATGAGAGCAGGTTGAAAAGAAAGCTAACAATGTTTCCATTGTGAAGGAAGTTACTGTCCTAGTAACTAGAGCGTAATTCTTCCAAGGAACTGAGGAGACTGCAAGGAGTGGGCTCTTCAGAATTGTATCATCTAAGAGAAAGGGAGCTGGGATATTTATCCACCAACTACTGTCAGTCACTGGTTGAGAGCTGTTCCTGGGGTGTGGAAATTCCCAGAATTTCTCACCTTCTTTCCTGCCAGGGAAAGAAGAGCAAGTCCTGGCAGTTGGAAATGGCCTGGCATGTGTAGAAATAGTAAGGGCTCAGATCACACGGTGGGACAGCAACAGCTATGTTAGAGTTGGAAATTTGTCAATTAATACATGAAGCCACTTTGGTTCATGAAAGGAAAAACATTTATTTGCACGAAGTCATATAGCCATATATGCCATTTAGGCCAGCCTCAAACATCAGGTCTTCTAACTTCGGTCTAGGACTTTTTTGTTGCATGATGTCATGGTCACTTCTAAGCGTGATAGGTACCCAAGCTCTCTCCATTAAAGATAGGATGCAGGATGCTTGTGGCCTTATTCCTTCTGCCAACTACCATCCCACCTAAGAATAAGCCCTAGGCCAGTGGTTTTCAACAGGATTTAAGCAATGCAACCCTTTTATCTAGTGAGAGTTTATGAGGATGCCTAATATACAAAACAAGCAAATATGGCTCTGATCGGATTGAAGAAGACGAAGGGATTCTCATTATACAAGAACCCTCTAGAGGGATTTCAAGGAGCACCATGTGAAAACACCCATTTCCCCCTATTCTGGCTAGAGAAAAAGGGAATAATTATGTCAAGGAGTCTCAGGCCAACAGTGGTTTTACAGGAGAAACTCATGCAGGAGAAGAAATAACTGTAAATTGCATATGATACCAACTGTAAAGTGACAGATTTTCTTGGGAAAAATCACCACTTCTTTGCTTTTTCTGCTAATTGCTCTTCTGTCAGATGCTCAACTAGAATGCCTGGGCCCAGACTTCCTCAAGATCTCATTTTGTTTTAGAAGATTAAAAGGTGGTAACTATGTTGAAGATGATCATCCAATTCTCAGATGGATTGATACTTCAAGAGTCAAGTTTACAATAGCCCAGCACAGTGCAATTGTTTGCGAATAACCTTAACGTATTTTTAAAAAGCACTTTTTTTCTCTCTGGGTAATTTGCTTATATGTTAGAATAATGAGCACAGAAGAGTGAGAAATAGCCCACAGCTCCTGTGAAATTCTTTGAACTGAGTAACAAGAGAGAGTCATCCTCAGTTTGGAACTCACTGTAAAATGTCTCCACTCCTCCATCCATAATTAAGGGGGGTGATGAGGCATATGTTTAAATACATGACCTGTATGTAAAACCTTGTCTAATTTAGCTTTTTTCATAATTTAAGCAATTCACTTGAAATACACAGATGCTTATGGATAAAACTCATATCTACTTTGATCCCAAGTACTAAGGCTTGATTTAACTGAGTATTTACATCAGCACTTTGATTCACATCCACCACTGTTAAAAGCATGAACATAGGGGAATAGTGGTTAAGTACATAGACATTGGAGCCAGACAAATGTGGATTCAAATCTCATGAGCATGATTCAGTTGCTGTGTGATGTTGGGCAAGTTTTACTATTATTTGGAGAACAACGTTCATTGTGATAGAAAATCAGATGGAATATGCTAGGTATTGTGGCTGGTACATGATAAATGCTTAAAAAGTGGTAGCGTCAAGGAAGAAAAAATTTCCCCGCTAACCTTCTAAGTTCTTCTGGCAGGTCTAAGAATAACATTGACTTGAGACAGGAGAAAATCAAACTTAATTTCATACATACAGGAACCCCAAAGATATGAGGTTCCCCAACAGTCAACCAACTGAGGTTTTTATGCCATCCTGTGCTAAGGGGAGGGGGCCGAGGTCTGGGATTTCAAAGAGAAGGAAGGCAATTCACAGAAAGATGGAAAGAGTAAATGTTTGGTAAACAAATGTTTGCTGGGCCATCCAGAAACAATGGGACACAGAGAGGACTTTGATCAAACAGACCTTGCTAGGTTCCTGCCTTTCTACCGCACCTAGCTCGTATTCTTTGTAGATTCTCTGGTGATAGCTCTTCTCCTTGGAATAGGCCCTCTTTCTAAATTCTTTTAGGCAGTTAAGGGGGAGGTAAAAGAAAATCTTCCTCATGCCAAAGAGACACAGTTTGGGGTGGCAAATTTTGCTCCCCTACAGTAGCTAACGTTCTTTACTTGATATATGCAGCTCTGGATCTTGAAAAAGAAAATCGTCTCTAGCTATGAAATGTGATGAGGACAAGAAACATCCAAATTTCTTGGCAAATTTATTTCAAGCACATGTCAGAAGTTATGCTAGCAAGAAAATCAGTATGTTGGCCAAAAATCTACCTGTTTGGAGGGGCTACAAAAACTATTGGGTTACATGGCTGACATAGGTGTGTGTATGCGTCTGTGTGTGTGTGTGTGTGAACGAGAGAGAGAGAGAGAGAGAGAGAGAGAGAGAGAGAGAGAGAGAGAGAGAGAGAGAGAGAGAGAGAGAGAGTTTTTGTTTTTTAAGAAAGATTGCTGTTTCCTTTAACAAGGTCATTTAAAACATCATGTCCCTATTGAGGATTTTTAGGCTGGTTAGTTTTAAAACTACAGATGAGATTCAGGCTCCAAGGAGTGGAATTTGTTTGCCCCTTTGTTGGGAAACATTTACATTTCTAAGGGAAACCTCTATCTGTGAAGATGCCTCCCTCTCTGTGCCAGGAAGAGGGGGGGATGGTCTTATCTCTAGAGGCTCTTGGTCAATGCCAGAGGCAAGAACTTAAGTTGGTTACTGTCTGGCAACCTCATGTAACTGACCCTCCCCCCCACAAATCCTCCTTTGTCTTTAGCCGAGGATAAAATTCAAGCGGTGACTTCTGCCATTTACTCAATCCGGTTTGATTCTTATCTACCATTTTAACTTTTTTACATATTCTTTGTCTTGTAAAGAGATAACTCACATACCTATGCCTTAAATTTAGCTCTAACCCTCAACTGGGGGCAGCAGCGGGAGCTCTGACTGCCCGTGGGTCCTGTCCCCACGCACCAGCTCTGCTGCCCATGGGCTCTGTCCCCATGCCAGCGGGGGCAGCAGAAGCGGCGGCAGCAGAAGCTCTGACTGCCCATGGGTCCTGTCCCCATGCTATTCCACACTATTCTCTAAATAAAAGAGCACTACTGCCAGATCTTGAGAGTCTAAGAAATCTTTCTTTCGACTCCTCGGCTCACCGACCCCGCATCACCTATGATTTGTTACAAGGAAGTGTATAGCAGGTGGTCCAGGTGCACAAACTACCGTCAGAGACTCAAACATCACATCCAGGAAGCGATTAAGAAGGCATCTATATCTGAAATTAGAATGGCAAAGTTCCTCCCCAAGAGTGGTGTCAAATAGGTCAAACTAACATGAAAGAAGGAGACAGTGTCAACCAGAATGTCCAGAAACCAGCATGACAGCAATACTTTTAAAAATTTTTTGTGACCATGTTTTAATTCAGAATATATGTAAAATTTTGACTAAATTGAATCATGCTATATATGTTTTTGTTGAACAATATTTAAGTGGATTTTTTCTTTCTGGAATTATAAATTACGTTTTAAATTAACTTTAATGAAATATACATATGTTAAAATATGTACTTTTTGAGCATGACAGTTTGATGAGTTTTGACAAATGTCTACATCCTTATCACCACCAGCTTGATCAAGATGTAGGAAGATTCCACCACCCTCAGAAGTTTCGTCAAGTGCTTTGCAATCAATTTTCCTCATCTGCTGCCCCAGGCAATCACTGATCTGATTTCTTCCACTGAAATATATAATAATATTATTATTAGTGAATAATACTAAATATCAGCGGATACTAGTTTTGCCTGGTCTAGAACCTAGTATAAATGGAATCATATACTACGTAGTCTTGGTGTCTGGCTTTTTTTCACTTGGCACTTATCTTTGAGATTCAGCCATGTCGTTGCATTATGGCGGCCATGAAAATGTGCTGCTTGGATCTCTTGCTGCAGGGAACGTAACTGACCAAGGGCTCCAGCTGCTGTGCCCTGAGTCCATCAGTGTGCTCAGGGCTGAGGCTGCAGTTCCCAGTTACTGATCCCAGCCAATAACTGCACACAGCAGGGATGCTAAGGCAGGCCCTATTCTTTGAGAAGTGGGACTTTCTGACTAGCAACTTTGGCTCAAAGACTCTATATTGGTATGGCCAAAATCTTCTTAAAACTCTGCTACTGTCCGCGATACTTCTGACGCAATCCTCTTTCCTTTCTTCTCTTCTTCACAGAAGCCGGATCTGCATTGCCATCTGATGACTCTGGCTCCATCCTCTTAGCCCTCCCATTTTCCTCTGAAGGTGTTTTCCCCATTAAGTCTGTCATCATGTTTAATTCTATCTTGCTGTCTGCTCTTTTGGAGAACCTAAACTACCTCATTTGCGATTTAGTTTATTCTTTATTTAATGCTCATTATTATTCCATTGTAAGAATATGTCATAATTGTTTATCCTTTCTTCCACTGATAGACACCTGGGATATTTCCTGTTTTTGACTATTATAATTAAAATTGCTATGAACATTTGTGTAAAACTTTGTGTTTTCATTTATCTTGCATAAAGACCTCGGAGTGTAGTTGCTGGATCAAAAGGTAAGTGTATGTTTAACTTTAAAAGACACAGCCAAAATGCTTTCCAAAGTAGTTGTACCATTTTGTAGTCCCACAAGCAATGTATAAAAGGTCCTGTTGCTCCACATCCTCACCAATACTTGGTATTGTCAGTCTTTTTAATTTTGGCTCTTTTAGTGGGTGCATATTGATATTTCATTGTCATTTTAATTTGCATTTCCCTGATGACTAAAGATGCTGAACATCTTTTCAACCGTCTTTGGCCATTCATATATTTATTTTTCGGTAAAGTATGTATTCAACTCTCTGACCATTTTTATTAGACTGTTTTCTTATTCTAGAGTTGTAAGGGTGCTTTGTGTATTCTGAATACAAGTTCTTTGTCAGTATATGTACAGGAAATGTTTTCTTCCAGTCCTTGGCTTACATTTTCACTTTCTTACTTATGTCTTTTGACAAACAGCTGTTTTAATTTTGATGAACTCCAATGTATCAGCTTCTATTTTTCTTTTACAGTTAGGGCTTTTTTTGGTGTTCTCTAAGAAATCCTTGCTTACCACAAGGTTGTGAAGATTTTCTTCTATCTTTTGTTAGAAGTTATGTATTATAGTTTTTATGTGTAGTTCTATGACCCACTTTTGTTACTTTTCCTCTAAAGTATGTGGTAAGGGGTTGAGGTTAATATTTTTTATATGGATGTACAACTGTTCCATCACTACTTGATAAAAAGACAGTCTTTTCCCCATTGATTTATTTTGATGTGAATGTCAAAAATCAATTGACTCTAAATGCATGTGTCTATTTCTGGACTCCATTCCATTCTATTGATCTATATATCTAGCTTACTCTAATGTCACATTGTTTTATTACTATAGCTTTATACTAAATCTTGAAATAAGGTAAAAACATTCTTTAACTTTGTCCTGCTTTTTTTCAAAATTATCTTGGACATTCTAGGTTATTTGCATTTCATATGCATTTTAGAATCATCTTGTCTGTTTATACAAAGAAGACTGCTGTGATTTTGATTGGAATTGTATCGATCAATTTTGGGGAGAATTGACTTCTTCACAATATGGAGTGTTTGGATCACGTGCTGACTGTTTTCCATGGTCTGTAAAGACGTGTTTCATAGATTTTGGGAGGGCTAGTGTGGTACAAATTACTCCGTCATGGCAGAAGGGGAAAGCTGACAATTCTAATTGTAAACAGAATTCCAAGCAGGAATTGCTGATACATTGCTAGTGACTTTTCTCTAACTGCAAAAAAAGTTTTCCAAGTCTTAGTTTTAATTTTTTTCCCTCTCCCCTTGATACAGGGAGTAGGAAAAAAATGCCAGAAAAATCTAATCCAAGTAGACAGCCAAAGTTCATCAGTCAAGAGGCAGGCAAGGTAAAACAGAGGGAAAAATGTCACATGACCAAAGTTTGAGTACTGGCTTCATTGCAAACTGGTGTGGTCTTGGGCAAGCTACTGTTGACGAAAATAATCCATAACCAATCTATAAATGAAAATTTGGAAGAGTTTATTCTGAGCTAAAATCTGAGGACCATGGCCCGGGGCCTTTCTTCCCAAAGGAAGAAAGGGCACCGAAGAAGTGGGGTGCACAGAGTGGTTATATACCCCCAAACAGCGTGTTTCACATATGATTGAAATGTCCCTTTTACAATAGTCTCGGCACAGCAATTGATGGAAACAGCAGGTAGGTCTGCTGTCTGGGTGAACACAGCAGGGTGGCAGGTCTGCTGTCCATAGCTGGGTGGTCACAGGTGAGCTGGGTGGTCAAAGGTGAGTGCAGCAATCAGTTCCTAGCCTAAGGAAAGATGCTTATCCCTAAGGAAATGCCAATTTAGGGGAAGTTGCACCTTTATCTTAAGGCCATTTGTTCTTGCCATAGGAAATGTTTTAAAGCAGATATGCAATGCGTGCTCAATGACCACAGTCAGGCCCTTTTGGAAAAAACAAAGTCAGGCCGAATTAGGTTTATAACAAATGGCTTCCTCATATACTACAATACATCCTATTGCTTGCCATTTTTATTTGTCACTACTTAATTTCTTCCCATTTTAAGTTTCTTATTAGAAAAAATGGGTCTAATCATACCCTACTTTTTCCACAGGGATGTTTTAAGTCCTTTGTAAAATAACGCATGAATGTGAAAACAGCCTCTAAAATCTATGGCACTAAACTCAACTAAGAATTATTTTATTATTATTTAGTAAAAATCCTGTGCTTTCAGACTACTCTAGTTTTCTCTCCACCTCCCCAATTACTTAGACTTTTGTCTCAGGATTCTTTTATGCCTCTTTTTCTTCTTTAGTTTGTAGTTTGCAGTAAGAGAGAGAGGCCTCTGAGCACTCAGCTGAAAAGAAACACTCTCCAAAGCACTTACCTTGTATGGGAAATTTTCCTCCTCTCCGCAGGATTATGCCTGAGAAATAATATGCTTTGGGCTTTCGGCCAATCAAGACAGCAACAGCAAGAAAACCTGTTTACTTTTACTTAGAGAAGAGAAAGATGGTTTTGATTTTATAAGATTTCCTTATTTAAAAATATTTTTGCACATTTAAAACAAGTTTAAAGTGAAACTTTTTAAAGATTATGGCTTATAGGAAAGTGTCATGACTGAGTCTACTGATGGAAGAAATTGTTCTGGCTTTAGTATCCTATCATCTCCAGGAGACTTGAACCACACTCCCCCTGCCCCTAGCCCCGCCCCTGCCGTGACTTTTCAGAAATGCTCGCTTGCTCACTCATAAGATAAAAGGGTCACTTTGTCTCAGTATCTCAAAGAAAACAGAACCTACAAATACTTGGCTTTTCTTGATTCATTCTATATATTCTAAAGTATGAAAGACAGACTCCCTTCCTTCTAGTCCTAGCTCCTCTTTGTATTAACTATGTGATCTCAGAAAGTTATTTAGCCTCTCTAGGCCTCAGTTTCCTCATCTATAAAATGGGTTAATGTGGGTACCAACACACAAAGTAGATATAGGATTGAATGAATTAATAATATAAAGCACTTAGAATAGTGCCTTGTAAGTGGTAAGCATACAAGGATTCAGTAATCAATCAATAAACATTATCATAAAAAATACTCTCTTGGTCTTGTGCTATTCTTATAGGATATGTGGTACAAAATTTATTGTAGTACAAAATTTATTGGCAATAACTGTTCTAGTTTTTGAGGGTCTGAATCAGGTGAGCAGGAAGCTTGACTTTTCTGAATCAGTTTTGTTCCAGAACCAAGGAACACTTGGAACTCACCATCAAGAAACTTGAACACATCAATTGTTTGGGGGGAATATCTAAGTTTATGCAACTTATAGTTTGGAGCCTGGATCTTAGAGTTGAAAGTCCTCCTTTAGTTTTAAGCATTCCAACTGCTTCATAAGTGGGAAGATAAGAATGCCTGTACATTTTTGAACGCGTCCTTTTCATTATTGCTTGTGGATGGGAGTTTGTGAAAGGAGAGGGATGGGGTATTTCCTTCCCATCACTGACATTGGCTGGTCATTTAAATGAGTGGTTAAAAGAGAGAAAGAAAAAACAAATTACAAGGTAGTAGTCAACCCCACTCTTTGTCGAAAACCAAAGTCCCTCAGTGTTTTCCGCATGCTCTATGCTGTTTGCTCCAAGGAGTGAGTTGGGATTCATGCAGACCTAAGGAGAAGCAAGCTAATGTCGATATCCCAACAATGCATAATTAGCTGTGACTGTGACTTTCATGAAAATTTATAAATATACTCTCCACGTAGCAGCCAGTGCAGTCTTTTAACAACGCAAGTCTGATCATATATCTTCTCTGCTTAAAACTCTTTAATGGTTTCCCATTGGCCTTGGAGTCAAATCCACATCACCCTGGCTTCTAGGGCCACCATGCTTTAGCCTTGCTGACCTTCCAGTTGCACTTGAAGCCATTCTCCCCCTCATTCTCTGTGCTCTAGTTGTTCTTAACTTTCAGGTCCTCAAGCATCCCTTTTCCAGCTCAAAGCTTTAGCACATATTTTTTCCCCTTCTGGTACTCTATTCCCCACTGGTTTTCATATGCTTGCTCTTTCTTCTTTTCAGATCCTCCCTGAGAACTGCTCTAGAGGAGAAATCCTCCTCTAATTGGTGTTTCAGCACCCTGTTTGCATGCTTCTTAGCTCTTACCACTATTTGTTGATTATGCATTTATTAATGAGCTCTTTTTAGTGTTTTTTCTTGCTGGTAGCATATAAGTTTTATGAGGTATTGGCCTAAATATATTTCCAATTAAATATAAATATATAAATTTATAAAGTTCTAGATCTTCATCAGTTTTATAAGTTGTGTATTTGTCTCTCTTTTGTATTTATAGTGCCAAGCACAATGCTGTCTCCCAGTAAATATTTACTGAAATAATTATGTGCTAGTTGAAGTTTTCAAATTTAATTTGCATCCTTTTTCTTATCTCACTCGGAAGGGAGGAAAGTGTTTGGAGATGACATACACTAGCATAAAAATGTGTTGGTGGTTGTGGGTGACTCTGTCCAGGTGTGTAGACTCACTGAGTTGAGTGGACTTCTCATTTTGGCTGAGCCATGAGGGCACTGTGTCTGAGAGGAAGGAACACATCAGACCAAAAGGCAGTCATAAGGAGAGGTTTGCCAGTGTGGAGAGCTGAAGCCTCATTCCCCCAGGCCCAGAGGAGGTCCTCAGGTATATGGAAAGAATAGCCTAGTATCTAGTTATGAGAGGGATCTTTGGGGATAACGAAATCTAATCCTGTTCTGAGTGCTTTCAAATGAACTGTAGAAGGGTAAGGAAACTTACTATGGTTAACATTATTCTGAGATAATTTTTCTTGATCCTACGGATATTTTGGCCATAATCATTTTCATTTTCAGATCATTTCAGCAAATCACAAAGAAGGACCAGGAATTACTAATATTTATTCAGAGTGGAAAAGCATATGCAAATAAAGTAGAGTAAATATCTCTCTCACTAGACGTCAAGCTATAGAATGTTCTTTACACAAACAAGAATCAATCAAAATAAATCTCAAGCTCAGTGTACATCTGCCTCCTGTTGAGGACGAGGAAATCCACAGCCACATCATGGTGCACTTTCCAGACTGAACTGGTCTGCCTGCGTGTTAGTTCTTTATTACATAGGACCATGCCTTCTAGATTACATTTCAGTGTATTAATTTATTTGCGTGAGGAAGGGAGGGCAACACAAATCATCTCGTCCCACAGAGAACTCATCTCAGCACAGAGAAAGTTTTGTATTTCTCCCATAAGACAGAAACTTGGCAAATTATAGCTTTGAAAAGCTTAGTTTCACCGAGGGAGCAATTGTTAGGGCTTGATGAGTTTAAATCAATATCTAAACCTCAGTGCTTTCCCTTCCTTTTTGTGTCCACTACAACAAAATAGAGTCCTTGGGGTAAGGGAAGAAGAAACTAAAGCTTCTTTAAGGGAAACTGTCAGTGGAGTAGCAAAATGTCTTTTTGCTCTCAAACTGATATTGTGAGTAGGCAATGCAAATTACCTGGGCCCGGTATTTACATAGCACAAGCTGTGGGCTAAAATTTATCCCAACACATGTCCAGTGTCTTTCAGGAGGTGGAAGAGGCAGTTTCAATTGGCTTCTATAGCCTAATCGGCTACCCAGGAAGAAATTTCAAAGAAAAGTACTATCTAAATTAGCTTCTCTGTAAATGGAGTTCATGTTGCCTGACTCTGGATTCTCATTAATACGTAACTTCTCTTCTGCTTTAGTAACTTTGAAAAGAAAGTCTGTATATGCAAGAGAGTTTGAATGGTTTTCTTAAATTTTCTGATCACTAACAGGTCTTTTCCTAGTCAATGTCAGTTACTAACAAAGTTACGCCACTATATTGACTCAGTAAAAGGAAGTAATAATATTGTGGCACCTGGGACTTGAAAACAGGGAGATGGCTTTTAATTTTAATTCTTAAACTAAATACTGGTGAGAGCCTGCTAATTTATTTAACCCCCCCATGCCTCAATTTTTGCATCTGCAAATGGGACTGATAATATCGACTTTTGGGTGTGAAATGAGAATTAACTAAGATAATGCATTGAAGTGTTTAGCGTAATGATCGGCATGTAGGCTCAACAGACAGTAGTTCATAATTTCAGAAACAATGACCCTGGCCGGCTTAACTGAGTTAACCTTTTGAGCCAAGTTTTTAATGTCTAATTGGATTATAGACATAAGTACACCCTCAAAACGAGAGAGGAAAATGATAAGCAAAAAATCACCTTATTTGTTTTTCTCATTTTTCAGTCCAGATTAAGGTACAGTTATTCTAAATTATAATATTTCCTTGTTTTCTATTTACTATGACAAAAAAGCAAGGCAACATTTCCCCAACATTGTTCTTTCAGCATCACTCACAGCAATACAGGAAAAATCAAGTGGAGAGATGTCGTCGCGCTAAGCGTTAGGAAAAGTGTATCCTTTGTATGAATTATCCAGGTATGACTTATCCTTTCTATGCTAACCTACCTCCCAGGTCATTGTTCCACACTTTGCTTCGCTTGTCCACGTATACAAAGCTGTTGAGTCCTGAGGGTTTTGATAGGTGGCAAGTGCCAGCAGGAAATGCAAGCGCAGGTAGCTTAGGGAGCACTCACGAAAACTATTTCCTGACTAAAAATACGATGAGACATTGCATCTTAAATCCAATCCAGCGTATAACCAGAGTAAATGGAACAGAAGAATAAAATGTATTTTGTTCATAATGAACTGAGACTGCACATAAAAGAATCTTTTAAATATATGAATGGTTAAAAATGGATTATATTTCCCTTTGGGAAAGGAAGTAGTCAAAGGGATGGGGCTGATGAACTGAGCTTATTAAATTGGCTTTTGGTGGTGATGAAAACAGTATTGACAAAAAGGCGGTGGTATATATTTCACACACATTTGCAGGGGTAACGAACATAAAATACAGCTCTGGTAGAAGTTGAGATGCTTTATATTCTGACACCTGGACTCTGGTGGCATGCTTATCATCCAAAGTAGAGCTCAGCTTTGAGAAACCAAAGTAATTTCATGAATAAACACCTTTAATCATTGGTGGGATTGGTTTCCTACTTGAGACAACTCTGCATTACTGGAGAAAAGATTCAGGAATAGGATAAGTGGACACCGCTTGCTTCCGTTGACATTTTTAGGGAAGTTCTAGCCCTTTTAGTCCAATACCAAGGAATCCATGAGCATGGTGACAGAATTTGTGGCATCCGAAGGCCTGCCATTAACCTCGTTTTCAGAAACCCTCTTTTGCGAAGAGTTTGCTACAGAATAGATGCTAGATGCTAGGCTACATTTTGAGTCATTTTATCATTCTTGATGTATCTCTTTTGACTTAGACATAATAAATTGCATGAAATTACTGTCTTCACTAGGAAAATAAAACTCAGATCCTGAGAGTTTTAGCAAAGAAAGGCAATTTTGTGTATAGAAGGAGGTAGCTGGAATGGACAACTATGGCTGAGTTCTTGAGATTTGCATTCCTTTGCTTCATCTTCCTTTATGTGAAGATGGCACCACTATATTGGCCTTTTGGAAACATCGATACTTCTATAATGCTTTGGCTAAACATAGAAAAATAGTCTTTCCCTTACTTCTCAGTAGCCCACGTAGGGCTTGACTGGAACTCTAAATAGCACTTATGAAGTTTAGAGATAACATAAGATGAATATACTCTGCCTCAGTTTCTCCATCTGTAGGGTAGAATAACAAAAATACCTACCCCATAGGGTTGCAGAGCGTCCACAATCTTTACAAGAGTGACTGACACCAAGAAGGCTCTCAGCAAATATTAGTTGCTATTACTTTTATTACTACAGTGAGACCTATGGACCCCAAATTTTGATAATTTGTATATTAGTCAGGATCTAAATGTAAGAATACAGAAATCACTTCAAGTATTTACAAGAGATGAAATTTAAAGCAGGCACTGGCCACACAGGTGAGGATTTGCTGAGGATCAAACATCTTACAGTGAGGGAATCCAGTGATGAGCCCCAGGAGGAAACCAGTACCCTTCTGGGCTGGTGAGTCACAGAGGGAGGCGTTGCTACTGGAGCCCAGGGACACGGTTCCCTGACAGAAGCGTGAGCCTTGAAAGAGCTTTCTGGAGTGAACTGGTGTCACAGAGGAGCTTTAGCCACCCTGGGGAATTTATTCCAGGCACAGAGAGGAGAGAAATACCTTGGCTTCTGCCTTTCCTCCACCCTCCAATCTCTCCCCAGTCCCTCTGTTGTTCAAACCCAGCCCGAAGCCAAATGACACAGCAGCCTGGTGAACAAAACTTTCAGAGGTCAGCCGTCCCCTACCCTTCATTACAGAGCAGATCAAGCAAAGCTCAAGGGAAGGATTTGAGGGCACCGAGGCCCAAGAAAAGCACCAGCTGACTTACAAGGTAGGGCTTGCTCTTGGGGTTCACAGGATCTCCTTAAGCACCAACTTCCTAGCCACTGGACTTCCTCCATGGTAGGAGTCAGGGTACCATTTTCTCTATCTTGGTGATGTCTTATCCAACATTGTACCCTCAGCTTCTAGAGTAACTGCTGGTTCAGTGGGTTCTGAAAAAATGTTGCTGAACTGAACTGATACCTTCAAAGAACCATTATGAGGACCCACTGGGATGATGTACATGAAAGCACATATTAAACTGGACAAACACAAGGGATTGTCCTGAGTCCACATCGGGTCCCCAGTTATTTGCTGAACTGTGACATTGTGTCCACTGCACCCTGACATTAAAAGCACTGGTCTTCCAACTAGAAACCATTTCCTTCTATTACCTCAGCCATCAAGTGGATTCCAAAAGGGCAGGACATATCCTAGTAGAATTTGATTTCTTCTTAAATAAAATGATCTTTTTATAAATGTGATGATTAGTGAAAGCAAGACTATATTCTTCAAAGTTAAATGGAATTGTGGTAAATGAGGGAGAAAGGACTAAATGAGAACATCATTTAAATGCATACATGTTTTCAATGAAAGAGCAAACTTTGTTGGTGACTTTGATACAAGCTCTCCCTTTATATGAAATGGCTTTGGGAATCGACATAAATGGGGTTCATGCAAACAAGCTGGGAAACATGGTGTTTTCTTAGCTCTATTTCCCTAGCAGAAATGCACCTTGCTCCAAGGGCTAGCCCTAACTCTCAGATCTAAGTCTAAGATCCAGTAAGTACAGAATGTATTGCAAAAACTGCAGGCAGTGCTATCATTATAGGAATTGTTCTTGTGCTTTTATTTTCACCCTTATTTCTAATTTGTCTAATAAACTTCTTTCATTAGTTCTGCATCAGGGTTCCGTTTCTTGAACATTGGGAGTGGAGAAAAGAGGTAGAGGTTTTAGCTAGATGATGTATGATTAGGGGATTGATACATGGTGTTCTGGTAA
This sequence comes from Equus caballus, assembly GCF_041296265.1. Lineage (NCBI taxonomy): Eukaryota > Metazoa > Chordata > Mammalia > Perissodactyla > Equidae > Equus > Equus caballus. Next base: position 47,934,625 of record NC_091697.1, read on the forward strand.
ATGTTTAATAATAAGGTCTCCAAATATAGTTCCGACATGAATGTTGGTTGATATTTTCATTTATGTTAATGAGTAGGATCAAAGTAAAAAACAAAAACATATGTCAGAATGTCACTGGTTTGTCGCTGACATGAGGAACTTCTTTGCTGATTCAGGTAATAGTTTTGAATACTGAAGGGTATTTCCTTTTTTGTGCTATTTATAATGTAACAGTTACAACACATTTTTTTTTTTAAATTAATGTTATGATAGATTACAACCTTGTGAGATTTCAGTTGTACATTTTTGTTAGTCATGTTGTGGGTACACCACTTCCCCCTTTGTGCCCTCCCCCCACCCCCCTTTTTCCCTGGTAACCACCGATCAGATCTCCTTATCAATATACTAACTTCCACCTATGAGTGGAGTCATATAGAGTTCGTCTTTCTCTGACTGGCTTATTTCGCTTAACATAATACCCTCGAGGTCCATCCACGTTGCTGTGAATGGGCCAATTTTGTCTTTTTTTATGGCTGAGTAGTATTCCATTGTGTATATATACCACATCTTCTTTATCCAATCATCAGTTTCTGGGCATGTAGGTTGGTTCCACGTCTTGGCTATTGTAAATAATGCTGCAATGAACATAGGGGTGCAAGGGAGTCTTGGGATTTCTGATTTCAGGTTCTTAGGATAGATATCAAGTAATAGGATGGCTGGGTCATAGGGTATTTCTATTTTTAACTTTTTGAGAAATCTCCATACTGTTTTCAATAGTGGCTGTACCAGTTTGCATTCCCACCAACAGTGTATGAGGGTTCCTTTTTCTCCACAACCTCGCCAGCATTTTTCGCTCTTGGTTTTGGATGTTTTTGCCAATCTAACGGGTGTAAGGTGATATCTCAGTGTAGTTTTGATTTGCATTTCCCTGATGATTAGCGATGATGAACATCTTTTCATGTGTCTCTTGGCCATATTCATATCTTCTTTTGAGAAATGTCTGTTCATGTCCTCTGCCCATTTTTTGATCGGGTTGTTTGTTTTTTTGTTGTTAAGCAGTGTGAGTTCTTTGTATATTATGGAGATTAACCCTTTGTCGGATAAGTGGCTTGTAAATATTTTTTCCCAATTAGTGAGCTGTTTTTTTGTTTCAATCCTGTTTTCCCTTGCCTTGAAGAAGCTCTTTAGTCTGATGAAGTCCCATTTGTTTATTCTTTCTATTGTTTCCCTCAACTGAGGAGTTATAGTGTCCAAAAAGATTCTTTTGAAACTGATGTCAAAGAGTGTACTGCCTATATTCTCTTCCAAAAGACTTATTGTCTCAGGCCTAATCTTTAGGTCTTTGATCCATTTTGAGTTTATTTTGGTGTGTGGTGAAAAAGAATGGTCAATTTTCAATCTTTTGCATGTGGCTGTCCAGTTTTCCCAGCACCATTTGTTGAAGAGACTTTCTTTTCTCCATTGTAGGCCCTCTGCTCCTTTGTCGAAGATTAGCTGTCCATAGATGTGTGGTTTTATCTCTGGGCTTTCAATTCTGTTCCATTGATCTGTGGACCTGTTTTTGTACCAGTACCATGCTGTTTTGATCACTGTAGCTTTGTAGTATGTTTTGAAATCGGGGATTGTGATTCCACCGGCTTTGTTTTTCTTGCTCAGGATTGCTTTAGCAATTCGCGGTCTTTTGTTGCCCCATATGAATTTTAGGATTGTTTGTTCAATTTCTGTGAAGAATGTTCTTGGGATTCTGATTGGGATAGCATTGAATCTGTAGATTGCTTTAGGTAGTATGGACATTTTAACTATGTTTATTCTTCCAATCCATGTGCATGGAATGTCTTTCCATCTCTTTATGTCATCGTCAATTTCTTTCAAGAAAGTCTTGTAGTTTTCATTGTATAGATCCTTCACTTCCTTGGTTAAGTTTATCCCAAGGTATTTTATTCTTTTCATTGCGATTGTGAATGGGATTGAGTTCTTGAGTTCTTTTTCTGTTACTTCATTGTTAGTGTATAGAAATGCTACTGATTTATGCACGTTAATTTTATACCCTGCTACTTTGCTGTAGTTGTTGATTATTTCTAATAGTTTTTCTATGGATTCTTTGGGGTTTTCTATATATAAGATCATCTCGTCTGCAAACAGCGAGAGTTTTACTTCTTCGTTACCTATTTGGATTCCTTTTATTTCTTTTTCCTGCCAAATTGCTCTGGCCAGCACCTCCAGTACTATGTTGAATAGGAGTGGTGAAAGTGGGCACCCTTGTCTTGTTCCTGTCCTCAGAGGGATGGCTTTCAGTTTTTGTCCATTGAGTATGATGTTGGCTGTGGGTCTGTCATATATGGCCTTTATTATGTTGAGGTACTTTCCTTCTATTGAGGGTTTTTATCATAAATGGGTGTTGGATCTTGTCGAATGCTTTCTCTGCATCTATTGAGGTGATCGTGTGGTTTTTGTTTTTCATTCTGTTGATGTAGTGTATCACGTTGATTGACTTGCGGATGTTGAACCATCCTTGTGTCCCTGGTATAAATCCCACTTGATCATGGTGTATAATCTTTTTGATGTATTGCTGTATTCGGTTTGCCAAAATTTTGTTGAGGATTTTTGCATCTATGTTCATCAGTGATATCGGCCTGTAGTTCTCCTTCTTTGTGTTGTCCTTGTCAGGTTTGGGGATCAGAGTGATGTTGGCTTCATAGAATGTGTTAGGGAGTACTCCATCTTTCTCAATTTTCTGGAACAGTTTGAGAAGAATAGGTATTAAGTCTTCTTTGAATGTTTGGTAGAATTCTCCAGAGAAGCCGTCTGGTCCTGGACTCTTATTTTTGGGGAGGTTTTTGATTACTGTTTCTATTTCCTTACTTGTGATTGGCCTATTCAGATTCTCCATTTCTTCCTGATTCAGTTTGGGGAGATTGTAGGAGTCTAGGAATTTGTCCATTTCTTCCAGGTTGTTCAATTTGTTGGCATATAGTTTTTCATAGTATTCTCTTATGATCTCTTGTATTTCATTGGTATCTGTTGTGATTTCTCCTCTCTCATTCCTAATTTTATTTATTTGCGATTTCTCTCTTCTTTTCTTGGTGAGTCTGGCTAAAGGTTTGTCGATTTTGTTAATTTTTTCGAAGAACCAACTCTTTGTTTCATTGATCCTTTCTATTGTCTTTTTTGTTTCAATATCGTTTATTTCTGCTCGTATTTTTATTATTTCCCTCCTTCTACTGACTCTGGGCTTTGTTTGTTCTTCTTTTGCTAGTTCTGTTAGGTGTCATTTGAGGTTGCTTATGTGAGCTTTTTCTTGTTTAGTGAGGTGAGCCTGTATTGCGATGAATTTCCCTCTTAGGACTGCTTTTGCTGCATCCCAAATGATTTGGTATGTCATGTTCTCATTTTCATTTGTCTCCAGATAATATTTGATTTCTTCTTTAATTTCTTCAATGATCCATTGTTTGTTCAGAAGCGTGTTGTTTAGTCTCCACATTTTTGCACCTTTCTCTGCTTTTTTCTTGTAGTTGATTTCTAGTTTGATAGCATTATGATCAGAAAAGATGCTTGATATTATTTCAACTCTCTTGTATTTATTGATGTTTGCTTTGTTTCCCCAAATATGGTCAATCCTTGAGAATGTTCCATGTGCACTTGAGAAGAATGTGTAACCTGCTGTTTTTGGATGAAGTGTTCTATATATATCTATTAAGTCCATCTGGTCTAATTTTTCATTTAATTCTATTATTTCCTTGTTGATTTTCTGTCTGGATGTTCTGTCCATTGGTGTTAATGGTGTGTTGAGGTCCCCTACTATTATTGTATTGTTGTTCATGTCTTCTTTTAGTTCTATTAAGAGTTGCTTTACAAATTTTGGTGCTCCTGTGTTGGGTGCGTGTATGTTTATAAGTGTTATGTCTTCTTGGTGGAGAGTCCCTTTTATCATTATATACTGTCCCTCTTTGTCTTTCTTTATCTGTTTTGCTTTGAAATCTACCTTGTCTGATATTAGTATAGTGACACCTGCTTTCTTTTGTTCATTATTAGCTTGGAGTATTGTTCTCCAACCCTTCACTCTGAGTCTGTGTTTGTCTTTGGGGCTGAGGTGTGTTTCCTGGAGGCAGCATATTGTTGGGTCTTGTTCTTTGATCCATCCTGCCACTCTGTGTCTTTTGATTGGGGAGTTCAATCCATTTACATTTAGAGTGATTATTGAGATGTGGGGGCCTACCACTACCATTTTGTGTCTTGTTTTCCGGTTTTCTTCAGTTTCCTTTGTTTCTCGTCCCATGGTTTAATCTGTTCTGATGTAGAGCTGCTACTCTCTGTTGTTGTCCTTCTACTTATCTCCTCTGCTCTTGGTTTTGTAGCCCCTTTCCTTTCTTGGATTTTTCAGGAATGAGGGTTTTCCTGAGGATTTCCTGAAGAGGAGGTTTTGTGGCAATGAACTCCCTTAATTTTTGTTTATCTGGGAAAGTTTTTATTTCTCCATTGTATTTGAAGGATATTTTCGCTGGGTAGAGAATTCTTGGCTGTAGATTTTTGTCCTTCAGATTTTTGAATATATCATTCCACTCTCTTCTAGCCTGTAAAGTTTCTGCTGAGAAATCTTCTGATAGCCTGATGGGGGTTCCTTTGTAGGTTAGTTTCTTTTGCCTGGTTGTCCTTAGTATTTTCTCCTTGTCGTTGACTTTTGCTAGCTTCACTACTATATGCCGTGGGGTTGGTCTTCTTGTATTGATAAAGTTTGGAGATCTATTGGCTTCTGTCACATGAAGTTCCATCTCTCTCACCAGATTTGGGAAGTTCTCAGCCATTATTTCTTTGAATAGGCTTTCTGCCCCTTTCTCCTTCTCTTCTCCCTCTGGTATACCTATAATCCTTACGTTGCATCTCCTAATTGTGTCTGATAATTCTCGGAGAGTTTCTTCATTTCTTTTTAGTCTTACTTCTCTCTCCTCCTCTGCCTGCAGCATTTCTATATTGCCATCTTCCAAATTGCTAATTCTTTCCTCCATATTATCGGCCCTACTGTTCAGTGCATCTAGATTTTTCTTAATCTCCTCTATTGTGTTCTTCATTTCCAATATTTGGAGATTTAATGTATTTTTTCATATTGCTTGATGTTGTTGATTTGTGCCTCTGCATAGAGATAGAGTTTAGTTGCTCCTTTCACTTGTTTCTGCTGCTGCGGTGGGGGAGCAGCTGTTTATACTGCACCAACCAGGAACCCTATCCGCAGTTGCTAACTGGGCCTGGGCCCCTCCTCGTAGTCACAGTGGTCCTTTGGATTCCCTCCTCTGCCGTGGGGGCCATCACGGGGGGGCTTCAGGCTGCTGGTACCTACTGTTGCAGCCCACCTAGATGTGCTCCCTCCTTGGGGTCTGCAACGGTGTTATGGGCTTTTCCAGCGGCCAGGGGTAGGATCACTTATATTTGTCGCTCCATCACTGTCGGCACCCACAAGATCTCACTTGTCTACTATGGGTCGCAGCAGAGCTATTGGCATCTTCTACAGTCTGTGGTTAGCTCACCTAGCTATGCTACTTTTGTCCTGGGGTCTTCCAGCCTGTGGCTGCCGGATGGGTGCTTTCTACTAGTGCTGTGCAGAGGCTTTCCCTGAGGCTGCTGTGGGCCTGTAGGGTTTCCCCCTAGGCTATGGAGCTGGGTCGCTGGAACTCCACCCAGCCCCAGTCCTGTTCCCCAGGAACTCGGGGAGCCCTTTGCCCTGTCTTGGGGATAGCCGGAGATCCTGATTTCAGTGGTAGCTGGTCAGCTGCTGACCTGCCTGATATTCTCCTCTCCGGGACCCTCCCGGTGTTGTGGATGCTGGGAGTGGCCCCTCCGCTAATAGCAGACAGAGAGTTTTGTCTGCTGCCCAGGCAGAACTCTGGAGCTTCCCCTCCGGGCCACAGGGCCGGCCTCTGGAGCTCCCTCTAGCCCCAGTCCTCTCCGAGATATCCGGCAATCCCTAGCCTCAAGGGGCGGGCAACGGCAGCTGGGGGTCACCTTGCCCTCTGGGGTTCTCTCCGGGACTTTCCCGGAGTTGTGAATGCTGGGAATAGCCCCTCCGCTAATGGCAGACAGAGAGTTTTGTCTGCTGCCCTGGCGGAACCCTCTGGGGCGCGGAGCCAGCCTCTGTAGCTTCACCCAGCCCCAGTCCTCTCTGAGATCTCTGGCAATCCCTAGCCCCACGGGGCGGGCAATGGCAGCTGGCGATCGCCCCGCCCTCTGGGATTCTCTCCGGGGCTTTCCCGGAGTTGTGAATGCTGGGCGTGGCCCCTCCGCTAATGGCAGACAGAGAGTTTTGTCTGCTGCCCGGGCAGAACTCTGGAGCTTCCCCTCCGGGGCGCAGAGCCGGCCTCTGTAGCTTCACCCAGCCCCAGTCCTCTCCGAGATCTCTGGCAATCCCTTTCCCCACCATGCAGGCAGTGGCAGCCGGGGGACCTCCGTACCCTCAGTGATTCTCTCTGGGACCCTCCGGGCGCCTTGAACACTAGGCAGGATCTCCCCGCGGGCTCAGGTGTGTAACTCTAGAGTTTCCCTCTGCGTTTAGGAGTAATTGCGGGGGGTTTAGGTAGGGTTCTGGTCACCTGTTTCCACCATCGCTCCTCTGTTGTGTGCTCGCTCCTGCCCTAGATGTGTGTCGATCTTCTGGGGGCGTCCGTTGGAAGAAAGCCGCTTGCAGGTACTAGGCTGTTCGGTTGGGGTCGGAGAGTTTTCACCTATTTCCACATCCTCCCGGAGGAAAGTCCATCCGCCTTCTCAGTTACAACACATTTTTAAATTTAATCTATAGTACTGGCATTTTCTTCACTTTTTTAGTCTGGACAGTCAAAAATAAAACAGAAAGTAGTAACCGGGCCCAGATTTGTAGTGTTTGCTGGTTCCTGTGGTGTAAACACTCTTCCCATGGCCACTTTCAAGGGACAAATGTGACATCACTGAATGTGGAATTGGGAAGAGAAACACAGTAGCAAACCATTATATAGTATTGCCACCATATAGACACAGAGAGGTAAATAACCTCAAGAGCATAGATAATAGCAAATGTAGTAAAATAATTAGGAAATTATGTTTTGAGTATTATCTTTTTAATAGCTTTATTGAGGTATAACTGACATATAAAAATTGTCTATATGTATTTAAGACATATGACAATGTTTTGACATATGTATACACTGTGAAATGATCACCACGATCAAGCTAATTAACAGATGCATTGCCTCCACATAGTTACCATTTCAGCACTCTCCATTCCTTCCTGGATTCAGCCTGGCATTTCATGTAAAACGCCCCACCCTTTATTTAACATTTTTCATGGACACGTAGGTTATTTCCAGAATTTCCCTCTTGTCAACTATATTTGAAACTGCCACTGGGTGTGTATGTGTGAGGATGTGAAATTTCCAGAAGGAATATCTAACTGATATGATTGCTGGACAAAAGAGCAAAAAAACCCTGAAAGAACAAGCAAACTTCAGGACGTTCAGGTAAATTAGTCACGGACAGGAAAAATCTGAAGAGAGTGAAACTAAAGTGTTCCTAATTCTTCACTTTATATAAAAGAGAATTAGAAGTTATTCTTCCTGATTAGATACATCCATATGCATAAATACAGACATAAGAATGATTGTAGAGTGTATTAATGAAGCATTGGGGGGATTTAACATGCAGTTATAACCTACCAAATTTATTTATCTTTCAAGATCAAAGAAAACAAATCATAAGCCGTACAATAAAAATTACAATTTAAAAAAACAACAGAGAAGTATAAGATTCAGATCCAAACAGTAAGGTGACAGATGGTAAAGGATGACCAAAAAGCAATATGAGTAAATTATACATTTCTCCTATTAAAAGTTAGAATCTTGAAACAATTAAAAAGCAAATTCACATTGTTAATTTTTTTTTCTTTTTGAGGAGGATTAGCCCTGAGCTAACTGCTGCCAATCCTCCTCTTTTCGCTGAGGAAGGCTGGCTCTGAGCTAACATCCGTGCCTGTCTTCTACTTTATACGTGGGACGCCTACCACAGCATGGTGTGCCAAGCGGTGTCATGTCTGCACCCGGGATCTGAACCGGCAAACCCCGGGCCGCCGAGAAACGGAATGTGCGAATTTAACTGCTGTGCCTCTGGGCCGGTCCCCACAATGTTAGTTTTTTAGGTGCCATAATAATTTTATGCAGGAAGCTTATCCTTAATTTTTAGTAACTAGGGATGATATGGCAACTTACTTTAAAATGATTCAGAAAAAAAGCATTTAAACTACTGTGGCAAAACCTCAATCATTGTTGAATCTATGTGGTAGATGTAAGAATATTTATAGTATTATTCTTTTTACTTCTCTGTATTTTTGAAAATTTTAAAAATAGAAAGTTGGAAAAGTGAAAAAACTCAATAAAACAAAGGTCCCTTCAAATTTGCATTAAATCCTATCAGCTACAGTCTTGAAAATTTTCCCTACTGTTATGAATTTTGTAATTTACAACACCGTATTCCTAAAGTGAATAAGGTTGTCTCTAGTAGACGAAAAGTAAATTTTGCTCTTCTTTTATTCCCTCATGCCAGATAGAAAAATAAAATAATAAAATAAATAATAATAAATTAAAATAAATAAATAATAAATAAAATAATAAAAATAAAACCCATCGGTTCATTTAGATTTATGAAACAACTAAACAAAACAAATTTAACAACGCTACTTACATGAAACACACAAGCGAAATGTGATAAAGTGTGGCTAAAAATGAAAGGCTAGGCAAAGATAAACAACATGCGCTTCAATCTTCCGAAAGACAAGGGGATTCTGGATCAAACCTGGGACTAGGCCCAGCACTCTTGCTAAGAGCTGTGTTTTTGACGAAGACACTATCTTGGCATCTCCCTTCCCTCATTCATGACAAAAATCTCATGGTCCCTGCCTATTTCAAATGTTCCCCTAACTATAAAATCATATAATATAATTTAAAATGCTTTGGTAAACTGTACAATGCCATATAGCGTATTAAAATTACTTATGGCCAGGGTATGAAAGCTCTCAATTGGAAAACAGACGTTTGAAATAGCCATCAGAATAAGAGTGTAGGGCACTCTTAGCTCTTGATGTTTACTGAGTCCTCTATTTCCTAACTGGGGGCTGTCCCAGAGAATTTCTTCAAGGTTCTTTCAATTTTATTTCTTTATCATATTTCATTATACCCTGGTACTTAGACAAATTATTTGACCTTTCTCAGTTTTTAAACCATAACACTAGCCAAGTCATGTAATGCTGCAACTATGTGGGGGGTGAAGGGTAGGAGAGAAACAGCAGGAATATTCCTCTGCATTCTCTGGCTGTTGCCTGGCCACAGAATCACTTCTATGGAAGTGAAACTACGTCCTCTCTGCTGTCATTCTAAATCAGCCCACCTTCCAACCTCTTTCCTGCCAACACTGCCTCATGGGATCCCACAACAGCCATTGTCATTTGGCTGAACAGAACAAAGAGCTATTGTTTGAGAACAGATGCAGAGGAAGATTTTACCAAATTGCACATTCTAAGGTGAACAGGTTTTCACAAATGGAGGCTTAGTCATAATTCTCTGACATTATCAGTTATGGAAGCACACCAAGAATAAACTTTCAAATAAGAAGAGTTCTTCCTCTCTCAAATTAAGAATGCGAGCATCCTAGAATTGCAAAGGAAAACAAGTTTGCTGAAAGATAAATATCTCCAAGAGAAAAAACTTCATATAATATTTTTTTATAATCAGGACAAACTTTTAACCCTTTTTGTTTTTTTTTACTGGATGAGTATTTAGCAGAATTGCCTTTAAATATACATTGCATTAATTTCTTATTTCTCTCTATACATTAGTTTCATGGCATTACCTAAACCTTGCTACCTAAAGTGGGTTTCTATCGGCTGGTAACATCGGAATTACTTGAGAGCTTGTTAAAAATGCAGAATCACAGGCCCCTTCTCAGAATCTATCTAAGTGAGAATCTCCATGTTGCTCAGGAGATTTGGGTGAACATTAAAGTGTGGAAAGTGCTCCTCTAGAATAGAAACTTCTAGAGAGCAGGCACTTCACTCTCCTGGTTCTTCCACGTCAGCCACCACCTGGAGTAACGGGAATCACTCAACGTGCTGAGCTGCATAAAGTATGAGCAGAGTGTTCCTTTATCAGACTATTTAACTCTGAGCATTAGTACCTTTCCTTGGAATTTGTGTTATTGCTTAGGGAAGTTTGTGTGGCAGGGAAAGTACTATGTGTTCACAAGCAAATAGTGTATTAAAAAAACCTACATTTCCCAGCTGCCCTTGCAAAAATCAAGGCCATGGCTTGAGTACTGGCTAATGGGGTGGGTCAATGGATGGAAGGTATGGCTGTGAGAGTTCCTATGCAACCCTCAGGACTGACTAATAATTTGTGGGGCTCGGTGCAAAGTGAAAATGTGAGGCATCTTGTTCAAAAATTAACAACTTTTACGATGGCCACAGCAGAGCATTAAACCAAACATAGTCCTCTCTAAATGGGGAATGGATGCGTGGTGGGGGCGCTGTGCTACTGCACAGGTTCATACCATGGAGCCAGCTCTGGCCACACTCTAGTTCCTCTCTTCTCTGGCCTTGGGAACTCCTGAAACCATGTGTGAGATTGTGGCATTATAAAATGCTAGAGCCTCTGTCAGCGTCTGTCCCTGAGTGACCCTGGGGAGCAGAGCACCTGCCAACACTCTTTGGACATGAAGTGAATGAGAAGTAAACTTTTGTTTCTGCAAACCACTGAGATTTCAGAGTTAATTTCTTCCTGCCTCATAATCTAGCCCATTCTGACTTGTACATGTGAGTTGTTGGCAATCACAGACAAATCAAATTGAGAGGAAGAGGTTAAAACTTAACTGTCAGACTGAGAGGGTAAAGGTAGGAAGGGTTGGTATGGAGAACAGAAGTGGAATATCCAGGCTTGTAATAGAAAAATATTCAAGGAAGGACTGGAACATTTATGTAGAGAGAGTTTGAGGAAAAGAGAAAGTGAATGGAGGGGGTATTTCACCTGATGCTCTCTCTTTTCTAGTTAACATGGAAGAAAATTCACCTGGTAATCATGGAAAGAGAGATTCAGACTTTATAGGGGCCAGCCCCGTGGCCAAGTGGTTAATTTCACGTGCTCTGCTTCGGTGGCCTGGGGTTTCGCTGGTTCGGATCCTAGGCACGGACATGGCCCTGCTGGTCAGGCCACATTGAGGTGGCGTCTCACATGCTACAACTAGAAGGACTCACAACTAAAACATACAACTATGTACTGGGGGGATTTGGGGAGAAAAAGCAGAAAAAGAAGAAGAAGAAGATTGTCAATAGTTGTTAGCTCAGGTGCCAATCTCTAAAAAAAAAAAAGAATTTATGAAGATATATTTTGAGATAACAACTTCTGGAAACCTCCTAGGAAACCAACAGGAGATGAATAACAGGATGTGTGTCAGAAAAGATCAAGATAAATGTAGCCTTTGGGTGGATCAAGAAACCAAATTGATGGAGCTGGAGGGGACAGAAGGAAGAGACAGCCCAATATCATGAACAAAAAAGGTAGTTTGAGTTAAGTTTTACAGAATATCTGTCACCTCTGTAGTTAAGAGTGATTGCTCCATTGGTATAAATCATGACCATTTTGACAGTTTCACATAGGTCCACTGAATCACACAGGGTCATTGTCACTTGGGTAAGGGCATCTGGCCACTCATAAAGGCTTCCAAAAGGGGCATTTTCTTTGGTAAAATTACCACGGTGTGGATAATGGTTGTTATCTCTGCAAATTTAGAAGTTGATATTACATCATGTGTTGCTTAACAATGGGGACACGGTCTGTGAAATGTGTCCTTAGGTGATTTCATCATGTGAACATCATAGAGTGTACTTACACAAACATGGATGGTATAGCCTACTATACACCTAGACTTTATGGTACTAATCTTATGGGACCACCATTGTATACGGGTTCCATCATTGACTGAAACATTGTTATTCAGCACATGACCATGTAAGGAAAAACACAAATGTCAAGCAGACTAAGATAGACCTAAACTACATAGGAAGCCAATTTAAAACTGGATTGCTAATTGAGTAAATTTCCCCCAAACAAACAATGATAGTTACAAACACTTAGTAAATGTTCACTGTGCGCCAGGTACTCTTCTAAATGCTTTGCATGTATTCCTTTAATTCTCACAACAAGCTTGAAAGTGAGATTCTGTTATGATCTCCATTTTCCAGATGAGCATACCGAGGCGAAAAGAGACTGAGTGACGTATTCAAGGTCACATAAGTAGTAAGTGGTTGAGCGTTGATTTGAGCTGTTTGTCCATGCTGGGGTTTTGGGGTGAAGAGAAGCAATCTGACATCACATCAGTGGTAGGAAGACAGTCCTTCAGTTGGCCCCTGCAGCTGGCCTTTCCTTTTAGGCAAGCTACAAGGGAAGCTGTTTTCTTACAAGGCTGCTTGGAGAGGCAGGATAGCTTCGTGGTTGAGAGCACGGGCACTGGAGTCACACTTCTTGGAGTCACATCTTTGCTCTACCCTCTTGATCTTAAGTGATTTGGGCAAATTACTGAACCTTTTGTTTGTTACCCTGGGTGTAAAATGTGGAGCTTATATAGTTGTTCAGATTAAGTGAGCTAAGAAGACCGAGCACAGTACTTGTATTAACACAGTATGTTAAGAACTCAATCAATATTAGCTATAACTATTAGTGATCACAGAACCAGATTAAAGGTAATTATTGTAATTATTTTATTAGGCCCATCTCATATCATTGCCAGCAAGCCTTCTTTAAACATTCAATACAATAGGACCCCAAAGTTAAAGGGGCTCCTGTCTGTCAGCAGGGCAAGCTGTAACTTTAGCTTAGCTGTTCCATTCTTCTGCAATCCCGCACCAATTTTTTTTTCTGTCCTTGTTTTTCTCCATTCTCCAATATGAACACTTCAGTCTAGTCTCTCACACAAGCCCCAGTGCCTTCTCATGTCATTTCTCTTTTTACATCCTTCAACTCGGATCTCACCTCCCTAGAAACTCTGCTTGGAACACGCTCTTCTACAGTAATGCCTTTTCTCATCTGAGCTTCAAGAACAGCACTCTCTGCTGATAGTCCTTGTGTTGATTAATTCTCACAGTACTTTTTCTACTCAATGTTTGCTTACAGATGCATAGGAGAGAGAAAGCCTTAAGGCATCAAATGCTACATTTTAATGCAGCTGATTAAGCTCTGTGATTTGACATGACCACTTTGAGGTAGAGATATTTTATGGTGTCAGAATGTAAGAACAATTTCTGATGATCCAGTTTTACACACAAAAGAGATCTCAGACACTCCATCCCTGCTGCCTGGGATATTCCTGAGCCCTATTCCATTTGCAGAGTGGAGTCAGGGGTGGAGTGGGGTTCAGGGATTGTCTGTGCTGCCTCTTAATTTAGATAGAGAAAAAACATTTTGAGGGCATCAAAATGTCCCTGTGGTCCACATGGCTTTGTGAAAGCAGCTTTGTAAAATGACAAGTGCCTTTCAGAAAGGGTTTACCTCCTATTTGGATCCTTGCCACCTTTTTTTTTTTTTTTAACTACTTGCTCTTTTTTCTATTGGAAAGGATTTGTTCTGAGCTAACATCTGTTGCCAATCTTCCTCTCTCTCTCTCTCTTTTTTTTTCCTCCCCAAAGCCCCAGTACATAGTTGTATATTCTAGTTGTAAGTCCTTCTAGTTCTTCTATGTGAGCTGCCACCACAGCATGGCTACTGACAGACGAGTGGTGTGGTTCTGTGCCTGGACACCAAACCCAGGCTGCCAAAGTGGAGTGCACCAAACTTTAATCTCTAGACCATCATGGCTGGCTCTAGTTGCCACTCATTTTTAAATTCTTTCTAGAAGCTGATTTTCAGCATCCATTATGTTGTAAGGCTCAGCTGGAAGTCCTGAAACTATTAAATGCTCAATAACTGTTTGCTGAAAGAAGAATCTATTGTCTTAGATAAAAGAATACCTTCCAACTCCTTAATTAAAAATATCAGTATCTCTCTCTATCATCTATCTAACTATCTATCTATCCATCTATATTTCTGTTTATCTGTTTATCTATGTAGATATGTAGATACATAGATCTATATGATGACAGACTAATTAGCATTAATTTGTGAGAACATTCTTGAATCAGTGTGCCTATAGTACCTGGCAATATGGTTAGAAAAAACTCAACTTGGAATTATAGTGTGTGGAAACTGAAAAGTAAGCATAGGCAATAAAAAATATTTTTAAAAATATCACATTACAAAAGAGGAAGGCAAAGTGACTCTTACAGCAGGGGAGATTGATGGTTCTTTCCCCAGCTTAAATCTTTGTCGATTAGCACATCTATTTTCCTCCCAGAGATATGTTTGTTAGCACTAAATCATGGACCCATCCATACAGACAGGATATATATGTACACATCCTAGAACTGCTGGGCATTTGGGTTCTACACTTGTCTCCAAGAATAATGGCTAATATAGGTAGGGGGCCATCAGTCATCTTGAGGCGCCCAGTGCCCCCTCTCAATCTGATAATGGCTCCTGCCTCCTCAGTCAAGTAGTTAGTGGTGGCTTTTATGAGAGTTTATTACTGCCTTCTCCCTTCAAGAGACCCCTCTTTCACTGTACTGCACCTCTCACCTTAATGAGTCTGAACACACAGAGAGTGCTAGACGGATGAACAGTGAGGGAATTGTATGTTAAACAGCCAGGCCTGAGAATGTGAGACTCAGACCACCTCTGCCACAGCCCTGGTAAATGACCTCTCCTAGACGCTCAAGTCAAGGTTCTTTCTCACAGTTTTTAAAATAACGCCCAAAGCAAATGGGCTGTTAGGAAATATCCCCCTTTTTCCTGCCCTACTGGTTCTGCTGGTCTTGTTCCTGTGACTCAGATTCCCTGCTGAGGACACATGGGTCATTGTTGGGTACAGCTATCAGATCACCACTCTCGTCCCCACGGCAAAAGCAGAGTGCTCCACTGAAATGACCTGGGGACTCAACCTCAAAAGGCCATATCCCAAATGTTGCTCGTGTACACTTTTGGTGAGTGTGGGAGAGGGTCAGCTGAGTACGCATGCCACACACAGAGGGTTCTGAGACAGAGGTATGATATTCAATTCCACAGGCCTCTGGATTAGGTGGGGTGGGTCAGGTTTGACTTGGAGGTGAGATGTCATTCTTCTCTTTGTACTGAGTAACAGAGGGTCTTTAGCAAGTATATCAGACTCAGTTTAAGTGTCTTCCTAGATTCAGTTGGACCCATCCACCCATGGACCATAGCTGCTATTGCCATGGAGAGACTTGGGCCACCAGCTGTGTGAGCTTCCCTCAGGCTGGCCTGGCCTCCATTCTACCTGCTGCAGAGACCTCTGGAGGCTCCAGCACCCAGGGCTGTCTCAACCAGAACCAGGAGGCTGCGACTCCTCACACCTCTTCAGCCTGAGATGAGTCATCTTACCTTAGGCAGTGGGATCTGGTTTCCCCTATGGCTGCCTGGAAGCACTAAGCAAAAGAATATAAATAGCAGAAATAAAGGAGAATTAATATCCTGTGTGGAAATTTTTGACCAGGTCTGCCATTAACAATTGCTTTATTATGTAAGACTTCTAAGACCATATGTATAAATAAGTAAGCTATGGAAGAAATAAACCAGTTGTAAAATTAAAAATAAGTTCTATCTCCTATCTTGACAAGTATACCTTTATAATGACAGATTGAAAAATATGAACCAAGCTATATTATTTATATGAATTAACACTGGTAAAATATCAAAAATGACTGAATTTAATAACTATGATACATATCTAGGTATTCTGTTAATGGACTGGTGATGTTTTGATGAGTATTAAAAATAAAAATATATATGTCTTTCATAAATTAGTATAATAGTTGTTTTTGCCTTATTTCAGCAAAATTGCTAATTAATTATTATAGTCAAGATTTTCATATAACTTGGATTGAACTGATAACAGTCCTCTAAAAGATTAAAAAATAAAATATGATTTACTCAAGTGTACATGACTTGAGTATATTTCATCAAAAAAGTAAATTAAATGTAAAATAAAACTTTTTCACTTATGTTTTTAAAAAGTTGCTTTCTTTGAAATAACTAATATAAAATGTTTTATATTTTTTCGATTAAAAGTCAAATACAAATTAATATTAAGCATTAAATCAAATTTACTTACATCTTCAAATCTTTCATTTTTAAAAATTTGAATCATTAAATATTTTTATTAAACAAAACTGTTTTCAGTGGAAGGGTTCAAACTTCATATAGTTGCCAATGTAAACAATCAGCAACACAGTTCACATATCTTATATCCGGATCTACACATAACTCATACAAATTTAAGAGTAATAGTCATTGTTTATTATGGATAAACCCCCATGAGTCACTATTGTAAATACTGCGTTAATTTTGGGGTACTTCTAGAATGTAGAATAGGTACCCAGGGGAAATGGATGCTCAACACTTGCAGGAAACAATACTTTGTCATGCAAGAGTCCTTCACACTCCTGCTGTCTGAGAAGAAGGGTTTAAGAAGTTCATTCCTTGGTCTCTTTTCTGGTCTAAGTGTTTCCGCCTGGTCAAATCATGTCATATCCTGGGGTGTATCCATCCTTCTATCAGCAGCAGCCCACCACAGGCTTCTGTACAAAGGTGAGGAACAGGGTAAGAGATGCAGAGAATTATTTCCCTGGAGCCTCTGTAGTATGAGCCGTGAGAGAAACTGTTTAGGGTTAAGGGTTGCTCTGGGCCAGGGCTGAGGGCTGGATCCTGAGTGACAGAGGTGCTTATGTAGTTTGTAATAAATTCTTATGACTGCTTATGCTCTGAAGAGCCTTTAACAAAACAGGACCTGAGGCAGGTCCCTCTCTTGCCTTGACCAGTGAAAGGTAGAAGAGAATGAGCACACAGATGAATTCCTTTCCTCCTTCCCACTGATGAGTAGTAGTTAAGCATGGCTTACCTGGAAGTGACCAGTTGTATGTTCATTAGGGTACATCACCCTCAGCTATGCCTAATACCGCTTCATCTAAAGACTGTTTTTCTCCATCCAGAGATTGAACCTACAATCTTTCCTTGAGGTGGAAAGGGTGGTCAACTGGAAATATAGAGCTGGATCTTTCAACCAATCATTCTGTCTATAGTAGCATCTTCACTTCTGGCAGAGGTCCCTGGCGCCACTAATTTCTGGATCTTTAGTGGGCTCTACAGTGCAGATTGGTTTGCTTTTCCATTTTTGTTACTGCTAGCTTATTTCACATTTGCATATCTATTACCCTTTTGTTTTCCAATTACCAAAAGTTCATTCCTATAATCTCTATTCTCTTTATCCTTTGGGTCTATGCTTATCCTGTAGAAATCCCTTTACAGTCATTTTCAGAGAAGTTTCCGAAGGTAGTGGAAATAATTGTATGCGTTCAATCTGTCATCATTCATGACACTGTAGTTTATTATAGATATAAATTAAGAAAATCCTACATGTCCTCAATAGAAGATGGATTAATTATTAGTACTTCCATACTCATTTATTCATTCAAGAAATATTTTCTGAGTTTCTACTATGTCAGGAGTGATTCTATATTATATAACCAACGCATCAAAAGTTTAGTTTGCAAAACTTTTCAAGTAAAATACGGAAATACTCATAAAATCAACGTAATATGAATTTAAAAAGCAGAATAAAGCTTATGTACACTCTATGACTTTAGTTTTGAAAAACTATATAACACATATAACTCTACTGAAAATTAATAAAAGATTTCTAAGGCTCTTAAAACATACTGCCAAATTGCCTTCTAAAATGGGTTTTCCAACTAATACTCATGTAGTGGTGATTAGGAGTACCAAAGGTGATTTCATTCAATGCAAATGAGATAAATAATGCTAAATAAGCTATTTATTAGCGGAATTTCATTCTAATAATGAAATTTGGAGATTCGAGTAACACCCTCATATTTTTGATGTCTTTTCTATAGTGTATAAGGAGAAATGTGTCCCAGGATGGCAGACCTAGTTTGACCCCACAGAACGTGAATCTTTAAGTAGGAGAATGACGCAATGAATAGAGCATAGTCTTGGTGTCTGAAAGTCTAAGGCTTAAATCTTAGCACTGATGTAACTTTAATATTGGGAAGATGGGGCAGTGATGTATATTGGAAAGACTGTGTGCTTTGGAGTCAGAGGTACATGGGTTGAAATTTGAGCTCTGACATTTACTACTTGTACGACCTCTAGCAAATTAATCAATTTATGTCTCAGTTTTAGCCCCATAACAGGAATGATTAAACTCGTTTCAAAATTTTGCTGTAAAGATGGACAGAAATAAAGTATTTAATTTGCCTAGCACAGTCATGATACAAACAAGATATATGCATGGGGGAAAAACTGTTAAAATATTAAGAGTGCTTGTCTCTGGAAGGTGGTTTACGGATAATTTTTTGTGTGACTTGGGACAAGTTACTTCACTTTTCAAAGCCTTAATGTCCTTTACTATACAAAGTGAATAATAATAATAATAATAATACTTTCATTGGGTTATGAGAATTTGATTCATACAATTTCAAAAATAAAACATTAGGACACCACTTAGCATGTATTAAATGGTCAATATATACCAGCCATTATGTATTATTTGTATTTCTTTTGCTGTATTTTGCCAATTTTTTACAAGTAACCTGCTTTATTCTCTTAATCAGGAAAAAAATTAACTTTGCTCTTTTTAGAAGAAAATGTCCCTTCACCTACATATTTCTAAATGGAAGCCAAATTAGGAAGGTGAAAATGAAGCAGCATATCACTTGCTCCGGTTCCATCACACCCTGATCACAGTCACTGAATGTAATTGTACAGCCTCAACAGAGGCGTCATGAGCGCCAGAGAATGAATAAAACGGCATGCAACAATACTGGGCCTTTCCAACAGACAGACTTGTCCCTGAATACATCCCTGGGGTTTTAGAGGACAGCCATCATCATAAAGTGGAGCCTTTATAATTGTAACAATAAAGTAGTCCCTTCAACTTGGTGCTGTCATACTTTTTGTAATTAGTGGAAATTCAATTAATCCAGTTAATTAAACGTTAGTGAACCCAGAGTGAATTCTATTAATTAATGTTTCTGTATAAAGACATACCAGACCACACAGTGCTTTCCATCAAGCTCGCAGATGGCTGCCCAATTGTAGCTGTCACATTTCCCAAGTTGCTGGAGAGAGAAAGAGGGAAAGATACAGTAAACTGATGATTCCCAGCCAAGGGTCTACAGACATGCTCTCAGGGGCCTGTGAATGCACTATAAGAATTTAAACATGCTTAATTTCTATTAGATGATAATATAAAGGTAATATAAAATTCTGAATGCTCTGGATGACAACCTTAAATGGAACGCTGCCACACAATTTTAGAGTCCCCATTTTTCTTTGTGTTTGCCATCATATCAGGGTTCTGTGGTGAACTAGAGTAGCAGTGTTGACTTCATTATTTCTGTTAGGAAGCATCAGAAACAAGCCTAAGCACTACCTCTAAACCAAAATGTAGCTACTATTATGTTTTTTTCCTACTCTTTGGGATACTTTATAAGTGTTATTTAATTCTGACAACATTACAAGAATTTATATTATTGTTGTCAAGTTCTAAAGCTCAGAGAGGTAAATTTCTCTCCTAGTTCACACAACTAGTTAGTGAGAGAGCTGAAAGTTAAATCTATAACTGCCTGACTCCAAGGCTGGGCTATTCCCAATGTTGCCTATGATCATAGAGCTTAAAAAATCAGATGAGGGGTCCGGCCCCGGTGGCACAGCGGTTAAGTGCACATGTTTCACTTTGGCGACCTGGGGCTTGCTGGTTCAGATCCCAGGTGCGGACATGGCACTGCTTGGCAAGCCATGCTGTGGTAGGCATCTCACATAAAAAGTGGAGGAAGATGGGCACGAATGTTAGCTCAGGGCCAGTCTTCCTCAGCAAAAAGAGGAGGATTGGTAGCAGATATTAGCTCAGGGCTAATCTTCCTCAAAAAGGAAAAAAAAAAAAACACAGAAAAATCAGATGGGTGAGGGGGTTGCAGTGCGTTCAGAAAATTCCATAGTCCTATTAGTGTCAAAGACTGAGTTTTCATGAATGACTTTATACTAAGCTCAAGTAAACAAACAACAACAAACCAATGATCAGCTTGAAGAAATAATTAACCGATTAGCTGACCTTAGCAACATCTAGACCTTTGGGACCACTACTATGATAGGAAGGATTTAGGGACTCAGAGTTATTCATATATTCATATAGTTCTTGAATGTATCCAGAAAAATACTCTCTACTTTAGATTCTTAGTCACTGAAACTTGAATCCAGCTTAATTGTGCTTAATCTTCTTTCAACATTTTTTTACTCATTCAAAAATAATACTGGCTTCCTGATTTGTGTATGTCTTACAATAGATATTTAATGCACATGATTACTATTCTTTGCAACAGTTCTATAAGATAGATATTACTAATCCCCACTACAGATGAGGAAACTAAGTCTCATGGAGCTGAGTTAATTTACCCAGAGTCAAATAACTAAGAAGTGGCAGAGTCAAAATTTAAAGTTGGTACTGTGCCATTTCCAACACACCATACTGTTTACCCTGTGACAGAGATGTGGATATATATAGCATGACCTCAAATCCAAAGTTTCAATAATGTAGGGTTACAGAAATAAATTATGGAAAATACTACTGATCCAACATAATTCAGTCATAAAAAAGACGTCTTGGAACGCTTGATAAGTAGGAAAAAATAGCCATGATATAGTGTTAAGTAAAAACCAAAATAAAACATCTAGGTTATAGTACACTACTAATAGTCATTAATAACTCGCTATAGTCTGATGAGTAGCATTAAATATATCTTTATCTCTAGAGCCAAATCTCAATGATGAAATGACTGTATGTTCTGACATTGTTGTTGTTAGTGCCCTCAAGTCACTTCCCAATGCCTAGCTACCCTGTGTAGTGCAGAGCAGAAGAATGCCCGGTTTTTTTGTGACAGCCTCTCATTTTCCAGCTCTGTATCAGACAATGCTCCTCTGTTATTCAAAGGCTTTCCATGGCCAATTTTTCAGAAGTAGGTGGCCAGGCCCTTCTTCCTAGTCTATCTTAGTCTAAAAGCTCTGCTGAAATTTGTCCACCATGGGTGATCCTGCTGGTATTTGAAATACTGGTGGCATGGCTTTCAGTATCACAGCGACACACAGCTGCCACAGTATGACAACCGACAGGTGGTTCCATGACCAGGAAAGGAACCTGAGGTGCGGCGGTGAGAGTTCCTAACCTTAACCACTAGGCCACCAGAGTCTATGTGACAGTGTAGATAGAGTATAATTATCAAAAACTGGAGGGATGGGCGGGTATATGAAAAGTATGATACTTATGATAGCTTTATAGTTCTTAACTAGTTTTTTAGTTATTATCTATTCTAATCAGATCTTGTTGGAGGGGTGTGGGTGTTAAATAATTTCAACATTACTCATAGTAGAAGATAGTAGATAAGAAGCTTCTCAAAAAAGGGTACAAATGGTATTATATAAGGATATCTGTATAAAGGGTGTTATTAGAACAAATGTATCATCGTGCCTTAAAGAATGAAATAAAAAGAAAGCGATCAAATAAAATGGAACATAGATTCAAAAGCTAATTCTATTGAAGTCTTGTGTATATTGATATAGTATTTTAAAAAGATACAATTGAGACCAAATATATTAATATATTAGTAAATGTAAATAGACATAACTCATCTATTAAAATTAAAAAATCTTATTAGTTAACAATACAAACTCCAATTCTCTCTATATATTGAAAGACACACTTAAAATGAAGAGATTAGGAAAGGTAAAAAATAAAAGGATATGGAACTATAGGACCAGCCCTGCAGGCCTAGTGGTTAAGTTCAGTGCGCTCTGCTTCCATGGCCCAGGTTTGGCTCTCGGGCTGGACCTACCTCACTCGTCAGTGGCCATGCTGTCATGGCTGCTCACATACAAAATAGAAGAAGATTGGCAACAGATGTTAGGTCAGGGAGAATCTTCCTTAGCAAAAAAAATACATAAATAAACAAAAGGATCTGAAACTATATAGCAGACAAATGCAAATGAAAGGAAAGCAAGGGTTAAAATCTTGATATCTAGAAAGAAGAAATTTAAATAAAAATTATTGAAAGAAGACCTACATAAAGGAAGAAATGTACCATATTTGAAAATTGGAAAATCCAAAATTTTTAAGACATAGATTTTCTTTAAGTTGATCTATTTAAATCAATGCAATCTCAATAAAAATCTGTCCTTTTTTGGGTGTAAATTGACAACCTTATTCTAAAGTTATTTGAAAATGCAGATAACCTAGATTAGCTTAAAAAAAAGACCTAAAAAAAAAAATGAATGAAGTTGAGCAATTTAGGTACGGGTTTTCAAGATGTATAAATCTACAATAACCAAAAGGGTATGGTTTTGATGTACAGATATTCAAATTGATAGACAAGAATAGAGATTCTAGAAAGAAATCCTAAGATATATAGGCAAATAATTTTGACAAAGATGCCGATGAAATTGAATAGAGAAAAGAAGGTCTCTTCTATAAATAGTAAACAATCTTGACCCCTACCTCACACTATACACAAAATTAACTCGAGATGGATCACACACATAAGCATAACAACTAAAAGTATAAAGCTTCTAGAATTAAATAGAGGCGAGTATCTTTGTGACCTTGGAGTAGGCAAGGATCTTTCAGAGAGGACCTGAAAGCACGAACCATAAAAGGAAGACTGATAAGTTTAGTTTAATCACAATTTGAAATTTCAACTCTTCAAAAGACACCACTAAGAAAATGAATAGGCAAGCCTAGACTGGCAGAAAATATTCACATCGCGCACATCTGATCCAAGAATAATTAAAGGGTTTCTACAAATCTATAATAAAGAGATAAACTAATAAAAATAGACAAAAGCTTTGAACAGATTCTTCACAAAAGAAAATATATGAACATTCAATAAGCACATCAAAATGTGGTCAGTATCATTAGGTTTCAGGGAAATGAAAATTAAGACCACAATGTTATACAATTTCACAGCCACTAGAATGAATATAATTAAAAATTTTGACAACACTAAATGTTGGTCAAGATGTCGGTCAACTGAACCTTCCAGATATTGCTGGTGACAATGTAAAATGGTACAAACCATATTGGGAAACTGTTTCTTATAGTTAAAACTGCATCTACCATATGATCCAGGCATTCCACTTGTATGTGTTTACTCAAGAGAAATGAAAACATGTTCACAAAATGAATTGTACAAGAATGTTTATGAAAAGTTTATTCATAATAGCCAGGACTGAAGCAACTTAAATTCTATCAGTGGGAAAATGAATACGTCAATCAAAGTATAGTCGTACAATGGAATACTACTCAGAAATAAAGAATAAACTATCGATACATGTGAAACATGGATATACCCCAAAATATCATATTATGCAAAAGAAGCGAGACATAAAAGACTACACGCTATAGAGTTACATTTATATGAAGTGAAGTATGAGATCAGGCAATTCTAATTTCTAGAGATAAAAGTCAGAGAATGACTGTCTTCCGGGCAGAACTGACTAAAAGGGGACAAGAGAAAACTTTCTGGGGTGATGGAAATGTTGTCCATCTTGATAAAGGTGTTGGAAAATGAGGAGTGTACATTTGTCAAAACCCATCAAACATATGACTTAAGACAGAATGAAAAGATCAACGTTTGGCAGCCCCAGGTGAGATGATGACTCTAACCATTAATAACCAACAGCTGCTAATATCACAAAATAAGAATCATCCAGAACCTTATAATATCTATAAAGTAGTGATCAGAAAAAAAATCAAAGCTGAATCCACTCAGGCCTTAGGATGTAACTACAAGGTGACAGGACATACAGAGCAAGAGGAATATATTAAACAACATAACGAGTATACAATCAGCAAAATCCAAACCAAGGGAAATTCTACAACATATTTTGTTCGACAAATGCACTGCAAAAGAAAAAAACTGAAAGTGATGGAGGGACACTTATAGATTAAAAATGACCTTAGAGTGGCAGCAATCAAGCTCAATATGTTCATTTTATTTCAATTCTGATTCAAACTGTAAAAATAATGATATTTATGAGATAACTAGAAATTTGAATATTAATTGAATGTCTAATAATACTAAGAACATGTTATTAAAGAGTGTGGAAATGAGATTGTACTTATATTAACAAAAAGCAAGTCTATATGAGATCTGGGATTAGCTTTAAAATGATGTGGAAGGCCGAGATAGGGTCCAGGTACAACAAGATGGGTCCTCAGTTGATAATTATTGAAGCTACATGATGGGTATATGGGACTCACGTTATTCTATCTCTGCTAAAATTTTCCATAATAAATAGTTAAAAATAGTATACATATGGCAAAATGTAAGATTTAGTATGAGTACACAAGTTTTACAGTGTTTTTACATTGTTTCACATAACATTCTTTTAAACTTGCAACATTTCAAAATAAAATATTTTAAGTACTGTAATATATTTTATAATAAAAATATACGAAAGCAATAATAATATATATCCTATAACTAAGTAACATAGTAAGATATATAACGTTTAAATATAGACTATACTATACGTATATATAAAAAGAATGATCCTCTCTTCTGTCACTGGGAGTCTGGTCCCATAGAACTCACCCATCAGTCTTATTTTCCTATATGTTCTCTGTTTCTGGAAATCTCCTTAGCTGCTTTACACTAAGACTTTTTCTGATCAGATATCTTTCCTAGTATAAACAATTGCTAATTCCTAATTATATTTTTCAGATTTTCATAAATCATCCCTCTGATTCTCCTTTCCATAACAAAATATTGTTTTAAAATTTCATTACTCATTCATTCATTTATTTGTTCATTTATTTAACAAATGAATGTGTTGGTTCTTCTATCAAATTGCTGTATGAACACAGAAAAGTTTTTGCTTTCATTCTAAATCTGTTTTCGTATCTGAAAAATGATGCGCCTGTGTCATAAGCTCTCTAAGGAGTTCTTCCAGCTTTAAAATTCTACAGACCAATGAGTCAATCATTTATTTCTATCTGGCAGGCATTACTATTATTCACATCCTGAGGATACTTCCTATTCTGTACTCTGTCAACACGTGGACCATTAAGAAATCAACTTCTTTTCTCTTTTATTTGCAGCAAAACAGACTTCACTCCAGCCATCCTTTCCTAATGGGTCAGTGAAAAAGAGTTCCATGATCGAACACGTTTGGGAAACACTGCAAAGTGGGTAACATTGACTTTAACTAGTTACCTAATTAGAGGGAGTAAATTATATTACCATGCTTCTTTTTTTGTCTAATTACTTCTTGGAATTGAGTCTTTACAACAAAATAGTTACAAAATAAATTTGTCACCAGAAGAAGCTAGAAATCAAATTTTTTGGAGGATTATACTTTTGGAGATTTCAACTAAATGTTCCTCTTTTCATTTGTCTAGTCTCAAGTTTGCTGTGCTGTATTCTAGTGTATCATAAATGTTTCCACTTCAGTATGGCCCATCGGGCAAAAAGGATGAGGCTGCTCATAGTCAAAAGCAAGCAGCCCAGGACAGGCAACCAGCCCAGAGGTTGAGGGAATCAATATCTAGCTTCCCACTAACTCATTCGCAGCAAAATCTTTGGGAAGCTCTGATGTATTTTCTGCTCTGATGAATGAAAAACATGTTTGCTGTTTGGACAGCAGACTTTTCAGTATATCTATCAAAAGAAAATTCATCCACCCAGGAACTCTCCTTTTCAGACCAGTACAGTTTCGTGGTGTCTCCAAGCAGAGATTTCACTCATAAGTTACCAGAGTTTCAGGGAAATATGACATTAAATGCAGAAATAGAACATCACTGTAGAGATTCATGACTTTATCATCTAAACTACATGAATCAGGATAAGCATATTCCAAGTAAACAAGTTACGTACGCAAGTTACAAATATGTGGTTAATCACAAAATGACTTTACTATACTCCGCAGTATTTGTAAACAATGCCAAACTCTAGCAGCTACCCAATAAAAGTTGAGTTAGTAATCTCGACATAGAAAACAAAGGCCTTAATGTTGTGAAGTTGTAAAAGTGATGTAATATTGCCCATGCAGAGTAAGCAATGGAATCGTAGAACTGTTTATGTAGTTGTGTATGGTGTAGATAGATGCAGAATTTCTGGTTTCAAAAATTTAAGAACTCTAAGTCATTTGTTCTTATCCCTATTTCCAGTCAATGATGCACCCTATTCTGGGCTGAAGGGTACAAATTCAAAGGTCAAGATTATTTAAATGAGAAGAGTTGACAACTTTCCAGAAAAGCTAATTCATTAGTATCCAAGAACTTCTTCTGCTTCTATCAGTTCGTCATTATTGGTGTAAACAGTAAAAAAAAGGTGTGTATGGAGGTATATTGACTGACCTGTCCTGCGTGATGGCATTCCTACGTGGAAGGAAACTGTCACAGGTTGAGCTCCCCAGAAAGCAGATCCAGAGTTGAAGTGTAATGTGCAGGATTATTTTTTAAGGCGTGTCCTAGGGATCAAACCAATGGAGGAGAAGGATGCAGAATTGAACAGGGAGAGTTGGACTGTGATGCTGGCCAAAGATTTCCTTGGTCCAACATGGAGCTCTGAAGCTGGAATGGTCCAGCCTTGCCAGGTGTTGGGCAGGTCTTTATACTGACACATCAAGTAGTCATTGGATGTAGGCCTTTGGATGCCCAGGAAGGCATGACCTTGGGCCACACAGCTTTCTGCAGCTGAGATAATTCCTGGTGGAGTTGACAGCTGATGTTTGCTGACAGCCTTCCCAGCAGCTGGGACAAAAAATCCTTCCTTAAAGGAGGATCTGGGCAGCATATCACAGTGTCTACTACAGAAACCATAGAGTGGGCTGAGTAGGTTGAATCAAAAGGGTTTCTGCAAGTGTCTTTAAGTTGGTCTCTTGTCTTTGACCTTTTCTTCCCATCATCTTCCAATTCCTTTGCCACATGGAAGTCAGAGCATTCTTTTTCAGGTGTACATTTACTTGAAAACTTCGATGATTTTTCATAGACTTGAGAATAAATTCCAAACCCTTGAATATAGTTCACAAAGTCTTTCTTGAGCTATATCTTGCTTACTTCTTTAAGCTTTTTCTTGTCCTCACATTTCACTCAAACTCAGGGCATTCTGAATTGCTTAAAACCCCGCAAACAAATCATCATCTCTCTCACCTCTAGGTCTTTGCACAAACTATTTTCTCTGACTGGAGTAGACTCTCTTCTCTTTGCCACTCTGCTCTCTACTTATCCCAAGCAGGTCAACAAAGCCTTATACTGCCTCCCTTCCCATGACCCTGTTCCCTCCTTAAGTTTCAGCTTTTTAAGAATGTTTCTTCGATCTTCTAAGTCTTGCTCCTGTCTTTTGCTCAGATCGCACTTTTAGTTCATGTGCTGTATTATAATTGACTGTTTACTTGCTTCCACCCCACCTCCCTAACTCTCACAATGAGCAATTGGAGGGAAGGCCAGAATTATGTCTTAGTCATCGTGGTATCTTCAGCACCCAGCACAGTGCCTGGCATATGATATATGTTCAATTACTGTTTGATGAAAGTCATAAAACTGGAAGCTAACTGCCTCTTATCTGACGCGTGGCAGGATGCCTTGCAGAGAAAGATTTGTGTGTTTGGAAAAAATAAAAAATTATAAAGTTACAAGGCTTTAGTTTTCTTGGCATTGTCCACTGTTGTTAGCCTCATGTGGTCACCCCTGGGGCCTGTAATTTGGAGCTTGGAATCAACCCAGCAT